>NC_140937.1:461950-2989450 GCF_014529385.1 Adiantum capillus-veneris
AGTTGGATCTACCTCAAAGGAACAGGTTGTAATGTATATAAGGATTGCACTCTTATGCAACAAAATGTACATCGCAAAGCATATGAGGAAAGAACCAAGAAGGTCAAGGTGTCATCTCAAGAAGAAAAGTCACTTGAGGAGGATGCAAGTCCACCCAACAAATAGGGACACACGATCTATGAGACCAACTCACGCTTGTGAATAAGCTTTTGGAATTGTAACGGCTATCCATGCAATTCAAGAATTGGCTCCAATGTGATACTTCTTGTCGAAACATGGGAGCATGATGTGCAACGAATTCTTGGATTTGACAAGTATGATGTGCATTCTTTGATGTGGACCAAAAATGTAAAGCAACGTAGAGGCCAAGGACGCGTAGCATGTGTGATAAAAAAAGGGTTTGAAAGATGTTTCTATTGTCAAAGAAGATATGCTACTTATGGCTTAAAATCAGCCCATCCAATGGTCAAGTCATGTTTGCGGTTGGTTGCTACATTCCTCACTATGACTCCAACTTTTATGCTCGCTTGGATATGGATAGAGATTAGCCCTTTGTTGAACTAGAGGAAGACATTGCTCATTACAAGGACCAAGGGGAAGTCATTGTTGTCTCAAGAAGAATGGATGACTCATACATGTATAATCAAAATTCTAATGATGCAAAAGAATTGGATCAGTATGGAAAGTCACTTCTACATATGTGCAATAGTACCAGAATGCTCGTTGCAAATGGTGTATCTTTATGGCAAGGCACCAATGACTTTACATGTAGAAAGCACAATGGTGATAGTGTGATCGAATACATATTGTTTTTGGAAGCCTCTAGAATGCATACAAAGCTTTACACTTGGTGAATGGAATCCGGAATCGGATCATAGGATGCTATGTATTGACCTCAAGTGTGGTAAAAGACCCGAGCATGTAGCCTCCAATCATGATGTGAATCATTTGTACCTACATCTAGACTTCAAATGAGCACTTATATATGTTGATATGGTGGACCAAATGTTAAGCATGATAGAGCATCAAGAGATCCCAACATTAAAATGCAAGTGGAAAGTTTTCAAAGAAGTAATTTGCTCTTGTGTGAGGGAATTCTTTTTGGTGAAACACATGTCTTGCAAAAGATCTAAGAAGGGGAGCATAAGAAGAAGACATAGAATGTAGTCAAGCCCAAAAACACTTGCTAAGGTTCAATGCAAGCAAAGACAAGAAAGGTTATTTGGTATATTCACACACATACAAAGCACTTGTTCCAAAAAAGAGGAGAAGGTGGGAAGTCAAAAAACAACTTCTTTTAGTGCAAGAGAAAGCACATGCATGTGGCAAGTTTTTGCAAAATCTAAAAGGCAAGCATGTTGAGAGCTTTGATGACTTGAGTCTTGAGGATATGTATATGCATTGCAAGAACTTCTATGAGCAACCCAATGTTGATAAGATGGAGTGTTGTAGCTCCCTTTTGTTTATGCCTCCCTTCTTTACCATTGAAGATGTATGATGCGCGCTTGAGAAACTTGCTACCCGCAAGGTAGGGGACCTTCAAGGTGTCAAGGCTTAAATGATTAAATGGACAGGCAAGAAAATATTATAATGGATATGCGATATGTTTAACCTTGCACTTCAGCATGGCATGCCTCATGATTGGAGTGATAATTGGATCTAACATTTGCACAAAGGAGGAGATGTAAACAATGTGAACAACTATTGCACTATAATGGTTGGTTCTTTGATGGAAAAGTTAATTGGATGTATCATGGAGATGAAGATAATTGTTAATGGGCCAAAAATAACGGCAAATGTGTGCTAAGCCAAGCAGGTTTTCAAAAGCATCATAGCACTATTGATCACCATGTCACTCTTCGAGTTCTTATGGAAGCGTCTCGATTGAAAGGAAAAAAGTTGTATTGTTGCTAGATGGATTTCAAGAAAGCTTTTGACATGGTACCGCGAGGAAATCTTTGGAGAAGTATGCTAAGCCTTCAAGTACCGAGAGAATTTATGCATGCAGTCTTTCACATCTACCAAAAAGTAAGATGTCGACTACGTATGGGAGATGCCCACTTTCCTCAACCCTCTTTGGGCTACTCATTGATGAATTGGAATGCATGGTTCTTGATTTTATGCAACAAGAAGGCATAGAAGAGGTTAAGATCGGAAATGCGGTGATCATGATTTTGCTTTATGCCGATGATGTAGTGCTCTTGGCACATACCTTAGAAGATGCACAAAAGCTTATGAGTGTCTTGGAATGCTTTTGCCTACATAGAGGGCTGATCATGAATGGATCCAAAACCAAGGTTATGCTTGTAAAGACCCTCAATGATGAAAATCCATGCCTTGTATACAACAATGAGAAACTTGAAGTGGCAGATAGCTTCAAGTACCTTGGCCTTGAGGTTCCATCCAATCATAGATGGAAGGAATGCGCAATGTGTCGCTTGGAAGCTAGAAAGAGGGCTTATTATGAATTTGAGAACATGTGCAATGCTGGAGAGATCAAGTGTTGGACTCTCAAAAATTACCTCTTTGACACATTGGTGACATCGGTGCTCCTTTATGGCGTGGAGGTGTGGGGTGGTAGCATCGGGAAGTCTACCTGGAAAGAGTTTGAGAATTTCCAAAAGTGTTTTCTCACCAACTTTCTCCATGTCAAGACACAAACACCCTACATGCTTATTTCTTGAGTCCGGATTGCTTCCCATTGAGGTCTTGGGCATGCAAAGGGTTGTGGAGTACATGCTTAAGACACAACGTAGCCCTTTGTATAGACTTCCTAGAATCGCATATGAAGCAAGTCAAAAGGTCCAAAAGATATGCACGAGCAAAATACTAAGTTTGGGGTGAATGCTTGACATCAAGAAATGGTTGGAAGATGGGATGCATGTCACTTGATCAAAGCTGCGTCAATGGACTCCCAAGTTGATGAGGCCTTCTTACAACGCCAATGTATCACAGCTTGGGAGAAATCCAAAGGTTCTCGCTTTAGCCATTACACTACACACATCGCCCCAACAAACTACAAATCTCTCTTCTTCTCCAAACGCGGTATCCGAACCCATTGCTACATCCTTGAGCCCATCCCATTGAGTGCAATCCGTACCATTGCCTCCATTTTTCTTAGCTCCCATTCTCTACGCTGCGAGACAGGACGTTGGGGCACTGGCGAGGAGTCTCATCGACTTTGCACCTTATGCCCTCGTCAAGTGCGAGAGAGTGAGTACCACACACTACTTGAGTACGCAGTTTTTGACCACATTAGGTCCTCTTTTCCCCATATATTCAGCCACGAGCTCTCCCTACATACCTTCCTCTCCCAACCATGATGTGGAATCTCTATTGTGACGCTCATTTCAGCCATTTTTTCGCATCGATAGTCACTTATGACCTCCACTCATACCACATGACATGTTCATTTGGTCTCATAGGTCATATTTGACCTCCGAGGACGATAATAGAACTATCTATGTATCTCTGTCTCTCTCTCTCTCTCTCTCTCTCTCTCTCTCTCTCTCTCTCTTTATCTACCTCTCCCCCCTCCCCCCTCTCTCTCTCTCTCTGTCTTTCTCTTGCTCTCCCTCTCTATCTATTTCCCTCCTCCTCTCTCTATTTATCCTTCTCCATTTATCTCCCTCTCTTTAAATTTATCTCTCTTTCTCTCTCTCTCTCTATCTATATCTCTCTCTCTCTTTATCTATTTCTCTCTCTCTCTGTCTTTCTTGATTTATCTCTCTCTCTCTCTAACATTTCTATCTAACATACTATCCAAACAATCATTTTCAAACGTGCCTAGCAAATCAATCATTTCCAAACGTTCCTAGCAAAGCAACCATTTTCAAAGAAGCCTAGAAAAGCAACCATTTTCAAACAAGCCGTGCAAAACAACTATTTCATAATGAACGAGGTATGTTATGGATTCTCTATTTTCTCTATTTTTTTATTTATGCGCGTGTGTGTGTGTATGTGTGTAGTAGAAAAAAAAAGGAAAAGAGGGGGGATGTGATTTTGTGTCTACCTCTTTCTTTGTAGGGGGTTGAGCTTTGATTAGGTTGAGCTTCCAAAGACGATGGTGGAATAACCCCTTCGCTGAAACTTGGACGAAACCCTCTTCGACAAAACTTAGGAAGCTTGGAGAAGGAGAGATAGGTAAGGGAGAGGGGGGGGGGGGGAGCTTGGGAGCGATGGTGGAGTGCAAGAACGCAGAGTATGCAGCAAAAACATGGCATACTTTGTCTTCTTGCCTATTTTAGGCACCAGTCATCACCGCAATTATTAACGCGGGTATTACTGTGTCCATTATTGCAGGTATTATTGTGTATATTACCGCGGCTGGTCATTTCAAACGGATACATGAAAATCCGAGGTTGCGGGGGGGGGGGGGGGGTACAAAACACTCCTCTACCCTTAGCTATACATTGTTTCATTTTTTAGCCTTTTGAGTTTTTTGATGAAGATTTTTAGTTTTTTATGGATATTTTGTAGTACTTTTAAATTAATTACATTTTTTAAATTCTCTTTTAGTTTAAAAAAAATTTAGCACTCGTTGTCATTTATTCCCTTTGACTTAAACTATATGTATTTTTTCTAATGGAATTAAGTGCTTTTCTAATTATTTATCTTTTAGGACACATGACTAAATAAATAACATTTCGCGTGTGCAGGACATCAACTGGGATGATCGTGGTCCCTTTGGAGGCCCTGAGCGCGATCATTGGCTCAAGGAAAAACTACCTTGTCCTTGCACCAAGTGCAAAAGGGCAATCCCTCGCTTGAGGCGCATTGCTTTGGAGCACGTGGAGAACGAAGGGCTTTGTCATCCTCAAAAAAGCGTTCAGAGATATGATGGTGTGATTCACCCATCACTTGACAAGGTGCCCCATTGGTCTGTGTTCGGTGGTGGTGCACCGGTGCGCAAGGCCAAACGATAGAGGCAAGAGCGACTGGGCGATTTGGGTGCACCACATGGTGATCCTCCCATTGGCTCTACGTCGGCAACTCCTATGGAATCTTATTGACATGTCTGATGAGTTACAAGCTCATGAGTGCGACGTGTGCGAGGAGGATTTCCAGCCCTGCACTAAATAGGCTACCAAAATGGAGGATAGATTGATTACGAGTACCGAAACACCTCTTTACGAAAATGCACGATACTTGGTGCTCCGAGAATCGTTGGAAGTCCTCAACTTGCAAGAAAAATTCAGTTGGAGTAATGCAAGTGTTGATGCACTACTTCTGTAAGTATGGAATGTGGCTTTTATATACTTTCTCCCTCTCTCTTTATGGTGTCGTCTGCTAGGAATTATACTAATATGCATGCCTGTTGTAGTTTGATGGGAAAAATGTTGCCAGAAGATCACCACATGCCTCTAGATCATTGACAAGCTAGATCGTATGTCACTACACTTGGAATGGAGTATGAGTGCATCCATGTGTGCGTCCAACAATTGCATGCTATACCGCAATGAGCATGCACATGCTACCTCATGTCCCATGTGCAAGGAGGCACGATACAAGATAGGAGTGAGCGGGGCACACCTACCCTGCAAGGTATTGAGACATTTTCCGTTAATTCCTCATATCCAACACATGTTTAAAAGCAGGTCTATCGTGGAGCTTCTTGCATGGCACGTGAACCATCACTCAAATGATGGAATGATGTGTGTCCCTGCCAATTCACTTGCATGGAGGCACATGGAAACTCAATGGCCAGAGTTTGGGTTGGAGCCTCGACACTTGAGGCTTGGGTTAGCAAGTGATAATGTCAACCATTTCAACACATTTTACTTCATGGATCTCTTGGCCTGTGGTGATCGTTAACTACAATATTCCACCATGGGAGACAACCAAGAAGGGCAATATACTTCTTCCGTTGCTTGTGCTAGGGAAGTACAAAGTGTCAAATATTTACATTTACCTCAAGCCCCTCATCGAGGAGTTGGAGGAGTTATGGAGAGGAATTCCTGTTGTCGATGTCTCGCTTGCAAAGGGGGGGAGAGAGGCCATTGTGAGGGGAATCCTTATGTGGACTATGCATGACTATCCTTGGCTTGGAGAGATTTCTACTAACCCCCTTTCCTCTATCTCTCTTTCCCTCTTTCCCTCTCTCCCTTTAATTCACTTATTCATTCATCTCTCTAACCATATGATATGTATGCAGGGCTGTCCACATCAGGGCACAATGCATGTCCTACTTGCAAAAAATCATTGGTGACGGAGAGGCCCGATTCCTTGCGCAAGGTAATATATTCAAACAACCATCATTTCTTACCCCAAGGGCATAACAAGCACAAGGCTCCAATAAATGGGAAGACTCCTCTAAAGCTCACGATGGCAGATTGGGCAACCATTTGGGAAGAACACCACAACAACAATCCGGCTTCGTGTCCTCCACCAAAAGTTATGTCAAGGTATTCAATATTTTTAAGGCTTCCATATTGGAAAGACTTAAAATACAACACCTCTTGGATCCCATGCAAGTATTCAAGAATGTAGCCCAAACACTATGGGACCATGCACACTATTGGCAAGAAGGACTCTTTGGGTGCGAGGGAGTATTTGAGGCTTTTAAAATGTCTCCCCGTCTTTGCTACTCCACGGCATGCCCCAAATGGAAAGAAATCACCATGGATGCTAACCAAAGAAGAATTAGACAAGGTGAAGGGTACCATTTCCTCTATTCGCACACCAATAGGATACATGAGGTCGCTAAATGGAGCTTTCACAAAAGCGAAGAAGGGTGGAAGCATTCAATTGTATGGGTTGAAGTCCCATGATTGACACAAGATGCTTCAGGTAATCTTCATACTCCCTATTCTATCTATAGTTTGTGTGTATGACTATCACTCACTTTCCCTTTCCCTGATTTACATTGTAGTTCATTCTGTCGGTGAGTATGTGTATATGTCGGGACAATAAAGTCAGGGATGCTATTTTCAAACTAGGAGCACTAGTAAGGTACACCACAAGACTCCACTCAACTACACCTTTTTTATGTACATAATAATTTCAACTAGCACTTAGTGTATCCTTGTGTGTTTTCTTGCAGACTTGTGAGCTCCAAGGAAATCAAAATAGATGCTATCCCTGCTGCTCAAACACTTGCAACAGAAACTATGTGTGCCATTGATGATGCATTTCCTCGATCGGTCCTTCTTAGTCAAATTCACCTCTTGGTTCACGTGGTGGAGGAGATCGCTATATCTGGAGTAGTGCACGCACCATGGATGTTCTTCTTAGAGAGGTTTTTAAAGACTCTCAAAGATTTTGTGCGGCTATGGACTCAACCAGAGGCATGTATGGCCGAAGGGTGGATCATTCAAGAGGCATTTGTTTACATATCAGAGTATTTGGGACAAGTTGATCCTTCAATTCGTTGCATGTGGTCAGACGAGGAAGATGCAAGGATGACTTCACACTTGCCAAGTGGAAAGGGGAAACTACTTAACATAGATATGAATCTATCCCGAGTGGTCGATAACTTTTGCATTCTCAATGCAAAATTATGACCAAGTGGGTGGACTTGTGGACGATGGCAAAGGCAAGGGGTTTGCAAGGGAGGGAAGCATGGAAACAAGCACATGGAGGAAGGAGGGCACTCCCAATGCCTAGACACCTTGTATGTTTCCCATATCTCATTAGTGCAAAGTGGATTCATGAGAGAATGACCGAAGAAAAAGCGCGTGGAGAAGATAGCACCAGCAAAGAATGGGAGCATGCACAAGGCTGCATAGAAAAGGTAGAGTACTCATATACCTAAACCAGATTGTAATGCTATTTCTTGAAATTATCTTTAATATGTATTTGATAAATTAATATATTTTTCTATTTTGTAGTGCCTTTCCTTTAACTCTATATGGTCAAAGGGCCATCACTTTCGTACGCACCACATTGACGAGCGTATAACCACCATGGATTGTACCATCATGGGCAACTTTGACACAAACGGTGATGAAGCCAGGTACTGCGAAACTATTGAAAAGATACTAAAGGTTAATTTTAGAACCTTTCATACCTTCATCTTCTAGTGCAAGTGGTTTGCAAATGTGTCTAGAGGACATGAGAATGGCCTCTACATGATGGACTCTAGTGTGCATCACAGAGGGAGGTATGACGATTTAGTTTTACCGTGCAATTGTGAGCAGGTGAGTGACAGGTACCTTTTTTATTCTTATTTTCTTGTAGCATTAGTTACACCAATGTTACTCACTTTGAGCTTCTATTTTATAGGTCATCTATATCCCAGAAATCCACCAACCAAAACTTTGGTTCGTAATTCCCGTAACACCTCGGGGGAGAACCATTTTTTCCACTAATGAAGTAGAGACTATCTTTAATCCTCTTCCACCTCTGACTTTGGATGAGGTGGAAACAGAGGAGAGGGAGGTGGATGAATCAAGTCCGGTGGCAGTAAGTCTTAGCGAGGATGATTGTCATGATGATGAAGATGATGAGATGGAGGGTGACAAAACCGAAGATGATGAAGGCAATGCATCCACAAACAACAATGCCGTTTCTCTCTTGATTGATTTAGGAGCCATGGGCTTAGAATTTGATGATGCTTCATGTAGAGATCTTTTACAGGATGATTCATAAACATTTTGCAGTCATGAAGTTTTTTGGTCGTGTAATCCATTCATCTCTCTCTCCCCCCTCTTCGTCTCTTTAGATTTGAGAATCTGCTCAATTATGTTAATCAATTGACAATGATTATTTTAGTTGTAACCAAGTGTAATCTTATATCCCCCGCCTTCTTCTCCCCCCTCTTTCTCTCTCTCTCTCTCTCTCTCTCTCTCTCTCTCTCTCTCTCTCTCTCTCTCTCTCTCTCTCTATCTCTCTTTTTGAAATTTTAGGTGCCAAATTTTGTTGTCGGATATAACAACGATAATATGCACGGTAATAATAGTGGTAATAAACACGGTAATAACAACGGAAACAGTTGTGGTAATATTCTAAACACAAAAAACCCTGATGGAAAACGGGCCGACGACATTCCCATTGAGATTCCTGCAGCATATGCATGTGAATATTTATGTAGATAGGAAAGTCTTCTACCAAGAGAAGATCGTACACCTATTTGGTGCGGTGGTACTAGGAGAAATCCTCAATTCCTCGAACCCTATCATTCTCCCCATATTAGATTACCATCATTCCTTTAATGTCTCTATCTTTATCCTGTTTTAACCTATCCACCCACCCCTGCAAAAAGCCTCTATGAGCTGTTACTGTTAATGTAATGTTAAAAAAAAGAAAAAAAAAAGAAAAAGAGGTTTGTAATTTCTTGATTCACTACCATGGCAAGTGTTTCCTTCCCCACGTTCAGTGGAAAGAAGGGAGAGGATCTCACCACCGACTTTTTGGATGATTTCGACATTGCTTGTGTCGTCTCCAACAAAGATGACGACATTTCACGACTTAGAATTTTTCCTCTACTGATGAAAGTAGAGGCCAAGTCCTGGTATAATGCATTGTCCTAGGCTACCAAGAATGCATGGGATGTGTTAAGGGCTGCTTTTGTAAAGAGGTTTGGTGGAGGCACAACCTTGGAGAAGCTATGGCAGCTACTGACAGAATTAAAGCAGGGAGGCCTGCTGGAGTATGCCACCTACGAGTCTAAATTTGTGGACTTATGGGAGAGATGGGTTGCCTCACTGGAGGAAGGTGAAGGAGCGCCTAATTTCCTAAAGAAGGACCGTTTCATTGTTGGTCTATGGTCGCCGCTTAGAGAGAAGGTGAAGGGAAGGTTTCCTGCAACATATGAGTTGGCAGTCAAAGTAGCCCGCCTTAAAGACAAGAAGTTGCACATGCAAGCAAGAGTAAACGAGTAAGAGGAAACAAGCTCGGCCGACCAACGCCAGTGGCTGCAACATCCAATCATAGAGTCCAACCGCAGGAGGCATCAGAAGAGCAGCAAGACCTGCTGAGCCGCATCACCACCCAACTAGAGAGTTTATCTGTGCATCTGGTGCAGCAAGGGCATGCATCTGGCAGGACCCCAAAATAAGAAAGAGGACAAAAAAGGCAGAACCCAGAGTACCACTATTACAATTGCGGGGAAGATGGCCATGGAATGTACTACTGCCCACACCCGACGAGGCAGAATTGCAATAGAGGGAGGAGACAGAATGAGATCTCTCCGCCAAGAGCAAGACCACCACCACCTAGGCAAACAAGACCAATCCCATCGGTCCAAATCCTTCAACCACCTGTAAAACAGAAACCACCACCCCAACCTCTCATTCCGCCACTACCCCCACCACCTGCTGTGAACCAAGCGGTGAGTGTTATTAGCTTGGAATCTAAAGGGAAGGCGAAGGTAGAAGAATCAGCTCGAGAGAAGCACAAAGGAGAAGCGAAGGTAGAAGAAGTGGATGCTATGGTAGTGAAGCGTGTGAGGCACGAGGAGGCATCTCAAAGAGAAGAGAAGATGAAAGGAAAGGCCGAGTCTAGAAAACAAGTAGCTAAACCGTGGCGGAAGATAGACATCGTGGACTTCTCACTAGGTGAGTATGCAAAACCCTATGACTTAGTTCAGGATGTGTTAATGCAGGGCCCAAAGATAACTTGGCCCCAATTACTCCACCTTGCACCCAGAATGAGGAGGCAATGGACAAAAATGGTAAGTACCAGGAAATCAAGGCCCAGGATAGCTAGGGCTATCTCTAGGAGGGATCTCGACGACATCCTACCAACCATGGATGCTCACATCAAGGGGAAACAAATTTCAAATGTCTACATAGATGGTGGCGTGCAAATATGCGTCATGAGTGAAAAGATGATGCACCATCTAGGTCTAGAGGTAAGTAGGCCGGCACCCTGCCGAACCAAGATGGAAAACAATGTAAGAGTGAAATGCGTAGGCATTGTAAATGCGGTCAAAGTAAAAGCATTCAATACAGAAGTGGAGGTAGACATATTCGTCATGCAACACAAAGGGGAGGGCTACCCCATCATTCTTGGGAGGCCTTGGCTTATGGCTATGGAAGCTAAAAAAGACTGGAGCACCGGGATGATCCAGAAGGATGCTAAAGAGAAATCCATATTCTATGACATGAGGACTGGGAAGCAGTGCAACATGATCTTGGAGGCTTTAGAATATGAGTCCACCATCGACTACTCGTCTACCTCAGGAGAAGAGACGACCACCACCGATGGAAGTGAGAGTAGCATCGAAGTAATGGGGGTCATTCTTAATTAACACAATCTGAAACAACCTTGACAAACCAAGAGGGATCACCAGGTATGCAGTCCTTGGAAGATGCAGGTAAGCTACAAAAAATTCTCTCGAATGAGTTAAACAATGAAGAAAGGAAGGAGTACGTCTCCATGCTAGGTAACTTCACTACTTTGTTCATTGATGGCTATGATAAGATCACAGGAATTACAGTAGTACAACACCACATAAAGCTCAAGGAAGGCAATAAACCCGTAGTACAAAGGCTCAGAAGACTTGGAGTAATCCAACAAGAGGCATTGCTTAAAGAAGTGAGAAGTTTGCTACAAGCAGGTTTCATCTACCCTGTCAAAGACTCAGAATGGGTCTCCCCAGTAGTAGTCACACCAAAAAAAAATGGTAAGTGGAGAGTCTGTGTAGATTATAAACCTCTCAATGGAGCGACGAAGAGGGACCACTTTCCCCTCCCATTCCAGGATGAAATACTCAATGAAGTAGCAGGTCACGAGCGATACACAATATGCAATGGCTACTCAGGATACTTCCCGATTAGCATTGCTGAGGAGGATCAGAAGACGACAACCTTCATCACACCTTGGGGATGTTTTTCCTATAGAGTGATTCCGTTTGGCCTCACTAACGCCCCGGCCACGTTTCAACGCTATGTGACTTTTGTTTTCCAACCCTACTTTGGAACATCAATACGGGTTTTCATAGATGACTTTTGCATTTACAGCTCACGAGCCCTTCATTTAAGCAAAGTCTATGATGGCTTAACCAGGCTGCAAACCTTGGGTGGCCAACTCAACGTGGACAAGTGTCACATTGGTGAAAGAAAATTCACTCTCCTTGGTCATGTAATTTTAGCAAAAGGAATCGAGGCTGGCCCTAGCAAGATTCAGGCCCTGGTATCTTTATCGTCACCCACCACCGCCAAGCAGCTAGTTTCTTTCCTTCAGAAGGTAAGATACTTAAGCAGGTTCATTCACCTGCTATCTCAAGTGGTCCTTCCCCTACAACAACTCACCCAGAGGTATGTCTTCTCATGGAGTGAAGAGAATGAGCAACAGTTTACTGAGGTAAAGCAAATTCTAGCTAAGCTTCCCACTATTTCACCTCCTAAGTGGGACGAGCCATTTTATGTGAACCCTAGTGTGGGAAGTGATACACTCGGAGTAGTGCTAATGCAAAAGGACCCCAAAAATTCTTTCATGCGTCCTATTTACTTCTCTAGTCGTGTCATGACCCCGTCAGAAAAAGGATTTACCGAAGTAGAACACATGGTTCTGGCACTAATGTTTGCTACCACAAAGTTTCGCTCCTATCTCCTGCCTAGACCCTTTGTAATCCTGACAATGGAGGAGGTTTTCCCATATGTAATGCGACACATGGATGTCTCATCTAGGATCTCAAAGTGGTTAATTAGACTACAAGAGTTTGACTACACCATGCAAGTAGAAAACTCCACCAGGGCTAGTTTAGCGGGAATTCTCACTCATCGCCATTATGAGAAGAAGTTGAAGGGCAACAAGGAAGCAAAGGAAGAAACACCAATGGTAGAGAGTCCTAGTCTAGAGAGAGCTCACTCTCTTTTCTTTGATGGAGCCTACAAGAGAACAATGGATCAGTCTGCAGCAGGCATGGTCATTTTCAATGAATGGCAAGAAAGAGTATTCTCCATTGGGCAGTTATTACACTCCCACTCCAACAATGAAGCAGAATATGCAGCCCTAATTCTTGGGTTGGAACACTGTATTTCACAAATAATTCAACGCCTAAATGTGTTCGGCGACGCTTTGCTTTTGATAAGGCAGATAAATGGCACCTGGGCTTGTAAAAATCAGGTTTTACTTGGTCAACTTCGCCAAGTTAAGGAACTTCTAAAGAAGTTTGAAGCAGTGAAACTATTCCATGTCCCCAGAGCAAAAAATCAAGAGGCAGATGCTCTAGCTAAAGAAAGAATACAAGACGTTCCCATGGGGGCAATCAAATTAAAGCTACCCCTCTTCCAAGGTAGTGATGCTATGCCTGATGTCATCAATTTTCTAGATACAGGAGAATGTCTAGCAGGACACACCAAAGGCAAAAAACAGTGGCTAGTAAGGAAGGCTACTAGGTACCGTCTTGTAGACGACCACTTGTATTGTAAGGGCAAAGATCAAATTCTCAGGCGGGTGCCAACCTCCAGTGAAATCATAGAGGTAATTTCAAGCTGCCATGACGACGTTTGCGGCGGTCATTTTTCTCTAGATATCACCAGTAGGAAGATTCTACAGGCAGGATACTTTTGGCCTAGTTTGAACAGGGATGTACACCATTGGTGTAAAACATGCAAGGCTTGTCAAGTGGCCATTGATAGCACGTTAACCTACGAGCCACAAACCCCTATCATCTCATATGGTCCTTTTGAGAAATGGGGAATAGATGCAATCGGTCCTTTACCAAGGGCCCAAACAGGTAAACTGTACATCATAGTGGGTGTAGACTACATGAATCGATGGGCAGAAGCAACAGCCACCACCTGCATTACAGCCCAAGAAGTGGCAAAGTTCATTTTTTAACATATCGTTTGCCGTTTTGGCACTCCTCTTGAGATAATATCAGATAGAGGACCAAGATTCAGAGGTGATTTGGTGGGAGAACTGATGAAGAAGTTAGGCATCACACGTCGGCATTCCACACCATACTATCCACAATGCAATGGTCTAGTAGAGAAGGTAAATGGAATGATTTGCAAAATCATCACAAAACAGGTGAACAATCGCACAGGGGACTAGGATAAACATCTCAAGGCAGCTCTTTGGGCCTACAGAACAACATTCCGAACATCACTAGGTTTCACCCCTCTAGTTTATGGGAAGGAGGAAATTCTACCCATTGAGGTACAGATAGCCAGCTTACAAGTTTTGGCTAGCCAGACACATCGTCCAATTGTAAACCTTCGAAACCAAATCTTGGATCTGGAGAGACTCCAACTGGATAGGGAAGAAGAAATCAATCACTCTGCAGCACAGGTAGAACGATGCCGGCTCACTTTCAATCAAGGGCTTAAAGAAAAGGGATTGGAAAAAGGCATGTTAGTACTGCGATACGACAACAGATTTGACACTAGGAAGGATAAGAAATTTCAACCCAGATGGGAAGGGCCATTCATCATCAAGAAGCGCTATGACAATGGCAGCTATAAGCTGATGGAAGCAAATGGGAGAATTCACAAGACTAGGGTCAATGGATGGAGACTGAAAAGGTATTTTCTTAGATTTGACCCAGAATTCATGCTAGACATTCCAGAGGAGGGAGAACCCTCTAACTCTACAGTTGAAGAAGCAGAAGAAAGACTAGAAGCATGAATGCCTCTAGCCAAAGGGGAGGGCTAATGATAGCCGACTTTTGAAAATCAAAGAAAAAGAAGAAAAAAAAAAAAACTTATTTTTCCTCTGTTGAAGCCTTGGCAACACTGTTGGAAGGCTCGGCACCGCCTGGTCAATCCTCCCAGCACCCCTACGGGCATGAGACACAACCCCCCCCCCCCCCCCCCCCCCCCCCCCCCCCCCCCCCCTTCGATTTGCCGGCCTCATCACCCTCAGCCCCGTTGGTCCATACCCCACCCTAGCCATCCATCCTCGGTTTCAGATAACCTTTCTCACCCCCCCCCCGGTAGTTTATCCCCCCCCGCCCGACGGCATTGGATGAAATAACACCCCCTCTCTCTCTCTCATTTTCCCTACATACCTCTCTCTAATATCCTCTCTCTCTCTCTCTCTCTCTCTCCCAAATTTACCACCCCCCGGCTAGGCGCAAGCTTTGAGCACTCACCCCGACCCATCTCTCGTGCTCCCTCTGTGTTGAGCCGCATGGAAACCCCTCCTCCGCTCTTCTGTATTCTTACACTCACCCTCCCCCCCCCCCCACACACACACGCGTTTTTTCCCCCCACTCTCATTACCACACCCCTTGGCCCGCTAATATTCTTTCCCTAACCCCTTCCCCCTCTTCCCCACCCGCTTACGTCACCCTCCCCTTGGCTTCACTCACCCTTCCCTTGGCTCGCTATCCCCACTACCCCCCCCACACCATTGACTTCTACCCCCCCCCCCCCCCCCCCCCCCCCCCTCCCCTCTCTCACACTCTCTCCCCCCCCCCCCCCAAACGGTGGGCACCAGCCCTATGAGATTCCCCCTCCCTCTAGCGCCACCTCATCCCCTCTCTCTGTCTCTTCCGTTTCAAGCCCGAAGGCACAACGCGCATGACCATGGAGCCCACGCCTTCATACACCACACACTCACCCTCTCCCTCATCGTCACACTCACACACACACACCCCCAATCCCTTCTCCCTCTCTCACGCTCTGTTTCAGCAGGAGCCGCCTGCCCTCCCGCTCTCTCTCCCTCTCGGCCTGTACAGGTGCAGCGCGTTCTCTCTCTCTCAACACCATACACACACACACACACACCATTCATACATACAATACACACACACACCCCCCACACACACAACAACCCCCCCCCCCCCCCCACCCCAAGCTTGTGTAGCTACCGCTGGTCACCGAACTGAGAAGAAAAAATTGAAAAAACAAATATAAAAAACATATATACATTATGTACATAAGCCCCCCGTTCCCACCACACGCTCGCGTACATATACAAATACACACATGCACTCACACCCATATACACACATATATATATACACACATTCGTCCACATGCACATACGTACACACACACGCGTATACGCACCACAAATTCAGGAAAAACGAAGGATTTCACCACTACGACAAACACAAAAAGAAGAAGGATCCAAAGCACGTGCCGCCAACAACAAAATGAGGAAGTGCGCCGAAGGCATGTCTCGTCCGACCCCGAAAAGAAGTACGCTCGACACCGACGCATCGGAAACACGCAACCACGACGCCATCCCAGTAATTTATAGGTTATTTTCATCATTTTCTTCAGTTTTCACCCGAGCCATTGTAAATTCCCATTTTTTTGTAAATATCCTCTCTCTAGGTGATGGTCACAAAGGCCCACCTAGAGATTCCCATCTTTTAATAAACCTCCCAAAACAAAGCAAGGGTCAACCACACCGGGCCCACCACTTGCTTGGTCTCCCCGATTAAGCTTACCTTAACTACACTCGGATCACCATAATCCAAGCAGCCAACACCTATAAATTGGCACTGAGAGGTCGTTATCGGGGGGGGGCAAATTCGTGAGGAGCCAAGCATTTGGTAGAGTGTAGTGGGAAGGATTGACACTATCACCATCATGGGGAGGGGGCTTGTGTGTTGGATTTGCCTTGGGAATTGCACCATGCAAAGGGAACCACAACCATCTCTTGACTCCAATGGTCGATGCACACACGTATACACGCTCTTGGTAGCAAGTTTCACAATCATTGAGTCGTCTTAGAGAACGCACCAAGTAGGTTGCACCACCTCCTCTCCCTACCTCTCTACCACCACGGCATGCCATTTTGTAAATATTGCAGAAATAATTCTCCCTCACACCCCCGAGGGTTTTCATCATTTGCAAATCTCTCTCTCTCTCTCTCTCTCTCTATCTATCTATTTGTGTGTGTGTGTGTGTGTGTGTGTGTGTGTGTAAGTTTGCGGTGCTCATATCATCGTGGTTTGCGTCCTAGCCGCTCAAAGCTAGGTGGTGTCCCCTGTTCGCTTTATCGTGGCAGGCTTGAGGCGCGCCATTCGAACCCCAGCTTTTTAGAGGCCGTGGAGGTTCGGGGTCTGCTTTGCGTCCGTCAGCGTCACAATGCTTTTCAGGTGATCTATTACAATGTGTTTACTTTAATAAAAACTCTAGATGTATAATGATCTGATAGATTCTTACACAATTGTATCGTATTTTTTTTGTTGTGTAGATTGCTCAAAGAGCACATACTACCGGCTGATAATGTGATGCCAGATTCCAGAGAGGAAACAAGAAAGATTTTGCGAAACTTGGGGATAGATTACAATTCGATCCACGCTTGTCCTAACGATTGCATTCTTGTCAGAGGGGAATACATAGACATGGAGAAGTGTTCAAAATGTGATTCGGAGAGAAATCGAGTAGATATCCACAGAACAAACATTCCACAAAAGGTTTTGCGACATTTTCCTTTGCTTCCTCGCATCAAGCATTTCTTCAAATGTAAGTCCATGCCCGCCCTAGCATCATGGCATGAGGAGAATAAATCTTTGGATAATGTGCTACGGAGTCCTACAGATTGTGCAGCCTCGGAACATATAGATGTAACATGGTCAGATTTTGCCAGGGAAGCTCACAATTTGAGCCTAGGCCTAGCTATGGATGGAGTAAATCCATTTGGTCAAAGATCAACATCTTACAGTGTATGGCCTGTTGTCATCGTCAACTACAGCATTCCCCCGTGGTTGACTACAAAGAAGGGGCACCTATGGATAAGCTTGATTGTCCCGGGGCGGTATAAAGTGAAGAATATGGATGTGTATCTTCGTCCACTATTGGAAGAGCTACAAAAATTGTGGATTGATATAGAAGTGGTGTATATGAGCCAACACACAGGTTGATGGAATGCTTTGATCAGAGGCATTCTAATGTGTACCATGCATGACTATCCCGGACTAACACAATGCTCAGGTGATTTACACTTAAACTCAAACACTGTAAATCTTGGTTTTTCTCAAGCTTATCTATTATCATGTGTATACATGCAGGGCTTCAAACAAGCGGATATAGAGCATGTGTCACATGTGGACCTAGATTGAATGCACGTCGGGTGCCCTCATTGAAGAAGAAAATCTACAAAGGTCATCAAGCGTATCTTCTAGAGAACCATGTGTTATGCGATGGCTTTTTGGGAAGATAGACACCGAGGATGTATGCACAAGCATGGTTAGAGCAGAAGGAGATGTGTGATGACGGTTTGTCCCCAGGGATGAAGATACTCTCTCTCTATGGTATGAGTTATCATATTGGCCCCGACTCATGATCAATCACTTACTCGATCCAATGCACATATTCAAGAATGTGGGTAATCTACTATGGGACCATCTGACCGGCAAGAAAGATACTTTGGGAGCCAGGGTTGACCTTAAAAATGTGGATCGTATGGAGCAATATTGGTCGCAAACAACATCCAATGGATCAATAAAACTCCCTAAAGCGCCATGGATTTTCACAAGATCCCAAGAACGAAAAGTAAAAGTGACCATTTGATCTTTGCGAACCCCCATTGGCATAATGCACTCGCTCCAAACGTGTTTTACTAAAGAAGGAAAGCTTACTGGTTTGAAGTCACACAACTGGCATAAACTGTGTCAGGTATGTTCATAGTGGAATATATCATAGTGCGAATTGTGTAACAAATTTGTGTGTGGACTTTAATATCATTGCTTCACGTGTTTTGCAGTTTATTTTATTAGTGGCCACTAAGGGATGTTTGTCTCTTGAGGTCTGTAACACAATCTACAAACCTGCGAAGTTGGTGCAATGGATCTCACAAAAGGAGATTAACGTCTACTCCATACCATTCGCCAAACTAAATGCTTTGGAGGTCGTATGCATGTTTGAGAAACACTTTCCTACTACCATGCTAACCATTCAGGTGCATCTTCTTGTTCACATAGTTGATGAGGTGGAAATAAATGGCACAATATATTCCAGATGGATGTTCTCTTTAGAACGTTTCATGAAAATGCTCAAGGGATATGTGCATCAGAAGGCACGTCCGGAGGATAGCATGGAAGAAGGTTGGCAAGTATCAGAGTCCCTAATGTATATTTGAAAGTAGCTAGAAGGATTTGATATAGCCCAGACACGCTATGGAAAACCATAGATGATGAGCGCATATCTGGGATGGTCATGTGCAATCTTGGTGTTGAGAAGAAGGTGATGGAAGATCTAGAGGCTGAAATCAACCGATTTTGCATGCTTCACAATCCAGTGATGCAAAATTAGCTTTCACAATATGACGATGCAAAGCAAGAGCGACAAAGGGCACAAATCGAGAGAGATGGGAAAGACAACCACTGATGCACTATCCGACGGGTCTGGAGAGCCTACCAACATTCATGAGCTTAAGATGGTTGCACAACCAATTGAAAAGCACGCAACAGTGCGGTGAATAAGTGACCGAGGAGGAGTGGGAGTACTCTCGGGGTTGAGCGACCAAGGTAAGTTTGCAATGTATGACTAGTGTCTTTTTAGATGTTTGAACGGCCACTCACAATCTTTGTTGGTTGTAGTATTGATAGCCGTTTTTCGGCTCTCTGTAATTTCCATAGTGAGTTACCTCACCCTATCAAATCACTCAAACACTATGGTTATCCTCACCCTTTCACTGTATATAGGTGTGTGTGAGTTAGGGGACTTTTCCCATATCTTCTTAAAAACCCTCAATTAGCTAGTCACTGGGCTAGTTGAGCCAAAAATAAAAAATAAAAAAATATAAGTATATTATGGTCCATTTGTGTGTAAATATTTCATTGTATATAGAGCCTAAATAAAAGGATTTTTTATAATTATTTTGGTATTTATTTAAATATTTCTACCTAGGGTGTGTTATTTATGCTATGTAAATTGACTCACCATTACTATATTTTTTCTTACCATTTTGCATACTCTTTATTCCATATAAAAATAATTTCATGCAAGCTTCTCTTATTTTTGATGTAACTCCATCCCAACAAAAATCCAAAAAAACTAGTTCTATTTATGTGTATATTTTTTCACTATTGTGATTTTTTCCTTCTTACATCTATTCTCTATTACTCTCATAAATTAGAACACCAAATATATTCATCTTTTTATGGTAGACCTACCAAATAAGGTCAAGGGTATGTGGCATGCATGCATGCACAATGGAGGGCTCACTCTTGAAGGCATTCAAAAGAATCATCCAAAGAAGGACCCCACAAGGACTTTGTGCAGTGGAAAATACAGTCGGTTTTGCTAAATTTTTAAAGATCACTTGCTCTCCGAATTTGAAAAGGTGATACAAACAAAAGTTGTAGCTCGTGGATTGAACTTTTACCTGAATTTTTTTTTTCTTTCGAGCTACGAGCTGTGAGCTATGATTTTATTAATGGACCCCAGTTTGCCCATGCTATGCAGCCATACTCCTCCCTCTTCCACTTTATCATTTTTCTCTTTCACACACACTTCTCCACTCATCATCCCCACCTCTCTCACCACTCCTCTCTGCACCCTACTAACCTTCTTCTCAACCTTGAAGAATAAGAGAAACCATGGTGAACTCATGTCTTCTACACACACTTCCATTCCAAAATTGACCACCTAGTCTCATTTTTCCTCATCCATATTACCCATATCTATAAAAAAAACCACAAAATTCAGCCTCTTCTCTTGAAAGACAGCATCATGGTGATTGATTACTCATGTTCACTTACCTTGGCTCACAAGGAAGGTCAAGAGTGGAGAAAAAACGTACCGTCAAAGCTAGTGGACCGTCAACAAGCGTCAAAATTGATCCTACTCAAGACACTTAGAGCATCAACATTGTAAGAAATCCATATTTTCTTACCTATTAAGAGTTTTTTCTTCCTTATTTGTATCCTACTTGGATACTCCCATTGTAAATATCCACTTCCATTTGTAAATCAATAAAAATACTAACTCTACTAATTTACTAACACTAACCTACTATGAAAAGTCCTATCACCTCCACTTCTCTCCTCTCTCTCTTCTTCATCTATCCCCACCAACTTCTTGATAAATCCAAGCAAAAGAAATTAGATAAGTGCTGAAAATATAACCCAACCATGTTTAGAGGAGTAACCCTAGCCCTCAAAATTGCTATAAAAGGAGGGTGTAGCTAGCACAAAAGGGGGGAGCCATAAGCAAGAGCACTATGCTACGGAGCTTGAGAAGCCAAGCTCAACATCTTGAGAAGGAGCTCTTGAGTGGAAGCTCATTGGCTTATGCATATGCATGTGTTGTATTAGGGGTGATTAGCAAGGGAGCTCTATTCCATTGTAAGAGACTCTCTCTCTCTCTCTCTCTCTCTCTCTCTCTCTCTCTCTCTCTCTCTCTCTCTCTCTCTCTCTATGCGACCTAGTTCGCATCCAAAACTAGGTGGTGCCCCAAATTTGTGTAGGTTTAGGTTGCGGGTTGTGTGTGTGTTCGTTGTTTTCTCCAACCCCAACCCAATTGAGCAGCACGGGAACCTAGAAGGGTGCTTAGAGGCCACTTTTCTTGTTGCCCGCCCCGGACCACTTCAAATTGGTGCCCCCACTGAGGATGGGTTGTGTATCTTTTTGTGTAGGTTCAACCTTTAGCATAGTCAAGTAGGTTGCATGAATCACGAGAATCTATATGATCCTTTCATTCCCATTGCAAGGCAAAAGGTACACATAATTGTTAGTACTAAGTTGCAATTTCAACATGTAATTTGTAGAATTTTAGGTCCCCTGAGGTTGGCAGAGATAAACGCATCAGTAAATCCTTTTATTTTGCCTCTCATTAGGTACAACCTTAGTCTGGACGTCTATATTTTTGTTTTGTTTTAAGCATTAGGTCATGCATAGACCATGGATAATGGCCCAAGAATAGAGGTATTCCCCTTCCATTTCACTCCACACATTAGAGTAAACATTGCAATTAGTAGAGAAATCCATTTTCAACAATGTATGGTGTTCATGTTTGGTGCCCAAAGAGTAGGAGAAATTCTCGCATCACCAAACCCTGTCATCCTACCTCTTATTGATTATTATAGGTCATTTGATGTGAATATTTTTATTTTTTTGTAGAAATAGATTGAAATTTAGAAAATATTATTGTGTAAATCTTTTAAAGAAAGAAAAAACAAAAACGTGTTGTCACCTTGAAACTGATTCAATGGAGGCTCAACGCCAAATGTCTGGATATCCTCTTTTCTTTGGAGAGCCTGGAGAGGATGCAGAATTATTTTCAGCAACTTTCAAGATGTCTTCTCGTATCAAGAGGATAGTAACTCATCAAGAACGCGTAGAGATGTTTGAAGTGGTCCTTAGGAAAGATGCTAGCACTTGGTTTGACTCGTTGCCTGAGGAAGTTAAAGGGAATTACACGGAATTTGTGAATCATTTCAAGAGATACTTCTTTGATCCCCAAAACACTAAAAAACTATGGCAAGACATTGTTTCTCATAAGCAAAAAGACATGGATGACTACTACTTGTACAAGCAAGAGTTTCTACGTCTTTGGGCTGTATGGGTGAGAAATGTTGCTAACCCTAGTGATGGTGCAGAGTTCCTAAAGAAGGAGAGGTTCATAGCCGGACTCTTTCCTGACCTTAAGGTAAAAATTGAGACGGGTGTACTTGCTACCTTTGATGCAGCTGAAACTAGGGCTGCTGAGAAATATAGAAAACTCAAGTGCTTAAGGAGAGAGGTTCCAATAGAAGGTCTGAGACCCAAAGGTAAGTCGGAAGCATCAACACCTAGGGAGCTTCCTAAGATAACGGCGGAAGTGATTGAGAAGTTAAATGAATCTTTAAGCAGCCTGTCAATTCACCTTGCACAATCCATAGGTCCAAAGGCACAAGCAAAGAAGTCAGAAGAGAGAGAGCCACGAACTAGGAGAGTCTTGCAATATTGGAATTGCGGAGAGTCTGGACATGGGATGTATAATTGTCCCTGGCCCCGTGGCGAGCCAGGGAGACCTAACTTGAATTACCTAGTGATGAATCCAGGTGAAGTAACTGGTCAACAACCAAGGCTTCTACAGAGACCAAATGGACCAAGACCATCTCCACAAGGGGTAGAAGGAGTTCCACCTTTGCCAGATCCAAATGTGCATGTGGTAGAGGTGACAAACTCAAATGCGGTTGACATGGAATCAAATGGCATTAAGCGTGGCCGAGGAAAAGGTAAAGAGAAAGAAGGTGTCACATCACAGAGTGACCATGGACGAGGCAAGAAGGCAAAGGAGACCAAGGAAGCTAAGAGGACTCAATGTCGTATCAATCTCCAAGACTTCCCTCTTGGACATGGTATGTCTCCATACAACCTGTTGGAAGACATGCGAGGTAAGGGTCCTGATATCTCATGGCCTCAGTTTCTTGCATTATGCCCACAAGTTAGGAGGGATTTAACAGAGGTAGTTAGCACCAGAAGAAAGGTAAAAGAGAGTGCATGTTGTAAAAATTGCACAAGTTGAAATGAATGAGGATATTACATCGGTGCTAGATTGTTACATCAAGGGGAGATTGGTTAGGAAAGGTCTAGTGGATGGGGGTGCACAAATTTGCATCATGACAGAGGGACTCATGCAAAGACTAGGCATGCACATCCATGAGACACCTGAAATCAAAGTGAAAATGGAAAACAATAGCAAGGCTAGGTGCGTAGGCATTTGTAAAAATGTTTTTGTGGAGGCCTTTGGCATTAAGAAGGCAGTGGATTTCTATGGCATGTCTACCAAAGGAAATGGTTACCCATTTATCCTAGGAAGACCATGGCTAATCAAAATGCGAGCTTTGCAGGATTGGGAGAGTGGAAAGCTAATTTGCAGGAAATGGTTACCCATTTATCCTAGGAAGACCATGGCTAATCAAAATGCGAGCTTTGCAGGATTGGGAGAGTGGAAAGCTAATTTGCAGGAATGACAATCATAAGAAGTTTGTCTTTGATATGAAGGAGCAACGCCAAGAGGAGCTCCATGAATAATCATCTCAAACTGAGATGGAGAAAGGCTGGACCGATAGCACTTCAGAAGGAGAAAGTAGCGGCAGCATTACTGAAGAGGAGTCTTCCATTGAATTCATGGGGGTAAGGTTTAATCCAAACAACCAAGAGACCTCTTGCCCAGGTTTGGAAGAGGTAGGTACTCAAGAGAACCAAAATGTACAAGATGAAGGAATGCTAGAAGGTATGTTGTCTACAACACTTACAAAGGACGAAAGAGAGGAGTTCAAATGTGTGCTAAGGAAATTTCCAAGGCTTTTTGCTAAAGACT
Source organism: Adiantum capillus-veneris (assembly GCF_014529385.1). Classification (NCBI taxonomy): domain Eukaryota; kingdom Viridiplantae; phylum Streptophyta; class Polypodiopsida; order Polypodiales; family Pteridaceae; genus Adiantum; species Adiantum capillus-veneris. The sequence continues at coordinate 486,052 of NC_140937.1, forward strand.
ACACCGATGTGCGTGGAGTAGATGTTGTTCAACACAAGATTGAGTTGAAGCCAGAGGCCACACCTAAGGCTCAAAAGCTACGAAGGCTAGGAGTCATTAAGGAGCAGTCTCTACTCAAGGAGGTAAGAAAGCTTCTAGCATAAGGTTTCATTTATCTAGTGGAGAATTGAGAGTGGGTCTCTCCCGTAGTTGTCGCTCCTAAGAAAAACGGCAAGTGGAGGGTGTGTGTGGATTACCGACCACTCAATGAGGCAACAAAAAGAGATCACTTTCCCCTCCCATTTCAGGATGAGATACTAAATGAAGTAGCTGGTCATGAGAAGCACACCGTGTGTGATGGCTACTCAGGTTACTTTTAAATAGGGATTGCATTGGAGGATCAATTGAAAACAACCTTCATCACTCCTTGGGGTTGTTATGCTTTTAGAGTCATGCCTTTTGGCTTGACAAATTCTCCTGCAACTTTCCAATGTTTCATGAACATTGTGTTTCAAGCATTCTTTGGAAAGTCAATTAGGGTGTTCATTGATGATTTCTGCATTTATAGTTCAAAATCATTACATCTACAAAGGGTAAAAGAAGGTTTGAAGAAGCTCTATGACATGGGAGGTCAACTCAACCCCGACAAGTGCCACATAGGCATCGAGGTGGATCCTTCAAAGGCAAAGGCTCTTATTGAGCTCTTATCACCCAAGAATCTCAAAGAGGTCATCTCATTCATTCAAAAGGCGAAGTATATGTCACGCTTCATTCACTTAGCTTCGGAGTTGATTCATCCTTTGCAAAAGTTGACACAACAAGTATAGTTTGCATGGTCCGATGAGCTTGAAGACTACTTTTGTAACATTGAAGTAATTTTTTAGAGCTACCAACACTCATGCCTCCTTGTTGGGAGTACACATTCTTTGTTAGCTCTAGTGTTGGGAAGGAAAAAATTGGTGCAGTTTTATTACAACAAGATCCCCACAGTACCAGGATGGGACCCATCTACTTTGCTAGTAGGGTCATGAATGCTTTGGAGAGAGGCTACACAGAAGCAGAACTCATGATGCTTTCTCTCATGTTTGCGGTGAGAAAGTTTAGATCCTACTTGCTACCAAAACCTTCTGTAATTCTCACTGCAGAAAATTTGTTTGCTTGGGTGTCATCTCAAATGAATCTTAGCACTAGGATCTCAAAGTGGATTATGGAATTGCAAGAGTTCCAATACTCTTTCAAGGTAGAAGATAGTGTGCGTACACAATTGGCAGTGATCCTTACTTATAGGGTACATGAGAAGGAGATTAAGGTGCCTAAAGTAAAGACCCTACCATTTCCACCACCTTAAAGTATTCCTAATGCTTTTACCTTGTTCTTTGATGGAGATTTTCGATGAGTCACAGTAAAAGCAGGGGGAGGGCTAGTGTTGGTCAACCCAAGTGGAGAGGTGGTCATGAAAGAGAAGGTCAATCTACCAGGTTCAACTAGCAACAATGAAGCATAATACGACACACTACTTCATGGTTTGAAGATGTGCATTGGCCAAGGGATAAAACGTATCATGGTAAAGGGAGATGCACTTCTCATTGTGAAGCAGATTTTAGGCATTTGGGCATGCAAGAATGAAAACCTAAGGACAAAAGTTCATGCCATTCGTAGATTGTTTAATCAATTTGAATAAGTGCAACTATATCATATTCCTAGGAAACAGAATGAAGATGCCGATTCACTTGCACATCAAGTAGTTACATGTGTTGAGAAAGAAGTGCAGGTCATCATGGTAGTAGCAGCTGTCAAGCAACCGAGATACTAGGGGTTGGAGATATTGACTCCCATTATTAACTACATTTTGGAGGGTGAGTTTCCACAAGACTTCACGAAGGCTCAGAAGAGGAGACTCATGAAGAAGGAAAGCGAGTATCTCTTCCTAGAAGGATCCCTCTATCGAAGAGGGAAGGAATAAGTGTGCAGAAGAGTACCAACTATCAAGGAAATTCCAGCCATTCTAAAAGGTTTGCATGAAGAGGCATGTGGTGGTCATTTTGCCTAAGAGTTAATTGTGAAGAAGATTTTTCTTGCGGGGTATGTTTGGCCAAGTCTGCATGTGGATGTCCAACATTGGTGTAAAACTTGTCACAATTATCAGGTAAATGGGAATAGAAGATTGGTTTATGGTCCAAGGCAAATTGTGCTTGCAAATGGACCCTTTGAAAAGTGGGGCATTGATGCCATGGGTCCTCTGCATAGGACAAAAAATGGTAAACTCTACATTCTAGTGGCTGTAGACTATATGACTAGGTGGGTGGAAGTACAAAGTGTGGCAAAGGTAAATGAGAGGACAGTGAGAAAATTTGTCTACACTCACATTTGTTGTAGATTTGGCACACCTTTGGAGATTGTTTCTGATAATGGTCCAGGGTTTAGAAAGGGCTTGCTCACAGAAGTCTGTGAAGAACTTCACATTCTATATCGTCATAGTACACCCTACTATCCCCAATCAAATGGTTTGGTAGAAAAAGCTAATGGTGTCATTGCAGGCATCATTAGAAAGATGGTGAGAAACAAGACAATGTTGTGGGATGAATTCTTGGATAGTGCCTTGTGGGCGTATCGAACCACATATAGGGAAGCCACGGAGTTTACACCATTTCACTTGGTCTATGATCAAGAGGCTTTACAACCAATTGAGCTCAACATTCCAACAATGCGACTTCATGGCAAAGCAGCACAAGATGATCAAGAAGCATGGATGGATCGACTTCTTACCTTAGCTGAGCTTGAGTGGAAAAGAGAAGCAGCATACGAGTGCTACAAGAGGAAAGCTACGCAGGCAAAGGAGTAGCTTGACAAGAAACTAAAGGACAAAGGCATCAATGAAGGAGATCTGGTGCTAAGGTATGACAATCAACTTGATAATCGTTTTGATGCCAAGTTTGAAACTAGATGGCAGGGGCCATACATAGTCAAGAAGGCTTTCAATTCAAGTTACTATCAACTTATGGACTTGAATGGGAAAGAGAACTCCAAGAAGGTAAACGGGTATCGCTTGAAGCCTTATTTGAGTTGCCTTCTACCAAAGGATCTACCAAAGATCTGTCAAAAGGCATCTATCTCATGTAAGTATTGTTCCGTGAAGCATGAGTGTAATTCAAACCAAAATTCCAAGGGGCCAAACAATGAAGAGCTTGTCAAGGACTCTGAAGCACTCTCTTTGGAAAAGATGCTTTATGATGGTACATGAATATACCATCATCCTGGGGGAGGGCTAATGATAGCCGTTTTTTTGGTCTCTCTGTAATTTCCATAGTGAGTTACCTCACCCTATCAAATCACTCAAACACTGTGGTTACCCTCACCCTTTCACTGTATATAGGTGTGTGTGAGTTAGGGGACTTTTCCCATATCTTCTTAAAACCCCTCAATTAGCTAGTAGCTGGGCTAGTTGAGCCAAAAATTAAAAAAAAAAAATATAAGTATATTATGGTCCATTTGTGTGTAAATATTTCATTGTATATAGGGCCTAAATAAAAGGATTTTTTATAATTATTTTGGTATTTATTTAAAAATTTCTACCTAGGGCGTGTTATTTATGCTATGTACATTGACTCACCATTACTATATTTTTTCTTACCATTTTGCATACTCTTTATTCAATATAAAAATAATTTCATGCAAGCTTCTCTTATTTTTGGTGTAACTCCGTTCCAAGAAAAATCCAAAAAAACTAGTTCTATTTATGTGTATATTTTTTCACTATTGTGATTTTTTCCTTCCTACATCTATTCTCTATTACTCTCATAAATTAGAACACCAAATATATTCATCTTTTTATGGTAGACTTATAATGAGAGAGATTTATTTTGACCCCTTTATATTTTTTCCACCTATATTATTTATATTTGATATATACATATTCTTTTTAGATTCCTCAATATTTGATTTTCTTAGTTGTACTATTCACTTATATCATGATCTCAACAATATCTTCAATTATAGACCTACCAAATAAGGTCAAGGGTATGTGGCATGCATGCATGCACTATGGAGGGCTCACTCTTGGAGGCATTCAAAAGAATCATGCAAAGAAGGACCCCACAAGGACTTTGTACAATGGAAAAATACAGTCGATTTTGCTGAATTTTTAAAGATCACTTGCTCTCCGAATTTGAAAAGGTGATACAAACAAAAGTTGTAGCTCGTGGATTGAAATTTTACCTCAAATTTTTTTTATTTTTTTTTGAGCTACAAGCTGTGAGCTATGATTTTATTGGTGGACCCCAGTTTGCCCATGCTATGCAGCCACACTCCCTCTTCCACTTTATCATTTTTCTCTTTCACACACACTTCTCCACTCATCATCCCCACCTCTCTCACCACTCCTCTCTGCACGCTACTCACCTTCTTCTCAACCTTGAAGAATAAGAGAAACCATGGTGAACTCATGTCTTCTACACACACTTCCATTCCAAAATGGACCACCTAGTCTCATTTTTCCTCATCCATATTACCCATATCTATAAAAATTACCACAAAATTTCTGCCTCTTCTCTTGAAAGACAGCTTCATGGAGATTGATTACTCATGTTCACTTACCTTGGCTCCCAAGGAAGGTCAAGAGTGGAGAAAAAACGTACCGTCAAAGCTAGTGGACTGTCAACAAGCGTCAAAATTGATCCTACTCAAGATACTTGGAGCATCAACATTGTAAGAAATCCATATTTTCTTACCTATTAAGAGTTTTTTCTTCTTTATTTGTATCCTATTTGGATACTCCCATTGTAAATATCCAATTCCATTTGTAAATCAATAAAAATACTGACTCTACTAATTTACTAACACTAACCTACTATGAAAAGTCCTATCACCTCCACTTCTCTCCTCTCTCTCTTCTTCATCTATCCCCACCAACTTCTTGATAAATATTCCAAGCAAAAGAAATTAGATAAGTGCTGAAAATCTAACCCAACCATGGTTAGAGGAGTAACTCTAGCTCTCAAAATTGCTATAAAAGGAGGGTGTAGCTAGCACAAAAGGGGGGAGCCATAAGCAAGAGCACTATGCTATAGAGCTTGAGAAGCCAAGCTCAACATCTTGAGAAGGATCTCTTGAGTGGAGGCTCATTGGCTTATGCATATGCATGTGTTGTATTAGGGGTGATTAGCAAGGGAGATCTATGCCATTGTAAGAGAGAGTGATCATTCAGTTGAGAGTAAGAAATCTATCATTTCTCTTACTAGTGTAAGCCCAACATTTGCTGAATAAAGGAGGGTGGATTTGGACTAAGCATGGATACTTTGTCTCTCTTCCAACATGAAGTCATGGATAACAATGATGTGTAAGTGTCTTGGTGTTTTATTTAAGTTCTTGATAGCTTGTCTCTGGGTGCTGTCACCAATTTAGCCATAAATCCCACATATTGTAAGAGGGCGACAGGGTGGAGAGGACTCCACTGGCCTTAAGACAGTGATTGGGGTGGCTTTTCTTGTGGTGTGTTGTGGTGTGATTTACTCAAGCTATGTTGAACAAATACTAATCTCACTTTGATTGGTCATGACAGATTTGTAAGAAGGTATTAATGCAACAAGCACTCCCTTCCCCTTTCTCTCTCTTTCTTACATGTATAATTGTGTTCGCTTGATCACTGTCGATACATTTCAAAGCAGGCCAAACTCTCTCTCTCTCTCTCTCTCTCTCTCTCTCTCTCTCTCTCTCTCTCTCTCTCTCTCTCTCTCTCTCTCTCTCTCTCTCTCTCTCTCTCTCTCTCTCTGTGCGCGTCCTAGTTCGCATCCAAAACTAGGTGGTGCCCCAAATTTGTGCAGGGTTAGGTTGCGGGTTGTGTGTGTTCGTTGTTTTTTCTAACCCCAACCCAATTGAGCAGCACGGGAGCCTAGAAGGGTGCTTAAAGGCCACATTAGGGAATTTCGGAGGTCATTTGGAGGGCCTTCTAAGAAAATGTATTTTTTGCACTCTCTCTCTAGAAAAAAGGGCAAATACAAGAGCTGGGTCTTTCATAGTAAAAGTTCAAAAAGTGTACTTTAAGTAGATTCCTTACTCTTCTGAACATTCGTTCGTAGTAATTGAGGGATAATCCTCTTTTCAGTTGCATTGAATGAACCTGTCAATATGGAGGGAATTAGGCTAACATGGAGGGACGAAGGCGCAGCCGCTATTCACTTTCCATTAAACCTGCACATTTGGCTAATGGCGCACTCCTCAAATGGCACAAATGTTACCCAGAAACGAGCCAAATATCACCTTCACATTGATTTGGACAATGAGTACCAACCATTGACTAAGCGCAGTAAAACAAACACACATATACCTCACGCTTCCATAGACACGCTCAGAGCTCAGGGAGCTAAACACATAGATATCTGGACGAGAGGCTCTCTCTACCCTAAGAATCCAATGACTAATGCGTCTCCACCGTTTGTCAATCCTACAAGCTTATTGACCTTTGCTGGTGATGGAGAAAAGGGCCTTCTGGGTTATTGTAAATCTCTTACAAGAGAGCTGAAACTTACAAGAGCATTCTCCAAGCTCAACAATGTGAGATTGTCCGCCTTTCACATTTACATTCTACAGATCAGGTTACCATTTTGCAAAATAAAACAGAGGTACAAGAACTGAAAGGAAAGGTGTGAAGTTGTCAAATGAAGGACACCATCTTGGGTGGTCGTATCCGAAAGAAGAAATTGCACAATCTTGAAACATTGCAGGTTGAATCAGGAGGTCTCAAGAAAAGAATCCAAGCATTAAGGTGATGCTTCTTGGTTGGCTACATTGTCTTAGTTAAGTAATCTTTTTGTTTTTTCTTGTTATGCATTGTTTTCATGTGCCTAAATAGTGTTAGTGAAGCAAATTTTCTGTTATTTACTTATGCATTGTCTTCATGTAGAGATTCAATCTATCCTGACAAGGAAAACATTGACCCCAAAGCCAATATAGGAAAGAGATTGAAGCCACTTATAAGTAGAAGCCTGGCAGCAAATATAGTACATGACAAGAAGTTTAAGGTCCTACAACGAAATGTAGTGGACCGCTTTATTTCAGAGAACTCAGTGCCTGCAAAAGAGATACAAGGCACACTTGATTCACTTGGTGTAAGCAAAAGAGGATATTCGGCTATCCAAAAGTCTGTCTCATCCATCTTTGTTAAGAAGGGTATAAAATCCAAACTTCTACCATCAGCCTCAAGTGTTTGGAAAGAGAGGCTTCAGCTTAACGAGGCACAGGGAGACTATCTTGGACAACCCTTTCATATTAAAGCAACTTACAGTGGCCATGGAGCAAACATGGCATATGATGAGTTCAATAATATTTTTATGGACCTGCGGATATTACAGAAGAGAATGGTGGAGTTTTACAACATCACATTTGAAGAGTCACGAAGGGTATTACATTTTGTGTTAAAACTGGATGAGTGTGAGCTTGTTAAAGAGAAAAAGCTAGAGCGTGTTACTATTACTTTAATGAATAGAGCCCTCTCAAAGTGTCCCAGTGATGATCCTTTATATTTTAGTGTTCAATCAGAATCTAACATATGGTGGCTTGGTGCGTTTGAGGTAAGCGAGATTCTCAGGTAAGCTCAAATGTTCACATCTACTTAAGTCTCATTTATTTTGTGTTGCAGGTAAAGAAAGAAGATCATGAGATTATATATTGGGTGTTCCATCGAACTAATATTCCGGAGGTGATTGATCGACAGACTAACCAGGGAGAGGTACTACGTCTAGATGGAAGGGGAGACTTTCAAGTTTAGTGGCATCTTGCAGGTGACCTCAAAACATTAAAGTGCATGTATAATTGTGGAATGGGTGCAATGGAAAAGTCGTCGTGTTTGTTCTGCATGGAGCCTGCAAAGGTCATGGACCCAAAGTGGTGGAGAAAAGCTCCAACACGTCACATTGAGGATCCTGCTTTTCGACCGGTTTTGAAAATACCACTTGTGAATGTCCACATTTGTACAATGCATGCCCTTTGTAGAATTGTGGAGAAATTGGTCTACTTATACATCGGGTTTGCTTGGAATATTAAGAACTCGGCAGAACGACAAGTAGCCCTACAGTGCTTAGAAATGGTACTATCGGATATGGAGCTTCATGGTGGCAATGTGAAAATCCAGTGGGATGAAAAGAGATCAACTGCTGAGAAGGATGTCTCATGCAAACCATCCATCGGTGGGGTGAAGGCACGGAGGTTTTTATCTAAGCCCCAAGGTACAAGAGATCCGAAGCTAACAAAACATGGAAAAATATATAACACGTCTTATGTTAGCAAGGTAGAGTATCAGAGCTGGAAAAAGCTACATATTGCAGTCAAAGACCAAGAACCAACTGCTCGTAACGCGAAGCCTGAGGTTTGGCGATCAATAGACACCCTATTTTTGATGTGCGACAAAGATGACTGGTCACAAGGTGATATGAACAAGTTCAAGGAAAATCTCAACCTTCTGAAAAAATCATTCAAGACAGCATGGAAAGACACCCAGATTACTCACTACATGGTATTATCGTGTATTTCATTCTCTCTTATGTGCAAATATGTGACTATAAAACATTCTAACTAATCTGTTTTCATATCCATCACATCATCTTCAATCATTTACCATATTGTATACAAAAGTATGGGAACCCGGCAATATGGAATACCCAAGGGATGGAAAAGTCTCATTACATGGCGAGAAATGCTTATTTCAGGCACACACGACATGGTGGCTCTCGAATCAAGGCTAACAGTTTGAGAGAACTATTTGAATGGTTCTATCGTAGAATCATTCATCGAATCAGGCAAAAGAAGTCTTGGCAAATTCAGCAACAGCACAAGTCATCAGACATTTACAACAACAAAAAGTTAAAAGATCAATGGCATACAACAACTCCGGAGCTCGTGAAAGTCAACGAAGGTGGAGAGAGACAATGGTGTATGTGAATCACAAGTGGAGAAAGATACTATGAGTGGATGACATTGTCCAAAATTTATGTAATACATGATCTTATACAATTGCTACTTGAAGTGTATCAAGATTTTGAAGGTTCAATTTTGTTTTTTGGCACGTCACCCTTGTAACGAATCATGAGATGTTTGCCGTACTCTAAAAGTTCATCTGGGTTTTGTCTACCAAGAGCTAGTGCCATTGCTGTGTAGGTGTAGTAATACGCTGCCCGACCACCTGTATAGCTCGGGCAGTAACCAAAACAATCTCTAGCAAACACTTTGTCCACAAGAATGACTTTATCTGCACTTTTGGGCAACACCGGTCCACCCAAGAAGCGTGATAGTGTCTTGAATGTGTAAGTTGCTATTGAACCCTCTTGTGACATGGAATTGTGAAAAACTACTATCGGCGACTCGCAAAGCTTTGAAAGGTACTGCGCTAGGGCTGCATCCCTTCCTCGATACTCTCGAGTCCGCCATCGAAGGAAGTCATCCTTGTCAGCAATCCAAGACTGCACATATCATGTCAGAAGTGACACAAGAGAGAGAGAGAGAGAGAGAGAGAGAGAGAGAGAGAGAGAGAGAGAGGGAGAGAGAGAGAGAAAGAGAGAGAGAGAGAGAGTTACCATGAAGCTCTCATCCTGCAGAAAGAGGTTTTCTTGCCACAGGTCTACAGATGTTGTTGACCCCTGACCTGAATGGTTAAACCAATCCTCCACTTCTTTGTTACTTGTTGATGGTCTTAGGCTTTGTCTTATTGCTTGGAAGGTGGCTTCATCAGGTAGTGTCTCCTTGCATTTTTCAGCTTTCTCAAAGCATCTTCGAAGGCATTCCATTGGATTGCTGGATGTTTCCATTGCCTCATCATCACTACTATCCTCTGAAACAAATCCACTCCTCTCCTCTTGGACTCTGGAAATAATAGCCAGGGAGAAATCCTCCCTTAAATAAAAGACACTTTGCACATCATGTAAGAAGATATAGGTCCTGTCTCCAATCCTGAAGTCAGGCACAGTAGGCAACATCATCTGAGCATGCTTCTCAGTGAAGTTACTGACATCCAATGGAAGTTTGATTTCTGTGGTTTTCACAGAGAGCATCTTACTTCTTTGTACTTCAATTGCCTCAACCTCAAGGTCGACTGTGTCTTCAACCTCCTCGACTTCTTGTATATGAGTTGTCTCCTCACATTCTTCATCTGGTGCTGCATCCTGCTCCTCTAACACCTCATCAGTATTCTGCATGAGGAATCCAAACAGGCTGTTCAGGTAAATCATAAAGCCAAAGGCTTCCTGAATGAGTTTGCATTCTTTTTGATGCAAAGGGCAGGCTGAATGTCGGCAAGAAAGTGGTAATTCCCTATACTTCTTCAGTCCCTGTCCCTTTCCACCATAGTCATTTAAATGCACAAGAGTCATAGTAGACAGAACAACCCTCCCTACCTGCACCATCACTTCAAACTTATCTCTGTGGGACTGCAAGAAATTATTGTGCTGAGCTAACAGGTCTTCAATGTCAAACTTTGGATTAAACATAGAATGAACTAGATCAAACTTGTCCCCAACACCACAAGATGCTGCAAAATCAAACAGCCTCTCATCAGTTGCAGCTGTGTCTTCCAGAGAAGACACATCCTCTTTGGCTTTACATTTAGTTGCACAGGGACTACTTTCTAGCACATCTGCATCATCTGAGAAGTCTATATTCCTCTTTCTTGTATTTTTCTTCACAAGTACTGTACAGGGCACCACAGCCTTGTAGGGTGAGGGATCCTCTTGCCCTGGTGACCTCTCTGATTGATCTTCACCAATTGACTTTTCTGACAAAAGTCAACAGCTCTTTTGACATAAACATTAAGCAACTGAGCCTGCAAAGGTTGAAATCCTGGCACAAGCTCTGGGTCTGGTTTCAGCCTCTTCTGCCTACTGGACCTTAATCCTATTCATCAAGAAACATGACAAGTCTCTCTCTCTCTCTCTCTCTCTCTCTCTCTCTCTCTCTCTCCAAAGAACACTAAAAAAATACACAGACTCTCTCTCTCTCTCTCTCTCTCTCTCTCTCTCTCTCTCTCTCTCTCTCTCTCTCTTTGTATGTGTCTATTTGTACTAAAGGCGCGCAAGGACAAAAACGTGCTTTTTGCAACTCTCTACGCGCGCCTTAAGTACAATTGAGGGAAAGGCACGTAAGGATGTAAACGTGCTTTTTGAGAGAGTCATAACTATACTATAGGCGCGCGGAGAGAGCTGCAGCCAGTGTTTGGTTGGCTCTGCGCGCCGTTAGTAACGGGGACAGAGAGGGGAGGGAGAGAGAGAATGTGTATATCTCTGTGTGTGTGTCTGTGTGTATGTGTGTGTGTGTGTCCGTCTATGGAAGTATGTGTTGAGGTGTGTGTGTGTGTGTTGAACAACAGTCTGGGTTTTTCTTTGTTTACACACACACACACACACACAATTTGTACCAGCTGTTGGAAATACAAAGAGAAAGAGTGAGAGATCACCTTTTGTTGGTGGGGTTTGCAGGAACTCCAAGGGAGGTGTCTCCTCCATTGCTTTTTGTGTGTCAAACTGACTCTGTCTCTCTTCCTCCCTCTCTCTCTCTCTGAGAGTAAGGAGTCCCTCTCTCTATCTCTCTCTCAATCTGTGTCTCTCCCTCTCTCTATCTCTCTCACAATCTGTTCTCTCTTTCTCTCTCTCTGTCTCTCTATCACTCTCTCTCTCTTTATCACTCTCTCTCTTTCTATGGCTCTCTCTCTCACTGTCTCTCTCTCTCTCTCTCTCTCTCTCTCTCTCTCTCTCTCTCTCTCAGTGCAGCCGTTTTTTGACCTAGTAGACAGCAGTCCACTCTTTTGATCATAACTTCTTCATCCGAACTCCGATTTGGGTGATCTATAGCCTCAATCGAAGAGCACGAAGTCCTCTACGCATTGATGTAAAGACAGAAATTTTCAGAGTTATGGAAGGCATTTCTGTAGCAGCATTTCCGAAGTGAACAGGTTCAACAAAATTGATTCTCATCTCCTATTTTACATACAATGTCTTCCGGCACTCGCAAGGGTTCTTCTTCTTCAACAAGGTCCACAACCATTGTGGAAAATGATCCAAAATCTCCTAAGTGTGGAGATAGCAACACAACCACCCAACCAACGACATCGGAAACCATGATCATGGCGTACTTGGTATCATTGCAAGAGACCGTAAACAAACAAGGCGAAGACTTACGAGCACTTGCAATGGAGAATGGCACACTAAGGGTACTTGTGGTTGAGAATGAGAATCTCAAGAGGACACTTGAGATGCAAACAACACGTTTGATGCAACTTGAAGAGGAAGTCAAGGAATGTAAACGCTCTCTTGTGGACTTGAATGCTTTGAAGGGGCGGATGAGCAAAGTAGAGCATGACCATGTATTGAAAGAGGAGAAATTTGACACTATGAGCCGGGATGTATGCGACATGAAAAATGTATGCACAAACAAGTCTTGGGCTGATGTATGTGGTAGCAATGTGGTTTCTAATTCCTCACTCATGCAAGCTATGGTTCAAACAAAGAATGTTGAGAATGTGGATGTGGAGGAGTTGAAGGGACGAGAGCGATGTTCCAAGAATATTGTTATTCATGGAATTCCCGAAGAGAAGTTAGAGACACCTCCTTCTCTTGCCATTGTTATTGAAGATTTCTTCAAAACCCACTTTGGCATGTCCGGAGTTATGGTCTATGGAGCACATAGAGTGGGGAAGCAAGGAGCTCCTCGCTCGGGAGAACGGCCAATTGTATGCACCATGCCGGATGAGACCAAGCGAAAGATTATCCTTGATAATAGTTGGATCTATTTAAGGGATACAAAATGTTTTGTATGTGAAGATCGCACTATTAAGCAACAAAATATGCGTCGTAAGGCATATGAGGAAAAGAATAATAAAAACAAGGAGATCTCTCATGAAGAAAATGTGCCCAAGGAGGAGGCAAGTCTCTCAAGCAAATAGGGATGCGTGACCTATGAGACCGAGTTACAATTGAAAATATGCTTTTGGAATTGTAATGGATACCCATGGAATGCGGGGGTTGGCATTGATGAACTAACAAGCAAAGCCGATGTTGTACTTCTTGTTGAAACTTGGGAGCATGATACACAAAGGATTAACGGCTTGGAGGATTACAATGTACATTCATTGATGTGGTCAAAGAATCTCAAGCAACGAAGAGGACAAGGAGGGTTAGCATGTATGGTTAAGAAAGGATTGGAAGATTTTGTATCAATTGTGAAAGATGACAAGTACAAACGTTATGTATGGCTGAAAATTATGACACCAAAAAGAGCACCCATTTTTGTAGCCGGTTGCTACATTCCTCATCATGATTCTCCCTGTGCGCTCCTTGCCGCACTGTCGAAGCAAGGGACTTGCCAATACACCGTATGCGAGCCACAAACGGCTCCAAGCACACAACAAGCCTAAACTAGCAAGCTCAAGAAAACAAAGGGTGTGTCACTCACCGCTCTACGCTCGCCTTCGTGGTGGATTCCTCGCCGCGATGAAGAAGAAGCTGCAGTCGTGCCGCGCGCAACCGCTTCGCCGCCGTCGTACCTTCGTAATGCTCGATCGCACACACACTCTCCCTCTCTCTCTCTCTCTCACACACACACACACAAGGAGGTGAAGAAGAAGAAGATGGAGATGGAGCAAGAGCACTCTTCAATTGCACAAATGAGAGAATGAGTAAAAATTAGGTTTAGTTGGCTTTTATAGGAGCTCACCCCATTCACACTTGGGCGCCCATGCTTAGCCAACTAATCCCTTGAATGTCCAAGTTAAAGTGCGCCTCTCATCGACGATCACTCTACCTTTCCTTATTGGACCGACAAGCCCGGTACCTGACTCTACCAAATACATAATACGCGTCCATCGTAGGTGATGGGGTGTCCGTGAGCCGTGAGGGTTAACATGCCCCCCTTCCTGATGTAGATTCCGTCCTCGGAAGCTATTGAGTTGAAGCTGGTTCGTCGAGGTGGAAGAGCATTTGAGATGAATGTCCTTAGCCTTCTTCAGTCACTGCAAAATCAAACAACATTGGCACAGTAATTGCATTCTCTTAAAAAGCATATGCAGTTTTAGATAGAAAAATTGATTGGTCAAAGAATTTCAAACAATTTGTTAGCAATGAACATTAAATTGCAATGTAATCAAATGCATAAACAGATGTAAAGGTAGAAAATTAAACAAGTCTGGGGTCGCTAATTTGACGGTCGAAAAGCACTAGAGATCGAATATTAATACCATGGGTAAGCTTCTTAATTTTCAGTGGTCAATTAAGTTGTTTAATCGCGAGAGCCAAGTATTCATGTTCGAGGGCTGACTAGAGGCTATACCTAGAAAACCTTGTAGTTAAGCTACCATAAAAGGAATTTCTCATGAAATCATCGCCTGACTGATTACTTTTTCTTTGACCCCCCAAGGTCTTTTCACATTGATTCAATTATGATGTGTGTGCTTATTTTGTATGCCTTGGGTTTTTTGCTTTTCAAGGAAAAGCGCCCACACTGGGAACCTCTAGGGCTCTAGTACCATAGGCGATACATGTGAGTGAAGTACCAAATCAAGCCGAGATTTCTTTTCCAGCATAAGATTTTACATTGTGGCACTTTGATTTTTTGCTTGTTCATTTTCAACATTTAAATTTTGTAACTTTGGGGGGTCATATAACACTGTTACATTCCCCAGGCTCATCACATTAGTAAACTCCCTTTATAATACTTAAGCTAAAGGTCACTAGGGTTAAGCCCACTAGAAAGCCCTAGTACATTTCATACAATGCTGCCTAAATCGGATTAAGAACCTAAGTAACCATTGCTTATTAGGAAGGCATTCCCCATGGTATTAAGAGAAGATTTCTAATACCTAGCTTGGTCAAACTAGCTTAGTCGGACTGCTTGATTTTTACCCCTAAACAAGTGATTATGACAAAACATTACATTGAATTAAATGTTTGATACTAAGCAAATGCGCTGAATATTATGCTACCAATCACAATCAAAGCAGACAATCATAGATGCAAAAAGAAATAAGGGCAATGCTAATGGACATAAAACACCTGTTTGTGTCGATGGTCGCGCTTGATTTGAAGGTTCCATGAAGGTCCAAATCCTAACCACAGCAACACGCTCCTGTACACACTAGGAAACAAAAGGAATACCTCCAGGAGGCACATCAGTGGGAAAACAGAACTTTTCTAATCACTCAACTCTAAAACAGAAACACTCCTATCGTACTAATCTTACCTACCCTCCATCACTCAAGTGATGAGGATCAAAGGTGTTTTATGGCATAGGTTTCTGTTTCACTGTACCAGATGTGACATGTGTAGGTCTGAGTCAATGTTTTGACTTTAATTGTGCATACTCGTTTGCTAATTGCTCTTGCTCTTTTTTTTTTTTGTGAGTATAAAGCTTTATATGTACATTCCCTAAGATCGGAATTGAGAGGTCAGGGAAAAAGGTTGAGAGGGAAACAAATGAATGATGACTGTCAGCAAACACTCCCCCCTTCCTTGGGTAGATCATACCGTTTGAAATGAGCTTGTCACCCTTTGAAACCAATTGTTCCAGTTGGTAATAGGTGAGGATTTTTGCCAGTAGTTTTCTATTACCCTAGGTGCCTTGTCAAGCTGCAACGGTGGTAAGGTACTCTCCCAGGATTGAACTTGAAGTGGTTCATTAGGTGATTCTTGAACACTGGGAGGTGTGGATTCTTTTGTAGCTTCATGGAGGTCCACTACTATAGATGGAGGCTGTGTAGAAGCTTTTACCTCTATGGATGTATTACATGAGGAGCTAGAAGCTTCATGGGACTCCCCCCTTCCTGAGCTAGGTGGAACAAATCGTTCTTTCTTTGGTACCCAAACTAGCTCGGGAGCGGGTGTGTAGCATTCTGTGATTTTTTTCTTTCCACGATCATTGATTCGTTTTGGAGCTACGGGATTGGGCTCACTTGGGTCAGGTGATAAGTAAGAGTACAATCTACGTTTTGGCACCCAAATTTGATTATTTCCTTGATAGTAGCCTTGGGCTTCCAATAGTCGTTTAGGGATCCATCGCAACATCTTCTTACTTTTCTTGGAGCGAGTGGTACGTTTCTTACAAGGCTTCTATTTTTTCGCACTAGCTATGGTCACTAAAGAAGCTTTAGGGACCCACTTGTATGTTTTCTTCGTTACATTAGGATGAGTCTTGTCAGAAGCGATATGCATTGCTTGTAGCATATTTAAGGGTATAGGCATTTCATCCCCCTCAGGTGTTACCCAGGTCGTCCCCCTATTTCCCCAAGTGTCTATGGTTGATGCTAGGTGGACCCAATCCACATTGTCTGATTCAGTCATCCCAGGTAGGATATCCATATAAGGAGAATCTTGGCCAATGTCTGTATCCTTCTTACAAGTGTAACAATATTGTAGTGGGGCCGAGTGAACTGTGGTGTCAGAGCGATGATCAATAATGGTTTTACTCCCTAAGGGGTGTACCTTACCAGTCACCAAATCCACTCTAAGGACAGAGTCTTGGAATTGCAAATAGACATGATTTTTAGACCAATCGTGAACCATTTGTGCTTCCCTCATGAATGGTCGTCCTAAAATCATTTCATATGACATAAGGTGTTTAGAGAAATCCATTACAATGAACGTATGTCGTACCTTGTGTCCTAGAACTTTGATCTTAAGATCCTTGAGCATCCCCATAGGTTTGGCTATGGTACCATTTGCCATCTTTACCACAATGTTAGTAACACTGAGGCGGGGTTTTCCCATGGATTCCCAACAATATTTTGTAACGATGCTAACTCCCGCACCACCATCAAGAATTTCCTTTATAGTTAATCCCTTGGTAGTGATGGGTAGGGTCGCATTAGACTCGTCGCCTTCAAAATACTGCCCTAATTCGTTAATGGGTACCTCGATCACAGACTCGTGTCCATCTAAGTCAAGTGATTGCACATGATTTTCCTCATCAATCATAATCGAGTCAGGCCTATTTGGTTGCGCAAACTGCGGTAATCCCGTTCGTAGCTCTCCGTTAAGGAATGCTCGAAGTGCAAGGAATAACTCAGGATCTCCATACAACTTTGCTATGATCGTGGTTCGGACCTCAGAAGACATGAAGTCCACTAGTTTGGCAACATTCATTGGCGTTTTGCAGGGTGTAGGTCCTTGACTAGGAACTGGTGAGGATGGAATCTCATATTCCTCAATGGGATCAGGTATTCCTTCGTTAAACATCCTTTCCAACAAGAAGGGTGTATGCTCACTTTCTGATGTCCTGTCCTCACTCCCTTCTTGGATGATACTAGATATGGCTAACGGTCTATGGTTCATGTGGGGTGGATGAACTTGCGTGGGAAACATTGTGTCATGAATTTTGACATGCATGGGTTCTGGTTCTAGTTTCCTTTGAGTCTCCTCCACTAAACCTCTTAGATGTTTCACCTGCTCAATCTCGTCTACTGGGTTTGGGTACGTCCCAATCTTCTTTTTACGATTCTTCCCTTTTTGCCCCTGCGGTTTATCTTGGGGGTCTTGGATTGGATTTGGAAACACTTGTGGTGTTTTCAGAGGCTCTTTATGGTTTTCTCTTATTCGGTTTTCATTTGGTTCCATGTTACGGTTTTCTTTGTCGGTCTTTCCCTTTGTGGTATTGGTTCTAGTCTCCATTGTCTCGACTGAATCTGAATCATCCTCGAGGTCATTCATATACACGGGGTCATCTCCTGTTCCTATGTTTGTTTTGGAACTTGGCTTTGAATTTTCCGTATTCTGCGACTTCTTCCTTCGTGTCTTCTTTTTCTTTGCTTGGATAACTGACGCGGTATCTCTCTCTTCGAGGATATGTCCTAGCCCTTGAAGCATGGACCGTGTAATCGCATAAGCGGGTGCGACGGGTGGTATTGGCGACGTCACACTAGCAATTTCGACCAAATTCAGGGGTGTGATTTTAGGCGCATTTGGGTTATAGGGGCATTGGGCAATCATGTGATCTATGCCACAACGATTACATGTGAGTATTGGCATTGCAGACGTGCTCCCTTGATTCATTTGCATCTGTGCAACATTCTTTTGCAGCCTAATAGGGCACTCCGCTACTCGATGTGGTCCACCACACTCGTAGCATTGAAGAGGTGGCCTCCTAACCTGGGTGTTGATATTTTGACCTCTGGATGTGAGAGCAGCAGCTTGACAAACCGGCTTGACTTGTCCCCAACAATCTTCCATGTAGTATATAGGACACTCTTCCAATGTATCAAGTCCGTAGGCAATACTAGTGTCTATTTCCTCCTCACAGCCATCTGCATAAGCATTTGATCTCTCGCAGCCCACTTGGTTCATACGGGAGACTCTTGGATGCGGGGGCTGCGGTCCTAGCACAGGAGGTGGTAGCGGTGTAGCTTGTACAACATTTTGAGATCTAGGGACCATGTGTTGCGGTGGTTGCTCAACAGGTGGAGCAGGCATCAATACAGGAGGTCGAGGCGCATGCGTCCAGGCTACAGGTGGTCTATTTGCCATCATACGTTTGATCATTAAACAATCCTTAGCTTGGTGACCATACCTACCACATGCGTTGCAAGTTCCATTAAATTTTACTCTAAACGTAGGGCACTCACTAGTGCTATGTGGACCTAAGCAAATGGAACACCATTGTTGCTCCCTTCTTGGATACATGTGACTATTTTGAGGGGGTCGATTATCCTTAAGAGACTCTTGGATTGCCTTGGTGAGGTCTGTCAAGAATGTCTCAAATACCTTTGGCTCATTGGCAATGGGCTTTGCAGTCAGGGGTTCATACTCAATGGCTTGTGAGCTAGTGGATCTCGTGTCAGTAGACACCCTCATGCCTGCTATCATCAAGTTGTCCTCTAGTTGGATTGCATTGGCAGTGACATCTTCCCAGGTTGTGATACCTCTAATCACTAGTCCATTATAGATTCCTTCATTCCTCAACCCTCGAATGAATCAATCAAGCAGTTGGTTATTGTTGAAGCGCTCATTTACAGGGCAGCGAGAGTTTAAGTGCTTTAGACGACTAATGAAGTCCCTTACTGACTCTCCTTCCTTACGTTCGGCCTTCTGTAGCTGAGATGCTACACCCCAAAGCACACCTTCTCGTATGTACTCCTTTAGAAACAACCTTCGAAGGGTAGGGTACATTGTTTTCTCGTCCACCCTTAGGGTCCTATACCAATCTCCAGCCTTCCCACTTAATGTCAAGCTTAAGGCATTGCACTTATGTAGTTCGTTGCGTTCCCCTAAGGAATCACATACTTGTTCAAACACTTCAATGTGTTTCCTAGCATCTTCGTCCCCATTGAATTTTTGCGTGAGTTTAGCAATTTGTACTGCCTTACTTCTAGGCTCTCTATCAGATGCGTGACGCATATTTTCCGCGATAGATCGACCTATGGTTTGAGCAAACGCTGCCAAGTCACCTATGTGAGGAGGTAGGGCCGGTGGAGGTACTCTTGGAATCATATGTGGGAGAGGGACGGGTACTGGTCTTGGCATATGTGTAGATGATGCAGGATATGGAACATAACCGGGCATAGGTCCACTCGGATAAGAGCTAGGGAGCGGCACTCGAGGAGCATAAGCAAGTGGTACAATTGGAGGTGTGGGGGCCATGTGTGCATAAGGGGCTAGAGGCACATATGGTCGAGGCCCCATATTAGGTACTACGACACTAGGTAGTGGCACTGCGCTAACCGTAGATGTCATCGGTACATTCTCTGTCAGGCTTATCCCTGGAGTGAGCACTAGGTTTTCCTTAATAGAGGGTTGAGCCAAGTTAGGGAAGCTAAAGTTTTTGCTCGGAGGCTCAGATTGCATAGAGACCCCAGGTGAAATGACGTAAGATGGGTCCATGGGGCTCATTAGAGGAGTCTCCATTTGTGATAGAGTAGGCTGTTGAGCCTTGCTCGTATCCAGAAATCTCATGGGGCCAGTTGAGAGTATATTTACCCCTCGGTTTTGCCTTTCTGATTGAATAATGCCATGGATAACATTACAGATCATTTTCTGTTGATCTTCGATGCTCGTGGCACTAGAGGTGGATTGTACAATCTCTATCCATCCTACATGGTAGGCGTGGCCAGAGTGTAGATCCGTCAACACCTCAGTGTGGAGGTCGTATGTCCAATGATCATTAATGAACAATCCTCCTAGAGTCGACGTGTTAATGGTTTCTTGTGAGGTAGAAGCAATGTTGCTCCCCGTGGTTTTACTTGTCACCAACGGTACTCTAGAGGGAACTTCTGAAGGAGGCAGCTCAACAGGGCCTTCTTGGTAAGAAGTTGGCAGGATATCCACATGGACACTCTTTGGGGGTGTGGGGTCCACGTGCGATGTGAAAGGAGAGTCCACTTCCCCACCCCCTTCGTGTGCTTCATCTGCATCAGGTTCCGAGCGAGTAGCTCTACCTAATGTTTCCATGAAACGGCTAAACATACTAGTACTAGGCTGTGGAGCTTCGGGAGGTGCATGGCCTTCTCTCTCAGTGTTTTGGGTAGGGTATGCTTCCATGATTTCTGAGTCGGAGGAGGAATCACTAGTGGCTATTTTAGGGTCTTGGGTGGTGCTACCTTGTGTCCCCGCTGAGGGTCTAGAGCTTATCGTGGATGGGTAATGGGTGTCCGTATGAACAGAGGCACCCTCAATATGCTCGTGTTCTAGCACCCGCCCAGAGCGTAAGTGCATGTGCTTTTGATACCCTAAGGTGTCAAAAAGCTGTTCTAGGAGGCCTTGTGACTAGTTTTTAGCGTGTTTTTTGTTTGTTTTTTTGCTAGAATTTTTAGAGCGTGTCGTGGAATGGGCCGTGTGATAGCTCGAAACGAGCGTATCGGTCAGAGGGTCGTGTTGTGCTTTACAGCCCTCCGTTTGGTCACTCTATGCCCTCGGAATCCCTAAAACTGTCAATTTCCAGTAGGGAACTAGGCCCAAACTAGAAAGTCTAAGGGTGCAAGTGGGAAGAGAAAGGAGGAGAGTGGAGGACTTGTCCCACATGCTCTCATTCTCTCTTGAGGGAGTAGGGTATATATATAAGAGTGAGTCTAGTATATATCATAGGACTGAGGCCTGAGGCCTAGGCCTGGGCTTGGGCTTGGGCTTGGGCTTGGGCTTGGGCTTGGGCTTGGGCTTGGGCTTGGGCTTGGAAAAATGATCCCGATCCCGATCTATCTTTTATACAAACCAACCCGTACGTTTATCTATCTTGTGAAGAAGAAGAAGATGGAGATGGAGCAAGAGCACTCTTCAATTGCACAAATGAGAGAATGAGTAAAAATTAGGTTTAGTTAGCTTTTATAGGAGCTCACCCCATTCACACTTGGGCGCCCAAGCTTAGCCAACTAATCCCTTGAATGTCCAAGTTAAAGTGCGCCTCTCATCGACGATCACTCTACCTTTCCTTATTGGACCGACAAGCCCGGTACCTGACTCTACCAAATACATAATACGCGTCCATCGTAGGTGATGGGGTGTCCGTGAGCCGTGAGGGTTAACACTCCCTTTTATGCTTGCATGGATAGAGATCAACCATTTTCTGATTTGGAAGAGGACATTGCTTATTTCAAAGGTGAAGGTGATGTTATTGTATTTGGGGATATGAATGCTCGCACAAAAACATTGCAACATGATACTCAACAATTTGATATGCCATACATTTCAAGGGATTTGGAGGAAGTTCACTTGTATGATCGTACTTCAATGGATGAGAAAGAGCCGGATCACTATGGAAAGTTACTTTTACACATGTGTAATAGCACGGGTATGCTCATTGCCAATGGTGTATCTTTGTGGAGTGGAACCAATGGATTTACATGTAGAAGACATAATGGGGATAGTGTGATTGACTATATGCTACTCTCTGAAGCCATCATGTATCGCATAAAGAGTTTTATGTTTGGTCAATGGACCCCGGAATCCGACCATCGCACCTTATGTATTGACCTTTCATGTGGAGAAGCAACTAAGCATGATAATCTCAGCCAAAGGAAAGAGAAGTTATCACTATGTATGGATTTCAAACGGGCACCAATGTACGTTGAAATGGTTGAGCAAAAATTATGGATGACAAAGCTTCAATGTGATGCACCATTGGAAACTAAATGGGAAGCTTTCAAGAAAGCTATTTGTTCTTGTGCGGAAGAATGCTTTGCCATAAAGCATCTCCATGGTATCAACAAAGATAGATCACGCAAAAGGTGGTTTGATAAAGAATGTCAAGATGCTCGAAAGTCCTTGATAAAGCTTGATGCAACTATGGACAAAGACAACTATCAAATTCATTTGCATACATACAAGGCATTGATTCAAAAGAAGAGAAGAAGATGGGAAGTAAAGCAACAAGAATTTCAAGTCCAAGAAAAGGCACATGCATGTGGAAGATTTTGGAGAAACTTGAGAGGCAAGCGGGTTGAGAATTTTGGTAACTTGAGTCTAGTGGATATGTACACACATTGTAGGCAATTATATGAGCAAGAAAATACTGAAAAAATGCCATTTTATGGTTCACTCCCATGTATGCCGTCTTTTTTTACTATTGAGGATGTATGCGGTGGGCTTGAAAAGTTGGCCACTCGCAAAGCGGGAGATCTTCAAGGTATCAAGCCGGAGATGATCAAATGGACGGGAGATTTTACCCATGAGTGGATGTTTGATATGTTCAACCTTGCACTTCAACATGGTATGACTTATGATTGGAGTACTAATTGGGTTAAGCCTTTGCATAAAGGAGGGGATGTAAAGAATGTAAGCAACTACCGGACTATAATGATTGGGTCTCTTATGGCAAAGTTGTTTGGGTGCATAATGGAGATGAAATTGAGTGATTGGGCTGAAGAGAATGACAAGCGCGCAAAGGGACAAGCGGGTTTTCGTCGATGCCATAGCACCATTGATCATCTTGTCACTCTTCGTGTTCTCATGGAGGAAAGTAGGTTGAAAGGCAAGCGATTGTATTGTTGTTTTGTGGACTTTAAGAAAGCCTTTGATATGATTCCACGTAACAATTTGTGGAGAAGGATGGAAGAACTCCAAGTGCCAAGTGAGTTTATGCTTGCGGTTTCTCGAATCTATGAGAAGGTGATTTGTCAATTGCACATGGGAATAGAAATTTCAGAAATTTTTGTAAGCACTATTGGGGTTAAACAAGGATGTCCATTGTCACCAACTCTCTTTGGTCTATGCATTGATCAATTCGAAAAAATGGTACTTGACTTTATGCAAGAAGAAGGCATTGAAGAGGTCACTATTTGCAATGCGGTAATCATGCTTTTGTTGTATGCGGATGATGTAGTGCTTCTAGCACACACTTTAGAAGATGCACAAAAGCTTATGGTTGTCCTTGAGAACTTTTGCTTGCATAGTGGGCTGATTGTAAATGAATCCAAAACAAAGGTTATGCTTGTGAAAACCAACCATAAGGAGAAGCCATGCATTGTGTACAACAACGAGACACTTGAAGTTGTTGAGAGCTTTAAGTACCTTGGCCTTGAGGTTCCATCCAATCACAAGTGGCATGAATGTGCTATGCGTCGTTTGGAAGTGGGAAAGAGAGCATATTATGCATTTGAGAACATGTGTAATGCGGGAAACATCAAGTGTTGGGTTCTCAAGAAGTATCTTTTTGATGCATTGGTGACACCGGTTCTTCTTAATGGAGTTGAAGTGTGGGGCGGGAGCATCTCAAAGTCTACTTGGAAAGAGTTTGAGAATGTCCAAAAGTGTTTTCTTACAAACTTTCTCCAAGTTAAGACACAAACACCATATATGCTCCTACTTCTTGAGTCGGGATCTCTTCCAATTGAGGTTATGGGCATGGAAAGGGTTGTGGAGTACATGATAAAGATGCGTCAAAACCCCTCACATCGACTTCCTACAATTGCATGGGAAGCAAGCAAAAAAGTTCAAAAGACGCATAAAAGCAAGATCTTGAGCACGGGATGGAAGCAAGACATAAAGAAGTGGTTTGGGAGATGGGATGCATTACACTTGCTACATGATGCTTCAATTGACTCTCAAGTGAATGAAGCTTTTCTACAACGCCAATGTATTACGGCTTGGGAGAAATCGGTGGGTCACGCTTCATACATTACACCACCTATATTGCCCCCAACTACAAAACCATGTTCTTCGCTGAGAGAGGAAACCGTACTCACACTTACATGCTTGAGCCTATTCCCTTGTCCGCGATACGCACTATCGCAGCAATTCGGCTTAGCTCCCATTTCCTTCGATGCGAGATAGGGCGTTGGGGCAATGGAGAAGAGTCAAATCGATTGTGCACATTATGCTCACTACAAGTCGAGAGTCTGAGTACCACACACTACTAGAGTGCTCAGCTTTTGATCACATCCGAACTTGCTTCTCTCACATTTTCAGCCATAACTTAGACCTACACACTTTCCTCTCCCAGCCAAAGTGTGGGCTCTCCATTGCGACTCTCATCACTACAATTTTGGAGCATCGAGAGTCACTCATCAGCCATACACATACTACATCACATGTAACTTTGGTCCCATAGGTCATATTTGACCTCCGAGGACGATAATAAAATCTATCTATCTCTCTCTCTCTCTATTGTTCTCTCTCTCAAAATCACACTTATAATGGATACACACGGCGGCGCCCCACGTGTTACTATAAATTAGAGTATAATTGCATGTTGTCACACGTGCGGTCATTATTGAAACCGTATACTTTTGTACGTCATATATAGAGGTCAAGAGAGAGAAAAACCACACCTCGTGAAAGAGAGTGAGTGAAAGAGAGAGAGAGAGAGAGAGAGAGAGAGAGAGAGAGAGAGAGAGAGACAGAGAGTGCAAGAGCCGTCGTCTGCGTCTCCGACAGCAAGCCGACCCATCGACATAATGAAGGTCTGCCTCTCCCTCTGCCTTTGCCTCTATCTCTCTCTCTCTGTTTCTGTCACAGTACCAAGCTCAGTCTTAACAAACAACACACACAAACAGTCACAAACATAACACACACACACACTCACAAACACACAGACACACATATAAAACACACACACACACACACACAGAGACACAAATATAACATACACACACACACACACATAGAGACACACACACACACAAATCACAAACACACACACACACACAAATATAACTTACACACACACACAAATCACAAACACACACACACACATAAATATAACTTACACAAACACACACAAATACAGACACACACACACACACATAGCCTCTCTCTCTCTCTCTCTCTCTCTCTCTCTCTCTCTCTCTCTCTCTCTCTCTCTCTATACCAAAGGCGCGCGTAGAGAGGCATAATCGGTGTGCATGTCTCTATGCGCGCCGTTAGTACTGTGCATTGACCAGTGTATGTCTGAGTGTTATAGAGAGAGGATGTAAGGCGGGGAGAAGAGAGAGAGAGAGAGTGATTATTTCTTTTACCTTATACTAATGGCGCGCGGAGGTGTTTGTTGAGGTCAAAACGTGCTCCACGCGCGCCTTTAGTAATGGGATCTCTCACTCTCTCTCTCTCTCTCTATTTAAATATGCTAAGCTATAGAAAGAGAGAGAGAGAGAGAGAGAGAGAGAGAGAGAGAGAGAGAGAGAGAGAGAGAGAGAGAGAGAGAAAGAGAGAGAGACTCTTCTTTTTGTGTACAGTGAAATGGCTAGAACAAAAGCCATTGCAAGGAAGGCAGGCAAGGGACCAGGATTAGCATCTAAAGCAAGTAGCAGATCTGCAACCCCAAAGAAAAGACCTGGAAAACCCAATAAAATTCTGAAAGGGCCAAGGGTGAAGAAGTTACAAACCTCCATGGGACTTTTCAGAGAAATCAGAAAGGCACAGAAATGTGTATATTTATGCATACCAAAGCTGCCCTTTCAGAGGATGGTGAGGTCCATATGTGAAGAAGCTACCTGGGGCACCAAAAGGTGGAAGGTGGTGGCATTAATGGCTCTAGAAGAAGCAGCAGAGGACTTCCTACTGGAGTACTTCAGTGACATGACCATTGCTGCAGCCCATGCCCACAAGGTTACTATAATGGACAAAGATAGTGAGACACTGAAAAGAATAAGGTGGAGGTATGACAAACTACTGGTCCCCAATGTCTGCAAGGATAAGAAAATGAGGGAAATTTTGTTATACCCCCCGGAGCTAGTGCCACAACTCACAGTTGTAGATGTCACACATGATGTGAATACAAGGGCAAGGGCAGAGACTATTGCTCGCCAAACAGAGGACATGAGGGAAGCGGAGCTTAAGGAGAAAGCAAAAGTAGCAGTGGAGTCCCAGAGGCAAACAGAATGCAATGTGACCCTGTCCATAGAGGCAAGCAATCAAGAAACTCTACTTTCAATGAAGGATGGTTTGCTTGCAGAGATACCATTTGTAGATGGAGCCAGAAAGCTAGCTCTGGAAAAAGTGGACATTAATTTACTGCAGAATCCAGATGCTTAGATTTCAGACACAATTATCTATGCTTGTCTTAAGTAAGTGTTACTATCTTGCTAGCATTGAAAACTCAGATAATAGGTTTGCTAACTCAGGTAGAGTCTCTGCAGCTTGATCAAAAGTCAACTCCCACTGCACACCCACACAGAGGTTTTTCTTCTTGATCCACAAATGTCAGTGATTATTAGACAAAAGAACAGTCCATCTGGGACCTTTGAGAGTTGGTTTCTCCACTATGCTATGCTGGAATTTACTGTCATCATCTTTCCATATGAGAACAACCATCACTCGAGTCTCATATGCCTTGATGTTGACCAACCAACAGTGTGGGTGTTCAATTCAATAAAAGGAACCCACCCTGAAATTAGGTTGTAAGTGTTTTGTATCAGAAAGTGTTTCTTATAGATTTCCATGTAAATTTGAAGCCTCATGCTAACATCTTGACATTGCTTTGTGCAGTTGTATAAAGAGGTTGTTGCTTGCCTATGGCAAGCTATGTGGAAGGTATGAACTATACAAGGCCCCAATCAAAGATGTACCTGTCCCAAATCAAACTGATGGAAATTCTTGCGGCTGGAGATGTCTTCTCCATGCAGAATATGTCCTGCAAAGCTACTTTGCATTAAAACCTTTCATGACTAAGGTACCCATTTGGCAATGCATTCAGTTAGTTTTGGTTTAGTCTATAAAAGAATTCTCACCATGTGGTCTTTCAATTTTGCAGAGTGCTTTAAAAAACTACACATATGATTATTTGCAAAGATACCGGGTAAGTTTAATACAACACCTGCTTACTATGTCTAGCCCCAGAGATCTTGAAGATAGCGGCTTGGATGACCGCACTATTGATCTAACAAAACATGACGTGCCACCACGACAAACCCTTGCATCCGATACAGTGGAATCACAACGGGCCGAGGGGGTCATATCAGCAGAAGATGAAAGAGCCGAGGATGAGGAAAGGTCAAATGAGCATATGGAAGGTGCTAGTGTACAACCAGAGGAGACAATGAAAGAGCCAAGTCAGCCAGTGGAGGAGCCAAAAGAGCCTATGGCTGAAACCCAAGATGAGGAAAGCAGGACTATAGATGAGCAAAAGGATATGGATGAGGAAAGCAGGCCTAGGGATGAGCAAACTGATATGGATCAGGCAAGGATGTATGAGGCAAGCCGGTCAACCGAGGGAGAGGAAAAGACCTTGGAGGAAACCTTGAATGAAGCAGAAAGAGCCATGGGGGAGACCCCCGATGAAGATGTGAATGATGACTATGAAGATAAAGCAGAGGAGAGCAACAACGACATGAACACTACAGAGACCCAGTATGGACCCTTGCTACCTGTAGATACGGTTGTTCCGGTAATGTCTATTCAAGTATGGCAAAATATATTCAGCTTCTAACTACTTATATGTACTTGTCAACTTTTACAGAGGTTGATTATCTTGGACGTCAATGGATTGCTGCTGATGCGGGTGCCTCTCAGTGACACAGAACCCTTTGAGGATTTGCAAACATTTCGGATGGGAACTTGTCGAGTCGTGGTTCGTCTAGGAACCAAGGAATTTATTCATTTTCTTCTTCCACGCTTCAGAGTTGCCATATGGTCTTCAATGCAAAGGCAAAACTTGTCGCCACTAGTTACAATAGTTTGCAGTGTATGCCACGCTCACACGTCAAATTTTGCCTTTTTGTATGATCAAAGAAAATGCGCTACCGTTGAGGGCCACTACCACCCTAAAAAACCACACTTACCTCTTTTGTACAAACCGTTAAGCCAAATCGGTGTACCCTTTGATGCAACTAATACACTACTGATTGATGATACTCCTGAAAAGGGAGAACTAAATCCACCGGGAACAACTATCTCACCACCTTCTTTCGAGGGGCATTCCTTCAATTTTTACCTTGAAGACATTCTGATTCCATACTTACAGAAATTTTATCTCAGTCCATTGTTCACGGACGAGTTTGTACTTTCTAATGAATTAAGATGACTCTTCTATCATGTCTTTGTCTTGTCTAACATTGAGAGAGAGAGAGAGAGAGAGAGAGAGAGAGAGAGAGAGAGAGAGAGATTTGACATGGTAAAGAAATGTATTTCAAGCACACTTTTTCACAGGGCACAATTGAAAAATGAGCTCAATAAACTTCATGTATTGAAAGTCATTTGTATACACTTGGGTTCACAAGAATATTTGTTACATTGACACTACTTCAACCCGACCATCCAACTCTTTGCACAAAATATCTTTTTCCCTTCGCCACATCACCTTACAGCCAGCTAGGAAAAAGAAAAAATATGATAGGTCCTTGTCCATTGACTCTTCAATTATGTCATGCCGCAAATGCTGAAGACTGCATAGCTCCCTTATTGTAACCACCAACAGTAGGCCATGCTCTTTATCAATCACTTCCACATCCACAACAGGATTATCTTCCAAACCTGCAGAAACCTGGTCCATAGGAATGTACTTACCGCTGAGCATTTGTGATCGCATATACCAAAATGAGAGTAACAGTGATTGGCTTGCAATCATGTACTTGATAGCTAGAGTATCAAGCGCGACCTTGCACCGTAAACCAATCTCTTCCTTTGCATACCATCCTCTGTCAAGAAGTTTGTCACAGGATGACTGCTGAAATGACTTGCACATGAACATAGTTTTCGTAACACGGATGTTGTAGCTATGAAACAGCTCTATGAAGAGTGCAACAGGACAAAAGTTTGCAATTCTAACCAGTTTGGTGGGAATAGAGCTACGTAGAGACCTTTGTATATCCTTGTAGAGCTTACTTTGCATTGCCTCCACCATTGTTTCCTCGAGAACTGGCCATTCCACAGTGTTCCAATCGGTTGGTAGAGGCACTTTCACCAACATGCCATTCTTATTCCCTGAGCTGAGTTGGTAGAAGTGGTCATAAAAAAATATTCCCTCATCAGCCAGTCTTTTGCTGCTCCTCCCTAAATACTGTAGACAACCAATGTGGGCATGAACAACATGGAAGAGGCCTATTATGCACTCCACAGGCTCCCATGACAAATCTAATGTAATTGAGTTGTGAAGAATGGAGACATTGCTTATAATAAGCGGGAGAAACATTGCAAAATATATAAGAAAAGTTATAATGAGAGTATCAGTAAGTTCACATGTCAAGAGTACTTACAATTGCAACGTGGTTGATGTATATCTGATACATTTCCACCGTTTGCTATCACCTCTGGATGGGTAAACACATGCTGAACAAGAACTTCCTTTACATATCTTTTGCCGATTTCAACTTTGAAATCCAACACTCTGGCCTTCCATGCTGAGCGGTAAACGTTGATACCACTAGACCTCTTAGGTCTTCTTGGTTGCATGAGGACCCATGAACCTTTCTTTATCCTTTGTCCAACCCATTGGTTCTCTGCACTTATTGAAGTTGATATTGTAATTGAGGATATGCTACTACTTGGCCTTCTAGGCAAAGTGCAGTTGTTGGTTGTTGGTGTGAGAGACAGTAAACACCTGGAGCCTCTTGGGCGAGAAGACGTGGAAGCCATAGCTCTCAGAGAAAAGCTTTAGTGGAGGGAGATTCACTTTGAAAGCATTCTAATGGAGGGAAAGTGTTTTAGAATTCCAATATCTTGTGCGGGCTTAATGGTCACCCTCCAGTACGTTAATGCCCATAAGAGAATATCAAAAGTGGGACCACATGCAAGCACCTAAAAGCTCAGTAAAAGGAAGGAAATTACGATGCTACAATCCTAGATTCGTGAAAGTTTTATGCTATTTTCCTATTTTTTGAGTCTTTCCACGTACTTTCCTACGTAACGTAGCCTTCGTGCGCATTGGACGCGCTCTATTATTCTCTCTCTTCATATGGCCCTCCAAATGACCTCTGAAATTTCCTAATGCTCTTCTTGTTGCCCGCCCCGGACCGCTTCAGTATAAGTCATACACAGCAGCATGGTGTAAAGATTGACATTTTAGGGTGGAACAGATTGACAAAAAGCATTTTACTCAAGTTTTACTCAAAAAGTCGATGACGGTCTTTTGATGGACAGATCCTATGGTAGCGGAACTCACTTACTTTGGCACGCTACAAGAGATTTTGAGGATCGATTATAGAGTATTTTTTGTCGACTTGTTCCACATGCAATGGTTCAAGATAATCATGGAGGGTTGCAACGCTACTGTGCGTAGAGGAGAGTCTGGTTTAATTGGTGGGACAAGCAACTTCTATGAGCAGACCTTCCTAATGTAGCGTCAGTCTCCATCACACGCCGAGCGCATTGCTTTTACAAATTCACAAAAATTCAATGAAATCTTTTTACACAGGAATCCCTCCCCCTTTACGAGTCTTCTCTCTCTCTCTCTCTCTCTCTCTCTCTCTCTCTCTCTCTCTCTCTCTCTCTCTCTCTACTTGTCCATGTTTTCTTCTCCATTCATTCAATATTAAGTTTAAATGTTGGTGTGTTTAATGCAAGTATGGATGATGAGGAGTTTCTTTCTTCTTTGTCATCCCAACAGAGATACTGGTACGTGGAGCATCATCGCTCGGGCACACCATCGTGCATTCCTACTCCGGCCGCGTCTCCCTCTGTTTCGGAGCATTCAACACGCTCCAAAGCTTCGGTGTTGATAAGACAATCTTCATACTTGTCTAGGCACCGGTGCTCTAGTGGTGGCAACGGTGGTTGTTGTGGGGATGCCGCCGTCGATGCCTCGACACCGCTTTGTGTTCGATGAGGCTCTTTACCCTCCCGTTCTTTGCTCGCCCCGACACTAGCCAGGGCATCGCCATCTACACCAGGTTTTGCACGGCTGATGGCCATTCCTAGCAGCTACATACCCCTAGCTACTCCTCCAAGAGTCGCTCCAGTCGACACTCCTCGCTTTGGGGCCCAGACTCCAGTGGAGACACCTAACGTCCGTACCCCCGTCGGCACGCCGCTAGAGACCCATGTTGGGACACCCAGGTTCACGCGTCACCAGTGAGAGGGCTTGCCTTACTCCGTCGACTTCAGCGGCGGCATCATCTTGGATTATGAAGGCAAGAAGGTGATCTCGCGCATGCACGGTCTTTGCTCTTAGGTGTTTAGACACTACATACTAAACTCCTGGAGTGAAGTACCAAGTGATTTAAAAGACAGAGTCATCAGCATGCTTCATGACGAGTTTCCCGTTCCAACACGAGATGAACACTTCAATGAAGACGTGATGAAGGTTTGAATGTTCCGAAGTGCAAAAAGAAATTAAGCATGGGTGGAACAGACTAGATTGTCTGGCCAAAGAAGATTGGAAGAATGCGAAGAAAGCAGCGCGTGAGAATCTCGACAAGTGGAAGCAACAAAAGGAGACAGTCAGAGCGCGAGTAGAGGCAGGGAGCTCGCACCACTTAGGGAGCAGCGGATGGGCATCATTTGAGGTTGATTTTGTAAGTGTTTTCGCATTTCTCTTTAGGTTTGATAGTTTAGGGTTTAGGGGTTTTTAAATTCTAACATAATGTATTCTTTGTATGTTTTGACAGTGGTCGATGATAGGGCGTGACCCCACACCGTACGAGCACGAGTACGGAGGCAGGAAGGGCTTAAACGCCTTGATGGAAATTCTGAGTTCTCACGGCGGCATGGTTAGTATTAGGGTTTACTCTTTTCTATTTGTTGTATTGTTTTATAAACGTCGCTATATGTTTATACTTTACAGAAATCTGTCTTATTGTTCTTTTTTGCAGAATCCGACCGATACGCCGCTTGGACGCGATGAGATGTCTGATTAGATAACATCAGTCTAGCCATAGCTAGATAGCATTAGTTTCCTTTTGTCATAGCATATGTATCGTGAGATGACTTTATACGTCTTTTTGAAAACCATGTATATTTTCTCAATAATGACAATGGTGCTGTAACTATTACATTTACAAAGTTTAACAATCAAGTGATTTTGCCTACGATGTGTACAATTGTCATTGATTTACTTTTATCAATTTACTTCTGTCGGTTTTGTATCTTTATTATGCAAACAATACTATGGATGATGGAGTTAATGGTTATATTGTCTTGCGGGTGACTACTTTGGGTCTATATCTAAGCTTGCACTTTCTTTCAAAGGTGAATCAATTATTGAAACCAAAAACAAATTCTCTAGGGCGTCGCTATGACCGTCACTATATAAGGCTCTGCAGTGTTGCTATAAACGTCGCTATAGGTGGCCTGTAAACGTCGCTATAGGCATTGCTATAGGCATTGCTATATAGCGACGTCTATAGCGACGGTTATAGCGACACTCATAGCTGACGTTCCCGTATCGATGCTCTTAGTGACGATCGTAGCGATGTCGGAGAGTATAAAAACCCAATGTATTTCCGTTGCTAACAGCGTCACAAGTGCACACAACGTCTTGTCGTATTTGCAAAGATTCTATACATCCATTTTTCTCAAAATGAGCCAGTGGAATTCAGCAATAGAGCCCCCAATAAGAGCATAGTGGAAGTCTGAAGTGAGACACACACAATACCACAAGAGGAGCTAAGATATGCATTAGCTGGCTCCAGTATGCAAACACATGATGATGTGGAGGAATTGCAAACACAACTTCATACCTCCACACAGACGACATGGGAAGGGGACTCAAGTTATAACAAAGAGTTATAGAGAGATATCAAGCTGCTCAGGCATGAAATCCGTGAAATGGAGAAACACGTTCAACAATAATCGATCATGACAATGATCAAGAATCCTAACACATTGTGGCCACCTCCATCTCACACTGAGGATGCAGTATCCCTTGCCCAATTTGCAAACACTTTTTCTATAGTTTGAGTGGACACTACAGAATAGCTTGTGGCCACATGTATCATTTGCCATATATCATGCAAAACATGGTAAATAAAAAAGAGTGCCACATTTGCAAGGCTTTGATTGAAGAGATTATGTATTCGATGTTCAAAATGGAGAAAGAATATCAACACTTATTGGCGGCAACTGCAAGGGAGAGAGAGTCTATTTTGGATAATTTGAATTTATCTTTGTAAATTGTAAACATCTTAGCCTAGAGTGGATTTCAGTTACTCTTATGATCCTTGTATATGTCCCCCTTGCAATGAACAATGAAGCCTTGTAAAACTTACTGTGACCTTTTTAATGTTGGTAAATTGATCCGTGAAGGTTTGATAGTCTTCCTTTGTGCATAAAGTAATGTTATAAATTCAAAGTGTATAAAGTTTTACATTGGACTTGCAAACAAAATTTATGATATTTTTTAAGTTCATAAATGATAATACTCAGACTACCGTTGTTAGGAGTTTTTTGGAGCAAGGGATTGCACATATTTATATACACATGCATGGTCCATAAAATAAAGGATTGCCCATTTTCCAGAGCTAGGTGGTTACGTGGGGCCCACATGAGTACAGGTAGGGCAAGATGTACATAGTGCATCGATCTTCATTATCACGAGTATCAGTGTGTTTTTTTATAATAAGAGGAGTTTGTGGCGCGTAAAACTTCTCGAGGAAGCTATCTGCGGGCCGATGCCATGAGGTAAGCAGGTGCGTTAGATGGCATCTAGTGGAATTAGCAGGAGGTTGAATGGGGTCAATATTTGCACGTGGATGAGTACGGACACAACGTGGGTGTTTTCTTATGATAATTATGTAAAAATTTAATCATGAGAATTTTATTTGGGGGCCACTCCACATGGTTGCGGGATGCATTATTGGAAAAAGTTGAGTGCCAGGTGTGCGGATGGATGCAGCAGGTTGACAACGATGCACTGCGAGGCCACCTTTTGGCCTGTTTGGGGTCCGTTTGAGGACAACTAAAAGGCCAAAGGTTCCCAAGGGATAAAGTGAAGTGTGAGAACTAAAAAACCAGAGAGAAGACCAGAAAAAATGTGGAGAGAAGAGGAGGAACAGCCACAACTGAGTTTTTGTTGTTTTTGGAGCCTGTTTTGGCCATAAACTGCTCATCCGAGGTTGGATTTGAGTACTTTGACATTGTAGATTGGGGTTTTGGGCCGTTTTGATCGCAATGGTGCTGTCCATTTTTCCAAATTACTCACTATTTTTTTGTTGTTTTGGTTGTGTAAGTTTCTCCAATGAGCGCAGTCTCTGCTTCAATTTGTGATTGTATCTGGCATATTTTACCCATATTGTGTGAGCTAGTTGCCCCATTGGTGTTGGTCCAAGCTTAGTTGTATCTAAACATTAAAACTTATCTTCTTTTGAGCTGAGTTTTTTGGGTGTGTATGTGTCTCTCTCTGTGTGGAGTGGGCAAATGGATAGTCTCTCTCCTCTCACTCCATCGACGTGTTCCCTATCTCGGCCAAGTGGGTTGTGTAAGCCGAGTGGTGGCCCACGATGTGTGTGTGTTATCATCCCAAGAGTGTGTGTCAGATCATTATAGATGTGTTGTGTGTGTTTCCATCCCGCTCACATTATTTTGGTGTCCCCACGGAGGATCTTCTTCGAGTACCTTCAACTTTGGGATTACAAGTTGCAGATTGTAGATTACAAGTACAGGTATAGGTATAGGTACAGGTGATTCACACAGGTACGGGTAGTTGGAGTAGAGTGATACACTGACAATGAAAGTCACTTGCAGTTGTCATGGGTATGCATTATTTGGCACCTATTTGAGCGCAATGTCTGCTCGTATTCTACGTTACTTGTGGAAACTGCCATTGTACGCCTTTATGGACCCATACTTGGTTTTATTTGGTAGTCCCAGCCATTTCTGAGAGTTGGCTGGAAGATCGTCATTTCTGAGACATGACTATATGAGATTTGCATAAGCTTTCCTGAGAGGGTTAGTAGCGTGAGGTTTCATTGAGCTGGGGGATTCTCAAATATGAGATCCTTTCAGTGATACAGGTGGCTAGAGCACCCTTTTCGTGACCTTGCCATAGGCTATGTACTAGTGATTCCTACTTGATGCTCTGGTTCTATTGTTGGCAGGTTATGCATACATATACATTCTATATTTTGGGTTCTTACTGCTCTACTTTTGGGGAAACTCTACCAAAAATTTTCCAAGTTGTGATGGCTAGTTTTTTTATCTTTTGAGCCATTTATGATGTTATGCTGCTAAAATTCTGGCAAAATCAGAGGATAAGTCAAGTGTGCCTTCTTGGGAGCTGCATGGTTGGCTTTAATGGATGATCAAAACGGACCTCAATTCACTCCTTTTCATGTAACACAAAGAATCCAGATAAATGCTTATGTGTCCAAGAAGATTTTTTTCCAACAGCACAGTCTTTATGTTCGGGCCAAGAAGATTAAGAGAGCTACTGGAATGCCCTTTGCCTGTTGTAATTCCGATGATTAAATATGAAAACTCATTTGATGTGCATGTGTTTGTCCTTATCTAGAGACAAGCTCCATTGAAGTTTCTAGGGATTGAGTCACTCAAAAGTTTTGGGTTCTTGCACGTGTGTTCAAAGGGGTTCTCAAAGCATTGAACTTGGGTAGCCATGGCTTTCTCTTATTCGGAGTTTCAAGGAAGAAATGATGAAGATATGAAAGACTTTCTGGAAAAGATGCAGGCTGCCTACTAAGGCGGTCCGGGGCGGGCAACAAGAGAGGCGACCTCTAAACACCCCTCAAGTCCCCCGTGCTGCTCAATTGGGGCTGGGGCAACCACAAGCACAACACAACAACAAACCCACAGCCAAACCCAAACAAGATAGGGGCACCACCTAGTTATGGTATGCGAACTAGGACGCAAGAGAGATTTTGGCACAACCAAGAAGATGCACCACACAACACACACAAGCAACCTCACACCAAGACACACATGAAATGGACCAGAGAGAGCTATAGCAAAGGGAAGAGAGAGAGGAAAGGATCTTGCGTAATACCTTATTTGTGACTTGCAAATGGAGATGGTTCGTTATGATGCTATCGTAGAACTTGTACAAAAACTCACTCAATGCTTAGTGATTGCTAAACATTGCCAAAACACACACACACTGTCTTAGGGTGTGGGAGACCTCTCACCACAGTACCCTCTTACAATGGACAAAAAACTGGCACTGAAAAACACACTAAAACACTTTCTAAAATCAAGATCAACCGATAAAAACCCAAAATACACAAGTCACCTTGAA
Source organism: Adiantum capillus-veneris (assembly GCF_014529385.1). Taxonomy (NCBI): domain Eukaryota; kingdom Viridiplantae; phylum Streptophyta; class Polypodiopsida; order Polypodiales; family Pteridaceae; genus Adiantum; species Adiantum capillus-veneris. The sequence goes on from NC_140937.1 coordinate 522,532, forward strand.
TTCACCAAACCGTATTGCACAAATGGAAGGACGAAGATTTGAACGTCGAATCACGCCTTTGATGCACCAAACCTCAATTTATTGATGATGAAGGAGCATATACAATAGTGGTTTTGAGATTTGTGGAACTCACGCTCTCTCACTTGCAATGTGCAGCTTGAAGGCTTCTCTCACACCAAGAGTGAAGCTCACAAGTGGTTGCTACACCTAAGTCTCTCCTCACGCATAGAGTGTTGGGGTGCTATGTGAGATGTTGGAGGTTGTTTTACAAGAAGAAGAGGGGCCTATTTATAGGTTGTATTCCCCTCATTAAGATTATTGGAAATCCTAATTTACAAGCTAACAAATCAGGATTATGATTTTTTTGAATATCAAAACATTGTGGGCCTTCTTTGTCTGCTTGAGTCATGGGTGTGGGCTCAAAAGAGAGCATTATTGATGGTAGATACGGTGAAAGTAAGTAAGGAGAGAGAGAGAGTGAGAGAGTTACTTTGTACATGTCTTGAGGTGAGGTGTCTTTTATGGTTAGGTCAATGCTATTTTGTGTTAGTATGTTAGTGGTTAGTGTTAGTAATCACTAGAAAGTTAATGATATATTTACAATGGGTAGAATGGGGTGGATGGTTGGAGTAAGATGGTTGAATGAAGTGAGAAAATCCTTGTGATGGTGAAGCTTGAAGAAGTTTTGGACTTACTTGTGTAGGTTCTCAAAATGACTATCGATCTTCTTCTTCGTCTTCTCTTCTTTACGCCACAGCCACCAAGGTTGATCATCGTGATGAAAATGGTAATTCCGTTGATGAGATCTTTTGATTTGCAGAAGTTAAACATGGTACACATGCTGAATTTATGTATATATATAAGGAGTAAGATGGAATTGTACTTTGGAGATAATAGAGAGAGGCATAGAGATGGTGTATGTACATGGGGAGCTCATATGAGAGCTATGGGAGTAAGTGGGGAGGTTAATCGTGAAGAAGGTGAGAGAAACCATTGAAGTTGCAGGTTTGAGTGAGAGATTGAGAGAAATGTGTGTGTGTGTGTGTGTGTGTGTGTGTACGAGTGTGGAAAGAGGTGAGAGAAGACTATGGGCTACTTGTTAGAAAAGTGGGCAGACTGGGGTCCACTCAAAAAATCATATCTCACTGCTGGTAGCTCCAAAAATCATGAAAAAATTTGAGGTGATTATTCAAAGCGTGAGCTACATTTTCTTTTTCGACCACTGCTCCAAATTCGGAGTGGAGATGGATATTAAAAATCCCACCAAAAGACCTGTTTTTTCTTCACAAAAAGTCTTCAGTGGCCCCCTCCTTTGTTGAATTTGTACAATGCATCCAAGAGTGAGCCCCTCCTTTGACATATAATAATACAAAGCATCCAAGTTGCCCTTGACACATGCATGGAGGAGGATTATTGGTGAATAAAGAAATATATACATGGTGGGACTAGTGTATGGACTATTCATGGACTTTAGCTCAATGAGCACATGGTGTTAGAATAATGAGTAAAAATAATAATAAAAATATGGAGGAGTTATGGATATGGAAAGATATTGGAATCATATGATATGGTACCTCCTTGAATTATTTTGGGTGAAAGAGGAAAAGGTATGCAAGTAAATAATATAATAAAAGTAACCAATGAGTAGAAATCAATTTTTTGTTTTCACGAGGGTGAGGGTGAAAATGTGGGAGTGATTTGTATAAAGGAAAAATATGAGGTTAGAGTATGTACATATTGGCAAAAAATATAATTATGGTGTAAGAGAATGAAAGAAGGTGAACATAGGTTTAATAAAACACACACCTAAGTAGAAATATTTAAATAAAATACCAAAACAATTATAAAAAATCCCTATATTTAGGCCATATATACAATGAAATATTTACACACAAAGAGACCATAATATACTTTTATTTTTTTATTTATTTTTATTTTTTTGGCTCAACTAGCGCAGTGACTAGCTAGCTGAGGGTTTTTAAGGAGATATGAAAAAAGTCCCGTAACTCACACACGCCTATGTACAGTGAAATGGTAGGGATAGCCATAGTGTTTGGGTGAATTTGGTAGGGTGAGGTAGCTTACTATGGCAATTATGGAGAGCCGAAAAACGGCTATCATTAGCCCCCCCCCTTAGATAATGGTACATTCATGTACCATTTATCCAATCATACAACATGTAGATTGTGTAACGTCTGTCTTTGTCTACTCTCATCTTTGTATGATTAAGAAACCTTGTGTGATATGAAAGGTTCTCGGAGCCAATAGCAGGATGAAATGAAGTGACGGAGTAAACCTCCTCCATCGAGAAAGTTTCCATAAGCACCCCCCAGGATCAAAGATCTTGAAATATCTTTCCCAAAGCGAGATGTATGGTATGGAATCACGTACTGATTTTGATTGAAGAAGCTTGTAGATTTTACTGTTGTCCATCATTGCCTCTATCACTATGAATGTGATATAAAAGATTGGTTGCTCTTCCTCCTGTGTAAAGTTGATGTATCTGCTACGATCTTCAAGAGCTTGTATGAGCGAATTCCTGAATTGTAGCTCATAAAATTCATTCAATCTCGGTAGGCTCACCAAGTCAAAAATTATATGGCCTTCATGATTTAGGAAATCTTGATCCATGCTTCCAGCTGCTATTGGAAGATATTGCAGATAGTTTACCACATAAGTAGATAATAGATGAAGGTTTCTATTGCTTCCAACACATTGGAAGAGAATAGATTTTGGTACTGATTGATGAAATATCCACATGTAGCAATCAACAAGTTTTTCATCTATGATGAATACCAGAAGCATCACAATGTGCGACCTCCATACAACAAAGAACCAAGTGAAGAAGATTTGGAAACATCCGTTTATCACCAAGTATTCATGTCCTCTTCCACTTAAGAAGGTATGGTGTCCCCGATGAAAGTTATATGTGAAGAGAGGAGAAGTTGACCTTGAAGAGGTGAAACCCAATGTGAAGATGATTGGGGCTTCAAAAGCTTGGATTTTCTTGCTAAGAGATTGTCCCATGAATGAAGAGCCACCCACTAAAACACCATTGGAGAGAATGATACCCTTCTGATAGTTTCCTTTTATGATTTTATTTTTTACTACTCTCCCATGTTCTTCATCCCCTTCTCAGCCCCCCCTTTGGCAAGGTTGTAACTCCTCACATTGTACCACCTCAAAGGTTGATGGAATACTGTTTGATTTTGTGAAACATTTGGCTTCTTGCATGATAGGTTCCTCTATGCTTAACATACATGGGTCATAACAATGCTTTTCAACATCCTCAAACACTTCTTCAAGATTATCCTCACCTGGATTCAACTCACACTCTTCTAATTTGTTTTGGAGTTGGCATTCCATGTACACAATCATCTCTTTATGATCAATGTGGTCTATGATCTCTCCACCTATGATTTCATCTTCTTCTTCACTCTCTTCTTTTAGGCAAGATACACTCTCAGAACATTCCATAAGATCAAGGTTACCTTCAAGGTCTTCATTCTCCATAGAGTCATGTTGCACAAAAGCTTCGTCTGCTCGGACGAGAAATTGATCCTCCACCAAAAGGTTGGATGTATCCATTATTGAATCATCAATGCCATTTGAGATATCTTGTGTCGATTTTTGCATGCTTGTGATAAAGGTAGAAGAAAGAGATTCCACATTTGAATCTTGGCCACACACTTTAGCACTTGAATAATCAGTTGGCATGTAAGTAACTTCTTCAACATTTGTCGGAGTAGAAGGAGACAAGTATGGCAAAGGAGATGACTCCTTGATAGAAACATTTTCATCAGGGTTGGTTCTTCGAGCATGATGGAAACCATTTTTGATGTAGAAGTACTTGTGAAACTTCCTTCGGGCAATAGTGACCGCTTCTTCAAAGGTAGAGGGTCCACTTCAAGTAACCTTAGTCTTTAGGAAAGGAGACAAACCCGAAATAAATTGATCCATTTTTACATAATCTGGAAATTTAGAACTAAATCCACATCCTTCCCATTGACGAGAAAAAATATCCTCATAAGCATAGTAGTCTTCACCATGTTGTTGAAGTCTCCCTAGTGAAGCCCATGCTTTCTCCGTTGTTGGAACTTTAGAGAATCTGGCCTTCAAAGCTTTGGAAATTTGGGTATATCCATCTTCAATCTGAGAAGACATACTCCAAAACCATTGCTCAGCGTTGCCTCTAAGGCATAGCAATAGAAAATCCCCTTTTTCAATGTCATCCCTTTTACCAAGGATATGACAAACCATTCTAAAATCAACAAGAAAATCATCAACATCTTCTTCTGGATTTCCAAAGAAGATTGGGATATCATCAAAGGTATAGCGTGTCATAGTCTCTCAATGCTAGAACCACACAAAGATTAGTTCCAAACAATCATCAGCTAACTACACAAAATTTTGAAAGGTCTTTCAACATTAATTCTATACTTTTATGTGAAAATGTTTTTTTCCTTTCTTATGTTATGCATAATTCGAACCATATTCTAGATCAATTTTTGTTTCCTTGAAATTAAATTCGGTTATACATGTTTTCATGATTCATAAAATCTACTTGATTATGCTGAAATTCAAGCATTCATGCAATACAAAAACAATAAGCACAAAGTCAGTTCCTCCGTGGGGGCACCAAAATTGAGGCGGTCCGGGGCGGGCAACAAGAGAGGCGACCTCTAAACACCCCTCAAGGCCCCCGTGCTGCTCAATTGGGGCTGGGGCAACCACAAGCACAACACAACAACAAACCCACAGCCAAACCCAAACAAGATAGGGGCACCACCTAGTTATGGTATGCGAACTAGGACACAAGAGAGATTTTGGCACAACCAAGAAGATGCACCACACAACACACACAAGCAACCTCACACCAAGACACACATGAAATGGACCAGAGAGAGCTAGAGCAAAGGGAAGAGAGAGAGGAAAGGATCTTGCGTAATACCTTATTTGTGACTTGCAAATGTAGATGGTTCGTTATGATGCTATCGTAGAACTTGTACAAAAACTCACTCAATGCTTAGTGATTGCTAAACATTGCCAAAACACACACACACTGTCTTAGGGTGTGGGAGACCTCTCACCACAGTACCCTCTTACAATGGAAAAAAAACTGGCAATGAAAAACACACTAAAACACTTTCTAAAATCAAGATCAACCGATAAAAACCCAAAATACACAAGTCACCTTGAATTCACCAAACCGTATTGCACAAATGGAAGGACAAAGATTTGAACGTCGAATCACGCCTTTGATGCACCAAACCTCAATTTATTGATGATGAAGGAGCATATACAATAGTGGTTTTGAGATTTGTGGAACTCACGCTCTCTCACTTGCAATGTGTAGCTTGAAGGCTCCTCTCACACCAAGAGTGAAGCTCACAAGTGGTTGCTACACCTAAGTCTCTCCTCACGCATAGAGTGTTGGGGTGCTATGTGAGATGTTGGAGGTTGTTTTACAAGAAGGAGAGGGGCCTATTTATAGGTTGGATTCCCCTCATCAAGATTATTGGAAATCCTAATTTACAAGCTAACAAATCAGGATTATGATTTTTTTGAATATCAAAACATTGTGGGCCTTCTTTGTCTGCTTGAGTCATGGGTGTGGACTCAAAAGAGAGCATTATTGATGGTAGATAAGGTGAAAGTAAGTAAGGAGAGAGAGAGAGTGAAAGAGTTACTTTGTACATGTCTTGAGGTGAGGTGTCTTTTATGGTTAGGTCAATGCTATTTTGTGTTAGTATGTTAGTGGTTAGTGTTAGTAATCACTAGAAAGTTAATGATATATTTACAATGGGTAGAATGGGGTGGATGGTTGGAGTAAGATGGTTGAATGAAGTGAGCAAATCCTTGTGATGGTGAATCTTGAAGAAGTTTTGGACTTACTTGTGTAGGTTCTCAAAATGACTATCGATCTTCTTCTTCGTCTTCTCTTCTTTACGCCACCGCCGCCAAGGTTGATCATCGTGATGAAAATGGTAATTCCGTTGATGAGATCTTTTGATTTGCAGAGGTTAAGCATGGTACACATGCTGAATTTATGTATATATATAAGGAGTAAGATGTAATTTTACTTTGGAGATAATAGAGAGAGGCATAGAGATGGTGTATGTACATGGAGAGCTCATATGAGAGCTATGGGAGTAAGTGGGGAGGTTAATGGTGAAAAAGGTGAGAGAAACCATTGAAGGTGCAGGTTTGAGTGAGAGATTGAGAGAAATGTGTGTGTGTGTGTGTGTGTGTGTGTGTGTGTGTGTGTGTGTGTGTGTGTGTGTGTGTGTGTACAAGTGTGGAAAGAGGTGAGAGAAGACTATGCGCTACTTGTGAGAAAAGTGGGCAGACTGGGATCCACTCAAAATATCACATCTCACCGCTGGTAGCTCCAAAAATCATGAAAAAATTTGAGGTGATTATTCAAAGCGTGGGCTACATTTTTGTTTTTGACCACCGCTCCAAATTGAGAGTGGAGATGGATATTAAAAATCCCACCAAAAGACCTGTTTTTTCTTCACAAAATGTCTTCAGTGGCCCCCTCCTTTGTTGAATTTGTACAATGCATCCAAGAGTGAGACCCTCCTTTGTCATATCATAATACAAAGCATCCAAGTTTCCCTTGACACATGCATGGAGGAGGATTATTGGTGAATAAAGAAATATATACATGGTGGGACTAGTGTATGGACTATTCATGGACTTTAGCTCAATGAGCACATGGTGTTAGAATAATGAGTAAAAATAATAATAAAAATATGGAGGAGTTATGGATATGGAAAGATATTGGAATCATATGATATAGTACCTCCTTGAATTATTTTGGGTGAAAGATGAAAAGGTATGCAAGTAAATAATATAATAAAAGTAACCAATGAGTAGAAATCAATTTTTTGTTTTCACGAGGGTGAGGGTGAAAATGTGGGAGTGATTTGTATAAAGGAAAAATATGAGGTTAGAGTATGTACATATTGGCCAAAAATATAATTATGGTGTAAGAGAATGAAAGAAGGTGTACATAGGTTTAATAAAACACACACCTAAGTAGACATATTTAAATAAAATACCAAAATAATTATAAAAAATCCCTATATTTAAGCCATGTATACAATGAAATCTTTACACACAAATAGGCCATAATATACTTTTATTTTTTTATTTATTTTTATTTTTTTGGCTCAACTAGCCCAGTGACTAGCTAGCTGAGGGTTTTTAAGGAGATATGGAAAAAGTCTCGTAACTCACACACGCCTATGGACAGTGAAATGGTAGGGATAGCCATAGTGTTTGGGTGAATTTGGTAGGGTGAGGTAGCTTACTATGGCAATTATGGAGAGCCGAAAAACGGCTATCACTACATTAGCAACTAGATTCATGACTCGGCACAGATGTTACGTCTTTTCCATATTTGTTTGAAGAGTGATGCACTAGTTTGGTCGAAAGAATTTGAAGAGGAATTGCGTGTGGCTGATCCACCTGTAAGATTGAGCTGGGACAATCTAAGGCATGTATTAGAAGTGGAGTTTGTGAAGACAAAAGATCCTGACAAAGTGTGGCAAGAAGTACAAGGTTTGGTACAAAAGGAAGGTGAGCCAGTAGATGCGCACATACGTAAGTTTTCATTGGCATGGGAACGGATGTGAAAGCCTTAGCACCACAGGTACCTCCACCTGACATGGTGATGAAGGATAGGTTCTTGGCTGGTCTTTGGAAGAATATACGTTGGAGAGTGGATCTAAAGAAGCCTAGAACACATGAAGATGCATTGGAGGTGGCAAGGAACAAAGAGTGGAAGCTAAGAAAAATGAGCCAGCTAGGGGTGGATTCTTCACCCAGGGCCTATGGACTCTTTACAAGGTCGCATGCCAGGGGCTCATCATAAACCAATGGTTTCTATTACTCCTCAAGCTATGCTAGCAGTGGTCACTACATCAGTGCAAGATGATGGGCTAAGGCAAGACATGAGGCAAGTGGTAGATTTAATGAAGAATCTCAGCCTAAACATGCTAGGAAATTTGGGAATAATCGAGGTCGGGGGAGGTTTGCAAATCAGCCAGGAGGTGAAGAAAAACCTAGGAATGGTGTTGGACAAAGAAATGGTAGGTTCTGGAGGCAGACACCCAAGTGTTATAATTGTGGATATTTGGGCCACATCAGCCCGCAATGTGATAAGCCACCAAGGATGGGGGGAGACATGTATCCACTACCAAGACAGGTTCTAACTAGGTCAAATGATTATGGAATTGAAATTAAGAGAGAAGAAGGAACCAAAGGATTAACCCAAGAGGAAAAGGGAAAGACAAAAGTGATAAGTGTGGTCACCTTGGATAAGCCAGCAAAGCTGGAGGACACATTAGTGATGTCTATTGGGAAGAGGACCACACAGGATAAGGAAGGAAGAAGTGCCCCAGGTCCTAGTAATCAGAAGGGAAAGAGCCATGAAGGCGAGGATGTCAAGGCCAAGAGGAAAATAAGGGCGCCTTGCAAGTTTCATGTTTTAGATTTTCCACTAGGGGATGGGAAATTAAGCTATGACTTGAAGGAGGATCTGACGAGCGGGAAAGCCGATTTTACTTTTGGGTAGCTTATAGAGATGGTGCTGATGGGAGCAAAGCGAACCCCGAACCCCGACGGCCTCTAAAACATCGGGGACCGAATGGAGCGCCTCGAGCCTTTCATGGTAAAGCAAACAGGGGGCACCACCTAGCTTCAGCGGCTAGGACGCAAACAACACACCACCATAACAAAGTTTTCATTCAAGAGAAATGGATGCTTGGGAGTAATGATAAAAAGGAAAGGGAATGAGATCAAGTGAGAGAGAGAGAGAGAGAGTGAGGGAGGGGGTATAGCGGCTTAGTACTTAGGCATCACAAAAGGATGGCGAATCCACACACCCTTCACATATACACAAGCTCACTCCAAAACACAAGACTAGGTGGCGATTCCGCACACCTCACATGGGCAAAACATTGCAAGAAAACATACTCACAAAACCTCAAGCTTTATTTAGAGAATTAGGCGATGAAATGGGGAGCATAGGGTAGGGGAATGAGAAGGGAGAGAGTGGTAGAGCACATGGCGGATAGGTGAGAGTTGATGGCGAAGAATCGCACGAGGATTATGGCCATCATCCTTCATTTAGTTGCCCTTCATCTTCCATAGCCAAGGGTGTAGAGGTCATGCTCAAGACAAGCATGGTGATTGCGGTGATGGTGATGGTGTGGGTGTGTGTGTGTGTGCACTAGGCACACACAGTGCATAGTGTGTTCTTTGGTGATGTTGTGTGTATATTTAGTGTGATGGTGACCCCTCTTTATATAGGGGAGAAGAGGGAAGAAATTCTAGAATTTAGAAATGAAGAAATCATTATCTACATAGGCTATGTGACTGTGGGCCCCACTTGTCTGGCTGTGTGTATATGTGCCAGAACAGCAGTCTCATGAGAGAGAGACTAAGAGAGAGAGATGGGTGGATGAAAAAAAGTGAGAGGTGACATGGAGAATAAAGTAATTACAAGAGGAGAGAGAGAGGAGTGTGTTCAGAGGTGAATCTGTGTGCAGATGTGTGTGAACACAAGAAAAATCAGGTAACCACCGGGTGGGGATGGGTCTGTGGGCACCTTTTTTTAGTGAAACTGAGTGTGTGTGAGTGTGGGGGAAGTTATTTAGCTACAAGACAAGAGACATGGCACCCTTTAGAGAGAGAGGGGTATTTGGGTCATGGGATATGAGAGGAGAGAGAAAGGGGGGGTGGGGTTTACTATTTTGGAAGATAGGGTAAGTTTCATGTGAGTTAGGGTGCATTATTGGTGAGAGGTGGGGTAGCTTGAGGGGAGAGAGAAAAGGAGAAAGGACAAGGGGAAGAGAGAGGGGGTTGACCTTTTGAGTGGAGGAGAGGAAAAGGGACACACGGCGGGGCAACAGTGAAGAAAAAGGAGTCAAGGTGGGGATGGGCTGCCCCGCAGGCATGAGGTGGCCTATTTTACCTTTCTCATATATTTACATAATCATACTTTATTTTTTTCTTACTTTTTCCAATGTCTTTTATCACTCCCTCCCTAAGAGGGGGTTTTCATGGGGTGGGGACGAGAGAAGAGGGGTATGGGAGCTTGGCTTGTGAAAAGCCCCCATCATTAGCCCTCCCCTTTTGGCTAGAGGCATTCATGTCTCTAGCTCATCTGTTTGATCATTATCGTCGGAGGTGGCGGCTGATGGTGTGTCCTCATCTGGAATGTCAATAGGTGGAGCCTGGTCAAATCGAAGAAAATAAGGTTTAAGTCGCCAACCATTTATCCTGGTTTTATGAAGTTTTCCATTAGCCTCCATAAGCTGGTAGCTTCCATTGGCATACTTTTTCCTGACGATGAAAGGACCTTCCCATCGGAGTAGGAGTTTCTTATCCTTGCGCGTGTCGAAGCGATTGTCGTAGCGGAGCACCAACATTCCTTTCTTCAATTCTTTTTTCCGGAGATGCTCGTTAAAGCTAAGCCGTCTATGCTCTGCTTGTGCTACATAATAATTTATTGCTTCTTCTCTGTCCAGCTGCAGTCTTTCCAAGTTGATGATGTGATCTCTCAAATGCATGTTGGGCTGTTGAAGCTGGCTTGCCATTACTCTGAGACTTTGTAGTTGCACTTCAATGGGCAAGATTGCTTCCTTACCAAATACTAGATGATACGGTGTGAATCCCAAGGATGCACGAAATGAAGTTCTGTAGGCCCATAAAGCTGGTAGTAGATACTTATCCCAGTCTCCAGGATGATTGTTTACCTGCTTGGTAATAATTTTAGAAACCATTCCATTTACCTTTTCAACTAGGCCATTACATTGAGGGTAATATGGTGAAGAGTGCCTCCTTGTAATGCCCAGTTTCTGCATTAATTCTCCTACCAAGTCTGCTCTGAAACCTGGCCCTCTATCAGAGATGATCTCTAAAGGTGTGCCAAACCTACAGCATATGTGCTCGTAGATAAATTTAGCTACCTCTATCACTGTGATTCTAGTGGTGGTTGTAGCCTCTGCCCATCTACTCATGTAGTCGACCCCCATGATAATGTAGAATTTTCCTGAGTTGGCCCTAGGTAATGGCCCAATGGCATCGATACCCCATTTTTCAAATGGGCCATATGAGAGAATAGGTGTCTGTGGTTCAGGCATAAGTGACCTAGTGCCGGCCTTTTGACACAACTTACATGTTTTGCACCAGTGGTGTACATCACGGTTGAGGGCTAGGCCATATGAAGCCTGCCTGCAAGATTTTCCTACTTGTTATGTCTAGGGCAAAGTGACCACCACAAACCCCGTCGTGACAGCTAGCAATTACTCCCGTGATTTCCTGAGAGAGAGGGACCTTCCTAAGTATTTGGTCCTTACCCTTACAATACAAACCGTCATTGATGAGTCGATACCTTGTGGCCTTCCGCGTCAGCCATTGCTTCTGTTCCTTTGTTAAATCTGATGGGCATTCCCCTGTTTCCAAAAAAATGCATGATGTCAGGCAAGGCATCAGTTCCTTGAAATAGAGGGAGCTTTAGTTTTATTGCTCCAACCACCACTTCCTGTAGTCTTTCACTTGCTAGGGCATCTGCTTCTTGGTTTTGAGCCCTTGGGATATGGTGTATTTGAACTTCTTCAAACTTACCCAACAGGGTTTTTACACCACTTAAGTGAGTCCTTAAACTAGGATTCTTGCATGTCCATGCTCCATTTACTTGCCTTACCAGAAGTAGAGCATCCCCAAATACATTAAGGCATTGTACACCTTGTGAGACGCACCATTTTAGACCCTTGAATAGTGCTGCATACTCAGCTTCATTGTTAGAATGTGAATCTAACAATTGGCCCAACAAAAATACCTTTGTCCCTTTGTCATCAAAGACCACTATGCCTGCAGCTGCTTTGTCAGACGCTCGCTTGTAGGCTCCATCAAAGTAGAGAGAGTATGCTCCTTCTACCATCGGTGGTACTGGAGGTAATTGGACTTATCCTTCCTTACATTGCTTCTCCTTCCTTTCAAAGACTTGGTAGGTCATGAGTCCCCCCAAACTTTCCCTTGTCGTGCTTTCTACCTATACCGTGTAGTCAAACTCTTGCAGACGAACTAGCCATTTAGTAATTCTAGCAGACACATCCATGTGTTGTACAACATAGGGAAATATTTCATCCGTGGTTAGAATCACAAATTGCTTAGGCAGCAAATATGACCTAAACTTTGTAGTTGCAAATCTAAGAGCTAGGACGAAGTGTTCCACATGGGTGAAACCTTTCTCTCCTGCTGTCATCATTCGACTGGAGAAGTAGATTGGCCTCATGAAAGATGTCGTCGTATCCTTTTGGATTAGCACATCCCCCAATGAGTCATCACCAACACTTGAGGTAACATAGAATTTTTCATCCCACTTAGGTGGTGAGATAGTTGGCAGAGTGGCTAAGACCTCCTTTACCTTGTTGTAGTGATGTTCGATTTCCTCGTCCCAAGTGAAAGTTGATCTTTGAGTGAGTTGTTGCAGTGGTAGAACAAGTTGTGATAGTAGATGTATGAATCTACTTAAGTACCTCACCTTCTATAGAAAAGAGACCAGTTGACGTGCGGTCGTTGGTGAAGGTAGGGCTATGAGTGCGGACACCTTACTTGGGTCGGCGTTGATACCTTTTGCTGAAATTTCATGGCCTAGTAGAATGACTTTACTCTCCCCAATGTGGCATTTATTCACATTTAATTGCCCACCTAGGCTCTGCAACCTGACCAAACCTTCAGTTACCTTTTCTAAATGTGAAATACGGGAGCTATATATACAAAAATCATCAATGAACACTCTTATGGATGTTCCAAAGAACGGTTGAAAAACATATGTGACATATCTTTGGAATGTGGCAGGTGCATTTGTGAGACCAAATGGCATAACCCTGTATACAAAACAACCCCATGGCGTGATAAAAGTGGTTTTTAGCTGATCTTCCAAGGCTATGCGTATTTGAAAGTATCCAGAATAACCATCACAGACGGTATAGCATTCAAAACCCGCTACTTCATTCAGAATTTCATCCAAGAAAGGGAGAGGAAAGTGGTCTCTCTTTGTAGCTGCATTTAGTGGTTTGTAGTCAACACAGACCCTCCACTTACCATTCTTTTTAGGCGTCACCACTACGGGTGACACCCATTCTGAGTTTTCTATAGGATAGATGAATCCCGCCTCCGGCAGTTTCCTTACCTCGGCCAAGAGTGCCTTTTCTTGTATGACCCCCAATCGTCGTAGCTTTTGCACAACTCGTTTTACCCCTTCCTTCAGCTTAATATGATGTTCCACCATTGTAATTCCTGTGATTCTTTCATAGTTTTCAATGAACAGGTTAGGAAATCCCATCAACATTTGCAAAAAACTATCTTTCTCCTCAAGTGTTAATTCCGTAGACAACATACCCTTCAACCTACTGCCTCCTAGGCCAGGTGATTTGCTCTCCTCTTCATTGGGTTGCCCTTTTGGTGATGGATCACCAATTGTGCTTACCCTTTGCGTATCCTTCATAATGATACCCATCACATCAATGGAACTGTCACTTTCGTCGATGGATGTGGTCTCCTCCTCAGAACTGGAAGATTCACTAGTCATTTTATCTGCCGATGTTTCCAGATTCATTTGCTTCTGCTTGCCAATCCTCATGTCGTAGTAGATTGTCTCCCCTTTCTTACCGGTCATGCGTAGAAGGCCAGTACCCCAGTCTTGTTTTGCCTTCATGGCCATCAACCATGGCCTTCCCAAAATTAGTGGATAGCCCTCCCCCTTAGTAGGCATTACAAAAACATCTACCTCTACCTCAGTGTTGAAAGCTTTGATTTTCACGGCACTTACCACACCCACACACTTTACTTTTGCGTTGTTTGCCATCTTTGCCTTGCATGGAGAAGGCCTGTCAACCTCGAGCCCTAATCGAAGCATCATAGCTTCGCTCATTACATAGATTTGTGCACCTCCATCAATGTAGGTGTTTCCAACCCTCTTTCCTTTTATGTTTACGTCGACAATTGGAAGGATGTCATCCATGTTGCATCCCGAAATTGCTCCGGCTACCTTTGTTTTGGAGCGTCTTGTACTTACCATTTTAGACCATTGTCACCTTACTTTTGGTGCAAGATGTAGCAGTTGTGTCCATGTAATCTTCGGTCCTTGCTCTGCCACATCCAATGTTAGATCATAGGGCTTAGAACTTTCCCCTAGCTGGAAGTCGGTGATGCCCAATTTCCATCGTGGCCTGGATGGCCTCTTGCTAGTTTCTTCTCTCATGCTTCTCTCATCGTCTGATTGTGTAGCTTTCTCCCTCCTAGCTTTCTTCTCTCATGCCTCGAGCCTGTCATGGTAAAGCAAACAGGGTGCACCACCTAGCTTCAGCGGCTAGGACGCAAACAACACACCACCATAACAAAGTTTTCATTCAAGAGAGATGGATGCTTGGGAGTAATGATGAAAAGGAAAGGGAATGAGATCAAGTGAGAGAGAGAGAGAGAGAGAGAGAGAGAGAGAGAGAGTGAGGGAGGGGGTATAGCGTCTTAGTACTTAGGCATCACAAAAGGATGGCGAATCCGCACACCCTTCACATATACACAAGCTCACTCCAAAACACAAGACTAGGTGGCGATTCCGCACACCTCACATGGGCAAAACATTTCAAGAAAACATACTCACAAAGCCTCAAGCTTTATTTAGAGAATTAGGCGATGAAATGGGGAGCATAGGGTAGGGGAATGAGAAGGGAGAGAGTGGTAGAGCACATGGCGGATAGGTGGGAGTTGATGGCGAAGACTCGCACGAGGATTATGGCCATCATCCTTCATTTAGTTTCCCTTCATCTTCCATAGCCAAGGGTGTAGAGGTCATGCTCAAGACAAGCATGGTGATTGCGGTGATGGTGATGGTGATGGTGTGGGTGTGTGTGTGTGTGTGCACTAGGCACACACAGTGCATAGTGTGTTCTTTAGTGATGTTGTGTGTATATTGAGTGTGATGGTGACCCCTCTTTATATAGGGGAGGAGAGGGAAGAAATTCTAGAATTTAGAAATGAAGAAATCATTATCTACATAGGCCATGTGACTGTGGGCCCCACTTGTCTGGATGTGTGTATATGTGCCTGAACAGCAGTCTCATGACAGAGAGACTAAGAGAGAGAGATGGGTGGATGAAAAAAAGTGAGAGGTGACATGGAGAATAAAGTAATTACAAGAGAAGAGAGAGGGGAGTGTGTTCAGAGGTGAATCTGTGTGCAGATGTGTGTGAACACAAGAAAAATCAGGTAACCACCGGGTGGGGATGGGTCTGTGGGCACCTTTTTTTAGTGAAACTGAGTGTGTGTGAGTGTGGGGGAAGTTATTTAGCTACAAGACAAGAGACATGGCGCCCTTTAGAGAGAGGGGGGGGGGGTATTTGGGTCATGGGATATGATAGGAGAGAGAAAGGGGGGGTGGGGTATACTATTTTGGAAGATAGGGTAAGTTGCATGTGAGTTAGGGTGCATTATTGGTGAGAGGTGGGGTAGCTTGAGGGGAGAGAGAAAAGGAGAAAGGACAAGGGGAAGAGAGAGGGGGTTGACCTTTTGAGTGGAGGAGAGGAAAAGGGACACACGGCGGGGGAACAATGAAGAAAAAAGGAGGCAAGGTGGGGATGGGCTGCCCCGCAGGCATGAGGTGGCGTATTTTACCTTTCTCATATATTTACATAATCATACTTTATTTTTTTATTACTTTTTCCAATGTCTTTTATCACTCCCTCCCTAAGAGGGGGTTTTCATGGGGTGGGGACGAGAGAAGAGGGGTATGGGAGCTTGGCTTGTGAGAAGCCCCCATCAGTGCCTAAGCTAAAAAGACAATGGAAGAGGATGGTTAACCCAATGGAGAAAGAGCCAAAGAGAGGTTCAGTGAAGGTGTTGGCGATGGATGAGCTACCAGACATTTGCCCAATAGTAGATGTGTGGCACAAAATAAAAAATCTAGGACAAGGTTATGTTGATGGCGAAGCCCAAATATGTGTCATAACACACTCATGCATTGAGAAGATGGGTCTTACAGTGACTGGGGTGTCAGGGTTTTGGATCAGATTGGCAAACCATCAGAAAGTAAAATTTTTGGGTGTTGTAAAAAGCTTAGAAGTGGCGGCATATGATGCAAAGGTGGTGGTTGATTTTCATGTGAGGCCAGCGGGGTTGGGAGCATATCCTATTATACTGGGTAGACCATGGTTACGTGCAGTGGGAGATGTTCAAGATTGGAGACATGGTACGATTAGCCTCTATGGAAAGACAGGTGCCAAGAAGCTATATAATATGGACAGAAGGAAAGTATTGGAAGATCTTTATGAAGATGAAGATGAGTCTAGTGATGAAGACTATTTCACAGTGACTGATGAGGACAGTGATAGTACTACCGGCAGTGATGAGGATGTTGATGTTGCATTTCTTTGATGGACAAAGAAATCCAGGGGTCTGGTTTACTCGCATTTGCAAATGAGGTTGAAGATGAAAGTGAAGGGCCTTATGAAGTGATTGAAGGGCTGATGCAAACCAAGGTTGAATTGTCAAAGAAGCAGGAATTGATGACACAAATGATCAGTGGAGACCTCTCAGCTATGGAGAAGGAGATATATTTGCACATACTGACTAGTTTTTCTGATTTGTTCATTACTTCATATGAAGAGATTAGAGGGTTCAAAGGAGAAGAGATGCATATAGAGCTGAAATAAGGTGCTAAGCCAGTGCGACAATGGCTAAGAAGGATGGGTCAAGATCAGATGGAAGCCTTGCAGGAAGAGGTGGACAAATTATTGAAGGCAGGGTTCATAGTCCCTGTGGACACCACAGAATGGGTAAGTCCAGTAGTATTCAGTCCAAAGAAGGATGGAAAGTGAAGGATTTGTGTAGATTTTAAACCCTTAAATGCAGCCACTAAGAAGAACCCATATCCTCTTCCATTCATCGATCAAAACTTGGATTCAGTGGCAGGTTATGAGAGGTACAGTGTGTGTGATGGTTTTTCGGGCTATTTTCAATTGAAGATTGCTCTTAAAGACCGAACAAAGACAACTTTCATTATGCCATGGGGCTGTTATTGCTACACGATATTTCCATTTGGGTTTTCAAATGGGCCATCTTTCTATCAAGAAAGAGAAAATTGGGTATTTACACCATTCATTGGTAGTTGTGTTAAAGCTTTTATGGACGACTTCTATGTCTACACCAGTAGGGCTGAACACCATGAGAAGCTGTAGATGGTATTGGCTTGATATAATGAATATGGAGGACAACTAAATCCAAAGAAATGTCATTTAGCACAACCAAGGGTGAAGTTATTGGGCCACATGGTGTCAGACAATGGCATTGAGGCTGATCCAGACAAGATTAAGTCTATTATTCTTCTTCCATCACCTACGAGTACAAAGCAATTGGCAACCTTTATACACAAAGTAAAGTACATGGTGCAGTTTATTCCATTGTCTTCACAGCTTCTTTATCCATTACAACAAGTAGCAAAGCATGATCCATTACAATGGGATGACAAGTGTGAAGAAGTGTTTCAAGAGATAAAAGAGGTGTTAGGGGGACTATCAGCCATTCAGGCTCCTGATTGAGAGCAAGAGTTTTATGTAAATCCATCAGTAAGGGATGATTCCATTGGATCCATGCTATTGAAAAAGGGGAAGGGCAGCCATTATATGAGGCCAATGTATTGTACAAGCCGAGTGAAGTTAGTAGCAGAGAGAAAATTCTTGGAAGTAGAGCTAGTGATGGCCATTGTAATATTTGCTTGTCGACGATCTCGTCTTTACTTGCTACCACGGACTTTTGTTTTCTGGACGATTTACGTCTTTTTGCCATAGTTAATTAATGGAACTAACATGTCAAATGTGGTCAAGAAATGGGTAATTGAGCTGCAAGAGTTTGAGTTCTGTTTTTTAGTGGAAGACAATACAAGAGCTACCCTAGCCGATTTGTTGACCTACAAGGAGAATCCCCTTATTGTTAAGGAAGAGGTGGTGAGAAAGGTAGTCAAAGAAGTTCCATAGATCATCAATGCACATGTTTTGTTCTTTGATGTCTCATACAGAAAGAGCCATGATGCGGCTTCACAGGGTATAGCACTTTATGATCCATAGGGGAAGCTAGTATGCAAGAGAGGGTTCAAATTGGATGAGCATAGTAGCAATGAGGCTGAATATGCTATGTTGGAAGCCAGATTACACATTTTTTTGAAGCATGGGATTAGAAGGTTGAGCATAAAATGTGATGCCTTTTTAGTTGTGAAGCAAGTGTTGGGTGTGTGGAAGAGCAAGAACACCTCATTGAAGGAAATGTGTTTCAGAATTAAAGGCCAGTTAAAAAATTTCAAAGCATGGAGCATCGGACACATTGAACAAGCTCTAAATGGAGAGGCACATGAAGCACTCAAAGCATGATTGGGGAGCTATTTGTGTTGAGGACCAATTTACCTCTTTATCATGGCTGGGAAAGTTTTGCTCAAGAATAGGAGTTTTTGCTAATAGGAATCATTCCGAAGGACATTCAAAAGTCTAAGAAGTATGGTTTTGTGCGTAGAGCATACATGTACAAATTGATTGGTGATGTCTTATACATTAAAGGGGTTGATCTCGTGTTGAGACGTGTACCTTGGCGGGAGGAGCTTTATAGAGTGTTGGAAGAGAATCATGAAGGCACATGTGGCGGACATTTTAAGATCTTGCAAGAGGGGTATGTATGGCCTAGTTTGCACAAGGATGTTCACCATTGGTATAGGTCTTGCAATAGGTGTCAAGCATTTGGTAAGAGAGTGTTGAAGGCAGAGCTATGAAAAACCATTATGGCGTTTGATGTGTTTGAAAAGTGGGGGATTGATGCAATAGGCCCGTTACCTATCACAAGCAGGGGGCTATATTTTGACTATAGTGGACTATCTCTAGATGGGCAGAGGCTATAGCAGTAAAACAAATCACTGCAAAGTATGTGGCAAAATTTGTGTACGATGAAATATGTTGCAAGTTTGGAGTGCCACTGGAGCTACTTTCAGATAAGGGACCAAGATTTAGAGCTAAACTGCTAGACTTTTTATGCGCAAAGATGAAGATTAGGCACCAGCATACCACTCCTTATTATCCACAATGTAATGGCTTAAATGAAAGATTCAATGGTGAGTTGGTACAAATTCTTTTGAAAGTGATAGAGCATCAAGGAAAGAATTGGGACTTGGAATTCCCTGCTGCATTATGGGCTTACTGTACTTCGGTGAAGACAAGTACAGGGTTTAGTCCATTTCATTTGGTATATCTAAAGGAAGCCATATTGCCTGTGGAGGTAGAGTTGCCTGCAGTAAAGATGCTAGAGAAGCTTCTTGGGCCACCTAGTGATGCATTCAAAGAGAGGCTCTTACAGTTACAAGAGGTTTAGTTGGATAGGATGAGCGCATTGGAACATTATGGGCAGATGCAAGATAACGCTTTAGAAAAGAAAAATGAAAAGGTCAAAAGTAAGGGTATCAAGAAGCATGACTTGGTTTTGTGCTACAATAGTAAGCTGGACAAGACATTCCAAAAGAAGTTTCAAATTAAGTGGGAAGGCCCTTTCAAGGTAGTGGAGTGTTTTCCGAATGGTACATATCAGCTGGCTAACCTGCATGGGATTTTACATAAGTAAAGGGTAAATGGATTGCGTCTTAAATTATATTATGTCAGGTTAATGATGGTGGAGTGAGATGAACTGTCTGTGGAGCAACTAATGTCGGTGAGGGATGAGAAGACTTGTGACGCAGCGAGTCTCATATCTCTTTTTGCTGCTGATCATGAATGATCTAGCAGGCTAGGGGATGGGAAAAATATGCTAGGAGTTTTTTGAAGCAAGGGATTGCACATATGTATATACACATGCATGGTGCATAAAATAAAGGATTGCCCATTTTCCAGAGCTAGGTGGTTACGTGGGGCCCACATGAGTACAGGTAGGGCAGCATGTACATAGTGCATTGATCTTCATTATCACGAGTATCAATGTGTTTTTCTATAATAAGAGGAGTTTGCGGCGCAAAAAAATTCTCAAGGAGCTATCCGTGGGCCGATTCCATGAGTTAAGCAGGTG
The DNA here is from genome assembly GCF_014529385.1 of Adiantum capillus-veneris. NCBI lineage: Eukaryota > Viridiplantae > Streptophyta > Polypodiopsida > Polypodiales > Pteridaceae > Adiantum > Adiantum capillus-veneris. The sequence goes on from NC_140937.1 coordinate 542,638, forward strand.
CGTCAAATGACATCTAGTGGTGTCAGGAGGTCGAATGGGGTCAATATTTACACGTGGATGAGTACGGACACAGCGTGGGTGTTCTCTTGTGATAATTATGCAAAAAGGTCATCATGAGAATTTTATTTGGGGGCCACTTCACATGGTTGCAAGATGCATTATTGGAAAAATTTGAGTGCCAAGTGTATGGATGGATGCAGCAGGGTGACAACTATGCACTACGAGGCCACTTTTTGGCCCGTTCGGGGTCCGTTTGAGGTCAACTAAAAAGGCAAAGGTGCCCAAGGGATAAAGTAAAGTGTGGGAACTGAAAAACCAGAGAGAAGACCAGAAAAAACATGGAGAGAAGAGGAGGAACATCCGCAACTGATTTTTTGCTATTTTTGGAGCCTGTTTGGGCCATAAACTGCTCATCCAAGGTCGGATTTGAGCACTTTGACATTGTAGAATGGGGTTTTGGGCCATTCTAGATGCGATGGTGCTGTCCATTTTGCCAAATTCCTCACTTTTTTTCTATTTCTTTGGTTGTGTAAGTTTCACCTATGAGCGAAGCCTTTGCTTCAATTTGTGATTGTATCTGGCATATTTTACCCATATTGTGTGAGGTATTTTCCCCATTGGTGTTGGCCCAAGCTCAATTGTATCTAGACATAAAAATTTCTCCTCTTTTGAGCTGATTTTTTTGGGTGTATGTGTGTGTATGTGTCTCTTTATGTGAGTGGGAAAATGGATAGTCTCTCTCCTCTCATTCCATCGGTGTGTTCCCTATCTCGGCCAAGTGGGTTGTGTAAGCCGAGTGGTGCCCCATAGTGTGTGTGTGTGTATCATACCAAGAGTGTGTCGGGTCATGATAGAGGCATTGTGTGTGTTTCCATCCCGCTCACACTGTGTCAGATGGCAATAATAAGTAATAGTTGTGGTATGTCACTTGCACAAATAAAAGGGTTTGAATTACATTCAATTGTTCTGCACCTCAATGAAGTGTTAACCTACAATGCTATCCATGTTTACATTGTTGCTAAGTAGCCTGTGATTGCATTTCAAACTGGTACTTGAGCGATCCATCTTGAGTGCTAGCTCTTTGAGTGTGTGTGTGTTGGCCGGCATGGAAGGTGCACCACTATTTTGTTCACCTTGTCTTGAGGCAGCACTGCCTTAATGGTATGAAGCATAACGGCTTGGAGTCAGTATTCTAGGTCGCCTTGCATTGACTACACCTCCTAACAACTCTCTCAATCAGTTTGTACTATTTTCCAAGACCTACACCATTGCATCTGCCTCCATTAGACCTATTAGTTGTTCCATTCCCTGATCCAAGGAAGTGTTCCCTAATATCTTCTGATTTTTCTTTGCCACGTAATTTGCAACAACAATCTATAAATGATCTTACATTTTCATCAAATTTCCACTCAGGCCCTGGCACCTTACTACCGACGGCCTTGCGCTTCACTTTACTGGAAGCTCCATTGTTTGATACTTCACCACCAGTCGATGGGAGAATAGAAGTAGCCGCATTGATGTTTTGAGAGCAAATTGGCGTCCATGAAAAGTTCACAAGCCACTATACATTCATACAATCATAAAAGTATTAGGTTTTTGAAAAACAATATTTAATTGAACAATTGTATAATAAAAAATATATGCATATAAACATAAAGCAAAAAGAAGTGAAAATTTGATTTTAGCAATAGAAATGCGCAGACAAGTATGTCGGTGTAGTGATCATGAGCACTCCATTCCAACCATAGAAATGAGGCCCACACACTTGCACCATCTAACCCTTCACAAGGATGCTCCCTATCCAGACATGTTTTTTCGACAGATAGACACCCAGGGAAGGTAATTAAATGTAACAAACAACTACCTCAGTGTAGTGATAAGAAGCACTCCATTTCAACCATAGAAATGATCTCCAAACACTTGCACCATCTAAACCCTTCACGAGGATGCTCACTACCAAACCTATTTTCAGGCCGATAGACACCTAGGGGAGGTAACTAAATGTGACAAACAATACGTAGGTGTAATGATAAGGAGCACTCCATTCCAGCCATAGAAATGAGCCCCAAGCACTTGCACCTCCTATACCCTCCGCAAGGATGCTCTCTACCCAAACCTGTTTCCAGAAGGATAGACACCCAAGGGAGGTAACTATACGTAACAAACAATACATAGGTGTAGTGATAAGGAATGCTCCATTTCAGCCATATAAATGAGGTCCAAGCACCTACACCACCTATACCCTTCGCAAGGATACTTCCTACCCAAACCTGTTTCTAGACAGATAGACACCCAAGGTAAATTCAGTTGTAACTATTTGTGATATTAAAAATATAGGAATCAAATCTACCAGAATGAAAACCAACACCTCAACCTAGCCAACAAGTGTGCCAAAATAGACGGATGCAAGGATGAGACATTGTTTGTATAGCCACCTCCAGAAATGGGGAGGAAGATGAGGATATAGCCAAGCCCGCTGGGCATGAAAGCTTGCCCGTCGGGCCCCACTCGGCTAGACAAAAAGACCGTTGGGCTAACAGGAAGGGTCGGTTCTAGCAAGTGCTTGTGAATTTGATGCTATTAACACTCTCATGGAGTGTTAATAACATGAGTTATTACCACTTTACACTTCACATGAAGACGTGAATGAAATCCCTGAAAACAATTTATACTTTTTAGACCTATCACCTATAGAGATCCAATTGTTGAGTCAAATTGCTCATGAGAGATGTGATGGTTCTCCAACAATTATCACCAAGTATTGAATTCTATGTGCCGCTCTCGATACATGACCATCTCTCTAGTCGAGCGACTTAGAGTGATATTTTCCTATTTTAGCAATAAGAAAATCAATTCAAAAACTAAAACCGTTTTTGAACAGTTTAGGCTTCAATTTATTTTTTATAACATATTTGTCCTTCCAAGTTACTTTGCCTTCCAAACCATAGTGTGTGGAAGTTTTTCTGGCTCGAGCATACCACTACATGTCTACATCCAATCCTCTCTCTACACTTAAACATACATATATCTTAACCTAAAGAAACGTATTCATCTACCCCTTTCTATCTCTCTCTATATCTACCACTTTCTCTCTCTCTCTCTCTCTCTCTCTCTCTCTCTCTCTCTCTCTCTCTCTCTCTCTCTCTCTCTCTCTCTCTCTATCTATCTATCTATCTAATGTTTAGAGAGGGTAGAGAGAGATAGAGATTAGCTTTGGTTACTACTTCTCTTAGCCTTCGAAAAAATGCACTCAGGTAACTACGCTCATGGTTTATAATATTTTTTATTGCAAGGAGTAGTGGAGTGGGTGTAATAGTGCTAAGTTGTCACCAATTCCTATCGATCTTGCTAATGGTTATGCCGTAGGCATCTAAAAAGACTCCATTATTAAGACCGTAGTTCTCGATGGTGTTCCACAAACCCTATAAACAAGCATGCCAACCAAGATAATAAATCCCAGTCCTACTTGCCCTATTACAATGAGCAAGTCCAACCTTTTATAGATTAGAGGAGTGCATCTCTTATTAGGTAGAGAGGAAAAAAATGTTAGCTCTAATCATTAACTATCTATCTCTACACTCTCTTTATAGAGACGTAGAGAGGGGTAGGACAAGGATAATAGAGTAGAGAGAGTGCAATAAGAGATTTATCTACTCCTATTGCTCTTTCTCTCCCTCTCTATTCCTTTTCCTCTCTTTCTCTCACTCTCTATCTCTACTATCTCTTTCTCTCTCTCCCTCACTCCCCCTCTCTCTCTTTCCATGTCTATCACTCCCTCTCCCTCTCTTTCTCCTATTCTTTCTCTTCCTCTCCATATCTCCCTCTAGCTCTCTTTCTCTCTCCCTCTCTCTCCCTTTCCCTCTCCTTATCTCTTCCTCCCTCTATCTCTACTCTCTGTATCTCTCCCTCCCTCCCTCCCTCTCTTTCCCCCCTTCTTTCTCTCTTCCTCTCTAGTTCTACTCTCTCCCTCTATATCTCTTCCTCTCTATCCCTTTCCCTCTCCTTATCTCTCTCTCCCTCTCTCTATCTCTACTCTCTCTCTCTCTCTCTCTCTCTCTCTCTCTCTCTCTCTCTCTCCTTCTCTCTACTTACTATTGAAAATTTAGCCATTTACTCTAGTAACTATTCTAACTATAAGGCCCATGTATTTTTTGAGTTATTTTAGAGATTGTTTTTAATTTACTGTAGCTCTCTTTAATTCTAACTCTCTTTCACATGTGTGCAAGATGACTCGGATGATCGTGGCCCTTTAAACCGACGTGAATGTGATCGATGACTCAAGGACAAACTCCCTTGTCCTTGTGCAAATGGGTAATCTCTCGCTTGATGCGCATTGTTTTGGAGCACGTGAAGAACGAAGGGATTTGGCATCCTCAAAAAGCACTCGAGTAGATGAGAGCTCTGTCCACCCCTTGCTTGAGGAGGTCTCCCATTGGTATGTTTTTGGTGGTGGTGCTCTGGCATGCAGGGCCACAAGACAATGACAAGAGCTATTGGTCAAAAGCATGGTGCATGTTGACCCCTTCCACTAGCTCTACTTCAATAGCTCCTCCACACGTGTCTTAGGAACACTTTGAGCATGAGAATGAGCATGTGTTCGACATAGTTGATGAGTTATTGTCTCACAAGCAACATGTGTGAGGAGGATTGTAGACCATGCAATCAAGGGCGGAAACACCAAAGGATAGGTTGTTATCAAGTGCCCAACACCTCTTAATGATGGTGCATAGTACTCGATGCTCCAGGCATTGTTGGAGGTCCTCAACTTGCAAGAAAAATTTGATTGGAGTATTGCAAGTATAGATGCACTCTGCGGTAAGTTGTGGTACCACTCTGGGTCATGGAGCTCAATCCATGTATCTTATTTTCAAATCCTCCTAAACTTACCACACATACCTCTCACAGTCTCTTGATCCATGTTATATGATTTTTAGGTGGTTTGGACCCCTTAGGTCTCCCAAAAGTCACTTACTATGTCTGGTTCACGATTTTTGGTCCTAAATGACTTTGGCCTTGTTTGGCCCTCTTCTTGAAGCTTTTTGATACCCTTGCTTTTGGATAATTTGTTTTTATTGGTCTTTGTTACAAGGTTGTAAGGTCCCAATCCAAAATTTTAGCAAGGGGACATGGATTGCGATCCATGTTTTATCAGATCTGAACCCCAAACTCTGTTTATGAAGTCTAGCCATCCACTTATTTTTGGATTTAAAAACCTTTTTATTTTCCCAAAGAAAAAGTTTGGGATTGCTTACAATTTTTGACTTGCAATTAGTATTTTGGTGATTTGGTCAACTTTCTCCTATTTCTTGCCATGATGACCTTTACAAAAGTTGTCCCAAAAGATGTCGGCTACTCACTGTCTCAATCTTAGCTCTAGATGCCTCAAGGGGGTCATGGATCATGATCCACGTTCAACCTCATTTGGACATGAAATTGGTCAATTGTATGCCTGTCCCTTGTAGATATTAGATTTCCACTTATTTTTGAATTTGGATTCCAAAAAGTAAAACAAGCCCAATTTTTGTCTATTTCCAACGGTTGTTTACTTTTTGTCCAATTTCTAGATTTGGATGAGTTTGATGTATTAAGTTTTCACCAAAAGTGTATATCTAGTGATCTAGAACCTCACAATATTCTTTGGTATTAGTTTCTACCCAAATTTCCTCAAGGGGTCATGGATCACGATCCATACTCCTCCACATTTTGGCCTAAAATTTTCCAGATATCATCTCTCTTAGTTCACCCCTTTTTCCAGTTATTTTTGGGTTTGTATTTGCTTTTGAGCTCCAACCATCAGATTTCTAAGATTTTAGAGTTTATGGTCTTGGCAACCAAAATATGGTTTTAGCAGTTTTTTTTCCAGATCCTTTTTCTTCAATTTGATGGTTATAGATGTTACCTAACCTACTCCTAAATATGGAGTTGATTCCTATGACTAAAAACCAACAAATGATGCAAAACTGGAAGAAAAACAGAATATGGAATAGTAGTTTCAAAGCATCAAAAAATATGCAAAATGAAATACTTTCGTATCTTGTTCACAACTCCTAATACCTCTCAAGAGTAGACCTAGCAAGTCCCCAACTTCTAAACTTTACCAAGCACTAAAACCGGTGTCTAGCTGTCTGATTGCTAAAATGTAAATGAATTGGAAATCACAATTAAAGGTCTATAAGTACAAAGCTACGACTAGGTCACTCACCACCTAAGGATTACTATCCCCGACAATGGCACCAATGTTAGCGGGTCACCACGGCGGACATCTGTAGCATAGCTATCTGGCACTTACATAATGTCAATGCTCAAGGAAGTGACTAGAAGGGGCACAAAGACTCTTTGTGGTCAACCTCAAGAAGTGAACCTATGGAACAACAATATCTCTAGTACTAGCAAATTTATAACTCTTGGATCTGTCAACCTGCATATGTCCTACGTCATTGCAATTAGTCATCGCACCATTTCAACACTTGGACAAAGTTCAAATGTTACGGAACTTTGGGAGGAGTTCTAAGACACTTAGGGGCACCAACCTACAAAGCTTGGTGTCAATCCTGATGAGGTACCAAAATCAAAATCCATCATGATCGAGGTCCTAGAAACTGTAACAAAACATTCTAGAAAGGTCGCCCTATGGTCTAAGAACACTCTCCTATGGTCGGATTGTAAAAAACAAATCATTAACACACTCAAAATAGCAAATTTAGCCTACTAATGTATAGTCGTAAACCACATCAAAATCAACAATGATTATACTTGAATGAAAGAGCAATAGACAAGGAACACATTGCAAGTTTTAGAATCAAAATGTGTTTACCAGATCTCAAGATATGTTGATGACAAAGTGCATGAGAGTAGCCGCTCTCAATTATTCACTCCAAAACTCAATTGGTTTGATAATGATAAGTCTCCTTTTCCTACTTTACAAAAATGAGTTTTATACTAGGGCTTCCTTGGCTAGTGGCCGGCTTTACAAGGCTCATACTCATTTACAAACTTTACAACTCGATGTAGCAGAGACAGACTCAAGGTGATCTAGATAAAATCAGAGATTCTCATATAATTACAAAGCTTTCCAAAAAGTAATGGACAACAAAATTTTGGCGCTCAAGATGAAGAGGTCAACTTGAAGGGCGCCCATCTAGTTCAAGGTCAACACAAGATCTCTATGGATCTCTCTATCATTGTTACTCTTTCTTTGAAATCCTTATAACACCCTTTAACTCATCTATCTCATGCTTCTCTATTCTACTCTAATGTTCTCTCCTCCCTAGCTATCGAGGAGATGGATTTTGATTTTTAGGAGGGAGAAATGAGTTTATGCTATCTATTATATTGATAAATACAATGGAATTTTCTATCGTTGGGGTGAATGAACTATTTTACCTATTGTTTTCACTTGAAAGTTTAAAAAAAACACAAAATATCCTTTCCTTCTGATAATGTTCTCAAAGGAGAGTCATATTGAATGAAGCTATTTGTTTTAGTTGGTGGATTTCTCTAGAGTGTTTTCTCTTTAGGGTCTAAATTTCACCTACATGCATGCATGCACATGGACAAGGCCATTGGGAGGCCAAGAGGCAAGCATGGAGCCATTGGATCCCTTGCAATTCACAAATCATGGGGTAGAGTTTAAAATGTTTACTCTAACTTTAACTCCAAAGGTGGTACGTTGAAGACTCATTACGTAGAGCTCTCTCTCTCTCTCTCTCTCTCTCTCTCTCTCTCTCTCTCTCTCTCTCTCTCTCTCTCTCTCTCTCTCTCTCTCTCTCTCTCAAATTCTTTATTTTTCTCAAAATTTCCTTCTCTATCAATACTTCAAAGTTTTTTTTTTCTCAAAAGATCCTTTGGATCTCTCTCTCTCTCTCTCTCTCTCTCTCTCTCTCTCTCTCTCTCTCTCTCTCTCTCTCTCTCTCTCTCTCTCTCTCTCTCTCTCTCTCTCTCTCTCTCTCTCTCTAGCTGGTATGATCATGTATTATTGATATTATCTTTGATTTTAATGTATTAGTATATTTAAAATGGGTATTATTACCCTAATATCTAACCCCTGACACTACAACCAACATGCCACGCAAAAATCCACGCGCATACCGACGACTCAAAGATGGTTTCAAAAGCAAAAAGCTCTGGAATATGCGTCGAAATGATCGTCAGAATGGTATCATTGGTATGAGCGCCGGTATTTGATGCATCGAAATAAGCTATGAAATATGCATCGATGTAACTATCGTAACATGTGTCAGTATACAATCTTCCTATATCGACGCCTATACCAAGGCTTATTCCAATGCGTATACCAAATTTTGTATCCATGGCAAAACCTGCAAATGTTTTTGGGCAGAGAGGGATGGGAACTGATGTTGCATGTACTGCAATAGCAGAAACAACCCTCTCTGCCCAAAGGAAGAGTGCACAAGCAACCACACTCCACCTACAGTTTGACGCTAAAGAGTGAGTGCATGTATAAGGATTAGCAAAATTGTAAGAAATCAAAACCACAAAATCAAAAGCTTAATCATGACAAGTTCTCAAAAGCATAGCCATAACGTCGACTTGAAAATTACAAAACCATAAACATAACCCACTTGCCATACCATAAGTATAGTCATAACCTGTTTGTCATACCATAACCATAACAACCATACCACCATTAAAAACCACAACTATAACCATAACCTAATTACCAAACCATAACCATAACCTGATTGCCATACCATAACCATAACTTGATTGCCAAACCATAACCATATCTTCTGTTCCATAACTTGATTGTCACACCACAATCATAATCATAAATGGAACACAAAACCATAAACATAAGAGTGAAGCTATACATGTATACCATGAATGAGTACAACTCTATCAAGAAGACCACAACTAACAAAAAAAGCATATATGGAGGATGTCACTGTTGCGGGAGCAAATCACACCACCCATAAAGTGCATGTAGCACAACCTAGATCAACATTATGTCAATTGAGGACACAGATGACACGATAGGCACACTGAGGAAATCTTGTTAGCTTGTCAGGCTGAGACCATCCTACACATAAAACACTCTAGAAGGCCACCTAAACCACAATCTAGAGTCTCACTACTCTCAACTACACCACCTAGCCACATACACACAAACGGAAGGAAACTCATCAAATCATGTCACAATCGTACAAAACTTAAGGAGAACCATTCCCTCATTTGGATACACCTATCCCTAAGCCTCTACACTCAAAATCCTAGCTCTAAACCCATCTGTGAAAAACGTGTATAAAGATAGAGAAGAATTATGAAAGTACCCAAAACTGAAATCTTTGAGTACCTATCCGTAGCTTATGTTGCTACAATTCAAACAACTACTTGCACACAGAAAACAGGCATCGTTTTATATACTTACAACCACAACTAGCTCGTAGATGTGCAAGCGCGTATGCTCCGTTCCATGAGGAATGCTTGGCATCGATGCATAGTTCTTACCGAGGCTAGCGGAGTGGTGCAGTCGGATCTATAGTGCGATGAATGAATGAGGAGTAGCACCAAGATGAAGCTCATGCTCTATCTCTTCCTCTCTCATACACAGTTGAGCGACGGCAACTTAAAACTTATGATTATGAAAATTTCTTCTTAGAAAATGGCCTAGGTACCTTATATACTAAGGTCACCTTAGGTTAAACCCAAAGTAGAGCTTGAGGGGTCAAATGGCTTTGTATTTACAATCTGGAAGTGCCATTGCATCCGGACTTTTGTAACTAGACTACCTACTTATTACAAATGATGTTTTATGACCATAATCCGCAGCATTCCATAACTCTCAAAAAATAAGGCTTTGTTAAGTTATTTCGTTCTGTTGACCCAGCCATCAACACTCCCCCACTCCGCGTTCATGTCGTCCCTGACATGACCTTGTTATCAATGTCGATGCAATCTTTGTTGTCATTTTACTAATGTAAAGAAGGTATAGGCTATAGCCTTTGCACGAGCTCCTCTTGTTCGTCGAATATGATGTACATAGTCTTCACATGATTCAGGAAAATCATAATTGATGACGATCATGTGCTAATTTTGTGTCTTTTGCATTTTTTGAAACAATTTCTACAATCTGTAGAGTTGAATGATTGGCTTTTAGCTAGACCTTCAATTTCTTTAGGCCAAGTTGCACTTCAATACAAAGTCTGTCTCTTAGGCCGAATCTTGAAGAATTTGTTTTTTGACTTGAGGTTCAAAATCCATGTCTAGCATTTGATCCGCCTCATCAAGGATAATCTTTTGAGATCCTCTGATTACTTCTGTGTTTTCTCTTCTTCATTGGTGACTCCTTTGTTCCTGCATCTGATCAAAGCTACATTCTCCTTTGTTAGCTTTTGTGTGTTGTGTAAATGATTATACTAATCCTACTTGATACATGACTTAATTAAATCTCAACAAACCCCAATTAATTCCCCAAGTTAATAACTTGCTTCAAAAGGGCTTTATCTGACATCATTTGTGATAGATGCCTATCTATGAGCTATCACCGTTCATTTGTCCCCAAAATTCATATACACATTGTACCAAATTTGAAAAAAATGCATCTTTGGCTAAGGGTTAGACTTTTTGTTTTTGAACCCTTAGCTTGTACTCTCTATGCATAGCCTCCCAACAAAGTTTGGCTTGATTTGGACTTGAGTTTTTCTTTCCTAAGATCACTTTTTGGATTTTAGTCTCGAGAATGACTGATGGGCATCTTTGGCACCTTTTGGCTACCAAACATATGTAGGCATCTATCATGATAGATGATTGAACTATCATTTCCGGCCCTTTTGTTCTTGTCAGTATTTTTAGTGCCTTTTGTTTGTTAGGCTTCATTAAGTCACATACAAGATAGAAGATTTACAGTATAAAGATCTAGTTCATGTATACGGCCTTGTAGTCGCATGAAATGTCTGATGGAAACTTTACACTTGATGCTGCTTTTTTTAGTCGATCACCAAATTTCTTTGTCCTTGTAGTCCATCCCGGATTTCTATGACTGTTCTCAGTCATTTTTGGCCGCATGTTGTTAATGAAGGATAATGGTATTCTTTTCTTACCTTGACATTACCCATGGTGCGTATGGCTTTTAAGCTAAAAAAAATATGAAAACATTTGAGGCAAAAGTTCAGCTCATCAGCTACAAATTTTGTTTGTATCCCTTTCTATATTCTCAATCTTGTGTTGAAAAACATCTAGTCCAGGCACATCGGTGTAGTCTTTAGAAAAAAGCCTAGGAAACTTCCTTAGCACACATTTGAACTCCTCTCTTTCGTCCTTTGTAAGAGTTTCAGACAACATACCTTCTAACATTCCTTCATCTTTCACATTCTAGTTCTCTTGAGTACTACTTCTTCCAAGCCTTCACAAGAGGTTTCTTGGTTGCTTGGCTTTAACCTTACCCCCATGACTTCGATGGAAGACTCCTCTTCAGTAATGCTGCCGCTACATTCTTCTTCTGAAGTGCTATTGGTCCAACATTCCTCCGTCTTGCTTCGTGATGATTCTTCATGGATCTCCTCTTGGTGTTGCTCCTTCATGTCAAAGACAACCTTCTTATGATTGTCATTCCTACAAATTAGCTTTCCACTCTCCCAATCCTGCAAAGCTCGCATTTTTAGACATGGTCTTCCTAGGATAAATGGGAAAGGCCTCCACAAAAACATTTTTTACAAATGCCTACGCACCTAGCCTTGCTATTGTTTGCCATCTTGACTTTAATTTCAGGTGTCTCATGGATGTGCATGCCTAGTCTTTGCATGAGTCCCTCTGTCATGATGCAAATTTGTGCGCCCCCATCCACTAGACCTTTCCTAACCAATCTTCCTTTGATGTAACAATCCATCACAGGTGTAATATCCTCATTCATTTCAGCTTGTGCAATTTTTACAACATGCACATTCTCTTTTACCTTTCTCCTAGTGCTAACTGCCTTTGTTAAATCCCTCCTAACTTGCGGACATAATGCAAGAAACTGAGGCCATGAGATATTAGCACCCTTACCTCTCATGTCTTCCAACAAGTTGTATGGATCCATACCATGTCCAAGAGGGAAGTCTTGGAGGTTGATACGACGTCGAGTCCTCTTAGCTTCCTTGTTCTCCTTCGCCTTCTTTTCTTGTCCATGGTCACTTTGTGACATAACTCCTTTCTCCTTACCTTTTCCTCGGCCACGCTTAATGCCATTTGCTTCCATGTTAACCTCATTTGAATTTGTCACCTCTACCACATGCACATTTGGATCTGGCAGAGGTGGAACTCCTTCCACTCCTCTTGGAGGTGGTCTTGCCCCATTTGGTCTTTGCAAAATTCGTGGTTGTTGACTAGTTTCTTCACCTGCATTCATCACTGGGTAATTCAAGTTAGGTCTCCCTAGCTCCCCACGGGGCCAAGGACAATTATACATCACATGTCCAGACTCTCCGCAATTCCAACATTTCAAGACTCTCCTAAGTCGCGGCTCTCGCTCCTCGGCTTTCTTTGTTTGTCTCTTTGGACCTACAGCTTGTGCAAGGTGAATTGACAGGCTTCTTAAAGATTCATTTAACTTCTGAATCACCTCAAGAAGCTCCTTAGATGTCGATGCTTGGGACTTACCTCTGGGTCTAAGACCTTATATTGGAACCTCTCCCCTTAGGCACTTGAGTTTTCTATACTTCTCAAAAATGCTAGTTTCAGCTGCATCATAGGTAGCAGGTGCACCCGCCTCCACCTTTACCTTAACACTAGGTTGGTAACCTAACAGGACATAAAAGTGTCCTTTCAAGGTTTTGAAAAAAACCTCCAAAACCATAGTAGATCCACTCATTTTGTAAAATCCTTTCATGAGGTTATAGTTCAAGGCCTACTACACATGGAAAAAATAAGAAACTTGTAAAATTTCTCATCTTTTGGTCACACCAAGACTCCAAAGTTGATGGACCAATACATTTTCATCAAAACAGTCATTTCTTACGCTTTGTTTCATAAAAATAAGATTAGGGATTTTTGTAGGACTTGAGATAAATTCCCTAGTTAACTTCAATGGGTTGGTGATGAGAACATATGATTGCTTCTCACTCACTATTTTTTGTTTTGCCAAAAGAAATAGGTACAAAAAAGTTGAATTTTTATCATTCTGCAAACCTATTATCAAAGTTTCTATAGACATGCTCGATAAAAATAATATATGCATGTTTTCTTAGTTCTCTATTGTCCTTCAGGTTCATAAGGAGCCATGGAGCATGTCAAAAGAATAATGCATCTCTTACCAAGGGGAATCTTGGGGACAAAGATGAATTGCTAAATACAGCAAACATGAAAAAACTGGGTTCAACATTATGAGTTGTAGAATCCCATAGAAACTATTCAATATCTAGCCAAATTTGATCCTTATGACTAGATATGGTTACTACCTACAAAATGCATGTAGTTGTCACCAGAAACTAACAATATTGAAAAGGCTATACTTGATATACTAGAATGTTTCGTTTTCTTCTATAATTGAAAAAATCAACCATCGTTGTCTACTATGCAAAATAGGGTATTAGGTGCCCCAAAACTCAAGTAATATTAGCTTTATGTTACAATATGCGACATAAAAAATCAAAACTGCATTTGAATATCATGAAAGCCACCAAAAAAATCATAGAAGGGCTAGAATTGGCTAAAAAACAGGATTTGACAATTTTTGTAATTTGGTCATAACTTACAACTTTAACATTTATCTCTCCCTGGAAGCATCAGGACATGTTGAGGACTACTAAATAAAGTTCTCTAGCATTATAGACCTCACAAACATGAATTCTAGAGTGGTATAGTTGCAAAAAGCTGAAAAAAGCCAAAAATAGGACCTGTTTTTTCACACAGTTTAGGTTGTGAAATGTTGTGCAAGGACAAGGTTAAAGATGGAATTGATATTCCAAAAAAATGTCGAGTTTTTTTCAGCTCATGAGACAACTTTCTAGACAGATAGCACCTCAAAATCCATTTTGAAACTCTTGACATAATTCAAGGAAAATGGTCACTTAACAGGACATAAAAGTGTCCCAGGACATAAAAGTGTCCCATTACCAGCCTAGTGTTAAGATCATGGAAGAGTCCAGCTATAAACCTCTCCTTCTTTAGAAATTATGCACCATCACTAGGGTTAGCAACATTTCGTATCCATAGAGCGCAAAGACGTAGAAACTCTTGCTTGTACAAGTAGTAGTCATAAGTCTTTTTGCTTATGAGAAACAATGTCTTGCCATAGTTTTTGAGTGTCTTGGGGATCAAAGAAGTATTCTAAAATGGAAGGGGAAAACCTTTGTTCTTGGGCCATTATCCATGGTCTATGCATGACCTAATGCTTAAAACAAAACAAAAATATAGACGTCCAAACAAAGGTCGTACCTAATGAGAGGAAAAATAAAGGGATTTATTGATGCATTATCTCGGCCAGCCTAAGAGGGCCCAAAATTCTATGACTTATTTGTTGAAATTGCAACTTAGTACTAACAATTATGTGTACCTTTTGCCTTGCAATGAAATGAAAGGATCATACAAATTCTCATGATTCATGAAAACTACTTGACTATGCTAAAGGTTGAACCTACACAAAAAGATACACAAGCCGTCCTCCGTGGGGGCACCAATTTGAGGCAGTCCGGGGCGGGCAACAAGAAGAGTGGCCTCTAAGCACCCTTCTAGGCTCATGTACTACTCAATTGGGTTGGGGTTGGTAAAAACAACAAACATACACACAAACCCGCAACCTAACCCTACACAAATTTGGGTCCACCTAGTTTTGGATGCGAACTAGGAGACGCGCGCGCGCACACACACACACACACACACACACAGATAGTGCTCGGGTTGCTTTGAAATGTACCGACAGTGATCAAGCAAATGCAAATATATACATAAGAAAGAGATACAAGGGGGGCTTGTTGCACTAATACCTTCTTACAAATCTGTCATGATCAATCAAAGTGAGCTTAATATTTGTTCAACATAGCATGAGTAGATTACATTTCAACACATCACAAGAAAATCCACCCCAATCACTGTCTTAAGGCCAGGGGATTTGTCTCCACCGTGTCGCCCTCTTACAGCATATGGCTAAATTGATAACAACACCCGGAGACAAGCTATCAAGAACTTAAATAAAACACCAAGACACTTACACATCATTGTTGTCCATGACTTCACGTTGGAAGAGAGACAAAGTATCCATGCTAGCTTAGTCCAAATCCACCCTCCTTGATTCAGCAAATGTTGGGCTTACACTAGTAGGAGAAATGATAGGCTTCCTACTCCCAATTAAATGATCACTCTCTCTTACAATGACATAGAGCTCCCTTACTAATCACCCCTAATATAACACATACATATGCATAAGCCAATGAGATTCCACTCAAGAGCTCCTTCTCAAGAGGTTGAGCTTGGCTTTTCAAGCTATAGCATAGTGCTCTTGCTTATGGCTTCCCTTTTTTGTGCTATCCTTTTATATCAGTTTTGAGGGCTAGGGTTACTCCTCTATAACCATGGTTGGGTAAGATTTTCAACACTTTATCTAATTTATTTTTATTGGAATTATCAAGAAGTTGGTGGAGATAGATGAAGAAAAGACAGAGGAGAGAAATGGAGGTGATAGGACTTTTCATAGTGGGTTAGTGTTAGTAAATTAGTAGAGTTAGTATTTCTATTAATTTACAAATGGAATTGGATATTTACAATGGGAGTATCCATGTAGGATACAAATAAGGAAGAAAAACTCTTAAGAGGTAAGAAAAGATGGATTTCTAACAATGTTGATGCTCCAAGAGTCTTGAATAGGGCCAATTTGACACTTGTTGATGGTCCACTAGCTTTGACGGTACGTTTTTTCTCCACTCTTGACCTTCCATGGGAGCCCAGGTAATTGAAGATGAGTAATCAATCGCCATGATGTTGTCTTTCAAGAGAAGAGGCTGAATTTTGTGGTGTTTTTTATAGATATGGGTAATTTGGAGGAGCAAATATGAGACTACGTGGTCAATTTTGGAATGGAAGTGTGTGTAGGAGGCATGAGTTCACCATGGTTTCTCTTATTATTCAAGGCTGAGGAGAAGGTGAGTAGGGTGTAGAGAGGAGTGGTGAGAGAGGTGGGGATGATGACTGGAGAAGTGTTTGTGAAAGAGGAAAATGATAAAGTGGAAGAGGGAGTGTGGCTACATGGCATGGGAAAATTGGGGTCCACCAATAAAATCATAGCTCACAACTCGTAGCTCAAAAAAACATGAAAAACGTTGAGGCAAAAGTTCAGCTCATGAGCTACAATTCTTGTCTTTATCACCTTTTCAAATTCGTAGAGCTAGTGGCCTTTAAAAATTCAGCAAAACCGACTGTCTTTTTCCACTACACAAAGTCTTTGTGGGGTCCTTCCTTGGATGTTTCTTTTGAATGCCTCCAAGAGTGAGCCCTCCATAATGCATGCATGCATGTCACATATCCTTGACCTTATTTTGTAGGTCTATAATTGAAGATATAGTTGAGATCATGATATAAGTGAATATTACAACTAAGCTAAGGAAATCAAATATTGAGGGGTCTAAAAAATACGTACATGTCAAATATAAATAATATAGGTGGAAAAATATAAAGGAGTCAACTTTAAAAATAAATCTCTATCATTATGAGGCTACCATAAAAAGATGAATATTTTTGGTGTTCTAATTTATGAGAGTAAAAGAGAATAATTGTAGGAAGGGAAAAATCACAATAGTGAAAATATCTACACACAAATAAAACTAGTTTTTTTGGATTTTTGTTGGGGTGGAGTTACATTATTAAAAATAAGAGGTTCTTGCATGAAAATATTTTTATATGAAATAAAGAGTATGCAAAATGGTGAGAAAAATTGTGGTAATGGTGAGTCAATGTACATAGCATACATAGGTAAATAACGTACACCTATGTATAAATATTTAGATAAATACCAAAATAATTATGAAAAATCCTTATATTTAGGCCATATATACAATAAATATTCACACCCAAAGAAGGCCATAATATACTTCTCTTATTTATTTTTTTATTTTTTTTGGCTCAACTAACATAGTGACTATCTAATTGAGGATTTTTAAGAGGATATGGGGAAAGTCCCATAACTCACACACGCCTATGTACAGTGAAATGGTAGGGATAGACACAGTGTTTGGGTAATTTTGGTAGGGTGAGGTAGCTCACTATGGCAATTTGGATAGCCAAAAAATGGCTATGAATATGTATGCGTTTCGTATGTGAGGTTCAGCATTGCTTCAAATTTTATTTTTGAGGATTGATTCTTGTTAACTCTGGTTGTTTTGTGTTAAGAAGAATATAATTAGTGTTTTGTGTGGCTTTTATTGCTAATCAGTATGGTGAATCATTGATTATATTTTCTTGTTGATTTCTTTTGACACCCTGAACTTTGTCTCAATTTTTGGGACCTTCTACTCAAAATTTAGAGAAATGGGAAAAGCACAATGGTATTTTTCATCCAAAACTTATTCATCTCCTCGCGCTCTTTGATTTGAGTTCTAGGTTTGCGTCAATCGAAGTTCGCAGCAGAAAGTTATGTTGTTTTTACTGCAATCGAGCTTGACGCAGCTTTTGTCATCATGCGTCTTCGTGAAGTGTCTGCGTCGTTTTTTCTAATTTTGGCGTTAAATTTTTTGAGAAAATTTATCCTTTTGCTATTCATATTGTGGCTGTCAATCTTGCGTCTCACGTCACTCTATTTTGAGGACTGTTTTATTATTAACATCTCCTTTTTTCTGGTTTTTTGGGTGACATTCCTCACATGTTTGGACGTTTATTGAGCATCCTTCTTGCATTTATCGTTGACACAACACAGTCATCATACTTCTCTTGTTCTCAATTACAGCCTTCACTCTATATGGTGTGAGATTCTGCGATCTTATCTTATATGTCTTCTCACAACCAGATATCGCTATGACTATTTTTGTCAACTGCTTTCCTTCTGGCGAGTGGTTCTGTTCCTCCTTTCCATGGCCAAGGATTTCCAAGCTAGAAAGCAAATATGTTGTTAATTCCTGAAGGCAATAAACTCTCTGATGTTGTCCACAAAATCGTGTTCGTCCTTCAGCCTGATGATACGGATCGCGATAACGTGCTTATCATTGAAGGACCTATATTTGAAGATTGGGATGTTGCATATAAGGATTGGAAACGACGTGATAAAGCAACTCGCCGGCATATTCTTTCTGCTCTTATTGATGCCCTTTTGCTTGATATGTATGGACTGCCTACTTCCCACGACATATGGAAGTACCTTATTATTGCAAACTTTTAGAAGAAATCTGTTACAGAAATACTTTATTTGAGAGGATAGCTTAACAAGTTACAATATGAAGTTGGTACTACCATGACGGGACATATTGAGTCTTTCAAATCTATAATTAACCAACTTGCTACTGTCGATGATCCTGCTCCACAAAAACAGCTAATTACACTTCTCCTTGATATACGGTGAAGGATTCTTCCTACGATAACATTGTTACTATTCTCTTAATAAAGATGGTCTCTATTCCAACCAAGCTTGCATGTCTTTAATTGAATACTCTCAATGTCAAGAATGACGTAATGTTGGTCATGACACAACTATGATTTCACAAGATGAGACTGAGTCACAACAGATAGAACGTGCTTTTTATGCTCGAAGGCGTACATTTCAACGAGGAAACCACAAAGGTGGCCGTTGCGATAATATTTTCTCTCGTCTTAAATTTCCTAATAAGCAATGTTCTTATTGCAACACAAATGGCTATACTGAAGATGATTGTTGGGCACGTCAATATGATGAATAACACAATATTACCAATAAACAACCACGTTTATCTAGAGACTCTTCTTCTTCTTCTTCTTGTGAAATTGTGGACAATCTGATCATCCCACTCATATGTGCTATAAGCATCAATTCGACACAGATCGTAATTGAGCATATGCTACTGAACATCAAAACAATATTGTACCAAAAAAAAAGCTACATCCTATGTTCAGTTGCTCCAGACAGAATACTTTATGTACGTGATGGATCACTTTTTATTGTTGATTCTGGTGCTACAGGAAATATGACATATCAGTCTAAGTGGCTCCATAACTATCATCCACTACTAGTTCAATGTGTTGTTTGATATGACTTGTCAAGTAAAGGGTATTGTAGATTTATATCTTGGTACCTTATCTTCTTCCACTCAAATTTTACGAGGAGTATTACATGTACCAGATCTTCAACGTTATCTTTTGTTAATTGCTAGACTTGTTGATCTTGGTCTCTTTGTTGGATTTGATCATACCAAATGGCGAATTGAGAAAGATGGACAGACTATAGCCACTTCTCCTTGAAATTGTAATTTGTTTGAACTCTCTCTCAATGGTGTTGTAGCAAACGTTTTCATTGCTCCAGGTGATCATGATTGCAAATTATGGCATCACCAATTTGTTCATGCTGATTTCTCAAAACTCCTTCATCTTCAGTTTCGTGATCTTGTTCATGGCATGGATCTTAAAGCTCATCCCCATATGGGAATTTGTGAGTTTTATGCTCTTGGGTTTTGTGTTTCTCATTCCTTAAAAAGTGATTTGAAGAATGAAGTATCCAAGTTGAACTACATTTTCCAAGAGATATCCTCCGGACCTTTACCAAATAGTCCATATCCCATTTTCCAATCCACAGCGAGGCTCAACTACTTTTTTAAAGCCAAATCAATGAAAATATGTAGTAACCCAGGCAGAGACTATATAAGCATCTCGACTATGTATGATATTCTATTTAAGGACATTAGACAAGTTATGAAGCTTTATTATATGATTTGTATAATTTTATTAAAAACTTATTTGTTTAAATACAACAATTCAATTTTGTGTTTATATATTTAATGTTTAGCACATTATCAAACATTATTTTAGAATTTTGTATTCAGAGCCATACACCAGGCCTAAAGTTTGCTAAAGCTCAAAAAGTGTATAGAGCCCATGCCAGTTGCAGGCAAAGCTATTATTTTGTGTTAATGTTGAGATTTATGAAGACTTGACCTCATAACTTTACAGGAAAAAGGGGTGGCAATCAATTGTGATTTCAATAATATTTTGCACCATCATACAAAGATATTAACTTTATTCACCATCAATCAAGTATCCTCAAGTACACAATCAGCTAAGCGGAACAAAATCAATCACTAGAAATGAGTATTTCTCTACACAAAGAGGACTAGATCTTGGTTACGTGGCTAGTTTACATGCTAGATTACTTCAACCACCATTATCGTAAACCAAAAAGTTGATTAAGCAATAACCACAGTAAGTAGTTACACACTATAAAGAGAAGTCAATAATTTCTAGAGTCCCTTGTAATAACACTCAAATCTGGGTAGAATTAAGAGTCATGGCCCATATCACTAAGCCAAATATCATTAGAGCCGCAACCATAGTAGGAACAATGGTAAGAAGTGCTCTTAAAATCCATAATAGTTTGTTTTTTTCAATATTCTATTTTCCACAAGAAAGATTTCAAGTGTTCCATGTTTATCCAAATTAGGACAACAGCAAATAACAAGTAGAGCTCAAACTAGGTATGAGATCAAAAATAAAAACTGCCTACTCTCGGCCAAATAATCCCAGTAACACAATAACCACCAGTAAAATCAGCATAAAATGTATAAATTTTATATTCATTTGGTAATTTGCAGGTCTCACTTCGCTAACAAGTGTTTAATTAAACAATTATTGTAGCTCAACTAGGGCAAGTATAACCCATGGCAGGCTATCACGTATGCTTTTTTCTCAAATAATGCAACTATACACAATTCAAGCATCAATTCAGGAAAAACCCTGCTAGGAAATTGTTTCTAGAATATTTGAAAGCATTGCTGCACTCCTAAATATTCCTATTGCCAAAAAATAATAACATGTACAAATATTTGAAAGAGCAAGCCAAACAACACTATCATTGAGCCAAACAAAATATTTGTCATTATGCTTTGAGGTTACTTATAGACATTTGTAAAGAAAATAGTATGTTTAAAAGGTAACTTGAGAAGGAGAGTTTCCCAATAATTTCCATTTTCAGCTTTGCATTACAGGGTATATGCACAATAAGCACCACCGCATGACTCTCACTAACTTAAAAATAATGCAAGGCTAAGTGAGGGTGTACATCACCCTAACCTTGTTAAATATGTGTCCCATCTACTAGCAGATTTCACTCATTATCCTAGAGACTATTACAACATTAACCACAATCAATGAAAGAATCCCACAAAATCTATGGCTTGAAAGAGCCAAGGCTCGACATGTTACAGGGTTGCAAAATTTCCACGGGAAAATTATCCCACTAAAGTTATCCTCACTCATTCACTATCATTACAGAACACAAGCCATTATACCAAGTTTAAGTGAGGGAATCCCTCACATGTATATGTGATAGTAGAGGCAGGTGGTAATATGAGGAAAGACAACGCCCAGTTATAGCCCAATATCCTACCAAGCCTTTAATTTTTATTGTGGAAAGTCAACAGACCATAGGGCCAGATGTAGAGGGATCCATTGAAGGGTCATTGAAGCATTGTACTAGATGAGGCAAACATCGAGGACTGTCATCGCACAGTACACATGTCAAAGGAGGAAAGCAAAGGGAGGTGAGTATTAATGCAACTGCGACGTGCTCGTAGTGGAGAAGATCAAGGGGACACGAGGGCTGCATACAATCATGATGAGGGCAAGACACAATATTAAGAGACAGAAAGGAGGCCTAAATATCACCAAGAAAGAGGCCAAATGGGACCATCCCAATAGTTTATTGAGAGTACAATTAAGGTGATGTTCCCACTAGACATACACTTTTCACACTATAAGAGCTTGCTTGAATTTTGACGTCAAATTACCGGCGTCGGTATATGTGTAGGTAACTCTGGAGGGAGATCAAGTTTTTCAAATTTTAATTTTTTGAATTCCGACGCGCATACTAGCACTCATAACGGCGCACATACCGACACCTGTATCGGTGGACCCTGCAAAAAATAGAACCATGGGTCTTTCCTGTGCATTATCCTCCTTTCTTGTCTTCTTCTCTTTCTCTCCTCCTCGTCACTTGCTGTAAATCTGCTGCCTCGTGACTTGTCGGAGGTGATTCTCACTCGTGGACTACTCCCCATCAACAAGGTGAGATTTTTTTCCAAGTTTCCTTGTAGATTTGTGCACTGAAGTGTATGTGTGTGTAACATAGCGTGTGTGTGTGTGTGTATGTGTGTGCATTTTTGCAGGTTTGAGGATATTTTTCCAACTCTTTCTTGCTCACATAGGCCGCATGTGAGTGCTCTAATATTCTTTTTTTATTGTATACACACATACACACACATACATTTACATAAACATGCATGTAAGTAAATAAAAATGCACCCTGAACGATATAAACACATTGTATATGACACAAACACATATTTCTCAATTTAAAAAAATAAAATGTTATTTTATAAGTAATGTAAATTAAAAATCATCATTAACTAAGAAAGATAAGTACATTTTATCATTAAAAGAAAGATATAATTTGATTTATGTTATTGTCTAATTAGTTTTGTTGTTTTTGTGTAAATAAGTTTAAAATTTTAAAATATATTGTTATTTTTGTGATTATGACTTATCAGAGGCTATTTGCTTAATTAGGTTTAGTCATTCAACACTAATCGGTCTAGGTAATAAGTGATTTTATCGCTTAGGATTGATCCCCAATTAGATCGGTGAAGGTTAGGTGTTGAATTAGAGCGTGTAGCTACTTACAAATTAAATTGTCCAGCCGAGTTCTCTTAGTCTTACACGCGGCTCGGCTAGTTTTGTTATTTAGTTAGTTGGTGACTTAGGGCTAGTTCTATAGGTTTAATTAGTATTCAAGTGATTTATTAGGGTTTGTCGCTTTTAGGTAACTGATTAGATATTTAGTCGTGTACTGCTTAGGAAGGACTACTCCGTATTTAGGTTGTTGAAGGCTACACGTTTAGGGCTAGCTGGTTAGTGTTGTTCGCTTAGTGTTAGCCGCAAAAGAACTTTGACAAACGAAGTAAACTAACACAATTGGATTTCAATAGCGCACACAGACTACAAAAATGCAAAAAGATTTCAAAAACAGACTTATGCATGTCATGGCTAGAGGATGTGAGGTTGTTAGAGCTACCAACAAATAGTAAAAATATTGCAAACGGACTTTGGAAACGCAAAAGTCTTCAGAAATGACTTGTGTAATACAAAAACGCAAATGGACTTTGACCAACAAAGTAAAACAACACAATTGAACTTCAATAGCGCACATAGAGTTCAAAAAACCCTAATATATAGTCATTGACCAACAAAGACGAGATTATTACTCTGTGGTCGTGATCTCCGTTCACCTCTAGACTTGAGGTTTGCGGAGAGCAGGCATGGCTAGAGAATGTGAAGTTGCTAGAGCTAGCAAAAAATAGTAGGAAAAATGCAAATGGACTTTGGAAATGACTTGTGTACTTCAAAAATGCAAACAGACTTTGATAAATGAAGTAAAATAATGCAATCAGACTTCAATAGTGCACACAGACTTCAAAAAACCTAATATATAGTCATTGACCAATAAAGATGAGATTATTACCCTGTGGTCCCTATTTCCATGCACCTCTAGACCGAGGTGTGCGGGGATCGGGCATGGCTAGAGAATGTGAGTTTATTAGAGCTAGCTGCAAATAGTAGAAAAAATGCAAACGGACTTCGGAAATGACTTGTGTACCTCAAAAATGCAAACGAACTTCAACAAACAAAGTAAAATAACTCAATCGGACTTCAATAGCGCACATAGTCTTCAAAAACCCTAGTATATAGTCACTCACCAATAAAGACAAGATTATTATCCTGTGGTCCTAATCTCTGTGCACCTCTAGGACGAGGTGTGCGAGGATCGGGCATGGCTATAGAATGTGAGTTTGTCATGTATTGTCATGTAGTTAGTGGTGTGTACTTATAACAAGAGTGATTTAATTATTTGTTGCATCATTGGTAGATAAAGTATGGATGATAGGATGGTGTGTCCTTGTGCGCATTGCAAGCATCGGATCTTTCAAAAAAAAAAAATATGTGACTAGCACATATGCAATAACGGTCTCTCGGCCATGTCACCCGAGCAGATGGGCTCCTTTTTTATACAGTTCAGAACAGAGCAGATTAGTTACGCATAGAATCTTTGGGTTCCTCTAGACCTACTATGGCTACCCCTATGCCTAGGACTAGTGTGCCCCCTATACTAACCGGCCCCACACCTCAATCAAGTGTGCCCCCTACACCGACAGGTGGTTCATATTTGAGATGAGGTAGGTGTCATTCTGGAGGTGGTGGTTGTTGTGGTAGCAGTTCTACCCATGTGTCCACACCACCGTGAGAGCGTCCACCACTCTCTTCAGTAGATAGTTCACCGATTGTCACATCGCATACACCTTGGGGATCACTCGAGCATGATCCTAGCAAGGTGTACAAGAGCAGGGATGTGGCTGTTGTGGTGGATAGGGTTAAAAAGTCCATGCGAAAAAGGATTTGACAGCTCTGTACAATTTAGTTTTGCCACTCTGTGATGGAGATTTGGGATAATCAAGATGATGAAAGAAAGAGTTACATCGTCGATGTCATTCATAGAGAGTACACGCCGGCAGGGGGTTACAATCCAGTCTTGAATGATTGGATTTTGGGCATTGAGAGGGCCACAATGTCACACCATCGATCAAAGGTGAGCAACAGGTACAAGGAAGACAATCCAAAGCTGGCATGGTTGGACATAGAGGAGTGGGCAAGGATTGTACGAGAGACACAAGACATTAGTCCTTAGAGATTTCAGCAGCAAAGAGATGCAGCTAGAGCATGTTTGGAGTCTGTTGGAGCGTCACACGTTGGGAATGGATTCTACGACACACTTCAACATGAATTTGTAAGTATCATACGTATGCTATAAATTGTCAAAAATGTATATGTTATTTAAATATTTATATAATGATTAAACCATATTCTGTAAAAAGTTGCCATGAAGCGCTCTCTGACACATTGAAAGGAGAAGTATGGACACAAGCATGGACTTGTGGCTCTTTTGACCCAGATGTAACAGCAGGGAGAGGCCGTTGACTAGGAGGCATTATCATGAGGGTGATTGTTGATGGCTGGGTCAACAGAACGACATAACTCAACAAAGCCTTATTTTTTGAGAGTTATTTAATGTTGCAGATTATGGTCATAAACATCATTTGTAATAAGTAGGTAGTTTAGGTGCAGAAGCTGGGGTGCAATGGCACTTTGAGATTGTAAATCCTAATCCATTTGGCCGCTCAAACTCTATTTTAAGTTTAACCTAAGGTGACCTTAGTATCACTACAACACAACATGGAGATATCGACGCGCGTATATCGACGAACTTAGCAGGCGTCGCTATATGCGTCGATATAGGCATCTCAATGTACGTCGATATATGCGTGGAAAGGCTTCGCTTCCCACGCGTATATCGATGCGTATAGCGACGCAAAAAAATTGGGGAAAAAAAGAGAAACCCGCGAGTAGCAGGGGCCATTTTTGCCGCGCTCTGCTCAAATCTTGGCCTCCACCTGCTGCGCAGGTATTATGCCCCCCCAACCCCTCTCTCTCTCTCTCTCTCTCTCTCTCTCTACATCGTGTGCGTGTGTGTGTGTGTGTGTAGGAGAGAGAGAGAGAGAGAGAGAGAGAGAGAGAGAGAGAGAGAGAGCGCGGTGTGTGTGTGTGTGTGTGTGTAGGAAAGAGAGAGAGAGAGAGAGAGAGAGAGAGAGAGAGAGAGAGAGAGAGAGAGAGAGAGAGAGAGAGAGAGAGAGAGAGAGGTGTGTGTGTAGGAAAGAGAGAGAGAGAGCGGTGTGTGTGTGTGTGTGTGTAGGAAAGAGAGAGAGAGAGAGAGAGAGAGAGAGAGAGAGAGAGAGAGAGAGAGAGAGAGAGAGAGAGAGAGAGAGAGAGAGAAGTGTGTGTGTGTGTGTGTATAATCAAAGAGAGAGAGAGGGATAGAGAATTAATGTATGCTTAGGAAATTAAAATTAAATAAAAATAATTAAAGAGAGAAATGAAATGTTATATTAATGTCTTCGAAAGACCAAAGTGACCTATGAGACATGAGACAAGAAAGTTACAATGTGATGGATCTGATACAAAGTCAAAGTAAGAAGATGACAAAATAAAATATTATGGAATCCTAAACTGCTGGGTATGGACTAAACAGTTAAACGGCCAGCTAGTTGGGATATGTAGATCATAGGAGATCCAGCAGCTGTCGCTGGCGAATCTCATCAATCTCCTCCATGGTCAGTAGTCTGACCGGGCGTTATGCATGTCGAGCCAACGTGACCTAGCTAGATCCTCTGATGCAGCCTCTGTCAATGTTGCATGTGTAGTCCTCCGCAGTCGTGGACGTCTAGATCTCCCTAGCCCAGTCGCTCGTTCGATCAGTAGAGAGATAGGAAGTAGAGAGCGAGAGAGAGAGAGAGAGGTAAGTAGAGAGAGAGAGAGATAGGAAATAGAGAGATAGAGAAAGAGAGTTATATATATATATATATATATATATGTATATATATATATATATATATATAGAGAGAGAGAGAGAGAGAGAGAGAGAGAGGTAGGGAAGTGAAGAGCGAGACAGAGAGAGAGAGAGAGAGAGAGAGAGAGAGAGAGATAGGAAAATAAGGAAATAGAGAGAGAAAGAGAGATAGCGAGAGCGAGATCGAGAGAGAGAGAGAGAAAGAGAGATAGCGAGAGTGAGATCGAGAGAGAAAGAGAGATCGAGATCGCTTTTTTGAGCAAGAACCATGCAAGGCTTCTGAATCTTTCTCAAGTTGGTCATCCATCTCCACATTATCTTCTCGCTTGGACATGGAGGCCCCGTCCGGTTTACAATCAGGTAGAAAACTTTCATTGGGCTGAGAACTTCCATGGCTTGTGCTTTCATCAAGTGTGGCATTGGAAAGCTTTCTCTAATAGGCTACCTCGGAATGGAGGCAAGTGGGTTCACCTCGGAATGGAGGCAGGTGGGTTCGTAGATAGAGAAGAAACTATGGAATTAAAAGAGGCAAAGGGGTTTTGTATGCTACATGCATTGCCATGTACACCTGGGAGTGCACGTATGTGTCTACCCATATAGGATTTGACCAATAAAGACGAGATTTTGACCCGGTGGTCCTGATCTCCGTACAACTCTGGACCGAGGTGTACGGAGATTGGGCAAGACTAGAGAATGCGAGGTAGTTTACATTGTGAGGAGTATATTATATATATATATATTAAAACAACATTCATAATCATTGTAGATGGCAACGTCATCAACTAACATGGAGGAAAAGATTGCATGCTCGTGCACGCTCTGCAAGTATCAAATCCTGCGCAAGCGTAGGATATGTAATGAGCATGTGCACAAGTACGGAGAGTTTGCTAGAGAAACCGTACAGAATCTACGATACGACTCCTACGGAACGGGCATTGATTTCCGCGACATAGCACCTATATCGGAGAGAGAGAGAGAAAAAATATTATGCGTGAAGGTCCGACCAATATAGAGCCACGGATGGAAGCAGAAAAGGGCTTACAGACAGAAGACGACGTCATGGAGGAGATGCTGGATGCCTTCTTCTAGACTAGCGAGGAGAACGCGAACGAAGTAGCACCAAAAGCCGTGCACCTATCTCTTGAAGAAATGTTGAGGAAGTTGGCACGTCAAACAATCTATGAAGGCGCCAAAATATATGTGCTTTGTACTTGTCTGGCGTTTTTGAATCTTCAGTCAATGTACGGGTGGTCAGATGCAAGCGTCACTGCTTCGTTTAGGTACGTAATTTACAAAAGAGATTTTCCGATTGAAACGGTGATGTGCTCGAGAGCTTTTTAATTTAATGTGGCTTAAACAGGTTATTGCGGGAGAAACTTCTCCCGGCTGGCAATGAAATGCCCCCCTCTAGGCCAGACGCAAAGCAACTTCTGACCTCGGTTGGCTTGGACTACAACAAGATTCATTCATGTCCAAATGATTGCATTCTTTTTCGCAATGAATTCGCAGATTGTCTGTCGTGTCCTAAGTGGAGAGCAATGTGCTACAAACAAGATGCAGTTGGCGAGACAGTGTAAGCTAAAGTGTTCCAGCATTTCCCTATTATTCTTAGGATAAAAAGCATGTTTCGTTGTGGTTCCATTGCAAAGTTGATGCGGTGGCATTCTACGAATAGATCCACTGATGCAACATTTACGGTGCCCACTGATTCGAAGGCTTGGAGGCACATTGAAGATACCTGGCCACATTTTAAGAGTGAACCACGCAATTTGCGTTTGGGCATGGCAATGGATAGAGTCAATCCATTTGGCTTGAGAAGCTCGTCATGGAGCACTTGGCCTATGTGCCTTATCAATTACAACCTCCCACTGTGGCTTGCTATCAAGAAGGGTCATTTGATTTTAAGCTTGATTGTACCTGCTAAGTTCACACTTTTATACCTTGGAATCACTTCTCCGTAATAAATGCGTTGTGATTGACACATTTAATTGCGCGGCCTTTGATGAATGGCAGCTTGAGCAAAAAGAAAAAGTGAAAGATAAAATTACATGTCTACGTGGCAATGTAAACAAGTTTGATTGGTGGGGGAGTGGGATGGATGCATACCATGTAATGATGCCCGTTATATTTGCGATCCGAAATCTTGATCAAAGGGCGCCAAACTTGGGCAAAGTGTGGATGACATGGTGGTCAGTCCAATAGAGTCTTGAAAATCCTAAAGAGCTGAAAGAGTCTGTAGTAGAGAAGGAGTGGCGATTACCATTCTCTGGCAAACAACAAAAAATTTTGGCTAAGTATTTTCATGCAAGGTGGAATAGTGCTCATAATACACTCCATAGTGTTGCTTACATGCTCGATCCAGAGTATTGGAATGTAAATCTGATGTCCAATATAGAGGTGGTAAGCGATTTCTATCATGTGGTCAACACGTTCTACTCCAATGTCAGGACCGAATTTATTGCATCAAAGAAATGAGTGAATTTATATAAAAAGAAGGTCCTTTTGTGAATGATTTTATACAGGTAATGGCAAAAGAGCAACCTGTATGGAAGTGGTGGATGATGAATTGTGGAGAGCATTACTCTACCTTACTTCCCCTTGCAATGAAATTACTCGCACAATGTGCAACAAACTCAAGTTCAGAGAGAAACTGGAGTATGTACAAGTATGTTCACAACACTATTCACAATAGACTATTAGCAGACAGAGCAAAAAAAATAGTGTATATGTTTTGCAACAAAAAGATATTGAATAACATCGCAAGTGCTGGCTACGAGGAGGAAATGTCAACCTGGTTGTATGATTGTCAAAACGAAGATGAAGAAGAGTTCAATGTTGGTGTATCTCAATGCATTGTAGACAAAATAGAAGAGAATTTGATAATAGATGTGGAGGTTGAATTACAAGGAGAACCACAACACTCAGACTTAGAACCAGATAACAACTCAACAGATTCAATATAGCTTGAGAGTAGAACGAGTAAATGTCAAACACCATTGTAAAAGACCTTGTATTCAAATGTGTTTTGAGTAATTACAATGCTTCATATTCGCAATAGTACATAGTTTGTCGATCTCAATTGTGTTGCCTTGAAGCAGTATCTTGCTCATCAAACAGATTTCTAATTGTGCTAGGGGTATCTAGGTGTGCTTGCTTGAATTTATATTTGTTTGCCATGCGAAACATAACATATGTTCCTTGTGGAATATCTTGTGA
This sequence comes from Adiantum capillus-veneris, assembly GCF_014529385.1. Taxonomy (NCBI): domain Eukaryota; kingdom Viridiplantae; phylum Streptophyta; class Polypodiopsida; order Polypodiales; family Pteridaceae; genus Adiantum; species Adiantum capillus-veneris. The sequence goes on from NC_140937.1 coordinate 572,408, forward strand.
ATAGATTTCACATCGACTACTATTTTGCATCAAACAAATAAGACAAATTAAATGATAATAATGACCACATGTCAATGTATAATATCCACTCCATCCATCAAAATTATTGTAGCAAACCGGACATTGGGAAGATGAGGATGCATCTGAAGTAGACAAGGGAAGAAACTCCGGATGCATGACAAGGTGGCTGATGTGTGTCCCTTGTACAGGTGTTGGATTCATTCGCTGTGTCAGATTTTTGAGCGTCCTGACTTAAGTGGTGAATGCTTTTCTCCATACGGACTTGTGAGGGTTGGGGTGTCTGGGTGGCTATAGAAAGCCGTGTTATTTTTGCATCTTTTTTTGCCAACTGTGTTGTGTAAATATCCTTCTCTCTTTTTAATTGTAGGTTGACGCCTTCCACTATCAATGCCAGCTCATCTTGGGTGAAAGTGACACAACTCTCCCTTAAATCATGAGTGGCAAAAGTTGTCTCCCTTGACGAGAAGTCTACTGGCCGCTGTTGCACAAAGTGAACATATAACATTTTTGCAAAATATAGCACACAATCTGCATTGTGCAGGGGATGTCCATAAACCTCCAAATAAATCCTCTCAACGTTATCTTTGATCGCTGTTAGCGGGTACGCCGTGACGGACGATGGAGCACATCGAGAACATAGACCAACATACTGTCAATCCGAGGACATAGCTGACTCGACTAGGGCATGGAGGCAATCTCTAGGTTTTCAACCCTAAGCTAGACACTAACAACACTCTACAGTCACTGATCCTACCACAACACTACTATAAAGCAAAGAAACAGACAACGCATCCTACAAAACACTACAAGCTCAAAACAGTCTCAAATCATATTGGAATGACTCCAAATTGGAGGAAAAGACTCACAAGGACATATCCTATATGGCCAAACACCTAAACCATGAAAATCATAACTGTAAGACCTCTAATCGCTGTAGCGATAGACTCAAAACAGCAATTTCCAAAGTGTCCGGAATTGGTCTACAAAGACATCAACACGAAGAGCTTCTCGCCCGATTCTAACGACTACTTGATCATTCAGAACGGATGTCGTTTGAGGTACTTACGACCAAATATAGCTCGTAGCAGGCGGGCTCACGATGTGGTCCTCGGCTTGCATTGCTTGCGTCGATGCAGAGAGCTCCTCGATGCTAATACGCTCCTACTCTCATGTCTGCAATGTGATTAGTGTGCGCGACGGTGTGTGTGCGTGAAGCTCACTACCTTGAGCTGCAGAACCCACGACTGTATATTAATTGAGATAACGTAACGTGTTTTTTTACAAAGCCTTAGGTTTCAGCTTATATACCAAGCCTTCAAACCTAATGTCCAGCCAAATGACCTGAATTGTCCCTAGGCTTCTACAAAGCTTAATTACAAGAAACTGAGTTGGCTTTACTCATTATACAAGCATCTGCGGCCAAAATACAAGTGCCGATTTAAAATATGAGGTTCCTGTAAACATTACAAAAGTGGCCGTAATGGCTCAAAATAATAATAACGGGATATTCGATGACGTCCATGAACTCGTATCTTCATGTTGCAGCATCCATCTTCATCTTCATTACTTCATCACCATCTTCATGTGGAATCTTTATAGAATCTTTGAGGAATCTTTATGGAAACGTTGTTGAAAGGGCATCCTTTCAACACTCTCCCCCTCCGAATTCTTGTCGTCCCCGACAAGACCCTATGTCTTTGCTGGCCGTGACGAGTTCTTGATGTCTTGGTGTTGATTGAAGTTGTTGTGGCAACCTCTTCTGGACTTGGTTGCTTTGCGTGATGTTAAAGCTGTCTTGAAGTTGTACCTGTAGTGTATCTGAAGCCTGGAACTCTCCCCCTCCGATTGGTTGTTGCATCTTGAATTGCATGAGGTTGTATCGACTTGTTGGTGCAGCAGGTCGTTGTCATTGTAGCTCTAGTATGCTTTTCCTGTGCTTGTTATCTGGAAGTTGTACCTGTAAGTTCACTTGAAGCTTTGTCAAGATGTTTTTTGGCCTCTCCCTTTTGACTTGTCAGTAGATTTGCAATTAGTAGTGTGGGGATATCGTGGTTCTTCTTGTTTTTGTTGTTATAATAAATAAAAGTGTAAAAGTAAAATATAGCGTATATACAAAATGAAGGTCTTGGATACCTGGATAAGACTAAAGGGAAAAGCCCAGTGGGAAAAAATGTCTTTAGTCATTGTTAAATGCAAAGCTATATGTAATTAGGTTCTGATGTTATAGAGTTATGCTGAGTTAAAGTACATATGGCCATATGGCTACCTGTATGGGCTTGATATACATGGATAAGTGTTAGTAGCTTGAAGTCAGAGTCATTGTTGTTGAGCAAAGGCTCATAAAACGTGTTTCCGCTTGGTTATCGTCATTTGTTTGTGTAAGTGCATGGGTGGAATAAAAAAGAGTGCCTAGTGCATATGTCCAATGATGGGACATCTATATGCTTGCACAAAGTTATGCATGTTGAACAAGATGCGGTGCGAGAGAAGAGTATTGATGGGTTCTTCATGGAGTTAGTGTAGTGAGCAAAACATATAGCATGGGTGCTTCAAAAGCTTTCACTACTCACAAGAAGGGTTTTTGTTGTCGAGGTTTCTTCACTCTTCCTCACTGTGTCAAGTACGTCAATGTTTTTGTTTTGGACTACTTTGCCTTCTCTACCTTATATATTATATGGACTTTGACTCTTATGCTCACCTCTTCTAGCATGAGCGACATGACTTTATGTATGCTCAACTCTCCAGCTTGAGCTTATACCTATTAGCTAGACTCATAGACCACAGAAAAATATTAACTTGAAGCTTCGGTCTGACACTTTGCCCATTTAGTGGCTTAGCTGCGCGACTCTAGACTCTTATGCTATGTAAGTTTAATGGCGACTTGGACTTACCTGATCGCGGCCTGAAATCCAATTCCATATGCTTTTGATGTTTAGGCCTTTCTCGTTAGTTTCTGTTTGAGATGCCATGTTGTCCCATACACTGGCATATATCTGCTCTTCATTCCTTGATAGCAAATTGTGGTCGGTTGATGAGGCAGGTATTGATGTTGAAGCAATGGTTGATGAAGTCTTCTTCTTCCAGATAGTGTTCTTCAAAACTGTGACCTCTACATTTACCGTTGCTTTCTTTTGGTTGTTAAGAGGCTGTAAAGGAGTTGTGTATCTTTCTTGTTGTTGAGCCTCAATTGCGGATTTTGGAAACCACATTGTTCTTGGGCCTGGTGTGATGTCCTTTGCCACTTTCCTTGTTTCTTCTTTGACTTGATGGTACCTTGTCTTTAATTTCCAAATATGGCTCTTACTTTTGTAAAGGCCTTGCTCTTGTAGTAATTGACGAGGGATCCATCTATAGGTCGTAGTACTCTTGGGTGTAGCGGGTGGCTACTCTTCATTTTTTGATGTTTCTTTCTTTTCCTGGGTGATTCCTTGATAAGCTACTACCTTAGGTAACCATATTTTAAAGTTACCCTCATAGAATCCTTGTGCTTCGAGTAACTCGACGGGAATGAATTTTTGGACTTGCTTGGAGGTGATCTTCACTTGACTTTGTTGGGTAGTCTGGTAGAATTTTGATTTCATTACCTAGACTTGTTGTATGGTTTGTCCAGTGGAAGACCTTCTCTTTTTCTTTTTGTACCTGTCCTTTCTCTTGGTTGAGTTATGTGATTGACGTTGACGGCTTTGTTGATTCCTGACTGAGTGATTGTCATCGGATGGATATCGCCAGGCTGTTATCTTGGGCTTGTTGACCCAAACATCTGAATTTCCTTTCTTGTAGCCTTGTGCAATAATTGACTCCCTTGATGTGATCCTGGTTGACCTGTTTTGACTTCCTTTGGAGACTTTCGGGCGATGGAAACTTTGGTTGATAGACTTTTCGCTTGGGTTTCCATTGTTTTGTAAATGGTTTGGCTTTTGATGTAGAGGCTTTGTCTTGCACTTGCATTGGCTGGGCGAGAGACTGTGGGCTTACTTTAGCTTTGCCTTTTTCAATAGCCAAGAATCTTTGAACTGTTGCAGGCTTGACCTCTGTTGCCACTTGATAGCTTGTTGTGATGACCATTGTTGAAGATTCAGGCTCGTTTTCAAAGGCTTGTGCCCATGGCCTGGACAAAATCAAGTGTGTTCCCATTTTTCGAGAATCTACCACCAAGAATTTTTCTTTAACATTCTGTGAGTGTAGTTGGAGAGTAGCTTCTGCAATCCCCATACTTATAACATCTACTTCAGGTGAGAGATTTACCTTTATCTGAATATCATAAAGCTTTGGCTTACCTAGAAGTAACCACATGCCATATGACATGACATTAGTCATGGAATTTGTATCAATTTTTGCCATAAAATTCATCTTGACTCCGTCTTGTGCACTTAGCAAAAAGTTGATCTTCTTTGGTACTAGATTGCATGTGTTCTCTTGAGTGACTTGAGAAATCTTTGGCGTGGACTCCTTGTCGTCTTCTTCTTCATTGTTCACACTTGTGAGTTCATCTGTGTGTTCTACCTCCTGCTTGACCACCATTTCCTCTGATTTGTCTTTTGGAGAGACAAAATCAGCATTTGGTTCCAATAGAGTCATAGGCTCTTCTTCCTCGACTTTAGCTGTTGAAATGTCACCAATAGTGTCTGAACTTCCTGTCACTTGCTGCACCTCTTCTTTGATTGATTCCAAGTCTTCATATTGCTCATTTTTAGGCGTTGGACCTGAAGCATCTTCTTTGGATCTAAGTCCTTCTTCCTGCAACAATGCTTCGTTGACTTGCGGCTCTTCCTTTGTACTATGCATTCGAGTTGGACAGTTTGCAATCAAGTGTGTTATCGCACACTGATCGCAAAGAGCACCTATTTCTATATGACCTGTATTCGGGCTAGATATCTGGTTTTGTGCTATCCCCATAGTTGATAACCCTGTTTCGAACTCATACTCAGATTCGTCATCTGTCTCACCCATAACCCTTAGCATGTAGTAGGGGACTATGTCATACCCATTCTCATCGCAAAATTTTGTTGGTGTGGTCTCATTAACACACACATCCAAAGTAGCCAATATCTGAGTCCACTCTGGCGGTTCTAACGCCTCTTCCGGAAAAGGTTCTCTTATGTAAGCATCATCTTCTAAGACCCTCTCTAAGGCATTCTCATTTCTCCCAAAGTCACTACACTCCGATGCTCCGCACATCCATATTTCTTTCTTTTTGCCCATCCATGGATGGTCTATTGATCCACTTTGTGTTGTAGAATCAAAATCTTCCACGGGCGTTCTAGTTACATCTTGGTAACTATGATTTCTCATATTTACACGTGTTGTGGTTTCAGCATGTCTCAAGTATAGATAATCATTACCGCAATCTTGTACCATCTTGAGTTGCCTCATGAATGGTCTTCCAAGGATGATTTCATAGTTATTTTTCTTGCCAAAGTCAACTATGGCAAAAGTATGCACATACTCTATACCACAAGAAGACACCACTATCGCTTCTAGCAATCTCATGGGTCTTTCCACATGCCCGTCAACTAACTTTAATTTTATTCTGGTTGTTCTAAAGGCGGGCCTACCCAATTTCTCCCATATTTGTTTTGTTGCTATGGCAATTCCTGCTCCACTGTCAAGTATAGCTTTCGTTTCAATCCCATTGTACTCGACAGGCAAAATGGCATTACCATCTTCTCCTTCACTGTACTCTCCTACTTTGTTCAAAGGTATCGGTCTTACATTTGATCTAGGATTCTCGATCTCATCTAGCTCTTTTTCCAGGAACCTTAACGGGCTTTTGATCCCAATTTTTTCCAAGCATTTTCCTATATCCGTCCACATACTTGGCCTGATTTTCAAAAGTTCTGCCAACGTAATTGTGCACTTCACTGGCATGGATAGCAAGTCAGTCAAAATTTTTGTGTCCAATTCTTTTGTCCCTCCTAGCCTCTGTGATGGAACTCTCATAATCTCAGACTTTGCCTCAAAATCTCCCATGTACTATGGCAAAGTTCTTAACGATGCAGGTCTACTGTCTTCAGAGGCTATTGATCCTACGTCACCATGATATGACCTCGCATCAACACTCATTTGTGGTCTATCTAATGTGATTTCAGGAAATGGTGCTGGTCCAGCATCCTCTTCTCTTTTTTGGGCATCTCAGACAATCTTCCATAACTCCTCTGGCCACTACTCCTCAACTATAGGAACATAGGGTGGGAAATCCCTCATTGATTCAGCTGTTGTATTTTGGACTACCCTCGAGTCTTGCGACCTTGGCAGTGGTTCTTCCCTATGATCCACCTCTTCTCTAGGCAATTTTTCTACTTTAATGCTCTCATCTTTGTGCACTGCGGTGACTATCCTATCCTTGAATTCTGGTGGAGGTGGTTCTAGCAATGCTTGAGCAGTTTCAATGAGCTGCTTACGCATTTCTAGCCTCTGCTTCTCTAGTTTAGGATAAGGATGGGTCATCCATCTTTGTTCTAAGGTCTGTCTATTTGCCAATCTAGCCTCATAAGCCTGTAAAATCGCGTCTAAAGGCTCATTCACTTTTTCCACTAGGACAGATCCTCCTGAACTAGCACTCTTGGGTGCTTCAGCTGGTTTAAGGGTTTCAACTTCCCTTTGCTGTGTCTGTTGCTCTTGAGTTGTTTCCAACTCAACTGTAACAGCCTTTTCTTCTCCTTTCTCCCTTTCTACTCTCGCTTTCATTCTAGTCCTTCTTGCTCGTCCAGAGTTTCTACGGCTTTTGGAACTCTTACTAGTCTCTCCATCTATAGGCTTCTGCTCTTGCACTTTTGCTTGTGCTCTTGTGACATTTTTTACTGGAACAACTTGCTTGCTTTCCTCTTTTTGTTGTTTAAGCACCTTCTCTTTTGCAATTTTTTCTTGCTCTGTTGTTGTTGTCATCTCTCCTTTTGTTGTGTCTTGTTCTTTCTCTGATTTGCTGGTAGAAGGAAAGGTAACATGTGGTTGCATTTCACCTTTCTTTCTTGGATTCTTAGGACAATCCAAAATCATATGTGTGACTGCACACTCATTACAATATACATTTATCATGATATCATGGTGTGGACAATCCTTAACACTAGGTTGGTAATGGGACACTTTTATGTCCTTGGACACTTTTATGTCCTTGGACACTTTTATGTCCTGTTAAGTGACCATTTTCCTTGAATTATGTCAAGAGTTTCAAAATGGATTTTGAGGTGCTATCTGTCTAGAAAGTTGTCTCATGAGCTGAAAAAAACCCGACATTTTTTTGGAATATCAATTTTATCTTTAACCTTGTCCTTGCACAACATTTCACAACCTAAACTATGTGAAAAAACAGGTCCTATTGTTGGCGTTTTTCAACTTTTCGCAACTATACCACTCTAGAATTCATGTTTGTGAGGTCTATAATGCTAGAGAACTATCTTTAGTAGTCCTCAACATGTCCTAATGCTTCTAGGGAGAAAAAAATGTTAAAGTTGTAAGTTATGACCAAATTACAAAAATTGTCAAATCCTGTTTTTTAGCCAATTTTAGCTCTTCTATGATTTTTTTGGTGGCTTTCATGATATTCAAATGCAGTTTTGATTTTCTATGTCGCATATTGTAACATAAAGCTAATATTCCTTGAGTTTTGGGGCACCTAATACCCTATTTTGCATAGTAGACAATGATGGTTGATTTTTTCAACTATAGAAGAAAACAAAACATTCTAGTATATCAAGTATAGCTTTTTCAATATTGTTAGTTTCTTGTGACAGCTACATGCATTTTGTAGGTAGTAACCATATCTAGTCATAAGGATCAAATTTGGCTAGATATTGAATAGTTTCTATGGGATTCTACAACTCATAATGTTGAACCCAGTTTTTTCATGTTTGCTGTATTTAGCACTTCATCTTTGTCCCCAAGATTCCCCTTGGTAAGAGATGTATTATTCTTTTGACATACTCCATGGCTCCTTATGAACCTAAAGGACAATAGGGAACTAAGAAAACATGCATATATTATTTTTATTGAGCGTGGCTATAGAAACTTTAATGATAGGTTTGCAGAATGGTAAAAATTCAACTTTTTTGTACCTATTTCTTTTGGCAAAACAAAAAATAGTGAGTAAGAAGCAATCGTATGTTCTGATCACCAACCCATTGAAGTTAACTAGGGAATTTATCTCAAGTACTACAAAAATACCTAATCTTATTTTTATGCAACAAAACGTAATAAATGATTGTTTTGACAAAAATGTACTGGTCCATCAACTTTGGAGGCTTAGTGTGACCAAAAGATGAGAAATTTTACAAGTTTCTTATTTTTTCCATGTGTAGTAGGCCTTGAACTATAACCTCATGAAAGGATTTTACAAAATGAGTGGATCTACTATGGTTTTGGAGGTTTTTTTCAAAACCTTGAAAGGACACTTTTATGTCCTGTTAGGTTACCAACCTAGTGTTAATCAAGTGATCACTACTACCACATCTGTCACATGGACGTCTTGGTTGTTGTGGTAATACTTGATATTGACCTTGAAGTGGCCTCTGATCTACCACATATCTTTATGTTTGAAGCTCATGACTCACATATGCATTTCTAGCAGCTATGGGTCTTTCACTTAAGAACACTTGTTCCGCTACAGGATGATATCTAGGCGGTTGAGACATAACATGCTCAAACCCTAGTGGCGTCTTAGGTCTATAATCAGGACAATGTTGCGTCGAATGGTCCCCTCCACATGTCATGCACCTGCGTTGTTGAGGAACTCTATAGGCTGGTACTTTGTCCGAGTGGTTGATGCATTGCATCACATTCTCTATTATTTTCTCCTCAACATTTACTTGGTTTTGTCCTAGATTCCCTCTTTGATCCTCAAGATCGGCGGTTTTCTTTTTCTTACTCGCATCATTCATCTTCTTCTGACCTTCTTCATAGAATTCGCAATTGTCAACTAGGTCAAATGCCGCTTTGGTCACCTCTTCCAAGGTTTGGTATCTTTTCATGTATAGGTCCTTTTGGATATTCTCATTCCTAAGCCCTCTAATGAAGCATAGGATCTGACGTTCTGGCGTGGGTAACTCTTGGGTAGGACATCTAGCAACATATTGCTTGAAACGTAGTATTGCATGTCCGAATGTTTCTGTTTTGCCTTGTTTAAATTCCTGAATCTTAGGAAGGGTGTTATGTTTTATGCCCCTCTTGGTGAATTCTTGAACAAATTCATCCAACATTTTCTCAATGGTTGTGAACTCTCTCCGGTTCAATAGTTCAAACCATGCTTGTGCATTGTCCTCCAATGTAAGTCCAAAACCCTCATACTGCGTGTGGAAGTCCTCTACTTGTTCTGCTCGTAGGACTTGCTTGAAAGCCGAGACATGGGCGTATGGGTCTCCTATGCCATTGTACTTTCTATTTACCCATTTTCCTATCTGAGATGGTCTTATACTTTAGGGTGCAAAGTATGGAACCTTACTCCTCTCTGGTATCGTTTCATCTCTCGTTATCGCTCTAGGAGGTGGTCCCCTCTTTGGAATTCTCTTAGAGGTTCCTGTGTTTGGTGGATGTATCTGAGGTCCTTCATTGACCAAATATCCACTCATCTCTAATTTTGTTCGTGGATTTGTGCTTTCTACAGCTCTATATTCTCATCCATACTTGTCAACAAATAAAGATGTCCATTGTCGGTCGACCTCTTATGTATAGACATATAAGAGCTTGTATTCTGTCAGCTCATCTTGGTAAGTCTCTAAGCAACTGTAAAGGTTGAATTGATTTCCATTAATATACTTATATAGTCCTTCACTTTCATGGTTATACATCCAAACTCTCTCCACAAAGTTGGACTTTATGTACTATAAGTTTGGAAGATCCATTCTGGGCGGGTGCTCATTTATCCCTGCAATCCATGTGCTTGTATAAGCTGAGTCTGAGTCTGATGTAGACATGACTTCTAGGCTTAACAACTCTAGATTGATGTAGTAATACCTCTCTCAGTGTATTCAAGTGTTTTGGTTAGGGAAAATCCAAAATTATGTCCAAAACCGTGAGCGTTTTCTCACAATTCTCTCAAATTGTCGGTTTTAGACACCCTTGACTTTCGGATGCATTTTGAGGCCTTAAACAACGTTTTGTTCAAAACTGAACACGTTGGCTACCATTTTGGTCAATTTACTCTAAGATATGTAGTGTTGCTCTCAAGCTACGTTTTGATAAAAAAAGTTTTGGAATCTGAGTCCGTATGTGAAAGTTATGACCAAAACAGTGAGATGTAATTTGGAAAGTTTCTCTATCTGATGTTTTTGCAAGTGATCAGTTTGAGCCCAAAATTGGTGTGTGCACTCCTTAGGCAATGATAAACCCAGTGTGTTACCATGTACATGTGGTAGTGATGTGTGTGAACACACTAGGACCGTCGGGGCATTTTTTCCCTCTTTAGGAGGTTTTTTCCCCCGTGCATTATATATACGCCCATCACTCTAGGGCTATCTATCTTTCCATTGCACACTAAGTAACATACTCTCTATTGTGTGCCTTGAGCTTCCTTCGTCTTCTCCAAGCTGTGTGCGCTTCTCTGCAAACCTAATTCCAACATTTGGTATCAGAGAAGGTTACGTCCTCCCGGGCTTAGTCTCCAGCTGCTCCATCACACGCCTGCCCACTTTCTCCGATTTCACTGAGCTTTGGCGAGCATTCGCAGGTCGACAAATATTTTGGGTGAGCTCAACGAGCTCGGTCTGCTCAGAATTTTGATTTGGGCTCATTTCGGCCTCCGTTTCCACTACAGGCAGTACTGCACAGGCTATTTCTTCATTTTGTGCAGATTTTCTGTCAGTGCCGTTTTTTGCATAACAGGTGCCTTATAGTCTTCTACGGTTTGTGCTATATAGCACAAGTTGTTCCCGCTCCATTTCTCCTATTTTCGGGCAGTTTTCACATCAGGTGCAACATTTACCATGGCTGACAACAACAACACAGATGTGTTCAAGATGTTTGCTGCTGAGGACAGGTTGGATGGGGACAACTACCCTATGTGGGCTTATATGATGCAACATGTTCTTGTGTCAAAAGGTGTCTGGAACATTGTGCAGGGCATTGATGTACGTCCTGGTTCTGAAGTTGTAGGCGATATTGAGGATGTTGCAGGTCTTGCTGCAAGGATTGCAGCTGTTAGAGTTGTTTTGCCTACGGCAGAACAAGCTCGTTGGGATGTTAAGGATGCGCAGGCTCATGCATTGATTGCGTTGTCTGTGAAGCGCACCATTATTCCTCACATCCGTTCAACAAAATCTGCAAAACAGGCTTGGGATATTCTAGCAGGTCTTTATGCAAACCGCAATGAGGCTAAAATTGCTTTGCTGCGTAAAGAGCTAGAGTCGAAGATTATGCATGAGGAAGATGATATGGACACTTTCCTTGCTAGTGTCAAGGATATCAATGAGCAACTCATTTCTGCAAGTGAAGTCATTTCGGACAGTTCCCTTGTGCAGACTGTTCTTGATGCCTTACTAGATTCCTACCAAACTTTTTCTAGTACTTGGAGACTCATGACCCAAGGAAATCCTGAAGTTGTCAAGTTTGATGCATTATGCACATTGCTGTTGCAAGAGTCACTTTCTAGAAAAAACAGGACTAGGCAGCGTGCAGTTGAACAGGCTTTTATTGCTTCTCAAAGAAAGGGTGGTAACAGTAATGCAGCCACTTCTTATGGTTCTGCTGCGAGTGGCAAAAATTCTGTTCCTAATGCTTCTGCTGGCAGCACTTCGTCTGGCAATTCTGGTGATAAGGGCAAAAAGAAGATGCGTTGCCATTATTGTAAAGCCAATGATCAATTGATCAAGTCGTGTCCTAAGTTGAAGGCCAAAGAGGCTAAGAAGAAAGAGGGTGGTTCCACTGCAAATGCTGGTTCCACTACAAATGCAGCCATTCTTGAGTCTTCTGTGAAAGGAGATTGTGATGCTGATGTTGATGCAGAATGGGCTTTTAGTGCAGAGTGCACTTACAATCCTGCTGTCCATGATGCATGCTTGTCAGTTGCTGCAGATTCACATGTGTGGTATTTCGACAGTGGTGCTACAAAGCACATTACCTCACATTGTGAATTGTTTACCTCTCTCGAGTCTGTCCCTCATGGGAATTCAGTCACTTGTGCCAACAACGCCTCTTATCCAGTTCAGGGAGTTGGAAAGATTGTGCTCACTGCTGCTAATGGTAGTTCCTTCACACTTGTTGATGCACTTTATGTACCTGGGATCAAGAAGAATCTCTTGTCTGTATCCGCACTTGCTAGACTTGGACTTGTAGTCAAATTTGTGGATGACAGATGTACAGTTCATGATCTCAGTTTTGGTGATGAAATTGTTGCATCTGGGCTTTTGTGCCGTGGGCTGTATAAGCTCACTTTGTATGACAAGTGTGGACAAAATTTTGCAAATGCTGTTGCAGATTCAAGGGCTATTTCAGATGCAAAACTTTGGCATGCACGTTTTGGTCATCTGAATTTTGCTAGTTTGCTGCGTTTGCAGAAATCTGATATGGTTGCTTCTTTGCCGCCTCTTGAAGCACCTGTCAAACATGTTTGTGAAGGCTGTATTCTGGGTAAAATGTAGCGTTCTAAGTTTCCAAAGGATGGTTCAGTTAGGGCCACATGCAGGTTGCAGCTTGTGCATAGTGATGTTTGTGGGCCCATGCAAACTCCGTCCTTGGGCAATTACCTGTACTTCGTGACTTTCATTGATGATTACTTCAGGCATGCATGGGTATTTCCGCTTAAAGCGAAGTCCGAAGTTTTTATGTGCTTCAAACAATTTTTGGCTATGGCTGAAAATGTCTCAAAATGTACTATGGGCCCACATATATCATTTTTATGTTCCGATCGACGGGGGGAGTATATGTCTCATGAATTTAATGCATTTCTGGCTAGTCGTGGGATAAAACACCAATGTACAGTGCCTTATACACCTCAGCAAAATGGTGTTGCTGAGAGGAAAAACAGGTCACTAACGGAAATGGCACAATGTATGGTCAAAAGTCAAGCTTTGCCGCATTCTTTTTGGCTTGAGGCCATCATGTGTGCCACTTATGTACTTAACAGGTGTCCTACGAAAGCTTTGCAGTCTATTACTCCATATGAAGCATGGCATGATAGAAAACCTTCTATTGAGCACATGCGTGTTTTTGGCTGTTTGGCATATGCTTTGGTGCCACAAGTGCAGCGCAGAAAATTGGATGATAAGGCTGTCAAATATATTTTTGTTGGTTATAGTGCTGAAAGCAAAGGTTACAGGTTGTATCATCCGCAAACAAAATGTATTCTGGTTTCACGGGATGTAGTGTTTGTGGAAGACTCTGTTCAGCCCTTGCTGTCATGTACTAGAGACAGTAATGTAAGTTCACAGGACATTTATGACACTTTGTTGCCTCTTTTCAGTGGTGGAAATACGAATGTAAGTTCCAATGAGGCAAATGTACAGCCTATGGGGGTTTCTGAAAATGTTTTAGAACAGCCTATTACTGATGCAGATGTACTTGATGAGGAAAGGGATGAAAATGAGCAGGCTAGAGGTATGCCAAAATGGCTGGTGCACACTTTGCATGACAGTAAATTGGATGCACCTTTATCTAGTCGTACTCGTTCAGGCTCTCGCCATGCATATTATGCATCAGATTGTTATGCTTTGGCTGTGTCTAGTTTACATGATGTTGAGGAGCCTCTGTCTTTTGATGAAGCACAGAATTCAGAAAATTGGATTGCTGCCATGAAATCAGAATATGATGCACTTATAGAGAATGACACATGGACTTTATGTGATTTGCCTCCTGGCAAAAAGGCCATTGGTACGAAGTGGGTTTACAAGTTGAAATGCAAGCCGGATGGTGAGATCAATTTCCATAAGGCTCAACTTGTTGCAAAAAGTTATGCACAGCAAAAAGGCATAGATTATGAAGAGACTTTTGCTCCCACTTGTCGTATGACTACTGTGCGTTTTCTATGTGCATTGGCAGCTCATTTTGGTTGGGATGTACATCAATCAGACATTGTTACTGCTTTCTTGAATGGTGACATATTTGAGGAAGTTTATGTAACGCAGCCTCGCGGTTTTGTCATAAAAGGACAAGAGGACAAAGTGTGCAAATGTAAGAAGGCTTTGTATGGGTTGAAGCAATCTCCTCGTGCTTGGTATGAGAAAGCTGACACTCATTTGGTTAAACGAGGCTTTTGTAACAGTCCAACAGAAAGCACATTGTATGTAAAGCGTGAGGATGATGTATTTCTCATTGTGGTTCTTTATGTTGATGATTTGCTGATCATTGGACCAAATGAGAGACATATTGCTGAATTTAAGGCTGATTTGAATGCTACTTTCAAGATGAAAAATTTGGGGCTCTTGCATCATTACTTGGGTATTCAGTTTAAGCAATGTGATGGTGGTATTGCCTTGTGTCAGAAAAGTTACATAGAGACATTGCTATGTAAGTTTGGACTTGAGGATTGCAAACCTATTGCCACTCCCATGGAAACAGGTTTGAAGTTGAGTCTACATGATGTTGGCGATCCTGCTGATGTCACTCTTTACCAAACTGCTGTTGGCTGCCTCATTTATGTATGCAACACGAGGCCAGATATTCAGTTTGCAGTCTCGCAGGTCAGCAGATTTATGCATAGCCCAGGGTCTAAGCATTGGCAGGCTGTCAAGAGGATTTTTCGCTACCTTAGTGGCACTTTACATCTTGGCTTGTTTTATCCCAAGGGGGGATCATTGCCGCCAGACTTACATGCTTTTTCGAACTCAGATTGGGCTGGTTGTTTTGACACGCGAGTGTCCACAAGTGGTTTTTGTTTCATGCTTGGCAGTTCATGTATATCATGGTTAAGCAAGAAGCAACCTACTGTGGCCACTTCGAGTTGTGAGGCTGAGTACATGGCAGTCTTCACAGCTACGGTTGAGTGTGTATGGCTCACACGCCTTATGGCTGACTTGGGTGTTGGACAGGACACTGCCAACACTATCTACACTGACAGTCAGAGCGCATTGGCAGTTGCGAGGAACCCAGTTTTTCATGCTCGCACAAAGCACATTGAGGTGCATTACCACTATGTCAGGGAGAGGCTCTCAGCAGGAGAGATCAGCTTGGCTTATGTGCCAACACAGGACAACCTTGCAGATCTTTTCACAAAGGCATTGTCTCGTGAGAAGCTTGAAGCTTTCCGCAAAGCTTTGGGCTTACTCCCCTTTGTGGACTGATCCTGTCCTCAGAGCATGGCACTTCCCTTTACTCATGTGCCAGCTCTCGTTCACCGCATCACTCCAGGGGGGATTTGTTACCATATACATGTGGTAGTGATGTGTGTGAACACACTAGGACCGTCGGGGCATTTTTTCCCTCTTTAGGAGGTTTTTTCCCCCGTGCATTATATATACGCCCGTCACTCTAGGGCTATCTATCTTTCCATTGCACACTAAGTAACATACTCTCTATTGTGTGCCTTGAGCTTCCTTCGTCTTCTCCAAGCTGTGTGTGTTTCTCTGCAACCCTAATTCCAACACAGTGGTATACTTGGTTTCAAAAAAAAATCTCAAAAATTTTTCCTGACTTGTCTATCGCGATAGACTAACCAAGTACCCCTTGCAGATGTCCAAATGCACTCAAACTTTGTGTACAAGGTATAATGGGCCTTCTGTACCCAAATATGAAGTCAGATTTGAATTTTGATTTTTCTACAGTGAATTCCTGAGTCTATCACGATAGACTCACCAGAGTGTTGTTGGGATACAGTTGCTCAACTGTTTTTACAGACTTGAGTTCCCCCTTCTCTTGAGATACTGCTCACCAAGTTTCAACCAATTTGGAATACTTTTCCTTTGTAACTTGCATCAAACAACAGTCTCTTTTCTGATCTTATGAAGTAATTCTCTTAGATGCACTTACAATACTCCAAATTTACTCAAATTTTAACCATAGGCTCACAACAATATGTAGAACAAGGCCTTAAAGCCAGTTTTCAAAATTTTCAATTTTTGTGAAAAAACCCCAGTCTATCGCAATAGACTCAGCAAATTCTTCAGTTTTGAAAATTTTCCAGATTTCTCTTTACCACTATGTTCCCTATGCTCTGTATACCTTGCTCACCAATTTCCACTTGTTTTGGACTTTTTCTTAGGTCTCTAACTCCAACCCTAGAATTCTAAGTCTATCTGATCACTAGAAAATAGACTTAGGATGACTTCCCAATCTCTAAAATCCACCAAATTTTGTGTGTAACCTCCTGAGAGGCTAAACAAGCTATGCTCTAGAGGTTTTTGAAAATTTCAATTTCTTTGGCCCTGCTTTGAGTCTATCACGATAGACTCACCAAGTACCCCTTTTATAGGTCAAACTTGAACTTTGACTATACCACTGTGTTCCAACATCTCTCCTTAGTCCTCCTACCAATTTTCAAGTGGTTTGGATTTTTAGTTTGTCAGTTAGACCAGATCTGGTGTTTTCTCCAAGCTGAATCCTCTCAAATGGTCTTAGACCCACTTTCTGATGTCCAAATGACTTCAAAATTTTTATGTGTCCTTGATAGCACCTTTCCAAGCTATGCCACACAGGTTTTTGAAAAATTCAGTTTCTATCACTAGGTTATTAGTCTATCGCGATAGACTCCCCAAGTATGCTAAAATGACACTTTTTTCAAATTATCTCTTCACAGATGTGTTCCCTACCCTCTGTAGATCATGTATACCAAGTTTCACAAGGTTTGGAAATTTGGTCAAGTCCCTTTACCCAATTTGTCTCTGAACTTAGACTCTAAACACCAGACTTGAGGTTTGGTGGTCAAGCAGGTGTCCAAGTACACTCAATTTTTGGGAGCAGCCTTGTATTGATGTGTTTTACCTGTGGTATGAGGGGTTTTGCCTGTTTGTGAGTCTATCTCCAATTCACTAGTCTATCGCGATAGACTGAGCAGAGAGCCACTGGGAAGTGATTTTTTTCTCTATTTTTGGACAGTTTGGTTCCCAATGCCCTTAGAAGCCTATCCCCAAAGTTTCATTCAATTTGGACTTCTTTTCCTTTGGATTCAAGCATTTCACAATTCACTTCCTTACACTCAGAAAAATAAAATTCCCACTTAGATGCACAAGCACTGATGCAAATGCTTTGAAATTTCACATACAAGCTCTAGAGCATATGCAAAACAAGGTCTTGAGGTCAAACTTTTTTTAAAATTGCAGATTTGGTTTAAGATTTTTGTTTTTTGGGTTTCTTAGAGTTTTTTTTTTTTTTGGATTGAATCAAATCAAATATGTGTTTTCCCCCTACCTTAAGGTCTCCAATGCAAAAACAAGCACTCAAATCGGCTTTCAAACGACCATTTTAGAGCACTTTTACCATAATCAACACAATTCCGCCTTTTGTGTTTTCAAGCACATTTTCATGTCAAAATTTCTCTAGATCAACATCAAATGTCCTACACTACCTAAAGTCCTACTTTGGATGGTTGAATGGTTGTTTTTGCTTTCTGGCAAGCAAACAGCCTCCTGCTTACCTTTTGCGTTTTTTTCTTTTTTCTTTTTTCTTTCAAGTTCTTCACAACCATAAGTCACAACCAAATTCACAAACCATAAAACCTAATCTAAACACACAACAAAATAATATAACCATACCTCAACCTCATGGTGGACCACCTCGGCGAGACGCAGGCTCCCTGGCTATCCCTCAGTCAAGAGATCCGCTCTCTGACTTCCCACTAAGAAGGCAAATGGTGACAACACTCTAGAAACTCTAGATAAACTCTATACTATCAAATACGAGTGATGCGGTCTACGCTAGTTTAGGCGCTTCGTCCCCGGCAGCGGCGCCAATGTTAGCGGGTACGCCGCGACGGATGATGGAGCATAGCAAGAACACAGACCAACAAACTGTCAATCCAAGGAAGTAGCTGACCCAACTAGGGCATGGAGGAAATCTCTGGGTTGTCAACCCTGAGCTAGACACTAAAAACACTCTACAATCACTGATCCTACCACAACACTACCATAAAGCAAAGAAACAGACAACGCATCCTACAAAACACTACAAGCTCGAAACAGTCTCAAATCATATCGGAATGACTCGAAATCGGAGGGCAAGACTCACAAGGACATATCCTATATGGCCAAACACCTAAACCGTGAAAATCATAACTGTAAGACATCTAATGGTTGTAGCTATAGACTCAAAACAGCAATTTCCAAAGTGTTCGAAACTGATCTACAAAGACATCAACACGAAGAGCTTCTCGCCCTGATTCTAACGACTACTTGATCATTCAGAACGGATGTCGTTTGAGGTACTTACGACCAAATATAGCTCGTAGCAGGCGGGCTCGCGATGTGGTCCTCGGCTTGCATTGCTTGCATCGACGCGGAGAGCTCGTCGATGCTAACACGCTCCTACTCTCATGTCTGCAATGTGATTAGTGTGCGTGACGGTGTGTGTGCGTGCCTTGAGCTGCAGAACCCACGACTGTATATTAATTGAGATAACGTAACGTGTTTTTTTACAAAGCCTTAGGTTTCAGCTTATATACCAAGCCTTCAAACCTAATGTCCGGCCAAATGACCTGAATTATCCCTAGGCTTCTACAGAGCTTAATTACAAGAAACTGAGTTGGCTTTACTCATTATACAAGCATCTGCGGCCAAAATACAAGTGCCGATTTAAAATATGAGGTTCTCGTAAACATTACAAAAGTGGCCGTAATGGCTCAAAATAATAATAACGGGATATTCGATGACGTCCATGAACTCGTATCTTCATGTTGCAGCATCCATCTTCATCTTCATTACTTCATCACCATCTTCATGTGGAATCTTTACAGAATCTTTCAGGAATCTTTAATGGAATCTTTATGGAAACGTTGTTGAAAGGGCGTCCTTTCAAAAATTGCATCATGGTTGCACTTCAAAGCCTTCCACCTTCCTTTCTTGATCTCTGTGTCCTCACATGGCCATATTATCTTGATCATGTCCTTTGTCACTTCTTTATTGATCTCTTTCCATTGCATATGGTTTGGATTTCCCACTTTGAGAGTCAGAGAGCAGTACGCTTCGCTCGTTGTGCCGACATGCCGTGTGCCAGAGACTTCATGCACTGAAATGCATTAACAACCGCTTGTTGTTGATCATCAGGCCGTGATTGGGTGCCAATATCTTGTTCTTCATCGGCCATTTTCTCTTAGAGCTGCAGTCAACACATAGACAACTATTCAATATCATTGGCAAATATATATTCTCACTCATTGGGACACTATGCGGGATCCACTAAATCAAACCACAACAAATGCGACTAATTGAACCACAAGACAAATTAAAAATACTGACAGTTAAAGGACAATTTCAAATGACTAAAGTTGATTGATTGAATTAGGTGAACCACTTCAAACTAGATAATACACTTCAATAAAAAAAAAGAATATCCTGGATAAGACATATGTATATCATAGAAATGTTTAAATCGGATAAAATGATGGTGCAAGTTCAACAAGTGGACGTTGGACAGAGTTAAGGTATGTCTTTAAATGTTCTTTGAAAAATATCAATACGTCAGAAGCATTGCTTCTTTGGTCCCGCTCTTTTAACTTCATCCAACAATCTACTTTAATGCAAATAGCCCTCATAACATCTTCGTCCAGGTGATGAAAAACTTCTTCTCGAAAATAAACTTTTCTGGCTGCACTCCAAAAATCTACCAGCATGTTGAATAGGTAGTCTAATGCATAAATGTCCCTCGCTTTTGTGTATGCATCTGTGCACCGTGGATCGTATAGTTCGGAAGCAATCCACGGTCGCTTAGCCATCTCGGCATTCCTTGCTCTCTGTGCATTCAAAACTGCTTTGTCCGACTGTACACTTGGATGCATATAATTATTTGCAGCGCACTTAGCTAGTGTTCTCAGCATCATACCCCAATCAATGATGCCAACACGGGGTTTATTGGTGCGAATAGAGTCCAACATTACATTGAACGGATGCAGGTCACTATGCACTATACCAACCGAGTGGGCAGTCGCAACGTCGTCAATTAAGGCATGAAAAATGACTGGCATGTGCTCAATCACTGCTTTGATCTGCACCGTGTCTATCTCGCTTACAAGAAGATTTGCTATAGGCAATGATCTCCAGCCGTGTTGTAGCCTATGCATGTGTCGTCTGAACAATCCATGAGCGAATGGTAGGCGACACATCATGTCGTCCATAGTACCCCCATTGTAGTATTGAAATATCGTGATCCAAGGAGCTTCTGTAGTAAACCCAATGCACCTTACAATGGAGGGGTGAAGTCCTTGCATTCCTTGCTCTATCTGAAAGCTGTCAAATTTCACCTCAGTTCCTCCCTTGTAACATTTTTCCACATATGTAATGTGGTCTGGAAAAAATGAGATGCCTTTGATGTGTACAATGTGCACACACCAAAGGAGCCTGCTCCAATCCTCATACCTTCTACCAAGGCTTGGTGAGGGATGCCAACAAGATGAGCGCACTTTGCATTCAAAGAAATGCGCATGATTGTGTCAGTGCCGTTGGCATCGAATCGACCTCCCAAAGCTGCTTGCACATCTTGGGCCATCTTCAATCTCTTGGGTAAGGCTGCTTGGTCCTGCGCTTTCACACGCTTCATCTTTACCTTCTGTTCTTCCCACAATTTATCCTAGAGCTCTACTTTTGACATGTCGCAGGCAGGTGGGATATCTTCCTTTAAGTCTCTGCAACATACTTTCATATTGCCCAACACTGTCTTGACCTTGTGGTGGGGGTCAAATTCTCCTATCCCTGCTGGAAGCAACAACTCGTATTGGCCTTCAAGTCGCAACCTGCACTCTATGTTATCCCATATAGCACTAGTGATGTCTTTGATGTAGACATCACTTTCATTAATCTATTGTATGCGATCAGCTGCACATGATGAGATTGCCAAAATACTTTCTTTACGAATGGCACACATAATATATTTCTTTTGATCTGGCGTCATATTTGCACTGGACAATAAAAAAATAGCATATCAAATACAAATTCATGGTTGCGAATGACACTAACGCTCTCACACTATCTCAGGTAAACTCTTAACCACCAGTTGAAGACTTTAACAAATGTGCAAGAAAATATTGATAAAAATTGAAAATAACCTTCACTTAAAATTGCAAACTATTACACGTGTAAAAGGCAGTTCAAACAAGTGGTTTATAAGAACTTAATTGAGATCAAACAATACATGTTAACAATCTAACGCATTTCAGTATATATTGAATTTTTATCTTATATTTTTCTCCGTGCACACATAGTAATTTAAACAAAGCACACACCGACTTAAAAACTTCAAAAACATTTAAAGCATTGGAAGTATACAAATTGGACTAGCAAATTGTGTTCACACACTTTTTTACATAGAATTTATGTAAATGTAGCAATCAAAGAGCAATGATAATTGATGCTCTTTAAAAAGATACAAAAGAATATTTAACATGAAAATTGTGTGCATTTAGATTTTTTACAGAGAATTTATGTAAATGAAGCATTAAAAATAGCGATAATGCTTGAAAGTCCTTGAGAAAGAATAAAAAAGAATATTAAACATGTAATTTGTCTGCATATACTTTTTTACATATAATTTATATAAATGGAACATTCAAAATAGCGATGATTGATGAATAAAGTATTCTTTTGAATATGATTATCTAGTATATAATTTCAAATGGACAAATAAAAACAAAAAAAAAACAAACAATTCATACATTTTGTATGGCTTTGCACAATAATTTATTTGAAGTTGAAAATAAATTTTGTACAAGGTAATGAAGATAACAAGATACAGCTCAAGAATCCATAAACCCAAAGTCTGGGAAAATTTGCGTCACACTAAGAGATCCACCATTTGTTAAGAACTGGACATTTTAATCAAGGAAGGTAGCCCTGACCTGCACCCATAGCCACAAGAAAACTATTCGTTAGCACGTGACTGTACGCAGGTGATGCAGGGCATCCCAGTTGTTATCCATGTCACCTTAAAAAAAACACATAGTTCTTAACTAGTATATTTTTTATTTTTGAAAAAACCTTTCTTTGGCATTTTTGCCAATCTGATAAAGGAAAGTGAACACCCATAAAGCAGCTATGTATCTGTTTATTCCTCAATTTGATATATATATCTTTTTTATATATACATTCATTGCTACACTTAAGTTTTTAGGAAAAAGAAAAACTTATTTTTTAATCTGATTGGAGAGAATTTCACTCTATATCTGTAGGCAAAGTTAATCTCAAGCCATAACACAGCTCCATTAAGGACCACCTCATCCTTGTGGTTTGAAGTATAGAAAAAAACAATCTTTTAGAGCAGATCCTACTTCAAGAACCCTTTTTATAAGCACCCTGAGATATCTTCAAAAAAATCATCTAAGAATTTACAAATTTATAAACCTGAGCTCACTCCCCTTTTTTTATTAATAATTTCTTTTTAAAAAAACTTTATTTCTCAAGAAATATCTATGATTATCATGTCATGTCTGACATACTGTATCCCAAGCCAGATATAAACTGTTTTTTTTTTTTAACATAAAACCCTAGATGAGTCAGTCCTTAGATCAGACTCAGACCTTGTCCGAGAAAGATACGACAAAAGATTAACCAGCAAAGCTCAGTTAAAGGGAATTATATGACTTTCCTTATAATACCAAGGCCTTTAAAACCAACTTCTAGAAGCTTTTTTGTATATACTGCAAGATGTTAGGTACGAGCCAGTTCATATATACTTGAGTGAAATTAGGAAGCCAACAGATGATGCAAGCAAATTCTATTGAATAGCCGAGGTTCAAACCAACCAAGACCTTCAGAACTCAGTCACTATTTTGAAGTAATGGTAAGTCACCGAACACTATCACTAAACATCATAGTATGTGATGTAAAAAAGATCAAGTAACTTTGAAACCAGCTTAATCAATCTGGTATGTGTTGCCACACTTTAGCTCCATAGACAATCCGGTATGTGTTGCCACTCTTAATCAATCCAGTATGTGTTGCAACTCTTAGCTTTATAAAGAATAAGAGAAAGAGCAACATATCAGAAGCTAGTACTAAGTAAATACAAAATATCTTTTAGCCGATTCAGTGAGATAAGCATCTGCTCTAAAAAACAATTAGATCTTACTAGTAGGTGATGTAAAAAGGTAAGAACGGTTAAGTCAATTTGCAAAACCAAAATTTACTCCTACACGTGGTTATGAGATATTACTTACTACCAACCAAATATCAGACGACAGGACGCCATTTTCGAAACCTGTATTAAGTGCCCTCAGAATAGTCTACAGCTGACTCAATAGAATAGGTACCAGAACTAGAAAGTGAATCATTCAAGGGACTGTCCTCTTACTCAAAGGACCTCAGCAATGTAGTGTTACCATAAACCAAAATATCTTTTCAACATTATAAGATCATTACGGCTCATTTTTTTGTGAATTTCTGGTTTTTTTTCGTAGTATCCCTTTCAAGTGTTCATTACATCTATTGAGTAGTTTTTTAACAGAACATAACATCATCACCCATATATACAATTCCTTTCCTTTAAGTACCATACAATACTCTTTCCTCAGTGGCAAAACTCCCTCATACCAAGAAGTCTCCCCATTTTTCTTTTTTTCTTTTTTAACAGATTTTTCCTCAGAAAACCAGTTTTACAGCACTGTTTACGGCAACCAAACATATTACTACCATCATTAAAAAAAAATCAGGTAGTTCTTAGTTTAACTGAGCCATTCACACTTCTTCCCTTAACAATAAGAGTCAATTTCCAGAACCAGGTTATATATCTATTTTTTTGTTTATTTTACAAAAACAAACACCATTAGTCACAGAGGGTTACAATTTCCTAATTGTCCCAAAGCAGACATGTACTCCCACTAAAATTACTCCCATAAACCTGTACGAACAGTTTCTAGAACAATTTTCCATTTTACCTAAATCTATATTACTAGTTTTTTAAGGCTTTTCAAAACTTTTTTCAGCATAGCTTCAAAATAACAATTGCGAGTCTCTAGAGTAAGAGATATTTTCTGTTTGACCTGTAGATTAGGAGACACAGACCAATCTTATATCTCCTCTTACACCTTTTACACAAGAAAGGTCAGTATCCGGAAACGAATTAACTGGTTTTTTTATTTAAAAAATCCTCAAAACAGTCTCAGCAAAGCTACACAGTATTTATAGAAATTCCCTAAAGCAAGACAGAGAATTTATTTAACCTGTAGATTAGGAGACGACGAAGCTTCCACAGTCTCCTTCCCATTCTTTTTTGACATGATTGAGCACACAGTAGAAAATATCTTCTAACCCACACAGTATAGAATGCACACAAGTGAATACAACACGGTGCTAAGTGAGTAAGAGTACTCACTTTTTTAAGGGGCATTTATACTTTGCTGAAGAAAATCGGGAGCAGATCCGCCACTGACTCGGACCAACTACAGCATTAGACGGCGCCCATACAGGCCAGATACTCCGGGATTATCCCACCTGAAGATCCGATTTGATCTTGATCAACTCACCCCAACATTTGCTACTACGCTCACTTGCCATCTCAACCCTAGCGCAGGCAGTAGCGTGCTGCAGGCAGCCCGACACAACAGAGAAGCTTTTAAAAAATACGCTACTGAGTGTATAGAGAGAGAGAGAGAGAGAGATATTATTTACCTTAAAGCAAGGTCAAGTCCAAAAATATCAAGTCTCATTATGTATACCAACTAAGAAAAACCGATGCGATCGATACCCGGTTCGAATCAACTTTCTAGCTTTTTGAACCTGGCTCAGGTTGATCCCACACATCCCATTACAAATTCAACTGATCCTTATATTCGGCTTAAGTCATGCAACCATCCACTAGGGTACAATATACCAACAAGGATCTTAACGGTGTACGATACACTGCATAGCAACAACACTTTTTTGTGATTAATTATTACTTCCAATTCCGACTCAAAGTCAAAATGTGGGTCTATAAAAGCCAGATGACACTTATACATAAACACGTCCAAGGTAACAGTAAGGAGTAACTATACTTAAGTAATATACATATCCGTATATTTGCTCCTCAAGTGTGTTAATCAAAAAATGTCCTACAATCGAGAACTGGTTTTTTCCATAGCAACAGCACACCTTTATCAATCAGGTGACTCTACTCAGAGAGCTACTTTACTCCGTTATGAACTACATCTATTCCCTCAATTAGGAACCTCTGTTTCCCAGACTAAATGGTGGTCATATCAGAATCGAGTGACTCATGTAACCCTTTGGGGTCGCGAGCATTTTAGGAACAATATTAGATTGGCGATGGTTACTGAGGCTCTGGGCCTAGGGCCACAGTAATATTACATAGAACATTCAATGAAGCCAGGTTTTTCAGAACGGTTATACCTGCTAGCCCAATTCCTTCCACCTCATATGATTTTTTTGTATCGTAGTTATGGTCATCAATTAAGAGGGTATTTTAACTGTACTCCATGCACCCGAGAGTATGGGTTAGTCTTGGCGACTCGTATCTTGCCTTTAGCAAAGCGCCCAAACACTTGCTTTTACTGCGGTAAATACTTATCAGCCCTACTTCTTTTTGTCCCATGTAAATAGAAGAGTCAGATGAAAGACCTCATGCTATTTTTGTGTGTGTGTGTGTGTGTGTGTGTGTGTGTGTGTGTGTGTGTGTGTGTGTGTGTGTGTGTGTGTGTGTGTGTGTGTGTGTGTGTGTGTGTGTGTGTGTGTGTGTGGTTTCCATGCGCGAAACCCTACAACATCTCGACATATCGAATGAGTCGGTGAAGGACCGAGATCAGCTGATTGGTCCATCCTCAGGAACCTCGTGTGAGGCTTCTGCCCTGCTATTGATTTTGTTGCCTCACGTGTCTTGCTAGCACCACAGAGCAGTGCCAAGCTGCCCCGTTGAAACTAGTGCACTTTTCCACAACTGTGTGTGCTGCAATTGCTTCCGCACCATCCAAGAATCCATCCCACAACTTTGTCTTGTTTTTCACCATCTGTTTTAAGATGCCTGCAATGACACCATTAGCTTTTTTTGAATCAAGGAGGGTGGATTTGGACTAAGCATGGATACTTTGTCTCTCTTCCAACGTGAAGTCATGGAAAACAATGATGTGTAAGTGTCTTGGTGTTTTATTTAAGTTCTTGATAGATTGTCTCCGGGTGTTGTTAATAATTTAGCCATAAAACCCACATGCTGTAAGAGGGTGACAAGGTGGAGAGGACTCCCCTGGCCTTAAGACAGTGATTGGAGTGGCTTTTCTTGTGATGTGTTCTGATGCAATTTACTCAAGCTATGTTGAACAAATACCAACCTCACTTTGATTGATCATGACAGATTTGTAAGAGGGTATTAGTGCAACAAGCACCCCCTTCTCTCTCTTTCTTACGTATATATTCACGTTTGCTTGATCATTGTCGATAGATTTCAAAGCAGACCAAGCACTCTCTCTCTCTCTCTCTCTCTCTCTCTCTCTCTCTCTCTCTCTCTCTCTCTCTCTCTCTCTCTCTCTCTCTCTCATTTCAGAGTTATGGAAGGCGTTTCTTCTGCACCATCCAAGAATGATTGGGCACTTTTCAGAGTTATGGAAGGCATTTCTGTAGCAGCATTTCCGAAGTGAACAGGTTCAACAAAATTGATTCTCATCTCCTATTTTACATACAATGTCTTCCGGCACTCGCAAGGGTTCTTCTTCTTCAACAAGGTCCACAACCATTGTGGAAAATGATCCAAAATCTCCTAAGTGTGGAGATAGCAACATAACCACCCAACCAACGACATCGGAAACCATGATCATGGAGTACTTGGTATCATTGCAAGAGACCGTAAACAAACAAGGCGAAGACTTACGAGTACTTGCAATGGAGAATGACACACTAAGGGTACTTGTGGTTGAGAATGAGAATCTCAAGAGAACACTTGAGATGCAAACAACACGTTTGATGCAACTTGAAGAGGAATTCAAGGAATGTAAACGCTCTCTTGTGGACTTGAATGCTTTGAAGGAGCAGATGAGCAAAGTAGAGCATGACCATGTATTGAAAGAGGAGAAATTTGACACTATGAGCCGTGATGTATGCGACATGAAAAATGTATGCACAAACAAGTCTTGGGCTGATGTATGTGGTAGCAATGTGGTTTCTAATTCCTCACTCATGCAAGCTATGGTTCAAACAAAGAATGTCGAGAATGTGGATGTGGAGGTGTTGAAGGAATGGGAGCGACGTTCCAAGAACATTGTTATTTGTGGAATTCCCGAAGAGAAGTTAAAGACACCTCCTTCTCTTGCCATTGTTATTGAAGATTTCTTCAAAACCCACTTTGGCATGTCTAGAGTTATGGTCTATGGAGCACATAGAGTGGGGAAGCAAGGAGCTCCTCGCTCGGGAGAACGGCCAATTGTATGCACCATGCCGGATGAGACCAAGCGAAAGATTATCCTTGATAATAGTTGGATCTATTTGAGGGATACAAAATGTTTTGTATGTGAAGATCGCACTATTAAGCAACAAAATATGCGTCGCAAGGCATATGAGGAAAAGAATAATAAAAACAAAGAGATCTCTCATGAAGAAAATGTGCCCAAGGAGGAGTCAAGTCTCTCAAGCAAATAGGGATGCGTGACCTATGAGACCGAGTTACAATTGAAAATATGCTTTTGGAATTGTAATGGATACCCATGGAATGCGGGGGTTGGCATTGATGAACTAACAAGCAAAGCCGATGTTGTACTTCTTGTTGAAACTTGCGAGCATGATACACAAAGGATTAACGGCTTGGAGGATTACAATGTACATTCATTGCTGTGGTCAAAGAATCTCAAGCAACGAAGAGGACAAGGAGGGTTAGCATGTAT
The DNA here is from genome assembly GCF_014529385.1 of Adiantum capillus-veneris. NCBI lineage: Eukaryota > Viridiplantae > Streptophyta > Polypodiopsida > Polypodiales > Pteridaceae > Adiantum > Adiantum capillus-veneris. Next base: position 600,288 of record NC_140937.1, read on the forward strand.
GGTTAAGAAATGATTGGAAGATTTTGTATCAATTGTGAAAGATGACAAGTACAAACGTTATGTATGGTTGAAAATTATGACACCAAAAAGAGTACCCATTTTTGTAGCCGGTTGCTACATTCCTCATCATGATTCTCCCTTTTATGCTTGCATGGATAGAGATCAACCATTTTCTGATTTGGAAGAGGACATTGCTTATTTCAAAGGTGAAAGTGATGTTATTGTATTTGGGGATATGAATGCTCGCACAAAAACATTGCAACATGATACTCAACAATTTGATATGCCATACATTTCAAGGGAGTTGGAGGAAGTTCACTTGTATGATCGTACTTCAATGGATGAGAAAGAGCCGGATCACTATGGAAAGTTACTTTTACACATGTGTAATAGCACGGGTATGCTCATTGCCAATGGTGTATCTTTGTGGAGTGGAACCAATGGATTTACATGTAGGAGACATAATGGGGATAGTGTGATTGACTATATGCTACTCTCTGAAGCCATCATGTATCGCATAAAGAGTTTTATGTTTGGTCAATGGACCCCGGAATCCGACCATCGCAACTTATGTATTGACCTTTCATGTGGAGAAGCAACTAAGCATGATAATCTCAGCCAAAGGAAAGAGAACTTATCACTATGTATGGATTTCAAACGGGCACCAATGTACATTGAAATGGTTGAGCAAAAATTATGGATGACAAAGCTTCAATGTGATGCACCATTGGAGACTAAATGGGAAGCTTTCAAGAAAGCTATTTGTTCTTGTGCGGAAGAATGCTTTGCTATAAAGCATCTCCATGGTATCAGCAAAGATAGATCACGCAAAAGGTGGTTTGATAAAGAATGTCAAGATGCTCGAAAGTCCTTGATAAAGCTTGATGCAACTATGGACAAAGACAACTATCAAAGTCATTTGCATACATACAAGGCATTGATTCAAAAGAAGAGAAGAAGATGGGAAGTAAAGCAACAAGAATTTCAAGTCCAAGAAAAGGCACATGCATGTGGAAGATTTTGGAGAAACTTGAGGGGCAAGCGGGTTGAGAATTTTGGTAACTTGAGTCTAGTGGATATGGACACACATTGTAGGCAATTATATGAGCAAGCAAATACTGAAAAAATGCCATTTTATGGTTCACTCCCATGTATGCCGTCTTTTTTACTATTGAGGATGTATGCGGTGGGCTTGAAAAGTTGGCCACTCGCAAAGCGGGAGATCTTCAAGGTATCAAGCCGGAGATGATCAAATGGACGGGAGATTTTACCTATGAGTGGATGTGTGATATGTTCAACCTTGCACTTCAACATGGTATGCCTTATGATTGGAGTACTAATTGGGTTAAGCCTTTGCATAAAGGAGGGGATGTAAAGAATGTAAGCAACTACCGGACTATAATGATTGGGTCTCTTATGGCAAAGTTGTTTGGGTGCATAATGGAGATGAAATTGAGTGATTGGGCTGAAGAGAATGACAAGCGTGCAAAGGGACAAGCGGGTTTTCGTCGATGCCATAGCACCATTGATCATCTTGTCACTCTTCGTGTTCTCATGGAGGAAAGTCGGTTGAAAGGCAAGCGATTGTATTGTTGTTTTGTGGACTTTAAGAAAGCCTTTGATATGATTCCACGTAACAATTTGTGGAGAATAAAGATGGAAGAACTCCAAGTGCCAAGTGAGTTTATGCTTGCGGTTTCTCGAATCTATGAGAAGGTGATTTGTCAATTGCTCATGGGAAGAGAAATTTCGGAAATTTTTGTAAGCACTATTGGGGTTAAACAAGGATGTCCATTGTCACCAACTCTCTTTGGTATATGCATCGATCAATTGGAACAAATGGTACGTGACTTTATGCAAGAAGAAGGCATTGAAGAGGTCACTATTTGCAATGCGGTAATCGTGCTTTTGTTGTATGCGGATGATGTAATGCTTCTAGCACACACTTTAGAGATGCACAAAAGCTTATGGTTGTCCTTGAGAACTTTTGCTTGCATAGTGGGCTGATTGTAAATGAATCCAAAACAAAGGTTATGCTTGTGAAAACCAACCATAAGGAGAAGCCATGCATTGTGTACAACAACGAGACACTTGAAGTTGTTGAGAGCTTTAAGTACCTTGGCCTTGAGGTTCCATCCAATCACAAGTGGCATGAATGTGCTATGCATCGTTTGGAAGCGGGAAAGAGAGCATATTATGCATTTGAGAACATGTGTAATGCGGGAAACATCAAGTGTTGGGTTCTCAAGAAGTATCTTTTTGATGCATTGGTGACACCGATTCTTCTTTATGGAGTTGAAGTGTGGGGCGGGAGCATCTCAAAGTCTACTTGGAAAGAGTTTGAGAATGTCCAAAAGCGTTTTCTTACAAACTTTCTCCAAGTTAAGACACAAACACCATATATGCTCCTACTTCTTGAGTCGGGATCTCTTCCAATTGAGGTTATGGGCATGGAAAGGGTTGTGGAGTACATGATAAAGATGCGTCAAAACCCCTCACATCGACTTCCTACAATTGCATGGGAAGCAAGCAAAAAAGTTCAAAAGACGCATAAAAGCAAGATCTTGAGCACGGGATGGATGCAAGACAAAAAGAAGTGGTTTGGGAGATGGGATGCATTACACTTGCTACATGATGCTTCAATTGACTCTCAAGTGAATGAAGCTTTTCTACAACGCTAATGTATTACCGCTTGGGAGAAATCCGGTGGGTCACGCTTCATACATTACACCACCTATATTGCCCCCAACTACAAAACCATGTTCTTCGCTGAGAGAGGAAACCGTACTCACACTTACATGCATGAGCCTATTCCCTTGTCCGCGATACGCACTATCGCAGCAATTCGTCTTAGCTCCCATTTCCTTCGATGCGAGATAGGGCATTGGGGCAATGGAGAAGAGTCAAATCGATTGTGCACATTATGCTCACTGCAAGTTCGAGAGTCTGAGTACCACACACTACTAGAGTGCTCAATTTTTTATCACATCCGAACTTGCTTCTCTCACATTTTCAGCCATAACTTAGACCTACACACTTTCCTCTCCCAGCCAAAGTGTGGGCTCTCCATTGCGACTCTCATCACTACAATTTTGGAGCATCGAGAGTCACTCATCAGCCATACACATACTACATTACATGTAACTTTGGTCCCATAGGTCATATTTGACCTCCGAGGACGATAATAAAATCTATCTCTCTCTCTCTCTCTCTCTCTCTCTCTCTCTCTCTCTCTCTCAACGATTTGATATGCCATACATTTCAAGGGAGTTGGAGGAATTTCACTTGTATGATCGTACTTCAATGGATGAGAAAGAGCCGGATCACTATGGAAAGTTACTTTTACACATGTGTAATAGCACGGGTATGCTCATTGCCAATGGTGTATCTTTGTGGAGTGGAACCAATGGATTTACATGTAGAAGACATAATGGGGATAGTGTGATTGACTATATGCTACTCTCTGAAGCCATCATGTATCGCATAAAGAGTTTTATGTTTGGTCAATGGACCCCGGAATCCGACCATCGCACCTTATGTATTGACCTTTCATGTGGAGAAGCAACTAAGCATGATAATCTCAGCCAAAGGAAAGAGAAGTTATCACTATGTATGGATTTCAAACGGGCACCAATGTACATTGAAATGGTTGAGCAAAAATTATGGATGACAAAGCTTCAATGTGATGCACCATTGGAAACTAAATGGGAAGCTTTCAAGAAAGCTATTTGTTCTTGTGCGGAAGAATGCTTTGCCATAAAGCATCTCCATGGTATCCACAAAGATAGATCACGCAAAAGGTGGTTTGATAAAGAATGTCAAGATACTCGAAAGTCCTTGATAAAGCTTGATGCAACTATGGACAAAGACAACTATCAAAGTCATTTGCGTACATACAAGGCATTGATTCAAAAGAAGAGAAGAAGATGGGAAGTAAAGCAACAAGAATTTCAAGTCCAAGAAAAGGCACATGCATGTGGAAGATTTTGGAGAAACTTGAGAGGCAAGCGGGTTGAGAATTTTGGTAACTTGAGTCTAGTGGATATGTACACACATTGTAGGCAATTATATGAGCAAGAAAATACTGAAAAAATGCCATTTTATGGTTCACTCGCATGTATGCCGTCTTTTTTTACTATTGAGGATGTATGCGGTGGGCTTGAAAAGTTGGCCACTCGCAAAGCGGGAGATCTTCAAGGTATCAAGCCGGAGATGATCAAATGGATGGGAGATTTTACCCATGAGTGGATGTGTGATATGTTCAACCTTGCACTTCAACATGGTATGCCTTATGATTGGAGTACTAATTGGGTTAAGCCTTTGCATAAAGGAGGGGATGTAAAGAATGTAAGCAACTACCGGACTATAATGATTGGGTCTCTTATGGCAAAGTTGTTTGGGTGCATAATGGAGATTAAATTGAGTGATTGGGCTGAAGAGAATGACAAGCGTGCAAAGGGACAAGCGGGTTTTCGTCGATGCCATAGCACCATTGATCATCTTGTCACTCTTCGTGTTCTCATGGAGGAAAGTCGGTTGAAAGGCAAGCGATTGTATTGTTGTTTTGTGGACTTTAAGAAAGCCTTTGATATGATTCCACGTAACAATTTGTGGAGAATAAAGATGGAAGAACTCCAAGTGCCAAGTGAGTTTATGCTTGCGGTTTCTCGAATCTATGAGAAGGTGATTTGTCAATTGCGCATGGGAAGAGAAATTTCAGAAATTTTTGTAAGCACTATTGGGGTTAAACAAGGATGTCCATTATCACCAACTCTCTTTCGTCTATGAATCGATCAATTGGAACAAATGGTACTTGACTTTATGCAAGAAGAAGGCATTGAAGAGGTCACTATTTGCAATGCGGTAATCGTGCTTTTGTTGTATGCGGATGATGTAGTGCTTCTAGCACACACTTTAGAAGATGCACAAAAGCTTATGGTTGTCCTTGAGAACTTTTGCTTGCATAGTGGGCTGATTGTAAATGAATCCAAAACAAAGGTTATGCTTGTGAAAACCAACCATAAGGAGAAGCCATGCATTGTGTACAACAACGAGACACTTGAAGTTGTTGAGAGCTTTAAGTACCTTGGCCTTGAGGTTCCATCCAATCACAAGTGGCATGAATGTGCTATGCGTCATTTGGAAGCGGGAAAGAGAGCATATTATGCATTTGAGAACATGTGTAATGCGGGAAACATCAAGTGTTGGGTTCTCAAGAAGTATCTTTTTGATGCATTGGTGACACCGGTTCTTCTTTATGGAGTTGAAGTGTGGGGCGGGAGCATCTCAAAGTCTACTTGGAAAGAGTTTGAGAATGTCCAAAAGCGTTTTCTTACAAACTTTCTCCAAGCTAAGACACAAACACCATATATGCTCTTACTTCTTGAGTCGGGATCTCTTCCAATTGAGGTTATGGGCATGGAAAGGGTTGTGGAGTACATGATAAAGATGCGTCAAAACCCCTCACATCGACTTCCTACAATTGCATGGGAAGCAAGCAAAAAAGTTCAAAAGACGCATAAAAGCAAGATCTTGAGCACGGGATGGATGCAAGACATAAAGAAGTGGTTTGGGAGATGGGATGCATTACACTTGCTACATGATGCTTCAATTGACTCTCAAGTGAATGAAGCTTTTCTACAACGCCAATGTATTACCGCTTGGGAGAAATCCGGTGGGTCACGCTTCATACATTACACCACCTATATTGCCCCCAACTACAAAACCATGTTCTTCGCTGAGAGAGGAAACCGTACTCACACTTACATGCTTGAGCCTATTCCCTTGTCCGCGATACGCACTATCGCAGCAATTCGGCTTACCTCCCATTTCCTTGGATGCGAGATAGGGCGTTGGGGCAATGGAGAAGAGTCAAATCGATTGTGCACATTATGCTCACTGCAAGTTCGAGAGTCTGAGTACCACACACTACTAGAGTGCTCAGCTTTTGATCACATCCGAACTTGCTTCTCTCATATTTTCAGCCATAACTTAGACCTACACACTTTCCTCTCCCAGCCAAAGTGTGGGCTCTCCATTGCGACTCTCATCACTACAATTTTGGAGCATCGAGAGTCACTCATCAGCCATACACATACTACATCACATGTAACTTTGGTCCCATAGGTCATAGTTGACCTCCGAGGACGATAATAAAATCTATCTATCTATCTATTTCTCTCTCCGCGTCCTAGTTCACATTCAAAACTAGGTAGTGCCCCAAATTTGTGTAGGGTTAGGTTGCAGGTTTATGTGTATGTTTGTTGTTTTTACGAACCCCAACCCAATTGAGCAGCACGGGAGCTTAGAAGGGTGCTTAGAGGCCACTCTTCTTGTTGCCTGCACCGGACCACCTCAATATATTGTTTTGTCACCATGAACTGAATTGGCACGTGATCGTGTGGGAGGGTGTCTAACCTCACTCCTATCTTATTTCAGACATAGTGAGAACCATGAATATAATTGTCAATCCATGGGACAAATCTAACTCAACTAGTGCATAGAGGCTACAAGATGTTGTCAATCTCTTGGAAAACAACAAACAACTCGTATCTAACCCAAGCTACACTCAGGTGACTGAAATCACCAAAAGCTAATCGCTCATCGACAAACAAATCACATCCGTTACAGCATCAAATGACATCCAAACATCACAAGACTTCTAGGACATGTTTATAAGATCTAAGCACACATGCTTATGGTCTCAAACCTTGCTTTAGATCAAGTGCAAAAATTGTGATCATTAACAACAGTGAGTTTTTGACCTAACCGTTTTCGACCTAGAATGTATCTAAATGCTTAGCAATGATACCCTAGTACCCTGCCTATACTTAGTTTTTTATTTTAAAGCTTAAATTCCTACTTATAGTGAAATTAGGCCGCAAGCCGATGACGTCAAAAGCTACAAAATATCGTGAAATGCTTACGTCAATATGTAGAGCTCTTACCTATGGTTGCAATGCAACAGACGCGACTACAATGTGACAACGAAGAGGGAGTAGGAAACACGAGAAGGAGAGAAGTGAGCACCGTTAGCTCACATTGTGTTTCTATTATCCAAAGCTTATAAAAAACTTACAAAAATTGACTTTTATACCTTAGCCAAGGTTTTTGGTGGTCAAAGATAATAATCTGAGAGCTCTAACTAAAGACAGATTGATACAATATGGAAGCTTGTAGCCCCGGGTCATCAATTACAATCTTTATCCGAAAAGAAGGAGTTACAATATTCCCAATTCATCAAAATAATAAGTGTTTTAACAATGAAAGCTCCAAAAGATGTGATCCGAGTTAGCTTACGACACAGCTTCATGGGCTGAAGTAATCTTTGGGTTGATGGCTGGCAAGGTGATCTTTCAGCATGTGGAGTGACTTCTCATATCTAAATCTTCTTTCTTTGTCAGGAACCTGCAAGATGGTGACCCTCTTTTTGAGCTCAATGGCTGAGTAGCCAACAAATCTGGAGGTTAGGTTGCACTAGCCCAAATATCTTCATTCGCCACGTGAAGAACCCTGTGTAAAATGCTTCCTCAAATGCCAACATATTGCTAGATTGCAAGAACATGCATCAGGCGTAGAAGCCATAAAGAACTTCTTCGGAAGGCTGTGCATTTAGGTCATAGCAGAGACCCTTATTGCCTTCAAGGAATGACATCCACGGGGCTCCTACTTGCTCTGGATCTTGAAAAGCTTCGATGTATGTGAGCAGCATTCGGAAAATTTTGTAGAGCATGACACGTGAGAGATCAGGGAGGCTTTTGAAGAATGTCATGGTGACTGTTAGGGTTTTCACCATGTATTCTTCTATCGGTGTTTTGCTCTGGAGCTGGCAATCTTGGATAGTTCATCCATATAGGCCGCTTCTTAGTCAGTGCCATGTGCTCGCCATGTCCTTACCCATGGTACAAGACAAAAGGTTGGGTTTTTCTGAAGTGCGGTAGGTGCTCTTGTGAACAGAATCAAATATCTGGGACTGTTGTTCAACTAGGTCTTTCTCACTTGGGGTGGACATCCTCTGTGTCTTCCATCTGCATATCTTTGTATAATATTTTCTTGATCTAGAGTAGCTCTACCTTGATCAAAGGATATGGCAATGATTTTTGATGCCATCGTGCCTTTATTTGGTTGGGAGTGAGCTGAGTGACGTTGACTAAATGGAGGACCCTCAACTCTCAATCCATCACTACTTTCCATTTGGCATCTGTCTCTTGGCCAACCTGCGCCTTGTGTGCATCTTCCTCAGCTTTTAGACAGCTGGACCATGGGCACTTGCTCAGCATCTGTGAATGGTACTTGAAAATCTTCTTCTTGTAGCCCTTTTGATGGTTGTGTTTTCATCTCAGCAAACGAGACTAAGGGAATTTCAACATTTTGTTGCTCAGAGGCACCAGCTTCTTCTTGTTTCTGGTTGTTCCTCTTGCAGTAGCTGATTGACTCTCTTTAGATCTGTTGTCTCCTTGAGAAATTTTTATTATCTTTGTACCCGCATCAGTTCAAGGTCTCTTTGTTGTGACTACTCTAGCTTTAGCTCTAGCTCAATATCTTTATTCTTCTTTTCTAAAGCCTTTTATACCTCATCTATACCTTTATGGAAGCGACAACAGGATTTTCTCTTATCTGTCTCAAGAAAGCTACCTGATCATTGATCCTTTGCTCTGAGTATTGCAGCAATGCATTTGCTACGTTGAGATGCACTTGGATCTTTTGTACTGACAGAGTTATGGTTGGGAGTTCATTTGTTACCTCTGTCAGTTGTTGGTATTTGGTCTTGCAGGCATCTGATAACTTCGTGAGAAGTTTGATTAGCTCCTCAATTTCTTTTTGTTGCTTCTCTTTGGCTAGCTGGTGTTGTTCAGCTTCAGCTCTCAACTCTTGGATTTTCTCTGTAGATTTGAGATGAAATTCATTTTGTCATCTAATTCTCCTTGTAGAGCATCGATGACCATTTCAAGCTCTCTAGCCTTAGCACTGTGGCTAAGTGCTTCTGTTCACATTTTCACGGTCATCATCTGCATCTGCTTGGCATGTTCATTCACTTGTATGATGACTTCATTGTTTGTTTGCCAATCTTTAGGCTCTATAGGCTATCTGGATGTTTCAATCATTTCATCTTGTAGCTCTTTCGGTGGTTCTATGGTAGTTTCTTGCAGTTGTGGTGAGGTTCTACCTCTCCTTGAGTCTGTGCGGATACCTCTGTTGCTTCGATTACTTGAGGCCTTGTCGTTGCCTCTGTGGTTTCCTATTGGGTGATTGTAGAAGGTGCGACCTCTGTCTATTCAATTGGCCTTGGTTGCTCAAAATTGGTTGCTATCGGTTGTTCAAAACTTGCTTCTTCATGCGGTTCAGGCTCCTCTTTGGCTTCCTCGCCTTCAGTGGATCAAACTATTGGTGAAGGGGGAGGTCTTGGCATCGGATGGTCTACCTGTTCTATAGCGGGTGAGGTAGGCTTCAAAGAAATTTCCTCCTGATAGTGTTGTGCCTCACTTTGTGCAGTAGTCTCCACTTGAGTTTGTTGCTCTACAAGTTCTTCTCTTGCTCTTCTCTTAGCTTCCTAAGCTTCTTTTAGCTTTAGTGCTTCTACCTCTGCATACATTCTTTCAAGAAAATTTGTGGGGTCCTCTGCTTCTTTCCATACAGGGTTCTTAGTTTTGGGACCCCTTATCTCTTTGGGAACCCACCTTTCTAGGTCCTCACCTGCAGCTTGGCGTCTTCTTTCATAAGTTTGTTTCTCTCTTTCAAACCTTGCCTTCTTCTGTTGAGGTTCCTCTTGGTGTGCAGCTACTGCTTTCTTCTTCATCTCTTCAATCCTGGCTCGTCTTTCCTCGTTCTCTAAGCTCTCACTGCTATGAGCTTCGTGGGAGCTTTCAGCAGATTCTTCATCATATTTATAAACTCTCTTTGACAACCGTGTGGTTCTAGGAGAAGGGTGTGCAGACACAATCCATGTGTTCTGATCTGGGACAGGCAGCCAATTGTCGGCCATGCCAATAGCATGGTATGTTATTCTTGTCAGTACCTCAGGCGCACCTAGATAGGTGATCTTACCTTCTTTCTTGGTGCCCTTTAGTGTGGATAGCACATACTGAGCCTGATCAATTGGTTGTCTGGTTGTCGACTTCAACACTTGGGTGAATGAAGTCGCAACTGCATGATTTGGTGTGGTGTACCGTGGCGGTCTCTTTGCTAGAAAATGGAAGTTCTGATGATACAAACGTGCTGGTTCTTCCACTTGCCTTTGGATGAGGTTGGCAAAGGTTGCAGTAGTAGTCTCCTTGATGAAGGTTACTCCTGTCTTTCCATCTCGGGCCCTCATTATCATCCCTTCAATTGGCAACTTTAGTGCCTCGGCCACAATTTCCTTTGTGATAACCACTTCTACTTTCTGCCCTTGTTGGTCGGTGATTTGGGCTGATCCATCCTCTTTATTTGTAGCCAGCAACTCAGAGGCTTTCTAGAAATCTACACCGCATGGTTCTTGGTTGTAGAAGTTCCTCAGACCCATCCTGTTGTTGGCCTCCTTTGTGTCTGTCTTTGCAGCGACATCATAGATCTCTTTTGGTAGCAGTTGTAGCTCTACTTGGTGTAGGCTTCTTCACTTTTGAACCTACCTATGAAAATTATTGTATTATTTTTCTCAAGTTGTTCTCTAGATAAATATGTTGCTTGGGCCGTCTTTACTGAACTTGGGTCTAGTTGGTAGGGTGGCAGCTCTTGCAGCTTCTCTTTTTGGGACACCCTCTTCTTGGCCTTCTCTACAGCTTGTATTGCTCTTGTTAAGTGAATACAGTGCCAAAGTTAGAAAATCTTTACAGTTTTTGCTATGAAATTCCCTTCATTCTGAATTGCTGACAAATTGAGTCCAATCAAATCAAATTTGAAACATGCATAGATGCATAAAAACATGTAAAGATCAAAATCATAAAGTACAAGCAAAACTTTGTAACAAAAGTAAATAATCGCGATTATTTACAACTGAGTGATTTTCCAACTTTTTGCATTTTTGACATGATAGGCTTGAAATATATAGCAATTAGATACTCTGAGTGAAGTGTGGGCTCATTTGAGTGCACAGGGTGGAAATGGTGCCAGATTTAGGCTTTTTGTCTCTAAGACAATAGATATAAAGGGATTTTGAGATTTTGAGATCCAAATTTGCTCAAACTTGGTCAGTGGGCTTGAGACATCATGTGCTTTGGTCCCATAAGGTCAAAATTGCAATTTCCCCTCATCTTGGCAAAAAAGTAAATAATCTTGATGATTAACTTTTTCATCAAAATGAACATTTTTTGGTGCAACTTGGTTCTAGGCTTGATGTAGACCCTGTGTATGAGATATGGGATGATTTGGATCAAAAAATGTAACTGATAACGCAAAATTTGGATTGGAAATACTTCTTTGTGTTTTTGGACTATTTTCTAAGTTTTCTTTGATTATTTTGGCTCATACTTGAAATGTGGCATGTAATAGGTGTGTTCAAATGATAGGTGAAGTGAAGGTATCATTTTCAAGCCAACAAAGTACAAATTACATAATCGTTCCACACGAGACGGAGCACGCGTGCTGACACATCTACGAGCTCTTTGTGGTCGTAAGTGTATCAAACAATGTCTATTTTATGTCTATAGGTAGTCATTAGAATTGTGGAAACATAATCTACACATAGGAACTCATAGATTTCAATTTTGGGCACTTCCAAAATCTGGCTCTATCTTCATACGCGTTTTCTGTGGATGGGTTTAGAGTTAGGGTTTTGAGTGTAGAGGCTTTGGGGCAAGTGTATCCTACTGAAGGGATGGTGTTCCTTAAGTTTCATATGATTCATGTATGGTTTGTTAAGTTTCCTTCCGTTTGTGTGTATGTGGGTTGGGTGGTGTAGTTGAGAGTAGTGAGATTCTAGATCGTGGTTTAGTTAGCCTTCCAGAGTGTTGTATGCGTGGGATTGTATCAGCTTGACAAGCTAAAGAGATTCCGTTTGTGCACCTGTCATATCATTTGTGTCCTTGATTGACGTTATGTTGATCTAGGTTTGTTGCATGCACTTTATAGGTGTTGTGATTCGCTCCCCCAACATGATGTGACTAAAAGCTGAGCACTCTAGTAATGTGTGGAACTCAGACACTCGAACTTGCAGTGAGCATAATGTGCACAATTGATTTTACTCTCTCCATTTTCCCAACACACTGTCTCACATCGAAGGGAGTGGGAGCTAATCCAAACAACTGTGATAGTGCATATCGCTGGCAAGGGGATAGGCTCAAGCATGCAAGTGTAAGTACGGTTTTCTCTTTTAGTGATTTACAAGGTTTTGTAGTTGGGGGAAATATGGGTGGTGTAATGTATGAAGTGTTACCCACTGGATTCCTCCCAAGCCATAATACATTGACAATGTAGAAATGCTTCATTGACTTGCGAGTCAATTGAGGCATCACGTAGCAAGTGTAATGCATCCCATTACCCAAATCACTTCTTTATGTCTTGCATCCATCCCATGCTTAAGATCTTTCTTTTGTGTGTCTTTTGAACTTGTTTGCTTGCTTCCCATGCAATTGTAGGAAGTCAATCTTAGGGGTTTTGATGCATCTTCATCATGTACTTCAGAACCCTTTCCATGCCCATAACCTCGATTGGAAGAGATTCCGACTCAAGAAGTAAGCATATATGGTGTTTGTGTCTTAACTTGGAGAGAGCTTGTAAGAAAATGCTTTTGGATATTCTCAAGCTCTTTCCAAGTAGACTTTGAGATGCTCCCTCCCCATACTTCAACTCCATAAATAAAGAAGAGCCGGTGTCACCAATGTGTCAAAAAGGTACTTCTTGAGAACCCAACACTTGATGCTTTCTGCATTACACATGTTCTCAAATGCATAGTATGCTCTTTTTTCAGCTTCCAAATGACACATAGCACCTTCATGCCACTTGTGATTGGCCAAAACCTCAAGGCCAAGGTACTAAAATCTCTTAGTAACTTCAAGTGTCTCATTGTTGTACACAATGCATGGCTTCTCCTTATGCTTGGTTTCGGCTTCTCCTTATGCTTGGTTTCACAAGCATAACCTTTGTTTTGGATTTATTCACAATCAGCCTACTATGCAAGAAAAAGTTCTCAAGGACAACCGTAAGCTTTTGTGTATTTTCTAAAGTGTGTGCTAGAAGCACTATATCATCCTCATACAACGCATGCATGATTACCACATTGCAAATAGTGACCTGCATAAAGTCAAGTACCATTTGTTCCAATTGATTGATGCATAGATCAAAGAGAGTTGGTGACAATGAACATCCTTGTTTAACCCCAATAGTGCTTGCATTTTTTTTGAAATTCCTCTTTCCATGCGTAATTGACACATCACCTTCTCATAGATTTGAGAAACTTCAAGCATAAGCTCACTTGGCACTTGGAGTTCTTCCGTCATTCTTCACAATTTTTTACGTGGAATCATATCAAAGGCATTCTTATAGTCCATAAAACAATAATAGAATCACTTGCCTTTCAAGTGACTTTCCTTCATGAGAACACAAAGAGTGACAAGATGATCAATGGTGCTATGGAATCCACAAAAATCCGCTTGTCCTTTGTATGCTTGTCATTCTCTTCAACCCAATTACTCAATTTCATCTCCATTATACACCCAAACAACTTTTTCATAAGAGACCCAATCATTATGGTCCGATAGTTGTTTACATTCTTTATATCCCCTCCTTTATGCAAAGGCTCGATCCAATTAGTACTCCAATCATAAGGCATACCATGTTGAAGTGCAGGGTTGAACATATCAGACATCCACTCATGTGAAAAATTTCCCGTCCATTTAATCATCTCTGGCTTGATACCTTGAAGATATCTAGCTTTGCAAGTGGCAAACTTTTCAAGCCCACCGCACACATCCTCAATAGTAAAAGAGAGGACATACATGGGAGTGCACCATAAAATGGTATTTTTCCAGCATTTGGTTGCTCATATAGTTGCCTACAATGTGTGTACATATCCACAAGACTCAAGTTTTGTTTTTCCCTCAAGTTTCTCCAAAATCTTCCACAAGCACGTTACTTTTCTTGGACTTGAATTTTTTTTTGCTTTACTTCCCATCTACTTCTCTTCTTTTGAATCAATGCCTTGTATGTATGCAAATAACTTTGATAGTTGTCTTTGTCCATAGTTGCATCAAGCTTTATCAAGGACTTTTGAGCATCTTGACATTCTATATCAAACCACCTTTTGTGTGACCTATCTTTATTGATACCATCGACATGCTTTATGGCAATTAAGAATTATTTGGAACAAGAATTAATAACTTTCTTGAAATCTTTCCACCTAGTTTTCAATGGCTAGTCATATTGAATCTTTGTCATCCATAACTTTTGCTCAACCATTTCGATGTACATTGGTGTCCGTTTGAAATCCATACATAGTGATATATTCTCTTCCCTTTGGTTGAGATTATTATGCTTAGTTGCTTCTCCATAAGCAAGGTCAAGACATAAGGTCTAATGGTCTGATTCTGGGGTCCATTGGTCATTAAAAAAATTCTTTATCTGATACGTGATGGCTTCAGAGAGTAGCATATAGTCAATCAAACTATCCCCATTAGGTTTTATACATGTAAATCCATTGGTTCCACTCCACAAAGATACACCATTGGCAATGAGCATATCCATGTTATTACATGTGTAAAAGTAACTCTTCATAGTGATCCATCTCTTTCTCATTCATTGAAGTACAATCATACAAGTGAACTCCTCCAACTCCCTTGAAATGTATGGCATATCAAATTGTTGAGTATCATGTTGCAATGTTTTTGTGCGAGCATTCATATCTCCAAAGACAATAAAATCACCTTTGCCTTTGAAATAGAGGAATAAGAAAAACAAGGAGATCTCTCACAAAGAAAATGGGCCCAAGGAGGAGGCAAGTCCCTCAAGAAAATAGGAATATGAGACCTATGAGGCCGAGTTACAATTAAAAATATGCTTTTTGGAATTGCGATAGATACCCATGGAATGCAGGGATTGGCATTGATGAACTAACAAGCAAAGCCGATGTTGTACTTCTTGTTGAAATTGGGAGCATGATACACATAGGATTAACGGATTGGAGGATTACAAATGTACATTCATTGACGTGGTCAAATAATTTCAAACAACAAAGAGGGCAAGGAGGGGTAGCATGTATGGTTAAGAAAGGATTGGAGGATTTAGTATCAATTGTGAAAGATGACAAGTACAAACATTATGTATGGCTAAAAACTATGACACCAATTTTTGTAGCCAGTTGCTACATTCTTAATTTGATTCCCCCTTTTATGCTTACATGGATAGAGATCAGCCATTTTTTTATTTAAACCTCTTCTCATATTCCTTGTGACACATATTTTCTTGCTTAATAGTGTTTCCACACACAAAATATTTTGTATCCCTCGAATAGATCCAACTATAGCAAGGATAATCTTTCATTTGGTCTCATCTGGCATGGTGCATACATTTGGACGTCTTCCTGAGCAAGGAGCTCCTTGCTTAATCACTATATGTACTCCATAGACAATAACTCCGGACATGCCAAAGTGGGTTATGAAGAGATCTTTGATAACAATGGCAAGAGAAGGAGGTGTCTCTAACTTCTCTTTGGGAATTCCATGAGTAACACTATTCTTGGAACATCGCTCCCGTTCCTTCAACTCCTCTACAGCCACATTCTCAACATTCTTTGTTTAAGCCATAGCTTGCATGAGGGAGAAATTAGGAACCACATTTCTACCACATACATCAGTCCAAGACTTGTTTGTGCATATATTTTTCATGTTGCATGCATCCCAGCACCTGGTGTCAAGTTTCTTCTCTTTCAATACATGGTCATGCTCGACTTTGCTCATGCACTCCTTCAAAACATTCAAGTCCACAAGAGAGCATTTACATTCCTTTACATCCTTCTCAAGTTGCATCAAACGTATTGTTTGCATCTAAAGTGTTCTCTTGAGATTCTCATTCTCAACCACAAGAACCCTTAGCGTGTCATTCTCCATTGTAAGTGTCCGTAAGTCTTCACCTTGTATGTTTATTGTCTCTTGCAATGATACTAAGTACGTCATGATCATGGTTTTTGATATCGTTGGTGGAGTGGTTGTGTTGCTATCTCCACACTTAGGAGATTTTGGATTATTCTCTACAATGGTTGTGGACTTTGTTGAAGAAGAAGAACCCTTGCGAGTGTCGAAAGACATTGTATGTAGAATAAGAGATGGGAGTCAACTTTTTTGAACCTTTTCACTAATAAATGTTGCTACAAAATTTTCTTCCATAATTCTAAAAATTTATATCTTTACATCAATGCGTAGAGGGCATTGTGCTCTTTGATTGAGGCTATAGATCACCTAAGTCGGAGTTTGAATGAAGAAGTTATGATCAAAAGAGTGAACTAGTGTTTACTAGGTCTAAAACGACTCACTAGAGAGAGAGAGAGAGAGAGAGAGAGAGAATGTAGATTTCTTTTTTCTTAAATACACAAATACAAAAACTCTCTCTCTACTAACCAACCTCTCAGATTTGGAACCGCCTCCAACCTCGGACCTAATTTGGCCTAGCATTGACTTCCAAGCTTAAGAATCAACCCTTCAATCTCTAATCTCCAGCCTCAAAGAGCTCAATGGCCTCATTTACTACCCCTATTCACACACGCAGGAGTTTTCTTATTGTGGTGGTTGAGCCAAGTAAGGACTCCATCGCGCACCGATATGCAGATATCATATCCATCAAAATTCAGATTCAAGCACTCATCGGAAGAACTCAAGCGATGCTTGTGTAAGCTTGAAGAAACAAAGGAAGCAGAGAGCCAATATCTGTTTGCAAAAGCACACAAAGTGGAAGTATCCCTGATTGAAACTATCTTCGTGGTCAAAACGGAAGCACGAAACAACACATAAAATCACAGAGAAGCTCAATTTCAAGATATAAGCAGTCTTCCACGGATGCCAAAATCTCTTAGCCTCAAGATCAGGAACGGAGGGATCCATCCAACATGCTGTACCGATAAGGACACCCTTGAAGAAGCAATCACAAAGCTTAGTGATATTCTTCAACCAGTGAACGTCAAGCCCGAATCCATCTCTTGGATCAATGACACACATTGACATGTGCCACCCGAGCATTGTATCCTTAATTTCAGGACAAAGAAGAACGGATGATGCTACTACACCAATCCCACCTCCTCAAGGGGAGAAAGATCTAGATTTGCTCAGGAATTGACAACAAATCAACTCAAGGCTAAAGCAAGTAAACTCAAGAAGATTCATCAATCCCACAATAAGATAAATGGCCAATCTACTAACGGATAAAGCCATCATCTAGGAGTTTCAAAGTCCCATACCGGCCTCCTCCATCCCCTCACCTGATTCCCTTAGTTTTTTTTTTTTCTCCTCCCAATGGACCCTCAATCCTTAATTGATGTGTATCTGACACCCTCACTCAAAAACCATTGTAATGCTCTATTTTTGGTTCCATAGGTCATATCTGACCTCCATGGATGATAATTTGATCTGTGTGTGTGTGTGTGTGTGTGGGATGTCTCGACCCCCATTGAGAGAGTTGAGTGAAGAGACTCCTTTGAAGTGCTCCACAATGTTGAATGGTGCAAAGAAAGTACTTCAAAGTGCTTTCAAGGAATCAATCAACACTTTGAAGCACATTAACTCCTCACAAGGAGCACATAGTGGTGACTAGGTGGTAAGAAAGTGCTTTGAAGTGCTCAATGTTGCTTAATAGGTGGTCAAAAATTGATTTGAAATGCTTTATGGTGCAAAGAAAGTGGTAACTAGGTGGTTATAAAGTGTTTTGAAATACTCAATGGTGACTACAATATGCTTGAAAGTGCTTAACATGTGGTCAGAAAGTGGTGAGAAAGTTCTTGAAAGTGTTGAAAGGGTCCTTGATTGTACTTTGAAGTGCTTTGACATAGCTCTATACTATTTACTAGGTGGTTATAAAATTTTGACCGAGTGGAAAGGATTGAGTGAGGAGACTACTTTGAAGTGCTCCACAATACTGAATGGTGCTTAGAAAGTACTTCAAAGTGCTTTCCAGGAACCAATCTGCAGTCTGAAGCACTTTAACTGCTCACTACTACAAGGAGTAAAAGTGGTGGCTAGGTGATAAGAAAGTTCTTTGAAGTGCTCACTGTTGCTCAATAGGTGGTCAGAAAGTGATTTGAAATACTTTTTGGTGCCGAGAAAGTGGTAACCAAGTGCTTTGAAAGTGCTCTGAAGAGCTCAATGGTGCCTACAACATGCTTCAAAGGGCTTAATAGGTGGTCAAAAAGTGGTGAGAAAGTGCTGAAAGGGTCCTTGAAATTACTTTGAAGTACTTTGACATAGATCCTAACTGCCTACTAGGTGGTTATGAAGTTTAAACCAAGTGGTAAGTATTGCGTGAAGAGACTACTTTGAAGTGCTCCACAATGTTGAACGGTGCTTAGAAAGTACTACAAAGTGCTTCCAAGGAACCAATGTGCACTCTGAAGCACTTTCTCTACTCACAAGGAGTACCAAGTGGTGACTTGGTGATAAGAAAGTGCTTTGAAGTGCTCAATGTTGCTAAATAGGTTAACTTCGGGATTTCCTTGGGTCATAAGTCTCCAAGTACTAGTAAAAGTCTAGTAAGAATCTGGTAATGCATCAAGAACAATCTACACAAGGGAATTGTCTGAAATGACTTCACCTGCAAAAATAAGTTTCTCATTGATATCCTTGACACTAGCAAGTTCCTCATGCACAATCTTCGATTCCATCTCTTTATGCAAAAAAGCAATTTTAGCCTCATTGCGGCTTGCATAAAGACCAGCCAAAATATCCCAAGCCTGTTTTGTAGATTTTGCTGAAGGACGTGAGGAACAATGGTGCACTTCACAGACAATGCAATCAATGCATGAGCCTGCGCATCCTTTACATCCCAACGAGATTGTTCTGCCGTAGGCAAAACAACTCTAATAGCAGCAATCCTTGCAGCAAGACCTGCAACATCCTCAACATCGCATGCATCGTCAAAACCAGGACGTACATCAATGCCCTGGAAAATATTCTATATGCCCTTTGACACAAGAACATGTTGCATCATGTAATTAAGCCCACATAGGGTAATTTGTCCCTATCCAACCTGTCTCAGCAGCAGACATCTTGAACACATTTGTGTTGTTGTCAGCCATTGTAAATGTTGCACATGATGTGAAAACTGCCCAATAAGAGGAGAAACAAAGGGGAACAACACGTGCTATATACTTTTTACTTTGCTTTTTTTAGTGCATTTTATTATTTTCTTTAACTTTTTCAATAAGCGGGTCAAACATTAATAATAAATAGAAAATGAGCTCAGATGGAGAAATTGAAGATATGTTGTTGATCATAAGGACAAGGCAAACATGCACAAAAATTGTCAATTAAAACGACAGATGGAAGTGGGAAGCCTAAATTAGGCCGCCAAGGCCTGCTTTTGCAAATTCTTGCAGAATGAGCTAACGAAATCTGATTGAAGAAATTTTTGAGTCTAACGTAGATTTCCTAAATATAGCAAGTGTGTGCATCCGACACCTTAGATTGTCATCCTCAAGATTGTCTTTTATTAGCAACTTCCAGAATTAAATTTTGATAAGCCAACCTCACTCTAGACAATTAATTTTCATCCTGGTGTTAATAAATTAATTCATAAGTCTAAGGTATGCATATGTATGCATGTGCATGGGCATGTATATGTATGTGCATGTATATGTATATCCATGTATGATCATAAATGACCCATATCCATGGACCCATTTCTTATAGAATAATTGACTACACTACACGAGGTGTATCACCCAAAATGACACCTCTAATGTCTAAGTAGGAGCTTGTGACACCTCTACTCATTATTTTAGCAAGAGGGGGCGAGCTAGGGAGGTATGGGGCTGATTTGGGCAACAAAGAACCTCCAACTCTATATAATGGGCATTCACGCTGAATTTTAGACACACTTGAGCACACATGGCGATCTCTTCTGCACAAGGCAATTTTACCATTACAAATAAATTAGGGAATGAAGTTCTAGTTCAAGGGAAGAATGGAAAACCTAAAGCTCACTTAGTCAAAGCTAGTAGACTTCTTAAGGGTTTACAAAAGGGTCAACAAATCTATGCAATTAAACTTAATAAGGTAGAAGACACAGATTCAAACTTTCAACATAAATGGTTGAAAGGGTATTCATATGTGTTCCCTGAGGATCTTACAAGTCTTCCAACACCTAGAGAAGTTGATCCAAGAAATTGAGACTATCCCTGGTTCTGAACCCGTTTCAAAGATACCATATAAAATGTCACTCCCTAAAGCAATGGAACTCAAAGAGAAACTCAGGTAGCTTATTGAGCAACGATTTATCAGACCAAGTACTTATCCTTTTCCAAAAGAAGAAGGGTGTTCCAGTCCTTTTCCAAAAGAAGAAGGATGGGTCTTTACAACTTTGCATAGACTATCGTGGGCTTAATCAAGTTATTATTAAGAACACGTACCCCATTCCTAGGATTGATGAGCTATTGGATAGGCTAGTCGCAGAGCTTTCTTTAGTGCTATCGGTATCCCTAATAATCCTATGTGGGAAAGAATTAAGGAACCAGCCTTGAAAGACCCTGATTATCAGCAGTTATCCTTGCAGATTCAGCAAGGCATAACATCTGACACAAAGAATATATCGGTAAAGAATTACTATGTTCAAGAGGGATGTCTTTATTTTTGACAAAGGCTTTGTGTACCTAAGGACCCAACACTGAAGAAAGAAATCCTATTTGAGGCTCATGATAGACCACCAACTTCAGGTCACCCTGGGTATGCAAAGACCTTAAATGCTGCTAGAAGAAGCTACTTTTGGCTTGGAATGAAGGGGGATGTTCTTCGCTATGTGAAGCAATGTCTCTCCTACCAGCGGATCAAAGCTAAAAGAATCAAACTACCTGGACAACTTCAACCTCTTGATATACCTCAAATGAAAGGGGACTGTAACATTATGGACTTTGTCACAGGATTACCCTCTGTTGGAGGCTATGATTCATTATTTTTTGTTGTTGACATGCTTATAAGGTAGCTCACTTGATGACTGTAAAAACTACCTTCACTACTTCTGATATTAGCCGAATCTTCGTAAAGGAAATCTTTAGACTTCATGGTCTACCTAAGAGAGTTGTTAGCGGCAGGGATGCAAAATCTACCTCAAAGTGACTTCACTCTTTCAATTCATTGGCACAACATATCATCCTCAGACAGATGTTCAGAGTGAAAGAGAAAACCAGGTGATTGAGGACACTCTTACAGCATATTGTTCAAAGGAACCAAAGAAATGGATCCAATATATTTCTTTGGTTGAATATGCCTATCATTCCTTTGACCATAGAAGCATAGGCATGTCATCATTTAAGGCTCTTTATGGACAAGAATGTTTGGCTCCATTAAATTTCTCAGATCCTATTATCAAGGTAGAAGCCTCAAAGCAAATGCTCAAAGACATGGAAGCTCAAACCAAAGCTATTTGTGAGGATATTCAAGCCGCTCAGGAAGAAGAGATCAGATCAAATCTTTAAAGAAGGAGACAAGGTATTCATAGGGCCTGAGCTCGCGATATTATGGACCCTATGAGATTTTCAAAGTGATAAGTGATCAAGATTACAAGCTAAAGCTACGTTCTAACCTCAATATTCATGATGTCTTTCATGTTAGTCTATTAGAACTTTATGTTCCTAACCCTCATCAACTTTTGGATTCCGAAAAAATAGTTGTTCCAACCTAAGGAGTCCGTTAACTTCAACCTGACTATATCCTAGAAACATAGGAGAGAAAACTTCGGAATAGAAGCATCATCGAGCACCTCGTCAAATGGATAGATTTCCCTGAAGAAGAAGAACGTGGGATGAGCTAATGATAAATATATTTTTGTTAGATTTTCAAAAATTAAATTTTTACTTTTTTGTCCTTTTCCCCTAAAAATAGAAAGTTTTGAGGTGCTTACATCCACCTAGATGCTACCGTCTCTTCAAAATCTACCCCGTTCTCAATTTCCATAAAAATAGCTACTTGCTCCAAATATTGCTAAGTATAGTAGGTGTGTGCATCCGAAGACTTAGATTGTCATCCTCAAGATTGTCTTTTAATAGCAACTTTCAGGATTAAATTTTAATAATCTAAGCTCACTCTAAACAATTAACTTTCATCCTAGTGTTAATAAATTAATTCCTAAGTCTAAGGTATGCATATGTATGCATGGGCATGGGCATGGGCATGTATGTGCATGTGTATTTATGTCCATGTATGCCCATAAATGACCCATATCCATGGACCCATCTCTTATAAATGATTGACTATGAGCATGGGGGCACTACATGAGGTGTATCATCCAAAAGGATAAAGAGGGACACCTCTAATGTCTAAGTAGGAGCTTGTGACACCTCTACTCATTATTTTAGCAACAGGGGGTGATCTAGGGAGGTATGGGGCTGATTTGGGAAACAAAGAACCTCCAAACTCTAAATAAAGGGCATTCACGCTCAATTTTAGACACACTTGGGAGAAGAGAGCTTTGCTATTGTGGCAATTAACTTGGTGGCTTCTACATTAAAGCTTTGAGAGATCAATAACTCCAAAGCACATTTGGGTAATGTAAATTTATTGTTTAATCAAGCTATTATCAATCTCTTATCTCAATTGGAATCCTTTCCAATTGCTTCCATACATTATCATACAATTGGAATCCTTTCCAATTGCTATCATATTACCATTCAATTGGAATCCTTTCCAATTGCTACTCTATTATCAAATTCTATACTCTTATTTACCTATCCTCAATTGGAAATCAACAATCATTATACCTATTTTATAGTAATCTCTCTACATTACAAAGTAATGAAGGTCTCACTGCTCAATTACATAATCAATTGTGTTGATTGCATGCACAATTCTTCTCCATTGTAACCTAGATGTTTGCATGTATTAGCTAGTCTTATTCAAGAAATGGTCCAACTAAAATGATGGATTTCTCTTGCAAGTATATATAAGTGATTAATCATGTGATTAGTGTATGGGTTATGACGCATGGTATCATAAGATTATGGCAGGATCAAGCAAGCATATGTTTTGAGTTGATGTGTAGACACTACAAGAGGTCACTTAAATTTTGGCACCACATTATCGGCGTCACTGGCGGACGTCGGTATATGTGTGTGTATGTATGGAGGGAGCTAAAGTTTATTAAAAATTTTGATTTTCAAATTTCCAACGTATGTACCGACACCTGTTCCGACGTGAGCGCGCATGGACTTTTCAATGCTTGTTCCGATAGACGTTCCCACGCCTAAGCCGATTTTTGTACCAACAGCACCTGCAAAGAAAAAAACCGCGGGCTTTCTCTACGCATTCTCTTGTTCTTGCGTGTTGTCTCAAGCTCTCTTCTTCCCCATCTCTCATAGATCTGGTGTGAAACAAGCCGTCAGAAGTGCTAATCTTGCTTGTGGGTTAGCGCATAACACTAAGGTGAGATTGTTTTCATGTTTACTTGTAGATTTAGGGTTTAGGGTTTAACTTTGTGTTGTGTGTGCGTTTTTGTAGGTTCCAGGACTTTTACAAAAACTTTCATTGCTCAAATAGGACGAATGTGAGTGCTCGAACCTTTAAATGCATATTAAATTTATCTAAATTACTTTGTATATTAATAAAAGAAAATTTCATGCTTTAAACTTTCAATGCTTTAAAAGAAATTATGATTTGTTATGTGAAATTTTATTTTAAATATGAAAAAAAATTGTTTTGGTTTATAAACAAATCTTGTTTTGAAGAAATTTTGTTTTAAATTATGTCGTTTTTGAAATTATGCAATTGATGGGGTTTATGTTTTAGGTTAAGTTTAGATTATAAGTTAAGTTAGATTAGGTTAGGTTAGGTTAGGTTATCTTATACATTAGGTTACGTTAAGTTAAGCTACGTTGTTAGGTTATGTTATATGTTAGGTTAGGTTAGGTTAGGTTAGGTTAGGTTAGGTTATCTTATACGTTAGTTTAGATTAAGTTAAGCTACGTTAGATTAAGTTATATTAGGTTAGGTTAGGTTAAGCTACATTAAGTTAGGTTAGGTTAAGTTAATCTACGTTAGGTTTAGCTATGTAAGGTTAGGTTAGGTTAGGTTAGGTTAAGCTACATTCAACAATACGGCAAGCCATAGAGCTTACCCACAGCGCATATTAAAAACAACACATTGGTGATCCGTTCGTAAATAGGGCAAGCCATAAAGCTTACCCACAACACATATGCATTGTGGAAAATCTCTATGGCTTTTTCTATTACAAATGGCTCACCATTGTGTTGTTTATATGTCCGCTAGCGGTTTTCAAGTCCTAAAATAGCTAAGTGGCCCTGAAAATAACACCATGGCAAGCTGTTTGGCAATACGGTGATCCATAGAGCTTAACCACAATGCATATGCATTGTGGGCAAGCTCTATGGCTTGACGGATTGCCAAACGACTCACCATTGTGTTTTTTATATGTCTGCAAGCGGTTTTCAAATCCTAAAATAGCTAAACGGTCCTAAAAACAACACAATGGCAAGCCTTTTGGCAATACGGTAAGCCATAGATCTTGTCTTACAATGCATATGCATTGTGGGAAAGCTTTATGGCTTTCCGTATTGCCAAACGGCTCGCCATGGTGTTGTCTATATGTTTGCGAGCGATTTTCAAGCACTAAAATTGCCTCGTGTCCCTAAAAACAACACAATGACAATCCTTTTGGCAATACAGCAAGCCATAAAGCTTACGCACAAGGCATATGCATTGAAGCCAAGATCTATGGCTCTCCGTATTTCCAACAACTTGTCATTGTGTTGTTTTTATGTCGGCAAGCGGTTTTCAAGCCCTA
Source organism: Adiantum capillus-veneris (assembly GCF_014529385.1). Classification (NCBI taxonomy): domain Eukaryota; kingdom Viridiplantae; phylum Streptophyta; class Polypodiopsida; order Polypodiales; family Pteridaceae; genus Adiantum; species Adiantum capillus-veneris. Next base: position 625,188 of record NC_140937.1, read on the forward strand.
AAATAGCTAAGCAGCCCTAAAAACAACACAATGGAGATCCGTTTGGCAAAACGGAAAGCCATAAAGCTTTCCCACAATGCATATGCATTGTGGGCAAGCTCTATGGCTTGCCATATTGCCAACGGCTGGCCATTGTGTTGTCTATATGTTTGCAAGCGATTTTCAAGCGCTATAATTGCCTCGTGTCCCTAAAAACAACACAATGGCAATCCGTTTGGCAATACGAAAACCATAAAACTTACTCATAAGGAATATGCATTGTGGGCAAGATCTATGGCTTGCCGTATTGCCAACGGCTCGCCATTGTGTTGTCTATATGTCTACGAGCGGTTTTCGGGCCACAAAATCGCTTCGCAACCCTAAAAACAACACAATGGTGAGCCGTTTGCTAAATTGGCAAGCCATAGATCTTGCCCACATCGTATATGCATTGTGGGCAAGCTGTATGGCTTGTCATTTTGCTAAATGCCTCACCATTGTGTTGTTTTTATGTTAGGTTAGGTTACGTTAGGTTAGGTTTAGGTTATAGGTTAGGTGAGATTATAGGTTAGGTTAGAGCTAGCGACAAATTAATAGTAGAAAAAATACAAATGGACTTCAAAAGTAACTCGTGTACTTCTAAAAATGCAAACGCACTTCAGTTAGATTATGTTATAGGTTAGGTTTAGGTTATAAGTTAGGCTACATTAAGTTAGGTTAGGTATAGGTTTTAGGTTAGGTTAGATTATAGGTTAGGCATAACGATTATAAGTTACGTTAGAGGTAGCGTCAAATTAATAGTAGAAAAAACGCAATCGGACTTCAAAGATGACTCGTGTACTTCTAAAAATGCAAATGGACTTTGGCTAGGTAAGGTTATAGGTTAGGTTTACGTTATAAGTTAGGTTACATTAAATTAGGTTAGGTTTATGTTATAGGTTAGGTTCGAGCTAGCGTCAAATTAATAGTAGAAAAAATACAATCGGACTTCAAAAGTGCACACAGACTTCAAGAACCTTAATATATAGTCAATGATCAATAAAGACGAGATTATTACCTTGTGTTCCTAATGTCGTGCACCTCTAGACTGAATTTTGCACTAAATAGAACTTTTATTACACTACAAGAGGTTGTGTGCTCTTGTGACGCTGTTAGCGACGGAAATACACTGGGTTTTTATAACCCCCGGCGTCGCTACAAGCGTCGCTACGAGAGCGTCGCTATATGCGTCGCTATAGGCGTCGCTATATGCGTCGCTATAGGCGTCGCTATATAGCGACGCTCATAGCGACGCATATAGCAACATTTACACAGAAGACTATAGCGACGCTCATAGCGACGCTACAGAGCCATAAATAGCGACGCTTATAGCGACGCCCGAGAGAATTTTTTTTTGGTGGCAGGGCATTGAATGCCCTTTCAATGCCCTGCCACCCATCAACCATATTGTACTTGATTCACTTTTTAAAAAAAGTGCAAGGGTAGATAATAGACCCAAAATAGTCACCCACAAGACGCATTGTTTGCAAAATTGACAATTGTACACATCATAAGCAAAATGAATTGATTGGCAAACGTAATAATGACAATTGTACAACATCATAGGCATAAAGAATTGATTGGCAAAAGGAACTGCGGTGACAAATGTAATAATATACATGGTTCAAAAAGACGTATAAAATCCGTCTCATGATACATAAGCTATGAGAAACCCTAAACTAATGCTATCTAGCTACGGCTAAACTGACGTCGTCTAGTCAGACGTCTCATCGCGTCCAAGCGGCGTATCTGTCGAATTCTGCAAAAAAAGACAATAAGACAGCTTTCAGTAAGTATAAACATATAACGACATTTATAAAACAATACAAAAAATAAAAAAGAGTAAACCCTAATACTAACCATGCCGCCGCGAGAACTGAGAATGTCCATCAGGGTGTTTAAGCCCTTCCTGCCTGCGTACTCGCGCTCATACGGTGTGGGATCACATCCTGTCATCGACCACTGTCAAAACATACAAAGATTTCATTATGTTAGAATTAAAAAACTCATAAACCCTAAACTATCAAACATAAAGAGCAATATGAAAACACTTACAAAATCGGCCTCAAATGATGCCCATCCACCGCTCCCCAAGTGGTGCGAGCTCCCTGCCTCTACTCGCGCTCTGGCTGCATCCTTTTGTTGCTTCCACTTGTCGGGATTCTCGCGCGCTGCTTTCTTCGCATTCTTCCAATCTTCTTTGGCCAGTCAATCTGGCATGTTCCACCCATTCTTGATTGCTTTTTGCACTTCGGGACGCTTGTGTTTGCAGTATTCGCGCATTTGAATCTTCATCAGGTCTTCATTGAAGCGCTGATCCCATGTTGGAACGGGAAACTCATCATGAAGTATACTGATGACTCTGTTTTTTAAATCACTTGGTACTTCACTCCATTTGTTTAGTATGTAGTGTCTAAACAGCTGAGAGCAAAGACCACGCATGCGCGAGATCACCTTCTTGCCGTCATCTGATGATGCCACCGCTGATGTCGACGGAGTAAGGCAAGCCCTCTGGCCGGTGACGCGTGAACCTGGGTATCCCGGCAGGGGTCTCTAGCGGCGTGTCGATGGGGGTACGGACGTCAGGTGTCTCCACCGGCGTCTGGGCCCCGAAGCGAGGAGTGTCGAGTGGGGTGGCTCCTGGCGGAGTAGGTAGAGGTGTGTAGCTTCTAGGAACAATCAGCTGTGCAAAACCTGGCGTAGATGGCGATGTTGTGGCTGGTGTGGGGGCGGGCAAAGAAGGGGAGGGTAAAGAGCCTCGTCGAACACGAGGCGGTGTGGAGGCATCGATGGCGGAATCCCCACAACAACCGCCACCGCCACCACTAGAGCGCCGGTGTCTAGACGAGTGTGAAGCTCGTCTCGTCGACGCTGAAGCTTCGGAGCGCACCAAATGCTCCGAAAGAGAGGGAGATGCGGATGGAGTAGGAACGCGCGATGATGCGCCAGAGCGATGACGCTCCATGTACCACTGTCTCTGCTGCGGTGACAAAGAAGAAAGAAACTCCTCATCATCCATACCTGCATTAAACACACGAATATTTAAACTTAATATTGAATGAATAGAGTAGACAATGACGCAAAGACCATTAAATACAATGACGTAATGACGCATATAAATACAATGACGCAATGAATTGAGTGATAGAAGAGGCAAGTCGAAAACTCAGAATTTTTAATCAAAAGATGTGAGCGCGAGTAGAAAAGAGCGTTATACACCATGGAAGGTACTTAGAGAGCCAGAGCTTTTACAACACGGAGCAAAATTGTTCAAATACAATATTTGTGGCTTTAAGAGATCTCTCTCTCATCCTCGCATAACTCAGCATAACTTCCTATATCTATATAGAGCTCTCCGTTTAAACACATATCCTCTGTTTCATTTTGTAGCTCCTTTGCATGCACCCCATATAGAGTAGTAGCATCTTGATGCTCGTCTGGCACCACCGCAGCGGCTTCTGATTGAGCATCTTCTCCGATCTCCTCCATTGATGTCGTTGTGATTGGCACATGGTAGCCTTCATACGTCCTTGCACTACGAGGGGCTACCTCTATGACGTACCACCAGTTTAATGTAGACTTTGTAGGATGAAATATTACCTGCCAGAGCCACATAACTTACATGAGAGCTTTCAAGCACGTAACTTGTAAAAGGGGGATGTTAACTATTTACATACTTACTTGTTCACAATGCTCGGGTAGTACGAAAGTGTCTCTTAGGTCAGTCCATTTCTTAGTAGAATCCACCTCAAGAAAACCAGACTCTCCTCTACGCACAGTAGCGTTGCGACCCTCCATGATTATCTTGAACCATTGCACGTCGAACAAGTCGACAAAAAATCCTCTGTAATCGATCCTCAAAATCTCTTGCAGCGTGCCGAAGTAAGTGAGTTCCGCCACCACAGGATCTGCATCAGAGGAACGTCGTCGACTAGACTGTTCAAATTTTGCCATGATTCCACAATCTTGAGTAAAACGCTTTTTGTCGATTCGTTCCACCCTAAAATGTCGACCTTTACACCATGCTGCTGTGTATGACTTATACTACAACAAACAAAGATTATGAGTGGCCGTTCAAACGTTTATAAATAAAGTCACTTGCTAGTCGTACATTGCAAACTTACCTTGGTCGCGCAACCCCGAGAGTACTCCCACTCTTCTTCAGTCACTTCGTCACCGCATTGTTGTGCGCTTTTCAATTGGTTGTGCAACCATCTTAAGCTCATGAAGGTTGGTAGGCTCTCCAGAACCGCTGGATAGTGCATCGGTGGTCGTCTTCCCTGTCTCCACTCGATTCGTGCCCTTTGTCGCTCTTGCTTTGCATCCTCATATTGTGAAATCCACTTTTGCATCACTGGATTGTGAAGCATGCAAAATCGGTTGATTTTAGCCTCTAGATCTTCCGTCATCTTCTTCTCAACACCGAGATTGCACATGACAATCCCAGATATGCGCTCATCATCTATGGTTCGCCATAGCGTGTCCCGGGATTTATCAAATCCGTCTAGCCACTCTCCAATGTACACTAGGGACTCTGATACCAACCAACCTTCTGCCATGCTACCCTCCGGACGTGCCTTTTGACGCACATATCCCTTAAGCGTTTTCATGAAACTCTCTAAGAAGAACATCCATCTGGAATGAGCTGTGCCAGCTATTTCCACCTCATCAACTATGTGAACAAGAAGATGCACCTAAATGGTTAGCATTGTAGTAGGAAAATGTTTCTCAAACATGCACACAAGCTCCGCAGCATTTAGTTTGGCGAATGGTATGGAGTCTATGTTGTAGTTGATGATGACAACGGGCCATACACTGTAAGATGTTGATCTTTGACCAAATGGATTTACGCCATCCATAGCCAGGCCTAAGCGCAAATTTCGAGCTTCCCTAGCAAAATCCGACCATGTTCCATCTATATGTTTCCACACTACGCAATCCGCAGGAATTCGTAGCACACCATCGGAAGATTTATTCTCCTCATGCCATGATGCTAGGGCGGCCATGGACTTACATTCGAAGAAATGCTTGATGCGAGGAAGCAGAGGGAAATGTCGCAAAACCTTTTGTGGAATTTTTGTCCCGTGGAGATCTACTCGATATCTTTCGGAATCACATTTCGGACACTTCTCCATGTCTATGTATTCCCCTCTGAAAAGAATGCAGTCATTAGGACAAGCGTGGATAGAATTGTAATCCATCCCCAAGTTTCGCAAAATCTTTCTTGCTTCATCTCGGGAATCTGGCATCACATTGTCAGCTGGTAGTATGTGCTCTTTCAGCAATCTACACAACATAAAAATATGATACAGTCGTGTAAAAATCTATCAGATCATTATACATTTAGAGTTTTATTAAAGTAAACTAATTGTAATAGATCACCTGAAAAGCGCTGTGACGCTAGTGTCACTCCATCCAAACTTTGCCTGCATGTTGAGAAGAACCAGGAGTGCTTTCAATCTAGACATACGTGCTCCATTATACAATGGCGTATCGGCTTCACTTTTCATATCATCATAGATAAGCCTTTCTGAATCCATGATCATCTCGATCATTTCATCAATCTCGGGCTCAAACATTGCCTCGTTGGGAATGTGCTCTGCATGATCATCCCCCGAGCTGTCAGAGGCTACATCTTGTGGCCTCACATATGCTGCTTGACCAAAGCGCCTGCGAACACGTCTATTGGGTTGCAAGATTGCTGCTTGTTGGCCAGCGTCAGAGTCCGACGAGTTATAATTGGCAACAACTCGATCTATAATAGATGGATCGAACTCGCCAAATTCACGAACGTGCTGCAAAGAAACACGTCTTGTCCGTCGCACAGCATGCTTGCATTGATTACAAGGACATAAGACCCTCGTTGAGAGATAGGTGTTTCGGTTGGACGGTCCCACATCCTCGTCTCTACTCATAATGAGGATAAAAAACTTATAACCTGGACAACAAATTTAATATTCTATTGGCATTCTTCATCTTATCTCTCTCTCTCTCTCTCTCTCTCTCTCTCTCTCTCTCTCTCTCTCTCTCTCTCTCTCTCTCTCTCTCTCTCTCTCTCTCTTTACCTCACATTCTCTAGTCATGTCCAATCCCCGCACACCTCGGTCTAGAGGTGCACGGAGATCAGAACCACCGGGTTATAATCTCGTCTTTATTGGTCAATACCTATATTTGTGGGTACAAGAAATCTACACACCCACGTCTACATGATACTGCATGTAGTGGACAAAACCCCTTTGCCTCTTCTGTAGCTGTAGCACTTCACAGCATCTTAACATCTTTTCACAGTAGATCTTTTCACTGTTCGTCTAACTCCAAACCCTCAACCGTAAGTAATTTTTGCGTGGACTTGATCAATCTAAATAAGCGTAAATCTAAATAAACGTAAATCTAACTAAAAATAAACCTAAATCTAATTTAACGTAAGTCTACATCTAACCTAATCTTTAACGTCTTTTGGGATAGTTTCCTACGACGTTAAAACTCTCTTCTTCTTGTGTGTGTGTGTGTGTGTGTGTGTGTGGGTAAACCTAAATAAACCTAAGTCTAATCTAATATAACATAAATCTAAATCTAACGTAAATTATGTTATATTAAAAACAAAGAACTAAACTAACAGGGATTATAAGAACCTTAAAACTGATTTAACACATAATTTTTCACATAACTCGGCAAGAGTTGGCATTCTCATCACTAAAGATGTGAGAGTTAACTTCCGACGGTGACGCTGCCTCATCTCCATCCACATCTGACGACAGCAATTGGCCCCTTAGACCGTTCTTGCTCTTGTTACTAACTTTGAAGTTGCTGTTGAATGACTAGAGGTTGTCTAGATGGTCATTGTGTCGGGGATGTAGTGACTCTTGCCGCCCTGAAGATCCACCTTCTTCCCTATCTTCTGAAGACATTTCACCAGTACTTTTGGATCGACGGAGCCCACCATGAGTGAAGGCAGCAATACCCTATATTCCATTGAGGGCTTTCTTCACCCGCTTCATGCAGGCATCGCAGTCTATGGAGACCTAAATCTAATCTAATATAACGTAAATCTAAATCTAGCGTAAATAAACGTAAATCTAGTTAAAAATAAACCTAAATCTAATTTAATGTAAGTCTACATATAACCTAATCTTTAACGTCTTTTAAGATAGTTTTCTACGACGTTATAACTCTCTTCTTCTTGTGTGTGTGCGCGTGTGTGGATGTGTGTGCCAATAAAAAGAGATAAATGGTATAACCTTTCTATCACCCATGCCAAGTATGATAGATTGATTATGCCATTTCCCTCTTGAATAATAGGTCTTGAGTTCAACTCCTCGTCAGCTAGATCTTTAGTTCTTTTAATTTTAATTAGTTTCCTACGACGTTAAATTAGTTTCTCTCTCTTTCTCTCTCAATGTGTGTGCGTTTTTTTGGATCGTATGCATGTTTTCTCTCTCTTTTCCTCTTTCAATGTGTGCGTTTTTTGTTTATGCATGTTCTCTCTCTCTTTTCCTCTCTCAATGCGTACGTTTCTTGTTTATGCATGCTCTCTCTCTCTTTTTCTTTCTCAATGTGTGTGTGCATTCTTTGTTTATGTATGTGTGTGTGCGTTTTTGTTTTTGTTTGTACTCTCTCTCTCTCTCTCTCTCTCTCAAAAACACTATGTGTGTGTGTATGTGTGTGTGAGAGAGAGAGAGAGAGGGAGAGAGAAAGAGGGGAAGGGAACATGAGAATGAGGAGAGGGAAAGAGCATACCTGGCTCTCCTTCCTCTCCTCGTGTGTGTGTGTGTGTGTGTGTGTGGAGAAGAAAAAGAGAGAGAGAGAGAGAGGGAGAGAGAAAGAGGGGAAGGGAACATGAGAATGAGGAGAGGGAAGGAGCATACCTGGCTCTCCTTCCTCTCCTCGTGTGTGTGTGTGTGTGTGTGTGTGTGTGTGTGTGTGTGTGTGTGTGTGTGGAGAAGAAAAAGAGAGAGAGAGAGAGCGAGAGAGAGAGTGAGGGAGAGCGTTACCTGCTCCTTGCTTGAGGGCGCCGAAAAACTCAGATCTGAGATCTAAGTTTTTGGGCGCGCTCGATTATTTTTTTAGCCCAGCCGACGTCGCTATGAGCGTCACAAATTTCTTTGTAAATTTGCGACGCTCATAGCGACGCCGGGATTTTTTTTTTGAGCGTCGTTGTGTGAGCGTCACTAATATGAATAGCCTCTTGTAGTGTTAAGGTCATTTGATATTATATAGCTCCTCACATGAGCTAAAGTGTTTTCCATCATAAACAAGAGTTTGTAAGTACTTTTCTATTCCACAATACTCCAAAGTGGTGTCAAACAAATAGTAAATATTTTTCTATTTTATGCCCTATCTAGTCCATTGGTCACATGCACACAGATCCGCCAATTTAGGCAGTGTGTAAATGCGGGGTAAATGCTCATCCTTGTGCAGATTTGTTGATCTAGGCAGCACAACAACAAACTATAGATTCACACTTTTTCAACAATACCAAATGCAGATTTGCCGATTTAGGCAGCACGTCAGGTGTAGATTCGCCTATTTAGGCAACACTGATCACAAAATCATGCTGCAGTGACTGGCCACCATTGCAACTGGTATGATTTTGTTACCCGGGTAGAGAAAATGAAACATATTTTGGATTTGGAATTAATGGAATTGTATTTGAAATTGGTATATGATGATTTTCTGTCGCAACAGTATTTACGAAGTGAAGAAGTGAAGTAGAGATTGATGAGAATTGATTTATATAATGATGAGTGTGATCAATGATATCTTGATTCATCAAGGTATGACATATACTGCTTATTCTAGTGGTATGGGACACTAGAATAGGTAGTATGTGGATGACGGCAGGCATAACCAATATGTCTAATTTTATGGATTTTTTTCTTTTACTATTTGATACAGATGTCTAATCATTATTTTTGACAATTATTGTTTGCAGACTTTATCTTCGCAACTGAGGACAGTTGCTTTCCAACGGAGAGGCATGTTATAGAATTGATATTTTATTATCTATTGCAGCTGACATGTGGCAAAAGAATCGGCACATAATGGATTATGCAGAAGGATATTACATTTTATGTATATTTATTCAAGTGCTCTTTTATGAGCTTTGGCCATTTATGACCAGCCGGCCAGTTTGTACTCACTTTGACCATTCAAGAATCTATAAATTAAATATGTGCAAGAGGGAAATGGTCACTCTTGCACGGGGGGAGATTGCACACAGTGTCTGTGTAGTCTTCTCTCCTCTCTTCTCTTCTCTCTCGTCGTATCGGCGTAGCACTCCGCTCTATGAGGTGCACCTGTGTATGTTCTCTTCTTCTCTCTTGCGTGAAGTCTTGCTCTGTTCGCATGCATCATTGATCATGTGCTATGCGAGGCGTCAGGTATGCGGATTCATTCATTTATGATTAGCTGTGTGTTGTTTTGGGTGTTTTGCAGGGCAGCCACGCCTCCGGTTGTAGCAGAGAATGTGAGGTTGTTAGAGCTAGCAGAAAATAGTTGAAAGAATGCAATCAGACTTCAAAAGTGCACACAAACTTCAAGAACTTTAATATATAGTCATTGATCAATAAAGACGATATTATTACCGTGTGGTCATAATCTTCGTGCACCTCTAGACCGAGGTGTGCGGGGATCAGGCCTGGCTAGAGAATGTGAGGTTGTTAAAGCTTGTCATGTACTTAGTAGTGTGTAGTTATAACAACTAGAGTGTTTTAATTATTTGTTGCATCATCGGTAGATAAAGTATGGACAATAGGGGCGTGTCCTTGTGCACATTGCAAGCATCAGATCTTTCAAAAACAAAAAATCTGCGACCAACACATAAGCAATCATGGTCTCTTTTTGATAGAGCAAGTACAAGACCTGTGTTATCAATTTCATGGTCTAGAGATTGAAGGTCAAATTCCACAAGTAGATATTGCTCCAACTTCATCCCAGAGAAGAGGATTTTCAAACAAGCAACCATCGACTGAGTCCTCCCTGATACCTGAAGCGGCATTTCAAGAAGTATAGATGGATCAGATGTTGGACGCGTTCTTTGACATGGATTCCAACATAGAAGGTGGCAACATTGAACGCAGTACGTCTATGGACCAACCTCAGCCATCCCATTCATATCGACGACATGATAGCAACGATGAAGAGGGCGAGATGATCCAAAGTCTTGCACGCATGCCACTCTACACTCGTGCAAAAATCTCAAAGTTCTCCGTACCGCGTTGGCAATGCTTAATTTGCAGTCTGTCTACGGTTGGTCTGATGCCTAAGTCATCACAGAGCTTTTCAGGTAAACATGTTTTATCCTAAGCACGCTAAAGTGCAAATTACAGTTCATATAAAGTGATCAAAGGGCTGACTTGTTAATGTAACGACAAGTTGCTGAATGAGCAAATCTTGCCAGAAGGGAATCCCATGCCCCCTACTCGTCCAGCCGCTAAAAAACTTCTTACTAATTTGGGGATTATCAAAAATACGAACATACATGTCCTAATGATTGTATACTTTTTCACAATGAGTATGCAAACCTAGAACAATGTCCTGATTGTGGATCAAATAGGTACAGAGAGGACACACAAAGAAATTTATCCCTACAAAGGTCCTTCGACACTTTCCTATCATTCCAAGAATAAAGAGCATGTTCAGGTGCAAGTCCATAGCCACTTTGATGACATGGCACTCAAATACTATATCGACAGATGATGTGATGCAGGTACCTGTTGACTCTCGTGCATGGAAGCACATAGAGGATGACCTGTAGTAGGCCTAATTTTTGAAGGCTTCGACGTCCTTCGGAGGCACTTTTATCCTTCAGTGAAGGGCAAAAATAATTTTACCTTCAAAAGAAGGACAGAGTATTGAAAAATCTTTGAGTAGCCCTTGTAATTTTTTCCTAAATATAGCTTAATGAAGGATAGGTAAAAATTTACCCTTCAAATGAATGATTAGGGTCACCCTTCAAAAATGAGCCATGAGGTCCTACAGGCTGTGGGTAGAATGCCAGAAATGTGGCCTCGACTTAAACCCAATGGTAAGTGGTCTATACCAAAAGGTCTATGGGTTCTGAGTCTCACAGAAGAGCAACAAGTAAAGAAGACTATATCTTCATTCAAGACTCCCACAGGACGCATGCGATGTTTGAAAACGGCTTTTATGAGAGATGACAATCTCAATGGTCTTAAGTCCCACGATTGGCACAAATTTTTATAGTTCATCTTACCAATTTCCATAAAGGGTTGTTTGACAGATGACATTAAAAAGAACAATCTAAAAATTAGTGAGTTGGTACACTGGATCAGTTCAAAAGATATAAGAGAAGACAGCATCAATGCAGCACGCTTAAATGCTATTGAAGCAGTGTGCATGGTGGAGAAGTACTTTCCAACAAACATTCTTACCAAGTGCATGTAATTGTGCATGTGGTCGATGAAGTTGCAGTTGCTGGGGTGGTCCATAGCAGGTGGATGTTCTTCTTGGAGAGATTTATGAAGACTTTAAAGGGGTTTGTTCGTCAAAGGACACGCCTTGAGCGTAGCATGGCCGAAGGATGGCTTGCACAAGAGTCTCTTATCCTCATCAGTAAATTTTAGGTCTCAATTGATCCAGAGATGCCCTGAATGTGGACTACTGAGGTCAACGTCAAGGTGACAGGGGATGATGTTAGGAAATATGACGTAGCTAAATAGATATTTGAGTAGATTACATAATGGAGAGAGATAGATTTCACACACAAGAGATTATGGAGTAGAGAGAGAGAGAGAGTACACACGATATACGTGGTTCACCCAATGTGGGCTACGTCCACGGGAAAGCAGCCACTCAATGTCTCTCGTACTTCAAAACAAGAAGTAGTTTACAAAGGGATTATACCCTTAATGGAGCTCCCGCCTTGCTTCACTCTCACCACCTCACACTCACCTTGTTGCATCAACTTCACACTATGAAATGCGTGTAGAAATGGCCTCCTTTTATAGGCCAAAAGGGATGACTTCTCTCATGAGAGGAGGCAACCATGTGTAGCCGCCCTTGTGTAGATAAGTCCAAATCGGACCCTTCAATCCGCCCATGTGTGGCCGCCCTTGAGAAGACAAGGCCGCCCTTGAGAAGACAAGTCCGCTTTTGAATGCGGCCACCGGCCACCGGCCACCGGCCATTGACTACCGGCCACCGGCCAATCAACCGGTTGTTTTTCGACCACTTTCCGATCGCCGTCCGACCATAATATTCCGGCAAAAAGGAATATTCCGGCGAGGGAAAAAAAGTCCGGCTGAATATGCCCCTGATTTCTTTCCGTGAAAATTTTGGTTTCCGGCGAGTGATTTTCCTTCATGCACGATGGCTTCTCCTCATAGTGGGGGCCTTACAAATGTGCGCTTTTACCATAGAAAATTACAAGGGTAAATCACGCTCCATACTTAACAATCTCCCACTTGGAGACTGACCTCCAAACCGAACCTGTGACTGCTTTCCATCCTGGCTTCTTATCCTTGAATGCCGATTGAAGATGAGCAAAAGCTCAACTTCTCCTTGTTGACCACCTTTGTAAACATGTCTGCAGGATTTTCACTTGTATGCACCTTTCCTAGATTTAGCTGTCCCTCCTCCAAAAGAGTCCGTATGAAGTGATATCTCACCTCAATGTGCTTTGTCCTTGAATGAAAGGCTGAGTTCTTTGCAAGATGGATAGCGCTTTGGCTATCACTGTACAAGACACAATTGTCTTGTTTGAATCCAAGCTCTTCTAAGAATCTGTGAAGCAACAGAATTTCTTTGCTTGCCTCTGTCATTGCTACATACTCTGCTTCCGTGGTAAAAAGTGAAACCACTTTCTACAGCTTTGAATCCCAACTTACTGTTGTGCCTCCAACCGTGAACACATAGCCAGTAGTGCTCCTTCGAGTATCTTTGTCACCTGCCATATCTGCATCAGCATACCCTTCTAGAAAAATATCAATTCCTCCAAAATACAAAGCATTTGTTGTTGTCCCTTTTAGATACCTAAGTATCCACTTCACAGCTTGCCAATGCTCTTTACTTGGGTCATCCATGAACCTACTCACAACTCCCACTGCATGTGCAATGTCTGGCCTTGTCCAGACCATAGCATACATTAGAGAACCTACCGCTGCATCATATGGAACTTTATACATATAGCCAAAGGTGTAGAAACTGGTTTTGCATTTTGCATTGCAAACTTTCTAGTACCTTCTTGATGTAATCTTCTTGAGATAGCTTTATTGTCTTCTTCGTCCTGTCCCTTGATATTTTCATACCAAGTATCCTCTTTGCAGCACCTAAATCTTTCATTGAAAAAGATTTAGACAGCTCCTCTTTTAGGTCTTTGATGTCCTGCATGTTATCACTTGCAATCAACATGTCATCAACATACAACATTAGGATGATGAATTTCCCATCTCCCAAATTCTTCGTGTAGACGTAGTGATCCGAATTGCATCTTGTGAATCCATGATCCAACATCCATCGATCAAACTTCAAGTACCATTGTCTTGATGCTTGCTTTAAACCATACAAGCTCTTCTTTAATCTGCAAACCATTTTCTCCTTACCTTTTCCTTCATACCCCTTTGGTTGAAGCATGTAGATTTCCTCCTCTAAGTCACCGTGAGGGAATGCCGTATTTACATCCATTTGCTCGAGATTTAGATCATGAGCAGCCACAAGGCTTAAGACAAGCCTAATTGAGTTCATTTTTACAACAAGAGAAAATATTTCATTGAAGTCAATACCTTTCTTTTGAGAAAAACCTTTTACCACAAGCCTAGACTTGTACCTTTTCTTCCCACCTTCTTCTTCCTTCACCTTGTACACCCATTTGTTTTGAAGTGCCCGCTTACCTACCTTTAGGCAACTCAACCAACTCCCATTTTTGGTTGCAATGTAGTGAGTCCATCTCCAGTTTCATGCTCTTCGTCCATTCTTCTTTGGATTCATGTTGCATAGCTTCTTCATATGATTCCGGCTCTCCAGAATCTGAGATCAAGAGATGGTTGAAGGAAGGCACAAACCTTTCTAGAGGTCTACTTGCTCTTGTAGATCTTCGGGGAATAGGTTGAGGCTCCTCATTTGGTTGACGTTGTTGCACATTGTCACCGTTTGCAGTCCTTGAGTCTTCACCGTCCTCAAGCTCCATGTACTCATCACCTGTTTCTTTTGTTTGTTTTCTTTCCAGGTAATCTTTGTACATATTTTGTTCGTTAAAAATTACATCCCTACTCCTTAAGATTTTACCATCTTCAGGATTCCATAGGCGATACCCAAAGTCACCTTCTCCATAGCCAATGAAGAAACACTTTTTGGACTTTGCATCTAGCTTTGATCTTAGTCTTCTATCTATGTGCATGAAAGCCTCACACCCAAACACTTTGAGGAATGCATAATTCACTGGTTTAATTGTCCATGCCTCTTCTAGAACTCCCCCATCCAATGTCGTTGAGGGTGACCGATTGATTAAGTACACAGACGTACTTACAGCTTTCGCCCAAAGCTCAAGCAGTAGGCCTGCATGTAGCCACATGCTTCATGCTCTCTCCATGATTGTCCTGTTCATCCTTTCCAAAATACCATTTTGTTGAGGTGTCCTTGGGGTTGTTCTTTGCCTCCGAATGCCATTGCTAGCACAAAAGCTTTCAAAAGCTTGGCTACAATATTCACCTCCATTGTCAGATCTGAGGCATTTAACCTTGGTACCTGTTTCATTCTCCACAAAGGCTTTCCACCTTTGAAATATGGAAAATACATCGCATTTATTCTTCATGACATAAACCCATGTTTTTCTAGTCGCATCGTCTATGAATGTTACATAGTACAATGAGCCACCAAGTGATGGTGTACTTGCAGGACCCCAAACATCAGAATGAACCAACTCAAGTTTTTTATTTTTTCTTACATTTCTGGATTTTTGAAATTTTACCCTCTTTTGTTTACCATAAACACAATCTTCAGATAACTCTAAGTCCACTTCTTTCAAACCTGGTAGAAGCTTCTTTGTTTGAAGGATTTGCATTCCTTTGGCACTCATATGCCCAAGCCGATAGTGCCACACCGCACTATCAACTTCTGTAGTTGCTGCACAAGCTGAAGGTTGCGTGCTAACAATACACAAGTAAAGTGTACCAACCTTTTCTCCCTTGGCAACCACCAAAGATCCCTTTGAGATCTTCCACCGTTTGTTTCCGAATGCAATGTTGTGACCTTCATCGTCCAATTGTCCTGCAGAGATTAAATTTTTGCGAAGAGAAAGAACATGCCTGACATCTTTAAGCTTCCATTCATTTCTGTTAGCAGTTTTGACAGAAACTGTACCTTTTTCGGCAATCTCACAAGCTTCATCATCTCCCAAGTATACATACCCAAAATTACCTTTGGTGTAATCTTGGAAATGTTGCTTGTGTGGTGTCGCATGGAATGAAGCCTCGGAATCTACTATCCATGAATTAGATACATTGTCTAATGAGAGAATTAGAGCATATTGCTCTACTTTACCTGCCACATTGGCCTCCGATGTTGGCTTGTTGTCTTGAGACTCAGTCTCCTTCTTCTTCTTGGACCAGCAATCCTTCTTGATGTGGCCCTTCTTGCCGCAGTTCCAACATTCAAGAACAGACTTTGTGCGTGACTTGCTCCGTCTTGAGTGATCACGACCCTTATGGTTTTTGAACCTCTCCTTAGGCCTTCCTCTTGTTTCCACTGACAATGCAGCACTTGATGATTCTCATGTGCTTCTCCTTCGTATTTCCTCGCTTAGGAGAACACCCACAACATCATCAAACTTAAGAGTATTTGTGCCAGAAATAGAATTACGTACAACCATCACAAGTCTGTCCCAACTATCCGGTAGAGATGATAGTATAAGGAGAGCTCTCACCTCGTCATCAAAATTGATTTTCACCAATCTAAGTTGACTTATGTTTGTGTTAAAGTCATTTAGGTGTTCTGCAACTGAACCATTCTCTGCCATCTTTAGATTGAACAAGCGCTTCATAAGAAATACCTTATTGGATGCCGATGGTTTCTCGTAGAAGTCGTCAAGTGACTTCATCACGTCCTCCGTGGTCTTCATCTCTAAAACATTGAAGGCCACCGTTGACGCCAAGCTTAACCAGATTGTTCCCAGTGCCTTTCGATCAAGGACAATCCATGCTTCATCTGCCATCATTGCGGACTTCTTTGCAAGACCGCCTAGTGGCAGATAAAGGTCCTTCTGGTAGAGATAGTCTTCAATCTGCATCTTCCAATGTTGGTAGTTTTTGCCGTTGAACTTCTCAATCTTGAGCTTCCCTTCCTCCGCCATAACTCCCACTCAATTCAAGGAATCCTTTCCTTGAGATAACTTAGCTACGAGCAAACCTTGCTCTGATACCAGTTGTTAGGCAATATGACGTAGCTAAATAGATATTTGAGTAGATTACTTAATGGAGAGAGATAGATTTCACACACAAGAGATTATAAAGTAGAGAGAGAGAGAGAGAGAGTACACACGATATACGTGGTACACCCAATGTGGGCTACGTCCACGGGAAAGCAGCCACTCAATGGCTTTAGTACTTCAAAACAAGAAGTAGTTTACAAAGGGATTATACACTTAATGGAGCTCCCGCCTTGCTTCACTCTCACCACCTCACACTCACCTTGTTGTATCAACTTTACACTATGAAATGTGTGTAGAAATGGCCTCCTTTTATAGGCCAAAAGGGATGCCCTCTCTCATCAGAGGAGGCAGCCATGTGTAGTCGCCCTTGTGTACATAAGTCCAAATCAGACCCTTCAATCCGCCCATGTGTGGCCACCCTTGAGAAGACAAGTCCGCTTTTGAATTCGCCCACCGGCCATTGACTTCCGACCATCGGCCACCGTCCATTGACTATTGGCCACCGGCAAATCAATCGGTTGTTTTCGGACCACTTTCCGACCGCCGTCCGGCCATAATATTCGGACGAAAAGGAATATTTTGGTCTCGTGCAGCTCCGCTGTCATGATGAGAAAAAGAGCAGAGAAATGTAAGCTAAGCTTCTTTGAAGCCTACTTGATTAATGGTCAGTGAAGAGGGCTTGTTAACAGGCCAAGTCTAATGATTAATGTATGCCAAATGCAGCTTTAAAGGGCCAATTGATGCCTTAATGATGCCAAAAATGGACTATACTTAACGTGAGCACAGATAGAATATTATGATCCAAAACTGTAGTGCTTGAAGATCTCTACCGGCCTGTCTTTACGGCTCGTCGATTGGAGCTACGGTGAAGAAGTTATGGCATATTGAAGTTTGAGTCGATTGCAGATCCTTACCGGATTGGGCAACTACAGCTGAGGGGATAGAAATGAAAGGATTGCACGAGCCTGAACTGCTCACTTTGTGGAGTGCGTCGGTCTTTTCAGATCAGTGATCGGAGTCCTGGTCGCCAAGATATTAGCCGTTAAAGATTCACCGGGGGCCGGTTCTGTGCCAGACCAGTCGACTCGACCGGAGTGGCATCTGGGAGATTTTGACTCTCGCTCGGATTTTGGAGTGCAACAAAGTAAGTGCTCGATGAGAATCTTGTTCGAAATGTTATCTCCTGCAATGCATTGACAGCAGGGTACATTGCTAGCAACAGTACTATGATAGTCTACGTGTAATTCAAATGTGGTGTACGTCTCATAAAGTGCAAAAAGTGCTTGGAGAGATTCGTGTTCGGAATGTTGTCTCTTGGAATGCATTGATTGCGGGATTGACCCCAAGGGGAGAGAATCCATGATGAGACTGTTGTCAAGTATTGCTCAAAAGAGATGTCGTGCTTGGCAGTGCTTTGGTCAATAAGTTGATCATTTTCCGGGTGGTTCTGCTGGAATGCGATTCCTCTCATCAATGCTGACTTCTTCAGTCATGAAATGCTTTGGCCGACATGTATGCTAAATGTGATGCCCCTGCAAATTCCTCGGCCGCCCACTCAACCCCTAATGGCCGCCCAAAGGCATGGTGGCCCAAAACCCTCAAGGGGTATTATTTTAAAGTGTGAAGGCAAAAAGAAGAAACTCATGGCGATGCTGCAGGCAACGAAGAGCGACAAGGGCCGAGAGTTTTCTGCTCGCACTGGCCATGGTGGAGCTTGGGAGAATGCGAGCATGAAGGGGAAATCACTCAGCAAATCATGGTGCTCCTATTCGGTACAACCCTCGACGGATTTCGCGCAGCTCACCGGATTCAACTGCCACGTCATAGCAGCCCTTCTCGTGCCACGTCACTAGCGTCGGCGCTATTGATGGGAGCGGGCACGCTAATTATAGAAGGGGGGTTTTTGCATGAGATTAAGGGGAAGCAAAACGTGAAGAGGGGAAGAGGCAGCATAGCAAGAAAACGAGGAGAGGGGAAAAGAGTTGCATGAAGAGAAAGAGCAACCAAGGTGTTTGAGAAGGGTAAGCAAGGTGAGGGCTCTCGCCCTCTCTCTCTCTCTCTCTCTCTCTCTCTCTCTCTCTCTCTCTCTCTCTCTCTCTCTCTCTCTCTCTCTCTCTCTCTCTCTCTCTCTCTCTCTCTCTCTCTCTCTCTCTCTCTCTCTCTCTCTCTCTCTCTCTCTCTCGTCCTCGAGGCTAGTAAGGAGTTTCCTCTCCCTCTCAAGCTTGAACGAAGGAATCAAAGCAAAGCAGAGACTCTCTCTCTCTCTCCCTCTCGAGGCTTGAAGCCGGTGAAGCACTAAGAAAGGGAAGGCTTGAACAAGCCAAAGCAAGAAAGGCTTGTCGAAGTTGAAGCAAAGCAAGGGAGTAAACTTGAAGGAAGCAAGGGTGAGCTTGGTCGAAGCAACCAAAGGAGTAAGCTTAAAACAAGCAAGTTGAGAAGTTGGAGAGGGCATGAAGCATTAAGGAGAAGCTCGGCAACATAAGATGAGCAAGAAAAGAAGGGGATCCAGGGACTTGAAGGGAAGAATGAAGTCCGAAGGGCAAAAGGCAAGAAAAGGAGTTGGAGCTCGGCAAGGAAAGCTGACTTGAATCTTGTAAGCGGTAATTAAGGCAGAGTAAAGCATATAAAGCAGGGAGCATGAAAATTGAAGCAACGAATAGAATTGAAACTTGCAGATTCCAAGGCAATTGAAGCAGATAATTCAAAGATAGTATAAAGCAACAGGAGGACATTTCCACAACCGTCATGATATAGAGATTGAATTAACATTCTTTTAAGTCCGGTGTCGTTAACGGCCCGGTTAATTCTGTAAAGCGGGAGCCTAAACTCCTCGTTAGCAGATGATCCAAGTGACGGTGTTGTTAACAGACCGCCTTGGCGTAAGGACTAAGTTGTACTCAAAGTAATATTCAATTAATTGATGATTGCGGTGATTGGCAGAGTTGTCATTGTCTCTTGTTCTCTCTCTTTCACACCTCCCACAGCTAGAGGCCCGGCGCTTGCCTGGCTCACGTAGCGAGCACATATCCCCTGACATCTTTGGTGAACCCGACGCAAAACGAGCCGGGGTGGGAGGTAAAGATGGAGAATTTAGAGCAGATGATGAAGATGATTGCAGAATTAAGTGCGAACGATTTTGATGATAAGTCAATAGTTCCAGATTTTGCAAAGATGCTTCAATTGGTTCAAGGATCTCTGCTTGAAATAGAGACCGTGAAGAAGAAAAATCAAATTGATGAAGCTTTGGATGCAGTGTATGACCAGAGACGACTCTTTGATGGATACGATCTAGAGGGCTACCTAGAGTGCTATGAGCTGGAGACCAAGGTAAGAGGGATACCAGAAGAGTTGGTGATCAAATCTTTTGAGAAATTAGTGAGTTCAGATGTGAAGGAGCAGATTCAAGAAGTTAGCAAAGCTTGCAATGATGACTGAGAGTATTTCAAAGAAGCTATTGTGCAAGTACGTTATGACCAGTATGAATGCTATCAAGAACAGAGTTCAAGTCTACCAGATTACGCAGATATTCGAGGACAAATACGATCAAAGTTAGAAGCTGTGATTGATGAGTTTATTGTGCAGGATGCTATTTTTTTACAGGCTAATGATGAAGACATAGTTGAAGCTGTGTATGCAAAGTTGGGTTTTGTAGATGTTGTGCATGAAGTAGATGGCTTTGAGGGTGAGGTTTTACAGCTTCAAGATACGCACGGTGAATTTTTCAAAGAATCTACACATGCAGTTCGGAATACACAGAATGAATTTTGCAAAGAACCTATGCATGCAGTACATGAAGAAAAGAAATCAGGGGATCAAAACAATGAAGTGGCTAAAGCTCAAGAAGAAATTTTGCAGGTAAATGATTGCAACCAAATTCAAGTAGACATGCAGGAAGATTCGGTTACAGCTGATACTTTTGCTACTGACTCAAGATTAGAGCAAACTTTTTCTGGTATAGATTGTACCATAGATGTGATTGATGTTACTGGTACAGGTCTTTCCAAAGAGTTGATTAATGATACAGATGTTATAGGTCAAAGCAGGGCTGCTGTTGAGAGCAGCAAGACCATGGATTTTGGTATACCAGATTTATCTAATTTGGATGTACCAGTTTTTGAGGACTTAGTTAAGAAAGAGTATTTGCTTGAAGATCTGCAAAATGTTGATTTAGAGGGGGTGCAGACTCCTTCATTGACAAGTTTTTATGAAGCACAGTTACAAAAGTGGAAAACTGGTCTTGAACGTGATTATGATGATTCAGAGGGGGTGCAGACTCCTTTGACACGCTTCTGTGACCTAAAGCTACCGATCAGGCAGACTGAACCTGAATTTGCTGATGATTTAGAAGGGGAGCAAACCTCTTCTCTATCGAGAATCTACGACACACAGCTAACACTAAGGCTGAATGATCATGAACTTGATGATGGTGATTTAGAGAAGGAGCAAACTTCTTCTCTATCAAGAATTTGTGACACAGGGCTAATACTATGGCAAAATGATCATGAACTTGATTATGCTGATTCAGAGGGGGTGCATTGTGAAGTGCAATCTCTTGTTGATGAATACGATTGGTTTCATTGTGTTGATGATACAGACAGGGCAGTAGATAAAATTTTCAATGTGCATACTGAACTTTGTGCTACAGAAGTCCAAAGATATCTGGATGAGGGTGAAAGACTTAAAGAGAAATTTACAGCAAAAGCATTTACTATGCATGTCACATGTGGAAATCTTAGTTTACAGCAGCCTGAGATGTGTAAGATGGAGGAACCTTCTCAAGTGTTGGACCTAGACCTTATGTGCTTACTGGACGAAGCTTTGGAAGGGTTATCAAATACAGATGCTAAGGATACCAATCAATCCATATTCATGCATGAGAAAGTTTGTTCAGATGCAATCGATGATGATCTTATGCAGTTGTTAGATGATGCTCTACTTGATTTTGAGCCTCTACAAGATAGAGAATTGTTTTCAGATGCATCTTTTGAGCCTAATGAAGAGGATTTTACCAGAGACTTTATGTATCCAGATATGCATAATTGGGATTCCAATACTAGTGAAAGTGAAGGCGTACTGCCAATGCTTCTACCTGTGATTGATGATAGACAATTGGATGAGCCAATTGCACAAGGGATATGGCAGTATTTGATGCTACCTGATGCCATATGGAATCTGATGTTACCCTATGATGTAGGGGATTTTGAGCTATCTTTTGACCCAGGAGGTGACAGATATATGCATGGTCTGGGGCAATTGACTTATATGCCATATGATCCAGGCAGTTTGAATGAAGATTTGTGGGTTAATTCGTGTTTATGCTATAATGCTTGGAGATTATTGTATTTTCCCTATGATCCTGGAGGATGGTGCAAATTTTTTAAAGGAATGCTCACACTGGGACACATGATTAGGTTCCCGTTTGATCCTAGGGACTAATAAAGTGCAAAGTTCCAGATTTGAAGAGTACCAGTTATCTGTTGCAGCAGGTTGCATGGTACAAGGTTTTGTTTTCTTAGATTATGCTAAGTCATAAGAGTTTTCGGTTATGCAGTCAATAAGATTACATGGCTGGCTTCCAATTGACTTCTTTGGATAATTGATGAAGTATCTTCACATCTATTGAGTTGGTTCTACTAACAGAACTTGAAGTAAATAACTTGACGACCATTCCGTGTGCAGATAGAGTAAGGCATACTTGAGCTTGACAGGGTTCCTTAAGAGAGAACTTAATGGTCAAGCCGTGTGCATCATTAACTGGAGCACTTGAGTCTGGCGGGGTTCACTAAGCAAGTTATCCATGATTGAATGCTTTGAAGATACAGCGGATACAGTTCAGAGATTTTTGATGGACAACTAACTAATGATTAAGCTAAACCATTGATGATAGGGTATACACCTTATTTCATTTTTCATATGTTTAACAGTTAAGTGAGTTTGATGATGGTAAGGAGCTCAAGGTACCTGTAGCAAATGCACATTGAAGTGCTATTGGCACAGACCGGAGGCTGTGCAGGTTCAGAGGGGGTGGATGTCGTGCAGGTCCGTTTCCATGATGAGAAAAAGAGAAGAGAAATGTAAGCTAAGCTTCTTTGAAGCCTACTTGATTAATGGTCAGTGAAGAGGGCTTGTTAACAGGCCAAGTCTAATGATTAATGTATGCCAGATGCGGCTTTAAAGGGCCAATTGATGCCTTAATGATGCCAAAAATGGACTATACTTAAAGTGATCACAGATAGAATATTATGATCCAGAATTGTAGTGCATGAAGAGCTCTACTGGACTGTCTTTACGGCTCGTCGATTGGAGCTACGTTGAAGAAGTTATGGCATATTGAAGTTTGAGTCGATTGCAGATCCGTACCGGATTGGGCAACTGCAGCTAAGGGGACAGAAATGAAAGGAATGCACGGGCCTGAAGTGCTCACTTTGTGGAGTGCGTCGGTCTTTTCAGATCAGTGATCGGAGTCCCTGTCGCCAAGATATTAGCCGTTAAAGATTCACCGGGGGCCAGTTCCGTGCCAGACCAGTCGACTCGACCGGAGTGGCATCTGGGAGATTTTGACTCTCGCTCGGATTTTGGAGTGCAACAAAGTAAGTGGTCGATGAGAATCTTGTCCGAAATGCTATCTCCTGCAATGCATTGATAGCAGAGTACATTGCCAGCAGCAGTACTATGATAGTCTACGTGTAAGTCAAATGTGGTGTACGTCTCATAAAGTGCAAAAAGTGTTTGGAGAGATTTGTGTTCGGAATGTTGTCTCTTGGAATGCATTGATTGCGGGATTGACCCCAAGGGGAGAGAATCCATGATGAGACTGTTGTCAAGTATAGCTCGAAAGAGATGTCGTGCTTGGCAGTGCTTTGGTCGATAAGTTGATCATTTTTCGGGTGGTTCTGCTGGAATGCGATTCCTCTCATCAATGTTGACTTCTTCAGTCATGAAATGCTTTGGCCGACATGTATGCTAAATGTGATGCCCTTGCAAATTCCTCGACCGCCCACTCAGCCCCTAATGGCCGCCAAAAGCATGGTGGCCCAAAACCCTCAAGGGGTATTATTTTAAAGTGTGAAGGCAAAAAGAAGAAACTCATGGCGATGCTGCAGGCAACGAAGAGCAACGAGGGCTGGGAGTTTTCTGCTCGCGCTGGCCACGGTGGAGCTTGGGAGACTGCGAGCATGAAGGGGAAATCACTCAGTAGATCATGGTGCTCCTATTCGGTACAAGGCCCGGCGGATTTCGCGCAGCTCGCCGGATTCCACTGCCACGTCATAGCACCCCTTCCCGTGCCATGTCAGTAGCGTCGGTGCTATTGATGGGAGGGGGCACGCTAATTATAGAAGGGGGGGGTTTTGCATGAGATTAAGGGGAAGCAAAACGTGAAGAGGGGGAGAGGTGGCATAGCAAGAAAACGAGGAGAGGGGAAAAGAGTTGCATGAAGAGAAAGAGCAACCAAGGTGTTCGAGAAGGGTAAGCAAGGCGAAGGCTCTCGCCCTCTCTCCCTCTCTCTCTCTCTCTCTCTCTCTCTCTCTCTCTCTCTCTCTCTCTCTCTCTCTCTCTCTCTCTCTCTCTCTCTCTCTCTCTCTCTCTCTCTCTCTCTCTCTCTCGTCCTCGAGGCTAGTAAGGAGTTTCCTCTCCCTCTCAAGCTTGAACGAAGGTATAAAAGCAAAGGAGAGACTCTCTCTCTCTCTCCCTCTCGAGGCTTGAAGCCGGTGAAGCACTAAGAAAGGGAAGGCTTGAACAAGCCAAAGCAAGAAAGGCTTGTCGAAGTCGAAGCAAAGCAAGGGAGTAAACTTGAAGCAAGCAAGGGTGAGCTTGGTCGAAGCAACCAAAGGAGTAAGCTTAAAACAAGCAAGTTGAGAAGTTGGAGAGGGCATGAAGCATTAAGGAGAAGCTCGGCAACATAAGATGAGCAAGAAAAGAAGGGGATCCAAGGACTTGAAGGGAAGAATGAAGTCCAAAGGGAAAAAGGCAAGAAAAGGAGTTGGAGCTCGGCAAGGAAAGCTGACTTGAATCTTGTAAGCGGTAATTAAGGCAGAGTAAAGCATATAAAGCAGGGAGCATGAAAATTGAAGCAGCGAATCGAATTAAAACTTGCAGATTCCAAGGCAATTGAAGCAGATAATTCAAAGACAGTATAAAGCAACAGGAGGAAATTTCCACAACCGTCAGCATATAGAGATTGAATTAACATTCTTTTTAGTCCAGTGTCGTTAATGGCCCAGTTAATTCTGTAAAGCGGGAGCCTAAACTCCTCGTTAGCAGATGATCCAAGTGATGGTGTTGTTAACAGCCCGCCTTGGCGTAAGGACTAAGTTGTACTCAAAGTAATATTCAATTAATTGATGATTGCGGTGATTGGCAGAGTTGTCATTGTCTCTTGTTCTCTCTCTTTCACACCTCCCACAACTAGAGGCCCGGCGCCTGTCCGTCTCACGTAGCGAACACATATTCCCCGACACCGGCGAGGGAAATAAAGTCTCAGGGGCTTCCTCCCCCGAGGCCGCTGATTTTTGGTCGTGAAAATTTTGGTTTCCGGCGAGTGATTTTCCTTCACACACGATGGATTCTCCTCATAGTGGGGGCCTTACAAATGTGCGCTTTTACCATAGAAAATTACAAGGGTAAATCAGGCTCCATACTTAACAGACGAGCCGAAGGGACAAGGCATCGTTAGGAAGATGGACATTACAATGCGAGAAAAGGTTATGAGATTTTGCCTTCTCAACTCAGACATCATGCAAAAGTGGCTAGAGGTACAAAGGGGAAAAGCAAAAACGTTTGACGGATCGCCTTCAATTCAAGTGCAGCCGTGCAACTAGAAACCTTCCTTTTCCAGATCATCTTCAAAAATTGCCTGACTTTCCAACTGGGTGGTGGTTAGATGCGACGCTCTCAGAGGCAAAGAGGAATGGAGTGTTGACTACTGAGAGGAAGAGAAGATTTCAAGGGGTTGCGATTGGCATGTATATTTCACAACTTCCTTTTTTAGCTCCACATTAAGATTAGTTTGCTATAATAACTTTTAGTCAGTTTCAATTTTGTGGTTGCACTATCACAAATACGAAGCTTTGTGGTCGCATGGGAAGCACTTCAGAGTGCAACGGATTGACGAACAAAGGGTCACTTTCGATAGTGGTGTTAGGACAAGCTTCATCCAAGAAAGTAGGAGTAGTGCCAGGGATGAGAATACAGATACTAGCCAACTTGAATACTTTGGCTACATCCAAGACATCTTGAAGATTAGCTTTAGAAAGTTTGATAAGTTTATCTTTGATGTCGAGTGGTTCAAAGTTATTACCAGATGTCCTAATGCAACTGTGCATAAAGACAAGAGTGGATTGATTCAAGTGAACTCTAGGCGGGTGTGGATAGATGTGTGGGATGCATTCGTACTTCCGCAGCATTGTGAACATGTTGTGTTCATACACGATCCACTATGGACAGAAAATGATGAGAATGATCTGTGTAAACCCTGTTGGCTCTATGTCGTTCAAGTTGCTCCACGTAGCAAGCAAGTATGTGAAGGATTGGATGTTGAGGTCGAAGAGGTTATTCATGAACAAAGCGCAGGACCGACTCCAGCTTTAAGTTTAGATTTTGAGGTGGATGTCAGCATTGAGCAATTGTCTGAAGCTAGAGATGTGGTGTCAAACACTGAAACTAATGCGGAGAGCGACAAAGAAGTAGAGTTCGATGATGAAGATGCAGAAGTATAGATTGAGATAGACAACTTTGGTGCATCAGATCTCATATATGATGAGATATTAACTAATGACTTTTTCTAGGAACCCTTTTGTAAAGCTCTTTTTATTAGTCTACAATACCCTTTAGATGTTGTCATTTGTGTAGCAGTTTCGTTGATTTGCTATTTGTATTGATTAAGCATTTATTACGTAAACTAACGTATTTTGTGGGTGTTGTTTGTGTATGATTAGTCATGGCCGATGACGACCAGCTATACTCTCCTAGTTTTAGTTTTCATGTCACTCCGGCCGGCGTCACCCGAGCAGATGGTCTTGTTTTTGTCTCAGTTCACATCAGAGAACATCGCGATGGCACAGCACCTTTGGACAGCAGGTCCCTCTAGACCTACTACGGCCGACCCTATGCTCGGGACTAGTGTGGTCAGGTGAAAGCATGTATAGGTGGCCTGGAAAGTAATGTCAAGGACATTGCTTTTTTGCGCTTAAAAGTGGGTGTTTTAAAAGTGCTTCAAATCTCAAAAAGAATATCACTCTCCTAAGGTACATCAATTAAGTCTCCTAACGTACCACAATTAATGAGACTAAATGTAATTTACTGCTAAACATTGGATTATTATCCGCCTCTTCTTTCCCGCTACAACCTGTCTCTCTCTCACAGAGCTCTTGCTGAGCTTTCTGTATAGCTCAGCCCCCTCTCTCTCTAAGCATGGCTCCTCTTGTGTCTGAGCTCGCGCTCATCTCTCTCTCTCTCTCTCTCAGCACTCTTTCTCTCTCTCTCATGAACTCTATCTCTATAGGTTCCTCTTCTACTTGATGATTCTTGAGGTATGTAAACACTTATTATGCTTTGTTAGTATCTTTCTAATTAGTGCAAGAAGTGCCATGTATCAATTAAAAGTATAGCGTGTAGTTATGATTTGTATTTATTTCTTGTAGAGAAATCCTTTGAAAGTACTGCAACAATGGAGCACAGTGAAGAACTGTCTATCAGCTCATCGTCATTGAGTAGAGAAGCTCAACTTCAGCGCAGAAAATTAATGAGGGAATATTGGGCTACTCAGAAATGAAATCAATGTAAGGCAACGGTCAACTTTGTGACGGAAAGCAATACGGGGGAGATGGATGAAAGAAAGAAACGAAGGATATGTCAATCTATGGTACAACACTTTGATACATTAACCATGGGAATGGATGCAAGTGGTAGGAAGGAAATCTTTGATGAACTTCTTCAACATCCTTACTTCCTTACTATGCAGAGTAAATCCAAAGAGTTGGAAGCAATTATGCTGAGAAACATCCGCAACACTTTGAATCATGTGAAGGTCCCAAGATCTTCAGACAAGTTTTTTGTGAAGAAATCAGCAATGTTGATGTTGGTGAATGGTGGAAGCAAGGAGCAAAACACTGACATGAGCATACCGCAAGCTACCAAGCTTATGGGGATCCACAAAAGAAACTGATATTCAGCCAAACATCACTTAATAGTGTCAAGTGAATCCAATGGTTCGTTCCCTGCATCTGCGTGTCATAGAGATGGTGCACGGAGAACTCACATCACTCAAACTGTTAAAGACATAGTCTTTCAATTTTGGATGGATGAGACGAGGGTGTCCCCCAACAAGAAAGATGTTTGCAGTAAGAGACTAGCTAGATGTTCATATGTAAAGCATCCAATCCACCTTCTTGAGGAGCCTGTAATTGATATATTTTTTTAGCACTTTTTATTGGTGCTATAACTCATATTCCTGCTACAACATTATGTTTCTATACCACTTTTTATTGGTGCTACAACTCATTACTACCACAATATTATGTTTCTATACTTCTTTTTATTAGTGCTACAGCTTGTTTTGGTGTTTTGCACCACTTTCTAGTGGTGCTGCAACACTAAAAAGTGGTGAAACATTACTATACTGGTCTCTAATTGTATCTGAACCACTTCTAAAACTTGATCAATAGTTCTAAATGTTTTTGAAGCACTTTTACTTGTGTTTCGGCACACCACTTTTTAGTGTGTTTGAACCAGTTTTTAATGGTTTGCAGTAGGTTTTAATGTTTAAGAAATAGTTTTTACTAGAAATGCACCAACGCTTCACCGTAAACCCTACAAAGTGGTGTTCACCCACTAAAAAGTCTTGTTTACCCAATGCTAACAGACGTGTTTTACAAACTCGTAGGGGTATTACAGGTGCAAACGTTTTTGGTGGTGCAGCTCACTTTTTCCAAGTGATGTAGCATCTTTTAGTCATGGTGCAACAGTTATAGTAGTGCCATAGACTTTTATTGCTGCTACAGGAATGATGCCCACCACCTTATGATGGTAACCAAAACCATATTAGTGGAGTTTGAACACATTTTGTTAGTAAACACTTACAAGTGTTGTCACACCACAAAGAAGCGGTGCACACAACACTTACATGTATAAAAACCACTTTCACGTGGTGTCTGACCGCATTCAAGTGGTGAGAAGCCACTTTCATGTGCTAAGTCACTACGTCAGTCCATCACTCCATGCAAGTGGTGAGGCACCACTCCCCAAGTGGTGTGATACCACTTTCAAGTAGTAACTAAAACCTTGTCACTGCAATCAAGCGGAAAGTTCCCGCTTTCAAGTGGCCAGACACCGCATTCAAGTGACCAGAAAATGCGTTAAAGTGGTGACTGCCCACATTGAACTAGTTTATCACCACTCTCAAGTGGTCATCAAGGGGTGAGACACCACTTTCATGTGCAAAGTCACTACGTTAGTCATCACTCCATGCAAGCGGTGAGACACCACTTTCAAGTGGCCAAACACCGCATTCCAATGACCAAAATCCGTGTTCAAGTGGTGGCTGCCCACTTTGAACTAGTTGCTCACCATTCTCAAGTGTTCATCAAGTGGTGAGATACCACTTTGAACTAGTTGCTCACCATTCTCAAGTGTTCATCAAGTGGTGAGATACCACTTTGAACTAGTTGCTCACCATTCTCAAGTGTTCATCAAGTGGTAAGATACCACTTTAATTCAAGTGGTTGCTTAAACCTTGTCACTGCAACCAAGCGGCAAGCTCCCACTTTCAAGTGGCCAAACACCGCATTCAAGTGACCAGAATCAGCGTTCAAGTGGTGACTGCCCACTTTGAAGTAGTTGCTCACTAATTTCAAGTGGTCGTCAAGTGGTGAGACACCACTTTCATGTGCTAAGTCACTATGTCAGTCATCACTCCATGCAAGTGATGAGGCACCACTCCCAAGTGGCAAGACACCACTTTCAAGTGGTAGCTAAAATCTTGTCACTACAATCAAGCGGCAAGTTCCCGCTTTGAAGTGTCCAGAAACCGCATTCAAGTGACCAGAATTCGCGTTCAAGTGGTGACTGCCCACTTTGAGCTAGTTGCTCACCACTCTCAAGTGGTCATCAAGCACTTTTCACAAGAGCTCCTCCACTTCCAAGTTGTGTTGGACCACTATCTAGTTCTGATGTTGGTCTGTCACCTAGTATTTTGTCCCTCCCAGCTACTTTTTAAGTGCTAGATTTTAATTGGTCACTGGCCACTTTGAACTAATCGCTCACCACTCTAAAGTGGTCATCAAACACTCTTCACAAGAGCTCCTCCACTTTCAAGTTGTGTTGGACTATTATCTAGTGCTAATGCTGGTCTGTCGCCTAGTATTTTGTCCCTCCCATCTACTTTTTAAGTGCTAGTTCTGAACTTCCCCAAAACTTTCATGTCCTTACTCACCACTTTTTAATTGTTGCCCACCATATTCAAGCAGTGCACACCATTTTTTATTGGCGGTTCATCACCGTCAAGTGGTTTGAATTCACTCTTAAGTCGTGCCAAACCACTTTTTAGTGACGTTGAATGCGGTTTCTCACCACTATTAAGTTGTCCTCACACAACCTCTTAATATTCTACCTTTTTGTATGATTACTAGTTTCTACACTAATTTGTATTTGTGGTGCATTATTTTCACAGGTAAAACAATACTATTGAATGTATCATTACTAGTTTTTAGTGGTGCACACCGATTTTTAGTGATATAGAATCACTTTTTAATGTTTTGAAACAATTTAACCAGTTTTGAATGCTAAGTTTATTTTTAACATTTGTATACATGTATATTGCAGGTGGAGCTTTATTTAAGATTCAAGACAAAGTATGCAGATATTCAGATTTCTCAACGTTGCTTCGAGTCTATGAAACAGTTCTTTGTCCGAAAATTGAGGGATCGCTACACCTGCTATTGTATTGTGCATGTACAAATGATTTTCCTTAAAGAGGCAGTAAATCACATGCAGACTCGAAGTTTTGATCTTCATGGTTCTTGCTGCATGTGCAGATGCCCTATATGCCTTCATCATGATGAAGTTGTCAACCATGGATTTCTTGCATACAAAAATGCAAGTATGAGTACCACTTCACTGTTGGAGTCTATACTCTGCCCTATACTTGCAGAACATAGTTTCCATAGCTACCAATGCTTAATGGGAACAAGCAATGCATGCGGTGTAGGTAATATTCAGATCTGTCCAAGAGAAGAAGTTGAGTAGAGTAAGCAAGTATCTGTGAAGTTTTTTGAAAATATAGTGGGTGCTACTGGATTAAACAATGAAGCTAGAAAGAGCACTGTGAAAGACATTGTCCACAAGAAAATGCTGCCTAGAGAACTTTTGCGAGTGTACCAAGACCACTTGAAGAAGTATGTCACTCACAATTTTATATTTAGGTGGCAAGCACAACAGTTCAAGGACTGCATTTCTTTGTTTCCAGATGATGTGGTTGTCTCCGTCATTGACTTTGCAGATAACTACTCCTTCAAGGAGCAAAATGAGATCCAGTCAATGCATTGGTACACTAAGTTGGTCACTATCTTTGTCCTGAGTACTTATTTCCGCATCGCATCAGGTGCAATAAAGAAGACCATGAACTCTTTTGTCTCAGATGATAAACAACATGACACCTTATTTGTGCAGCATGCTTTTTTCTTACATACTCAATGGTTGAAAGATCAAGGGCTAACCTTTAAAAAACATTGGGTTTGGTCAGATTGCGCAGCTTCACAATTTAAAGCAAAACGACCGTTTTACTTTGTTGCTAGATATTGGAGCCTTACTGGCATGGAAATGAATTGGAATTTTTTTTTCTCAGGACATGGAAAGGGGGAACATGATGGGGATGGGGCTGTCATTAAAAGGGCTCTAACTCATGAGCAATTGAAGCAAAATAGCGTGCAGTTGACTTGTGCAGTTGAAGTTGACTCTTTTTTTAGAATGCATCTCAGTACTGGAGAAAATGCTATGTATGACAAGCAAAAGAGGGAGGTCAGTAGGGTGTTCTGGTGCCACTTATGCAGGTCATTATGACTCCTTAAGCGATGCTCTCACACCTAGAGACAATTTTGATGTCACTTCTGAAGAGAATAATGAGGAGGCTGTTGACTTCTACATTTTGAAGTGTGTAGTAGCTAAGGGCCTAACAACTAACGAGCAAATTGATGCATGGGGCAACAAGATAGAGAAGCATACTTATATGGTCACGTGCCATTGGTATAAATCCCTACAAGCAAACATGTATGAGCTGTGGGATAACAAGCCAGTAGTTTTCATATTCCCACTTGATAAGGGCAATAAATTTCCCTATGGAGCCTGTAGTGCTCGATGGCATAGGAGAAGTGTTCGAACTTTCCAATGAAAACCATGGGGCAATATACAATAGCATGCCCTTTGAATTGTAAATCAAATCTGATTTTATATCATCTACTGAAAGATTGAACAAGATGGAATTGGTGTAAACGTACGATGGAATTGACATGTTGGTTTTTGAGAATGCTTCACCACTCCCCCCTCCCCCCCCAAACATCACCACTAAAAAGTGTTGCAGTTCCAGAAAAACTCAATAAAAATTTACCACTTTTTAGTGGTGCTAAAGTGGTTTAGCACCACTAAAAAGTGTTAAGAATGCTTCACCACTCCCCCCGAACATCACCATTAAATGGTGTTGCAGTTCCAGAAAAACAGTTGCAATAACACAATAAAAATTTAACCACATTTTAGGGGTTTAGCACCACTAAAAAGTGGTTCTGAGACATTCAGAAGTGTAGAGACATGTATAGTGTAGAGACATGTAAAGTGCCAGAACTTCTGTATATTACAAAAAGTATATTACAACAATTATCCAGAAACATCTACATATCCACCAAGAATGTACTATTAATATATAACGTTTCTTAAATTACAGATGTACAATCTCATTCATCTCCATTTATAACAAAGTGCTCAAAGACTAGACTTGAAAGTTCATCTTTGGGATTGCTGATGGGGTTTGCCTTTGTATACTCCAGGGAATTGGGGATAAGTGCCCATCTTCACAGCCATGGCAACAGTGTGCACGTGAGGTAATCAGGGTCTTGGTCTTCATCAAGAGGATCAAAGGTGGGTGGACATATACAGTTGTCCCAGACATTGCGTATATTTTTATATCTGGAGTCATCTACCAGCAATGTCCAAGAGGAGTCATATTCTGGAAACTTGTTCCAGACATGGTAAAGGGGCTTGAAAGACACAGGTTCACCTTCAAGGTCTCTTGGAGCTCCAGTAATCTCTTCAAAATACGACCACTTCTCACATTGCCAGTTTGAGAAGAGATCCCTAAAGTAATAAGTCCTATGTTCCCATATGTCTGGTCAACATGTACTGAGGATTAGCTCAATGTTATCAGCAGTACAAGTGCTCCAAATCATTGCATTTGCTATATGCCTCAAATCCCAAACAAATTGCTCAACATCTCTACGGTAGTAGATCCACAACTTCTCGTCCACTCTTTTTAGTTTAACTCTGTTGGAAGGTGTTTAAGTTGTCCAGTCTTTGGATCACGTTTTCTTACATCTCGTTTCACGAATAGTCCATCGAGATCAAGGATGATGAGATTTTTGATCTTGCAGAAATTTGAAACAAGATATCCCCATCCAGGGCAGTTTGGAAAAATCTCCTCAATTTTGGGGCAAACTGCTAGTTCCTGGTCTTCCTCTACTTTATCTAGTGTTACATCTGTATCCTGCTTAGCTGCTATGTCTTCAACCTTCTCATCTAGTTCTTGAACATCTCCAATCCAGCTAAGTTCTGCCATAGACAAGTACCATGCCTTAAAAACCTCAATCAGACTGACATATTAACCTTTTAAAATACACTTGAAAAGTATACCTTCCAGGCTATTGATTTCCATTTCATTAATTTCCTGAACTTCTATAGCAACAGTCCACTTGGTAGGAGATACTGGAGAAAAAATAAGCTCTACTTGAAGATGCTCATGATGATGTCGGAAAGAACAATACGAGTACAATAAATAGACAGTCAATGAACAATATGAGTACAATAAATAGACAATCAATGAGCAATAAACAACTAGTGAACGAAAAATAAAGCCGTCGTTTCATTATCATCAAAATGAGGGTACAAAGACAAAATTACAAAGAGGCTACAAAGCACAAAAGGTTAATAGGGGCTACAGAAGTTTCTTGCGGGACTTTGGTTTGGGAGGTTTAAGGTTGGGTGCTTGGAGGTTAGTCTTTTTCCGAGCAGATGAAGGCTCCTTGGATTTTTTACCTCCTGGAGTAGACTCTAGAGGCTCGGATGCAACCTTAGCTTTTTTCTTTGGTGTGGCGCGCTCTTCAGTGTTGCTCCTCTTTTTCCTATGCCCCAAAATCTCTGCACAAACATCTGAAATAAGAAGATCCGTGTCCTCATTAGACAAGTTCACTGTTGTATCCTTTTCAATTGGCTTCTCAGATGATTTTTCAGCGTCCTCTACGTCCTTGTTCATTGTAGGTTCTGGCTTCAGATGCACCTCGGCTGACTCCTTGGATGCATCACCTTGAGCTCCCACTACATCTGCTCCTTTTTTAGCCCTTTTTTCTGCCTTTTGTTGGTCCAGAGTGTCTTCACCTGCTTGTTTCTGGGATTCATTCTTATCCCCGCACCCACCACACATGCTATCAATATTGGGCTTGCGTGATGACCCAGCTTGGGAGTGTGCTACATAAAAGACAATGTAATAATACTCAATATTAAGTTATGTGAACATTCAAAGAGAAGAATGTTCCACAGAATATTACCAATTCCATCAACAGGAGATCCAAAGATGCCTTCCATTGGATCTTTCTCTACAATTACATGGAGAAAAGAAACAAAATGGTCAAGAAATGAATCTACAATCAGCTTCATATCATAAGGTATAAAAGCATCGATTACCTGTACCAACATGCTCATCCATGTTTGCCTCTCCAGGTGCCAGCAGCTTCAAAGCATCTTTTAAAGGTACCTCACATCCATGAAATAGACATTGGCCAGCAGACTTACAGGCAGTTACGAAACAAAGTGGGTGATACGGATGTTGACACCGGAGCATGTAGACACCGGTAACAACAGTCTGCATGATAGACATCCCACAAGCAACACAATCACCTAACTGCACACAGCTATTGTCTGATCCCAAATGAACAGGCGTCATGATAGGAAGGATAGGCATTCTTGACTTGAACAAATTAATAATCGTTTCCACAAATCGAAGATGCCCTGTCGCCACTTCTACTTCCCATAACAAAGAGTCATGCTGACCCTGTAAAAAAATAGCACTGCGTACTTTATAAAACAGTATAAGTGTTTGTGCATTACTTTCAAGAGTCTTCATCACTTTATGTGGTACCACTTAAGAGTGTTATATAAACACTTTAAGTGGTCTTTTACCATATAAAATGGTCTCTAACCATTTTTTTCTAATTAGAGTTTAACCACTTTTAAGTAATATCAACTACTACTAGGTGAATCAATCAAGCTTACATACCTATAATTGTGCTGCCTCTTCACTTAGGTTATCGAGATTGTGCACTTCAATATCAAGTCCCATGTCTTTGAGAGCCTCCTTTCCGATTTCAATCAAGGTCTCAAGCTTTGCCATTGCTTCCTCGTTTGGTACAAGCCCAGCCTTATGCAACTTGGGTTCCTCCATATCCTTGTTCAGTCTCTCTACGATCTTGGCGGCGCCTCGCATCAAACCAACCTGCTCATCTCTCTTTGTCTTTGATTAATCTAAAGCAATTTTTATTCCTTTGAGACATTGTTGATTCTCTTTTAACTTTTCAGCAGCATTAGCCTTCATGTTAGAAATAGCTGCTACATCAGCCGTTGACGCAGAAAATGTAGTCGAGGAAACATTTGACATTCCAAATGTTCCCATCGAGCCAAAGGCCGGCTTCTTTAGAAATTCCTCCTTAGCCTGCCCTGAAAATTGATGTCCACCTGAGTATGTCTGCCATTCAAAGCCTGTGCCAGTACTGTTAGTGTAATTAGGCATATTTTCTGCATTAAATTTCCACTCGCTTCCAAGACATGGACCGTTTGTGGACCTCCATTTCTCCAATTTCCTATTTAAAGTTTTCTGTTGGCGTAACATTTTGATAACACCTTCAGCATACACAGCCCATGCAACTAAACCTTCAGAATCTTCAGCGCCCTTGCACTCTGCCACATAAATCCATGTGCAAAATGCATGCCTACCTCGTTGTTTGGGGGAGCTCCCTGATATATATACTTTGTGGTATAGCAGGAGACATTCTTCATACATTTTAGGCCTCAGCCCCTTTAAATGCATCTTCTCTTTTTGGTGGCGCTTGTGAATCCATACCCTAAGCCACTCCTCATCTGAGAAATCATCATCACATAGGAGCTTCGGATCCTGTCCAACCAAGCATAGCCCATATTCAGTATGAAAATCTTCCTTGGTGAAGCAAAATTTTGTTTGAGTGGGTAAAGCCACTCGTGGTACTATCCACCTCCCTGTAAAAACATATATGAATGCATGTTAGTATGTAATGAGCCATAATTAAACTTGTTTTATCAACAATAAGAAGTGGTTGAAATGATTTCTGCACCATTCTCAGTAGTACTACAAAATTTTGTACCACTAAATGGTTCTCAACCACTTAAAACTGGTTAGGTAACACTAAAAAGTCTTGCTACACCAGTATTTGCTGGTGATACATCACCTTTTGGTGTTTCTTCACCACTTTAAAGTGGTGCTCCAGCACATAAAAGTGGGTTGAACCACTATTCAGTTGTGCTACATTGATGTGAATTGTTGTACACAACTTAAAACTGGTGCTACACTCCTAAAAAGTGGTGCTACACCAATAGAATGTGGTATCTCCTTGTAAAGCTTCATCACTTAAAAGCACTTAACCACCACTTTTAGCAAAGATCCAGAACTAAAGATTATTACACTTTTGTAAAGCATCACTAAAAAGTGGTTCTACAGCACTGAAAGTGGTTAACCATCATGCACCACCACTTAAATGTGATTTGAACCAGAAAAAGTTGTGAACACCACTTTATTGGTGTTTACCACTTTATACCAAATAATGTTCAGGTTAAGAAGCACCACTTTTCAGTGGTTTTACACACTTTTAAGATGCCGAATAACGTTCTAGTTAAGAAGCACCACTTTATAGTTGTGTTCACCACTTTATAGTGATGTTGATCACTTTATAGTGGTCTTCACCACTATAAACACCACTTAAATGTGATTTGAACCAAAAAAAGTGGTGAACACCACTTTATTGGTGTTTACCACTTTATACCAAATAACGTTCAGGTTAAGAAGCACCACTTTTCAGTGGTTCTACACACTTTTAAGGTATTGAATAACGTTCTAGTTAAGAAGCACCACTTTATAGTGGTGAAGACCACTATAAAGTGTTTCAGTGGTTCTACACACTTTTAAGGTACCGAATAACGTTCTAGTTAAGAAGCACCAACACCACTTTATAGTGGTCTTCACCACCGAAGACCACTATAAAGTGGTGCTTCTTAACTAGAACGTTATTCGGTACCTTAAAAGTGTGTAGAACCACTGAAAAGTGGTGCACCATCGTGATGCTTCGCTTAAAAGTGATGCTTCACTACAAAATAGTTAGGGTTTTCCACTGGAAAGTGATGCACCCATTGTATCGCCAGTTTTTACTAGAGCCTTACCTCTTTTTAGTGCTGCCCAGCACTTTAAAGTGGTCCAGTATCACTTTTAAGAGATGGTGCACCATATCAGCATAACTATGTAGTGATGCAACCATGGTTTTTGCCCAACTTTAAAGGGTGCTGCAGGTGCACCACTTCAACACAGCCTATCAGTGGTGCTGTACCCATAAAAAGTGGGATTCACCCACTTGATATTTACTAATGGTGTGCACACTACTTTTTCCTAATAAAGCAACACTTTAATTGAATCCATGGGGGAAATACCTGCATCTAACCTCCTGAACATTTTTCTTCTTAGGTGTACCCTTGGGGGCCTCAGAAGTTCTTTTTGTAGCATGCATGTGCAAAAAATTCAAAAATTTTACAAGACATAAAACCAATTTTAGAACTGCATGCAGGATGCATCTAACCTGTTTTGATAGGCGACTCCTGCGTTGAGCTCTTTCCCTTCCTAGGTGCACCCTTGTCAGAGTCTGAAGGTCCTTTTGTAGCCTAGTTCTTCATCTTGAAAAATCACAAATGCCACATAGATACAACATCAATAGTTAAATGCATTCATGCTTGAACCTGCATGATGCATTCGTATAAGCATGCACACACAGTTGATAAAATTTGCATTCATGCTTCAAGCTGCATGATGCTTCAAACTGGATGATGCATTTTTATAAAGCATTCACAAGGGTGATCAATTAGATGTGCACAATGCATATACATTCCAGAAATAAATTCTAAACTCACACATGCATCATTAATAGTTACAATCCACAATTATCTTGCCACACATTCTTTTTTTTTTTTTTCCTCCCCAACAGAGGGTAGACCATATCGCCAGGGGTTGAACCTGGGTCCTTATGCACCCACCCATTCACTTTAACCACTAGGCCAAGCCCCCTTTGGTTATCTTGCCACACATTCAGAGAAAAGCATACATCACTTCTACATCTGCATGAAGCATGTTAAAACATGGATCAATGCTACCTGGAAATGCTACCTAGGAAAACCAGCCACATTCAAATTCAACCAACATTCGAGATAGAATGCTTCAAGCTACATGATGCCACATACCTGTTGCTGCTGCAGGGGATTTTTACTGAAGTTGATGACCAGCCCAGCAAAAAGTACTTCTCCTGAATTTGCTTGTTGTTGTTGTGATGTTGTTGCTTGTTGCTTCGGCTAGCAGAGAAACCCAAAGGAGGGAGGAAAGAGGGAATCAGAAACCTAAATGGCGCAGGCGAGACAGAGAGAGGGGGGAGGAACGAGTGAGACAGAGTGGGAGGGACGAAACTCGAGAGAATATATGCATTAAGTGCTTGAAAGTACCTTGAGGTGATCATTAACCACTAAGCGCTTTCACTTAGTACACATCAAATTTTAACCCTTTTTTTCCATAAATTTTGAATTTAATCCCACTGTTTCAAACGCCTAAACCACCCATTTTCTCAACCCCAAAAACCATATACTATATAGTGGCAAAAGCGGTCCACCTATACATACTTTCACCCGGTCCCTACACCGAGCGGCCCCACACCTCAGTCTAGTGTGCCCCCTATGCCTAGGACTCGTGTGCCCCCTACACCGACGGGTGGTTCATCCTCGAGATGAGGTAGGCATCGTTTTGGAGGTGGTGATTGTTGTGGTAGTGGTTCTACCAATTCGTCCATGCCATTGAGAGAGCGTCCACCACTCTCTTCAGTAGATAGTTCACCGATCGGCACACCATGTACACCTTGGAGATCACACGAGCATGATCCTAGCAAGGTGTACAAGAGTAGGGATAGGGCTATTGTGGCAGATAGGGTCAAAAAGGCCATGCGACAGAGGATTCGTCAGCTCTATATGATTCAATTTGGTCACTCTGTGATGGAGGTTTGGGATAACCATGATCTTGAGAGAAAGAATTACATCGTCGAGGCCATTCAGAGAGAGTACAGGTCGGCAGAGGGGTAGGATCCAGTCTCGAACAACTGAATTTTGAGCGTGGCAATGTCCACAATGTCACACCACTGGTCAGAGGCCAGAGATAGGTACAATGACGGTAGTCCCAAGCCAGCATGGTTGGACGCAGAGGAGTAGGAGGGGATTGCACAAGAGACACAAGACAATCCTAAGAGATTTCAGCGGCAGAGAGATGCAGCCAGAGCACGTTTGGAGTCTGCTGGGGTGTCACATCTTGGGAGTGAAGGCTACAACACGCTTTGACATGAGTTTGTAAGTATTATACGTATGCTTTAAATTATTGCTAATATATATGTTATTTGAAGATTTATCTAACGATTAAACCATACTTTTGCAGGAAGTTTTTGTGAAGCGCCTTTCGACACGCTGAGAGGAGAAGTATGGGTACAAGCATGGACTTGTGGCCCTTTTGACCCAGCTGCAGGAGGAGGGAGAGGACGTCGACTTGGAGGGATTACCATGAGGGTCTTCTCACTCAGTGATTGTTTGCAGATGTACAGTTTTATAGTGCTTATGTTTATGGTTTATGGTTATGTTTATGGTATGGCACAGATGTTATGGTTAAGGTTTGACAGTCAAATTAAGATTATGGTTTTGTTATGATGGTATGGCAATCATGTTATGGTTATGGTTATGGTTATGGTTATGGTTATGGTTATGGTTATGGTTATGGTTATGGTTATGGTTATGGTTATGGTTATGGTTATGGTTATGGTTATGGTTGTGCAATGACGGTTATGGTTGTGCAATGATGGTATGGCAATCATGTGATGGTTATGGTTTTTCTATGATGGTATATCAATCATGTGATGGTTATGGTTATGGTTATGGTTATGGTTATGGTTATGGTTATGGTTATGGTTATGGTTATGGTTATGGTTATGGTTATGGTTATGGTTATGGTTATGGTTATGGTTATGGTTATGGTTATGGTTATGGTTGTGCAATGATAGTATGCATGTTATGGTTATGGTATGACAAGCAAGTTATGGTAATGGTTATGGTATGTCAAACAGGTTATGTTTATGGTTTTACAATTTTTGACTCATGTTTTTATTATGATAACAGGTTATGGTATGGCAAACATGTTATGTTATTCTTACAATTTTGCTAATTGCCATACATTCGCTCTTTAGCATCAGCTTGTAGGTGGAGTGTGGTTGCTTGTGCACTCTTCCTTTGGGTAGAGAGGATTGTTTACTTTTGCTGCAGTACATGCAGCATTAGTTCCCAGCCCTCTCTGTCCAAAAAAAATTTGCAGGTTTGGTCGTCGGTACAGAGTACGGTATGAGCAACAATACACACTTCTAAAGAAGCGTCAGAATATACTATAGAAATACCGATGCTTATTTTGTAGTCTATTTCGACGCGTATTAAAGGATTATTCCGACGTTAAGTATACCAATGCTCATTTCTACGTTACGATATCGGCGTCTCTCCCGAGGCCTATTTCAGCGCTATTTAGTTTTAAAACTAACTTTATTTCGTCGATACCTGTGCCGATTTTTGTGCAACGTGTTGTAGTGAGAGTAACCATATATATTTTGGAATTAAAGTTCTTATAATAATTTACCCTACGTCCATTGTATTACTATACTTTAGCTTACAACTTCTCAAGTTAAGTTAAGTATCTAGTAGTGGGAATGGCACCTAAGATAACATGCTATGGTGGATCACACAATCACGAAGCCGGAATCAGTGATAGTAAAGGAAAAGGAAAGGCCCCGATGAATGAGGATGTGCCACTTATCCCATGAAGTGATGTTATTGCTCATGAACAGGTAGAAAATTTCTTTTTGTTCCTTGCATCATGAGTAACTAGGAAGGGGAAAACTACCTAAACATGGAGTCATTTCCAATTTGAAACCGCATCAATTGAACTTGTTAATTTTCTTAAGTTGTATTAATAGGGAAAGATCATTTGGAAACTAGTCTGTTTACTCATAGGAAAGAAATGTTTGCCTAGTAGAAGAACTCTAGAATCTTCTTCATTTAGAAATCCTATACTAATATAGTCAAAACTCCCTTTAATATCCAGGGAAGAGAGCTTAGCGGAGTGAACGCTAAAGCAGTGCATATGGTTGCACACATCTTGCGGGTTGGTGCCCAGAATGCAAGATAATACTTACAGGTTGGTGCCCAGGTTGCAAGTTAGTCACTGCGGGTTTGTACCCAGGTTGCATGACAATTTAGTTGAATGGGCAACTAAAGACACCAGGAGAAATGAACTCTCAAGGAGTGAACTCTTGGGGTTTGGATATTTAAATGAAGAAGAGTTGTATGTTTTTTTTCTTCGAGGAAAGATTGTCTTGGTGCCAATTTGATAATGGAGGGCTATCTTAACGAACTTGTGATGGAAATCATAACAAGAAACTTTGTGTATGAACAATCATATTATAGTAATTAGAAAACAAGCAAAACAAAGTGTGAGTGTGGGGGTGGAAAGTGGGGACTGGCTCAACTTGCCAGACAAGAATGGTTCGTCTCGATTAGTAGAGAAACTCTCCACTCCTCATCGATAGAAGAAGTGAAACTAGAGACTCATTGTGCCAAGAGTTGAGAAGTCCCAATTGTACATGCCTCTGAAAATTATGGGGAAAAAGGTATTTGGGGTTTCTCTCTTTTGGAAGGTGAGAATTAAGAATGTCAGATTATTGTGTTAGTTCATGCTTTCCCTGTGAGACAAGGCTAGGACCCTTTTCAATGGCTCGAACTCAAGTTACTTGGTGACGAGAGTCTGTCCATTAGAAATCTTGTTTGTCTGACTATGCTTTTCTCAATCAATTAGGGCCTGGCGACCTGTCAGGGACCCTCCTTTTGCCAAATGGATATGGTAACGGGGTGGGAACCTCACACGTGGTATCGGGGCCTAGGTTAGGAAACTCAAAAAATGGTTATTGTTTGAAAATTTGGAAAAATAAATTGGAGACTTAAGTTCGAGAACTTACCAGCATAGATGTTTCAAGAAGATGCTGACGTTGTTAGTATTGCAAGTTCAAAACCTTGGAGATAATGTATTCAAAGTGTCGCTCTTCAAATTTTTCTTTTCAATGCAGAATGATAAAGATTTTGATGGTCTTTCTCTCCTCCATCAACAAGAATGCAAAGGGGATGGGAACTTGCATGGGATTGCGAAGGTGGCATCTTCTACATCAATGTGAGGAAGCTTGGATGCCTCTCCTTTGATTTAAAGAAGCTTCGGTGGGGGAAAGAGCTGCGAGTTATCCAACTTTACTACTTTGTTGGTACTACTAGGGATGACTACATTGTTATCTCTGAAGATGGCCTTGACATAGCCTTAAATGAATGGGTTTTCAATCAAGTGATGAAAGTGATCCCTACTTATAGGATCAAACCCTTTTTTATCCTTGATATCTTTCCTCAAAATAAGAGTCTTGTATTCTATGTACTCCGCAAAGATGTGTATAAAAGCTACTACATAGAGAAAATAGTAGATTGTAAAAACTTATCCACAAATACCTATCGATTGTACCACTATGTCCCTGAATCATATAGTTTTTTAGTAGAGCTAACCTTTGTATACATCGTAATAGAATAAAAAGATGCTCACCTAGCTTCTTGATGAGATCTCACCTTTGTACATATCTTGATATAAATAAAGTTGACATCTTGAATTTAATAAGTTATCTGCTTTCCAAATTTTGTGTTAAGTTGTGGAAGTTTAATGCACTTGGTATTGCGTAAAGTTTTAATCAAGCCATCGACAAGCGTACTATTGCATAGGTACCATCAAATGCTTTATACATGGCCATACAGGAGAAAAAACTTCTTTTGAAACAATCCCAACCACCGACATTTAAAGGCGAGACAACCCATGTCAAGCGTGATGTTGAAGCATGGATTGACGCAATCGAAGACTATTTCAAAGCTCCAGGGACCAAACCTGTAACCCAAACTATACTTGCAATGTTTCGTCTTACTGGTAATGCAAAAATATGGTGGAAACAACATTGCAAGGACTTGGGTGTTTCAAGGTCTTCTCAGTCTTGGGAGGATATTAAAGAAGAGATTACGACACGATATCTTCCACCCACTCATCGAGATGCCCAAATGAATGAGTTCTTTGCTCTAAAATAGCTATCCTTATGGGTGGCATAGTACTACTCCAAATTTGTAAGCTTGCAAAGATATGCCCCAAAAATGTCCATTGGGCAGTAGGTAGCACGGTTCTATGAAGGATTGAATCATCCCTTGGATACCTGCCTTGAAGCAATGAGAACCAAATCACTTCAAGATGCTCTTTTAAGGGAAACACCTCCTAGCTAAAGAGACGACCAAGAATCAGGGAAGAGGAAACTTCAGAAACCAAAGGGCCAGGACAAACAATTGGAGCCCCAGACCTACTAATCAAGCTTATCAACCTCGCCCTATAATAGCAGCAACTACAATAGCTCAACCGCAACATCCGAATGTTCATTGCTTTGAGTGTAATGAGTTGGGTAATTATAGGAGTCACTATCCTAGAAGAAATGTAGCAACAACCACAAATGCCATTCTTGTAGTGCCAAATGGTAGAGTCCAACCTGTTCATCATGGAAAGAGGAAGACAGAAAGAGGTTGTGGAAGAGGAGAGATGGCTCAAACTCATGCCATTATTATGGAAGAGACAACGATAGGAGACCAAGTTGAGGAGAGAGAAAATTTACATGCCACTATTGACAACCCTAATGCTCACTAGCAATATGCAGTCATTCAAGCACCAAAAATCTTGCCAAGGTGAACAAATCGAATTCTTAATTGATTGTGGAAGCACACACTCATTTATCTCTCCTAAATGCATGAGGAAACTAAAACTAGACCAGTATCCTGCTCCAAGGCTAATTGTAGAACTAGCAAACGGAAAGGAATTCCTAACTCAACATACAGCAAGACATGTAGAATTTGAACTAGGGGGATACTCTACTTCTACTCACTTTCCTACTTTACCTCTAGGAATATACCATGGGATATTGGGAATGGATTGGTTGAAGAAAAACCAAGCTCATATTCATTGTGCACAAGGTAATTTTACCTTTACAAACAAATTAAGAAATGAAGTTCTAGTTCAAAGGAAGAATGGGAAACCTAAAGCTCACTTAGTCAAAGCTAGTAGACTTCTTAAGGGTTTACAAAAGGGTCAACAAATCTATGCAATTAAACTTAACAAGGTAGAAGACACAGATTCAAACTTTCAACCTAAATGGTTGAGAGGGTATTTAGATGTGTTCCCTGAGGATCTTACAACTCTTCCACCACCTAGAGAAGTTGATCCACGAAATTGAGACTATCCCTGGTTGTGAACCCGTTTCAAAGATACCATATAAAATTTCACTCCCTAAAGAAATTGAACTCAAAGAGAAACTCAAGTAGCTTATTGAGCAAGGATTTATCAGACCAAGTACTTCTCCTTGGGGTGCTCCAGTCCTTTTCCAAAAGAAGAAGGATGGGTCTTTACAACTTTCCATAGACTATCGTGGGCTTAATCAAGTTACTATTAAGAACACATACCCCATTCCTAGGATTGATGAGCTATTGGATAGGCTACATGGGGATAAGATCTTCACAAAGATTGATCTTCGCTCTAGGTA
Organism: Adiantum capillus-veneris; assembly: GCF_014529385.1. Classification (NCBI taxonomy): domain Eukaryota; kingdom Viridiplantae; phylum Streptophyta; class Polypodiopsida; order Polypodiales; family Pteridaceae; genus Adiantum; species Adiantum capillus-veneris. The sequence goes on from NC_140937.1 coordinate 669,849, forward strand.
TCATTAGATAAGGATCAAGGAATCAGACATTTCAAAGACGGATGTCAATACTAGGTATGGACATTATGAGTTCATAGTAATGTCTTTTGGTCTTACTAATGCTCATGCAAGCTGCAATCGACTAATGCAGGATATTTTTAGACCTTACCTAGATGATTTTGTCTTGATTTTCTTTGATGACATCTTGATCTATACTAAAGATGAGGCAGGTCATGAAGAACACGTTCGTAAATTATTACAACTCTTACGACAGCATAAGCTTTATGCTAAGAAGAGTAGATGTACCTTTTGTTCTTCCCAAGTCAGCTATCTTGGCTTTATTATATCTTCCAAACTTGGTACCTCAATCGACCCAGATAAAGTTAAGGGCATCGTAGAATGGCCTCAACCTACTTTTGTCTGTGAAATAAGGGGATTTCTTGAAATCATAGGATGGTATAGGATATTTGTCAAGGATTATGCTCTCATCACAGCACCTTTAATAAAATTACTAAAGAAAGGAATGAGGATCGAATGGAGAGCAGAACACGAGGCCAATTTTGCAAAGTTAAAAGGATACCAGCTAGTATCAACCCAGTTCTTAAACTTCCGGATTTCAGCAAAGAGTTTGAAATTATAGCAGATGCTAGCAAACTTGCTTTAGGGGGAGTCCTTACTCAAGAAGGTAGGCCTGTAGCCTATACTTCTTGAAAGCTTAAAGATCATGAGAAGAATTACCTGACCCGTGACTTGGAATACTTAGCAATTGCCCATGCATTAAATCTATGGAGACATTATCTTCTCAAACACAAATTTCAGTTAGTCCCTCATCATAAAGCTTGAAATGGATCTTTACACAACCCAATCTCAACATGAGGCAAAGAATATGGATTGAATTTCTTCAAGAATACGACTTTGACATAAATTTTAAATCGGGGAGGACGATGTAGTTGCAGATGGACTTTGTCACAAAGCTTTCTTTAGTGTTATCTGTATCCCTAATAATCCTATGTGGGAAACAATTAAGGAAGCAGCCTTGAAAGACCCTGATTATCAGCAGTTATCCTTGCAGATTCAACAAGGCATAACACCTGAGACAAAGAATATATCGATAAATGATTACTATGTTCAAGAGGGATGTCTTTATTTTTGACAAAGGCTTTGTGTACCTAAGGACCCAACACTAAAGAAAGCAATCCTATTTGAGGCTCATGATAGACCACCAACTTCAGGTCACCCTGGGTATGCAAAGACCTTAAATGCTGCTAGAAGAAGCTACTTTTGGCTTGGAATGAAGGGGGATGTTCTTGGCTATGTGAAGCAATGTCTCTCCTACCAGCGGATCGAAGTTAAAAGAATCAAACTACCTAGACGACTTCAACCTCTTGATATACCTCAAATGAAAGGGGACTGTAACATTATGGACTTTTTCACACGATTTACCCTCTGTTGGAGGCTATGATTCATTATTTGTTGTTGTTGATATGCTTATAAGGTAGTTCACTTGATGCCTGTAAAAACTACCTTCACTGCTTCTGATATTAGCCGAATCTTCATAAAGGAAATCTTTAGACTTCATGGTTTACCTAAGAGAGTTGTTAGCGGCAGGGATGCAAAATCTACCTCAAAGTGACTTCACTCTTTCAATTCATTGGAACACAAGTGTGTTTTAGCACAGCATATCATCCTCAGATAGATGTTCAGACTGAAAGAGTAAACATAATGATTGAGGACATTCTTAGAGCATATTGTTCACAGGAACCAAAGAAATGGATCCAATATCTTTCTTTGGTTGAATATGCCTATAATTCCTTTGACCATAGAAGCATAGGCATGTCACCATTTAAGGCTCTCTATGGACAAGAATGTTTGGCTCCATTAAATTTCTCAGATCCTATTATCAAGGTAGAAGCCTCAAAGCAAATGCTCAAAGACATGGAAACTCAAACCAAGGGTATTCGTAAGGATATTCAAGCCGCTCAGGAAGAAGAGATCAGATCAAATCTTTAAAGAAGGAGACAAGGTCTTCATAGGGCCTGAGCCCGAGATATTGTGGACCCTACGAGATTGTCAAAGTGATAAGTGATCAAGCTTACAAGCTAAAGCTACCTTCTAACCTCAAAATTCATGATGTCTTTCATGTTAGTCTATTAAAACTTTATGTTCCTAACCCTCATCAACTTTTGGATTCCGAACAAATAGTTGTTCCAACCTAAGGAGTCCTTGAACTTCAACCTGACTATATCCTAGAAACACGGGAGAGAAAACTTAGGAATAGAAGCATCATTGAGCACCTCGTCAAATGGATAGATTTCCCTGAAGAAGATGCAACGTGGGATGAGCTAATGATAAATATATTTTTCTAAGATTTTCAAAAATTAAATTTTTACTTTTTTGTCATTTTCTGTAAGGTTTCCAGTTTTTGAAACCTTAAAGATTGTATAAAGCTTAATTCAACTGATATGATTATTGAAAAAGCAATGTAAAATTGTCCGACCGTGGTAAATATTGGTATTTTTGAAATCTTAAGCACAGTAAACCCCGGGCTAGAAATTTTCAGAATCAGATTCCAATAAAATCTAGAAAAGTGACGGGCCCTGAAAGGTTACACTAGGAATTCAATTAGTTAAGTAAAATTGGATGATTTCAGTAATTATTATTAACAAAGACTTTCTTATCCTAAGGTTCTAGAAATTATTGATATTTTCAATTTTCATCATTAAAAATCAGTGAAAATAGTAAAAATCGATTCTGGAAGTTGAGGGGGGTTGTGTGGGGTAATGATGAACTTGCCCGGGACTAGATTTAGCAGCAGGGGACGTTTTTTGACTTGTAGGGCAGCTTGGGATGTAAGTTATTTTTTCAGTCTGTGAGTGCCCAGAAATCTATAAATATGACCCTTGCTTCACAATTTGACAGACTCGGAGCCTTGACACACTCTCTCTCATTTAGAGAGAACGCTACGCAGAAATCACTAGAGATTAAGCTCTAGTCGATTAACCTAAACGAAATAATCTTTTTTAGGACAAATTAAATAGGGGAAATTAGCAAATGGATTCAAATTGATTTGAGTTATTTATTAGAGGTTAATTATATGTTAGGGAACCTATGATAATTATATGAAGCTCAAATAATTAATTTATCTAATTAATTTACCATAAATACTCTATTTTTAGGATAAATTAAATAGGGGAAATTAGCAAATAGATTCAAATTGCTTTGAGTTATTTAGTAGAGGTTAATTATGTGTTAGGGAACCTGTGTTAATTATGTGAATCTCATATAATTAATTTATCTAATTACTTTAGCAGAAATACTATGTTTTTAGGACAATTTAAATAGAAAAAATTAGCAAATTAGACTCAAAATGACTTGAGTTATTCATTAGAGGTTAATTATATGTTAGAAAACTTGTGATAATTATATGAAACTCAGATAATTAATTTACCTAATTACTTTATCAAAATTACTCTATGTTTAGGACAAATTAAAAGGGGGAAATTATCAAATTGATTCAAAATGTCTTGAGTTATTTATCAAAGGTTAATTAGACCTTTAAAAAATTGTGAAAATTATGTTACCCTCAGATAATTAGTTTACCTAATTATCCCAATAAAATTACATTATTTTTTGCGGAAAATAAAAGGGGGAATATAGTAAATTAATTCAAAAACCTTGGATATAAATATCGGAAGTAGAACACACCTTGGGGAATCCATGATAAATACCCCAATTGTAGATAAATAGTTTAGGTATTTATTTTCAATAAAACTAACCAATTTTGCATATAAAATAGATAAGGAAAATTAGTAAATGAATTTATCTAATTACTAAATAAATAATTGAGGTCCAAAATCACAATTAAAGGGTGGGAAAATTACCTCAACATAAATGGATGGTATAATAATTTACTATCAGTAAAATTTTACCTAATTTAGACCATAAGTATAGGAGGAAAAGGTTATTAATCAAATTTATGAAAATTTACTAAAGATAGAACATATTCAATTACAACTTAGGGAGAGTAACCCATTAGTGGATAGAAATTTATAATTTACTAAGGTTAAAATGGAAGATAGACTAAGGAGAAACCTAATTAAAGGACTTCCCAAATTAAAAGGTAATTATGGGAAATTACTTATAGCATAAATAAGTTACCGGAGGAATATCTCATCAAATTGACTATTAAAGATACCTACTTACTCCAAAAATCCTTATTTTTGGGTAAACAAGGAAAAAGAAGATTATTCAATTAAACTTCTAATGGATTAAGTCTTTTTATAAGGCTGCCGACATGACTCCAAAGAGAACCAGGGGAAATCCTCTTACTGAGGAAGAGGATGTTAGCAACAAAAGAAACAAAGCCACTAATGACCATGAGGCTGGGACAAGCCATAGGCCCCGACTGAGGAAAGTTTGCAGGCTCCATCCCAGCAGCATATGGCCGAGCAGTCCCAAGTGGATTTCTCTTTTGTTCACTTAAAATCTTTTAAAGTTCGGTTTTAAGTTAGCATTTCATACGGAAAGTTAGGAAGGATAAACTGGCTAAAACGAAAGGTAACTTCCAATGTGCATTTGTTATAATGTAGAAAATAATTTTTTGGGTTAAAACTGGTTGAAATAGGAAAGATATGATTGATCATCCTTAAGACAGCTTGTCTCAAGACACCTCCGACTCCTTAGTATAAATTGATGATAATGATTGGCTTTCTAGCCACGGATAAGTTGGTTACCCCCATGAACGATGAGTTTCTACTCCGTGTCATGTTTTGATGTTTCTACATAAGTTAGGATACCGTTTTTTATCCTAGGGAAGCCGCCCGGTTGTATGGGCAACTAGTTTGGTGTATGGGCACCCAGAACCTTGGGTGGGGGTTTATCCACTCCGGATCTGAATAAGGAATGGGTGCCGTTTTTCACCCTTGGGTGGGGGCAACTGGTTTGGTGTATGGGCACCCAAAACCTTGGGTGGGGGTTTATCCACTCCGGATTTGAATAAGGAATGGGTGTCGTTTTTCACCCTTAGGTGATCTTGAGACAAGAAGAATACTGGTCAGGGTTATTATGGATAATGTTTTGATTCACAGTACCCTGTCTTAAGTTTAAAGATGTCTGTTTGCTAAAAGAATGTTTTCAATACTGTTTTCAAGGGCTGTTTTAATAAAATTCTGTTATGAATAATAAAAGGAATCATTATTTTAATTGTGATAAGAACGTGGTAGAATTTAAATAACAAAAGAATCATGTGTGAGTGCGGGGTGGTAAGTGGGGATTGACTAAGGATGTCAATCATGGACGGGTGGACCTAATAGTCTGGTAACTATCCATCCCTGCGCACTAAAACGTTTAGAAAACTTCTTCACTTGGAAGAGGAGTCCACCAGCGGCTGTGCCCTCAAGTACCATAGCATCCAATGTCGATTAAACAAAGAGTGGCACAATTAGAATGCTTATTATTTCACCGCTCTAAAACAAGTTATGCCAAAACAAGAAACCTCAACATCGAATGCCAATAAACATATTGCTTATACCCTCCTCTTGCACAGCAATGATTTTTCTATGCATCGATTGAGCATGCATATAGGGCTACACTACATGGCCTGCATTAGCAAAATGTTGATACCCTCGGGCGATACACCATTGTCCAGGAGGACTCCAACTAGGAGGGGGGAGGCATTGCCAATGTAAACCCAGTGTGCTAAAAAGGGCATTGTTTTCTATGTTTTTGGGTTTTTTTGTGTTTGATTGCATAACTTTTTTGTGAACCTAGTAGCTATGGCTTTATTTAACTTGATTCTACATATATATGCTGACAGATGCCAAAAATGAGCTCTAGGTGTGTGTGTGTGTGTATATATGTAAAAATAGCAATTTTTTAAGCTAAAATATGATAAAACAGAGCAGTCCAGCCAAAAATATTACAAATTAACGTACATAGTAAATTGTTGTATTGTTTTTTAATTACTTTGAGTTATTGGTAGTTTTTGAAATCTATTTGCTATTTTTCTTTTATTTTTTAATTTTTTGAAGAAAAAAAGAAAAATAGAAAAAAGCACGTGAAATGGTGACGTAACAACAAAACAAAACAAGGGTGATCAACAAGTCAAGGGCAACATATGATGAAGTCAAGGTGTAATTATGGAAACGTTGTGAAATGTTCGATCCAGCTAGTTTTTTAGAAAATGACCCATTTTTTGAAAGTTGGACAAACTGAGTCCAAATTGAGTAATTTTTTAGCCTAAAGAGCATTTTTCAATGAGATAGAAGCACATGTCAAATTTTGTGGCAAGTGGTTTCGAGACCCCTGATATAAGAAATTTTGACCCCACTTATTAGCTCATTTTCAATATTCACACTTAGAGAGAGCTTAGACCTAGAGCGTGCGGATCTTCTACGCCTTCGTTGTCGGGGGATATGTGTGTTCAAAACGTGAGCTGGGCAGGCACTGGGCCTCTAGCTGTGGGAGGTGTGAGAGAGAACAAGAAAAACAGATGCATATGGCTTTGGCAATCACCGTAGCCTTCAATTAATTAAATAACACGTTGAGTACAACTTAATCCTTAGCCAAGGCGGGCTGTTAACAGCACCGTCACTTGGATCATCTGCTAACTAGGAGTTTAAGCTCCCATTTACAGGATTAACCGGGCCGTTAACGACACCGGACTTAATAGAATATTAAATCAATCTCTAGCTAATGACGATGATGGAAATTTTCCTCTGCCGCTTTATCTGCTTCCAATACCTTGCGGATTCTGCAAGCTTCAATTCACTTCACTGCCTCAATCATCAAGATTTAATTATTGTCAAATATTGTGCAGCTTCTTACTCTGTTTGCTTTACACTCACTTAATTGCCGTTCTCCCGCTCTTGACCTCTTACTTCTTTAGGTTGAGTCACTTGCTTATGCATGAGAGAGAAAACACGAGCCTTCCTTGTTTACTTTCTTTAAGCTTCTCGCATTCGCTCTCTCGCCCAAGCTCTCGTGCTTGCTTCGATAGGTTTCTCACCTTGGTTGCTTCGGAAAAAGATTCAAGCTCCTTCCTCTTCTTGCTTTCCTTACCCTCGTTATCTCTCTTCTTAATTGCCTTCCCTTCGAATCCCTTTGCCAAGAGAGAGAGATTTTGTGTCTATCTTTCCTCCTTCAAGTACGAGAGAGCGGGATATTGTGTTCCCCTTGCTTAAACAACATGAGAGAGAAAGGGAGAGAGCTTGAGATTTCCTTCAAGCTTCAAGAGAGAGAGATTTTCCTCCTTTATCTTGCCGAGCATGAGAACCAGAGAGAGGGAGCTTGCTCCTTGCTCCGACCCCTCCCCGCCTTCCTCTTCTTCCTTCGTTAAGCTCTCCTTGAGCTCTTCTCCTTCCACGTTTTTGCTTGCTATCCTTCTCATGCAAAAAGAATCCCTATTATTAGCGTGCCCCCTCCCTTCAATAGCGCCGCCGCTACTGACATGGCACGGGAAAGGCCGCTATGACGTGGCAGTCGACAATTTCGGGCAGCTTAGATCACGACCCCCGCTGGTGCCGGAAGGGAGCACCATGGCCTGCTTGTCGTCTTTTGTTTTATGGCGGTCGCAATTTGAGCCTCACCGAGCCCACTGCGAGCTCCCCCCCCCCCCCCCCCCCCCCCCCCCCCCCCCCCCCCCCCCCCCCCCCCCCCCTTTCACACATATAAGGTCACTTGCTTCAAATGGGTGTCCCTTGGGCGGCCATTGCTTTAGGTTCTTGGGCATGCAGCCATTAAATGAGCCTTTGGGCAGCCTAGCCTCTATCAAGGGCAACCACATTTGTTTTACATATCAACTGGGTGGCTTTATGGCTTTGTAAGGGCGCCGTATTAGGTATAAATCTCGGACCCCGGCCAAGGCAATGCCAAGCACAACATTTTTTTCTAGCAGCATTGAAGTAAATCCCGCAATCAACACAGTCTAGGTGACAACATTCGGACATTAGGGGAATTTTGAGGTCATTTTTGTGCCTTTTAGCGTGTAGAGAGAGAGTGGTCTCAACCAATGGTTGAAGAGCTTCCGTTACGGAACCTCTATTTTTGAAAACTCACAAAAAAAGCAAATATTCTATCTTTACCGCAACTTTGAGCTGGTAAATAGCAATGTAAACAAGTAAAAGTGCAAAGGCATTCAATAGCTGTCGCTTTCAGAAAGACGTACTTCTCATATTATATTGTTTTCATTTTGCACGTCGTCATCATAAAACAACGTTTGGATTCTATCTCATGATCTTTTCCAGATTTGAACCGTTTTTTGCACATTCTGCTTATTCTTCTCTTGAACTCAGACTAGACTTCTCTGCTCATTTATTTTTTCACCATGGAATCTTCATCACGATCAAAACGACCAAGAACTTCCATTGAAGCCATTGTCACTTACAACACGACTGATCAAAATGGAGAATGGATTCCAATAACTATACACAAAGGAACGTGGATACTGATGCAACAGAACAAGAGAATAAAGTCTTCCACCAAAAACTCTTTCTTGGCGGGATGGAAGGGCATTGTTAAAGATTTCAGCTTTGGCGACAACAAAAAATCAATCAAAGAGGTGCTGGTGCAGCATGTGTACATGCATAAAGATCTGCATATTAACTCAGAGAGTTCTGCTTTGCCATTACATAGACCAAACTGTAAGTCTCTTAACTTAAATTCTTATTTGTAATGCATGTTGTATTAGGTTATTTGTTGTACAGATTTGTATCCTTCAAACATTATGGAATGGCAGCCAGTAGAATGTGTTATAAATATTCTGGATGTGTGTCATGGATCAATTGGTGAAGAAATATACAAGGGAAGGACTAAGGGTTCATTGGCAGAGAATGGAATATTCTTCTTTGACCATTATTATGTTCCACCTAGAAGGACTGGAGAACTTGGAGCCACAACTAAGCTAGACTTGCCTGATTTCAAAAGTGCAGAATGGTCACTCCCTAGCTCAAATACAAGTGAGGGCTACAAGTGCAAACTGTTTTGTGAGATTCAAAAGTGTTTGAAAGCAAACATAGCAAGCAAACAGAGTAGAATTTCTATATTCATGCCCATTACAGTTTTTGTAGACTTCTTCTCTAATGCTGAAGTCAGAAAATCTAGAACAATGTTTTCAGTGAAGACTTTAGACTCAGCAAATGTACTTGAATTTGTGGATGAGGGTTGGAACACCAAAACAGTGAATGGAATCACTTGTAATGTGCAAGCTGGCTCAATTGCTTGCAAATACATGATAGGGACACAAAACTTCATTATGTCATTTTATTACAGAAGATGGCACTATGTTGGTGGTCAGCTAACTCCACTTGATCAAGACATGGAGGACTTCATTGACAGCCTAATAGAAGACATTGATATATGGGTAAACAATGAGCATCTGTCAATTGTAAAGATAAGAGGCATGTGTAGCTTACATCAATTGAGATTGGACCTGCAAAATGATGAAATTGAACTGCCCACAACATTCTGCTTTCAAATAAATGGTGGAAAGGTAACTGTTATCACTAAATGTCTCTTGTTCTCTTATTGGTTCTTTATTTAACTTGGGCTGTTTTTGTAGGTATCAAAAAGGAAGGAAAAGAGGCTACAGTGCAAGGACATCTTGGATGGCATTGTACATTTGGTGCCTTGAACATCCTTTAAGGCAATTTTGTAACACATGACCTGCAAGGATCTTGTTTTGTATCACATGACCTGCAAGGATCTTATTGAAATAAAGATCTAAAAGGATCTTTATTTTGTTATTGAAATGCAACTTTTCCAAACATCAATGATTTTACTTCAATGATTTGATTTTGTAACAGAGTCTTAAAACAAGGTGATCAAAATGTATTCAATTTCAAATATTTGCAATTACATAGACAATTGGAAACAAGTGGGCTATATAATAGACAATTGGATACAAGTGGGAAGCTTGATACAAGTGGGAAGCTCGATACAAGTGGGCTACAATTAGATACAAGTGGGAAGCTTGATACAAGTGGGCTGCAAAAAGCTTGATACAAAAAGCTTGATACAAGCTTGATACAAAGGGCTATAGAATAGACAATTGGATACAAGTGGGAAGCTTGATACAAGTGGGCTACAAAAAGCTAGAATAGTTTTCTGCCAGGAGTTTTCCTGTCCCTAGGGGTTGGTGCTTTTGCAGTGGGCTCTTTTGTCCTGGGAGATTTTCTTGTGGGCTCTTTGGCAGAAGGGCTTGAGGGCTGCTTCCTCTTTCTCTTATCATCCATCTCTTCACTTGCCTTTTCCTACTCACCACTCTCTTCTTCCTCTTCACTTCCCTTTTCCTCTTCTAGTTTTGCTTTCCCCTTTGCCTTTTCTAGATTTGCTTTCCCCTTTGCCTCTTCTAGTTTTGCTTTCCCCTTTGCCTTTTCTAGTTTTGCTTTCCCCTTTGCCTTTTCTAGCTCTTCAGCATCATCATCTTTAAATACCTCTTGCAGTCGTCCATTTGCTTCAATCATATACTTGATAATCTTTGCTCTTGTCAACCATACATGGTTCTCACTATAGCACTCTCTATTGATCTATACAAGGCAATAGAAAGCAAGTCTTAGGAACAATAAAATGAGAAAAAATACAGCTAGCAAATATGAAATATGCTATACTTCTATATTCTGATTGTCATTGCAGTATATGAAGTCCAAGAGGAGCTTGGCATTTGTCACTACCCTCCATCCACATGAATGGCTTTCAGGCTGGATTGGAACCTGCAACTCATTACATGTATTTATGGGAAAAAATATTTGAGGATAATCCATTGAAGTGAACAAAGCATAAAGAATTCCAACCTTCACAACTGAAAATTGGATTTCAGTCAGCATCTTTGGCATGGGTGGACAATTCTCCAGTGTCTCTATAAATCTTGTAGCAACACTGTCCAAAATTCTTTATTAAAAGTATGTGCTTGAGGTTCTGCTTGTGGTTTACAAAATGTGTCTGCTACTATACTTACAATTTTGCTTGACCATGTACTCCAGCAAGAGAATTGACAAAGTAGCATTTTCTTTTCACAATATCAATTGCAATTAAACTCCAATGTGAGCTATAAAAACAAGCCTCAGTTAGCCTTCTAACATGAATTAGTAAATTCTCTTCACAAGGTGTAGGTAGGAAACTTACCTCTCATGATAGGGAATCAAGAAATTTCACAGATTTCCAAGTCCACATGAATCAACCACTTTGTGAGCTCTCTAATATTTGTCTTTGTCCTGAGAAAGTGGGAGATAGAAGGGTCTAAAAATTCCACCTTTTTTTGAAGGTCTGGCTCATATGTATGCATCATTAACCTGGTACAAGATATTGTTATATAAAGAGTTCTTTCTATAAACAAAAATACATAGGAAAACAAAAGCAACCTGAGGCATGTGATAAGGAGTGGAGAATTGATCTCCTTGGTCCAGTCCTTGAGAATTTCCAAGGTCTCAGAGTCAAGTGAATTGTAATCCTCCCTAGGATCCTCCTCACTGAATAGAGCGACAACAAAACCAGTAGGATTGACACTCCTCAAGAGGGGCACTAGTTGAGGTTCCAACAGGTCAAGCTCCTTTCTCTCTGCAATTTCCTTTGCTCTCTTTTTCCTTTCCTTTTCCTCTTCTTCAGTAATATCAACTACTCCTACTTCAGGCTCCTTGGGCTTCCTCCATGGAGGAATGTTGAGAATATTAAAGGCCTTAATATCATGCATAGGGACAGGCTCCAACATTCTTGAAAACCTGTATCTCAGCCTCCTGAGGGTGATCATGTCTTTGTCCATCAAAGTAACCCTATGGGCATGAGCTGCACAGATATAGGCATCTTGGAAAAGCTCAATCATAAAGTCCTCAGAAGCCTCTTGGATACATGCTAATGCAGTTCTAGTCCACCTCATGTCAATCTTGTACTCCTCTGCAACTTGTCTTCATAGTCTTTGGAAGGGCAGTTTGGGAATTGCAAGATTGATGGCCTTTATGGCCTTCCTTATCTCTCTTAGACATTTGACCCCCTGCTTGAACTTTCTCTTTGTAAGGAGAGGCTTAAGCTGCACTGGCTTGAAAGCTTTCCTCTGATGTGTAGTCTTTCTTTTGCTTGGTTGAGGGTCAGGTGTACTTGGTTTAGGGTCCTTCCTCTGAGATGTGCTCTCCTTTGGTTTTGAAGTACCAGCTAAAGCTTTGCTAGGCTGAGCTTCTTCTTCATCTTCGGATAGAGGCTTATCAACCGGCTTATCAACCTTCCTTGCAGTCTTCTTGGTCCTTGCCATCTTCAAAAGGGATTTCCGTACATAGTGGAACACAACAAACATTAGTAAAAAAAGTAAACGATGTATATTTAGTGGCACACATTTCTGTACATAGTGGAACACATTGCGGTGACACCCCGTAGGCGAAATCACAAAGGGACCAATGTCCTCACACTAACGGTGGTCGCGCACGGCGTGATGGAGCATTACACAAATATGGTGACACTTCGTACGCGAAATTGTGAAAGGAGCACAGTCTTCCCACTTACCAAATTCGCGCACGGGGTGACGGGAGTCCCAAGCGGTGATAACCTCTTAAACATCTTGAGACACATGTTGTACGAATGGTGAAAATAATGGCACACATGAGGTACACATCGTAAACATGATCACATATGTGGACATAGTGGAACACATTGCCTTGAAACTCTGTAAGCGAAATGACAAAATGTCCTTCAAAATGTATATTTAGTGGCACACATTTCCGTACATAGTGGAACACATTGCGATGACACCCCGTACGCGAAATCACAAAGGGACCAAAGTCCTAACACTAACGGTGATCGCGCATGATGTGACGGAGCATTACACAGATACGGTGACACTTCGTACGCGAAATTTCGAAGGGAGCAAAGTCCTCCCACTTACCAAATTCGTGCACGGGGTGACGGGAAAACCAAGCGGTGAAAACCTCTTGCGGTACACATCGTAAACATGATCACATATGTGGACATAGTAGAACACATTGCTTTGAAACTCGGTACGCGAAATGATAAAAGAGGCAAAGTCTTCTCACTTACGAATATCGCGCACGGTGTACGCTCAAAGCGCTCGAAGTTTTGGGTTGTGGAACTCCTTCAAAACCTCATTCAAAATGCGCTTAGTTTGGGCTTTAAGGATGTTTATATAGGGTGCATGGCGCAAGTCCCTAGGCGCCTAAAAACTAGCCGTTGGACCAAACTTCGAGGCGGCAACGGATTTGCACACTTCCCGAGGCGGCGTTTTTGCCCATAAAAGGAACCTACCCAACCCATTGATTCGCTTATTGTCATTCACGAATTTAAGCCTCCAACCCTCCAAGCGACACACCGCGACACCCGTGCGCGATTTTGGTGGATGTCAACCTCTTCCTAGCAATAGGAAAACGCGTACCAAGTGTCACATTGTGCGCGTTGTTAGTGAGTGACGAGTTTCTCTTAACTTCTCAAAGTTCGCATAGCAAGTGACAAACATAGCATGTCACAATTTTATGTAATTCTTTTTTGCTTGCGCTTAATTTGTGCGCCTAATTTGCTTGACAATTTTATGCTTTTAATTTGTTTGTAGACTTGATATAAAGAAGGGTGGTTAATGTCTTGATAGACTTCTCTTTTCTCTTTTTCAGCTGAGCATTTGTGGATTGTCATAATGGATACAGAGGATATACAAGAGACCGCTGATGATAGGCTGATGTCTTTTCTTTACAAAGTTAATGAACTTACAAGATTTCAAAGTGCCAAACAAATTTTTAATGCTGCCTTTGATCTTCAAGCACTTGTGGATGGCTTCTCTACACAAATTAGTGACTTGAAAGAGATATATACAGAATTGATCAGAGATCACAGGCTTGACAATCTTGTTCATTTTGTTGATATATGCAAAGCAGGTAGCTTGTCAAGGACAGGTATTGCAAAGAAGTGGTCAAGCCTTCATCCAGACTGGCAAAAGATCATAAAGCCTTGCAAATTTCATGGTAATATGCATTGCCAGTTGGTAGATTATGACCTTGGACTTATCATTTTCTTCAGTGTACTCCCAACACCAGAGGGCAAAGAGATTCCAAAGCAGATTTCTCAGGCTGAGGAGGACCAGGAGAAAGAGGAGATAGAGATGGAGTTCCATGAAGAGGAAGAGAAGCTACAAAGCACTGAGATGCTGGACATTGCAAAATTTAAAGCAGAAAACATCACTAAAGTGGAGAATGTTGACATTGAGGATGAAGATGTTGATCCTTTGCATTGCACAGCAACATTTCCCACATACAAAGTTAACAAAAAGGAATATGTTTTGCTGAATGACATTCAGCATCTTTTTTATCTAAGGAAAGATTATGCTTTGGCAGTTTTGGCTGAGTGGGGATCTAATGACATAGGATTTATTGATTACTCACCTTGCCCCTTAGCAGTCTTGGACACAGAGGCAGAAAATTTTATTGACAGCTCAAGTGTTGGAAAGCATGTGCAGGACATTGTTCTGAGATATGAGCAACAGGGTGTACCTTCTGAAGAGGAGTTCAATGAGATTCAGAAAAGGCTCAAAATAGAGCATATGGGAGAGGAAAAGACCAGAGATTATGAAGTAAGGCCAACTAGATCCATTGATATATGGGAACCTGCCTTGTTTGAGGAGGATGAGTCTCCTAAGGTATGTTAATGACCATTTTGCCCTGTCTTATTAATGTGCTGAACAATTAACCAAGACATATTTTTGCAGATTGAAATACTGGACACAGAAAAATTCCTTGGCAGGGGGAAGGGTTCCAGACCCTTAAATTTAGGAAGTAACCAGAGCTTGGGACACTTTATTGGGAAGCTCAACAAAGAGACTGTCATTATATTCCATAACAAGTTTACAAGAGAACCATTGCTGCCAATGCTTGCAATTAAAGCACTTACAAAGGTTGTTGGTTCATATCAGCTTCCTCCAGGGTTAGAGAAGTTAATATTGGTGGAAAAGGAGGAAGCCATCAGAATTTTTGGATTCTTCCCTGGCCTTACTGGTTCTAGAGCTGGTTATTTTGCAACAATGGCATCCTATGTGCTTGCCCACTCTGGGGACCTCAAGAGACAAATGATAGGCTACAATAAGCAGAAGTTTCTGAAGTTTAGGGGTGAAGTTGATGTACCTTCATCAAAAGACTGACTTTGCTCATACCTGTACTTTGGCCCACTTTCTACCTTGTCTCTCTCTTGTAGCTAGCCATTGTAAGAATTTTTCATTTGCAGATGAACTATTATATGAATTTTGTCTTTTCTGCTTGTTCCTGTGTAAGGCATTTGCTAAATCTGAGTTCAGTAGTGCTTTCTTTGTCATTTTTGATCTGGTTCTATGCCATATTTGTCTATAGAACCATTGGAAAACCTCAAGCAAGCTGTTTGCCTTCACTGCACCTCCTCCATGTCTTGTATGCTTGAAAAACTTGGTTCTTGCTTGATAATGGGATTTCTCCATGCCTTGTGTAGACCATATGGACAGGGAGCCCCATCTCTTTACAAACCAGGGAGTGTGATTGTAAATTATATGCTGGCAAAGTAAAAGTGTGTCAATAATTAGTAAGTATGAGATTAATCATATGCTTCCAAACTAAAAGTATGTACATATTAAAAAGGAATAAAAAACTTACCATGTAATGTGTGAATTCCTGATCCCAAGCATCTTTCATTGCACTTCTGAAGTTATTGAGCACTTTCTTGAAATTTGGCATATCATTTTTTCCCCAGGATGTCTTATCACAGTAGGAAAATACTTTGTCTAGTGATTCCCATACCTCTGCCTTTTTGTTTCTTGGTGTACCTTCAAGACCATGATCTTTGATGGCATTGTGGAGAGCTTTCCACTAGTTATACTTCACATTGGATGAACCCTTCTTGGCATTTACCTTTCCTAGTTTGCCATGAAACCCTAGGAAAGCTCTGGCCTTCACACCACCAACAGATACCTTTCTAGGCACATTGTTTCCATTTGAAGACCTCTTCAGGTCTGTTTCAATCTTAACCTTACCACTGTGAAGGCCAATTTTTGATAAAACCATTTCAATACATTTGATTGTAGCATCTCTAGCTGCTTTTGGCTGTAACTTCCAAGCAAACCCCACATAGAGATGTACAATTTTCTCCACAATTCTGCAAAGAGCATGCAGAGTGCATATGTGGACATTAGCAAGTGGAATATTTAAAACTTCTTTGAAGTTTGGATCTTGAGTATGCCTATTGGGTGCTTTGTTCCAATTTGCAGGATTACATTCTTTTGCTGATGCCATACAATACAGACAAGGGCTCTTTGCCATAGCTCCTTTGGAGACATTGTACATACATTTAAGGGTTTTAAGGTCTCCTCCCATGTGCCATTCCACCCTGTAACTTCCAAACCCTTCAACTTCAAGCTCTTCCCCTAATTCTTGTGCATTAATGACTTCGGGTATTGTTGTTTGATGGAAAACCCAATCCAGAACATCAAAGTCTTCACTCTCTACTTCAAAAGCACCTAGCCACCAGACATTCTTCTCCGATTGCACGCTGAAGTACTTGGTATCCTTCGGTTTCAATGCTCTGTTCATTAAAGTTATGGAAATCCTCTCAATTTTTCTGTTCTTAACAATCTCACATTCATCAAGCTTTATCACAAAACTGACAACACCATTTGCTTCTGTATGCTCCAGCTCATAGAATCTGATCATTTCCTTCTGAAGTGTCTTCAAGTCAAGGAAAATATTATTGAACTCATCAAATTGAAGATCCCTCTTTTTACCATGATAGGTACCATGAATGTGGTGAGGCTCACCCAACATCTCCATTATCCTCTCATTGATCTTTTTCCTTGCCTGCTGCACAATGGATGGCTTTGGAAGCAAAGAGGACCTGACCTTACATTGCTTTAACCTTGACTTCATATTTCTGAACAGCTTGCTATAACCATCTCTGCTAATGCCTACCTTATCCATAGTATATTGCACATCCTCCTTGTCCAAGCAAGAGCTCTGCAAAAATCCCTCAATGCACTGCTCCTTTGCCTTTTTAAACTTCTTCTGGTGAAAATGTTTTTGGCAACCTTGAGAGGTAAAACATCACAATAATGTTTAGCTGCCATTTCCATGTTTGATGCAGAGTTTGGTTGTAGCAAAGTCCTAAATCAAAAGGTACAAAATTAACTGATTATTGTCCAAATGACACCAACAAAATAAACAAACTAAATTAAAGTTAACTGAATATTAATCATTTAATAAAGAACAATAGCATAATAACAATAACATAAGCAGAATCACAATACAACTTAACAAAAAGATTAACACAATACAACTTAACAAAAAGAATCACAATACAACTTAACGAAAAGATTAACAACCTAACATAAGCAGAATCATATAAAATAAGCATAACAACCTAACAAAAAGATTAACAACCTAACATAAGCAGAATCATATAAAATAACAATACCTTGCTGCTCTGATTCTCCTGCTGCAACCTCCTCCACCACGTCTCAAGGCTTCAATGTTCTTTAACTTCTTTTCTCTTTGTCTGTTTCCTAACATTGTATTCTTGCTTCTAGCTTGTTTGAGCTGAGTTTGTAGCTTTTCATTGCTCTCTTTACATTCCTCAAGTTGTTGTTTAAGAGTATTTATCATTTGTTTGGTCAAATG
Source organism: Adiantum capillus-veneris (assembly GCF_014529385.1). Taxonomy (NCBI): domain Eukaryota; kingdom Viridiplantae; phylum Streptophyta; class Polypodiopsida; order Polypodiales; family Pteridaceae; genus Adiantum; species Adiantum capillus-veneris. Next base: position 687,437 of record NC_140937.1, read on the forward strand.
ATCTTCTAACTTAAGAATATCTCTCTCTGCCGCAAGACTCTGTGTATAACCCAGCAACCCTCTTTGACCATCACCCACAAATTTTATCAAAGATGAACAATTTGAGAATGGGGGAGTGCTCTTTGTCATTGGGTCCACTGGATACAATCTTCCATCAGTCCAGAGATCAATGTGATTTTTTTGATCTTGCCGCATTGCTTCAAATATGGACGAGGACACCTCTGCACATTTGTTTCTCTTGCGCACTGGACAATATTCTTCATTTAGCTCAATGTGTAGATGGTATAAGCTTCTTCTCTTCCTCATGGAAGTCTGTTAACAGTATTTGTTAGAGATAGTACTATAGGAAAAAGCTGTGCAGATACGAGGAAGAAGACGACACAGAAAAGGTTTGTTTCAGCTTTTGGAAATTTTGAATTTTGGGCCAGAACTGACCTTTTCGTTAGTTTTGGAGGGAGTATTTTTTAGAATACGAAAGATCCTAGAAAGATTTGACAATGACATGTTTCGGTGGAGGTAAAAAGGACGCAAACTCACCTTTTTACAAACATTTCACTATTTTTAAAATAAAGTATATATTCTCTCTCTACATATTCTTACAGGGCACAAAAGTGACCTCAAAATTCCCCTAATGACATGATCGAGAGCCAAAATCTCCTAGATGGCACTCCGACCGATCCGACTAGACTGGCACAGAACCGACCCCCGATGAATCTTTAATGGCCAATATCTTGGCGATCATTACTTCGATCACTGATCTGAAAAGATCGACGCACTCCACAAAGTGAGCACTTCATGCCTGTGCATTCATTTCATTTATGTTACCCCAGCTGTAGTTGCTAAATCCGGTACGGATCTGCATTAACTCAAACTTCAAACTGCCATAACTTCTTCACCGTAGCTCCAATCGACGAGCCGTAAAGATAGGCCGGTAGAGCACTTCAAGCACTGTAGTTCTAGATCATAATATCCCATATGAGCTCACTTAAAGCATAGTCCTTTTTGGCATCATTAAGGCATCTGTTGGCCCTTTTAAGCCGCATCTGGCATACATTAATCATTAAGCTTGGCCTGTTAACAAGCCCTAATCACTGTTGAATAAATGTGTAGGCTTCAAAGAAGCTTAGCTTACATTTCTTTGCTCTTTTTCCTATCATGGAAGCGGAGCTACATGACATCGTATGACACCCACAACACACCGGTTGATGCCCAAATATGAGAGTTAGTCGCATTACCATGTGCTCTTCATGTTCAATGCTAACTTCAACGCGAAAAACTAACAAAAGTGGCAATGTGGCATCAGCAGGTACAGAGCGAAACCGGACTATAACTCAATGACCACTAGCTCGATAACTACAAGACTTGATAGGGGGTTGACCCTAAGCTAAATGAGCATGCTATGCCCTCCCATACCATTTCAAGTCAAAAGTAAAAACCCTAACATTCTCGGGCCCTGCAGAAGACAACCTAAGACAAATCACCAAAATGGCACGAAACTTCATGGGTAGGTGTCCCTTGTGGTTGTCTACAAGCCCATGTAACCTCTTCCATAAGCAATTTACCCAAAGTGTATCAAAACAATGATCTTGGATTTGGACACGCAAAGCATCATATGGCATTCATGACCAGATGAAGTGTCCGTTTGCCACCAAAATTCATAAGCATCATCGACATACATTCAACAATCAAGACATGTGGTTAAACATCAAGAAAAGTCACCCACAGACTATCACCCAACTAGAAGAATCTTTTAGAGAGACAAACCATTATGAAGGACATCCATAAGGTCAAAGGCTACACCGACGGCATGGAAAGGTGCCCCATAGGAGGGAGTTTCTAAGCTAAACTAATGAATTTGAAAGTTGAACCAGAGCTAAAAGGGCTTAGGGCACTAGCACAAATTTTTCCAGTGCATTGAAACCAAAATTCTGCAATCTAGACATCATATCCGTATGATGTCTGGTGGGCCTTTTTACACATGCAAATGGAAAATTTTCCACACCAACCTCTTCATCATGCTCATGACCACTCACATAACAAGTTTCATGCAAATTGGACCACATAAAGACACCATTTGGTCAAAAACCACTAAGTTGGAGTCCTCATGAAAAATATGGTCTTATCCATAAGAAGAATGCTCCAAACTCAGGGAGACTTGACACATGGCATTCACATAGCATATACATCCTACCCCCATTCTCATATAACAATTTTCTAGGAATAGACATCATACATGTATGATATCTAGACCTATTAAATTGAGACTTTGTCAGCATTTTGATTATCCAAAATTCAATATCATGTCACATATAGCCTCTACACCAAGTTTGGACAGGGATGGCCACATTTTGTTCATTATATATCTCCTTCTTCAAATTCAAGTTCCAAAAACATATTTTATGGCCTTGGGCGAGCACTTGTCCAAGTTGAAATCTGGATACATCAAAGCAGTACACACATCATGAGAAAGCTATACATCAAGTCTAAGACAAAAAAACCAACCTAGACATCATATGCGTATGATATCTAGACCCATGAATTTGACATGCTGCAGTAATTTTGACAACCCCAACACTTTTATCACATTTTTATTACCTTGCCAGCAAATTTTCATCATAATTGGATATCAATTGACCTATTCACACCCATATGACAAAAATCTAAGCATACAAATCCCATTCTTGGCCATTGACATCCAATTATAGCTCAAATTCAATCATGGTGCTTTTAGACACTATACACATGCTATAGACATCCTATCATATGAGTTTCAAGTCATTTGGACACAAAATCCAGCATACACGTATGATGTCTCAAATGTCAAATTGGCAATTTGAGGTGGTTTTGAACTATCCAATGCTCTTACCATGTGCTCATGAGTCCATGCCACAAGCTTCAAGCCATTTGAACCTAATATACCCAAAATATACCCATATTACCATTTCAAAGGATGAAAATCGTTTTTAAGCTAAAATCTTGCTCATTTACATGTTCAAATCTGATTCCATGCATATATATGTGATGTACATGCTATGAACTATGCATATGTCAAATCTCATCTCATTCAGAGCACATAGACATCATACATGTATGATGTCTCACAGCATAAAATGAGCACCCAAATGCACTTTTGTCAACTTGCATAGCATCCTTAGGCCCTAATTAGCTTGTGATTCAATTTTGAAATCATTTGGATGGCTAGAAGTTGAACAATTGCCAGATTGAGTAAAAGACGCTAACTTTGGACTTGGAGTGCACGCAGGATCAATGGAAGCCGGTTAATCACCAGTAAAGAAGAAAAGGCCCGCCTTGAAAGACATCATTGTAGTGGTAGAGCCCTTCACAATTCCCAATGAGACAATGAATCCAACCAAAGCATGGATGGACGAAGCAACTCTAGAAACAAAGGGCATAAATTTGTACCAAGGGACATTTCGGGATCCACAAGGCAATATTGTGGATGTATGGATGATTCCAAGGGAACTCATTGAATATGCAAGCAAAAAAGGCATCATCAATCACGTAGAAAGAGTAGATCTACATGGATTCTTTACATCTATGCCGGCAGGATTTGACTTTCAGAGAATCTATGAGCTGACGACCACAATCAAGAAAGATGGTAAATCAGTCCTCACCACACTTCAGGGAGAAAGTAAACAAGTGACCGTTACACCTCAGATTATTGCAGATGCCTTGGGGTTACACAATGATGCCAGTTCAGTCAGAGAAATAAGAGATTCAGTGGAGGTGTACTCTCAAAAGAAAACCAACCCAATTTTTGAAGACATGAAGGACCCAAGAGCCATCAAAATTTGCAAGTTGTACAACCAATTTTTCCATATTTGCAACAAGCGGCCATAAAAGTACACTAAACCACCTCATTCCATTGCCACCACATTCACTTGGGCACTGAGAAGCAGTGTACCAAAAGATGTTAATTATGCCTAGTATATACATGAACAGGTAGTGGGCTTGGGAATTGATAAGCCCATATACATTGGTGGAGCGGAAATCTTAACCAAAATTGCATATGAAGCTATTGGAGAAAGAGGAAAGTGGTCGGGCCCACCAACTCATTAAGGTTGAAAGAGGATGTAGAAGATGAACCACCTATGGCACCTGCTGTCTTGACAAGGCTGAAAAGAAATCTAGAGACAGTTCCAGAAGAAAAACATAATGACCAAGGAGGAGAATCCAAAAGAGACCACCAGGCAAAAGGTGGCTCACATCAAGAGATTGATCAAGCAATTCAAGCATTAAAGGGAGATTTTGAGGAGTATTGGGTACCAGATTCAAGGAAAATGAGCGACAATTCCTCCCAACCCTTAGAGTATCAGTTTGATCACTACATCAAGGCATATGAAGAGTCCAAAAGGGTGATAGAACAGTAGAATCTCGAGCCTTTCAGTGTTGAAGAATTTCAAGATATTAAGAAGAAGTTGCAAGAGCACAAGGAGAAGAAGAAAACAAGTCCAAAAAGGAGGGAGGTAGTACAACACAACTAGTAAATCCCCCCGAGATACACACAAAAACCTCCAACCTTGAAACCCCCAACATCCTAGCAAAAGGATTTCCTAAAGAAGAAATCAGAGGCTGAGCCAACACCATAGGAAAAGAAAAAGAACAAAAGATGCACCTATGATGATCTCATCAAAGCTGGATATACAACAACAGATGCTTCTGAGGCTCTGTATGGCACCTCAACTCCACCATGGGCTACAAATCAAGAAGAAAAAGTTGAGGAGAACCCAAAAGACCAAGGTACTCAAAGAAGGGCACCATAAGTGCAATTATCACTGCGTGGAGTACCAATATTGGTAGAAATCCCACTAGTGCCAAGATGGAGACCTCTAGAAAGACCATGGTGCCCTCCTCCAGCAGGAGTTCTGCTAAGGATGGGCCACCAGGTCCCCTTGATTGGACCATTGTCTAGGCCAGTAGCAAAGAGTGTGGTAGCATCAAATGAAGAAGATGTGAGATCTGCCCATTAAATTTTGGACTGAATCTGAACAAAGTTCTCTCACTATAGTTGAGGAAAATGGCACGCTCACGACCAGGGAAGAAAATTTAATAATAGAGCATGAAGGCCTCATCAAGGCACTACAACAAGCTATTCAAAGAGTAGAAATCGTAGAGAAAGAGCAAGAAGCACAAAGAAAAATCCTAAAAGAAGATGAAGCCGAAAGGGATACCCTCATGCTACAAATGGATTAGGTATCTAAGGAGATTGCCAACCTATAGGAGGAGAAACAGAAGATAGAGGATGAGCTCAAGTCAGCTCGAGATGAGATAATAGAACTCAAGGGCAAATTAGACCTCCAAGAATTGACCATACACAGACTAAGAGGAGCCCCAAGGGCTGCAAGAGCAAGTGAAGGAGTGGGTAGCCAGGCCATATAGGCCTTGGCTTAGATCACGGAACTTCAAAAAGAGCTAAAATTAGAGCAAAGACAAAGAGTTCACATGGCAGAAGACTCCTTGGCAGCTGAGGAGGTACTCAAGAAAGAGAATCAAGAGCTCCAAGACAAGAATAACCAGATGAACCCTCAATTAGAAATGCTACAAGAGCTTTTAGTTAACAATGCATAGGAAGCCACCAAAAGAGATGAGTTGATACAGCAGCAGCTAGCAGAATTAACACAGGAGGTGGAGAGAGTCACAAGTCAAGATACAGATCCAGGTACAAGTGACTCAAGAGTCAATGCCCAACCAGAGCCATTGGAGATTCTAGAAATCTCCAAGGAACCTATATTGGTGGAGATACCTCCACAAATTCAAGAGGAAGGGCAAGAGCTGACAGTGAAGGCCAAGGCTCATTGTCAAAGTTTGATAGAGAAAGCCTTGAAGAAGGTGTCAGAGCAACAATAGAATGGGAGAAAAGGATGCTACACTCTGTGGAAGTGTAATGGCTATGATACAAATGTAATCGAAGAAGAGTGGATGCACCCATGCCTCCCTTAACCTTTGCTCAAGTACAAAGTGCTCACTATAAAGAAAATAATTCAAGTAGAGGAGATGACACCACTATTTGAGGGAGACATCAAAGATCAAGGAGTCTCCAAGAGAATAGTAGACTCACATCCAAAGTGGAGAAAGGCTGGCTCACAAAGTACCCGGCATACCTAGTATGTCTGGTTGATGATCCAAAGTCTATCAGAGATGATGTCTCCTACTGCCCAGAACTGAGGATAAGAACTTGGAAGGACCACTCAAGGCTTATGGAAACGCATCCAACATGGCTTAATTACCCCAAGCTTCCACTAGCCAAAGAAGGAGAGATAATAAGTGGGACTTATATGGTGAGAAATTAACAGGCTCCATTAAGATCTTCACTGGCTCTGTTGATGTGACGTGTGTGATGCTAAGGAAGATCTATAAAACAATGCTAGCCTACATTGAGGTGTTCGTCTGTCGTCGAACAAAGCTATGGACTCAAGCCTACTATCAACGGGTGACACTCTCCTCAAATTGGCTTACGACCTCTCCACTCAACCATTGATAGCCGTTTTTTGGCTATCTGTATATGCCATAAAGAGCTACCTCACTATACCAAAATCACCCAAACACTGTGGCTATCCCTACCTCTTCATTGTACATAGGCGTGTGTGAGTTAGGGGACTTTTCCAATATCTCCTAAACAAACCTCAACTTGGCAAGATGAACCAAAAATACTATATATATATATATATATATATATATATATATATATATATATATATATATTATGGTGTTACCATATACATGTGCTAGTGATGTGTATGAACACACTACGACCGCCGGGGCATTTTTTCCCTCTTTAGGAGGTTTTTTCCCCTATGCATTGTATATACACCCATCACTAAAGGGATATCTTTCTTTCCATTGCACACTAAGTAACACACTCTCTATTGTGTGCCTTGAGATTTCTTCGTCTTCTCCAAGCTGTGTGCGCCTCTCTGCAAACCTAATTCCAACATTTGGTATCAGAGAAGGTTACGTCCTCCCGGGCTTAGTCTCCAGCTGCTCCATCACACGCCTGCTCACTTTTTTCGATTACAGTGAGGTTTGGCGAGCGTCCACAGATCGACAAATATTTCAGGAGTGCTCATAGAGCTTAGCCTGCTCAGGTTTCTGATTCGGGCTCATTTCCACCTCTGTTTCCACTACAGGTAGGTCTGCACAGGCAATTTCATCATTTTGTACAAAATTTCTGTCAGTGCCAATTTCTGCATAGCAGGTGCCTTACAGTCTTCTACGGTTTATGCTCACAGGTGTCTTCAAGATGTTTGCTACTGAGGACAGGTTGGATGGGGACAATTACCCTATGTGGGCTTATATGATGCAACATGTTATTGTGTTAAAGGAAGTCTGGCATATTGTGCAGGGCATTGATGTACGTCCTAGTTCTGAGGATGTAGGCGATGTTGAGGACGTTGCAGGTCTTGCTGCAAGGATTGCTTCTATTAGAGTTGTTTTGCCTCTGACAAAACAAGCTCGCTGGGATGTAAAGGATGCGCAGGCTCATGCATTAATTGCATTGTCTGTGAAGCGCACCATTGTTCCTCACATCCGTTCAACAAAATCTGCTAAACAGGCTTGGGATATATTGGTTGGTCTTTATGCAAGTCGCAATGATGCTAAAATTGCTTTGCTGCGGAAAGAGCTGGAGTGGAAGATTATGCATGAGGAAGATGATATGGACACTTTCCTTGCTAGTGTCAAGGATATCAATGAGCAGCTTATTTCTGCAGGTGAATTTATTTCATACAGTTCCCTTGTGCAGATTGTTCTTGATGCCTTACCAGATTCTTACTAAAATTTTGCTAGTACTTGGAGACTTATGACCCAAGGAATTCCATAAGTTTTCAAGTTTGATGCATTATGCACATTGCTGTTGCAAGAATCACTTTCCAGAAAAAACAGGACTACACAGCGTGCAGTTGAACAGGCTTTTATTGCTTCTCAAAGAAACGGCAATGCAACCACTTCCTATGGTTTTGTTGTGAGTGGCAAAACTTTTGTTCCTAATGCTTCTGCTAGCAGCACTTCGTCTGGAAATTCTGGTGATAAGGGCAAAAAGAAGATGCGTTGCCATTATTGTAAAGCTAATGATCACTTGATCAAGCAGTGTCGTAAGTTGAAGGCCAAAGAGGCTAAGAAGAAAGAGGGTAGTTCCACTACAAATGTTGTTTCCAATACAAATGCATCCATTGTTGAGTCTTATGTGAAAGGAGACTATGATGCTGATGTCAATGCAGAATGGGCTTTTAGTGCAGAGTGCACTTACAATCCTGTTGTCCATGATGCATGCTTTTCAGTTGCTACAGATTCACATGTGTGGTATTTCAACAGTGGTGCTACAAAGCACATTACCTCACATCGTGAATTGTTCACCTCTCTCGAGTCCTTTCCTCATGGGAATTCAATCACTTATGCCAACAATGCCTCTTATCCGGTTCAAGGAGTTAGAAAGATTGTGCTTAATGCTGCAAATGGCAGTTCCTTCACACTTGTTGATGCACTTTATGTACCTGGGATCAAGAAGAATCTCTTATCTGTATCCGCACTTGCTAGACTTGGACTTGTAGTCAAATTTGTGGATGACAGATGTACAGTTCATGATCTCAGTTTTGGTGATGAAATTGTTGCATCTGGCCTTTTGTGCCGTGGGCTGTATAAGCTCACTTTGTATGAAAAGTATGGACAAAATTTTTCAAATGCTATTGCAGATTCAAGTGCTATTTCAGATGCAAAACTTTGGCATGCACATTTTGGTCATGTGAATTTTGACAGTTTGCTGCGTTTGCAGAAATCTGATATGGTTGCTTCTTTGCCGCCTCTTGAAGCACCTGTCAAACATGTTTGTGAGGCTGTATTTTGGGTAAGATGCAGCGTTCTAAGTTTCCAAAGGATGGTTCAGTTCAGGCCACATGCAGGTTGTAGCTTGTGCATAGTGATTTTTGTGCGCCCAAGCAAACTCTATCCTTGGGCAATTACCTTTACTTCGTGATTTTCATTGATGATTACTCCAGGCATGCATGGGTATTTCCTCTTAAAGCGAAGTCGGAAGTTTTTATGTGTTTCAAACAATTTCAGGCTATGGCTAAAAATGTCTCGAAATGTACTATGGGCACCCTCCATGCCGATCGAGGGGGGGAGTATATGTCTCATGAATTCAATGCATTTCTGGCTAGTTGTGGGATAAAACACCAATGTACAGTGCCTTATACACCTAGGCAAAATGGTGTTGATGAGAGGAAAAACGGGTCACTTACAGAAATGGCACGATGTATGGTCAAAAGTCAAGCTTTTCCGCATTCTTTTTGGCTTGAGGCCATCATGTGTGCCAATTATGTACTTAACGGGTGTCCTATGAAAGCTTTGCAGTCTATTACTCCATATGAAGCATGGCATGATATAAAGTCTTCTATTGAGCACATGCGTGCTTTTGGGTGTTTCGCATATGCTTTGGTGCCACAAACACAGCACAGAAAATTGGATGATAAGGTTGTCAAATGTATTTTTGTTGGTTATAGTGCTGAAAGCAAAGGTTACGGGTCACTTACAGAAATGGCACGATGTATCGTCAAAAGTCAAGCTTTTCCGCATTCTTTTTGGCTTGAGGCCATCATGTGTGCCAATTATGTACTTAACGGGTGTCCTGTGAAAGCTTTGCAGTCTATTACTCCATATGAAGCATGGCATGATATAAAGTCTTCTATTGAGCACATGCGTGCTTTTGGGTGTTTGGCATATGCTTTGGTGCCACAAACATAGCACAGAAAATTGGATGATAAGGTTGTCAAATGTATTTTTGTTGGTTATAGTGCTGAAAGCAAAGGTTACAGGTGTATCATCCGCAAACAAAATGTATTTTGGTTTCACGGGAAGTAGTGTTTGTGGAAGATTATGTTCAGCCCTTGCTGTCATGTACTAGAGACATTAATGTAAGCTCATGGGACATTTATGACACTTTGTTGCCTCTTTTTAGTGGTGGAAATACAAATGTAAGTTCCAATGAGGCAAATGTACAGCCTATGGGGGTTTCTGAAAATATTATAGATCCGCCTATTACTGATGCAGATGTAGATGATGTACTTGATGAGGAAAGGGCTGAAAAGCTAGAGGTTTGCCAAAATGGTTGGTGCACACTTTGCATGACAGTAAATTGGATGCACCTTTGTCTAGTCGTACTCTTTCAGGCTCTCGCCCTGCATCTTATCCATCAGATTGTTATGCTTTGGCTATGTCTAGCTTACATGATGTTAAGGAGCCTCTGTGTTTTGATGAAGCACAGAATTCAGAAAATTGGATGGCTGCCATGCAATCAGAATACGATGCACTTATAGAAAATGACACATGGACTTTATGTGATTTGCCTCTGGAAAAAAGGCCATTGGTACGAAGTGGGTTTACAAGTTGAAACGCAAGCCGGATGGCGAGATCGATCGCCATAAGGCTCGACTTGTTGCAAAGGGTTATGCACAGCAAAAAGGAATAGATTATGAAGAGACTTTTGCTCCCACTTGTCGTATGACTACTGTGCATTTTCTATGTGCATTGGCAGCTCATTTTGGTTGGGATGTACATCAATCAGACATTGTTACTGCTTTCTTCAATGGTGACATATTTGAGGAAGTTTATGTAACGCAGCCTCGCGGTTTTGTCATAAAAGGACAAGAGGACAAAGTGTGCAGATGTAAGAAGGCTTTGTATGGGTTGAAGCAATCTCCTCGTGCTTGGTATGAGAAAGTTGACACTCATTTGGTCAAACGAGGCTTTCGTAACAGCCCAACAGAAAGCACATTGTATGTAAAGAGTGAGGGTAATGTACTTCTCATTGTGGTTTTTTATGTGGATGATTTGCTGATCACTGGACCAAATGAGAGACATATTGCTGAATTTAAGGCTGATTTGAATGCCACTTTCAAGATGAAAGATTTGGGGCTGTTGCATCATTACTTGGGTATACAGTTTAAGCAGTGTGATGGTGGTATTGCCTTGTGTCAGAAAAGTTACATAGAGACATTGCTATGTAAGTTTGGACTTGAGGATTGCAAACCTATTTCCACTCCTATGGAAACAGGTTTGAAGTTGAGTCTACATGATGCTGGCGATCTTGCTGATGTCACTCTTTATCAAACTGTTGTTGGCTGCCTCATTTATGTATGCAACAGGAGGTTGGATATTCCATTTGCAGTCTCACAGGTTAGCAGATTTATGCATAGCCCAGGGTCTAAGCATTGGCAGGCTGTCAAAAGGATTTTCCGCTACCTTAGTGGCGCTTTACATCTTGGCTTGTTTTATCCCACAGGGGGGATCATTGCCGCCAGACTTACATGCTTTTTCGGACTCAGATTGGGCTGGTTGTTTTGACACGTGAGTGTTCACAAGTGGTTTTTGTTTCATGCTTGGCAGTTCATGTATATCATGGTTGAGCAAGAAGCAACCTACTGTGGCCACTTGGAGTTGTGAGGCTGAGTACAGGGCAGTCTTCACAACTACAATTGAGTGTGTATGGCTCAGACGCCTTATGGCTGATTTGGGATTTGGACAGGACACTGCCAACAATATCTACACTGACAGCCAGAGCGCATTGGCAGTTTCGAGGAACCCAGTTTTTCATGCTCGCACAAAGCACATCGAGGTGCATTACCACTATGTTAGGGAGAGGCTCTCAGCAGGAGAGATTAGCTTGGCTTATGTGCCAACACAGGACAACCTTACAGATATTTTCACAAAGGCATTGTCTCGTGATAAGCTTGAAGCTTTCCGCAAAGCTTTGGGCTTACTCCCCTTTATGGACTGATCATGTCCTTAGGGCATGGCACTTCCCTTTACTCATGTGTCAGCTCTCGTTCACCGCATCACTCCAGGGGGGATTTGTTACCATATACATGTGGTAGTGATGTGTGTGAACACACTAGGACCGCCCGGGCATTTTTTCCCTCTTTAGGAGGTTTTTTCCCCCATGCATTGCATATACGCCCATCACTCTAGGGCTATCTTTCTTTCCATTGCACACTAAGTAACACACTCTCTATTGTGTGCCTTGAGCTTCCTTCGTCTTCTCCAAGCTGTGTGCGTTTCTCTGCAACCCTAATTCCAACATATGGCCCATTTGTATGTAAATATTTAATTTTATGGAGGGGCTAAATGTAAGGATTTTTATTATAATTATTTATAACTATTTTACCTAGGGGTGTGTTATTTGCCTAAGTCTGCTATGTACATTATCTCATCGTTATCACAATTTTTCTTACCAATGTACATACTCTTTATTATATCAATAAATATTTTCATGCAAGCCTCTCTAAATCTTGGTGTGAAGCCACTCTAAGAAAAAAATACAAAAAATACCTTTCATCTAGTCATTTCCTTTTACTACATGCATTTTTTCCTACTTCTTGTAAATAGTCTTACATTAATAGAAACGAATAAGAACCCCCTCATTTTATTCCCTATATTTTTATGTATTTCTTTTCTCCATTTTATATTTATATACAGTTGACACTATTCTAGATTCCATGAATTTTTTATACACTAATCTATTTTTTTCCATCATATCCATATATCATATTTGTGAATAATTCACAACCATGCATGTTTTCAAACCCCTAGGAATCTATTGGGTCATGCTCTCATGCAAGGAGGGGCTCCCTCTTAGAGGATTATGCAAATTCAACAAAAGGGGGAGCCACTGAAGACTTTTGTAGTGAGGTAAAACAAACATTTTGGTGGAATTTTTGGCGTCCTCCACTCCCAATTTGAAAATCTCATCAAAAGACAAAATATATCCCACGATCTGAATAATTTCCTTAAATGTTTTCATAATTTTTGGAGTAACCACCGATGAGATATGACTTTTGGTGGAGTCATGCCCACTTTTTGTCACAAGTCATCCCAGTCTTCTCTCACCTCCTTTCACACTTCTACATACACACACACACACACACATATTCATCTACATCCCTCACTCAAACATGCACCTTCCATGGTTTTTCTCACCCTCTTTATCATTACCATCCCCTCTCAACACCATAGCTCTCATAGTGGCTTCTACATATACATACATCTTCTCTATGTCTCTCTCTATACCTCTAAACCACAATTCCTTCTTACCTCTTCTCTATATACATAAAATTTAGCATGTAAAACCATGATTAATCTCTAAAAACTAAGGGATTGATTTTCATCAACCAACATCGTCACTTTCATCATAGTGTTCAATCTTTGCGGGGTGGACGACGTAAGAAGAGAAGAAGAAGAAAAAGGATTGACGATCATTTCTGAGGAACTACAAAAGGATGAGTCCAATCTCTTCAATGCTTCACCATGTAAAGGATTCTCTCATTCCATTCACCTATCTTCCTTCAACCATTCAATTCACCCTATCTGTTGTAAATGTATCATTAACTTTTTAGTGATTAGTAACACTAACTACTAACCTACTAGCACAAACATTCATTGACCTAACTTTAAAAGTCACCTCACCTCAAGACATGTACATAGTAAAAACTCTCTCTCTCTCTCTCTCTCTCTCTCTCTCTCTCTCTCTCTCTCTCTCTCTAACACTCTAGTTTCACTCTACCTACCATCAATAATGTCTTTCTCTTAATTCAACATCCATGACTCAAGCATACAACAAAGGCCCCCAATGTTTTGATATTCAAAAGAAATCCTAATGGTGATTTGATTAGCTTGTAAATAAGGTTATTGTTGGAATTAGGATTGCAAGAAAACACACACAGATTCGAGAAGACAAAGGAAGCTCAAGGCACACAGCAGAGAGTATATTACTTAGTGTGCAATGGAAAGATAAATAGCCCTAGAGTGATGGGCGTATATACAATGCACAAGGGACAAAAACCTCCTAGTGAGGGAAAAAATGCCTTAGCAGTCCTAAGATGTAAAGTGCCACTCAAGTAGCAAAAAATCCTCTCGACATCCTGCCAATGCTTAGACCTTGGGCTATGCATAAATCTGCTGACCTGTGAGACTGCAAACTAAATATCTAGCCTCGTGTTGCATACATAAATGAGGCATCCTTGGTAAAGAGTGACATCTACAGGATCACCAGCATCATGAAGACTCAATTTCAAACCTGTTTCAATAAGAGTAACAACAGGTTTACGATCCTCAAGTCCAAACTTACATAGCAATATCTCTAAGAAAATTTTTTGACACAAGGCAATACCACCATCACGCTTAGACTGTATACCCAAGTAATGATGCAACAACCCCAAACCTTTCATTTTGAAAGTAGCATTCAAAGCAGCCTAAATTCAGCAATATGTCTCTCATTTGTTCCAGTGATCAGCAAATCATCCACATAAAGAACCACCATGAGAAGTACATCACCCTCATGCTTTACATACAATGTGCTTTTTGTTGGACTCTTACGAAAGCCTCATTTGACCAAATGAGTGTCAGCCTTCTCATACCAAGCATGAGGAGATTGCTTCAACCCATACAAAGCTTTGTTACATTTGCACACTTTATCCACTTGTCCTTTCTTGACAAAACCACGACGATGAGTTACATAAACTTCCTTAAATATGTCAACATTCAGAAAGCAGTAACAATGTTTGATTGATGTACATCCCAACCAAAATGAGCTGTCAATGCAAATAGAAAATGCACAATAGTTATACAACAAGTGGGAGAAAAAGTCTCTTCATAATCTATGCCTTTTTGCTATGCATAACCCTTTGCAACAAGTTGAGCCTTATAGCGATTAATATCACCATCTGACTTGCGTTTCAACTTGTAAACCCACTTTGTACCAATGGCCTTTTTTCCAGGAGTCAAATCACATAAATTCCATGTGTCATTTTCTATAAGTGCATCATAATCTAATTGCATGGCAGTCATCCAATTTTTTGAATTTTATGCTTCATCAAAAGACAAAGGTTCCTCAACATCATGTAAGCTAGACATAGTCAAAGCATAACAATCTGATGCATAAGATGCATGGCAAGAGCCTGAATGCATGCAATCAGATAAAGGTGCATCCAATTTGCTGTCACACAATGTATACACCAGCCATTTTGGCATACCTCTAGCCTTGTGAGGTACCCAATCCCGAGAAGATTGGGGCGACTTGATAGATGGCCTTCATTTATTCTCCTTTTCCATTGACGACACCCTACTCTGTTTCCACAAAGTAGAGATACGAGCAACAGAAGAGAGGAAGTCCTCTATACATCGTTTACGTGGTTATAAGAGTCATACGCCACAAGCCAGGTCGATAAATCTAGGATTATAATGAATTTGTTTCCTAACATAAAGATGAATTCTCATTGACATATTTAGAATCTATAAACAACGCCTTTTTCCCCACGTTCAAGAGGCACGGCCGTCATCCATAAACCATAAATATGATATGAGACTTAGTCTAAACTAAATAGTAATCTTGTGTCACGTTGATTTAGGTCATCTCGTCTCATGGCACAATGACTCTCTAATTTCACTTCTCTTAATAAGAGGGAGTGGAGAGTTTCTCGACTAATCGAGACCACCCAACCTTGACTGGCAACCTGAGTCAGCCCCCACTTTCCACCCCACACTCACACTTTTTATCACATTGTTTAACATATACAAACAATGTTCCTTAATTAATTCCAAACACAAGGTCTTTTATACAGCCCTTCAAACAATATCAATACAATTCAAACAAGGCCTAATGAAGAAAATCCTATATCTCAACAAAAATAACTTTTCCAATTGCTTATGAGTTGCCGCTACCTGCAGACTTTCTCTGTCTAACCAAAAGAGCCTTTGCAAAGGATTTATTCGCTAACTGTGAATTGTGCAACCTTCCCATCTCGCTAACCGTGAGACATCTTGCTAACCACCAGGCATCCCGCTACCCGCGAGGAACAAAAGAGAGCCGATAACCTCAGCTTAATCTCCGCTAACCATGGGATCATCTCGCTACCCGTGAGGAACAAAAGATATTCTTTCAACAATTCTTCTCTTTAAATGATTCTTCAAACATAATCAACCAATTCTTCATGTCAGTCAGAATCCGTTTATCAAACAATAACAATTTGTTAAGCAATAACAATTCAACAAATAGTGACAATTTATCAAACAGTTCTTTCACTAATCTAAGAAAACATATGCTTGTTTCTTGTGATAGAATCACATCTCTCGGATAGTTTAAGGGGTTCCCTATGCTTAGCTTTCCAAGTCAAACATGAATAGCAATGCAGAATTATGTCTTACCGGATTTGGAGCGCGTGCGGCTAACTCCTGTGCTGGAGGTTGGACGGCTTCGGCTTCTTCTTCGGTTGATGCTTCCGCATGAGATACGTTCGGAGTAGACACCTTCCTTCCCACCTTCCTTGGTGATGCAACGGCATGGGCGTATTTAAAAATTTACGTTACACACTTCGAAGCCATAGCTTCGGAATAGAGAAAAGAAAAGCGCGTTGTTGGAGAGAGAGAGTGTGTGTTTTCACAAATCGGGAGATAGTACATCGACGATTGGAGATGGAGATGGCTTGAAGGTGAGAGGTTAAGGGAGAGAGACTCCCTCCAGCGCATTGTTGCAAGAGAGCTTATGCTTCTACAGATGTGTGTGTTCAAAGTGAGAGGATAAGGGTCCTTTATATAGGCCCTAAGGGGGTGCTAAGAATACTGAGAGGGTTTCAAGAATAGGAGAGGGAAAAGCTCGCGCGTCATCGTGGCTTTTTAAAATAAAATATAATATTATTTATTTATTTATTTTGACGTTCGCGACTCTTATGCGCGATTTTTAAAAAGCTTTATACTTACAAGTTCCCATTCTATTTTGAGAGAGAGAAAGAAAGAAGTATCCTAATTTTGACTCACCTCTCTTTCTTTCTTAAAAAATACTATCTCTAAGTTTTTTCTTCACACATAGATTAGGTTCCCACATAAACTTGTTGTTCCACATAAAGAAAGATCATAAATAAATACATTTTGAACCCGATTGCAATCCGATTGCTCTGATAAACTCATGATGACTCACAAATTTGAGAATCTGAATTACTTTGTAAAATAACTGAAATGATTTATATGGATAAATATTGGGTACATTACAATCTCCCCAACTTAGGGATTCGAGATGTCCTCATCTCGAGGAAAAGTGAGGATACTCCTACTCTAATTACTAGCGACCATCATTATGTCAAAAGGGGTGATCTCTTTAGTCTACTTCACTTGCTACTATTGCGCCATTAGTCAGTTGTGGACAAGTGTTCCGATAATGTCCCAACTCTGCACATTCAAGGCATCCAACATTCAAGCGTCGAGAATCTTGCGCATTAGTGGCACAAGCTCTTTGTGGTTGTCTATCATTGAGTATTTGATTATGTTCAATTCTTCTCGTAATCCCTTGTTCCTTCATCAAATGTTTACCTCGTAGTAAAACATCTTGTACAGTGGTAGGCTTCAGGGCTTCCAATCGTGAGCTAATTGGTTCTCTTAACCTTGGCAAAAGCAAGCTACCTGCTGCTCTATGGTCATTGATGGTGCGTAACATCTAAGCCTTACAAACTTTGAGTAGTACTCTTCCAAGGATAAATTGTATTGTTTCAAGCTAAAGAATTCATTCATCTTTATCGCTTCATGGGAAGGCGGTAAGTATCTTTCTTTCACCGCTTGTTTGATTTCCCACCAACTCTTAGAGTTCTCCAACAATGTTGTTTCCACCATAATTTCATTTCCCCTGAGAGACGAAATATCCCTAATATCACTTGATTTGCAGGTGTGGTCCTTGCAACAGAGAAGTAATCATCCATAGCTTCAATCCATACTTCTGCATCTTTCTCAATATCATCACCCTCTCCTTTAAAAGAAGGTGGTTGCATTTGTTTCAACAATAACTTATTTTCCTGAATCTCCATATAGATGGCATCGTCCTGAGGGTTTTCCAACATAGAAGTGATTTGAGGATTGCATGAATGTACATCAATGTTTATAATAACTCAAGTCAATGGGATAATTTCCAAACTTAGACTTATCCAGTCCACTGAAAGCTCAATCGTATAACTTAATCAATCCTCACTTATTTGATTCATTAAAACTCAATCACATGACCTTACCAATCGTGACTTAACCAATCCATCAAAACTTAGTCACATGACTTAACCAGTCATATCTATCTCAATCACATGACTTAACCAGTCATGGGTAATCTCATCACATGACTTAACCAGTCATGGCCCATTCAATCCACCAAAAAAACTCACTTCATGACTTAACTAGTCAAACAATTTTTTTGTAGAAAAACAACTCAATCTTCTATTCATAAAATCATGAAAATGTCATATAGGGATCTACAAAAGATCTCTCCATGAAAAAATAACATAATGGAGGTTTGAACCATAACTATGGTACACATCAATCCGTATAACTTAATATCTCTGCGAGTCCGGTAATGGGTATAGAAAACCATACACATGAGGAAGCTTGAAGTAGTCAATTTAATCTCTTTAAACTATGCTCTGATACCAATTGTGAGGTCCCCAACCCCGAGAAGATTGGGGCGACTTGATAGATGGCCTTTTTTTATTCTCCTTTTCCATTGACGACACCCTACTCTGTTTCCACAAAGTAGAGATACAAGCAACAGAAGAGAGGAAGTCCTCTATCCATCACTTACATGGTTATAAGGGTCATACGCCACAAGCCAGGTAGATAAATCTAGGATTCTAATGAAGTTGTTTCCTAACATAAAGATGAATTCTCATTGACATATTTAGAATCCATAAACAACGCCTTTTTTCTCACGTTTAAGAGGCACGAAATATGATATGAGACTTAGTTTCAACTAAATAGTAATCTTGTGTCACATTGATTTGGGCCATCTCGTCTCATGGCACAATGAGTCTCTAATTTCACTTATCTTAATAAGAGGGAGTGGAGAGTTTCTCGACTAATCGAGACCACCCAACCTTGATTAGCAACCTAAGCCAGCCCCCACTTTCCACCCCACACTCACACTTTTTATCACGCTGTTTAACATATACAAACAATGTTCCTTAATTAATTCCAAACACAAGGTCTTTTATACAGCCCTTTAAACAATATCAAAACAGTTCAAACAAGGCCTAATGAAGACAGGCCTATATTTCAACAAAAATAACTTTTCCAATTTCTTATGAGTTGCCGCTACCCGCAGACTTTCTCTGCCTAACCAACAGAGCCTTTGCAAAGGATTTATTCACTAACAGTGAATTGTGCAACCTTCCCATCTCGTTAACCGTGAGGCATCTTGCTAACCGCAAGCCATCCCGCTACCCGCGAGGAACAAAAGAGAGCTGATAACCTCAGCTTAATCTCCACTAACCGCGGGATCATCTCGCTACCCGTGAGGAACAAAAGATATTCTTTCAACAATTCTTCTCTTTAAATGATTCTTCAAACATAATCAACCAATTCTTCATATCAATCAGAATCCATTGATCAAACAATAGCAATTTGTTAAGCAATAACAATTCAACAAATAGTGATAATTTATCAAACAGTTCTTTCACTAATCTATGAAAACATATGCTTGTTTCTTGTGATAGAATCACGTCTCTCGGATAGTTTAAGGGGTTCCCTATGCTTAGCTTCCCAAGTCAAACATGAATAGCAATGCAGAATTATAAATTTGTCTTACTGGATTTGGAGTGCGTGCGGTTAACTTTTGTGTTGGAGGTTGGACGGCTTCGACTTCTTCTTCGGTTGATTCTTCCGCATGAGATACGTTCGGAGTAGACACCTTCCTTCCCACCTTCCTTGGTGGTGCAATGGTATGGGCGTCCTTAGAACTTCGCGTTACACCCTTCGGAACCATAGCTTCAGAATAGAGAAAAGAAAAGCGCATTGTTGGAGAGAAAGAGAGAGAGTGTTCACAAACCAGGAGACGGTACGTCGACGATTGGAGATGGAGATGGATTGAAGGTGAGAGGTTAAGGGAGAGATTCTCCCTCCGGTGCGTCATTGCAAGAGAGCTTCCGCTTCTGTAGGTGTGTGTGTTCAAAGTGAGAGGAGAAGGGTCATTTATATAGGCCCTAGGGGGGTGATAAGAATACTGAGAGGGTTTCAAGAATAGGAGAAGGAAAAGCTCGCGCGTTGTCGCGGCTCTTTAAAAAATATATATATATAAAAATTAAAAATTAAAAAATTTGACGTTCTCGAATCTTATGCGCGATTTTCAAAAGCTCTATACTTACAAGTTCCCATTCTATTTTGAGAGAGAGAAAGAAACAAGTATCCTAATTTTGACTCACCTCTCTTTCTTTCTTAAAACATACTATCTCTAAGCTTTTTCTTCACACATAGATCAGGTTCCCACATAAACCTATTGTTCCACATAAAGAAAGATCATAAATAAATACATTCTGAACCTGATTGCTCTGATAAACTCATGATGACTCACAAAATTTAGAATATCAGTTACTTTGTAAAATAACTGAAATGATTTATATGGATAAATGTTGGGTACATTACAAGCCTGCTCATTTTTAGCCCTTTTCTCATCAAGTACATTATGTATATCTACATCAGTATAGGCTGATCTGTAACATTTTCAAAAACCCCCATAGGCTATACATTTACCTCATTGGAATTTACATTTGAACTTCCATAACTAAAAATAGGCAACAAAGTGTCATAAATGTCATGTGAGCTTACATTACTGCCTCTAGTACATGACCATAAGGGCTGAACAAAATCTTCCACAAACACAATATCCCGTGAAACTTTTTTGCATTGTTTTTGTGGCACCAAAGCACATGCCAAACAGCCAAAAACATGCATGTGCTCAATAGAAGGCTTTATATCATGCCATGCTTCATATGGAGTCATAGACTACAAATCTTTTGTAGGAAACCTATTAAGTACATAAGTGGCACACATGATGGGCTCAAGCCAAAATGAATGCAGGAAAGCTTGACTTTTGACCATACATTGTGCCGTTTCCATAAGTGACATTCTATTTCCTCGCTGTCAGATTCATGTTTTCTTTAGCTTTTCCTTGTTTTCTTTGTGTTTAGTAGTGGTTTTGTAGATGGTCTTGCCACCGGCTTCACCGCTCTTTTAGATTTATGAATTAGATCCAATTGTGCTTCTGCAGGTGGTAATTCATCAATTGTGCCTAAGGCCTGGTAGGCAATTCTGGTCAGCATTGGTCCAACATTCATATATGATTTGCTTTTATGACTTTCTTTGATGTTTTCTTCCACTAAATTGTCAAGGATGTAATTGCCAAAGTCGCAGCTAACCACCCTTCTTTCTGCCAGCCCCATTGTCATGACCACTGCCATATGCAAAATTGGTTCCGTGTGGCGCGGTGGCTTTTTCACTTTGAAGTGTTGCAATATTAACCACAGAGGCAGCTTTGTCTCGGAGTAGATTAGATCTTGATAGGTCAATTTGTGTCTCTTGTGCTTCAGAAATGCCTTGTCATTATCTATGGCTTTGGTTTTGCGCAATAGATTATGGGTTCCGTGCTGCAAGTGAAGAGCTTCGTTGATGATTTCGGCGATGATTTTTACCTTGACTTGTTAGGAAATAAGACGTAGCTAAATAGATAATTGAGTAGATTACTTAATGGACAGAGATAGATTTATATACACGAGATTATGGAGTAGAGAGAGAGAGAGAGAGTACACACGATATACGTGGTTCACCCAATGTGGGCTACGTCCACGGGAAAGCAGCCACTCAATGGCTTTGGTACTTCAAAACAAGAAGTAGTTTACAAAGGGATTATACCCTTAATGGAGCTCCCGCCTTGCTTCACTCTCACCACCTCACACTCACCTTGTTGCATCAACTTCACACTATGAAATGTGTGTAGAAATGGCCTCCTTTTATAGGCCAAAAGGGCTGCCCTCTCTTATGAGAGACAGCCATATGTAGCCGCCCATGTGCGAATAAGTCCAAATCGGACCCTCCAATCCGCCCATGTGTGGCCGCCCTTGAGAAGACAAGTCCGCTTTTGAATTCGGCCACCGGCCACCGGCCATTGACTTCCGACCACCGGCCATTGACTTCCGACCACCGGCCATTGACTTCCGACCACCGGCCATCGGCCATTGACTATCGGCCACCGGCCAACCGATCGGTTGTTTTCCGACCACTTTCCGGCCGCCGTCCGGCCATCATATTCCAGCGAAAAAAAAGTCTCAGGGGCCTCCGCCCCCAAGGCCTTTAAAGTTGCCCCTGATTCTTGTCCGTGAAAATTTTGGTTTCCGGTGAGTGATTTTCCTTCACGCACGATGGCTTCTCCTCATCATGTGCGCTTTTACCACAGAAAATTACAAGGGTAAATCAGGCTCCATACTTAGCATGACTCTAGCTCCATCTTTGTCGGTTAGAGTTGCTTCTCCATTGTATTGAATGGAGCTAATTAGTTCATGGACTATCAGGATATATTGTCCACAGTTCCTTTGGAAATAAGGTGGTCTTTACTAGCACTCCATATGTTGCTTGGAATTTCCCGATGAAAATGTTTGCGGGTATTGCTTTCTCGTTTGATGAGATATCAGTGATCTCGTAAGGTGCCACCCCCCACTCTTTTTGTGCTTTCCTGTGGGGCATCCTGAGACTAGTTTCAAGTTGATTTTAGAGTTAGGCAATGATCAAAAAAGCTGTCAGGGAACGGAAAAATGCAAACTTTGACCATAAAATGAAAAATGAGCATAACTTTGTTAAAACTACTCCAAAATTGACCAAAGTTCACCAGTGCATCTAGGATTACTATAGTCACAAAGGCATGAGACCACAAATGAAAAATCTAGCTCTGAGGTACATGGATCAGATCCATGTTGGATAACATTTTGAAGATCTGGTGGTACCATCTAGTAGGGTTCATCAAGTGATGCCTTGGTCCAAAAATTTTGAGGTTTGGATCACCGATTTAAGAATTGAGGCCAAATCTTGGCAATTTCTTTCAGACTTAGAGAATTTGGGCCTTTTGGTTGAGATATGGGGATCCAAATGGCTTGATACTTCATGGGTAGACTAGGTATGATGTTTAGGATGAGATGGTGTGATTGTTCGTAGTCTGGTGAAAAAGTTACATGGATCGCAATCCATTTTTGGCAGGGTATTGAAGCACCCTTTTGCACACATGTTCCTATAGGTCATCCTAGCACACTGGTGAAATTTTTCCAAGTTTCGACATGTTTTTCTTGAGTTTATACAATTTCTAGTTTATGGTCATGTTTGTCCCATTTTGACCATATCTGTTATTTGGATCCAATTTTGAGCACTTCCCTTGTGTTGGAATTAGGTTTGCAGAGAAACGCACACAGCTTGGAGAAGACGAAGGAACCTCAAGGCACACAATAGAGAGTGTGTTACTTAGTATGCAATGGAAAGATTGATAGCCCTAGAGTGATAGGTGTATATAGAATGCTCGGGGGGGGGGGGGGGGGGGGGGGGGAACTCCTAAAGACGGAAAAAATGCCCCAGCGGTCCTAGTGTGTTCACACACATCACTACCACATGTATATGGTAACAAATCCCCCCTGGAGTGATGCGGTGAACGAGAGCTGACACATGAGTAAAGGGAAGTGCCATGCCCTAAGGACATGATCAGTCCACAAAGGGGAGCCCAAAGCTTTGCGGAAAGCTTCAAGATTCTCACGAGACAATGCCTTTGTGAAAAGATCTGCAAGGTTGTCCTGTGTTGGCACATAAGCCAAGCTGATCTCTCCTGCTGAGAGCCTCTCCCTCACATAGTGGTAATGCACCTCAATGTGCTTTGTGCGAGCATGAAAAACTGGGTTCCTTGCAACTGCCAATGCGCTCTGACTGTCAGTGTAGATAGTGTTGGCAGTGTTCTGTCCAACACCCAAATCAGCCATAAGGCGTCTGAGCCATACACACTCAATTGTAGTTGTGAAGACTGCCCTGTACTCAGCCTCACAACTCCAAGTGGCCACAGTAGGTTGCTTCTTGCTCAACCATGATATACATGAACTGCCAAGCATGAAACAAAAACCACTTGTGAACACTCACGTGTCAAAACAACCAGCCCAATCTGAGTCCGAAAAAGCATGTAAGTCTGGCGGCAATGATCCCCCCTGTGGGATAAAACAAGCCAAGATGTAAAGCGCCACTAAGGTAGGGAAAAATCCTCTTGACAGCCTGCCAATGCTTAGACCCTGGGCTATGCATAAATCTGCTGACCTGTGAGACTGCAAATTCAATATCTAGCCTCGTGTTGCATACATAAATGAGGCAGCCAACAGCAGTTTGGTAAAGAGTGACATCAACAGGATCGCTAGCATCATGTAGACTCAACTTCAAACCTCTTTCCATGGGAGTGGCAATAGGTTTGCAATCCTCAAGTCCAAACTTACATAGCAATGTCGCTAAGTAACTTTTCTAACACAAGGCAATACCACCATCACACTGCTTAAACTGTATACTCAAGTAATGGTGCAACAGCCCCAAATCTTTCATCTTGAAAGTAGCATTCAAATCAACCTTAAATTCAGCAATATGTCTCTCATTTTGGTCCAGTGATCAGCAAATCATCGACATAAAGAACCACAATGAGAAGTACATCACCCTCACGCTTTACATACAATGTGCTTTCTGTTGGACTGTTACAAAAGCCTCGTTTAACCAAATGAGTGTCAGCTTTCTCATACCAAGCACGAGGAGATTGCTTCAACCCATACAAAGCCTACTTACATTTGCACACTTTGTCCTATTGTCCTTTTATGACAAAACCGCGAGGCTGCGTTACATAAACTTCCTCAAATATGTCACCATTCAAGAAAGCAGTAACAATGTCTGATTGATGTACATCCCAACCAAAATGAGCTGCCAATGCACATAGAAAATGCACAGTAGTCATACGACAGCTGGGAGGAAAAGTCTCTTCATAATCTATGCCTTTTTGTTGTGCATAACCCTTTGCAACAAGTCAACCCTTATGGTGATTGATCTCACCATCCGGCTTGCGTTTCAACTTGTAAACCCACTTCGTACCAATGGCCTTTTTGCCAGGAGGCAAATCACATAAAGTCCATGTTTTCATTTTCTATAAGTGCATCATATTCTTATTGCATGGCAGCCATCCAATTTTTTGAATTCTGTGCTTCATCAAAAGACAGAGGCTCCTCAACATCATGTAAGCTAGACACAGCCAAAGCATAACAATCTGATGCATAAGATGCATGGCGAGAGCATGAACGAGTACGACTAGACAAAGGTGCATCCAATTTACTGTCACACAAAGTGTGCACCAACCATTTTGGCATACCTCTAGCCTGCTCATTTTCAGCCCTTTCCTCATCAAGTACATCATGTACATCTGCATCAGTAATAGGCTGATCTGTAACATTTTCAGAAACCCCCATAGGTTGTACATTTGCCTCATTGGAAATTACATTCGTATTTCCACCATTGCCAAAGAGGCAACAAAGTGTCATAAATGTCTTGTGAGCTTACATTACTGTCTCTAGTACATGACAGCAAGGGTTGAACAGAATCTTCCACAAACACTACATCCCGTGAAACTAGAATACGCTTTGTTTGCGAATGATATTACCTGTAACCTTTGCTTTCAGCACTATAACCAACAAAAATACATTTGATAGCCTTATCATCCAATTTTCTGCGCTGTGTTTGTGGCACCAAAGCATACGCCAAACAACCAAAAACACACATGTGCTCAATAGAAGGCTTTCTATCATGCCATGCTTCATATGGAGTAATAGACTGCAAAGCTTTCGTAGGACACATGTTAAGTACATAAGTGGCACACATGATAGCCTCAAGCCAAAAAGAATGCGACAAAGCTTGACTTTTGACCATACATTGTGTCATTTCCATCAATGACCTGTTTTTCCTCTCAGCAACACCATTTTGCTCAGGTGTACAAGGCACTGTACATTGGTGTTTTATCCCACGACTAGCCAGAAATGCATTAAATTCATGAGACATATACTCCCCCCCTCGATCGGAAGAGAGGGTGCCCATAGTACATTTCGAGACATTTTCAACCATAGCCAGAAATTGTTTGAAGCACATAAAAACTTTGGACTTCGCTTTAAGCGGAAATACCCATGCATGCCTGGAGTAATCATCAATGAAAGTCACGAAGTAAAGGTAATTGCCCAAGGAAGGAGTTGCATGGGCCCATAAACATCACTATGTACAAGCTGCAACCTGCATGTGGCCCGAACTGAACCATCCTTTGGAAACTTAGAACGTTGCATCTTACCCAAAATACAGCCTTCACAAACATGTTGGGCAGGTCCTTCAAGAGGCGGCAAAGAAGCAACCATATCAGATTTCTGCAAACGCAGCAAACTAGCAAAATCCAAATGACCAAAACGTGCATGCCAAAGTTTTGCATCTGAAATAGCCCTTGAATCTGCAACAGCATTTGCGAAATTTTATCCACACTTGTCATACAAAGTGAGCTTATATAGCCCCCGACACAAAAGGCCAGATGCAACAATTTCATCACCAAAACTAAGATCATGAACTATACATCTGTCATCCACAAATTTGACTACAAGTCCAAGTCTAGCAAGTGCGGATACAGACAAGAGATTCTTCTTGATCCCAGGTACATAAAGTGCATCAACAAGTGTGAAGGAACTGCCATTTGCAGCAGTAAGCACAATCTTTCCAACTCCCTGAACCGGATAAGAGGCATTGTTGGCACAAGTGACTGAATTCCCATGAGGGACATACTCGAGAGAGGTAAACAATTCACGATGTGAGGTAATGTGCTTTGTAGCACCACTGTCAAAATACCACACATGTGAATCTGCAGCAACTGACAAGCATGCATCATGGACATCAAGATTGTAAGTGCACTCTGCGCTAAAAGCCCATTCTGCATCAACATCAGCAACATAGTCTCCTTTCACAGAAGACTCAACAATGGCTGCATTTGTAGTGGAACCAGCATTTGAAGTGGAACCACCCTCTTTCTTCTTAGCCTCTTTGGACTTCAACTTAGGACATGACTTGATCAAGTGATCATTAGCTTTACAATAATGGCAACGCATCTTCTTTTTGCCCTTATCACCAGAATTTCCAGAAGAATTTCTACCAGCAGAAGCATTAGGAACAGAAGTTTTGCCACTCGCAACAGAACCATAGGAAGTGGCTGCATTGCTGTTAGCACCCTTTCTTTGAGAAGCAATAAAAGCCTGTTCAACTGCACGCTGTGTAGTCCTGTTTTTTCTGGAAAGTGATTCTTGCAACAGCAATGTGCATAATGCATCAAAATTGAAAACTTCTGGAATTCCTTGGGTCATAAGTCTCCAAGTACTAGCAAAAGTCTAGTAAGAATCTGGTAAGGCATCAAGAATAGTCTACACAAGGGAACTGTCTGAAATGACTTCACCTGCAGAAATAAGTTGCTCATTGATATCCTTGACACTAGCAAGGAAAGTGTCCATATCATCTTCCTCATGCATAATCTTCCACTCCAGCTCTTTCCGCAGCAAAGCAATTTTAGACTCATTGCGACTTGCATAAAGACCAACCGATATATCCCAAGCCTGTTTTGCAGATTTTGCTGAACGGATGTAAGGAACAATGGTGCGCTTCACAAACAACTCAATTAATGCATGAGCCTGCGCATCCTTTACATCCCAACGAGCTTGTTCTGCCAAAGGCAAAACAACTCTAATAGCAGCAATCCTTGCAGCAAGACCTGCAACGTCCTCAACATCTCCTACATCCTCAGAACCAGGACGTACATCAATGCCCTGCACAATATGCCAGACTCCCTTTAACACAAGAACATGTTGCATCATATAAGCCCACATAGGGTAATTGTCCCCATCCAACCTGTCCTCAGTAGCAAACATCTTGAAGACATCTGTGTTGTTGTCAACCATGGTAAATGTTGCACTTGATGTGAAAACTGCCCGAAAATAGGAGAAACAGAGCGGGAACAACACGTGCTATATAGCACAAACGGTAGAATATTGTAAGGCACCTGTTATGCAGAAATTGGCACTGACAGAAATTTTGTACAAAATGATGAAATTGCCTGTGAAGACCTACGTGTAGTGGATACGGAGGTCGAAATGAGCCCGAATCACAAATCTGAGCAGGCTAAGCTCTATGAGCACTCCCGAAATCCCGAAATATTTGTCGACCTGTGGACGCTCGCCAAACCTCACTGTAATCGAAAAAAGTGAGCAGGCATGTGCTGGAGTAGCTGGCGACTAAGCCCGGGAGGACGTAACCTGCCTTGATACCAAATGTTGGAATTAGGGTTGCAGAGAAGCGCACATAGCTTGGAGAAGATGAAGAAAGCTCAAGGCACACAATAGAGAGTGTGTTACTTAGTGTGCAATGGAAAGAAAGATAGCCCTAGAGTGATGGGCGTATATACAATGCACAGGGGAAAAAACCTCCTAAAGAGGTAAAAAATGCCCTGGCGATCCTAGTGTGTTCATAGACATCACTACCACATGTGTATGGTAACACCATAATATATATATATATAGTATTTTTGGTTCATCTTACCAAGTTGAGGTTTGTTTAGGAGATATTGGAAAAGTCCCCTAACTCACACACACCTATGTACAATGAAGAGGTAGGGATAGCCACAAAGTTTGGGTGATTTTGGTATAGTGAGGTAGCTCACTATGGCATATACAGATAGCCAAAAAACGGCTATCAATGGTTGAGTGGAGAGGTTTTGCATGCCAAAATTTTGCATTTGAAATAGCCCTTGAATCTACAACAGCATTTGCAAATTTTTTCCACACTTGTCATACAAAGTGAGCTTATATAGCCCTCGACACAAAAGGCCAGATGCAACAATTTCATCACCAAAACTGAGATCATGAATTGTACATCTTTCATCCACAAATTTGACTACAAGTCCAAGTCTAGCAAGTGCGGATACAGACAAGAGATTCTTCTTGATCCAAGGTACATAAAGTGCATCAACAAGTGTGAAGGAACTGCCATTTGCAGCAGTAAGCACAATCTTTCCAACTCCCTGAACCGGATAAGAGGCATTGTTGGCACAAGTGACTGAATTCCCATGAGGGACATACTCGAGAGAGGTAAACAATTCACGATGTGAGGTAATGTGCTTTGTAGCACCACTGTCAAAATACCACACATGTGAATCTGCAGCAACTGACAAGCATGCATCATGGACATCAAGATTGTAAGTGCACTCTGCGCTAAAAGCCCATTCTGCATCAACATCAGCAACATAGTCTCCTTTCACAGAAGACTCAACAATGGCTGCATTTGTAGTGGAACCAGCATTTGAAGTGGAACCACCCTCTTTCTTCTTAGCCTCTTTGGACTTTAACTTAGGACATGACTTGATCAAGTGATCATTAGCTTTACAATAATGGCAACGCATCTTCTTTTTGCCCTTATCACCAGAATTTCCAGAAGAATTTCTACCAGCAGAAGCATTAGGAACAGAAGTTTTGCCACTCGCAACAGAACCATAGGAAGTGGCTGCATTGCTATTAGCACCCTTTCTTTGAGAAGCAATAAAAGCCTGTTCAACTGCACGCTGTGTAGTCCTGTTTTTTCTGGAAAGTGATTCTTGCAACAGCAATGTGCATAATGCATCAAAATTGAAAACTTCTGGAATTCCTTGGGTCATAAGTCTCCAAGTACTAGCAAAAGTCTAGTAAGAATCTGGTAAGGCATCAAGAATAGTCTACACAAGGGAACTGTCTGAAATGACTTCACCTGCAGAAATAAGTTGCTCATTGATATCCTTGACACTAGCAAGGAAAGTGTCCATATCATTTTCCTCATGCATAATCTTTGACTCCAGCTCTTTACGCTGTCGTGCTGTGACACGTACATAGTGGGAACGCATGCTACAAGATCTATCTTGTATTTTTTTTAGATACATAATTATATTTTCTATAGTGTACATATGCATATTTAAGTATAATAATAAGCCTTCTATCTCATCCTATTATTTTTCTCAAGGGTAACATATCCTTACTTTACCATCAGAAAATACTATGGGAAAAGCATCAATAGCTCCGCCTCTTTAACTTGGGGCAAAAAGCATTGATTCTTTATTTCTACTATTTCATTATCATCTCACACCCTAGCTAGATCCTATATCTAGGGTAAACTCCAATATATATATATTCTATGTATTTTTTATACTTTTCTTATATTTCTTTTTAAATAGCTACTAGGAGAGAATCAAATCCTAGTGGGACACTAGGTGGCATGATTTCAAAGATACACTTATTTTAATGCATTATTGCAAGCATGATTACAAAACTTTGTCAAGGAGCAATGTCATGCTTTCATATGGCATGAGGTGTCCTTTGGAATTAAATGAAAGTCAAGGCTAGGGAGACCACATGAAGACTTTTGGTGCCATAAATGGACCCTATTTTGATGAACTTTTTACACAAGGTTCCAATCCGAATTGGAGAATGATTTTAAAATGAAAATCGTAGCTAATGAGCTGAAGTTTCTGCCCATATTTTTACTTTTTTATTTGGAGCCATGGTTGAGGAGATATGATCAATATACTGGACCCCAGTCTGCCCACATCATGCAGGGACAGCTCATTTCCAACTTTTCCAATTCCTGTTCACACTGGCTCCTCTCTTCTTGTGTAAACCCTTGGGGGTTCCCTTCACCTATAAAAGGGGACCTCTTCTTCCTTGGAGGGAACTCAAGTATTCAAGCCATTGATGAGAGGAATTCTCGAGGGAGTGAGTAGTAATGCCTAATTGTACTTAGCCATTAACATAAGCCCAAGCCTACACTTTCTCCTAGAGGGAGACTAGCCATTCTTGCAACAAGCTAACCTTGGAAGATCAACTCTAATAAAAGAATGTCTTACACTTGGTGTATCAATCAAAGTGGAATTCTCCACTCTTCTTCTCTCTCCCATCAATAATGGTGCCGAAGGGTTTCAAGTAAGATGTGTTCTACATTGATGTTTTCTTGATTTCTTGTCGTTTTCATTTTCATCTCTAATCCAACATATATATATATATATATATATATATATAATCTCATCTCTTTAACCAAATCTATCTCTTTCACTCTTAGTAATTCATCCTCTCTACAAATTTTAGGTTCTCCTTGCTACAGGTACATCTCTCCCCGCAGTATCCTTATTGCCTACGGGCAAGAATAGGGCTTGGGAGGGAAACTTCTCATCTCTTCACTTCTCTCATATCTACATTTTTCTCATATCTACATTTTTTTCATATCTACATTTCTCACATACTATCCTAGATGAATAACCCACATGATGATCATTTCTATCGCTTTCACTCTGTACGATCTATTAGAATTAACGTATGGATTAGCCGTAAAATACACTTTCAACAACGTATAGTGTTTCTCTTTGGCCCTAAAAGGGTCAATGAAATACTTCTATCACCGGATCCCATCATACTACCTCTCATAGACTATAATTTTTCTTTTGATGTAAGCGTAATTATCTTGCTATGAACCAAGAGGATTTGTACACACAATTAATCCCAATCACTAGACAAAATATCTATATTATGGTAAGCACAAAACTACAATTCCAAAGAACAATTCGTAGCCTATTTGGTCAGCCAAGATTGAATGCCATTAACTCATCTGTTAACACTTTCATATTACCCATGATACGATATGACCATAGCCTTGATGTTTTCATCTTTGTGTTATTTTAACATTTTCTTTTGTGTTCTTTCTTTGTGCGTGTGAGTGCAAGAGAGAATGGGTGGGCTTCTTTGATTGTACTTCTTTCCAAACCCTAGTCTTCATGGCATCTATGGTTTAACTCCTTCATATAGTTTTTGTCGAGTTCTCTCACAAACTCTCACAGCCATAAGCCTGGTGCTTTCCTGGCAAGACCGCAAATTTCTCGACAACGCAGCAAGGCAATTTTAGCCTCATTGCGACTTGCATAAAGACCAACCAAAATATCCCAAGCCTGTTTTGCACATTTTGCTGAACGGATGTGAGGAACAATGGTGCGCTTCACAAACAACGCAATCAATGCATGAGCCTGTGCATCCTTTACATCCCAACGAGCTTGTTATGTCGTAGGCAAAACAACTCTAATAGCAATAATCCTTGCACCAAGACCTGCAATATCCTCAACATCGCCTACATCCTCAGAACCAGGACATACATCAATGCCTTGCACAATGTTCCAGACGCCCTTTGACACAAGAACATGTTGCATCATATAAGCCCACATAGGGTAGTTGTCCCCATCCAACCTGTCCTTAGCAGCAAACATCTTGAACACATCTGTGTTGTTGTCAGCCATGGTAAATGCTGCACCTGATGTGAAAACTGCCCGAAAATAGGAGAAACGGAGTGGGAACAACACGTGCTATATAGCACAAACCGTAGAAGACTATGAGGTACCTGTTATGCAAAAAATGGCACTGACAAGCAAAATGACGAAATAGACTGTGCAATACTGCTTGTAGTGGAACCGGAGGCCGAAATGAGCCCGAATAAAAAATCTGAGCAGACTAGGCTCTACGAGCTTGCTCAAAATTTTTGTTGACCTACGAATGCTTGCCAAAGCTCACTGAAATTGGAGACAATGAGCAGGTGTGTGCTGGAGCAGCTGGCGACTAAGCCCGGGAGGACGCAACCTGCTCTGATACCAATTGTTGGAATTAGGGTTGCAGAGAAATGCACACAACTTGGAGAAGATGAAGGAAGCTCAAGGCACACAATAGAGAGTGTGTTACTTAGTATGCAATGGAAAGATTGATAGCCCTAGAGTGATGGGCGTATATACAATGCTCGGGGGAAAAAAACTCCTAAAGAGGAAAAAAATGCCCCGGTGGTCCTAGTGTGTTCACACACATCACTACCACATGTATATGGTAGCACCTTGACTGACATCTGATGGTTCATTGACTCCTGATGATTTGTGTCTGAGAACCACTTTGTTGCCCAACTTCCCACCAAGTTTCATCATTTTTTGGATTCATCTGAAGTGAGAAATTGAGGCAAACAATTTTCATGAGCTTACAAGTATCCCTTTGCTTTGTTATACCACTATTTAGACCTTGAGTGTTCTTCTCTTTATCCTTGGAATTTTCACACTATTTGATTGCCTTCTGCCTTGTACTTCTTTGGATGAAGCCACTGGAAGTTCCAAATGCTACTCTAGTTAGTGGGTTAGCTTCATGTTCCCTCCCCCAGCCCTCTGTCATAGTGCTTTTTGGACGTTGGATCATTTTAGCATTGGTTAGATAAAAATAACCCTTTGTAGACTGAAAGTACCAAGTCACTTGGTTTTAATGATTTTATGATCCATTTTGTGCCTAGATTCCATGGCGAGTCATCCCTTTGCCTCCTCCAACTAGTGGCCTACTTATGTCCTGTTTTTGTCATCAAGGTACATGAATCGCGATTCATGTTCAAACATGTTTTGCAAATCCAAGTAGTAGAGTTTGTTGTTGGGCTTATGGGGAACTTACCGCCCAAATTTTATGGGATTTAGGGTTTTGGGATCCATGTTCCAACTCCTTTTGTAATTGTTTTTACCTGGGATGATTTTGCCAGGTGCCAAGAGTCTACTGATGAGAGGGTTTTGGGTTTGGACAAGTTTTGGGCTTCCCAATTGGCTCTGACAATTTGCAAAAACTTCCATCTTGATTTTGATCTAAACTGTTGTTTTGGTGTTCCTGGTGCTGTGTGGAGCATATACAGATGTTCTTGTAGGATTAATGATCATACCTGTCAGATCTGGTGTAGTAAGGGCTATTGTAGTGGTCGCAACAGGGAGAAACATGGAAGATTTCTCTAAGCTTCTCTAGCTCTCTCTCTCTCCCTCAGTGAACACAAATGAGCTTTACTTGCCCCATTTTGATTATATGTTCCCTCTCTACTTGGAATGCCACATTCATACTTACCTCCATTGCTCATATCTTCCTGTTTATATCTCCTGCGGTTCGAACCGTTCCTCATTCGGGTATTTGGTCGACCAATGGCCTTTAATCTGCAATTTTGCTCCTTCAAAAGTTTTGCCAAAATTATTGTAATCACTCATATATATATATTCTCAGCCTGGCATCTTATTTTTCATGAATGGTGTCAATATGGCTCATTATTATGCATGGTAAGAGATAAAAAGCTCTGAAAAAGTGTTAAAAGAAAATAAATAACAAGAAAATATTGTATACAAAATGATGATCATCTTACTGCTAGTTCTTGCTGCTAGTTCCCCCGCTTCCCACAGTGAGTCATCCCAGATGAACATGTGTCAAGGCGCATGGGTACGAAGTAAGTGTCTATGCATAGCCGTATACTATGACTCTAGGATGCGAATGGAAGATATGCATGGGGTAATAAAATGCGGTGCAAGATATGGGTTTTGAACTATATGTTCAGGGGCTGTTGATGATGAGATTGGTTTGAAGCTTCGTGGTCCAAACAAAATAAGTTGAAGAAGACGCTGCCTATCTTTGACAGTGAAACCTCGTAGTTTTGACAATTCATCTAATTTAGATTGATGGATTCTTTTGGGATGCCACTGAAAATGCATTGATGTGGATTTTGAAGACTGTGAGTTATTTGATTGGCGAGTTTGTTTTGGTCTCCATGATTTCCAAATGACATTCGTGGGTTGTTGATGGTTTGGTTGTATTGGCTTTGTGATCTTAATAAAAGTTGTAGATTTTTTTGTTTGGGTTTGGTTTGTTGGGGTTGGGTGGATTAGTTAGTTGTAGAAGGGGTGGTCTATGTAGAAAATTGAAAGAAAGGTCTTGTATAGGGAGTTGTAGCGTTCAATTTTCACCAAGTTTTGACTAGTTCTTTTCTTAGGCATAAACAACAAGGGTGAAAAGGTTAAGTCACTTGCCACTTTTACTTTGTGTGGTGAGTTCAAGGCCCCCTTTGTTTCAAGACTTTGGGGAGACTCCTACATGCATGTGCCAACAACATGCCAAGGTGCATTTTAGTGCCAAAGTATACCAAGGTTCCATGATTTGGTCGTGCACCTTGGTGGGTGCCTAGAATGAATGCATGTGAGCTCCTGGGTGGTTCGGGGGGGGGGGGGGGGGGGGGGTCACATCGACATTACGCTATTGTGAAACCACTTGCTCTTTTTGGCTAATGTGCTTCCCGTGTGCTTCTTTAGTTTTCCTCTCCCCCCCCACCTCCCCCCCCCCCCCCCCCCCCCCCCCTCCCCAACATGTGCCATCCTCTTCTCTATTTGACACGCCATGAATATTGAGGGGATCAAGGGTGGGGGTGCATCTAGCGATTACGAGTGAAATTACGGCCATTGCATGCTTGTGTTGTAAATTTGGGGCAGGTAAAATGTAAATTTGGGCCCAAGCCCCACCTCCCCCACCTCGAGACTTGAACTTGTGATATCTCACTTGGTAACCTGATGCCCTAACCACTTACCCATGTGTGCTTGAAAATAATGGAAGTCCGCATGGTTTTGTAAATGTAGATTGTTGTAAATTTGGGTGCTCAAGCAACATTTGTAAATTCAAGGATCCAGATCCACAGCCCAAAATTTGCATGTGACCATCAAATGCAACACCATCCTTGATTAACTCAATATTCATGGCGTGTCATATAGAGAGGAGGATGCGCCATCTACATGTGTTCCCCCTAAAGTGGGTGTTGAAACGCGTGCATCCAAATTGACTCCCTCTACATCATAGTAAATTCAGAGGCCAAAAAGTACGTGTTGCACTACTTCTCCTTCTCCATTACGAGCCCAAAATCATTCTAACTACTAGGTTAAACGTGTAGAGCAATGTTTTTCAATTCATTATGTGATTGTGCGTAGTCAACAAATTCAATACAAATGTGATATCTATTGAGAGGGTTATTTGCTTCATAATTCGAGATTATTATCATTCTATCTTACAACCTATGGCACTGCTAAGAAAAAGGAGGAGGTGGTAGTGACCTATAGCATTATGGTTTGGAACTCCGATTGTCAAAATGACAGTAGATGGATTCTAACAATTTTTTTTTATGAGCCATGGTGTTATATGGTTGTCTGATTTTCTTTGGTTGACATGGTTTTGAACTAAGCTATAAGTCATGCTTCATTGATTATTTTGGATTGATAATTGATAATCGTGCGTTATGATTTATGGCAGCTTATGTCTCTCTAGAAAGTCCATGAATACCAACCAATGATCGAGTGGTGTCATGTGGATAATATACAAAGACAATAAGGGGTGATCCCCATGGTTGATGCCAGTTGGGATCCTCAAAGAGGCTAATGCTTAAACTCAATAATATGTATTGATTCCTGGCCATTAATGCATTTGGAATCCTTTCAAAGCTTGGGCCCATGGAGAGAGACTAAGTGGCCTCTACTATTGAGTCGGGACAGGTGGTTGTGGCTGGTTCATTCCAAGAGAAGTGAAATTCTCCTTGTCCATAGGGTACCCGGGGCTGTCACTTATCAAAAGACCCCTATATCACGTGCGTTCAAGAGATAATTAATAATACCCCAATATACATACTATACTTACACTGTGAGCCTATTTAAAAAAACCCCACCCCCCTCTATATCTATACATTTTGGTCTTTTAATAATCCTCTCCGGTTAACTCACATGATATCATACACATTCTAAAAAGTGACCACCCCGGGATAGGGTAGCAAGTTGGATGGGTGGCCCAGTTGATCCTTAAATGGTTCGAGGCCCCACTACAAAGTCCCTACAAAGTAGATACACTATATTTTTTATATAGGGTTTTTTTCAGAATATTGCTTTTATTTTTCATTGGGATTTACTCATAATACTATATGACTCATATAGAGAGTCATCCTCTCATCATATTTGTTCATATCTCCTTCCATCTCAAATCTCTACTCAAAAAAAGCACGAGGCAATAATTATTCTTGATTTAGTCCGCTCAAGGTTAGCAATTTAGCTAGCTTTGAGCGTGCGTAAAGATCCTCCTCTAGTGGGTAGATTCCTAGGCCGTGGAAAGTGCAAAGTCTTTGAGCTATATTTTGTTTCTAGTTGTGAATGTAGAATTTCAATGCAGACGCCTAGGATGGGATCTCTCACTAAAGATGCGCACCTTTAGAGGTAGCCATCAATTGTGAATGGTACTTTATGTGTAATATGTCAAAAAGAAGGATCACTAGCATGTAAAATTTCACTACATGATCGGTTTCTTCTTTTGTGAGATGCAATCGAAATTTGAAGGATAGAAAGGTACTATGTTACAGATTTATTGGCATTACATGTTTGAGAGCCCTATGGTATTGTGGTGAAATTTGAGAGATATATGACTAATTGTCTATTCCATCTGATAGCCCTCTTATGTTGACAAAACAAGGTAAAGTCTCCTTTAACTCTATGAAAACAAGCACTGCAAAATTTTGAATGCCTTTCTCTTTTCTTCTCCAGCTTCTAAGGTTGAGTTCAAACCAACTGACAGGAGAAGATGATTGCCCTGCATGAGGGGTTCTTATAAGATCTACAAATTGTGAAGATGTGTTGAGTCCACCATTTGGCTAGGTCTCCTGAGAGCGCATTCTTGTAGGGAAGTCTAAACCATTTTTGAAAAAAAGACCCTCTCAGGTAGGAAGGCCCTCCAAAAATGTAAATACCCCATAGCACACCAATTTCACCTACCACAAATGCATCTCAAATAGCTACCATTCTCGCTTGTGACTACTCTATGGGAATGCATCCAAAATGCATTTCTATAGAGTATTCTAAACCCCCTTTTTGAAGAAGACCCTCCTAGGTAGGAAGGCCCTTCAAAAATGTAAATACCCTCATCACACACCAATTAAATGCATCCCAAAAATCCACAGGTCTTGCTTGTGGCATATGAGAGGTTCATGGTTGATTGTCATCGCCATTGTCAGGGGTGGTTGAGCTAGCTTCTAGGCTAGTGGCCATTGTTAGTTTAGAGGCATTTCCAGCGGGTGATGGAAGCCCTAACTCAATAAGAGGGCCTCTTAGAGGGGTTTTTCACTCCACTATTTAGACATTTGGGTCAAACTTTGGGAAACTACTATTTAGGGACACGGCAAGAATCTTGTGAAGTCAGCCACTCTAACCCTCAAAAGAGAGAAGGCTACTTCAAGCAGGGTTGATTTTTGATGGGTACTTTTGTCCCTTAAATTTCAAGGATTTTATGTTTTTGGCCTACAGAAGACCTTAAAGAGGGGGCATGTTTGGGCATGCAATTTTTGGGTCATCACATTAGGCCCAAGATGTGCGCCATGTGTACAATGTTTTTATTAGGAACAAGATCTACTTGTGTGTAGGGCCCATGGTTTGCAAGGCCATTGACTCACCATATGGTCATTGAAGCACTCGTGCATCACTCAAAAGGTGACTCCCATGTCGTGTTTATGCAAAGAAGTCCTATGCCTTACCATGTGTGAAACTTGTGTTTTTGTTTACATTCCTCTTCCTCTGTCCATGTGTATATGGGTGAGAAATTAAGCACGTAGATATGAGTTGTATTAATGGTAGAGGTGATGGCATGAGCATTATGGAGATTAGCTAGGGCCATATTTTGGTACTGTGCAGCTATGCGCAATGGCTCTATGGTTGTCAATGGGATTTCAACAATTGGAAATCATCCCTAGTGGCTAGCCCATTATGTAAACAGCTACATCAATAACAAGAAGCTTTCTATGCAAAGATCAATGTTATGGAGAGGAGGTCGACACTAGGGCCATCAATCGTATTGTTGCTACTTCTCTGCCTCACTGCTACAATTGCTGCTATTGTTGTTCATGTTGAAGACTCCCACAATATTCTCACTCACGGCTCCATTGTTGCTACTCATATTAAATATCCCTCGTATCTTGCAATTGTGGCTAGTCCATCCACCAACATTCCGAGTGGCTCTCGGCTTGACTTGGAGCCCCCCAAAAGCCTCGTACACCTACATATGCCAAGGACTCCTAGCTCGACTTTTTTCGTCCCCTCTAATGTACTGAGTCTATGCTTCATCTCCCTTACACTTCTACCTCCTAAGAAAGTGGCTTTGCATAAGCATTACTCATAGCTAGCGGCTTTGCATAAGCACTTCAAGTGGTTATTTAGTGACGGATTTGCATAAGCTAGAAGGTTAGAGTGGCAAGTGGTCTCCCTACATTACCTTAGGAACAAGCTGCAGGCCATCGTGAGATCTCACGTTGTTTAATCTAGGCAAAACTACCAAAATACCCCTTAAATTTGTGGAAATTCCCAAAATATCCTTGTAATTTGAAAAATATTTTCAAACCCTTGTGCTATTTCTTATAAGTAATTGCTCCAATTTTATACAAAAGCATAAATACATCTTTACAAAGTTGTTAGCAAAATATTATCATACCAAAAAATGGTAGCATTTGCGTGTGTTAATATCAAGCCATTTTATCTCTTGAGTCCTTAACACCATCGAGATTCCACTTTCTGACACACTCAATTTGTTGAATAGAGTGCTTTATATAGAAATTTGTAAAAGATTATCGTTTTTTCCATATTTTCTACTATCGCGAGGGGTAGATTGAAAATTTTGAAAAAATTCTAGCATAGATTGAAAATTTTAATCCAAACTTGAGGGATATTTTGAAAATTTTCTAATTACAAGGGTAGAATGGAAATTTTCACAATTTTGAGGGATATTTTGGTAATTTTTTGTTAATTTACTAGGTAAGGTTTGCGTGTGTTAATATCGAGCCATTTTATCTCCTGAGTCCTTAATACCATCGAGAATCCGCATTTTGACATACTCAATTTGTTGAATAGAGTGCTTTATATAGAGATTATCATTTTCTCCTTATTTTCTGTTATCGCGAGGGGTAGATTGAAAATTTCGAAAAATTTCTAGGATATATTGAAAATATTAATCCAAACTTGAGGAGTATTTTGAAAATTTTCTAATTACAAGGGTAGTATGGAAATTTTCACAATTTTGAGGGATATTTTGATAATTTTTTCTTTAATTTACTAGGTAAGGCTAATGCCCATCCAAAAGAAACGTGCAGAAGTGTCACCCCCTTGACAACCCCTGTGACATGTAGCCGTTAGGGACTGTTTCCCTAGTCCATATGATGGATTGGCCAGCCTTATCCGGCCGGTAAGACTCACCTTAAGAGTCGGGCTGCCTTCGCCTACGGGGTTGGTGGGTGTGTGTTTTGTAATTTCAAAGCTGTAGGTAATTCCAAAAATAAAATAAAATAGGGAAAGTTACCAAAATACCCCTCTAATTTGTGGAAATTCCCAAAATACCCTTGTATCTATTTTGGTTGGATTGTTCAAGATTCTGATCTGTATTCTTTTTTGACAATTGAGATCCATTTCGAGTGCTTAGAATGTAATATATCACAAATTACCTAGCAAAACAAGGCATTTATGTCTAAAAGTAATGAAGCAATTCATCTATAGCCTACATAACCCACTCAAATTCTAGTTTTAGCATCTTGTATTGATAGACGATTAGTCTTCTTATGAAAAGCTATAAATTTTTTAATCTTTGGAAAATTTAATCCCACAACCAGGGGTATTTTCGGTATTATGAAAAATTTGAAGGGCATTTTGGGAATTTATGACAAAATATTGGGGGTATTTTGGGAATTTGCACAAATTAGAGGGGTATTTTGGTAAATTTTCCAATAAAATAAAAAATCGAATCGTAGACGTGGCGTTGCTTCTGAACGGTCGGCAAATGTTCCATTCCAGCCAGGTTTATGCTGTCTGAACTCGAGTGTTTTACACGCCAGAGTGCACAACAATAGCAATGGACGGTCGGCAAATTTTCCATTCCAGCCAGGTTTATGCTCTCTGAACTCGAGCTTTTTACACGCCAGAGTGCAACAAGAGCAACGGCAACGTGCCATGGCTGAGCATGATGATCTCGACGACATTCTAGACAGTAAGACTTCTTGCGCACTCTTTCATAACGAAGATATTTGTTTTTTTTTAATCTGTCATTATTTGCATATGTTAATTATTCACAGGTGCCCTTGATGATTTTGGTGCTGTTGATCGTGGAGGGTCATTCAATCCGAGGTAGCCATCATTTGCATCTTGCTCTGTTTTATTTGATTTGTTTTTGCTTCATGGTATGGTTCTTCATCCAATCATCATTTGCATCTTGTTGTGTTTTATTTGATTTGTTTTTTCTTCATGCTATTGTTCTTCTAGGGTGTCAGAGGAGACCAAGACCGGGCAAGGTCTAGGGCTTGGGCTTCCTGCTTTGGGACCAAGGGGAAGAAGAGGAGGCTCAATAAAAGCCAAATCGAATGGTAAGACTTCCTCTACCTCCAAGACGGATGAGAAAACTGCAAATGGTGGACACTTGTCGGAGACACTCGAAGAGCTTGCTCAACAAACTCGACAGACGTTGGAAGGCATAGAAATGAAAGATCAAGAGGCTATGACGGACAAGTTGGTTGAAAGCATTGTAAAGCAATTTGAGGAATTGGGAAGCTCTGAGGTATCGTCTTAAGCATAATTCCATGTTCTAAAGACTTGCCATATTTAACTTTTTGTATGTGTCACATGTGAAAATTTGTATGAAAATGTAAAACTGTTATGTTGATTGGTTGTAAGTTTTGAGTTTGGTATCCTGAATGAGTTTTGTGGATGTAGGCAAAAATGTTTAATTCTTCTTAGAAAATGGGTAAGATAATCTTAATCAAGAGTACTTATTTATGGAGAAGAGTATGTTGTAGAGGATTGAATGTGTGTGATTTTTCTTTTTTTCCTTCCGACGTTGAGTATGGTAGTTGATGCATGCCAAATCTTGAAGATTGTAGTTGTGTGATGCTGGATGCCTCTGTTTTGTAGTCACCCTTTGTTCTAATTTTGTGTCACGTGCACACCTAACCCTATCTGCATGTGGATAAGCTAAATTCTATTTCTGGAGTTTAAGATAGGCTAGGAAGTGTTCAGACACCCTTGTGAGCCTGTACCGAGGAAGTGCATGTCCAGACACTTTACAATAGTCGGATATTGTCTAATTGTACATGAGCAAATTCAATATCTGCTAGGTGTAGATATTGGGGAGTGCTTCCATACAGTTACATTAGTACCCAACCTAGGTATTTATTTTGCATTTGTAGTACCTCTTAGAAGTGAGTTTATTAACTCATTATTAAGTGACAAAGTTAGAAATGGTGGAATTTTTAGTTGCATTGCCTGATCCAGCTTTAATTCCCTATAGAAGTCACAGCATAAGCTAGTACCCTCAGTACCACCACCAAGTACCTATAGTACCCTCAAGCACTCTCTTGCGTTTTTGCTAGTAGTACCCTCATGAGATTCATGGTGTTTTTGCATGTGTTTTCAGCCATGAGCAGCAGACTATCAGTGTTTTCGGCCATCGGTAGCAGATCACCAACGTTTTCAGATTCAGCTTTCACATCAGCCAAAATTTTCAGTTTTTTGTCCATCATTGACAGTAGTTCAGTCCACAACCTTGTCGCAGCTGTAGATCCTATTTAGCATCCCTAGCGTTTTACATTTTCAGCCCTTAGCCTCGTAGATCCAAGCATCTATCGCAAGATCCTATCAGCATCTCAACATCTAGGAGCATTGTATCAGGACTTGTGCACTCTAAAGAAAATACCTCTAGCAATAGAGAGGGGGGCCCTTGGAGGGGAGTTTGGGACCCCATGTCAGGTGCAACGGAATTGAAATGGTGAAGATCTACTTTTACACTTCCACATCCTTTCTTTCCTTGCGTTAGTGATTCCTTTTATCTTTCCCTGAAGAGAGGGAATAAGAGTGCAATAGAGATGTGGAGAGAGAGAGAGAGAGAGAGAGAGAGAGAGAGAGAGAGAGAGAGAGACCCTATGGGGTCCCAACCAACCCTTTCAAGGGTCCCCACATTGTTGTCGATGTGGTATTTGCTCTTGATTGCGTAAATGAAATGTACACACAATGCAATACTTCAAGTGCAGACTCTACTAACTCGAATGATGACTGTCGCCGCGATAACTCCTCACCCTGGGGCTAATTTGAGGCACCTTTGGATCCTTCTCGATGTGGGATTGTTGATGGCCACCAAGGGGAAGATCTGGGGTTGAGGCTGCAAAAACGCAAATCTGAAGCGTAAAACGCAGCAAATCTCTCATGTAAAGCAGGGCTGAAAATGTAGATCTCGATGATGTTGATGATGGACAGCAATGGAGCACTCGGTGCCGGCGAGTGAATGGCCGAGGGGAGACTCAGTGGGCTGCCGAAGTACCGGTCCATATCTGGGATGCTGGTGCTCTACGGATCTCACACACTTCCGGTGATGGAAGGGCTGAAAACTGTGAACGTTGGCTGATCTACAGGAGGGATGGCTGGCGCTAGGGCTGAAAACTGCGAACGTTGGCTGATTACCTGCTGAAAACGCCAAGGCTAATTTGGAGATCGAAAACGCCAGGACTGATCTGCTACTGCAAATGCTGAGGCTCTCCTCCAACTAGCGCTCCCAATTTTTGCTTCAAATGCTAGAAGTTTTGCTCCCTTTATAGACAAATTTTTTGACTTATAAATTTGCTAAGGCTTAGGTAGGGCAAACTATTCACCAGACCCAATAAAATAATTCATAAAAATGATTTATTAACAAGTTTGGCCAAGGGGTCAATTTTTGGGTGAAACAATCGCACATCTGCCACTTCGGAATCCGATCGACATGGTGGCTTCCAGAATAAACTTCCAACAAGGGGCTAAGAGAAATCTTAAGCCCACGGAAAACAAGGACCGTAACGGGGAATGGCTCGATAGATTCCTCTAAGATGGGGTCCCAAAGCCCCCTCCAAGGGCCCCCCTCTCTATTGCTAGAGAGGTATTTGCTTTAGATTGCGCACATGCTGGTACAATGGTTCTGGATGCGGAGGTGCTTGACGATGCTGACGGAAGATGCTTAGAACTGTGAGGCTAAGGGCTCAAAATGCAAAATGCTAATGATGTCGATGAATCGGGTCTACAACCATGACAAGGCTATGAGCTGAAATCAAAAAACGCTGGCTTGCTGAGGGTGAAAATGTCAAAGTTGACGATGCGGAAGCGTAGAGACCAAGGAAGAGAGAGAGAGAGAGAGAGAGAGAGAGAGAGAGAGAGAGAGAGAGAGAGAGAGAGTCTCCTGAACCAATCAACCTTGGCAATGAATAATTGAATGTGTATACAATGGAGCCAAGGGGTTGCCTATATAGCAACCTCAACAATTTGCCCTACCCAAACATTGACAAATAAGTAAAGTCAATACCTAAAAGCCAAAATAAATAATGGGATCACATTGGGCAGTTCACTTGAGCTGCCAAAATTAACACCTTATCTGCAGGCTGCAGCTCATAGTGGACATCAATCGTGAGACCAAGTCGATGAAGAAGCTACCATGGACACCCCAACAGAAGGCCTGGACTATTGGATACACCTCGGTTTTACTACCCTCAGCTTTGTACCTAGAAGAATGCCATCTTGAGTATTGGTTGTCTTTTTAGAAAATTTGAACTATAGACCACACTACGTCTAAGAATCCCCATTCGTGAACTGTAAACACATTACGTCCAAAATTTAATACTCCAAAATAATGAACTATGGAACACATCCTGTCCATAATCCGACCA
Source organism: Adiantum capillus-veneris (assembly GCF_014529385.1). Classification (NCBI taxonomy): domain Eukaryota; kingdom Viridiplantae; phylum Streptophyta; class Polypodiopsida; order Polypodiales; family Pteridaceae; genus Adiantum; species Adiantum capillus-veneris. The sequence continues at coordinate 731,915 of NC_140937.1, forward strand.
ATAACAATGGATCGGTGCACTCATCCATAGTGTTTTAGATACGTCTAATTGGTTCCTTGCCAGATGCATGTGCCTTGAATTCCAACCTACGGGTTCAAACACTGATAACTTGAACTCCAACACAAGGGTCCAAATCAATTATACGGAGCAATGTTTGCCCCTCTCTGCCACTCACAAGTCTCTCTCTGGCTGAAGCTGGTGGTGGTACCAATCTCCATGTGACTAGAAGACGGGAGACCTTGCCAGTGTAGACTCTACTGCACCAGCAGCCGTTTTGCTGCCCTTCCCTGAGTCACTATCACTGCTTTTCTCCTGATGCTTGCTTTTACCTTTGTCCTTTGTAGAATATCTGTCTTGCCTTTAGATCTGCAATCCTTGGCCAAATGACCACACTTTCCATTATTGTAGCAACGGTTCTTGGTCCTTTTGGAATCCGAAGCAGTAAGTGCTTCCCCGCGTGTCTGAGAAATCTGAATTTTGCCTTGAGTTATCAACACTGCTCCCTCCTCAATGAGAAAAGAGGTGAGATTATCAAATTCCAGCTTTTCCTTCGTGACTTGTAGCCGAAGTGTCCTAGACACCGTTTCATACGCCTCAGGCAACTTCGTGAGAACCAAAGCAGCTAATTGAGTACTCGTCAGTGCCCTTTTTATAGCCGATAGTTGATCATGACTAACTTCAGTCTTCGTAAGAAATGATTGCATGGAACTTCTTGGTGGAAACTGGATGGCAAATAACCATCCAAGAAGGGTGACTGCTCGCATTGTAGAATCCCAAACCACATATCGTTAGCAGTCTTCAAAGTCTGAATGGTTGGAGAAAGGTCCTTTGTAAGAGATTCCGCAATGGCCGACATAGCCTTCGCATTAGCCGCATCCCAATCGACACACGATTTGAGATGTTTGTCATCCTGTTGTGGGGATCCCTCGTGGGACGGGGCTCCGAGTCATCGACAATATCCCTTTAGCCTTTCCGTGAGAACCAGAAGCAAATTCCAATGAGCGTAGTTATTTCCGTTCAATTTGTCGCTGGTGCTCGAGCAAGGGGGGCTATGTTGAAGTTGCAAGATCTGGTAATTTGGGAAGCCTTCTCGCACTCCAAGGATGGCCGCACTAATCCTAAGCCGATCCACTCCTTTGCACAAAGACCTCCACACAAAGACCTCCACACAAAGTGGGATTCTCTTTGAATTCTCCCAAGCCGCTCCACAACAAGGTGCTTTTACACCCCTCTCTTGAGCTCCAATCTCCCGCTCCTCTCAGCTCGACAATGCTCCTTATCAATCTTCAAGCCTCAGTGGCTAGCCACTGGCTATAACCGGCCTGTACACAGTAGAGGGCGGTACTATTTCAATTACCTGTTAACTTTACACTGAGCAATGAGAAGGAAAGAGAACATAGATGCGTCCAGCGACTAGAATGTCACTGTGCACACGAGACCGACACCCTGCCCCACAGATTGGCGCCCCTTTCGATATTTCTTTATTCAATTTAAAATAGACAATCCGAACACTTAGTACAAGCTTTCACAAAGCCGTCCAAACCTGGCGAGGGCTGAAATGCAGGTTTCCGATCTGATTTCGGCAGCATAACGGTGCAAAACCCCTGTAGGTCAAAAGTACCTGTCCAGGACGGATTCCCTCGCTATCTGGAAGCTTTCTGGTGAGCTGTCACAGAAATTCAGCGTGCTGTAATTCTTTGTTTTTCACTGCCGGGTGCCCATAAGCCTGTACACGCATCCCAAGGCTTTCACGGGCAGTTTAGGTGTGCGAAACCCTAAACCTGCAGAAAAACACAGCAAGCTGTAATTCTCTGTTTCGGATCGTTTTTAACGGAGCGAACACGCCTATGCGTGTCTCAAAGGCTCCCACACACAATGGGAGAGTTCCCCTGTGAATTGGACAAGTTTTCACGCGAGAAAACTCTCCAAACTCGCAATCTTTATGATGGAACTGTGCGTACCTGTGGGGGATTAGTAGTTAGCTAATCCGGTTCCTGTTCAGAAGGCTCTTGCCTTGGAAAACACGCATAAACCCCCAGGACTGTACATACTCATCTGAGTAGCCCAACTAGTGGGGCATTACCATATGTGCCAAAGGGGAGAGAGAGATGCACGAGAGCAAATCATCGCGCTACATGAGACAAAGGAGAAGGCAAGCTTTCAATTAAAGCTGTAGACCTTCACCTACTACTCACACACACACACACTGTAGGTCACTTATGAAGCTAAAATCAGCCCCAGCCTCAAAATGGGCGTCCCCTCCAGCTGAGATGTCTTGCAGATGGCTCTACAATTGCCAAGTGTCCAGTTTGCCCCTTTGAGTTAATTCCCTAGTTCCCACTCACTTATAAAGTTGTGACTTTCCGAGTGGCCCAGATTTCATTTGGTGCACACAGGCTTTCATACTCATTAGAATTCAATGCTAATTGGCCCGACCAGTCCCTGACTGTCCAACCTAAACTCCCGATGTGAGAAACCTATTCGGCCGCAACCGTTTCACATTGGCCATGCAATGTCCACTTGCACCTTTTCAAGGGTTCCAGGAAAACAAGTAAAAATAAAATAAAGAAAAATATGTATTACATATTTAGAGAAGGCAACAAGAAAAATACACCTCCTGGTGACACACCCCACCCTTGAAATACTGCAAGCGACCTCGCTTGCATGCCAATAATACATGCGGATATCTCCTGATATTACATCTATTTAACATAATATGGCGGAGGGGAGTGCCCTTTACACGTGTCAAATTCTGCGAGATGAAGGCTAAATGCCAAAAGTGAGAGAAGTTCATGTGCACGCGATAAAGAGGGGGAGCGAAAGAGAGAGAGAAAGGCCGCCTTCGGTGGCCGGCCGTACTCGTATATTCTATGATGGAAATCCAACATCCAAGATATACAGGGTGAAGATACTGCGTGAAGATACTACGTGAATGTCCCAAACTGAGTGTGAAAACAACTCCTTGTAATGAAAGAAGTGCCAATAGACCTGCAAGTGTCCTGCCCAATATGATCTGTGGTGTCTGTAGTCAAACCATATGGAGAAAATGGGAAAGTCCAGGAACCGTCATGAGAATGACCGGAAGCCTTTTAATGCATGAACCTATAATCGAGTGTGGCCAGGTGGCTAAGCTGTGTAAAACTCCAAGAAGGCCAGATGTAGCAATCTGCTCCATAATCGTCTACAGCAGTCACCGAGAGACCGCACGAACCACCACCGGATGGTGTCCTGTCAGTAGGTAGGGTAATCCAAGATGAGGGGAAAGCCAAACTCAATAGTCTGCGCTGTGAAGGGCCTCTAAGAAGAGGTGTTGTCAGACCAATCTGTCTGCACCGTAATCATCCTGTATGAAGAAGGGAAGCCAGACTCAGCAGTTTGCGCTATGAATAACCTCTGAGAAGAGGAACGGCCAGACCAATCTGTCTGCGCCTTGCACCGTCTTGCCTGTATCTCTTGCCTCCAATCCTCCGGTGTCAACTAAAACAGAATCCGCACCAACAACGCCACCAAACCGCAACTCGGTGTGGCTCTCAATGTGAATGAGCTGGGAGTGGCCTACTGCCCAGGTCGGTGTCGGGAATAATGGGTTTGTGAGGTGATCCAGGTGAGCACCGGGTTGCTCACTGTGGGAAAATTAATAGACCCGATGCACTACATCACACAAAAGCTCCAATGACACCTTGATAATTGAAAACAACACCATGAAAGCCTTAAGCTGGTAATGGTTGACCCAAAGTGAATGTAATTACAAAAGTTACCGTTAACGGCACTGCAAGATCAATTCTCGAGCGGATGAGAGCTTAATCCTCTCAAAATCCGCCCAAGACGGTAAAATTCAACCCTGGTTACACCTTGAAAGCTTAATTGTTTAGAATGTCTGTTATTAACACTTAGAAATTGGTGCTCCTCTGCTTAGGTTAAGTGCGAAGAAGCCGAGACTTCCATTTCCCATAGCCTACTTGGTAGAGAGTAAGAGCAATCTACCAATCCCTTCTTCCTTTTCTTGTTCTTTACGTGCTTCCTGCTCCCTACAAGTGTCACGTGACACATCTAACCCTATGTGTACGTGGACAAGCTACTTCATGACAAGGGTTCAATTCAGTTCAATTAGTTTAGAATAGGAAGTGATCTGGCACTTTTGTGAGTCTGTTCGTAGACCGTGCATGTCCAGACACTTAGAGTAGATGCATATCCTCTGGTTGTACACAGCATGATCATCAGATTTCCATCAGAACCCATCAGGAGCATTTTTACAGTGCATAGACCTATTTCCCTATTTTTGACATTTTTCACTTATTATTTTTAAGTGACTTTTGTTGGGAACTGGGTAGGGCAATTTGACTAGCCAAGTATATAAGCAAACCTAGCGCTAGCACTTGCTGGCAGAAGAGGCAGCATGAACTTCGGTTCAACAGGCCCCTTCTTAGCAGGACCCCCAGCAGGCCTAGCGTTTTTGCATCACAGCAAGGACCTAGTGTTTTTCATCCAAAAGACCAGCCTTGGCGTTTTTGCATGGCAGATCAGCCTCGGCGACAATAAGACACAACAGATAGCCCTAACATCAGCAGATTCCACAGTGACAGCAGATCAGTCCTAGCGTTAGCAGATTTCCTCAGCAAGGACAGTTTTCAGCCCTAACGTTTTTGGTTTGCAGATCAGCCTCGGCGTTTTGCAATTCCATCGCGACAGAATCAGCAGTAGCATCAGCGTTTTCAGTTTTCAGCATTTAGACACAGCTGAAGAAGTCCCGAACCTCGCAGATCACACCTTCCCGCAGCAGATCCTCGCCGCACGGCCAGATCCAGCGTAGTTTGCAGATTCAGCCCGGAAAACTCAGATTTCAGCATCTGCATTTTCAGCGCGTCGTCGTCGCATAGCCGTCATCGACATAGAGTCAGAATTCAGCAGATAAAGATTTGCAGATTTCAGCCCTTAGCGTTTACATATTTCAGCCTGTCTCGTTGTCGTCCTCCTCATCGTTGTCGACATCGTTGGCAAGTCCAAGCATCGTAGAGATTCGTGCAATCATAAGTAGACTGCTCTCGCCATAGAGAGTGGGCCCTTCGGAGGAGGGTTTGACAACTTTTCTGGTGTCGTATTCTTCTCTCTCTATCTCTGAGTCTCATGCACCTTCACTCACAGTGTTCATCACTTTGTTTGTGTCCATTGCACACTCTCACTAAAGGAGCAGAAGGCTCTCCCTTCCGTAAGTAAAAGGAACCCTTGAGCATAGTTCGGAGCACTCATCTTGAGCAAAGTTCAACATTCACTTCCGCTGCACCTTACGTTGGTATCAGAGCTTTGGCAGTGTTCTGTATCACTCAAGGAAAGAACCACAAGAACCACATAATTTTTTTTTCTTGTTGAGGTCGCACGTAACCCAAGTTCACTTCCTTGTGTCGATTCCTAATCGTGTTTTTGAAGAGTGACAGGAATCCCAAGAAAGAAGGGCTTGTTCAGCCTTCCCTTGTTCTCTTTTCACTCATTGAGAGCGGACCGTGCACTTAGCGGCCGGCCAATCGACGTGAGGTGGGAAAAAACAACTTTGGTGTGAGCGCAAGGCCGCCAAGGGGTGCGCCCGCGGAAAAGAGAAGAACTCGGGTGAAGAGAAGATCCTTCTCTAATAGAGATTGCAAGCTAAAGAAGAACCTCAAGAACTCAAGAACCTCAAGAACCCAAGAACCCAAGACCCACAAGAACCCAAGTTCCTCGTGAACCTAAGAATCCACGACTTGAGTGGATGGTCATTACCCGAAGCGGAATGGATACTTTGCATGAAGGTGATGAGCATAGAGTTGGCGAAGAAGAATTTTCCCCACCAGGAGGTTTTTCCGACCCTCCCCCTTCCCCATCTACGCCAAGGATTGCACTAACTCCTATGGAGGAGTTGGAGCAGATCTTTATGGATAGCAAGTTAGAATGCGAAGCAAGGAAGTTAGAACGCGAAGCAAGAAAAGCAGAAATTGATCGTAAGTACGAAGAAAGAATGGCAGCCATAGCGCGTGAGCGCGAGCAAGCACGCTTGGAAGCCAAAGAAAGACAAGTCAAATTGGATTGTGAGCGTGAGTAAAGACAAGCAGAGAACAAAGAAAAACAAGCAAAATTTGATCGCGAGAACAAAGAAAGACAAGCAGAATTTGATTGCAAGAACAAAGCAAGACAAGAGAAGAGCGACCAACACATGAAAGAGTTGTGGCGACTTTTTCCTATTGTGCAGGCGCAGTTTGAACAGAATCAGGAGAAGGAGACTCTTTTAGTCTTGTCTTCTCCAAAGCAAGACACACATGAGTTGCATGATAATGATAAGCATGATGATGATTTGCATGACAAAGATGTGATTGTTCACAAGGATGATGGTTTAGTTGATACTTTGTCTAGTGAAGCTAACCTCACTGCAGATTCGATCGATCACAAGGAACCGATCTTGGCTCTCGAGTCGAGGTCCAAAGAACCCCCTCAGGAAGAACCGATCTTGGCTCTTGAGCATAGGTCCCAAGAACCCCCACAGGAAGTATTATGTGTTCAAATGATTAGTCAACACGCATTGTTTGAGTGTTCCATTTGTGATGCTTTCGTGTATTTTAGTCACCGTCCTTATGTGATCCCTTTTCCTAGGCATGACATTGTACGATGAGCACGATTCACTCATGAATGAGCACGGATGTATGCGGAACTCTCATAAAAAGATGAAATGTTTGCACCCAAGGAATTCACATTCCATGTCTCTTCCTTGGCATGACACAATCTCAGAAAGAGCACAAGAAGGTTTGAGTATTAAGCATTGGCATTTCCATTGTGATTTGCCACAGTTGATTGATTTAGATGAGAAAGTCAAGATTCGACCTCATTGTTTGCATGTGTTTGATGAACGGTTTGGCACTCCGTATTTATGTTCATCTACATTGCATGCACAATCTTTAAAGAAGACTAGAATTTTTCCAGTCACTTTACTGGAATAGGTATGTTCATGTTTTTGTGTTGGGAGTGGTTTCGGGAATTTTCATCCTCGGAGATTTTTGAAGAAGGTAGACGCTTGACTCTGGACGAAGTTGAAGCATAGAAGGAGCCTCACAAGACTGAGTCGCTTTCGGTGCGGCCCAAAGAAGCAAGCGTTGCAGGCCTTTATGAAGTTCAAGTATCGCAGCATCCACGCATCAGAGTGGGCCAGCGAAGAGTCCTTTCCGGGGTTCCAGACGCTGTTGGCGATCTCCCTCGACGCCATACAGCTCGGTACTAGTACCTTACTTTCAAAAGGAGGGGATGTCACGTGACACATCTAACCCTATGTGTACGTGGACAAGCTACTTCATGACAAGGGTTCAATTAAGTTCAGTTAGTCTAGAATAGGAAGTGATCTGGTTGTTGACACTTTTGTGAGTCTGTTTGCAGACCGTGCATGTCCAGACACTTAGAGTAGATGCACATCCTCTCGTGGCACACAGCATGATCATCAGATTTCCATCAGAACCCATCAGGAACATTTTTACAGTGCATAGACCTATTTTCCCTTTTTTTTGACATTTTTCACTTATTATTTTTAAGTGACTTTTGTTGGGAACTGGGTAGGGCAATTTTACTAGCCAAGTATATAAGCAAACCTAGCGCTAGCACTTTCTGGCAAAAGAGGCAGCAGGAACTTTGGTTCAACAGGCACCTTCTCAGCAGGCCTAGCGTTTTTGCATCAAAGCAAGGACCTAGCGTTTTTCATCCACAGACCAGCCTTGGCGTTTTTGCATGGCAGATCAGCCTCGGCGACAACAAGACACAGTAGATCAGCCCTAGCGTTAGCAGATTCCATAGCGACAGTAGATCAGCCCTAGCGTTAGCACATTTCCTCAGCAAGGACAGTTTCAGCCCTAGCGTTCTTGGTTTGCAGATCAGCCTCGGCGTTTTGCAATTCCATTGTGACAGAATCAGTAGTAGCATCAGCGGTTTCAGTTTTCAGCATTTAGACATAGCAAAAGAAGTCCCGAACCTCGCAGATCTCACCTTCCCACAGCAGATCCTCGCCGCACGGTCAGATCTAGCGTAGTTTGCAGATTCAGCTTGGAAAGCGCAGATTTCAGAATCTGCATTTTCAGCGCGTCGTCGTCGCATCGTCATCATCGACATCATCACCGACATAGAGTCAGAATTCAGCAGATAAAGATTTGCAGATTTCAGCCCTTAGCATTTACATATTTCAGCCTGTCTCGTCGTTGTCCTCATCGTCGTCGACATCGTCGGCAAGTCAAGCATTGTAGAGATTTGTGTAACCATAAGTAGACCGCTCTCGCCATAGAGAGTGGGGCCTTCGGAGGAGGGTTTGACAACTTTTCTGGTGTCGTATTCTTCTCTCTCTATCTCTGAGTCTCATGCACCTTCATTCACAGTGTTCATCAATTTGTTTGTGTCCATTGCACACTCTCACTAAAGGAACGGAAGGCTGTCCCTTCCGTAAGTAAAAGGAACCCTTGAGCATAGTTCGGAGCACTCATCTTGAGCAAAGTTCAACATTCACTTCCGCTGCACCTAACAATAAATTGCTCTTTCCTTGCTTGCTTAGCCGAGGTGAATCAAGAGAAGGCTTCATAGCGGCTGAGCCTCCTCCCCTTCTCCTTAGCTTGCATCTTAAGCCGAGAGAGAGAGAGAGAGAGAGAGAGAGAGAGAGAGAGAGAGAGAGAGAGAGAGAGAGAGAGAGAGAAGAAAGAAAGAAAGAAGAAAGAAGAAAGAAAGAAAGATTTTTAACGTCTATGTCAGGCCGAAATCGGCCTATGAGACAAATCAAATGTACATGGTGTGTATGTCATCCGTCTATCGGAAAGACAAATGAAACAAAACTGATACAAAACTGAACTGAATGTAGGTAGTGGAGTATCTGAGGAGGGATGGAGCTCTATCTCTAGGGGTATATGCATGTCTATATGCTCAAGGTAGTACAATCATGAGAATGCATCAAGCTATCTAGCTCCATCCTGTACTAATGGGGGGATGTAATATGTGGTACATGGGCGGGTCTGGTGCCAAGGCTACCCGGATGAAAGCTGTCGGGTCGGCCCTCATCTGAGCCACTCGCTCCTCAGTGGCACGGCGCTCCCGGGCTCGGATCTCCTCGATCTGTCGGTGGTGGGAGCTCGCGCCCCTGTAGCCTGTGACTCGTGGTCGTCGTCTAGCTCGGTTCACCTCCGCCTGTGGGAGTGTCACTCCCCTCTGAGTGTCTGGTGAGGGAGGGGCGGAAATCCTCTGAAAGAAGTCTGTGAGCTGCGACTGTCTCCCCTCTGTCTGTGTAGCTGTGTGTGGCTGTAGTAGTGTGTCCCGATGGCTCTGTATCTCTAGTAAGAAACGTCCGAGTTGTCTCTGATCTCGAGATTCCATGATCTCTCGGAGAGTGGGCTGTCCTCTGAATAAGGCCTCATACCTGCCTCTGATCTCAGTGTATGCTCTGCATCTACATACAAAGTGCTCCTCACTCTCCACCTCCTCTGTGCAGGCTCTGCAGATTCGCTCCTCCCTGGGAACACCAGTATGTCTCCCGATCTCAATCTCTAACCTGTGTGAAGCCACTCTCAGCTGACCAATCGCCACCCGTGAGCTATGTGGCATATATGTGTCCATGTAGCGTGGTCTCTGTATGAACCCCCCAGACAATATGGTGAGAAAGTGGTCTCTGTAATCTGACATCCTTGTCCCCAAGCCAGGTGCCTCCCAGACTCTCCTAGTGTATAGCTGCCACAGATCCTGTCTCAATACCAAGTTCCTCTCACTGCGAGAGAGGTGAACATATGGTGAGTGGGGGTCGTACTGGAATGGTGGTAGGCTCTCCATGTCAAGACCGTGTCCCTCAAACCATGCTCTGACGTGTGAGTACCATGCTCTCTCATGCCCATTCTCTGATAGCTGTATAGCTGCCTCAAATGCTCTACGGGTAAGTCTGTCAGGAGGTAGCTCTCTCATCCTCTGGATGAAGCAAACTGTCTGGAATAGTGCCTCTACAACCATAGGTGGTGTGGCGAGCTCGGCTCTAATAATGTCGTGTGGCACTGTCTTCTTGCTGCGGAGCAAGCGTGAGATCATACATACCTGTGGTCTCTCAAGCTGTGTCCACTGGTCAGCTGTCAATCCTAGTGCCCATACTGCCGCCGAGTACATCAAGGCCGCGGTGACTAAGGTGTCGAAAAGCCACCCCTTCGTGCGGGGCTCCTGAAAGTGTGCCTGGTGGCATCTCCGCTCTAGCATGGCCAGAGCTGCATATCCTCGGGTGAGCCTGTCAACAGCAGCCTGCCTCATAGTGAAGGGTCCTGGTAGGCTGGTGAATGTGATGCCAAGGTAGACATAGGAGGTGACTACATCAACCTGTCCTCCTGTTGCTGTGAAGGTGGCGGCGCTCCTCACTGCACTGGATGTGTGAAAGATCATAACCTTGGTTTTGCCAAGGTTCACAGTCAACCCCCTGTGTGTGCTGGATTCGTCCAAGGCCTCAAGATGGCGTTGCAAGCCCTCGGGTGACTCTGAAATCAACACAATATCATCAGCATATAACATGATGTGGACCGGAGTACCTGCCAAGTCGCTCCCCTCTCCCCCTGCTCGCAGTATGTAGTCGGAGATCTCGTCGATGTAGAGCCCAAAGAGTGTCGGGGAGAGTGGGCATCCTTGCTTAACACCAATGGTGCTAGCAATGGTCTCTGGAAAACCGCCTGGGCAACAAACCCGACCCGTCACCCTCTCATAGAGAGCATATATGGCCCAAATCATCTCTATTGGTACCCCAATGCTGTGAAGGCGCTGGAAGAGTCTCTCGCGTGGGACTGTGTCAAAGGCCTTGCGGAAGTCCACAAAGCAGCAGTATAGCCTCTTCTTCCGCGCCTTTGCCCCATCAATGAGGCAGCGCGGAACGAAGATGTGGTCAGTGGTGGAGAAAGCTCGTCTGAAACCTGCCTGGCCTGGAGCTCGTAAACCCTCGATCTCTGCGTAGCAGCTGAGCTGTGCCTCAAGTACTGCTCCATATAGCTTGGCCATCGTGTGGCCAATCATGATAGTCCTTTAGTTCCCTGGGTCCAGGGTGTCGCCAGATTTGTGGATAGGCACTATGGTGTGCTGTGTCCACTCCTCTGGGAAGCCCTCCCCTATAGCCCGGTTGAAGACATGTGCAATCAACGGGGCTATAGTGGAGGCCGCATAAATGATGTGCTCACTCTGTAATCCAGTATGGTCTGCTGATCGTCTGTGCTGCATGCGGCGTATGGCCCTCTCTACCATCGCTGCTGTAAAGAAGGAGGAGCACGTGGGGCGTGGCTCGTGTGGCTGTGGGATAGGAGGCTGCCCTGGCACCTCATAAAGTCGCTCTGCATAATCATGCCATATCTGTGGATCCTCAATAGCTGTAGTCGGACGTGGCTCGCGCAGGGTGCGCCATGCCGTCGTGCTATCCATGCTCATGAATAGGCGGTATAGCTCAAGCTCCTGTGCCTCTTCGAATGCTTGCCGCTTTTGGCGTGTCAGCGTCTTCATATGTCGTCTGGCCTCTCTCTCTGTGATCTCTCGTAAGGCTCGCCGTGCACGGAGGCGTCGGTATAGCTCTCTGCACTCATCATCATACCAGCGGTTCTGAGGCATAGTCCCGGGGGGGGGAGTGCGTCCTGTGTGAGTGGTGTGTGGAAAAGAGCTAATAGCTGAAGTGTGGAGAACGGAAGAGATATGTGATGTGAGAACTGAGAGTGGTGTGGATGGGTGGAGGAGGCATAGGCCATGTTCGACCTTGGCCGAGTAAAGAGAGGCTAGCTCATGTGTGAAATGGATGGTGGTGTGTGGAGTGTGTGTTGTGGAGCTGTGTGGGATGGTATCTCCGGTGATGGAGAAAGAGAGGTATGTGTGGTCGGCTCCGATGGGTATGGGTGGAATGGTCAAGGATGTGATAAGGTGTGTAGCCTCCCTGGGTCCCAGAATATAGTCGACTGTACTCCCCCCTCCTTCTGCAACTCCATGTGGCATACAAGTCAGGCCCCCTAAGGTGGGCCACTGGACCATCCCGTTATAAATAACGAGACGGTGCTGGGAGCCAAGTCGAAGTAGATGTCGTCCGTAGGCTGTGATTGGAGCTCTGTCTGCTGTATCTCTCATAGTAGCCTCCTCATCTAGAGTGTGCAGTGCCTCTGGGTCCTCATGGTCATATGCCTCACACTGCTCACTGTACGTACGAGCATTGAAGTCTCCCATAAGGAAGACTTCACCCAGTGTGGAGTACTCCATAATCTCCTCCGTGAGGCATGCGTACGGTGACTCCTGCTCAATAGGGGCGAATCTGGAGCCTGTGGGAGCAAAGTAGCAAAGGGCAATGTAGACGATCCTGTCTCGTGAGAGCTCGAGGCGAATCCACATGTAGCGGGCCTGTGGGTCCTGGGCAACAATCTGTAGTCTGCTGTGAAGCCCCTGTCTAAAGAGTATGGCCACTCCTCCTGAGCCGCGAGTGGTGTGCTGGCGCATACATCCTCGATGTAGAGACTCCCACTGGAATCCATGTATCCGTGGTAACCCTCTCTCCGGGCTCTCGTGTGTCTCTGTAAGTAGAATGATGTCTCGACCTCTCATCACCTCCTCAAGTCTCTCTGGGTGTGTCCATAGGTCTCCATTGCAATTCCAAACCGTGACATGAATCTCCTCGTGTGTCCCACAGGCCGCGAGTCCCTATGCGATGGTCTTGCCATCAATGATAACCCTACCATCTCGATATACTGCCTTCTTCCCTTCTTTGCGGGCTTGGTGGACTCGAGGCATGCACGCGCGACGGTGATCTTGTTGCATCTTTGTGAGGTCATCATCAAGATAAATCGGGGGGCCTTCTATCCCTCTCAAGATGACCCTCTTTCGGAGGAAGGAAGTTCGAGACTCCTCGGAGGCGAATTGGAGGATGAGAGCTCTCTTCTTTGGATCTTTGCCGGCTCTCCAAACTTTGGAGAAAGGGATCTCTTCTTCCTTGTATCCCACTTTCTTGCATAAAGCTTTCCCATCGCTCTCGGGTGTAGACCCTTCTTCTTCTTTGATGCCAGTCACTCGCACATTGAGACGGCGAGCTTGTCGCATCTTCTCCTCTTCGATGGTTGTGTGTACGATGAGTACCTCATCTTTTTGGGCTTCCTCTCTTGCTACCTTCTTGATGTTCTTTTTGACCACTTCGACCCATCCTTCTTTGGTGGCCTCTAATTTGTCCTCAATGCTTGCGGTGAGGGCTTTGGTGATCTCCTCCTTGAGGGCTTCCTTAGCCTCCTCTTTAATCTCTCCTTCCTCGGGGGTGAGGGATGTGATGGAAGCATGAAGGAGATCGATTTGTGCCTTCATCTCTTCTTGCTCTCCATCTCTCCCTCTCCTTCTCGTTCTTCCGTTCCCTTCTCTCCTTCTCCTCTTTGAGATTTTGGATTTCCGCTCTCATGTCCTCCTTCTCTTCGTTCCATAGCTTGATGAAGGCGGCTTTCTCCTCCTTCCATATCTCTCTCTCCATCCGCCATTCTTTCATGTCCTTCTCCAGTTGTGCAAGCCTCTTGTTCGTGAGCATGAAGGACGTTGTCTTCGTTGTCGGTGTCGGCGTCTTGATGATGGGGGAAGACATGGTTGTCTTCGTAGCTACCCTCTCCATATTGTGAAGAAGAGGGGAGAAGGGGAAGAGAGCACTCAACGTGTGTGTATGTGTGTAGTGTGTGTGGGTATGTATCCGTGTGTGTGTGTGTGAGAGAGAGAGAGATGGCTGCGGGTACGGCAATAAGCAAGACGGTCAGAGAGCAGGGGGCAGCGGGCAGGGGATGGGGATGGGGTGTGTGTTCAGTGGATGGGCTGGAGGTAGCGCGCTGGCCGTCTTGGCGTGCAGGGAGCAGCGCACAGGGGAGGGGCAGCGCGCAGGAGGGAGCAGCGCACAGGGGTGGGGCAGCGCGCAGGAGGGAGCAGCGCGCAGGAGAGGCAGCGCGCAGGAGGGAGCAGCGCCACAGGGGTGGGGCAGCGCGTAGGAGGGAGCAGAGAGAGAGAGAGAGAGAGAGAGAGAGAGAGAGAGAGAGAGAGAGAGAGAGAGAGAGAGAGAGAGAGAAGAAGAAGAAGAAGAAGAAGAGAGTTTTAACGTCGTAGGAAACTATCCCAAGAGACCTTAGAGAGAGAGAGAGAGAGAGAGAGAGAGAGAGAGAGAGAGAGAGAGAGAGCGTCGAGATCCTTCTTTGCCGTCGCCTCCTCTTCCCCCGAGCTCCTTTTCCTTCCCCTTTCTCTCGCTCCCCTTATCTCCTCTTTTTTAAAATGCCCCTTCTCCCTTAAGCAACGGTGGCGCCGTTGTTGCTAAGGGCGTGTGAAATAAAGCTGATGGCCTGGCATGGCGATGATTCAACCTCCGTCAAACTGCCTGGGAATGGCACCAAAATGGGCGCCCCAGCCCGCTGGTCGGTTTTCGCTTCTTGCTCGGCGCTATCTGATGCCTGCCATGGCCGCCACGAGCCTTGCTACTTCCTCTTCTTTCCCTTCTCGCTGCCTGCGCCATCGCCCTCTTCTTCTCCCCTTTTACCCTTCACATTCATTAAACCTTTCCCTTATTTAACTTAATGGGTGGCCAATTCCATGGACGGCCCTCCTTTGGTTTCATAAGGGCACCACATTTGGCTCGCACATCGACCAAAGCATTGCCTCATTCATTTGTAGCAGTCCCTTGAGTGAAATATCATCGTGAATTTTCTCGTCCACTTCAATTTCTTGGATAGTGCCACTTACCTTCAAGATGTAAGTAAAGGTGATTGCATTTGGCAAAAGGCCTTCCCTTCGCATTCAGTTAAAAGCATCCGAACTTCTATGCCGTAGCTATGTTGAATGTACCGCAAGAGACGACATTTGGGAAAATCCGCTCAAGCACTTTTTGTGCTCTCTGAAGTGCATCACATCCGGCATACATATCAACTAAGGCATTGCTAGGCATATTCCGCACTCAAGGCATTTTGAGTGATGACATTTTGGAAGTCTATCAAGAACTTATCTACCTTTGTGAGGGCACCACATTTTATTAATTACAAACCAAAACATCGCCAACCACAACACATTTGTCATACATCCTGACCAAAGCATCAATGACCGTCACAGTAGGCTTACATGTCGACCATTGTACCGCTGAGCATAATTTTGGCAGCATACCTTGCTTTCGATGCACTGCATGAGATGGCATTCCGGACGAGATGCTCCTTGACCGCTTATTGCCCTATCAAGTGCACCGCATTCTAGAACCCGGTCGATACCCAAAAACTCCCAGTTGGCACACTCTCTGAGGCGACCAAACTGGTACAAAATCGATTGATGAAACTTAAACTGCTAATATCTTGGCAACCAGAGCTCCAATTGCCAATTTGAAAAGATCGACGTGCTCCACAAGATGAGCACTTCAGGCCCATGCATTCACTTCATCCCTGATCCCTCATCTGTAATTGCCCAATCCGATACAGATTCGCAATCAATCCCAACTTCAAACTGACATAACTTCTTCACCGTAGCTCCGATTGATGAGCCGTAAAGACAAGCCCGTAGAGCACCTTGAGCACTACAAGTTTAATCCATAAACTTTCATTTTTAATCACCTCAGACATACCCAATTTTAGCAAAAAAAACATAGGTTATGATCCCTTAAAGCCGCATCTAGCATACATTTAGCATCAAACCTTGCCTGTTATCAAGCTATGGTCACTGATCAATAAACATAGGGCTTCAAAGAAGCTTAACTTTAATTCCTCTGCTCTTTTTCCCATTAAGAAAGCGGAGCGGCATGACATCGCGAGATAAGTCTGCTGTAAGGTTACTGAGGGTGAGTGTAAGCAACTCTGAAGATAGCAATCCAAATCAGGAGTGTAGAAGAGCAATTGCACTACCATCCAAGCCAAGCTCCGTGTGACTCCGGATGTAGGTGCATAATGATGCGTGATCTTCCGCATCTTGCGGGTAAACTCTCTAAGAGAGTCCAAAGCACTGAAGTCCCACTCCAGTCTGTAGATCCAAGCAATTAACCTATCCAAGGCGATCCAAGATCCTCTCCCCCATGTAGACGCTCCTGTGTAAGCAAGTGATCTGACGTGTCAAGGTCAAGTGGTAAGTGTTTGTCCACCCAAGATAGTGGTGTCTTCTCTGGGAATGTTGGGATCCCATATGCCATTAGCCCTCCTTATCTCTTGTGAACTCCTCTGATGAGTGCGTAGGTGTGTAAGGTGCAGCGGAATGAATGTTTGACTTTGCTCAAGATGAGTGCTCCGAACTGTGCTGAAGGGTCTTTTTACTTACGGAAGGGAGAGCCTTCCGTTCCTTTAGTGAGAGAGTGCAATGGACACGAACAAAGTGAATGGACACTGTGAATGAAGGTGCATGAGACTGAGAGATAGAGAAGAGAATACGACACCAGAGATGTTGTAAAACCCTCCTCCGAAGGCCCCACTCTCTATGGCGAGAGCGGTCTACTTATGATTGCACAAATCTCTACAATGCTTGGACTTGTTGACGATGTCGACGACGATGAGGACGACGACGAGACGGGCTGAAATCTGAAAATGCTAAGGGCTTTAATCTGCAAATCTTTATCTGCTGAATTCTGACTCTATGTCAATGACGATGTCGATGACGACGCGCTGAAAACGCAGATGCTGTAATCTGCTTTTTCCGGGCTGAATCTGTAAACTTCGATGGATCCCACCGTGCGGCGAGGAACTGATGTGGGAAGGTGAGATCTGTGAGGTTCGGGACTTGTTCTGCGAGTGCTAAAGGCTGAAAACTGAAAACGTTGGTCCTATGGCCGATTCTGTCGTGATGATCTGCAAAAACCCTGAGGTTGATCTGCAAACCAAAAACGCTAGGGTTGAAAACTGACCTTGTAGGGAAATCTGCTAACGCTAGGAAATCTACTCTGTTGCAGTGGGAATCTGCTAACGCTAGGGCTGGTCTGCTGTCTACTGTCACTGGGAATCTGCAAGTGCAAAAACGATGGCTGATCTGGTACAAAAACGCTAGGCCTTTTGAGAGAAAACGCCAGAGTTGTCGCGGGGGTTGGTCTTGCTGAAAAGTTGCCAGTTGAGCAAGGGGCTCCTGCTGCCTCTTCTGCCAGAAAGTGCTAGCGCTAGGTTTGCTTATATACAAACTTAGCAAAATTGCCCTACCTACTTTCCAACAAAAGTCACTTAAATTAATAAGTGAAAAATGTCAAAAATAGGGAAAATAGGTTAAATGCACTAGAAAATTCCCCCGAAGGATTCTAATGGATTTTGATGGGAATGCTTATGATCATGCTGTGTGCAACCAGAGGATATGCATCTACACTAAGTGCCTGGGCATGCACGATCTGTGGACAGACTCACAAAAGTGCCAGAACATTCCTAAATCTGGACTGACTGAACCCTTGTCGTGCTGTAGCTTGTCCACGGACACATAGGGTTGGATGTGTCACGTGGCATCCCCTCCTTTTCAAAGTGAGGTACTGGTACCGAACTGTATGGCGTCGAGGGAGATCGCCCATAGCATCCGGAATCCTGGAAGGGACTCTTCGCCGGCGCACTCTGATGTGTGGGTCGTGGGATACTTGAACTTCATAAAGGTTTGCAACGCTTGCTTCTGTGGGCCGCGCCGAAAGCAACACAAAGTCTTATGTGGCTCGTTCAATGCGTCAACTTCGTTTAGAGTCATGCTTCTTTCTTCTTCAAGAATCTCCATGAATGAAAATTCCTGAAACCATTTCCAACACAAAACCATGAACATACCTATTCCATGTAAAGTGACTTGAAAAAATCTTGTCTTCCTCAAAGACTGTGCATGCAATGTAGATGAACAAAGAGACGGAGTGCCAAACCGTTCACCACACACACGCAAACAATGAGATCGAATCTTTCTCTTTTGATATAAAGCGATCAACAGTGGCAAAACACAACGGAAATGCCCATGCTTGGTGCTCATACTTTCCTGTGTCATGCCAGGAAGAGACATAGAATGTGACTTCCTTGAATGCATACTTTTCAGCTTTTCATGAATAATCCGCATACATCCGTGCTCATTCATGAGTGAAACGTGCTCAACGTACAATATGCCATGCCTAGAAAAAGGGATCACATAAAGACATTGACCAAAATACAGGAAACGATCACGAATGAAACACTCGAACAATGCGTGCTGACTAATCATGCGAACACATAGTACTTTCTGTAAGGGTTCTTTGGACCTAGGCTCGAGAGCCAAGATCGGTTCTTTGTGTTTGACCGAATCTTCCTGTGGGGGTTGTGTGGACCTCGACTCGAAAGCCAAGATCAATTCTTCGTGATCGATCGAATCTGCAACGAGGTTAGCTTCGCTAGAAAAAGCATCAACTAAACCATCATCCTTGTGAACAATCACATTATCTTCCTGCAAATCATCATGCTCGTGAGAAATCACATCTTGATCATCATGCAAATCATCATGCTTGTCATGGTCATGCAATTCATCATGCTTATCATTATCATTCAAATCATCATGCTTATCATCATGCAAATCCTGTGTATCATGCTTTGGAGAAGAAGCGAATGAGAGAGTCTCCTTTTCCTGATTCTGTGCAAATTGTGCCTGCACAATAGAAAAAAGTCGCAACATCTCTTGCATTCTTGCTTTGGAGTGCGCAACCGCCGAAGAAAGGCTGGAATGAATGGATCTCCCAAGGATTGTATGCCCGTAGATGATCAAGCCGATGTCGAAGATACCGTGTACTGCAACAGTCATTGAGAGACCGCATGGACCACCATCGGATGGTGTCTTGGCAGGAGGTAACTTCATCCTCTGTGAAAAACACAAACCACGTGGCTGCTGTCCACCCAGAAATGCAATTGTGAGGTGATGAAAACGCTGCTGTCCAGCGATTTTCAGCGTGCTCGTACGCTCCCGGTAGGGTCCGGAGTAGTGCAGAGGGTTTGGGGAGGTGGGGAATCAATGTCACAACCCCAGGTGGGCTGAAAACAGAGAAAACAGCAGTGGAGAATGGCTGAAATCGGTAGCAGATGAAGAGGATTCTCGACGGCAATGCACCAGATGCAAGGCCGGTTGGGAAGGCAAGATCTGTAGGGTTGAAAAGCTGAGCGCTGTCCTCCTGCTGCAAAAACGCAGCAGCTGTCCAAAAACGTAGATTTGGATCAAAAGTGCCAATGGAGAAGGGGCATTTCCGGCGAGGAGAAAGGGGTCCAAGCCCTAGCGCTTGCAGAGGGAACAACAGATCTGAAGATTTCTTGCAAAAATGCAGATAGCAAAGCATTCCGTCTCGATGGAAGCTGTCCAGAAGGTGGCGCCACGCCCTCTTGCAAGCAAATTGCAGAAACACTGCTGTTTAAGAAAAACGCTGGTTGGTCTTCTTCTTCTTGGGAGGGAGGACCTGATGCGGAGATGCGCCTTGGATCATCGAGAGCCCAAAGCTCTGATACCATGTGAGAGTGCGCATGTACAGAAGCGTGCGAGAGAGAGAGAGAGAGAGAGAGAGAGAGAGAGAGAGAGAGAGAGAGAGAGAGAGAGAGAGAGAGATTGTTTTGAGACATTGTTCACTGCTGATGTATGCACTACTGAGGTTTTACTTGCCCGTGAACAGATCTGGCATCACACCCGACACCGTTGTACAGACACTATGGTAGAGATCTTGTTGGCACCCTTCACACTTGCAGAGCTCCATGCTGCTATCGAGAGTCTCGATCCATCCTCCTGTCCAGGAGAGGATGGCCTCACTGGAGCTTTCTTTCTGACTTATTGGGATGTATTGCATATACCACTGCTTCGCGGTTGTCAGGACATCTTTGCATCAGGATATATGCATCTGGATCTTTGTTCAGGTCTCATATCTCTTATTCCGAAAGGGGGTGACACCACTCAGCTCCGCCAGTGGAGACCTATTACCCTACTCCCTTCAGTCTATAAGATATTAGCGTTACTGATCAGCCATCGCTTGCGACCGTTCTTACCAGATATTATTCATACTTCTCAGACAGGCTTTGTCATGGATCGATGCATACTGGATAATATCTTCACTTTTTATGAGGCAGTAGAGTGGGCTAGATCATCTTCTGAACCTCTCGCTTTTTTCATCCTTGACTTTGAGAAAGCATACGATCGTGTTGAGTGGGACTTTCTCGAAGGATCATCAGCCAGGATGGGTTTCCCTTCGAGATGGATCTCAGGCATTTCCGCTCTCTTCAGGACTGCAAGCAGTGCTATTACTATTGGTGGCTGTGTCAGTCGCAGTTTTGAGCTTTCTCGATTTGTCCGTCAGGGATGTCCTTTAGCAGCATATCTGTATCTGTTTGTAGGAGAGACTATGTCCGACTTTCTTCGTGCTCAGAGTTATGCATTTCATGGCTTGACCATGCCAGTACCTTCAGCTCCGGACCTTATCGATCAGGAGTTTGCTGATGACACTATGCTGATGTTGCGCTATTTGCTAGCTGCTCTTGATGCCATGCGGGAGGCCCTAGAGGTTTTTTGCATTGCCAGTGGTGCACGCATTAACTGGCATAAATCCTATGGGTTACTGGTTGGCAGTGATGACATACCTACTTGGGGGGTAGCAGATGGTTTCACATGGCTGCAGCTGGGTCAGACATGCAGATATCTGGGCTTTCAGATTGGATTTGACGTTTCCTCACAGCAGCAGTTTGCACCCGTACTGCAGTTTATTCGCAGGAAGCTATGTCATTGGTCTTCACGTCATCTGTCGTTGGCTGGCCGTGCATTGGTCGCCAACCAAGTCATTCTGGCTACAGTATGGTATACGGCCTCTTGTTGGATGCTACATTCTGGTGTGATAGCTCAGCTCCGCCGACTAGTGCGGAATTTTTTATGGAGTGGCACAGATGGGACTACTGATACTCGTGCTCGAGTTCGCTGGTCCACGATTATTCGTCCTAGGTCAGAGGGAGGCCTTGGCATTATTGATCCAGAATTACAGAGCCGCGCCCTTCTTACCAAGCTTATTGTTCGGGGTCTTTTTCTTGGCCAAGAACCTTGGAAGATGCTTCTTCAGGCCGCTCTTTGCACCGCGACTCCACGCCTCGACACTAGAGATGGTCATACTTGGCATACAGGGTATCGTTTTCTCTTTACGGATGCTCCCTTGTTCACCAGCACTCTCTCACCCTTCATCAGATCGCTCCTTCAGATTTGGATTTCCATGCGACGGGCTATCATACGCTCACCTCCCTCATGTCGTGAAGAGATTGAGTGCCAGCCTCTCATTTGGAATGATGCAGTTCTTGATTCTTCGGTTAATCCACCTCGTCAGCTTGGAGAGAGGACTCACATTGATTGGGCTGCTTGGGACACTCGCCCTACTGTCTCTATGCGGTTGTTTCATGAGACACGTATGCTAGATGCAGATTTTGTGGCAGAACATTATGATATTGGTCGCGGGGTGAGGAACAGACTGCTTGAGATTGACTCCGCCGTTCCTTCACAGTGGGATGCAGTCATGCGAGGCACGGTTCAGATGCCTCCACATTGTGGCTGGGAAGGCCTCTTTGCTCAGAGCACTCTCTTATTAGTTCGTTTAGACACCATGCTGTTCACAGTTGATACTGACTACTCTTAGGGGATTCATGCTAGATTGACATATGATACCACCTCTCCACACCTTGTCTACCCCGGCGCTCGATGGGAGGCCATACGAGTAGTTGGCTCCCGCGAGAAGCATCGTTGTGTTGGACCCAGTTTCGCTTCCGCTGATGCCGCACTTTGGAGGCTTTGGGTGTGGGAGGGTCGTGCCCTATCTCAGCTTTATTGGGACCCAGGAGAGTGGCATTGGCCTCACTCTAACCCCACCGGTGCACCTGTATCATTCTTTGAGTACACTGTCAGAATTGGAAGATTAGCATTGATGAGACAGCACCCAGAGCAGCCCACTCGTATGCGTTTCTGGTTACATTCAGGTCTCTCCCATGCCTATCTACAGCAGTTTTGGTTAGCCATATGGGATTTACATGCGACTCGTCGTATTTCTTTTTTCATGTGGATGATTGCACATGCAAGACTTCCAGTTGGGACTTGGCTAGCTACTATGGGTCATGATCCGCTATGTACTCGCTATCCTTTGCGACTACTTGAGTCACCTGCACACTGTCTTTGGTCACTTTGTGGCGGGCTAAGCCCCTTGAAACCTTTGAACTCTCTCTCTTGCTGTCCACTGGCCGTGAGACACCCCCCTTGTACTGACTCGGGCTGCCTCTTCTTCCATCGCGGGACCCCTTTCCTCAAAGAGCAATAGCGACATCGCTATTGGGGGAGGGGCACCTTGCCCTCAGAAAGGTTGGGACCCTTAGTGGACGCGTTTGAATCCGGCCCTTAAGGTACTGACCAGTACGTAACATTTGTAACAACAAAAAGAATAGTGACTTTAGCCTTTTTAGCCTATATATACTAGGAACTACAGCCAAGGTGGAAAGGTACGGAGTGTACAGTACGTAATTAGTACGTAAGGTACGTACTTTTGTACGGATCGGCCTTTAAGGTACTGACCAGTACGTAACATTTGTAACAACAAAAAGAATAGTGATTTTAGCCTTTTTAGCCTATACATACTAGGAACTACATAGAGTCTAGACATAGATACTACTTCAAACATCCATTAGATACTGCTTCAATGTCCATTAGATACTGCTTCAAATGTTATCCGTACTTAACTCTTAGAATACATCACTTATTCAAATTTCAATAGCACTAAACACGAGTCACGATTGCGAAAAGTTAAAACTTCAACATACCACGATATCGGAATCAAAATACATAAAACATCAAGAGTCAAGATTAAGGACTGATTATCAATCCTCATACAAAGATGGATACATCATACTATTGTGACCAGTCTAGACTCTACCATCAAAAAGACAGAAAAATGGGAATACACTATATAATACAATAAACTTTAGTCCATTGCCCAATGGCAAGATGCCCCTAAAAAAAAAAAAAAACAAAAAAATAAATAAATTTGTGGAAAAAAAAACCATACACTATCTATCCGTACGTACGGAACCTACCGACGGTTGTACCGTACCGACGGCTGTATGGATCCGTACATACGTACGGATGCAACCTTGATCGCAGCAGTGTCTCAGTGCGTCTGCCATAGCCAGGGAACCAAGCTCACGAGCTCACTGAGACACCCCCAATGGGCGCCCGCCATGGCCCTTATACTCCACTTGCCGGTCACTACGCAATGCATATGGGATTGCTACCTACCACGTGGCAGTTGCTTGTCAAAAGCCTCCAAGGCCCTTGAAAAAACAAAAACCACTTTCGTAAAAAATTCTTTTCCTCAACTTGTCCTGCCTGTCAATTGCCCTTTGGTGATCCAATTACCGAGCCGTAAAAACCGGCCATAAATTCATCATGTCGACTTGAACACCCCGGCTCTAACCTCAACTCAAGACTCCCAAGCCCCCGAATCGAGGTCGCAAAAACCGAGAAAGTCATCAGCAATCAATCCCGAACAAGTGCACCCAAACTTCCGGCTTCTATATCTTTCCGCTCCGGGCTCCGTTTGACGTACAATCAATTTCTGCTAGCTCCGTACGATGCATTCCCTGCTCCAGAACTTTGTCGAGGCTGAAAAGACGCCAAATGACACGATTCTCCAGGTGGTCAGGTAGGCATCAACCTAGCCCCCGGCAAAACTTCAACTGGCCATATTTTGCTATCCATGGCTCTGATCTGCAATCTGCAAAGGCAGGTGGGCTCCATAAATTGAGCACTACATGCCTATACCTTGTCATCCACTTGGACCACCTGTCTCCAGCTGCCCTGTCTGGCAAGAGTCTGCAACACACTGAACCTTCAACCTTTAATAACTTGGGCTCCGTAGCTCGGTTTGATGAGCCGTCTGGACCTGCTCCTTCAGCACTTCAAGCTCTACATTCTTGGACCCAAAAGCTGCATCTTGCATTTTCTTCACCTGCTCTCCAAATTAGCCCCTTCTGGAGCCTTCCTTGGCTATAAACTGCATCAGCCATACATCTTCGCTGCTACCTGTCAGCCCATGATCTTCCTAGCTATGCCTGCCCTTTGCCATGCTTCTGCTAACCTGCCCATATCTACCCATGCCATCTTCTATGGTCGACACACTTTGGCTGTACCAACATCTTAAGCAAGTCGGAAAGAAGTGTCCTAAGTTGTCTTTCAGAATGTACGAGGTTTCTATGAAATTACAATTGCCTAACTCATGGTCAATGTACAACGTTTTCCGTGTTTCTTGGTTGAAAGTGTTTTAGGATACACCTCCAAAGCACACTTCTAAAGAAGAAGAGCCCGAGATCATCGATGAAGCTGAAGTTATGGAGCCGGAGCAAGTGTTGTTCCATAGGTTTCGCCATGGCTCAAAGAAGCAAGTTCGATAGTACTTTTTGAAGTTCAAGGATCGAGGAACCCATGAGGCAGTGTGGGTGGATGAAGAAATTTTTAGAGATTATCCAGAGTTGTTGGCCGACTACAAGGAAGCCATGCAGCTCGGTAGAAGTACCTCACTTTGAAAAAAAGGGGATGTCATGTACACATCTAACCCTATGTGCATGTGGACAAGCTATCTCAGGTCTAGGGTTCAGTTTAGAGGATGCACAAAATCTTATGGTTGTCCAACAAAGAGAGAATAGACAATCTCTTGCAGCAGGCCCTCTAGCGTTCTTCCTCAGCAAGACTCTCATCCTCAGCAAGACTCCTTCAGCCATTCAGCGCCAGCGTTTTCAGCAGCCCTCTCAACGTTTTTCAGCAAGTACATCAGCGTTTTCAGCAAGCTTCATCAGTAGCGTTTTCAGCCAGCCAGTCATAGCGTTTGCATCCTGACAGCCCAGCGTTTTCAGCCTGACAACATCAGCGTTTCAGCCATACAGCATTAGCAATTTCAGCTAGGAGCACTAGCGGTTCGAGTCTCAGTTTTCAGCCCTAGTTGTCACCGCCGTCGTCGCCATCAACACCGACTTAGCCTACCCTTGCATCATAGGATCAAGTTCATTGCATCAACACCACTGTTATTGATTTGTGAAATCAATAGCATAGAACTCTCTCGCCATCGAGAAGAGGGGCCTTGGAGGAGGGTTTGAGAACCGCCTAATGTCGTATGCTTCTCTCTCTCTTCTCTCAGTCTCAACACTTCCACTCACAGCAGCATTCACTTTGTTTTGTGATCATTGCACTCTCTCTCTAAAGGACGGAAGGCTCTCCCTTCCGTAAGTAAAAGGAACCCTTGAGCACAGTTTGGAGCATTCGTCTTGAGCAATATCAACATTCACTTCTGCTGCACCTTACATCGCTAGAGTGTAGTGGCTGTAAATTCTCTGTTTTTAACCCCTGATCACCTCTATTAGGGTGATTTTTAGCAGGGCTTTCATAGAATCTCAGTCTTCTCTACCTACCCTAAAAATACACAAAATTTGGTGTAATTCCATCACGAAAAAGCTAAAAAAACGTTAGGCAGCTCCCTCTTCTGCCTACTGGCTGCCGACCACATATGGCTGCCCCCTGGGACACCCAAGTGAGGGCCACCCCTACTGGGGTTGATCTTGTCAGAGTGAGTAGCGGAAGGTGGAGAGAGAGAGAGACAATGGGGATGGACACACAAGAGACAGATGGAAAAGGCTAGCAAGCCCCAACAACTCTAGGTGGCATAAACTGCTGTATACAAGATGGCAAGAGATGAATGGGAGAGTTCACCCCCCCCCCCCCCCCCCCCCCCCCCCCCCCCCCCCCCCTCATATATATAGGAGAATAGGGAGTAGGTAGGGCAGACCAGAGGCCCCAACGACCATGCACAAAAAACCCATAAATGAGGAAAAAATGAAAATGGACCAGAATAGGTCCGACCGGGCAAAGTGTTGAGAAAAACCCTAAATGTGCCTGAAGATCCCTGTCTAGCAGGTGTACAGGTGGCCAACCCATAACCAAGGGCCAATGCATGTGATGTGTGTGAAGCCTGTAGGCAGAGTGCGAAGCATCTGGAGATGAAGAATCTAACACCCCCCGTCAACGACAGATGCGGAGTCGTGGAGGAAGAAGATACAATACGCCTGTCAAATCTGGAGTGTGAAAAGAAGAAGCGCCAGCCAAACAAAAAACGACAAACCGTTTAGCACCAATGTGATGATGACCGAAGCTAGGTCAGGCTGATCAAGTCGCACAAGGAGGCTGATGGAGAGGCTAACAACAAAACAAGTCACTGAAGAGGATATATAAGAGGGAAAGATGGAAGGCGAGCAGGGAGCTCATCAGTGGAGGTAAGCAGAAGAGAGATAGACGGAAGAAAGGGAACCCCCCCGAAGCAGAGCACCCTGACACTAAAGGATAGAAGGCCAAGGTGGTAAACCGGCAAACTCCAAGTCAAAAAGTGATCTCGATCATAGGAGGGAAGGAGGAGGTGGATGAAACTAGAGGGTGAAGCCATCGGCTTGTGAAGGGCTAGAGATGGCGGTGACAGACGTCTGTCGAGAAGCCATCCCATCCTCAGGATCTGAATCCTTCTTGCGGTCTAATGAATCCTTTTTCAGTCCTATGCTCCTAACCACACGAAGTAGGGGGTACGTGACGGGAGAGGCAAGGGAAACCCAATGGGATGCCGATGAAGCAAAGTCGAGGTGCTGTCCAAACCTGAATCAGTAAAAGGGAGCTCGAAACACCACGAGAACACATGGGTTTGAGCAAACACGCCAGGTGATGAACACCGGATGCCGAGGTTGGTAGGTGAGGGCTGTAAATTCACCAAAACAGGCTGAAAATCTGCAGGTAAGTGGTCGGGAAATCGCTGGCAATAGTCACAACTATTCAGCTTCCAAGCGGGAAGACCAAGGGGCAAGGAGCGAAGCTCCCGCTGTCCAAGATCAGCGGCAAAGGAAGGCTGATACAGAGGGGAAAAAAAACTCTGGTCGAACGGTGTCCTGGCTGCCACAAAAAAACGCTAGAAATGCTGGCTGCTGTCCTGCCCAAAAACGCTAGGGTATAGGACTGAAAAACGCAGATCAGTGGGCTGCCGTCTTGCAAAAACGCTAGATCCACAGGTTGGCTGAAAAACGCAGATGCAAGGGAGTCCCTCTTGCAAAAACCGCTAGGCCAAGGATGGGGAAAAAACGCTGGAGCAAGGAGAGGGCAAGTGGTGGCGATGAGGCAGAGGGAGGGAGGGCGAGAGCAGAGGGTGCAGAAGAAGATGGCTGTCCACAAAACGCTAAATCCCAAAAACGCTGGAAGTGATGAAGCAGTTCTTCGCGATGGAAATCTCCGCAGTGTCCTTCCAGGTGTAGGCGATGGCTGATCCAAGCCTAGAGCTCTGATACCATGTCAGAGCGAGCAGCGGAAGGTGGAGAGAGAGAGAGAGACAATGGCGATGGACACACAAGAGACAGATGGAAAAGGCTGGCAAGCCCCAATAACTCCAGATGGCATAAACTGCCGTGTACAAGATGGCAAGTGTAAGGTGCAGCGGAATGAATGTTTGAACTTTGCTCAAGATGAGTGCTCCGAACTGTGCTCAAGGTTCTTTTTACTTACGGAAGGGAGAGCCTTCCGTTCCTTTAGTGAGAGAGTGCAATGGACACAAACAAAGTGAATGGACACTGTGAGAGAAAGTGTATGAGACTGAGAGATAGAGAGAGAAGAGAATACGACACCAGAGACGTTGTAAAACCCTCCTCCGAAGGCCCCACTCTCTATGGCGAGAGCGGTCTAGTTATGATTGCACAAATCTCTACAATGCTTGGACTTGCCGACGATGAGGACGACGACGAGACGGGCTGAAATCTGAAAATGCTAAGGGCTGAAATCTTCAAATCTTTATCTGCTGAATTTTGACTCTATGTCGATGACGATGTTGATGGCGACGATGCGACGACGAGGCGCTGAAAACACAGATGCTGAAATCTGCGTTTTTTGGGCTGAAACTTTAAACTTTGCGGGATCTGACCGTGCAGCGAGGATCTGCTGCGGGAAGGTGAGGTCTGCGAGGTTCGGGACTCGATCTGCGGTGTCTAAAGGCTGAAAACTGAAAACGCTGATGTTCCTTCATGTTCCGTCGCGATGATCTGCAAAAACACTGAGTTGTCCTGCAGATGCAAAAACGCCAGGGCTGAATTCTGCTTTGCTGCTGCCGGTTGTCCTGCAAAATGCAAAACGCTAGGCTGATCTGATGTTCTACTGTTGCCGGAATTTGCAAGTGCAAAAATGCTGGCTGATCTGGTCCAAAACGCTAGGTTGCTGCTATGGAGCAAAAACGCTAGGCCTCTTGGGTTCTGCTGAGAAGTTGCCTGTTGAGCAAGGTGCTCCTGTTGCCTCTTCTGCCAGAAAGTGCTAGCGCTAGGTTTTTATTTATACAAACTTAGCAAATTTGCCCTACCTACTTTTCAACAAAAGTCACTTAAAAATAATAAGTGAAAAATGTCAAAAATAGGGAAAATAGGTCTATGCACTGTAAAAATGCTACTGATGGGATCTGATTGGAATCTGATGGTCATGCTGTGTGCAACCAGAGGATATGCATCTAATCTAAGTGTCTGGGCATGCGTCTGCGAACAGATTCACAAAAGTGCTAGATCACTTCCTATTCTAGATTGACTTGACTGAACTAAACCCTGGTCATGCTGTAGCTTGTCCACGGACACATAGGGTTGGATGTGTCACGTGACAGCAAGAGATGAATGGGAGAGTGCACCCCCCCCTCCTATATAGGACAGACCAGAAGCCCCAACGACCATGCACAAAAAACCCATAAATGAGAAAAAAATGGAAATTGTTTTATCCAAAAAACTTGCCAGATACAAAGCGCGATATGGTCCTCTCTCTCCCCTGCTTGAGGAGGCAGGACCAAGTCATGAGGCAGCTATTCAAGAAACGGTGGATATGCTCGAGGAAGCATTGAACGCAGATCTTGAAGAAGCGGTGTATATCACAGTTTCTTAAAGACATTGTAGACTGTAGTTGGAAATTTTAATGGCAAATTACCCCGTCCTTCTTTAAAATGGCATTGTATTCTCTCTATGTTTATGGCAATGAATTCTTTTTGGAGTTGCTAATTGATGACTTTGTTGAGAATTTGGTTTGTAGATGTCATTTTGTTTAAGATGTCCAAAGGTGTACATGTCGCTCTTAATTCAAAAAAGTGAGATATATAGCTCAATAGTGAGCTACAGTGAGATAGAGTAGATACATTATCATGAAAAGATGTTTACATTTCGCCATCTATCACAAGCACCAGGTCATCAACCTCTTCATTATCTGAACATTCTGAAGCCACTTCCCACTCAATCTCATCGTCGCTACACCTCTGTTCCGCCACCATTTCATGAGTCTGAAGTACTTCAAAGTGTACTTCGGTCACCCGTGTGGCTATCTTCGTGGGTGCATGAATGAGATGCAGGTTACAAAAGACACAAGTTCTGCGGCACGAGCAGGACTTAAGCGATTTCTGCGCTTTGAGTGCACAAAATCATAAGAAGACCAATTGCGCTCAGAGCTACCACTGAATGCCGCGACCGAAAGCACCCTGGTCGCCACATGTTGCACCTCAACTATGTCTCCTCCATATTCTTTTCACCATACTGGGCCTGAAAACCTTTTTATGCTATTAAGAACCTAGGGATCTCTAAAAGTTCCTTCCCTATTGGTATAATCCACCCTCTGCTGGAATGCATCCATGCCATCGTCGCCTGGCAATAACTGCGAGCAGATGTTCCTAAAGTCTCTCATTACCTCTTTGTTGGAAGCTTTTCCGTTCATCTGAAACTTTGGATCCAAGACAAATGCAGTACCATGCACTGGTGTGTGCATTTGAGCCCATTGTTTCTCCACAAGTTGCACGATCTGTGTTCTCTCCCTTGCACTATAGTGGTTGTATTCTTTGGTTTGACGCAGCGCCTCAGACATGATCCAATAAACCTTAAGTTGACAATTCAACCTGTCTATGTCGGGGGTAACGTGACACTTTGGTGAAGGGAATTGTGCCGTGACGGGCAAATCTAGGCTTTTTATACTATGTCAGAATCGATCGATACTGTTTCGATCAATACATATCGATCGAAACACTATCGATCGATAGTAATTCGATCGATATGTAAGTAATAAAGCGTTCTTTTGAATAAAGCTGATGTGGTAGCGAATAATACGGACGAATAAATCTTTGAAACGTATTAATTGACCATTATTCACAAATAAAACGAATGTCGAATAACGAATCATGCAACCTTGACGGTGAACCTTTGTAACTGTGCTGGGATCGAACTCGGTTAGGTGAATGGCTTGGTTGAGCTTGGCTAGTGTCGAGATGCAGTCGTCATCTTCCCCCCACCAAGTAGAGGGCAAGCCACCAATGCGAACGGATAGTGCCAACCCTTCCCGTCGACGACGTTCTTGCATGCATTCCTCTACCTTTGAAGAGATTGCGACATTTACTTCGTTGACTTGTGGCGAGTTTAGCCACGTTCATGTTGAGGGTTTGCTCAACTTCCTTTGCCTTGGCAAGAAGGTGATTGTGGTCGATTACCTTTTGTGATTCCAAAGATGAGAGACACGTCTCCAAGACGGCAAGGCATGTTTTGAGCTCTGCGTTCTCATCTTGCAGCTCTCAGATTTGTGCTTGGAGACGGTCCGTTGGGTCCACCCATGGCGTGGGCACGAACAGCCGCGTTCGTTTGATAGGGGTGAAAGATCCTCCCCGTTGCATCACAGCAGGGGGTTCGCTTGTGAGAATGAGATCTTGCTTGAAAATGAAAAACTGCTTACTGTGTGAGCAAGCTGGAATGAGATCTTGCTTGAAAGTGAAAAACTGCTCACTGTGTGAGCAAGCTCTACCACAGTGAGAAGGGGAAAGGATTGGGCCTCATCAAATGAAGTAACGCTGGCTCGAAAACCCTCAGATTAAGGCTGGTTCGAAAACAAGCCTCGAAAACCTTCGGATTAATGAGCCCTCGAACCTTCAGACTGGCTACTCGATGTCGTGGTGTCGTCAAGCTGCAGGACTTGGGCATGAACCTTCAGAGTCGTCGATTGTAGGGCTTGGTCTTGGGCAGGTTAGGCAGGTCGCGAGGATCGGGGTACGGCTGGGGTCGAAGGGAGGGGGGGCAGAGCTCTGCGGCCCCCCTAGGGCTGCTCCCTCCCCCAAGAGAGGCCGAGAACACAGGCTTTAAGCTCGCGGCGAGAGAGAGAGAGAGAGAGAGAGAGAGAGAGAGAGAGAGAGAGAGAGAGAGAGAGAGAGAGAGATGAAATGAAATGATATATTAACATCTTCAAAAGGCCAAAATGACCTATGAGAGAGAGAGAGAGAGAGAGAGAGAGAGAGAGAGAGAGAGAGGTGTTGCATACAGGATATGCAAGCGATTATGGACACTATGATGCAACAGCTTTTGTCTAAAGAGGTTCTCCATGAACCCATGAAGGAGTTCTGTGAGAAGTACCCAAATTGGTTGGAAGTCAACAAGTCTTCACTTAGTGATGAGGATTTTCGTCGGTACTCAAGGCAGTATGAGTACATTAAAGAGTTATGTTGTGTCTATGAGTCAACTCCGAATGATTTCTCTAGAATTGTTGACATCATGCAAAATATGCAAACATGTGGACAGCCCCCAGATGACCTTGTACAAGAGCTTGGACCAGGCATGGACCTTAAAGGAGATGGCTTACCCTTGTATGTGTACAATTGAACGTGTTTCTTTATTTGCAGTGTCCGTAATTGTTTACAAGAATCTTATCGTTTCTTGTGTTTTCTGCAGTCTCTCAGACTTCCTGAAAGAAGGTAATCAAAGTGCTGGAGCAAACCAGAATTGCAGCATGATGTGAGCGCAGACACATATTTTGCAGCAAGCCCTCTTTGTTTCACTTTTCTTTGATTCAGTTTTTTTCATACATAAACCTGAAGGTTAAAGAGTGATCAGATGCTTTGACCCTGGAAAACGCTCAATAAAAATGTTTTGCATATGAAGAAAGTGAATTTCATGCATGTTGGAAATTATGTGTAGTGCATCTCCTATTGGCCTTTTTCCGGGGTTGATTTTGGATCCTTGATAGGAAGCTTTGATGCAAAATATTTCCCTGATGCTCATTCAAATTGTATAAGTTCCTTGCCATTGATTTGAAGGAGCAGGCTTGAACGAATTATGTCCAAAGAGCTTATATGCAGCATGTCCAATGTGAGAACAGATTGCTCTGCTATCTTGGTGTATCTTCTCCAAGCCCTAGATATGTAATTAAGTTGGCAAGGTGTCATGCAAGCTGCATGTCAGAATGCTAAAATATGATGCGTTTTGTATGATGTAGGTGGATAAAAGTATGTAAAGCAAAGCATACAACTACTCTCTCTCTCTCTCTCTCTCTCTCTCTCTCTATGGAAAACTTTTGTACTATATTACATTTTGTTCCGTGTTTACATCATGATGAGGAATTGCATCATCCGATCTTGCTGAAGAACTGGCAGAGGTCTCTCTCTCTCTCTCTCTCTCTCTCTCTCTCTCTCTCTCTCTATGAACATATATATAAATAAGAGCTCAGAAATCATCTTGTTTGAGCTGATTTTTTGAGAGCACTCTAAGAGGACAAGAGAGCTCTCTCAATCTGATCTTTTCATAAGGGTGGTAAGTGCTTTGTGTCCAACCCGTGTTATTTGATGCAAGGTTCTTCAAAAGCTTATAGTGAAAAACAGTCTGGAATAAATAAGTTCTTATTTGAAGGAGTTACCAGTCTATCTGAGTGGTCCATTACCGTTTTGTGTAGCATCAAATTTGTTTGGACAACTTGTAAAGAAATGTTTACACAACCATGTAAAGTACACTTAGGTGAAACACATGTTGTACACATGAATGAAACTTGTTTGGACAAGTTGTTTTGATGTTTTGGAAAGAGATTGTTTAGAGAACCATGTACCGCACACATGCGTGAAACACATTACATTGAATCTACATTGCTTTTATCCAATTGTATAATATTGTTTTCCGAAGAGCAAATGTCCTTTGAATGCTTCATTCTTTTGTTTTAATCAAAATCCTCCTTATTGACATTCAATGAATTTTGTGTGCATGTGCGTGTGCTTACACACATGTATACATATAAATATAAGAAGATTCGATGCTTGGCAATTGCTATACATCTCTAGTGGCTACATACAACTATTGGTGCCATCTTTAATAAACCACCTATGTTCACAAGAATCTTCTTGAGAAAGCCTTCTTTTAAAGCTACAAAAACAAGCATAATTGTACTTTTTTTAAGGGGTGATTATAGTTGTTTCTTTCCTAATCTAAGAAAACATTCTAGAACCAAGTAACAAAGAGTAACTTATTACTATCTTTTTTGGAACCACAACCTGTACACCACTGCATCCCTTTTTTCTTCACTAATAGCTTGCTTGCATATTTTATCGGATAGAATCTTTCGAGATCCTTATCTTGTTTACTTGTAGCAACACACTAGGCAACAAAAGCTGTCAACCACAACTAGGGACCTCAAATGCATGAGTAGGAAATCCTTTGCACTAACCACCTCATCCAAGTGCTTGTGTTGTTGCTAATTGTGCCCCTGAATTTAAAAAAAAGTGTGCGCAACCCCCCTCCCTTTAGCTCCCAAGCCATCGTCTTGCTCTCATTGTCGACAAACAAAGACAATCAACGCGCCCCCCCCCCCCCCCCCCCCCCCCCCCCCCCCCCCCTCCCCCCAAAAAAAAAAAAAAAAACCAACGGGTGTGCACATTGCCTGTAAGACTTCTTTTTGCTTGTCAATCAAAAACGGTATCTACTGTAGATTGTTTTTTGAAATGGGTCCAACATACTGTTGTCTAACCTTAGAAATTGCTAGTCTAAACTGCCTTGGATGTACATTAGCACGCGTATACCTCCTTTCTGATGAGATTCTCTAATTTTGTTAGAGATTTTGCTCAATACACCATTTTCAAAGCAATTCTCTCATCTTGTATAGGACAAGCAAGATAACACATGCAAGGATCAATAATGCAAAACAAATCTATGGTCTAGTATTAAACTTCTAGTAAGCTTCTTGTACTTCTTGATTGTGAAGGCTTGTCTACGTAAATTTTAAACACTTATTTCTTGTTGGAGTGTTCATAAGCTTGCAACTAATTTTCACAAATGCTTTTAGAATCTTTGTCACATACTTTTGTTGAGATGATGCCACTTGAAGTTACCAAACCACATCCCTAAAGAATAGCGTACTTTAGAACCTTTTTTGCTTACTTTTATTGAGAGATTAAAATGCCAATTGAAGTTACCAAACCTCATTCCCTAAAGAATAGTGTAGTATTTGTAAGCATGTCATCTCAAACCTAGATTTCAACCTATTTCAAATATGATTGATACATTAGGTTGGAAAGCTCATAAGCTTATAATTGATCAAATAAAAATGCTCTCAACATCTTTGCTGCATACTTTTGTTGAGAGATGAAGATAACATTTGATGTTCTTAAACTTCAATCCCTAAAGAATAGTGTAGTCGTCATAAGCATGCCATTTTGAACTCAAGCTTAAACGATTTCAAGTTTGACTAGAACATTTTTCGTGATTACATGTAAGGATCAAGTCACCTATATACAAGATAACAATGCATGTTTTTCATTTTTTTCATTAGAAATAAATTTGCATCAGATGCACTCCTCTTAAAGCTAAGGTGCTTTAAAAATGATACCAGGTTCTTGATGTGTGCTTGAATCCACAAATTCTTTTTCAACGTTTAATCTAATATTCTTAATGGGAAATTCAAACTTTGGTAGAGCCTTATATATCTTCTCCTTGAGATGTCCTTTTAGAAAAGATGATTTCATTTATAGATTCATGAATATTCAATAATGGTCAAAGCAAGTATCATGCTAATAGTGGTCGTGCAAGCTATATAGGTTTCATTTATCAAACCATTTAGCTGATGAATAACCTTGTGCTACTATCTTTTCTTTGAACTTAAAAAATGAGCCATCAACTTTGTTATTGGTTTTCCATTAGTCTTGGTGTCAATTACCTCCTTGTGTATATGGTGCTTCATTATTGGTTTACCATAAGTCTTGGTGTCAATTACCTCCTTGTATGGCACTCGATTTGCTTCACAAGTTATACTCTTGCATTGCCTCTTTCCATCACATTTGCATTGATTCTTTTTGAGAAGTTGGTGTCTTTACACTACCCATGATTTTAGCCATCAGGCTCGTCTATTACTCTATTCTCTTGAAGTTACACCATCACCTAATTGCTTCATAATGCTAACACCAAGGTTAGGATGATCAAACAACCATTGCTCCAACTTTGATAGGCTCTTTTCTATAATGCTACAACATGATTGTTTGTTTCATATGAGTTACCTTCCTTAAACTAATCCTTCTCAACTTCTACTTCTCTGTGATCGAACAATTTTATGAGAAACTCAATGAACCAATTCTTTTTAATGAGTGCAACTCTTCCTTAAATACTATATAGTCTATTAAGTATGTGTTAAAATAAATGAGAGACTCCCGACTAGATGGAGAGAATATAATAGCGACGTACTATATGTAGAAACGAATACGCCAGATACTAGCTCAAACTGAGCATGAGTGGCTAGTACAGAGCTCCATGAGTAGGATTGAGCCTACACACACACACACACACACACACACACACACACACACACACACACACACACACACACACACACACACACACACACACACACACACATATACATATACATATATATGTACATACATATGTATATATACATATATATGTACATATAGATATACATGTACACATATATATGTATACATATATATGTATATACACACACACACACATATATATATATATATATGGGGTAGCCTTTGATGTTGGGTTAGCTAAATTTGGTGGGCCAATAGGCTTAGGGAAATTGTATCTTGAGCGGCTAAGAATTCTCCCTTTCATCTCATTGGTGGTCAACCTTTGAGATGAACACTTTAGAGGAGGTAAACAAAATACTATGGAGGTCAATGAAAACCAAAGGATGAAGAGTAAATAGTAGAGTTATTGATTAGAAAAACCATGCAAAGGGTGGTTGTGCCTCATATCAGGAGGTATGTGTAGTGTCTTAATCCTTGTGGTAGAGCTAAATTAATATGTAATAGAAATGGAAGAGAAACCAATGGAACAAAGCGTCTTGGGTTTATTGATGATAATGAAAGGGAAAACTTTAAAGATTTTATGGTAGCTTTGCCAATGGTCTTGAAATCTTTGATTTTAGACTGACATCATAGATAATATTTTCAATGCAATAGCTTGGCATGTGAGATAAAGGGAACTAGCACATGCAAATAACCACCGAACCATGCCCTTTATAGGTCCATGCCATGCTATTTATAGGACCCCCTTTACTGCATGTTAATCCTGGCCCTTGGCTTGCCTGGTCTTACCTTAGGCCCGATAATTTCCCCCCGCCCCCTTAGAAGCGTTTTTGTTCTGGAAAACAGAAGTGGTGATATCTTCATAAGAACACTAATGTTTTCCATAGTGACATCCTTCATGGATCCAACTGTCCAATTGACCGGAACAGGTTCAAGGAAATCAAGAAGAACATCTTGATTTTCCACATTGTTCTCCGTTTGCAACTAGTCTATATCCAACATAGCGTGTGAACTCTATTTATAACTCACTAGAATATGCTAAACGAGTTACCAAAATTAAGAGCTGTCTAAAAGAATATCTCTTCTCACTTTCCATGAAAGTAACATGCTGACATAACTCATCAACAAAGACGAAGGCCTTGACTTGTTATTATTCTCCACTAGTAAACAATCCCACCATAACTGGTGGTCAAGGTTGGGAATTTGACTGAAACGTGAAGGGACGAAACTTAGTCGCTCACAACATGCTTTGCCTCATGGTAAGAAATATCCAACTAGAGAAATAACTTTTCCAATTGGATTGCTTGGTGCTAACATACGTACTTAGCATATCTTTAGCACAAGATTACCACTTGTAATTTGCCTATCCTCTCCGGATGATTGGTATTAGTGAGGTGTGTTTCCCCAGTTTACAGATAGTCCTCCCAAATTACTGCTAGATTGGGAGCACAATTCCTGGCAACATTGCTCAATAAGCAACAATGTTATAAACAACCAACTTCATTAATGTGAAAGATTGGAAAAGTGGATTGAATAAAATGTAAAATGTTTACTCAACTTATCTATCACTACCCAAATCAAGCCATGACCTCTTGCTGAATACCTTTGCCTTACAAGTCACAAGCCATGCTCAACTTGTCTTTATTGATTGGAAACCTTGCCTACATGTATCAACTATGATTAATCAACTCGAAAAGAATGAAAGAAGTCACCTGTTTCAAGGTTGAGTAGTGTGATAGAATCCGACTTTGGTCATGTCAACTCGTTTCCCTCTTTGGTGTAGCCTTGCTATAATTCACTTATTCTTAGCAAAATGGCCAATCTTGTCAACGCTTGTCTGCACTTGTTGCTGACCTTTAGCACATTGTCGACTTTGTATTATGCTTTGTGCAGCCTTTGCATGTGACCAAAGAACCTTCACCATCCTTGTGTGATCGTGCTTTTGCCGTGCTCAAATAATTTTTTATGGAAACTTGCCATGTATCCCAAACATAATCTCTTGGTTTATATATGGACTAGATTGTGTCGCACTGTGAGCTCGACTCATACATGAGACAAGATTTATGGGAACACCAACATCGCAGCCAAAATATGCCTTTAAAAGACGTGCCAAAACCGTGGGAATACTAACATCGGAGCCAAAATCCACCAAAATATGCCTTCAAAAGACAAGTATATTCCATATGATCTTAGAGCCTAAGGCTATCAAGAAATAGCATAAGGAGTGGCCTTTTGCTTGTTGGGTATCCTAATGAGCTTTGATATCAGTAAAAAAGAAAGGTGGAATTACATTGTGTCTTGTTCACTATTCTATGTTTCTTGCTAGAGACCTCCCAAAACAGCTCTCCAACAAATACAGAAGGCATGCAGAAACTTCTTATGGAAGGGTGGCCCATCCAAAAAAGGCACGGACAAGGTTAGCTTGAAATTTTGTATACTACCTTAAAACCAAGGTGGCTTGGGAATCACCGACATCTCAACAAGAACAGATAACATTATGGAAAAATGGTTCATGAGATCCCTTTTTTCCTCGCACAATGATTGGGTTTAGCTAGTACATAAGGATATCAAAACAATGCCCCTTTGTCTAAGTCTTATTGGGGAAGGATCATCCTATGCCTAAGTCCTGTCGGTGAAGGATGGTCTTATCTTGTGTATGCTTTTAATTGAATATCACCTCTAGAATCTTGAGAAGTTCGTAATTTACTTTCAAAAAATGGATACATGTGTGGCAAGATGTGTGGGACAAAGATAGAAGTGGGATCTTCTCAAAAAGGGATCTAACTTCTAAGTTTTTCCTCTCAATTAATGACACAACCTTTCTTTATTGGTTTTGCTATTTCAAAAAGGGCATGATTAGAAGATTGGATGCGGTGGGATCCAAGATTTACAACATTTGCAATGGCCTTCAACATCTTTACACAATAACTTAACAAAAGGTGGGATCTTCACAAAGATAGTCATAGAAATGGAAATTCCCGATGCTTTGGCAAAACCTCTAGCTCCAAAAAAATCTCCTCTACTATGGCTTATCCTTTACAAAATTTTGTGGATAGGTGACAAGGCTCTCAAGAACGGGATTTGCTAGCACTTCAAATCTACTTCGGTGGACAACAAATTTTGAAGCATTTGGCAAGCATTAAATGTTTTAAATTGTCTTGGAAATAATTTCTTACATATTTACAACATTAAGAAAATGACAAGCGTCGAGTTAATGTCAACCTATGGGTCAAATGCGAGGTGTAGTGGGACATGTAGGCACCTTGGATGATTGATAGCAAGCTGGTTAGGTACACAGTGAAGTGGCCATTGGTCGACTGCCAACAAGCATAGTAGACATCCGTCAATAGAGAGCATACATCTGGATCCACCAATATAGGAAAATAGAGGTTGGAGGTTTAGTGACCTACACCTTAAATAGTAAATTAGTAATTGAGTACTAGGTAGTCAAAGTGTTGATGGATCTATTGAGATGATGCAAGGTCACTCCCATGCTTACAAGACACACACACACGCGCGCGCGTGCACACACACACACACACACACACACACACACACACACACACACACACACACACACACACACACACACACACACACACACACACACACACACACACACACACACACACACACACACACGCTCACTCACTCAACTTTGATGAGTAATTAGAGGCCTTAATCAAAGCTAAAACAAAGAACCGCCAACCTTACGTGTTATACCGAATTTAAACTATACTTGAAAGAGGTTTGAATGAGTTTACTGATGCTAAGAAAATCTTACAACCTAATCATGTTATTAGGATTAATTAGGTTCTAATCTCAAGAAAATGCTATACCTACTCTGATATGATGTGAGAATAAATCATAGATTTGCGACTACATAGAGAGAAAAACAAAATTGAGTATAAATAAAAATGAATACAATGGATAATGCCCAAACTCTAAGTAGTGTTGCCAATATAGTTCTCCATGAGTAGGAGTGCACCTCTTAAACAAAATACAGCCTTAGATGATAGGCTAGCTAGACTTGGTAGGCCAATACAATTAGGGTAACCTTATTTAAAAGTTACCCTAATTGTAACTCTTCCCTCTTGCAAGATTAAGACTATCACCACATGGACTGAACCCAAACTTATTTGAGAGGTGCATGGCTTTCTTGGGATTAGCAGGATGGAAGTGTACCTTCATTAAAAGATATGTTAGCATAGCTTCTCCAGATACCAACACACTTAAGAAAGGCAAAACATTTACTTGAGCAGACATGTTATAATGAAAAGATCAAAATGGGTATTTTGGAGCCTTCTTGTGCTCCATATTCAAACATGCGGTTCACATTTCCAAAGAAAAATGATTATTTACGCTTTATTGAGGATATGCAACTTGTGAATAAGGTAACAATTAGAAATATGGGTATCGGGCCAGATGTAGATGAGTTTGTAGAGGCATTTGCAGGAAGGGCAATATATTCTATGGAAAATTTTTACTCAGGGTATGATCAGTTCCAACTAGCAACGGAAAGCAGGGTCTTGACTACCATGAGGACACCTTTGGGTTTGGTAAGGATGTGCACCTTACCTCAGGGAGGAACTAATTCAGTTGCACATATGATGAATGGTATGAACAAAGTCCTACATGATTTCATACCTCAAACTACAATGCCCTTTCTTGATGATGTGACAATTAAAGGATGTGATGTAAGTGATATAGATGTGGCTCTAGACTTGAGCGGGTGTCCCAAGTATGTGGAATCATATCAATGATTGTGATCAGATCTTGTCAAGGTTGGAAGACCTTACTTTGTCTGGGCAAAAGTTAGTGTTTGGTGCGAAAGAAGTTCGTATTGAGGAACATGTGCGGGCCATATGGTAGAAGGCCTTGTCCAACAAAGATTGATGCGAATCAAATAATGAAAGAGACATGTATTAATGTAACTAAGAAGAAGTTCTTGGGTGCATGCGTGTTCTATGTTATCTAGATTCCACATTATGTGCATGTGGCATAACCTTTGTATCAACTTTTGATAAAGAACCAAAAGTTTCAATGGGAAGAAATGCACACCCATGCCATGAGAAAACCAAAGAAGTTGTTGCTTCTGTCTCCAACTTTGAGGAAAGTAAACTATGAATGTGGAAGACATGTAAATGTGACAATGGATACTAGCCCCACAAGTATTGGATGGGCGATTGGGCAAGATGATGATGATGGCAAGCGATATGTGGTGTGATTTGCAGCAAAGGTCCTAAGTTCTCATCAACGCAACTATCCACAGGTAAAAAGAGACTTATGGGGAGTAGTTACAACATTGAAATGTGACAAAGAGTATTTGATAAAGCGAAATATAATAGTGGAGATTGATTGTCTACCCGTCCTTGGAATGATCACAAGCTGATCAACTCCCGCAATTGCTATGTTGAGATGAATTGCCTACATAAAGTCCTTGAATCTAGAATTTAAGCATATTGCAAGGAAATATAACCCATTTGCGGATATGCTTTCAAGAGCAAGGTATGGAAATGAAGACGACATGGTTGTCGATGGCGATGATGTAGGCACGAGGTTCAATAGTATCTCTCATGCCAAGGGTGATCATGTTTGCCTATCAAATGCACTTGATCAGTGATTTACAGAGGACCTATATCAAGGTGACTAGTTGCTCAGGGGACGCTATTTAATCATTTTGACAAGGCAAGAAGGGCGGACTAATCAAGAATTCAAAGGAATATGGAGAAAGGCCTATGTATACTTTTTTGAAAGATGAGTTCTTATAGAAGCGTCCACAACAAAGAAATGGAGTGCCGTTGAGAGTTGTGAATGATAAGGATGCTCAAAAGGAGCTTATGAACAAGTTTCATGAGAGTCTTTATGCTGGACATAGAGGTGTATGGGCCACCTTTACTAAAATGAAAGAGAGATATTGGTGAAAAGGTATGTATAAAGATGTATCTCACTTTGTGGAGTCTTGTGAAACCTGTTAAATGTATTTAAATGTACTTCATCGTGATGGGTTGCACCCTACTTACCCATTGGCCATGCACTATAAGTGGGTAGTAGATTTGGTGACAATGCCATTGGGCTGAAGCTTATGGTAAATGAGATACATAGTGCTTACAGGGGAAGATTTTGTTGGAATTAGGGTTGTAGGAAAACACACACAGCTTGGAGAAGACAAAGGAAGCTCAAGGCACACAATAGAGAATGTTTTACTTAGTGTGCAATGGAAAGATTGATAGCCCTATAATGATGGGCATATATACAATGCATGGGGGGGAAAACCTCCTAAAGAGGGAAAAAATGCCCTGGTGGTCCTAAGTGTGTTCACACACATCACTACCACATGTATATGGTAACAAACTCCCCCTGAAGTGATGCGGTGAACGAGAGTTGGCACATAGAATAAAGCGAAGAGCCATGCCCTGAGAACATGAGCAGTCCACAAAGAGGAGTAAGCCCAAAACTTTTCTAAAAGCTTCAAACTTCTCACGAGACAATGCCTTTGTGAAAAGATCTGCAAGGTTGTCCTATGTTGGCACATAAGCCAAGCTGATCTCTCCAGCTGAGAGCCTCTCCCTGACATAGTGGTAATGCACCTCAATGTGCTTTGTGCGAGCATGAAAAACTGGGTTCCTTGCAACTGGCAATGCGCTTTGATTGTTAGTCTAGATAGTGTTGGTAGTGTCTTGTCCAACACCCAACTCAGCCATAAGGCGTCTGAGCCATACACACTCAATCGTAGCTATGAAGACTGCCCTGCACTCAGACTCATAATTGGAAGTGGCCACAGTAGGTGGCTTCTTGCTCAACCATGATATGCATGAGCTGCCAAGCATGAAACAAAAACCACTTATGGACACTCGTGTGTCAAAACAACGAGCCCAATTTGAGTCAGAAAAAGCATGTAAGTCTGGCGGCAATGATATATTAGGAAAAGTTTGGGCTCAAATTTGGGCCTTGTAAGAAATGCCATGTCAACGTAGAGAGAGATAATAGAAAATTCATTTGTACCATTTTTCATACATATTTTCAAAAATTTGAATATCTTCTTTATGTAAGGTACATTTATTAAAAAACCCAAAAAGTATTCCAGCCATGAGAACATTTCACTGTGCATGGCCGCTACTGAATTCAATGCTGAATATCTCAATCTTTTGCATTTTTTAAAACTAAGCTCTGTTTCCTCGCCTCTTTCTTCCCCCCCATTCCCTCGTGCGTTCTCTCATATGCGTGCAATACACAAATTTTCCATTCTTCTATCGCCCCCACCTCCTTCCACACACAATTTCAATCCGTCATGTCTCAGTCAACACTTGTACCTTCTACGAGGAATAGGAGAGATGTATATCACATGCACATAGAGATCTCACGAGAGTATGAACCCCTCTCTAAGAAAAACATATAGCTGACGCTTTTTGAAGATTCGAAGGAGAACTTAAGATCACAAGGGATGAAAAATGTGGACCTTTGATTGGACGGCAGAATGTATCCAAAGCATCCGGTCACAAACTCCACTCCACCTTTTAAGGATATTACATCCTTAGTGAACTATGTCAGAGATGGCCACCATGGCTTGTATGCCTACACTAAGTAGTTGGTTGCAAGAAATGATGTTCAGGTGTCTGCCACATCATCAACTTAGTTCACGCCGCCCCACTAGACAGAGCCACCGGACGCCACCAGAGTTGGCGTGCCACCGTGCTTTCGCCTTCTCTGGCCAAAATGCCATCGGACCATGCTCCCATCGCCACCAGCACAGTGCCCAACTGGAAACACCATAGCCTCACCAAGGGGAGCTCTCCTCACACCTCCACATGACTAAAGGGGCGCCCCATTGTGGGTTATATAGCCTTCGTTTACGAGCTGCAGTCCCCCATGTGGAATTTAGATCCACCATCTGGTGCCCTCTCGTCAAATTCCCTCCATGCCTTCAAAAAAGTTCAAAAATACTTTTTATAAAATTCCTCATGCAACCCAACCTTTTCCCCCCTGCTTGTCTTGCCTGTCAATTGTCACCTGGTGATCCAATTGCCGAGCCGCAAAACCCGCCAAAAGCTCTCATGGTTGGATTTGCTCCTCCACGACTTTTCCGCCCTTCAAGATTTCCCAAGGCCCCGAACCGAGGCCGCAAAAGCGAGAAAATCATATGTAGCCAACTCCGAGTAACTGCACCCCGACTTCCAACTGCTTTATCTTTCTGCTCCGAGCTCCGTTCGACGAGCAGTTAGTTCTTGTTAGCTCCATACACTACATAGAACCTTCTCAAACTCTGTCCAAGCCCAAAAAATACCAGATGGCACAAATCCCCATGCGGTCAAGTGGGCACCAACCCGCCCCCTAGAAAACTTCAACTGGCCATAACCTGCAATCCGTAGCTCTGAAGATCAATCTGAAAAGACAAGTAGGCTCCATAAATCAAGCACTACACGCCTATATACTGACATCCACTTGGGTCACCTATCGCCAGCTATCGTGCCCGATAAGAA
The DNA here is from genome assembly GCF_014529385.1 of Adiantum capillus-veneris. Lineage (NCBI taxonomy): Eukaryota > Viridiplantae > Streptophyta > Polypodiopsida > Polypodiales > Pteridaceae > Adiantum > Adiantum capillus-veneris. The sequence goes on from NC_140937.1 coordinate 775,943, forward strand.
TCTGCAACACACCGCACCTTCAAACTTAAATATCTTGGGCTCCATAGCTTGATTTGATGAGACGTCTGGAGCTGCTCCTTCAGCACCACAAGTTCTACATTTTTAGGCCCAAATATTTCACCTTAAAGCTCCTTCATCTGCTCCTCAAATTAGCCCCCTTTGGAGCCTTTCTTGGCCTTTAAACCGCATTAGCCATACGTCTTCGCTGCTACATGTCTGTTCATAATCTTTCTAGCTGCTCTATCCTTTTGCCATGCTTTTGCTAGCCTGCAAATACCTGCCCATGCCATCTTCTATGGTCGACCAACTTTGGCTACACCATCGTCTCTTCTCTCTCTCTCTCTCTCTCTCTCTCTCTCTCTCTCTCTCTCTCTCTCTCTCTCTCTCTATATATATATATATATATATATATATATATATATATATATATATATATATATATATATATATATATTTCCGTTTAGCAGTTCTTTCAATTGAAGTAAAGTGTCCCTTCTATTTGTGCGGAGTACTAGATCTAAGCTAAATCCTTAAACACTTCATCTACACTTGAGAAGGCCTCACTTCAAAGAGCATCTGGATGCAAAGTGTTGGATAGAGTTGGACTCTCGGGGAGTTGCAGCTTTACAAAGCATTAATAAAGAAATACCAAAAGGGGTGCCAGTATTTGTGGCCAATGCGGCTTGGCTCAAAAATTTGTCTTGCCGTGTTGACTCTCTCTCTCTCTCTCTCTCTCTCTCTCTCTCTCTCTCTCTCACACACACACACACACACACACACACACACACACACACACACACACACACACACACTCACTTCTCTCTCTCTCTCTCTCTCTCTCTCTCTCTCTCTCTCTCTCTCACTCACACACACACACACACACACACACACACACACACACACACACACACACACACACACACACACACACACACGCAATGTATCCTCACCTTCAAGGACAAAGAAGAGTGACTAAGGTTGCTCCGCCAATCTTGCCTCCTCAAGGAAAAAAACCTTTGGATAATTGAAGAATTAACTACGAATCAACTAAAGACAAAAGCAAGCGAGTGCAAGAAGATGCATGAAGCCAGCAAACAAGGCAAATGGGTAGTCTATCAAAGTGGCGAATCCATCATTCAAGAGTTTTGAACTCCCGAACCGGCTTTCCCCCATCCAACCCCTCTTAGTTTTTGTTCTTTTCCTTCCTCCTGGGTGGCCAATGGATCCTCAGTCCTTAACTGATATGTACCCAACGCATTCATTTAAAAGCAGCGTTGTAATGTTTTACCTTTTTGTTCCCAGAGGACATATATGACCTCCGTGGACGATAATTCAATCTCTCTCTCTCTCTCTCTCTCTCTCTCTCTCTCTCTCTTCAAGTTCATTGATTTTTCAGTTTCTATTCATGTGTTGCTCTTGATTTCTTGCTTGGAGTGTCCAAGCCTATAATAGTGGTATCAAAGCTGAGAACAATTCTTCTTTTGTTGAGGATTCAATACTTTCTACAATACACATGGGTTCTCATGGAGAATCTGACAAAGACAAAACCCCTCCAACCTCTGGTCTACAGGAAGATGAAGAAAAGCCGAGTCCCAGTGTGGGAACAAAAGAAACCAATGGAGATTTTGGCAAATCTCTTGTGGGGAATATCGACAAAGTGGAGTAAAAATGTCAATTGCAAGTTGACAAAAGTGTTCCAAAGGCCCAAAATATGTGAATCATTTGAAGGCTTATCTGATTGATGAGATTCATTTGAGATGGCGAGAGGCCGTCGAATCTCATCTCAAGACGGTAAGGAAGAAATCAAGTGTAGAAAAGTGGAAATTGTACTCGTAGAAATAGTTGGACAAAGCGCTTGAAAGAAGGCGAACCAGTTAAGGAAAGGCTTAAAGCACTCTTGGAAGACGAGGAACAGAAACCGTACTCACACTTGGAGAGGGATTAAGGTGGACCCCCCGAGTGTCACCAATTTGTTACTTGGATTGGATTTATCACTAATGCAACAGATTACTCCTCTCCTCCTATTCCTCAAGAGCAAAGGGTTCCATTGGAATTTGACACGGCTTTTTCTTGTTGGCAAGGTTGTAAGCCTGGGAAGGAGCTGTTCCTTCATTGGATTCATGCTCAAGTTCCACAGACACGTGGCCCATGGAGCCCTTCCACCAGCTGGATTTTCATAGAGATGCGTAGAGTAAGTGTGAGTAGGAGATGGGAAGGACAATTTTACTTTGAGCCTGCTTCAGTCTTGGGAGTAGCTGCGGAGTATGCACACACACACACACACACACACACACACACACACACACACACACGCTAATTTGTGTAAACTACTGATGATGTGGTAGCTAAACGACACCCACAAAAAGCCTTGCGGTGCCACGTGGTAGACTATTCGGGTTTCTACGTTTAACATTGCTAAGGTGGCAGGTGTACAAATTTTCTTGATTCACGTTGGCAGCTTTGGACGCAAGATTTTGGACCAGTTGCCTTTTGAGTTTAAAGCTTTTTATGTAACTCCTGTTCATAGGCCAAGGGCCTTTCAATATGTACCGATGGCTCATTCTTTGGCACTCTTCCGGGTGAAGATGCACAAAGCGTGAGTACCGGCATTGTAATGAGTTTGAGCAATATAAAGAAATACCAAATACCAAACGGGGCGCCAAGGTTTGGGATCAGTGCTCTCTTGGGGTGAAACTCTGCCACTCCCGGTCTTGTTTTGTGCATCTCTTTCAGTCCAATTGCTATTTGAAGATCTTAAAGTTGTTTAGTTGGTTCTTTTTTGTCGGCATGTGGTGCCCCCCGTCCCCGTGACACTGGTCCAAATGGGCAGTCCCCATATAATATCATGGATGAGGACATAGAACATTATTCTTGAATGGGAGATGTCTTGCTTGCTTGGGACTTTAATGCAAGTACAGAATTATTGCAAGCTTCATTTTTTGAAACCTCTACAGCTGACTTTTGCGAATATGATAATGTGGATCTCAGGATTGAGAGAGTCTCTCAAGATAAAACAACATATGGAAAATATATTTTAAAGATGGGGGCTACGCACGCACTAGCCATTATTAATGGCATAGCCAGATGCCCATGCTCAAGAGCGTTCACATCATACAATCCATGTCTACCCATCAGAGTCAATTTACAAAGCAAACTAAAGAGGTATACACATCTGAAATTTTCATTGACAGTGTTGACGCAACAACTTACAGATGCTCTCCATGCAGTTGCAAAAATAGCCTTTTCCCACTCTCACGGCGCGGGAAGAAAAAGTAAGGTTGCTAGACCCTGAAATAGCTAGTATGACGATGAATGTTGAGAGATGAAGAACAAACTTCACAGAGAGGTAGTGGCAAGGATCATTACACATAGACAGCCACAGATAAGCTTTTGTTAGATATCGAGAAGCTCAGCATCGTGGAAGCCATCTCCGGTCTCTAGTCACCCATAATAGGTGAAAACCAATTGACTAAGAAGGATGTACACGTATCTCACACGGAGTTGAACCCTGCATCAAGGCTGTGATAAGCTGCACCTTTATCACCACTGCGCTACACACACATGTGTGCCTATAAGATATGAGCAGATAATGATAGCTTTAAGCTGTATACTGGCACCTCCAAAAACTGTGTGATCGGCTGTGGCAACCACCCCGATACTTATTCACTACCTGACAGATAACATTTGGGCGCCTTGTAAGGCAAAAGAAGCAAAGCTTTCTAGCCTGCCTTGAGCAGGGCTATATGAGCTTTTCTTAAGCTAGGACTCCAAAGAAGCATGGTGGCTCTTTGAAGATCAGCGAGCTCCCATACCGATTACCTCTACGGAGACTTGGGGGCATTATGCGAGTAGTCTATATACAGTACCAAATCAGCCCCCTCTACCATTACAATTGGGGCCCCGCCCTTAGATTTATACATTCTTTACTTAGAGAATGAGACACAAAGCCATTGATAGACTACATATAGCAGAGCATATGACCATAAGGGGTTGGCTTTCTGAACATTTGTGGCATGCACAAGGTACGTTGGCACGTTTCCTGGTAAACATGTTTAACGGAGCCGTAGTTGAGGGCTTCCCCAAGAGTTGGAGCTCTAACATCATTGTGCTGATATTCAAGAGGGGGGATCCTACGTCACCTATGCACAATCATGATATGCCATACATTGGCTAAGATTTATGCTTCTGTGCCTGAACACGAGCTTGATCGTTTGGCAGAGAAGGAGGATGTAAGAGCACGTGGGCAGGCTAGATTCAGAAGAGGTTTGGCTACCCTTGATCACACATTTACTCTTCAAGCGATCATCGAGGAGGGTCAAGTGTGTGGGTAGCGTATCTATTATTGCTTTTTTGACTTCTACAAAGCCTTTGACATAGTGCCTAGAGCAAGAATGATGCATAGACTATATGAGCTTTGTGTTCCAAGTGAGATTACATGGGATTTCCTTGCACTGTACAAGACATTAACATATAGAGTGTGCACATCTAAAGGCCTCTTAGAGATTATTGACTCTTACATTGGAGTGAAACAAGGCCGTGTCACAATCTTGCACACCCCAAAGAGAATCACTTAAAATAATTCACAACTTCAAGATTTGAGTCGACACAACCCGACATAGTTCTGTGTCCAGAGGTATTGGCCCCAAAAGCTGGCGCCCCTTTTGATATTTATTTATTATATTAATGATTGAGCAACGTACAACACCCGAGGGGTCTTCTATTCTCAGACTTTGGGTCTAGATGCTCTCAAGAGTGAGGTCCTTAAGGGTCGATTTATTCTTACAAGGGATATTGCCAAATGTAGAGTCCCAAAAGCCAAAGGTCCACAAATTATTCAGCTGTCTTCAATTGAACATAACTCCCAAACGAAGCCAAAATAGCCCAAGTCCGTCTCACACAATCTTGTTGCCCTCGCTGCGCTCTTCGACGGCTATGTGATGGAAAATTTCCATAGCCTGCTCTGATTTGCTAAAGATCAACCTGCAAAACAGCATTTTCTACAAAAATGATGCAAAAACAACAAATCCCACTTTTTCCTTAATCTTTGGCCCTCAACGGCCATCAAAACAACAAAATCTCTAAAGACTCAAAGAACCAAAATTGTTTCTTATAACGCAGGCTTCAATCGCTTCATACATCACTTTTTCAAAATCCCACGTTAACACCTTCAAAAATACCCCAGAAAGTGCCTTCCGCATCAAAAAATTTTATTGGACGAAAACAATCCACACATCCTCCTACATAGTGGAGTAACTTTAAAACGACCAAAACTTCCTAGAAAAACAAAATTTATTACTAAAACACCTCAAAATCAAGTCCTGTTACAGTGTCTGTACTACCCGCAGGTGGTCATGCCGCATCATCATATTGTGATAGGTGAGGCCCCCCTTAGGAATTGGCAAAGGAAATCCCTTTCTATAGAGAGCACTTTCTTCACACTTCCAAAGATGGTTTTGTTGCACAATCGAGATACATGGACTCACACCTCTCACATGGGTTCCAATGTGTGATAGGTCAGTTTCACACTTCCTCTCATCGGCTACACATAGAGACATGAAGATATACTTCGACGCCAACAGAGGACCGGATATGTGAGCTATGTGAAATTGAGCTAGAGATGGAGGAACACTATATCTGTGGATGTTCAGTGTATTATGAGATTAGGGGACATTTTCATTGTCTCTTCAGAGATGGCTTCGGGTCCTTGTCTAGGGTGATGGATCACGCTGATCATAGATGTCTTGGGATTATCCTGTTGGAATTACGGTGACACAGATAGGACTTACTACAGAGGATGAGGTGGTCCACGTGGGGGCCCATCCAAAGGACAATCACATACTACTTCCAGAGCAACCCTCCTTAGGCAGCACAAACATGTATAGTGTGAGATTTGTCCTAGAGTACAAGAGTATGAGTCAAGGAGAGGAAAGGTGGAATTATCCACATGTAGTGGTGCAAGGTTGTAGAGCTACTTAAAGCTCATTTCATGAACGAATTAACACAAGTATATTTTGCATTACATCTCTCTTGTTTATAGTGAGTTTGTGATGGCTTAGCAAATACTCAAGATCATGTTTATGAGTCCAAGTTAATTGAGCTTGGAACCTAATTCGCTTGAGTGATAATCCAGCCAACACACACTCCCTTGTGTGCACTATGTTTCTCTTTCATCCACCCTAGCTAGCACAATCCCATTTCCATCAAGTGGTATCAGAGCTTTAGTCTATGCTAGCTAGGTTTGTCATTATGATTTTGTGTGTTAGTTATTAGCATCCTCATTAGAGTAATTATTATTTCTTAATCGTTGTTACAACCCATTGGAATTTTCATAACTAGTTGCATATCTCTCTAATTGAACCCTAATATAGCTATGTGTGGGCATGTCCTTGGCACACCCAAGAGGTCACAACCCTCCATGGCTAGGTAGACTTGATTAGGGAGAGAATTAGTATCCAATTGAGCACTCTCATTTTCATTTAAGATTGATTAGCATGCAACTAGGAAATCACATTTGGTGATTGGATGAACAAAAATCCTCAAATTTATCTTATTTTTAAGTCACAACTAATTCTTCCACTTACATGTTTTAAAAGAATTAATTGTGTGTGCATATCATACTCCGCAATAGCTTTTTGAGGAGTCCTCAACCTTTGCAATACGAGCTTAGGAGCTTAGGAACCTCCTATCTCAAGGTTTTGGCTCACACTCCCCTAAGGATGATGCTCCCACCTGCAACATAGTACAACCACCCATAAGGGTCTGCTCCCATAGAGCAACCTGCAACAAACCTGAAGCATCAACAAAGGCTTATCGTCAAACATCAAATGAATAGGCTTCTCAAGACAAACTTCAAAAGCTTCCTTGAGCAATAAAAGAGGATGAGTTTTTTTTGTGAAGAGTGGCTTCACTTGGGTGAAGAGGAGCTTCACAAAAATTCAAAGGGAATTCTCTCTCTCTCTCTCTCTCTCTCTCTCTCTCTCTCCCCCTTCCTCTTTTATTAACATTAAAATCTTGCATAACTTGCAAATAAATGTTCTATCATCTCCTAAGGGGTGTATGTGTAAAGAGATAGACATTGGCTAGGAGAGTCTCCTAAGCTAAGACCCATCTATTAGCACAATGGAAGACAAGGGACTTGGGAAATTTAATGGGGAGGGCTTTCATACTTGGAAAACCAAGTCGAAAGGCTACTTAATGAAAAAGCAATTGTGGGGAGTAGTCAAGCCAACGCTCATTGATCTGACATCTACTACTGGTACACAAGTTTTGACACACGCTATGAGTACACAAAATCAAGCCAAGGACACTTTATTCTTGATTGTGATACCTCATCAACTGCATGGGAAGGACTAGAAAAAAACTTTGGAGCTAGGAAAAATAAGAGCAAAGTGAGCTTAAAAGAAGATCTATAAAAATTGCCAATGGAACATAACAAAGATATTGCAAGCTTAGTTAATGGACTCAAAAGCATGACCACACAACTAGCTTATGTAAACAATGAAGTACCATTGGAGGAAAAATTTTCGGTTCTTCTAGTAGCCTTACCACCTACCTTTGACCAGATAATGACCATCGTTGAGGAGAAGGATCCAACACCAAATTTTCAAGATTTCATCAACTCTTTAATGTCCAAAGAAAAGAAGTAAGTGAGGAATGCTATTTATGGGGGAGGAGATTTTGTAGTTAGCTCTAGTAACAAAACTTGTTTCAAGTGTGGCAAAGAAGGGCACATAACAAAGGACTCTCTAGCATCAAAAACTTGCAGCATTTGCGGGAGGAAGGGTCACCTTCCTTCCAAGTGTTTCAAGAGGGAAAAAAGAAGCACCAACAGAAAGCCAAGACCCAAAGTGTATTTGGCAGAAGAAGATAAAGATGACGATGAAGAAGGAGGAGGCAATAGCCTTCTAGTTTACGACGACATTCTCTAGATTTTTTGTTTTGCCTTTCCCCTTCAGTTGTATTTTTTTGGAGATAGCTTGGACTAGCTTGGTCTCAATTTTATACATCTGTTCAAGGGGTGTCATAAAATCTAATAACTAACCAACCCAAATGATTTTTTCATATTAAACTGATCATTTAATGTGGGCAAATAAACAAGAACAAGGGTTAGAATATAGACATGTGCTTATGGATCTATCTCAACATGGGGCCATGGTTAAAGGGGTCCAAACGAGAGATGGTCTGTCAAAGAGAAGGGATAGCTGATGGAGCTGAAAGACCTTAGGGTTAGATTCATTAAAGACCTCCAAAGGTTAGTGTTAAAGTCCTTTGACCTTAGGCTAGATAGGGTTGTGCTTGAGGTGGGAGCCCGGCCCAAGCTTGAGGTGCTTCTCGTGCTTGCTGACTAAGGTGCTTGAGGTTCTTAATGACTAAGGTGCTAAGGTGCTCCATGACTAAGGTGCTTAAGGGGTTCAAGGTGTTCCCTAAAGTCAACATGATTAGTACTCAATGGGGGGGCAAGCCCTCATCGTAGGAGCATGCGAGCGAACACACACACCCTCACACAAGGAAAGCTTGGTCTAAAGAAGCAACAAGGACACTTGTCAAGTTCCTCTCCATGTTGCCCTCATGGTGTGCCTAAAGCCTATTGGTTGGCTTCTCAAGGGGTGTAATGATAATTTTCCTAATCTAATTAATTGTTTAGGAATTTATCAAGTCCTCTCTCTCAAAGGGGAAAGGGGAACACTTGTCCCAAGGCTAGCAACTCTGCATGTGATTGGTTAGGCTTGAAGGGTTTCCAATCAAATTCTTTCAAGAGCTACAAGGGGCGGTTGACCAAGGAAGCTAGGGGATAGCTTGGGGGGTATACTCTCCCAAACACACACACACTCTCTCATTGTGTGAGGTGCAAAGTACAAGACCTCCATCTCCTTCTCCAAGCTTGCTAAGAAGTTGAGAGCCTACACCAACACTCTTCACTATGGAATGCAAATCCAACCAAGAACCATGCTTCAATGATTAATTTTTCCATCTTCTCCATCTTCATTACTATGCTATTATGTATGCTAAGCAAGAAGAGTGATGATAAGTGAGGAACTATTTCTTTCTCCTATGAATGTTTCTTCTTCTTCTTCCCTACCCTCTTTCCCCGCTAGCTCTCTCCACCTTCAAAGGTGTTTGAGGCCTTGGGACTGAGGCTAGGGATATTTAATGATTTTACCAAGGATTATGTTATGCTTGTGATGCATGAAGTTTCCCATATTCATTGAATCACCTAGGTCACAAGGAACACAAAGATTGTATTGTACCAAGTCTCTATCTATGTGAGAATCTATAATACAAAAGCCTATTGGAGGGGGGACCAGTTCCACATAAATCTGGTCCTCAATTGTGGTTGTGTTCTCTAATTCTCTCTTGAAAAGTATTGTTCATGCCAAGTTACTTAAATATATGGTTATTTTGCTACCGCTAATTAAGTTCACCCTCTATGTTCTCAAAGTAGTCTCATGAAAATTCTCACTCTAATTATCTTAATTCTGCAATTCTCAAAGTTCATAGGAGCTATTGGTTTCTCTTTTCTTAATTAAGAAGAGAGGTCCTTAAGTTGTCCATGAAAGTTTGGGCATGTTCATTGCAATAGGGTAAGTGGGACATGGATCTATTATCTTGGTTGAGAAGGACTTAGTTTGATATACATCATTGGGAGCTATAGTCTTAATAGTAGAGCCTCTTGCGGATTGCCTTTGGCTTAACCATTATTGAGCTACGAGCAAGCTCCATAAGAACCATAATCAATCTTTGCAATCAACAGTATCTAAACCATGGGTGTGATTGCTTGAGAACTAATTTTTAAAGGGAAAGAAGAGTAGAGATTAATGTTTTTGAGGGTACTACAGCACAAAGTAAATTATACATAAGTTTGATTAGCATGGCTATCAATAACGAAGAGAGTAGAATGAACATTGATAACTTTGATTTTTCACATGAAGGTGCTAATGATGATGCCCTTAATTATCTTGTTACTAGGTTGCAGCAAGCTATGGGCAACCCTATTTTGCAAGCCAAAGTTACTCAACAACTTCGTGCTTATGGGATTTCCCTTCCTCTCCAAGAGGAGAGGGAGCTTAATAGACCTCTTGATGAGAATCCCAAAAGAAGACTCTCTCTCGTAAGAGAGGAGGAATCCAAAGAACGAGAAAGAAGTGAATCCCTAAGTTCCTCTGAAGATGTGCCTCCACGAAGATGGTGGTCTGGACGGTTGCCAACTCCTCCCAAGAGGAAATGGTCAACCCATAGTCCTTCTCCTCGTCACTCCAAAAGGGAAGAGAGGAAACAAAGGAAGAAAAAGGCAAGAAAGAGGTCACCCTCTTTCTCCTTCTTCTTCACCTTCCTCCTCTTCCGACGAAAGCAACAACTATTCTCCTTGAGAATACGAGAGGATAGGACATCAAAAATCCTACTCTGCATGGAGAAGGTCCCAAAAGCTCAAGAAGTTCAAAGAGAGAGGAAAGAGTATCTCTTTTCTTACCTATGATGTCACTTTTGGTGCTACCAACAAAGTATTGGCCTTCATCCATCAATGTGATGCGGCCTTTGGAGATGAGGGATTCACGAAGCCCTCCAAGATACGCCATGCACCTATGCACTTCCAAGGATCTGCTCGTCAATGGTGGACTAGACTTCGTGGAAACGGACAAGCCCCAAAGACATGAAAAACTCTAGGAGTTTCCATCATGAAGAAATTCCTTGCAAGCGTTGCAAAGGACAAAGTGCTTACCGAATGGCAGAGTTTGAAGATGCTCTCCAATGAGTCTATTCAAAAATATGTGGAAAAGTTTTGGGATTTACATCTCAAGGCTACTATCTTTCAAAAGATAGACTTTGCCGAGAAAAAGAAACAATTTTGTGCGGGATACCTGAAAAAATGGACGAGTATGTCAATTCCCAATGGCCTGGTTCTATCACCAAAGTAATCCACCACAGTATGGTTGCTTCATGCATCAGTTTCCAACAAGGGGCTAAAAGGAATGCCAAGCCCATGGAAAGCAAAGATAAAAATGATGCAAAGGGGAAAAACAATGCCCAAAACTCTTCCCAAGGCAATTTCAACAACAACATCAACAACAATCGGTCCAAGGAGAAGGGAGTTTACAAAGGTAAAAACAAACTCTGTCGTGAAGAGCTAGAAGCTTTTCATAAGGACCACAAATTCTTCAAGTGTGTGGAGCAAGGACATGGCTACCGTTCTTGTCCCAAAAGAAATGTCTGCAATGAGACTCCTAGAGCTTCCATGGTTGAAGGTCCAAAAGAGGATGCTCATTGCAAAGGATCAACTATCTCCTATGCTTGGGGAAAGGTAAGGAAGCATGATGCCTTCATCTTGTTTGACCCTCGATCTACTCACAACTTCATATCAACAGATTTGGACACTAAATTGGCATTCAAGCTTTTGAGATGGGAGATACTGTAACTACCGATGGAGCTTTCAAGGGACAACAAGCCTGAGCCGTTACTCACTTGATTGCGAAGTTGAGGCTTCATGTCCAAAGCTACGTCGACAAAGAAGACTTTTTCATCTCTCCTCTCCAACATGAGGATGTATCCTAGGGGCACCATGGTTCAACCTCATGGCTGCCAACCTGAAGTTCCTTGAAAAGAGAATTTACTTCACCTACAGGGAAAATAGCATGTATATAGATGCTAATGAGTCCAGTCCTACTATACCACTTGTAACTTCACCTGCTTTTGATAAGTCAATGAAAAGCTGAGTTTTTGCGTACATGATTTTTGTTAAAGAGTCTCTAAATGACGCTAATGTTTTATCAAATGAAAATGGTGGGAATCAAGAAGATTTAGAATTTTCTAATTTTCTAAAAGGATTCCAAGATGTTTTTATCGATGATATCTCTTTGGACTTACCTTTAAAACGAGGGGATGATGACCATTGAATGGAGCTCCTACCAAGAATCTCACCGCCTAACAAGACTCCTTATTGAGTTTCCTAAGCTTAACAAGAGGAGATCATGAGGCAAGTACAAAAATTGATAGAAATAGGGATGGTGAGGCCTAGCTCCTCTCCCTTTTATTCTCTAGTCCTTTTAGTGCAAAAAATGATGGTACATACCGCATGTGTGTGGACTATCGAGCACTAAACATATCACTATCAAAAATAGATTTCCCATATTGCAGGTAGAAGATCTGTTTGATAAGCTACAAGGCTCTAACTACTTCAATAGGATTGACCTTAAAAGTGGCTACCATCAAATAAGGATAGTGAATGAAGGTATTCTAAAGACCACGTTTCGTACAACATTTGATCTTTATGAATATCTAGTTATGCCTTTTGGCTTGATTAATGCACCAGCCACGTTCAATTGTTTAACGGAGAAAGTCTTTAGATCCCACCACAAATTCCCTGGAGTACTCTTTGATGATATCATCATCTACTCTAAGTCCTTGAAGGAACACAAGCAACATCTCCAGGTGATTTTTCAAGCTTTGAGGGAGAACAAGCTTTTTATCAATCAAAAGAAGAGTGAATTTTTCCTTCAAGATAGTCAATACTTAGGTCATAGTATCTCTCAAGATGGTATCCGTATGGATCCATCAAAGTTGGAGGTAATAAAAGAATGGCATAATCTAAGGAATCTACATGAGCTAAGAAGCTTTATTGGAATGTGTGCATACTATAGACGCTTCATAGCCAAATTCTCTCAAATAGCAAGACCATTACATGACTTAAAAATGAAGAACGTTAAGTACTCATAGATTGCTAAAGAGAAAAATGATTTTGACAAGCTCAAAGAGAATCTTACATCCCAACCAATGCTTATGATTCCGGATCTCTCAAAGCCATTTGAGGTCCAATGTTATGCTTGTGGTGATTGCCTTGGAGCAGTCTTGCTTCAAGAAGGGCATGCCATAGTATATGAGAGCCGAAGGCCCAATGCCAATGAACGGGTCTTGGGCATATATGAAAAAGAGCTTTCAGCTGTTCTCCATGTCCTAGGACACATGGAAGCACTACCTATTGGGAACTCCATTTATTTTGCAAATGGACCACCAAAATCTCAAGTACTTCATGACACAAACCAAGATTTCCGACAAACAAATGAGGTGGAAAAATATTCTTTTGAAATTTTATTTTCATATTGCTCACATTGCTGGTAAGCACAATCAAGTGGCCAACGCACTTTCACGATGACCGAGAGTCAATGCACTATCTATAGCATTGACCAAGAGTCAATGCAATATCTATAGAAAATCACAATGATCTATTTTGTATGATAGAGGAGTATGCTACTGACCCTGATTTTAAAGATATAATGTCATTCCTTGCCTTATGGAAGAAAGAGGAACCATTCACCTTCTAGAATGGTTATCTTCTTCACGGAAACAAGCTATGTGTTATTCACTCCCTTCGTGAGAAAAACTTATGTATGAATCCCATGCTCCTCCATATCCAGGGCATCAAAGGAATTCAACCTACTCTTTGAGGAGTAGAAACATATTTCTATTTGACTACCATGAATGTGGACATACATGAGTATGTATCCAAATGTGTTGTGTGCCAAAATACCAAATATGATAGAGGGAAGCAACCTGGATTACTCTAGCCATTCACAATCCTTAATTCACCATGGGAGAGTATATCCATGAATTTTATCTTTGGATTACCCAAGTCTATCCATGGGAATACCGGAATATGGACAATAGCAGACATGTTTAGCAAGCAAATACACTTTATTCCTATCAAAAAGACTATTTAAGGCACACCAAATGGCAACCCTCTTCATATTTTAGATTTTCAAACACAATGGATTGCGAACATCCATCATGTTAGATAGAGATCCTAGAATGACCAGTAATTTTTGGAAAGGTCTCTTTGAAAATCTAGGCACAATATCGAATTTCTCTTCGGCCTATCACCCACAAACGGATATCCAAAGTGAGATATCCAATCTTACAATTCTTGATCTACTAAAGACTTGTGTTAGGAAATTAGATCAACTCTCACAATGGGAAAAGTAATTACCCCTTGTAGAGTATGCATACAATGATACTATCCATACTACTGCGGGAAATGAACCTTTTGAAATCATAGAGGCAAGACCTAAAAGTCCCTTGCTACTTAAAGTACATGGGAAGATCTTCGATGTCAATGAGTATAGACATTGGAGAGGGGGAATGGGGGAACACACATGGCACAAACACTTGGGCCTCTCTACAGCTCAGGGTATCCACATCAACCCTGTCCTCTCGGAAAACACCTTCAAAAAACACACCTTACACTAGCAGACTAGTTCCTGCTCAATTTACACTTCTCACACACTCCACAAATTCACCACACAATGCACACCTACTGCCGCGGTCTGTCTCCACCCTTACACACGCTCACAGCCACTCAATCTCACTCTCTCACACAAAACACCGTCGATCTGGGGGGGCACACACTTCCACACTACCGGTACCCAGGGAAAACACCAGAGCAGGAGAAAGAGAAGGGGGGAAGGAGAAACAACAAGGTGGGGCAACATTGGATCAATTGAACTTCACCAAACATGTACACCCACTTACACTGCCATCACCATGGCCATTTTCATGAGAAAATACAAAGGGCTTTGATAGGTACACTCCTTTGTCATAGAGCTCCACTTTGCAGGCTTCCAACGGCACCAAAAAGCCAGGAAAAAAGACCCTAATTTGATTAAATTTTGACTTTTATAGGGGGGTTTTTCAATTTGGGAAATTGCCCTCTCATTCATCCATCTGGTACCCTAATTTGGTATCTTTGGGAAGGGGGCATTGCTTTGCTTCATATGCTCAATTTTTCCTCTCTTTGCACTTGGGGGAGGGGTTGCAATAGCGACATCTCTATTGCCCTGTAGGCTTCTTTTATTTTTTATTTTCTCCCATTTTTACCCCTTTGGGTGGGTTATCTTGCACTGCACCATTGGCCTAACTTTGACCCTCTCTATCCGACTTCTCCTACCACTTCTCTCTTCTTTTCTCTCTCTTCATTTGCCTATTTTGGTATGGCCTTCCCTCCTTGCTCGGCCTTGCCTTGACCCTCTTGCTCCTTTGGTCTCCCCTTTTGATCCCATTGACTGGGCGGCTGGCCACCTTCTCTTTGCTTTTCACCCCTTCTCGGCTGGCCTTGAAATGGCCTCTTGCCCCTTTCATTTGGTCCATCTAGCTGCCTTCGGGCCTTCCGCACCCCTGACCACACAAAATCACACATACTGATACTACTACTACTCCAAGCCCGTACCCAACCGACCCTAACTACATACAATCATAGCGCCAAGTCTAAATTACTGACATCACCCTTACCTAGATTCATGCTGCTCAATATTGAGTCACACACCATCACTTGCAACATCTTTGGAAAACATCAACATTTCCTCGACCTTTCAAAGTCTACAACATGCACTAGCTCTACAACCAACTCCAATCTCTGTTGCATGCACCACTTGCCCTTGCACACATTTATTTTGGCAAATAATTAATCATGAGAGTGAGGGAGGAGATTGAAACAATTTGGAGATAAACATAGGCAAATATCATTGCAATAACTTTCAAAAAAGGGGTGTATAATGATGGGTCTCAAGAAAAATTATTCCCCTTTGCTTCACGGTCACCATAGCATTTGGGTCGCCCTGCCCTCCATTCCCTGGAGGTTGTGGCTACCTTGTATTCCCTTGCTTGAACACCCAACAATTAGCCCCTTACGACACCTTTCCTTTCTATTTCTCATGAGCTCCTCTTTACTGCATCCACAAGGGCCGCAACGAATGCAGTGCTCACTCTCGGTATGCAAGCCTACTTACGAGATTTTAACTATAGTGCTACCAAGGTAGGCCCACTCTCCTACGCTATGACTGTATAGAAACCAACAATTGTTGCCTTGGATACTGATGGAGGCTCTGCATACCCAAGATGAACGTCCTCCTCTGCTTTTTGTCCCTCCTCTTTATGCAGCACTTGGTCAAATGCACCCGACTCTCCTCAAAACCCTCAAAGGGCCCCTCCTTCTTGTGCAATCCAGCCCCTCGCTCATGGCCAACCCTTCAAATGGTGCTCCTTCTCTGGCTCTTGGCCCTGAAGTCTACAACCCAATACCAAGCTTCTCTCCCCCTCTATTGTTATCCTCAGTGGTGCATGCCTTTCAACTCCAGCTCATTCCGCTCTTCTGCACACTCGGCACTGCCAACTTGCTCACACCCGAGCTTGTACATAGCTACTCACGACGACCTCCCTTTCCTTGGAGATCGCCACCTAGTATAGCATGGGCCTGACCTCTCCCATCATTGGATTTGCCACAGAACCTACAACATCCGACCAAGGATTTCATATTTACGTAATTACGTCAAATTTTGTGTGATCACAAGGTCTTATTGACACATTTACATGATCACAGTAAACATGATCACACAGAAACCGGTTTAGGGTGACTTGCAAACCCACAAAACTCCCGCCGGGCTTTATGGTTTCCCCGATAGGCCCGCCAGGTTATATTATTTTCCCTGCGGGCCCGTCGGGGAAACAAAAAATCCCGGCGGGCTGTTTGTGTTAGGTATACACAGGCCCGATCGGGCCCGCTGGGTGTATTACCGCTTTCGCCCTCTGAGAGAGAGAGAGAGAGAGAGAGAGAGAGAGAGAGAGAGAGAGAGAGAGAGAGAGAGAGAGAGAGAGAGAGAGAGAGAGAGAGAGAGAGAGAGAGAGAGAGAGCTTGCACCACCTTTGCAGGTACGTCGAGAGGAGAGAGGGGGTCGTGTGGGAGCGTGCTTTGCGTCGCAGTGCGCAGTAGCAGTAGAGTACCTGACCACACGATCCGGGTATGTGTTGTGTGTGTGTGTGTGTGTATACGTTGTGTGGTAGCGTGCCTTTTGTCGTAGTGCACGGCAGTAATAAGGTACCTTACCACACAATGGGAGTGTGTGTGTGTAAGCTGTTCTCCGGAACAATGCTTATCATGGGGGCATCACCTCGGTGACGCGGGGAAGATAGTGTCCTTGTGGTAAGTATTGGCTTACTGTCTGGGTACTATGTCGGTAACGCGGCGAATCTAGTATCCTTATGGTAAGTCAACTTCCCTTCCCCTTTCCCAAAAAACATATGGGCATCGATCGGTAACGTGGCTAAGAGATGTTCGTATGTAGGCCATTGTTTTTCCTTAGATTCAGGCAGCACTCGGTGGGTAACGCGGCTAATAGAGTGTCGTTTGTTAGAAGCATATGTTTTTGCATAAATGTGGTGTTCAAGTCGTTAACCTGGCCGTACGAACGTCATATAATTTGTATGTGCATGTGCAAAGTGTTAAGTATATGAAATACTTGGTCGATAACGCGGCTGTGAAGAGTATTTCATATACAAAATGTATGAATTGTTTGATTTATGTGTTTTTAACTGTCCATTTGAAATTATATACTAGCTAATCATATTCAAAAAGAATACTTTATTCATCAATCATCGCTATTTAAATGTTCTATTTATATAGAATACTTTATTCATCAATCATCACTATTTTAAATGTTCCATTTATATAGAATAATTTATTCATCAATCATAGCTATTTTAAATGTGTCATTTATATAAAATATTTATTTATCAATCATCGCTATTTTAAATGTTCCATTTATATAAATTACATGTAAAAAAAAATTCGCACACAAATTGCATGTTTAATTTGTTTTTAATCTTTTTAAAGGACTCTCAAGCATTATCACTAGTTTTAATGCTTCATCTACATAAATTCTTTGCAAAAATCTAAATACATACAATTTGCATGTTAAATATTCTTTTATATCTTTTTAAAGAGCATCAATTATCATCGCTTTTTGATTGCTACATTTACATAAATGCTATGTAAAAAAAGCGTGTGAACACAATTTGCTAGTCCAATTTGTATACTTCCAATGTTTTAAATGTTTTGAAGATTTTAAGTTGGTGTGTGCTTTGTTTGAATTAGTATGTGCGCACAGAGAAAAATATAAGTTAAAAAATTCAATATATGCTGAAATGTTAAAGACCGTTAACATGTATTGTTTGATCTGAATTAAGTTCTTATAAACCATTTGTTTGAATTGCTTTTTACACGTGTAATAGATTGCAATTTCAAGTGAAGATTATATTCAATTTTTATCAATATTTTCATAACATTTGTTAAAGTCTTCAAGTGGTGGTTAAGAGTTTACCTAAGATAGTGTGAGAGTGGTAGTGTCATTCACAACCATGAATTTGTATTTGATATGTTGTTTTTGTATTTTCCAGTGCAAATATGACGCTAGATCAAAAGAAATGTATTATGCGTGCCATTCGTAAAGAATGTATTTGTTACCATATACATGTGGTAGTGATGTGTGTGAACACACTAGGACCGCCGGGGCATTTTTTCCCTCTTTAGGAGGTTTTTTCCCCCGTGCATTGTATATACGCCCATCACTCTAGGGCTATCTATCTTTCCATTGCACACTAAGTAACACACTCTCTATTGTGTGCCTTGAGCTTCCTTCGTCTTCTCCAAGCTGTGTGTGTTTCTCTGCAACCCTAATTCCAACAATTGGTATCAGAGCAGGTCACGTCCTCCCGGGCTTAGTCGCCAGCTGCTCCAGCACACGCCTGCTCACTTTCTCCGATTTCAGTGAGCTTTGGCAAGCGTTCGCAGGTCGACAAATATTTTGGGAAAGCTCGAAGAGCTTGGTCTGCTCAGAATTTTGATTTGGGCTCATTTCGGCCTCCGTTTCCACTACGGGCAGTACTGCACAGGTTATTTCGTCATTTTGTGCAGATTTTCTGTCAGTGCCGTTTTCTGCAAAACAGGTGCCTTATAGTCTTCTACGGTTTGTGCTATATAGCACAAGTTGTTCCCACTCCATTTCTCCTATTTTCGGGCAGTTTTCACATCAGGTGCAGCATTTACCATGGCTGACAACAACAACACAGATGTGTTCAAGATGTTTGCTGCTGAGGACAGGTTGGATGGGGACAAGTACCCTATGTGGGCTTATATGATGCAACACGTTCTTGTGTCAAAAGGTGTCTGGAACATTGTGCACGGCATTGATGTACGTCCTGGTTCTGAAGATGTAGGCGATATTGAGGATGTTGCAGGTCTTGCTGCAAGGATTGCAGCTGTTAGAGTTGTTTTGCCTACAGCAGAACAAGCTCGTTGGGATGTTAAGGATGCGCAGGCTCATGCATTGATTGCGTTGTCTGTGAAGCGCACCATTATTCCTCACATCCGTTCAGCAAAATCTGCAAAACAGGCTTGGGATATTCTAGCAGGTCTTTATGCAAGCCGCAATGAGGCTAAAATTGCTTTGCTGCGTAAAGAGCTAGAGTCGAAGATTATGCATGAGGAAGATGATATGGACACTTTCCTCGCTAGTGTCAAGGATATCAATGAGCAACTCATTTCTGCAGGTGAAGTCATTTCTGACAGTTCCCTTGTGCAGACTGTTCTTGATGCCTTACCAGATTCCTACCAGACTTTTGCTAGTACTTGGAGACTGATGACCCAAGGAAATCCTGAAGTTGTCAAGTTTGATGCATTATGCACATTGCTGTTGCAAGAGTCACTTTCTAGAAAAAACAGGACTAGGCAGCGTGCAGTTGAACAAGCTTTTATTGCTTCTCAAAGAAAGGGTGGTAACAGTAATGCAGCCACTTCTTATGGTTCTGCTGCGAGTGGCAAAAATTCTGTTCCTAATGCTTCTGCTGGCAGCACTTCGTCTGGCAATTCTGGTGATAAGGGCAAAAAGAAGATGCGTTGCCATTATTGTAAAGCCAATGATCACTTGATCAAGTCGTGTCCTAAGTTGAAGGCCAAAGAGGCTAAGAAGAAAGAGGGTAGTTCCACTGCAAATGCTGGTTCCACTACAAATGCAGCCATTGTTGAGTCTTCTGTGAAAGGAGATTGTGATGCTGATGTTGATGCAGAATGGGCTTTTAGCGCAGAGTGCACTTACAATCCTGCTGTCCATGATGCATGCTTGTCAGTTGCTGCAGATTCACATGTGTGGTATTTCGACAGTGGTGCTACAAAGAACATTACCTCACATCGTGAATTGTTTACCTCTCTCGAGTCTGTCCCTCATGGGAATTCAGTCACTTGTGCCAACAACGCCTCTTATCCAGTTCAGGGAGTTGGAAAGATTGTGCTCACTGCTGCTAATGGCAGTTCCTTCACACTTGTTGATGCACTTTATGTACCTGGGATCAAGAAGAATCTATTGTCTGTATCCGCACTTGCTAGACTTGGACTTGTAGTCAAATTTGTGGATGACAGATGTACAGTTCATGATCTCAGTTTTGGTGATGAAATTGTTGCATCTGGGCTTTTGTGCCGTGGGCTGTATAAGCTCACTTTGTATGACAAGTGTGGACAAAATTTTGCAAATGCTGTTGCAGATTCAAGGGCTATTTCACATGCAAAACTTTGGCATGCACGTTTTGGTCATCTGAATTTTGCCAGTTTGCTGCGTTTGCAGAAATCTGATATGGTTGCTTCTTTGCCGCCTCTTGAAGCACCTATCAAACATGTTTGTGAAGGCTGTATTCTGGGTAAAATGCAGCGTTCTAAGTTTCCAAAGGATGGTTCAGTTAGGGCCACATGCAGGTTGCAGCTTGTGCATAGTGATGTTTGTGGGCCCATGCAAACTCCGTCCTTGGGCAATTACCTGTACTTCGTGACTTTCATTGATGATTACTCCAGGCATGCGTGGGTATTTCCGCTTAAAGCAAAGTCCGAAGTTTTTATGTGCTTCAAACAATTTTTGGCTATGGCTGAAAATGTCTCAAAATGTACTATGGGCACCCTCCGTTCCGATCGAGGGGGGGAGTATATGTCTCATGAATTTAATGCATTTCTGGCTAGTCGTGGGATAAAACACCAATGTACAGTGCCTTATACACCTCAACAAAATGGTGTTGCTGAGAGGAAAAACAGGTCACTAACGGAAATGGCACGATGTATGGTCAAAAGTCAAGCTTTGCCGCATTCTTTTTGGCTTGAGGCCATCATGTGTGCCACTTATGTACTTAACAGGTGTCCTACGAAAGCTTTGCAGTCTATTACTCCATATGAAGCATGGCATGATAGAAAACCTTCTATTGAGCACATGCGTGTTTTTGGCTGTTTGGCATATGCTTTGGTGCCACAAGTGCAGCGCAGAAAATTGGATGATAAGGCTGTCAAATGTATTTTTGTTGGTTATAGTGCTGAAAGCAAAGGTTACAGGTTGTATCATCCGCAAACAAAACATATTTTGGTTTCACGGGATGTAGTGTTTGTGGAAGATTCTGTTCAACCCTTGCTGTCATGTACTAGAGACAGTAATGTAAGCTCACAGGACATTTATGACACTTTGTTGCCTCTTTTCAGTGGTGGAAATACGAATGTAAGTTCCAATGAGGCAAATGTACAGCCTATGGGGGTTTCTGAAAATGTTTTAGAACAGCCTATTACTGATGCAGATGTACATGATGTACTTGATGAGGAAAGGGCTGAAAATGAGCAGGCTAGAGGTATGCCAAAATGGCTGGTGCACACTTTGCGTGACAGTAAATTGGATGCACCTTTATCTAGTCGTACTCGTTCAGGCTCTCGCCATGCATCTTATGCATCAGATTGTTATGCTTTGGCTGTGTCTAGTTTACATGATGTTGAGGAGCCTCTGTCTTTTGATGAAGCACAAAATTCAGAAAATTGGATTGCTGCCATGAAATCAGAATATGATGCACTTATAGAGAATGACACATGGACTTTATGTGATTTGCCTCCTGGCAAAAAGGCCATTGGTACCAAGTGGGTTTACAAGTTGAAACGCAAGCCGGATGGTGAGATCGATCGCCATAAGGCTCGACTTGTTGCAAAGGGTTATGCACAACAAAAAGGCATAGATTATGAAGAGACTTTTGCTCCCACTTGTCGTATGACTACTGTGCGTTTTCTATGTGCATTGGCAGCTCATTTTGGTTGGGATGTACATCAATCAGACATTGTTACTGCTTTCTTGAATGGTGACATATTTGAGGAAGTTTATGTAACGCAGCCTCGCGGTTTTGTCATAAAAGGACAAGAGGACAAAGTGTGCAAATGTAAGAAGGCTTTGTATGGGTTGAAGCAATCTCCTCGTGCTTGGTATGAGAAAGCTGACACTCATTTGGTTAAACGAGGCTTTCGTAACAGTCCAACAGAAAGCACATTGTATGTAAAGCGTGAGGATGATGTATTTCTCATTGTGGTTCTTTATGTTGATGATTTGCTGATCACTGGACCAAATGAGAGACATATTGCTGAATTTAAGGCTGATTTGAATGCTACTTTCAAGATGAAAGATTTGGGGCTGTTGCATCATTACTTGGGTATACAGTTTAAGCAGTGTGATGGTGGTATTGCCTTGTGTCAGAAAAGTTACATAGAGACATTGCTATGTAAGTTTGGACTTGAGGATTGCAAACCTATTGCCACTCCCATGGAAACAGGTTTGAAGTTGAGTCTACATGATGCTGGCGATCCTGCTGATGTCACTCTTTACCAAAGTGCTGTTGGCTGCCTCATTTATGTATGCAACACGAGGCCAGATATTCAGTTTGCAGTCTCGCAGGTCAGCAGATTTATGCATAGCCCAGGGTCTAAGCATTGGCAGGCTGTCAAGAGGATTTTCCGCTACCTTAGTGGCACTTTACATCTTGGCTTGTTTTATCCCAAGGGGGGATCATTGCCGCCAGACTTACATGCTTTTTCGGACTCAGATTGGGCTGGTTGTTTTGACACGCGAGTGTCCACAAGTGGTTTTTGTTTCATGCTTGGCAGTTCATGTATATCATGGTTGAGCAAGAAGCAACCTACTGTGGCCACTTCGAGTTGTGAGGCTGAGTACAGGGCAGTCTTCACAGCTACGGTTGAGTGTGTATGGCTCAGACGCCTTATGGCTGACTTGGGTGTTGGACAGGACACTGCCAACACTATCTACACTGACAGTCAGAGCGCATTGGATGTTGCGAGGAACCCAGTTTTTCATGCTCGCACAAAGCACATTGAGGTGCATTACCACTATGTCAGGGAGAGGCTCTCAGCAGGAGAGATCAGCTTGGCTTATGTGCCAACACAGGACAACCTTGCAGATCTTTTCACAAAGGCATTGTCTCGTGAGAAGCTTGAAGCTTTCCGCAAAGCTTTGGGCTTACTCCCCTTTGTGGACTGATCCTGTCCTCAGGGCATGGCACTTCCCTTTACTCATGTGCCATCTCTCGTTCACCGCATCACTCCAGGGGGGATTTGTTACCATATACATGTGGTAGTGATGTGTGTGAACACACTAGGACCGCCGGGGCATTTTTTCCCTCTTTAGGAGGTTTTTTCCCCCGTGCATTGTATATACGCCCATCACTCTAGGGCTATCTATCTTTCCATTGCACACTAAGTAACACACTCTCTATTGTGTGCCTTGAGCTTCCTTCGTCTTCTCCAAGCTGTGTGTGTTTCTCTGCAACCCTAATTCCAACAGTATTTTGGCAATCTCATCATGTGCAGCTGACCGCATAAAGAAGATTAGTGAAAGCAATGTCTATATCAAAGACATCACTAGTGCTATATGGGAGAACACAGAGCGCAGGTTGCGACTTGAAGGCCAATACGAGTTGTTGAGTCCAGCTGGGATATGAGAATTTGACCCCCACCATAAAGTCATGACAGTGTTGGGAAATATGAAAGTAAGTTGCAGAGACTTAAAGGAAGATATCCCACCTGCTTGCAACATGTCAAAGTTAGAGCTCTAGGATAAATTGTGGGAAGAACAAAAGGTAAAGATGAAGCGTGTGAAAGCGCAGGAACAAGCAGCTTTACCCAAGAGATTGAAGATGGCACAAGATGCACAAGCAGCTTTGGGAGGTCGATCCGATGCCAGCGGCACCCACATACTACAATGGGGGTATCGTGGGTGACATGATGTACCGCTTATCATTCGCTCATGAATTGTTCAGACAACACATGTACAAGCTACAACACGGTTGGAGGTCATTGCCTGTAGCAAACAACCCTGTAAGTGAGATAGACACGGTGCGGATCAAAGCAGTGGTCGAGCAGATATCGGCAATTTGTCATGCCTTAATCAACGGTGTTGCGGCTGCCCACTAAGACGGTATAGTGCACAGTGACCTATACCCGTTCAACGTAATGTTGGACTTTACTCGCGCCAATAAACCCCGCATCGATATCATTGATTGGGTTATGATGGTGAGAACACCTGCTAAGCGCGTAGCAAATAATTATTTGTCTCCAACCACACAGTCGAACGAAGCAGTTTTGAACGCACATAGAGCAGGGAACGCCAAGATGGCTAAGCGACCGTGGATTGCTCCCGAACTATACAATCCATGGTGCACAGATGCATACTCAAAAGCCAGCCACATTTATGCATTGGGCTACCTGTTCGACATGCTAGTAGATTTTTGGAGTACAGCCAAAAAAAATTATTTTCTAGACGATGTTTTTCACCACCCGGATGAAGATGTTATGAGGGCTATTCGAATTAAAGTAGATTGATGGATGAAGTTAAAAGATCAGGACCAAAGAAGGGATGCTTCTGACGTGTTGATGTTTTTCAAAGAACATTTAAAGACAAACCCTAATCGTGTGTAACGTCCACTTGTTGAATTTGCACCATCATTTTATCCGATTTAAACATTTTTATGATATACATGTCTTGTCAAGTGTATTCAAATTTTTATTGAAGTGTATTATTTGGTTTGAAGTGGTTCACCTAATTGAGTAAATTATCTTTAATCAATTCAAATTTGTCATTTAAATGTCAATATTTCAAATTTGCCTTGTGGTTCAATTAGTCGCATTTGAATTGGTGATTTTTAGTGGATTCCGCGCAGTGTCCCAATGAGTGAGAATAAATATTTGCCAATGATATTGAATTTTCCACTCTATTGACTGTAGCTCTAAGAGAAAATGGCAAATCAAGAACAAGATATTGGCACCCAATCACTGCCTGATGATCAACAACAAGCGGTTGTTAATGCATTTTAGTGCATGAAGTCTCTGGCACACGGCATGTCGGCACAACAAGCAACGTGTACTGCTCGCCGACTCTCAAAGTGGGCAAATCCAAACCATATGCAGTGGAAAGAGATCAATAAAGAAGTGACAAAGGACATGATCAAGACAATATGGCCATGTAGGGATGAAGAGATCAAGAAAGAAAGGTGGAAGGTTTCGAACTGCACGCATGATGGTATCAAAGATAATGCTGAGAGGATTTATTTGGAGGTTTATGGCCATCCCCTGCACAATGCAGATTGTGTGCTATATTTTCACTTTGTGCAACAGCGACTAGTAGACTTCTTGTC
This sequence comes from Adiantum capillus-veneris, assembly GCF_014529385.1. Classification (NCBI taxonomy): domain Eukaryota; kingdom Viridiplantae; phylum Streptophyta; class Polypodiopsida; order Polypodiales; family Pteridaceae; genus Adiantum; species Adiantum capillus-veneris. The sequence goes on from NC_140937.1 coordinate 801,245, forward strand.
AAAGGAGACAACTGTTGCCACTCATGATTTAAGGGAGAGTTGTGTCACTTTCACCCAAGATGATTTGGCATTGATAGTGAAAGGCGCCGACCTACAATTAAAGAAAGAGAAGGATATTTACACGACACAATTGGCAGAGAAAGATGAAAAAATAACATGTCTTTCTATAGCCACCCAGACACCGCAACCCTCACAAGTCCGGATGGAGAAAAGCATTCACCGCTTAAGTCAGTATGTTGAAACCCTAACACAGTGAGTTAATCCAACACCTGTACAAGGGACACACATCAGCCACCTTGTCTTACATCCGGAGTTGGTCCCCTCGTCTACTTCAGCTGCATCCTCATCTTCCCAATGTTCAGTTTGCTACAAGAATTTTGATGGATAGAGTGGGTACTATACATTGACATGTGGTCACTATTATCATTTAGTTTGTCTTATTCGTTTGATGCAAAACAATAGTCGATTGTTCACAAGGAATGTATATTATGTTTGGCATGGCAAAAAAATATAAATTCAAACGCCTAGATACCCCTAGAACAATTAGAAATCTGTTTGATGAGCAAGATGCTGCTTCAAGGCAACACAATTGAGATCGACAAACTATGTAATATCGCGAAAAACTATGTACTATCGAGAATATGAAGCATTGTAATTACTCAAAACACATTTGAATACAAGGTCTTTTACAATGGTTTTTGATATTTGCTCATTCTACTCTCAAGCTATATTGAATCAATTGAGTTGTTATCTGGTTCTAAGTCTGAGTGTTGTGGTTCTCCTTGTAATTCAACCTCCATATCTATTGTCAAATTCTCTTCTATTTTGTCTACAGTGCATTGAGATACACCAACAGTTAAATCTTCTTCATTTTCGTTTTGACAATCATACAACCAGGTTTGGATTTACCTCCTCATAGCCAGCACTTTCGATGTGATTCAATATCTTTTCGTTGCAATACATATACACTAATTTCTTTGCTCTGTCTGCTAATAGTCTGTTGCAAATAGTGTTGTGAACATACTTGTACATACTCTAGTTTCTCTCTGAACTTGAATTTGCTGCACATTGTGCGAGTAATTTCATTGCAAGAGGACGTAAGGTAGATTAATGCTCTCCACCATTCATCATCCACCACTTCCATGCACGTTGCTCTTTTGCCATTACTTGTGCAAAATCATTCGCAACAGGACCTTCTTTTAATCTAAATGTAATCATTTCTTTGATGCAATCAATTCGGTCCTGAACGTTGGAGTAGAACGTGTTGACTACGTGATAGAAATCGCCTACCATCTCTATATTGGACATCAGATCTAAATTCCAATACTCTGGATCGAGCATGTAAGCCACGCTATGGAGTGGACTATGAGTGCTCTTCCACCTTGCATGAAAATACTTAGCCAAAATTTTCAGTTGTTTGCCAGAGAATGGTAATCACCACTCCTTATCTACTACAGACTCTTTCAGCTCTTCAGGATTTTCAAGGCTCTGTTGGACTGACCACCATGTCATCCACACTTTGCCCAAGTTGGGCGCCCTTTGATCAAGATTGCGGATCACAAACATAACGGGCATCATTACATGGTATGCATCCATTACACTCCTCCACCAAGAAACCTTGTTTGCATTGCCACGTAGACATGTAATTTTATCCTTCACTGTTTCTTTCTGCTCAAGCTGCCATTCATCAAAGGACGTGCAACTGAATGTGTCAATCACAGCACATTTATTACGGATAAGTGATTCCAAGGTATAAAAGTGTGTGTAGAACCGAGTTTCAGCAGGAAGTTTCAGCATCACTGACATGCGCATCCTATACAAATCAAGCACTCTCTGTCGTTTCAAGATAAATTTTACAACCTGACATGTTGTATCAATTATTTTGGAGAACCATGTGGTTTCTTCGCTAGTGTACCAATCTTTCTGCACCAAGTTCAAGCTGTGCGTATTACAACCATTTTCAAAAATGTGTGGAAAGCACTTTTTTATTAATTTTCTGGCGTTTTTATAATTCTTTGCGTTGTCCATCACAACCTGAACGACATGTTCAGCACCAATTTCTTTAATAACATCAATCAAAACCTCAGAAAAGTATTTTCCACTTTTAATTGCACCAGAACTATCAATCGCCTTTATAAACGTTTCTCCCCTTGGACAAACCAGCATTACATTGATCAACGGTCTTCTCTGAAAATTTGACCAGCCATCACTCACAATCGTATACCCTGAAAGTGAAATATTCCCAAGTATTATTTTGCCAACGCGCTCTTCGACTTCGATGTAAAATTTGTCCAAGAAAAAATTTCTTATCGTGTGATAAGAAGGAGCTGAAAATCCTGGACCAAACTCATCCATTTTCTTCCAAGCAGCCTTCCAATGATTGCTGTCTACCATGACCAAAGCACTTCCAGTAAAGAATATTGCTTTGGTGAGTGCTGTTTGTGCTTCTTCTAGAGACTGCACTCGAAAGCTTTGATGTAATGATTTTTGACGCATATGACAAAGTCCACCTTCATTGTGACGTTTAAAAGGAATACTGCCTGGAACTCCTCTCCTTGTGCAGGTTGCTCTCAAGGTTAGTTGGCATCACTATAGGATCTGTGGAGTTAATATTTGGCTCTGGGAACTCTTGATTCGAAGGCACAGAGCTATATATATGTCGTTTCTTGCCACCCTTTTTGGAAATCTCTTCTCTCAAATGCTTTGCAACTGCAGGTGCCTGAGAATGTTCACATTTTCTACAATTGTTTTTAGCGCTACCCAGAAAATGATCCCTAATACGTGGTGCACCGCCATATTTTTTTGTGTGACAAAATTTACATTGCCACTCCATATATCGGCCACATATGTTGTGAGCATAATCCCACTCTTTGCCAGGAGCTTTTTTATTCTTTGGCTTCTTTGTACCACTTGTGTCCACATTTTGCTCCATTGCTTTTAAATTAAAACTGAAAAGAAAAGAACAAGATGTTACAAACTGGAAATAATTTTTTTATTTTCAATATATATTATAATTTACAAACCATTCAATATGAAAGTAACCATGATGCACAATATGAGATTTTCAATGCACACTAGTCAATCCACATATCGATCACCTATATTGTGAGCAACCATACACATTGCAATGTAATCTATACATGGCGTAATAACCATAACAATGCTATGAATCTCTCTATGCAATTATTATTATAGTGATTATTTATATGTCCACTTTGATTTGCAAACAATAAGACACATCTAATTTCATTTGCTACAAAAACAAACAAAAGCAATAAAATATATAATTGGTCATTTCATGCACTAATAATCTATCGTAATAAATACTGCAATCTCTGTATAAACCAATGCATGAACTAACGCAAATAAATCTTCAATATAATCACCCAATTAGGGACTACTTGTACCCAGTGAAGGATTGTAGCCCACCCATGCAACCAAGTCACTTTGCGGGGTTGGTATATGAGCTTGAAGATTGGAATGCAGGGTTTCGATCAGGTTCCACGGTCGGTGCATAGGCCGACTGAGCAGGATATGGTAGGGCATCCAGGACAAAAAGGTTTTTTAAAGTTAAAATGGGGGGTTTTTTTGAGGCTTGGGAGGCCATTCTAAGAGGGGGCGCCCCAGTTGTTGCCACCTGACATTGGGGTCGTCCCACATGCACTGCTTGGAATAAAGGATGCGGGCTATTTAACCTAGGCCGTGAGCTACCATTAGGACACAAAGGGGGAGAGAGAGGGGAGCTCCCTCACCCCGTTGGCTATGGCAGGCTGTGCGCGCCCAGTTAAGTGGCGCATTGGGCGGTTTTGGCCAGCTTGGCGGCGCGTACTGATGGTTGTGTAGATGTCGGTGGTTGTAGTCTAGAGATGACGTGGCAGACGCTTATGCTCACGCCCACTAGGGGCCCACCCTTTTTGAGGGCAAGTTACCCCCCGCCCCCAAATAGCAACATCGCTATTTCTATAGCATGGGGAGGGTCCCGCAGCAGGAGAGTGAGCCACAGAGAGAGAGAGAGAGAGAGAGAGAGAGAGAGAGAGAGAGAGAGAGAGAGAGAGAGAGAGAGAGAGAGAGAGAGAGAGAGAGAGAGAGAGAGAGAGAGAGAGAGAGAGAGGAGGCCCGAAGGCAACTAGATGGACCAAATGAAAGGGGCAAGAGGCCATTTCAAGACCGGTCGAGAATGGGTGAAAATCAAAGAGAAGGTGGCCGGGCGCCCATTTGACGGGATCAAAAGGGGAGACCAAAGGAGAAAGAGGGCCAATGGCAAGGCCAAGCAAGGAGGGAAGGCCATACCAAAATAGGCAAATGAGGAGAGAGAAAAGAAGAGAGAAGTGGTAGGAGAAGTCGGATAGAGAGGGTCAAAGTTACGCCAATGGTGCAATGCAAGATAACCCACCCAAAGGGGTAAAAATGAAGGAGAAAATAAAAAATAAAAAGAAGCCTAGGAGGCAATAGCGATGTGGCTATTGCACCCCCCCGCCCCCCCCAAGTGCAAAGAGAGGAAAAATTGAGCATATGAAGCAAAGAGATGCCCCTTCCCAAAGATACCAAATTAGGGTACCAAATGGACCAATGAGAGGGGAATTTCCCAAATTGAAAACCCCCCCTGTAAAAGTCAAAATTTAATCAAATTAGGGGCTTTTTTCCTGGCTTTTTGGTGTCGTTGGAAGCCTGCAAAGTGGATCTCTCTCACAGAGGAGTGTGCATGTCAAAGCCCTTTGTATTTTCTTGTGAAAATGGCCATGGTGATGGCAGCGTAAGCCCATGTACATGTTTGGTGAAGTGAAATTGAGCAAATGTTGCCCCGTCTTGTTGTTGTTTCCCCTTCCCCCCTTCTCTTTCTCCTGCTCTGGTGTTTTCCCTAGGTGCCGGCAGTGTGGAAGTGTGTGCCCCTTTGGACCGACGGTGTTTTGTGTGAGAGAGTGACATTGAGTGGTTGTGAGCATGTGTAAGGGTGGAGACAGACCGTGGAAGTAGGTGTGCATTGTGTGGTGAATTTGTGGAGTGTGTGAGTAGTGTAAATTGAGCAGGCAGTGGTCTGCTAGTGTAAGGTATATTTTTTAAGGTGTTTTCCGAGAGGACAGTGGTGCTATGGATATCTTGAGCTATAGAGAGGCCCTAGTGTTTGTGCCGGGTGTGTCCCCCATTCCCCCTCTCCATCTTTTGGTGCCCCCACGGACGAGTGTGCTTATGCTCCTAGTTGATTTCAAAGTGGTGATTTCGGTGATGCTAAAGGTGTGGCCTTTGAAGAGCAGGTGCTGTTAGTGATGGCTTGGATTGGATTTCTCATTTTCACTGTGTGCGCTCCTTGCCGCACTCTCGAAGCAAGGGACTTGCCGATACACCATGTACGAGCCGCAGACGGCTCCAAGCACACAACTAGTTTAACTAGTAAGCTCAAAGAGGGCAATGGTGTGTCACTCACCGCCTTATGCTCCTGCCGTAGAGGATTCCTTGCCGTGAAGAAGAGGGAGACGCCGCTACGCCGCGCTCAACCGCCTCGCCGCCGTCGTGCCGCCGCAACGCTCGATCGCACACACACTCTCACACTCTCTCTCTCTCTCTCTCACACGCACACACACAAGGAGATGGTGAAGGAGAAGGTGGAGATGGAGCAAGAGTAGCTTCTATTGCACAATGAGAGAATGACTCAATTTTAGGTTTAATTGGCTTTTATGTGAGCTCACCCCATTCACACTTGGGCGCCCATGCTTAGCCAACTAACCCTAGCATGTTCGTGTTAGAGTGCGCCTCTCATCGGCGATCACTCTACCTTTCCCTATTGGACCGACAAGCCCGGTGCCTGACTCTACTTAAATAAATAATACGGTTACAGTGTCCGTCGTAGGCGATAGGGTGTACGAGCCGCAGACGGCTCCAAGCACACAACTAGTTTAACTAGTAAGCTCAAAGAGGGCAATGGTGTGTCACTCACCGCCTTATGCTCCTGCCGTAGAGGATTCCTCGCAACGAAGAAGAGGGAGACGCCGCTACGCCGCGCTCAACCGCCTCGCCGCAATCGTGCCCCCGTAACGCTCGATCGCACACACACTCTCACACACTCTCTCTCTCTCTCTCACACACACACAAGGAGATGGTGAAGGAGAAGGTGGAGATGGAGCAAGAGCAGCTTCTATTGCACAATGAGAGAATGACTCAATTTTAGGTTTAATTGGCTTTTATGTGAGCTCACCCCATTCACACTTGGGCGCCCATGCTTAGCCAACTAACCCTAGCATGTTCGTGTTAGAGTGTGCCTCTCATCGGCGATCACTCTACCTTTCCCTATTGGACCGACAAGCCCGGTGCCTGACTCTACTTAAATAAATAATACGATTACAGTGTCCGTCGTAGGCGATAGGGTGTCCGTGAGCCATGAGGGTTAACATTGCCCCCCTTCCTGATGTAGATTCCGTCCTCGGAAGCTATTGAGTTGAAGCTTGGTATGTCCATGTTGTAGAGCATCTAGATTTGAATCTGCAAGGCAAAGTCACTATTTTAGCAAGCGGAATTATATTGCCATAAATCATGAGGGGAATGTAAAGTACATGTGGAAATGAGTAAATGCAAGATTTATGAAATGTTAGACTGCCATTAAGGACAAATAAATTGCACTTTGAGTAAATTAATTAATCAAGAGTTTTAAGCTTATGGGTGAGTCTATCAATTAGTTAGCTATGACTAAGGTTAAAACAACTACTCTAGTACTAATGATAGCCGTTTTGCGGCTCTCCATAATTGCCATAGTAATTTACTCCACCCTACCAAAATCACCCAAACACTATGGCTATCCCTACCATTTCACTGTAAATAGGCGTGTGTGAGTTAGGGGACTTTTCCCATATTTTCTTAAAAACCCTCAGCTAGCTAGTCACTGGGCTAGTTGAGCCAAAAAAAATAAAAAATAAAATAAAAAAATAAAAGTATATTATGGCCCATTTGTGTGTAAATATTTCATGATATAAGTGGCCTAAATATAAGGATTTTTATAATTATTTTGATATTTATTTAAATATTTATACCTAGGTGTGTGTTTTATTAAATTTACCTTCTTTCATCCTCTTGCACCATAAGTATATTTTTTGCCAATATGTACATACTCTAACCTCATTTTTTTCCTTTATACAAATCACTCCCACATTTTCACCCTCACCCTCGTGAAAACAAAAAATTGATTTCTACTCATTGGTCACGCTTATTATATTATTTACTTGCATACCTTTTCCTCTCACCCAAAATAATTTAAAGAGAGACCATATCATATGATTCCAATATCTTTCCATATCCATAACTCCTCCATATTTTTATTATTATTTTTACTCATTATTCTAACACCATGTGCTCATTGAGCTAAAGTCCATGAATAGTCCATACACTAGTCCCACCATGTATATATTTCTTTATTCACCAATAATCCTCCTCCATGCATGGTCAAGGGCAACTTGGATGCTTTGTATTATAATATGACAAAGGAGGGGCTCACTCTTGGATGCATTGTACAAATTCAACAAAGGAGGGGGCCACTAAAAGACTTTTGCAGGCATAAAAAACAAGCTTTTTGGTGAGAATTTTGGCACCTATCTCCACTCTGAATTTGGAGCGGTGGTCAAAAGAGAAAATGTAGCCCACTCTTTGAATAATCACCTCAAATTTTTTCATGATTTTTGGAGCTACCAGCGGTGAGATATGATTTTTTGAGTGGACCCCAGTCTGCCCACTTTTCTCATAAGTAGCCCATAGTCTTCTCTCACCTCTTTCCACACTTCTACACACACACACACACACACACACATTCCTCTCAATCCCTCACTCAAACCTGCACCTTCAATGGTTTCTCTCACCTTCTTCACCATTAACCTCCCCACTTACTTCCATAGCTCTCATATGAGCTCTCCATGTACATACACCATCTCTATGCCTCTCACTATTATCTCCAAAGTACAATTCCATCTTACTCCTTATATATATATACATAAATTCAGCATGTGTACCATGCTTAACCTCTGCAAATCAAGAGATATCATCAACGGAATTACCATTTTCATCACGATAATCAACCTTGGCGGCCGTGGCGTAAAGAAGGGAAGACGAAGAAGAAGATCGATAGTCATTTTGAGAACCTACACAAGTAAGTCCAAAACTTCTTCAAGCTTCACCATCACAAGGATTTTCTCACTTCATTCAACCATCTTACTTCAACCAACCACCTCATTCTACCCATTGTAAATGTAACATTAACTTTCTAGTGATTACTGACACTAACCACTAACATACTAACACAAAATAGCATTGACCTAACCATAAAAGACACCTCACCTCAAGACATGTACAAAGTAACTCTCTCTCTCTCTCCCTCTCTCTCTCCTTTTCCTTAAAACTCTACTTTCACCTTATTCACCATCAATAATGCTCTCTTTTGAGCCCACACCCATGACTCAAGCAGACAAAGAAGGCCCGCAATGTTTTGATATTCAAAAAAATCATAATCGTGATTTGTTAGCTTGTAAATTAGGATTTCCAATAATCTTAATGAGGGGTCTCCAACTTATAAATAAGCCCCTCTCCTTCTTGTAAAACAACCTCCAACATCTCACATAGCACCCCAACACTCTAAGCGTGAGGAGAGACTTAGGTGTAGCAACCACTTGTGAGCTTCACTCTTGGTGTGAGAGAAGACTTCGAGCTACACATTGCAAGTGAGAGAGCGTGAGTTCCACAAATCTCAAAACCACTATTGTATATGCTCCTTCATCATCAATAAATTGAGGTTTGGTGCATCAAAGGCGTGATTCGACGTTCAAATCTTCATCCTTCCATTTGTGCAATACGGTTCGGTGAATTCAAGGTGACTTGTGTATTTTGAGTTTTTATCGGTTGATCTTGATTTTAGAAAGTGTTTTAGTGTGTTTTTCATTGCCATTTTTTTGTCCATTGTAAGAGGGTATTGTGGTGAGAGGTCTCCCACACCCTAAGACAGTGTGTGTGTTTTGGCAATGTTTAGCAATCACTAAGCATTGAGTGAGTTTTTGTACAAGCTCTACGATAGCAAGATAACAAACCATCTCCATTTGCAAGTCACAAATAAGGTATTACGCAAGATCCATTCCTCTCTCTCTTCCCTTTGCTCTAGCTCTCTCTGGTCCATTTCATGTGTGTCTTGGTGTGAGGTTGCTTGTGTGTGTTGTGTGGTGCATCTTCTTGGTTGTGCCAAAATCTCTTTTGCGTCCTAGTTCGCATACCATAACTAGGTGGTGCCCCTATCTTGTTTGGGTTTGGCTGTGGGTTTGTTGTTGTGTTGTGCTTGTGGTTGCCCCAGCCCCAATTGAGCAGCACGGGAGCCTTGAGGGGTGTTTAGAGGTCGCCTCTCTTGTTGCCCGCCCCGGACCGCCTCACTAGCTAAGCTAAGAAGATTATCTAAATGCAAGATTCCCTAATTATGCTTTTCAGCTTTGATTAGCCAACTCGCTCTCACAACTGCAAACAAAAGCTTGAAATGTGAACTGTAAGCTCGATGGAAGTCTTTTAATTCTTTATTTTATTATTATTTTTTTTTTAAAAAAAAAAAACTTTTTTTTTACTTTGGGGTCACAATCATTGTGACGTGTGTGCTTATTTTGTATGTCCGGGGTTTTTTGCTTCTCAAGGAAAAGCGCCACACTGGGAACCTCTAGGGCTCTAGTACCATAGACAATACATGTGAGTGAAGTACCAATTCAAGCCAGGATTTCTCTTCCAGCGTAAGATTTTTCATTTGTGGCACTTATGTTTTTTTTTTTTTTTGCTTCCATTTCCTTGGTATTCGCACTAGTGTTTTTTGTTGTTTGAGTGAGCAAGCCTTTCTCTGCCTAAAACATTCCTAAGGTCTCAAATACTCGGATAATTTTATTAGCTAGGCCTAGTGGTCAAGTAAATGAGTTAACCTAAAGTCACGGTCTCCTAATCTCCAGGCTCATCCATAAGATTAAACTGGAGTTCAATCAACTTAAGCAAAGACAAATTTATACATCTATAATGGCAGATAACAATCATAACTATTGCACTCAAACAAAAGAATGAAAAATCATTATTAGCAATTACACATATCCACCACATGAATCATGGAAAGTAGTACACCTGGAGGTATGGAGTGGCTCATTTCGTTGAAGCAGATGTCCTCAGCCATGTGGATGGAGATCCATATAAGTCCTACCTAACACATCCAAAAACAGGCACTATACCTCTAGGAGGCATGTCAGTGTGAAAAATTAAAACTCCTAAAAAACAAACTCAAAACACAATCTAGACCCCTAACCTACCTATCTGTCACCCTTTTAGAATCAAGGAAAGAGGATATTATATAAACCGGGTGGCCACCCTAAGGCTAGGCCTCTATCCTCATCATCTAGATAAATAAAATCGTTGTCCGTGAGGCCATAGTCTTCCTCGGTCTCTATTAGTTCCTCTTCATCATCCTCTTGTGCAAGCATGCTAATCAAGAACCTCGCGATGCGTGGATACTCATCTTGTGCAAAAGAATAAGCATGTGCCATTGGAGACACATTCGCTACTGGGTAGGGATCACTAGTTAGCCATAGACGTATCAGCCATTCTAACTCCTCAAAATTTCTCTCACATGCAAGGCTCTCTATCAAATCCCATTCGCAAGAAAGTATAGGGTAGCATACGTAGAACACTTGAGGAAAAGACAAAGGGTACCTTTCATCAAAAATAGAAGTGCATGCCTCTGGTGAAGTAGCCATTTCTGACAAGACAGATAGATTTGGTTAGGCCTTTAAAACATAAGAGTTGTTTTTGTGTGTTGCTTGAATTGACACGGTGAATTTGGACTTATATGTAAGATCTGATAGGGTGCTCTCTCGTTGCTAGTCGCTCTTGCTCTTTACTATTTTTGTTTTTTGTGAGTATAAGGCTATATATATACATTCCCTAAGATTGGAATTGAGAGGTCAGGGAGGAAGGTTGAGAGGGGAGCGAGTGAATGATTGATGTTAGCAAACACTCCCCCCTTCCTTGGGTAGATCATACCTTTTGGAATGAGGTCGTCACCTTTTGAAACCAATTGTTCCAAGTTGTTATGGGTGAAGGTTTTAACCAATAGTTTTCGACCGCCCTATGCGTTTCATCTAGTTGCAAGGGTGGTAAGGTACTCTCCCATGATTTTATTTGCAACGTTGTTGTAGGTGGTGAACTTACCCCGGGAGGTGCAAACTCTTTCGTGCTTGTATGGATATGTACAGTGGTAGGTGGAGGTTGTGTCGAAGCTTCTATTTGCGTATAGGAACTACATGAAGAGCAAGAAGCTTCATTTGATTTCCCTGTTCCTGAGCTAGGTGGAACAAATCGTTCTTTCTTTGGTACCCAAACTAGCTCTAGATCGGGTGTGTAACATTCCATGATTTTTTCTTTTCCGCGATTTTCAATTTGTTTTGGAGCCACAGGATTGGGTTTACATGGGCCAGGTGACAGGTAAGAGTACACTTTACGTTTGGGCACCCAGATTTGATCATTTCCTTCATAGTATCCTTGGGCTTCCAATAGTCGTTTAGGAATCCAACGCAACGTTTCTTTACATTTCTTGGAGTGAGTGGGACGGTTCTTACTAGGTTTCCGTTTTTTTGCATCAACCATGCTCACTACAGAGGCTTTAGGGACCCACTTGTATGTTTTCTGTGTTATATTAGGATGGTTCTTGTGTGTCTCAAGCTTTCTTTCAACTACATCAGTTGAAGCTCTAGAGAGTTGGGCTATGGGGACGTATGGTTCAACCTCCTGGACATGCAATGTCTTGGGTTTTATTTCCTTAGGCAATATCTCAGGGACTATGGCTTGAGTGGTAGGGCTAAGAGTTGGTTTTTGCGTTGTAACACCCCCAGTCCCCCAATCAATAGTGCATTTGGTGGCTATCATCCACGTGCGGCCTAGGTTTATATTACCCTCCATAGTTCCAGTAGGCATGACCAAAAAGTCTTGAGCTACAATTCCATTGTCATAACTGACAGAAGTGTGCCAGATTCCAAAAACCGTAGTTTTTTTCTTGTTGACACCCTTGACTTGGATAATACTCTCAGATAGAGGTGGCTTCCCTAACTGACACCACACCCCATAGGATAGCAGATTATATTTAGCACCCGTGTCCAATAAGGCGTTATATAGCACTTTTCCATAGGCACTATTTAACTCAATGGGGTATCGTAGAGGTGTGTCAGAGTCCAACCCATCCTCTTCGATTTCCACGTGGAATGCATTTGTGACTCCAAGGTTAGCCTCTCGTTTTTGTCTTATACGTTGTTGTCGCTCCTTAGCCTCAGCTTGAGCTTGTATCTTGTTTAACTCGGTTTGTGCTTTGGCGGCCTTCTTTTGATGAATGGCCCGTAGTTCTTCTTGGCTTAAAGGATCATAATATCTTTTGAATTTACTCCCATTGAGGAATCCAATGGTTTCAACTCCATCAAGAGTTTCCACACGAAGGGTACCTTGTGGGGTAATTTCACATACTCTATATGGTCCTTTACCAGCATATTTCAACTTTTTCTTCTCTTTACGTACTCCATACATAAGGACTTTATCACCAACTTTGATGTCCTTGTCCTTCACATGGCGATCAAACCACTTCTTTCTCCTATCCTTTTCCACAAGAGCATTTTGCACAGCCAACTGTCTCTCTTCGTCTAGTTTTTCTAAGATATACAAACGCTCGGTTAAGGGGTTACCATTCCATCCTTCTTGCGAAGCTACCCTAAGACTAGGAATGACAAACTCCCAAGGCATAACCGCTTCTTGGCCGTATACCATTTTGAATGGCGTACAATTAATAGCCACTTTATAAGCAGTACGATAAGCCCATAGAGCAGATGTCAACTTCAAATCCCAATCAGTGCGATGAGCTTCTACCGTCTTGGTTAAAATAGAGATTAGAGTCTTGTTGGTGCTCTCGGCTTGTCCATTAGCTTGCGGGTAATAAGGTGTAGACTTATGGTGGGATATCATAAAGGTCGTGGTAAGCTCTCTTATTACCTCATTTATAAAATGGGTACCATTATCACTAACAATTTCAAAAGGGCAACCAAATCTTGTGATAATGTTCTCAAAAAGAAACTTAGCTGTTGTCCTCGCGTCAGCTTTTTGTGAAGCCTTAGCTTCAGCCCACTTTGTTACATAGTCCGTAGCAACTAGAATATATCGAGATTGAGTGTTGCGAGCTGCGGGACTAATTGGACCTACAAAGTCTAAGCCCCATTTTTCAAATGGTTGGGTTACTTTAATAGGATGTAAGGGCATTCTGTCTTTGCGCTGTGTGGTCTTGTAACGTTGGCACTCATCACACCCTTTTGTAAAAAGTGATGCATCCTTAAATAAAGTTGGCCACCAATAGCCTGATTGCAGCACCTTTCTAGCAGTCAGGTCTCCTGAAAAATGTCCTCCTGCTATGCCCATATGTGCTTCTTGCAAGATATACAAATATTCATCCTCGCGGGCACAACGCCTAAGAATATCGTCCTTGCCTAATCTATACAGAGTTCCGGCAATCAAACAATAGGGTTCACATTCTTTTACTAGCCTTCGAGCGATATCCTTACGAAGTTCCTTGGGTGGAAAACCATTAACTAAAAAGTTAACAATGTTCTCACTCCATTCAGGCATAGTCTCAACTATGAATAGGGAAGTATCGGGTAATTCATCATCAACTCCTGTAGGGGCTTCACCATTGGGTATGCGAGACAAATGATCAGCCATGACGTGCCTTTTACCGGGTCTCACTACAATCGTGAAATCAAACTCCAGAAGAATTAACAACCATCGTGTGATTCTTCCTGTGGAGCATGGCTTGTTTACCAGATACAGCAACGCTTGATGGTCCACATAAAATACAAACTTGTTTGCCAGAAGGTAGTAGCGAAATTTCTTTACTGCATAAACCATTGCCAAACCTTCTCGCTCTGTAGTGGTGTAGTTCCTTTCAGCATCGTTCAATTGACGGCTTGCAAAGCTAATGGGATAGTCCAATTTATGTTCTCCTGGTTGAGTGAGAACACACCCAATAGCAAAGTTTGATGCATCAATATGCACATGGAAAATGACATCCCAGTTAGGTGTCCTTAAAATCGGAGCACTTGCTAGTGTTTTCTTCAATTGTTCATAGGCCTGGTCACACTCTTCAGTCCATTTAAATTCAATGAGAAGCTTGTACAAAGGACGTGCTATCTCAGCGAAAAATAAAATAAACCGTCGATAATAACCCACGTGTCCCATGAACCTTTGAACTCCCTTGTAATTGGTTGGTGGTGGTAACTCTAGAATCACTTTAATTTTGCTCTCATCGGTTGAGATACCATTCTTGGATACTATATGCCCTAAAATAACTCCATGCTTGACCCAAAATTGGCATTTGAACGGGTTCAATGAGATACGATATAACCTACACTTTTCAAACACCTTCCGCAAACATGATAGATGTTCTTTCCAAGAAGAGTAAACACAAAGGTCGTCTAAGAAAGCTTCACAAAACTCTCTCAAATATTCTTTAAAAGCAGTGTTTATTAATCGTTGGAATGTAGCAGGGGCATTTGTTAAGCCAAAAGCCATCACACGAAATGCAAACACGCCAAATTCTGTGATGAAGGCAGTTTTAGCTTGGTCCTCTAGCGCTATCGTGATTTGGTTGTAGCCTGAGTACCCATCTAGAAAGCTATAAGCTTCCTTGCCTGCAACTCTTTCGAGTACATGTTCGGAATATGGTAGGGGGTAATGGTCTCTTCTAGTAGCTGCATTAACTTTTTTGAGGTCCACGCACACCCTGAGTTTCCCATTCTTTTTTGGCACGATAACTATTGGAGACACCCATTCAGAGTGTTCAATAGGATATATGAACCCACATTTGATAAGCTTTTCTAGTTCTTCTTGAATGATCTTTGCGTACTTAGGATTCATCGGGTAGGGTCTTTGTTGTACGGGCTTCGCAGTGCTAATCATAGGGATTGTATGTTGGACCACAGAAGGTGGAACACCTTTCATATCATGGTATGTCCAAGCGAATATGTCCTTGAATTCCTTGAGAAGCTCTTTGAGGACCGCCTCTTCAACTTCTGTGAGGTCTTGGGCAATAAAAACAGGTTTTGATTCTTCACCGGGGTCAGCTAATTCTATTTCTTTAACTATTGCCGGACCATCATAGATTCCATTATTCCCATCGATAGGTATTCTTTGGGCTTTTGTGTACACAACCTTTGCTTCCCCTGTGGTGTAAGATTTGAAATGTTCTGGTGCAGGATGCAAGTCTGTGGATTCTGGTTGTGCTTTGGTTTGTGCTTCCATTTCTGCTTTCTTGTGTTGTCGAGCTAACTCTTGGTTTTGACGCCTCCTTGCAGTGCGGCTCAACTTTGGCTTGTCTATGATCTCTAATTGGGCTATGTCATGGGGTCGTGGTCTACACCACATAACATTTTGGAGATATTCACCCCAATTGTCTACCAATTTTCGATGAGCATCACATGCCCTATATAACTGAGCCATTCTGCTGAGGATCTCTTCTTTTTTATCCTAGCACGTACATTGGCTCGATATCGACGCCTCTTAAGGTTTTTCTTTTTCTTATTTGAGACCTGCTTTTGATTTGCATTTAGATCTGGCTCACTAAAGGAGTCCTCGTTGGTGTCCTCTTCACTCTCGGGGGAGCTATCATCGGTTGATGTGCTCGGTCCTTCCGAATGTTTTGACTCTGAACTTGCTCCACTCTCTAATTCATGAGATTCAGAATCCGTTTCACTCTGGGAGTCAGTGTCCAAGTCGTGTTGGTCAAAGTCTTCTATTGAGCTATCTGTGTCACTGTCAGATTGGTCCACAATTGCCTTGCCCTTAGAAGATGCATGTATGGCACTTATCATGTTCAGAGGTGCAATTTGTGGTACCTCTTCCCCCTCTGGTGTGACCCAAGTGGTTCCTCTATTTCCCCAGGTATCTATGGTTGCAGCTAGGTGTACCCAGTCTACGTTGTCTGATTCCGTCATACCCGGTAACACATCCATGTAAGGAGAATCTTGGCCAATGTCTGTATCCTTCTTACAAGTGTAACAATATTGTAGTGGGGCCGAGTGAACTGTGGTGTCAGAGCGATGATCAATAATGGTTTTACTCCCTAAGGGGTGTACCTTACCAGTCACCAAATCCACTCTAAGGACAGAGTCTTGGAATTGCAAATAGACATGATTTTTAGACCAATCATGAACCATTTGTGCTTCCCTCATGAATGGTCGTCCTAAAATCATTTCATATGACATAAGGTGTTTAGAGAAATCCATTACAATGAACGTATGTCGTACCTTGTGTCCTAGAACTTTGATCTTAAGATCCTTGAGCATCCCCATAGGTTTGGCTATGGTACCATTTGCCATCTTTACCACAATGTTAGTAACACTGAGGCGGGGTTTTCCCATGGATTCCCAACAATCTTTTGTAACGATGCTAACTCCCGCACCACCATCAAGAATTCCCTTTATAGTTAATCCCTTGGTAGTGATGGGTAGGGTCGCATTAGACTCGTCGCCTTCAAAATACTGCCCTAATTCGTTAATGGGTACCTCGATCACAGACTCGTGTCCATCTAAGTCAAGTGATTGCACATGATTTTCCTCATCAATCATAATCGAGTCAGGCCTATTTGGTTGCGCAAACTGCGGTAATCCCGTTCGTAGCTCTCCGTTAAGGAATGCTCGAAGTGCAAGGAATAACTCAGGATCTCCATACAGCTTTGCTATGATCGTGGTTCGGACCTCAGAAGACATGAAGTCCACTAGTTTGGCAACATTCATTGGCATTTTGCAGGGTGTAGGTCCTTGACTAGGAACTGGTGAGGATGGAATCTCATATTCCTCAATGGGATCAGGTATTCCTTCGTTAAACATCCTTTCCAACAAGAAAGGTGTATGCTCACTTTCTGATGTCCCGTCCTCACTCCCTTCTTGGATGATACTAGATATGGCTAACGGTCTATGGTTCATGTGGGGTGGATGAACTTGCGTGGGAAACACTGTGTCATGAATTTTGACATGCATGGGTTCTGGTTCTAGTTTCCTTTGAGTCTCCTCCACTAAACCTCTTAGATGTTTCACCTGCTCAATCTCGTCTACTGGGTTTGGGTACGTCCCAATCTTCTTTTTACGATTCTTCCCTTTTTGCCCCTGCGGTTTATCTTGGGGGTCTTGGATTGGATTTGGAAACACTTGTGGTGTTTTCAGAGGCTCTTTATGGTTTTCTCTTATTCGGTTTTCATTTGGTTCCATGTTACGGTTTTCTTTGTCGGTCTTTCCCTTTGTGGTATTGGTTCTAGTCTCCATTGTCTCGATTGAATCTGAATCATCCTCGAGGTCATTCATATACACGGGGTCATCTCCTGTTCCTATGTTTGTTTTGGAACTTGGCTTTGAATTTCCCGTATTCTGCGACCTCTTCCTTCGTGTCTTCTTTTTCTTTGCTTGGATAACTGACGCGGTATCTCTCTCTTCGAGGATATGGCCTGGCCCTTGAAGCATGGACCGTGTAATCGCATAAGCGGGTGCGACGGGTGGTATTGGCGATGTCACACTAGCAATTTCGACCAAATTTAGGGGTGTGATTTTAGGCGCATTTGGGTTATAGGGGCATTGGGCAATCAAGTGATCTATGCCACAACGATTACATGTGAGTATTGGCATTGCAGACGTGCTCCCTTGATTCATTTGCATCTGTGCAGCATTCTTTTGCAGCCTAATAGGGCACTCCGCTGCCCGATGTGGTCCACCACACTCGTAGCATTGAAGAGGTGGCCTCCTAGCCTGGGTGTTGATATTTTGACCTCTGGATGCGAGAGCAGCAGCTTGATAAACCGGCTTGACTTGCCCCCAACAATCTTCCATGTAGTATATAGGACACTCTTCCAATGTATCAAGTCCGTAGGCAATACTAGTGTCTATTTCCTCCTCACAGCCATCTGCATAAGCATTTGATGGCTCGCAACCCACTTGGTTCATAGGGGCGACTCTTGGATGCGGGGGCTGCGGTCCTAGCACAGGAGGTGGTAGCGGTGTAGCTTGTACAACATTTTGAGATCTAGGGACCATGTGTTGCGGTAGTTGCTCAACAGGTGGAGCAGGCATCAATACAGGAGCTCGAGGTGCATCCGTCCAGGCTACAGGTGGTCTATTTGCCATCATACGTTTGATCATTAAACAATCCTTAGCTTGGTGACCATACCTACCACATGCGTTGCAAGTTCCATTAAATTTTACTCTAAACGTAGGGCACTCACTAGTGCTATGTGGACCTAAGCAAATGGAACACCATTGTTGCTCCCTTCTTGGATACATGTGACTATTTTGAGGGGGTCGATTATCCTTAAGAGACTCTTGGATTGCCTTGGTGAGGTCTGTCAAGAATGTCTCAAATACCTTTGGCTCATTGGCAATGGGCTTTGCAGTCATGGGTTCATACTCAATGGCTTGTGAGCTAGTGGATCTCGTGTCAGTAGACACCCTCATGCCTGCTATCATCAAGTTGTCCTCTAATTGGATTGCATTGGCAGTGACATCTTCCCAGGTTGTGATACCTCTAATCACTAGTCCATTATAGATTCCTTCATTCCTCAACCCTCGAATGAATCGATCAAGCAGTTGGTTATTGTTGAAGCGCTCATTTACAGGGCAGCGAGAGTTTAAGTGCTTTAGACGACTAATGAAGTCCCTTACTGACTCTCCTTCCTTACGTTCGGCCTTCTGTAGTTGAGATGCTACACCCCAAAGCACACCTTCTCGTATGTACTGCTTTAGAAACAACCTTCGAAGGGTAGGGTAGATTGTTTTCTCGTCCACCCTTAGGGTTCTATACCAATCTCCAGCCTTCCCACTTAATGTCAAGCTTAAGGCATTGCACTTATGTAGTTCGTTGCGTTCCCCTAAGGAATCACATACTTGTTCAAACACTTCAATGTGTTTTCTAGCATCTTCGTCCCCATTGAATTTTTGCGTGAGTTTGGCAATTTGTACTGCCTTACTTCTAGGCTCTCTATCAGATGCGTGACACATATTTTCCGCGATAGATCGACCTATGGTTTGAGCAAACGCTGCCAAGTCACCTATGTGAGGAGGTAGGGCCAGTGGAGGTACTCTTGGAATCATATGTGGGAGAGGGACGGGTACCGGTCTTGGCATATGTGTGGATGATGCAGGATATGGAACATAACCGGGCATAGGTCCACTCGGATAAGGGCTAGGGAGCGGCACTCGAGGAGCATAAAAAAGTGGTACAATTGGAGGTGTGGGGGCCATGTGTGCATAAGGGGCTAGAGGCACATACGGTCGAGGCCCCATATTAGGTACTACGACACTAGGTAGTGGCACTGCGCTAACCGTAGATGTCATCGGTACATTCTCTGTCAGGCTTATCCCTGGAGTGAGCACTGGGTTTTCCTTAATAGAGGGTTGAGCCAAGTTAGGGAAGCTAAAGTTGTCGCTCGGAGGCTCACATTGCATAGAGACCCCAGGTGAAATGACGTAAGATGGGTCCATGGGGCTCATTAGAGGAGTCTCCATTTGTGATAGAGTAGGCTGTTGAGCCTTGCTCGTATCCAGAAATCTCATGGGGCCAGTTGAGAGTATATTTACCCCTCGGTTTTGCCTTTCTGATTGAATAATGCCATGGATAACATTACATATCATTTTCTGTTGATCTTCGATGCTCGTGGCACTAGAGGTGGATTGTACAATCTCTATCCATCCTACATGGTAGGCGTGGCCAGAGTGTAGATCCGTCAACACCTCAGTGTGGAGGTCGTATGTCAAATGATCATTAATGAACAATCCTTCCAGAGTCGACGTGTTAACGGTTTCTTGTGAGGTAGAAGCAATGTTGCTCCCCGTGGTTTTACTTGTCACCAACGGTACTCTAGAGGGAACTTCTGAAGGAGGCAGCTCAACAGGGCCTTCTTGGTAAGAAGTTGGCAAGATATCCACATGGACACTCTTTGGGGGTGTGGGGTCCACGTGCGATGTGAAAGGAGAGTCCACTTCCCCACCCCCTTCGTGTGCTTCATTTACATCAGGTTCCGAGCGAGTAGCTCTACCTAATGTCTCCATGAAACGGCTAAACATACTAGTACTAGGCTGTGGAGCTTCGGGAGGTGCATGGCCTTCTCTCTCAGTGTTTTGGGTAGGGTATGCTTCCATGATTTCTGAGTCGGAGGAGGAATCACTAGCGGCTATTTTAGGGTCTTGGGTGGTGCTACCTTGTGTCCCCGCTGAGGGTCTAGAGCCTATCGTGGATGGGTAATGGGTGTCCGTATGAACAGAGGCACCCTCAATATGCTCGTGTTCTAGCACCCGCCCAGAGCGTAAGTGCATGTGCTTTTGATACCCTAAGGTGTCAAAAAGCTGCTCTAGGAGGCCTTGTGACTAGTTTTTAGCGTGTTTTTTGTTTGTTTGTTTGTTTTTTTTTTTTTGCTAGATTTTTTAGAGCGTGTCGTGGAATGGGCCGTGTGATAGCTCGAAACGAGCGTATCGCTAGGAGGGACGCGCTGTGCTTTACAGCCCACCGTTTGGTTCTATTTTGCTCCAGAAAAGCCCGAAACAGTCTTTTCCTAGCTGGGGAACTAGGCTCCAAATAGCAAGTCTAAAGGTGCAAGTGGGAAGAGAAGGGAGGAGAGTGGAGGACTTGTCCCACATGCTCTCATTCCCTCTTGAGGAGGTAGGGTATATATATAAGAGTAAGTCTAGTATATATCATAAGACTGAGGACTGAGGCTTGGGCCTGGGCTTGGGCTTGGGCTTGGGGAATCGATCCCGATCTAACTTTTATACAACCCAACCCGTCTGTTTTTATAACTCACGTTTTTTATTTTCGAGAATCTAACCTCCCCCTCGCTCCACGTTTTTATTTTTCGTTTTTTTTTTTTTGGAGATATTATTTGGTATGCGTTTTGTTGCGCGTTGACCTCACCTAACTATTTACTGTCCCACCTACCTACTGACCTGCTAATCAGTGGTTCACCTAGTTACTAACCTACTTAATTGACTAACTGTGCGCCTAACTGTGCACAAACCAGAAAACACAGAAAATGCAGAAATTGAAACTTGACAGAACTGTGCAGTGAAAACACAGAAAATGCAAAAAAGGCAAGAAATGCTAACTGTGTGTAAACAGAAAAACAGAATTTTGCTAACTGTCTAACTAATGCTAAATGTACGCGGCAGAAAACACAGAAAATGCAAACTGTGCGCAACAGAAAAACAGAATTAACAACTTGCAGAAAAAATACGCCTTCCTCCCCCTCTTCTTTCCTACTGCAAACCACTCATACAAGAAGCACAAAGTGCCTCTTGGGCTTAGTGCAGGGCTATTCCCCGGCAACGGCGCCAAAAATGTGCGCTCCTTGCCGCACTGTCGAAGCAAGGGACTTGCCGATACACCGTGTACGAGCCGCAGACGGCTCCAAGCACACAACTAGTTTAACTAGTAAGCTCAAAGAGGGCAATGGTGTGTCACTCACCGCCTTATGCTCCTGCCGTAGAGGATTCCTCGCCGCGAAGAAGAGGGAGACGCCGCTACGCCGCGCTCAACCGCCTCGCCGCCGTTGTGCTGCCGCAACGCTCGATCGCACACATACTCTCACACACTCTCTCTCTCTCTCTCTCTCACACGCACACACACAAGGAGATGGTGAAGGAGAAGGTGGAGATGGAGCAAGAGCAGCTTCTATTGCACAATGAGAGAATGACTCAATTTTAGGTTTAATTGGCTTTTATGTGAGCTCACCCCATTCACACTTGGGCGCCCATGCTTAGCCAACTAACCCTAGAATGTTCGTGTTAGAGTGCGCCTCTCATCGGCGATCACTCTACCTTTCCCTATTGGACCGACAAGCCCGGTGCCTGGCTCTACTTAAATAAATAATACGGTTACAGTGTCCGTCGTAGGCGATAGGGTGTCCGTGAGCCACGAGGGTTAACACACTGGGATTGAATATGCGAAAACCTGGCTTCAAGATTACAGATTGTTCGTGTTGGAAAGCGGTTTATCGAGAGAGGATGGTGCGGTACAAGTGTTCCCACTCCTGGTTCATGGTAAAGCGAGGCTATGGTTCGATAGCCTGGGTGAAGAAGAAAAGGTAGATTGCAAAGCCCTGGAGGTGGATTTTTGAAGAAGATTCGTAGCGGATGTGCAGCTGGATGAAGTAAAGCGGACGCTGGAAAGTTTGAAGCAAAGCTTGAAGGGTGATTTTCAAGCGTTCGAGTGGGAGTTTGAAGCCCTATGGGGAAAATTGATCAAGGTGACTACTGCAAAAAATTCCAATTTTTTGAAGTTGAATAAATTCATGGATGGCCTGCATGAGGAAGTGCGAGATAAGGTGGAGATAGATAGCCCGATGTCATATGAAGAGGCAGTAGCTCTAACGAGAGGACGGAGTAAAAAGATTTTGAAGAAGCACAAGGCTAGGCAGGTTTTGCAAGGCGCAATGATGCCAAGGCAGGGTAGTGCAGTGCTAGTCGAGCCACAGGTGGTGTAAAGAGAAGTGCAAGTGCAAGGAGAACCAAGGGTTCTTTGGTTACAGAGAGATAGGGTGGTTCCTATGCCGAAGATGCCGGCTAGAGTGGTTCCAATTGTGGAGGAAGTGCAGGTGTTTCTAGAGTGGACAAAGGATGTGCTATCAAGTTCGAGTGTAGCTGTTGAAGCTCCATTGGAGTGCGGTAAAAATCACTAGCACAGTTTGCAGACGGAGTCGAAGCAGCAAAGCTAGAGGAGATTCCCAAGCTTGAAACTGAGGAAGAGATTGAGTGGAGTGATAGTAGCTCTACGGACGCGATACGAGTTGGGAGACCGAGAATCCAGGTATGATGAGTTTGACCTCTTACATGTGAGTGGTGAAGCAGTAAATGTGTGCAAGGAGCAGCCTGAAGTGAAAGCCGAGGTGCCTAGTGAAGACCAATTGGAGCAGTCTAGGCCTACATGTGGCGAAGATAAGGTAAAGCTGGTGTGTGGTGCCATGTTGATGGGCATGGTGGTGAAGGTAGCAGTAGAGTATGCCATAGTGGTGCAGCAGGTGCAAAGTTTTGCCAGAAGGAATAGAGCAGCCGTGCCTATGGAAGAGGACGAGGAGGATGTGATAGAGAGTAAGTTTCTCTCTTCCTTGGCAGACCTTGATGATGCAGCGGTAGAAGAGCAGGTGTTGCAGACGACAAGCAAGCAGTGCTTATAGACCTTGAAGGGCCAATTGAAGAAGAGGAGCTCGGTGATGCTGGAATTGAGTGCATGGTAGGTGAGAATAGCAATGCGGAGTCAAAGTTAGAGGTACTTCCTACGCAGTTAGTGCACTCTATGACAGGTGACGTGGATTCCAAAGCGGTGTCCAAGCTTTCTAAGAAGGTCTATGAGTGGTGGTTGAAGGGGATGCTAATAAAGACAGCTGTGCAGTATGCTGTTGTGCAGGTACAGGATCTGCTAGACAAAGATCTAGCTTTGCATGGACGGGAGGGTGGTTCAGATAGGTCACAAGTGTTGATTGAATAGGATGGTGAGCAAGATGGTGCTCTATTTGATGTGCTTAAAGGTGCTTTGATGCGAGTGGGAAGTTTTCCACTAAGTGCTTGGAGTGGTAGAAGCATGATGTTGGCAGTTTGGCTATGCGGTTGGATATGTGCCTTGGTGTGGCACTATTCAAGGGTGTTGTAGGTGGATGGAGAAGACCAATGCAAGGTGTTTGACCCAATAGGTTGATGATAGGTAAAGCAGGGGGTTGGGCAACCCGCATGAACAAAAGATAGCGGGTTATAGGTGCCAGTTTTTGTACATATGGTAGGGATTTTATGGTGTACAGATAGTTTGTTTTTGGTGTGCATCTTTTTAGTACAATAAGCCTATGTGTGGTTGAACATAATGTTCAACAAGGGGGTGGGAAATGATGGTTTGCCTAAGTTGGTTCGAGCTAGAAAGTGGTCTATGCCAAGCAAAGGTTGTAGGTAGGTGTAGTGCAGAAGGCTAGGGCAGGTACCAAGATCGTGGGCAGCCAAAGGAAAGCGGGAATGTATGCTCAAGGCCGCTTTTTAGGCTAAAATAGCTCCAAGTTGGCTCAATTGGAATGACAGATGAAGGTTTCCGAAGTGCTCTATCAGTACCCTGGAAGGTAGTGTTCAGTGTTCTCTAGAAGCCGGTCCAGACGGCTCATCAAATGGAGCCACGGTGCTCAAGATATTGCAGTTCGAAGTTAGAAGGTTTAGCAAATCCTCAACGGGCAGGGTAGTTGGGGACAAGTGGCCCAGGTTGATGTCAGTGGATGCATGTGTAGAGCTTGAATTAAGGAGCATGTCTGTCCTCTCGGATTGCAAATCAGATCTCTGGTTAGCAAGATATGAGTTGTTAAAGATTTTTCGGGGGCCGGGTGTGAGCCCACTTGCCCGCATTGGGAGAGGTACCATCTGGAATTTTCATGAGCTTTCTAGGTGTTTGGTGCGTAGTATGCAGCATATGATGCTATCAAGAAGTGACTTCACGTGGATCGGAGTCCGGAGCATGGAGATATGCATGGTCGAAGTTAGCAGTTTGTGGCAAGCGTGAGGAGTCGGATGCTTTTTCCCAGTTTGGGGTGCACTAATCGAGGTCGGGTTAAAGTCGCTTTGCAGGGTCGGTATGTGAGCTTGAAGATTGGAATGCAGGGTTTCGATCAGGTTCGACGGCCGGTCCATAGGCCAACTGAGTAGGGTATGGCAGGGCATCCAATGCAAGGAAAAAAAGGTTTTTTTTCAAGTTCAAATGGGGGGCTATTTTGAGGACTTGGAGGCCATTCTAAGAGGGGGGCGCCCAGTTGTTGCCACGTGGCATCGGGGTCGTCCCACATGTGATGCTTGGAATAAAGGATGCGGGCTATTTAACCTGGTCCGTGAGCTACCATTAGGACACAAAGGGGGAGAGAGAGGGGAGCTCCCTCACCCCGTTGGCTATGGTAGGCTGTGGTCGACGCTGTGCGCGCGAAATCAAGTGGCGCATTGGGCGGTTTTGGCCAACCTGGTGGTGCATGCTGACGGCTATGTGGACATCGGTGGTTGTATTCAGCAGATGACATGGCAAACGCTTGTGCCCGCACACACTAGGGCCCCACCCTTTTTGAGGGCAAGTGCGTCCCCCCCCCCCCCCCCCCCCCTCCCAATAGCGACATCGTTATTGCTATAGCATGGGGAGGGTCCCGAGCACGAGAGTGAGCTTTTAGCCTAAAAAGCTGACTTGAGTATACATTCCCGCTTTCCTTTGGCTGCCACGACCTTGGTACCTGCCCCAGCCTTTTGTACTACACCTGCCTGCAACCTTTGCTTGGCATAGACCACTTTCTAGCTCGGACCAACTTTGGCTGCACCAACGTGACCTAAATCTTTTCAAAAGATTAAGGAGGCTATATCCATCTCTCAACAAAGGAAAAATGATGCTACTGACAAGTAAAGAAGGTACTTAACATTCAAAGAAAATGATTGGGTATTAACTAAGTTTCCCAAGGCTTGATTGAGGAAAACGATGGGCAAAAATCCTGCAGGCCATCAAAATTATTATGCTAAACTAGCAAAAGATACTTTGGTCCTTTTCAAATCTTGAATCCAATCAATGACATGGCTTATCAACTCAAGTTGCCCAACCATTGGCTCATACACAATGCTTTTCATGTGAGCCTACTTAAGCCCCACAAAGGAGAGCCACCAAGCTTGAACCAATTATTGAAGACCCTCCAAAAATCGAAGACCAAGAAGAGGTGCTACAACCCAAAGCTATCCTTAGGCATGAGGACAAGATACTATGACATGGTAAGGTTATCCAATAATATCTTATTAATTTCAAGAATTATCTTTTTGAAGATGCTAGATGGATGCAAGGAATACAACTTAAGTATAGTATGAACCTTGTCAATGCTTACAATCCTACATTAGAGTAAGCAAATGTACATGCTTCTTTTAAATGATCAATTTTTTTTTCTTATAATACTAGCTCTCTTTTTTATTGTGCACAAAGTAGCATGCATGCTTAGAATTATGTTTGTGATGACGACATCTCTCAAACACCAAGTATAATTTGTCACTCTACTTTGGGAGAATGAAATGGACTCAAGAGCAGCCATGCTTCTCCCAAGCCCCAAGTGGATTAGTCATCCATCTCGGACTGATGTTGTAGGGTAAAAAGGGATCCTCTACCTGCTAAGAAACATCGACTAATGACTAAGGCTTTATCTCCTCTACCTCATATTTGACAAAAACTATGATTTCAAGAGAGAGGCAATGTCATAAAATCTAATATATAACCAACCCAAATAATTTTCTCATATTAAACTGATCATTTAATATGGGATAATAAATAGGAACAAGAATTAGAATATAGACATGTGCTTATGGATCTATCTCAACATGGGTCCAAGGTTAAAGGGGTCCAAATGAGAGATGGTCTATCAAAGAGCAAGGCTAGCTAATGGATCTGAAATACCCTAAGGTTAGATTCATTAAAGACCTCCAAGTTAGTGTTAAAAGCTTTGTGACCTTAGGCAAGCAAGGGATGTGCTTTAGGTGGGAACTCGGCCCAAGCTCGAGGTGCTTGGCATGCTTGCTGACTAAGGTTCTTGAGGTGCTTGTCATGCTTGATGATTGACTAGGGTGCTTGAGGTGCTTAATGACTAAGGTGCTAAGGTGCTCCATGACTAAGGTGCTTAAGGGGTTCAAGGTGTTTTCAAAAGTCAACATGATCCCTACTCAAAGGGGGGCAATCCCTCATTGTAGGAGCATGAGAGAACACACACCCTCACACAAAGAAAGCTAGCTTGTTCTAAAGAAGCAACACATTAGGCAAAATTTGGACTCACAAAGGGGCCCTTTAAGGAGTTTGACTTTACCTCTCTCTACCAAAACGGGTGCATGGATAAATTTTTGCAAATAAACTCCAAAGTTGGCGAAGGTTTGATAGTTAGAATATCCTCTTCAAGCTCTATCTACTGATATATAGCACGTCATGAGATTCCTCATACTTTAGAAGATTCTTTTTTTGATTCACCTATGATGTGACAACTCTATCAAAATCTAAGTGAATCAAAAAAAGAATCTTCTAAAATATGACAAATCTCATGGCGTGCTATATATAAGTAGATAGAGCTCGAAGAGGACATTCTAACTGTCAAACCTCCGCCAACTTTGGAGTTTACTTCTCCAATGGTACAGTAAGACTGAAAGATTTATCTGCATTACTGTTGCCAGGAGTATATAATGGTGCAAAGATCAAGCTTTACTATTCAGAAGCTAGAGAGAATGGGCAAGAACAAGATACTAGGGAATTGGAAACTGTAGATCAAGAAATACCAGAATTGGATATTTTTGGGCTTTTTCATGTGCAACCAGTTTCAATTTCAGAACCAGTACCAGTAGAATCAGAAAACACTCATCTTAGAATCAGTACCAGTATGATCAAACCAGACTGGAAACAGTCTCGTATCAGTGGGAACACACTTTTCAAATTTTAAGCGCCCAACGGTCAGATGGCACGCCGGTAGTAGTCATTTAAAGGATGGGTAGCAGTCTTGTCCAATGCACGTCTGCCATGACAGCAACGACACACACAAGTCTAGGAGCAGCGAGTGGTGGAGCTTTTATGGTGCAAACAAGTATAACAGTCACGATTTCCTCCCGTTATTCATTCGCCATCGACAAGTTCCGAGGTTTCTTCACTACAGTCGCAGACCTCATCCTCTGAAGCGACAATTGACTGTCAGCTAGCTTTGTCAGCGATAGCAGGTTACGGCTTTGACGCATCAAGTAAGTCTTCTTCTCCTTCGCCTGTTTCATCATCTTCACAGTGTATGGGTAGAAGGAAACGCTCAGACAAGATGCAGGAGTCTCTTGAGGAAGCCCAAGTCATAGTTGCTGCTGCAAAGGCAAGCCTTCCCATCATACCGTTGTCAGGAGTTTTTTGGAGCAAGGGATTGCACATATATACATACCCATGCATGGTGCATCAAATAAAGGATTGCCCATTTTCCAGAGCCAGGTGGTTACGTGGGGCCCACATGTGTACAGGTAGGACAGGGTGTATCTACTGCATCGTTTTTCACTATTACCAGTACTAATGTGTTTTTTCTACAATAATGAGGAGTTGGTAGCGCGTAAAAATTCTCAAGGAAGCTATCGGCAGGCCGACGACATGAGGTAAGCAGGTGCGTCAGATGGCATCTAGTGGCGTCAGGAGGCCGAATGGGATCAATACTTGCACGTGGATAAGTACAAACACAATGTGGGTGTTTTCTTGTGATACTTATGCAGAAAGGTCATCATGAGGACCACGTTTTGGGCCACTTCACGTGGTGGCAGGATGCATTATTGGAAAAAGTCGAGTGCCAGGTGTACGGATGGATGCAAAAAGGTGACAACTATGCACTGTGAGGTCAAGTTTTGGCCTGTTCGGGGTCCGTTTGAGGTCATCTAAAAGACCAAGGGTGCCCAACTAATAAAGATAAGTGTGGGAACTGAAAATACTGAGAGAAGACCAGAAAAAACGTGGAGAAGAGAGGAGGAACAGCCACAACTGTGTTTTTGCTCATTTTGGAGCATTTTTTGGCCCTAAACTGCTCATCCGAGGTCGGATTTGAGCGCTGTGACATTGTAGGGTGGGGTTTTTGGCCGTTCCGGACGCAATGGTGCTGTCCATTTTGCCAAATTCCTCACAAATTTTCTGCTATTTTTCTGTGTAATCTTTTCCGGTGAGTGAAGCCTCTGCTTAACTTTGTGGTTGTATCTGGTGTATTTCCTCAATACTGTGTAACCTATTTGTCCCATTGGTGTTGGGCTGAGCTTCATTGAGTCTAAACAACAAAAATTTGACTCCTTTGAGCTGAATTGAGAGTGTGTGTATGTGAGTGGTGAGTGGGCAAGTGGGAAATCTCTCTCTTCTCGCTCCTTGTGTGTGTTTCCTGTCTCGGCCAGGCGGGTTGTGTAAGCCGAGTGGTGCCCCATAGGGTGTGTATGTATCTTCCCAAGAGTGTGTGTCGGGTTGTTATAGAGACGTTCTATGTGTTTCCATCCTGCTCGCATTCTTTTGGCGCCCCCACGGAGGATCATCTTCGAGTACCTTCTGCTTCGAGAAGCTTCGAGACTCGGGATTACAGGTCACAGATTACAACTGACAGATTACAGGATACAGGTTACATGTTAGAGGGACAGATACAAGTACAGGTGATTCACACAGGAATAGGTAGCTGGAGTACAGTGATATACTGGCATGTGGAAGTCACTTGCAGTTTCTGAGTGTATGCATCATTGGGCGTCTGTTTGAGCACATGGTCTTGTATTGTATGCTACTTGTGGATACTGCCATTGTACGCCTTTGTGGAGCCATACTTGGTTTTATTTGGCAGTCCCAGCCATTTCTGAGACTTGGTCTGGAAGATAGTCATTTCTGAGACTTGACTATACGAGGTTTGCATAAGCCTTTGTGTGAGGGTCGATAGCGTGAGGTTTTATTGATCTGGGGGATTCTCAAATGTGGAGATCCTTTCGTTGATACAGGTAGCTGGAGCACCCTTTTCGTGACCTCGCCATAGGCTATGTACTAGTGATTTCTACTTGATGCTCGGGTTCTATTGTTGACAGTTTATGCATACATATACAGTCTATGTTTTGGGTTCACACTGATCTACTCCTGGGGAAACTCTGCCAAAATTTTTCCAAGATATGATGGCTGGTTTTTTGGTCTTTTGAGCCATTTATGCTGTTATGCTGCTGAAATTTTGGAAAAATCAGAGGATTAGTCAAGTGTGCTTTCTTGGAATCTACATGGATGGCTTTTAATGGATAATCACGGCGGACCTCAGCTCACTCCTTTTCATTTAACTCAGAGAATCCAGATAAATGTTCATGTGTCCAAGAAGATTTTTTTTCCAGCAGCGCATAGTCTTTATGTTCGAGCCAAGAAGATTAAGAGAGATCCTGGAATGTCCTTTGCCTGTTGTAATTCCAATGATCAACTAGGAAAACTCATTTGATGTGCATGTGTTTGTCCTTATATAAAGTTGAGCTCCATTGAAGTTTCTGGGGATTGGGTAGTCAAAAGTTTTGGGTTCTTGCACATGTGTTCGAAGGGGTTCTCAAAGCATCGTAACTTGGGTAGCCATGGCTTTCTCTTATCCGGAGTTTCATGGAAGAAGTGATGAAGATGTGGAAGAATTTTTGGAAAAGATGGAGGTTGCCTGCATTAGCAACCAGATTCATGACCCAGCGTAGATGATACGTCTTCTCCAAATTTGTTTGAAGAGTGATGCACGAGTTTGGTCCAAAGCATTTGAAGAGGAGTTGCGTGGGGCTGATCCACCCGTAAGGTTGAGTTGGGACAATCTACGGCATGGATTGGAAGTGGAGTTTGTGAAGATAGAAGATCCTGACAAAGTGTGGCAAGAAGTACAAGGTTTGGTGCAGAAGGAAGGTGAGCCAGTAGATTCGTACATACGTAAGTTCTCATTGGCATGGGAGAGGATGTGCAAGGCTTTAGCACCACAAGTACCCCCGCCTGACATGATGAAGAAGGACAGGTTCTTGGCTGGTCTTTGGGAGAATATACGTTGGAGAGTGGAGCGAAAGAAGCCTAGGACATATGAAGATACACTAGAGGTAGCAAGGAACAAAGAGTGGAAGCTGAGGAAAATGAGCCAGCTAGGGGTGGAGTCTTTGCCCATGAGGTCTAAATTTCAGCCTATGGATTCTTCGCAAGGTCGCATGCCAGAGGTTCATCACGAACCAGTGGTTCCTGTTACTACTCAGATTACGCCAGCAGTTGTCACTACAACAGTGCAAGATGATGGGCTAAGGCAAGACATGAGGCAAGTGGTAGATTTAATGAAGAATCTCAGCCTAAACATGCTAGGTCAAGTGGGAAATAATCGAGGTCGAGGGAGGTATGCAAATCAGCTAGCAGGTGAAGAAAGACCTAAGAATGGTGGTGGACAAAGCAATGGTAGGTTCTGGAGGCAGAGGCCCACATGTTATAATTGCGGAGAGTTGGGCCACATTAGCCTGCAATGTGATAAGCCACCAAGGATGGGGGGAGACATGTATCCATTTCCAAGACAGGTGATAACTAGGTCAAACGATTATGGCATCGAAATTAAGGGAGATGAAGGAACCAGTGGATTAACCAAGGAGGAAAAGGAAAAGACAAAAGTGCTAAGTGTAGTCACCTTGGAGAAGGCATCAAAGCTAGAGGATACATTAGTGATGCCTATTGGGAAGAGGACTACAGAAGACAAGGAAGGAAGAAGTGCCCCAGGTCCTAGTAAGAAGAAGGAAAAGAGCCATGAAGGCAAGGATGTCAAGGCCAAGAGGAAAAGGAGGGCTCGTCGCAAGTTTCACGTGTCAGATTTTTCACTAGGGGATGGGCAATTAAGTTATGACTTGAAGGAGGATCTAACAAGCAGGAAGGCAGATGTTACTTTTGGGCACCTTATAGAAATGGTGCCTAAGCTAAAGCGATAGTGGAAGAGGATGGTTAACCCAATGGAGAAAGAGCCAGAGAGAGGTTCAGTGAAGGTGTTGGCAATGGATGAGCTACTAGACATTTGTCCAATAGTAGATGTGTGGCATAAAAGAAAAAATCTAGGACAAGGTTAT
Organism: Adiantum capillus-veneris; assembly: GCF_014529385.1. Lineage (NCBI taxonomy): Eukaryota > Viridiplantae > Streptophyta > Polypodiopsida > Polypodiales > Pteridaceae > Adiantum > Adiantum capillus-veneris. The sequence continues at coordinate 832,873 of NC_140937.1, forward strand.
GTGGATGGTGGAGCCCAAATATGTGTGATAACACGCTCATGCGTTGAGAAGATGGGTCTTACAGTGAGTGGGGTGTCAGGCTTCCGGATCAGATTGGAAAACCATCAAAAAGTAAAATGTTTAGGTGTTGTAAAGAGCTTAGAGGTGGAGGTGTATGATGCAAAGGCAGTGGTTGATTTTCATGTGATGCCAGCAGGGTTGGGAGCATATCCTATTATACTAGGCAGACCATGGCTACGTGCAGTGAGAGATGTTCAAGATTGGTGACGTTGTACGATTAGCCTCTATGGAAAGACAGGTGCCAAGAAGCTTTATAATATGGACATAAGAAAACGACTGGAAGAGCTTTATGAAGATGAAGATGAGTCTAGTGATGAAGACTATTCCACAGTGACTGATGAGGATAGTGATAGTACTACCAGCAGTGATGAGGATGCTGATGTTGCATTTCTTTTGATGGACAAAGGAATCCAGGAGTTTGGTGTAGTTGCATTTGCAAATGAGGTTGAAGATGAAAATGAAGGGCCTTATGAAGTGATTGAAGGGCTGATGCAAACCAAGGTTGAGTTGTAAAAGAAGCAGGAATTGATGACACAAATGATAAGTGGAGGCCTCTCAGCTATGGAGAAGGAGATATATTTGCACATGCTGACTAGTTTTCCTGATTTGTTCATTACTTCATATGAAGAGATCAGAGGGTTCAAGGGCAAAGAGATGCATATAGAGCTGAAAGAAGGTGCTAAGCCAGTGCGACAAAAGTTAAGAAGGATGGGTCAAGTGCAAATGGAAGCCTTGCGGGAAGAGGTGGACAAGTCATTGAAGGTAGGGTTCATAGTCCCCATAGAGACCACAGAATGGGTGAGTCCAGTAGTAGTCAATCCAAAGAAGGATGGGAAGTGGAGGATTTGTGTAGATTTTAAACCCTTAAATGTAGCCACTAAGAAGAACCGATATCCTCTTCCATTCATTGATCAGATCTTGGATTCAGTGGCAGGTTATGAGAGGTACAGTGTGTGTGATGGTTTTTCAGGTTATATTCAATTGAAGATTTCTCTTAAAGACCGAACAAAGACGACTTTTATTACACCATGGGGCTGCTATTGCTACACAGTATTTCCATTTGGGTTGTCAAATGGACCATCCTTCTATCAAGAGAGAGCAAATTGGGTATTAGAACCATTCATTGGTAGTTGTGTTAAGGCTTTTATGGACGACTTCTGTGTCTACAGCAGCAGGGCTGAACACCATGAGAAGCTGCAGATGGTATTGGCTCGATATGATGAATGTGGAGGACAACTAAATCCCAAGAAATGTCATCTAGCACAACCAAGGGTGAAGTTATTGGGCCATATGGTGTCAGAAAATGGCATTGAGGCTGATCCAGATAAGGTTAAGTCTATCATTCTTCTTCCATCACCTACGAGTACGAAGCAATTGGCAACCTTTATACACAAGGTGAAGTATATGGCGCGGTTTATTCCATTGTCTTCACAGCTCCTTTATCCATTACAAAAAGTGGCAAAGCATGACCCATTGCAATGGGATGACAAGTGTGAAGAAGTGTTTCAAGAGGTGAAAGAGGTGTTAGGGGGGTTGTCAGCCATGCAGGCTCTTGATTGGGAGAAGGTGTTTTATGTAAATCCATCAGTAGGGGATGATGCCATTGGAGCCATGCTATTGCAAAAGGGGAAGGGCAGCCATTATATGAGGCCAGTGTATTGTGCAAGCCGAGTGAATTTGGTAGCAGAGAGAAAATTCTCGGAAGTAGAGCTAGTGATGGCCAGTGTAATATTTGCTTGTCGACGATTTCATCATTACTTGCTACCACGACCTTTTGTTTTCTTGACGAGTTACGCCTTTTTGCCACAGTTAATTAATGGCACTAACATATCAAATGTGGTCAAGAAATGGGTAATAGAGCTGCAGGAGTTTGAGTTCTCTTTTTTAGTAGAAGATAGTACAAGGGCTACCCTAGCCGATTCGTTGACTTACAAGGAGAATCCCCTTCTTGTTAAGGAAGAGGTAGTGAGAAAGGTAGTTGAAGAAGTGCCACAGATCAGAAATGCACATGTTTTGTTCTTTGATGGCTCATACAGAAAGAGCCATGATGCGGCTTCAGGGGGTATAGCACTTTATCATCCAGAGGGGAAGCTAGTATGCAAGAGAGGGTTCAAATTGGATGCTCATAGTAACATTGAGGCTGAATATGCTACTTTGGAAGCCTGATCACACATTTGTTTGAAGCATGGGATTAGAAGGTTGAGCATAAAAGGTGATGCCTTGTTAGTTGTGAAGCAAGTACTGGGTGCGTGGAAAAGCAAAAACACTTCATTGAAGGAAATGTGTTTCAGAATTAAAGGCCTGTTAAAAAAGTTTGAAGCATGGAGCATCAGACATATTGAACGTGCTCTAAATGGAGAGGCACATGAAGCAGCTCAAGGCATGATTGGGGAGCTATTTGTGTTGAGGACCAACTTACCTCTTTACCATGGTCGGGAAAGTTTGGGTCAAGAAGAAGAGTTTTTGCTAATAGGAATCATTCCGTAGGAGGTGTAGAGCATACATGTACAAATTGATTGGTGATGTCTTATACATGAAAGGGGATGATCTTGTGTTGATACGTGTACCTTGGCGGGAGGAGCTTTATAGAGTGTTGGAAGAGAATCATGAAGGTGCATGTGGCGGCCATTTTGCTTTAAAGATCACCTTGCATAAGATCTTGGAAGAGGGGTATGTATGGCCTAGTCTGCACAAGGATGTTCACCATTGGTATAGGTCTTGCAATAGGTGTCAAGCATTTGGGAAGAGAGTGTTGAAGCCAGAGCTACGAAAAACCATTATGGCGTTTGATGTGTTTGAAAAGTGGGGAATTGATGCAATAGGCCCGTTACCTATCACAAGCAATATTTTGACTACAGTGGACTATCTCTCTAGATGGACAGAGGCTATAGCAGTAAAATAGATCACTGCAAAGGATGTGGCAAAATTTGTGTACGAGGAAATATGTTGCAAGTTTGGGGTGCCACTAGAGCTACTTTCAGATAAGGGGCCAGGATTTAGAGCTAAACTACTAGACTTTTTATGCGCAAAGATGAAGATTAGGCACCAGCATACCACTCCTTATTACCCACAGTGTAATGGCTTAAATGAAAGATTCAATGGTGAGTTGGTAAAAATCTTTTCAAAAGTGATAGAGCACCAAGGGAAGAATTGGGATTTGGAATTGCCTAGTGCATTATGGGCTTACCGTACTTCGGTGAAGACAGGTACAGGGTTTACTCCATTTCATTTGGTGTATGGAAAGGAAGCACTATTGCATGTGGAAGTAGAGTTGCCTGCGGTCAAGATGCTAGAGAAGTTACTTGGGCTGCCTAGTGATGCATTCAAAGAGAGGCTCTTACAGTTACAAGAGGTTCAGCTGGATAGAATGAGTGCATTGGAGCATTGTGGGCAAATGCAGGATAAGGCTTTGGCAAAGATAAATGAAAAGGTCAAAAGTAAGGGTATCAAGAAGCATGACTTGGTTTTGCGGTACAACAGTAAGCTGGACAACACCTTCCAAAAGAAGTTTTAGATTAAGTTGGAAGGCCCTATTAAGGTGGTGGAGTGTTTTCCAAATGGTACTTATCAGTTGGCTAACTTAGATGGGGTTCTACATAAGTCAAGGGTAAATGGATTACGTATGAAATTGTATCATGCCAGGTTAATGATGGTGGAGCAAGATGAGTTGTCTAAAGAGCAAGTAATGTCTGTGAGGGATGAGGAGACCTATGACGCGGCGAGTCTCACATCTCTTTTTGCTGCTGCTGACCATGAATGATCTAGCAGGCTAGGGGATGGGCAAATTATGTCAGGAGTTTTTTGGAGCAAGGGATTGTGCATATGTACATACCCATGCATGGTGCATCAAATAAAGGATTGCCCATTTTCCAGAGCCAGGTGGTTACGTGGGGCCCACATGTGTACAGGTAGGACAGGGTGTATCTACTGCATCGTTTTTCACTATTACCAGAACTAATGTGTTTTTTCTACAAAAATGACGAGTTGGTAGTGTGTAAAACTTCTCGAGGAAGCTATCGGCAGGCCGACGGCATGAGGTAAGCAGGTGCGTCAAGTGGCATCTAGTGGCGTCAGGAGGCCGAACGGGATCAATACTTGCATGTGGATAAGTACGGACACAACGTGGGTGTTTTCTTGTGATACTTATGAATAAAGGTCATGAGGAACACTGTTTGGGCCACTTCACGTGGTGGCGGGATGCATTATTGGAAAAAGTCGAGTGCCACGTGTGCGGATGGATGCAAAAAGGTGACAACTATGCACTGCGAGGTCAGTTTTTGGCCTGTTCGGGGTCCGTTTGAGGTCATCTAAAAGACCAAGGGTGCCCAAATAATAAAGCTAAGTGTGGGAACTGAAAAAACTGAGAGAAGACCAGAAAAAACGTGGAGAATAGAGGAGGAATAGCCGCAACTGTGTTTTTGCTCATTTTGGAGCATTTTTTGGCCCTAAACCGCTCATCCGAGGTCGTATTTGAGCGTTGTGACATTGTAGGGTGGGGTTTTTGGCCATTCCGGACGCAATGGCATTGTCCATTTTTCCAAATTCCTCATAGATTTTCTGCTATTTGTCTGTGTAATCTTCTCCTGTGAGTGAAGTCTCTGCGTAACTTTGTGGTTGTATCTGGTGTATTTCCTCAATACTGTGTAACCTATTTGTCCCATTGGTGTTGGGCTGAGCTTCATTGAGTCTAAACAATAGAAATTTGCCTCCTTTAAGCTGAATTGAGAGTGTGTGTGTGAGTGTGTGTATGTGAGTGGTGAGTGGGCAAGTGGGAAATCTCTCTCTTCTCGCTCCTTGTGTGTGTTTCCTGTCTCGGCCAGGCGGGTTGTGTAAGCCGAGTGGTGCCCCATAGTGTGTGTGTGTATCTTCCCAAGAGTGTGTGTCGGGTTGTTATAGAGGCGTTCTGTGTGTTTCCATCCCGCTCGCACCGTATAGTAAGATTCAGCGCTATGTATTCACTGACCAAGCAATGGCTTTGCTGCAACTATGGGATCTCCGAGTTGTTTTGCAAGCCACAAGAATCGCTTTCGACGCAGACATCATAAAGCAGGTTCTTGATTCTTTTGACGATGAAGATGGCAGTGCCATGGTGAATGGTAAAAACATGACGGTTACACCAGAGGCCATAGCTTTTGCATTCCACATGCCTAATGAGCCCAAACCATCTGTGGCAACCCCACAACAGATAAGTATAGTCCTGAAGGAAGATGAAGCGGCTAAGCGTAAGCACAAGGCCAGTGGTCAAGGTATTCCAGCAGCAGGGCTGGAAGCTTCTACTGCTTATAGGTTTGTGGCTGAAGCAGTAAGCCTTAAACATAATCCAACATATGTATCTGAGAAACTCTTTGCTATGCTATTGGCCAAGACATTGGATCCAAAGGTTTCTATTAAGCTTTGTCAAATCCTGTCACACAATGTGCTCCAACAAACTGCCAAGTTAAAATCCCAAAATGTTTTTAAAGCTTGGTATGTTTGGCAATTTTTGTATTGGGCCACTGCTGAAGAAGCTCATGAACAGGTAAAAAAGGCTTGGAGTGAGAAGCCGGTTTCAGAGCCCAAGAACATTGATCTGTCCTCAGATGACGAAGCAATGGACAGTCAAACCACATCAACTGATCTAAAAAGGAAAGCCACTGAAGAACAAGCTGGCAGTTCGAAGAAGCCAAAGACTACACTCACGAAGAGCAGTGCGTTTTTGAGGCAGATGGAAAGCCAAGTCAAGACTGTGAATACTGAAAAAGTTATAGTGAGCCAAACTGAGAAGCAACCTGCTCAGAATACTGTGCCTAACCAATCAATAGGACATAGTGCAGTCGCTACTGGTTCTGGCAAAGATCATGCCAAGGCAGTAACTTCTGAGAAGGTAGCAGAGTAGTGTTGGTAAAACTGGAGCTATGTAACCATGGAGTGGTGCTGAGCAGTTGATGCGAGGAAAGAGAGAGAGAGAAAGAGAAGTCGACACAGGAAAAAACTCGCGCTGTTGTTCTTTTGTGTGTATTTTTCTTGTGAAAACCTTTACAATATAAAGAAAAAGTGCCATGCAAAACTATACTTTAACTGGACTGTCTGCATGCTTTTAAGAGGCTTTCCCACAGGGCTGGCCGACAAGGGCTTCGACCCAAAAATCCCCCCCTCAAGCCCGAACTAAACAGACCCTCTCATGATACCTCGAGTTTTTGGTATACTCGTCAACCGTGAGTTTTAGGTTTTCTCACAACCAAGGATTTTTGGTTTATCCATAACCTGGTGCTAGAACAGTAACCCCCCCTTGAACAGATAGGGTGTAGGTCAAAAAAGTTAGCTACCAAAAATGGAGTTTTTGGTTCACTGCCAAACCTTGGGTTTAAGGTGTACCCAGTAACCTCATGAGAAGCGGACAAAATGGTACTTGAGAACAAAAAACTGATAAATTGGGAGGTCTTACCACTTATGGGTGGCAGTGTCTATAGCCCGTACAATTTATTTTGACTAAACAACATGAAAAGAGTTGATCTAATAAATTTCCTCATCAACAGAATATATTGGAGATTCAGTGTCTTCCTCAACCACATGAATTTGAGTTTTACCCTTTTGAAAACACTTATTTGACGGATGATTTGTTTTACCACAGTGAACACAAGGATTCTTCTTGAAACAGTCTTTCGTCTGATGATTGTTGCGCCCACAAATGGCACACGTTATGGTTCCATTGAATGGTCGAGATGAAGCTGCTGTAGCAGCACATTTGGTGACTGCATATGCACTAGAATTATCAGAAGAACTGGTGGGTGACACGGCATTCAAGACTGTATATGCCCTGGGAATAATAGTAGAATTGGTACTAGGTACCCTGCGTTCTTCTTCTTGCAATGAATTGATGATACCATCCAAGGAGGGCAGCGGATCTTTCTCTTTTAAAACAGTAACAATTTGATGAAATTTGTCAGTCAAACTTTTTAACAAAATGGCTATGAGATATTCTTTTGGTACTGAAGCTTCGACATAAACAAGCTGAGTTCTAATACTCTTCAGTCTATTGGCTAAAGCTGCAATATTTTCATCTTCACGCATGCAGATGGAATATAATTCCATTTTTAAACTCATTTTTGAATACTTAGCTTTGGCACCGAAAAGCTTCTCTAACTCTATCCAAGCAGCACTTGAAGAATCGACATCGTCCAAATAATGAATAAAATCATCTTCTAAGGAGGTTAGGATAATACCAAAAGCTTGTTCGTCTTTCCTCTATAGCTCAGCAGATAGTGCCCTTGTAACTGTAGCGGATGTGCCGGATTCGTCGGCTGCGAGAGGCTTGACCACATTCCAAAGATTTTTTTGCATCAGATAACCTTTGACTTTAATTTGCCAAGTATGGAAGCCGGATCCATTGAATTTGTCGACTTTTGATGTCATATTGAACTCTTTAAGAAGCTTGGTAACGAGGGTGGTCGTTGTTGGTTATTGCACATATAGCTAAAAACGAGCGTCCTTTTGATATGATGCTATGCTCTCACCAGCTTTCAGAGTTATAACGTTGAAGACCACTTTGTGTTTGTTGCCATCCAAATTGGGGTTTATAAGCTTTGAATAAAAAACTTTCCAAGATGTTGTCAATTTTGGAAATTTTACTGCTATGTAAGCCTTCAAAAAACACTTGTCGTAGGGTCGAGGATACTCGAGGTGGGAAGAGTACCTTGTTTGAAATAGTAACTAGGTGGCCATTTGAAATAAGTGTGAAAATATTCATAAAAAAAAGACCTTCTGTAATACAGTAATGGCGCAGGCGACGGTCGAGCAACAAAGAACTGCTCAGTATGCGCTGTACAGGCCGAATTGGGAGCCGATGAAGTGACGAGTTTTGATGCTTAGGTCTGGGCGACGGTGTTGATGCTGATTCTGCGTGTTTTGCAGTAGCTCGACATCGCGTGCTTCATCTCTGCAGGCAACGATTCCCATGCACCGATTCGACTCAAGCCGAGGTGAGCTTTGCCAAAGCTCTGATACTAGTTGTTGGTAAAACTGGAGCTATGTAACCATGGCGTGGTGCTGAGCAGTTGATGCGAGGAAAGAGAGAGAGAGAAAGAGAAGTCGACATAGGAAAAAACTCACGCTATTGTTCTTTTGTGTGTATTTTTCTTGTGAAAACCTTTACAATATAAAGAAAAAGTGCCATGCAAAACTATACTTTAACTGGACTGTCTGCATGCTTTTAAGAGGCTTTCCCACGAGCTGGCCGACAAGGGCTTGGACCCAAGAAGTAGTCGGTGGTGGACAAAGGCAAAGGCCAGGTGGACAAAGGCAAGAGTCCAATGTTAACCCTCATGGCTCACGGACACCCTATCGCCTACGACGGACACCGTAACCGTATTATTTATTTAAGTAGAGTTAGGCACCGGGCTTGTCGGTCCAATAGGGAAAGGTAGAGTGATCGTCGATGAGAGGCGCACTCTAACACGAACATGCTAGGGTTAGTTGGCTAAGCATGGGCGCCCAAGTGTGAATGGGGTGAGCTCACATAAAAGCCAATTAAACCTAAAATTGAGTCATTCTCTCATTGTGCAATAGAAGCTGCTCTTGCTCCATCTCCACCTTCTTCTTCACCATCTCCTTGTCTGTTTGCGTGAGAGAGAGAGAGAGAGAGAGAGTGTGAGAGTGTGTGTGCGATTGAGCGTTGCGGTGGCACGACGGTGGCGAGGCGGTTGAGCGCAGCGTAGCGGCGTCTCCCTCTTCTTCGCGGCGCGGGAATCCTTCATTCGCAACTACGCAGGAAGGTGAGTGACACACCGTTCTTCCTTGTGAGCTTGTCTGTTGTATGACTGTGTGCTAGGAGCCTTTGTGGCTCGCACGAGGCGCGTAGCAAGTCCCTAGCCCTGACATTTTTGGCGCCGCTGCCGGGGAGCTGCTGCGCGTGAAGCTCCAATGGCGACCTGTAAATTATATTGAAGCTATTTTTTATGTAGGAAAGGCGCGGCTTAAGTTTGATCATTGTTGTTATGCAAAAAAGTAGAGAAAGACACAATGTTGTTGACTGCATTCAAGTTTTCTGTGTTCTGTTAAGCTCTGTTTTGTTAGTTCTATTAAGCTCCGATTTCAGCTTACACAGTTAACATTTCTTGCATTTCTACGTTTTTTGCATTTTCTGGTTTGCACTGCACAGTTCTGTCAAGTTTCAATTTTCTGCATTTTCTGTGTTTTCTGGTTTGTGCACAGTTAGTTAATTAAGCAGGTTAGTAATTAGGTAAACCACTAATTAGCAAGTAAGTAGGTAGGTGGGACAGTAAATAGTTAGGTGAGGTCAACGCGCACCAAAACGCGTACCAAAAAAAATAAAAAATAAATGTTAAAAAAATAAAAAAAGATGTTAGATTTTCAAAAATAAAAACCGTGAGTTATAAAAACGGACGGGTTGGTTTGTATAAAAGTTAGATCGGGATCATTTCTCCAAGCCCAAGCCCAAGCCCAGGCCCAGGCCTCAGTCCTCAGTCTTATGATATATACTAGACTCACTCTTATATATATACCCTACCTCCTCAAGAGGGAATGAGAGCATGTGGGACAAGTCCTCCACTCTCCTCCCTTCTCTTCCCACTTGCACCCTTAGACTTGCTATTTGGAGCCTAGTTCCCCAGCTAGGAAAAGACTGTTTCGGGCTTTTCTGGAGCAAAATAGAACCAAACGGTGGGCTGTAAAGCACAGCGCGTCCCTCCTAGCGATACACTCGTTTTGAGCTATCACACGGCCCATTCCACGACACGATCTAAAAAATCTAGCAAAAAAACAAACAAAAAACACGCAAAAAACTAGTCACAAGGCCTCCTAGAGCAGCTTTTTGACCCCTTAGGGTATCAAAATGACATGCACTTACGCTCTGGGTGGGTGCTAGAACACGAGCATATTGAGGGTGCCTCTGTTCATACGGACACCCATTACCCATCCACGATAGGTTCTAGACCCTCAGCGGGGACACAAGGTAGCACCACCCAAGACCCTAAAATAGCCGCTAGTGATTCCTCCTCCGACTCAGAAATCATGGAAGCATACCTACCCAAAACATTGAGAGAGAAGGCCATGCACCTCCCGAAGCTCCACAGCCTAGTACTAGTATGTTTAGCCGTTTCATGGAAACATTAGGTAGAGCTACTCGCTCGAAACCTGATGCAAATGAAGCACACGAAGGGGGTGGAGAAGTGGACTCTCCTTTCACATCGCACGTGGACCCCACAACCCCAAAGAGTGTCCATGTGGATATCCTGCCAACTTCTTACCAAGAAGGCCCTGTTGAGCTGCCTCCTTCAGAAGTTCCCTCTAGAGTACCGTTGGTGACAAGTAAAACCACGGGGAGCAACATTGCTTCTACCTCACAAGAAACCGTTAACACGTCGACTCTAGAAGGATTGTTCATTAATGATCATTGGACATACGACCTCCACACTGAGGTGTTGACGGATCTACACTCTGGCCACGCCTACCATGTAGGATGGATAGAGATTGTACAATCCACCTCTAGTGCCACGAGCATCGAAGATCAACAGAAAATGATCTGTAATGTTATCCATGGCATTATTCAATCAGAAAGGCAAAACCGAGGGGTAAATATACTCTCAACTGGCCCCATGAGATTTCTGGATACGAGCAAGGCTCAACAGCCTACTCTATCACAAATGGAGACTCCTCTAATGAGCCCCATGGACCCATCTTACGTCATTTCACCTGGGGTCTCTATGCAATGTGAGCCTCCGAGCGACAACTTTAGCTTCCCTAACTTGGCTCAACCCTCTATTAAGGAAAACCCAGTGCTCACTCCAGGGATAAGCCTGACAGAGAATGTACCGATGACATCTACGGTTAGCGCAGTGCCACTACCTAGTGTCGTAGTACCTAATATGGGGCCTCGACCGTATGTGCCTCTAGCCCCTTATGCACACATGGCCCCCACACCTCCAATTGTACCACTTTTTTATGCTCCTCGAGTGCCGCTCCCTAGCCCTTATCCGAGTGGACCTATGCCCGGTTATGTTCCATATCCTGCATCATCCACACATATGCCAAGACCGGTACCCGTCCCTCTCCCACATATGATTCCAAGAGTACCTCCACCGGCCCTGCCTCCTCACATAGGTGACTTGGCAGCGTTTGCTCAAACCATAGGTCAATCTATCGCGGAAAATATGCGTCATGCATCTGATAGAGAGCCTAGAAGTAAGGCAGTACAAATTGCCAAACTCACGCAAAAATTCAATGGGGACGAAGATGCTAGAAAACACATTGAAGTGTTTGAACAAGTATGTGATTCCTTAGGGGAATGCAACGAACTACATAAGTGCAATGCCTTAAGCTTGACATTAAGTGGGAAGGCTGGAGATTGGTATAGAACCCTAAGGGTGGACGAGAAAACAATCTACCCTACCCTTCGAAGGTTGTTTCTAAAGGAGTACATACGAGAAGGTGTGCTTTGGGGTGTAGCATCTCAGCTACAGAAGGCCGAACGTAAGGAAGGAGAGTCAGTAAGGGACTTCATTAGTCGTCTAAAGCACTTAAACTCTCGCTGCCCTGTAAATGAGCGCTTCAACAATAACCAACTGCTTGATCGATTCATTCGAGGGTTGAGGAATGAAGGAATCTATAATGGACTAGTGATTAGAGGTATCACAACCTGGGAAGATGTCACTGCCAATGCAATCCAATTAGAGGACAACTTGATGATAGCAGGCATGAGGGTGTCTACTGACACGACATCCACTAGCTCACAAGCCATTGAGTATGAACCCATGACTGCAAAGCCCATTGCCAATGAGCCAAAGGTATTTGAGACATTCTTGACAGACCTCACCAAGGCAATCCAAGAGTCTCTTAAGGATAATCGACCCCCTCAAAATAGTCACATGTATCCAAGAAGGGAGCAACAATGGTGTTCCATTTGCTTGGGTCCACATAGCACTAGTGAGTGCCCTACGTTTAGAGTAAAATTTAATGGAACTTGCAATGCATGTGGTAGGTATGGTCACCAAGATAAGGATTGTTTACTGATCAAATGTATGATGGCAAATAGACCACCTGTAGCCTGGACGGATGCGTCTCGAGCTCCTGTATTGATGCCTGCTCCACCTATTGAGCAACTACCGCAACACATGGTCCCTAGATCTCAAAATGTTGTACAAGCTACACCGCTACCACCTTCTGTGCTAGGACCGCAGCCCCCGCATCCAAGAGTCGCCCCTATGAACCAAGTGGGTTGCGAGCCATCTAATGCTTATGCAGATGGCTGTGAGGAGGAGATAGACACTAGTATTGCCTACGGACTTGATACATTGGAAGAGTGTCCTATATACTACATGGAAGATTGTTGGGGGCAAGTCAAGCCGGTTTATCAAGCTGCTGCTCTCGCATTCAGAGGTCAAAATATCAACACCCAGGCTAGGAGGCCACCTCTTCAATGCTACTAGTGTGGTGGACCACATCGGGCAGCGGAGTGCCCTATTAGGCTGCAAAAGAATGCTGCACAGATGCAAATGAATCAAGGGAGCACGTCTGCAATGCCAATACTCACATGTAATCGTTGTGGCATAGATCACTTGATTGCCCAATGCCCCTATAACCCAAATGCGCCTAAAATCACACCCCTAAATTTGGTCGAAATTGCTAGTGTGACATCGCGAATACCACCCGTCGCACCCGCTTATGCGATTACACGGTCCATGCTTCAAGGGCCAGGCCATATCCTCGAAGAGAGAGATACCGCGTCAGTTATCCAAGCAAAGAAAAAGAAGACACGAAGGAAGAGGTCGCAGAATATGGGAAATTCAAAGCCAAGTTCCAAAACAAACATAGGAATAGGAGATGACCCCGTGTATATGAATGACCTCGAGGATGATTCAGATCCAGTCGAGACAATAGAGACTAGAACCAATACCACAAAGGGAAAGACCGACAAAGAAAACCGTAACATGGAACCAAATGAAAACCGAATAAGAGAAAACCATAAAGAGCCTCTGAAAATACCACAAGTGTTTCCAAATCCAATCCAAGACCCCCAAGATAAACCGCAGGGGCAAAAAGGGAAGAATCGTAAAAAGAAGATTGGGACGTACCCAAATCCAGTAGACGAGATTGAGCAGGTGAAACATCTAAGAGGTTTAGTGGAGGAGACTCAAAGGAAACTAGAACCAGAACCTATGCATGTCAAAATTCATGACACAGTGTTTCCCACGCAAGTTCATCCACCCCACATGAACCATAGACCGTTAGCCATATCTAGTATCATCCAAGAAGGGAGTGAGGACGGGACATCAGAAAGTGAGCATACACCCTTCTTGTTGGAAAGGATGTTTAACGAAGGAATACCTGATCCCATTGAGGAATATGAGATTCCATCCTCACCAGTTCCTAGTCAAGGACCTACACCCTGCAAAATGCCAATGAATGTTGCCAAACTAGTGGACTTCATGTCTTCTGAGGTCCGAACCACGATCATAGCAAAGCTGTATGGAGATCCTGAGTTATTCCTTGCACTTCGAGCATTCCTTAACGGAGAGCTACGAACGAGATTACCGCAGTTTGCGCAACCAAATAGGCCTGACTCGATTATGATTGATGAGGAAAATCATGTGCAATCACTTGACTTAGATGGACACGAGTCTGTGATCGAGCATTCCTTAACGGAGAGCTACGAACGAGATTACCGCAGTTTGCGCAACCAAATAGGCCTGACTCGATTATTATTGATGAGGAAAATCATGTGCAATCACTTGACTTAGATGGACACGAGTCTGTGATCGAGGTACCCATTAACGAATTAGGGCAGTATTTTGAAGGCGACGAGTCTAATGCGACCCTACCCATCACTACCAAGGGATTAACTATAAAGGGAATTCTTGATGGTGGTGCGGGAGTTAGTATCGTTACAAAAGATTGTTGGGAATCCATGGGAAAACCCCGCCTCAGTGTTACTAACATTGTGGTAAAGATGGCAAATGGTACCATAGCCAAACCTATGGGGATGCTCAAGGATCTTAAGATCAAAGTTCTAGGACACAAGGTACGACATACGTTCATTGTAATGGATTTCTCTAAACACCTTATGTCATATGAAATGATTTTAGGACGACCATTCATGAGGGAAGCACAAATGGTTCACGATTGGTCTAAAAATCATGTCTATTTGCAATTCCAAGACTCTGTCCTTAGAGTGGATTTGGTGACTGGTAAGGTACACCCCTTAGGGAGTAAAACCATTATTGATCATCGCTCTGACACCACAGTTCACTCGGACCCACTACAATATTGTTACACTTGTAAGAAGGATACAGACATTGGCCAAGATTCTCCTTACATGGATGTGTTACCGGGTATGACGGAATTAGACAACGTAGACTGGGTACACCTAGCTGCAACCATAGATACCTGGGGAAATAGAGGAACCACTTGGGTCACACCAGAGGGGGAAGAGGTATCACAAATTGCACCTCTGAACATGATAAGTGCCATACATGCATCTTCTAAGGGCAATGCAATTGTGGACCAATCTGACAGTGACACCGATAGCTCAATAGAAGACTTTAACCAACACGATTCAGACACTGACTTCCAGAGTGAAACGGATTCTTAATCTCATGAATTAGAGAGTGGAGCAAGTTCAGAGTCAAAACATTCGGAAGGACGGAGCACATCAACCCATGATAGCTCCTCCGAGAGTGAAGAGGACACCAACGAGGACTCCTTTAGTGAGCCAGATCTAAAAGAAAATCAAAAGCAGGTCTCAAATAAGAAAAAGAAAAACTTTAAGAGGCGTCCATATCGAGCCAATGTACGTGCTAGGATAAAAAAGAAGAGATCCTCAGCAGAATGGCTCAGTTATATAGGAGCATGTGATGCTCATCGAAAATTGGTAGACGATTGGGGTGAATATCTCCAAAATGTTATGTGGTGTAGACCACGACCCCATGACATAGCCCAATTAGAGATCATAGACAAGCCAAAGTTGAGCCGCACTGCAAGGAGGCGTGAAAACCAAGAGTTAGCTCGACAACACAAGAAAGCAGAAATAGAAGCACAGACCAAAGCACAACCAGAATCCACAGACTTGCATCCTGCACCAGAACATTTCAAATCTTACACCACGGGGGAAGCAAAGGTTGTGTACACAAAAGCCCAAAGAATACCTATCGGTGGGAATAATGGAATCTATGATGGTCTGGCAATAGTTAAAGAAATAGAATTAAGCGACCCCGGTGAAGAATAAAAACCTGTTTTTATTGCCCAAGACCTCATAGAAGTTGAAGAGGCGGTCCTCAAAGAGCTTCTCAAGGAATTCAAGGACATATTCTCTTGGACATACCATGATATGAAAGGTGTTCCACCTTCTGTGGTCCAACATACAATCCCTATGATTAGCACTGCGAAGCCCGTACAACAAAGACCCTACCCGATGAATCCTAAGTACACAAAGATCATTCAAGAAGAACTAGAAAAGCTTATCAACTGTGGGTTCATATATCCTATTGAACACTCTGAATGGGTGTCTCCAATAGTTTTCGTGCCAAAAAAGAATGGGAAACTCAGGGTGTGCGTGGACCTCAAAAAAGTTAATGCAGCTACTACAAGAGACCATTACCCCCTACCATATTCCGAACATGTACTCGAAAGAGTTGCAGGCAAGGAAGCTTATAGCTTTCTAGATGGGTACTCAGGCTACAACCAAATCACGATAGCGCTAGAGGACCAAGCTAAAACTGCCTTCATCACGGAATTTGGCGTGTTTGCATTTCGTGTGATGGCTTTTCGGCTTTGCTATTGGGTGTGTTCTCACTCAACCAGGAGAACATAAATTGGACTATCCCATTAGCTTTGCAAGCCGTCAATTGAACGATGCTGAAAGGAATTACACCACTACAGAGCGAGAAGGTTTGGCAATGGTTTATGCAATAAAGAAATTTTGCTACTACCTTCTGGCAAACAAGTTTGTATTTTATGTGGATCATCAAGCGTTGCTGTATCTGGTAAACAAGCCATGCTCCACAGGAAGAATCACACGATGGTTGTTAATTCTTCTGAAGTTTGATTTCACGATTGTAGTGAGACCCGATAAAAGGCATGTCATGGCTGATCATTTGTCTCGCATACCCAATGGTGAAGCCCCTACAGGAGTTGATGATGAATTACCCGATACTTCCCTATTCATAGTTGAGACTATGCCTGAATGGAGTGAGAACATTGTTAACTTTTTAGTTAATGGTTTTCCACCCAAGGAACTTTGTAAGGATATCGCTCGAAGGCTAGTAAAAGAATGTGAACCGTATTGTTTGATTGCCGGAACTCTGTATAGACTAGGCAAGGACGATATTCTTAGGCGTTGTGCCCGCGAGGATGAATATTTGTATATCTTGCAAGAAGCACATATGGGCATAGCAGGAGGACATTTTTCAGGAGACCCGACTGCTAGAAAGGTGCTGCAATCAGGCTATTGGTGGCCAAATTTATTTAAGGATGCATCACTTTTTACAAAAGGGTGTGATGAGTGTCAACGTTACAAGACCACACAGCGCAAAGACAGAATGCCCTTACATCCTATTAAAGTAACCCAAACATTTGAAAAATGGGGCTTAGACTTTGTAGGTCCAATTAGTCCCGCAGCTCGCAACACTCAATCTCGATATATTCTAGTTGCTATGGACTATGTAATAAAGTGGGCTGAAGCTAAGGCTTCACAAAAAGCTGACGCGAGGACAACAACTAAGTTTCTTTTTGAGAACATTATCACAAGATTTGGTTGCCCTTTTGAAATTGTTAGTGATAATGGTACCCATTTTATAAATGAGGTAATAAGAGACCTTACCACGACCTTTATGATATCCCACCATAAGTCTACACCTTATTACCCGCAAGCTAATGGACAAGCCGAGAGCACCAACAAGACTCTAATCTCTATTTTAACCAAGACGGTAGAAGCTCATCGCACTGATTGGGATTTGAAGTTGACATCTGCTCTATGGGCTTATCGTACTGCTTATAAAGTGGCTATTAATTGTACGCCATTCAAAATGGTATACGGACAAGAAGTGGTTATGCCTTGGGAGTTTGTCATTCCTAGTCTTAGGGTAGCTTCGCAAGAAGGATGGAATGGTAACCCCTTAACCGAGCGTTTGTATATCTTAGAAAAACTAGACGAAGAGAGACAGTTGGCTGTGCAAAATGCTCTTGTGGAAAAGGATAGGAGAAAGAAGTGGTTTGATCGCCATGTGAAGGACAAGGACATCAAAGTTGGTGATAAAGTCCTTATGTATGGAGTACGTAAAGAGAAGAAAAAGTTGAAATATGCTGGTAAAGGACCATATAGAGTATGTGAAATTACCCCACAAGGTACCCTTCGCGTGGAAACTCTTGATGGAGTTGAAACCATTGGATTCCTCAATGGGAGTAAATTCAAAAGATATTATGATCCTTTAAGCCAAGAAGAACTACGGGCCATTCATCAAAAGAAGGCCGCCAAAGCACAAACCGAGTTAAACAAGATACAAGCTCAAGCTGAGGCTAAGGAGCGACAACAACGTAGAAGACAAAAACGAGAGGCTAACCTTGGAGTCACAAATGCATTCCACGTGGAAATCGAAGAGGATGGGTTGGACTCTGACACACCTCTACGATACCCTAGTGAGTTAAATAGTGCCTATGGAAAAGTGCTATATAACACCTTATTGGACATGGGTGCTAAATATAATCTGCTATCCTATGGGGTGTGGTGTCAGTTAGGGAAGCCACCTCTATCTGAGAGTATTATCCAAGTCAAGGGTGTCAATAAGAAGAAAACTACGGTTTTTGGAATCTGGCACACTTCTGTCAGTTATGAAAATGGAATTGTAGCTCAAGACTTTTTGGTCATGCCTACTGGAACTATGGAGGGTAATATAAACCTAGGACGCACGTGGATGATAGCCACCAAATGCACTATTGATTGGGGGACTGGAGGTGTTACAACGCAAAAACCAACTCTTAGCCCTACCACTCAAGCCATAGTCCCTGAGATATTGCCTAAGGAAATAAAACCCAAGACATTGCATGTCCAGGAGGTTGAACCATACGTCCCCATAGCCCAACTCTCTAGAGCTTCAACTGATGTAGTTGAAAGAAAGCTTGAGACACACAAGAACCATCCTAATATAACAGAGAAAACATACAAGTGGGTCCCTAAAGCTTCTGTAGTGAGCATGGTTGATGCAAAAAAACAGAAACCTCGTAAGAACCGTCCCACTCACTCCAAGAAATGTAAAGAACCGTTGCGTTGGATTCCTAAACGACTATTGGAAGCCCAAGGATACTATGAAGGAAATGATCAAATCTGGGTGCCCAAACGTAAAGTGTACTCTTACCTGTCACCTGGCCCATGTAAACCCAATCCTGTGGCTCTAAAACAAATTGAAAATCGCGAAAAGGAAAAAATCATGGAATGTTACACACCCGCTCTAGAGCTAGTTTGGGTACCAAAGAAAGAACGATTTGTTCCACCTAGCTCAGGAACAGGGAAATCAAATGAAGCTTCTTGCTCTTCATGTAGTTCCTATATGCAAATAGAAGCTTCGACACAACCTCCACCTACCACTGTACATATCCATACAAGCACGAAAGAGCTTGCACCTCCCAGGGTAAGTTCACCACCTACAACAATGTTGCAAATAAAATCATGGGAGAGTACCTTACCACCCTTGCAACTAGATGAAACGCATAGGGCGGTCGAAAACTATTGGTTAAAGCCTTCACCCATAACAACTTGGAACAATTGGTTTCAAAAGGTGACGACCTCATTCCAAAAGGTATGATCTACCCAAGGAAGGGGGGAGTGTTTGCTAACATCAATCATTCACTCGCTCCCCTCTCAACCTTCCTCCCTGACCTCTCAATTCCAATCTTAGGGAATGTATATATATAGCCTTATACTCACAAAAAACAAAAATAGTAAAGAGCAAGAGCGACTAGCAACGAGAGAGCACCCTATCAGATCTTACATATAAGTCCAAATTCACCGTGTCAATTCAAGCAACACACAAAAAAAACTCTTATGCTTTAAAGGCCTAACCAAATCTATCTGTATTGTCAGAAATGGCTACTTCACCAGAGGCATGCACTTCTATTTTTGATGAAATGCACCCTTTGTCTTTTCCGCAAGTGTTCTACGTATGCTACCCTATAGTTTCTTGCGAATGGGATCTGATAGAGAGCCTTGCATGTGAGAGAAATTTTGAGGAGTTAGAATGGCTGATACGTCTATGGCTAACTAGTGATCCCTACCCAGTAGCGAATGTGTCTCCAGTGGCACATGCTTATTCTTTTGCACAAGATGAGTATCCACGCATCGCGAGGTTCTTGATTAGCATGCTTGCACAAGAGGATGATGAAGAGGAACTAATTGAGACCGAGGAAGACTATGGCCTCACGGACAACGATTTTATTTATCTAGATGATGAGGATAGCGGACTAGCCTTAGGGTGGCCACCCGGTTTATATAATATCCTCTTTCCTTGATTCTAAAAGGGGTGACAGATAGGTAGGTTAGGGGTCTAGATTGTGTTTTGAGTTTGTTTTTTAGGAGTTTTAATTTTTCACACTGACATGCCTCCTAGAGGTATAGTGCCTGTTTTTGGATGTGTTAGGTAGGACTTATATGGATCTCCATCCACATGGCTGAGGACATCTGCTTCAACGAAATGAGCCACTCCATACCTCCAGGTGTACTACTTTCCATGATTCATGTTGGTGGATATGTGTAATTTCTAATAATGATTTTTCATGCTTTGTTTGAGTGTAATAGTTATGATTGTTATCTGCCATTATAGATGTATAAATTTGTCTTTGCTTAAGTTGATTGAACTCCAGTTTAATCTTATGGATGAGCCTGGAGATTAGCAGACCGTGACTTTAGGTTAACTCATTTACTTGACCACTAGGCCTAGCTAATAAAATTATCCGAGTATTTGAGACCTTAGGAATGTTTTAGGCAGAGAAAGCTTGCTCACTTAAACAACAAAAAACAGTAGTGCGAATACCAAGGAAATGGAAGCAAAAAAAAAAACATAAGTGCCACAAATGAAAAATCTTACGCTGGAAGAGAAATCCTGGCTTGAATTGGTACTTCACTCACATGTATTGTCTATGGTACTAGATCCCTAGAGGTTCCCAGTGTGGGCGCTTTTCCTTGAGAAGCAAAAAACCCCGGACATACAAAATAAGCACACACGTCACATGATTGTGACCGAAAGTAAAAAAGTATTAAAAAAAAAATAATAATAAAAAAATAAAGAAAAATTAAAAGACTTCCATTGAGCTTACAGTTAACATTTCAAGCTTTTGTTTGCAGTTGTGAGAGTGAGTTGGCTAATCAAAGCTGAAAAGCATAATTACAGAATCTTTCATTTAGATAATCTTCTTAGCTTAGCTAGTACTAGAGTAGTTGTTTTAACCTTAGTCATAGCTAACTAATTGATAGACTCACCCATAAGCTCAAAACTCTTGATTAATTAATTTACTCAAAGTGCAATTTATTTGTCCTTAATGACAGTCTAACATTTCATAAATCTTGCATTTACTTATTTCCACATGTACTTTACATTCCCCTCATGATTTATGGCAATATAATTCCGCTTGCTAAAACAGTGACTTTGCCTTGCAGATTCAAATCTAGATGCTCTACAACATGGACAACCAAGCTTCAACTCAATAGCTTCCGAGGATGGAATCTACATCAGGAAGGGGGGAATTGTTAACCCTCGTGGCTCACGGACACCCTATCGCATACGACGGACACCGTAACCGTATTATTTATTTCAGTAGAGTCAGGCACCGGGCTTGTCGGTCCAATAGGGAAAGGTAGAGTGATCGCCGATGAGAGGCGCACTCTAACACGAACATGCTAGGGTTAGTTGGCTAAGCATGGGCGCCCAAGTGTGAATGGGGTGAGCTCACATAAAAGCCAATTAAACCTAAAATTGAGTCATTCTCTCATTGTGCAATAGAAGCTGCTCTTGCTCCATCTCCACCTTCTCCTTCACCATCTCCTTGTGTGTGTGCGTGAGAGAGAGAGAGAGAGAGAGAGAGAGAGAGAGAGAGAGAGAGAGAGAGAGAGAGAGAGAGAGAGAGAGTGAGAGTGAGAGTGTGTGTGTGCGATCGAGCGTTGCGGTGGCACGACGGCGGCAAGGCGGTTGAGCGCGGCGTAGCGGCGTCTCCCTCTTCTTCGCGGCGCGAGAATCCTTCATTCGCAACTACGCAGGAAGGTGAGTGACACACCGTTCTTCCTTGTGAGCTTGTCTGTTGTATGACTGTGTGCTAGGAGCCTTTGTGGCTCGCACACGGCGCGTAGCAAGTCCCTAGCCCTGACATCCAGCTTCTTCCACTTTACCAGGTGGTGTCTCTATTCCAAATAATGTACAAACTTTGCACCTGGTAAAGAAGGACAGGTTGCAGCAGATGCAGACCCATCCTCTAAAAGGGCGTCTTCTCCTACATCACGCTGATTATGCAGCCCTACCTTATATGGCTCTAGTGACAGTATATGAGCCTATGGATTCTGACCCAGCTACAGTAAAGGACGAATGTTCAGTCCTCATCCAGTCTTCTTGGAATACTATTGCCAATTGTATGGGACAAATGATGGATGCTGCGGGGTGAGAAGACGAACTCAAAAAGGCTAAAGCTGATTTGAAGGAAGCTGAAGCCCAGAAGCTCAAGGTAGCACGATATGAGCAGAATATGCAACATAGGGTACTTGAAGCTCATTCAGAGAGGGTTATTGAGCTATTAAACAAGAAGCTAGCTAAAGCTGAATCTGAAATAATGATCATCAAGAATCAAAGGATTGAAGCACTGGGAGCTACAGAACGGGCTGAAACAATGTTGAAAATGAAGAGAGTTGAATTCAACTCCTTGTTTATTCGCCATACAGCTCTGAAGGCTTCCCTCATGGACAGATACATTTATAATAGCCTGGCTGAAATTTTAAATCCAGCAGGCAATGCTGTCTTTGATTTAGAAAATTTGAAGTCTTTGATGGAAAGTATGCAGAGTGATTTGCAGGACAAAGTGACTGAGTATAATAATGCTCTGATAAATCAAGCAATACTGGATTATATTGAGCAGCAGAACTCCTCGGATGAAGCAAAAGAAGACAAGGAAGAAGAAGATAAGGATGAAGGAGCTGATAAGGAGGAGGATGACCAAGAAGAAGGGCATACACATGATCATCATGATGCCCCACCGCCATCTCCACCTCCAGGACCTGGTACTGGTGGTACAGGGCCAATTGAAGGAGGTCAGTCACAGCCAGACCAACCAGGCCAGAATGAGGGCTAGCATGAAGGCCAAAATGAAGGGCACCAGCCAGGTAATCAATAGTTTGAAGACCAACAGCCCAGTCACACTGGGAATCAGCCAGCTGATCAATCCCAGCTCAGTAGGGAGGCTAAAGGGAAAAGCAAAGTGCAGGATGAGGGATCAACTGCTGATCATCAGCATTCCTTGCAGCTTATTATCCTGAACAGGCAATTGAGACATCATCAGGCTTTCATAACCAGACAATTTGGAGGATGATGATCTTTTGTCTGATCTGGAACATTTTCAGAGACTGTATGTTGGGGCCAAGGAAATGGTGGAGCATTGGAAATCAACGGCTTTTCATGATCAAAAAACTTGCCGTTTACCTGCGCATCCCAGCACAGTTCAGCTGTTGGAAAGGGTTCCTGAATGGATAATCACTGCTGAAGAGAGAGTGACCAACACACACTTGCACAGGCAGTCTACTACAGATTATTGCTCTCTTGACCTTGAATTAGAACTTCTGATGAGAAACAAACCAACTTACAAATGTATGAAGGATGTTAGGGAACAGTTAAAGGAGGTTTTGGTGCAGATGCAAAATGCCAGAGGAGTCTTGGATCAAAGAGTAAGGGCCATTCTTGAGGATCAGACAGCCACTAGTAAAGGACCTCAAACTAGTCGGAGCACAGGCAACTGCTCTTCGCAAATTATTCCAGCTAGTGAGAATCACTAGAAAGATGATGCAGCAAGAGAATCAGGCTGTTCTCAAATTTTTAGAATTTGTGCATGATTCTCTAGTTCTCTTGTATGCCTTTCCAGCAAGAGAGACAGAGCTACCAAGATTCTTTCCAGCACTTTATCCTCAACATCTAGAACCAATTGATCGTCTTACATACTTCAAAATTATTGATGAGCTTCAGGATTGGTATGAGCGATCGACTGTGGAATGGAAGACTTGGCAAACGCTGCTCAATAATGCTCTCCAACTCAATGATATTCAAGCACTGAAAGAGGAGATGCATAGGATCCGGATGTGTATGAGTCAGTGGAAGATTCAGATCAGGGGCCTGACCAAGATTACTAATCAACTGCTGCAACTTACTGTCGAATCTTCTAAATTTCCTGAAAAGGATATTGCAGCTAAGGCGGGCCTGGCACCATAGTATAGGGAGATGGCTGAGATTCTTTTCGAAGCTTGGGTCAAAACTAATCAGCCTCTTTCAGAAGGATGGATCCATACTCCTTCGCATTGTCATAAGCTGGCCAGAACCAGGATCACCAAAGGGAGACGCACACTCTATGATCCTGACAACAAAACCTATCATTCCATCACGCCTTATGAAGTAGAGATGACCACAGAAAGGCGGGATCAACTTGAGCAGGAGGCCATTTACCGACTGATTCAGAAGGAGAATGCTGGTACAGGGACTTCTCAGGCACCATCTAGGTCAAAGGGCAAACAGAAGATGGTTCAATGGAAGGATACTGGGTAGTTCTATCTCAGAATTCAGTGGCGACTTTTCTTCCTCAGCTAGAAGGTAGACGATGAGAGATCTACCTTGGCCTTTTTAGCTGCCTCTCGCAATACCTTGGCCTTTTTAGCTGCCTCTCGCAATCTTTGTATGGCCACTCTGTCATTGGTCAAATCCGATTCCCAACATCAGAACCAGACGTTGGATTTTTCAGTCTCAAATTAGAATCAGACAGGGGAATTTTTTAGAAATTTTGGAATCTTGCCAAAATTCAAGAAAGAAGGGAAGGATGTAGACGGCTGGATAGTTTCACTATGTGGGAACGTTCTCTTATGAGATGGGTAGCGAATTAGATAGTAATTAATACGGTAATTTTTATGGTGAACCCAAGGTGTATAAATAGGGCCCATTACATTGTAATCCGGTTGGCAATTGTTAGCATTTGGGTTAGCATTTTGGCGACATTTGTACTTGAGTTGTCAATCATTGGCAGTTGTTGTCAGTTGTACTCTCTTTGTAAATCATATCATACTCACTGTAATCTTTTATCTATAATCCCAATCATGACAGATATTCCAGTAACACTTACTTTGTGTCCAATACTCTGAGTCTGAACCTGAATATTACTCTCAGTACATAAGTCTGATTCTTATTCCAATATCCAAATTCCAGTCCAGGTTCTGATTTCTGTGCAGTCTACTGTCTGAAATCTTCTAACACTAGTAGCTGAAATTTTCTAGCACTGGAATTAGTTGTCTCAAGAGATCATCTCCAATTCCAGTGAAGCAGTGATAGCCAACTTTCGAAAATCAAAGAAAAAAAAAGAAAAAAAACTCAACCCCCCCCCACTCTCAGTACCCCCCCCGTAGCTTATTCCCCCCCCCCCTCCCGACGGGCATTGGATAAAATAACACCCCCTCTCTCTATCCCTCATTTTCCCTACATATCCTCTCTCCCAATTTTACCCCCCACTCTCATTACCCCCCCCCCCCCCCCCCCCCCCCCCCCCCCTCCGCTCTCCCGTATTCTTACACTCACCCTTTACACCCCCCCACACTTTCCCCTCCACTCTCATTACCTCCCCCTTGGCCCGCTAGTATTCTTTCCCCGACCCCTCCCCCCTCTTCCCCACCCGCTCGCCTCACCCTCCCCTCGGCTCATTCCCCCCCCCCCCCCCTTGGCCTACTGATATATTCCCTCACTCCCACCCATTGATTTTCTTCCCTCCTCTTGTCCTCAAGCTCCCATGCAAGACAGTAGAACCTCCCCCCCTCTCTCTCACCCACACATCTCCCCTACCCCACTCCATTGCCAACCCCCCCCCCCCCCCTTCCTTCACTCTCTTGTCCGGCGGCCCACAAGGCGCGGCTCCTCCCTCTCTCTCTCTCTCTCTCTCTCTCTCTCTCTCTCTCTCTCTCTCTCTCTCTCTCTCTCTCTCTCTCTCTCTCTCTCTCTCTCTCTCTCTCTCGCTCTCTCTCTCTCTCTCTCTCTCTCTCTCTCTCTATCTCACTCTCTTATCCACACACCTCATCCATCCCTCTCCCTAACAATCTCTCTCTCTCAGCCTAGCGCAGACCACCCTCTCTCTCCCACTCGGGCGCTCAGGCCGCGCAGAAAAATCTCCCTCTCTCTCCTTCTCACGGACTGCGGCAGTAGAACCTCACTCTCTCTCTCTCTCTCTCTCTCTCTCTCTCTCTCTCTCTCTCTCTCTCTCTCTCTCTCTCTCTCTCTCTCTCTCTCCACACACACACACACACACACACACACCATTGCTCTCCCCCTTCGGCGTTGTGCACGAGCCCACAACACCACCCTCTCTCTCCCACCCGGGCGCTCACGCACCACAGCAGACTGTCATCCACACACATACACCATACCCACACACACACACACCACACACACACTCACGCTCTCTCTCTACCCCATCTCGTCCCCCCATCCGCATCACGCAGTCTTAGCAGGCAGCCGGCCGTCGCCATCAACAAAAAAAAAAACAGAAAAAAAAATAAATATATATATATTGTATATATATAAAGCCCCTTCCCACACACGTTTTCGCACACACACATACATATACATACACACACACCGGCCCTCATGCACGAATACATACACACACACACACACACACACACACGCATATATGCATCGCACCACAAATACGAAGGAAAAACGACTATGACATCAACGAATAAAGAAGAAGGATCCAAAGCACGTGCCGCCAACAACAAAAAGAGAAAATGCGCCGAAGGCATGCCCCGGCCGACTCCGAAAAGAAGTACGCTCGACATCGACGCACCGACAGCACACCATTCACCGGCAACAGGCAACCACGATGCCATTCCAGTAATTTATAGGTTATTTTCATCATTATTTTTAGTTTTCACCCGAGCCATTGTAAATTTCCAATTTTTGTAAATATCCTCTCTCTAGGGATGGTCACAAAGGCCCACTTAGAAATTCCCATCTTTTAATAACCTCCCAAGACAAAGCAAGGGTCAACCACACCGGGCCTACCACTTGCTTTGTATCCCCGATTAAGCTTACCCTAACCACACTGGGATTACCATAATCCAAGCAGCCAACACCTATAAATTGGCACTGAGAGGTCACTATCCGGGGGGGGGCAATTCATGAGGAGCCAAGCGTTTGGTAGAGTGCAGTGGGAAGGATTGACACTATCACCATCACGGGGAGGGGGGGTTTGTGTGTTGGGTTTGCCTTGGGAATTGCACCATGCAAAGGGAACCACATCCATCTCTCGACTCCAATGTTCGATGCACACACGTATGCACGCTCTTGGTAGTAAGTATTCACAACCATTGAGTCATCTTAGAGAACGCACTAAGTAGGTTGCACCACCTCCTCTCCTTACCTCTCTACCACCACGGCATGCCATTTTGTAAATATTGCAGAAATAATTCACCCTCACACCCCCGAGGGTTTTCATCATCTGCAAAATCTCTCTCTCTCTCTCTCTCTCTCTCTCTCTCTCTCTCTCTCTCTCTCTCTCTCTCTCTCTCTCTCTCTCTCTCTCTCGCCCGGTGTGTAAGTTTGCGGCGTTCATATCATCGTGGTTTGCGTCCTAGCCGCTCAAAGCTAGGCAGTGCCCCCTGTTCAATGTACCGTGGCAGGCTCGAGGCGCGCCATTTGGTCCCTGGCGTTTTAGAGGCTGTCGGGGTTTGGGGTTCGCTTTGCATCCGTCATTTGGTGCCCCCACTGAGGAGGGATTTTCTAAGGCCCTTCAGTTTACAATGCTGAAAGTGACGCCCAATATCAAGCATGGACGAATGGCTAAAGGAATTCTCTAACTGGAGGACGGAAGAAAAGGAGACGAAGGAGGCACTAGCTGCCTTCATTGAGGTGCTACTGCCAGGCTGTAGTGTCGTCAGCATTCAAGAGGTAAATTTCCATCTCGTGTCGCTCATTCTAACTATAAATCGAAAGCATCAGGTGGGAGGTTGGTGAAGTGCCATCACTATTGTCAACCAAGGCACACTGTCAATGAGTGCCATCAATGAAGGCAGCAAAAGGGCTGTAGTCATCTACATCGACATTCATCATGAAGAAATCATTCACGTTAAGGAAGGGAAGCAAACGGTGAGACCTCTTTTCCCTAAAGAAACTGCAGTCAAAGATATAACTCCAAAGTGGCCTAAAGGGGCTGCTCGAGCCAAAGGTAAGGAGAAGGTAAGCCAGTCTGGAAACACATGACCTTGAAGGGAGAAGCATTTGGCCAAGAAAGTGCTTAAAGATCTGAAAGTTGGGTTGTACCCACTTTGTCAAGGAAGAAGTCATCCAAAGCTAAGCGGCGGAAGGTTGCCTACCGATTTGCACGACGCATGCGAGTGCTACCAATCCACTTCGAAAATCCGGAAGAAGAAGTGGTAAGAAGATTCCCATGTCCTAGAGAAGAGTGGTTCGGCTACTGCTCTCCCTGTTTTGGGAAGCGAGTGGAGGACCTTCCTCCTCTCCCTGTACAACTTATCCTGAAGAATCTCTCTACCACGGGAAACCCAGTGGGCTGGAGACGAGTTGTAGCTGAATGGAGTAGAATTCATGCAACACGTCGATTACGGAAATTACCTGCAATTGCTATTAGCCAAGAGGTTGACAGTGGCCAGACGCGTCGCCATCACCCCGTACGTGCTGAGCAACGAAGGAAAGGTAGAGCCCATGAAAGGCGATGACCTCTTGTGAATGTGCCGACTCATTACCACTGGCACGATAAGAGTATAAGTAAGTATTCCACCCTCTGTGAATGATGGAAAACGGGCCGACGGAATTCCCGTTCAGATTCCTGCAGCATATGCATGTGAATATCTATGTAGATAGGAAAGTCTTCTACCAACAGAAGATTGTATACCTATTCGGTGCGGAGGTACTAGGAGAAATCCTCAATTCCCCGAACCCTATCATTCTCCCCATATTAGATTACCATCATTCCTTTAATTTCTCTATTTTTATCCTGTTTTAACCTATCCATCCACCCCTATAAAAAGCCTCTATGAGCGGCTACTGTTAATGTAATGTAAAAAGAAAAAAAAGAAAAAGGGTTTGTAATTTCCTGAGTCACCACCATGGCAAGAGTTTCTTTCCCCACGTTCAGTGGAAAGAAGGGAGAGGATCTCACCACCGACTTTTTGGATGATTTTGACATTGCTTGTGTTGTCTCCAACAAAGATGACGACGTTTCACGACTTAGAATTTTTCCTCTACTGATGAAAGTAGAGGCCAAGTACTGGTATAATGCATTGCCCCAGGCTACCAAGAATACATGGGATGTGTTAAGGGTTGCTTTCGTAAAGAGGTTTGGTGGAGGCACAACCTTGGAGAAGCTATGGCAGCTACTGATAGAATTAAAGCAGGGAGGCCTGCTGGAGTATGCCACGTACGAGTCAAAGTTTGTGGACTTATGGGAGAGGTAGGTTGCCTCACTGGAGGAAGGTGACGGAGCGCCTAATTTCCTAAAGAAGGACCGTTTCATTGCTGGCCTATGGTCGCTGCTTAGAGAGAAGGTGAAGGGAAGGTTTTCTGCAACATATGAGTTGGCAGTCGAAGTAGCCCACCTTAAAGACAAGAAGCTGCACATGCAAGCAAGAGTAAACGAGTCAGAGAAAACAAGCTCGGACCGACCAACCCCAGTGGCTGCAATAGCCAATCATAGAGTCCAACCGCAGGAGGCATCAGAAGAACAACAAGACCTGCTGAGTCGCATCACCACCCAACTAGAGAGTTTATCTGTGCATCTGGTGCAGCAAGGGCATGCATCTGGCAAAAACCTAGAACAAGGAAGGGCACAACAAAGGCAGAACCCAAAGTACCACTGTTACAACTGCGGGGAAGATGGCCATGGAATGTACTACTGCCCACACTCGAGGAGGCAGTGTTTCAATAGAGGGGGGGAGACAGAATCAGATCTCTCCGCCAAGAGCAAGACCACCACCACCTAGGCAGCCAGGACCAATCCCACCGGTCGAAATCCTTCAACCACCTGTACAACAACAACCACCACCCCAACCTCTCATTCCGCCACTACCCCACCACCTGCTGTGAACCAAGCGATGAGTGTTATTAGCTTAGAGGCTAAAGGGAAGGCGAAGGTAGAAGAATCAGCTCGAGAGAAGCACAAAGGAAGAGCGAAGGTAGAAGAAGTGGATGCTATGGGAGTGAAACGTGCGAGGCACGAGGAGGCATCTGAAAGAGAAGAGAAGATGAAAGGGAAGGCCGAGTCTAGCATGCAAGCAGCTAAACCACGGCGGAAGCTAGACATCGTGGACTTCTCACTAGGTGAGTATGCAAAACCCTATGACTTAGTTCAGGATGTGTTAATGCAGGGCCCGAAGATAACTTGGTCCCAATTACTCCACCTTGCACCCAGAATGAAGAGGCAATGGATGAAAATGGTAAGTACCAGGAAATCAAGACCCAGGATAGCTGGGGCTATCTCTGGGAGGGATCTTGACGACATCCTACCAACCATGGACGCTCACATCAAGGGGCAACGGATTTTAAACGTCTACATAGATGGTGGAGTGCAAATATGCGTCATGAGTGAAAAGATGATGCACCATCTAGGTCTAGAGGTAAGTAGGCCGGTACCCTACCGAGCCAAGATGGCAAACAATGTAAGAGTGAAATACATAGGCATTGTAAATGTGGTCAAAGTAAAAGCATTCAATACAGAAGTGGAGGTAGACATCTTAGTCATGCCACACAAAGGGGACGGCTACCCCATCATTCTTGGAAGGCTTTGGCTTATGGCTATGGAAGCTAAACAAGACTGGAGCATCGGGATGATCCAGATGAAGGATGCTAAAGGGAAGTCCATATTCTACGACATGAGGACTGGAAAGCAGTGCAACATGATCTTGGAGGCTTCAAAAGACGAGTCCACCAGCGACTACTCGTCTACCTCAGGAGAAGAGACGACCACCACCGACGGAAGTGACAGTAGCATCGAAGTAATGGGAGTCATTCTTAAATACCCAAATAGATTAACACAATCTGAAGGAACCTCGACAAACCAAGAGGGATCATCAGGTATGCAGTCCTTGGAGAATGCAGGTAAGCTACAAAAAATGCTCTCCAATGAGTTAACCAATGAAGAAAGAAAGGAGTATGTCTCCATGCTAGGTAACTTCACTACTTTGTTCATTGATGGCTATGATAAGATCACAGGAATTACAGTAGTACAACACCACATAAAGCTCAAGGAAGGCAGTAAACCCGTAGTACAAAAGCTCAGAAGACTTGGAGTAATCCAACAAGAGGCATTGCTTAAAGAAGTGAGAAGTTTGCTACAAGCAGGTTTCATCTATCCTGTCGAAGACTCAGAATGGGTCTCCCCAGTAGTAGTCACACCAAAAAAAATTGGTAAGCGGAGAGTGTATGTGGATTATAAACCTCTCAATGCAGCCACGAAGAGGGACCACTTTCCCCTCCCATTCCAGGATGAAATACTCAATGAAGTGGCAAGTCACAAGCGATACACGGTATGCGATGGCTACTCAGGATACTTCCAGATTAGCATTGCGGAGGAGGATCAGAAGAAGACAACCTTCATCACACCATGGGGATGTTTTGCCTACAGAGTGATGCCATTTGGCCTCACTAACATCTCTGCCACATTTCAACGCTATGTGACTTTTGTTTTCCAACCCTACTTTGGAACATCAATACGGGTTTTCATAGATGAGTTTTGCATTTATAGCTCACGAGCCCTTCATTTAAGCAAAGTCTATGATGGCTTAACCAGGCTGAAAACCTTGGGTAGCCAACTTAACGTGGACAAGTGTCACATTGGTGAGAGAAAAGTCACTCTCCTTGGTCATGTAATTTCAGCAAAAGGAATCGAGACTGACCCGAACAAGATTCAGGCTCTGGTATCTTTATCATCACCCAACACTGCCAAGCGACTGGTTTCTTTCCTTCAGAAGGTAAGATACTTAAGCAGGTTCATTCACCTGCTATCTCAAGTGGTCCTTCCCCTACAACAACTCACCCAGAGAGATTTCTTCGCATGGAGTGAAGAGAACGAGCAACAGTTTACTGAGGTGAAGCAAATCCTAGCTAAGCTTCCCACTATTTCACCTCCTAAGTAGGACGAGCCATTTTATGTGAACCCTAGTGTGGGAAGTGATACACTCGGAGCAGTGCTAATGCAAAAGGACCACAAAACTTCTTTCATGCGCCCTATTTACTTCTCTAGTCGGGTCATGACCCCGTCAGAAAAAGGATTTACCGAAGTAGAACACACGGTTCTAGCACTAATGTTTGCTACCACAAAGTTCCGCTCCTATCTCCTGCCTAGACCCTTTGTAATCCTGACAATGGAGGAGGTTTTCCGATATATAATGCGACACATGGATGTCTCATCTAGAATCTCAAAGTGGTTAATTAGACTACAAGATTTTGACTACACCATGCAAGTAGAAAACTCTACCAGGGTCAGTTTAGCAGGAATTCTCACTCATCGCCATTATGAGAAGAAGCTGAAGGTCAACACGGAAGCAAAGGAAGAAACACCAACGATGGAAAGTCCTAGGATAGAGAGAGCTCACTCTCTTTTCTTTGACGGAGCATACAAGAGAACAATGGATCAGTCTGCAGCAGGCATGGTCATTTTCAATGAACAGTAAGAAAGAGTATTCTCCATGGGGCAGTCATTACACTCCCACTCCAACAATGAAGCAGAATATGCAGCCCTAATCCTTGGGTTGGAACAATGTATTTCACAAAGAATTCAACGCCTAAATGTGTTTGACGATGCTTTGCTTTTGATAAGGCAAATAAATGGCACCTAGGATTGCAAAAATCAGGTTTTACTTGGTCAACTTCGCCAAGTTAAGGACCTCCTAAAAAGGTTTGAAGCAGTGAAAGTCTTCCATGTCCCCAGAGCAGAAAATCAAGAGGCAGATGCGCTAGCTAAAGAAAGAATACAAGATGTTCCCGTAGGGGCAATCAAATTAAAACTACCCCTCTTACAAGGTAGTGATGCTATGACTGATGTCATCAGTTTTCTAGATACAGGAGAATGTCTAGCAGGACACACCAAAGGCCAAAAACGGTGGCTGGTAAGGAAGGCTACTAGGTACCGCCTCATAGACGACCACTTGTATTGTAAGGGCAAAGATCAAATTCTCAGGCGGGTGCCAACCTCTAGTGAAATCACAGAGGTAATTTCAAGTTTCCATGACGGCGTCTGCGGCGGTCATTTTGCTCTAGATATCACCAGTAGGAAGATTCTATAGGCATGATACTTTTGGCCTAGTTTGAACAGGGATGTACACCATTGGTGTAAAACATGTAAGGCTTGTCAAGTGGCTAGTGATTGCCCATTAACCTATGAGCCACAAAACTCTATCATTTCATATGGTCCTTTTGAGAAATGGGGAACATATGCAATCGGTCCTTTACCAAGGGCCCAATCAGGTAAACTATACATCATAGTGGGTGTAGAATACATGACTCGATGGGCAAAAGCAACGACCACCACCCGCATTAAAGCCCAAGAGGTGGCAAAGTCATTTTTGAGCATATCGTTTGCCGTTTTCGCACTCCTCTTGAGATAATATCAGATAGAGGACCAGGATTCAGAGGTGATTTGGTGGGAGAACTGATGAAGAAGCTAGGCATCACACGTCGGCATTCCACACCATACTATCCACAATACAATGGTCTGGTAGAGAAGGTAAATAGAATGATTTGCAAAATCATCACAAAACAGGTAAACAACCACACAGGGGACTGTGATAAACATCTCATGGCAGCTCTTTGGGCCTACAGAACAACGTTCTGAACATCACTAGGTTTCACTCCTTTCCATCTAGTTTATGGGAAGGAGGCAATTCTATCCATTGAGGTACAAATAGCCAGCTTACGAGTCTTGGCTAGCCAGACACATCATCCAATTGTAAACCTCCGAAACCACATCTTGGATCTGGAGAGACTCCAACTGGATAGGGAAGAAGCAATCAATCACTATGCAGCACAGGTAGAACGACATCGGCTCACTTTCAACCAAGGGATTAAAGAAAAGGGACTGGAAAAAGGCATGTTAGTACTGCGATACGACAACAGATTTGACACTAGGAAGGATAAGAAATTTCAACCCAGATGGGAAAGCCCATTCATCATTAAGAAATGCTATGACAACGACAGCTATAAGCTGATGGAAGCAGATGGGAGAATTCACAAGACTAGGGTCAATGGATGGAGGCTGAAAAGGTATTTTCTTAGGTTTGACCCAGAATTCATGCTAAACATTCGAGAAGAGGGAGAACCCTCTAACTCTACATCTGAAGAAGCAGAAGAAGGGCTAGAAGCATGAATGCCTCTAGCCAAAGGGAGAGGGCTAATGATAGATGACTTTCAAAAATCAAAGAAAAAAAAAGAAAAAAAAACTCACCCCCCCCCCCCCCCCTCCCCTCCGCTCTCCCGTATTCTTACACTCACCCTTTACACCCCCCCACACTTCCCCCCCCCCACTCTCATTACCCCCCCCCTTGGTACGCTAATATTCTTTCCCCGACCCCTCCCGCTCAAAGCTAGGTGGTGCCCCCTGTTCACTTTATCGTGGCAGGCTCAAGGCGTGCCATTCAACCCCCGACGTTTTAGAGGCCGTCAGGGTTCGGGGTTCGCTTTGCGTCCGTCAACAGCTAGACACAATGTTTTGTGCTTGATAGAGTCTAGAAGTCGAGGACTTGCTAGAGCTATTCTTGAGAAGTAAAGAGGGTTGTGAGTGAGATAGCCAAAAGCATTTCATTCTTTGATTTTCTCATTACTTTCAGAGTGCTGTTTCGTTTTTCGTTTTGATTCTATTTCGTGCTATTTTGTTCGTTTTTGTTTCATGTTTTATTTCAGTACTGTAGGATAAGTAGAAACTACCACCATCAAATTTGGATTGAAAGATTGAGGAAAAAAAGAGTGAAAATCATATTTTGGCCGAAATGACCATAACTCTAAAATTCTAAAATTTGATGGTAGAGACCACAAAAGTGATCCAAATTCACAAAAATTTGTGGATCAAGCGCACTAGGAGACTATCTGGAAAGTTTGGTCGGATTCTGTGGAGGAACATGGATTGCGATCCATGTACAACAAAGACCAATTTTGCAGGAAAGTGACCAGTTACAATGTACATTAGTTACAATGTACATTAGTGGGATACTGCTCTCACCAAGTTTTCTTAAGAGAAAAACTCAAAAATCACATAAGAATAGACTGTCAGGGCAAAAATAGCAAAACAGGCATTTCAAACACAAAATTAGGGTTTTTAAACTTTTTGGGATCCAAATTCAAAAAGGGGTGAGATTTGGCTTCTCCATGGAATAGAGAACCAACAGAACAAAACTCATGAAAAAAGCTGCCAAACATGGATCGCGATCTATGTGACGTTTTGGGCCGATATCTGACAAGTACATCCCTGATACCATTTGGGACAACTTTCCCAAAAGGCACCATGTTAAAAGATTAAAAAATATTGGTCAAACTAGCCAAACACAAACACTATTCAAAAACAGCAAAGCAGACATAAAAACTCACTTTTGTTTAGGAATTTCTTATCCCAATTTAAAAAGAAGTGGTGGAATAGACTACCGACACTACTGATAATTATCAGACTAAATTTGGTGTTCAGATGTGATGGAACATGGATCACAATCCATGTACGTCATCAAAAAAATTTGGCCGAGATTTGAGCAATAGGTAGCTAGTACCATTTGGAACAACTTTCCCAAAAGAATTATATGCAAAAAAGTTGCAAAAAGTGGTCAAAAGAGCCAAAAATAGAACATTGTCAAAACTGTCACAGAAGACTGTAGAAGTCAATTTTGGTTGGGCAAAACTGCTCCAAATCCAAAAATTCTTTGTGGAGCAAGCTACCAATATCATAAGCTATCAACACATCAAAGATCAAGTCCAAAAGTGGTGGAACATGGATCACGATCCATGTACCCCTGATAAATTTTTGGATAGAAATGTTTCCAGCCTGTAGCAGAGACCATTGTGAACAAAAGTCCCCAAAGAAGCATTGTCAAAAAAGTTCAAAAAGTGGGTCAAAAGAGCAAAAAACTTCTCAAAGAGAAAAACCCTAAAATAGACCTGTGAATAGACTTTTGCCAGACCTAAACAAGTCCAAATCACAAAAAAACCATATAGCTGGAATCAGGAGACCAAGGACAAGTTGTGTGTCAAGTTTCAGTACCTTCTGACACATAGGTACATGGATCGTGATCCATGTTTCTTTGTCACAGACTGATACCATATTTGTACCATAGCTAGAGAACACCATAGGCACTCTAGTGGTTTTTTCAAAAGTGAATTTGGATATCAAAAACCAAACCAGAAGCCCAAAACTACCAAGTACTCTGAGCAAGTGCCAGAATTGACCTAACCTTCAATCCAGAGATCCATTTAAAAGAAAAATTGATACCATAGGACCTACTAATCATGTTGAATCTGATGGTACCAAGAGAAGTCAATTTGGGCTCCAAACATGGATCACGATCCATGTACCCATAGTGATAGCCTGACCTCAAACTTTCCAGATCAGTAGTGCATACACAAGGAAACATATCCCCAAGCCCATTTGTGAAAAAATTTGAGCAAATTTGGGTCAAAAGGGAGCAAAATAGGTGAAAGACAGAAAACCACTATGCATACCTTATACTAGATATTTGACCTATCAAACCAAGTCCAATTTAAAAAAGATTTGAGATTTAGCTTGTGGACATATAGTGCAACAAGCTGCCAAGAGATCAAGTCCAGATGTGGTTGACCATGGATCGCGATCCATGTATCTCAACCTCAAAATTTGATGAAAATTGGTATATAGCTTGCATATGACCTTGTCTACACACATTCAAAATTTGGAGAAAACATATTTGACAGAGGAACATGGATCGCAATCCATGTACCTCAGCATAGTGGGGGTATCTGACTTGATGAGCCTATAGACATACTTGAGAATATCCCAAATCTCAAGTTTGAACTAAACATACTTTTGGGAGGCCAAGAAACAAGCCAAAGTTCCTGTGTTCTGGTCCTGAGACTGTCCTGAGTGCTGTTTCTAGTGCAGTTTACTAAAATTGCTCTAACTTTTGATAGACAACTCCAAATTGAGTTCGGTATAGCCAGGAAGAGAAGCTTGCAGGCTAACATTTAGGGTACCCAAAACCAGTTTCCAGAGACCAAAAATCCACAAAGACTTAAACTTTGAGAGACCTTACCAGGGACAAAAAGGGGATAAGTTGCACTAAGCCAAAGTGGGCTTGTCAAGGACTATCTTGAGACATTTGAGTGACCCTTGACCATGACAAATAATCCACCACTAGGGTTTTCTACTCCACTCAGAGACATGAAAAATGCTACAAACGCTACAATGCCAACAACAGGGGGACTGATATCTAGAGGATAGGCATCCTCTGATAAATAAACCAAATGTGCAATTCATCAAGCCACATCAACGGAAAATGCTTGTTGGTGCCCTCGCTCACCCCCTCGTGCACGCTCAACACCCCCTCTCTTGCGCCATCGCTCTCCCCCCCCCAACCCTCCAGCACGCGTTGCCTAGCCATGCCTGTCCGCTGCCTGCACTGAGTCCCAGCGTGCAATAGATTTAGCCTGCCCACTCGCTTGCCTCAGCCTCAGCCCACTCGCTTGATCACCTCAGCCTCAGCCCGCGCCATCCCAGCTTTGTACTCCCATATCTTCCCCTTCGCTACCCCCACCCCCTCCCCCCGGTTCTTGCTCAGTTGAAGTCGTCAACAGTTTTGGCATTTTTGGCGTGCTCGTTCAACAAAGGGCCGTATCTTGTCAGCACCATTTTGCCCTTCTCCACAGTAGCGGACACAAATGAAGACTCATGCTCCACCCTAGAGAGACTCCTCAGAACCCCCCTTGCCCGACCCTGTAGAGCCCACCATCCGACTTTCTCTTTCACCGATAGAGCAAGGGAGCCTCGCAGTAGAGGTGGAGCGCCTCCAGGCGACCTCCGTCAGCTACAAGATTCTCGGCACGAGACCTAGCAAAGGAGATCTGCGTGACCTTCTCTAGGCCCACCTTCTTGCAGAGGTGGGCAAGATCTTGGACATTCAGTTCCTCGGACAAGGCTACTATTAGATCGAGTTTGAGACCTCCGAGATGGCGTCCAAGGTCATTTACATGAGCCGCTTGACCATCCAAGCCGTTTGAGCCCACTTTCAACAGTGGAGACATGGTTTTGACCCTGCTTTAGATGTTTTGGTAGAGGAGGCAGACCTTCCTATCTTCGTATGCTTTCTTGGTTTGGGGAGGGAGTACCTACCACTTTTGTCCAGGATAGGCTTAGCAATTGGGACTTTCCTGGAGACACCTCGCATGATAGCCTCAGTAGCTACCAAGGTGGCCAGCATTCCCTCAGTTCACGTTCTGGTTAGGGACACCCACACTCTCACGAAGGTCATCCTTCTTCCTCGCGTGAGTGGGGGTTGGTTTAGACAGAGCGTGGAGTATTTGGGCCTCCCTAATTAGTGCTTCATTTGTCGACAGATGGGCCATCTTAAGGCCTGTCCACGGAAGAGGTCCCGACCTTCACCACAGGACCAACCCCAATCTTCAAGGGCTAGCCAGCAGCAGCAGGCAGAGACACACAGCACACAGGCATATCCACCCTCCAAGCCTTGGGCTCCAGCGGAGGAGGGTTTGAAGCAGGTTCGTGGTCAACAACAGCAGGGGCCACAACGACAGCCTGACACTTAGAGTGGTCCTCAGGTGCCTTTCCACCACTAGTGGGTTTCCACGGGGAACCGATTCGGTCCTCTTCAGTAGGACGAGGTCCCTGCCCCAGCCTCCACCTCACCTTCAAACCAAGGAGTTATAGACAGTCCCCCCCCCCCAAGTTCCCCCCTCCTCTTCAGCCTCCCCCCCGCCTCTCCTCTTCGCCCCTACCCTTGCCAATCCCCCTTGCCCCTCTTATACCCCCCCTCCTCCTGCTCCCTCACCCCCCTTCCCGCTCCAGTCTCACAGTCAACTAAGGGGGCAAGGCCATCCTCGGCTGCTAGGAGATCTCTTAGCAGTAGCTTTGCCACTAGTTGCTTGGCGAGAGAGGGACAACCTCTCTTGCGACCCCCTCTTCAGGTACAAATGTATCTCTTTGCAGCAGTTCCTCATGGTCTGACGAGCTTCAACATTCGATGCTAATGGGACTTCTTTGCCTACAACTTTACACGCTTTCTTGGTGACTCTCACCAGACCTTGAGGCAGCCTGCTTCAGATTTCATGTTCTGTTCCTTGCAACTAGGGGGATAGAGGCTTTTGGACTCAGTGGTTGGCTTCTCTTTTCCTCTTTGCGGCAAGGACCAAACTAAGTGGATTCTTGACTCAATTTTGTAGTGGCTTCAGACATAGGCGCTAGAGTTCTCTCATCACATGGGAGACCTAGGAATTACAGACATGCTTCAGACTCTTTGGCCATTGGCCAAGTTTACTGTGACACCTCCATATGCAGCAGGATGTAGACACACTGTGGTTAACTTCTTTGTTGATATGCAGTGCCCACCATGCTATGTACACATTCATGAGGATTCCTGGACAAAGGAGGTTACTTTACGCACGACTCGGTCTACTTGGGCTTAGGCCACGCACTCTTTACAGTCACGCCTATCTAGAGGATGCTCGGATGCGGATTACGCCCCATCAAAGCCAGCCTTGAAGCTATCACGTTTAGCTGCTGTGGCAGCATCTATTCTCTCTCAGTCCCCATGAGGATTGGCTCATGGAACGTACAGGGATTAGGTGGGCCCCAGTTTCAGCATCAGAGGGGACGACTGCATCAAGAGCTTTAGTGATGCCTTGTGGGAGGAGAGTTTGACCTTCTTATGCTACATGAGCATCATCTGTGTGAGAGCCGCATTGGACGTTGTGGTTAGCTCTTGCGTGGACAAGATGATACTTTTTGGTCAGCTACTTTTGGACCTGGAGGCATCCAGGGTGGGGTATGTATGGCTGTTGCAGATTCTTTGTAGCAGGCTATTGTGGGAAGAGGGATTATTGTGCCAGGCAGGGCTTAGTGGATCACAATGCATGTTTAGGGTTGTCTTGTGGGCTTCTTGAACATCTATGCGCCCAATGTGGCAAGTGCCTGAGCAGAGTTTTGGTCACAAATTGTTGAGTCTTTGTTGCAGATAGAGTAGTGGTGCATAGGGGTTGACTTCAACATGTTGGAGGACCCCTCTGACGGGATCGGTGGTAGCCATGCTACTGTGCATGGAGTTGAGCTGGTAGCATGGGAGTGGTTTTGTGTGACTCTGAGGGTTTTGGATGTGTGACAGCATTCTAGCTTTGTGAGGCCCTCAGATAGCCCTGGCCTTCTCTTATTTGGACCACAGAGTGGAAGGAGTAAATCTATCACGGCTAGATCGCTTCTACACTAGTGACCATTTTTGTAACTTGGGTGGGACAATTCGCATTCTTGCAAGGACTTCCTTCTCGGACCATGCACCAATGATCCTCACAATGACATATAGATAGAGGAGGGGGAGCACAATGCTTCGCATCCCTGATCTTGCTAGACTCTACACTAAGAGAGCGAGTGGAGGCTCTTTGGATAGAGAGCTTAGACATGCAAGATTTGTTAGGTATATCAAGCCAGTTGCAACAGCCTATAGCAGACAGTTAGAGTCTGCATGGCCATTGCATGGCAAGCATGGAAATCTATATATGTAAGGTTATTTTCTCAATTAAGATAACTTGTTTTTACTTTAAGATGCATCAATCTATGCTCTCTCTCTCTCTCTCCCCCGTTTCTCTGCTGCACGCCATCTCCAAAGCCATGGTTGCTCACCACTACCAACCACCATAGCCTGTTCCTCAACATCTGGTATTAGAGCTTATGCTCTCAACCTTGGCTTGACACGGCATGGGAGCAGCCGCCTACAAAGAGGAAGCACGCCCGTCAAACTGAACAAAATTGGTATCAACCGAATCGCCCTGGCTTTTTGTGAGCTCTCGACTCTTGAGCGTCGCCCAAATCGGCCTCTACAGTCCGCTGCTGTGAAGTGAAATCGTCTTGCTCGTCATCACCTGTCTGCAATAGAGTTTTTGTTCATTCTATCTTTAAAATCACAAAGTTAATTTTTTACTTTTGGTTTTGTCCGCCCACTATATTACTGGCCCTCTTTCCATTCAAGGGGAAGTTCTCACTCATGTGGTCTGTTGCGGTCAAAAGAGAGTGTCCATCGGCATTCAATTGTTCAAAATTTGTGATTGCAGGTGGAAATCCCAAGAGATTTTTTGTGCACATTCAGAAAGTAGGCCCCTGTGTCAAATTAAGACACGTTCCCTCCGTGGCATTTATATCGGGTCATAATAATTTTCGGGTTCTTGAACCACCTTCAAAGCAGCTACAGTCTATAAACGAAGCTCGGCAAACTCATGATATAAAGCAAGATATTTTAGAAGAGGCCTTTGAGTACATGGGACTCAATTGGAGAGACCATATGGCGTTTGATTCAAAGTATTGTTGACCAACTGAAGTGGTTCAGATACAACTAGAAATGAGGCAAGTGATGCAGACCATGCAGATTTGCTTCAAGCATTCAGTACATCAACAAATCCTACACATGAAGATATGCTTCGAGATTGCAATACAAGTTTTCACAAATTATTCTACCAGCTCAATGTTATAGTCTTGTTTTGTCATATACTTTCCAGCCAAAGCCTTCTTTTACATTATCTGTCGTCGAATATTTTCATGCTTGTCAATTTTCATCATATCAAAATTGTACGGGCTCTAGACACTGCCACATATCAGTGGTCAAACCTCCCATTTTTTGTCCCACGTCTCGTGAGGTTATCGGGTACACCTAAAACCCAAGGTTTGGTAGTGAACCAAAAACTCCACTTTTGGTAGCTAAATATTTTGCCTACACCCTATCTGTTCTAGGGGGGATTCCTGACATAGCACCAGGTTATGGATACACCAAAAGTCCTTGGTTGTGAGAGAACCTAAAACTCACGACTGACGAGTACACTAAAAACTCAAGGTATCATGAGTTGTTTGTCTAGTTTAGGCTTGAGGGGGGGATTGTTAGGTATGTCAAGCCCGTGGGCACAGCCTATAGCAGGCAGTTCCAGTCTGCATGGCCATTGCATGGAAAGAATGGAAAGCTATATATGTAAGGTTATTTTCTCAATTAAGATAACATGTTTTTACTTTAAGCTGTATCGATCTCTGCTCTCTCTCTCTCTCTCTCCCGTTTCTCTACTGCATGCCATCTCCAAAGCCATGGTTGCTCATTGCTATCACCCACCATAGCCTACGCCTCAACAGGATTATCCTATTGATAGAGTAGCCTCAGGACTAGCTGAACTTAGTCGTTTCTTTCTCCAAGAGTCTATGGCTCGTCTGGCTGTAGCGAGAGAGGAGGAGTAGCGTCTCCGACGGGGAGTTGCTTCCTTGTAGAGGATGTAGGAGCAGTATCCAGACAATCCTTGGTTGGAGGAGCATCCTTGACAACATCTTTACTTTTTGGGAGGCTTCTGCCCTAGCGCGGCTTCGTGAAGCTAAGAATTCTTCTTCTCGATTTTGAGAAGGCCTATGACAGAGTTGACGTGGACTTTCTTGAGGGCACTCTACGCAGGATGGGCTTCTCAGATGCTTGGATCAGAGGGGTGTCAGCTTTGTACAAACGGACACAGAGTCAGGTTCTTTTGTCAGGAGGTAGAGGTGATCATTTCATGCTCACACATTTGGTCTGATAGGGCAGCCCTCTGCCCCCTTCCTCTTTTTGTTCTATGCTGAGGTGACGAGGAGGTTTTTGGTGTCTCTACAAGTTGGTTTACAAGGCTTAGGCTACTAGACACTGAGTTTGCAGACGACTCAGCCTTGTACTTGGATGGCCAGGAGGCCAGCCTTCACAGGTGTGAGCACGCTCTAGAGATCTTCTGTTGTGCATCTGGTGCACTGATTAACTGGAGAAAGACAGTGGCTTTCTCGGTTGGTAGTGCTCATGTGCCCGATTGGATGCTAGGTGAGGGTTTCAGGTGGATTTCCCTAGGGATCACAGTTCGGTACTTGGGCTATCAGGTTGGTTTGGACTTGTCTCCTGAGCAACAGATTGCTCCCCTCCTCCTGTCTATCAGGAGGAAGCTGTTACATTGGAGCTCCGCACGACTTTCTCTGGCAGACAAAGTTGTAGTGGCCAACTAGGTGCTGCTGGCTACTATGTGATACAATACTTCTTGTTGGAGCTTCTTGAGTTCTTGTATCAGCCAAGTAGAGAGGTTGATCAGGAAAATTCCTTTGGTCAGGGCATGACACTCAGATAGCCCGGGCCAAAGTGGCTTGGCAGGTCATCACTCTTCCTTGTTCTGGGGGGGGGGGGGGGGGGGGGGGGGGGGGGGGGGGGGTTTGTGTTCTATTCAATGTATT
This sequence comes from Adiantum capillus-veneris, assembly GCF_014529385.1. Taxonomy (NCBI): domain Eukaryota; kingdom Viridiplantae; phylum Streptophyta; class Polypodiopsida; order Polypodiales; family Pteridaceae; genus Adiantum; species Adiantum capillus-veneris. The sequence goes on from NC_140937.1 coordinate 875,593, forward strand.
TGATTCGACCTCAACACTAATACTCTATTTTGATAAGGTATTCCTAATGGCTTCAAAAGAAAGAGATTCATTACTTAGACAGGGCAAATAGTGCAAGGAAAGGAAACTCTAAAGAGAACACAATGCTAAAGGAAACGTACTAAAGAACCAAACTAAACTACCTCCTTATATAGCAATGGAAAGTCTTTTACCTTTCACTTCCATGGGGATTTTGTTTTCCAAACTTTCACTTATGCAATCAATATGTTTTAAAAGGAGTTTCATTTTCCTAAGATGCGTGCTAGTTCATTTGCACTTGGATAGTGCAGAGAAGCTTGATTATAACTGTAAGAACACTTCATGCAATTATGAATAGTTTTGGTTAAGCATCACGAACTAATTCTCAATGTATTTTATTTGACCTCAACACTAATACCTTTTTTTTTAAAAAAAGTCTTTCCTATGGGGCTTTCATTTTCTAAACTTTCTCTTATGCAATTGATATGGTTTTAAAGGATTTTCATTTTCCTAAGATGCGTGCTAGTTCATTTGCACTCCGATCGTGCAGAGGAGCTTGATTATAACTGTAAGAATACTTCATGCAATTAAGAATAGTTGGGATAAAGATTGTCGAGGCTATTACTGTAGCGATACCACCAGCAATTATAAAAAAACAGTTAGCTACGCAAGCTAAGCTAACGCTTGTATTTGAGTTCAATAAGAGAATCTCGAAGAGGTTTGAGATGATTCAATGGCTACAAGGCCCTTAGATTCTTGGCCATGGAGGAGCAGTTGAATGTACTTTTTACCTAGCTAAAGGATTTTGTTTAGTAAGATTCAAAGAGGCCTTTGATGTGGAAAAGATCTTTGACAAAGGTCCCCTAGTCTTTAATAGAACTACTGGTTTTGTGGTGCCTTGGGAGCCAGTGTTTGACTCAGCTGAATATTTACAAGGGTTTCATCCGGTTTGGGTTGAGCTTGTGGGTCTGCCTAACTGGCTGTGGGAAAATCTCAGGATACTTGCTAGCCAATTGGGAACTCCCTTGTTTATACCTAGCAAGAGAGGGTTTGTATAGGTTGGGATGTGTCTAAAATGCCACCTAAGAGCATGGTTATCAATGTCGGAGTAGGGCTAGTTACTATTCCGCTAAACTTTGGAACATACTTTGGGGCATGTTTTGAATGCAACCACTTTGGACACTTTGCCAAGGACTACCCCTTGAAGTCTAATGATACTGCAGCTCTGACAGCACAGGCCCCCAGTAAAATGGATTCCCCGATGGAAGGGTTGGACAAGCAAGGAGGCAGTAACGAAGGGATAAATGTAGAGAAGGCTAAAGGAGGTATGGTATGTGACAAAATGGATATTAAGATGCAGGATAAGATTGTAGAGAAATTGATTCCCATACAACGAACTTCTGAAGGTGCAGGAAATAATAATAGGATCAACACTCCCACTGATACCCCCAAATTTATGACAATGACAACGGTGATGGCTGTCCAAGTTCTTGGTCTGAAAAGAACCAGAAGAGTGAAGGTAGTGGAAAGAGACTCCAAAGTGCTTCAAGTCGTGAGAACACTTGAGGTGAATGGATCTAATTCATCCTCCACCCCTACGAAAGGAGGGGGGGGTTCACTGTCCCACTGCACAATCCATTTGTAGAACTGCAAGAAAAAAATTCCCTCCGAAGACGAATGTTCACTAGCATTGCAAGCCCTTGGCAAGGAAAAGGCCCCTGGTTGGGATGGCATGACATTGGAATTCTATAGAGAAATTTTGGGATGATCTCAAGGCCCCAATCACAAGATTGGCCAATAAAGCCATGGTCGAAGGGTTGTTGGAGGTAAGTGTAAAGAAAGGGCTTATCAAACCCATCCCAAAACAGATCTATTGTTCTCAACTGAAACATTGGCGCCCTATAACAATGATGTCGGTGGCCTACAAAATTATAGCTAAAGTAGTAGCCCTTAGACTAGCCCCCTTATTAACCAAGATCATCTCCCCCCATCAACATGGGTTCATAAAAGGAAGGTCCATTTCCAATAACATCTTGATAGCAATGGTGGGCATTGAATACGCAACTGTCACAAAGCAGGAGTGCATTCTGCTGTAGTTGGACCTGGACAAGGCTTATGACAGAATAACATGGACATATATAGAGAAGGCGTCATGGAAGCTCTGGGCTTTGGGCCTCGCCTATGTTGGTTGGTACCCGTACTGGGGGCTGGAAGCCAGGCAGAGCTCCTGTTCAACGATAGAATTGTGGGCTCTTTTGAGGTCAAAAGGTCTATTAAGCAGGGATGCCCTTTGGCCCCCCTACTTTTTTCCATAGGATCACATCCTTTAATCACGACGCTCAAAGCTAGTGCGGAACGAGGGGAGTTGCAAGGCCTTGCTCTGCCAGGAAATAGCTAACTCCTAGCAAAACTTTTTGTAGACGATTCTCTCCTCTTCTTGAAGGCATGCCCCTAGGCCATCAGAAAAGATATGGATATTGTACAAATATTCTCAATAGTGTCGGTGTCTCAGTGCAATATAGAGAAGTCAAGGCTGATCTCCCTATCGGAAAATGACTCATTTGACCCTTCTGTTTGGTCGGGGGAGATTGTCACAAAAGGGAATATATTCAGACATCAGGGAGCCTCCTTGGGGGTGGACGTGACTCACAAGAAAAGATTTGAGTGGGTGCTTGAAAAAATAAAAACAAAAATGAGTGTGTTCTTCTCCCATTCCCAAGTCGGATAAAAGTAATGAATGCCTTTATGATTCCTTGAAGGAGTACGAGCGGAAGTGCGACGCGAGAGAGAGTGCGAGAAGAAGAGCACGACGATATGGTGAACTCGCTCTACTGTAATGTGTAGAGCATAGTGAGTTCTTATTAGGTTTTTACAAAAGAATATGTGTACATACTTGGCGGCCCGCCCACTTACCTGGGCGACCACATTGGGCTTTATACCCCAACAACCTCCCACTTAAAGTCCAATGTGGTACTTTAAGTGTGAGAGAAGCTACTATACAAGCTAATATACAAGAGATGTAGAGAAGTGATGTACTACCCTACACCTAACTGCTTGCGAAAATGCGCAAAGCTCTCTGAGGGAAGTCCTTTTGTAAGTAGATCAGCAAGATTTTCTGTGGTGTGAACTTTGACAAGATGAAGTTGCTTATCCTCGAGCATTTCCCTGATGAAATGATACTTCACATCCACATGCTTTGTCTTTGAGTGATAAACTGGATTGCGAGCCAATTGTATAGCACTTTGACTATCACAATATAACACAGGCATCTCTTCTTTGATTCCCAAATTTGTTACTAGTCGATTAAGCCAAATTGATTCTTTGCATGCCTTTGATGCTGCAACATATTCAGCCTCTGTAGTAGACTGAGTAACACAATCTTGTAATCTAGAACGCCATGATACTACTCCACCAGCCAATGTAAAGACATACCCTGACGTAGACCTTCGGTTGTCTAAGTCACCTGCATAATCTCATTCTGTAAAACTCTTTACACTTAGCTCCTGACTCCCATAGCATATACGCATACTCTTTGTAGCTTTTAGGTATCTCATTATTCCTTTCACTGCCTCACAATGTTTCTTGCCTGGGTTTGACATGTATCGACTTACTACTCCCACTGCAAATGCAATGTCTGGGCGAGTAGCAATCATTGCATACATTAAACTACCCACTGCAGACGCATATGGAATCTTATCCATTTCAGCTTGTTCTTCCTCAGACACAGGACAATCTTGTTTGCTAAGTTTCACATATGGTGGCAATGGAACACTCAATGCCTTTCCCTTCTCCATATTGAAACGTTGCAAAACCTTGTCAATATACTCTGTTTGAGATAACCAAATCAACTTCTTTGATCTGTCTCTCTCAATGCGCATACCAAGTATATGACTTGCCTCACCCATGTCTTTCATGTCAAACGATTTTGCCATCTTTGACTTTAAAGCTGAAATTTCTTCCAAGTGCTTGCCAACAATCAACATGTCATCCACATACAAAATAAGGATCAGCCAACTGCCATCCTTAGCCTTCTTTGTATATAGACAGTGATCGAACTCACTACGTTTGTAGCCTTGAGAAAGCATAAACTTGTGGAACTTATGGTACCATGCCCTCGGTGATTGTTTTAAGCCATAAAGACTCTTTAACAACTGGCATACCAAATCTTCCTTGCCTTTTTCAACAAACCCTTCTACTCCTGCATGTAAATTTCCACATCTAAATTACCATGCAAGAACACTGTCTTGACATCCATTTGGTGCAACACCAAATCTAATATGGCAACCAATGCAAGAAAGCATCTCAATGTAGTCATCTTGACCACTGGAGAGAAGACTTCATCAAAGTCAATGCCTTGTTCTTGCTTAAAGCCCTTGGCAACAAGCCTTGCTTTGTACTTTGGTTGACTTTCATGAGCGGTGATCTTATACCTGTAAACCCATTTACAAGGTAGAGCGTTTTTGCCCCGTGGTAATTTAACTAGCTTCCATGTCTGGTTTTTATGCAGAGCTGTCATCTCTGACTGCATGGCCAATTGCCAATTCCCGGAGTCCTTCATTTACACTGCTTCCTTGTAACATGAAGGCTCATTGCAATCAGTCAACATGACATAGTTCATAGATGGAACAAACCTATCAGAAGGTTGCGTGACACGTCCAGATCTACGCACAACAGGTGGCTCAGGCTCAGCCACAACCTGTGGTTCCAATCTAACCTGTCCTTGCTCCTCTTGAGCCCTGACATTTTGTCTTGCACGTGCAGGTCCATCTTCTTGGAAGACAACTCTTCTAATCTCCTCAACCCTCTCTGGTTTAGAATGATATTTGGATTCTTTAAAGTGAACATCATTGCTGCGGACAACCTTTCTGGATTCGGGATCCCAAAGTCTGTACCCCATCTCACCAGAATTACCATAGCCTAGAAAGATGCACTTTCTACTCTTTGGCTCAAGTTTGTTCCTAAATTCCTTTGGAACAAGAGTATATGCCTCACAGCCAAAGACTCTGAGATGCTTGTATGAGGGCATTTTGCCTGACCATACCATCTTTGGCACTGAATCCTTCTGCAAAACCTTGCTAGGCGATCTATTTATAAGATGAACAGCTGTTGATACAGCTTTAGCCCAAAACCCATTTGGCAGCTGTGCATTAGACAACATACTTCTGACCTTCTTTTGTATGGTCCTATTCATCCTCTCAGGAACACCATTTTGAGGAGGATTGTAAGGAGCAGTAAGTTCACGTTTTATACCTTTTGACTCACAAAAGTCCTGAAAGGCCTTTGAAACATACTCTCCACCATTGTCAGTGCGTAAGCATTTAAGCTTCTTGCCACTCTGATTCTCCATAAGTGTCACAAACGTTTTGAAAACGCTAAACGCTTCATCCTTGTGCTTGAGAAAATAAACCCATACTTTCCTCGAGTAATCATCTATAAATGTCATAAAGTAAGAAGCTCCCCCTAGAGATAGGTTAGGCATAGGTCCACACAAATCACTATGAACAAGTGCCAACTGTGTATCTCTTCTACTGCTTCTATGAGTATGTGGTTGCTGTGTTTGCTTACCATATAGACTTCAAAAGCATTAAATGAAAAGCCAAGAAAATAACCAGAACGAGACAAGATTTCCATTCCCTTCTTGGACATATGCCCTAACCGGCTATGCCACAAAGAAACGTTCGGCTGCTCGGTTACATTGATTACATTTTTAGAGACATTTGATACATAAATCATGTAAAGTCCTCCAGACTTTACTCCATGTGCTACTGTCATAGAACCATTGGATATCTTCCACATGTTCTGTCCAAAAGTGGTGACGTAGCCAGCATCATCAAGTAAACCTGTGATGATCAAGCTCTTTGTAATTGCGGGAACATGTCTCACATTCTTCAGCGTGAAAGAAGAGCCATTCTGAAACTTCAATTGAACATCTCCAACACCTAAGATCTCACATGTCTGCCTATTGCCTAGCCGAACATGATCTTTAGTGGTCACATAAGAGGTAAACCACTCCTTGTTTGGAGACACATGAAGTGATGCCCCTGAGTCTATAATCCGGTCACTCAGTGCATTTCCATCAGATGCTGTAAGAAGAGCTGAGTCCATTGTATTCTTCAAGAAGTAGATGTCTCCTGACACTAGACTGTCATCCTCCGCAACAGTGTTTGTTACATTTATTTCTTGAATCTTCACTGAGGACTTGTTCTTCTCACCATGGTCTTCAGCTTTCTCTTTGCCTTTTTCTGCTTTCCATTCTCTGCAGTCTCTTTTCATGTGACCTTTCTTGCCACAATGGTAGGATTCTATGTCACTCTTGCCTTTAGCATTGCGGGACTTGCTACGAGACTGATTCCTCTTTCCACCTTTGTACTTTTCTTTGGTCCTTCCCCTGACAACTAACGCTGTTCCTTTGCCTTTGTCCATTGTCTTTCTCTTGGTTTCTTCAGTAAGCAGACTTCCTTCTACACCTGCTATGTTCAAACCATCTGGAGGTGCAAAATTACTCAAAGCTGTGCGAAAAGTGTCCCAACTTTCCGGCAATGTGATCAACAGGAACATAGCTCTAACAGGTTCATCAAACTTGACACCTTGAGCTGACAACTGGCTGTAGATGGTGTTGAATTCATTCAGATGATTGGACATAGGGGTCCCTTCTTTCATCTTCAAGTCAACAAGCTTCTTAAGCCAGTATACATATGAAGCTGCACTCTGCTTCTCATAAAAATCACTCAGCTTTATCCATGCTTGATAAGCCGACATCTCGTCTGCTACATTGAATGAAATGCTTTCTGCCAAAGTCAGCATAATGGTAGAAAGTGCCAATTCATCCATTTCGCTCCATTCATCTTCGTCCATATCTTCTGGTTTTATCCCCTTGAGCTTTATGGGTTTTATCTGCTTCTTTTGTACCAACACGTGCCAAATCTGCTTCTTCCACAATGGGAAATTGGTTCCATCCAGCTTCTTGATATTGTAAAGAGCAGTGTCCTATGATCCAGCCATAGCTACGCTTCACAGTGGTTTACTTTCCTGGGAAAAATTCGGCAAAGTTTCCCTTGTAAACTGACCTCTGAACCAATATCAACCTGTCAAATGAACCAAGAAAGCTTCAGATTCTGCATAAATTTTGGCAGAGTCTCCTTTGTAAAATGGCTCTGGTGTACTCAAAAACAGACCAAAAAACAGCTCAAAAAACACTTTCTCTCTGACACTGCAAGCTGCGGGTAAACCTGTCCTGCACTTGTACTGTCTCTCACTGTCTTGTCACTGTCCTGTAAGCATAGACTGCGACAATGCCTCAACGGCAATAAAGCAAAGATGCAATCCCAACTGTCTAACTCACAGTCAATACATCCTAGCTGCCTATCTAAGGGTGCTCGAGGGATCGCTCCAAGACCTGTATCACCGAAAGGATCTCAACATTCGAGAATCCCCCAGCTCAATAAAACCTCACTCGACCCTCAACAAAGGCTGCATTGAATCTGACAGTACATAGACTTCCCACAAAGTCATACATCCACAAATTTCCCACTATATGTTGTAACCGTTGCGGCGGTTGTTTGCTGCGTGACTCACAGCCAGCAAACCCTCAACAAACATACATCATCTCTGACAATACATCCCATGTGGAAGTACCTGCAATGTCAGGATGAAATGTGGAATATCAAGCAGCAAACACAAGCTACCTGATGAACTAGTGGATGTCGCCTACAATCTGTGTGTAGATGCGCCCGTGTCGTATGTGACACGCCTCCAAGAAATGTGAGCCGTCCTTCGATGTGTAGACAACCACAAATCAGCACTCTGGAAGTCCTCAGCACCTGCAGTCGTAGGCCGAAACCCCAAATTTGCAGAGTCGGATCTGCACCCGCCGAGACCACGTAGTCGAAAATGGCCTGCGCATCACTTTGTCGAAGCCAAACGGTGGCTGAGATGACCTCAGAATGAAATTCTGAGAACACAAGATTTGGGGCTGTGTCTTCGCCTGTCGAATTTCACTCCAATCTGAGCTGGTGACTCTAGCCTCCTGCAGTGCTGCCCCGAGCCTCGATCTGAGCTCTGATACCAGTTGAAGGAGTACGAGCGGAAGTGCGACGCGAGAGAGAGTGCGAGAAGAAGAGCACGACGATATGGTGAACTCGCTCTACTGTAATGTGCAGAGCATAGTGAGTTCTTATTAGGTTTTTACAAAAGAATATGTGTACATACCTGGCGGCCCGCCCACTTACCTGGGCGACCACATTGGGCTTTATACCCCAACATTCCTTACATTGCCTTCACTAGCCTGCTTCTCAAGATGGCTAAGTGTCACTTGAAAGAGTTCTTAAAACTAGTGAAAAGGTGTTTATGGAAAAACAACACGAAATCCTCCAGGCCATGGCAATGGGCCGGGTGGGAATCAATTGCTCGACCGGTGAATCAAGGAGGCCATGGAATTCTCAACCCAGCCGCCCACGCAGAAGCTTGTTGCGCCAAGTTTGTTGTTTCCTTGGCCAAACAGGATCAAGTTTGGGCAGTTATGGTGAGTGATATGATAGAAGCAGCTAAACTTGGCTCGGATGGTGGAAAGTGGAGAGGGGTGGAGGTTCATGAAAAACTGTTAGCCCCGGAGTGGTCTACCTTAAGACTGGGGGGTAGCTCAGGAGAGTTGATTAGAAAATGCAAGAGAGCAGTAGGAGTCTTGAAGTGGGGGGAGGAAGTCAGATACTTCAAGAACTACATTTTGCATTGGTCCCCCTGGCTGTCCAAAGTTGTAGATCTACCACAAACTCCCAATTGGATTGAAACGGCCAGGAAATTGAATAATAAGGGTCTGAAGCGACTTGGACACTGCTGGGACAGTGGCAACAAGAGTTGGAAAACCATTGACCTTCTGCTTACTCACTACCAACTCAATAGCTTGGAGGTCTTGCTTGTCCACAAAGTGATGAAGGAGCTTGACAATTTAGTGATGCCAATCTGTGATTCGGTGTTTGACTGGAATGCCTGGAAATGGCCTGGAAGCAGTCTCTTAAAAAACCCCCATCATAAAAGCATTTATCAGATTATGATGCAAAAGAAGAATTGGTCTAGCCCCCTTAACAAGCTGTGGAAAAAGCATTGGCCGGAGGAAAGGTGGGAGCAAGTAATGGAGGACATATGGAAGCCAAAGGTTCCGCAACACATGAAGGTCTTTCTATAGAAGGTAATTTGGGGTGCTCTACCGACGAGGGTGAAGATTCAGGAGAGAGGGACTGGGTCAGATCAATGCTTGTGGTGCAAGATGGCTAGAGAAGATCTGGCCCACCTATTCATGTACTGCCCAAATATTAAAGGCCTCGTAGGGAAAATATGCAAGTGGGTCCAAAGAACATGGAAAATTAGTTTTTACAAGACTAACCTATTCCTTGGAGACAAGAATTCAAGAAGTCCTGCCCTCCTCGTCAGCACTCAAATAGTCAGATACTTCTTCTTACATAATGTATGACAGACAAGGAACCGCCTTGTGTTTGACGGAGTTTCGGAGGTGGCAAGCTTCACAGAAATTACTCAAGAAAGCAAATTGCTATTATGGACGCTTTGGCACAAGGAACACTTGGAGGATTGGTTTAGGACTACTTGTGCCTTGTTGTCAGCATATGGAATGTCTAGGATGGGGGTAAATCTTGGCCATCAGTAAATAAAAGATCTCAAAAGGATAATTTTACGGGCCCTATGCATTGAGGAGGAGGAGACGGGTTGGTGGGGGTGGCTATCCTGATAATCGATGTAATTATAGTCCCTGGGTGATGTCATGGTTCAGCAAGAGCATGACAAGGCCTTGTATTTTTTAAGCTGCTCAATATAATTCACTCACAATTGTGAGTTTTGCTATAGAAAAAAAAAAAAAGAATAGTTGGAATAAAGCATAACGAACTAATTTTCAATGTATTCAATTTGACCTCAACACTAATACCCTGTTGTCATATCAAAATAAAGTTTCTCCTATGCGTTCTTTTCAATGTATTCGGAACGACCTCAACACTAATACCCTATTGTCATATCAAAATAAAATTTCTCCCGTGTGTTCTTTTCAATGTATTCGGAACGACCTCAACACTAATACCCTATTTTGATAAGGTATTCCTATGGCTTCAAAAGAAAGAAACAAATTACTTAGATAGTGAAAATAGTGCAAGGAAAGGAAACTCTAAAGAGAACATAATGCTAAAGAAAGGAAACGTACTAAAGAACCAAACTAAACTACCTCCTTGTACAGCAAAGGAAAGTCTTTTGAACTTTCACTTCCATAGGGCTTTCATTTTCTAAACTTTCAGTTATGCAATTGATATGTTTTGAAAGGATTATTATCTATACTAAAGATAAAGAGGGGGTCCCCCCATCAATGTTTGCTTCATCCGACACCCTCGCGGCAATGGCGTCTGAGCCAAACTAAGACAGTGGGATGTGCGCAGGCAGAGAGAGAGAGAGAGAGAGAGAGAGAGAGAGAGAGAGAGAGAGAGAGAGAGGCGGAGAAGTCGCCGGCCACACTAGTTTTCCTAAGATGTGTGCCTGTGGGATGACGCATGGAGAGACACGCACACACATACACACACACACACACACATACGTAAGACAGAATCGGGATGCCATTTGTGGTGGCGAGGGGAAGATGGAGAGGCCCCTTTTTGCAATTTTGAGTTGCTGGAGACAGTCCTGCCACAATTGGGAGGCACGACGAAAAGCGGGCACTCAATGCCCCGTGTAGGGATTACTGCAGAGCCAAGGCACACTTTGGGATTTCTTTGTCGCAGAAGGGAGGAAGCCCGGAGCATAGAGTGCAGCTCCGATGCCATGCAGGTGTGGTCAAGGGAAGAGGTGCAGGTGTAGGAGATGGAGAGAGGGTGGAAGTTTCTCTTTGTGAGGAAAAAGGTGGAGAGAGAGAGAGAGAGAGAGAGAGAGAGAGAGAGAACGGATGTGTGCCCTCCATGGTGTGTGCTTGGAAGCTCCGTCAAGACTACGTAAGGTTTAGGTTGCAAGGAACAAGCAGACACCAGAGCCTTGTTTTGTCTGCATGGTGTTGGAGGCGATCATATCATGATCGAGGAAATGAGGGGTACTAAGAGATGGGCAAATCGAGAAGCATGGTGTGGGAACATGAGACAAATGGGAGGCTATAGTTTTTTCAAGCTGACAAGACAAAATCCGGACATCTCTTATGTGTTCTATTTAATGTTTTGGTTTGACCTCAACACTAGTTCACGTGCCATAAGTTCTTTTTTCTCTCCTCACATCCTAATCGCATCTCCACAGATTCCAAGGAAACTAATATTCCAAGGAAACTAATGACCCCAAAATTGGGGACACCTAGTAGTTCCCTATTTTGATAAGGTATTTCTAATGGCTTCAAAAGAAAGAGATTCATTACTTGAAGAGTGCAAATAGTGCAAGGAAAGAAAACTATAAAGAGAACACAATGCTAAGAGATTCATTACTTGAAGAGTGCAAATAGTGCAAGGAAAAATAGTGCAAGGAAAGAAAACTATAAAGAGAACACAATGCTATAGGAAAGGTACTAAAGAACCAAACTAAACTACTTCCTTTTATAGCAATGGAAATTCTTTTGGCCTTTCACTTCCAACTTCCATGAGGCTTTCGTTTTCTAAACTTTTACTTATGCAATTGATATGTTTTGAAAGGAGTTCTATTTTCGTAAGATGTGTGCTTGTGCATTCTTGGATGGTGCCGAGGAGCTCAATTATAATTGTAAGAACACTTCATGCAATTAAGAATAGTTGGCGTAAAGCATCACAAACTTATTCTCCATGTATTCGATTCGACCTCAATAGTAATACCCTATTGTCATATAACAAGTGAAAGAGTCACGACGACTTTCAAAAACAATAAGAAAGTGATAAAATTGTTAAGTTGAATTAAAATGATATCAGTGTTTGGAAAAGGATTGCCTTACCTTAGTCTTGAGCCGATTGAAAATCGAGATTAGCTAACTGCAAACCATGGTAAATGGAAAAAAAATCGATGAAATATGTGAAAAAGTCGTCCAAAAATTTTACAAATCTCAAAATTTTTGCTAGTTTATCTGATTTTCTTCTTTGTGAGAAAGAAACTTGATCAGTAGATGCTTAATAAAAGAGACTTTCTCGAACGTTAACATTAACTAGAATCAAGCTATAAAATGCAAGACATGTAAAGCCATGTGAAATTATGAAATGAAAGGTAAAATAAAAAGAACTAATTAATATATATGTGTGTATAGAATTTATTAGAATTATGCAAAGTGAAGCTTCACTTTAGCATTCTAAAACAATAGAATGCAAAAAATCATGTGTGTATGTAAAATTTATTAAAATTTATGCAAGGTGAAGCTTCACTTTAGCATTCTAAAACAATAGAATTTAACAAAAGTAAAGCCATGTCAAGATGCGAAGTGAAAGGTAAGTCTCCATCATATCATGTCAGGATCTTAAATGAAAGGAGTCTTCCTAACCCAACACAACACTAAGAGTTTCTTTTAGAAAGCCAAAAATATAAGTTTCTCCTATGTGCTTATTGGGTCATACTGGGTCTTTCTCAACACACATTAATTAATTAACCATCGAGATTTCGCACGAATCTTGCAAATGAAAAAGGAAAGCGCCCAGCTGTACCCTTGGACGTATGGTTGCTTCACCACCAACACAACCTGCGTCTGCTCCAGGTCCACCCTTGGATGCATGCTTGCTTCGCCACCAACCTAGCCTGCCTCTACTCCATTGCAGGTTTGTGCCGGCTTGAGCCTCGCGCCGTTGCAACCTCAGCTCAGGTCGTATTTGCTCGTGAGAGGTGTATTTACAGACCCAGAGGACTGTGATCACCATCCATCACATCATGCAGTAGAGGACACACAGAGAGAGACAGAGCTCTGTCTCAACTCCACAAACCTGCAGGCGAAGTTCCATCTTCATCGCCCTCCGAGTGTGGGAGAAATCGCCATGCGTGGTGCGCACTGACTTGCTTGCGACAAACACCCTCTCCTGCTATGACCTACATCCCTACACCTGCTCCATCACTCTCTTCCTCTCTCCCCCTGTCGACCTGTGTCTCTCCTCGACCTCCGTCTCCTATCCACCCTCCCACCTGTAGTCATCAGCGACGCCAACTCCTTCTTGACCACAAAAAATCTTCTCTCTCAACAAACATCCTCCCTCTCTCTCTCTCTCTCTCTCTCTCTCTCTCTCTCTCTCTACACCTGCCATACGCACCGCATACCAACAGCTGTTGGCTCCTTGGCTTTTCCCCCACTAACCACAACAGCATCCCTGAAGATACCGCTTAAAACAAATGAAAAAAAGATTGAGGGGACATACTCAATGTATTTATTTCGACCTTAACACTAATACCCTATTTTGATAAGGTATTCTAATGGCTTCAAAAGAAAGAGATCCATTATTTAGACTAGTGCAACCGGAGCCGCCTCTCTCTCTCTCTCTCTCTCTCTCTCTCTCTCTCTGTGCGTCACTGTGTTCCTCGATGCTGCATGCGACACCCACCGGATGTAGGAGAGGTTGATGCGTTTTGGGGGGGGGGGGGGGGGGGAGGAGGGAGAATTTGCTCCCCCTTTATCTATTAGTATAGATATGGCAATAGTGAAAGGAAAGGAAACTCAAAAGATAACACAATGCTTTTTTTTTTGTGCAAAACTCACAATTGTGAGTGGATAGTATTAAGAAAAGATAACACATCCTAAAAGCATATATCAGGCAATGATGCATAAGAATAATTGGTCTAGCCCCCTTAACAAGCTGTGGAAAAAGAAATGGCCGGAGGAAAGGTGGGAGCAAGTAATGGAGAACAACACATTAAGGTCTTTCTATGGAAGGTAATTTGGGGTGCTCTATCGACGGGGGTGAAGATTCATGAGAGAGGGATTGGATCAAATCGATGCTTGGGGTGCATGATGGCTGGTGAAGATCTAACCCACCTATTCATGGACTGCCCAACTATCAAAGGCCTCGCAGGGAAAATATGCAAGTGGGTCGAAAGAACATGGAAAATTAGTTTCTTCAAGACTGACCTTTTCCTTGGAGGAAAGAATAAAGGAAGTCCTGCCCTCCTCGTCAGCACTCAAATTGTCAGATACTTCTTCTTACATAATGTATGGCAGACAAGGAACCGTCGTGTGTTTAAAGGAGGTTTGGAGGTGGCAAGCTTCATAGAAATTACTCAAGAAAGAAAAGTGCTAATATGGATGCTCGGGTGCAAGCAAAACTCGGAGGATTGGACTAGGACTACTTCTGCCTTGCTGTCAGTAGATGGAATGCCTAGGACGGGGAAAAATCTTGGCCATCGATAAATAAAAGACTTGTGTATCGAGGAGGAGGCGTCGGATTGGTGGGGGTGGCTGCCCTGATAGCCGATGTAGTTATAGTCCTTGGATGATGTCATGGCTCAACAAGAGCATGAAAAGACCTTGTAATATTTTGGGTTGTTTAATATAATTCACTCACAATTGTGAGTTTTGCTAAAAAAATAAAAAATAACAGAAAAGATAACACAATGCTAAAGGAAACGCACTAAAGAACCAAACTAAACTACCTCCTTATATAGCAATGGAAAGTCTTTTGACCTTTCACTTCCATGGGGCTTCTCTCTCTCTCTCTCTCTCTCTCTCTCTCTCTCTCACACACACACACACACACACACACACACACACAAACACACGCACGCACGCATGCGTGCGCGAGAGATGTGACCATCAAGTTGGGACCAGGAGCCCTAGACTTGTGACATTGTAGTTCTAGCTTCTCTCACAAGCCAATTTGCCAACCTAATGCTCCCTAACCAGTAGTGGCATAGGAAAAGTGGAGACAACCGTCTTGATTGTCGATGCCTATGAGGTTCTACATTCTTGAAAAAGTGGTGCTTTACCCACGTGTGTGTGTGTGTGTGAGAGAGAGAGAGAGAGAGAGAGAGAGAGAGAGAGAGAGAACTTTTAGAATCCTAGAAAGCTTCAGTGCTTGAGGATTTCTCAAGCTCAATAAAGAAGTAATATGAATATTAAAGTACTAAAATTTAGGGCTGGAGTTTCTTTATGGCCTTCAAAAGGAAAAATAGAGTAACCTTTTAAGTGACAAATGGATGCCTATAGAGCTCATCTCTCTCTCTCTCTCTCTCTCTCTCTCTCTCTCTCACACACACACACACACACACACACACACACACACACACACACACACTAGTGTCCCATGCAAGGGTGTAGAAGATTTTCAATAGGTGTGCTCGGGGTGGTGAGAGAGTGATCGTGGATGTATTGGGAATTCAACTTTTCCACATCTATCATGCTCTTCTATTTTGGGGCTATTTGAGATTCTCAATGTTTGCAATAAGCCAGGTTTAGTGTATTTTTGCCACTAAAATTGTAATTTTTTGGCTAGATTTCAAGCTTTTGACAATGAAAATAATTGACAAAATTTTGCAAGTTTTAGTGTCAATACTATCAATTCTTCAAGTCTCAACCTAAAATTTAAACACCTGTATTATTGTGTAATTTTTTATTTTAAGATTTCTTCGATTAGAAAAATATTTTTGGCAGGCCCTATTGAAGAACCCCCTCTTGCCTTCCCTTCTCTCTCTCTCTCTCTCTCTCTCTCTCTCTCTCTCTCTGTGTGTGTGTGTGTGTGCGCGTGCGCACGCTCATGTTATTCCACACAAGGTGTAGTAGTAGTACCAATCAACTCCAAGATCATTTGACTCTGGCCCTTTGTGCAAAGCTACAACATGCAATGTGCACATTCTTGGGGCTAGAAGGAAAATCATATTCGAAGGTGCCAAGTGCGAGATTTTAGCTCAACATTATACAATGCATGAAATCTTTGAAAGTTCTACAGTTTTGAAATTTCAAAGCTAGAAAGAAAAAGGGAGTTCTTTATGCTTGGTACAATCTAGCGCGGGCATATCTCAATGGGATCGACATTGGGGGTCATTTCGACCATCGAATTAGGATTGTTGAGTAAATTCATTGTGAAAAAGTAAATTCGGGCCAACAAGTAAATTTGAGTCAAGATTGTTTCGCACCTTGCACGTCAAAGTCATGACCTGTCCTATTCAAGGCATGGGCTCTAACCACCACGTTCGCATGCTTTCACTGAAGATCATGGTATTCCTATGCATTACATTGTAAGTGCAAATTTATTTGTAAATTTGGGTGCCGATCGCATGGTCTTCAATGCATGCATGTCATGATCTGTCACCTCCACCCTTGATCCTATTTAACCATGGCCAGGCCATGTAGTGCTCGGTGTTCTTTATGGCCTTCAAAATGCAAAGTAGAGCCATCTTTTACAAAAACCACAATAATTACCCTTTAAAGGTAAAGGCGGGAGTGAAACTCCATGGCCTTGGTAAAGATTTTAAAATAATATAAATATAGATATAGTACTAAGTATTGTGACTGTTTCACAAAACTAAGAGGTCAAAACTAAGTCTTTTCATTTTCTATCATTACAGTACTTGCTACTCACCCTTCACTTTTACATTTCAAACCAAATGTTTCTTGAGGTCCTTGAAATGAAGGAGAGAGTGACACATGGATACCCTCTCCTTCCTTGAATATTTTAAACTCAATTATATATATTGGTTTGTGACTCGCGCATTGTTGCGGCCAAGAAAAGCATAGTTATTGGATCTCTCTCTATCTCTCTCTCTCCCCCCCCCCCCCCTCTCTCTCTCTCTCTCTCTCTCTCTCTCACACACACACACACACACACACACAAAGTCATATATAGGTAGGTGTGTATCTGCGTGCCCACATGCAAGGAGAATGAAATTGTAGTCCTTAGAATCACTTTAGGAAGATAAAAATGTCTCTCTCTCTCTCACTCACACACACACACACACACACACCAATGTCCCTTTTTGGATTGTTCCTATGTTGTTGGAAATCATGTTCTCTCTCTCTCTCTCTCTCTCTCTCTCTCACTCACACACACACACACACACACACACACACACACACACATACACACTCATGCCTTGGGATAGATGCAAAACATCTACACCTTCTCCAAATATGTGAAGCTATAGAGGTCGGTGGCAATGGCTCTTAGAAGCTAGAACAACATTGCTAGTTGTAGAAGAAGCCCAAATGCATCCAATGCTAAGATGCTCTACACTCAAGGTCTTTTGTTATTCACCATTTCAAGAAAAGGATCCATTTTAACTTTTTTCTTCAATTACTACATCACCATAATAGCTTACAATATAAATATCTCTCAATATGTTAGCCCCCAGAGTGCTCTAATATACAGGGAAGTGTCATCGTTGCTAATGGGGGGGTGAGAGAGAGCATGGAGAACAATGTGTCCCTTAAGTTTAATCAAGGGAATGGGCTCCTATCTCTCTCTCTCTCTCTCTCTCTCTCTCTCTCTCTCTCTCTCTCTCTCCACACACACACACACATAGACGTCTATCCTAGTTTTGGCTACAACTGTTCCCACCTAAGCCATTAGCTCTTTACTCTCTTGCTACAAGACCAAAATCTTAGTGGCTCAAACAAACCCGTGCACACCTATTGCCTTGAGCACCCTTATTCTACTACCAAGCACTCCCCACCAATGGACAATGCTTGTCCTATGTGCGCCTCTACCTGATCATTAATAGCTATCAAATAGCAAAAATCTATTGTGTTCCCAAGTGTTCAAGAAAAACATAGGTTTAGTATAATCCCACCTACAAATGTTTTGAACTATATCTAATGCACCTTGGAGGCCTTTGCCACGTGACATAAGAAAAGGGCTTGGCGACGGAGGGGGGGGACCAAGGCAAATAAAGAAAGAGAGTGGATTGGGTGCCAAGAAAAGGGTCTCTCTCTCTCTCTCTCTCTCTCTCTCTCTCTCTCTAGGAAGGGCCATACACCCGTAAGATTTAATTTGAATGTTAGGACACCCATAACGATTGGAGTAAAAAACTTAGGTTTAGTATAATCCCATTAAAAAAATTGAGATTTATCTCTACTTGTGAATGGCTTTTATCAAGCAAGAGGAAGTGGCTTGCCGAGAAGAAGAACTTGATAGAAATATAGTGTATTTACAAAAATGTTCGGGTATGTTTTGGGTCACAGTGTGCATATGTTGTATTGGTTGGAGACCCCTGTGCAAAGGATATACCAAGGTCAGTATGTATTCTTTTTGAGTTACTTCAAATCAAGCTCTTAAGAGCATTTTAAAAAGAAAAAACAAAGGTTAGAGAAGATAAATTAAGGTTTAAAGGATCTACAAAGTGCATAAAAGTTTAGTGCAAAAACCTTCAAATATAGTAAATTTGCCTCTAAAATGTTTGAGAAAAGGTATGGTATAGCCAAATGCTTGAAAAATATTCAATTTAGTGTAATCCCACTTGCAGATTTTGAAATTTATCTCTAAATTATAGATTTGAAGGTGAGGAAACCTAACCTACAAAGTATAGAGAAATTGAGTGTAAAAACCTTCAATTATAATCAAGTTGCCCTCGTATGCAAATTTTTTAAGTTTTCAGGAGAAAGCACTATGCTTCAACTCAATTTAATGTAAGCCCCCTTACAAAATTTTGAGATTTGCCGTTAAACACCCTAAAAAACCTAGATTTAGTGCAATCCCACTTAAAAATTTTTAAATTCACCTTTGAATTCCCAATAAATTCAAATGGGAGAGTATTGATAAAGCTCAAAGAAATCTAGCGTAAAAATCTCCCGTCATCCACCTTTTCCGTTTGTTGAGGTCTGCTGCTACCTTAGGCTTGCACATCTTCTACCTTAATTTGTTGGATTGCACTTTCCAAATTGAGTCAACTCTCAATTTTGTCAATTCTCAATTTCATAGATGTCGATGTCAATTTTTTAATTTTGATTCTCGATTGTGGATTTCGTCGATTGTCACTTTGTCGATTGCTGATTGTAAAACCAATGCTTATTCTCCCTCCCCTCTTTCTCTAGTGCCGGTGTGAGAGCCCTCTCTCTCTCTCTCTCTCTCTCTCTCTCTCTCTCTCTCTCTCTCTCTCTCTCTCTCACACACACACACACACACACACACACACGCGCGCGCGCATAATGCGTGCAAGACATCTATAACAACTTTTTGGACTCGTATCGATGAATTGTCGACCTCAATGTAATTTATTAATGCAATGCAGACGGGGAAAGCCTTTGTGTAATGTGCCAACACCTTGAGAAATGGCACATCGACTTTGTCTCTTATATTCACACACATCTAGAGAATGGGCCTCTCTCTCTCTCTCTCTCTCTCTCTCTCTCTCTCTCACACACACACACACACACACACACACACACACACACACACACACACACACACGCATGCATGAACACGCATACATGAATACATGCATCTAGCTCGCTCTCTCTTTCTCTCTCTCTCTCTCTCTCTCTCTCTCTCTCTCTCTCACCCACCCACCCACACACACACACACACACAAAGCCCACAAGTACACCCACACACACACACACACACACACAAAGCCCACAAGTAATGAATTTGTACTCTGAATTTTTTATTCAAATAAAGGCTTAAAAGACTACAATGGATTGGGAGAGACGGAGAGAGAAACTGACCTCTTCTTGCAGTTCTTCTTGATCGCACAGGCAGAGATGGGATGAGGAAAGAAGCGTTTCCCCGAGTGCTTAGGAGCTTCTGAGTTCTTCTTGATTATAGTAGCTTTGAGATGATGTGATGAGGAAAGGAATGGCTGAGATTTTGTGTAACTTGTTGCTCTTTAGTCAATGCTAAATGGCAAGTGGATACTCCATATTAAAATGAGGCACCAAGCTTGCAAATTTTGCAATTTGCTAAACTCCAGAGGCGAAATGAGACTCCGTGAGAGTAAAAAGAAAAAGAAAGGGAGGGGGGCCCCGGGGGGGGGGGGGGGCGAAAGTTTAAAGATTAAACTATATAAATGAGCCTTGAAAGTCGAGGCATGCGAGTTGCCCCTTGAGCCTGGAGCTAAAAATTAAAATAACGTTTATTTTGAACTTTGGAAGTTGGAACTTTGGCTAATTAATTTTTAAAGCATGAATAAAATTTTGACAACTTGGTCGCATTGATTTGAATTTGGTGCACATAAGTATTAGGATTCATGTTTTAACTTTTAGTGTCTAAAATCACATAATTATTAAGGAGTCATGAGAGTGATCAGTCATAACACGTAACATATATATATATACACCTACACACATACATACATATATATATATATATATATATATATATATATATATATATATATATATGTGTGTGTGTGTGTATATATATATATTATAAACCTCATATCTTTTTATTTGCCCTTAAAAGAATGTTACTCTTATATTTGTAAAGGTGGTTTACCTTTGCTCACACTCTTTAAAATTCAAAAACCTTAGGGATCCCTTTTCCCTTAGGTTTCCAAACCTAGAAAAAAAAATTAAGGTAAATCTCAAAATTTGTAGGTGAGAATCAAAGAGATTACACTAAACCTAGGTTTTATTCGAGCACTGCAACACATGGAGAAAAACTCTTTATGGCCTTCAAAATGTAAAGGAAATCCACCCTTCAAATCATTTTCAAAAATAAAAATTGTTAGTGGCTAGCCTTGAAATTGAAGGTTGGAGTCTTCCAAAAACTATAGGCTTATCTATACTATAGATAAAAGGGGAGGTGTTTTCGGCTGCCAGGTGGCGCTACATCATTCATTCGATGGTGTGCACTGCGTAAACAGAGAGAGAGAGAGAGAGAGAGAGAGAGAGAGAGAGAGAGAGAATGGAGGACATTGATATTATCTGTCATTGTCCGATGACTGATATCTTTGGATATTGATGTATATGTATATGATGCCTCCATTGTCAGAGAGCCCCACTGTATCAGCTCACCCTTTGTATCAGCTCTCACCCCACCCCCACCAACTATTTTCTTTTCAGTTCTTTGTACTTTTTGTACCCATACCTGGTATTAGATTGACCTTTGGCCTTTTGAAGATGTTAATATTACATTTCATTTCATTTCATTTCTATCTCTCTCTCTCCCTCCCCCCGCAGGTATGGTTTGGTATCTAGAAGACGCACTTCCTCAAGGCATCTAGAAGACAAATGTGTGATAGTTGCTCGCAGAGGAGATGGCATTGGGGGAAGCACTAGCTTTTTGCATCTCCTTGAAAAGCTCTAATGCTTTCTCACCATGCCCATCCTCAACATAACCTGCAATTAGTGCAATCCAGCAAACGACGTTTTTACTGCAAATCTTCCCAAACGCTTGCTGAGCTTTATCAAGAAACCCACATTTGCCATACATGGAAAGGAGGGTGCTGCCAACAAAAGGTTTCTTTCGAGTGTAGCGAGCTGAAAATGGATCTCAAGAAGGTTCTTAAGCTTTGTGCAACCTTGGAGTAAAGCATCTCCCAAAGCTCCATTCCTGAGTGCAATATCGATATTGGCTTAAGTACTCAATATCGATATTGGCTGAAGAAAACGTCGTGCTTGGCTGGACATGTATGCCAGATGTGGTGCACTTCATTAAGCACAAAAAGTGTTTGAGGAGCTTCCTGATCGGGATGTCGTCTCTATGAATGTATTGCTTGCGAGATATGCCCATCTTGGGCATGGCCATGAAGCTCTGGGCTGTTTTCAACGGATGCAAAGTAAGGGTGTCTCTCCAGATGCAATTACATATGCTTGCATCTTGAAGGCATCAGGGTGAGGAAGCTCTGGGCTGTTTTCATCACAGATAGAGAGTGAGGGCATCTCTCCATATGCAACCACGCATGCTTGCAATCGTGTTTGGGATGTCGTCTCTTGGAATGAGCTAACTGTGGGTGGTGCCCAAGATGCTAATATGGCCAAAAGAATTCACGATGGCATTGTTAGTTAGTGGTTGTTGAAAGAAATATGTCGTGCTTGGCACCCTCTAGGTTGACATGTATGCCAGATGTCGTGCACTTCATAAATCACAAAAATACTCGAGGAGCTTCCTGTCCAAGATGTCGTCTCTTTGAATGCCATGATTGCGGAATATGCCCAACTTGGGTAGGGCCAAGAACCTCAAGGTTGTTTCTAGCAGGTGCAAAGCGAGGATGTCTTTCTAGATGCGATCACATAAGCTTGGCACTGCCTTAGCCACATGTATGCCAAATGTTGTGCACTTCATAAAGCACAAAAAGTGCTTCAAGAGCTTCCTATCCACGATGTCGTCTCTTGGAATGCACTGATTGCGGGATATGCCCAACTTGGGTAAGACCAAGAAGCTCTCGGCTCTCGGCTGTTTTTACCGGGTAAAAGAAAAGAGAAGCAGTTCTTGAAAGAAAACATCGTGCTTGGCTGGACATGTATGCCAAATGTGGTGCACTTCATTAAGCACAAAAAGTGCTTGAGGAGATTCCTGACCGGGATGTCGTCTTTGTGAATGTATTGCTTGCAAGATATGCCCATATTGGGCATGGCCATGAAGCTCTGGGCTGTTTTCGACGCATGCAAAGCAAGGGTGTCTCTCCAGATGCAATTATATATGCTTACATCTTGAAGGCATCAGGGTGAGGAAGCTCTGGGCTGTTTTCATCACAGATAGAGAGTGAGGGCATCTCTCCATATGCAACCACACATGCTTGCAATCGTGTTTGGGATGTCGTCTCTTGGAATGAATTGACTGTGGGTGGTGCCCAAGATGCTGATATGGCCAAAAGAATTCACGATGGCATTGTTAGTGAGTGGTTGTTGAAAGAAATATGTCGTGCTTGGCACCCTCTAGGTTGACATGTATGCCAGATGTCGTGCACTTCATAAATCACAAAAGTACTCGAGGAGCTTCCTATCCAAGATGTCGTCTCTTTTAATGCAATGATTGCTGAATATGCCCAACTTGGGTAGGGCCAAGAAGCTAAGGGTTGTTTCTAGCAGGTGCGAAGCGAGGATGTCTTTCTAGATGCAACCACATAAGCTTGGCACTGCCTTAGCAACATGTATGCCAAATGTTGTGCACTTCATAATGCACAAAAAGTGCTTCAAGAGCTTCTTGTTCAGGATGTCGTCTCTTGGAATGCACTGAATGTGGGATATGACCAACTTGGGCAGGACCAAGAATCTCTCGGCTCTCGGCTCTTTTTGCCGGGTAAAAGAAAAGAGAAGCGATCTTGAAAGAAAACGTCGTGCTTGGCTGGACATGTATACTAGATGTGGTGCACTTCATTAAGCACAAAAAGTGCTTAAGGAGCTTCCTGACCGGGATGTCGTCTCTGTGAATGTATTGCTTGCGAGATATGCCCATCTTGGGCAAGGCCATAAAGCCCTGGGCTGTTTGCGACGGATGCAAAGCAAGGGTGTGTCTCCAGATGCAATTACATATGCTTACATCTTGAAGGCATCAGGTTGAGGAAGCTCTGGGCTGTTTTCAACACAGATAGAGAGTGAGGGCATCTCTCCATATGCAATCACGTATGCTTGAAATCGTGTCTGGGATGTCGTCTCTTGGAATTAACCGACCGTGGGTGGTGCCCAAGATGTTGATATGGCCAAAAGAATTCACGATGGAATTGTTTGTTAGTGGTTGTTGAAAGAAATATGTCGTGCTTGGCACCCTCTAGGTTGACATGTATGCCATATGTCGTGCACTTCATAAATCACAAAAGTACTCGAGGAGCTTCCTGTCCAAGATGTCGTCTCTTTGTGTGTGTGTGTGTGTGTGTGTGTGTGTGTGTGTGTGTGTGAGAGAGAGAGAGAGAGAGAGAGAGAGAGAGAGAGAGAGACGTTCCGAGGAAAAGAAAAGAGAGGTGGTTCTTGAAAGAAAACGTTGTGCTTGGCTCTGCCTCGCTTGACATGTATGCCAAATGTAGTGCACTTCAGGTTCTTGAGGAGCTTCCTGTCCGGGATGTCGTCTCTGTGAATGCATTGATTGCGGGATATGCCCATCTTGGGCATGGCCATGAAGCTCTGGGATGTTTTCGACGGATGCAAAGCGAGGGTGTATCTCCAGATGCAATCACATATTCTTGCATCTTGAAGGCATCATGGTGAGGAAGCTCTGGGCTGTTTTCAGCAGATGGAGAGTGAGGGCATCTCTCCAAATGCAATCACGTACGCTTGCAATCCTGTCCAGGATGTCACCTCTTGGAATGCACTAATTGTGGGTGGTGCTTAAGATGCTGATATGGCCAAAAGAATTCACGATGATATTGTTATTCAGTGGTTGTTGAAGGAAAATTTCGTGCTTGGCACTGTCTAGGGCGACATGTATGCCACATGTGGTGCACTTCATAAAGCAAAAAAAGTACTTGAGGAGCTTTGTGTCCGAGATGTCAGCTCTTCGAATGCATTGATTGTGCGGTATGCCCAACGTGGGTAGGGCCAAGGAGCTCTGGGCTGTTTTTGGCAGGTGCGAAGTGAGGCTCTCTCTCCAGATGTGATCACATAAGCTTGGCACTGCCTTGGTCGACATGTATGAAAAATGTGATGCACTTCATAGAGCACAAAAAGTGCTTGAGGATCTTCCTGTTCGGTATGTCATCTCTTGGAATGCACTGATTGCGGGATATGCCCACCTTGGGTGAGGAAGCTCTGGGCTGTTTTCAACAGATGGAGAGTGAGGGCATCTCTCCAAATGCAATCACGTTGTGAGCGGGATGAAAACACACACAGCGCCTCTATAATGACCCGACACACACTCTTGGGAAGATACACACACACACTATGGGGCACCACTCGGCTTACACAACACACCTGGCCGAGACAGGGAACACACCTCTGGAGTGAGAGGAGAGAGACTATCCACTTGCCCACTCCACACAGACACACACACACACACACACACACACACACAAAAACACAGCTCAAAAGAGGAGAACTTCTGATGTTTAGATACAAATGAGCTTGGGCCAACACCAATGGGGCAAACAGCTCACACAATATGGGTAAAAGATACCAGATACAATCACAAATTGGAGAAGAAGCTTCACTCACCAGAGAAGATTACACAGAAAAACAGCAGAAAAAGAGTGAGTAATTTGACAAAATGGACAGCGCCATCGCGTCCGGAACGGCCCAAAACCCCAGTCTATAATGTCAAAGTGCTCAAATCCGACCTCGGATGAGCAGTTTATGGCCAAAACAGGCTCCAAAATGAGCAAAAACACACCTGCGGCTGTTCCTCCTCTCTTCTCCACGTTTTTTCTGGTCTTCTCTCAGTTTTTTCAGTTCCCACACTTATCTTTATTACTTGGGCACCCTTGGCCTTTTAGATGACCTCAAACGGACCTCGAACAGGCCAAAACTGACCTCGCAGTGCATAGTTGTCACCTTTTTGCATCATTTGCACACCTCGCACTCAGCTTTTTTCCAATAATGCATCTCTCCATAGCTGAGAGGTCTCCACTAATCATTTGCGTCATTAATTCCTGCTTCTTTGACAACTCAACCTTGGTTTGCATCAACCCTTCAATCACTTCATAAGGCCCTTCACTTTCATCTTCAACTTCATTCGCAAATGCGACTCAACCACACTCCTGGATTTCTTTATCCATCAAAAGAAATGCAACATCAGCATCCTCATCACTGCTGGTAGTGCTATCACTGTCCTCATCTATCACTGTGGAAGAGTCTTCATCACTAGACTCATCCTCATCTTCATAAAGCTCCTCTAATCGTTTCCTTGTGTCCATATTATAAAGCTTCTTGGTACCTGTCTTTCCATAGAGGCTAATCGTACCATGTCGCCAATCTTGAACAGCTCCCACTGCACATAACCATGGTCTTCCCAGTATAATAGGATATGCTCCCAACCCTGCTGGCATCACATGAAAATCAACCACTGCCTTTGCATCATATGCCTCCACTTCTAAGCTCTTTACAACACCTAAGCATTTTACTTTTTGATGGTTTGCCAATCTGATCCGAAAACCTGACACCCTAGCAACTGTGACACCCATCTTCTCAACGCATGAGTGTGTTATGACGCATATTTGGGCTCCGCCATCCACATAACCTTGTCCCAAATTTTTCCTTTTATGCCACACATCTACTATTGGACAAATGTCTGGTAGCTCGTCCATTGCCAACACCTTCACTAAACCTCTCTCTGGCTCTTTCTCCATTGGGTTAACCATCCTCTTCCACTGTCGCTTTAGCTTAGGCACCATCTCTATAAGCTGCCCAAAAGTAACATCTGCCTTCCTGCTCGTCAGATCCTCCCTCAAGTCATAGCTTAATTGCCCATCCCCTAGTGGAAAATCTGAAACATGAAACTTTCGACGAGCTCTCCTTTTCCTCTTGGCCTTGACATCCTCGCCTTCATGGCTCTTTCCCTTCTTCTTGCTAGGACCTGGGACACTTCTTTCTTCCTTTTCCTCTGTCGTCCTCTTCCCAATAGGCATCACTAATGTATCCTCTAGCTTTGATGCCTTCTCCAAGGTGACTACACTTAGCACTTTTGTCTTTCCCTTTTCCTCCTGGGTTAATCCGCTGGTTCCTTCGTCTCCCTTAATTTCGATGCCATAATCATTTGACCTAGTTAGCACCTGTCTTGGCAATGGATACATGTCTCCCCCCATCCTTGGTGGCTTATCACATTGCGGGCTGATGTGACCCAACTCTCCACAATTATAACATGTGGGCGTCTGCCTCCAAAACCTAACATTGCTTTGTCCAACACCATTCCTAGGCCTTTCTTCACATCCTTGTTGATTTGCAAACCGCCCTCGACCTCGATTATTTCCCACTTGACCTAGCATGTTTAGGCTGAGATTCTTCATCAAATCTACCATTTGTCTCATGTCTTGCCTTAGCCCATCATCTTGCACTATTGTAGTGACCACTGCTGGCATAACCTGAGTAGTAACAGGAACTACTGGTTCATGATGAACCCCTGACATGCGCCCTTGTAAAGACTCTATAGGATGAAATTCAGACCTCATTGGCAAAGACTCCACCCCTAACTGGCTCATTTTCCTCAGCTTCCACTCTTTGTTCCTTGCTACCTCTAGTGCATCCTCATATGTCCTAGGCTTCTTTAGCTCCACCCTCCAACGTATATTCTCCCAAAGACCAGCTAAGAACCTGTCCTTCTTCATCATGTTAGGCGGGGGTACCTGTGGTGCTAAAGCCTTGCACATTCACTCCCATGCCAATGAAAACTTACGTATGTACGCATCTACTGGCTCACCTTCCTTTTGAACCAAAGCCTGTACTTCTTGCCACACTTTGTCAGGATCTTCTATCTTCACAAACTCCACTTCCAACCCATGTCGTAGATTGTCCCAACTCAACCTTACAGGTGGATCATCCACACGTAACTCCTCTTCAAATGATTTAGACCAAACTCGTGCATCACTCTTCAAACAAATTTGGAGAAGGCGTAATATCTGCGCAGGGTCATGAATCTGGTTGCTAATGCAGGCAACCTCTATCTTTTCCAGAAAGTCCTCCACATCTTCATCACTTCTTCCATGAAACTCCGGATAAGAGAAAGCCATGGCTACCCAAATTATGATGCTTTGAGAACCCCTTCGAACACACGTGCAAGAACCCAAAACTTTTCACTACCCAATCCCCAGAAACTTCAATGGAGCTCAACTTTAGATAAGGACAAACACATGCACATCAAATAAGTTTTCATAGTTAATCATCGGAATGACATTAGGCAAAGGACATTCCAGGATCTCTTTCAATCTTCTTGGCCCAAACATAAAGACTATGCGCTGCTGGAAAAAGATCTTCCTGGACACATGAACATTAATCTGAATTCTTTGAGTTAAATGAAAAGGAGTGAACTGAGGGCCATTTTGATCATCCATTAAAGCCAACCATGAAGCTCCCAAGAAGGCACACCTGACTCAACCTCTGATTTTGCCAAAATTTCAGTAGCATAACAGCATAAATGGCTCAAAATACCAAAAAACCAGCCATCATAATTTGGGAAAATTTCGACAGAGTTTCCCCAGAAGTAGAGCAGTAGGAACCCAAAATATAGACTGTCTATGTATGCATAAATTGTCAACAATAGAACCCGAACATCAAGTAGGACTCACTAGTACATAGCCTATGGCGAGGTCACAAAAAGGGTGCTCCAGCTACCTGTATCACCGAAAGGATCTCCACATTTGAGAATCCCCCAGCTCAATAAAAACCTCACGCTATCGACCCTCACACGAAGGCTAATGCAAATTGCATATAGTCAAGTCTCAGAAATGACTATCTTCCAGACCAAGTATCAGAAATGGCTGGGACTGCCAAATACAACCAAGTATGGCTCCACAAATGCGTACAATGTAAGTTTCCACAAGTAACGTACAATCCAGCAGACAATGCGCTCAAATAGGCGCCAAGTGATGCATTCCCACAACAACTGCAAGTGACATCACTGCTAGTATATCACTGTACTCCAGCTACCTGTACCTGTGTGAATCACCTGTACCTGTACCTGTTCTATAATCTGCAACCTGCAACCTGTAATCCCGAAGCTCGAAGCAGAAGGTACTCGAAGAAGATCCTCCGTGGGGGCGCCAAAAGAATGTGAGCGGGATGAAAACACACACAGCGCCTCTATAATGACCCGACACACACTCTTGGGAAGATACACACACACACACACACACTATGGGGCACCACTCGGCTTACACAACACACCTGGCCGAGACAGGGAACACACCTCTGGAGTGAGAGGAGAGAGACTATCCACTTGCCCACTCCACACAGACACACACACACACACACACACACACACACACACACAAAAACACAGCTCAAAAGAGGAGAACTTCTGATGTTTAGATACAAATGAGCTTGGGCCAACACCAATGGGGCAAACAGCTCACACAATATGGGTAAAAGATACCAGATACAATCACAAATTGGAGAAGAAGCTTCACTCACCAGAGAAGATTACACAGAAAAACAACAGAAAAAGAGTGAGTAATTTGGCAAAATGGACAGCGCCATCGCGTTCGGAACGGCCCAAAACCCCAGTCTACAATGTCAAAGTGCTCAAATCCGACCTCGGATGAGCAGTTTACGGCCAAAACAGGCTCCAAAATGAGCAAAAACACACTTGCGGCTGTTCCTACTCTCTTCTCCACGTTTTTTCTGGTCTTCTCTCAGTTTTTTCAGTTCCCACACTTATCTTTATTACTTGGGCACCCTTGGCCTTTTAGATCACCTCAAATGGACCCCGAACAGGCAAAAAACTGACCTCGCAGTGCATAGTTGTCACCTTTTTGCATCATTCGCACACCTGGCACTCAGCTTTTTTCCAATAATGCATCTCGCTACCACGTGAAGTGGACCCAAAAAGTGGTCCTAATGATGACCTTTCTGCATAACTCTCACAAGAAAACACCACTTTGTGTCCGTATTCATCCACGTGCAAATATTGACCCCGTTCGGCCTCCTGACGCCACTCGATGCCATCTGACGCACCTGCTGACCTCACGTCGTCGGCCCGCGGATAGATTCCTCGAGAAGTTTTACGTGCTACCAAATCCTCCTTATTGTAGAAAAAACACACTAGTATTGATAATAGTGAAAATCGTTGCACTATGTACATGCTGTCCTACCTGTACACATGTGGGCCCCACATAACCACTTGGCTCTAAAAAATGGGCAATCCTTTATTCGATGCACTATGCATGGGTATGTACATATGCGCAATCCCTTTCTCCAAAAAACTCCTGACAACGTATGCTTGCAATCCTGTCCAGGATGTCATCTCTTGGAATGCAATGATTGTGGGTGATGCTCAAGATGCTGATATGGCCAAAAGAATTCACCATGGTATTGTTATTCAGTGGTTGTTGAAAGAAAACGTCGTGCTTGGCACTGTCTAGGTCGACATGTATGCCACATGTGGTGCACTTCATAAAGCAGAAAAAGTACTCGAGGAGCTCTGTGTCTGAGATGTCGGCTCTTTGAACGCATTGATTGTGGGATGTGTCCAACTTGGGTAGGGCCAAGGAGCTCTGGGCTTTTTTTGGCAGGTGTGAAGCAAGGTTGTCTCTCCAGATGTGATCCAATAAGCTTGGCACTGCCTTGGTCGACATGTGTGCCAAATGTGGTGCACTTCATAAAGCACAAAACGTGCTTGAGGATCTTTCTATCCAGTATGTCGTCTCTTGGAATGCACTGACTGCGGGATATGCCCACCTTGCCTGGGTTGTTTTCTGCGGGTTTTCACTGAAGATGCAATCATCGCACCTTGAAGGCATGTGGCATTACACAAGATGCTGATATGTGCAAAAGAAATCACGATGATATGGTTAGTTAGGGGTTGTTGAAAGAAAACGTGGTGCTTGGCATTGCCTTGCTGGACATGTATTCCAGTTGTGGTGCACTTCATTAAGCACAAAAAGAGCTTGAGGAACTTAATGTCCGAGATGTCGTCTCTTGGAATGCAGTATTTGTGTCATATGCCCAACTTGGGCAGAGCCAAGAAGCTATGGGCTGTTTTCGGTGGATGCGAAGCGAGGATGTCTCTCCAGATGCAATCACATACGCTTGCATCTTGAAGGCAAGGGTTAGGGTTAGAAAGCTCTAGGCTGTTTTTAGCAGAGTGAGAGTGAGAGAGAGAGAGAGAGAGAGAGAGAGAGAGAGAGAGAGAGAGAGAGAGAGAGAGAGAGAGAGAGAGAGAGAGAGCGGTGAGTTCACGAGATACGCGAAGTTGGCAGCCTGGCAGTTTTGTGCACGAAACACACAGAGAGAAGAGAGAGAGAGACCACACCTACCTCTTTCCCTTGCACCTCGAAACCGTCAACAACAGTCTCATTTTCAAATTTCACCAACATTGTCCCCACATGACGCACCTCTCCGGAGAAGAGTTCCCACCCTGTTTTATCTTCGGCATACAACAGTGTTGATACACAGGAACACCATGGCTGAAGTACTTAATATCGACAGAGCTATTTTCAGCTGGTGCAGAGAGGGCATCTCTCCAAATGCAGTCATATACACTTGCACCTTGAAGGCGTGTGGCATTACACAAGATGTTGATATGTGCAAAATAATTCACGATGATAGTGTTAGCCAGTGGTTGTTGAAAGAAGTCGTCGTGCTTGGCACTCCCTTGGTCGTTGGTCGACATGTATGCCAAATATGGTGCACTTCATAAAGCACACAAGTGCTTGAGGAGCTTCCTGTCCAGGATGTCGTCTCTTGAAATGCTCTGATTGTAGGATATGCCTAACTTGGCCACGAGCAAGGAGCTTTGGGTTGTTTTCAACAGATGCGACATTGTGCGGGGCATAGCAACTCACCCCAAAGAGAGAAGGGGAGAGAAAGAGAAAGAGAGAGTCGTGCCTACTACCAACTCACCCTAGCGAGAGAGTGAGAGAGAGTCGTGCCTACTACCAACTCACCCTAGCGAGAGAGTGAGAGAGAGATATATGAGACCAAAAGTAGAGAGAGAGAGAGAGATAATATTTTTCTTGATTTGCTTTATGAAATTTGCAAGGAGTAAGGGACTTGAGGGTAAGAGGGGCCATGCCGCCACCGAAGCCGGCGTCGTTTTACTAGTAAGTACTAAAAATTTAGATAGAGTATTAAGGTCTTTTTGACTTTCCACTCTCAACTCAAAAGTCTTTTTATTTTCATTTTCTACCATCCTAGTACTCACCTTTCCCTTTTGCATTTTCAATTAAAGATTTTTTTAAAGGTTATCTTTGAAGTGAAACAGCATGTGACACATGGAAGGTCTCTCCTTCCTTGAAAATTTTAAGGTGCTTTATATATAGTATAAAAATTGAGTCAACTCTCAATTTCATAGATGTCGATGTCAATTTTTTAATTTTGATTCTCGATTGTGAATTTCGTCGTTTGTCGCTTTCTCGATTGTTGATTGTAAAACCAATGCTTATTTTCCCTCCCCTCTTTCTCTAGTGCCGGTGTGAGAGCCCTCTCTCTCTCTCTCTCTCTCTCACACACACACACACACACACACACACACACACACACACACACACACACACATACACCCGCGCGCGCGCGTAATGCATGCAAAACATCCATAACAACTTTTTGGACTCCTATCGATGAATTGTCGACCTCAATGTACTTTATTAATGCAATGCAGACGGGGAAAGCCTTTGTGTAATGTGCCAACACCTTGGGAAATGGCACGTTGACTTTGTCTCTTATATTCGCACACATCAAGAGAATGGGCCTCTCTCTCTCTCTCTCTCTCTCTCTCTCTCTCTTTCACACACACACACACGCATGCATGCACGCGCATACATAAATACATGCATCTAGCGCTCTCTCTCCTCTCTCTCTCTCTCTCTCACACACACACACACACACACACACACACACACACACACACACACACACACAAATCCCACAAGTAATGAACTTGTACTCTGAAGTTTTCATTCAAATAAAGGCTTAAAAGACTACAATGGATTGGGAGAGACAGAGAGAGAAACTGACCTCTTCTTGCAGTTCTTCAATATCGCATAGGCAAAGATGGGATGAGGAAAGAAGCTTTCCCCCAATGCTTAGGAGCTTTTGAGTTCTTCTTGATTATAGTAGCTTTGAGATGATGTGATGAGGAAAGGAATCGCTGAGATTTTGTGTAGCTTGTTGCTCTTTAGTCAATGCTAAATGGCAAGTGGACACTGCATATTAAAATGAGGCACCAAGCTTGCAAATTTTGTAATTTGCCAGACTCCAGAGGCGGGATGAGACTCCGTGAGAGTAAAAAGAAAAAGGAAAGGGGGAGGGGGGGGGGTTGTGGGTGGGTGGTTTAAAGTTTAAAGATTAAACTATATAAATGAGCCTTGAAAGTTGAGGCATGCGAGTTGCCCCTTGAACCTTGAGCTAAAAATTAAAATAACGTTTATTTTGAACGTTGGAAGTTGGAACATTGGCTAATTAATTTTTAAAGCATGAATAAAATTTTGACAACTTGGTCGCATTGATTTGAATTTGGTGCACATAAGTATTAGGATTCATGTTTTAACTTTTAGTGTCTAAAATCACATAATTATTAATGAGTCATGAGAGTGATCAACCATAACACATAACATACATACACACACCTACACACACGTATATATATATATATATAAAATATAAACCTCATATCTTTTTATTTGCCCTTAAAAGAATGTTGCTCTTATATTTGTAAAGGTGGTTTACCTTTTCTCACTCTTTACAATTCAAAACCCTGAGGGATCCTTTTTCCCTTAGATTTCAAACCTAGAAAAAAATTAAGGTAAATCTCAAAATTTGTAGGTGAGAATCAGAGAGATTACACTAAACCTAGGTTTTTTTTTAGCACTGCAACACATGGAGAAAACCTTTTATGGCTTTCAAAATGTAAAGGAAAGCCACCCTTCAAATGATTTTTAAAAATAAAAGTGGTTAGTGGCTAGCCTTGAAATTGAAGGTTGGAATCTCCCAGAAGTTATAGGCTTAAATACAAAAAATTTAGATAGAGTAGTAAGGTCTTTTTGACTTTTCACTTGTCAACTCAAAAGTCTTTTCATCCTAGTACTCACCTTTTACTTTTGCATTTTCAATTAAAGATTTTTTAAAGGTTGTCTTTGAAGTGAAGGAGAATGTGACACATGGAGGGTCTCTCCTTCCCAGTGTTCGAGAAAAATCATTTTCACAAACATATAAAAATCCCTCCACGACAAATCTGAACCAGAAATCTTACAATATTAGCCATTATTTTTGTAAAATTACACTATTTTCCATGTATTTTAAGCGGAATTTTTAGCTTCTTATCCTCCTGTCAACTGGCTACTTTGATTTTGCAACCGGCTGACGGCTAAGTTGAGGCCCACTTTTTCCAAACACTGCTCCTTCCTTGAAAATTTTAAGGTGTTTCATATATAGTATAGACTAGTATGTGACCCGCGCGTTGCCGCGGCTACATGTGTGTCAATTGAAGCAACCATTGTTCTCCTTCCCTTCACAAGGAGGACAAATGTGGGTAAATGCCTATGATTCTTATGTGAGCTTTTATAGCTCTTTAATACATTTGTGCATCAACCACCACTATAACTAATTTCTAGATGACAATGTACGACAACACACAAGGTCTAAGTGCCCTCCACATTCACATCAACCAAGCACAAATCTATGTTTTGGATCAACACTATGTCTACCTTTTTGAGTGTAAGATCGAACAACTGATCATTAGGAATAGGATGGGGTTTAGGAGGGCCTCTTTATTTGCCATGAGGTTATGGAGGTGATTAACATTTGGATGAATAGATACATGACATGTGTGCAAGAATGGTGGGTGTATAAGAGGGGTGTAAGAGTGGTCAAAGGATACACTTTCCCTCCAAAAAGGGGGAGGACAAATTTATGATTTTTGGCCTTCCATAACTCCTACATATGATCTCCGATTTGAGCGGTGATTTTAGATCTAAAATCTACACGCCAAG
Source organism: Adiantum capillus-veneris (assembly GCF_014529385.1). Lineage (NCBI taxonomy): Eukaryota > Viridiplantae > Streptophyta > Polypodiopsida > Polypodiales > Pteridaceae > Adiantum > Adiantum capillus-veneris. The sequence goes on from NC_140937.1 coordinate 909,931, forward strand.
CTCTTTCCATAGATATGTTACATGATATACTTTTGTCCGCTAAATTTTAAATTTCAATTTTTTTTGGGGGGGGGGGGGATGAATTCAAAATAAACTAACCGTTTTACTTGTTTGAATTCAAAAGTTGCCCTTTGATTGCTTTCTTAATACCAAAGGTTTGACTTCCTTAAACTGCCAAATAAAAAGGCCCTCCTAGACTCCATTCTCTTCCTAATGCCACATTCTTGCAGATTGACCAAGGACAAATCTCCTTCTAGTTGGTCATGCCAAGCTCCAACATACTCATCCTAATCATGGCAAGCTCCAACATACTCATCCTAATCATGGCAAGTTTTTCCCTCCCCCCCTGCCCCCCTACCCCCCCCCCCCCCCCCCCCCCCCCCCTATATCTATGTGTGTGTGTGTTATCTGGTCGATTTGGGGTCTCTTGGGAATGAATTAAGTAATGGGCTCCCTTTGCATGATGTCTTGTCTTAACATCCTATGTTTCTCTCTAAGGAGGCCGCGAATTTGCGATTAGGCTAGAGACGTCCCCCTCACAAAATTGATATGGGATCCTGGTGAGTGATAGTGGCCCTCTAAATAGACTAATAGAGAGTTGGTATCCTTCTTTGAATATAGTGTTTGCATTGAACGACAAATTCTTTAGAAGCATCATCATCCCCTCTCACCATCCTTACCAATCAAGGCATTGGTCATGATAGCAACTCTTCCATGCTTCTTTCGTGTAGTTTTGGTCTTGCATTTGAGGCATCACAGTCAAGTAAGTCATCAACTGCTATTTGTTGGCACTTAGGATGAGTGTACCAGTGATGACCCAACATGCCAACATTACACCACACAGTAGTAGAAGAAACTTTGCCATTGGTATGCACAATTGATTTGGTGAGTAGTGTGTTGTCTACCTCTCAAAGGCAGTATTCATGATGGGTGTGTGACCTGGAGGTGATTGCATGGCTATAGAAACTTCGTCTCTATATGTGGATAAATTTCAAAATTTACAGGTTGGATTGCACTCAATCTAGCTAGCATGTACACTTGCATCTACCAAGACTTGTCGCATGGATGTTGAGGTCTCTTGCAATTGAGCATTAGCATGTTAGTAATATAAGGTGCATATTGTTTTTTTTTTGTACGTTTGGACACCATTGGCACCTTAAAATGTGAGGGCAAGGAAAGCAGAAAAGTTCACTCAATTGTTTCTCTTTGCAAGAGTTTTAGGCATCATGCTAAAAGAAAGGGTGTGCTGCAAAATACACACAAAACATACACACATGCATGTTCTTCTTTGAGAGAGCAGACTGTATTGACCATTCACATGCTTGCCCTTACCCATATTTTATACCATAGAAGCCATTTGGCTTAGCTCCCACTCCCTTAAACGTGAGATAGAGTATTGATTCACTACATGGAGGAGAGTCTCTTTTTGTACACGAATTATATCCCTTAACAATTTGACAGTGCGATCATCATACCTTACATGAGTGCTCAACGTTTGATGATGTCAAACTTGCTTTACCCACATTTTAGCCCATACCATGGCCTGCATACCTTTCTGTCCTAGACACCTCATTGATTCAACTTGTTAGTGGCCACCCCTATATCCATACTCTTCAAGAATGCTACATGTTGTACTCGGTACCATAGGTCAATCTAACCTTTAAGGATGATCTCTCTCTCTCTCTCTCTCTACCCTTTGAGGTCACTGTGTCCCCCGCTCCTTGTATAAGTATGTGAGTATGCAAGTCCCTGAGTTCAGGAATCAACATTCATCGGCTAAAATTTTTAGGTCTCTTATGATCTTCTTCTTCTTCTTCTTCTTCTTCTTCTCTCTCTCTCTCTCTCTCTCTCTCTCTCTCTCTCTCTCTCTCTTCCTCTTCTAACTTGCTATGTAACATACCAACTTGTTGTCAATCATGTTTGGATTGGATAAGGTTTGCCTAAACTTAATAGCTGAGAGTCAAGATTAGTCGGTCTCAAGATTAATGAATCTCAAACCATATCAGTAGGAAGAAAAACATCTCTCTCTCTCTCTGTCTCTCTCTCTCTCTCTCACACACACACACACACACACACGTTCGAAGGAGATCAACTTATCAACGTGTGTCACAGCTCGTTGCTCATTTTTTTCACAAGATGTGAAGTAGAGCCACCCTTTACAAAAATAAAAGTAATCACCTTTCAAAATTGAAGGCTAAAGTGAAACTACATGGCCTTGCTAGAGAGTTTAAATAATATAAATATATATATAGTAATAAGTATTGTGACTTTTTACAAAACCGAAAAGTCAACTAAATCTTTTCATTTTCTACATCAAACCTAAGTCTTTTCATTTTCTATCATCACTGTACTCGCTATTTACCCTTCACTTTTACATTTCAAACCAAATAATTTCTGACTTACCCTTCACTTTTACATTTCAAACCAAATGTTTCTTAAGTTCTTGAAACTAAGGAGAGAATGACACATGGATGCCCTTTCTTTCCTTGAAAATTTCAAGCTCAATTATATATATAGTATAGATATAGATGGAAAGGCTTCTAAACTTTCACTTCCGTGGGGCTTTGGTTTTTTAAACTTTCACTTATGTAATCAATATGTTTTGAAAGGATTTTTATTTTCCTAAGATTGGGGAGAAAGTCTAGTGACCTTTCACTTCCTTGAGGCTTTCATTTTGTAAACTTTCACTTATGCAATCGATATGTTTTGAATTGGTTTTTTATTTTCCTAAGATTGGGGAGACCTAACACCCTATTGTTATATCAAAATGTAAGTTTGTCCTGTGTGTTCTATTCTCCAAAAGAGTTTTTTAATTAAAAATGTCATTCCAAGAATCTAATGAACACCTTAAAAAGGAGTTTTTTTTTTTTGAAATCCAAGCATATTTCACTTTAAAACATAAGGCATCTTCCTTGACCCACATTTATCATACATCACTAGCAATCTTTCCCATAAGAAGGAATACTCATGAGAGAGAGAGACAAAGAGAGAGAGAGAGCACAGACACTAAGGGTACCTTTGTGACCTACATCCCATAAGGAGAGAGACAACGCTCCATCTACATGATGGAGAGAAGAGAGGTGGCCATGTGGGCAAGGTCCCTAGGGCAAGGTCGTGCCACTTAGAGAGAGGTGAGTTATACATCTCTATATGTGCCAAGGGCTCATTCTTTGGCACTCTTTCGAGTGAAGGTGCAGAGCGCAAGTACCGACATTGTACTGAGTTCAAGAAATATAAAGATATACCAAATATCAAAGGGGCGCAAAGGTTTGGGGCCAGTGATCTCTTGGGGTGGAACTCCGCCACTCCCCGTCTAGTGTTGTGCATCTCTTTAAGTTCATTTGTTATTTGAAGTGCTTAAAGTTGTTAAGTTGGTTCTTTTCTGCTGGCATGTGGTGCCCTTTCCCGTGACAATGGTCCGAATAGGCAGTCCCCACATAGGATCATGGACGAGTACATAGTGCATTATTCTTGAATGGGATATGTCTTGCTTGCTGGGGAATTTAATGGAAGGATAGAATTGTTGCAAGCTTCCTTTTTTGGAACCTCTACATTTGATTTTTGAGAATACAATAATGTGGATCTCTCGATTGAGAGAGTCTCTCAAGATCACGGAAAATGCACAACATATGGAAAATATCTTTTAGAGATGGAGGGTATGCACAGACTATCCATTCTTAACGGCATAGCCAAATGGCCACACTCAAGAAGATTTACATGTTATGCACACAATGCAATGGCTCCAGCATAGTGGACTATATACTTTCACCACTTGACCTCATCGCATGCATTTGGGAGATTTCAGTGTCATTGAGACTTGTTGCGGCTTCTATTGATCATGTATATTTTTCCTGTGCGCTATATTGTTGCTACTCTAAACATCCATGGCTACCAGCAGAGTCAATTTACAAAGCAAACTGACGAGGTATACATATTGAAATTTTCAGATAGTTATCGATAGTGGACCCAAAATTTTCATTGACAGAGTTGATGCAACAACTTACAGATGCTCTCCAATGACATGCAGTTGCAAAAATAGCCTTTTCCCACTCTCATGGCGCGGGAAGATAAAGTAAGGTTATTAGAACCTAAAATAGCTAATATGCGATAAATAATGAGAGATAAGGACCAAACTTCACACAGAGGTAGCGTCAGGGATCATTACACATAGAGAGTCACAGATAGACTTTGTTTAATATCTGGGAGCTTGACATTGTGGCAGCCAAGTCCTAACCGATCTCTAGTCACCCATAATAGGTTACAATCGGTTGACTAAAAAGTAAGTAAGCACGTACCTCACATGGAGTCAAACCTTGCAGCAAGGCTGAAACAAGATGCACCTTTACCACTGTGCTCCACGCATGTGCATGCCTACAAGGAGCGACCACATAATGATAGCTTTAAGCTATATATTGCCACCTCTAGAACTACATGATCAGCTATGCTGCTCACCTCTACCTACACGAGGGCAACCACCCCAATACTTAACCACTACCTCACAGATAACATTTTGGCGCCTTGTAAGGCAAAAGAAGCAAATATTTCTAGCCTACCATGAGCCGGAGTTATATGAGTTGTTCTTAAGTTAGGACTCCAGAGAAGCATGGAGGCTCTTTGAAGATCAGTGAGCTCCCATACCCATTACCTCTATGGAGACTTGGGGGAATTATGCGACTAGTCTACATATGGTACCAAATCAGCCCCCCTCTACCATTACTATCAAGGCAACACCCTTAGATCTATAAGTTCTTATGGGAGAATGAGACACGTAGCCATTGATAGACTACATACATGCTGAGTATATGACCACAAGGTACTGGTTGCTAAACATTTGCGGCATGCACAAGGTACAGTGACGCATTTGCTGGCAAACATGTTTAACGGAGCCATAGTTGAGGGCTTCATCATTGTGCTGATCTTCAAGACGGGGGATCCTATGTCACTTGGTAACTTTTGCAAGATCTTGATATGCCATACATTGTCTAAGCTTTATGATTCTATGCCAGAACACGAGCTTGATTGTTGGGCAAAGAAGGAGGGTGTAAGAGCACGTGGGTAGGATGGACTCAGAAGAGGTTTTTCTATCCTTAATCACTGAGTTACTCTTTTAGCCATCATCAAGGAGGCCTAAGCGCGGGGGCAGCATATCTATTCTTTCGTTGTTGACTTTTGCAAAGCCTTTGACACACAGTGCCTAGAGCAAGAATGATGCGTAGACTATATGATCTTGGTGTCCCAAGTGAAATAACATCGGGTATCCTTGCACTATAAAAGAGATTAATAGAGGTACACATATGAAGACCTCTCAAAGATTATTGACTCTAACATTGGAGTGAAATAGGGCTATGTCACAATCTTGGATACCCCAAGAAACAAGAATCCAACATAACACACAAGAGAATCAATTAACATACTTCACAACTTCAAAATTTGAGTCGAGATAGCCCAGCATATGGGAAGTTTGTAGTCTTGTTAAGAAAGCACCGGGCTTTTGGCTGTGAGAGTTTATAAGAGAACTCCAAAGACTATATGAAGGAGTTATACCATAGATGCCATGAAGTCTAGGGTTTGGAAGGAAGTGCAATCAAAGAAGATCCACTCTTTCTCTCTTGCACTCACACACACACACACAAAGAAAGAACAACACAAAGATGAAAACATCAAGGCTATGGTCGTATCATATCATCATGGGTAATATGAAAGGGTTAATAGGTGAGTTAATGGTGTTCAATCTTTGCCGATCAGACATGCTACAAATTGTTCTTTGGGATTGTAATTTTGTACTTACCATAATATATATGTTTTGTCTAGTGATTGGGATTAGTTTTGTGTACAAATACTCTTGGTTCATAGTAAGATAACTACATTTATTTCAAAAGAAAAGTTATAGTCTATAAGGGGTAGTATGATGGGATCTGGTGAAAAAAGTATTTCATTGAGCCTTTTGGGCCAAAGAGAAAGACTATACGTTGTTGAAAGTTTATTTTATGGATAATCCAAATGTTAATTGCAATAGATCTCACAGAGTGGAAGTGTAAAAACTCACATCATGTGGATTATTCATCTAAGATAACTCTAGTATGTGAAAGATGTAGATATGAGAGACGAGAAGAGAAGAGAATTTTCTCTCCCAATCTCGATTCTTGCCCGTAGGCAATAAGGATACTGCGGGGAGAGACATACCTATAGCAAGGAGAATCTAGAAAAGAAGAGGTCCCCTTTTATAGGTGAAGGAAACCCCCAAGGGATACACAAGAAAGAGAAGAGCCAGTGTGAACAGAAACTGACAAAGTTTGAAATGGGTTGTCCCTACATGGATGTGGGCAGATTGGGGTCCTCCATTTTGATCATATCTCTTCAACCGTGGCTCCAAATAAAGAAGTAAAAATAGGGACTTTAAATTCAGCTCATGAGTTATGATCCTTATTTTATCTATGTTATCCAGTTTCGATTGGAACCTTGTGTAAAAAAATCATCAAAACAGGGTACATTTTTGGCATCAAAAGTCTTCTTGTGGTCCCCTTAGCCTAGACTCTCATTTGATTCCAATGGAAACCTTATGCAATATGAAAGCATGATATTGATCCTTAATAGAGTTTTGTAATCATCTTTGCAATAATGCATTAAAATAGGTGTATCTTTGAGAATCATGCAAGCTAGTGTCCCACTAGGATTTGATTCGTTCCTAGTACAACTATTATAAGAAATATAAGAAAAATACATAGAATATATATATATATATATATTGGATTTTACCCTAGAAATAGAATCGCGGTAGGTTGAGAGATGATAATGAGATAGTACAAAGAAAGAACCAATGCTTTTTGCTCCAAGTTAAAGAGACAGAGCTATTGACACTTTTTCCCATAGTACTTTCTAATGGTAAAGTAAGAATATGTTACACTTGAGATAAATATTAGGATGAGATAGAAAGATGGTTATTATTCTTAGATATGCATATGTACATTATGAAAAATATACTTATGTATCTAAAAAGTTGCAAGAAAAAACTTCTAGTATTTTTTTTCACTATGTACATGCCAAAACACGACATCCACCCGCTCTAAACCTGCACATCCCTTTGGTATGTGCCACCTTTGATTTTTTGCAGCTTAAATTTCTTTGTAGATCTTCCATGATGTCATATTCATTGATATCTTCCAACACTTCATCTATGTTTTTCTCTTCCTCCTCCTCAACATCTTCTAGATCACTGTCTCCTCTTCTCTTAAACACTTCGATCCTTTCCCTGCAATGGAAACTTTTACTTCTATACCATCTAGTTTAGACAAGTTGTAAGTAGAATTTTTATGCGCATGCTTTACAATATATGGTCCAAACCATCTTTTTGAGAACTTATGCATGAATGTGTGTTTGTGTTGGCTATCAAGGATACTATCATACACTAAAACACAGTCACCTTTGTCAATTGGTTTACTTCTGAGCTTATGTCTCTTATCAAAGTAGTCCTTGTTTTTCAACCTTGCATTTTTGATTTGTTATTTTGCAGCCTCAATGTCTCTAGGTCTTCTCTCTAATCTCCTTATGTGCAATGTAAGGAGATCTTCCCTTCTAAGCCCCTCTTGCCAAGGTAGTACATTCCATGTGGGAGTTGTATCTTGAATCCGCATCACTAGATTTTGACCATACATCAGCTCCGCATGCATATAGCCAGTTATTGAACTATGTGCTATATGATCAGCCCATAAAGCATATGGCAACAGTTTTGGCCACTCACCAACTCTTCCTTTACAAGACTTGGCCAAAGCTTTGATGATAGGAGGATGCCCTCTTTCACTCTTTCCATTTCCTTCAGGGTTGTAAGATTTATAAGAGAAAGCTTGATTTCTAATATGGAAAAGAACTTCCTTTCTTCCTCGGCATCTAGTTCACCTCTGTCTGCAATGATCTTTTCCACACAACCATAACAATAAATCACCTCATCAAGAAGGAATTTGCATAAAACTTCTGTGGTTTTAGCTCTTAATGCTCGCCCTTCAACCCGGTTAGTTAGGTCCTCTCGTGTAAGAACTAAGTATCTCATCTACTAAAGTCCCAAAGGCATTATGACTAGATCCTCAACCCATTTATAGTGCATGGCTAGTGGATAAGTAGGGTTCAATCCATCACGATGTCGGACATTTGTATACATTTGACAAGTTATACACAGCTCTACAAATTGAGATACATCTTTATACATACCCTTCCACCAGGATTTTTCTTTCAACTTGGAGAAGGTTGCACACAAACCCTTGTGCCCGAGGGGTTCACTATATTTAAGACCACTATATCATGTGTGTTCAGGCTTTTTTTCTAAAATCCCTATTTTGTGAATTTTTAAGGAAATGTACTAAACCCTTTTCTTTTAAATTCTGTAATTTTTTTTGAGATTTGTAAAAAACATACCCTTATGTAAATTTATTTTTGTAAGTTTTAAGGGATTTAAATACCCTTTTGTTGAACACACGTGATAGTTCAGATACTATGTAAGGTGAATCCCCCGGGCCCCTGTGTCCAGCCCATAGACTCTCATGAAACTCTTGCATGAGCTTTACTTGAGTCTCTATTTTACATATAACCCTTTGTGGTGTAGCACCCTTTTGTTTAGGATGATTCCACAAGTAACCACCCCTCAAAAAGTACCCATATGATTTCTTACGTATCCTCTTAATACTTGTTCAGACCAATCATCCTGTTTTGCTAGAGTACTCAAGTAGCTTTCAATAAGAAGCCAATCACCTTCATAAAGTTTTTTTAAGAACAATTCAAGTGGATTAGTCATGCATGCATTGTTACCTTTGACATGAGAGATAGAATAGAACTTTGTGTCTACATCATCTCCCTCGTCAATAATATGTGAATCATCTTCATACCTTGCCCTTGATAGCATATCTTCCACTATATTGTCTTTACCTACAATATGCTTAAACACGGGATATAAGGACTTAATGTAGGCAATCCATCTCAACATAGCAATGTCTGGCATTGAGTAGCTTGTGTAACATTTAATGGTCTAGTAACTTGTGTGCTCGGGGGGTTCACCGTTCAGTACCCCCCTATATAATGTGAATTCATGGGGTATTAAAAAAACCCCTCTTTTAACATGTCTAAATGAATAAAATGACCCCTTAATTTAGGATTTTTTTTCAAAATTGAATATAAAACCCCCTTATTTTAATGTGTCTCTGTTAAATTGCCTATTGTTTTGCATTTTGTGCTATACATTAACATGAACACATAGTGCACCCCCTGATCTTTTGTGTAGCGGCAAATAACATTGACATAGTGAGCATTTCATTAGAAGAGATTCGTAAAGAGAATAGTAGGAGTGCTTAAATGAAGAGAGCAACAACATCATAACACCTAGTTAGATAGGCATGAACAATACTTTAAAAAGAGAAAGAAATTAAGCTATTGACAACAATTGAGGACCGGATTTACATGGAGCCGGTCCCCCCTCCAAAAGGCTTTGTATTATAGGTTTCTCCCATCAAGAGAGACATTTTACAATACAATACTTTGTGTTCCTTCAATAACTTGCTGGTGCAATTGATGGGAGCAAAGCGCAGCACGAACCCCGACGACCTCTAAAACGTCGGGAGCCGATGCACACCGCAAGCCGGTCACAATAAAGCGAGCAGGGGGGCACCACCTAGCTTTGAGCGGCTAGGACATAGACAACGGTGATTTGAAATATCAGAAATTCTACACACACACACACACAGATGGAGAGAGAGAGAGAGAGAGAGAGAGAGAGAGAGAGAGAGAGGTGATGAAAACCCTCGGGGGTGCGAGGGAGAATTATTCTCTTGCCATATTTACAACAACCTTATTTCCAGCGAGGTGGCACATCATGGTGATAGAGAGATAGAGGGAGAGATAGTGAACCTACTTGGTGCGTTCTCTAGAGATGACCTATTGACATGAAAACTTGCTAACATGAGTGTGAGTGCATCGACCATTGGAGTCAAGATGTGGACATAGCTTCCTTTACATAGTACAATTCCCAAAGCAAATCACTACGCTAAGTCCCCTCTCTTGTGATGCAAGTGTTGCCAATCCTTCAACCAAAATACTACCAAGTGATGACCTCTGATGAACTTGCCTCCCCCCCGCCCCCCCCTGATAGTGACCTCTCAGTGCCTTTTTATAGGTGTTGACTGCTTTAGATTAGGATAATCTGGTGTGATTAGGGTAATCTAATCAAGGGAGACAAAGCAAGGCGGTGGGTCTTGGGTGATTCACCCTTGCTTTGTCTTGGAAACTATTGTAGGGAAAACCCCTAGGTGGGCCTTTGGGACCATCACCTAGAGACATGAGAATTTACAAATTTTGGGGTCTTGTACAAGATTTTGTTGAAACTGGGAAAAAACGATAATAACCTATGGTTTTACTAAAGAGGGCATCGTGGACATGATTCCGGTGAATAGAACCTTCACTGGTGCATCGATGTAGCGCGTTCATCACTTTTGGGGTCGGCCGGGGCATGCCTTCGGCACCTTTGCTCGTTTTGGTGTCCGTGTCACGAGATTTTGGTCGTCTTCCTTCTTGTCGATGGCGTCGATGTTGTTGAATCCTTCGTTTTTTTTGTATTTTACTGGTGCGTGCATATATGCGTGTGTATGAATGTATGGGTGCATGAGCATGAGTGTGTGTATATATATGTGTGTCGGCCAATGTGCGTGGGAGCCGGGGGGGGGGGGGGGGGGGGTATATTATGTATATGTATATATATTATATATATATATATATATATATATTTTTGGTGGTTTATTGCTGCAGGGAATCGGCAACGTAGAGCGTGAGTGAGAGAGGCAGAGTTGTTGAGGTGTGTGTGTGTGTGTGTGTGTGTGTGTGTGTGTGTGTGTGTGTGTGCAATGGGTGGGTGAAGTGTGTGTGTGTGTGTGTGTGTGTATTTACCAACGCGCCGGTATGGGCCTGTTCACGGTGAGTGCAACAGAGACGAGAGCGCTTCAGACGGGCTAGCATGAGTAGGGGGGTGAGTGGGTGAGGGTGGGGTGTGTGTGTGGTGTTTGTGTGTGTGTGTGATGTGTGTGTGTGTGTGATGGAGAGAGCTTCCGGTTGTTCTGATGCGCCCGCATGGGTTGCCTGATACAGGCGAGAGAGCGCCAGGGGGTGGGAGGGTGATGGTGAGGATAAGAGGTGGGGAGAGATGTTGTGGTTGTGGGCGGTAAAGAGGGCACATGATGGCTGGGGCGAGAGAGTGTAGGCTTGGGTGGTGCGTATCCGACAGACGGTGAGAAGGGGGGGGGGGGGGGGGGGGGGGTGATTAGTCAGCAGAAAAAGGGGGGGCCTAGGAGTTATAGAGAGAGGGAGAGACTATTGTCCTTAAGGCGGGTTCCCACCGTGGGGGGGACAGAGAGTGAGAGAGTGAGTGTGTGTGAGTGGAGGGGAATAGGGGGAGGAAGATGTGGATAAGAAGTTTTTTTTGAGGAGGGGAGTGAACGGAGAGAGAGAGAATATAAGATTCTGTATGCCTGCGAGGCCGCTCTCTCAAGAGAGCGAGCGAGAGAGAGAGAGAGAGAGAGAGAGAGAGAGAGAGAGAGAGAGAGAGAGAGAGAGAGAGAGAGAGCTAATGGGAGGGGAAGATAGGGGGGGGGGGGGGGGGTTATAGGCCAGTGGTCCGCTAGAGTTGGGAAGAAAACAGGGGGGGGGGGGTATAGGGAAGAGATTAGGGAAGAGATTGAGGCCGAAGGGGGTGTGGACGAGAGGGAAGAGGGGGGTATAGTATAGCGGCCCACTAGGGTTGGGATGTGGACGAGCAAAGAGAAAGAGAGAGAGAATATTTGAGAGAGAGAGAGAGAGAGAGAGAGAGAGAGAGAGAGAGAGAGAGAGAGAGAGAGAGAGAGAGAGAGAGAGAGAGAGAGAGAGAGAGAGAGAATATACAATATGCGTGGCGGCCCACTAGAGGGTGTGACAGAGGTATCCCATCTCATGCGTCCACTAGGCCAGTTGATGCAGCGACAGAGTAAGTGAGAGAGAGAATTTGGCAGAGCCGAGCAGCAGAAAAGATAGGCTCTGTCTTCTGGCGATAATGGAGAGGTGTGGCCAAATCGGTGGCACCTCGCTAGTGGTTAAGCCTAGAGGGGTGGTGAATGGTTAACACTAGGTTGGTAATGGGACACTTTTATGTCCTGTTAAGTGACCATTTTCCTTGAATTATGTCAAGAGTTTCAAAATAGATTTTGAGGTTCTATCTATCTAGAAAGTTGTCTCATGAGCTGAAAAAAACTTGACATTTTTTTGGAATATCAATTCCATCTTTAACCTTGTCCTTGCACAACATTTCACAACCTAAACTGTGTGAAAAAACGGGTCGTGTTTTTGGCTTTTTTCAACTTTTTGCAACTATACCACTCTAGAATTCATGTTTGTGAGGTCTATAATGCTAGAGAAATATCTTTAGTAGTCCTCAACATGTCCTGATGCTTCTAGGGAGAAATAAATGTTAAAGTTGTAAGTTATGACCAAATTACAAAAATTGTCAAATCCTGTTTTTTAGCCAATTTTAGCTCTTCTATGATTTTTTTGGTGGCTTTCATGATATCCAAATGTAGTTTTGATTTTCTATGTCCCATATTGTAACATAAAGCTAATATTCCTTGGGTTTTTGGGCACCTAATACCCTATTTTGCATAGTACACAACGATGGTTGGTTTTTTCTATTATAGAAGCAAACAAAACATTCTAGTATATCAAGTATAGCTTTTTCAATATTGCTAGTATCTTGTGAAAACTATATGCATTTTGTAGGTAGTAACCATATCTAGTCATAACGATCAAATTTGGCTAGATATTCAATAGTTTCTATGGGATTCTTCAGCTCATAATGTTGAACCTAGTTTTTTCATCTTTGTTGTATTTAGCACTTCATCTTTGTCCCCAAGGTTCCCCTTGGTAAGAGATGTATTATTCTTTTGACATGCTCCATGGCTCCTTATGAACCTAAAGGGAAATAGGGAACTAAGAAAACATGCATATATTATTTTTATTCAGCGTGGCTATAGAAACTTTGATGATAGGTTTGCAGAATGGTAAAAATTCAACTTTTTTGTACCTATTTCTTTTGGAAAAACAAAAAATAGTGAGTGAGAAGCAATCATATGTTCTGATCACCAACCCATTGAAGCTAACAAGGGAATTTATCTCAAGTCCTACAAAAATCCCTAATCTTATTTTTATACAAAAAATCATAAGAAATGACTGTTTTGATGAAAATGTACTGGTCCATCAACTTTGGAGGCTTGGTGTCACCAAAAGATGAGAAATTTTACAAGTCTCTTATTTTTTCCATGTGTAGTAGGCCTTGAACTATAACCTCATGAAAGGATTTTACAAAATGAGTGGATCTACTATGGTTTTGGAGGTTTTTTTCAAAACCCTGAAAGGACACTTTTATGTCCTGTTAGGTTACCAACCTAGTGTTAAAGAACTTCTTTTTTCTTGTTTTTTTTCCTTGGTAATATGCTCTCCCCTTCTTGGAGTATGGTTATCGCGGTCGTGGTTTCAAAAACCGGCCGTCATTAGCCCTCCCATCTGGCTAGAGGCATTCATGCTTCTAGCCCTACCTCTGAATCTTTAGTTGTGGAGTTGGAGAGTTCTCCCTCTTCCAAGATATCTAGCATGAACTGTGGATCAAACCTAAGGAAATACATTTTTAGCCTCCATCCATTGAATCTAGTCTTGTGAATTCTCCCATCTGCTTCCATAAGCTTATAGCTGATGTTCTCATAGCGCCTTTTGACAATGAATGGTCCTTCCCATCGGGGTTGAAATTTCTTGTCTTTCCTAGTGTCAAATATGTTGTCGTATCTCAACACTAACATGCCCTTTTTCTTAAGCCCTTGATTGAAGGTGAGCTGACATCGTTTTGCTTGCACCGCATAGTGATTGATTGCATCTTCCCTATCTAGTTGGATCCTTTCCAGATCGAGGATGTGGTTGCGGAGATTTACAATTGGGTGCTGTAATTGGCTAGCCATGACTCGTAAGTTGGCTATTTGTACCTCAATGGGTAGAATTGCCTCCTTTCCATAAACTAGATGGAAAGGGGTGAAACCTAATGATGTTCGGAACGTCGTTCGGTAGGCCCATAGAGCGGCCATGAGATGTTTATCCCAGTCTCCTGTGTGGTTATTCACTTGCTTTGTGATGATTTTGTAGATCATTCCATTTAACTTTTCTACTAGGCTATTACACTGTGGATAGTATGGTGTGGAATGTTGGCGTGTGATGCCTAACTTTTTCATCAGTTCTCCCACCATATCACCTCTAAAACCTGGTCCCCTATCAGATATTATCTCTAGAGGAGTGCCAAAACAGCAACAGATGTGCTCAAATATGAGCTTTGCTACCTCTGGGCCTGTGATGCGGGTGGTGGCTATTGCTTCTGCCAATCGGGTCATGTAGTCTACACCAACTAGAATGTATAGTTTTCCGGATTGGGCCCTTGGTAGAGGACCGATTGCATTTATCTCCCACTTCTCAAATGGACCATATGAGATGATAGGATTCTGTGGCTCATAGGTTAGTGTGCGATCAGTGGCCACTTGACAGGCCTTGCATGTTTTACACCAATGATGTACATCCCGGTTTAGACTAGGCCAAGAGTATCTTGCATGTAGAATCTTCCTACTTGTGATATCTGAAGCAAAATGACCGCCGCAGATGCCATCATGGCAACTTGAAATTACCTCTGTGATTTCACTGGAGGTTAGCACTCGCCTGAGAATCTGATCCTTGCCCTACAAGTGGTCGTTTACAAGGTGTGGTATTTTGTAGCCTTCCTTACCGGCCACTGTTTCTGGCCTTTAGTGTGCCCTTCCAAACATTCTCCTGTACCTAGAAAGTTGATGATATCAGGCATAGTATCACTAACTTGAAAGAGGGGTAGTTTCAGTTTGATTGCTCCTATGGGAAGGTCTTGTATTCTCTCCTTGGCTAGAGAATCTGCCTCATGATTTTCTATCCTCGGGACATGAAATAGTTGCACTGCTCCAAACTTTCTTAAAAGATCCTTAACTTGGCGTAGTTGACCAAGTAAAACCTGATTTTTGCAAACCCAAGAGCCGTTTATTTTCCTTATCAAAAGCAAAGCATCGTCAAACACATTTAGGTGCTGAATCCCTTGCAAAATACATTATTCTAACCCAAGAATTAAAGCTACATACTTTGCTTCGTTATTGGAGTGGGAGTGTAATAGCCGTCTGATGGAGAATACTCTTTCCTGTTGCTCATTGAAGATGACTATGCCAGCTGCAGACTAGTCCACTGTTCTTTTGTATGCTCCATCAAAGAAAAGTGAGTGAGCTCTTTCTAGCCTAGGACTTTACACCATTGGTGTCTCTTCTTTTACTTCCGTGTTGACCTTCAACTTCTTCTCATAGTGGTGATGAGTAATAATACACACTAGACTAGCCCTGGTGGAGTTTTCTATTTGCATAGAGTAGTCAAACTCTTGTAACCTAACCAGCCATTTAGAGATCCTAGATGAGACATCCATGTCTTGCATTACATAAGGAAATACGTCCTCCATTGTCATAATTACAAAGGGTCTAGGCAGAAGATAGGAGCGAAACTTTGTGGTAGCAAACATTAGTGCAAGAACCATGTGTTCTACTACGTTGAATCCATTTTCTGATGGGGTCATGACACGACTGGAGAAGTAAATAGGATGCATGAAAGAAGTTTGGGGGTCCTTTTGCATTAGTATGGCTCCGAGTGTATCACTTCCTACACTGGGGCTCACATAGAATGGATTGTCCCATTTGGGGGGTGAAATGGTGGGAAGCGTGGCTAGGATTTGCTTCACCTCGTTAAATTGCTGCTCATTTTCTTCACTCCATGAGAAGACATCCCTCTGGGTGACTTGTTGTAGAGGGAGAACCACTTGAGATAGCAAGTGAATGAACCTGCTTAAGTATCTTACCTTCTGAAGGAAAGAAACCAACTGTTTAGCTGTGATGGTTGATGACAAAGATACCAGAGCTTGGAATTTGCTTGGGTCAGCCTCAATTCCTTTTTCTGAAATTACATGTCCAAGGAGAGTGACTTTGCTCTCACCAATGTGACACTTATCCACGTTGAATTGGCCACCCAAGGTTTGCAGCTTGGTCAAGCCATCATAGACTTTGCTTAAATGGAGGGAGCATGAATTATAGATGCAAAAATCATCTATGAAGACCCGTATTGAGGTTCCAAAGTAGGGTTGGAAGACAAAGGTCACATAGCATTGAAATGTGGCCGGAGCATTGGTGAGGCCAAAAGGCATCACTCAGTAAGCAAAGCATCCCCAAGGTGTTATGAAAGTTTTCTTTTTCTGGTCTTCTTTCACAATGCTAATCTGAAAGTATCCTAAGTAGCCATCATATACTATGTAGTGCTCATGACCCGCCACTTCATTGAGGATTTCATATTGGAATGGGAGGGGAAAGTGATCCCTCTTTGTGGTTGCATTGAGAGGTTTATAGTCCACACAGACTCTCCACTTGCCATTATTCTTTGGTGTGACTACTACTAGAGAGACCCATTCTGAGTCTTCGACGGGGTAGATGAAACCTGCCTGTAGCAAATTTCTCACTTCTTTGAGTAGTGCCTCTTGTTGGATTACCCCAAGTC
This sequence comes from Adiantum capillus-veneris, assembly GCF_014529385.1. NCBI lineage: Eukaryota > Viridiplantae > Streptophyta > Polypodiopsida > Polypodiales > Pteridaceae > Adiantum > Adiantum capillus-veneris. The sequence continues at coordinate 926,569 of NC_140937.1, forward strand.
TTCTGAGCTTTTTCACTACGGGTTTACTTCCTTCCTTGAGTTTTATGTGGTGTTGTACTGCTGTGATTCCTATGATCTTATCATAACCATCAATGATCAATGTAGCGAAGTTACCTAGCATGGAGACATATTCCTTCCTCTCTTCATCGGTTAACTCATTTGAGAGCATTCGATGTAACTTAATTGTATCCTCTAAGGATCGCGTACTTGATGGTTCCTCTCGGTTTGTCAGGGGTGCTTCAGATTGTGTCAATGGTTTTGGGTCTTTAACACTAGACTGGTAACCTAACAGGACATAAAAGTGTCCTTTTAGGGTTTTGAAAAAAAACTCCAAAACCATAGGAGATCCACTCATTTTGAAAAATCCTTTCATGAGCTTATAGTTCAAGAACTACTACATATGGTAAAAATGAGAAACTTATAAGTTTTCTCATCCCATGGTCACTACAAGCATTAGGAAGAGAATGAGGTCTAGGAGGGCCTCTTTATTTGCCATGAAATTACAGAGATGATTAACATTTTGACAAATAGGTGCATGCCATGTGTGCAAGAATGGTGGGTGTGTAAGAGAGGTGTAAGAATGGTCAAAGGATGCACTTTTCCCCCTAAAAAAGGGAGGAACAACTTTATGATTTTCAGCCTTCCATAAGTTTTACATACGATCTCCAATTTGAGTGAAGATTAAAGATCTATAATCTACACGCCGAGCTCTTTTTGTAGATATGTTACTTGATATAGTTTTGCCCGCTAGATTTAAATTTCATTTTGGGGAAAAATTTTGAATTCAAATAAACTAGCCATTTTGCGTGTTTGAATTCAAAATATCTCCTTTGATTGCTTTCTTATTTCTAGAGCTTTGACTTCCTTAAACTACCAAATAAAGAGGCCCTCCTAGATCCCCTTCTCTTCCTAATGCCTCCAAAGTTGATGAACCAGTGCATTTTGCCCAAAACAACAATTTCTTACGGTTGATTGCATGTAAATAAAAGTGAGGATTTTTGTAGGACATGAGATAAAATGCCCCTTTAACTTCAATGGGTTGGTGATCAAAACATATGGTTGCTTTTACCTCACTAATTTGTTTTTAGTATAAAAAAAAAGGTACAAAAAGTTGCATTTTTTCCATTCTACGGACCTATCATCAAAGTTTCTATAGTCACGCTCAATAAAGATACTATATACATGTTTTCTTAGTTGCATTTGGGCCTTTTGATTCAAAAGGAGCCATGGAGCATGTGAAAAGGATAATGGATATCTTACTAAGTGGAACTTTGGGGGCAATGATAAAGTGCTAAATACAGCAAACATGAAAAACCTAGGGTTAGCATTATGACCTCTAAAAACCCATAGAAACTACTCAATAAGTTTGTAGTTTATGATTAGACAGCTATTACCAACAAAATACACACAATTGGCCTAAGAAACTAGCAATATTGAGAAAGTTATACTTGCTACTCTAAAATGTATCGTATTCTTCAGCAATCAAAAAACTCAACCATCATCATATACTATGCTATATAGCCTATCAGGTCCCCCAAAACTCAAGGAAGATTAGCTTTATGTTATACATTACACTTACACAATCATAATTGAATTTGGATATCAAGAAAGTCACCAAAAAAATCATAAAAGTGCTAATTTTGGCAAAAAAAACAGGATTATGCAATTCTTGTAAGTTGGTCATAACTTTCAATTTTAACACTTAGCTCTCCCTACAAGCATCAAAACATGTTAATAACTATAAAGGCCTAACCTCTATCAATCTAAACCTCACAAACATGAAGTTTAGAGTGGTATAGTTGCCAAAAATTTAAAAAAAACCAAAAACACGACCCGTTTTTTCACACAGTTTATGTTCAAAAATGTTGTGCAAGAGTAAAGTTAATGGTGAGATCGATACTCCAAAAATAATGTCAAGTTTTTTTCAGCTAAGAAGGAAACTTTGTGGATATATAGCACCTAGATATTCATTTTCATACTCTTCAAATAATTCAAGCAAAATGGTCACTTAACAGGACACAAAAGTGTCCAAGGACAAAAAGTGTCCTGTTACCATTCTAGTGTTAAGGATGACCCCCCATCACTTCGATGCTACTATCACTCTCTTTTGTTGTTGTTGTTTCTTCTCTTGAGGTGGACAAATAGTCACTGGTGGAATCATCCTCTGAAGCCTCCAAAATCATGTTGCATTGCTTCCCAGTCCTCATGTCGTAGAATATGGACTTACCTTTAGCATCCTTCATCTGAATCATTCTGGTGCTCCAATCTTGCTTAGATTTCATAGCCATGAGCCAGGGTCTCCCAAGAATGATAGGGTAGCCCTCCCCTTTGTGTGGCATGACAAAAATGTCTACCTCCACTTCTGTATTGAATGTCTTTACTTTAACCGCATTCACAATGCCTACGCATTTCACTCTTACATTATTTGCCATTTTGGCTCGGCAGGGTGCCGGCCTACTCACCTCTAAACCTAGATGGTGCATCATTCTTTCACTCATGATGCATATTTGCGTGCCACCATCTATGTAGACATTTGCGATTTGTTGTCCCTTGATGTGGGCATCCATATTTGGTAGGATGTCGTCGAGATCCCTGCCAAAGATAGCCCCAGCTATCCTTGGTCTTGATTTCCTTATACTTACCATCTTCGTCCATTGTCTCCTCATACTTGGTGCAAGGTGGAGCAATTGGGGCCAAGTTATCTTCGGGCCCTGCATCAACATATCCTGAACTAAGTCATAGGGTTTAGCCTACTCACCTAGTGAGAAATCCACGATGTCTATCTTTCGTCACGGTTTAGATGCTTGCTTGCTAGACTTGGCTTTCCCTTTCATTTTCTCTTCTTTTTGAGAGGCTTCTTTGTGCGTGGAACGCTTTACTTACATGGTATCCACTTCTTCTACTTTTGCTTTCCCTTTGTGCTTCTCTCAAACTGGTTCTTCTACCTTTGCCTTCGCTTTAGCTTCCAAGCTAATAACACTCACCGCTTGGTTTACAGTAGGTGGTGGGGGTAGCGTTGGAATAAGAGGTTGTGGTTGTGGTTGTTGTACAGGTGGTCAAAGGATTTGGACTGGTGGAATCGTCCCTGGTTGCCTGGGTGGTGGTGGTCTTGCCCTTGGTGAAGAGATCTGATTCTGCCTCCCTCCTCTATTGAAATTCTGCCTTCTTCGATGTGGGCAGTAGTACATACCATGGCTGTCTTCCCTGCAATTATAGCGGTGGTACTCTTGGTTTTTCCTTTGTTTTCCTCTTCCTTGTTCTAGATTTTTGCCAGGTGCATGCCCTTGCTGCACCAAATGCACAGATAAACTCTCGAGTTGGGTAGTGATGCGACTCAGCAGGTCTTGTTGCTCTTTTGATGCCTCTTGTGATTGGGCTCTATGAACGGCTATTGCAGTCACTGGGGTTAGTCGGACTAAGCTTGATTCCTCTGTCTTGTTGACTCTTGCTTGCATATGTAGATTCTTGTCTTTAAGGCGGGCTACTTCTATTGCCAACTCATATGTTGCAAGAAACCTTCCCTTTACCTTCTCCTTAAGCGGCGGCCACAGGCCAGCAATGAAACGGTCCTTCTTTAGGAAATTTGGCGCTCGTTCACCTTCCTCCAGTGAGGAAACCCATCTCTCCCATAAGTCCACAAACTTGGACTCATAGGTGGCATACTCTAGCAGACCTCCCTGCTTTAATTTCGTCAGTAGCTGCCATAGCTTCTCCGAGGTTGTGTCTCCACCAAACCTCTTCACAAAGGCAACACGTAATACATTCCATGCATTTTTGGTAGCTTGGGGCAAAGCATTGTACCAAGACTTGGCCTCTACTTTCATCATTAGAGGAAAAATTCGTAGCCGTGAGGCGTCGTCATCCTTGTTGGAAACCACACAAGCGATGTTGAAATCATCCAGAAAGTCGGTGGTGAGATCTTCTCTCTTCTTTCCGCTGAACGTGGGGAAAGAAACACTTGCCACGGTAGTGACTCAGGAAATTGCAAACTCTTTTTTTATTATTATTAATGACAGCAGTGGTTCATAGCGGCTTTTTACAGGGTTGGGTGGATAGATTAAAACAAGATAAAGATGGAAACATTGAAGGAGTGGTGGTAATCCAATATGGGGAAAATGATAGGGTTTGGGGAGCTAAGGATTTCTCCTAGCACCGCAGGGCCGAACAAATACACACTTTTCTGTTGGTAGAAGATCTTCCTATCTACATAAATATTCACATGCATATGCTACAGAAATCTAAACGGAAATGCTGTTGGCCTCTTTTCCATCATGCACAAAGGGAAAAGCACTTACTTATACTCTCACCGTGCCGGTGTTGATGAGTCGCACATCCACAGGAGGTCATCGCCTTTCATGGGCTCTACTTTTCCTTCGTTGCTTAGCACATACGGGGTGAGGGTGACTGTCTGACTACTCCCAGCCTTTTGCCTTGCAGCAAATGCAGATAATTACCATAGTTGGCACGCTGCATGAATTCCACTCCATTCAACTATAATTCATTTCCAACCCACTGGGTTTCACACATGGTGGTGAGCTTCTTCAAGATGAACTGTACGGGGAGAGGAGGAAGACCCTCTACCGGTTTTCCAAAATAGAGAGAGCAGTAGCCGAACCACTCTTCCTTAGGGCATGGGAACCTTCTTACCACTTCTACTTCAGGATTATCGAAATGGACTAGCAGTACTCGCACGCGTCATGCGAATTGGTAGGAGACCTTCCGCCGCTTAGCCTTGGATGACCTTCTCTTTGGAAAACTGGGTACGACCCGACTTTCCGAACCTGAAGCACTCGCTTGGCCAGAGGCTTCTTTCTTTGGGGTCATGGTTTCTTGACTGGCTTAGCGTTTCCTTAAGGTCCTTTGGCTGGAGCAGCCCCTTTAGGCCATTTTGGAGGTTATACCTTTGATTGCACTTTCCTTAGGAAAGAGAGGCCTTACTATTTTTTTTCCTCCTTTGATGTGGATGACCTCCTTGTGGTGAATGTCGATGTAGACAATTTCAGCCCCTTCGCTGTCTTCGTTGCTGGCACTCATTGACAGTGTGTTTTGGTTGACAACAATGATAGCACTTCAGAGGCCTCCCACGTGATGCTCTCAATTTGTAGTCAAGAACGAGCAGCACAAGATGGGGAGCTTACCTCTTGAATATTGATGACACTACAGCCTCGCAGTAGTACTTCAATGAAGGCGGCTAGTGCCTCCTTAGTCTCCTCCTCTTCCCTCCTCTAGTTAGAGAACTCCTTCAGCCATTCATCCATGATTCATGAGGTTGAATCAGTTAACATTCCCCCCTTCCTATTTTAGTGCCCGTCCCCGAGCACTATTGAAAAAGTGTCCTTGGAGGCTGTGGAAGGTTTTGATTGGTTGTTGATGGGCTGATCTTCATTTTGTCGTTGGATTTGTTGATGAGGTTCAATTTGCCTTGCTTTTAGCATTGTAAACAAAAGGTTTCTTAGAAGCCCTCCTCAGTGGGGGCACCAAAATGACGAGAGCAAAGCGTGACACAAACCTCGAGGGCCTCTAAAACGTCTGGAGCTGATGCATGCCACAAGCCGGTCACAATAAAGCGAACAAGGGGCACCACCTAGATTTGAGCAGCTAGGACGCAGACAACGATGATTTTAAATATCACAAATTCTACACACACACACACACACACACACACACACACACACACACACACAGAGAGAGAGAGAGAGAGAGAGAGAGAGAGAGAGAGAGAGAGAGAGAGAGAGAGAGAGAGAGAGAGAGAGAGAGGAAATAGAGAGAATAGACAGGTGATGAAAACCCTTGGGGGTGTGAGGGAAAATTATTCTCTTGCCATATTTACAACAACCTTATTTCCAACGAGGTGGCACATCATGGTGATAGAGAGATAAAGGGAGAGATAGTGAACCTACTTGGTGCGTTCTCTAGAAAATGACCCATTGACATGAAAACTTGCTAATATGAGTGTGTGTGCATCGACCGTTGGAGTCGAGATGTGGACATAGCTTCCTTTACATAATAAAATTCCCAAAGAAAATCACTACACTAAGTCCCCTTTCTTGTGATACAAGTGTTGACAATCCCCCACCAAAATACTACCAAGTGCTGACCTCTGATGAACTTGCCTCCCCCCTCCCCCCCTCGATAGTGACCTCTCAGTGCCTTTTTATAGGTGTTGGCTACTTTAGATTATGATAATTTGGTGTGATTAGGGTAATGTAATCAGGGGAGACAAAGCAAGGCGGTGGGCCCTGGGTGGTTGACCCTTGCCTTTTCTTGGGAAATATTGTAAGGAAAACCTCTAGGTGGGCCTTTGTGACCATCACCTAGAGAGATGAGAATTTATAAATTTTAGGGTCTTGTACAAGATTTGGTTGAAACTGGGAAAAAATGATAATAACCTATGGTTTTACTGAAGAGGGCGTCATAGACGTGAGGCTGCTGAATAGCAGCTTCGCTGGTGCGTCGGTGTAGGGCGTTCATCACATTCAGGGTCGCCCGGGGCACGCCTTCGGCACCTTTGCTCGTTTTGGTGTCGGTGTCGCAAGATTTTGGTTGTCTTCCTTCTTCTTGATGGCGTAGATGTTGTTGAATCCTTCATTTTTTTTTGTATTTTACTGGTGTGTGCGTATATGCGTGCGTGTGTATGTATGGGTGTGTGAGCGTGAGTGTGTGTATATGTATGTGTGTCGGCCAATGTGCGTGGGAATGGGGGGGGTAATATTATGTATATGTATAATATATATATATATATATATATATATATATATATATATATATATTGGGTGGTTTACTGCTGCTGGGAATCGACGATGCAGAGCGTGAGTGAGAGAGGGAGAGTGTGTTGAGGGGTGTGTGTGTGTGTGTGAGTGCAATGGGTTGGTGAAGTGTTTGTGTGTGTATTTACCAATGCACCCGTATGGGCCTTCTCACAGTGAGCGCCAAGAGAGCTTTAGACGGGCTAGCATGCGCCGTAGGGTGAGTGGGTGTGTGTGTGTGTGTGTGTGTGTGTGTGTGATGTGTGTATATGATGAAGATAGATTCCAGTTGTTTTGATGTGCCCGCATGGGTTGCCCGATACAGGCGAGATAGCACCAGGGGGTGGGAGGGTGATGGTGAGGATAAGAGGTGGGGAGAGATGCTGTGGTTGTGGGCGGTACAGAGGGCGCACGATGGCGGGGGTGAGAGAGTGTAGGCTTGGGTGGTGCGTATCTGAAAAGAGGGTGAGAAGGGGGGGGTGATTAGTCAAGAGAAAAAGGGGGGTTTTAGGAGTTATATATATATATAGAGAGAGTATTGTCCTTAAGGAAGGTTCCCACTGTGGGGGGGAAAGAGAGTGAGAGAGTGTGTGTGAGTGGAGGGGAATATGGGGGGGAAGATGTGGATAAGAGGCTTTTTTTGAGGAGAGGAGTGAACTGAGAGAGAGAGAACATAAGATTCCTTGTGCTTGTGGGGCCGCGAGAGAGAGAGAGAGAGAGAGAGAGAGAGAGAGAGAGAGAGAGAGAGAGAGAGAGAGAGAGAGAGAGAGAGAGAGAGAGAGAGAGAGAGAGAGAGAGAGAGCTAATGGGAGGGGAAGATAGGAGGGGGGGTTATAGGCCAGTGGTCGGCCAGAGTTGGGAAGAAAACAGGGGGGGGGGGGGGGGGGGGGTATAGCGAGGAGAATGAGGCCGAAGGGGGTGTGGACGAGAGGGAAGAGGGGGGTATAGTATGGCGGCCCGCTAGGGTTTGGGTGTGGACGAGCAAAGAGAGAGAGAGAGAGAGAATATTTGAAAGTGAGAGGGAGAGAATATACAATATGCGTAGCGGCCCGCCAGAGGGTATGATAGAGGTATCCCGTCTCATGCGCCCAATGAGCCAGGTGATGCATCGGCAGAGTAAGTGAGAGATAGAATTTGGGAGAGCCGAGCAGTAGGAGAGAGAGGCTCTGTCTTCTGGCAATAATGGAGAGGTGTGGACAAATTGGTGGCGCCTCGCTAGTGGTTATGCCTAGAGGGGTGGTGAATGGTAGAAGAAATTCTTTTTTCTTTTTTCTTTGTCCTTGGTAATATGCTCTCCCCTTCTTGGGGTATGGTTCTCGAGGTCGTGGTTTCGAAAACCGGCCGTCACAATGAACATGGAAGCTTCAAGCACCAATATCACACTTATAAAACACAACATCAATTCCCTCACGGTCTCAGACCCAAGACCTCACACACCTTTTAAGATGGTGAGAGCTAGCGGGGTATGAGAGTAGATCGAGAGGAAGAAGGAGTATTATTACTAGAAAGAAGTATGTCTCCTCACATAATCACTAACAATAGCTTAGCATAGCTTAGTAATTAGCATGGTAGAGGAGATGAGCATCCATTGGAGCTTGGCTCTTGGTTGGATTTGCATCACAAATCCAAGAGTTACTGGTGTAGGCCTCCCTTCTCACAAGCTTGGAGTAGATGAGGAGCTTTCCATTAAAGCTTTGAGAAGGAGAGAGAGCCTTCTTTACTTCACACATGAGCTTATGTGACTGTGTAAGTGATAATGCAAAAATAAGCCCCCCTTCTCTCTCTTAGTCGACCCCCTTGCTAATTGCACCTGTTGGCATCCCATTGGCCCTGTAAAGCTTAGCCAATGACAATTAAGAAGCATTAGTGATAGCCTTGTGACATGTGTCCCCCTTTCCCCTTTGTGAGAGCTTTAGGTATTTAATTAATGAAAATTAAACTCTCATTGAATCCCTTAATCTTTTGGCCAATAGGAATCAGGAAAGCCATTGGGCTACTGAATACTCATTTGACCCCTTAGGAGACTGTCCAATAGTCTTCTAGAGAGCTTAATTTCTATTGGTTATTGTATCATTTTTTAAAAATGAATTAAACTAAATACTCTAGCCTAATTCTCATTGGTGCACCTCTATGACCATCCAAAAGGATTTGAATGCACCTTTAGGGGCAACTGGGGCTAGGGAGCAGACTTGTGTTCCCTATTCCCTTTCTGTAAAGGGAGCTTGCTAGAGTGTGTGTGTGTGTGTGTGTGTGTGTGTGTGTGTGTGTTTCTCTCTCATCCCCTACTAAAATGGTTTGCCGCCTCCAAGGTAGGGATGTGGGAAGACTTTTGAGTCTTCCCACAAGCATTCAATTCACCTAGAGTTTGACCATTGAACATAACCTTTGAATTTTGGAACCTTAGTATTTTGGAAGTCTTAATGGGCTGAACCTTAGTGTATTTGAAGCCCATTGTTTGACATTGCTCTTTTGCAGATTCCCCCCCCTTTGGATCCTTATTTTCCCTCCTTTGGATCCCTACTGTGACCGGTCTGCCAGCCTAACCAATATTCTAGCTTTCTCTCCCCTGGTACTTCCCCATATTAAATGATCAGTTAACATGAGAAAATCATTTAAGAGAATTAGATATTAGTTATTATGACATTACCTCTCTCTTGAAATCATAGTCATCCTTGACTATGGGGTAGAGAAGATAATGCCTATTCATTAGTCCTTTTTCTAGCGGGTAGAGGATCCCTATCTTACCCTACGACATCGTTCCAGAATGGATGACTAATGCATTTGGCGCTTGAAAGCGTAAGCTGCCACAAGCATGTCTGTGCATTATTCCTATCAATCTTCCATAGTAGAGTGACAAACTCTACTTGGTGTTTGGAAGACGTCTCCGCAAAGTTGATTCTAAGCATGCATACTTCTTAACCTTTGTGCACAATAGAGAAAAAGAGAGTTCTATAAGACAAAAACTTTGTTCATTTTAAACATTTTTACATTTGCTTACTCTAGGGAAGCAGTGTAAGCATTGACAATGTTTAGGTTATCCTTTAATTGTATGCCTTGCATCCATCTAGCATCTTCAAAAGGTTAGTTCTTAAACTTAATAAGATACTGTCGGATAATCTTATTGCCTCTCAATACCTTGTCTTCATGTCGGAGAATGGACTCGGGTTGCAACACCTCTTCTTGGCCCTTGATCTCTGGTGGGTCTTTCTCAATAATTGGTTCTTGTGGGAAGACTTTTGAGTCTTCCCACAAGCATCTAATTTACCTAGAGTTTGACCATTGAACATAACCTTTGAATTTTGGAACCTTAGCATTTTGGAAGTCTTAATGGGCTGAACCTTAGGGTTTTTGAAGCCCATTGTTGCACATTTCTTGTTTTCAGATGGCCCCCCCTTTGGATCCCTATTTTCCCTCCTTTGGTTCCCTACTGTGACTGGTCTGCCAGCCTAATCAATATTGTAGCGTTTTCTCCCATGGTACTTCCCCATATTAAATGATCAGTTTAACATGAGAAAATCATTTAGGAGATTTAGATATTAGTTATTGTGACAGCTTGTAATCATCCCAAGAAGTGATAGAAAATCTGTTTCTATAACCACATATGCACCAATTAGGTACTCTTTTCCATTTTTCAAGGCTGTAACCATACCCCATAACTCTCTCTTTATCCGTGAATAGTTTCTTTTGTGAGCACTCAGTACCTTTGCTCAAAATCTCACCACATTTCTGTGTCCTTCATCATCATCTTGCCTTATTGCACATCCAATTCTGGTAGGACTGGTGTCTATTGTCACAATTACTAGCCTTTTATACTGATAGCCTACCTTTCTCAAAGTTGGTGCTGATTGGAGCAACTCCTTTAGCTTTTACATGTGCTTCTTTCCATTTAAACTTTTGATTCTTTCTAAGAAATCAATAAAGAGGATCAAGTACATGTGCATAACATGGAATCCAAATTCCATAAAAGACACATGCTCCCAGAAACCTTCTAACCTCGATGATGCGAGTGCATGTTTCTTTCATTCTTTGGATGGTATCTACCTTTTTTGGACAAGGTTTCCTACCATATGGCCCGCACATGTGCCCCACAACGAGCAATTCATTAAAACATAGCCTTTTTTTCTAACAAAGTAATATTCACTTCTTCCAACCTGGACAAAATTGTATCGCAATCATTTATGTGATTTATATACAGGTGTCTAACCTCACTCCTACTTTATTGGAAGATGTTGGGAGAACCACAAATAAATTGTCAATTCATGGGACAAAGTTAACTCGACTAGTGCATAGAGGCTACAAGAGGTTGACAATCTCCTGGAAAACAACAAACAACTCGCATCTAACTCAAGCTACACTCAAGTGACTGAAATCACCAAAAGCCAATCGCTCATCGGCAAATAAATCACATCCATTACAGAATGACATCCAAATGTGACAAAACTTCTAGGAAATGTTTATAATCCCTAAGCACACATGCTTATGGTCTAAAATTCCACTTTAGGTCAAGTGCAAAAATCATGATTATTAACAGCAGTGGATTATTGACCTAATCATTTTTTACCTAGAATGCATCTAAATGCTTAGCAATGATGTCCCAATACCCCTCCTATGCTTAGTTTTTTATTTTGAAGTGTAAATTCCTACTTATGATGAAATTAGACCGTGGGTCGACGACGCCAAAAGCTATGAAATACCGTGGGTTGATTACGTCAAAAGCTATGAAATACTGTGAAATGCTTACATCAATGCGTAGAGCTCTTACCTGCGGCTACAATGCAATAGACATGACTGCAATGTGACAACCAGAGAGGGTGTAGGAAGCACAAAAAGGAGAGAAGTGAGCGCCGTTAGCTCACACTATGTATTTCATTATCGGGAGACTTAATAATAACTTTACAAAATTGTCTTTTATGCCTTAGCCAAGGTTTTTGGTGGTCAAAACTAATAATCTGGGAGTCCTAACTAAAGACAGGTTGATACAATCTGGAAGCTTGTAGCCCTGACTCATTGATTACAAAGTTTATTCAAAAAATAGGAGTTACAATATTACCAATTCATCAAAATAATAATTGTTGTTACAATAAAAATTTGTGTCCAAGGTAGCTTGTTGCTAACATTCCCCTCGTCCTCGCCTATGTCGTCCCTTGACACAGCTTTATGGGCTGGAATAATCTTTGGATTGAAAACTGGCGAGGCAGTCTTTAAGTGCATGTAAAGATTTCTCACATCTGATCTTTCTTTCTTTGTCTGGAACCTGCAAAAATTGCATGGTGACTCTGTTCTTGAGTTTGATGGCTGAGTAGCCTATGAATCTAGAAGTTAGGTTGCTGATCATTGGCCCAAAAATCTTCGTTCACCAAGTGAAGAACCTTGTATAAAGCACTTTCTCAAATGCCAACATATTGTGAGATGGCAAGAACATGCAGCGGGTGTAGAAGCCATAAAGGAAGGTTGGCCGCTTAGGTCGTAGAAAAGACCCTTATTGCCCTTGAGGAATGATATCCATGGTGCTTCTGCTTGCTTTGGCTCATGAAAAGCTTCAATGCACGTGAGCAGTATTTAGCGTATTTTGTAGAGCATAGCACATGAGAGATCAAGGAGACTTTTGAAGAATGCCATGGCACCCGTTATGGTTTTCACCATGTATTCCTCTGTCGGCGTTCTCTTTTTTGGAGCTGGCAATCTCATATAATTTAGCCATGTAGACTGCTTCTTTGTCATTGCTTCATGTGCTTGCCATGTCCTTACTCTTGGTACAGGACAAAAAATCGGGTCATTCTAAAGTGCTGCTGGTGCTCTTGTGAACTGAATCAAATATCTGGGATTCTTGTTCAGCCAGCTTTGTCTCCATGTACACGTATGTCGCATGTGTCAATGCAAGGAACTTGCCGATACACCGTGTGCGAGCCACAAATGGCTCCAAGCACACAAAAAGCCTAAACTAGTAAGCTCAAAGAAGGTGATGGTGTGTCACTCACCGCTCTACGCTTGCTTCGTGGAGGATTCCTCGCCGCGAAGAAGAAGGAGCCGCCACTTCGCCACGCTCAACCGCTTTGCCGCCGCCGTGCCGTCGTCGCAATTCTCGATCGCACACACACACTCTCTCTCTCTCTCCCTCTCTATCTCTCTCTCACCCATACACACTCAAGGAGATGAAGAAGAAGAAGATGGAGATGGAGCAAGAGCACTCTTCTCCTACACAAATGAGAGAATGAGTGAATTTTAGGTTTAGTTGACTTTTATATGAGCTCGCCCCATTCACACTTGGGCGCCCATGCTTAGCCAACTAATCCCTTGAATGTCCCAGTTAGAGTGCGCCTCTCATCGACGATCACTCTTACCCTTTTCCTATTGGACCGATAAGCCCAGTACCTGACTCTACCAAGTAAATAATACAATGTCTGCCGTAGGTTACAACGTCCGTCGTAGGTGATAGGGTGTCCGTGAGTTGTGAGGGTTAACATGCCCCCCTTCCTGATGTAGTCCTCAGAAGCTATTGAGTCGAAGCTCATTCATCGAGGTGGAAGAGCATTTGAGATGAATGTCCTTAGCCTTCTTCATTCACTGCAAAATCAAACAACATTGGCACACTAATTGCATTCTCATAAGAGATTAAAAAGCATATGCAGTTTTAGGCAGACAAATTGATTGGTAACAAAATTTTAAACAATTTGTCAGCAATAAACATTAAATTGCATTATAATCAAATGCATAAACAGATGTAAAGGTAAAAAGTTAAACAAGTATGGAGTCGTTAATTTAACGATCGAAAGGCACTAGAGACCGACTATTAATACCATGGGTAAGCTTCTTAATTTTCTCTGTTCAATTAAGTTGTTTAATCGTGAGAGCCAAGTATTTCATGTTCGAGGGATGACTAGAGGCTATACCTAGAAGACCTTGTAGTTAAGCTACGATAAAAGGAATTTCTCATGAAATCATCGCCTGACTGATTACTTTTTCTTTGACCCCCAAAAGTCTTTTCACAGTGATTCAATTTTGATGTGTGTGCTCTAGTACCATAGGCGATACATGTGAGTGAAGTACCCAATCAAGCTGAGATTTCTCTTCCAGCTTAAGATTTTACATTGTGGCACTTTGATTTTTTGTTTGTTCATTTTCAACATTTTAATTTTGTAACTTTGGGGGGTCATATAACACTGATACACCTCCCCAGGCTCATCACACTAGTAAAATCCCTTTATAATACTTAAGCTAAAGGTCAATAGGGTCAAGCCCACTAGAAAGCCCTAGTACATTTCACACAATGCTGCCTTAATCGGATTAAGAACCTAAGTAACCATTAATTATTAGAAAGGCATTCCCCATGTTATTAAGAGAAGATCTGTAACACCTAACTTGGTCAAACTAGCTTGATGTTTAAACCTAGACAAGTGATTATGACAAAAATAAGACATTGAATTAAATGTTTGATACTAAGAAAATGTGTTGGATATTATGCTACCAATCACAATCAAAGCAGACAATCATAGATGCAAAAAAGATAAGGGGCAATGCTAATGGACAAGAAACACCTGTTTGTGTTGATGGTCGCGCTTGATTTGAAGAGTGAGTCGAGATAAAGATTCCATGAAGGTCCAAATCCTAACCACAGCAACACGTTCCTGTACACACTAAGAAACACAAAGAATACCTCTAGGAGGCACATCAGTGGGAAAAAGGAACTTTTCTAATCACTCAACTCTAAAACAGAAACACTCCTATCGTACTAATTCTACCTACCCTCCATCACTCGAGTGATGAGGATCAAAGGTTTTTATGACATAGGTTTCTGTTTCAATGTACCGGATATGAATGTGTAGGTCTGGGTCAATGTTTTGACTTTTATTGTGCATACTCGTTTGCTAATTGCTCTTGCTCTTTACTTTTTTTTCTTTTTGGTGAGTATAAGGCTTTATATATACATTCCCTAAGATTGGGAGATTGAGAGGTCAGGGAAAAAGGTTGAGAGGGAAGCAAGTGAATGATGGATGTCAACAAACACTCCCCCCTTCCTTGGGTAGATCATACTGTTTGAAATGAGCTTGTCACCCTTTGAAACCAATTGTTCCAGTTGGTAATAGGTGAGGATTTTTGCCAGTAGTTTTCTATTACCTTAGGTGCCTCATCGAGTTGCAAGGGTGGTAAGGTACTCTCCCATGATCAAACTTGAAGTGGTTTATCAGGTGATTCTTGAACAGTGGAAGGTGTGAATTCCTTTGTAGCTTTATGGAGGTCCAATATTGTAGGTGGAGGCTGTGGGGAAGCTTTTACCTCTATGGATGCATTACATGAGGAGCTATAAGCTTCATGGGACTCCCCCCTTCCTGAGCTAGGTGGAACAAATCGTTCTTTCTTCGGTACCCAAACTAGCTCTGGAGCGGGTGTGTAGCATT
Source organism: Adiantum capillus-veneris (assembly GCF_014529385.1). Classification (NCBI taxonomy): domain Eukaryota; kingdom Viridiplantae; phylum Streptophyta; class Polypodiopsida; order Polypodiales; family Pteridaceae; genus Adiantum; species Adiantum capillus-veneris. Next base: position 941,711 of record NC_140937.1, read on the forward strand.
CTATGATTTTTTTCTTTCCACGATCGTTGATTTGTTTTGGAGCTATGGGATTGAGATCACATGGGATCGGTGACAAGTAAGAGTATAATTTACGTTTTGGCACCCAGATTTGATCATTTCGTTTACAGTAGCCTTGGGCTTCCAATAGTAGTTTAGGAATCCAACGCAACGTTTCTTTACATTTCTTGGAGCGAGTGGTACGTTTCTTACAAGGCTTCGGCTTTTTAGCATCAGCCATGGTCTCTAAAGAAGATTTAGGGACCCACTTGTATGTTTTCTTTGTTATATTAGGATGAGTCTTGTCAGAAGCTATATGCATTGCTTGTAGCATATTTAAGGGTATGGGCATTTCATCCCCCTCAGGTGTTACCCAGGTTGTCTCCCTGTTTCCCCAAGTGTCTATGGTTGCTGCTAAGTGGACCCAATCCACATTTTCCGACTCAGTCATCCCAAGTAGTACATCCATATAAGGAGAATCTTCCCCAACATCAGTGTCTGCTTTACACGTGTAACAATACTGCAATGGGGCCGAGTGAACTGTGGTGTCAGATATATGATCAATTATAAACCTATTTCCTAAAGGATGTGCTTGACCCGTCACAAGATCCACTCGAATGACAGAATCTTGGAACTGCAAGTAGACATGGTTTTTAGACCAGTCATGCACCATTTTTGCTTCCCTCATAAAAGGACGTCCTAAGATCATCTCTGATGCCATAGTGTGCTTGGAGAAATCCATAACAATAAAGGTAATCCTTTTTTTATGTCCAAAGACCTGGATCTTGAGATCTTCTAGCATCCCAATAGGTTTAACAATAGACCCATTGGCCATCTTCACTACTATGGTTGTGGTCGCAAGGTGAGGTCTTCCCATAGTTTCCCAACAATTTTTAGTCACAATGCTCACCCCAACACCACCATCAAGGATTCCCTTGATAGTTAATCCCTTAGTAGTGATTGGTATGGTCGCATTGGATTCATCACCCTCAAAGTATTGTCCCAACTTGTTAACAGGTATTTCTATAACAAGGTTCTCATCTAGGTTGGGTTGTGGATATATGTATAATTCCTCTATTGGAATCTTCCCAACTCCATCCATCTGTGCAAATGGTGGTAGCCCAAACTTCAGTTCTCCATTGAGGAAGGCTCGAAGAGCTGAGACTAGCTCAGGGTCTTTATATAGTTTGGACATGATGGTGGTTCTAACTTCTGAAGACATGAAATCCATCAATTTGGAAATGTTTAACGTCACCTTTTGGCCTTGAGTCCCTTGACATGGGGAAGATGGTATCTCCATTTCTTCGATAGGATCATGTAGTCCCTCTGTAAACATTCTTTCCATCAAGAAGTGAGTACGTCCACTTTCCCATGACTTTAAGTCAATTTCTTCTTGGATGACACTAGGTATGTCCAAGGGTCTATGGGCTTGGTGAATTTGTTGCGTACGGAACACGGTGTCTGTAATCTGGATCTTCCTAGGTGCTGGTTCTAGATCCCTTTGGGTATCTTTTGCCAAACTCCTTAGTTGCTTGACTTGCTCAATTTACTTTGTAGGGTTTGGGTAAGTTCCTATCTTCTTTTTGGATCCTGGCCATTGTGGCTCATGAAGATCTTCCTTGTTGGCTTCTATGTTAGTGGTCGTTTTGGTCTCCATGGTTTCACCTGAATTAGAATCTTCTTCAGCGTTGTTCATATATACGGGGTCGTCACCAATCCCTATGTTGGTCTTTGAACTGGGGCCTGACTTCGCTGCTTTTTGCGATCTCTTTCTTCATGTTTTCTTCTTTTTCTGAGATTGGGCAATTGATGCCGTGCTCTTTCCTCAAGAATATAATTTTGTTTTTGGAGCATCGATTGTGTGAGTACATTTACTGGTACCACATGTGTACTTTGTGATGGCTCCTTGGTAACTTCAATCAAGTTTAATTGCATGATCTTCGGTACATTTGGATTATTTGGACATTGGGCAATCAAATGATCTATGCCACATTGATTGCACATGAGTATCGGCATTGTAGACATGCTTGCTTTATTGGTTTTCATTAGTGTGGTGTTATTTTGTAGCCTAATAGGACACTTGGCTACACGATGTGGACCTCCACACTCATAGCATTGAAGAGGTGGTCTCTTAGCAGTGTAATTGATATTTTGGCCTCTTGCCGCAAGAGCAGCTACTTGATATACAGGTTTGACTTGTCCCCAATAGTCCTCCATGTAGTATTGTGGACTTTCTTCAAGTACATCCATCCCATAGGCGATATTAGGATCTATATCTTCCTCATAGCCTTCCAAACAAGAAAATGGATGACTCCCAACCCACTTGATTCACAGAAGTGATTCTCAGGTGTGGTGGTTGCGGTCCTAGCACTGGAGGTGGTAAGGGTGTTGTTTGAACAACATTTTGGGCCCTAGGGACCATATGTTGTGATGTTTGTTCAAGAGGTGGGGCCGGCATCAATGGAGGCACTCGAGGTGTGTCTTTCCATGCTAAGGTTGGTCTATTGGCCATCGCACGCTTAAATACTATGCAATCCTTAGCTTGATGACCATACCTCCCACATGCATTGCAGTTCCCATTGAATTTTACTCTAAAAGTAGGGCATTCACTGGTACTATGCGGTCCATAGCATACTGAGCACCATTGCTGCTCCTTTCTTGGATACATATGATTGTTTTGCAGAGCACGATTGTCTCTAAGACTCTCTTGAATAGCCTTGGTGAGATATGCTAAAGTCATCTCAGATATCTTTGGCTCTTTAGCAGTAGGATTTAGGGTCATTGGCTGATGCCCTGATCCTTGCGAGCTAATAGATTCAGGCTCAACAGACACTCTTTCTCCTTGAATCATTAAATTATCCTCCAATTGGATCGCATTGGTGGTGACTGCTTCCAAAGTGGTGATACCTCTAATGACTAGGCCATTGTAGATATCCTCATGTCATAATCCCCTAATGAATCTATCAAGCAATTGGTTATTGTTGAAGCGCTCATTTGGATTACAACGAGAATTCAAATGCTTCAAGCGACTTATAAAGTCTCTCACTGACTCTTCTTCCTCTCGTTGGGCTTTCTGGAGCTGAGAGGCAACACCCCAAAGCACCCCCTCTCGTATGTATTCTTTTAAGAAAAGTCTCCTAAGAGTAGGGTAAATCGTTTTTTCTTCCACCCTTAGGGTTCTATACCAATCCCTAGCCTTTCCACTTAAGGTTAGGCTTAAAGAATTGCTCTTGTGTAGGTCATTGTGTTCTCCTAGAGAATCGCATATTTGTTCAAACACTTCGATATGCTTCCTCACATCCCCGTCTCCACTAAATTTTTGTGTGAGCTTGGCTGTTTGTACTGCCTTACTTCTAGGCTCTGTATCAGGCGTGTTACACATATTCTCAGCAATAGATCGACCAATAGCTTGAGCAAATGTTGCCAAGTCACCTAAGTGAGCAGGCACCGTGGGTGGAGGTGCTCCAGAGACTACATGTGGAGTAGGTATTGGCATTGGGCTTTGCGCATAGGAAGCCCTTGGGTTCCACGTTGGGTACGATGTTGTGCCATGTGGTGGTCCATAGTAGGTTGGGTACGATGTTGTGCCATGTAGGTTGTGGAGCATAGGTAGTTGAAACAATGGGAGGGGTAGGGACTACATGAGTGTGATGACCCATAGGTGCATACGATTGGTACACACTTGTAGATACTATTGCAGGCATTGAGCTACCGTGTAGCAGTGCTTTACTAACAAATGAGGTCCATGGCGTGTTTCTCGGCATGCCCATCATTGGGGTAGGCATGGTAGCCGTGGTGTCATCAAGGGAAAGATGAGCTAGACTTGGAAAGGTGAAGCTATCACTTGTGGGCTCAGATTGCACTGAGACCCCTGGAGAAACAACATATGGGGGATCCATCAGACTTACCGAGGGAGTCTCCATTTGCGATAAGGTCGGTTGTTTAGACTTCCCTGTATCCAAGAATCTCATGAGACCCGTTGAAGGCATGTTGATCCCCTTGTTCTATCTCTCTAACTCAATGACCCTATGGATGACCTCACAAACTCTTTGTTGTTGATCCTCTACAATAGTTGCACCCATTGTGGATTGTAGGACATCTAACCATCCCACATGATAGGTGTGACCTATGTATAGGACGGTCAGAGTCTCTGCTCATAATTTGTACTCCCAGTTCTCATTTAAGAACACTCCATCTAGGATTGAGGTGCTAGGGGTGTCCTTTGAGCTAGATGCAATGTTGCTTTCTAGGGGTTGGCCCTTAGCGGTTGTTAAATCAGGAGCACTTGATTGCTCTCTTAGCAAGGATATTGACATAGGAGCTTTCTCTTTTAACTCTCTTCGTTGCTCCACCTTGCGTAAGCTCTCGACTTCCTTTTCCCTCGCTGCTGCAAGGATATATCGTTCAACCTCTTGCACTTCGGCAAGGCTTCTACCATCGGGTAATATGACCTCGGAGGGAAATAACTCTGAAGAGTCAGGAGGTGCAGTGAATGAAGTATTCACGTGCACATTCTCTAACGGTATAGGGTCTACGTTTGTCACGAATGGAGAATTTACTTCCCCACCCCCCTTATTTACATCATTAGCTCCATGTTCGGAGCGAGTGGCTCTAATAAAGGTTTCCTTCAGGAGGCTAAGCACACTCGGCCCGGATCGAGGACCCATGGCATGCATGTCTTGGCTCGAGCTATCGGGATTAGGCATTGGGAAACCCTCTATGACGTCGTAGTCAGAGGAAGAGTCACTAGCCGCTATGTTCGGGTCTTGGTTTGTACTACCTTGGGTCCCCGCCGAGGGTCCATAACCTAAAGTAGGTGGATATTGAGAACTCGCGTAAGTTGAAATTCTCTCTAGTTGCTCCGTCTCTAGCACACGACCAGAGCGTAGATGCATGTACCTTTGGCACCCTACAAACGTCAACGAATAACCTCGAAGGTTAACCGCTTACTTTTTTTAAGCGTCCGTTTTCACTCGTGTTTTTTACGTTTTGAATGTTTTTTAATGTTTGATTTTTTTAATTAAAGTGTGTGATAGCTCAAAATGAGCGTATCACTTAGAGGATCGCTGTGTGCTTTATAGCACAATTTTCGGGCATCTGACGTTCCGTTGGTCCTCAAAAAATCGATTTTTAGCTATGTGTGAAGCTAAAATTTGTTTTTTTAAAAGGCGAATGAGGCCTAGGCCTGAGCGTGAGCTTGGGCTTGGGTCTGGGAGATATTCTTGATCCCTGTCCTAGCTTTAATTTTTTTTAATTTTTTTAATAAAAATTATTATTATTATAAAGGATAAGGTCGCCGCGACCTGCGCGAGAGCACACACACACACACTCTATCTACCTACTTCTAACTAATACACCTATTGTTACACATTTACACACTCTATTAGCTCTCTTAGATCTACTTCTTACTTACTGTACACAAAAAACTAACTACCTTAATACACAGAGAATAAACACAGTACCTTTGAAATCTCCATTAACAAAGAAAACTAACAACCTTAATACACAGAGAATAAACACAGTACCTTTGAAAACTCCATTAAAAAAAAAACACACAGTATAACACCAAATCCCTCTTCTCAAGACAAACACACTCCTTCCCTACCTTTCCTATAATTGAAATTGCACCACGGAGAAGCACAAAGTGCTACTCGAGCTTAATGCACGGCATTCCCCGGCAACGGTGCCAAAAATGTGCGTGTATGTCGCACGTGTCAATGCAAGGAACTTGCCGATACATCATGTGCGAGCCACAAATGGCTCCAAGTACACAACAAGCCTAAACTAGTAAGCTCAAAGAAGGCGATGGTGTGTCACTCACCGCTCTACGTTTGCTTCGTGGAGGATTCCTCGCCGCGAAGAAGAAGGAGCCGCCGCTTCGCCGCGCTCAACCACTTCGCCACCGCCGTGCCGTTGTCACAATGCTCGATCGCACACACTCTCTCTCTCTCTCACCCATACACACACACACAAGGAGAAGAAGAAGAAGAAGATGGAGATGGAGCAAGAGCACTCTTCTATTGCACAAATGAGAGAATGAGTGAATTTTAGGTTTAGTTGAATTTTATATGAGCTCGCCCCATTCACACTTGGGCGCCCATGCTTAGCCAAATAATCCCTTGAATGTTCCAGTTAGAGTGCGCCTCTCATCGGCGATCACTCTTACCCTTTTCCTATTGGACCGACAAGCCCGATACCTGACTCTACCAAGTAAATAATACAATGTCTGCCGTAGGTTACAACATCCGTCGTAGGTGATAGGGTGTCCGTAAGAATTTTGACTTAACACTCCACTTGGAGTGGATTTCATCTTCGCCTTCTGCTTGCATGTCTTTATATAGACGCTCCTTAACCTGTAGCAGCTCTACCTTGATCAAGGGATATGGCAGTGGTTTTTGATGCCATTGCACAGTGATTTGGTTGGGAGTGAGTTGAGTTACATTGACTGAATGGAGAAGTCTCAACTCCCAATCCATTGCTGCTTTCCATTGCTCATCTGTTTCTTGAGTGACCTGCTCCTTGAGTGAATCTGATTCAATTTCTGATAGCTCGATCATTGACACTTGATTGGCGTATGTGATTGGTACCTGAAAGTCTTATTCTCCTTGTGGCCTTTCTACCGACTGTGTTTCCATATCAGCAAAAGACACTGATGGAATTTCAATACGGGGTTGTTGTGAAGCACCTGCTTCCTCCTGCGTCTCTTGCTGTTCGTCTTGCACTAGCTAATTAATTCTCTTGAGCTCTTCTATCTCCTTGAGCAGCTCTTCTTCTCTTTGTACCCTCATTAATGCAAGTCTTTGTGTTGTGACTACTCTAGCTTTAGCTAGCTCAAGATCTTTATTCTTGTTTTCCAGTGCTTTATACACTTCGTCTGTACCTTTGATCGAGGCAACTGCGAGATTTTCTCTGATCTGATGCAAGAAGGTTGCCTGATCATTGATCCTTTGCTTTGAATATTGCAATGAAGCATTTTCCACGTTGAACTGCACTTGGATCTTTTGAATTGACAGAGATGTATTTAAAAGTTCATTGGTAACCTCTGTCAGTTGGTCATCTTTTGTCTTGCAGGCATCTGTTAACTTCGTGAGAAGTTCACCTAGCTCTTCCATTTTCTTTTGTTGCTTTTATCTGGCCAGTTGGTGTTGTTCAGCTTCAACTTTCAACTCTTGGACTTGTCTCTGCAGATCAATGATGACAGACATCCTGTCCTTTAGTTCTCCTTCCAGAGCATCTATCACCATCTCCAATTCTCTAGCCTTAGCACTACGATTAAGTGTGGCTGTTCACATTTTCTTTGTCATTTCCTGCATCTGCTTGGATCTGCTTGGCATATTCATTTACTTGGAGAATTACTTCATCATTTTTCTTCCAATCTTCTTGTTTTGTGAGCTGCCTAAATGTTTCAGCAGTCTCTTATGGTTCCTTTGGTGGGGCTGTGGCGGCTGTTTGTGGTAATGGCAGGGATCCTACCTCTCTATGTAGTTGTGCGGTTGCTTTGGCCGTTTCCTGCTTGGTGGTGGTAGATGGGGTGGTTTCTATTTCTTGTGCATTTGGTTGCTCAAAACTAGCAGTCTCTTGTGGTCAAGACTTGCTACCTTTTGCGGTTCTGGCTCTTTTGCTTTGGCTTGCTCAGAAGTAGTTGCTACCTATTGTTCAAATTGTGCTGTTTCTTGTGGTTCAGTCTCTTTTTCTTTGGTTTGCTTGCCCTCAGTGGGTCTAACTGTTGGTGATGCGGGAGGGCTTGGCATGGGGTGGGCTTGTTGTTCTGTAAATGGTGATGATGGTGGGGGAGAGATCTCACCTTGTTCGTGTTGGGCTTCACTTTGTTTGGTTTCTTCAGCTTGTCACTGCTGCTCTGCCGCATTTTCCCTTGCTTTTTCTGCTTCTTGAGCTTCTTTTTGCTTTAAATATTTTTCTTCCTGGTACATGCGTTTCAAGAGAATCCTTGGGATCTTCTAGCTCTCTCCTGGCAGGGTTCTTGGTTCAAGGGCCTTTTATATCTTTTGGAACCCACCGTGAAGGGTCCTCTCCTGTAGCTTGGGAGCTTCTTTCATAGGTTTCTTTTTCCCATTCAAACCTCGCTTTATTTTGCCGATGTTCTTCTTCATGTCCATCCACTGCCTTCTTCTTCATCTCCTATCTTCTGGCTCTCTTCTCTTCGTTGTCTAAGCTTTTGCTGCTATGTGCTTCATGAGAGCTTTCTTCAGACTCTTCATCGGATTTGTAAACTCTTTTTGTCGACCTTGTGGTTATTGGAGATGGATGTACTGACACTATCCATGTATTTCGATCTGAGGTAGGTGGAAAATTGTCTACCATGCCGATAGCATGGTATGCTATTCTTGTGAGTACCTCACGTGCTCCCAGATATGTTATCTTGGCTTCCTTCTTGGTACCCTTCATCGTGGATAACACATAATGTGGGTGATCAATGGGTTGCCTGGTTGTGGATTTCAACACTTGTTTGAAGGTAGTTGCAATGGCATAATTGGCTGTTGTATACCTTGGTGGTCTCTTTTCTAGAAAGTGGAAGTGTTGGTGATATAATCGCGCTGGTTCTTCCACTTGTTTCTGGATGAGATCATCAAATTTTTCCGCAGCAGTCTCCTTGGTGAAGGTACCTGATGTCTTTCTATCTCTATCTCTCATTTTCATCCCTTCTGTCGACAATTTGAGAGCCTTAGCCACAGTCTCTTTTGTTATCACCACTTCTACCTTCTGCCCTTGCTGGTCAGTAATCTGGGTTGTACCATCTTCTTTTATTGTAGACAAAATCTCATAGCATTTTTGAAAATCTACAGTACATGGCTCCTGGTCGTAGAATTCTCTGAGTCCAAGCCTTCTGGTAGCTTCTTTCGTTTCGGGCTTGGCCGCAATATCATAGACCTCTTTTGGCAGCAGTTATAGCTCTACTTGATGTCCTTCTTGACTTTTAAATCTGCGTGTGAAAATCGTCATGTTGTTCTCTTCAAGATCTTCTTTGGACAGATAGGTTGCTTTGGCTGTCTTTAATGAAATGGGGTCCAATTGGTATGGTTGCAGCTCTTGCAGCTTCTCTTTTTGAGTGACCTTCTTCTTGGCCTTCTCTGCAGCTTGCATTGCTCCTGTTAAGTGAATAGAGTACCAAAGTTAGAAAATTTGGCAGATTCCGCTTTGAAATGTCCTTCAGTCTGAATTGCTGACAAATTGAGTCCAATTTCCTTCAAATCAATTTTTGAACATGCATAGATGCATAAAAACATGTAAAGATCAAAATCATAAATTCCAGGCAAAAATTTGCAACAAAAGTAAATAATCGCAATTATTTACAGGTGATGAACTTTTTCAACTTAATGTAATTTTGGCATCATAGGCTTGAAATATATATCAAATAGATACTCTGAGTGAATTATGGGCTCATTTGAGTGCACAGGGTGAAAATGGGGCCAGATTTAGCCTTCTAGAAATAGTAGATATAAGGAAATTTAGAGATTTGGGCTCCAAATTTGTTCAAACTTGGTTAATGGGATTAGGACATCATGTGCTTTGGTCCCATGGAGGCAAAGTTGCAATTTCCCCCTATCTTGGCCAAAAAGTAGATAATCACGAGTATTAACATTTTCATCAAAATGGACATTTTTGAAGCAACTTGGTTCTACGCATGATATAGGCCTTGTGTATGTGATATGAGGTTATTTGGATCAAAAAATGTGACTGATAACTCAAAATTTGGATTTGAAGGACTTCTTTGCGTTTTTTTGGCAATTTTCCAAGTTATCATTGATCATTTTGGCTCATACTTCAAATGTGGCATGTAATAGGTGCGTGCAAATGATGGGTGAGGTGATGATACCGTTTTCAAGCCAAAATATTGCAAAAGTTAATAATGGTGATTATTTAGAGCAGTCAACTTTTTTTGCAAAACTTGAAAATTTTGACCTAAACATATTCTATACACCTAAAACAAGTCCTAATTGAATTTGGTAAAGTTTTTTTCTTGCCGGTATCACTTTGTGCTTTGTTGACTCTGAAATCGCTGATTTTGGTGACTATATGGCCTCTGGAGTTTGCTAGTCACTTTTGAGTCTATGGACTTGTCCGCTACATAGTCCTGAAGCAACTCATCCAATTTTGGTCCCTTTGGAGTCAGTTTGACTTCGCATGTCAAATTTGATGCTTTGTAGCATTCGAGTTGTTTTCTGCTTTTTGAGGATTTGAGTTGATTGATTTTATTAAGCCAACCATATACATTGTATATAGACCTAGTTTATAAGCTATCTGTGGAGTCAGAATCCAGTTCTGGCATCTGCAAAAAACCTAGCTTTTCTACTTGGGATCCCCCTTGACCCCTGTCGAATGGTCAATTGTTGATATAGAAGTGTTCTATAATGTTGGGGCATGCTACAGTCCAAGTCTCATTTGATTTGGATGAGCTGACACGCCGCTATGGTCAAATTTTGATCGTAGGTCTTCGTGCATTGCTCGGATTCTAGGGTTTTTTTATGGGGTTTGGACAAGCTACCGGCCGTAAAAAATGGATCATTGATAAGTATAGAACTTACCCTTCATGTCTTGTGTGAGACGATCCTGTAAACGGGCGACTGTGGACTCCAAAAAATGCACGAGAAGAAGGTCGAAAAGCTCTCTCTCCAAAGGCGACAAGTGGAAATGAGGTGATTTTAGACTACCTTGGATATGTATATTCGGACTTGCCGAACCATTTTTCCCCAAATCCCCTTTTAGTCTTACTAGGCCGTGAAATCTACACTAGACTCAAAAATTTCCTCCATCGGACTCCTGTAGCTCATTCTGCAAGAATTCTGTAAAAGTAGGTCTTGGCCACCTAATTTAGGCTTCCCGCTTTTGTCTGCCGATTTGATTGAATTTCTCTTGCCTATCCGCCTTGTCCTTCTGATCATCAACATGTCTTCAGTTTTTCCATCTGAGCTCATTTGCTATTTATTATTAATTTTTGACCTGTTTATTGAAAAAATCAAAGAAAATAAAAATACGCTAAAAAAGCAAAGTGAAAATCCAATAATTAAGAAAATCCATTGAAAAACACAGCTTTATTGTTTTTTGTTGGATTTCTCCATTTTGAAGTCCCAATATTGAGAAAAATGATAAAAAATAACCAAAACAGACTATTTTGTGATGCTTTTTTGATAGTATATACACTATTTACACTCATCGAGGAGATGTTATCGAATAAGTTTCCCTGTTGATGACTTGTAAGGGCATTATTAGGTAATTTTACAAAAAATCACACGTTAACATCAAACATTTTCCTCCATCTTCAAACATTGCCCTTAATTGCTTAGTTCCCTTCCACCCCTCCTAGATGGCATAGTCTGGAATGATTGTGTGCATGGGTTGAACAATCATGTCTATGCATAGCTTTGGTTGGATCTACCATGCTTTGAAGATCATCGCATTTCAAACCATTATGCTGTGCAAGAGTTGGGTCTTGAGTAATTAACTCAAGGGTTTCTGACGTCGAGGTTTTGATTTGATGCTGTCTTCCAAAGAGAAAATCTTGTAGCTTGTGTGCTCTTTGCTTGGTTGTCCCATCAGGATTCTTCGGCATGCTGATTTCTTGAGTTGGTGTCAATAATGACTGTTGTCGAGATTTTACCCGCCATTGACATCTTGGTTTGCTTTGTGCAGAATGGTGTGGTTGAGTCTTTTGAGACTTAACTCTCCATTGCTTGATCGGTTTTACAGTTTTTGCAGAAGATAAGTGCTTATTTTTCTTCCAAATCCATTTCATGTTAGTTTCCCTACTCGAAGATGCTCCTCTTTGTGTCTTGAATCTTGGAACCATTTTTGGTACTGTCAATGATGTTTTGGGCTCCCAGAATTGAATCACCTTATCCTTAACCTGTGATTTTGGTACCCAATTTTTCTTGACTCCTTGCATGCTACTTGTAGCATTTGCTTGTCAATAGGATGGAAAAGATTGATTGCTTTGTGGCTTACTTTGCTGGTAACCTCCTTTCCATTCCTCCTTGCTTGGTGCAATTGGAACAATGAGTTGTCCACCTTTGGGTGATAGTGTGAGTTGGTTGGTATCCCAATCTCGTATTGCCTTGTAAGTCCGCATCCATGGGATTTCAAGAATCATTGTCTCATTCATGTGTTCATCTGGTAAACATATTGATTGATGAGGACATGAACATCCATGTACTATCACATTTAAGTTGACTACTGCCAATGTTGGTGTTGGGTTCTTGTTGCATCCTTTAATAATTGCTATTTTGGCTGTCAAAGACTGACTTGTTGCTTTTTTGTACGTGGAAGAATTGACTGCATATAATCAATCTTCTGTATTGACCAATGCATTTGTGCTATGATTGTTCAGTAGTACTTTGATGCGAAGGTCCATTCCATCTAACCATTCATCATCTGTTGACACTGCATCTTTCTGCAATTCCCCTTGTCGGTCATTTAGTTCTAGAGTGTTGATGGTAATATGTATTTGTTGATTCTTGAGAGCAGCTTTCCTTTCGAGTACTCAAAGCCGAGCTTCTTCTTGGGCTTCATCAATAACTTGCTGTCGTTTTATCTTTCTTTGCTTAACTGCATGCATCCTTTCTAGCACTTCATTGGTTAGTGGCAAATTGTACTTCTTTAAATGACATCCACTAATCCAATTAACCATTGGTTCACCATCTAGGGTGGACAACTTAACCACTCCACTTGGAGATACATATTCAATGATAAACGGTCCATTTCCATTTTTCTTAAACATGGGAATGTGTTGCTTAAGGGAATAGACTAAAACTAAGTCCCCTTTTTTGAAGATTTTTGTAATTAGATTGGAATCAAAAAAGTTTTTTTTGTTTCTCTTTTGTGCATAGATGTGAGCTACAACAGTTAGCCTTTGCTCATCAAGCTTTTCTAAATCTCAAGTCTCTCTAAAAATTCATGTCCAGTCCACTCAAGATCCTTTGCTACCCTTAGTGTCTGCAATAGAAATTCTATTGGCAATATGGCATCAAGACCATAAACAAGAATAAAGGGTGTAGCATTTAAAGTTGTTTTGAATGAAACTCGATAAGCCCATAAATCAACATGAAGATAAGAATTTTATTCGTATGCTTAGCTTGTTCGTTTGCTTGTGACTGATAGGGATCCAATTTGTTATGGATAACCATACATTCATTAAGCAAATTATACTTGATTATCTCATTGAATAAATGAGTTCCCCTATTAGTGACAATTTCTATTGGGAGTCCATACCTTGTGAACACGTACGTACTCATATAAGAACACGGTGGTGGTTATGGCATCATTCTTTTGAGTTACTTTAGCCTCAGTCCACTTGGTCAAATAGTCTATAGCTACAATGATATATTGAGCTTGGGTTTTATAAGAAGGTGGCTGTATTGGCCCAACAAAATCTATACCCCATTTCGCAAAAGCTCTAGCCCCCATCATTGGTCTTGAGGGCATGCTATCTACACGGCTTGGCATTTTTGTTCATTGACAAGCATCATACCTTTGAACATATTCTTTGGCATTTGCAAAACGTGTTGGCCACCATATGCCTCCCATTAAGATTACTTTTGCGGTGGTCTCACTAGAAAATTGACCTCCAACTAATTCAGCATGTGCTTGTTCTATAATGGGAATATATTAGTTTTCATTTGCACAAAGACGCAAGTGTTGATCCTTACCTCTCCGATACAATTGGTTTCCAATAAGAGCGTAGTCTCTTGCTTCTGTTTCAATTGCTCTTTGACGGTGTTTGCACATATCCTCGAGAAATGTTCGGTTTGATAAGTAAGTAACTAGATAGTTACTCCACTTAGGAACAAGCGTCATTTGGAATAATGTTACATGAGGTATGGGTGTTTGCTTTTGACATTGAGGACAATCTTTCACAATAGAATGAACATGCCTCCTCATAGTTTTCCAAAATACTCCAAGTCTCAAGATCCGTTGCATAGTCTGGTCTTCCATAAAGTGAAGTCCTACTATGGTAATATGTGCTTGACTTAGGTATTGGTTTTTTTCCTCAGGTTTAATGCATAAAAGCAATATTACATCTCGATTTCTTTTGTATAACCTTCCAGCTAGTAATTGATACATAGCCAATTGCTCAATTAATCTAGCTGTAATAGAAAGTGGTATATGCGAATCCACTGGAGCTGTGGTCATCAATGATACTATGTTTTTTGACCATCAAGGTATCATTTCCACGGAGAACAGATATGCATCTGGTAGTTCATTGTCTACTCCCTTGGGTGGTTCACCTGAAACAATCCTTGACAAATGATCTGCTCTTTGATGAGTGGTGCCCTTTTTCACAACTACAGTGAAATCAAATTCCAAAAGAATGATCAAGCATCTCATTATTCTTCCTGTGTTGCATAGCTTGTTGACCAAGTACAATAAGGCTTGGTGATCCACAAAGAACACAAATTTGTTAGCTAAAGGTAATATCTATACTTTTTTAGGGCATAGATCATTCCTAGTCCTTCACTTTCGGTGGTGGTATAGTTCTTTTTTGCCATGTTCAATTGTCGGCTAGAATAAGAAATAGGAAAATCAATTTTCTCGTCTCTTGGTTGAGTTCGTATACACCCAATGGTAAAATTGAAAGCATCTACATGTATGTGGAATATCTTATTCCAATCTAGTGCTTTCAATATTGGAGCTGAAGTGAGAGCTTTCTTAAGCTTCATGAAGGATTCTTCACACTCATCAATCCATTCAAAGTGTGTGATCAAGCTATACATGGGTTTTGCAATTATAGCATACATGTAAATGAACCGTCTGGAATATCCACAATGTACCATGAAGGCTTGAACCCCCTCCACTATTGTCGGTCTAGGCAAGTCAGCAATAACATGGATTTTATCCATGTCAGTAGTAGTTATGCCATTTTTAGACACTATATGTCCAATAATTTTTCCTTGTAAAAGCGTACTTTTTAGGATTCACACAAATCCTATAAAGTCTACATTTTTTGAATATCTTTTTGAGGTGTTCAAAATGATCAGCCTGGATTGATGAATGCACACATAGATCATCCATATATACTTCCAAGAAATTTTGAAGATATTCTTTAAAAGCATGGCTCATCAATCTTTGGAAGGTGGTCGGAGGATTATTAACCCAAAAGGTATAACCCGATAAGCAAAAATATCCCATTCAATTGCAAAAGTAGTTTTATGCTGATCCTTGGGGTCAACCAAAATTTGATTGTATCCCCAAAAGCCATCTAAAAAGCTGTAAACTTATTTTCTTGCAACTCGTTTTAAAAGATGCTCAGTGATTGGAAGAGGAAAGTTGTCTCTAATGGTAGCTGAATTCACTTTCTTGAGATTGACAGACACTCTTAATTTTTTATTTTTCTTTGTACTACCACAATTGGAGACACCCAATCCTGTGTGTTCAATTTCATAAATGAATTCAACTTCCTTTAGCTTTTCAATATCTTCTTTTATTTTCCTGGCAAATGTTTCATTATATGTCTACTTGGTTTAGGATGGGTGCTACTATTTAACAAGCCTTGAAAAGCGAGCGAGGGATACAAAGCAAGCAAGACAAATGAGTTGGGGATATCCTTAAGTTAGTACTTACCATATGTTTAGTACTTACCATGATTGCCTTAAACATAAACATCCATGACTTCTTTGTCATTAAAACCATAAACATAAATATTTCTGATATAAGGAGGATTATAATTACAATCGTCTACAGAGACACATAAATAATCCGCTCATACTTCTCATATGTAGATCATGACTAGAGAGTGTGTGTGTAACAAACATACTAAAAAACAAAGAGAAACTGATGAAAAACCAAAGAGATTAGAATAGAAAGCATGATCCTAATGTAAAATAAACCACAAAGATTTAAGTCCAAAGAGACCATACTATGGAAAAGACACCAAAGTAGACATATTGCTTGAGAAGGACATATTAACAGCCACGCTCTACATATTAAAAACCACACTTTACATAAACTGCTTCATCCACAAACACATGGTTGCCATTCATAAGAGACAAAAATTTGTTTTTCAAAATCAATAATAACACCTTACATACCCCTTAAAACCAAAGCTTAATTAATGAGCACTACAATAAGATGCTATCAAAGTAAACATCCTGATAAATATTTCAAGTTGTACAATTATTTATCCTCCTCACACTCATCATCAACAAAATCACACTTTCTTCTTTCCCTCCTTGGAGTAGCAACAAAATCATCATCAAATGAGTCATTTTCTACCATTCTTTGTGCCTCTAGCTCTGCATAAAAAGGAAGCATACTGGGAAAGTGTTCCCACCAATAACAATCAATGTTATATCCACAATGATACCTATCTTGAATCTTAACAAAGGCACAAAGAAAAAAATAACTTTTCATGAATACACATTGATAAAAAGACATACATAAAGAAAGAGCATTGACTGAAAATAAATCTTTTTTATACTATAGCTACTAATTACATTATATAAGGACTAGCTTACTTCAAAAGAAGGCCACAAAGAACATCATCATTTCTATGGAACACAATCCACCGTCTCAAGACTAAAAACTGAATAAATAAAGTACCAAGAGGTTACTTATGAGTCAAATATCCATGCAAGTAAGCATCCAAAGTAAGAAACATAGGTCTAAGAGACACTCAATGTAAACCTTACTACTCATCCATCAAAAAAGGATTTCCAAGCGGTTTGACCACAAACTCCTCCACTCCTCTTTTATGTTCTTTTTCCTTTGATGCAATTGGCCTCTTCTCACTTGATAGATTAATAGGCTCCACCAAACCTTGATGATTGATGCATCATTGTCAAAAGAAAAGCATGTATATTTCAATATCATGGTTGCATGTGATAGTGGTGCAGTACCACAACCCATGTCAATCACTAAACTCAGGGGGTTCAATATGTGTAAAACTACCATATCACGTGCGTTCAAGACATGTTTGTAAAACCTCTTATCTATGAGTTTTGTTAAGAATATAATGTACCCTTTTCTTTTAAAATCTGTAAGTTTTTTCCAAATTTGGAAAAAAAAATGCCCTTCTGTATATATGTTTATGTAAGTTTCAAGAACTTCAAATGCCCTTCTGTTGAACTTACATGATAGGTTACATTTTTATTAGGTGACCTCCCCGGGTCACTAAACCCCCTGGAGAACAGCAAGTGCATAGGACACAAGACATGAAGCTCATACTTTTTTGAACTGCTCCACAAATCAACCTAGAGGATTGTGGATGTTGTGTCTTCTTGCTTTTAGGCATATAATGAGCCCAAAAATCATCATCACTTTGCAATGAATTATCTTTGAAAAGAGCTTTACTATCCTCAAAATACAAAGTTGGATAGTAACCCATTCAATGAGAAAATATGAGTATGCTACATCGTACCTATCGTGCACATCACAATAAAAAAGTGTTAGTATTAAATCATCAAACCATTAGTTTTAGAGCTTGGTATTATCAATTATTATGCATTCACTCAATTGTGAGTGTTTTCTCCTTGTTTGCAACCTGCATATGGTATTTTTCTTCCCATCACCACTCTTCTTTCCACGACTAGACCTTGACAATATGAATACTTTTCAATCCAAGTGAGGCAAGGACCTACAAGTTTCAACCACAAAATTTTCAAAAAAGAAAAGAACAAATAAAATCTTTTAAGAAAAATTCAATGTAAGTAGGATTACCATCCAATGGGCTAATCATGACCAACCAACCATCATCAGCAAGGCTAGCAGCCCCTATGGAGATACCATAGCGTACATGATCCTTTATCAACATATCCCACAAAGGAAATTCCTCGCCAACATCTATTCCCACCATACTTGTGGGAAAGTCTATCAAAACAAGTGCTGTTGCCCATTTCACTTTTTTCCCTCCATGATGATAATGATGGTCCTTTATAAGCATGCAAGCTGAAAAACTCATACATCTTTCCATATGGCTCATTCTTTCTTCCTTTCTTAAAATCTCTACCCATTTCAATATAATCACCAATACAACATCCAAAAATAGATTCAAAACATGTGTCTCTATAAGATTCTATCTTTGATGGTCCATTGTGAATATATGTCACAAATTCCTTTGCAAGAGTTGAGTCTTTTGCAAGTTACACACACACACACACACACACACACACACACACAAAATACTCTTTAGGAAAGCAAAAGAGCACACAAATATATCATCCTTTTTATATAAAAAAACTCAACTAATACATTATCACTTTATACAAGAATTTCTTCAATCTCTTGAGTATGAATGTCTTTCTCACCACAACCTAATATAGAGAAAACCCATAAAATGACACACGAAGGAAAGTCTATCCACTATGGATAGTTTTCTATCTCGCATTTACTCAATCCTTGCATGGTAGAAGGAAACATGCATAGAGTAGAGTCACCCACTTTACACCATGCCTTGCAAACACTTGGAATTTCATCAAGCAACGTCTTGAAAACAAGGTGTTTAAAAAACCTAAAATAGACACACATATTCAAAAAAAACATTCACATCAATGCAAACCAAAAAACAATCAAAGCTAAAAAGAGCATTCAATTTACCCAAGAACAACACGTTGTGCCTCTTTTTCAAGTTCCATGGACTTATTCTCCTTTGTCTCATTACCAATTTTTCCTGATTTGAGATCTCCTCTTGCATCTCTACTTCTCAACATTTGAAACATATACTTACGGGCTTCCAACTTCACTCCATCAAAGTACTTTCTTAAAATACGGTCTAGTGGCATTGTTGGTGTCTCCTCCATGCTTTCAAGTGAAGATTCAAGTAAGGGCATGGCCACGCTTTCAACCCTATCCAAAACGATTTCTCTCACCAACCAACTGTCACAAATTAACATGCAAAAACATGAAATTAGAATTTAGACATACCAATGTCTTCCAATACTTCTAAATGATAAATTGACTTACCCTTTAAAATTAGCTTCTCTTGTAGGTATCAAGTATTGCTTCCTTGTATTCTTGGAGATTCTAATAGTTTCAAAATTCTAACTCTTTTTTCAGGTTGTAAATCAGAAGTTGCAAGCATTCTAAGTTTCTCCAATGTCACCTATGATTCTTTACCCTTAAATTGCAAATCAAACAATGTCTTTTTCCATTGCTCACCCAGTTTGGGATGTATGCAAAGTAAAACCTGATAGAAGTTTCATTATATATACCTACATTCTCAAAATGAAAAATAAGCTCAATTACTTGTTTTGTCAAAATAAACACACCTTGCCAATTCTATCCAAAATTTGTTTCTGAATCTTCGATTTCTCCTTTTGTAACGTATCCTCCCTTTGTTCTTCTAGCATAGTTCTTTCAATTGTTTCCATTGCTGATGCAACTTCCTTATTATATTCAACCTTTACATAGCTCACAAATAAAATCTATAATTGCATACACCAATTGTATCTATACAAAAACATAGTTTAATTAAGTACCTGAAACATGAGCCTTGCCAAGTAGCCTCTCAAAAATGGAAACCATGACTCTTTGCTTCTACAACCTTTGACTAACTTATTCTCCTCCTCTTTTAAAGACTCAATATACTCCTTTGTATCACTCCCACATATGTTGTTGGTGTTAATTAGCACATCTCAAAGCAATGGTTTAATCACTGCATGCTCATTTAGCCTATTGCCTAAAGTAGGATATAATAACTTATTAATTAAACCTTTGAGAGAACAATGCACAACCAAAATTTTAAAAGAAAGTAACTTACACGTTCATGTGTTGCAAAGAAGCAAGAAGGGCTATCTCTCGAACCTTCCTTGGATCTATAAGAGTGCACATAGCTCTCACATGTCTTGATTTATCCTCTTTAAAAAGTTTGGTTATAACTTCCATCAAAGCCTTTGTTCTCTGATTCCCCTCCCACACAAAAAACATTTTCTTTGACATAAATTTCATCTCTCTTTTTAAGGACACCTCTCTTTCAAACTCCATATTTGCTTCCGGCCACATAGGATCCCAAGAAGCCTTAATGATATCTGTTACCAAGGTTTCTTCCCCATTGCAAAGACAAGTGGAGACAACAAATGTTCCCTTCTCTGGCATATAGTTCTCTGTAGAAAATGCAATTTTAAGTGAACTAACATCTTTTTGGAGACCTCTTACTTTGGCATGTGGCAGTAACCTACATAGAGGTATGTGAGGACACCTATTAGCTGGCAATACCCTGCAACGACCAATAAAATCACCACTTGCAGCTATCTAGATATTACTTGCTATAAGAGCATTTTTTCCATCTTCATCATCATCCTCTATAACTTCAGAGTTTACATCTTTGTCCTGCACGACAATTTTTGGTTGAGGTAAAGGGTTTGTGTCAACATTGATCTCTTCAGCTTCAACTAATACAAAAGCTGGTTTCTATTTAAACTTTTGTTGGGACTTTGCTCAGCGGGTGCCGGCTTTGTTGTATTCCTCTTTGCAGATTTTCCCCTTGAAAACCTGCAAGAGAAAAACCATCGAAAGATTTGGATTGAAACCACATTGCTTCAAATCTCTCTCATTGAGGCCATTTTGTGAGTAAAATAAATGAATTCATTGCTTCACCAAAGGTTTCAAACTTGCGTTTTGAAACGCAAGATGAAACCCCATGGTGAGCACACAATTTGTTGCAAGAAACTTTTGGCTACCATGCATCGTTTACTTACCCTACTCTATTTTGGACACCACAGCCAGAGTTAGGTTGTTTAACCACACCCAAAGTGGTTCAAACAAAGAGTGAATGATCACTTTAATTAAGGGCTCATTAACAAAGCCTGCACCATCACATTTCACATGTTGATTAATGCCTACCTTGCAACTGTTGATCTGACAACACTCGGTTGAATTGGCTGTGGACTAAATTTGCAAACTGGCTATAAAAATCTGACAAAAAATCTGCAAACTGGCTGCCATATTTTCAGTGCGCTGGGAACTAAACTGCCTAAAAGAAATTTGCAAACTAGCTGAATCTGCAAAATCACTAAATCTGCAAATTGTCTAGCTGCAAACTGAAGATCAATGAATTGAAAATTTGTTGCGAACTGCATTGCAAGCTGCAAGCTTCTGTGAACCGTCAACTACTGCAAACTACAAAAATCCTCCAAACACTAGTCCTCTCACCTGGCTTCTCCAAGTAGAGTTTCCAAATGCAAACGTTAAAGTCTTGATGAGAACTATCCCTATCTAGTTCCACACTCACATCTCACCAGCGCTCCCATTAATGTGTTCCCAAATGCAAGCACAAAACTCTTGGTGAGCAAAAGGAAGCAACCTCTCCCACCAGCGTTCTGAGATTTGCTTTTCCAAACGCAACAATGAAACCCTTGGTGAGCACATGAAAACAAAATGGTTCATTTCCCCTCACCGGCCTTGTTAGAATAGCGTTTCCAAATGCAATAACACAGACCCCCTTGGAGAGTGCAGAAACAGAGACTTGGCGCCTGTCAAGAGCGTGATTTCTGCACAATATTATTTAAAAATTAAAATTGATATTCAAAGAAAAATGCTTTAAAACTTTAATGAGCATAGACCAAAAGTAAATGTTTTAAAATTTAAGTGAACATTAATCAAAAGCTACTTTCCTCGTAAATTGTGACAGAAGCTTTTACTTTCCTCATTAATTGTGATAGAAGCTTTTACTTTCTTGTTCTTTTATCTCTCATGCATTCCTGGTCCATCCCTATTAAACAGATGATTGCACTAAGTTTTAAAATACCATCCCATTTATTACTAATGCCAACCTTTTTCTTGACTTTTGCTCAAGGCTCAAGAAAATAATTTCTATGAATTTGGCTTTGAATATTAAAAGAAAACCTATCTTGTACCGAGCTCTTCATTTGTCTTTCAAGATATCTGGATGCTTCACTCTCAGAATGCCTCACTCAATTCTTATTACATATGAAGAAAGAGTTCTCTCAATTAGATATGACACAGAGATGTGTGATATTAGTCTCAGTGCTCTAAAGGAGTATTTTTTTCAACTTGCAAACCAAGAAATTATTCTATCTGAAGCAACTTCTATAGATGATGTAGTTGTGTCTCTTTCTATAGTTTCATTAGAGGATGGAAGTGATGGCTATAAGCTTCATGATAACAATGGAGGTGTTTACAATCTAGAAAATCAACAAGTACAAAAATTGGTAGAAAAGAGATTAGCATTCTTTCAAGTCTTCAGAAGCTTCCACTTTTTAGCTCTCTTCATGTTGCTCTTTCTTCAGCACAAGCTAGTCAAAAACTTGATGAGCTTCCGCTTGAATATGATGGATACTGCTTGTTTGATCTTCCACCTTGCAAATATGGTTCTAACATGAAAGGCATGGAGCAAAGTCTTGATGGACATATTTGCACAACATACAAGACCAGCTCTATTGATGCCTTTAAAAAATAGTGAAAATAAGTAGGTGTTGTGGACACTTAAGGTTTTATAACATTGATTGTGCTTGTGTAGATATGTTTGGAGTAGTGAATGAGACTCAGTGGAAAGGCAACCTTCAATCTACAACTCTTCTTTGTAATCATTGTGGTGAATCACCAGAATGTATCAAAACTTGTCAAGCATTCATATACTACAGTATCCCTTGAGATAAAGATGACACAAAAAGATGTTCCATAAACATGGGCTTTCATAATCATCTAGTGGGGTTATCTAAAAAGGTGGAGGAGGTTGTTCACAATAAGGTTGCTAGGCACACATTGTCATAAAAAATAACCAATGCAGTAAACATACAATTCATATCAAACAGGAAGCAGGAAACTGCATACTTCAAACACCATACTGCAAAGGAAACAGGTACATAACATCATAGATAGAGGGAAAATAGTGTGCCATTCATCATCATTATTTAGTAATACAACAGAAAACATAGAACTAATGCAGGAGAGAGCCAACTGCATCAACAGGCATAGACATAACTGCTTCTCGTCCTGAGAATTCACGAGACACACAACTAACTTCCCGAAAATATAAAATACCAATGTTCACTTATCCCAAAGGTTCAAAGATAAAGGTTTTAATTACAGTTCAAAAATAATAGCCTGACTGCCCTGAAAGCCCTGATAAATCAGGCACTAACACCTGGCACACCTGGTGGGCAGGTCTCTCAAACCTTGTGAGAACCCACAATATCCCTTGATCAAAAAATTCATCCACCAGATGATCCTTGAATTCAGTTTGTTGTGAAACTGCTGCTGTAGTTAGAGTTTCCTTGTCAAATTATTCAACCTCTGCATCCACTTGTACTGTAACTGCCTCCTTAGTACTTTCAGCCTCCTGACAGAGTTTCTCATCCACAATCATTTGCACTGGATCATCTAAGTTGTGAATTCCTCCTGCAGCTTCTGTGTCCTCCTCTGCAACATCTTTAGCCTGTCCTGCAATTGCACTTGTCCTTGCTGCTTCAGTCATATGCTCTTGCTCAGATTGTTGGCCTTCTTGTTGCTGCAGCTGCATCTTCAGGTCCTCCAACTGCCCTTTTAGGTCAGTATACTGCTGCTTCAGTTCAACATTCTGCTTCTCCATAAACAAGTTTTCCTCCTTCATCTCCTCCTCTACAAACATCTGATATGGTTTACTCACCACATCATACACCATGACTTTCATTTTCTCCCAAACTCCCTTCATGTAGTCCATCACTTCAGTCTTCATTTTCTCCACAACTGTTGAATTGAGATACCTTCTACAAAGTAAAAAATCTCCTCTTCTTCAAGTGATTTCAAGTCTTTAGGCCCATTTTCATATTCAAGTGAATATCCAAATTCAGTAGTAGCAGGTTTAGGTTCAGGTTTCCCTTCAAGAAGAATGAAGAAAGATTCAAGGTAGGATGCAAACTTTGCAACCATTAGACACTGTCTCTTGAACACATCCAATATCTCTGCATGTAGATGCAACACTCGAAGACCTGATTTAGACTCCGCATGCCAAATCAATTGATTTCCCTGAAAATCTTGATTCAGGAAAAACCAAAACTGATCTACTTCTTTATCAAACTGGTCTACTTCTTCATCAAACTGATTTGATTCAAGGCTTGAAAATAAGAAGTTGAGCTCTCCTTCACACATAAAAAACACCCCCAAGATGGCTTGGTCACATTTCTCCTTGAAAATAGAAAGAAATCCACTTTGTAGTAGCTGCAAAACTGTCCAATCAGTGATATCTCCCTGAAACCGAAAACTTTTGACTTCTGCTCCTTGAAAAACTTCCCTTATGTCATAAAGCATGAAGATATAAAACCAATGAGATATAAGAATATCAACATCATCTCTTCCATCAACAACATCACATAGAAATGTAGAACCATCTTCAAGAAAATCCACTTCACTATCATCAGGAACTTGCAAAATACTTGCATAATCATCAGTGAAAACCATCTCCTCAGCATCAACAAAACCATTTACATAAGAAATTTGGTATAAATCATCAAGAACATCATCAAGAAAGTGCACTTCCTTGCAAACAGATGAACTTCCAATATCCTTGACTGAATTTGTAAAAGAACCAACATCATACAGATCATTGATAACAACATCATCATTCAAGAAACCCTCTGTAACATCAAGATTTGAAGAAAACTCCACATTCTTGATTTGAGTAAGTTGAAGCTTCAAGTCCTTAATTTGATTATCCTTGTTCAAAACAACTTGCTTAAGAGCATCATGAACTTCATAACAGTAAGAAATATGCAAGTCAACTTCAGTTTGAACCTGAGAAATCTCCGCCATCAATGATGTCTTCTCTTCTTGAAGTTGATTGATTTTGGAAAGCGCTTCATTTGCCGCAACCATACTTGAATGCCTCTCATTCTCTAGCTCGAATGAGAGATTATTGATCATCTTCACTTGAGAAAGAAAAAGACTTTGAAATTCAGCAAGTTCAGGTACATAACTTCTTTGCAAATCAGTAATCTGCGGATCAGGGACCTGAATTCTGAAACTTGCAAATCAGGGACCTTTGGTATCAAAATTGGTAATTCAGGGATCTGAAATTGAAGATCCTTGTCTTCACAACCTGAATAATTCATATCCACTCTCGGAAATTGGCTTTCAGTCTTCAAAACTCCAAAAAACTCTTCTCCATCAACACAAACACCTTTCAAATTGTCATCTGCTGAATACTCCTCATCAAGATTCATCAAAAACTGATTCATCACATCATCCTCATCAGTAGCACACATTACGTCTTTATGTATCTTCGGATCTTCCACTGCATTACACTGAAATCTTATGTCTCCCTGAATTTCAACATCTTCAAGATTGATGTCAAATGTTGGTATCTGGGTTTGTATGGGATAATGGTGTCTTCTCTCGCTCACTCCCAATTGTATTCCCTTCTTCTCAATCAGTAATTCTTCTTTTGGGCAACTCGCCTTCTCTTCCTGCAAAGAGGTGAGTCTCTTCGATGTGAGATTTGGGGATAGCTGGCAATCCTCTTGGCTCCTTTATCTCCCTTGCATTGAACAAAATCTTCTTCCTGAATCAACTTCTTCTCTTCAATAATCTGAGTATCTACAACTTTGATCCCAAATTCAAGAACATCAAAATCAGGTTGAAAAACTTCAGGTGCTGAGAATTCAAATTCAGGTTTATAAACTTCAGTTTTTGAAACTGCAGGTGCCTGAAAAACTGTTGGTACTTCAACATTGTGCAAACCCTTGAGTCTATCTGGAGTGTGGTTTTGGGATACTAAGTGCTCCTTTTGGCTTCTTTGGCTCTCAGGATGCTCCTTTTCTTCTGCCCTTTCCAACATCACCTTCTTGACTTCTTCAGGTTGGCTTTGTGCTTGAGCTTCTTTCATTGATTTGAGACTGGCAACAAGTGCATTTGGAGAAGTTAAACATGATTGTACCTGATTGTTCCCAACCAAGGGGAACATTGGTGTTGTAACTCCCTAGTCATCATCACTTTCGTCTTCCTCCTGAAACTGATCTTCATACTTCTTTGTCAAGCCTTCAATTGCTTCTTATAACACCTGTATCCTACGCATACTAGAGCACGAATTTCTTCTTTTTCCTTCACGACCTTCATGCCAGTATTCTGACTTGTCAAGAAGATTAGAATAATCATCCAAATCCTCTTGTGCATCACATAGTTCCTCATGATCTGATGCATCTCGAAAAGATCTGACAATTCGATACAACTTCTTGCACAGTTTATGCATACAGTATTTGACACATACATCTTGCTTTTGACATGGCTTGCACACGTAAGGACATTGCTTTGCACAGTGCCCATCTTTTTGACAAATAGCACACTTTTTCTTCTTCTTCTTTGCCATTAATCACGCATCAAAAGAATAGAGAGCATTTGTACCTCTTTAAACCCTGAAACTGCTTAAACTGCATTGCAAACTAAAATACCTAAAACTGTAGTCTGTAAACTGAAAGACTGAAACTGCATTCTGCAAACTGAAAAATTGAAACTGCATTCTGCAACAAACTGCACATAATTTGCACAGAAACTGCACAGAGACTTCAAAACTGTTTGGGCTAACAATACATTGACCAATGGTCCCAAAAGTGGGTCTGATGTGGGATGAGTTGTTTGTTGGCCTTCTTGGTTTGTAGGTAGGGTTTCCTGCAGCCTGTTTTCAGGTTCATGTAGTCCAGTCCCCTCCCCAACAATTTCTGCCCCTGCAGCAAGTTCCCCTACTGGTTCTTCTTGGTCATCATTACCCGACTCTTCTCCTTGTCTCCCCCTTGCAGATAATTCCCTTCTAAGTCTAAACCTTGTTCCATATGAATGTTGTGGAACATTGGACCCCTGCCCTGATTCACTCATGCGTTGCTGCTTCTCCCTTGTCTAGAATACTATACTAGCATTCTTTGATTATGCACATTGTAATTTGAAGGTAAATTACAGGCTCCAAAGGGTAACAGTTTTGTAACTACCTTTTCAAGAATGAGAATTCTGACTTCGCTGGGCAGTTGTGGGTAGAATTCTTTCAAGAATTGTGATGCATACTCCTCAGACTCTTCCCCCGGTGTTTTCCAGTTCGCAAAATCCCGCAAATGGTCACTATCAGGGAACAGGTCGCCGCTGTGATTCATTCCTTAGCACCCATATGGTTTTAGGCGAAATTCGAACCAATAGCAGAATCGCCAAATGTTAGGCACACATTGCCATATCAAATAACCAATGCAGTAAACATACAATTCATATCAAACAGGAAGAAGGAAACGGCATACTTCAAACACCATACTGCAAAGGAAACAGGTACATAACATCATAGATAGAGGGAAAATAGTGGTCCATTCATCATCATTATTCAGTAATACAACAGAAAACACAGAACTAATGCAGGAGAGAGCCAACTGCATCAACATGCATAGACATAACTGCTTCTCGTCCTGAGAATTCATGAGACACACAACTAACTTCCCCAAAATATAAAATACCCATGTTCACTTATCCCTAAGGTTCAAAGATAAAGGTTTTAATTACAGTTCAAAAATAATAGCCTGACTGCCCTGAAAGCCCTGATAAATCAGGCACTAACAAAGGTGTTCACGCGGGAAACCATTGAGTCTTCTAGCACATGCAAGCAAATTGTAGTCTTAGTCACAAGGGACTTGATCATGGAGCGTTCGATTCATGAGGATGGTGCTTCTCACAAGACCTCTTCAGAGGGTTACTTGCACAAAGTGCTAGATCAAATTACTCCTATCTCTCAAAAAGCTCGAATCAAAAGGTCCATCCAGGCTGCTAGAAAAGATTTTCTTCAAGGGGACAATGGATGAGATGTTATTTTGAGACTGAAACAAAGATGCATATATTCATTTATCCAAAGTGTTCATTTTCCTGATCAAGTTGGTGATGATAGCCAGCCACATGTGTTTAAAATGTCATCTAAGTGTCTAGGTTAAGGAGTGGATCTTGTTAATCAAATGCAACCAGGTGGCTCATTGGAGGGCCAATGGGTGCATTTTGATCATGTGCATTGGGTGAAGGGGTGGTGCACAATGGGAGCCCATGTATATGATCCACATGTACGTGAGTTGCTCACAATTGCAACTTGTGAGTTTAAGGTGCAAGATCACCATGCTCAGGTTCAATTTTGGAAAATGTTCAACAACCAAATGGTGCAAAATGGTTTTCCACTTCCTCAATTTAGAGGTTTTATGTCAGATGACGCTCATCAAAATTGGATTGCAGTGCGCACAGTCTACTTTGGTGGTCCAAATGATAAGGTGGAGGAGAAAGAGAGGTCTTTCAAGTTTACTCAGAGACAAATATGGTGGATCACACTAAGAAGTGCATTAAGCCAACCTTTCAAGAAGAGCACAAGTAATGGAGAAGTGCACCTTTTGAGATGGAGAAGGAATGATGTAAGCAAGCTATACAAAACTATTGGACTGACAACCACATTATTGAGGGATAGCTACAAATCTTACAGCTATGACTTGCATGGTAGGATGCACGAGCATCACATTGGATTGATCAGATTCTTACACAGCACAAGGATTTGGGATTTGTACCATCAACTAACCTATCTGAATCTAAACATGCAAGTATTTGTGCCGCACATGGAGCAACAAAGTATGTTTCATTGTATGAGGCTACCACTGCTGACTTATGCTTAGTAGTGTAGAAAAGTGCAAATTATAAGTCTTTTATGGATGGAAAATATCATGGTATTGGTCCGGACTTGAAACAACTAGTTGCAAGGCTAATGGAAGGACACACAACTCGAGATATTGAGAAGAAGGTTATTGATTTGACTGCTTCTAGAATGGATGCAGTACGTCTTGCTTCTTTGGAGTATATGAAACAGTCCATGGAGCAAGTACGTTTGTGTAAAAAAAGAAAGTTGGATCACTCACCTCCGATTCATGAGGCTGACAGTCATAGACCTAGATTTAATACCATCACAACCTCGAGCTATTCCACAATGTCCAAGCTTCAAAGAATAGTAGGTAAAGGAGTTTGAAGTTGCAAAGTTCACTTGGGCCAGTAGGAGAGCACCTCCTAAGGCTAAAGTGAGTTGTTTTCGGTTAATCAAGGAGACATGTTAGAAGTACAACATTGAACTTATCATTTTTGGTCGCTAACCTTTCCTCTATGGTCTTAAATTTTTTCTTGTTGATGTAGGTGAGAGGTGTGGGGTTGAGATAAACATAAATGTGGTAACAACATTGCATGGTGTTTTGCCCCTTGCTTCAAGCGAAGAAGAAGATACCCAGGTGGCACACATGAGCAGGTCATTTGGTTTTGCAATAGCAATGTGCAACATTCTTGGAATGTGCATGGATCTATTATTTTTCTACCAGGTCCTTCACCTAGGGTGTGGCCCATCTCAAGGGGAATGTTTCTATCTTTAGAAGAGCAAGTTTAATCCGAAAGTTAGGATTTGTATTGGATGATGGCTCTGAAGAAGGCACAGTTGTAGAAATATTTCGATATCAACCTCCTGCAAGAGCAACACGACCACAAAAGAGGTATGGTAGAATGGTCAAGTGAAGAAGCAAACTCACCAAATATTTAAGGATAAGATTGGCTTGGCAACTAAAATGCATGCAACTGTTCTTAGAGAGAGTATAATAGTTCCAAACAAAGTGCACATTTTCTTCTTGGAGTTAGAGGAATCAAAAGCACGTGGGATTTCATATTCCATCACAATAAGTCAATTTCCACGGTGTACATGTAAGGACTTTGTGAGACGAGATGCAAAGGCAAGTACGTATATTCCATGCAAGCATATATAGTTTGTATTTTCAAGGACTCTTGGACTGGATGCAAATGTTCATGCATTTAAGCATCAAGCTGCTCTCTTAAATATTGAGTTATTAAAAGCCTTGCATGGAAGATGCGTGGTAGTGGATACTTAAGCTAGTTTCACCTTTTAGCTATCTACTTCACCCTATATAGAACTAGATGTTTTAGGCCCGTATGGAAAACATATGCTAGCAATTTAAGCATGTTTTTCTTTTTATCTATTATCTATATCCTATTTTGGCAACTTACTTTTGTTGTACTAGCTATCCACAACAACCTTCTCTCCCGCCCTCCCTTTCCTCTATTCCCTCTTTCTCTATTTCCACCTAACATAGGTGCCGTATGGAGATCATGATGTTTAATGACAAACCAAGTTATTTATGTGTAATTTTTTGCAGTCAAAAGCTCTTTGCAATGAGTCAAATCAAATAAGATTCTCTCACTTTTAGTCGCCAAACTTTAGGTGTTGAGTCACTAAGCAATTTGAAGAGTATTCTTTTTGGTTGTTTCCTTAATGAGAACTAGAAAAGTTTGCTTTTGTGCATTAGCTATTTTATAATGTCCTTTTTCATGTTTGAACACTCTCTCTCTCTAGTCATGATCTATGTATGAGAAGTGTGAGTGGATTATCTGTGTGTCTCTGTAGAAGATTGTAATTATAACATTTCTTATGTTGAAAAGCTTTATGTTTATCGTTTTATTGACAAAGAAGTAATGGATGTTTATGCCTTAAACATATGGCAAGCATGTCACGATTGTTGTACAGGTGTATAGGTAGTTTATGGGTTGGCCTTCGGATGACTATGACCATTTTACTAATGAGAAATTTTATGCGACTCTTTGGTTTCTTTCTTACTTCAGTAACACGCTGCTGGAGCTAATCAATCCTTCAAAAAGTGTGTGGTAAGTACTAACTTAAGGAGAGAGTGGAGATAAATATAACCTAGAACCAGAATTGCTCAATAAATTTTGTACATGGTGTTGAGGAATAAACAAAAAAAGAAAATGGAGCATACATAGTTTGTATACAAACATGGAATAAATATAAAGCTAAGTGTAGGTGAGTATTACTAGGATTTCAGCTACAAGAT
The DNA here is from genome assembly GCF_014529385.1 of Adiantum capillus-veneris. Classification (NCBI taxonomy): domain Eukaryota; kingdom Viridiplantae; phylum Streptophyta; class Polypodiopsida; order Polypodiales; family Pteridaceae; genus Adiantum; species Adiantum capillus-veneris. The sequence goes on from NC_140937.1 coordinate 972,481, forward strand.
ATCTCCAAGTCATTTGTCTCCCTCTCTTTGTATCCCTTGCTTGCTTTTCAAGTCTCGTTAAATGGTAGCACCCGTTTAGCATTATCTCTCATGAATATGGTAAGTTGACAGATTTTTGGATCAACACCCTTGAGATCCTTATAAGACCAAGCAAAGACATGTTGGTATTCTTTTAGTAAGCTTAACAAAAGCTCTTCTTCTTCTTCTGTCAGGTCATTTGCAATGTAGGCAGATCTAGGCTCTTCGCCTGGTTCGGTCAGATCTATCTTTTTTGCGTTTTCAGGTCCTTCATACGACTCGCCTTGTTTTCGTAGTTCCCTGATAGGTTGTTCGACTATGATTTTTTGATCTTGGATAGTATATTTCTTGTAATGGTATGGAACACTCATTACATCTTTACGATCCTCCTCAGTGGTTTCCATTTCCATTGTGTATATCTCATTTAGAGCCTTTTTCAACTCTTGATATTTATTCCTTTGTTCCACTCGTGTCATTGTTGAAATCCTATCCTGGTTTTTTGGTTTTTCTTGACTTTCCTTTCTTGTTTTTCTCAATGTTTTTGATATTTCCTGTTCTTTGTTTAAAGGATATCTACCACTGATTTTGTCCTTGACACAATCATGTGTATCTATTTACATCAGGAACTGTGTTTTACTGGAGACTGATGGCATAGGTCTAGCTTTCACATTTCTCTTGTATCTTTTCCGTCTATACCATCTTTGTCTTCTTAGCTTCTAGTTTGGAAAGTCAAAAAACTTTTCCTCCCCTCCTTTCATGAGTAGTTTTGCTCTTACATGTTCTTTTTCTCACCTCGAATCATCTAAGGTAGCTGAATGTTCTTCTAACTCATTTGTTGCATCATAGTAGAGGTCTAAAAAGACTTGTTGAGATTTCATCAAGTCTTTGGGTTCATGAGTTTCGTCTTCAATGTGAAGGTTTGAGATCATTTGTATGGGAATTATGTCATAGCCATGCTCATTGCAAAATTGAGTAGGCATAGACGTATTTACGCATACATCCATTGTTGCTAAGATTTGAGTCCACTCAAATGGTTCAAACAAATGCTCTGGAAAGGGTTCAAGTACATAGGCTTCATCTGTGCAATCCCTTTCTAAGATGCATTCTTCTTGTTTTAAGCTCCCATTTTTTGGCGCTCCGTATATCCAAATGGGAGTGTCTTTGTTCAACCAAGATGCAAGCTTAGTCTCAAACGAGGAGATTGAATCAAATTCTTATATATGTGTTTTTATTAAATCTCTGTAAGTGTGATCTTTTAGATTAACCCTTGTTATTGATCCCACTTGCTTCAAGTACAGATAATTGTTTCCCCAATTTTGGATAAGTTGTACTTATCGCATGAAAGGTCTTCCCAAGAATATGATTTTGTAATTGAGTTTCTTCCCAAAGTCCACTATGGAAAAAGTGTGTTGATATTCAATCCTAGAAGCATTAACTATCACTTTTTCAAGCAATCCAAAGGGTCTTTCAATGTGTCCATCAACCAATTGCAATTTCATTTCAGTTTGTCTAATGGTTGGTTTTCCCTAATATTCCCATACTGGTTTCGTGGCTATGGCTATGCCTGCCCCACTAACCAGTATTGCAATGAATTCTATGTCATTATATTTAACTGGAAGGGTGGTGTTTCCTTCTTCCTTTTCGTAGTACTCTCCGACTTTGCTCATAGGAATAGATCTAATCTCTTTGGTATTCATTTTGTGTTTCAATTCACCTAAATTTTATTTGATTAGCCATGTTATTCCCACGTTCTCTAGAGTTTTCTGTAGATCATTCCATAAATATGGTCTAATTTTCAACAGCTCTCCTAAAGTAAGAGTGCATTGGATGGGTGTAGACATGATTAAATGGATGTACTTCTAGGATCTATTCTGCTCTTTTTACATGAGTGGTTTACACACCATGGATTCATCTTTTTTGTCTCCCAAGTAAGAGGGTAATGTTTTCAAGGTCAATGGTTTAGACATTCCTGAAGCTTCAGATTCCACAATCCCCATACAAGGATTGTACATCCATGTTCATATCAAGAGGTAGATTGTCTAACCAAACTTCCTCTATAGGAGCTAACTTCAAAGTTAAGCTCCCATAATTAATCGCTCTAACTTTTCCCATAAGTGTCCTGGCCAGTCTTCTTCTATGGATGGAATTATGTCTAAGGCATCTTCGTTGTCCGGCACTATAAGTTCTGGCTCTTTTGGTTCAAGGTGGGGTTCTACCACCACTTTGGACTTTCCCTTATTGGTTCCTACCACGAGCTCCTCAGTGGTCTCCATTTCCTCGATCTTGGGTTTTTGTTTTTCCAACATCTCTTAACCAAATTTTGATAAGTTTTAAGCTTAGCTGCTTCCATGTCTGGAGAACAATAGTGTTTCCATTCGTTTTCCATGTTTTGGCCTGCTTTAAGTCCCACTTGGTAAGCTTCCAAGGCTGCATTAATTGGCTCAAAATTTTTGTCAATCAAAATTGACCTCCAAATTTCACGATGGTTTCATTGATTTCGCTTCCAGCTTCTTTCACCTTTTCTTGGAATAGCTTCTTTGATTTCTCCTCAATTTTAACCCGTTGTTTCTGTTTTCTCATCTCATACCTTTTGCTTTTGCTTCATTTGGCCTTTTGAGAAGGGATTTTTGTATTCTACGAGTCACTAGAGGAGATATGTTTCTTTTTCTTAGCCTGGGCTCTGGTGATTACCTTGATTGGAACAATTGGTTCACTCTCAGATGAGCTACTGGGTATCATTTGGACTACGTTCACTACCGTTCTACCTTTGTTTAAACGATTTTTAGGAAAATCTTTAGGGAAGTGTCTTTCCTTTTTGCAACATTGTATGCTTCAACCGGCTTGAGGTTCTTGTTAGCAAGCTCTGGGCATTCATTTTTCCAATGATCATCTGCACCACTATTATGACAGTTTCTAGTTCTTGGCTGAATCATGGATCTTGCCATAGGAGGTCTAACAGCTTGATTAGACACATAATACATTGGTGCAAGCTCTGGTGTAGTATAAGTCACAGGTTCTTCCATTGGAGGTGGATGTGAATTATACCAGTCTCCTTCTACCATTACTATAGATGGACTAGGCTCAACATGGGTTTGTAATAGGTACTAGTGCTTGTTTATCTATGACTCCCTCTGGATGCATGTACTTTATAGGCATTGCATTATGTCCAGGATATAGAGGTTGTTTGCCCAACACAGATTGAGGTCTTTCCATACCCATCCGTGGTCTTTGAGATGGGGCCATATTAGGCTGATATTTGTACATGGGTTGTCCTTGTGGTCTCATAGGCACATATTAAACATTTCCATCATACTTTGGTCCGTAATAGAACTCATTGGTCTCATGGTTGGTCCATTTACCCTTGATTGAACACCATTTCTGTGGTCTAATTGGTTGTCCTTGTGAGGTATCCCTTGCCCTGGTCCCCTCATAGGTGCTTTTTGCATGTTGTTCACCATGTCATTCATCCTTTTGAGCATATCTTCTATGAATGAAATCGGTGTTGTAGTAGCCGTTCCTACTTGTACTTGTTTGGTGGATGTTGTTTTCTCACTTTGGTTATCCTTAGGGACATCTTCTTTGTTAGCATCCGACCCACACTCTTCTAGGGTTATGTATACTTCTTGCTATACAGTATAACATGAAGTTCTTTGTTTAACAGTCCCTTTAGAAACAATGATACTAGTCGTTCTTTTGCAGATATCTCTAGCTCTGGGCATCTTGCAATGTATTGCTTCATTCTAGTTGCACAATCCCTAACAGACTCACATTGTTTTTGTTTAAAGCTATAGATTTGAGCTACCGTATTGTGTTTGATCCCCATTTTGGAGCAAGTTTCTACAAATCCTTTAGCTAATATATGCACGTCCATGATTGACCTTGGTGGAATGTTTTGGAACCATGTCAATACTTTTCCTTCTAATGTCATTTAAAACCCCTCAAATTGAGTATGGAAATCAAATATGCGTTTTGCTCTTAGCACTTGCTTAAAGCTTGCTAGGTGGTCGTATGGATCCCCGGATCCACTGTATTTTTTGACCCATTATTGAAAATCAACAGGTCTGATACGTCTATTTGGTTCAACTCCCTGTCTCTTGGCAGTTGGTCCTGTTTCGAGTCCTTCAAACCAGTCTATTGGAAATAGTGACTCATGTAGCCCTAGATTGGATTTGGTGTCACCCGGTTTTCTTCGTGATGATGTGGTTTGTGGTTTCTTAACATTACTCTCAACAAATCTCTCACGGTGTTCATCTCTTGAAATAGTTTCTGGTCCTTGGCCCAATATCCAATCCTCTTTGGAGTACCCTTGGTATTTGGTTTGTTCCACCTCTTTAGGAGTCATCATAACAAAGTTATTATTATAACAATCCCTAAACAGGTTGTTTGGTAGATTTGCTAATCCCTTATCTTTGATTTTGAAGATACAAATGATCTTCATGGGTGTTAGCTATCTTGATTTGGGATGAGAAGTCCATAGGAGATCTTTTATATTTCTATCCTCCCAACAATAGACTCTGATCCTAGGATTATGTGTGCTAAGCCATTTCAAAGGCTTTAAATCAACTTGATCGTATACCTTGAATTCTAAAGCTGGTGGTCCTTCTTTTGCTGCCATATCTAGAATTATGGTATTTACTTCTAACCCCCATTTGTCTATCACGTCATGGTTTTTGACTTGTGAATAATGAGTTCCGTTTCTATCCATGTACATTTTTCCTTGTTTGTTTGTCTTGATTTCCTCTTCAAACTCAATACCATGGTCATCAATGCGAATAGCATACTCTTTGTTAGAATCTAGGTAAACCTGAGCTCCATGGATTTTTGTCTTATAAAAAGAGAGTATATGCTTATAGCGCACTATCGTTCTAGTTTCTGAATGAGTCGAATAGAAAGACATTTTAGATGTTGAATCTGAAAAAGTGTCTGAGACTTCTTCAAGGATAGTGTGCAAGGGATTGCCCTGATTCACACTTGCTTTGGTGGATACTCTACTAGAGGTCTCTCCAAATATGTCCTGATTTGCTAGTATACAACCAGATCTAAGGTTCATTTGGACTTGTGAATCCCTAGATAGAGTCCTTACCGTCGAATCGACTTGATGTCAACTTCTTCCACTTAATTTGAGTGCAACTTTCATTGAGCTGTCGATTCCTTGTCTGCAACCTGATTCCTGTATCAGTTTTAATCAAGTTAACTATTCTTTCACAATGATTGTACAATGCTTGCTGACTATTGCGATGGGTCTATGTGTATCACTTCATATCGAGCTAAGTGAGTCAGCAGTTGAGACTTTTAGAATCTACTTTTACAAAAAGTCAAAGGACTAATTTGCAACCAAAAACTGAGTAAATAGGTACTTATTTGGATCCAGTTGAGCATAGTGGCCTTGTATTATGTTGGTCTAACACTGTACAAGTTCAAAAGTCAAAATTGGTGTCTCTGTGTAGCAGTAGTAAATAATCGTGATTATTTACTTTTCTCAGTTTTTTATACTGTTTGGCTTAGTCGGCCAAGTATAAAACTTGTTAAGATGACTGGACATGTTTGATTAAGTTTGGATAAAATTTGTTCAAGTTATCAACTGTTTTGTGTCCGTAGACTCAGTTTTTAAGAATCTGGCTTAAGTCTGACTTTTGTGATCCAAATTTCACCAAAATTGATTTGTGTGGTCTACTTGATATGCTTGATCTTGTGGTATACTCAAATATGCAAGATTATCAATTTTTGGGGCAGATGTAAATAGTCGTGATTATTCACTCTAGCTAATTTTTTGCAAGTTTTTGTCCCAATCTTGGCAGAGATCTGTTAAGTACCTCAACTTAAGATCCCTAGCCAAGTTTCATCAAGTTGGATAATTTTTTGTTCAAATGGTCATGAGTTTTGTATCTGCAAACTGACTTTGCAAATTTGGCCAGAGTTTTCAATCCAATGATCCAAATCTTACCAAATTTGATTTGTGAGCTTAGTATAACATGATAAAACTAGTGGTATGCTGACTTGGTAAAAAAAGTTGAAAAGTAGGGCAGATGTAAATAAGCGGGATTATTTACATCTACCTTCTGGCAAATATTTGTATTTTTTTGGTCAACTGAGCATGTACACTTGTTTATCACATCAATATAAGGCTATAAGTCAAGTTTCATTGAGTTTAAACATTTTTTCACCCAATTTACACTCAAGTTCTTGAAAGTCAATATAGAATTTAGTTTTTACCCCTGTTTTGGTCAATTTGGTGATCCAAATTCCATGGGCCTGTAAAAATGTTGTTTGTACACATGCATAGAGTCTATGGTATCAACCTTGGTCAGTTTTGAGCTAAAAGTAAATAATTGCGATTTATTACTTTAGGCCCAAAATGAACACTTTTTAAAACTTTTTTTTGAGAGTAGCAACAATTAGAGAAGTTACTTTTGTGAACTTACTTTGTGAGCATAGCGGGTGAACTTAGTTGATGGTAGCAACATATACACATAGCATCTAGTTAACTTGGCACGAAAAATACTTTTGAAAGAGAGAGAGTTTAGAGAACATGTCAACAGTTGAGGACTAGATTTATGTTGAGCCAGTGCCCCCTCCAATAGGCATTGTATTATAATTTCTCCCATCAAGAGAGAGTTGTTACAATACAATCTTTGTGCTCCTTTTGACCTAGGTGATGCAATGAAGATGGAATGTTTCATGCATATCATGAGCATAATATGAACTTTGTGGAAAGAGTAAACTATCCCAAACCTCAGTCCCAAGACCTCAAACACCTTCAAAGGCGGAGAAAGCTAGCAAGGAATGAGGGTAGGGAAGAGGACAAAGAAACATTTCATATGAGAAAGAATTAGTTCATCACTTATCATCACTCTTCTTGCTAGCATACATAATAACATAGTAATGAACATGGAGAAAATGGAAAACTTAAGCATTGAAGCATGGCATAGTTGGGTTTTCATTCCATAGCCAAGAGTGTTGGTGTAGGATCTCAACTTGTCAACTTGCTTGGAGAAGGAGATGGAGCTCTTGCACTTTGCACTTCACACAATGAGAGTGTGTGTGGGACAATATATCCCTCAAGAAACCCCCTAGATTGCTTTGGTCGACCCCCCCTTGTTGCTCATGCTTGACCGCTCCAAGCCTAGACAATCACAAGCAAGAGCCATACCGAGCAAGCATGCTAGTCTTGGGACATTGAGTGTCCCCCATTCGCTTTTGAGAGAGAGGACTCGATAAATGAAAAATTTATTAATTAAATCTACTTAATCATCATTGGACCCCTTGGGAGGCCAACCAATAGGATTTGGACACTCCTTGAGGGTAACCTAGCTAGGGGCTTGACATGTGTCCTACTTGCCTCTTGGGCAAGGGGTGCCCTTTGGGAGAGAGAGTGGTCAAGAAACCACCCCCTCTTCTTGCATGGCTCACCCCCTTGCTCCTTGTAGGGATATGCTTTGACTTTTGTCACACCTCAAGACCCTCAACCTTGGCCCTAGTTATCACCACAAGCACAACCCTTAAGCCCCTCAAGCTTGGGTTGGGTTCCCACCTCAAATAAAACCCTAGCATCTCAAGAATGACAAGCACCTCAAGCATCTATCATCAAGCACTTCAAGCATGACAAGCACCACAATCTTGGGTCCGGCTCCCACATCAAGATTAGCCCTAGCTTACCTAAGTTCAAAGGATGTTTAACACTAAGTATTGGAGGTATTTAATGAAGCTAACTGTAAGGTCTTTTAAGATCCAATGGTTAGCCTTGCTCTTTGACATACCATTTCTCATTTGGACCTCTTTACCATTTGGCCTGTATTGAGACAGATTTGTAAGCACATGTCTATATTCTAGCCCTTGTTCCCGTTTATTCTCCCACATTAAATGATCAATTTAATATGAGAAAATCATTTGCGCTAGTTAGATATTAGATTTTATGATATTACCTCTCTCTTGAAATCATATTCGTCCTCGACTATGAGGTAGAAGAGATAAAGCCTTTCTTAGCAGGTAGAGGGTCGCTTTTTACCCTACAGCATCTTTCCAAGATAGATGACTAATCCATACGGTGCTTGGGAGACATAGCTACCAGAAGAATGTCTTCTCTTTAGTCGATTTCATTCTGCCAAGTAGAGTGATAAGCTCTACTTCTTGTTTGAGAGATGTCATCATCACAAACATGATTCTAAGCATGCATACTATTTAAATTTGTGCACAGTAAAAAGGGATAAATAGTCTTATGAGACAAAAACATTGGTTATTCAAAATAAATTTGTACATTTGCTTACTCTAATGTAGCTTCGTAAGAAGTGACAAGGTGTTTAAAAATATAAAGCTGTATTCCTTGCATCCATCTAGCATCTTCAAAAGGACAATTTTTGAACTTAATAAGATACCGTCGGATAATCTTTACCATGCCATGTCGTAGTACCTTGTCTTCATGCCGAAGAATAGCTTTGGGTTGTAGCAGCTCTTCTTGATCTTCAATTTTAGGAGGGTCTTCAATAATTGGCTCATTTGGTGGATCTCCTTTGTAGGGCTTAAGTAGGATCACATGAAAATCATTGTGTATGAGCCAATGGCTAGGCAACTTGAGTTGATAATCCTTTTCATTGATGGGCTTCAAGATTTGTAAAGGACCATAGTATCATTTTTCTAGCTTGGCATAATACTTTGGATGGCCCGTAGGAATTTTGTCTGTCATTTGTCTCACTCGAGCCTTACGAAACTTATGTAAGACCCAATCATTTTATTTCAATGTTAAGGCCCTTCTGTGCATGTCAGCAACAACTTTTTTCTTTTGTCGAGAGATGGATATAGCCTCCTTAATCTTTTGAAAAGATTCTTGTAGGTCACGGCTATACTCATCGGCAACGAAGATCTTTCCATGTACTTTAAGTAGCAAGGGATTTCTAGGTCTTGCCTCAACTATTTCAAAAGGTACTTTTCCCGTAGAAGTATGTCTAGTATTATTGTAGGAATACTCTACAAGAGGTAAGTACTTTTCGCATTGTGAGTGTTGATCTACTTATGTAACATAGCTCTTTAGTAGATCGAGTATTGTAAGATTGGCTATCTCACTTTGGACATCCATTTGTGGGTGATAGGCCAACGAGAAATTCAATCTTGTTCCTAGATTTTCAAAGAGACCTTTCCAAAAATTATTGTTCATTCTAGGATCTCTATCTGACACGATGGATGTTGGAAATCCGTGGTGTTTGAAACTCTGTGATATGAATAGAGTTTCCGTTTGGTGTGCCTTGATAGTCGTTTTGACAGGAATAAAGTGTGCTTGCTTGCTAAACTTGTCGACTATTGTCCATATTCTCGTATTCCCATGGATAGACTTGGCTAATCCAAAGATGAAATCCATGGATATACTCTTCCATGGTTAATTTGGGATAGGCAATGACTGGAGTAATCCAGGTTGCTTCCTTCTATCATACTTGGTCTTTTGGCATACTACACATTTTGAAACATACTCTTGTATGTCCACTTTCATGGTAGGCCAATAGAAGGATGTTTCTACTCCTCAGAGAGTAGGATGCTTTTATTACCTCTAACTTCGGTGGATCCATATGAATACCATCTTGAGAGATAATATGACCTAAGTATTGGATCTCTTGAAGGAAAAAATCACTTTTCTTTTGGTTGAGAAAAAGCTTGTTCTCCCTCCATGCTTGAACAATCACTTTGAGATGTTGCTTGTGCTCCTCCAAGGACTTGGAGTAGATGATGACATCATCAAAGAACACTCCAATGAATTTGCGGTAGGGTCTAAATATTTTCTCCATTAGACAATTGAATGTAGCTGGTGTATTAGTCAAGCCAAAAGGCATGAGTATATATTCATAAAGGCCAAACCTTGTACAAAATGCAATCTTTAGAATATCTTCATCCACTATCCTTATTTGATGATAGCCACTTTTAAGGTCAATCCTACTGGAGTAGGTAGAGCCTTGTAGCTTATCAAATAGATATTCTATCGACGGCACGGGAAATTTATTTTTGCTAGTGATATGGTTTAGTGCTCAAACACACATACGCTATGTACCATCTTTCTTTTGCACTAAAAGTACTGGAGAACAAAAGCGAGAGGTCTTAGGCCTCACCATGCTTTTTGTCTTGGCTGGTCCATTAGTCAAGCCAAAAGGCATGACTAGATATTCATAAAGACCAAACGTTGTACAAAATGTAGTCTTTAGAATATCTTCATCCACTATCCTTATTTAATGATATCCACTTTTAAGGTCAATCCTACTGAAGTAGGTAGCACCTTGTATCTTATCAAACAGATCTTCTACCCGAGGCAAGGATTTTTTTTTTTTGATAGTGATATTGTTTATTGCTCGATAGTCCACACACATACGATATGTACCATATTTCTTTTAGACTAAAATGACTAGAACAAAAGCTAGATGATCTAGGCCTCACCATCCCTTTGTCAATCAATTCTTAAACTTGCCTCATGATCTCCTCTTGTTGAGCTTGAGAAACTCAACAAGGAGGCTTGTTAGGCACTAAGCTTCCTAGAAGGAGCTCAATGTAATGGTCATCATCCTCCCATTTTCGAGGTAAGTCTATAGGGATACCATCAATGAACCGATTTTGGAATCCTTTTAGAAATTTATACAAGTCTTAATCTTCTTGATTCCTACCATTTACATTTAATGAAATATTAAGATCTTCTAGGGACTCTTTGAGAAAAACCATGTACGCAAAATCTGAGCTCTTCATTGATTTATCAAAAGCAAGAGGATTTACAAGTGGTATAATATGGCCACATTCACTTGCATCTATATATATGTTCTTTCCCCTTTAGGTGAAGTAGATTCTCCTTTCAAGGAACTTCATGCTGATAGCCATGCAGTAAAACCATGAATCCCCTAGGATAGCATCCTCATATTGGAGAGGGGACATGAAAAAGTCTTCTTTGTTGAAATAGCTTTGGACATGAAGCCTCAACTTCCCAATCAAGGGAGTAATTGAGGCTTGTTGTCCCTTGAAAGTTGTGTCAACCGTTACAATATCTCCCATCTCAAAAGCTTCAATGCCCAACTTGGTGGCCAACTCCCTTGATATGAAGTTGTGAGTAGAGCCAATGTCAAACATGATGAAGGTATCCTGCTCTACCTTTCCCCAAGCATAGGAGAGAGGTGATTTTTTGCAATGAGAATCCTCTTTTGGAGCTTTGATGGTGGAAGCCCTAGGAGTCTCATCGTGAGAATTTTTCTTGGTGCAAGAACGATAGCCATGTCCTTGCTTCCCACACTTAAAACACTTATGGTCATTGCAGCTTCAAGAGATTCAGGGGAGAGTTTGTTTTTGCCTTTGTAAACTCCCTTCTCCTTGGACCGGTTGTTGTTGTTGTTGTTGTTGGAAGTGCCTTGGGAACAATTTTGGGCATTGGTTTTCCATGGGCTTGACATTCCATCTAGCCCCTTATTGGAAATTGATGCGTGAAGCAACCATGGTGTGATGGATTACTTTGGTGATAGAACCAGGCCATTGAGAGTTGACCAATGGGGCCGTCTCTTCAACTAATCCTGCACAAAATTGTTGCTTTTTCTCGACAAACTCTATCTTTTGGAAGAGAGTAGCCTTGAGATGTAAATCCCAAAAATTGTCTACATGTGACCTTCGCCATGAAGAGTATGTTTTGCAATTCCCTCCCCTCTTGTATTGTCTAGGAGAACAGACATAGCTTTTGTCAAAATAAGAGGAAGAAGGAGAAGAGGGTGACCTCTTTCTTGCCTTTTTCTTCCTTTGTTTCCTCTCTTTCCTTTTTGAGTGACAAGGAGAAAGATTGTGTGTTGATCCTTTTCTCTTGGGAGGAGTTGGCGATCGCCTCTCTTCTTGGAGACACATCTTCAGATGAAATTAAATTTCATTCCTTTCTTGCTCTTTGGATTCCTCCTCTTGTATGAGAGAGAGTCTTCTTTTGGGGTATCTTCAAGAGGCCTCCTAAGCTCTCTCTCCTCCCATAAGCGTGAAGTTGTTGAGTAACTTTGGCTTGTAAAGCAGGGCTCCTCATAGCTTGCTGCAACCTAGTAACAAGATAATTGACAAACATGAGGGCATCATCATTAGCACCTTCATGTGCAAAAGCAAAGCTATCAATGTTCATTCTACTCTCTTAGCTATTGTCAGCCATGTTAACAAAATTTGTGTACCTACTTAGTGTATGGTTTGGCAATTCAAAAGTTTATTTGCCACTCCTCTTAGCCTTTGAAAATTGACACTTAAGTATCTACACCCACGACTCAATGTGGTTAATTATAGAGAGTAGTGGAGTGGGTCTAATATTGCAGAAATGACGAGGGCTAGCTCCTTTCAGACTTCTTATGGCTCAATAATGATCAAGCCGTAGGGAAGTCTAAAAGGACCCCATTATTAAGTCCAAAGCTTTTGAGGTGTGCACCATATCCCACGTTATGAGCTCAAAAAAACCGATAATAGATTCCAATCCCAATCACCCTACTATAAGTATCAAAATCAGCAATTTATAGGCTACTTAAGGACCTCTCTTCTTAAGCAAGCAAACACAAAGCAAATGCTCTGATACCAATGTAACAAAAATGGCCTATTAACTTTGAGAGTAGCGAAAATTAGAGAAGGTACTTCTGTAAAATTACTTTGTGAGCATAGTGGATGAACTTAATTGATGGTAGCAACATATACATAGCATTTAGTTAACTTGGAATGTGTTGACTGAGATATTGCCGAGTCGGATATATGCTAAGTCTGATTATTTGATGACTCTGATTCTAATATTTGGTCAACTAGATATTTGTTGAGTCTGATTATGGATTGAGTCGGATTTGTGCTGAGTCTGATTTACTATTGAGCCATATATTTTTGAGTCAGATGCTGAGTCTGATATTTTCTCGGTCAAAATATTGTTGGGTTGGAACATTGCTCGGTTGGATTTTGCTAAGTCTGATATTTTATGCCAAGAACATTTTCGGGTTGGACAGTTATAACCATCAGTTGGTACTTGTATTGGGATGAGTTTTGAGTAGGGGGATGCGAGAGAACCTTTAGCCATGGTGTTCGTTGTTGTGTCTGATTTTTCTCTATGTTCTGTTTGCTGACTCTGATCATGGAGTGGGTGTCTATTCTCTATTTGAGAGCATGTGCAAGAGAGAGATTTATGTGTTGTTTGAACCCCAACAACATGAGCAATAATTTTTCAAGAGAGAGAGTTTAGAGAACACAACAACAATTGAGGATCGGATTTATGTGGATTTGGTCCCCACTTAAATAGGCATGTGTATTATAGTTTCTCCCATCAAGAGAGACTTATTACAATACAATCTTTGTGTTCCTTGTGACCTAGGTGATGCAATAAAGATGGAAAACTTCATGCATGACGAGCATAATATAAACTTTGTGGAAAGAATTAACTATCCCAAGCCTCACTCCCAAGACTTCAAACACCTTCGAAGGTGGAGAGAGCTAGCTGAGAATGAGGGTAGGGAAGAGGAAGAAGAAACATTTCATAGGAGAAAGAATTAGTTCCTCACTTATCATCATTTTCTTGCTATAATACATAATAGAATATTAATGAACATGTAGAAAATGGAAAGCTTAAGCATTGAAGCATGGCTCTTGATTGGATTTTTGTTCCATAGCCAAGAGTGTTGGTGCAGGCTCTCAACTTCTCAACTTGCTTGGAGAAGGGGATAGAGCTCTTGCAGTTTGCACTTCACACAATGAGAATGTGTGTGAATGTGTGTGGGAGAGTATACCCCTCAAGAAACCCCCTAGCTTGCTTTGGTCACACCCCCCTTAAAGCTCATGCTTGAAGCTCATTGGACCCATCGAGGCCCAGACAACAATACCAAGCAAGCATGCTAGTCGTGGGACAAGTGTCCCCCTTTCTCTTTTCAAAGAGAGGACTTGATAAATGAAAAAGATATTAATTAATTCTACTTAATTATCATTGGACCCCTTGGGATGCCAACCAATAGGCTTTGGACACTCCTTGAGGGTAACCTAGCTAGGGGGTTGACATGTGTCCTACTTGCCTCTTGGGAAAGGGGTGCCCTTTGGGAGAGAGAGTGGTCAAGCAATCACCCCCTCTTATTGCATGGATTGACCCCTTCTTGTAGGGATATGATTTCAATTTTGTGAGACCTCAAGCCCCTCAACCTTGGCCCCAATTCTCACCACAAGCACAACTCTTAAGCCCCTCAAGCTTGAGTTGGGTTCCCACCTCAAGTACAACCCTAGCATGACAAGCACCTCAAGCATCAAGAACTTCAAGAATCTCAATCATCAAGCACTTCAAGAATATCAAGCATCTCAATCATTAGGTATGACAAGCACCTCAAGCTTGGGCCCGGTTCCCACCTCAAGCTTAGCCCTAGCTTACCTAAGGTCAAAGGACTTTTAACACTAACTATTGGAGGTCTTTACTGAAGCTAACCCTATAATATTTTAAGCTCCATTGGTTAGCCTTTATCTTTGACATACCATTTCTCATTTGGACTCTTTACCATTGGCCCCGTATTGAGATAGATTTGCAAGCACATGTCTATATTCTAACCCTTGTTTCCATTTATTCTCCCACATTAAATGATCAGTTTAATATGAGAAAATCATTTGGGTTAGGTAGATATTAGATTTTATGATATTACCTATCTCTTGAAATCATAGTCATCCTCAACCATGAGGTAGAAGAGATAAATCCTTAGTCATTAATCAATCTTGATTAGCAGGTAGAGAATCCCTTTTTACCATACGAATCTTTCCAAGATAGATGAACAATCCATTTGGTTCTTGGGAGACATAGCTACCGCAAGAATGTCTTCTCTTTAGTCCATTTCATTCTTCCAAGTAGAGTGATAAAATCTACTTGGTGTTTGAGAGATGTCCTCATTGCATAACCATCCTACAAGGGGAATGGTTCCTCTTTCTTCCCCAAAGCAAGGGTTGAAATTATGTCTCCAAAGTCAGGGTCAGTAGCATACTCATTTATCATAGAAGATAGATCATTGTGAGTTGCTATAAACACCACATTGACTTTTGGTCGTCCTCGTGAAAGTGTGCTTACCAGCAATGTGAGCAATATGGAAATTAAATTGCAAAATAAAATTTACCCACCTCATTTGTTTGTTGGAAAGTTTGGTTTGCATCATGAAGTACTTGAGGGTTTGGTGGTCTCTTCATAGAATGAATGGAGTCCCCAATACATAGTGCTTCCGTGTGTCTAGGGCATGTATTTTCTCATAAATTTCAAAGACTACCTCATCCGTATTGACCGTTTGGCTCTCATATGCTATGGCATGCCCTTCTTAAAGCAAGATTTCTCCAAGGCAATATCCATAAGCATCACATTGGACCTCAAATGGCTTTGAGAGATCCAGAAGCATGAGGATTGGTTGGGAGGTAAGCTTCTCTTTGAGCTTGTCAAAATCATTTTCTCCTTAGCAGTCCATAAATACTTAACGTTCTTCTTTGTTAAGTCATGTAAGGGTCCTTCTATTTGAGAAAATTTTGCTATGAAGCGTCTATAGTATGCACACATACCAATAAATCTTCTTAGCTCATGTAGACTCCTTGGATTAGTCCATGCTTTTATTACCTCTAATTTTGATGGATCCATACAAATGCCATCTTGAGAGGTAATATGACCTAAGTTATTGATTCTCTTGAAGCAAAAATTCTCTTTTCTTTTGGTTGAGAAAAAGCTTGTTCTCCCTCAATGCTTGAAAAATAATTTGGAAATGTTTCTTGTGTTCCTCTAAGGACTTGGAGTAGATGATGATATCATTAACACTAGGTTGGTAACCTAATAGGACATAAAAGTGTCCTTTCAGGGTTTTGAATAAAACCTCCAAAACCATAGTAGATCCACTCATTTTGTAAAATCCTTTCATGAGGTTATAGTTCAAGGACTACTACAAATGGAAAAAATAAGAAACTTGTAAAATTTCTCATCTTTTGGTCACACCAAGCCTCCAAAGTTGATGGACCAGTACATTTTCATGAAAACAGTCATTTCTTACGTTTTGTTGCATAAAAATAAGATTAGGGATTTTTGTAGGACTTGAGATAAATTCCCTAGTTAAATTCAATGGGTTGGTGATCAGAACATATGATTTCTTCTCACTCACTATTTTTTTTTTTGCCAAAAGAAATAGGTACAAAAAAGTTGAATTTTTACCATTCTGCAAACCTATCATCAAAGTTTCTATAGCCACGCTCAATACAAATAATATATGCATGTTTTCTTAGTTCCCTATTGTCCTTTAGATTCATAAGGAGCCATGGATCATGTCAAAAGAATAATACATCTCTTACCAAGGGGAACCTTGGGGACAAAGATGAAGTGCTAAATACAGCAAACATGAAAAAACTGGGTTCAACATTATGGGTTGTGGAATCCCATAGAAACTATTCAATATCTAGCAAAATTTGATCCTCATGACTAGATATGGTTACTACCTACAAAATGCATGTAGTTGTCACAAGAAACTAACAATATTGAAAAAGCTATACTTGATATACTAGAATGTTTCGTTTTCTTCTATAATTGAAAAAATCAACCATCATTGTCTACTATGCAAAATAGGGTATTAGGTGTCCTAAAACTCAAGGAATATTAGCTTTATGTTACAATATGCGACATAGAAAATCAAAACTACATTTGGATATTATGAAAGCCACCAAAAAAAATCATAGAAGAGCTAAAATTGGCTTAAAAACAGGATTTGAGAATTTTTGTAATTTGGTCATAACTTACAACTTTAACATTTATTTCTCCCTAGAAGCATTAGGACATGTTGAGGACTACTAAAGATAGTTCTCTAGCATTTTAGACCTCACAAACATGAATTCTAGAGTGGTATAGTTGCAAAAAGTTGAAAAAGACAAAAACAGGACCCGTTTTTTCACACAGTTTAGGTTGTGAAATGTTGTGCAAGGACAAGGTTAAAGATGGAATTGATATTCCAAAAAAATGTCAAGTTTTTTTCAGCTCATGAGACAACTTTCTAGATAGATAGCACCTCAAAATCCATTTTGAAACTCTTGACATAATTCAAGGAAAATGGTCACTTAACAGGACATAAAAATGTCCCAGGACATAAAAGTGTCCCATTACCAACCTAGTGTTAAAGAACACTCCAGTGAATCTGCATTAGGGTCTAAAGATTTTATCCATTAGACACTTGAACATGGCTAGTGCATTAGTCAAGCCAAAAGACATGACTAGGTATTGATAAAGGCCAAACATTGTACAAAACACGGTCTTTAGAATATCTTCATCCACTATCCTTATTTGATGATAGCCACTTTTAAGGTCAATCTTATTGAAGGTAGGTAGAGTCTTGTAGTTTATCAAATAGATCATCTACCCTGAGGCACAGGAAATTTGTTTTTGATAGTGAGATGGTTTAGTTCTCGATAGTCCACACACATACGGTATGTACCATCTTTCTTTTCCACTAAAAGGACCGGAGAACAAAAGGGAGAGGAGATAGGCCTCACCATCCCTTTGTCAACCAATTCTAGTACTTGCCTCATGATCTCCTCTTGTTGAGCTTGAGAAACTTGATAAGGAGGCTTGTTAGGTGGTGAGCTTCCTCAAAGGAGCTCAATGCGATGGTCATCATCCCCTAGTTTTGGAGGTAAGTCCATAGGGATATCATCAATGAACACATCTTGGAATCCTTTTAGAAAATTAGACAAGTCTAACTCTTCCTGATTCCTACTGTTTACATTTGATGAAACATTAGGATCCTTTAGGGACTCTTCCAGAAAAATCATGTATAGAAAAATTGAGCTCTTCATTGATTTATCAAAAGCAGGAGGATTTACGAGTTATATAGCACAACCATATTCACTAGCATATATATACATGTTCTCTCCCCTATAGGTAAAGTAGATTCTTCTTTTAGGAAACTTCATGTTGGCAGCCATGCAATCAGACCATGGCACCCCAAGGATAGCATCCTCATTTTGGAGAGGAGAGATGAAAAAGTCTTCTTTGTCGACATAGCTTTGGACATGAAGCCTCAACTTCCAAATCAAGAGATTAACGGAGGCTTGCTGTCCCTTGAAAGCTATGTGAGCCGTTACAATATATCCTATCTCGAAAGTTGTGTGAGCCATTACAATATCTCCCATCTATTGATATGAAGTTGTGAGGATAGCTAGGGTCAAACATGATGAAGGCATCATGCTCCCTTACCTTTCCCCAAGAATAGGAGAGAGGTGATCCTTTGCAAAGAGCATCTTGTTTTGGAGCTTTGATGGTGGAAACCCTAGGAGTCTCATCATGAGCATTTTTATTGGGACAAGAACAATAGCCATGTCCTTGTACCCCACACTTAAAACACTTATGGTCCTTGCAAAAAGCTTCAAGCTCTTCAAGAGAGAGTTTGTTTTTTCCTTTGTAAACTCCCTTCTCCTTGGACCAATTGTTGTTTTTGGAAGTGCCTTAGGAAGAATTTTGGGCATTGGTTTTCCACTTTGCATCATTTTTTTCTTTGTTTTTCATGGGCTTGACATTCTATCTAGCCCCTTGTTGGAAATTGATGCGTGAAGCAACAAGGTGTGATCGATTACTTCGGTGATAGAACGAGGCCATTGAGAGTTGACATATTCGGCCATCTCTTCAGCTAATCCTCCACAGAATTGTTGCTTTTTCTTGATGAACTCTATCTTTTGGAAGAGAGTAGCCTTGAGATATAAATCCCAAAACTTGTCTACATATTTGTGGATAGACTCATGAAAGAGAAGCTTCAAAATGCACCATTCAGTTAGCACTTTGTCCTTTGCATCGCTTGCAAGGAACTGCTTTATGATGGAAACTCGTAGAGTTTTCCATGTCTTTGGGGCTTCGTCACTTCCACAAAGGCTAGCCCACCATTGACAAGCCAATTTTTGGAAGTGCATAGCTACATGGCATACTCTTATTAGGACTTTGTGAAGCCCTCATCTTCTAAGGCCACATCAAATTACTGGATGAAGGACAATAATTTGTCAGTGGCATCAAAAGTGTCATCATAGGTAATAAAATACATATTCTTTCCTACATCTTTGAAATTCTTAATATTTTGTGACCTTTGCCATGTAGGGTATGTTTTGCGATGTCCTCCCCTCTTGTATTCTCTAAGAGAATAGACATAGCTTTTGTCGAAAGAAGAAGGAGAAGAGGGTGACCTTATTCTTACCCTTTTCTTCCTTTGTTTCCTCTCTTTCCTTTCAAAAAGACGAGGATGGATGTTACTTTCATGAGTCCACCCCAACATCTTATAAGAAATCAAAGTTTTTGGGTTCCAGGGGTAGTATGGTTGCAAGGCTAAAACTTAAAGAAATTGGCAAAAGGCCATCGCCAGGAGTGGAGCCTGCAGCTTAATTTGACTCAACATGGAGAAACTTACCAGTTACAGACATAATAAGGATTGACAGATTGCGATCTCTTTCTTGACTCTTGGGTGGTGGTGCATGGCCGTTCTTAGTTGGTGGAGTGATTTGTCTGGTTAATTCCGTTAAGACCAAAGGACTCTGTGTTGATCTTTTCCTCTTGGGAGGAGTTTGTGATCATCTAGACCGTCGACTTCGTGGAGCTACATCTTTAGAAGAGCTGAAAGTTTCATTACTTTCCTGCTCTTTGGATTCCTATTCTTGTATGGGAGAGAGTCTTCTTTTTGGGTTCTCTTAAAGAGGCCTCCTAAGCTCTATGTCCTCTTGGAGAGGAAGGGAAATCTCAAAAGTGCAAAGTTGTTGAGTGACTTTGGCTTGCAAATCAGGGTTGCCCATAGCTTGCTACAACATAGTAACAAGATAATTGACAAACATGGGGGCATCATCATTAGCACCTTCATGTGCGATATCAAATCTATCAATGTTCATTCTCTTCTCTTGGTTATTGTCAACCATGTTAGCAAAATTTGTGTACTTACTTAGTGTATGGTTTGGCAATTCAAAACCTTAGTTGCCACTCTTCTTAGCTTTTGAAAATTGGCACTTAAGTATCTACACCCATGGCTTGAAGTAGTTAATTATAGAGAGTAGTGGAGTGGGTATAATATTGCAGAATTGTGGAGGGCTAGGTCCTTTTGAACTTCTTATGGCTCAATAATGGTAAAGACATAGGAAAGTCTAGAAATACCCCGAGGTGTGAACCATATCCCACATGGTGGACTCAACAAAACTGATAATAGATCCCACTCCCACTTACCCTAATATAACTAATAGAATCAACCATTTATAGGCTACTTAAGGACTTCTCTTCTTAAGCAAGAAAAGAGAAACCAAATTCTCTGATACTAATGTAATGGAAATGGCCAATTAACTTTGAGATTAGCGGAAATCAGAGAAGGTACTTTTGTGAAATTACTTTGTGAGCACAGTGGGTGACTCTTAATTGATGGTAGCAATGTATACATAGCATTTAGTTAACTTGGCATGAACAATAATTTTGCAAGAGAAAGAGAGTTTATAGAACACAACAACAGTTGAGGACCAGATTTATGTGGAGCCGGCTCCCCCTCAAATAGGCATTTGTATTATAGTTTCTCCCATCAAAAGAGACTTGTTACAATACAGTGTTTGTGCTCCTTGTGACCTAGGTGATGCAATGCAGATGGAAAGCTTCATGCATCACGAGCATAACATACACTTTGTGGAAAGCATTAACTATCCCAAGCCTCAGTCCCAAGACCTCAAACACCTTTGAAGGTGGAGAGAGCTAGTAGGTAATGAGGGTAGGGAAGAGGAAGAAGAAACATTTCATAGGAGAAAGAATTAGTTCCTCACTATCATCACTCTTCTTGATAGCATACATAATAGAATAGTAATGAAGATGGAGAAGCTGGAAAGCGTAAGCATTGAAGCATAGATCTTGGTTGGATTTGCATTCCATAGTCAATAGTGCTGGTGTAGGCTCACAACTTCTTGACATGCCTAGAGAAGGTGATGGAGCTCTTGCACGTTGCACTTCACACAATGAGAGTGTGTGTGAGTGTGTGTGGGAGAGTATACCCCTCAAGAAACCCCTAGCTTGATTTGATGGACCCCCCTTGTAGCTCATGCTTGAAGCTCATTGGACCCCTCCAGGCCTATCCAATCACAAGTAGGAGTCGTATTAAGCAAGTATGCTAGTCTTGGGAAAAGTGTCACCCTTTCCCTTTTGAGAGAGAGGACTTGATAAATGCAGAATCTATTAATTACATCTACTATATTATTATTGGACCCCTTGGAAATCCAACCTAAAGGCTTTGGACACTCCTTGAGGGTAACATAGCTAGGGGCTTGACACGTGTTCTACTTGCCTCTTGGGAAAGGGGTGCCCTTTGGGAGAGAGAGTGGTCAAGCAACCACCCCCCCTTATTCCACGGCTCACCCTCTCCTTGTAGGGATATTGTTTGACTTTTGTGACACCTCAAGCCCCTCAACCTTGCACCTAGTTCTCACCACAAGCACAACCCTTAAGCAAGATTGGGTTGGGTTCCCACCTCAAGTACAACCCTAGCATCTCAATCATGACAAGAAACTCAAGCATCTCAATCATCAATCACTTCAAGCATCCCAATCATTGGGCAGGAGAAGCATCTCAAGCTTGGGCCGGCTTCCCACCTCAATCTAGCCCTAGCTTACCTAAGGTCAAAGGACTTTTAACACTAACTATTGGAGGTCATTAATGAAGCTAACCCTAAGTTTTTTTAAGCTCCATTGGTTAGCCTTTCTCTTTGACATACCATTTCTCATTTGGACACCTTTACCATTGGCCCCGTATTGAGATAGATCTCTAAGGACATGTCTATATTCTAACCCTTGTTCCCATTTATTGTCCCCACATTAAATGATTAGTTTAATATGAGAAAATTATTTGGGTTGGTTAGGTATTAGATTTGATGACATATATATTGTATACTACATATAGTATATATGTAGCATACTCCAGATAGTATTATATACTACTTACTACAAATTACTGGTTTTTTATAAACTAAAAACTATATAATATGTCTTTTGTAGATAATGGAACCAAAGAAAGATAGTAGGAAAATAAAACCTCTAGTATCTCCTTTTAGAAACCCTCAAGTGAGCATGAAACTAAGGTCGGCTGTATACAAAAGGGAACTATCGATCAGAAGGCATCATCACGAGTCTAACATTTGGACACTCCACCCAATAAAATAACAAGATTCTCAAAAGGTGTGTTTTAATTGATGATGAGGATCAATCTAATAAAGACTCCAACAATGTCAAAGATGATGTAGAGATCAGAAGTAAATTATGAGTGTATGTTATAATTTTATGTCGTAGTATAGTTTGTATTATAAATTCTTCAATGCTAGATGGTTAAATTTGATGGACGTTTTTTTGTGTCAAGAAATTTGGGTAATAAATAACCATGTGGGAGATTAAGAAAGGGTGAGCCATTTTTTATATTCATACCATTGATAGTTGCTAGAGAAAATATTAAGTATTGTTTTTGTTTATGTTGGAGAAATGGTCCTTACATTTCATGTGAGAGCTCTATATAGGAGGATGTGTGGTTTTTTTTTAAAGAGTTTTCTCCATACAAAGGAGACTCTGGCAATTTTTTTGTAAATTAAATAGTTTAGACTATCTAATGCTAATTGCATATGTTTTTGGACAATTAAATGTTTTGTTTCTCTATGCAGAGATCAATGTTCACATTGAAGATCCTCATGAAAATGAAGACGATAGTAATCAAGAAGGGGATGATGAGAATAATAATTCCAAACACCTAGGCAAGAAAATTTCTCTTGGCTTGATGAAAGATGTTCTAAGTCAGCTTTATGTCAAGAAGAAGACATTGCCTCCTCATGTTCCACTTTGTCGATTCATGATGCATGAGGCTATTAGGTTTGATAGAGATTATGTAGAGTGTCTTATTTACTCAATTGATTTTGCTGGGTATTTAGAAATTATGGGGAATTTTCTTGTGTTGGTTGGGGATTCTAGAGGAGATACCATTCTCATGACCGCAGTGGATTTCAAGGAATGGGGACGAGTTTGGCGGGAAAGAAATGTTGAGTTTGAGAGAGCACTTGGAATAGAGTTGCAGGAGCTCAAAGGAAAAAAGTTTCTGGTATGTGATGGAAACCATAGGTTAAAAACTTGGTGGAAGAGAATAAAAGATAGTGAGATCTTTCACCTTTTTCACTCTTTTGTTGTAAAGCTTTGTTTTTACAGATGATGATTATTTTTTTCTTGTTATAGAGTACTTGGACAATGGTCAATACCATGTTAGTGTTTGTTACCAATTCCTTGAGGTTTTTCTTCTTGCACTTGACACTTCCAATGTGTAATTTTGTTAATCGCATGTTAAACCTCATTTCTTTGCAAACAATTATTGTGTTCAACTCTTTGTTTTCTTTTTTTTTTTGAGCATTTTTAGGGCACATGTCATGCAAAAAATCACTCATGAAGTTTATATGTTTCAAAGATTTGGCATGGAAAATAAAGAGTAAATCCTTCAAAAATTGACACCCAATATGAGAAAATGGGCTAGGGTGGAGATGATTGTGGATGCAAGGTATTACCATGGTGTTGCACCATGGTACAACACTCCATGAGGATTTATATCTCAACTTGTGTGGAAGGTGATACCTACTCTACATGTTGGGTAATTAAGGTAAAATTTTATTATGGTTTCAATAAAGGGTTTTGTATTAGGATGAGTTCACTGCATTTAAGTCCAAACAAAGATCAAAGCTAGATGCACTTGGACTAAATGATATTGAGAAGAAGAAGATATTGGACAAGGCCAGAAAGGTAGAAGATGAATAGTTGAAAGATAGGGATACAAGTACCTATCAATCACCAATCCTCTTAATGGTGATAAGTTCTTCAAGTTGCTTTTCAACATTAAATGGGATGAACCTGGGATGCTAAAGATCACTAGAGATAAGCTCTATTGTTTGACAAGATCTAAAATCACTCCTGAGAGGTATTGAAGCTATTAGTTTCTGAACCTGGGATGCTAAAGATCACTAGAGATCAGCTCTATTGTTTGACAAGCTCTAAAATCACTCCTGAGAGGTATTGAAGCTATTAGTTTCTCATTTGTAATTGTGTTAGTTCGATTTAGTTTTCCTATATGATTAGGTGATATGTTTTTCTTATCTATTTTAGAAAGAATATAATTTTGCACCTCATGAGCCTCAGTAAGTCAAAGGATCCACAATATCTTCATTTTGGTGACTACAAGCTTTTTAGAAGCTACATGAAAAAGGAGACTTATTGGGCTCACTTGCATGGGGAGGCTACACTTATCATTGAAAGGCTATAGTAAGAAGGTCCACAACTTCCAAATTCTTTTGATATATTCTTCAAGATGAGCATGAAGAATCATATTTTGTAGGTAGACATTTGACCATTGTTTTTAGTAGAATATAGATATGTTTTAATTTACACAAGATTAAGTTGAGTGTGGTTTTTGATTGTTATTATGTATGTAGGATTTTATTTATCTAATGGATGTGGTGAAGTCTTCCGACTCTAGTGAGAAGATGCTGGAGCTTGTGTTGTCAGCTAAGAGAGTGATTTATAGGTTTGCATCTTTCACTTGCACTCTTTGCAAAAAAATAGAATTTCATTTTTTGGCATTCTTTGGTGATAATGGGTCATTTTGAGAATGATAAAATATCATTTTATGTTTAAAAAAAAATCCTTAAATTCTCTGTGGAAGCCCGATATGGGGTGGATGGGTTTTTTGACAATAAGAGCGTGTACAATGTCTATGTTGACAACCCTTAAATCCCTTGTGGGAGCCCAAGATAGGGTTTATGGTTTATTTTTAAAACGTGTTCCCCATACAAAAGAGACTCTGGTGTTTTTTTTTTGGGATACATGTCATTTGTTATACCATTGCGTGTATGTGCTTTTCAATGTGAATGATGCTCTAAAAATTGTGTAGATGGGTTATGTAATGCATTGAGGCATAGGAATGGAATGAAGCCCATTATTCACTAGAGAGTGGATTAATATGCATGACAAGAATACAATGTTCTCTCCATCTTTTCTTGAAGGGAATCTGACAACATGGGAGGCCAATTTTTGTCCTTGGTGGTTGGATTATCCCCTAGGAGTTATTCCAAAGCAAGAGTTTGAATGACGAAAGAGTAAGTACCTTAATCCTTGTGGCTCTTTTCTTTTGAGAATGTGTATGTCTTACTTTAGTGCTAATTTATGTGATATGTGACATATGGTTGTTGAGTGAAGGGTTTCAAGATGAGAGTGATGAGTACTTAGAGGAGACACAAGAAGAGTCTCTCCCTCCCATTTCTCATGGAGTTGCTCAAAACACCGTTGGGAGTGGCTCTCAAGGTACTCCACCAGCAACCAATGTCCTTTAGAAGGGTAAAGGAAAAATGGAGCCTCCAAGTACATCAAGGATACCCACTCCTTCTTCAATGCCTCCCATTCTGCCATCTATGGAGCCCGGCATGCCCTCTTTGGCAAGCACTATACCCGGTTTTGGTTGTTTTGACCCTCGACGGGCATTTTTCACGGGAGAAATACCAAATGGACTCAGAAACCAACCAAATATTGTAGATTCTATCCTTGACACCCAAAATTCATTCCCACATACCCACACTCCACTCTTGACCAATTCTAGGGCGGTTTGTGCATCGTTGCATATTGGGTACTGCAAATAGACAATTATTGCTTGTGTCAAACCTCGAGGGTGGGATGAGAGTACCCACACTTCCCAGTTGCATTATTTAAAGTCTAGAAAGATCAAAAAACTTTCCTAGATCCAAAATAATCCACTTCAAACCACATCTAAGGATTTCTCTCTTGATTGGTCTCTCTCTCTCTCTCTCTCTCTCTCTCTCTCTCTCTCTCTCTCTCTTTCTTTACTATTGAGGATGTATGCAGTGGGCTTGAAAAGTTTGCCACTTGCAAAGCAGGAGATATTCAAGGTATTAAGACGGAGATGATCAAATGGACATGAAATTTCACCCATGAGTGCATGTGTGATATGTTAAACCTTTCACTTCAAATGGTATGCCTTATGATTGGAGTACTAATCGGGTCAATCCTTTGTATAAAGGAGGGTATGTAAACAATGTAAACAACTACCAGACTATAATGATTGGATCTCTTTTGTGCTGGTTGTTTGGGTGCATAATGGAGATGAAATCGAGTGATTAGGCTGAAGAGAATGACAAGCGGATTTTTGTCAATTCCATAGCACCATTGATCATCTTGTCACTCTTAGTGCTCTCATCAAGGAAATTTAGTTGAAAGGAAATCAATTGTAATGTTGTTTTGTATCCTTTAAGAAAGCCTTTAATATGATTCCACGTAACAATTTGTGGAGAAGGATGGAAGGAATCCAAGTTCCAAGTGAGTTTATGCTTGTGGTTTCTTGAATCTATGAGAAGGTGATGTGTCAATTGTGCATGGAAAGAGGAATTTCGGCAATTTTTCTAAGCACTATTGGGGTTACACAAGGACGTTTATTGTCACCAAGTCTATTTGGTATATGCATCGATCAATTGGAACAGATGTTACTTGACTTTATGCAAGAAGAAGGCATTATTTGCAATGCGGTAATCATGCTTTTCTTGTATGCGGATGATGCACAAAAGGTTATGGTTGTCCTTGAGAACTTTTTCTTGCATAGTGGGCTAATACACTTAAGGTTTTTGAGAGCTTTAAGTACCTTGGCCTTGAGGTTCCCTCCAATCACAAGTGGCATGAATGTGCTATGTGTTGTTTGGAAGCAAGAAAGAGATCAAAATATGCATTTGAGAACATGTGTAATAATGCGGGAAACGTCAAGTGTTGGGTTCTCAAGAAGTACCTTTTTGATGAATTGTTGACACCGGTTCTTATTTATGGAGTTAAAGTGTGGGGCGGGAGCATCTCAAAGTCTACTTGGAAAGAGTTTGAGAATGTCCAAAAGTGTTTTCGTACAAACCTTCTCCAAGTTAAGACACACACCATATATGATCCTACTTCTTGAGTCACGATCTCTTCCAATTGAGGTTATGGGCATGGAAAGGGTTGTGGAGCACATGATAAAGATGCATCAAAACCCCTCACATCAACTTCCTACAATTGCATGGGAAGCAAGGAAAAAAGTTCAAAATACTCATAAAAGCAATATATTGAGCACGGGATGGATGCAAGACATAAAGAAGTTGTTTGGGAGATGGAATGCATTACACTTGCTACATGATGCTTCAATTGACTCCCAAGGAACCGAAGCTTTTCTACAATGCCAATGTATTACAGCTTGGGAGAAATCCAGTGGGCCCACAATGCTTCATATATTAAACCATCCATATTGCCCCCAACTACAAAACCATGTCTTTTTATGAAAGAAGAAACCTTACTCACATACATGCTTTAGCCTATCCCCTTGTCCGTGATACACACTATCGCAGCCATTTGGCTTAGCTCCCATTCTCTTCCATGAGAGATAGGGAATTGGGGCAATGGACAAGAGTCAAATTGATTTTGAACATTATGCTCACTGCAAGTTCATGAGTCTCAGTACCACACACTACTAGAGGGCTCAACTTTTGGTCACATCCAAACTTGCTTCTCTCACATTTTCAGTCATGACTTGGACCTACATAGTTTCCTCTCCCAGTCACAGTGTGGGCTCTCCATTGCAGCTCTCATTACCACAAATATTTAGCATCAAGAGTCACTCATCAGAAATACACATACTACATCACATGTATCTTTGGTCCCTAAGGTCATATTTGACCTCCAAGGACGATAATCAAATCTCTCTCTCTCTCTCTCTCTCTCTCTCTCTCTCTCTCTCTCTCTCTATTGTATGTACCATGGCTGATGAGGTAAAGAGAAAGATCATCCTTGACAATGGTTGGATCTACCTCAAAGGAATAGGTTGGAATGTATATGAGGATCGCACTATTATGCAACAAAATGTACGTATGAGGAAAGAAGCAAGAAGGTTAAGGTATCACCTCAAGAAGAAAATCCACTTAAGGAGGATGCAAGTCCACCCAACAAATAGGGACACATGATCTATGAGACCAACTCACGCTTGCGAATAAGCTTTTGGAATTGTAACGGGTATCCATGGAATGCGGGAATTGGCATTGATGAGCTTACCAATGACTCCGATGTGATACTTCTTGTCGAAACATGGGAGCATGATGCGCAATGAATTCTTGGATTTGATAAATACAATGTGCATTCTTTGATGTGGGCCAAAAATGCAAAGCAACGAAGAGGCCAAGGAGGCGTAGCATGTATGACCAAAAAGGGTTTTAAAGATGTTTCCATTGTCAAAGAAGATAAGTATAAACGCTACTTATGGCTGAAAATCAGCCCACCAAATGGTCAAGTCATGTTTGTGGCCGGTTGCTACATTCCTCACTATGACTCCAACTTTTATGCTTGCTTGAATATGGATAGAGATCAGCCCTTTGTTGAGCTAGAGGAAGACATTGCTCATTACAAGGATCAAGGTGAAGTCATTGTTTTTGGAGACATGAATGCTCGCAAAAATATGCTACAACACGATACACAACAAGTAGACATGCCGCATGTCTCAAGAAGAATGGATGACTCATACATGTATAATCGAAGTTCTAATGATGCAAAAGAAGTGGATCACTATGGAAAGTCACTTCTACATATGTGCAATAGTACTGGAATGCTCATTGCAAATGGTGTATCTCTATGGCAAGGCACCAATGACTTTACATGTAGAAAGCACAACGGTGCTAGCGTGATTGACTATATGTTGTTCTCGGAAGCCACTCTAGAATGCATACGAAGCTTTACACTTGGTGAATGGAATCCGGAATCGGATCATAGGATGTTATGTATTGACCTCAAGTGTGGTAAACGGCCCGAGCATGTAGCCTCCAATCATGATGTGAATCATTTGTACCTACGTCTAGACTTCAAACGAGCACTTATATATGCTGATATGGTGGACCAAATGTTAAGCATGATAGAGCATCAAGAGAGCCCAACATTAGAATGCAAGTGGAAAGTTTTCAAAGAAGTAATTTTCTCTTGTGCGAAGGAATGCTTTTCGGTGAAACACATGTCTTGCAAAAGGTCTAAGAAGGGTAGCACCAAGAAGAAATGGTTTGACATGGAATGTAGTCAAGCCCGAAAACACTTGCTAAGATTGGATGCAATCAAAGACAAGGAAGTTTACTTGGAATTTTCACACACATACAAAGCACTTGTTCAAAAGAAGAGGAGAAGGTGGGAAGTCGAAAAACATCTTCTTTTAGCACAAGAGAAAGCACATACATGTGGAAAGTTTTGGCAAAATCTAAAAGGCAAGCGCGTTGAGAGCTTTGGTCACTTGACTCTTGAGGATATGTATATGCATTGTAAGAATCTCTATGAGCAACCCAATGTTGATAAGATGGAGTGTTGTAGCTCCCTTCCGTTTATGTCTCCTTTCTTTACCATTGAAGATGTATGCCGCGCGCTTGAGAAACTTGCTACTCGCAAGGCAGGTGACCTTCAAGGTGTCAAGGCTGAAATGATTAAATGGACAAGCAAGAAAACACGATATTGGATATGCGATATGTTTAACCTTGCACTTCAGTATGGAATGCCTCATGACTGGAGTGCAAATTGGATCAAACCTTTGCACAAAGGAGGAGATGTAAACAATGTGAACAACTATCGCACTATAATGGTTGGTTCTTTAATGGCAAAGTTATTTGGATGTATCATGGAGATGAAGATAAGTGAATGGGCTGAAAAGAATGGCAAACGTGCACTTGGCCAAGCAGGTTTTTGAAAGCATCATAGCAGTATTGATCACCTTGTCACTCTTCGAGTTCTTATGGAAGCGTCTCGATTGAAAGGAAAAAATTTGTATTGTTGCTTTGTGGATTTCAAGAAAGCTTTTGACATGGTACCGCGAGGAAATCTTTGGAGACGTATGTAAAGCCTTCAAGTGCCGAGAGAATTTATGCATGCAGTCTTTCGCATCTACCAAAAAGTGATATGTCGATTACGTATGGGAGATGGAATTTCAGAATTTTTTGCAAGCACTATTGGTGTCAAACAAGGATGCCCACTTTCCCCAACCCTCTTTGGGCTACTCATTGATGAATTGGAATGCATGGTTCTTGACTTTATGCAGCAAGAAGGCATAGAAGAGGTTAAGATTGGAAATGCGGTGATCATGCTTTTCCTTTATGCCGATGATGTAGTGCTCTTGGCACATACCTCAGAAGATGCACAAAAGCTTATGAGTGTCTTGGAACGCTTTTGCCTACATAGCGGGCTGATCGTGAATGGATCCAAAACCAAGGTTATTCTTGTAAAGACCCTCAATGATGAAAATCCATGCATTGTATATAACAATGAGAAACTTGAAGTGGTAGATCACTTCAAGTACCTTGGCCTTGAGGTTCCATCCGATCATAAATGGAAGGATTGTGCAATGCGTCGCTTGGAAGCCGGAAAGAGGGCCTATTATGCATTTGAGAACATGTGCAATGCAGGAGAGATCAAGTGTTGGGCTCTCAAAAAGTACCTCTTTAACACATTGGTGACACCGGTGCTTCTTTATGGAGTGGAGGTGTGGGGTGGAAGCATCGGGAAGTCTACTTGGAAAGAGTTTGAGAATGTCCAAAAGCGTTTTCTCACCAACTTCCCCCAAGTCAAGACACAAACACCCTACATGCTCTTACTTCTTGAGTCCGGATTGCTTCCCGTTGAGGTCTTGGGCATGCAAAGGGTTGTGGAGTACATGCGTAAGACACAACGTAGCCCTTTGCATTGACTTCCTAGAATCGCATATGAAGCAAGTCAAATGGTTCAAAAGACATGCAAGAGCAAAATACTAAGTTCGGGGTGGATGCTTGATATCAAGAAATGGTTTGGAAGATGGGATGCATGTCACTTGGTCAAGGATGCGTCGATCGACTCCCAAGTTAATGAGGCCTTCTTAAAACGCCAATGTATCACGGCTTGGGAGAAATCCGGAGGTTCTCGCTAGCCATTACACCACACACATTGCCCCAAACTACAAATCTCTCTTCTTCTCGGAACAAGGTAACCGAACCCATTCCTACATCCTTGAGCCCATCCCCTTGAGTGCGATCCGCACCATTGCCTCCATTCGTCCTAGCTCCTATTCTCTACGCTGTGAGACAGGACGTTGGGACACTGGCGAGGAGTGTCATCAACTTTGCACCTTATGCCCTCGTCAAGTGCGAGAGAGTGAGTACCACACACTACTTGAGTGCTCAGCTTTTGACCACATTAGGTCCTCTTTTTCCCATATATTCAGCCATGATCTCTCCCTACATACCTTCCTCTCCCAACCACGATGTGGACTCTCTATTGCGACGCTCATTTCAGCCATTTTTGAGCATCGAGAGTCACTTATGAACTCCACTCACACCACGTGACATGTTCATTTGGTCCCATAGGTCATATTTGACCTCTCAGGACGATAATAGAACTATCTATCTATCTATCTCTCTCTTTCTCTCTTCCTCTTCTCAAAGATTCCCATGGCAAAGGAGATTTTTATATAGGATGAAGCATCCTGCACCATGCAAGGCATGATGGTCAAGGAGAAGAGGGGCGTAAGATGAGTATGTTGGGCCAAGTCGGTCATGGATTCCATGGACATGTGGCTTTCATGGAATGATGGTGACTGTGAGAACAGCACAAAGGAATACACCCTTGCATCGAAAAGAGGCCAAGGAAAAGCTTGGCTGATTGCAACATTCCTGGCTCCAAAGGAGATTTCCACTTCCTGCAGAAGCTATTTTGCTTACTAGGCTATAGCCACCGTGGCTTGAGAAGACCAATATGAATCTCTCTCTCTCTCTCTCTCTCTCTCTCTCTCTCTCTCTCTCTCTCTCTTTGCGCTATGTTTTCACCATTGCCACTCTTGGAGAGTTTGTTTCCCACTAGGGACGTTTTTTTGGGCTTTTTCCCAATTACGTTTATCAAGGAAGGGTTCTGCATGCACTCGCATGTAATGCATGTGGGCAACTCGGATTTTGAGGAACTTAGCACCGTCAAGTTCGCAAACAGTAGAGACTTGGAATTGAGGACTTAAAGCCAAAGAATTTTTTGTTTTCAAAGCCATGCTCTTCCAAGAAATCATCATGAAAAATATGGACTTTGCATGGGCCTTGTAAGGAATCCTAATTTTTAGGGATTAAGGCTAATGTTGTGTAGGGTTAAGGGGACAAGGGCATTCAAGAAGCTAGTTTTGAATAGGATTTCCTAGCCTTTGCTTTAGGCACATGTTGATGGGGACCTAGGAGGCCACTTTCTCTCTCTAGCTTTCCATGGTTTTGATGCTCGTTAGAGCCCGTAGATTAAGGAAAAAGAAGGTAAGGTCTATTTTACATCATTTTTTTAGACATTGCCAACTTGCATGTTGAGTTTTGGAGAATCCAGGCAAGATATGACTTTTTTGCATCACCACACGGAGAGCGTGATGAGATGAACAAATTCACGGAGACAAGCCCAGACAAATTCGGAGCCAATTGGGAGCTACAAGTTATTGAAAACAACCTAAAACTTAAACACTTTAAAAAAAAAAAAACTTACAACATGAATCATGGCCAAATAGCTAAAATCTGCTTGTATTTTCCATTTTAAAGCTCCCGGGACCCTCAACAAAAGGGGCCACAAGGGCGCACCAAATGACCAAACAGGGACACCATTTAACAAAACAACATATTTACATTGCACCAAAATTAGTATAAATACAAAAGCATTTATAGAGGAGTCCAACCTCATGAAAATAATTTCAAAGGGAGACAATGTTGTTGTGGTTAGGCATGAGTATTTGTGTTTCTATTACACTAGGATAGATGGTAGTACTTTGTGGAGGGCTTTTATAAGAGATCCTAGAGATAACCTATCGGTTTAAGATTCTACACAAATCCTACTATTCTTATCGGGAACTTTTAAAATGGTAGCAAAAGGTTGCTTGGTTGCTTGCTCATGTCGTCTCAAAACAAGTTGAACTTGTAAGTAAGCACCATATTTAGTGAGCACAAAGTTATAAAATACAAATTAATCATTCTAATGATCTAGTGACAACTATACAAAGATGAAATTAGAAGGAGAATATTTGCCATAGATAAAATAACTTACTTGCATTGTGAGACTCAATCACATTCTACACAACCCTAGATGGTGCACCAAAGCCATCAACGAAATAGCACACCCTAATGTGATGAGGTGTGATACACTAGGAACGATGGTAGTACTTTATGGAGGGATTTTATAAGAGATCCTAGAGAGTACCTATCGGTTCAAAATTTTACACAAATCCTACTATTCTTATCAGAATCTTTTAGCATGGTAGTGAAAGGTTTCTCGAGGACCAAGAATACAATGTTTTTCATCTCTGCACATGGTTGCTTTCTCATGTCCTCTCAAAACAAGTTGAACTTGTAAGTAAACACCATATTTTGTGAGCACAAAGTTATCAAGTACAAATTAATGTCATTCTAATGATCTAGTGACAACTATACAAAGAAGAAATTAGAAGGAGAGTCTTTGCCATAGATAACATAACTTACTTGCATTGGGAGACTCAATCACATGCTACACAACCCTAGATGGTGCTCCAAATCCATCGAAAAATAGAACACCCCAATGTTATGAGGTGTGAAGCCCTAGACATTGAAATCCATAAAGAGGTTGGTTGTCTCTAGCATTATAAACTTAAAGATGGAGATGATGTTAAACTCTCAATGTAAGCTACAAGGGTAGTTTTCTTACCATTCTATCTTTATGTTGGAGGTGAGCCTTGGCAATGCCCACTCACTATTCAAACCTCATGTTGTTGTGGTATGCAAGTCATGTGAGCTCATACTTTTTCCACCTTTGGGAGTAGAGATTTCCATGTAGTGTGAGTGAATGAGAGTAGAAGGAGGACAATCTTGTTTCATATTGTAATGGAGGTGAGAGAAGGGAGAGAGGGATAGCTTGGTGTGAAAATATGTGGTGGGCAAGAGAAAGAGATCATGGGGGAGGAGATTTCTTGGTGCTGCAATGGAGGTGGGATAAAGCTAGCACAAAGATAATGCTGGACTATACGGGGTGCATGTGGTTGTTGCAACAACGGAGAGCTTGGAAAAGGGTTTGTAGAGAGAGAAAATAACTTTTTAGCTATAGAATAAGTTTAGAAATACTTTGGAGGGAGAAAATGATGTTTTGATTTAAAAGAAAAACCCAATTTTTGGGTTTTTTTTAGTACACTTTTTTACTTTTGGAGCTCAAAAATACTTTTTTGACCATGAAATAGGTTTGGGGGCCTTTTAAGGAGGAAAATTTTGAAATTTGTTTTTTTTCTTAATTTCAAATGTTTAGTGTATTTCTATATCCTGGCCAAAAAGCGGGGGAAAAGAGGACAAAGTGCTCACCCCCCTTGATCCCTTTCCCCTAGCCAACTCCATTACCTTCTCCCTAGGTAAGAGGCCATTTAGAGGTGTAAGGCTACATTGTCCCCATACTTTTTTAGGGTATAGCATTGGTGCAGCCAAAGTGTGTCGACTCTAGAAAGTGGCATGGGCAAATATATGCAGGCTAGCAGAAGCACGACAAAGGGTTGGAGCAGCTAGGAAAATCATGGGATGACAGGTAGCAGTGGAATTGTATGCCTGATGCGCTCATAGGCCAAGGAAGGCTCCATGAGGGGGCTAATTTGGGTAGCAGATGAAGGAGATGCAAAGTGCAGCTTCTGGGTCTAGGAATGAAGAGCTTGAAGTGTTGAAGGAGCAGGTCCACACGGCTCATCAAACCGAGCTACGGAGCCCAAGTTATTGAAGGTTGAAGTTTGAATGGATTGCAGATTCTTGTCGGAAAAGGCTGCTGGGGATGGGTGGTCCAAGCGGAAGTCGAGGTACAAGTGTGTAGAGCTCAATTTATGGGGCCTACCCGTCTTTGCAGATTGCAGATCAGAGCTATGGTTTGCATTTTATGGCCAGTTGAATTTTTTTCGGGGATCGGGTCTAAGCCCACTTGGCCGCATTGAAGAATATGCCATTTGGCATCTTTGGGGCCTCGCCAAAGTTCTCTATGATAGCATACATCATGTGGAGCTAGCACAAAGTGATGATGCATGAATTGGAGATTGGGGCAGAAAGTTATTGCACGGTAAAGTTGATGCCGAAAGGCGGCAGTGTAGTGCCGAGAGTTTGTTGCAAGTTCTGGCAGTCTCGATTTGAGTGCTCGGAGAAATTCAAACGAAGCAAGGGTCTGGAAAATTGAAGCTGGGAGGATGGGTGGCAAGAAGCACTTTATGGCCCGTCAATCGGTTTTATGAGAAATCCTTGGCAAGCAGTGAAAATTGGGGGAAAAATGGGTTTTCTTGTTGCTTTTAGGGGGGTTTTGGAAGTTGAAGATAGTGGAATCACCCACAGCTACCATGTGGCTGGGCAATATCCCATATGCACAATGGAATGCTGGGGGGTCGCGGTATAAATACAGAGCTGTGAGTTCTCTAATGGATACAAGGGAGGAGAGAGGGGAGCTCCCTCCTCGTTGGCTATGGTGCCTGACGGCGGCCCTGTTCGCGCTGCGCGTGGCGCATTGGGGCAGTTTTGGTCGGTGGCGATGGTGCGGTGGCCCGCCCACGTGCGTGAGGAGGTGATCGACGGTCGTTTGACAGTGATGGCGTGGTAGGCCCGCGCTAGCGGTGGGTCCCGCGGCTCCGTTGGAGCCCCAATTTCTTGAAGGAAACGAGGGAGGGCAATAGCGACCTCGCTATTGCCCTCCCCCCTCATGGAAGAAGTTGATCCCGCAGTGAAGGAAGAGCAAGGCCACCACTGTTCAAAGATCAAGCAAGGGAGATCAAGCAAAGCCAAAGAGAGAACTCAAAGGCCCAAGAGGAGCAAGCCGGGTGGCCGAGTTGGGCGGACATTAGGAAGATGTGTATGCCATGCAACTGTTTCCAAAAATCAAATGTGCCAAGTGGTGGGAATGCAAGGAAATTCTAATTGAAGCTACAAGTGAAGTGCACGGGAGGAGAAGCACACCCATCATTTCGTTTTTGAACCTCCTAGAGACACCCCTATAAAAGAATGTAAATGTGAAAATTTAAGGGCTATTTTTCTTGAGTGTGTGATTGAAAGTTGCAAGCTTGTGTAGTACAAAGCTTGTTATTGAAGCTTCATACTTAATTGTACTATTCCCCTATGCAATAATACCAAGTATTTGCCCCTATTTCTTGTGTTGCTTCTCTCCAGTCCCAGCCTTTTCTCTCGCTCTTTGTGTATTGGCCATTGTTTGCAGAGGGTTTGCCTGCAGCGTGAAGGGTGCTATCAAGAGTGCAGAACCGCGGTGTTTTGTGAGTCAAAAAGGGTGAGTTGAGCAGAGTGGGTGCATTTGTGCTGCAAGGTGTTTTTGCAAGGTATGAGATAGTTGTTCTGTGTGCTAAAGTGGAGTTGTTAGAGAAAATTACCCAATTTGAAGGTGTTATTTGAGAGATTAGGGGTGCTGTGGAGTCCCTGGGCTAAAGAGAGGCAGACATTTGGTGTGCTGCGTGTGTTCCCTATTACCCCTCTCCATCTTCTGGTGCCCCCACCGAGGAGCTGTCTGATGCTCCAATTTGAGGTTCAAAGCGGTGGTTTTTAGCAGACAAAGTGGTTGGCCGAGGGTTGAAGTGTTTGATGGTTAAGTTTGAAGCGGACAGAGATGGTGGAGCCAGGTTTAGTCCCCATATTTACGGGCATTGAATATCCCGAGGATTGGTTAGCAGATATTGAATTATGGCTGCTGTCGATGAGTATATCGACGGACAAAAAAAAGTTGCAGATGGTGCCACTGTTGATGCGACGACGAGCCAAGGTGTGGTTCAATGATTTAAAGAGCAGTGATCGAGAATCATGGCAAAGGTTGCAGAGTCAGTTTCTGGAGCGGTTTTGAGAGGTGATTACGGCGGAAAAAGCTGGTGCAAGGCTGTAGGCGGTACACCATGATGTAAGTAAAGATTTCTCTATTCTCATTAAGCAATTTGAAGTCTGTTGGAAGCAGCTAGAGATTGCTACTGGGGTCAAAAGCAATCAATCTTTGAAGCTGTCAAAGCTATTAGAGTGCTTGCATCCGAGGATTAGAGAAAATGTTGAAGATGGTCAGATACCTATGAAGACATGGTCTATCTGGCAAAGATAAAGAGCTTAAAGGTGAAGCGAAAGCTGGAACTGGGTATGCTAAAGCCAACAGATTATATGCCTATTGCGGAGGTAGCGAAGTGATCTTTGGTCCGACCCAAGGTGATTCGAATTGTTCAAAATGCAGAGCCTATTGAGGTAAGACCTACCATTGGTTATGTTCCTTGGAGGTTTCCAGTTTGTGATGTGCATGTGCCGAGGGTGGACGAGTTTGTCAACAAGGAGAAGCTCCATGTCAAGGTGAACCAAGATGCAAAAGCGGTAGTAGATGTGGAGGTTCCAGCACAGATTGAAGAGGTAAATCACGTTGTTGTGGAGAGTTTGCATGAAAAGGTAGCAGAATGCAATCCAGATGTAGATACCGAGGGTTCAGGAGCTGATGAAGAAAGTTTGCAAAGCGGTGAAGATGGTTAATATTTTCTAGAGCAGCAAGTGGATGCAGATGCTGATACGATATCGGTATATGATGTCGTCGATGATGATGTACAAGCTCAATTAGCTGGGAGACAAGCCCGGAGAATAGAGCCGATGAGTCCACATCCTATGACGAAGAGATGGACTCTAATGAACCTGAACTGGTAAAGGTAAAGCTGCCCTCTTATGTGTTTGATGATATGGTAGTAGCCCATGTGCAAGAAGAGCAGGGAACAGAGCAAGCCGAGAGGCTTGATGAAAGCCAAGTGGTGCGGCCTAGACCTACCGATGATGATATGGAAGTGAAGGTGGTGTGTGGTGCCATGCTAATGGCTGTGCTGATGAAAGTAGCAATGGAATGTGCCGTGGTGGTGCAACATGTGCAGAATTTTTCCAAGAGTGATAGAGCACTAGTGTCTATGGAGGAAGTCGAGGTGGATGCAGTAGAGAAATAATTTCTCTCTTCCATGGAGGAGCATGGTGCAGCGGTAGAAGAGGTGATTGAAGAGCAGGTGGTTGAAGTTGATGCGCAGATGGTGTTGATCGACCTTGTATCGACGGCCATGCTTTTCCACGCGTATATCAACGACATTAGCGGGCATCGCTATACGCATGACAGTGTGCGTCGATATATGCATGGAAAGGCTTTATTTTCCACGCGTATAGCGACACGTATATCGACGCGTATAGCGATGCAAAAAAAATTGGGGAAAAAAAGCGAAACCCGCACGTAGGGGCCATTTTTGCCTGCTCGGGTCTTGGCTGAAACCTGCTGCGCTGGTATTATTTCCATCTCCACCCTCCCCAACCCCTCTCTCTCTCTCTCTACCTCTACATCGTGTGTGTGTGTGTGTAGGAGAGAGAGAGAGAGAGAGAGAGAGAGAGAGAGAGAGAGAGAGAGAGAGAGAGAGAGAGAGAGAGAGAGAGAGAGAGAGAGAGAGAGAGAGAGAGAGAGAGAGAGAGAAATGTGTGTGTGTGTGTGAAGGTAATCAAAGAGAGAGAGAGAGAGAGAGAGAGAGAGAGAGAGAGAGAGAGAGAGAGAGAGAGAGAGAGAGAGAGAGAGAGAGAGATAGAGAGAGAGAGAATTAATGTATGCTTAGGAAATTAAAATTAAAGAAAAAAAATTAAAGAGAGAAATGAAATGAAATGTTATATTAACGTCTTCGAAAGGCCAAAGTGACCTATGAGACATGAGACAAGAAAGTTACACTGTGATGGATCTGATACAAAGTCATAGTAAGAAGATGAAAAAATAAAATATTATGGAATCCTAAATTGCTGGGTGTGGACTAGATGGCTAAACGAGCTAGTTGGGATAGGTAGATCTCCTCCATGGTCAGTACTCTAACCGGGCGTTGTGCATGTCGAGCCAAAGTGACCTAGCTAGATCCTCTGATGTAGCCTCTGTCAATGTTGTGTAGTCCTCCGCAGTCGTGGTCATCTAGATCTCCCTAGATCAGTCGCTCGTTCGATCATTAGAGAGATAGGGAAGTAGAGAGCGAGAGAGAGAGAGAGAGGTAAGTAGAGAGAGAGAGAGAGACAAAGAGAGAGAGAGATAGGAAATAGAGAGATAGAAGAAATATATATATATATATATATATATATATATAGAGAGAGAGAGAGAGAGAGAGAGAGAGAGAGGGAAGTGGAGCTCCAGGAGTTATGGCAGAGAAATAGGAAAATAGAGAAATAGAGAGAGATTGGAAAATAGAGAAAGAGAAATAGCGAGAGCGAGATCGAGAGAGAGAGAGAGAAAGAGATATAGCAAGAGCGAGATCAAGAGAGAAAGAGAGATAGCGAGAGCGAGATCGAGAGAGAAAGAACGAGAGATAGGGTACGTAGATAGAGAAGAAACTATGGAACGAAAAGAGGCAAAGGGGTTTTGCTTGCTACATGCATTGACACCTGGGAGTGCACGTATGTGTCTACCCATATAGGATTTGACCAATAAAGACGAGATTTTGACCCGGTGGTCCTGATCTCCATACACCTCTAGACCGAGGTGTACGGAGATTGGGCAAAACTAGAGAATGCAAGGTAGTTTACATTGTGAGGAGTATATATATATATATTAAAACAACATTCATAATCATTGTAGATGGCAATGTCATCAACTAACATGGAGGAAAAGATTGCATGCTCGTGCATGCTCTACAAGTATCAAATCTTGCACAAGCGTAGGATATGTAATGAGCATGTGCACAAGTACAGAGAGTTTGCTAGAGAAACCGTACAGAATCTGCGATACGACTTCTACGGAACGGGCATTGATTTCCATGACATAGCACCTACATCTGAGAGAGAGAGAAAAAAGATTATGCGTGAAGGTCCGACCAATATAGATCCATGGATGGAAGCAGAAAAGGGCTTACAGACAGAAGACGACGGCATGGAGGAGATACTGGATGCCTTCTTCCAGACAAGCGAGGAGAACACGAACGAAGCAGCACCAGAAGACGTGTGCCTATCTCCTGAAGACATGTTGAGGAAGTTGGCACGTCAACCAATCTATGAAGGCACCAAAATATCTCTGCTTCGTACTTGTCTGACGTTTTTGAATCTTCAGTCAGTGTATGGGTGGTCAGATGCAAGCGTCACTACTTTGTTTAGGTACGTAATTTACACAAGAGATTTTCCGATTGCAACGGTGATGTGCTCGGAGAGATTTTTAATTTAATGTGGCTTAAACAGGTTATTGCAGGAGCAACTTCTCCCTGTTGGCAATGAAATGCCCTCCTCCAGGCCAGACGCAAAGCAACTTCTGACCTTAGTTGGCTTGGACTACAACAAGATTCATGCATGTCCAAATGATTGCATTCTTTTTTGCAATGAATTCATAGATTTTCTGTCGTGTCCTAAGTGCGGAGCAATGCGCTACAAACAAGATGCAGTTGGCGAGACAGTGCCAGCTAAAGTGTTGCGACATTTCCCTATTATTCCTAGGATAAAAAACATGTTTCGTTGTGGTTCCATTGCAAAGTTGATGCAGTGGCATTCTACAAATAGATCCACTCACGAAACATTTAGGGTGCCCGCTGATTCGAAGGCTTGGAGGCACATTGAAGATACCTAGCCACATTTTAAGAGTGAACCACGCAATTTGTGTTTGGGCATGGCAATGGATGGAGTCAATCCATTTGGCTTTAGAAGCTCGTCATGGAGCACTTGGCCTGTGTGCCTTATCAATTACAACCTCCCGCCGTGGCTTGCTATCAAGAAGGGTCATTTTATTTTAAGCTTGATTGTACCTGGTAAGTTCAAGGCAAAAAACATGGATGTTTATCTAGCTCCACTAGTTGACGAGCTCCAGGAGTTACGGCATGGGATCGACATAGCAGATGCGGTTGAACCAGTAGGACAACATCATGCAAGGATCCATGGACTTCTTATGTGGACTATGCATGATTGGCCAGGATACGGAGAAGCTTCTGGTAATGGTTATTGATTTACAAAATTCTCACTATTCGCAAGCCCTTTGCCTTGGCCTAATTCATGATTTGATATATGCAGGACTAACAACTTCGGGATACAATGCATGTCCAATTTGCGGGCAGTCTTTGGATGTGCGCTATTCTACCTCTCTTCGAAAGACAATTTATCAAGGCCACCACCGTTATCTTCCAGATGGCCATCACTTGCGCGAAGGCCAGCTTGGTCGCGTGGAATGTCGTCCTATGCATGTACAAGAGTGGCGTCGCCGATGGGAGCAACATGAGGGGCAACCTGTTCCAGGAATGAAACGTTTGTCCATTCTCCATACATTGTTGTACTGGGGTGATCTACTAAATAACCATTTGCTGGATCCAATGCATATATTCAAGAATGTGGGAGAGCTCCTCTGGAAGACAATCAAGCTTCACGAGATGATTTGCAGTCGGTTGGAAAGATCCCAGAGCTGTGGCCTTTCACGAATGCAGCTGGTCAAAAAAAACTTCCAAGAGCGCCATGGGTATTGCTAAAAAATGAAGAGCGACAAGTGAAAAGGGTGATTTCAGAGTTCAGGACGCCAACAGGATATATGCGATGTCTCAAGACAGCATTCACCCATGACGATCAACTGTCACGGTTGAAATTGCACGACTGGCATAAGTTCTTGCAATTAATTCTTCCAATTGCGATCAAGGGGTGTTTAACGGAGGAAGTGCGGACCTGCATATACAAGATTTCACAGCTAGTGCGGTGGATATCTTCCAAGGAGATATGGGAGGAATCTATTGCAGTCGCAAGGGCTAACTCCATTGAGGCAGTTTGCATGATTGAGAAGTATCTACCCACGAGCTGCCTAACTATCCAAATGCACTTGCTCGTCCATGTAGTAGATGAGGTTGCAGTGGCAGGTACAGTCCACAGCCGTTGGATGTTATTTCTAGAGCGGTTCATGAAAACACTTAAGGGTTTTGTTCGCCAAAAAGCGCGTCCAGAGGGGAGCATGGCAGAAGGATGGCTGGTGCAAGAGTCTCTTGTATTGACGATCGAATTTCTATCCGTTTTTGACCCAGAAATGCCTCGACTGTGGAGCGATGAGGAGGATGCAAGACTGGTGGGAGAGGAGCCGCAAGGGCAAGGGGTGCCGAAGAAAATGAACCTGGCCATGCGAAAAAAGATCATGAAGTTCTGTGTACTAAATTCAGCGCCGATGCAAAAATGGCTTGAAAGGTACGAATAAGAGAAAGAGAGATGCAATCTAGAGAGACAGGATTTCAGGCGAAGTTGAACGACTAGAGGCTTACCCTTGCTAGACTATCTCGCTCCTCTACCTGAATTCCCCACAATGGCATGGTTGGACAAGACAGTGAGAGCAGCTCGACAGATCAGAGAACCCATATCTCTAGAAGAGGAAGAGCTGGCTATTGGATGTGACTGGAAGTATCATACATACATGGCACTGTGGTCGCATGGAAATCATTTTAGAACACAACAAATTGACAGCAGAAGAAACACGTTTGACAGTGGAGACCATCCTAAGGGTACCAGCCTGCTCCGGGTTCTTCCGTTGTTTCGGTGCGGTGGATCATGGGTGTTGCATGGGACATCCTGAAACATCGACGAGATGCAGCTCAGAAGGCTTTCAGAACCGGCTCACCGAAGCCTTCGGGCATCCCACACAAGACATGGCTGCAGATCAGGGAGGATGAGCGAACAACGGCCACGCGGTTCAGACAGCAGCGTGAGGCCGCGCAGGTACGACAGATGACTAGGGGGACATCTCATCTTGGCAGCGGAGGCTTCGACACCTTTCGCTATGAGTTTGTGAGTTTCTAATCCAATCTTAACTATGGCGTTTTTTAAAACGCGATGAATCATGTATTCTTATTACTTTGATTTTTGTATAAACGCAGAATCTTGCGATGCATCGAGCTCCGACACGCGAGGAGGAGTGAGATGGATATCGCAGAGGTATCTGTGAAGTACTAAATGATCTTGAAGCTTCAGGAGAGCCTGTAGACTGGGAGGCCTTACAGTCTCGCTGATCGCTTGAGGTGAGACGTTAATATGCGTGAGTTGATTTAATTAAGTCAGTATATGTGAAGTTATATCAATACTAATTTTGTGAGTTGTCCTATGTGCAAGTTGCGATGCCTAGTCCTTAGTGGACCCGATTTCATATATAGGCTTTGTGAGACACAAACACGCTTCTGTGTCTCTTTTTTGTACAAACAGTTAGTGTTCAGACAGTTATTGTTTCCCTTATGGTTATGATTATTGTCATTGTCATTGTATAGACAGTTATTGTTTCTCTTTCTGGTTATGCTTATGGTTATGGTTATCTGCATTATGGTTTTGATCAAAGTGGTTATATCCGGTTATGGTTTTAAGTTATGGTTATGATTTTAAGTTATGGTTATGGTTTGTTATGGTTATGCTTTTAAGTTATGGTTATGCTTTTCAGTTGGTACGGTTGTCTTTCATTGGCCTTAAATCTCATGTGAGATCCTACATGGATAGCATGTAGGAGGCGTATACATGATATGGTTTTTCTTGAAAAGTTTATGTAAAAACAAAGGGAACTCTGTCGAAATTTCTGTGTGCGGGAGCATGGTTGATATTTTGGTGCTGCTCGCTTTCTTGGGCAGAGGGCAGGAAGTCTGGCTATGGCTGTGTCCATCTTTTAACTAGGCACAGGCCATGCTACCTACCCTCTACCCAAGATTTTTTTTTTTTGCTACGGTCGTCTCTATGTGCGTGGCAATCTGCATCTCTATACACGTCTATACCTGTGTCGCAAATAGCGACCGGTTTCACAGCGACGCGCTGCATGGATAACACCTTTTTTTGTTGTAGTGTTGAAGGACCGCTTGACAAGGAAGGGATCGAGGATGCTGGAACAAAGTGTGCGGCCAAAGAAGAGGTTGTGATGCCAAAGATGGAGGAGATTTTAATGCAAGGGACATGTCCAGTGGTGGAGAAATAAGAATCCCAAATAGTGACTTTGCTTCCAATAAAGGTATGCAAGTTATGGTTGATGAAAAATATGGTAGATACAACTATGCGGTGACTG
The DNA here is from genome assembly GCF_014529385.1 of Adiantum capillus-veneris. Lineage (NCBI taxonomy): Eukaryota > Viridiplantae > Streptophyta > Polypodiopsida > Polypodiales > Pteridaceae > Adiantum > Adiantum capillus-veneris. The sequence goes on from NC_140937.1 coordinate 1,016,503, forward strand.
GCTCACCAGGTGCAGGGTTCTATGGTGAAGTCCTCCCCTTTTATTGGTCGGGAGTGAGGGTCAGACATGTGTTGGAGCTTGGTGTCAGGTACATGTTTTTTTTATGATGATATGCTTGGTGCTGCTTGGTATGGAGTAGACAGGCTGCAAAGGAATGTATGGAGTGCATAAGGTAGGCTATGGGAAACCTACACACATGGTGGTCTAGATGCTATGGTACAACACTACGTTGAGCAGTTGCAAATGGCTGAAAGATATCAAAGGTAGGTGTTCGATCCCGGTGGAAGATATATGATGCAGGGGGTGGGGCAACCCACTTGAAGGTTTGGCAGTAGGATGCAATAAAACTATGTAAATATGGTTTTTAATTTCTCATAGTGTGTGCCAGGTTTTGCATCTAGAAGGTGAATAAAGATCTTATGTTGTTGAGCATTAATGCTCAACTAGGGGGTGCGCAATGATGGTGCAACCAAAGTGTGTCAACTCTAGAAAGTGGCATGGGAAAATATATGCAGACTAGTAGAAGCATGGCAAAGGGCTAGACGAGCTAGGAAAATCATGGGATGACAGGTAGCAACGGAATTGTATGCCTGATGCGGCTTATAGGCCAAGGAAGGCTTCATGAGGGGGCTAATTTGGGTAGCAGATGAAGGAGATGAAAAGTGCAGCTTCTGGGCCCAGGAATGAAGAGCTTGAAGTGTTGAAGGAGCAGGCCCACATGGCTCATCAAACCGAGCTACAGAGCCCAAGTTATTGAAGGTTGAAGTTTGAATGGATTGCAGACTCTTACCGGACAGGGCTGCTGAGGAGGGGTGGTCCAAGTGGAAGTCGAGGTACAAGTGTGTAGATCTCAATTTATGGAGCCTACCCGTCTTTGCAGATTGTGGATCAAAGCTATAGTTTGTATTTTATGGCCAGTTGAATTTTTTCCAGGGGCCAAGTATGAGCTCACTTGGCCGCATTGGAGAATATGCCATTTGGCATCTTTGGGGCCTCGCCAAAGTTCTTGATGATAGCGTACATCATGTGGAGTTAGCTCAAAGTGACGACACTTGAATTGGAGACTGGGGCAGAAAGTTATTGCAGGGTAAAGTTGATGCCAAAAGGCAGCAAAGTAGTGCCTAGAGTTTGTTGCAAGTTCTGGCGATCTCGATTGGAGTGCCCGGAGAAATTCAAATGGAGCAAGGGTCTCGTGAATTGAAGTTGGGAGGATGGACTGCAGGAAGCACTTTACAGACCATCAATCGGTTTTATGAGAAATCCTTGGCAGGCACTGCAAATTGGGGGGGAAATGGGTTTTTTTGTTGCTTTTAGGGGGGGTTTCGAAGTTGAAGATGGTGGATTCACCCACAACTGCCACATGGCTGGGTAATATCCCATATGCGTAGTGGGATGTTGGGGGGTCGCTATATAAATACAGATCCGTGAGCTCTCTAATGGATACAAGGGAGGAGAGAGGGGAGCTCCCTCCTCGTTGGCTATGGCGCATGGCAGCGGCCCTACTAGGTGCTGCACGTGGTGCATTGGGGCGGTTTTGGCCCGTGGCGACGGTGCGTAGGCGTGCCACATGCGTGAGGAAGTGGCCGGTGGCTGTTTGATAGTGATGACATGGCAGGCCCGTGCTAGCGGTGAGTCTCGCGGCTCCGTTGGAGCCCCAAATGTTTGAAGGAAACAAGGGAGGGCAATAGCGACCTTGCTATTGCCTCCCCCTCTCATGGAAGAAGTTGATCCTGTAGTGAAGGAAGAGCAAGGACAAGGCCGTTCAAAGATCTAGCAAGGGAAATCAAGCAAAGACAAAGAGAGAACTCAAAAGCCCAAGAGGAGCAAGCCGGGAGGCCGAGTTGGACGGACATTAGGAAGATGTGTACGCCATGCAATTGTTTCCAAAAATCAAATGTGCCAAGTGGTGGCAATGCAAGGAAATTCTAATTGAAGCTACAAGTGAAGTGCACGGGAGGAGAAGCACACCCATCGTTTCATTTTTGAACCTCCTAGAGACCCCTATAAAAGAATGTAAATGTGAAAATTTGAGGCTTTTTTTCCTGAGTGTGTGATTGAAAGTTGCAAGCCTGTGTAGTGCAAAGCTTTCCATTGAAGCTGCATACTTAATTGTACTATTACCCTATGCAATAATACCAAGTATTTGCCCCTATTTCTTGTGTTGCTTCTCCCCATTCCCCTCCTTTTCTCTCGCTCTTTGTGTATTGGCCATTGTTTGTAGAGGGTTTGCGTGCATCGTGAAGGGTGCTACCAAAAGTGCGGAATCAGGGTGTTTTGTGAGTCGGAAAGGGTGAGTTGAGCAGAGTGGGTGCATTTGTGCTGCAAGGTGTTTTTGCAAGGTATGAGATAGTTGTTCTGTGTGCTAAAATGGAGTTGTTGGTGCAAATTACCCAATTTGAAGGTGTTATTTGAGAGGTTAGGGGTGCTGTGGAACCCCTGGGTTATAGAGAGGAAGACATTTGGTGTGCTGGGTGTGTTCCCTATCACCCCTCTCCAGTGTGTGTCCACCACCCTCTTTCTATTGGCTAGCCTCTAATTAACCTTAATCCCAAAGGGCCCCTAGAGGGTTCATATTTTTCCTAATGTAAGGTTTCCAGTTTTTGAAACCTTAGAAATTGTACAAAGCCTGTTAAATTTAACTTGGTTATTGAGAAAAAATTGTAGAATGATCCAACTATGGTTGATATTGGTATTTTTAGAACCGTAACAAGAGCTTTACTATGGTTAGAATTTTCCAGATTTAGATACTACTTGAGAAGTCTCCAAACCCGTCGACACCAGAAGCGGGATGGGATCCTTGACAGGTCTCTACGCCTAATAAAATCTGAGTCCCTAAACAAGACGAATTTCAGGGAATTCACCCTTACCATTGATAATGGTTTACATGTATAGAACTAGAAGGAGACCTGGTTCTGTCTCGCAGTGGAAATGGGACAACTTGTTGAATTAAAAAAAAACTATTCCGGCGCTATAACTTCCATCATTTGGATTAAGGTTTCCTTAGCCAACACTTTTTCCCCCTAACATATGTGAGGGCACAACCGCTAGTGGATTCCTTTTCCAAGTGGAGAAGTTTCTAGATGTTTTTAGGGCGTGGGAATGGATAGTTACCTGACTAATCACGTCCACCCGTCCATGATTGACAAGCTTAGTCAATCCCCACTTACCACCCCGCACTCACACATGATTCTTTGTTGTTTAATTACTACCACATTCTTGTCACAATTAAAACAATGATTTCTTTTAAATTTCATGACTGAATTTCATTAAGACAACCCTTGAAAACAGTATTGAAAACATTCTTTTAGCAAACAAACATCTTTAAACTTAAGACAAGGTACTGTCATTCTGGAGTATCTCTGACCAGTACTGGCTTGTCTCAAGTCCACCTACACAGGGGTGATAAAATGGCACCCATTCTTTATTCATAAAAACTGGGGTGGAAAAAGCCACCACCCATAGTCCGGGCGTCGATACGCCAACCAGTTTCCCATACAACTGGGCGGTTCCTCTAGGATAAACTTGATATCCTAGGTAATATTCACAAGCACAAACAAGCACGGATTAAAGACTCCACGCGCACTGAGGAAACCGACTCATCCATGGCGGCATCGCCATTATTACTCATTACCTGGAGTAAAACATTCCAAGGAATCAAAGGTGTCTTGAGACAAGCTGTCCTAAGGATGATCAAACATTTCTTTCCTAGGTCAATCAGTCATAACCCAATCATTTCTTTCCTATTTACAACCATTGCTTGTTGGTTTCTTGGAAGTTACCTTCCATTTACGACCAGTTAATCCTTCCTAACCCTTACGTATGCAATGTCAATTTAGAAATGAACTTTTATCTAATTAAAGACTTAAGTGAACAAAATGGAAATCCAATTGTGACTGGTCAGCCATGTGCTGCTGCGCTGGTGTCTGCAGACTTTCCTCCATAGGCCTATGACTAAGCCCAGCCTCATGGCCATGAGTGGCTTTATTTCTTTTGTTGATAGTATTCTCTTCATCCGTAAGAGGATTTCCTCTAGTTCTCTTTTGAGCCATATTGGCAGACGTTGATTAACCAACTAGAGATCTTCTCTCTAGTGATTTCTGCGTAGAGGTCCCTCTAGATGAGAGAGAATTTACCAAGGCTTCGAGTCTAATTTTTTGTGAAGGAAGGGGGTCTTTTTATAGCTTTTCAGGGCCCCTGAGCTGTTTCTGGTAGGTTCTGGTACCTCAAGCAAGGCCCCGGATTTCAACTAGCGTCACCCGCTGCTAATTTTGTCCAGGGAGGTTCCACACAGCTCCACATAGCCCCCCCAGCTTCCAAAATCGATTTGTGATAATTCCTCTGATTTTTAATGATTAAAACTGAAAATATCTTCAATTTCTAGAACCTTAGGATAAAAAAGTCTTTAACAATAATAATTACTAAAACCATCCAATTTTACTTAACTAATTAAATTCCTAGTATAACATTTCAGAGCCCGTAACTTTTCCAGATTTTATCGGAATCTAATTCTGAAAAATTCTAATTATAGTAAAGCTCTGGTTACGGTTCCAAAAATACCAATATCAGCCATAGTTGGATCATTCTACGGTGTTTTGTAAATAACCAAGTTAAATTTAACAGGATTTTTACAATTTTTAAGGTTTAAAAAACTGGAAACCTTACAGAAAAACATTGTTTTCAAGGGAAAATAGTAAACTAATCCAAAAAGCTTTCAGATAATTATCAAAGGTAAAAATTATCTTAAGAAATTGCATAATAATTATCTCAACCTTAGATAACTAATTTAACTAAGTATCTTAGTGGAAAAACACTGTTTTAATGAGAAAATAAAATGGGGAGAATAGCAAACTAATTCAAAAAGATTTGAGATAATTATCAAAGGTAGAATACATCTTAAGGAACCCATGATAAATATCTCAATCTCAGATAATTAGTTTATATTGTTATCTCAATAGAAAAACATTGTTTTTAAGGGAAAATAGAAGGGAGAAAATGGTAAATTAATCCAAAAACCTTTGAGATAATTATCAAAGGTAAAATACATCTTGAGGAACCTGTGATAAATATCTTAAACTCAGATAATTAGTTTAGATACTTATTTTCACTAAAAGTAATCAAATTTGTGTATAAACCGTGGAAAGGAAATTAGTAAATGAATTTATATAATTACCCAATAATTACCAGAGGTCAAAAATCACTCTTGAAGGTTGGTAAAATTACCTTAGCCAAAAAAATTAGTATAACAAATTATTGTCGACCAATTTTGCCTAAATTAGACCATAAATATAGAAGGGAAAAGTTATAAATCAATTTTATGAGTTAACCAAAAAATTCTTAGAGATAGAACATATCAAATTACATCTATGGTAAATGATCCACTAGTAGATAGGTAACTCATAGTTTACTAAGGCCAAAAATAGGATATTCTTGGAATTTAAACTAAGGAGAAATCCAGTAAAATAGCTCCAATAATTATATGATAATTATGGGACAATACTAATAGTAGGAATTTACAAGAGAAATATTTTCATCCAATAACTAACAAGAATACCTATTTATTCCAAAAATCCTTATTTTTGGGTAAAAAGGAAGAAAAGAGATTATTCATTTAATTCTCTAATGGATTAAGTCCTTTTATAAAGACTGTCAGTATGGCTCCAAAGAGAACCATAGGAAATTTTCTTACCGATGAAGAGGATACTATCAACAAAAGAAATAAAACCACTCATGATCATGAGGCTGGGCCTAGTCATAGGCCTACCTAGGAAAGTCTGCAGGCACCACCGCAACAGCACATGGCTGACCAGTCACACAGGTAGATTTCCATTTTGTTCACTTAAGTCTTTAATTAGATTAAAGTTCATTTCGAAATTAGCATTGCATACGTAAGGGTTAGGAAGGATTAATTGACCCTAAATGGAAGGTAACTTCCAAGAAACCAACGAGCAATGGTTGTAAATAGGAAAGAAATGATTGGGTTACGGCTGATTGACCTAGGAAAGAAATGTTGATCATCCTTAAGAGAGCTTGTCTCAAGACACCTCTGATTCCTTGGAATATTTTACTCTAGGTAATGAGTAATGATGGTGATTCCGTCATGGATGAGTCAGTTTCCTCAGTGCGCCTGGAGTCTTTACCCCGTGCTTGTTTGTGCTTGTGAATATTACTTAGGATATTGAGTTTCTCCTAGAGGATCCACCCGAGTGTATGGGCAACCGGTTGGCGTATGGGCGCCCGGACTCTGGGTTATGGCTTTTCGCCATCCTGGTTTTTAAAAATAAGGATTGGGTGCCGTTTTTTCACCCCTGCATAGGTGGTCTTGAGACAAGCCAGTACTGGTCAGAGATACTCCAGAATGACAGTACCTTGTCTTAAGTTTAAAAATGTTTGTTTTCTAAAAGAATGTTTTCAATATTGTTTTCAAGGGTTGTCTTAATGAAATTCAATTATGAAAGTTACAAGAATTTTTTTTTTTAATTGTTACAAGAATGTGGTAGTAATTAAACAACAAAGAATCATGTGTGAGTACGGGGTGGTAAGTGGGGATTGACTAAGGTTGTCAATCATGGATGGCTGGACTTGATTAGTCAGGTAACTATCCCTTCCCCCACACTAAAAATGTCTAGAAACTTCTCCACTTGGGAAAGGAATCCACTAGCGGCTGTGCCCTCACATATGTTACGGGGGGAAAAGCATTGGCTAAGGAAACCTTAATACGAATGATGGAAGTTATAGGGCCATAATAGTTTTTTTATTTATTTAACAAGTTGTCCCATTTCCACTGCGAGCTAGGACTAGGTCTCCTTCTAGAGCTATACACCCAAACCATTATCAATGGTAAGGGTGAATTCCTTGGAGTTCTTCTTGTTTAGGGACTCGGATTTTTTAGGCCTAGAGACCTGTCAAGGGTACCATCCCGCTTTTGGTGTCGGTGGGTATGGAGACTTCATAATAGACGACTCCTCTCCTAAAGAAAAAGGTGTGCAGCCTCAAGCTCATGGTTTAAGCATGGAGGAGGTTTTAATCATGTTGAGTGAAGATTTGACCAAAGGTGAAAAGGAGGGTTATGTTCAAATGTGTGGGTCCTATCCAAACCTAATTGCAATGAAATACAAGCATTTACGTGGTGCAGTAGGAGTAGAGAACAAGATTGTTCTTAAGGAGGGACATAGGCCTAAAGCACAAAAGCTGAGAAGACTAGGGGAAACCTAAAAGAAGGCCCTTTGGAAGGAGATCAATAAATTGCTGGATGCAGGCATCATATACCCTGTGAAAGAGCTAGAGTGGATCTTAAGAAGAATGGGAAATGGAGGGTGTGTGTCGATTACAAGACACCGAATGCAACGACCAAGAGAAATCACTATCCATTGCCATTTCAAGATGAGATCCTAAATTAGGTGGCTGGGCACGAAAGATACTCGATTATGGATGGCTTTTTGGGGTATTTTTAGATAGGGATTGCGCTTGAAGATCAACTGAAGACCACATTAATATCTGCATGGGGTTGTTTTGCTTACCGTAGGATGCCGTTTGGATTGGTGAATGCATATGCCACCTTCCAAGATTGAATGAATAGGGTATTTGGTCCATACCTAGGCCGCTTTATCAGGGTCTTCATGGACGATATAGGTTGCTACAGTTCAATATTGGAGAACCTATTGAAGTTGTAGTTATGCTTTCAAAGGCTTGATGAAGAATGAGGTCAACTGAACCCCAAGAAGTGCAAGCTAGCACAGCTGCGAGCACAGCTGTTGGGTCATATGATGTCGCACAATGGTATAGAGGCTGATCCCAAGAAGGTGAAAGTGTTGGTGTTGAAGGACCCGCCATCAGATGCTCAAGGTTTGGCTTCATTTGTTCATAATCTGAAGTATTTATCACGTTTCTTTCGGATGTTATCACAATATGTGCATCCTCTTTAAAAGAGAGCTCATCAGGTGTATGGTTATGAGTGGGATGAGGAGGCTCGAGAGGCTTTTGATAGGGTTAAGGAAATTTTGTATCAGTTGCCAGCGGTGTGTCCTCCCAATCGAGAGGACGACTTCTATGTGTCTTTGATGGTGGGCACAGTTGCTATTGCAGAGGTTCTACTAGAAAAGGTAGGGGGAAGCTACAAGCCGATATACTTTGAGAGCAGGGTGATTAGCCGAGGAGAGGCTACCTACACTGAGGCAGAGCAATGGGTGATGGTCTAGTTTTCAATTTTTGAAAGTTCAAGGTGCATTTAGTTGTGCACAAAGTTTTTTTGTTGATATCTAAAAATATATTGCCAGAGGTAGTGCTACATTTGAAGCCAAGAAGGAGGATTATGAAGTGGGTGTTGGAGCTACAAGAGTTCGAGTTCGAGTTCAAGGTAGATCACATGATTCAGTCTCCCTTGGCGGACCTTCTTGTCAACAAGGCCATAGATTTGCTAGCCAATCCAAGGGTGGTGCAAGATGAAGCTAAGGAGGAGCCTGATTTAGAGAATAATTTTACAATGTAGTTCAACGGGGCGTATCGAAGGGTAGTACAGAAGGTAGGAGGAGGTGTGGTGATACACGATCCACATGGCAAAGCTATACTTTTGAAGGCATATGATCTAAAGTATGTCCACACAAATAACGAGGTGCAATATCTCAATCTACATTTGGGTTTGAAGCAGTGTATAGAGTTCGCTCTTTCCAGATTGGTGGTGAAGGGAGATGCATTGCTAGTCATCAAGTGTTGGAGGCTCGCCATAGAATAGGCAATCTCCCACAAATCTATCAATCTGGAGAGAGAGCATGACCCGGCTAGGGCTTGGAGGCATCACACAAAGAATGTGCGAGAGCGTCATCGGATGCAAAGATTGAGAGGATTCAAGAGTGTGCATCCTCCAATGCAATTAGACATCATCCAAAATCAACTAATGCTAATCACACATCAAGCAACGAAGTGAAACACACTAATCTTGGAATCTCTCAAGCACAACTCTAATTACATGCATTGATGATTAAGCACACAAGATCGCATTCAAGTCGGCCACCCCAACCATGCCCATCATGGTGTCCAAATCAAGTCACACATAATCAAATTAAGCTCAAGGCTTCTTAAACCTACACACACACACAAGCACACCATTAGAGGACAACTCTAATCCCTCAATCACGAGTACACCCACTCCGCTTAATCGAGAGAGTTAGATAAGGACTCCACTAATCGGAGAAGCTTAGCATAAGTAAGAGTTAGATTAGAGAAGATCAACACTTCAAAACAATGAAGTAAAGTAGAGAAACATGATTGATAACATAATGAAGACTATATTAATTAAGAGAGGATTACACTAATTACATGTGATTAGCACTAGCCTTCTAAGCATGGGCATTAAGCTCAAAGGCTAGGCTATCAAGACCTCCTCTAGGGAGAGATTTCTCAAAAAGACCACTCAAGAATGACCTCTCATTAAGCATAGGGCTCTTTTATAGGTTTGGGCCTCAAACCCTTCAACTATGGGATAAAGTGAGCTCTCTAGCCTAGACTCATACAACTTTGGAACCCCTAAATGAGCCCAAGCCCTATACAATGAAAAGTAAATATTGTGTACATCCATAACATATCCACAACTTGGTGCATAATTGGTGTAGCCGTTAGCCGCTTCTAACATTCCCCCCTTCCTAATTTGGCACACGTCCTCGTGTGCCGGTGAAGCAAGACACAGTGACATGGTAGAAAGCAAGTCCAAGGAAGAAATGTTGAGCTGCTAAACATAAGAACAAGTAATGAGCATCAAAGGCCACCAATAATGAATAAAACATGAAGCATAAATGAACAATCATGCAAAGTGATTTTTTGCTTCTAAAAGATGGGTCAATCATAGTCAAAAACTCAACAACATAAAGCAAAAAAATACTCAAACTATTGTGAAGATTAAACCACTTGAAATTTCATTTTTATGCATGAAACACAAGCAATCAATTATGACCCTAGGCTAATGCAAGTTCATAAACCTACTAGCCTAAAAAATATGTGAACAATCTTAATAAATCATTCAAGTCTATCATGTCTATGGGCTATAAAAAAGCTCCTAATCTATTAGTACATTGTCAAAGCTTTTTGAAGCTCATGGAAGTTTTGATTTAGTCATTCATTGAAAAATTAAAGCACAATCACAAGGCTACCACCCCAAGGCAAGTCTAGGTGCGACTCTCAGCTCCTTGAACCCTCAAGAAGGTGTTCCAAAATCCTACTAGCTTACCAAGGCGACGGCTAACCCCTATTAGCCCAGGGCATCGGTTTAGGGCCTTGACCAAGCAAGCCAAGGTGATTCCCCTCGCTTACCAAGTTCCAATAAGGAGCTAGGCCTCACACAGACACAATGAGGGCGAGCTTTTTGAAATGGGGCCTCTAAACCCAAACCAATGGGCCTACCCTCACAAAATGTTCATAAAGAGGTACTCACACTACTTGGGGCACCACCTTCTTTTGGGACAGGAGAAGGAAACCAATCAAAATAACACTTGCACTCACCCACTCAAGGAACACACTTTGAAAACCCCCTTACTCTATATACACTTTGGACACTTGAACACCATCAATGATTATGCAACCGAATGCCGTGCATCAAAATGAAATATGCAATTTGTGGAATAGCATTCACCTTCTCCCCATAAGAATACCCATAATACATCCAAACTCTTCCTCTCTCAAGCACTCATCAAAAAATCATGCGCACAAGACTTGCCTCTCAAACACATGAAAGAATCACTTACATCAAACTAACACACTTTGCATAGAGAGCTCATCTCCATCTATGTAATGCCGTGACACAAATAAAATCACCATGAGAGGTAGCCACATGCATATGTAATGAAGCAAAAGAGAGTTGGAGTGAGAAATTTCTTTAGACCAATTGAATAAGTGTGGAGAAACAAACCAATGGTAAATTGAGAATAGAACACTTACTTGATTTCTTGCACACCTTTTAAGGGGAGGACAGACGCTGGCTAACCATCATGAAATGCGACACTTGAAAGTTTTGAAGATGATTTCATGATCATTAACATAACCATGAGAGAGATTATGATGTATTTACAAGTTATTGAGGTGCTACAAATGATTTATTGGGTTGATGGAGTAAGAGATTGTAGAATGGAAAGAGTGGAGAATAGAGTTGCACTTCCTCCAAGGAGGAGGGTTAGGAGGGAGGATGTGAAAGAGGGAGAGTTGGGGTTTTCTCTACTATTGATCAAGAAACAACATGAATTTGAAAATATAGTTGTGTGTCCTTGAGTCTCTCCAAGGGGCTATTTATAGTTGTGTAGGAGTGGGATTATGCTACACTTAATTAGGGTGAGTGATTAGCCCTAATTAAGTGTCCTTTGACCACTCATTGAATATTGGAGATAAAAGGGACTATTTTTTCACCAGAAATATCATTTTATACCGTGAAGGCTCCATAGGGGTGCATAATGTAGGTGGGCCCCACCATGAGGCCCTACGGGTGGCTCCTGCGGGGTATCTCAACTTGTCTGTCTTGGCATTTAGAAAGCATCTTTAGGTTGGTCCCATCACATGCATTACACCAATATTGGACATCACAATGTAAGCTCGGCCAAATAAACCCTGCTTGTAAAATCTTCCTACTTGTAATATCTTGAGAAAAGTGACCACCAGAGACATCATCATGACATGAAAGAAGAATTTTCTCTATCTCTTGCACACATGGTACTCTCCTCAAGACCAAATCTTTCCCTTTGTGATATAAATCATCCCCGATCAACTGGTAAGGTGTGGCCTTCTTAACTAGTCTATGTCTTTGCACCTTGTCTAAGTGTTTGGGACACTCACCTGCTTGTAGAAAGAAGATAATGTCTTTTAGCTCCTCTTGACCTTGATATTTGGGTTCATATAGTTTCACACCTCTTACCGCCATTTGAAGCTTTTCATTTGCGAGTAAGTCTGCTTCCTTGTTATGAGTTCTCACAATGTGTTGTATCTATGTTGCTTTAAAACCCTTCATCAAAGCTCTTACACTACTAAGCCACTCAAACAATATACAATTCTTGCACCTCCAAGTCCCTTGGATTTGCCTGACCACTAGCAAAGAATCACCTTTTATAATAAGTCTTTGTATGCCTAATTCTTTGCATTCTTCTAACTCAAGGGTTAGAGCAGCATACTCAGCCTCATTGTTGGAGTGAACATTGGGTAGAGTGATACCTTTTCTAACCATTACCTCCTTTTGTGGGTTTAAAATTATGATCCCCCCTGCTGCTTTGTCTTGTTGGCGTTGATAAGCTCCGTCAAAGAATAAAGTATGGGCATTATCAATCTCCTTCACTTTGAACTGTTTTGAGCCTTCCTCTCTTTGTAGTCATGATCCTTCCCTTTCTCTCACTTTGTAGGTGAGAATGTCTGCAAGTCCTGCTCTTGTGCTATCTTCTACAAGGAAATTGTATTCAAATTCTTGGAGTTCAAGCACCCACTTTTCTATTCTAGATGAGAGGCTCATGTGTTGTACTACATATGGTAGATTGTGCTCTAAGGTGAGAAAAAAAAATGGCACAGGGAGAAGATACGATCGAAACTTCCTTACCGCAAGCAAGATTGCAAAGACCACTTTCTCCATTTCAGTGTATCCCTTCTCGGCCGGAGTCATCACCTTGCTTGCAAAATAGATCGGCCTCATGTATGATGTTTTAGGATCTTTTTGCATCAAAACAACACCAATTGCTTCGAAACCTACACTTGGAGTGACATAGTAGGTCTCCTTTGGATCTGGTGGCATTAGGATTAGGAGAGAGCTAAGAATGCCCTTCACTTCCTCAAAACATTTTGCATGTTCCCTCCCCCATTCAAATGTAGATTGGCTTGCCAACCTATTCAAAGGGGCGATGGCTTCTGCTAGGAGATGGATGAAGCGAGACATGTACCTCACTTTGTGGTTGAAGGTCATTAGCTCCTTAGTTGTTGTTGGTGGAGATAATGACAAAAGGGCCTCTACCTTAGAGGGATCCACTTGAATTCCTTGTGAAGAAACCACATGGCCTAGCAAAACCACCTGAGATTCAACGATATGACACTTCTCTGGGTTGAGTTGTCCCCCAAATTGATGGAGCCTCTTAAGCCCCTCTTCAACCTTTTGGCAATGAAGTGATCTACAACTATAAATACAGAAATCATCCATAAAGACTCTTATAGATTTTCCAAAGAATGGCTGAAATACAAATATTGTGAATCTCATGAAGGTGCTAGGAGCATTGGTGAGCCCAAAAGGCATTACTCTGAATGAAAAACATCCCCAAGGTGTGATGAAGGTGGTTTTTGGTTGGTCCTCTTCTGCTATTCTAATTTGAAAATATCCTGAATACCCATCACACACAGTGTAGCATTCGTGACCTGCTACTTCATTCAAAATTTCATCTTGGAAAAGGAGAGGGAAATGGTCCCTCTTTGTCGCAGCGTTGAGGGGTTTGTAATCCACGCAGACCCTCCACTTACCATTCTTCTTGGGAGTGACTATAATAGGTGATACCCATTCGGAGTTAGATACTGGATAGATGAAGCCAGCCTTCAAGAGTCGATTCACTTCTTGTAGGAGAGCCTTTTGTTGCACAGATCCTAGTCACCGTAACTTTTGAGCCACGGGTTTGGTCCTTGCCTTCAATTCAATTCGATGTTCTATTACATCTACACCTCTTATTTGTGAGTAGTCAGTGATAAACAAATTGGGATACCTCCTTAACATATTGATGTAGGACCTCTTCTCCTCACAAGTAAGATCTTTTGCAAGCATCTTCTCAAATCCTTCTTCAAGGTGGTGACATCTTTCATCCCCTCGTGTGTGATTGTCTGTTGGATTTTCTTCTACAGAAACATCTTGGGTGTTGGCGTTGAATACAATTCCCATTACCTCCAAAGAAGACTCCTCTTCACTGGTTGATGCACTGGTTGATGCTTTCTCATCACTTGAGTAAGGACTCTCCTCCTCGCTCTCTTCATCTGCCGTGGTTTCATAGTTGATATCTAGTTTCTTTCATTCTCGCCAATCATACACCACCGGTTGACCCTTCTTAAGAATCAAACGACCACTTCCCCATTTTTGATCTGCATTCACAGCAATGAGCCAAGGCCTCCCTAGGATGATGGGATAGCCCTCCCCCTTAGCTGGCATGACATACATATCCACTCGTGCATCTATGTTACATACAGAGACTTTTACATTTTCAATGATCCCCAAACACTTCACACTTGAGTTGTTGGCTAGCCTAGCTTGACAAATAGAGGACTTTGTAATTTCAAGCCCAAACCTGTTCATTGATTTTTCCGTGATCACACACATTTGAGCTCCACCATCAACATATACATTAGACACCTTTTTACCCCTTATGTAAGCATCCACAATGGGTTCCACATCTTTTTGTAGCTTTGAGGCCACAACCTTAATGGAAAGATTTGCTTTCCTTTTTGGAATTCTTGTACTTACCAAGTTTGGCAATTGCCTTCTTACTTTGGCTGATAGGTGTAGAAGTTGAGGCCATGAAATGTTTGTCTTTTGGGTTTGTAAATCCTCAAGGATGTTGTAGGGCTCTAGCTCCTTTCCCAATGGGAAGTCGTTGATACCAATTTCCCTTCGCCTTGATCTTTTCTTCCTGCTACTTTCAGCTTCTTCCATCTTTAACTTCTTCTTCTTGTCCCTTTTGGCTGAATTTGTTCCTTCACTTCTCATGTCTTCATCCTTATCATGTGCTCTTGTGCGTTTTTCTGCCGGCATAACATCAAAGTTTAGAGTATGCTCATCTATTACCTCTTCTAGCTTGATGATTTTGACTCCTCTTTCTTCCTCCTCATGTGGGACGGGAGGTATATTTGGTGGTGGTGGTGGTCGACGAAGGATTTGTGGGCCTTGAGCTAGTTCTTGCTGCACAGTGAGAGGAGGCGGTCTGGGGGGATATATGTCTCCCGGAAGTCGCCTTGGATGTGGACAATTGTACATGCCATGGCCCATTTCATTGCAATTCCAACATCGCAACTCTTGAGCTTGTCTTCGTTGATTGCGATTCCCTTCTCTTGGTTGTCGTTGTTGAGGTAGGCCCTGTACTAGATTCAGAGTGAGGTTCTCAAGCTGTTGGGTTAGCCTTTGTAAAACCTCTTGTTGAGAGTTATCTCCTATTTGTGAAGATTGTGCAAGAGGGGCCCTAATTGGTGCTTCCATGGTTTGTGAAGACTCCCTCTCACTCACTCCATTCAAACCCCTTGCTCTATGTGCTTGGAAGTGTAGTTTTCTAAACTTGATGATGGCTACCTCACGTGCTTCTTCGAAGGTGGATGGGAATTTTAGCTCTACTTTAGCCTTTAAAAGTGGATACAAGCCAACCATGAATCTCTCTTTTTTTAGAAAGTTAGGTGCACCACCATGATTTTCTAATGTAGCCTCCCACCTACCCCATAGATTGACAAAGGTTGCTTCATAAGAAGGATAGTCTTCAAGTGATACCTGCTTATGTCCAATAAGACATTTCCATAGTCCTTCAGAAGTATCACCTTGCCCGAACTTGGAGAGGAAGCTTGCTCGCAGTCTCTCCCAGTTGGACTTGATTTGGGGTTACAAGGTCTCATACCATGCTTTAGCTTCTGCTTTTAGAACCAACCGGAAGGCTTGCAGCTTTACTTCCTCTTCATCTCTCCCGGATATGAGATGTGCCATCTCCAAGTTGTCAGGAAACTCTTGCGCATCTTCCCCACTTCTTGCATAGAACGTGGGAAAAGAACTTGACATTTTGTTTAGACTTTTTGAAATTTCTTTTTTTTAAAAGAAACTTTTCTCTTACGGGCCGCACAAGATTGTTGACACTATAAATCTGATTACATTAAAATGAAGATGTACACATCCATTGTTAATTCGTACTTTATCATAGGTAGAATAAATGGATTAATTGAAGCATTGATTTCATTGAGGCGAGTGGATCCAAATATCCTCCTTATGATAGATTGAAACCTAAACTTAGTTCCAATGATTATATGAATGGATTGCAGAGCAATAGGCCTAAAAGGTTCATTGTTTTGATCATGATTCATGTGCTACTCCTCGTTGTTGGTTTGCAGACCTCGTTCCTTCATATGGCCCTTGAGCACCCCTTCACCACTCCTTGTTCCTGCCTTTAAAACAAAATGAAAATGTGAACATCAAAAGAAGTTTCATAATTGATGATTGGAAGTATAATTGGATTGGGTGATGCCAGTATTTCTCCTAGTCTTTCTGTACCAAACATAAAAACAATGCGTTGCTGGAAAAAGACTTTTCTATCGATGTGAACATTTACTCTAATGTGTTGTGAAAAATGAAATGGATAGATGGGAACTACATTGTTCATCACTAAAAAATTTGAAGGTAACTTGGAAATATGTTCCTCCGTGGGGGCACCACTTTATGAGGGCGAGCTTTTTGAAATGGGGCCTCTAAACCCAAACCAATGGGCCTACCCTCACAAAATGTTCGTAAAGAGGTACGCACACTACTTGGGGCACCACCTTCTTTTGGGACTGGAGAAGGAAACCAATCAAAATAACACTTGCACTCACCCACTCAAGCAACACACTTTGAAAACCCCCTTACTCTATATACACTTTGGACACTTGAACACCATCAATGATTATGCAACCGAATGCCGTGCATCAAAATGAAATATGTAATTTGTGGAATAGCATTCACCTTATCCCCATAAGAATACCCATAATACATCCAAACTCTTCCTCTCTCAAGCACTCATCAAAAAATCATGTGCACAAGACTTGCCTCTCAAACACACGACAGAATCACTTACATCAAACTAACACACTTTGCATAGAGAGCTCATCTCCATCTATGCAATGCCGTGACACAAATAAAATCACCATGAGAGGTAGCCACATGCATATGTAATGAAGAAAAAGAGAGTTGGAGTGAGAAATTTCTTTAGACCAATTGAATAAGTGTGGAGAAACAAACCAATGGTAAATTGAGAATAGAACACTTACTTGATTTCTTGCACACCTTTTAAGGGGAGGACAGACACTGGCTAACATCACGAAATGCGACACTTGAAAGTTTTGAAGATGATTTCATGATCATTAACATAACCATGAGAGAGATTATGATGTATTTATAAGTTATTGAGGTGCTACAAATGATTTATTGGGTTGATGGAGTAAGAGATTGTAGAATGGAAAGAGTGGAGAATAGAGTTGCACATCCTCCAAGGAGGAGGGTTAGGAGGGAGGATGTGAAAGAGGGAGAGTTGGGGTTTTCTCTACTATTGATCAAGAAACAACATGAAGTTGAAAATATAGGTGTGTGTCCTTGAGTCTCTCCAAGGGGATATTTATAGTTGTGTAGGAGTGGGATTATGCTACACTTAATTAGGGTGAGTGATTAGCCCTAATTAAGTGTCCTTTGACCACTCATTGAATATTGGACATAAAAGAGACTATTTTTTCACCAAAAATATCATTTTGGACCGTGAAGGATCCATAGGGGTGCATAATGTAGGTGGGCCCCACCATGAGGCCCTACGGGTGGCTCCTGCGGGGTATCTCAACTTGTTTGTCTTGGCATTTAGAAAGCATCTTTAGGTTGGTCCCATCACATGCAAGTGACCTTGAACACTCATTGATCTTCTAGAAGATGAGTAGGGGAAAAATAAGATCTCACTCTCTTGATTTACTTGATTTATAGTTCCCTTTTGCTGCGAATCTGACAGATTTACACTATTTTGACCATAACTTTTTACCTGTAGCTCGGAATGACATGCTTCAAAAGGAAAATTTGACCTTCTCAACATGTTTGATATGAATTTGGACTATTCTTCACGCCCATGCGCCAAGGAATTCGTTTTGGAAGGTCCACACTAGGCTAGGGAAACTTTTGCTTCCAAGTCTTCTTGCATGGGCCCTTTGCTTGTATGCATCCAAGGGGAATCATGCTTTTTCAAAAGGCTATGATGCTTAAACAAATAGAGGAGGGCCCAATATTATTTTCTTGTGAAAAGAATATACAATTGGAGTCTTTTTGAAAGGTGAAAAACTATATGTATATTCTTAAGAGATATTGGGCCACCTATGTAGGGGGCATAGAAGACTTGTAGAGATGGACCATAATCTTTGGTAAAGACAAGTGGAGAGCTGATTTCCATGGTAATTTATCTATATGGGATGGAAGATAGATATATTATTTTTCTACTACTAATTCACAAGAGGTAAGAAAGTTTGGGGGTAGATAGTTGGTTATTGTATGCTTACTTTTATTAACAAAGCAAAAGGAAAAGGGTGGTAATATAAATATATGACTAAGGTGACATTTTTGGGAAGAGTACAATGTATGTGTCGCCACAAAGGTTAAACAAAGAGGGGGAATTTACTCTAGATAACTTAATAGCGTAGAAAAATATATACACATATGAGGAAGAGGACATTGAGTAGGCTGAGAAATGTTGCAAAAAGATGGTTACCATTTTATGCCACTCAACAACATAACATAGAATTTTTATTTTCATGTGCCTCAGTAGCATTTTTGCTACCTTTTTTTGGACACTTCTTTGCTTCATGGTTCATTCTTTAGCACATTTTTATTGCTTCCTTTATGAGAACTAGTGGCAATTGGACTAAATAATATTAAAGCCTAATCATATCCCTAGGTCATGACAAAAGTTAATGGGATATTAAGACTATCACTAAGTATCTAGGACTAGCAAGAAATGAACCTACATTAACCTAAGGTCAAGGCTAATTACCTATGATTTACATACATAAAACCTAATTTTGTGTGAGTTTAATTTTCACAGAGTATGGTGTTGAAACTTTACGATGCCTAGTTTTCTAACCTGAAAAAAACCATAGCTTAGAAGCAAAATTTCACTTAATCCAAGCAAGAGAATGGAGAGATGAACAAAGAGAAAAAGCATGAAAGGATTACACCTATTACCTATTCATGCTCTTTGAGCACCCTTGAGCAAGCATCCTTCGTGTAGAGAAGTCTCTTGATCCATTTTATTTGCAAAAAGAAGCCTTTTGAAGCTAAGTGTAAACACAAGCTACAAAAGACAATTATTGAAAAGCCACACAAAAACATTAATGAAAACCTAAAGCTAGGGTCTTGCATACCCGAATTTGCCAAAGGGAAAAAACCCAAGGGAAAAAAATGCCTTTGGTTATGCACATGACGCTCTAATGTAGCAAATTTATGCATACACAACAACAATGAGAGATAAAATGCTTCTACATAAGCAAATTTTCAATTTTTACAACCTCTCATGCATGATTCAAAGTTGACTAGTTTCTAACTCTCTTGAAGTATGGAATTTAAAACAAGCCAAGAGCTAAAACATAATGCAACTTTGATGAAATGAAATGGCTCTTGAAGCCGAATTTTACATTTTAAAGCTTTTCAAAAAGTTGGCTAACAACTAGCTCACATGAAATTTTCAATTTTAAGAGCAATCTATGAGCTAGAGATGACCAACTTGATGAAATGAAAATGAATGGCTCTCACTAGCCAAATTATGTACTTGAAATCTCAAAAAGTTTGGATAAATACTAGCTCAAAGGGAAAAAAATTATTTTTTTACCAAGCTATGAGCTAGCATTACAACTTTAATCCAAACATTTGGAATGGCTCTAATTAGCCAAATTTTGCAATAGATTGCAATGATGACCCCTTCTTGGATCATTCGGAATCACACACCTACCACCTCCCTTCAAAATAAAGCTCAATCATTAGTGCTTCTAAGCATTTGAACATCCAATACAAGCACTGAAAATACATGATCAACCACAACCCAAATTTCAATGCCACCCATGGTCATTCAAATAAGCTTCATTTTAGTGCTTTCCAATGATTTTTTATGTTCAAGCACCAAATTGTACATGCAATGTTAAGTTTTAGCACAAAGTACGACCAAGCAATCACAACTCATCATTTAGTGCAACTCTCACTTGAAGCTCACATGCATGTTAAACAGAGCTTGCCATATTTTTAGTGCAAATGATAATTTCAATCAAGCCAAGCACTAGAAGAATGCTCAATCACAAGCCTAAAATTTTACTACCCTCTCCTAGTCATTCAAGAAACCCAATTTAGTGCTATGCCATGATTTTTGCATACATTTTAAGCACTAAAAAAGTATCGAGCAATGCCGAATTTAAACTTTCAATGCACACCCTCGATGATCACATCCAACTAGCACTCATACGGCATGCATAGCAAGGGAAAAAGAAGATCATAAGATGAAGTGAATTGAAGCTCCCTCGAAGCATCAAAACCTTGTTTTGTATCATTGGCCACCATCCCTTAAAAAAAAGATCATTGATTAGTGCATGAGGAAGTTTTTATTCAACCCAAACTTCAAAATCTATCACATTCCCCCACAAATTGGAAATTTTTATGTAGATTTACAAACAATTGCTCACCCATTGCACAATAAATCAATGCATTTGCTTCTCATGCTCTCATGTAGCATATTTTGACATTGGAAGCGAGAAAATAGAGACAAGGAGGCATTTGATCAAATAGACCCAAATGATTAGCTCATGCCCAAATGCATTGTGTAGCATACATAACAAAAATAGTGTCACCTCCTCAAATGATCATTATTTGTTGGATCATCTAATGCATGGAGCTCTTGACCCTATTTTGTGAGTCCTCAATATCAACAGGCGATTTTAATATCAATTGTGCCCATGAAGGGAGCCTTCCAAGGGGCAAAGAAATAATAAAGGAAAAAGAAAAAGAAAAAGATGCCAAGGGGCATAAGCGATGTCACTAATGCACCCCCCAAGTGCAAAGAGAGAGCAAAGGAAACAAGGCGGCTACCTCCCCCAAAGTTACCAAATGTGAATGCCAGATGGGCCAATGAGAGAGAAGTTTCTAAAAGTTGAAGCCCCCCATTGTAAAAGTCAATTTTTAATCAAATTAGGGGCTTTTTTGTGTGCCGTTTGAAGCCTGCAAAGTGGAGTTCTCTGAGAGACCTATCCCTTTGTACTTTTTTCATGAAAATGGCCATGGTGATGGCATTACAAGCCTTTGTATATGCCTTTTGAAGTGCAATCAAGCCATTGTTGCCCCGCTTTGTTGTTGTTTCCTCTTCCCCCCTTCTCTTTCTCCTGCTTTCATGTTTCCCCTTGGTGCCGGCAGTGGGGAGGTGTGTACTCCTCGGATCGACGGTGTTTTGTGTGAGAGAGTGAGATTGAGCGGTTGTGTGTGTGTGCATGGGTGGAGACAAATTGTTGCAATAGGTGTGGTGGATTTGTGGAGCGTGTGAGAAATGGAAATTGAGTAGGCAGTGGTCTGATAGTGAAAAGTGTGTTTTTGAAGGTGTTTTATGAGAGGAAAGGGGTGTTGTGGATACCCTGAGCTATAGAGAGGCCTTTGTTGTTGTGCCAAGTGGGTTCCCCCATTCCCCCTCTCCAAAGTTTTTTAATTCTATCACCAGTTTGGTATAATTGTAAGATGAGAAACGGCTTCGTACCCACACAAAGTTGAAAGAATGGGACAACTAGGAGTTATGCTTGACATCTTGTCGAGTATATTAAAATGGCAATAAGGTTGGCATTTTTAATTCCTTCAAGCAAGGACTATGTAAGGTCCTTCTGAGATCAAGGGGCCTACAAACCGATCAAGGCCTACAAACCGATCAAGGTGGGTATAGAGAAACACAGTTTCTATGAAGTTGAGCTATAAGCAAACCTCCCAAGCAGTGCTCCAAATTTTGATAGCAAGGGTGGCAATTCAAGAAAGTTCAATATGCAAGTTATAGTTTCACTTTCACTTTGGTTATAGATTCATTTGCAGTTCATTTTTGCTTGTGAATTCACCTTATGGTGAATCTAAATCTCAGGGGGTTTCACCTCTTAGACATGTAAGTTACCACGTGAGTTCAAATGAATGGGTTTTCTAACTGCAAAAATTTCTATATTTTAATAGGATTATGTTAATAGAAGGGGTTTTTTTATTGTTCTTGGATCAAAGGATTCTCAATAAGATGTATGCTTTGGCAGATCCAATTCTCTATGCAAGATCAACAATGGTGATTCTCTTTTGCTTTGCAATTTGTGTGTCAATAGGAGAACTTGTTATCTATGAGCACTTAGGCTACATTCTGTCTCACTTTTCAATGATTATGCAAAGCAAGGATTCACTTCTAGGCATATTGCTTGTCAGCTTCCACATTTTGGAATATGCTATTAGTATACGAGCTTGGGAAATATTGGAAACACGTCTACCTCTTTTTTATTGGAGGTCGGTATTAACCAAGCCCTAAGGGAATACAAGGTACATCCCTGACAACTCTCACTATCTCAGCATACATGGCTACAAGCCACATTCTAGGAAAGAAAGTTTCTCTCATATGGGCGACAAGGTTAGACAAGTTTAAGTTCCTCTTGTGTAAGCTCTTCATGTTTTTTATGTCTCATCTTTAAATTGGACATGATTTTTTCCTATGCAAGAAAGTTCTTTGACAGATGTAATGAGAAGCAAGGCTTTCGTTTTGTGCCAAGTACTAGGCATTGACCTAGAACCAAGGATAATGGTACGAACACTTGTCAAAAAAAAGATATATTAGCTCATAGTTATGGTATGCAATGACCAATTGTGATGTATCCATGCTAGTACACATCCTGCAAGGCACGTATGGCATCTGATCACACTTTTGAGACCATCATAGAAGCCAAGGACTTATCACATTCTTTTTCTGATATGCATGCATGGCATGCGAGTACTGTGTATTCATTCCACTAAAGCATGGTTTACACTTTTTCTATACAATCAGTTACTCTGTTTAGAAGAATTAAAGTTGGTAGACTAGCTTGTGATCGTTGTATATATCTACAACAGTGACATGATTGGATCTTTGCACAAGGTGCAACTAATATAGATGAAACTTTATTGTGATAGCAAGTGGCCATGGCTTTCTTATTAAGCATCTAATTCATGCAATGACGTGAATATTCCAAGAGCGCCTCAGAGTAGGGGATCTCTTTTTTCTAAAACCCAAGGAAATTTAGTAGGACTACCTTTTTTGGGGTGTTATGCATCTTTCTCTTCTGTTCATAATGAGAGAAAATTATTTCAAGATCTAGTTGTGAATAAGATTCCAACTTGCAAAACTTTGCTGCTTAGTTGCAACATTGATTGTATCCCTAGGAGTGGTATTTTTGGGGTTATGATCCATCTAGTACACAATCACTCCACAAGTGCTGAGGAACATCGCTAGATCTTATCAAAATTGTATTTTCAAGGAAAGAATTTCACAATCTACCAAGGGGTAGTGAAAAAGTTCAGCTTCCCAAGTTGATTCGAAACACTATTAGACACAGTAGACTATGTTGTTCATCGTTGGCTCTGCTATTTTGAGTAGTTTTCAAACAAATTCTAGCCAAGGGGTTTAACATTCTAGATTTTAAACAAGGGGTTTGGATTGAAAAGGAAACACCCAGGGTTACTAGTACAATACTGCGTGATCTTCACTAATCTTTCAATTAGTGTTGCTAGGCCTTTTCAAGCGGGAGATTTTGTCATGTGCATTTGACTATGAGTAAGTGAACACTATGTTCAACCTTCAAGTTCGTATGTGATTTGGTTTCATTACATTTTTTAATATGAACTGCTTAAATTTTCTAAGTAGGATGTGTTAGCTTAAATGCATTCATCCATTTTTCTCTTTAGAGAAATGACAAGGTTATGTAGGAGCAAAATATTTTGGGTCGTACATTCCAAAGTACATTTCTGCATTATGAAATCATGGACCTACCTATAGGGTTTTTTTTTAACACGTTGTCACAAGAGGAGCAACATGGTCCACGGACTCAAGGAGTTTAATTTAGCCAATGTTGAGCAAGCATAACGAAGGTCCCTCTTATGCATATCGTTGAGCATTTATAGTTATCTACACACAGAAGTACATTGCATACTTGAGCTTGTTATTTCAAAATATGTGTCGCGACAAAGTCCCTTGGTGCTAGTCCAATCCATTCACTAGACCATTCTAAGCACATTGTATGAGGAACAATTTTAATGGCTAGAAATTGTCAGATACCTAGTAAGACTTGTTAAGGTTACAAGTATAAATAAACAACTTTAACAAAGGGTTGTTCATACACATAGAAAAGTACCATTCTGGAATTGAACTAGTTTATTTGGTACCTAGATGTGATGGATTTGCACATTCTATAATGGTCAAAATTTGCTAGCATGGTTTTCACGTGAAGATTATTTACTTCTTTCCCCGTGACTTGTGAGCATAACATCAGTCTTAATCATTGGCAAGTACAGTTATGGATATGCAGGTTTGGATCTATTTTGGCTAAGTGCATGCACACTAGGTGTTATGGGCCCTAGTGTTTAACAAAGGATTGTTTGGAGCGGCTTGCATATTCATGACATCAATAGCTTCTAAATAATTTCGCACTCTATGTGCACTATCTCTATGACATTAATTGTTGATCTATCAATCACCAATAGACGTCATGGCTCGGTTTGGGTTCTTAAAGATCAGCTCACTATAGTTAATTAAGATGATTGCTTCTAAAATTATTGTGGATCCATGTTTATCAAAGTCATTTTGAAGGACTATCTGTAAATGGTGGGAACACACATCTCAGCATTAAGAAAAATATGAACCCTCTAGGGGCCCTTTGGGATTAAGGTTAATTAGAGGCCAGCCAATGAGAAGAGGGTGGTGGACACACTCTATGCCCTCAAAAATGTAGGGGGACAAAGTAGTCTTACACTTTTTAAATGGGCTCTTACCTAGTGAGAAGGGGGGGGGGGGGGGGTTGGGTGGGCCATATGGAACCTCCAACTTCCCTCCTTTTTGATCCGGTTTTGAAAAAATCCCAAAAATTTGAAATTTTTCAAAATTTTCAAAACTCAAATTTCATCTTCTGAAAACCCCCCTAAAACTATTTTATGGTCAAAAAAGCATTTTTTGATCTCAAAAAGTCAAAACATGCATCCAAAAACCCTAAAATTCAAAATTTTTTAAAAACTTTTAAAAAATCTTTTTTTGCTATCCAGAGCTCCCCCAAAATTATTTATTAGGCAAAAAGGGATTTTCTCTCTCTAGAACCCCTTTTCCAACCCCTCCTTGGTTGCAACCATCACACTCATCCTCTACTCCAACACTCTCTCTCTTTACACCATCTCCATTGTTGCAGCAAGGAAGCTCCTCTCTCCTCCCCTACCACCTTCCATTGCCACACCAAGCAAGGCTTATCCACCTTCTCCTCCCAGTGCCACACCAAGCAAGGGTTGTCCACCTTCTCCTCCCATTGCCACAAGGGTTGACCATTTTCTCATATCACTTTATCACACCTACATTGTAGCAACAAGCAAGGTTCTTCTCCTCCTCCTAGTTTGCTTTGCTCAACCATGGACAACTCTACTTCGCAAAGGCGACCAAAGGATGAGGTCACAGCACTTGCATGCCACAACACTAGAGGTGTAGATGATGAGTGGGTGCAACAAGAGTTCACCAAAGGTGCTTGGGTATACATGCAACCATCTACTGTTGGCCCTCATCATGTGCGGAATCGTGCAAGATTGGATCTTCATTGGAAAGGAAAGCTCCTTGGCTTCAAGAACCGCAAAGACAAGGGGACCATAGCCATTGTGCAACATGTTTTCTCAATGTCAACCATGCACTTGCAACAACCACCTCGATTTCCAACACATTGTAAGTACATGTTTTGAGAATACAAAGCTAGGTGTGAAATCACAGTGTAATGTTATTATGGATTCATACTTAACATTTGTCATGCATTTATAGTCATATTTCCATCCACGTTGGTGGAGGAGCAGCCACTACATAGTCTCTCCGGCACATTCAATGCTATACATGCAGATATTGGAGCAATAATGTTCGCACATCTTTGCCCAACCAAACTGGTTCAAAGAAGGATTTTCTTCTATTCTCACTCCTATATTGTCCCTACTTCTACACAAGCATTTGGAACGCTTGAACCCATCAAAGTAACTTCCTTATTAAGTATGGAGTGGCCGGTCCCAGATTTGTGGTTGGTAGCATCTTTCAAGCAAAAGATGATAATGGATGTCCAAAACTCTTTGAAATACTCTAAAGCTTCTAGGTCTATGGGCTTGATCTGGTGTTTGCCTATTCATTGTTTTGTGCACATTTTTAAAGAGTTTGGATTTGTGGAGACTACCACAATGCTTGTATGTAAAGATGCGCATTACGAGGAATTAGGAAGGCTTTTAGAAGAGGACTGGGGTTTTGTGCAGGGCATGCACAACGGGGACCGGTACCGTTGTAAGGTTGGAGCTTCAGGTATTGGAATGCGCTATTTGAAATCCCGCACCTCCTTGTACATACGATTTCACTATGATCGTTGGATGTGCAAGCTTGGAGTGTGGACTCCCTTACAGAGTGTAGACGGCGCTATTGCAAGCTTTGACATTGCAGTGAAGATGCCCAACGATGCTTTGGAGGCAGTCCAAGTGAACAAGCATTGGACTCTCAGTAATGTTCGAGAACATTTGGTTATTATGGGTTTTGAGGCCCTTCAACAAGCACAATTTCGTTTACAAGGTCACAAGGTGAGAATCCTTCCACCACATTTTCAATACATCATGGTTTGTCGATCATTAGATGCTTATTGTAATGAATGTCCGCAGATTGGGAAGAGAATGGAAGACAAATTGAAGGTCGAGGAGGACTGGGGGATAGATGGAACTATGCTATCGATCTTATAACTTTGTAACTCTTGCAATTTTCATATTGATCCCCGATGTAATCAACATGATTTGCTTCGGTAAATCATGCCTTTGAATATAATTTTTTGCATTGGGATGAGAAATCATTTTTTGGTGAAAGTGCCTTTTTTTTAATGTCTTAAAAAAAGGGTACATTATAAAAGGGGGGCCACTTAACTCATTCACTATTTTCACTTTTGCAACTCCTGAGCTCCTCCACTCTCTATCCACACCCCAGGCTAAACATGGATGCTGCCACAGCCTCTGCATCTGTACCCACATCCACCCCTTTGTCACGCTTCATCCTCCTCCTCGAGGTCACCAAATACAAAGGGAAGTTGGACCTCCACACCTTTTTTACTCGTCTCCCTGACCTTGAAGCCACAGTTGCCCTTCACATGGATGCATTTGAGGAGATTTTTGCGTTCATGGAGGAACACATCATAAAATATTATGTATCTATCCCCCCACATGCAGGGATCTGGGTGCCTTGCGATCTTTTGCGCTATATACACAAAGGTGATCGCCCATTCGCCAAGTGGTTGCAACGATTCCAAGAAATTGCAACCAATGCAGGCCATTACTTGGACGAGCAAGCCCCTAGGGTGTCAGCGCTCAAGAAGCGCAAGTTGGGGGTGGAGTACCTTTCTCGGCTCGCAACATTTATCTTCTTGGTGAATGAGGAACCTGATTTGGAGGAGCTCTGCTTACCACACCTTCAAGTTGGGTCCTTTATCAAGGACACCAAGGAGCAGCAGGTTATCCCCATGAACCCTGCAGCGGAAGGAAAAGCACACCAGCTCGAGTACCCTAGGGGTCTTGAGGAAGTGGTTGAGAAATCCATAGTTGCGGCTGGCCATAGTGACACTCCAGTGCCACTACCACTAACGGATGTGGCTATCCCAGAGGTAGAAATTAGCCGCTTCTCCTCAGTGTTAGTGGATGGGGAGGAGTTTGTGTTCCTGCATGATTTGGAAAAAGCATTTTGCCTACGCATGGATGAATGCTTGAGCGTGCTATGCAACAGCAGCAAATGTCCCTTAGACAATACGCCAGATGCCCTAGAAAGAAAGATCTTGCCAGATGGGGACTCTGTTGCTGACACTATTGCAGTTGTATGTGCGGAGGTCCTGGCAACAGAGCAGTTGCACATGGCTGATGAAGATTTCCAAGCCACGCAAGCCAAGGTTGAGGCTGCTAGGATGCCTATGCCATTATGCAACCTCCCATATGATGATCCAAAGCTTGTATCTGTGGTGCATGGGACCATTGACTTGGATGCAAAGGGCAACATGGAGGAGGATGACAAGGAGCAGGAGGTAAATTGTATCCTAATTTTCATGTTACTATTTTATCCTTTGTGTCTTTTTTCTCAACCTTTATCGGTTTATGACAGGATGTTGTGGAGGTTGATGATTTTGCTGCAAGGACGGGTGGCAAGCGGACGAGCTTTGGACCTCAAGCTTCCCTTGCACATTACCTCGGACAACTCCCCCCTGGCGATGTGGCCATTATCCATAATGAATTTACTCCCCAAGCCCATTTTATGACTTGGTCGTTAAAAGCTTTGAGCAAGTTTTTGTGTTTGAGTACCATTGCTCAAACTGCGCATCAAGTGTTCCTAGTGCGTAGATCCCTTGTATGCACAGCGTTTGGCACTGGCTTTCGTGGTAAAGTGCTTGCCCAGATAGGGATACATGCTTCCATTGGCTCAACTGACCCAAATGCCATAGTGCAGTCCCTCTTGATTGGGGAGTTGCCTTACGCGCAAAATAGGCGCCAGGAAATGGTCAAAAAAATTCTGAACTCCTCAGATACATGATGTAAAATCACCGTGCTAGAAGGAATAAAAAATATTTGAAATTGTCTCTCTATATTGCAAATTCTTTTCAATCTGATTTGTCAATCTTGAAAATTGTTTCAATTGGTGATATGAATTGTTTTTTGACTTTGTTATTTCAAGGTATGTAATTGCAGTCAATTTGAGTATAATTGTGATTTTTAAGTACCCTAGGGGGTTAGATTAGCCTATAAGGGGCAAAAAATGCATGGCCACAAGGGCGCGCAAATGGCCCATCCATCAGTTTTGGATGGGCCATTTGCGCGCCCTTGTGGCCAGGCATTTTTTTGCCCCTTATAGGCCAATCTACCCCCTAGGGTACTTAAAAAGCACAAATTTATTGCAATGGATTGGTTTTGCATCATTCATTTAAATGCAACCTTTTTATGGCAATTCCAGTATATGTTCACACTCAAGGACACTAGAAAAGCTCAAATCAATTATGAAATGAAGTTTCCAGCAAACTATCACTTGCTTTAGCTCTACCTACTACACCCTTGCACCAAAAAGTCAAATTACATTGGACACTTGGTTTCACAATATGTTATTTGTTTTGATATCCTATAAGGAATTCAAAGCTTGAAATGACCAAAAAAAGGTGTCCATAAGGATCCATATAAAATATTGATGCAAAACCAATAGGTTTTAGTAAATTTGGTTATTTTAAGTACCCTTGGGGGTAGATAAGCCTACAAGGGGCAAAAAAAGGCCTGGCCACAAGGGCGCGCAAATGGCCCATCCATCAGTTTTGGATGGGCCATTTGCGCGCCCTTGTGGCCAGGCCTTTTTCTGCCCCTTGTAGGCTTATCTACCCCTAAGGGTACTTAAAATGCACAAATTTATTGAAGTTGACTACAATTACATACAGAACTTGCAATTACAAAGATAATAGACAGAGTAGACACAACTGTTGATCATACTGTCATTGGAAAGTCAAATCATTACAAAGATAAGGGTGTGCAATACAAAAAGAGGGGTAACTTCGGCTAATGCTCGAAGTGTCGTCGCAATCGTCATGCAAGCTGCATATCTTTTGGCTGTATTGTCACTCGCTTTGCATGAATGGCACATAGGTTGGTATCTTCCAACACTGAAATGATGTGGGCCTCTGCAGCTTCTTGAATAGCCTCTAGTGCTATTGCTTGCATTCTATACTGATTTCCATAACTTTGAAGCACTTCCTTCACAGTGCGAGCAAAGGGGGCGCGTTGAATCAAGAGCTCCGTCGTCTTCTGGTAGTGGCGGATTTCTGCAAATGCCCTTGCTATTTTTCGGCACCGCTGCGGTTGTCTTGGGGGCACTTGCACATTTGCTGGCGGGCGGCGTGAAGGCTTCTTGAAGAACTTAGACTTGCGTCTGTTTACATGCTTAGGGGCTGGTTCTACAGCCTGTTCTGATTCTTCCTCTTCCCTTGGTTGCCGATCTTGTCGTGTGGGGAGAGCTCCCTTGCCTTGAGGCAATGTCTTCCCCCCAACGGCCACCCGGTGTGTGCGCAGTATTTTTTCTCGCAGCCATGGTGGCTCACTCTCTGATTTGGTGTCTGTATTGACCACCCGAGTCCTGGATGGTCCTGCTTGTGGTTGGGGGCGCGACGGCTGCTCCGTATCGGACTCTGATGTTTGCTGGACCTCTACTTCTCTCCAGCGATGGGCACGTTGCTTCATTCTCTTTCTAGGTGTTATATCTTGAGGAGGTGGAGATTCAACAGTCCTTGATGACTCTCATGCCCTACCACCATGCCCACTACCAGAAGAGTTCCTGGAACGGCCAGGTGTTCGTGGCCGTTTTCTTGTGCCTTTAAGCCATGACGGCTTCTCACATCCTTGGAGGGTGTTTTTGTTGGCAGGCGGATTCTCTTTTGTGGTTTGTTTGGTGCTCGCCATTTTGCTGGTAAGAGCTCACCTGTTCTTGAGAAATGAGTGATTTATGAGAGCATGCAATATTTATAAGGGCCCATTTAAAAAGGGTCCTGTTCACACTAATTTTTTTAAAAGAAGTATTATTTTTTAAATAAACATGTCGCTAAGAGTTGGACCCTGCGTTCACGTTTAGTGACTCGCGTAGTATCCACTTTGATCCTTGTCGCACTCTGCATCGCCGCCATGCAGCATGCTTGGTGGGACCTTGCGACATTTGCCACTTGTTGCTATGCTCTTGACGACTCCATTTGCGCACTTCAATAGCAATCTTGGATTGTCGCGCAGGCTCCATTGTGAGCTTACGAGCAAATGTTGTGTGAAAAAACCAGTTGAACATCTCCTCCAAATAATTGGATTTCACCATTCCACCACCATGTCGAGTATTTTTGAAGTACACTCCCCTTGCTCGATAATGGGACTTCTCCATGCCTTGAGTGCTAAAAATTTCAAGCGATCCATACTTGTGCATAAAAAATGCACCATGCGCAAACAAGATATGTTGTTCACATGACCAAACGATCCACATTAGTAAATAAAAACAATCCCTTGTAATGAATACACCATGAATGACTTACCATGTAATGTGTGATGTTATTTTCACCCCAAGAAAGGGTGAAGACCTTGGTAAAATCCGCCAAAGCTTCTTGAAATGATTGCCGTTGTTCTTCTGTTGTGCTGTTAAGGATCATAAGCTTGACCATTTTATCAAAATGGGCCCAAACTTTCTTGCGCTTGTTTGCAAGCTCGCCATTTGAATCATTGTCAGTAGTAGCTTTGCATAACTCCTTCCAAAGCTCCCAAAGGTTACCTGCCTGCTGGTTGGAGTTGCTTTGAGCATCATATCGACTTGGCTTTCCTTGAGAAACTTTCTTCAAAAAGTGTCTAGCTTTTTTTCCACTCATTGACACTTGTTGAGAAATTTCATGGTCCTCCCCTGTGTTCTTTGCAGCAACTATAGACACATTTCCACCGTGACAGCCAATGGAATTCAAGAGTACCTCCACTCTTTCGATCGCTTCCTGGGACTTTTCCAATGGTTTCATTGTGAAAGCATAGTCAATGTGGAGCTTCAATAGCCTATAAAAAATACGCATGAATGCGTGTAATGTACAAAAATGTACATTCGATAGAGGAAATCAAAATATTGGATTCCAAGTGTGGTCCTTTTGATCACGGTCTGGGGCATTGAGCATGGGACATCTCACAATAGACGCTTCCCATTCTCTATCTTCATCTCCGACATCATGACAATCTAACATCTCCGACATCATGACAATCTAACCCTTGTTCTCCATGCCCTTGCCATGGAAGCATGTAACTGGCCTTTGCAGTGCTCTTATGTGATTTTTGTCCATTAGGTTTGTACCCTCGAGTGAAAAATGGACAAGGCATGAGAGAAGAAGCCCCTTGTTTGCAGCCAAGCAAACACTTTATGGTCTTCAAATCCCCACCTAAGTGCCACTCCACATCATAACTACCAAAGCCCTCAATCTCCAACTTCTGACCTGCAATTTGGGAGTGTATTACTTCTGTGATCCATGGAGTTCTCTCAAAAATCCACGAGAGTACTCCATTGGTCTCTTTGGGCACCTCAATAGCACCCAACCACCAAATGTCTTTCTCTGATTGCACGCTAAAAGATAGGGTGGGATATGGCTCGACTGAATCCCTTCGCTTGGTTTGCAGAAGGGCCTCGTTCATTAGAGTGACACTTAGCCTCTCTAACCTTCGGCCTTTCACTATTTGACACTCATCGAGTTTCAGCACAAAAGCGACTTTTGTGCCAAGCACTACAAAATAAATAGTGCTAAGACCTTAAACTTCAGCTTCTATGAAAAGAATAATACCAAAGAAAAAAGTAAAGTGTGTCACCTTCTTCAGGTAACTCGTAAAATCTAAGCATGGCTTCTTGAAGCCTTCTAAGATCCACGAAAATATTGTTCCACATTGTGTAAGGAAAGCCCTTATTCGAAGGTCTTATGGATTGTTTCTTACCTTTTCCCCTTGTCTTTGTTGCGCACGAAGCATAAAGGGAAGTTGGCATTGTGTCCTCAATGTGTAGGTATGTCCCAATGCGGGAGAACACATCTTCGTTTGTGGCCTTCTTTGCGAGCTTGACCTTGTGAGGAACGGGAAATAGGTTTTCCACAATGCCATGTTCTTTGAGGGCATCCTTTAGGAGTTGAAAAATAGCCTGATAGGCTTTGGTGTTGATTCCAGCCTCATCACAAGCTTGTTGAACGTCATCATCATTAACCACATTTCTTAATTTATGCATAAGGTCCTTGGTGATTGCATCCTTAATGTGCTTACCTCCAGGTGATTGTAAGATAGAAATAACGTCCTCGGTATTGAGACAACTAGTGAGAAGGTTGACTCGATTATCTTGGCTTGTTCCACCGCATGCCTCCTGGATGAAGTTTCTAGCAACAAATAAACATAAATGTTATAAAATAGTGTGAAGTAAGAATGCAACATGCAAGTAAAGACCAAATCACCTTGTGGCTCTAACTCGTCGTTTGTGTGCTCCTCCGGAATGTGCAAGAGTTTCAATGGATGAATACGGGCGTTTGCGTTCCCTTGCACCAAGGGGTGTTTCTTTCAAGTATGTGATGGTGTTGGTAAGCTTCTGGATGTGGGACTCCTTTTCTTGCCTTTGTTGTTCAGGACTTTTAACTACCCTCTCTGAAGAGGCAACACTCTCTTGTAATGGCGTCATCTTGAGGTGAAGAGCTTGACATTCGTGCATCCACATATGCAAAGAAGCACCTGCACCCATACACAGCCGCTTGCAATAGCCTAACAAGCCTGCTTCTCCCCTCCCAAGAAATTGAAGAAATGTGGAAAGGCTATTAAACGGTGGATGGAAGCGGCTTATAGGATTGTAAGGGTACAAATGGCCATCCACCCCAATGTCAACATTGGTCTCACAAGCGGTGCAACGTGACCTTTGATCACCTTCACTAGTGGTCTTCGGTGCAAATGCCGTGGGTAAGCAAATATGTATGCTTTTGGTGTGTGGAGTACGTGGTGGTGGAAGCAAACCATTTGTGATGTCCGTGAGCACCATGGAAGCTGTTGCGTGAGGAAGCAAATGATGAAAAGATAGAGGGGGAAGGGTAGAGAGGCCGAGCAGGATGGGAGGAGAGAAGGAGGGAGGGAGGGGAGGGAGAGATTGGGGAGGAGGAGGAAGGTAGGGGCAGAGAGGGAGAGGAGGGGGAGAGGGAGAGAGGAGGGAGGAGGGAGGAGGATGAGAGAACAAAATGTTTATTACTTTTTGGGGGAAAAGATTTTTGAAAAAATGGACTTTCTAAGCTTGTAGGTTAAAAAATGGGTCAAAAAATGATTTTTGGATATGTATATATGTTGGGAGGGAGTTTTAAGTAAAACACATATAAAAATGAATTTTTTTAAAAAAAGTCAAATTTTGACTCTTTTTGACCCACGGAATTGCTGATGTGGACACACCCCTATGCTTCCTTCACTTTAAAAAATGCTAGAGAGAGAAAGCAACCCTTTAGGTCCACATCCTACATTTTTCTAAAAAAAAGGCTAGAAAAGCCTACTCAAAACTACCTTCTTCAATGCCCTTGTCCCCTAAACCCCACACAACATTAGCCTTAATCCCTAAAAATTAGGATTCCTTACAAGGCCCATGCAAGGTTCATATTTCTCCTAATGGTATTGTTAGTTATCTAGAGAAGATACGGAGTTTACAAGTGTTACACTTGTGATAAAGGATATGCTAAGTGTGTATGTCAGCACCAAGGAATACAATTTGAAAGGTTATCTCTCTAGTTGGAGTTTTCTTACCATGTAGCAAAGCATGTTGTGAGACTAGGTTTAGCCTCTTCATATTTAAATTTGGTTTTCAACCTTGAATACCAGTTATGGTGGGGTTGTTTACTGATGAGGATTGATAACAAGTCAAGGACTTATACTTTGCTAATAAGTTGCATCAACCACTTACTTTCATGGAAAGTGAAAAGAGGTACTCTTTTAGGTACATCTTAGTTTTGATAACTTTCTTAGCATTCTCAAGTGAGTTCTAACTATAGTCTACATGTTGTGTTGGTTATGGTCCGGTCACAAGACGGGTGCAAAGGGACAACAAAGTGGAAAATCAAGATGCTCTTCTTGATTTCATTGAGCCTCCTATTGAATCGTGCTATAGTCAAAAGGACATCTAGATCCATAAAAGATGTCATTGCCACAACATTAGTGTTCTTTATGACGTTATCACCATTTTTGTTTTCAAGGATAAAAATGCTTCTCCAAGGGGGGAGTAGTGTAATGCCAAGGGAAAACCAAGGGGTCCAATGGACCAAGTGTTGGAGCTTTAGTTAGGAAGCCATGGTGGTGCAGAGCAAGAAGAGGGACGAGAGAGAGAGAGAAAGAGGAAGTCGACACAGTATGCAGAGAAAACAAAATCACACGCTAATCTAGTCAATTCTATTAATAAAAAGAGTCCTTATATAGCCTTTGCAAGGTGATGTCTACCACACCTTTTCCACATGCAAACTCAACTAATCTGATGGTCTATAGCTGCATGCCTTGAGTCTTATTCTTACGGGCTGACAAAAAGAGGGCTTGAACCTAGCAATCCCCCCCTCAAGCCTGAACTAGACATGCCGTCTCATGATACCTCGAGTTTTTGGTGTACTCGTCAACCGTGAGTTTTAGGTTTTCTCACAACCAAGGATTTCTGGTGTATCCATAACCTGGTGCTAGATCAGTAACCCCCCCTTGAACAGATAGGGTGTAGGTCAGAAAACGTTAGGTTCCAAAAATGGAATTTTTGGTTCACTGCCAAACCTTTGGTTTATGGTGTACCCAGTAACCTCATGAGAGTGCAACAAAAAGGTCTGAGAACTGATAAAAATTGGGAGGTCTTCCCACTTATCTTTGTGGAAGTGTCTATAACCCGTACAATTTATTTTGACTAAACAACATGAAAAGAGTTGATCTAATAAATTTCCTCCTCAAGAGAATATATTGGAGATTCAGTGTCTCCCTCAACCACATGAATATGAGTTTTACCCTTTTGAAAGCACTTATTTGACCGATGATTTGTTTTACCACAATGAACACAAGGATTCTTTTGGAAACAGTGTTTCGTCTGATGATTGTTGCACCCACAAATGGCACAAGTTTTGGTTCCATTGAATGGTCGAGATGAAGCTGCTGTAGCATCACATTTAGTGACTGCATATGCACTGGAAGTATCAGAAGAACTGGTGGAGGGTACAACATTCGGAACTGTATATGCACTGGGAATAATAGTAGAATTGGTACTAGGTACCCTGTGTTCTTCTTCCTGTAATGAATTGATGATACCATCCAAGAAGGTCAGCGGATCTTTCTCTTTTAAAACAGTAACAATTTGATGAAATTTTTCAGTCAAACTTTTTAACAATATGGCTATGAGATCTTCCTGTGGTACTGAAGCTTCAACATAAACAAGTTGAGATTTAATACTCTTCAGTCTATTGGCTAAAGCTGCAATGTTTTCATCTTCACGCATACAGATGGAATATAATTCCATTTTTAAGCTCACTTTTGGATACTTAGCTTTGGCACCGAAAAGCTTCTCTAGCTCTATCCAGGCAGCACTTGAAGAATCAACATCGTCCAAATAATGAATAAAATCATCTTCTAAGGAGGTTAGGATGATACCGAAAGCTTGTTCATCTTTCCTTTGTATCTCAACAGATAATTCCCTTGTAACTGTAGCGGCTGTGCCGGATTCGTCGGCTGCGAGAGGCTTGACCACGCTCCATAAGTTTTTCCGCATCAAATAGCCTTTAACTTTGATCTGCCAAGTATGGAAGCCATATCCATTGAACTTGTCGACTTTTGTTGCCATATTCAATATGCAAAGGATAGCAGCGTTTTGATATGTCGCAAACACGCCTTGCCAATTTAGCACCTGCAATTTGGAAACTCACCAATACTTGATCTGCTAATTGATTGTCCGATTATTATGCTTGACGAGCATCGTGCTACAGAGGCGAGGGTACCCAAGTGTGGGAGTGGTGCCTTGCTTGAAATATTAATTGGGTGGCCACTTGATTAAAGTGTGAAAATGAACACAAAAATAACCTTTTGTAATACAGTAATGGCGCAGGCAATAGTCGAGCAACAAAGATGCTTAGGGCACGCTGTACAAGACGAACTGGGAGCCAATCAAGTGACGTATTTTTCTGCTTAGGCCAGGGTGACGCTGTTGATGCTCTCTGTGTGCAATTTGATGCAAGTCGGTCCACATGTTGCTCATCCTTGCCTAAGCGGCTGTATCCGCGCGTGGCTTGTCGAGCGGCGAGGCCCAGTAGGGCTCTGATACCAGTTGTTGGATCTTTAATTAGGAGTCCATGGTGGTGCAGAGAAAGAAGAGGGACGAGAGAAAGAGAGAAAGAGGAAGTCGACACAGTATGCAGAGAAAAAAAAATCACACGCTACTCTACTGAATTGTATTAATAAAAAGAGTCCTTACATAGATTTTGCAAGGTGATGTCTACCACACCTTTTCCACATGCAAACTCAACTAATCTGATGGTCTATAGCTGCATGCCTTGAGTCTTGTTCTCACGGGCTGCTGACCGAAAGAGGGCTTGAACCCAACACCAAGGACAAGAGACGACTGTTAGGTGTAGAAATGGGATTCTACATCTAACGGCCAAGCTCAAGGGGCTCACCATTCAGCACCTCCGTTATACAATGTGCGTTTGCGGGGTTTCAAAAAAAAAAACCCTCCTTTAACATGTTCGAATGAATAAAATGACCCCTTATTTTAGATTTTATTCCCAAAATTGAATATAAAAACACCTTATTTTAATGGATTTTTGTTAAATTGCCTAAAGTTTTTGCATTTTAAAACCCCTCCTTTTGGACTCACATTATACATTAACATGATTACATGGTACACCCCTCGAGCACCCAAGGGACTATATAAAGGGTGGTAGGGTGGAGAATCCTCAAGGCAGTTCCCTGGGTTCTCACAACATAGGCTGCCAACTATTATCAGCCAAGCCAAAAGCCACTAACACCAAGCAACTAGACCTTAACAAATTCAAACGGCCCAACTAATGTGGTCAAAAGCCAATTTAGAGCGGTCAGCTATAACCAACATTACACGTCCAACTCCTAATAGCCAAGATATAAGGGGCTAACACTACAAGAGGTTGTGTGCACTTGTGATGTTTTTAGCGACGACATTGGGTTTTTTTACTCCCCGGTGTTGCTAAGACCATTGCTCATAGCGTCAATACGAGAACGTCGCTATGAACGTCGCTATAACCGTCACTATAGCCATCTCTATATAGCGACGCATATAGCGACACAAATAGCGACGCTTACAGGCTACTTATAGCGACGTTGTAGAGCCTTATATAGCGATGCTTATAGCGACACCCGAGAGTAAATTTTTTTGTGGCAAGGCATTGAATGCTCTACCACCCATCAACCATATTGAATGTTTTGATAATAGAGTAAACCTAAATGAATCCAAGATAAGACCGGATTCACCTTTGAAAGAAAGTGCAAGCTTAGGTATAGACCCAAACTAGTCACCCACAAGACAATATAACCACTAACTCCATCATCCATAGTATTGTTTGCAGAATAAAGATACAAAACTGACAAAAGTAAATTGATGAAAATAAATCAATGACAATTTTACACATCATAGGCAAAATCACTTGATTGTTAAGCTTTGCAAATGTAATAGTTACAACACCATTGTCATTATTGAGAAAATATACATGGTTTTCCAATAATTACAAAAAGACGTATACACATCATCTCATGATATATATTCTATGAAAAAATGAGACTAATGCTATCTAGCTACAAATGGACTTACATCGTCTAATCAGACGTCTCAACGCGTCCAAGCGGCGTATCTGCCGGATTCTGGAAAAAAACAATAAGACAGCTTTTTGTAAGTATAAACATATAATTTACAAAACAATACAACAAATAGAAAAGAGTAAACCCTAATACTAACCATGCCGTCGTGAGAACTTAGAATGTCCATCAAGACGTTTAAGCCCTTTCTGCCTCCGTACTCGCCCTCGTACGGTGTGGGGTCACGTCTTGTCATCGCCCACTGTTCAAAACATACAAAGAATCCATTATTTTAGAATTTAAAAGAACAAATAAACGTAACTACAACCTAAAGAGCAATGTGAAAACACTTATAAAATCAGTCTCAAATGATGCCCACCTGCCGCTCCCCAAGTGGTGAGAGCTCCCTACCTCTACTTGTGCTTTGGCTGCCTCCTTTTGTTCCTTCCACTTGTCAAGATTCTTGCATGCTGCTTGCTTTGCATTCTTCCAATCTTCTTTGGCCAATTAATCTGGTTTATTCCACCCATGCTTTATTGATTTTTGCACCTCAGAATGCTTGTGCTTGCAGTATTTATGCAGTTGAACCTTCATCAGGTCTTCATTGAAGCGATCATCCCATGTTGACACGGGAAACTCATCATGCAGCATGCTGATGACTTTGTCTTTTAATTCACTTGGTACTTCACTCCAGGTGTTTAGTATGTAGTGTCTAAACACTTGAGAACAGAGACCACGCATGCACGAGATCACCTTCTTGCCTTCATCATCCAAGATGATGCCGCCGCTGAAGTTGACGGAGTAAGACAAGCCCTCTTGCCTATGGTGTGTGGTACGGATGTCAGGTGTCTCCACTGGATTCTGGGTCCCGAAGCGAGGAGTGTCGACTTGGGTGACTCCCGGAGGAGTAGGTAGTGGTGTGTAGCCAGGAATGGTTGATAGCCACACAAAACCTAGAGTAGATGGCAATGTCGTGGTTGTTGTGGGGGCGGGCAAAGAAGGGGAAGGTAAAGAGCCTCATTGTACATGAGGCGGTGTCGAGGCGTCAGCGGTAGCATACCCACAACAACCACCATCGCCACCACTAGAGCATCAGTGCCTAGACGAGTATGAAGATCGTCTCGTCAACAACGAAGCTCCAGAGCATGCTGAATGCTCCAAAACAGAGGGAGACGCTGAAGGAGTAGAACAACGTGATGGTGCTCCAGAGCGATGGCGATCCTCAGACCATTGCCTCTGCCAGGGTGACAAAGAAGAAAGAAACTCATCATCATCCATACCTGCATTAAATACACGAACATTTAATTGTAATATTGAATGGAGAAGAAAACATGGACAAGTAGAGAGAGAGAGAGAGAG
The DNA here is from genome assembly GCF_014529385.1 of Adiantum capillus-veneris. Taxonomy (NCBI): domain Eukaryota; kingdom Viridiplantae; phylum Streptophyta; class Polypodiopsida; order Polypodiales; family Pteridaceae; genus Adiantum; species Adiantum capillus-veneris. The sequence continues at coordinate 1,056,170 of NC_140937.1, forward strand.
AGGACTCACAAACAAGGAGGGATTCTTGTGTAGAGAGATTCCTGAGAAGTTCTTGTGAATTTATCTCCCGTGTGCATTCTACGTATCTTGTAAAAGCACTGCGCTACGAGTGCGATGGAGACTGAGGCTACAATCGCAAAGGAGGTGATTTGTCTCTGCTCATAGATGCTACTCCCCCCTACACTAGATCTAGTTGATCGTGTGAAAGAGACGCTAAGAAAGCAGTAGTAGTGCTTCTTAGCGTCTCTTTCATCCGATCAACTAGATCTAGTGGAGGGACGATGTTGGACGGATACGCCGCGACGGACGTCAGCACAGCGAGAACTCACCTAACAAGATTTGTGAGCTAAAGATGAAGCTCGATCTGCAGGCGTGTGGAAGCAAGCATAGGGTGTCAATCTACACTCGGCCGAATCTCGACTAATTCCTACAGAGGTCTCTACCCAGTGTCTAAGCTACAGCCTTCAAGAGTGCATAAGAGGAGATTTCCTACAACGCTTTCTAGAGCCGAACACCCATCAAACGATCTCGAAATGCAACAGAACTTGAAGGAGACCCTACTAACACCAATAGGTCGCTCTCCCTAAGGTCCATGAACCAAAATCCCAACCCAAAACACCCGGTGCAAAATCACGTAGGATGTCTGGCCAAAATTTGCAGGTCGTCGTTTCCAAAAACTAAAGTGCCTAATGTGTAGCTCTACTCAATGCGAACGCATGGATATGCTGAAACGCAAAAACGGATAACGTATGCTCACCAAATCACCAAATGAAGCTCACAAAACCGGAACGTACGCGCAAAATGTAGGTATTGGCATGTAGCTCTCGTCGGGGGCAGCACGTTGCACTTCTCCGCACTTGATTCCGACCACCAGTGCATGCGTAGTGTCAAGATGAAGCTCTCACTCTCTCTCTTACATAGTACGCTCACTGACAGACACTCAACTTTTTTAAAATGACAAAGGTTTTTCATTAACATCAAAAAAAGGTATAAATACCTTACAATCTCAAACCCTAATGTTCCATTTTAACCATCTACTCAATCTAAATGTCAAAACTGGGATACAATCTGGAAACTTCTATAAGCCCCAATATTTACAAAGGTGAAATGTCGGGTTTTCTCAATAAATGAATAGTTACAAAAAATAATAATCCGCTGAGCAGTCATTTTTTGTAGGGTGTGTCCAGCTTCTAACATTCCCCCCCTCCTTGTTCATGTCGTCCCTAACATGGCTGTTGATCTGCTTCTTCATCGTAGGCTTTCTTGCATCTTGAGCAATGACTCATATCTTGCATGTTGAGCTAGTAGAGTCGGGTCGAATATGTCAGTGATGATTGTGAAGAAGTCGGTGTAGAAGGCTTCTTCAAAGGCCTGGAGGTGATAGGATGGCAAAAACATGATCCTTTGATACAATGCATGTGCCACCTCGTGGGAAGGCTGACCAGACAGATCGTATGCACATCAGTATGTATCTTGAAAGAAGAAGATATTGTCTGTCGCCTAGCCTGGTTTGAATGTCTCGAAGACTGCCAAAAGTGTTTTGCAAATCTTTCTCATCATAATGCAAGATAGGTCAAGCGAGCCAGTGAACAATTTGATGGTGCCCGTTAGGGTTTTCACCATGTATTGCTCACTTATTCTCTCGCATGCCTTCGAGCCAAGCAGCTTCGGGTAATTTACCCAAGTAGGTTGGTTTCTTTGCAATAGCTCATGGGCCTTCCACATCCGCATCCTTGGTAGGGGGCCGAAAGTTAGGTTATCTGTGATGACTTTAGGTGCCTCTACCAAATGGATTAGATATTGTGGATACTTTGTCAGCCATGCCTTTGTCCACCTGGGTTGAGAGTCTGCTATCAACTTTACCCCCTCAGGCTTGGAGATGTCTGCTTTGTACATTGGCACTGTTGGCTCCTCTCTAATCTGCTTGTTGATTGTGGCACCTTCATATTTCAGCAGAGGATATGGGAGAGAGGGTTGTAGCCATTCACGCCGAAGGTTGTTGGCATCTATCTTCTGAATAGTCATTGATTTAAAGACCCTCTGCTCCCATTCCAAAGCTTCTCTGGCTGTGTATTTGACTGCTACTTCTATTGCCTTTTGCAGCTTCTCTTCTTCTTCTTGTGTCATATCTTGTGGCTCTTGTGAGGGTTCTACAAGGATTTCCTCTTGCATGGTGGTGTCCACTAGATCTGCCACATTATCTAAGTCTATTCCCTCCATGGCTGTTGGCCCAGTGCTAAACTGCTCTTCTGTTTGCTGTTGGCCTCTCAGCTCTTCTATTTGCTTCTGGAGTGTCTTCTTTTTTGCTTCAGCTTGTTCTCCCATATTCACAAGGAGGTCGTTTAGATCAGCATTTATTTTCTCCGCCTCCTCGAGCTTTCTCTTGATGGATTCTAGCTCATTCTTCATGGCTGTGTTTTCTTCTTCCATGGAGGTTTGCATAACCACTAAGCCCTCAGCCAACATCAGTCTTTGCCGCTTCTCCAGGGTTAACTCCTTTTGGAGCTCCTTCATTTGCTCTTCATTTGCTCCTTCATTTGCTAGTAGCTCTGACTCTGGCAAGAGATGCCCGTAGTCGTTGGATGGTTTGATCTTTGACTTTCATCTGGTCTTTAAGCTCTATTACCTCATCCTGGCTCGCCTCATTCTCTAGATCTACTTTTTCCTTGGCATTTCTCAGTGTTTCCACTTCCTTGGATTCTTCAGCAAGTTGTAGGGTTAGGTTGTCCCTTTCCCTCTCTGCATCTGTCAATGCCTTGCTGAGTTTTTTGTATTCTTCTTCAGCTCCTTGCAGTCTTTGAGCTGCTATTTGATTTTCTTGTTCCATCTCTTGGCATCTTTGCAATGCCGTGGCCAGACTGGCTTGCTACTCTGCTTATTTCTCTATCTGCTCTTGTCTTTGTCTTTGTAGTGTGTCTACTTCAGATTTGATCAGAACTTCATTGGCTTTGAGATTGTCAATCTCACTTTCCATGGCCATTGATTTTCCCTGAGCCCGGTTAGCTTGTGCATCACCACGTCCTAGTCATTGATGGGTGGCTGTAGGTCCATTGTATTAGTGGCCATCTTGTTCAGCTCTATTAATCACAGGCTCTGCATCTGTTCTTTGGGCCCTGTTCTTGCCAAGTCAAATGCTACTGTAGCTACCTCTTCTCTTGAGTATCTCGCAGGTAGTAGATCAAGAAATGTGTTAAGCATTCTTTCCTCTGGCTCTCGCTGCTCATCTTTGGGCTTAGCTTCTTCTTTCTGCTCTTGCTCTTGTCTCTTCTCTTGCTTTGAGTCTTCTTGATCATCAAATTTATCCAGCTCCTCCTTTTGTTGGGTTTGTGGAGGGCTACGAGGAGGTGGTAATGGCGGTGGGCTGGACTCCGGGCTTGACGGTAGAGTTGGTGGCTTCTTCTTGAAGTCCCGGTCCGCCTTGGTCTTCCGCTCTCTTTCCTAGCCTTCCTGCTCTTCTAACAGTTGCCGTCGTACTTCGTCCACTTCTTCTTCTGTAAATGGGATGCTAGGGATGTTTTCTGCAGTAGCATCCAAGATCTCAAAATTTTTGATATAATCTTCAAACCTATCTCTGTGCACCCTTCAGGATGACCCCGACATGGCCTCTAGTGATGGCTTCCATAGCTCGCTCAAATCTCCCTTCAGTGCTCTCTCAGCTCTAAAGCTTTCCATTGATCTTTCTAGACATGCCACTTTCTGTGATTTTGTCTCTTTTTGATCGGCACTTGTACAATTTCTTTCTTTCCTTTGCTCAGCTCTGGCTACTCCTCTTGCACGGTCTCTAACCGGCGCTTCAATCTTGTGGCAACTCTGGGTGCTTTGGGTGGTTCATCCTCTTTATCTTATTTAAGCCTTAGCCAGTCATTCTATGATGGAGGCTCAGGCCATCTTCCCTTGGTGTGCAATTCCCCATAAACCACCTTGGTTATTAGCTCACCCGGCACAATGTAGGTTGGATTCTTGTTGCCCATCTTCACCAGATTGTCATGGATATAGGCAGCATAGTTGATCACCTTTGCTTGCTCTTCTGCATTGCCCAGGTGAATGTGGTGGCAATGGCTCCAGGCAGTGTTCTGTACTTTTGTGGCTGCTTTGTACACACATGGAAGTACTGGTTGTAGAGTTGGCTCATGATCACCACTTTAGGGTTTGCTATATCTTCAAAAGGTGTAGTTGCTCTTCCTTTCAGAGTATACCTTGACTTAATCTCTTCTTTTGGTCACACTATCCCCTTTGTTGGGGAGGTCTAGTGCGGCTGCCACTACTCTCTCTGTGATTACAATCATAGTGTCTAGCTTGCCCTGCAGATCACTGACTCTGCCCACTCCATCTTCTTTGATAGTAGCTACAAACTCCCAGACTCTTTTGATATAGATTCCTGCTGGCAAAGCTTCAAAATAGTTATGGAGATCTATCTTCTCCAGGTAATCTGCCATCTTGCTTCTGACAAACTCATTAAGCTCCCAAGGTAGCATGGGTAGCTCTATTGCATTTCCTTCAGCATCTTTGAACACACCTTGGTAGATCTTCAAATCATTTGACTCTAGAAAATCCTCCTGAATCCATGTGCTGGTGGGCTTCAGAGTTCCTTCCGGGATGACAAACGGCTCTACTTGTTCCAAGTAGTCTTTTATTGTCATTCTCTTCTTCTTTGCCGGTGATTTTGCGGCTTTTTCCAGGCTGCACAATCTGTAGAAATCCGTAGCACACCATCTGAAGATTTATTCTCCTCATGCCATGATGCTAGGGTGGCCATGGACATACATTTGAAGAAATTCTTGATGCGAGGAAGTAGAGAAAATTTTCTTAAAACCTTTTGTGGAATTTTTGTTCCATGGAGATCTACTCGATATCTCTTGGAATCGCATTTTGGACACTTCCCCATGTCTATGTATTCCCCTTTGAAAAGAATGTAGTCGTTAGGACAAGTGTGAATCAAATTGTAATCCATCCCCAAGTTTTGCAAGATCTTTCTTGCTTCCTCTCTGGAATCTGGCATCACATTATCAGCTGGCAGTATGTGCTCTTTGAGCAATCTACATAGCAAAAAAAATGCGGTACACTTGTGTAATTAATCTATCAGATCATTATACATCTAGATTTTTTTATTAAAGCAAACACATTTAAATAGATCACCTGAAAAGTGATGTGACGCTAGTGTCACTCCATCCAAACTTTTCTTGCACGCTGAGAAGAATCAGGAGCGCCTTCAATCTATACACACGTTCTCCATCATACAATGGTATATCGGCTTCACTTTTCATATCATCATAGATAAGTCTTTCTAAATCCATGATTGTCTCGATCATTTCATAGATATTAGGCTCAAACATTACCTCATTGGTAATGTGGTCTGCATGATCATCCTCTAAGCTGTCAGAGGGTACATCTTGTGGCCTCACGTATGTTGCTTGACCAAACCGCAACGTCATTGGGTTGCAAGTTTGTTGCCTGTTGGCCAGCGTCAGAGTCTGATGAGTTAAAATTGGCAACAACTCGATTTATAATATCTGGATCAAACTCGTCAAATTTATGAACTTGCTGCAAAGAAACACGTCTTGTCCGTTACACAGCATGCTTGCATTGATTACAAGGACATAAGATCCTTTTGGAGAGATAGGTGTTTCGGTTGGACGGCCCCACATCCTCGTCACTACTCATAATGAAGGTAAAAATCTTATAACCTGGACATAAATTTAATCTTCTATTGGCATCCTCCATCTTTTATCTCTCTCTCTCTCTCTCTCTCTCTCTCTCTCTCTCTCTCTATCTATCTCTCTCTCTCTCTCTCTTTGTTGATACTGTAAACTACCTCACATTCTCTAGTCATGCCCAATCCCCGCAGACCTCGGTCTAGAGGTGCACGGTGATCAAAACCACCAGGTTATAATCTTGTCTTTATTGGTCAATGCCTATATTTGTGGGTATGAGAAATCTACACACCCACATCTACATGATAGTGCATGGAGTGGACAAAACCCCTTTGCCTCTTCTCTAGCTGTTGCAATTCACAGTATCTTAACATCTCTTCACATTAGATCTTTGTTCGATGGATTACTTAGCACATTACATGTTGGCCTCCAATCTGAGTATCATGCTGTTGAAAGCTTTCCAACTTAAGGTTCATTAGGAGAAATATGAACCTTGCATGGGCCTTGTAAGGAATCCTAATTTTTAGGGACTAAGGCTAATGTTGTGTGGGGTTTAGGGGCCAAGGGCATTGAAGAAGGTAGTTTTGAGTAGGCTTTTTTAGCTTTTTTGTAGACAAATGTAGGATGTGGACCTAAAGGGTTACTTTCTCTCTCTAGCTTTTTTTAAAGTGAAGGAAGCATAGGGGTGTGTCCACATCAGCAAAAACGTGGGTCACAAAGAGTCAAAATTTGACTTTTTATAGAAAATTCATTTTTACTTTTTTTTTTCTTAAAACTCCCTCCCAACATATATACATATCCAAAAATCATTTTTTGACCCATTTTTTAACCCACAAACTTAGAAAGTCCATTTTTTCAAAAATCTTTTCCCCCAAAAAGTAATTAACATTTTGTTCTCTCCTCCTCCTCCCTCCTCCCTCCTCTCTCCCTCTCTTCTCCCTCCCTACCCCTACCTTCCTCCTCCTCCCCAATCTCTCCCTCCTCCTCTTCCCTTCTTCTCTCCTCCCATCTTCCTCAACCTCTCTACCCTTCTCCCTCTATCTTTTCATCATTTTCTTCCTTATGCAACAGCTTCCATGGTGCTCACGGACATCACAAATGGTTTTCTTCCACCACCACGTACTCCGCACATTAAAAGCATACATATTCGCTTACCCACAGCATTTGCACCGAAGACCACTAGTGAGGGTGATCAAAGGTCATCACATGAACGTCGACCGCTTGTGAGACCAATGTTGACATTTGGGTGGATGTCCATTTATACCCTTATGATCCTATAAGCCGCTTTCATCCACCGTTTAATAGCCTTTCCACATTTCTTCAATTTCTTGGGAGGGGAGAAGCAGACTTGCTAGGCTATTGCAAGCAATTGTGTATGGGTGCATGTGCTTCTTTGCATATGTGGATGCACGAATGTCAAGCTCTTCACCTCAAGACGACGGCATTACAAGAGAGTGTTGCCTCTTTGGAGAGGATAGTTGTAACTCTTGAACAACAAATGCAAGAAAAGGAGTCCCACATCCATAATCTTACCAACACCCTCACATACTTGAAAGAAACACCCCTTAGTGCAAGGGAACGCAAACGCACGTATTCATCCATTGAAACTCTTGCACATTTGGGAGGAGCATGCAAACGACGAGTTACAGCCACAAGGTGATTTGGTCTTTACTTGCATGATGCATTCTTACTTCACACTATTTTCTAACATTTATGTTTATTTGTTGCTAGAAACTTCATCCAAGAGGCATGCGGTGGAACGAGCCAAGATGATCGAGTCAACCTTCTCACTAGTTGTCTCAATACCCAGGACGTGATTTCTATCTTACAATCACCTGGAGGTAAGCACGTTAAGGATGCAGTCACCAAGGACCTTATGCATAAATTAAGAAATGTGGTTAGTGATGATGACGTTCAAAAAGCTTGTGATGAGGCTGGAATCAGCACCAAAGCCTATCAGGCAATTTTCCAACTCCTAAAGGATGCCCTCAAAGAACATGGCATTGTGGAAAACCTATTTCCCATTCCTCACAAGGTCAAGCTCGCAAAGAAGGCCACAAACAAAGATGTGTTCTCCCGCATTGGGACATACCTACACATTGAGGACACAATGCCAACTTCCCTTTATGCTTTGTGCGCAACAAAGACAAGGGAAAAAGGTAAGAAACAATCCATAAGACCTTCGAAGAAGGGCTTTCCTTACACAATGTGGAACAATATTTTCGTGGATCTTAGAAGGCTTCAAGAAGCCATGCTTAGATTTTACGAGTTACCTGAAGAAGGTGACACACTTTACTTTTCTCTTTGGTATTATTCTTATCATAGACTCTGAATTTTAAGGTCTTAGCACTATTTATTTTGTAGAGCTTGGCACAAAAGTCTCTTTTGTGCTGAAACTCGATGAGTGTCAAATAGTGAAAGGCCGAAGGTTAGAGAGCCTAAGTGTCACTATAATGAACGAGACCCTTCTGTAAACCAAGAGAAGGGATTCGGTCCAGCCATCTCCCACCCCATCTTTTAGCGTGCAATCAGAGAAAGACATTTGGTGGTTGGGTGCTATTGAGGTGCCCAAAGAGACCAATGGAGTACTTTCATGGATTTTTGAGAGAACTCTATGGATCACAGAAGTAATACACTCCCAAATTGCAGGTCAGAAGTTGGATATTGAGGGTTTTGGTAGTTATGATGTGGAGTGGTACTTAGGTGGGGATTTGAAGACCATAAAGTGTTTGCTTGGCTGCAAACAAGGGGCTTCTTCTCACATGCCTTGTCCATTTTTTACTCGAGGGTACAAACCTAATGGACAAAAATCACATAAGAGCACTGCAAAGGTCGGTTCCATGCTTCCATGGCAAGGGCATGGAGAACAAGGCTTAGATTGTCGTGATGTCGGAGATGAAGGTAGAGAATGGGAAGCGTCTATTCTGAGATGTCCCATGCTCAATGCCCCAGACCGTGATCAAAAGGACCAATCTTTCTATTTCCTCTATCGAATGTACATTTTTGTACATTACACGCATTAATGCACATTTTTGATAGGTTATTGAAGCTCCACATTGACTATGCTTGCACAATGAAACCGTTGGAAAAGTCCCAGGAAGCGATCAAAAGAGTGGAGGTACTCTTGAATTCAATTGGCTGTCACGGTGGAAATGTGTCTATCGTTGCTCCAAAGAACACAGGGGAGGCCCATGAAATTGCTCAACATGTGTCAATGAGTGGACAAAACGCTAGACACTTCTTGAAGAAAGTTTCCCAAGGAAAGCCAAGTCGATATGATGCTCAAAACAGCTCCAACCAACAGGCAAATAACCTTTGGGAGCTTTGGAAGGAGTTATGCAAAGCTACTACTGACAATGATTCAAATGGCGAGCTTGAAAACAAGCGCAAGCAAGTTTGGGCACATTTTGATAAAATTGTCAAGCTTATGGGCCTTAACAACACAACAGAAGAACAATGCCAATCATTTCAAGAAGCCTTGGCGGATTTTACCAAGGTCTTCACCCTTTCTTGGGGTGAAAATAACATCACACATTACATGGTAAGTCATTTTACATGGTGTATTCATTACAAGGGATTGTTTTTATTTAATAATGTGGATCGTTTACTCATGTGAACAACATATCTTGTTTGCGCATGGTGCATTTTTTATGCACAAGTATGGATCGCTTGAAATTTTTAGCACTCAAGGCATGGATAAGTCCCATTATCGAGCAAGGGGAGTGTACTTCAAAAATACTCACCATGGTGGTGGAATGGTGCAACCCAATTATTTGAAGGAGATGTTCAACTGGTTTTTTCACACAACATTTGCTCGTAAGCTCACAATGGAGCGTGCGCGACAATCCAAGATTGCTATTGAAGTGCGAAAATGGAGTCGTCAAGAGCATAGCAACAAGTGGCAAATGTCGCAAGGTCCCACCAAGCATGCTGCATGGCGGTGATGCAAAGTGCGACAAGGATCAAAGTGGATACTGCGTGAGTCACTAAACGTGAACGCAGGGTCCAACTCTTAGCGACATGTTTATTTAAAAAATAATACTTTTAAAAAAAAAAAAGCATGAACAGGGCCCTTTTTAAATGGGCCCTTATAAATATTGTATGCTCTCATAAACCACTCATTTCTTAAGAACAGGTAAGCTCTTACCAACAAAATGGCGCGCACTAAACAAACTGCAAAAGAGAATCTGCCTGCCAACAAAAAAACCCTCCAAGGATGTGAGAAGCCGTCATGGCTTAAAGGCACAAGAAAACGGCCACGAACACCTAGCTGTTCCAGGAACTCTTCTGGTAGTGGGCATGGTGGTAGGGCACGAGAGTCATCCACTACAAGAGGTTGTGTGCTCTTGTGATGCTGTTAGCGACGGAAATACACTGGGTTTTTATAACCCCCGGCGTCGCTAAAACCGTCGCTACGAGCGTCGCTACGAGAGCGTCGCTATAGGCGTCGCTATATGCGTCGCTATAAGCGTCGCAATATAGAGACGCTCATAGCGACGGTTATAGCGACGTTTACACTGAAGACTATAGCGACGCTCATAGCGATGCTACAGAGCCATAAATAGCAACGCTTATAGCGACGCCCGAGAGAATTTTTTTTTGGTGGCAGGGCATTGAATGCCCTGCCACCCATCAACCATATTGTACTTGATTCACTTTTTAAAAAAAGTGCAAGGGTGGATAATAGACCCAAAATAGTCACCCACAAGACGCATTGTTTGCAAAATTGACAATTGTACACATCATAGGCAAAATGAATTGATTGGGAAATGTAATAATGACAATTGTACAACATCATAGGCATAAAGAATTGATTGGCAAAAGGAACTGCGGTGACAAATGTAATAATATACATGGTTCAAAAAGACGTATAAAATCCGTCTCATGATACATAAGCTATGAGAAAACCTTAACTAATGCTATCTAGCTACGGCTAAACTGACGTCGTCTAGTCAGACGTCTCATCGCGTCCAAGCGGCGTATCTGTCGGATTCTGCAAAAAAAGACAATAAGAGAGCTTTCAGTAAGTATAAACATATAACGACATTTATAAAACAATACAAAAAATAAAAAAGAGTAAACCCTAATACTAACCATGCCGCCGCGAGAACTGAGAATGTCCATCAGGGCGTTTAAGCCCTTCCTGCCTGCGTACTCGCGCTCGTACGGTGTGGGATCACGTCCTGTCATTGACCACTGTCAAAACATACAAAGATTTCATTATGTTAGAATCAAAAAACTCATAAACCCTAAACTATTGAACATAAAGAGCAATGTGAAAACACTTACAAAATCAGCCTCAAATGATGTCCATCCACCGCTCCACAAGTGGTGCGAGCTCCCTGCCTCTACTCGCGCTCTGGCTGCATCCTTTTGCTGCTTCCACTTGTCGGGATTCTCGCGCGCTGCTTTCTTCGCATTCTTCCAATCTTCTTTGGCCAGCCAATCTGGCCTGTTCCACCCATTCTTGATTGCTTTTTGCACTTCGGAACGCTTGTGTTTGCAGTATTCGCGCATTCGAATCTTCATCAGGTCTTCATTGAAGCGCTGATCCCGTGTTGGAACGGGAAACTCATCATGAAGTATGCTGATGACTCTTTTTTTTAAATCACTTGGTACTTCACTTCATTTGTTTAGTATGTAGTGTCTAAACAACTGAGAGCAAAGACCACGCATGCGCGAGATCACCTTCTTGCCGTCATCATCCATGATGATGCCGCCGCTGAAGTCGATGGAGTAAGACAAGCCCTCTGGCTGGTGACTCATGAACCTGGGTGTCCTGGCAGGGGTCTCTAGCGGCGTGTCGATGGTGGTACGGACGTCAGGTGTCTCCACCGGCGTCTGGGCCCCGAAGCGAGGAGTGTCGAGTGGGGTGGCTCCAGGCGGAGTAGGTAGAGGTGTGTAGCTTCTAGGAACAGTCAGCCGTGCAAAACCTGGCGTAGATGGCGATGTTGTGGCTCGTGTGGGGGCGGGCAAAGAAGGGGAGGGTAAAGAGCCTCGTTGAACACGAGGCAGTGTGGAGGCATCGGTGGCGGAATCCCCACAACAACCGCCACAGCCACCACTAGAGCGCCGGTGTCTAGACGAGTGTGAAGCTCGTCTCGTCGACGCCGAAGCTTCGGAGCGCGCCGAATGCTCCGAAAGAGAGGGAGATGCGGATGGAGTAGGAACGCGCGATGATGCGCCAGAGCGATGACGCTCCACGTACCACTGTCTCTGCTGCGGTGACAAAGAAAAAAGAAACTCCTCATCATCCATACCTGCATTAAACACACGAATATTTAAACTTAATATTGAATGAATAGAGTAGACAATGACGCAAAGACCATTAAATACAATGACGTAATGACGCATATAAATACAATGACGCAATGAATTGAGTGATAGAAGAGGCAAGTCGAAAACTCAGAATTTTCAATCAAAAGATGTGAGCGCGAGTAGAAAAGAGCGTTATACACCATGGAAGGTACTTAGAGAGCCAGAGCTTTTACAACACGGAGCAAAATTGTTCAAATACAATATTTGTGGCTTTAAGAGATCTCTCTCTCATCCTCGCATAACTCAGCATAACTTCCTATATCTATATAGAGCTCTCCGTTTAAACACATATCCTCTGTTTCATTTTGTAGCTCCTCTGCATGCACCCCATATAGAGTAGTAGCATCTTGATGCTCGTCTGGCACCACCGCAGCGGCTTCTGATTGAGCATCTTCTCTGATCTCCTCCATTGATGCCGTTGTGATTGGCACATGGTAGCCTTCATACGTCCTTGCACTACGAGGGGCTACCTCTATGACGTACCACCAGTTTGATGTAGACTTTGTAGGATGAAATATTACCTGCCAGAGCGTTGCGACCCTCCATGATTATCTTGAACCATTGCACGTCGGACAAGTCGACAAAAAATCCTCTGTAATCGATCCTCAAAATCTCTTGCAGCGTGCCGAAGTAAGTGAGTTCCGCCACCACAGGATCTGCATCAGAGGAACGTCGTCGACTAGACTGTTCAAATTTTGCCATGATTCCACAATCTTGAGTAAAACGCTTTTTGTCGATTCGTTCCACCCTAAAATGTCGACCTTTACACCATGCTGCTGTGTATGACTTATACTACAACGAACAAAGATTATGAGTGGCCGTTCAAACGTTTATAAATAAAGTCACTTGCTAGTTGTACATTGCAAACTTACCTTGGTCGCGCAACCCCGAGAGTACTCCCACTCTTCTTCAGTCACTTCGTCACCGCATTGTTGTGCGCTTTTCAATTGGTTGTGCAACCATCTTAAGCTCATGAAGGTTGGTAGGCTCTCCAGAACCGCTGGATAGTGCATCGGTGGTCGTCTTTCCCGTCTCCACTCGATTCGTTCCCTTTGTCGCTCTTGCTTTGCATCCTCATATTGTGAAATCCACTTTTGCATCACTGGATTGTGAAGCATGCAAAATCGGTTGATTTTAGCCTCTAGATCTTCCGTCATCTTCTTCTCAACACCGAGATTGTACATGACAATCCCAGATATGCGCTCATCATCTATGGTTCGCCATAGCGTGTCCCGGGATTTATCAAATCCGTCTAGCCACTCTCCAATGTACACTAGGGACTCTGATACCAACCAACCTTCTGCCATGCTACCCTCCGGACGTGCCTTTTGACGCACATATCCCTTAAGCGTTTTCATGAAACGTTCTAAGAAGAACATCCATCTGGAATGAACTGTGCCAGCTATTTCCACCTCATCAACTATGTGAACAAGAAGATGCACCTGAATGGTTAGCATTGTAGTAGGAAAATGTTTCTCAAACATGCACACAAGCTCCGCAGCATTTAGTTTGGCGAATGGTATGGAGTCTACGTTGATCTCCTTTTGTGAGATCCATTGCACCAGCTTTGCAAGTTTGTAGATTGTGTTACGGATGTCGAGAGACAAACATCCCTCAATGGCAACCGGTAAAATAAACTGTAAAGTATGTGCAGCAATGATATTAAAGTCCACATTTTATGCAATGATATTAAAGTCCACTATGAACGTACCTGACACATTTTATGCCAGTCGTGTGACTTCAAACCGGTAAGCTTTCCTTCTTTGATAAAACACGTTCGGAGCGAGTGCATTACGCCAGTGGGGGTCCGAAAAGATCGAATGGTCTCTTTTACTTTGCGTTCTTGGGCTCCTGTGAAAATTCATGGTGCTTTAGGGAGTTTTATCGATCCATCAGACGCTGCTTGCGGCCAATATTTCTCCATACGATCCACATTTCTAAGGTCAACTCTGGCTCCCAAAGTATCTTTCTTGCCGGTCAGATGGTCCCATAGTAGATTACCCACATTCTTGAATATGTGCATTGGATCGAGCAAGTGATTGATCATGAGTCGGGGCCAGTATGGTAACTCGTACCATAGAGATAGTCTCTTCATCCCTGGAGGCAATCCGTCATCGCACATCTCCTTCTGCTCTAACCATGCTTGTGCAGACATCCTTGGTGGCTCTCTTCCCAAAAAACCGTCGCGTAACACATGATTCTCTGGAAGATACGCTTGATGAACTTCGTAGATTTGCTTCTTCAGTGAGGGTGCCCTACGTGCATTCAGTCTAGGTCCACATGTGACACATGCTCTGTATCCGCTTGTTTGAAGCCCTGCATGTATACACATGATAATAGATCAACTATGGGAAAAAACAAGATTTACAGTGTCTGAGTGAGGAGTGTCAATAGATCACCTGAGCATTCTGTTAGCCCCGGATAGTCATGCATGGTCCACATTAGAATGCCTCTGATCAAAGCATTCCGTCGTCCTGTGTGTCGGCTCATATCCACCACCTCTATGCCAATCCACAATTGTTGTAGCTCTTCCAATAGTGGACGAAGATACACATCCATATTCCCCACTTTATATCGCCCTGGCACAATCAAGCTTAGCCATAGGTGCCCCTTCTTCGTAGTCAACCACGAGGGAATGTTGTAGTTGACGATGACAACGGGCCATACACTGTAAGATGTTGATCTTTGACCAAATGGATTTACGCCATCCATAGCCAGGCTTAAGCGCAAATTTCGAGCTTCCTTGGCAAAATCCGACCATGTTCCATCTATATGTTTCCACGCTACGCAATCTGCAAGAATTCGTAGCACACCATCCAAAGATTTATTCTCCTCATGCCATGATGCTAGGGCAGCCGTGGACTTACATTCGAAGAAATGCTTGATGCGAGGAAGCAGAGGGAAATGTCGCAAAACCTTTTGTGGAATTTTGGTCCCGTGGAGATCTACTTGATATCTTTCGGAATCACATTTCGGACACTTCTCCATGTCTATGTATTCCCCTCTGAAAAGAATGTAGTCATTAGGACAAGCGTGGATATAATTGTAATCCATCCCCAAGTTTCACAAAATCTTTCTTGCTTCATCTCGGGAATCTGGCATCACATTGTCAGCTGGTAGTATGTGCTCTTTCAGCAATCTACACAACATAAAAATATGATACAGTCGTGTAAAAATCTATCAGATCATTATACATTTAGAGTTTTATTAAAGTAAACTAATTGTAATAGATCACCTGAAAAGCGCTGTGACGCTAGTGTCACTCCATCCAAACTTTGCCTGCATGTTGAGAAGAACCAGGAGTGCTTTCAATCTAGACATACGTGCTCCATTATACAATGGCGTATCGGCTTCACTTTTCATATCATCATAGATAAGCCTTTCTGAATCCATGATCGTCTCGATCATTTCATCAATCTCGGGCTCAAACATTGCCTCGTTGGGAATGTGCTCTGCATGATCATCCCCGGAGCTGTCAGAGGCTACATCTTGTGGCCTCACATATGCTGCTTGACCAAAGCGCCTGCGAACACGTCTATTGGGTTGCAAGATTGCTGCTTGTTGGCCAGCGTCAGAGTCCGACGAGTTATAATTGGCAACAACTCGATCTATAATAGATGGATTGAACTCGCCAAATTCGCGAACGTGCTGCAAAGAAACACGTCTTGTCCGTCGCACAGCATGCTTGCATTGATTACAAGGACATAAGACCCTCGTTGAGAGATAGGTGTTTCGGTTGGACGGTCCCACATCCTCGTCGCTACTCATAATGAGGATAAAAAACTTATAACCTGGACAACAAATTTAATATTCTATTGGCATTCTTTGTCTTATATCTCTCTCTCTCTCTCTCTCTTTACCTCACATTCTCTAGTCATGTCCAATCCCCGCACACCTCGGTCTAGAGGTGCACGGAGATCAGAACGACCGGGTTATAATCTCGTCTTTATTGGTCAATACCTATATTTGTGGGTACAAGAAATCTACACACCCACGTCTACATGATACTGCATGTAGTGGACAAAACCCCTTTGCCTCTTCTCTAGCTGTAGCACTTCACAGCATCTTAACATCTTTTCACAGTAGATCTTTTCACTGTTCGTCTAACTCTAAACCCTAAACCGTAAGTAATTCTTGCGTGGACTCGATCTAACGTAAATAAGCGTAAATCTAAATAAACGTAAATCTAACTAAAAATAAACCTAAATCTAATTTAACTTAAGTCTACATCTAACCTAATCTTTAATGTGTTTTGGGATAGTTTCCTACGACGTTAAAACTCTCTTCTTCTTGTGTGTGTGTGTGTGTGTGGGTAAACCTAAATAAACCTAAGTCTAATCTAATATAACATAAATCTAAATCTAACGTAAATTATGTTATATTAAAAACAAAGAACTAAACTAACAGGGATTATAAGAACCTTAAAACTGATTTTACACATAATTTTTCACATAACTCGGCAAGAGTTGGCATTCTCATCACTAAAGATGTGAGAGTTAACTTCCGGCGGTGACGCTGCCTCATCTCCATCCACATCTGACGACAGCAATTGGCCCTTTAGACCGTTCTTGCTCTTGTTACTAACTTTGAAGTTGTTGTTGAATGACTAGAGGTTGTCTAGATGGTCATTGTGTCGGGGATGTAGTGACTCTTGCCGCCCTGAAGATCCACCTTCTTCCCTATCTTCTGAAGACATTTCACCAGTACTTTTGGATTGACGGAGCCCAATTTGAGTGAAGGCAGCAATACCCTATATTCCATTGAGGCTTTCTTCACCCGCTTCATGCAGGCATCGCAGTCTATGGAGACCTAAATCTAAATCTAGCATAAATAAACGTAAATCTAGTTAAAAATAAACCTAAATCTAATTTAATGTAAGTCTACATATAACCTAATCTTTAACGTCTTTTAAGATAGTTTCCTACGACGTTATAACTCTCTTCTTCTTGTGTGTGTGCGAGTGTGTGGATGTGTGTGCCAATAAAAAGAGATAAATGGTATAACCTTTCTATCACCCATGCCAAGTATGATAGATTGATTATGCCATTTCCCTCTTGAATAATAGGTCTTGAGTTCAACTCCTCGTCGGCTAGATCTTTAGGTCTTTTAATTTTAATTAGTTTCCTACGACGTTAAATTAGTTTCTCTCTCTTTCTCTCTCAATGTGTGTGCGTTTTTTTGGATCGTATGCATGTTTTCTCTCTCTTTTCCTCTCTCAATGTGTGCGTTTTTTGTTTATGCATGTTCTCTCTCTCTTTTCCTCTCTCAATGCGTGCGTTTTTTGTTTATGCATGCTCTCTCTCTCTTTTTCTCTCTCAATGTGTGTGTGCATTCTTTGTTTATGTATGTGTGTGTGCGTTTTTGTTTTTGTTTGTACTCTCTCTCTCTCTCTCTCTCTCTCTCTCTCTCTCTCTCTCTCA
This sequence comes from Adiantum capillus-veneris, assembly GCF_014529385.1. NCBI lineage: Eukaryota > Viridiplantae > Streptophyta > Polypodiopsida > Polypodiales > Pteridaceae > Adiantum > Adiantum capillus-veneris. The sequence continues at coordinate 1,073,559 of NC_140937.1, forward strand.
AAAACACTATGTGTGTGTGTATGTGTGTGTGTGAGATAGAGAGAGAGGGAGAGAGAAAGAGGGGAAGGGAACATGAGAATGAGGAGAGGGAAGGAGCATACCTTGCTCTCCTTCCTCTCCTCGTGTGTGTGTGTGTGTGTGTGTGTGTGTGTGGAGAAGAAAGAGAGAGAGAGAGAGAGAGAGAGAGAGAGAGAGTGTGAGGGAGAGCGTTACCTGCTCCTTACTTGAGGGCGCCGAAAAACTCAGATCTGAGATTTGAGTTTTTGGGCGCGCTCGGTTATTTTTTTAGCCCAGCCGGCGTCGCTATGAGCGTTGCAAATTTACAAAGAAATTTGCGACGCTCATAGCGACGCTTATAGCGACGCCGGGAATTTTTTTTTTGAGCGTCGTTGTGTGAGCGTCGCTAATATGAATAGCCTCTTGTAGTGATCGAGGACTGTTGAATCTGCACCTCCTCAAGATATAACACCTAGAAAGAGAATGAAGCAACGTGCCCAGTGCTAGAGAGAAGAAGAGGTCCAACAAACAACAGAGTCCGATAGGGAGCAACCGTCGCACCACCAATCACAAGCAGGACCATCCAAGACTCGGGTGGTCCATACAGACACTGAATCAGAGAGTGAGCCACCATGGCTGCAAGATAAAATACCGCTCACACACCGGGTGGCCGTTGGGGGGAAGACATTGCCTCGAGGCAAGGGAGCTCTCCCCACACAACAAGATCAGCAGCCAAGGGAAGAGGAAGAATCTGAAGAGGCTACAGAACCAACCCCTAAGCATGTAAACAGACGCAAGTCTAAGTTTTTCAAGAAGCCTAAACGCAGCTTGCCAACAAATGTGCAAGTGCCCCCAAGACAACCGCAGCGGCATCGAAAAATAGCAAGGGCATTTGCAGAAATCCACCACTACCAGAAGACGACGGAGCTTTTGATTGGACGCGCCCCCTTTGCTCGCACAGTGAAGGAGGTGCTTCAAAGCTATGGAAATCGGTATAGAATGCAAGCAATAGTGCTAGAGGCTATTCAAGAAGCTGCAGAGGCCCACATCATTTCGGTGTTGGAAGATACCAACCTATGCGACATTCATTCAAAGCGAGTGACAATACAGCCAAAAGATATGCATCTTGCACGTCGATTGCTACGAGACTTCGAGCATTAGCCGAAGTTACCTCTCTTTTTGTATTGCACACCCTTATCTTTGTAATGATTTGACTTTCCAATGACAATATGATCAACAATTGTGTCTATTGTGTCTATTATCTTTGTAATGAAATGACTTTGTAATTTCAAGTTCTGTATGTAATTTCAGTCAATTTCAGTAAATTTAGGTATTTTAAGTACCCTTGGGGGTAGATAAGCCTACAAGGGGCAAAAAAAAGCCTGGCCACAAGGGTGCACAAATGGCCCATCCATCAGTTTTGGATGGGCCATTTGCGCGCCCTTGTGGCTAGGCTTTTTTTTGCCCCTTGTAGGCTTATCTACCCCCAAGGATACTTATAAAGCACAAATTTACTAAAACCTATTGGTTTTGCAACATTATTTTACATGGATCCTTGTGGACACTCTTTTTTGGCCATTTCAAGCTTTGAATTCCCTGTAGGATATTAAAAAAAATAACATATTGTGAAACCAAGTGTTAATGCAACATTAATTTGGATTTTTCAAATGTCCAATCTAATTGGACTTTGTGGTGCAGGGGTGTACTAGGTAGAGCTAAAGCAGATGATAGTGTGCTGGAAATTTCATAATTGATTTCACCTTATCTAGTGTCCTTGAGTTTGAACATATGCTGGAATTGCCATAAAAAGGGTGCATCTAAATTAATGATGCAAAACCAATTCATTTCAATAAATTTGTGCTTTGTAAGTATCCTAGGGGCAAGTTAAGCCTACCAGGGGCAAAAAAAGCCTGGTCACAAGGGCGCGCAAATGGACCATCTAAAATTGATGGATGGGCCATTTGCGCGCCCTTGTGGCCAGGCTTTTATTGGCCCTTGGTAGGCTTATCTACCCCCTAGGGAACATAAAATACCTATATTTACTGAAATTGACTGAAATTACATACAAAACTTGAAATTACAAAGTCACCAATCAAAACAATTTTCATATCACCAACAGAAACAATTTTCAAGATTGACAAATCACATTCAAAAGAATTTGCAAGATAGAGAGACAATTTCAAATATTTTATATTACTTCCAAAACGGTGATTTTACATCATGTATCTAAGGAGTTCATAATTTTTTTGACCATTTCCTGGCACCTATTTTGCGTGTAAGGCAACTCCCTAGTCAAGAGGGACTGCTCTATGGCCTTTGGGTTAGTTGAGCCAATGGAAGCATGTATCCCTATCTGGGCAAGCACTTTACCACGAAAGCCAGTGCCAAACTTTGTGCATACAAGGGATCTACACACTAGGAACACTTGATGCACAATTTGAGCAATGGTGCTCAAACACAAAAACTTGCTCAAAGCTTTTAACGACCAAGTCATAAAATGGGCTTGGGGAGTAAATTCATTATGGATAATGGCCAGATCGCCAAGGGGGAGTTGTCCTAGGTAATGCGCAAGGGAAGCTTGAGGTCCAAAGCCCATTCGCTTGCCACCCGTCCTTGCAGCAAAATCATCAACCTCCACGACATCCAGTCATAAACCGATGAAGGTTGAGAAAAAAGACAATGAAGAATAAAATAGTAACATGAAAATTAGGATACAGTTTACCTCCTGCTCCTTGTCGTCCTCCTCCCTCTTGCCCTTTGCATCCAAGTCAATGCTCCCATGCACCACAGATACGAGCTTTGGATCATCAGATGGGAGGATGCATAATGGCATAGGCATCCTAGCAGCCTCAACCTTGGCTTGCGTGGCTTGGAATTCTTCATCAGCCACGTGCAACTGCTCTGTTGCCAGGACCTCCGCACATACAATTGCAATAGTGTCAGCAATAGAGTCCCCAATTGGCAAGAGCTTGCTTTCTACGGCATTTGGCATATTGTCTAAGGAACATTTGGTGTTGTTGCATAGCACGCTCAAGCATTCATCCATGCACGGGCCAAATGCTTTCTCCAAATCATGCAGAAACACATACTCCTCCCCATCCACTACCACTGAGGAGAAGCGGCTGATTTCTACCTCTAGGATAGCCACATCCATTAGTGGTAGTGGCACTGGAGTGTCACTAGGGCCAGCCGCAACTATGGATTTCTCAACCACTTCCTCAAGACCCCTAGGGTACTCAAGCCGAAGTGTCTTTCCTTCTGCTGCAGGGTTCATGGGGATAACCTGCTGCTCCTTGGTGTCCTTGATAAAGGACCCAACCTGAAGGCGTGTTAAGTGGAGCTCCTCCAAATCAGGTTCCTCGCTCACCAAGAAGATAAATGTTGCGAGCCAAGAAAGGTACTCCACCCCCAACTTGTGCTTCTTGAGCGCTGACACCCCTGGGGCTTGCTCGTCCAAGTAATGGCCTGCATTGGTTGCAATTTCTTGGAATCGTTGCAACCGCTTGGAGAATGGGCGATCACCTTTGTGTATATAGCGCAAAAGATTGCAAGGCACCCAGATCCCTGCATGTGGGGGGATAGATACAGAATATTTTATGATGTGCTCCTCCATGAACGCAAAAATCTCGGCAAATGCATCCATGTGAAGGGAAACTGTTGCGTCAAGGTCAGGGAGATGAGTAAAAAAGGTGTGGAGGTCCAAATTCCCTTTGTATTTGGTGTCCTTGAGGAAGAGGATGAAGTGTGAAAAAGGGGTGGATGTGGCTGCAGATGTAGAGGCTGTGGAAGCATCCATGTCTAGCCTGGGATGTAGATAGAGAGTGGAGGAGCTCAAGAGTTGCAAAAGTGAAAATACTGAATGAGTTAGGTGGCCCCCCTTTTATAATGGACCCTTTTTTAAATACAGTAAAAAAAAAGCACTTCTACCAAAAAATGATTTCTCATCTCAATGCAAAAAATTATATTCAAAGGCATGATTTGCCGAGTAGCAAAATCCCCCAATCCTCCTCGACCTTCAATTTATCTTCCATTCTCTTCCCAATCTACGGACATTCATTACAATAAGCATCCAATGATTGACAAACCATGATGTATTGAAAATGTGATGGAAGGATTCTCACCTTGTGACCTTGTCAATGAAATTGTGCTTGTTGAAGGGCCTCAAAACCCATAATAACCAAATGTTTTCGAACATTACTGAGAGTCCAATGCTTGTTCACTTGGACTGCCTCCAAAGCATCGTTGGGCATCTTCACTGCAATGTCAAAGCTTGCAATAGCGCCGTCTACACTCTGTAAGGGAGTCCACACTCCAAGCTTGCACATCCAACGATCATAGTGAAATCGTATGTATAAGGAGGTGCGAGATTTCAAATAGCGCATTCCAATACCTGAAGCTCCAACCTTACAACGGTACGGATCCCCGTTGTGCATGCCCTCCACAAAACCCCAGTCCTCTTCTAAAAGCCTTCCTAATTCCACGTAATGCGCAACTTTACATACAAGCATTGTGGTAGTCTCCACAAATCCAAACTCTTTAAAAATGTGCACAAAACAATGAATAGGCAAACACCAACTCAAGCCCATAGACCTAGAAGCTTTAGAGTATTTCAAAGAGTTTTGGACATCCATTATCATCTTTTGCTTGAAAGATGCTACCAACCACAAATCTGGCACCGGCCACTCCATACTTAATAAGGAAGTTACTTTGATGGGTTCAAGTGAAATTCCAAACGCTTGTGTGAAGGTAGGGACAATATAGGAGTGAGAATAGAAGAAAATCCTTCTTTGAACCAGTTTGGTTGGGCAAATATGTGGGAAAATTATTGCTCCAATATCCGCATGTATAGCATTGAATGTTCCGGAGAGACCATGTACTGGCTGCTCCTCCACCAACGTGGATGGAAATATGACTATAAATGCATGACAAATCTTAAGTATGAATCCATAATAACATTACACTGTGATTTCACACCTAGCTTTGTATTCTCAAAACATGTACTTACAATGTGTTGGAAATCGAGGTGGTTGTTGCAAATGCATGGTTGACATTGAGAAAACATGTTGCACAATGGCTACGGTCCCCTTCTCTTTGCGGTTCTTGAAGCCGAGGAGCTTTCCTTTCCAATGAAGTCCAAGTTTGCACGATTTCGCACACGATGAGTGACAATAGCAAATGGTTTCATGTATACCCAAGCACCTTTGGTGAACTCTAGTGGCACCCACTCATCATCTACACCTCTAGTGTTGTGGCATGCAAGTGTTGTGACCTCATCCTTTGGCCGCCTTTGCGAAGTAGAGTTGGCCATGGCTGAGCAAAGAAGACTAGGAGGAGGAGAAGGACCTTGCTTGTTGCTACAATATAGGTGGGATAAAGTGATATGAGAAGGTGGTTAACCCTTGTGTAAATGGGAGGAGAATGTGGATAACCCTTGCTTGGTGTGGCAATGGAAGGTGGTAGGGGAGGAGAGAGGAGCTTCCTTGTTGTAGCAATGGAGATGGTGTAGAGAGAGAGAGTTTTGGAGTAGAGGATGAGTGTGATGGTTGCAACCAAGTAGGGGTTGGAAAAGGGGTTCTAGAGAGAGAAAATCACTTTTTGCCTAAGAACTAATTTTGGGGGAGCTCTGGACACCCCACCTTCTCATTAGGTAAGAGCCCATTTAAGAAGTGTAGGACTACTTTGTCCCCCTACATTTTTGAGGTCATAGAGTGTGTCCACCACCCTCTTCTGATTGGATGGCCTCTAATTAACCTTAATCCCAAAGGGCCCCTAGACGGTTCATATTTTTCCTAATGTTGCATCCGTAGAGAGGAAGAGAGGGATTATTGTCCGTCTAACTTTAATTTTTTACCATAATCCTTAAGGTAGACTCTAATATAAAAACTCAATCCAAAATCTAATCTTAAATCTAACCTAATTGAACATGTGGTGATTTGCGGCTAATTGAATATGGTTAGTGTGTGAGTTAATAGGTGTCAAATTTTGATGGGAATATACATGTTGTTGTGTAACTAGTGTTTTCTCCTTGGGCAACGGGCGCCTTCATTGACATGCACTAAAATCTAACCTAATCTAATCTAATCTTAAATCGAACATAAATCTAGACCTAATTTAATCTAATCTTAAATCTAACATAAACCTAAACGTAGTCTAACTCAAATCTAAATTGAATTTAGTTAATCTTAAATCTTGTCTTAATCTTAAATCTAAATCTAATCTAGCATTAAACTCAACATAAACCTAAATCTAATCCAATCTTAAATGCTAAACCTAAATGTAATCTAACTTAAATGTGACATAGCTAGCTAATCTTTACTATTGCCCTAATTTTAAATCTAGCATAATCTTAATCTACTGTAAATCCAAATCTAACCTAATCTTAAACTCAACATAAACATAAATCTAAATGTAGCCTAACCTAATCTAATTTAAATCTTAACCTAATATCTCTCTTTGTTTTCTCCCTTACCTCTCTCTTTTTTCTTCTCCCCCTCTCTCTCTTTTTTGTTTTTTATTCTCTCTCTCTTTCTCCCTCTTTCTCTTTCACTTTGTTTTCTCCTCTCTCTCTCTCTCTCTCTCTCTCTCTCTCTTTCTCAATGTGTATGTGTATGCATTCTTTGTTTATGAATGTGTGTGTTTGTTTGTTTTGTTTATACATGTGCTCTCTCTCTCTCTCTCTCTCTCTCTCTCTCTCTCTCTCTCTCTCAAAGACACAATATGTGTGTGTGCGAGAGAGAGAGAGAGAGAGGGAGAGAGAGAGAAATAGGGGAAGGGAACGTGAGAAAGAGGAGAGGGAAGGAGCATACCTGGCTCTCCTTCCTCTCCTCATGTATGTATGTGTGTGTGTGTGTGTGTGTGTGGAAGAAAGAGAGAGAGAGGGAGAGCACGGGTTACCTCTTTGCTTGAGCGCCAAAAAATCAGATCTGAGATCTGAGTTTCGGGCGTTCTCGGATTATTTTTTACCCCTGTCGGCGTCGCTATGTAACAAATAGAATAGCGACGCCGTGGATTTTCACTTTTGAGCATCGCACTATGAGCGTCGCTAATGTGAAGTACCTCTTTGTAGTGTAATCGTTAGTGGCTAGATCTAAGCTGACTAAAGTAACCAAACCCCATTCTAAGTGGCAAGATCTACATGGATTAAGATAGTCAAACCCTTATAATATAACATAAACATAAAGTTCTAATTGGACAAAGATGGCCAAATCAAACCCTAACAGTATAACCTAAAACTATATCGATCTCTAACCTAAAGCATCATAACAATTACATTCACAACCATTTTGGATTTGGTACTCATAAGTTGCTAACATTACAGTTTGACCTACGGCTAGCACAACTTAAAAGTATCGTGTAAACTTACACTTAAATATGAAATTATTGACTATAAATGAATTTAAATGAGAATAAATCAAAATATTTTCTTTTACAGACTTTATACTTATGGTAAACAAATTTCAATTAGTTTGTTTATGTCAAAATAAAAAAATCATAAACTTAATTTAAAAACTTATTTCTAATTATAAAATTTTATTTGAAAATGTATGTGTGCACATAATGTGTATAATTATGTACAAATGTGTGTGTGTGTGTTTATGTGCATGTGTGTGTGTGTATCTAGGGAAAACAAAAGTGTATAATTATGTACAAATGTGTGTGTGTGTGTGTGTGTGTGTGTGTGTCTGTATCTAGGGAAAACAAAAGACAGTGCACTCACATTTGGCCAATGTGAGAACAAAGAGTTTGGGGGATTGAAGGAAAACTTTCAAGTAAACACAAGTACACACTATGTTACGTACACAGACAAATACATGCTCACTTTAGCATAAATACAAAAAAACAAGCATACCTTTTCTTTGTAGGAGGGTGTGTGATTGGGAATCCAAGGCTAAGTGAAGTCCAATGTGGTGGATATTCAAGGATGGCAGAGAAACACATAAGAGGAGGAAGGAGGAGAAGCAACAAGATCAATCAAAAGTACCAAAATGAACTCGCGGGTTTTTATTCTACAAATTGGCATCAAAATAACCGTTGGTATAGGCATCTATATACACGTCGATATTTTAAAATTGGATTAAAACATAAATAAATCAGGTTTCCTTCAATTTTAGCAATGCATGAGACCCACCAATGATGTCAGTAACTTGGCATCGGTAATGAATTGATCTCTTATAGTGATTGTCCTCTTATCCTTTGAAAATTAACACTCGAGAAACTACACCCAAGAAAATAGTAGTGGAGTGAATTTAACAGTGCGAGGTTGACATTGATTCCTATCGAGCTTGCTTATAGCTCAATAATGGTTATGTCATAGGCAAGTCTTGAAAGACTCTATTATTAAGACCATAGTTCTTGATGGTGTCCCCCATACTTATAAATAGGCATACCAACCAAGTTAATAAATCTCAGTCCCACTTACCCTATTGTAATGAACAAATCCAACCTTATATAGATTACTTAAGGACCTCTCTTCTTAGGCAAGAAAAGAGAAACCGTGTCTCTGATACCAATGTTAGAGAATTTGGTACTTACTTTTAGATTCAACGGAAATTTACTATGAAAGGAGAGAGATTTCCTTTAAGAGAGAGATAGCAAGGAGAATATAAGCTGTGCCGGGCTGAATTCTTTACACAAACACACAACAAACACACTTTAGCCATGCACATAACTTAAAGAGAATAACCAATTAAGATTGAGAACTCGATGAGGACCGGATTTTCTTGGAATCGGTCCCCTCTCCAAAAGGACTTGTAATATAATCCCCTCAAAAGAGAGCTTTGTGAGTGCGCAGGTAAGTACTTTGAAACCCATACCTATATGCATTTTATGGATGGTGCTTGGTCAATGCTTGATGTTTTCTATTTCCTCACATTGATTTTAAGGTTTGAGGTACTTGGGCAATCATGCATGTCTGCTATGTATTCCTTGACTTGGCTTCTGTTGCTTTGATTATTTGGGCAAGATAGTTTACAATGAGCATGGATGAATTTTGTCAAAAGGACATGATCAACATGGACCAAATATATGCAAGAACAACATGCATCCATTGAAGACAAATGATTGGAAGAATATGTGGCAAGAATGAGATTTTAAGCCACCCAACATGAAAAGACTCTCTATTTTTCATGATCTCCCATATTGGAGTGACTTACTTATCAATAATTTGCTTCACCCAATGCATATGCTAAGGCATGCCCTTCTTGAAGCAAGAATTCTAAAAGGAAATCACCACAAGCATCATATTGGACATCAAATGGCTTTGAGAGATCCGGAAGCATGAGAACTGGTTGGGAGATAAGCTTCTCTTTGAGCTTGTCAAAAGAATTTTGCTCCTTAGCGGTTCACGACTTTTGCTCCTTGGAATTTTTCTCCTTAGCGGTTCTTCTTTGTTAAGTCATGTAATGGTCCGGCTATTTGAGAAAATTTTGCTATGAAGTGTCTATAGTATGCACACATTCCAATAAATCTTCTTAGCTCATGTAGATTCCTTGGATTAGGCGATGATTTTATCACCTCTAACTTTGATGGATCCATACGGATACCATCTTGAGAGATAATATGACCTAAGTATTGAACCTCTTGAAGAAAAAAATCGCTTTTCTTTTGGTTGAGAAAAATCTTGTTCTCCCTCAATGCTTGAAAAATCACTTGGAGATGTTGCTTGTGTTCCTCCAAGAACTTGGAGTAGAGAATGATATCATCAAAGAACACTCCAGTGAATTTACGATAGGGTCTAAATATTTTTTCCATTAGACGATTGAATGTGGTTGGTGCTTTAGTGAAGCCAAAAGGCATGAGTAGATATTCAACAAGGCCAAATGTTGTACAAAACACGATCTTTAGGATATCTTCATCCACTATCCTTATTTGATGATAGCCACTTTTAAGGTCAGTCCTACTTAAGTAGGTAGAGACTTGTAGCTTATCAAACATATCTTCTACCCAAGGCATGGGAAATCTATTTTTGATAGTGATACGGTTTAGTGTTTGATAGTCCACACACATGCAGTATGTACCATCTTTCTTTTGTACTAAAAGAACTGGAGAACAAAAGGGAGAGGAGCTAAGATTCACCATCCCTTTGTCTAGAAATTCTTGTACTTGCCTCATGATCTCCTCTTGTTGATATTGGGAAACTCAATAAGGAGGCTTGTTAGGCGGTGCGCTTCTTGGTAGGAGCTCAATTCATTGGTCATCATCCCCTTGTTTTGGAGGTAAGTCCATAGGGATATCATCAATGAACACATCTTGGAATCCTTTGAAAAATTTAGAAAAGTCTAACTCTTCTTGATTCATATCATTTACGTTTGATAAAACATTAGGATCTTTTAGGGACTCTTTAACAAAAATCATGTACACAGAAATTGAGCTCTTCATTGATTTATCAAAAGCAGGAGGATTTACAAGTGGTATAGTACAACCAGACTCACTAGCATCTATATACATGCTCTTTCCCTTGTAGGTGAAGTAGATTATCCTTTTATGAAACTTCATGTTGGCAGCCATGCGACTGAACCATGGTGCCCCTAGAATAGCATCCTCATGTTGGAGAGGAGAGATGAAAAATTCTTCTTTGTCGACATAGCTTTGGACATGAAGACCCAAATTCCAAATCAAGGGAGTAACGGAAGCTTTCTGTCCCTTGATAGTGGTGCCGGTCGTTACAATATCTCCCATCTCGAAATCTTGAACGCCCAACTTGGTGGCCCCAGAGAGGTCACCTAAGAAAAATGTAACCTATCATGTGAGTTCAACATAAGGGTATTTAAAGTTATTGAAACTTACAGAAATATATATATATATAGAAGGACATTATTTTCTCAAATTTGAGAAGAATTTACAGATTTTAAAAGAAAAGGGTACATTATATTCCTAACAGAATTTACAGATAAGGGGTTTTACAAACATGTCTTGAACGCATGTTGTCGGGGGATAAATGTGCGAAAGGTGAGTCGGGAAGGCAGCGGGCCTCTGACAGTGAGAGGTGTGGGGAAAAGAGATGCAACAAGAATAATTAACAAGACAAAGCTCAAAACAAACAGTACTCTTAATTCCAGTTAATCCACAGTAGTCATCATTAATCAATTGTTAATGGAGACTTAATGCCCCTTACAAGGGGAATCCTGGCTTAAACTAGGTGCTAATGAAAAAAAGTGATACTGACCTACTTAATACTGCCTTCTCCTTCTTCCCCATAAGGCATAGGAACTTTCATCTTCCAATGCCCGTCTGATTTGGCTTAAGATTTATGGCTTAAATCTCTGATTTGAATGGGTTTATCATGATCCGCCTTAAGTTTGGTTCGATTTGAACGGCTAATCAAGGCTTAATGATATCCAGAGATTTTCTTGGTTGATCAGAGAAAGCTTCCCCGCAATTAACGAGAGCTTATGAGGTTCCGAGTAGGTTTTGGAATGGCTTAAGAGCGAACTAGGTTAAGCTTGGGAGATTAGGGAGCTTTAAGGATGACTTCAGGGCAAGATTTTCTTAGGCTTTGGATATTAGAGAGGTTTAGAATGACTTCAGGGCTTAAGCTTGAAGATTATGCGTGCTAAAGAGATTTTCCCTTCTTCTATAGGATAGAGAGCTCTCCAAGTTATGAGGAGGAAGCTTAAGAGATTATGTGGAGGAGGCTTCCGAGCTTAAGAGATTGAAGATATCAGGAGGCGACATAAGAGCTTAATTAGCTTGATTATATCAGGAGGAGAGAGCCACCCGATGATGAGAGAGCTACACGATGAAGAGAGCCCCACATGACACGACCTTCCTTTTTTTATATTTCATGGTGAAAAAGAATTTCTATTCTCGGCATCCCATTAGCAATATCTCTAATGGGAATAGCCACTTGATGATGTGGCAGGGTTGAAATCGACCAGCGTCGTTTGCGGTGGAAGTGGTGCCAAAACTGTGCGCGAGGCATCCCTTTGCACTTTTCGACTGTGTGGTGGGGGCATCTGAAGCCTGAATTGGCCAGCCGGAGCGTTTCTTTCCTCCTCGCTACCTGCAACTCTGCCACCCACCATGCTTTCCCTTTTTTCCCACCTCATTAAGGTTTAGGTTAACCCATTTACAATGGGCTAGCCCATTTAGGGTGTGGGCGACCTTAATTAGAGCCCTTGGCCAAAATGTGACAGGCATCACACTTGGCCCACATTTAAACCCATGGCCCTTGGCTGGCCTGGTTTAGTCGGGCCCCTTTTCTACTTTAAAGGCACCACATTGGGCATACATATCGGATATCGGCCGTAGCAATGCCAAGCTTCTCATTTTCTCCTCTGGGTGGCCTTCGGGCTCCACTTTAGGCATACATGTTGCATAAATTCCGGGCAAGCATGATCAAGCACAACGTCTTTCTCCAGTCGCTATCGATTAACAATATGATCGTGAATTTCGATGTCGTAAAATCTTCAATAGTGCTACATGCCTACAAGATGCAAGTGTAAGTGATTGTTGTTGGAGAGTTCTCCCGTCAAGGCTAGGCACATTATAAAAATTGCTTCCGCATTGGCCTATTGGAATACACATTGGGTATCGCACTTCATTAAGCCAGATGAATGTGACTGATCAGAGCAACCAAGGCGGTTCGTACCCGACCCCCGACGATATTTAAACTGGCCATATCTTGCCAACCGAAATCTCCATCACCCATATGAAAAGACCGACTCGCTCCAGAAATTGAGCATTTCAGCCTGATGCATTTATTCCAGTTTTTCCCCCTCAGCTCCACTTGCCCAATCAGGTACGGATCTGCCACACCTAGCACACTTTCAGCTTACAAATTGGCTTGTTAGCAAGCCCTTATACCTGCAGATTAACCATGCAGGATGCAAATACGATCAGAATTCCTTTGCTTATTTTCTTGTCATGGGAGCGGAGCGGCATGGCATTCACACCCTTTGAACCTGCACAGCCTCCGGTTTGTGCCAACCGGTCTTCAAGCTGCATCTTTTATAAATACCTTAAGCTACTTGTCACCAAGCTCACATAGTTGATAAAGTTATGTAAAACAAAAAGAAGGTGTAAATCATAACATCAATAGTCTAGCTCAATTATCCGGTAGCTGTCCCATTGCAAATCTTTGAACCGTAGTGGTCGTATCTCCAAAGCATGTAATTATGAAAATTTGTTTAGTGAACCCCGCCAGACTCAAGTGCTCTAGTTATTATGCACACGGCTTGACCATCAGCTCTCTTTAAGGAACCCTGTCAAGCTCAAGTATGCCTTACTCTGTCTGCACACGGAATGGTTGTCAAGTCCTTTACTTCAAGTTCTAGTAGCAGAACCATCTCAAAAGATGTGAAGATACTATAACAATTGTCCAAGATTTCAACTGGAAGCGAGCCATGTAAGCTTATTGATCATATACCCAAAACACGTCTATCTTAGCATACATCCAAAAAAATATATACTGCCAAGTAACCTGCTCTACAGGAAAATAAATGATATCTCTGAATCTGCAAGATCTCTTCAATAGCTCCCAGGATCAAATGGTATAATAAGAAATTGCCCCAATAGTGGAGCAGCATATTATCCACATAACCAGACACATCTTGTATCAAACAACTTCAAGATTTTTTGCTCCAAATATGTCGGCGGATAATTGGGCGAAAGGTGAGCCAGGAAGGCAGCGGGCCCCTGCCTGTGAGAGGTGTGGGAAAAAAGGTGTAGCAGATGCAATTACTGACAATAGTATTCAAAACAAATGGTTCTCTTAATTCTAGTTAAGCAACCGTAATCATCATTAATCAATCATTATGGGAGGCTTAATGCTCCTTACAAGAAGAAACCTGGCTTAATCCAGGTGCTAAACGAGAAAATTATCAATGACCTGCTTTGTATCGCCTTCTGCTTCTTCTCGTTAAGGCTCTGGAGTTTCTTCTTCTAACGGCTGTCTAATTTGAATTCTGCTTCCCAATTCAAATGGTTAATCGTGGATTAAAAGCTTTGGCCTGGCTTAGGGAATGGTTTAGAGAACGAGATTAGAGATGAAGCTTAGCTTATGAGAGCAAGGGCTTTGGCTTCAAGAGATTAGGCTTGGCTTAAGGATTAGTCTTAGCTTAATTAGTGTAAGTGAGGTTAGGCTTAGAGCTTTTGAAGCTTAGCTTAGCTATGGAGATTAAGATTCCCCCTTTTGTAAGCTTATGGTGATCCCTTGGTTACTGAGTCATAAGAGCTTAAGTTATGAGGCGGAGGCTTAAGAATATCGAGCTTATGAGGAGGACTAGCTTAAGAATCGAGCTTATGAGGAGGATTAGCTTATGTTATCAAGCTTATGATGAGGAGAAGAACTCACGATGATGAGGAGGAGGCTTTCGAGCTTCCTTGTAGGTTTCGAAAGGCTTCACCCTCACGTCCACTTCCCCCATAAGATGAGGAGAGGTCGTCCCTCTCTCTTTTGCATGGGCCTCTATTTTTATCCATCCCATTAGCGATATCACTGATGGGACTGGTTGCTTGATGACGTAGTAGGTCGAAATTGAATAGCTCCAAACCCGACGCTGCTTGCATCAAACCTGTGCACGCCGGCTCTCTGATGAATTCCTGTTTCTGCGACGAGGTCGCCTGAGCACCACACTGCCCAGCGCGAGTTCCTTCTCCTTTTCGTGCGCTACTGCTCATCACCAGTAGCCATGGTCTGCTCCTTTTCTTTTTGTTCCCACACCTACTAATTTAGGGTGGCCATTTTACTTTGGCCTTGGGCGGCCTCTCCTTTTATTTATTTGGACGGCGGGCTTTATGCCCTTGTAGGGAACCATATTTGGCATACATATCGGCCATAGCCTTCATTTGGGCAGGCGGCCACTTACTAAGGGCATCACATTTGTGCATACATATCGGCCAAGGCAATGCCAAGCACAACACTTCGGGCGGATCTCAAAGGGCTTCATTGGGTACCACATTTGGCCAAAGCATCACCACGCTTCCTTCATTGGGCGGCATTGGCGTACATGTTGGCCAAGGCAATGTAGTAGGCATCAATTTTGGCGTACGTATCATTTAAAGCATCACCAAGCACCACATCTTTCTTCAGCCACCCTGGACTGACAATATCATTGTGAATTTTATTGTCCGTAACAGCATCTCAAATAATCCCAAAATCACCCACCTCAGCAGTGTTGCGACAATTGACAGTGGACTCTGCCTATCAAGCCGTAAATCCCATTAGACTTCTCAAATTGCATAAAATGCATACAAACCTCGCCGAGGCTATAAAATTCCCAGATGGCACACTGACTGAGCGGACTGGACTGGTACAGAGCCAGCCCCCTGTACATCTTTAACGGCCAATAACTTGGCAACCGTAACTCTGATCACTAATCTGAAAAGACCGACATGCTCCACAAAGTGAGCACTTTAGGCCCATGCATTCATTTCATTTTTGCCACCTCAGCTGCAGTTGCCCAATCCGGTACGGATCAACAATTGACTTAAACTTCAAACTGCCATAGCTTCTTAATTGTATCTCCAAACGACAGGCCGATAGAGCACTTCAAGCATTGCATTTCTAGATCATAATCTTCCATCTGTGCTCACTTCAAGCATACTCATTTTTGGAATCATTAAGGCCTCTGTTGTCCCTTTTAAGCCGCATCTGGCATACATTAATCATTAAACTTGGCCTATTCACAAGCCCTTATCACTGACCATTGAATGTGTAGGCTTCAAAGAAGCTTAGCTTGCATTTCTCTACTTGGCAGCGGAGCTGCATGACAACATGATATGGTAGTTTTACACATAGTGAACCCCCCAAGTTGGTGCCCAACTCTGTTCATATGAAGTTGTGAGTAGATCTAGGGTCAAACAAGATGAAGGCATCATGCTCCCTTGCCTTTCCCCAAGCAAAGGAGAGAGGTGATCCTTTGCAATGAGCATCCTCTTTTGGAGCTTCGATGGTGGAAGCTCTAGGAGTCTCATTGCGGGCATTTCTCTTGGGCTAGGAACGATAGCCATGTCCTTGTCCTTGTGAAAATCCTCAAGATCTTCAAGAGAGAGTTTGTTTTTACCTTTGTAGATTCCCTTCTCCTTGGACCAATTGTGATTGTTGTCGTTATTGTTTTTGAGATAGGCATGGGAAACTATCCTACACCTAAGTCCTAATTTGATGTGACACCTCGAGAAGAAAGCTAGCCGTGCACCTAATGCCAAGCTTTATCTATACATATGCCTTTTTGGGATTTTTTATATACCCCCACTAGAGAGATACAATTCAATGTAACCGTAATATAATGCTGGTACTTGGAAGCATTGGATGTGCACTTTCACTTTAGAAAGCTCACTGTGTACCAATGGAAGTCTTCACCTTAAAACCTCCTTGAGTTCTCTCACCCCCATCATACCCAACAACTGGTATCAAATCCAGCTTGCATCATAATTAGCTAGCAATTTCGCACACAATCCATAGAATACCCACTTATCCATTTTTTTACAAACACACAGTTGATTTGAAGCCAATTAAGGCTACTAATCAAGCCTTTTAATCGCACAACATCGCTAATCCAATGAAAATTGAATTGATCAAAGATTATTGTTCTTATTCTCAAGCTTGGGTGCATCCTCTTCTTGCATCGGATCAGCCACAGCTAAAAATCAGTCTTTTCGGTGAGAATCGACGACTGCTGTTGGGTTCAAGCATTCTCCTTGCCTGCAAGCTCGTGACGACAATCAGCTCCGCGAATGTTTCTGTAGCTGTTGGGAAACCCCTCTTGTTATATCTCATTGCAAAATAACTTCAAGATAGCCAAACTCATTTTGGACGGCAACTGCTCATCTCAGCAACTCTCAGGTCTTGTTTTCAGTGTACATAGCAATTTTTTTAATCGTAGTAGCCTTTTGAGCCTTTTGAACGGCTAGTGGAGCTTCACACCAACATATTGCACAACTCCAACAATTTGCACAACTCCCATTATAATATTTTTGTTGACTAAAACCCTCAAGTTTTCGCACACTCAAAGTGGTAGTGGAGCTCGACAACGACAACACGCTCAATTTCGTCACCAAGCTCGACATCGTCAATATTTGATGGTTGATTTGTAAGCGATCAAGCTTTCGAGCTGCTCAAACTTCAAAACTTCTCCAAGGCACAATCATACTTCCACACACGTAATTTAATCGCCACTTGTGAAGAGGGGCTTCAGGCACGTGAAGAGTGACTTCACAATTTCAGGTTCCGAGCATTGTGTATAGGGCAAGACACTGTCATAGAGAGAGTCTCTCTACTAGTAAGACCAAGTCCTTTTGTGTGTACAACCACTTTGCACCATGGGAGAAAAGCGGATTGAAAAATTTAATGGGGACGGTTTCCATACAGGGCAAACAAAGCTATGTAGATACCTCATGAAAACGCAGTTATGGTCTGTTGTAAAGCTGATAGTAAGCAAACCATCCACTTATATTGAAGGCACTCTAACTAGGATCCAAATTGCACAAGCACAATCTAAAGATGAACAAGCTCTAGGCATAATTATCACATCACTCCATGATAATTATGGGTACTTCACAGATACCTGCACCACTGCAATCCAAGCATGGGATATTTTGGATCATAATTTTGGTGCTAAACAAAAGCAAAGTAAGATTAGCTTAAAGAAAAATATTTACAAGCTTGCTATGCTTCAAAGGGAGGATGTTTCAAGCCTCCTTAATAGACTAATGAGCATAATCATGTAGCTCAATTACATTCAGAGGAAAGTCTCAAAAGAAGATCAAGTCGATGTGCTCCTGAGTGCTCTACCTACAAGTTTTGACAACATTGTCATAGTCTTAGAGCAAAAGGAACCCATACCTTCCCTACAATATGTCACCAGAGCAATCAATGAAGAAGAAAAAAAATAAAGAAGAAATCTAATAAATTTGAATTAGTGGAAGGAGCTTACCTGGCATTGTCATCATCCAAGACGTCATCATCTAGATTGAACAATAAGAAGTGCTACAACTGTGGCAAGCTTGGACACTTCTCCAAGGACTACTACAAAAATAAATATTGTAGCAACTGCAGTGTCAAAGGGCATCCATCGTCAAAGTGTCATGCCAACGGCAATAGCAACAGTAACAACAAAGGTAAAGGAAAAATCAACATTGCAAGGGATGCAGATGAAGAGGAAGAAAAAAGAGGCCTACAAGAGTTGTCTCGATGTTTATTCCTCATCCGATCCTTATTTTGGATACACTAATGTTTTGTAGAGATATGGTTGATCCTTAGACTAATCATGAGTCAGTCTGTGTGACACCATATCGTATAGAGCCCACTAAATTGTAATGTCTGTGTGACCTATATTAGCATGTTTGACAATTTTTATGTGATAGTGAGTCTGTAACAAGATGTCAGTGGTCCATGCCTAGGGGGACAATTGTTGAGATAGGCATGGGAAAATATCTTACACCTAAGTCCCAATTTGATGCATGACATCTAGTGTATATATGTGTGTAAATACTTTAGAAGACAGCTGGAGAAGAAAATTAAACGTGCACCTAGTGCCAAGCTTTATCTATATATATGCCTTTTTGGGATTTTGTATATACCCCCACTAGAGAGAATGCAATGCAATGTAACCTTATGTTGTGTAATATAATGCTAGTACTTCGAACTATTGGACGTGCACTTTCACTTTAGAAATCTCACTGTGTACCAATGGAAGTCTTCACCTTCAAACCCCCTTGAGTTCTGTCACCCCCATCATACCCAACAATTGTTGGAATTACCTTGGGAAGAATTTTTGGCATTGGTTTTCCCCTTTGCATTAATTTTGTCTTTGCTTTCCATGGGCTTGACATTCCATCTAGCCCCTCGTTGGAAATTGATGCGCGAAGCAACCATAGTGTGGTGGATTACTTTGGTGATAGAACCAGGCCATTGAAAGTTGACGTACTCGGCCATCTCTTCAAGTAATCCTTCACATAATTGTTGATTTTTCTCAGCGAAGTCTATCTTTTGAAAGACAATATCCTTGAAATGTAAATCCCAAAACTTGTCCACGTAGTTGTGGATAGACTCATGGAAGAAAAGCTTCAAACTCCACCATTCGTCGGTAAGAACTTTGTCCTTTGCATCGCTTGCAAGGAATTGCTTCATGATGGAAACTCGCAGAGTTTTCCATGTCTTTGGGGCTTTGCCATTGGCACATAGGCTAGCCCACCATTGATGAGCCGACTTTGGAAGTGCATAGCTACATGGTGTAGCTTGGAGGACTTCGTGAAGCCCTCGTCTCCAAAGGCCGCATCAAATTGCTGGATGAAGTCCAATACTTTTGTCGATGGCACCGAAGGTGCCATCATAGGTGAGAAAAGAGATACTCTTTCCTCCCTCTTTGAACTTCTTGAGCTTTTGTGACCTTTCACCATGTAGGGTAAGATTTGCGATGTACTTCCCTCTTATATTCTCTAGGAGAATAGCCGTAGCTTTCGTCGAAAGAGGAGGAAGGTCAAGAAGAAGGAGAAGAGAGTGACCTCTTTCTTGCCTTTTCTTGCTTTGTTTTCTGTCTTCCCTTTTGGAGTGACAAGGAGAAGGACTATGGGCTGACCATTTCCTCTTGGGAGGAGATGGCGACCGTCTAGACCGCCGTCTTCGTGGGGCCACATCTTCAAAGTAACTTAGGAATTCATTACTTTCTCGTTATTTGGATTCCTCCTCTTGTATGGGATAGAGTCTTCTTTTGGGGGCCTCATCAAGAGGCCTCCTAAGCTCTATCTCCTCTTGGAGAGGGAGGGAAATCCCGTAAGTACGAAGTTGTTCAATAACTTGGGCTTGCAAAGGAGGGTTGACCATAGCTCGCTGCAACCTAGTAACAAGATTATTGACAAACATGGGGGCATCATCATTAGCACCTTCATGTGAAAAATCAAAGTTATCAATGTTCATTCTACTCTCTTGGTTATTGTCAGCCATGTTGATATACTTAGGTATAGAATTACTTTGTGCGTTAGTACCCTCAAAAACCTTAGTCGCTACTCTTCTTTACCTTTGAAAATCACTTCTCAAGAAGACACACCCATGGTTTAGACATTTTTGATTGCAAAGACTAATGGAGAGGGTCTAACATTTCTCGGTTGATTATGGTTCCTGTTGAGCTTGCTCATAGCTCAATAATGGTAAAGATAAAGGCAAGCCCCGAGAGGCTCTATTATTAAGACTATAGTTCCCAACGGTGTACCTTGAGCTAACTCCTTCTCAACCCATATAATAGATCCCTGTCTCACTTACCCTATTCAAATTAACAGGCCTAACTTGTCATGGAAAACTTAAGGATCTCTCTTTCTAAGCAAGAAAAGAGAAACAAATAGCTCTGATACCAATATAATGGAAATGGCCTATGAGCTTTGAGAATAGAGGAATTAGGAGAATTAAAGAGAGCATTTTTGTGAGACTATTTTGAGAACATAGAGGATGAACTTAATTGATGGTAGCAACATAATCATAGTACTTAATTAACTTGGCATCAACAATACTTTTGCAAGAGAGAGAGTTTAGAGAGCTTGACAACAGTTGAGGACGGGATTTATGTGGAGCCAGTTTCCCCCTTAATAGTCTTTTGTATTATAGATTCTCCCATCAAGAGAGACTTGGTACAATACAATCTTTGTGTTCATTGTGACCAGGTGATGCAATGAATATGGAAATCTTAATGCATCACGAGCATAACATAGGCTTGGTGGAAATCATTAACTATCTCTAGGCTCAGTCCCAAGGCCTCAAACACCTTCAAAGGTGGAGACAATTGGCGGGGAATTGAGGGTAGGGAAGAGGAAGAAGAAATATTCCTAGGAGAAAGAAATATTTTCTCATTTATCATCACTCTTCTTGCTAGTATATATAATAGCATAGTAATGAAGATGGAGAAGATGGCAAGCTTAGGCATTCAAGCATGACTCTTGGTTGGATTTGCATTCCATATCCAAGAGTGTCGGTGTAGGCTCTCCACTTCTCTACTAGCTTGGAGAAGGAGATGGAGCTCTTGCACTTTGCACTTCACACAATGAGAGTGTGTGTGAGTGTGTATGTGAGAGTATACTCCCCCAAGAAATCCCCCTTCTTGCTTTGGTCGACCACGCCTTGTAGCTCATGCTTGAAGCTCATTAGACCCCTCCGGGCCTAGTCAATCACATGCAAGAGGTATATCAAGCAACAAGCGCGGGCTTGAAACAACTATCCCCCTTGAGAGAGGACTAATTGATAAATGCAAAAAAATTAATTAAATTAACTAATTTATCATTGGACCCCTTGGGAGGCCAACCAACAGGCTTTAGGCACACCATGAGGGAAACATGAGAAGGTGCTTGACAAGTGTCATATTTGCCTTCTTGGTACCAAGCTTGCCTTATGTGAGTGGGTGTGTGTTCTCTCTCTAGCCACTAGACTTAGGGATCACCCCCTCATGAGTAGGGATTAGATTTCACATTTTGAACACCCTACCCTCAAGAACCTTAGTCATGGAGCACCTTATCACCTTAGTCATTAAGCACCTCAAGCACCTTTCATTACAAGAGGTAATCCACATTAGCGACGCTCAAAAGTGAAAACCTACGGTGTCGCTATGGTCGTCTCTATGGGAGTCTCTATGAGTGTCGCTCAGTTACTTGTAACTTAGCGACCCCCATAACGAAGGCTATAGCGACACCAACAGGGGTAAAAAATTAATCGAGAGCGTCCAAAAACTCAGATCTTAGATCTGAGTTTTCAGCACTCAAGCAAGCAAAGGTAACGCACGCTCTCCCTCTCTCTCTCTCTTTCTTCTCCACACACACACACATACACAAGGAGAGGAAGGAGATCCAGGTATGCTCCTTCCCTCTCCTCTCTCTCATGTTCCCTTCCCCTCTTTCTCTCTCTCTCCCTCTCTCTCTCTCTCTCTCACACACACACACACATTGTGTTTTTGTGTGTGTGTGTGTGTGTGTGTGTGTGTGTGAGAGAGAGAGAGAGACAGAGAGAGAGAGAGAGAGAGAGAGATAGAGAGATAGAGATAGAATAGAGAAGAAGAACAGAGTTTTAACGTTGTAGGAAACTATCCCAAGAAACCTTAAAGATCTAGCCAAAGAGTAGTTGAACTTAAGGCCTGTTATTCAAGAGGGAAATGGCATAACCAATCTACCACACTTGGGTGATAGAAAGGTTATACCATTTTCCTCTTTTTATTTGCACACACAACACCCACACATACACACACACGAGAAGAAGAGAATTTTAACGTCGTAGGAAACTATCCCAAGAGACCTTAAAGATCTAGCCGATGAGGAGTTGAACTAAAGACCTGCGGTTCAAGAGGGAAATGGCATAACCAATCTACCACACTTGGTTGATAGAAAGGTTATACCATTTTCCTCTTTTTATTGGCACACACACACACCCACACACACACACACACGAGAAGAAGAGAGTTTTAACGTCGTAGGAAACTATCCCAAGAGATGTTAAAGATTAGGTTAGATTTAGATTTACGCTAGATTAGATATAGGTTTATTTAGGCTAGATTAGATTAGATTTAGGTTTATTTTTAGTTAGATTTATGTTAGATTAGATTTAGGTTTATTTACATTAGATTTAGATTTACGTTATATTTAGATTAGATTTAGATTTCTTTTGAGTTTAAGATTAAATTAGATTTAGATTTATGGTCAATGGACTAGCGTTTTTTAGATTTAGGTTAGATTTTAGTGCATGTCATTGAAGGTGCGCTTTGCAAGTCAATGAAGGTGCGCTCATGATAGTAAGAATTGTATGAAAAACACTTGCTCATATGAAAAACATTGAAAAAGACTCCGTTTTTCTACATGAGAAAATTCCCTGCTCTCACAGCCTCGACAGTCCCTGCGGACCACCAATTCCACCTGCATGCTCGACTGCTGCTACCATACAATAAGCCGTCATGATCAGTCAATGGAAGAGAAAATTGAGCCTACACAGAAATTAGTGATGCAAGATGACGATTCCAAGGGTCACACACACACACACACACACACACACACACGATTCCAAGGGTCACACACACACCATCATGCATTCCTACTCCGACCGCGTCCCCCTCTGTTACAGAGCATTCAGCGCGCTCCAAAGCTTCGATGTTGACGAGATGATCTTCACACTCCTCTCGTCGCCGACGCTCTACTGGTGGCGGCGGCGGTTGTTGTGGGGATGCCGCCGCCAATCCCTCAACACCACCTCGTGCTCGACGAGGCTCTTTACCCTCCCCTTCTTTGCCTGCCCTGACACCAGCCACGGAATTGCCATCTACACCAGGTTTTGCGCGACTGACGGACGTTCCTAGCAGCTATACACCACTAGCTACTCCTCCGAGAGTCACTCCAGTTGACACTCCTCACTTTCGGGCCCAGACTCTAGTGGAGACACCTAACATCGGTACCCCCATCGACAAAATGCTAGAGACCCTTGCCAGGACACCCAGGTTCACACATCACTGGCAAGAGTGCTTGCCTTACTCCGTTAACTTCAGGGACGACATCATCTTGGATGATGGAGGCAAGAAGGTGATCTTGCGCATGCGTGGTCTTTGCTCTCAGGCGTTTAGACACTACATACTAAACACCTGGAGTGAAGTACCAAGTGATTTAAAAGACAGAGTCATCAACATGCTTCATGACGAGTTTCCCGTTCCAACACGGGATGACCGCTTGAATGAAAACATGATGAAGGTTCGAATGTGCCAATACTGCAAGCACAAGCGTTTCGAAGTGCAAAAAACAATTAAGCATGGGTGGAACATACCAGAATGGCTGGCCAAAGAAGATTGGAAGAATGCGAAGAAAGCAGCGCGCGAGAATCCCAACAAGTGGAAGCAACAAAAGGAGGCAATCAGAAAGCGAGTAGAGGCAGGGAGCTCGCACCACTAGGGGAACGGTAGGTGGGCATCATTTGAGGCCGATTTTGTAAGTGTTTTCTCATTTCTCTTTAGGTTTGATAGTTTAGGGTTTAGGGGTTTTTAAATTCTAACATAATGGATTCTTTGTATGTTTGGACAGTGGTCGATGACAGGACGTGACCCCACACCATACGAGCATGAGTAAGCAAGCAAGAAAGGCTTAAATGCTCTGATGGACATTCTGCATTCTCGCAGCGGCTTGGTTAGTATTAGGATTTACTCTTTTCTATTTGTTGTATTGTTTTATAAACGTCGCTATTTGTTTATACTTACAGAAAGCTGTCTTATTGTTTTTTTTGCAGAATCCGACAGATACGCTGCTTGAACGTGATGAGACGTCTGATTAGACGAAGTCAGTTTAGCGGTAGCTAGATAGCATTAGTTTCCTTTTGTCATAGCATATGTATCATGAGATGAAGTTTATACGTCTCTTTGAAAACCATGTATATTTTTTCAATAATGACAATGGTGTTGTAACTATTACATTTGCAAAGTTTAACAATCAAGTGATTTTGCCTATAATGTGTACAATTGTCATTGGTTTACTTTCATCAATTTACTTTTGTTAGTTTTGTATCTTTATTCTGCAAACAATATTATGGATGATGGAGTTAATCGTTATATTGTCTTGTGAGTGACTACTTTGGGTCTATATCTAAGCTTGCACTTTCTTTCAAAAGTGAATCAATTAATGAAACATTCAATATGGTTGATGGGTGGTGAATGCCCTGCCACCAAAAAAAAAATCTCTTGGGTTATATAAGGTTCTGCAACGTCGCTATAAACGTTGCTATAGGTGACCTGTAAAGTCACTATGATCTTCGCTATAGGCATCGCTATATAGCGACGTCTATAGCGATGTTTATAGGGACGCTTATAGTGACGTTCCCGTATCGACACTCTAAGCGATGCCGAGGAGTATAAAAACCCAATGTATTTTTGTCGCTAATAGCGTCACAAGTGCACACAACCTCCTTCAATATGACAAAATTCAGGGTTAAGAGACTTAATATAGGCTATCCATCGTAGCATGGCAATGTCCGGAGTAGAGCAGTTTGCAATCATCCCTATCAATGGCAAGCAATCTATCTCTACCACAATAGAAGCTCCAATAAAGCATTCTTTATCGGTCCTTAGAGGGGTAGCAACGCCTCAAAGTTCCCTCTTAACCTGTGGATATCCTTGTTGACGAGCATTGAGTACCTTGGCTCCAAATCTCACTGCATACCTGTGTCCTTCAGCATCATCTTGACCTATAGCCCATCCAATACCTGTCAGGCTAGTGTCAACTGTTAAAATAACTGGCCTGTCGCATTTATAATCAACTTTCCTCAAGGTCAGAGCCTCAAGAAGCATCTTATTTAATTTCTTAATAGCTTGTGTGTGAACTTCTTCCCAAAAAAACCTCTTACCTTTTCGTAACAATTGATACAACACCTTTGCAACATGAGCAAAGTGTGGCAACCAAATACGATAGAATACACATGCGCCTAAGAATTGACGAACCTCAGTAACTGAAGAACATGTTTCCTTCATCTTTTGGATTGCTTCGACTTTTGCTGGACTTGGCCTTCTTCCTTTAGAATTGCACATATGTCCCACAATTAAGACCTCCTTAACACCAAAATTTGATTTTTGACCTGAAAGTGTTAAGTTAACTTCTTCAAGCCTCGTTAATATAGCATCATAGTCAACAATATGTTGAGCAACAAACTGTCGGCACCCCCTCTGGTCTTTTTCTTCATCTTTTGAGCTTTCTTCACAGCCCTTAATTGGTAGATCATCAATGAAAGGCATAGTAACATGTGGGATAAAGCCCCTTAATACCTTATTCATGCCGTTCATCATATGAGCTACTGAATTAGTAGCACCCTGTGGCAGAGTGCACATCCTTACCAAACTAAGAGGAGTACACATTGTAGTAAGATCCCTTCTCTTCAAAGCTAACTGGAATTGATCATACCCTGAATAAAGATCTACCTGCAAAGGCCTCAACAAATTCATCCACAATTGGGCCAGTACCCACATTGCGGATTGTTACCTTGTTAACTGGTTGCATATCCTGAACGAACCTTAATGTACCATTTTTCTTCGGAACAGTAAACCATCGATTAGAATATGGAGCACATGATGGCTCCAAAATTCCCATTTGAATCTTTTCATTAAGCAAATTGATAAGCTTTGGCAAGTGAGCTTTAGGAACTGGAATAGGACGCAAGCTCCATGGCATATGTGGAACAGTGAAAATAACCATTGGTGAAACAACACTCGGATCCACACACCCAATCTCACTTGGCTCAAAAGTGAAAGCTTTACCATGTTTTTCAAGCATACCTTGAAAACATTTGATCTCCTCTTCATTCAGGAAACCGTCTTCTCCAACCTTCAGCTGTTGCAGTGTCTCCTTAGTAAACTTATGTCCTATGTTCTTTGGATCTCTGAGTATAGGCTATCGAGAAGCCTCCTTGATCATCCCATCACTTCCTTCTGGCAGCGGTGTAGCCACTGGCCTCACTTTCTTTGCAACAGTCTTGTATTTTGTCTCTACCTGCGCTTCAACAGTTTCACCTGAAGCATCTTCAATATGCATAAGGGCTTCATATATACTTAACTCATCATACATGTCCATTGAATGGACCTTGACCACTTCAGTTCCACTTTGTAACCTGTTTTGCCTCATCTCCTCAAGCTCTGACATAGTATCTACATAAGATACCTCTTCAAAGACTTCTGAAATCACATCATCTGATTCAAGCACATCACAACCCTGCAATTCACTTTGGATACTTGCAACATACTATTTTTCCCACTTTGGCAAGTCATTAAATTTTCTGAAAGATATTGAACCTTTAGATGTTAACCCCAAAAACCCCGAAGAGAACGCTTCTCTTTACGAGAACTTCTCCTCACTTGTACAACCATAGTCCCGCTTTATAATGGCACTCCGAGAAAATCCTGTGCAAACCTGTGTTCTTGAAACTCCTTGCGTATCTTCGGCATTGGATGATCACGTTGGCTGTCCTTATTCCTGGCATGATCAACACATATAGTCAAGAATTGTACTGCTTTCTTACCATCACGGCTTCGAACCTTGGCATAGGCCGAGCCATCATCCAACACTTTGGTTTCCATTCGCACAGCCGTAATGTATGGTTGCCCCAGAATTAAAGGATAAGAGGAATGCTCCTGTATAAATAAATGTTGCTCATCACAGACATCCCCTACAATTACCTTAACATTGGCACAACATAGAGGTTGCCTAAAATCATATTGGCAGCTCGAATCCGCCAACCATAGTCCACATCAATAGGCCATTTCCCCTTTTTGTGCAATCTTTTAGCCATCAAATTGATCTCCGATCCATGATCTATGAGTGCTAAGACCGGTTCTTTGATGTCGCCAAGCTTCACAACAGTTTCGGTTGTTGCTCTTGCCCAATGAGTCCTTGAAAAGTGACTCCTTGGTATAATTTCATTATCTTCATCTTCATTGAAATGAACATGCCTTACCTCAGGTACGGTTGGATTTGACACCACCACAAACCTCGACTCTTCTTCTTCTTCAAGATTCGCCAAATACTCTTCATAGTCGTCCAAAATTGCTTCAATGTGGCGTACCGCCTGGCTCTTCACTGACTCCGGCTCCTGTTCAGTTGGTATCTGCCGCTTTCTTTTGATGATGTCAATTATCTCCTCATGAAACTCACGTTTGGCAATGCTCAAAATATCACCCAATGTGAGCTCCACTTTGCTATTCAGAATGCACTCTTCAAAAACTTTCTTTAAATCTGTAGCTAATTCAATGTCAGACTTAAGCTTATATGAGGGTCCCCTAGGTTTACCTTGCTTTTTGTCCTTGGGTGCCTCCTCCATCACCACTTCAGGAGCGGGCTTAGGAGCAGGACCTTCTTCTTGCTTGCTCTTGAACCACGCTGTCCTTTTCGATGTCCCAGGAGCTTCTTCATCTCTTTTCCACTTTTCCTCGACCATAGCCTCATTAGCTTGAGACTTCGCAATGAATGCATACACCGAGAGGGAATCCACTGGATCTGTCCACCCTGTAGTTTCTCGAATTGAATTCCCTACTTGTCGCAACTTCCCATAAGTTACCTGTCCAATTTCTGCTGTCTTCAAAGCATAAGGCCATAATTGACCCTTGGTACCTGCACCATCTTCATCACCCTTCCCGCAGACTTGCAGCCCATAAGTAGCTGCCTCCACAAGAGCAACATTATGCTGAATCTCATCAACTATCTTCTTCATGCCGCGCCTACCGAAGTTCAGGCAGAGCATCTCACCTGTTGCCCTAAGGTGTATCTTCTTGTCCTTCCAGAACACCACATTCTTTTTATATGCTTCGTCAAATTCATCACATTCCTTAACATACTTGTGGTCTTCACTCTCACACCACATGCATCGGTCCCAGCCTTTGCGTGGTGACTGCTACCTAGGCTCCAATGTAGACACCTTTGTAGCTAGACCATCAAATTTAACAGCTTTAAAATTCAAATTCAATTCTTGAATACCTTTCACCAATTCGTCAAGAACCGGCTCCTCCACTCTGGGTATTGCCGAGGTTGTTTTCTCTTTAGGTTCCTCCTCCGCAACATCCATGATGTCAGCCACGATCATCTTGTCAACTCTCATCTGTCGTTTCACAATCATGTTGATTGCTTCGGTGACTACCTTCCAGTCGGATGTTAAGCCCAATTCTCCCCTTGGATCCTCTAGCAAGTGCACTAAACTCTTTTGAAGTCGAGGATCAACAGCCTGAATGAACAACTCAACCTTCTGATCCCTCATTGAATGTTTCTCTGTCGAAGACAATTGCTCAGATTTCTTCTCAAATTCCCGCATTAACTCTTGTGCAGAAAGATTTTTGTTCTTCTTCTGCACCCACTTCATGAAACTTTGCCTGGTTACTCTTTGAGAATCCTCCAAGAAGTACTCCTCCTGAAGCGCCTTCTTGAAATCCTGCCAATTTGCGCCTTGAAGCACCTGAATTTCTTTAATTCGACTCCAAAGTTCTGGCTTAGCAATCAAATGGAACCCTTCTACTGCGTTCTGATCATCAATTCCATTCTCTTCCATTGCCTGTTCATAGATATTGCAGAATTTGTTAATATCCCGGCCTTCAAATCGATGTAATTTCTCGGTAACTGTGTGTCGAGCTTTACGGATCCTCTCCTACAAATTGTACTGCTGTTGAGCAGCCTACTGTTGTTGCATGTAAGCAGCAAATTGTTGCATGGCAGCCTCTTGAGGTGTCGACATCCTTCTTCACCACACTGCTCACCCCGGCTCGTTTCGCGTCGGGTTCACAAAGAATGTCGGGGAATTTGTGTTCGAAAGGTGAGCCGGGAAGGCGCAGGGCCTCTGGCTGTGAGAGGTGTGAGGAAGACAGTTCCAGCAGACACAATGAATGTAGACAAAGCTTGAAATTAACAGCTTGAACAAGATCCTAAAGCTTGATTATCATTAACAGTACCGCTGCTTACATTATTTAAACTCCTTCCATGATTAGAGTGGCTTGGAAGCTTGGATTAGAGTGTCTTATGGTGTCTTTGATTAGATTGGCTGTGGAAGATTGGATGAGAGGGCTATGGAAGCTTGGCTTAGGATTAGAGTGCTCCAAGCTTATGGATTCCTCCCCGTTAATACAACAGAGCACGAAAACTTGAATATCTCCTAATCGGTTCAGATTTAGCCTCTATGCGTGAGATGCAAAAATGCTCAAAACACCCTTTTCCTTCTGCTACCACGGCCCGTTTTGTCCGAAAACCTGTTTTTCAAAAATTTTGCAAAATAGGACTTTTTCGGCCTCCCTCATGCAGAGATGTGAAGTCTCTCACACACTTTCCTTTTTACCACTGACCACATGTCTTCCTCTACCCAAGTTGCCTTATATGTCCTAAGAGCCCTTTCAGATGTAAAACCTTTTCTTCAAGCATAAAATCTCTACGTTTAAGCCTTCAAAACCACATAAAGCATACACTTTCTGGATCTTCTTGCTTGTTTTCGAGCCCTGGTCATTTCTCAATAAATGTGTGAGCTTCAAATAGACTTCTTCTGCTTCTCTTTACTCTTTTTTCCATCATGGAAGCGGAGCGGCACGACACCGGTGCTATCTCGGCTTTGTGAAACCCTTTCTTCTATTCCTTGCAATTAATAATATTCAAGCCATGGGTATAGATGCTTAAGTGCTTATCTTCGAAGGTAAAGAGGAGTAGAAACTAGGGCGTGAAGTGCCAAAGTACAAGTAAAAATTTACATCTAAAATTTGCTAGTATGGATGACAAGGGAAAAGAGATTGAAATGAATGTTGATAGCTTTGATTTTGCTAATGATGCTCCTATGCTTGTAAACCGTCTTGTTTCTAGTCTTCAACAAGCCCTAGACAATCCATCCCTCCAAGGTCAAGTGCTACAGCAATTGTGCACCCATGGTATTCTCCAAACTCCCCACCAAGAAGAGAGAGTACTAGGAAATCTCCTAGTGAGACTTCCAAGAGAGGACTCTCTCCAATAAGGGAAGAAGAGGAGGATCCATACGAATGGCTCAAAAAATTACTACTTGATGAGGCATCTCCCTCTCAAAGGAGAGCCTAAGTTTCAAACGTAGAGCCCCCACCAAAAGAACAAGAAAGAAGCGAGTCTCTTGTCACCTTGGCGGAGATGGCTCCACAAAGACGGCTAGAAAAATGCTCTCCAACACCCCCTAAACGGAGAAGACCATCGCATACTCCTCTTCACCATAATTTAAAGAGGGAAGAGAGGAAACAAGAGAAGGAAAAGACGAGAAAGACGTGACCCTCTTCTCCATCTTCCTCATCCTCTTCCTCTTGTGAAGAAAGTAATGGTGTAGAAGAGGAGGAACAAGAGAAGAAAAGGGCGAGAAAGAGCTAGAGCGTTATCAGAAGATAATCGTTGTTTCAAGTGCGAGGAGCAAGGGCATTCCTATCGTGCTTGTCCCCACAAGAATACACGTAATGAGCCTCCTAGAGCTTCTGTAGTCGAAGTTCAAGAAGAGGATGCTCATAACAAAGGATCTCCTCTATGTCATGCTTACGGAAAGGTAAGTGAACATGATGCCTTCATTCTCTTTGACCCTGGTTCTACTCACAATTTCATATCCACAGAGTTGACCACCAAGCTAGGCATCCAAGCCTACGAGATGGGAGATGTCCTACCTGCCGATGGTGCTTTCAAGGGACAACAAGCCTTAGTCACTCCCTTAATTGGGAAATTGAGGCTCCATGTCCAAAGCTATGTGTACAAGGAGTATTTCTTCATCTCTCCTCTCAAGCATGAGGATGTAATCCTTTTTGGGGTATAAAGCCCAATGTGGTCGCCCAGGTAAGTGGGTGGGCCACTAGGTATGTACACATATTCTTTTGTAAAAACCTAATAAGAACTCACTATTCTCTACACATTACAGTAGAGCGAGTTCACCATATCGTCGTGCTCATCTTCTGAACTACTCTCTCGCGTCGCACTTCCGCTCGTACTCCTTCAACTGGTATCAGAGCTCAGATCGAGGCTCGGGGCAGCATTTGTAGGTAGCAAGAGTCACCTGCAAAGATTGGAGTGAGATTCGACAGGCGAAGACACGGCCCCAAATCCTGTGGGAAACCCAAAGGGCTTGGTGTTCTCAGAATTTCATTCTGAGGTCATCTTGGCCACCGTTCGGTTCAACAAAGTTCTGCGCATGCCATTTTTGACTACGTGGTCTCGGCGGGTGCAGATCCGACTCTGCAAATTTGGGGTTTCGGACTACGACTGCAGGTGTTGAGGATGTCGGCACTCCCAAAGTGCTGATTTGTGGCTGTCTACACATCGAAGGATGGCTCACAGTTCTTGGAGGCGTGTCAGATACGACACGAGCGCATCTACACACAGACTGTAGGCGACATCCACTAGTTCATCAGGTAGCTTGTGTTTGCTGCTTGATATTCCAGATTTCATCCTGACATTGCAGGTACTTCCACATGGGATGTATTGTCAGAGATGATGTATGTCTGTTGAGGGTTTGCTGGCTCTGAGTCACGCAGCAAACAACCGCCATAGCGGTTATAACATACAGTGGGAAATTTGTGGATGTATGAATTTGTGGGAAGCCTATGTACTCTCAGATTTACTGCAGCCTTTGTTGAGGGTCGAGTGAGGTTTTATTGAGCTCGGGGATTCTCGAATGTTGAGATCCTTTCGGTGATAAGGTCTTGGAGCGATCCCTCGAGCACCCTTAGATAGGCAGCTAGGATGTATTGACTGTGAGTTAGACAGTTGGGATTGCATATTTGCTTTACTGCCGTTGAGGCATTGTCGCAGTCTATGCTTACAGGACAGTAAGAGATAGTACAGGTGCAGGACAGGTTTACCCACAACTTACACTGTTAGAGAGAAGTGGCTCAGACAGTTGGGGCTTTATGAGTATGCAATGTTGCCATGGAAAGAATGGAAAGGAAATTTTTATGCAAAGTCACAGGCAGAGTTGCTGAGGAAGACCAGAGGAGCAATATCTGATAAGATTGTGTTGTGCCCACAAGTGATTGCTGCAGTTTTCAAGTTACCATTCACAATAGTAGTTGTTCCACCTAAGTGTTCAGATGATTGTTTAAAGAAGGAGTTTGGGTCTAGAGAAGGAGCAAGGTTGTATTACATGCTCAAAAATGTGGAGTATGGCCGCAGGAAACAGTTAAATTGGTATCTTGAGAGGGTGTGTTTTCTGGCTAAATTTGACTATATGTCAAAAGAGAATTATGCTCCATTGGCATTTGCTGAGCACGAAGGTTGTTTCAGTTGGGCACATTGGGTCCATGAAAAAATTCATGCAGAAGTGTTTACTCCAGATAGGAGGAAGCGTCAGTGCAGCAGTAGATTGGCTCCATTCCTAGCTACATTATTCAAGTATGCTGGGATGGTGAAAGAAGAAGAAACAATGGTGCCATCTCTGCTACTGCTACTGAGTCGGAACTTCAGAAGAACAAAAGTAAAGAGCAGGTTGATGAATTGGAAAAGCTTTTTGATGGAGAACCAGCAAAGAGAAAGCAGTTTCAAGATTTGATGGAGGCTGGTTACAGAGAGGAGGAGGCTAGAGAAGCTGTGGATAGCCCATATTTCTTCCAAGACTTTGCTGAGTTATCTGTTTTCTCACAAAAATTCCCTGCAGATGTTCAAACACCAGTAAGGTTGGGAAAAACATTTACTTTTTCCAAGAACAGAAAGGTGAGTGCTGGTGAGCAGGGTGTTGCTAAAGCTTTAGATTTTGATTTTTCTACTCCAAGTACATCTTTTAAAACTGAAGGCAGATGTGAAGATGCTGGCAGTGCTATAAGGATGCTTAAGTTGCTACAAGAATTTGTGTTGGGTCAGTAGGTACAAATGGAGGAGCAACTGAAACAGGTTGCATATTCAGCAGTAGGTAAAGTGCAAGTAAAGTAGAAGGACATGGAGTTGGAAGCTATGACTTTGCAGTTGGCACAAGTACATCAGAAGGAGTTAGAGGATATAGTGAAAAATCATCATGCAGAAGTTTCAAAAATAAAAATGTCTTTGGGACTGTTTAGAGATTGGACAATGAAGTTAGATGCCAGATTGAATGAGGAAATGGAGCATTTGTTGCTGAGTTGCAGGTTCAGGTTCAAATGTTACATCAGAGATTGATTCCTTTGCAGGAATTGGAGAAGCAAGTAAAAGGCGAGGATGTGGATGTCAATGTAGTGCTTATGTCAGAGGGAGAAATTTCCGTCTTGAAAGAACAGCTGTTGCAAGCAGTTCAGGAAGTGTGGAAGTCTATGAAGAAAAGAATTGCTGTAGCAATAATGCATCCATATGAGACAATGAAGCAGGGATTTGTAAGTGAGAATGAGGGTCAATTACAACAGGTGTTAGAGGATGTCAAAAAGGACAGAGACATGTGGTTCAAGTTAGCTCAGGATTTAAAGATGAAAGAATTGCAAGGGGATATGGATGATGTTCAGTTGGAGGAACAAATTGAGAAAGGTCAAGAATTGAAGGATGATGTAGAGATGAATCAGCAGGTTGAACAAAAGGTTGAAGTGCTTGAAGCAATGGAAACTGTACCTGTTGGCATAGTGGCACCTGAGTCTGTAGTTGAAGAGCAGGGTATGGCTGAGCCAGATGTGGATGCTCAGAATGAAGCTGAACCAGTGTAGAGAGTAATTTTGGTGGTGGAGAATATGCAAATCAAGGGATTGTGAATCCAAGTCGGATTTCAAGTAAATCCACCACCGGGCTGTGCCAGGTGTTGACCCTGCACTAGACCATTACTGTACTTATGTCTTAGTCAATCAACACTTAGTCAGTTGGACTTTGATAAGTCGGATTTTGATCAATCAACACTTAGTCGGATTTTGGTCAATAGGATGTAACTGCTATAACTGCTAGAAGTTCCTATTTAAAGGTCATGCTGGTTCACGCGAGAATGTAATTTTGCTTGTTTTATGCTTCATGCTTGTTCTGCAATCTACTATGTCGGAAGTTGGTGAATGATGAAATGCTGATGAGTTGAATGTATTTGCCTTTGTTTTTACTCCGTCTTTAGTGTGTGTGACATGTTATCAACACTTTAGTTCTGTTTGTGTTGAAGAACCCTAACATTTTGGCGATCTTGCTGTTGTGAATCTGTGGACAATCATGTATGTCACAACAAGAGAGGAGAGTAGGTAGAGTTTAATATACGAGGGCACGAGCGCGAGCACGAAACCTTGATATTGATCCTTTTCATTATGATGATTCCTCTGATGGAGAGGAGGAGTTCGGTGACAGTGAACATGAGTTATTGAACCAAGGGGCTCTACCAGGCAAAGACCTAGGAGACCACCCAGAAATCCTCCCATGGCCCATCCAAACCCAATAGTGAAAACACTCAAATTTAGAGGAAAGCAGCCAAATTTAGAGGAAATTTGAAAGAAGATGCAGACTATCATGCTGCCCAGTTTGAAACAAAGTGGCAGGCTAGTGGTTATCAGGCCTTGCATAATGACCAAACAAAGATGGAGCAATATGCAGCTACATTAGAAGGCAAAGCCATGAATTGGTTTAGACAATATGGTATAGCTCATTTTGCTACCTACAATGCTTTGAAAGCAGCTTTTTTACAGAGATTCAAAAAGAAGAAGACTCCTACAGACATTTTGAAGAAACTCAGGGTGATCAGACAAAGGGATATGGTGGTTGATGATTTTGCTCAAAAGTTCAGAGTTTTGGTTGAGAGACTTCAGGGCAGTGAGAGACCCACTGATGAGATGTTGGCAGGATATTTTTTGACAGGTTTGAGAAAATATTTAAAGAATGCTGTGGAAAGTGTGGATATAGGTACAGGTTTTGTTGCACTAGTTGATGCAGCAGTCAGAGTCGAGAAAAGACGTGGCAGACCCAAAATGAAGAGCAGGTCCAAAGAGGATGAGGATTCTAATGATCAGTCAGACTCCACTGATGCCCATGAAACTGATGAAGATGCTGATTGAGATGATGACACCAAGTCAAGTGATGTTGAAGAAAAGTCAAAGAAGAAGAAGAAAAGCACAAAGAAGAAGTCCAAAAAGGATAAAGCAACTCAAGAAGGGGAATTGGTGAGTAAATTAAAGAGCATTGGTTATTCACTGTTGGCACCCAAAGCTAAGTTGTATTGTGAAATATGTGACAAAGAAGGACATGCCACCTATAGGTGTTGGTTTAACCCCAGGAATAGGGAGCAACCAAATACAGGAAGCGGTAGAGTTGAAGCTGCAGCAAATCAGGTAGCTCCATTTAGAGAAAGACAACCATTTAATAGACCACCAAGACCTCTAAGACCTCCTTGGAGAGATCAAAACAATAATCAGAGAAGAGGAGATAGAGTGATTCCTTGTGTCTATTGTGGATCACCAGACCATTGGGTTGGTCTTAATTGTGAATTATGGGCTAGACACAGGGGAGAAAGAGGGATGCCCATTGTGAGGCCTGGTCAAGCAGACCAACAGGGAGTGCAGCAACAACCACAGCATAATCAACCAGCTCATGCCAATGTTATTTTGGTGGACATTCAGGAGCAGCAGGAACCAGAGCCAGTCATAGTACATCAGGCTGAGCATAAGGAACATGAAGAAGGATGGTATTGTGATTGTTACCAATGTGGTCAGGTGGAAGAAGCTGAAGCATTGGTCGTCACAAGACCAAAAGCTAAGGGACCGATTAATTAGAGAGAGCAGAAAGATGTGAGGGATAAGGTTCATGAAAAAGTGCAGAGAGAGCAGGTTCACTATGCATAAGAGAAGAATGAAAAGTTGGAGGTATCCAAGAAGCAACATAAGCTTGACAAGCCAGGTTTTATGCCAACAAAAGAAGACAAAGATTGGTTTGAGGTGCTGGTGAACTCTCCCTTGCAATTGTCATTAGATCAACTATTATGTATAGCTCCAGCCTTTAAAGAGAAATTGTTGAAGAAGCTTCAGGGTCAGCAAGACCAAGTGTTGGCAAACCAAAATCCTGAAGTAATGCTGCAGCAGATTGATCGAGCAGATGTGGATTTTGTAGTACCTGTGGTGGCAGTAATGTTTCAAGAGGTGCTTTTGGATGGAGGATCAGGGGTGAATATACTTCCTGAGGAGGTGTATAGAAGATTGAAGTTAGGAGGAACATTAGCTCCAGCACCATTTCAAGTGAAGATGGCAGACCAGAGGAGAGTCCAGCCTTTAGGCATTCTCAAGAAGCAAGAAATTGAAATTGTAGGTATGGTTTTCTTTGTGAAATTTGTGGTACTTAGAATGAAGGATTCAGATTCTTCCTATAAGATGTTGTTGGGAAGACCCTGGTTTAGAAAAGCTAGAGTTAAGCAAGATTGGGGAGAAAATGTTGCCATGATGAAAAAGGGGAAGCAATCAGTAACCATATCAATGTAGGGAAGAAAACAAATCCCTCCAAAGACTAAACCATTATGTGCTCAGACCATAAACTTGGCAGATGCAGTGGAGGATGATGAAGAGGAGGAATTTTTGAGAGCTAATCCCACTATTGTGCCTCTCTTTGCGGTTGATGTAGAAGGGATAATACAGAAGGTTGAAGATCAAAGTGAGGAAGAAGTAGAAATAGTTCCAGGCCAGGAGATTGCTGGATCATAAGTGTTGCAAATGATGGATCGGAATTCCGTGGTGCCTTAGAAAGAGCATATTGATCAAGTGGAGAAGGAAGCAAGGGTAATGGCAGAAAAAATATATGATAAAAGGTTTGGTACCTCCAACAAAGTAAAAGAGGATGAAGTTAGAGAGTTTAATTTGGGAACTGAAGAAGATCCCAGGATGGTCAGAATTAGCATCCATGCTGAAGAGGAATTTTTGAAAGATTTGATTCAGCTATTGCAGGAGTATAAAGATGTATTTGCTTGGGATTAATCACAGGTAAAGGGCATTGATCTTGAACTACATCACCATCGCGTCAATCTCAGAGAGGATGCTAAACCAATCATACAACAGAGATACAGAATGAACCCCAATTTTGCAAAGTAAGTAAAGCAGGAAATAGATAAGTTATTGGCAGTTGGATTCATCAAGCCAGTTAATGAAGTGTCATGGTTGTCACCAATTATTGTTGTGCCAAAGAAGAATGGAAAGTTGAGGGTGTGTGTGGATTACAGGAAGTTAAATGCTACAACTATTACTGATCCATTCCCTATGCCATTTTGTGATGCTGTGTTGGATGCAGTAGCTAGACATGAGATGTATAGCTTTCTTGATGGTTTTTAAGGTTACAATCCGAGATTAAGGTAGCTCTAGAACACCAACACAAGACAACCTTCATCACTGAGTGGGGAGCATTTGCGTATACAATGATGAGTTTTGGTTTGAAGAATGGTCCACCTTCCTTCAACTTTGTGGCTCATAAGACATTTGAACCTTATCTTCAGGATTTTATAAGGGTTTTTGTAGATGACTTTTCAGTATTTGGAAAGAAGGATCAGCATTTGGTTCACTTGAAGTTATGTTTGGAAAGATGCAGACTGTTTCACATGGCCTTGAATCCATATAAAAGTGTACTTGCAGTCAGGAGTGGTATTTTATTGGGACATGTAGTACCTGCTAATGGGATGGCCATTGATGCCAAAAAGATTGAAGCAATTCAGGAAGCCAAATCACCTCAGAATGTGAAGAAGCTCAACAGGTTTGTGGGCCAGGTGAAGTGGCACTCAAGGTATATTAGATATTTGGCTAATATATGTGCACCTTTGACTCATCTTACAAAGAAAGATGTTGCCTTTAAATGGGACGAACCATAGGAGACAGCCTTTCAAATGTTAAAGAAAATGCTATCAGTAGCACCAATACTACAGCCTCCTGATTGGACATTCCCTTTTCATGTTTTTGTTGATGCATAGGATATTGAAATTGGAGTTGTGTTGATGCAGGAAAAGGTCAGGGGATGGTATAGACCATTGTATTATGCAAGTAGGATGTTGACACCACCAGAAAAGAATTACATTGTGACTGAGACAGAAGCTTTGGTCATGGTATATTCATTGAATAATTTCAGGAATTACTTACTCAGTAATAGGGTGATGTTTCATGTTGATCACCAAGCTTTGATGTACTTGGTTAAGAAGCCTATGCTTACAGGGAGATTAGCAAGGTGGATGTTGATTTTGCAGGAATTTGAGTTTGTGATTATTCATACTCTTGGGAAAGACCATGCTATGGAAGATTATTTGAGCAGACTCGAAAGAGGGGAATCTCCAGCATGTGTGGATGATCAGTTACCTAATGCATGTTTATTTTCAGTTCAGCAGGAAGTTCCAGATTCTTGGGATGATCAGATGTTGGTGTACCTAACTAATGGGGTTATGCCGGGAGGGTTTTTACCTGATCAAAGGAAGAAATTTGCATTGAAAAGTAGACCATTTTTGGTGATTGCAGGAGCATTATACAAGAAGGGTATTGATCAAGTGATAAGAAGGTGTGTTCCAGAATTTGAACAGTCAACAGTTCTACGGGAAGCTCATTATGGACAAGCTGGTGGACATTTTTCAGGAGACATTACAGGAAATAAAATTTTGCAGGCAGGTTTGTGGTGGCCTACTTTGTTAAAAGATGCACATGAGTATGCCAAAAGATGTGTGGTGTGTCAGAAGCTTGGTCAACCAAACAATAGGGACAGGATGTCAGATCATCCTATTCTACCCCTGGAACCTTTTCAAAAATGGGGTATGGACTTTGTAGGACCAGTGAAACCCACTAGCTCTAGGGGGAACATGTACATTTTGGTTGCTACATATTATTGTACTAAGTGGGTGGAAGCTGTGGCACTAAAGGATAACAAAGCAGCCAGTGTGGAAAAGTTTTTGTATCATAACATTATGACAAGATTTGGGTGTCCAGTTGAGTTGGTGAGTGATAGGGGGACGCATTTTTTGAATGAGGTCATACATGAGCTGACTAAAACTCATATGATATTACACAACAAGTCTACCCCATATCATCCCCAGGCCAATGGACAGGCAGAGAGTAGCAACAAAATTCTGGTTAAAATCTTGAAAAAGATTGTGTAGGATGATCATGAGGATTGCGACCTGAAGTTGGATTCAGCTCTGTGGTCATTCGGAACTGCTTTCAAAGTCACCACAGGGATGACACCATTCAAGTTGTTCTATGGGTTGGAAGCTGTAGTACCTATGGAATTTGTGGTACCTAGCTTGAGAATTTCTACTGAGAAAATGTCTCCTGCATTGTCAGTAAAGCATAGAAGTAAGTATTTGATGCAGCTAGAAGAGGACAGGCTGGTGAGTTCTTACATCACTGAGATTATCCAGAGGAGAAGACAAGCCTGGGTAGCTATGAATGTCAAGTTCAAACTGTTTAAAGTGGGAGATTGGGTGATGCTGTATAATTCTAGGCTTGGTCCATTCCCAGGGAAATTGACTTTGAGGTATAAGGGTCCTTATCAGATTGTTGAAGATTTAGGCCAAGGCACGTTTATAGTTGCTGATGTGTTCGGAACCAGAGAGGACAAACCAGTTAATGGATTCAGGTTAAAGAAATTTCAAGGTAAACCACCTCACCTTGACTAGTTGACACCAAAAGTGGTAGAAGCTGCTTTGTGTGAGACAATTGAATTAACAGATTTTCAGAGTCAGGAAGCATTGCTATCAGGTGACTATGGTATTAGAAGTAATGTTGATAAGGGTTTCAACAGAGAACAAGTCATGAAGGAAGGCAGGAGGAGTGCTTGGCAAGGTTCTGATGAGTGGAGATTCAATTTACATAAACATAATTCAGTATGCAGTCATCTAGTGTGGTTCATCGGATGTTGGTTGATCGGAATCTAGTCCATCGGCATTTACTGGATCATAATTTTTAAACCTGGAAGTAAATGGTTTAATGATCAAAAATATTTGGGTTTGCGGGGAGATTATTCGCCACTAGAGGTAATTATTGGGGCACGGGATCTGTCAAAGAGGTCATTCAACGGATGCATGCAGCGTCATTTGCATGAAATTTTAGTCTCTTCGCTGTGCAAGTACTTAGCTGCTCATTACTTCTTGCAATCGCGTTCTTCATCTACTCCTTCATCAAGCACTATGGCCCCTAAAGCAAAGCTTGTAGCAGGAGCCATGAGACCCGAGGCTGAAACTGAGTCGGCAGAGCCTGTCGCAACAAGGCTGAGGATAAAGGGAATTAACCTGAGGGTGGATGTAAGCGATGAGTAAGAATAAGAGTTCTTAGAGGAAGAACCGCCACCTTTGTCAGCAAATACAATGCTGCAAAGTTTGATGGATCCGTACACAGATCTCAAGATTGAGATGGAAGCTGATACAGAGAAGAATGAGAAGTGGCTTAGACAGTTGGGGCTTTATGAGTATGCAATGTTTCCATGGAAAGAATGGAAAGGAAATTTTTATGCAAAGTCACTGGCAGAGTTGCTGAGGAAGACCAGAGGAGCAATATCTGATAAGATTTTGTTGTGCCCACAGGTGATTGCTGCAGTTTTCAAGTTACCATTCACAATAGTAGCTCTTCCACCTAAGTGTTCAGATGATTGTTTAAAGAAGGAGTTTGGGTCTAGAGAAGGAGCAAGGTTGTATTACATGCTCAAAAATGTGGAGTATGGCCGCAGGCAACTATTAAAGTAGTATCTTGAGAGGGTGTGTTTTCTGGCTAAATTTGACTATATGTCCAAAAACAAATTATGCTCCATTGGCATTTGCTGAGCAGGGAGGTTGTTTCAGTTGGGCACATTGGGTCCATGAAAAAATTCATGCAGAAGTGTTTACTCCAGATAGGAGGAAGCGTCACTGCAGCAGTAGATTGGCTCCATTCCTAGCAGCAAAGAGAAAGCAGTTTCAAGATTTGATGGAGGCTGGTTACACAGAGGAGGAGGCTAGAGAAGCTGTGGATAGCCCAGATTTCTTCCAAGACTTTGGTGAGTTATGTGTTTTCTCACAAAACGTTGCTGCAAATGTTCAAACACCAGTAAGGTTGGGCAAAACATTTACTTTGTCCAAGAAGAGAAAGGTG
The DNA here is from genome assembly GCF_014529385.1 of Adiantum capillus-veneris. Lineage (NCBI taxonomy): Eukaryota > Viridiplantae > Streptophyta > Polypodiopsida > Polypodiales > Pteridaceae > Adiantum > Adiantum capillus-veneris. The sequence goes on from NC_140937.1 coordinate 1,114,928, forward strand.
AGTGCTGGTGAGCTGGGTGTTGCTAAAGCTTTAGATTTTGAATTTTCTACTCCAAGTACATCTTTTAAAACTGAAGGCAGATGTGAAGATGCTGGCAGTGCTATAAGGATGCTTAAGTTGGTGCAAGAATTTGTGCTGGGTCAGCAGGTACAAATGGAGGAGCAACTGAAACAGGTTGCATATTCAGCAGTAGGTAAAGTGCAAGTAAAATAGAAGGACATGGAGTTGGAAGCTATGACTTTGCAGTTGGCACAAGTACATCAGAAGGAGTTAGAGGATATAGTGAAAAATCATCATGCCGAAGTTTCAAAAATAAAAATGTCTTTGGGACTGTTTAGAGATTGGACAATGAAGTTAGATGCCAGATTGAATGAGGAAATGGAGCATTTGTTGCTGAGTTGCAGGTTCAGGTTCAAATGTTACATCAGAGATTGATTCCTTTGCAGGAATTGGAGAAGCAAGTAAAAGGCGAGGATGTGGATGTCAATGTAGTGCTTATGTCAGAGGGAGAAATTTCTGTCTTGAAAGAACAGCTGTTGCAAGCAGTTCAAGAAGTGTGGAAGTCTATGAAGAAAAGAATTGTTGTAGCAATAAAGCATCCATATGAGACAATGAAGCAAGGATTTGTAAGTAAGCATGAGGTTCAATTACTACAGGAGTTAGAGGATTTCAAAAAGGATAGAGACATGTGGTTCAAATTAGCTCAGGATTTAAAGATGAAAGAATTGCAAGGGGATATGGCTGATGTTCAGTTGGAGGAACACATTGAGAAAGGTCAAGAATTGAAGGATGATGTAGAGATGAATCAGCAGGTTGAACAAAAGGTTGAAGTGCTTGAAGCAGTGGAAACTGTACCTGTTGGCATAGTGGCACCTGAGTCAGTAGTTGAAGAGCAGGGTATGGCTGAGCCAGATGTGGATGCTCAGACTGAAGCTGAACCAGTGTAGAGAGTAATGTTGGTGGTGGAGAATATACAGATCAAGGGATTGTGAATCCAAGTCGTATTTCAAGGAAATCCACCACCGGGCTATGCCAAGTGTTGACCCTGCACCAGACCATTACTGTACTTATGTCTTAGTCAATCAACACTTAGTCAGTCGGACTTTGATAAGTCCGATTTTGATCAATCAACACTTAGTCGAATTTTGATTAATCGGATGTAACTGCTATAACTGCTAGAAGTTCCTATTTAAAGGTCATTATGGTTCATGCGAGAATGTACTTTTGAGTTGAAATGGAAGTTATCTGTGGACCAAGATGAATCAACTGTGTAGTCTCTTGTTCTATGCTTCATGCTTGTTCTGCAATCTACTGTGTCGGAAGTTGGTGAATGATGAAATGCTGATGAGTTGAATGTATTTGCCTTTGTTTTTACTCCGTCTTTAGTGTGTGAGACACTTGTGGAGAATCAGAGTGGCAAGAAGCTTAAATGCTTACGTACTGACAATGGTGGAGAGTATGTTTCAAAGTCCTTTCAGGACTTTTGTGAGTCAAAAGGTATATAACGTGAACTTACTACTCCTTACAATCCTCCTCAAAATGGTGTTGCTGAGAGGATGAATAGGACCATACAAGAGAAGGTCAGAAGTATGTTGTCTAATGCACAGCTGCCAAATGGGTTTTGGGCTGAAGCTGTATCAACAACTATTCATCTTATAAATAGATCTACTAGCAAGGTTTTGCAGAAGGATTTAGTGGCAGAGATGGTATGGTCAGGCAAGGTGCCCTCATACAAGCATCTCAGAGTCTTTGGCTGTGAGGCATATACTCACGTTGCAAAGGAATTTAGGAACAAACTTGAGCCAAAGAGTAGAAAGTGCATCTTTCTAGGCTATGGTAATTCTGGTGAGATGGGGTACAGACTTTGGGATCCCGAATCCAGAAAGGTTATCTGCAGCAATGATGTTCACTTTAATGAAGCCAAATATCATTCTAAACCAGAGAGGGTTGAGGAGATTAAAAGAGTTGTCTTCTTGGAAGATGGACCTGCACGTGCAAGACAAAATGTCAGGGCTCAAGAGGAGCAAGGACAGGATAGAGTGGAACCACAGGTTGTGGCTGAGCTTGAGCCACCTATTGTGCGTAGATCTGGATGTATCACGTGACCTCCTGATCGGTTTGTTCCATCTATGAACTATGTCATGTTGACTGATTGCAATGAGCCTTCATGTTACAAGGAAGCAGTGCAAATGAAGGACTCCGGGAATTGGCAATTGGCCATGCAGTCAGAGATGAAAGCTCTGCATAAAAACCAGACATGGAAGCTAGTTAAATTACCACAGGGCAAAAAGGCTCTACCTTGTAAATGGGTTTACAGGTATAAGATCACCGCTCATGATAGTCAGCCAAAGTACAAAGCAAGGCTTGTTGCCAAAGGCTTTAAGCAAGAATAAGGCATTGACTTTGATGAAGTCTTCTCTCCAGTGGTCAAGATGACTACATTGAGATGCTTTCTTGCATTGGTTGCCATATTAGATTTGGTGTTGCACCAAATGGATGTCAAGACAGCGTTCTTGCATGGTGATTTAGATGTGGAAATTTACATGCAGCAGCGAGAAGGGTTTTTTGAGAAAGGCAAGGAAGATTTGGTATGCCAGTTGTTAAAGAGTCTTTATGGCTTAAAACAATCACCGAGGGCATGGTACCATAAGTTCCACAAGTTTATGCTTTCTCAAGGCTAAAAACGTAGTGAGTTCGATCACTGTCTATATACAAAGAAGGCTAAGGATGGCAGTTGGATGATCCTTATTTTGTATGTGGATGACATGTTGATTGTTGGCAAGCACTTGGAAGAAATTTCAGCTTTGACGTCAAAGATGGCAAAATCGTTTGACATGAAAGACATGGGTGAGGCAAGTCATATACTTGGTATGCGCATTGAGAGAGACATATCATAGAAGTTGATTTGGTTATCTCAAACATAGTATATTGACAAGGTTTTGCAACGTTTCAATATGGAGAAGGGAAAGGCATTGAGTGTTCCATTGCCACCATATGTGAAACTTAGCAAACAAGATTGTCCTGTGTCTGAGGAAGAACAAGCTGAAATGGATAAGATTCCATATGCGTCTGCAGTGGGTAGTTTGATGTATGCAATGATTGCTAATCACCCAGACATTACATTTGTAGTGGGAGTAGTAAGTCGATACATGTCAAACCCAGGCAAGAAACATTGAGAGATAGTGAAAGGAATATTGAGATACCTGAAAGCTACAAAGAGTATGCGTATATGCTATGGGAGTCAGGTGTTAAGTGTAAAGGGTTTTACAGACTCAGATTATGCAGGTGACTTAGACAACCGAAGGTCTACGTTAGGGTATGTCTTTACATTGGCTGGTGGAGCAGTATCATGGCGTTCTAGATTACAAGATTTTGTTACTCAGTCTACTACAGAGGCTGAATATGTTGCAGCATCAGAGGCATGCAAAGAATCAATTTGGCTTAATCGACTAGTAACAGATTTGGGAATCAAAGAAGAGATGCCTGTGTTATATTGTGATAGTCAAAGTGCTATACAATTGGCTCGCATCCAATTTATCACTCAAAGACAAAGAATGTGGATGTGAAGTATCATTTCATCAGGGAAATGCTCGAGGATAAGCAACTTCAGCTTGTCAAAGTTCACACCACAGATAATCCTGTTGATCTACTTACAAAAGGACTTCCCTCAGAGAGATTTGCGCATTTTTGCAAGCAGTTAGGTGTAGGGTAGTACATCAATTCTCTACATCTCTTGTATATTAGCTTGTATAGTAGCTTCTCTCACACTTAAAGTACCACATTGGACTTCAAGTGGGATGTTTTTCGGGTATAAGGCCCAATGTGGTCGCCCAGGTAAGTGGGCGGGTCGCCAGGTATGTACACATATTCTTTTGTAAAAACCTAATAAGAACTCACTATGCTCTACACATTACAGTAGAGCAAGTACACCATATCGCCGTGCTCTTCTTCTCGCACTCTCTCTCGCATCGCACTTCCGCTCATACTCCTTCAATCCTAGGGGCACCATGGTTTGATTGCGTGGCTGCCAATGTTAAATTCCTTGAAAGACAAATCTACTTTAGGTAGAGGGAAAAAGATATGTACATAGATGCTAAGGAGTTGGGTAGCACCATACCCATTGTACATAAGCAAGATTTCAATAAGTCAATAAAGAGCTCTATTTCCGTGTACATGATTTTTGTTGAAGACTCTCAAAATGAACCTAATGTTTTAGTAAAAGAAGATATAGGGGATCAAAAGGAATTAGAGTTTTCCAATTTCCTAAATGGATTTCAAGATGTGTTTATTGACGACATCCCTTGTGAGCTACCTCCCAAATGAGGGGATGACAACCATGCAATTGAGCTTCTTCCAGGAAGCTCACTGCCTAATAAACCTCCTTCTCGAGTTTCTCAAGCTCAACAAGAGGAGATTATATGGAAAGTACATAAGTTGGTTGAGAAAGGCATTGTTAGTCCTAGATCATATCCATTTTGTTCGCCAGTTTTATTAGTGCAAAAGAAAGATGGCACATATCGTATGTGTGTCAACTATAGAGCACTAAATAGAATCACTATCAAAAATAGGTTTCCCATTCCATGGGTAGAAGACCTATTTGATAAGATACAGGGGTCGACCTACTTCAGTAGGATTGACCTAAAAAGTGGCTATCATCAAATAAGGATGGTTGATCAAGACATTGTAAAGACCGCATTTTGCACTACATTTAGTCTTTACAAGAACATTGTCATGCCTATTGGCTTGACCAATGCACCAGCCACATTTAATCGTCTAATGGAGAAGCTATTAAGGCATCACCAAAGCTATACTAGAATTGATGATATAATCATCTACTCTAAAGCATTAGGCAAACACAAGCAACACCTCCAAGTAATATTTCAAGTTTTACGAGAGAATAAACTTATATTAATCGAAAGAAAAGTGAATTTTTCTTACAAGAGATTTAGTATTTAGGTCACAATATCTCTCAAGATGGCATCCAAATGAACCCATCAAAGTTAGAGGTAATAAAATAATGGCCTAATCCAAGGAATCTTCATGAACTAAGAATCTTTATAGGTATGTGTCCATACTATATGCGCTTCATAGAAAAGTTCTCGCAAGTCACAGGACCATTATACGACCTAACAAAGAAAAATGTTAGGTATATATGGTCCACCAAGGAGAAAAATTCTTTCAAAAATCTTAAAGAGAAGCTTATCTCTCAAGATGTACTTACACTACCAGGTATCTCAAAGACATTCGATGTCCAATGCGATGCTTGTGGTGATTGCCTTGGAGCTATTTTGCTCCAAGAAGGGCACACCATAGCCTATGAAACTTGAAGGCTTCACCTTGTTGAGCAAGATCTAGGTAAATATGAGAAGGAACTATTCACAGTTCTACCTTTTCCAATCCCTAATTCACCAAGGGAGAGAATATCCATGGATTTTATCTTTGGATTGCCCAAGTCTATCCATGGGAATACAAGAATATGGAGAATAGTGGACAGGTTTAGCAAACAAGCGCATTTCATACCTATCAAAAAGACTATCAAGGGACATCAAATGGCAACCCTCTTTATATCACAGATCTTCAAGTACCACGGCTTGCCAATGTCCATAGTGTCAGATAGAGACCCTAGAATGACCAATAATTTTTGGAAGGGTCTCTTTGAGGCTAAACTTCTCTTCAAACTATCACCCGCAAACGGATGGCCAAAGTGAAATAGCTAACCTAAAAATTCTTGATCTACTAAAAGCTTATGTCATAGAAGTAGATCAAAATTCCCAATGGGAGAAGTACTTACCTTTAGTGGAGTATGTTTACAATAACATTGTACATACTTCCACGGGAAAAGCACCTTTTGAGGTGATGGACCGAAGATCAAAAAATCCCCTGCTACTCAACTTAGGTACATGGGAAGATCTTCACTGCAGATAAATATAGCCGAGACATACAATAATCTTTCCAAAATATTAAGGATGCTATTTCCATCTCTTAGCAAAGACAAAAGGCTATTGCTGATAAGCACATAAGAGCTCTAGCCTTTAAACAAAATGAAATTGGTTGGGCCCTTCTTAAGTTTCCCAATGCTTGATTAAGGCACACGATGGGCAAGAATCCTACGTGACACCAAAAGTACTATGCTAAGTTATCCAAAAGGTACTATGGTCCCTTTCAGATTCCTAGGCCAATCAATGAGATGGCCTATCAGCTCAAGTTGCCCAACCATTGGCTCATACACAATGCTTTCCACATGATCCTACTAAAGCCTTACAAAGGAGATCCACCTCAAGAAGAAACCATTGAAGACCCACCAAATATCGAGGACCAAGAAGAGATGGTGCAGCCCAAGTCCATTCTTTGGCACGAAGACAAGGTATTAAGAGGCGGTAAGACTATCCGACAATATCTTATCAAGTTTAAAAATTATTCTTTTGAAGATGCTAGATGGATGCAAGGCAACAATTAAAGGATAACCTAAACCTTGTCAATGCTTACAATGATTCCCTAGAGTAAGCAAATGTAAATATGTATAAAGAAATAACTTTTTGTCTTATAAGACTCTCTTTTTCTTTATTGTGCACAAATGTTGATAAGTATGCATGCTTAAGATCATGTTTGTGGAGACTACGTCTCCCAAACACCAAGTAGAGCTTGTCACTCTATTGTGGAAGACTGATGCAGACTAATGCGCAGACATGCTTGCGGCAGCTAAGGCTCTCAAGCACCAAATGGACTTGTCATCCATTCTGGAACGGTGTTGTAGGATAAAATAGGGATCCTCTACCCACTAGCAAACGGACTAATGACTAGGCTTTATCTTGTCTATCTCATAGTCAAGGATGACTATGATTTAAAGAGAGAGGTACTGTCATAAAAACTAATTAATATCTAATTCTCCCAAATGATTCTCTCATGTTAAACTGATCATTTAATATGGGGAGGTACCAGAGGAGTAAAAGCTAGAATATTAGCAAGGCTGCTAGACTGTTCTCAGTAGGGATCCAAAGGGAGATAGTGTGCAAAAGAGCAATGTGCATCAATGGGGCTTAAAAGACCTAAGGTTAAGCTCAATTAAGACTTCCATAGGCTAAGGTTCCAAAATCTAAATTCATAAGTCCAATGGCCAAAAGGGGAAAAATTGGATGGTTATGGGAAGACTAAAAAGACTTCCCACATCCCTAGGAAGGAGGGGGCAAGCCCTTAAGGAAAATAAAGGAGAGAAACACACACACACACACACACCCAAGATCCCCCTTGACACAAAGGAAATAATGGACACTTGGCAGGATCCTAGCCCAAATGCCCCCAATCTCCCCTCAAATCCTATTGGATGGCCATACAGATGGACCAATGAGAATTAGGCTAGATCAAAATTAGTCTAATCAATTTAGAGATGCTTGATAAAATAACCAATAGAATTAAGCTCCCTAGAAGACTATTGAACAGTCTACCAAGGGGTCCAACAACCCAATGGCTTGCTTGATTCCTATTGGTCAGAAGACAAAAAGTTCTAATGAGAGTTTAAGTAAATTATTTTAATTACCTAAACCTCTCACAACAGGGGAAAGGGAGACACTTGTCACAAGGCTATCAACTATGCTTCTTAATTGCTATTGGCTAAGCTCTATCGGGTCCAATGGAAAGCCGGCAAGAGCAAATGGGAAGAGGGGTCGACCAAGAAGAGAGAGAGGTTGGCATTTTAGACTAACCAATTTTGCTACACACACACACACGACTCATGTGTTGAGTAAGAACTCCATCTCCTTCTCCAAGAATTGAGAAGTAGAGGCCTACACCAACAAATCTTGGCTATGGAATGTAGATCCAACCAAGAGCCAAGCTTCAATGGCATGCTCATCTCCTCTACCATGCTTATTACTAAGCTAATCTATGCTATTTGAGTGATTATGTGAGGAGAATACTTCTTTCTCGTAAGATACATCTTCTTCCTATCAATCTTTCCTCATTCCTTGCTAGCTCTCACCATCTGTGAAGGTGTGTGAGGTCTTGGCACTGAAGCTAGGCCCACTAGGCGTGTTTTTTTCAAGCTTAATTTGGTGCATGAAGCTTCCATCTTCATCGCACCAATAGGTTTTTTCAAGGAACACAAAGATTGTATTGTACAAAAGTCTCCATTGATGTGAGAAGCTATAATACAAAGCCTTTTTGGAGGGGGGACTGGCTCCCTATAAATCCGGTCCTCAACTATTGTCAATTGTTCTATTTATCTCTCTTTTCAAGTATTGTCTATGCTAAACTAGCTAGATGTAATTTCTATGTTGCTTTCTTCACCTAAGTACTCTCTCTATGATCATTAGGAACTTGTTCTTAATGAAATACTCACTATACTATCATTTTCCTCTACACACAAGTTACTAGTGCATTAAATGTTACAGTATCTCTATTAAATTGCCTAAAAAATTTGTATTTGAAACTCCCTCCTTTCGAACTCACGTTATACATTAACAAGATTACATAGTGCACCCCCCAAGTCTCCCTCTCTCTCTTTCCCTCTCTCTCTCTCTATTTTCTCTCTTCCTCTCTTTCTCTATCTCTCTCTCTCTCTCTCCCTCTCTTTCCCTTTCTCTCTCTTTCTCCTTCTCTATACCTCTCTCCCTGTCTATCTCTCTTTATCTATTCTATTTCTTTTCCTCTATCTCTACTCTACTCTACTCTCTCTCTCTCTCTCTCTCTCTCTCTCTCTCTCTCTCTCTCTCTTTCTTTCTTTCCCTCTCCCCCTGTGCGCGTATGTCGCATGTGTCAATGCAAGGAACTTGCCGATACACCGTGTGCGAGCCACAAATGGCTCCAAGCACACAACAAGCCTAAACTAGTAAGCTCAAAGAAGGCGATGGTGTCACTCACCACTCTATGCTTGCTTCGTGGAGGATTCCTCGCTGCGAAGAAGAAGGAGACGCCGCTACGCCGCGCTCAACCGCCTCACCGCCTCCATGCCGTCGTCGCAATGCTCAATCGCACACACTCTCTCTCTCTCTCTCTATATATATATATATATATCTCTCTCACGCATACACACACACACACACACACACACACACAAGGAGATGAATAAGAAGAAGATGGAGATGGAGCAAGAGCACTCTTCTATTGCACAAATGAGAGAATGAGTGAATTTTAGGTTTAGTTGACTTTTATATGAGCTCGCCCCATTCACACTTGGACGCCCATGCTTAGCCAACTAATCCCTTGAATGTTCCAGTTAGAGTGCGCCTCTCATCGGCGATCACTCTTACCCTTTTCCTATTGGACCGACAAGCCCGGTACCTGACTCTACCAAATAAATAATACAATGTCCGCCGTAGGTTACAACGTCCGTCGTAGGTGATAGGGTGTCCGTGAGCCGTGAGGATTAACATGCCCCCCTTCCTGATGTAGATTCCGTCCTCGGAATCTATTGAGTTGAAGCTCGTTCGTCGAGGTGGTAGAGCATTTGAGATGAATGTCCTTAGCCTTCTTCAGTCACTGCAAAATCAAACAACATTGGCACAGTAATTGCATTCTCATAAGTGATTAAAAAGCATGTGCAGTTGTAGGCAGACAATGTGATTGGTAACATAATTTTAAACCATTTTTAAGTAATAAACATTGAATTGCAATATAATCAAATGCATAAATTAACAGATGTAAAGGTAAAAAATTAAACAAGTCTGGGGTCGTTAACAAGTGTATCACAAGATAGAACCAATCATATACTATCTACGTACAATAAACTCAATATAGAAGTTAAAAAGTACCAGTTAAAATCAATTTCCTTTCGAGTTTTTAAATAACAAAGTACAAAGATGTGATATATCTCATTACATATTTGAAGGAGTTAATTACAAGATTTATGCATCTATTGACTGTTTGAGCCATCTAAGATATGGAGAGCAATGTTTTCTCGGCGATCTTGGGCGCAAGGAAGCTGTTTGTGCAGCACATCCCAAGCAATTTGTTCCACATTTCTTAGACCTACAGCTTGGCTTAAGACCACGTTACAAAGCACACGACCACGAATGTGTATCGCAAATGCAGCACTGGCCAGAGATTTATTTACAAGATATATAACTTGGGAGGCTTGAGATATGGTTGACAGGCATAGAATGCGGCTCATTGCTTTCATCTTTGACACCCAAAATTGACCACAAGGAGTGTACTCCTTGTGGATTATCGCAAAGCCATCCTGGGGGAGCTTGCCAAGGTAATGCGCAAGAGACGACTGCCATCCAAAAGCTTGGAGCCTACCATCTCCTCCCCGACCTGCATGCTCATCCAGCTCCACAACATTCTACAAAGAAATCAAGAGGTAAATAAGATTTCAGAATGAAACAATGAAAATTAATGTAATCACAAAACAAAAATCAATTAATACCTCTTGTTTTTCGTCGTCTTCATCGTTTATGCCTTTGCTGTCAAGAGAAATAGATGAATTGGGAGCCATAGCGACACTCTCAAGTTCATCTATATGAACAGGTATAGGAGTGCGTTGGGCTTCAAGCAATGCGCGTGTAGCTACAAACTCATCCTCCGACACAGATGAGTGCGGTGCATCTGTCACCGCCACCATTGCCAACTTCACTGTATCTACCACACTCTCTCCAAGGGGAAGGAGACTTCGATCCAAAGGATTGGAAGAGGGGTCAATGGCAGAGGACTCTACAGTGGCACAGAGGATGGACAGACACTCATCCATGCGGATGTCAAAAGTCTTTTCAAGATCATGTAAAAACAAATATTCCTCCCCATCTATCACAATTGGGGAGAGGTGTTAAAAAAAAACCTCCGGAGTTAATGTCTCCTTCGGCGCATTTGCAGCGGGCTTAAAGGATGCTTCTGTACCCTCATCACCCATGGATTTGGCGGTATCCATGACACCTCCTGGGTAGGTTAGGGCAAGAATATTGCCCTCTTTGCTTGCATCCCAGGGCGCTGTAATGGGCTCCTTTGTGTCCTTGACGACACCCCCAAGGCGCAAATGAGGCAAAATCACCTCAGATCTTTTAGGATCCTCCGCAAGAAGAAACACAAAAGTCGCCAAGCGACTTAGAAACTGGGTGCCGACCTTCTTCTTTTTCAAACGTGAATCTTCAATGTACCTACCTGCCTCACCCACAATTACACAAAATCGTTGAAGTCACTGGGTGAAAGGCCGATCGCCTTTGTGTATGTAGCGAAGCAAATCACATGGAATCCATAATTCCCCTTGTCCGACAATTGGTACAACATACTTGTCGATGTAAAATTCAAAAAATTCTAAGATTGGCTGTTTAGGTGAATAGTTGCATTCACATCAGAGAATTGGGTGAAGAAATTGTGAAGATAGTCACGATCTTGCCACTTGGTTGTTTGTAAAAACGCTTGGAAGCGTTGTAACGCCGTGGCTTCGGGAGGGGTGGAGGAGGATGCCATAATGCTAGCTCTTAAATTAGGAATGCAAAGAGTGTTGGAGCTCAAATGAGAGTGTGAACAGGCAAAGAGTGTGAAAATGGTAGGGTTTAGGAGGCTTTATATAGCACGCCCCCCCCCCCCCCCCACCTCCCCTCCCAAAAAAAAAATCAATAATTAAAATATTAAACAATTTTCATTAAGTAACACAAATAACAAGAAGTTATAAAAAACTTACAAACTAAATTACAATCATTTAACTCAAAAAACACATCACTACAACTTGAAGATAATGTGCATTGCCAAAATTTGATACAACCATCTGCTTGAACTTACAATTGTGATATTATAAAAAATTTAAGTACAAAACATAACTACTCCAATGTATAAAATCAAATTCTCTTCCGTCGTTCACGCCTTTTCAATTTGAATCGTGCTCTCCATGCGGCTACCAATCTAGCAAAAAATAAATAAATTAGCATACCCAACTTAGAGCAGGGAATTAAAAAAAAACATAAATATAACATAATTAAGAGAGAAAAATCATTCACCTTATGTCGCCCGATGCAAAATTTTGTATCTTCTCGATGCTCTAAATCCATTATCACTAAGTACTCCCGCACATTGGCCAATGTCCAATGCTTGTTCACTTGGACGATTTCAACAGCACCACTCGACAATTTGATTGCAATATCAAATACCTCAATTGTATCATCGGTGGATTGCAATGGAATCCATTCACCAAGCTTACACATCCACCTTTCATAGAAGTACCGCACGTAAATAGTGGAGCGCACCTTGATGAAACGGATAGCAATGCTGAAACTTCCAACCTGACACCGAAAGCGATCTCCATTGTGAAGTCCTTCAAGATACCCCCACTTCTCCCCAAGGATGGCTTCCAATGTATTGTATTGTAGATCTTTGCAAATATACATAGTATTTGTATGATGGAAAGGCAAAGATCCAAAGATGCTAGCGAAGACATGAGCAGGACAACACCATCCAAGCCCAACTGAACGCGAGGCTTTTCCAAATTTTAATGATGCTCTCACATCAGCTACAATCTTGGCTTTCAAAGACATTACAGTGAATGCATCTGGCTTTGGCCACTCCATGCTATGCAAGGTTGTAGCCTCCAAAGGTTGTAGCTCTCCGTAGCCTTCCTCATCTGTAGGTACAATGTACTTGTGGGTGTAGAAGAACACCCTCTGTCGTGCAAGGTTTGATGAAGTTGTGTTGGAGAAGAGCATATCCCCAAGACTTGCATGCATGGGCGTAAATGTGCCTGAAAGGCACGAGAGTGGTTTCTCCTCCACAAGGCTAGAAGGAAAAACATCTACATAGAAACAAAACAGTCCATGAGATGTAAAAAGTCCATTTTTTTGTTACCACCAAAACCATTGAAGTGCAAGGGACATACAATTACAAGGAAAATCCCTTGGGTTGGTGATCCCTCATAGACGCATGTGTCCAAACATGAAAATATGTTGAATGATTGCCACCGTACCCTTGTCTCTTACTTGCTTGAAGCCTATTAGTCTTCCCTTCCAATGGAGATCAACGTTTGTTCTTTCACGAACACGATGGGGACCAATTGCGGAAGGTTGCATGTAGACCCACGCACCTTCTTGAAAAAGCTGAGGTTCCCATTGGTGCTCCTCGTTCTTCGAGTTGTGGAGAACCATACTTTGAATGATGGGTTTGGGGCTTCCATTTTGACCATTGTTTGCCATGGATGCTTAAGTGGGAGCTTGAAATTGAAATGGAAAGCTTGGGGAAGGAGGAGGGAGACAAAGTTTAGAGAGAGAGTGGGAGCTTACAGTTGTAATGGAGAGCTTGAGGAAGGAGGAGGGAAACAGAGTTTAGAGAGAGTGTGCAGCTTAAAGTTGCAATGGAGAGCTTGAGGAAGGAGGAGGGAGACAGTTTAGAGAGAGAGTGGGAGCTTAAAGTTGCAATGGAGAGCTTGAAGAAGGAGGAAGGTGTAAGAGTTTAGAGAGAGAGTGAGAGCTTTGTGTTATGGAAAGGGGCTATGGAGGAAGGGAGTCTTGGAAAAAAGGTTCTAGAGTGAGAAAATGACTTTTTGATCATAGGGTAGGTTTGGGGGAGTTTTGGATGGAATATTTTGAATTTAATTTTTTTTTAAATTTTGAAATTTTAGGGTTTTTGCAAAAATGTATATGTGGACCCACCACTCCCCCCCTCCCTTTTTTCCCCTCTCTCTTTTACCCATCCACCTCCCTCTAGGATACAAAGCAATAAATGAGTGGACAACCCTATTATTCTCTCTACTTTCTTAAGTTCTAGACTTATATACATTGCTCTCTTCCTATTGGCTGGAGCCTAATTAACCTTAATCCTATATGGCCCAAAGAGAGTCCACATTTTTCCTAATCGGCATACTTTTTGTCACAAAAATTGTAATAGAGTAAGCATACTGAGAATGCCATTTGATGGGCTAATGTGTTCAAATTGTTCCTCCATTACCAAGGAACGAGATTTTTGGATAAGAGTCTATCGCCAATCCCAGCAACACATAGTCGAGGGCTTAGAGATACAGGTTTCGGTAGAAGAATCGATTACATGACTAACTCAAAGATTCTTGGCATAACACGATCTAGGTGTATTGTAAGAACATGGGTCTTATGGGCAAGGCCACCGGCACGGCCGGATAGTGTGTACGCTAGGGGGAGGCTATAAGATAGCACGGTTGGGTGGAGACTAGTACACGCATTACCACCGCCCTTTCATTGGTATCCGAGCTATTTTTGGGAGGAGGCTAAAAGAGGCTTGTATGTGCATGCGATGCCCTGCTTCCCCCCCACCTTCCGTAGATAGCGACGTCTCTATTGTGCAGCAAAAAGAAGACATGCACAGTTACTTGTGCGAGCAGCGCGTGGACAGACAACTCCAACCGCCCCATCTACGCCCTCCACAGTGCACGACCAAGGCAAACTCGACCGGCAACTCGATGGCACCGAAGCTCCGAAGGCTTCCGTTGGCACCGTTGGCTGCGCGCGTAGGAAGGCCCGCTTAACCCTTGCATGAAGGAGGGTTGAGTAACCCAACCCATGAGGGTAAGAGGCCAACACTTTACCATCAAGCTATTGGCCCTTGTTGTGGGAAAGATAGTCTACTTGTGTTGAAAGGAAAACTAGAAGGAAAGGAAAAGTTTAAAACTTCAAGAAAGTAGCTTTACCCTTCCTTTTCACTTCTGGGAGGAAGGCAAATTTTCCTCCAAAAACTCTTTTTTCCTCAAGGAGGTAGCTTCAAAGTGAAGAAAAGCCTTCACAAAAACGACGAGTTTTTTGTGAAGAATCATCAAAGGTGTTCTTACAAGGGACGACAAGTGAAGTGTTCAACTTCCTGCAAGGCAAGGTTCGCATGCAATGCAAATCGCGGAGCATACAAAATACAAAGACTTCAATTTCTCAAGGTACAAGTTGTCATTTCTTTTTCTCTCTTTGCATTAATGTGTGTTTACCATGGCCAGTGAAGATATCCCACCTACACACACATTTGATTTTAAGCACGTAGATCAAAATCAGGGCACCACGAGTGCTGCTGACACTAATATGCATGATGATGATGATCTAGGAGATCATGGGCTTGTAGATATGTCTTTTTTCAAGACTTTGGAAAATCGCCAAAGCGTACTTGAAAGAAACCTCTCTGCACTCAATGCAAATGTTACCAATCTTACAGAGTTCACAGACAACTCAAGGAGCCACAAGTGGCATGGTTCAAGGGAACCAAGCTCTCAGGACTCAAGGAGTCCAAGAGTGAAGTGTTGCAGAAGATGCAGAAGGTAGCAATGCGTTACTGAAGAATATCACCATTCCTGAGTTTCGCGGGGAAGAGCGTGATCGCAACATTGATGCGGTCAATATGTTCTTACACAAATGGAGTGATATTCATAGATTGAGACACACCCCGGATATAAAGACGGCTGTGGAAACAAGTCTACCTCTTAAAGGCAAGGCCTATAAGTGGTGGATGACATTTCCAATAGATGCTCGTCCTCCGTCTTGGGTTGCGTTTCAATCTTCTTTCTCCCAAGAGTTTTTGGACTCCAATGAAGAAGATAAGAATTGGTTAGCATGGGATGCATGCCGCATGTCTGGCCTCTCTCTCACACAACACCTTTCAAAGTATCGGGAAATCATATTAAAACTAGAAGGTCTAGATGAATTCCAAAAGATACGGGGTTTTAATAGGGGTCTTGTCAAAGACTATCGTCTTCATGTTAAGACCCAACATCCAAAAACTGTGGAAGAAGCCATTAGTCATGCACAAAGATATGATGATGACCAAGAGAGGAAAGGAAATGTTCCCTACTCTAAGAATACTTTTGCTAAGAGCAATGTGGCTAAGAGCCAATGGCGAGGTAGATCTCCCACACATTCCAAGAGGAATAAGAGACAATCTACCTCTCCACGCCCACAAGAGGCTAAGAAGCCTAAGAAATCACGAGATTCTCCGCGTGGATCTCTTAACATTGCTGATTTTTTGAGCATGCAAAGAAACACAATTTGTGTTTTAGATGTCTTTCGGACCAACATAACAAGAAAGATTTCCCTCTTTTGCAAGGCAAAGAAAAGGCCATGCACACGGTGCAATGCCTCACATTAGATTCATCTCCTAAATATTGTGTTGTAGAGGTTCTTCATATGGAAGAAAAGCACAAGTGTTGTGTGCCTTCCTCAATGTGGTAGCCCACCTTTGGCCCCCATGATTTGATTCGCATGTATGGTACTATTAACGGACAACGTGTTCGTTAATAGTGCCATGCATGCAAATCAAATCATGGGGGGCAAAGGTGGGCTGCCACATTGAAGCATGCACACAACACTTGTGCTTTTCTTCCATATGAAGAACCTCTACAACACAATATTTAGGAGATGAATCTAATGTGATGGTACTATGCGCATGTGCGTAGATTATCGCGGATTAAATGCGATAATCATCAAGAACAAGTATCCACTGCCTCGAGTGGATGATTTTTTGATCAACTCAACGGGGCAAGATACTGTACAAAGATAGATCTTCGTTCAGGATACCACCAGGTACGTATCCTACTGCAAGATATCTCCAAAACTGCCTTTAGAACACGGTTCGGGCATTTTGAATTTTTGGTTATTCCTTTTGGTGTAACCAATGCTCCAGCTACATTTGTGACACTCATGGATAGTGTCTTACGTCCCTGGGTGAAAGCATGTTAACCTGTCGTGCTTTTTGTGCTAGTTAACAGTTTCAAGTTAGCACATCTTCGAAAATTTGGGCATCCGGTAAATTTTTTACAAATAATATCAAAATTTGTCGGAGGTTGTACATTTGGATTCCTTGTTTCAAGTGCTTTCTATTCATATATCATATGTCATAGATCTTGGAGATGTAGCTCAAGTTATTGTACTAGTTAGCATATGTCAAAATTGTGCTAGTTAGCATTGTCCGGGACATGAAAAAGCATGACAGGTTAACATGCTTTCACCCCCCTATCTTGGAAAATTTGTTGTGGTTTTCCTTGATGATATTCTCATTTACAGTAAGACTGACGATGAACACATAGAACAATTACGATTAGTGTTTGAACAACTACGAGCTCACGTGCTGTATGCTAAGCAAAGCAAGTGCGATTTCATTAAAATAGAGCTACATTACATTTATTATTCTAGAATCAAGATGGACACTGACAAGGTCGCCGTTGTTCTTCGATGGCCACATCCCAACACGGTTGAGAAGCTTCAAATATTTTTAGGCATGGCTGGATCTTATCGACAATATATCCGTGACTATGCCAAAATCACTGTTCCTATGACGGATCAACTTAAAACAAAATGTAAGACCTTTTCTTAAGAAGAAGCCCAAAAATGCAGTTTCGAACAGCTCAAGGTAGCTATAGCCACTCCTCCTATCCTAGCAATCGTCAACCCACTTAAGCCGTTTGTGGTAGAGACTGATGCTAGTGACAAATCCATTGGTGCGGTACTTCTCCAGTAGGGAAGACCTATAGCCTTTGAAAGTAAAAAGTTAGATAGAGCTCAACAAAATTATTCTTCTATGAGAGAGCTCTATGCCATAATTCACGCTTTACGAAAGTGGCGACACTATTTATATGGTGCTGAGTTTGAAGTAGTTTTTGACCATGAGAGTATCAAATGGTTTACTACTCAAACAGACTTGAAGGGCCGTAAAGCTAGATGGGCAGAAATCCTTCAAGATTATGATTGTAAGCTACGATATTGCAAGGGGCGATATAATGTAGTAGTGGATGCACTAAGGCGGATGCCGCATATTAATTCACTTGCTTTCACGAAAGTTAAGAGTGTATTTTTGGAGTCATTACGTAGCAAGTGTGCACAAGATCACTCATATGCTAAAGTGTGGAGTGCGGTTTTTAAAAGGAATCTCTTACACTCACATGTCTCTGAACAGCCAGATCAACATGTCTCTGCACATGCAGATAGAAACTCCAACACACAGAGCTCCACCCCTACTTAGGAAGAGCTTAAGCGATGGAAGAATTTTTCCATTGATGATGGCTACTTAATCCACAAAGGTAGAGTATGTGTGCCGAAGGACTCAGTCATCCAAGTATCCGTAAGACGGATGCCTTAGTTCGACGGCAATTGTATTGGTCGGGCTTACATCATGATGTTCAAGAGTACGTACTAAACTGCCAACAATGCCAAGTTAATAAGGCAGAGAGCCTCAAGGTAGGTGGCCTTTTACATCCTTTAGAGATTCCACAAGGTAAGTGGGAGAGTATCTCTATGGATTTTGTAGTAGGACTACCTACTACAAATCGTGGCCATGATGCCATTTGGGTAATTGTAGATCGTCTCACAAAGATGGGTCGATTCATTCCCACTAAGACTACGGTGAAGACACCGGAATTAGCACGGATATTTGTAGAGCATATATATAGACTCTATGGTCTTCCAGCTAGTATCATTAGTGATAGAGATCGAAAGTTCGATAATCACTTCTGGAGAGCTGTGTTCCAAAAGTTGGAAACTAAACTTAATCTAAGTACGACTGATCATCCAGAAACGGATGGTCAAATAGTAACAGTTAATCAAGTGCTAGAGGATATGCTACGAGCATACGTTAGCAAGAAGCAAACCAATTGGAAAGACTACTTACCTATATTGGAATTAACTTATAATAGTTCAAAGCATGTGACTACAGGGTTTAGTCCATTTATGCTTTTGTATGGATTTCAACCTAGATCACCCGTTACGGTGGGGTTGTCTAAGGAGAAGATACAACAAGCGAAGGATTTTATCCAAGACCATTTTGACATGCTTTGATTTGCTTGACAGAATGTTAAGCAAGCTCAAGATCGATATAAGAAGTAGGAAGATGAGCATCGACGTCTTGCTACTTTCGAAGAAGGAGACAAGGTTTTCCTCAAAGTTCCAGAGCATTCAGAAAGTCTGAAGACGGGAAAAGTTGCTAAACTTTCACCATGCTATTGTGGACCGTTTACCATTCTCAAACGTATAGGTCAAGTGGCCTATAAGTTAGCTCTTCCAGAGCACTCACGAGTTCATTCTGTTTTCGATGTTAGCCGTTTACGAAAACAGCTAGGATAGAATGATAATGTCATTGACATAGGTGTGCTGGTTAACCTTATTGAACCGCCAAGCATTCCTCATGGGCCCGAAAAGATTTTGGATTCTCATGAGCTTCACACCATACATCATGTCAGACGACAGGTGTTGGTAAAATGGCTAGATAGACGTGAAGAAGGTTCTACATGGGAGAATGTCTCCGCACTTAAGAAACATTTTCCTACATTTTTTTTCGAGGACAAAAACAATTCTCCAAGGGGGGGGGGGGTAAATTTAAGGACATGGGTCCTATGGGCAAGGCCACCGGCACAGCCGAACAATGTGTACTCTAGAGGGAGGCTATAAGATAGCACGGTTGGGTGGAGACTAGCATACGCATTACCACCGCCCTTTCACGTATCCTAGTTCGAAGACATAAGAAGCAAATGTGTTTCACAAAAACCAAAGTTGCAGCATTAAGTGTAAGAGTTAGTAACCTTCATAATATTGTCTCCGAAGCCTTGGGAAGAGGAGATGTGAAACGGTTTTGCATGGGTATAATCAATGCGCACAACCTCGATTTGTTTGAGGGAAAGCAAGCATTGTGGAGATTTCTCATGGATATCTCGCAAAACATTGGAAGAGATTCCCGAGGCAAGAGATACTCTAACACAAGGAAGAGTCTCTTTGAGGCTGTTAGATTGTGGGGAGGTACAAGAATGCACAACTTTCTCTCTTTGAACCTTGGGGGACCTCATATTTCAACCACCATGAGGGAAACAAGGAAGTCCATATGTTATAAAATAGGGGCCAGGGAGGATATATTTCAACATGTGGCTGAGGTTTACAAGCATCAAATGGGTAGAAACAACATCCCGATGGGAAGTGTTCTTGTTATTATTGCCAAAGATGAGACTGTTATAAAGAGGATGGTTAGGTGAAAATGCAAGGGATGATGAACTTGTCGGCTTTTGTGGAAGGAAACAAGAACACATTGTGTATCATATTTTGTGGTGGTCGTTGGTTCTGGTGAAGTCGAGTACAACAAATTTGTTGAGGCGTTCCATGCTAATATTATTGCTCACTATGCACATAATATTATTGCTCCAATTCTTATTGCAAATTCACTTATTCATTGTATACCAAATCTTGTCATGGTGGTCCAACTGACATGTAATCGATTTAATTCAAATTTCATCAAAATAATGGGATGCAGTAGCATTGCTTTGGAATTAGCATCTTAAAAACATTGTAGGTCCGTTGATTGGTCATGCTTCTGATGGGGATGCTCGAAGAAGGAAACTCATGAGAGATACCTACGCTTCTCAAGTGGGTATTTGATTCTCTATTCCTTGGAAGGGGTGGCCATTAACAATGATCATAGATTACGATGGAAGTATCTTGGGATTGCATGACTCGGACTTCATCCATAATAGGAAAAAGTTGTTTAACCCTTTAGATAATGCTTCTGGAAGACTTTTTATTAGCAAGGATATCGCTACATTAAATCACATTGCTCTTGTATATCAACATTTTAAGATTGATGAGCATGGATTGCAAGAGGGTGATGTGGAGAGAAAGGTCAGGCAAAACTGGAGATCGGCCCAAATATTGGCAGGATGTAAGGTGCAAGGGCGTCTCAAGGATTTGTGCATTGGAAGTCAATTTCAGCAAGAAAGAACACTTGGAACACAAATGTATCTTTCAATAGTAGCTTCATATATTGATATTTTTTGTCTCCAACTCTCTCATTATTTGAGAGAGTGAAAGCTTCCAGTAAGGTTTCCTTCTTTTTCAGGTACTCAGTGTTTTGACAAGGTGTCATTTTTTATGTTTGCCATTAAAATAAGACAATAGTTATTCATTTTGAAAGAAATATCTAATGTTGTTTCCTCAGGATGTGGCGCAATTGGATCATGAAACAAGCGATATACACTCTCAAGGGGAATTTCATAAGCAAAGAAACATTCCTTGATATTCAGCTCTCTTACCACTTTGTAGTTATTCTAATCAAGCTATTCAAAGAAAAGTATACACATCTAGAAGTTCCTTTGTCTGCACAACGGGGCCAGACACTCATGAAAATTTCTTTAGCAAAGTTGTCGATATGGTTAGAAGTGAGAGGAGTTATGATGGAGTTGATATGTTAAGCAGTGCTAGTGTGCTAAACAGGATCACCAAGATTCAATCAAGCTCCATGCTTGTTTTTCCATCAGCACACTCTAAGAAAGAAAACATATGGACTGTAATGAATCATGCACCTGGTGTTCCATTTGCCAATCTTGGTGACTACATGTCCGTATCTTGTGATGAGGACATAGTACGAGATTTAAGAGAGGGCTTTTGTGAAGCAAAGGATGTGACTGTTAACCCTCACGGCTCACGGACACCCCATCACCTACGACGGACGTGTATTATGTATTTGGTAGAGTCAGATACCGGGCTTGTCGGACCAATAGGAAAAGGGTAAGAGTGATCGCCAATGAGAGGCGCACTCTAACTGGGACATTCACGGGATTAGTTGGCTAAGTATGGGCGCCCAAGTGTGAATGGGGTGAGCTCATATAAAAGCCAACTAAACCTAAAATTCACTTATTCTCTCATTTGTGCAATAGAAGAGTGCTCTTGCTCCATCTCCATCTCCATCTTCTTCTTCTTCACCTCCTTGTGTGTGTGTGTATGTGTGAGAGAGATAGAGAGGGAGAGTGTGTGTGCGATCGAGCATTACGAAGGCACGACGGCGGCAAAGTGGTTCAGTGCGGCATGACTGCAGCTTCTTCTTCATCGCGGCGAGGAATCCACCACGAAGGCGAGCGCAGAGCGGTGAGTGACACACCCTTTGCTTTCTTGAGCTTGCTAGATTAGTCTTGTTGTGTTCTTGGAGCCATTTGTAGCTCGCACACGGTGTATCAGCAAGTCCCTTGCTTCGACAATGCGGCAAGGAGCGCACATCTTATGATATATACTAGACTCACTCTTATATATATACCCTACCCCCTCAAGAGGGAATGAGAGCATGTGGGGTAATTCCTCCACTCTCCTCCCTTCTCTTCCCACTTGCACCCTTAGACTTTCTTATTTGGGCCTAGTTCCCTACTAGAAATTGACGGTTTTAGGGATTCTGAGGGCATAAAGTGACCAAACGGAGGGCTGTAAAGCACGGCATGTCCCTCTGACCGAGACGCTTGTTTTGAGCTATCATACGTTCTATTCTATAACTGGGTCAGAAAAAAAGGACCAAAAAATCAAAAAAAAAAAAGAAGAAAAGACTTGGGTTGCAAAACACCCAAAATTACTAGGTGAGCAGCCTTCATGGGCCCTCACTGACACTTCTAGGGGATCCAAGTCATATGAACCTATGCTCTAGACGAGTGTTAGAGCACGAGCATATTGGTAGTGCCTCCATTTACGCGGGCACCCATTATTCCTCCACCCTAGGTTCTGGACCTTCGGCCGGGACTCAAGGTAGCGCGACCCAAGATCCTCATATCGCGTCTAGTGATTCTTCCTCTGACTACGAAGTCATGGAGGGGTATCCTACACCAAAACCTGATAGTTCAAGTCAAGACATGCATGCCATGGGCCCACAGCCCGGGTCCAGCGTGTTTAGCCGCTTAAAAGAGACCCTTAGTAGAGCTACTCGCTCCGAACATGCGGTTAATGAAATAAATGAAGGGAGTGGGGAAGTAAATTCATCATTCATGCCTAAAATGGACCCTATGCTTCTTGAGAGTGTGCATGTGAATGTTCCATCCACTGCACCTCCTGATCATTTAGGACTATCTCCCTCTGAGGTTTTACTACCCGATGGTAGGAGTCTTGCCGAAGTGTAAGAGATCGAACGCTATATGCAAGCAACAAGGGAGAGGGAAATTGAGAACCTACGAAATCTAGAACAAAGTCGAGCCCTGAAAGAAAAGGCTCCTATGACAACAATCATGCCAGCCGAGCAACCAAGTTCTCCCAAGGTAGCAGTCATGGAGGGGCAAGCTATGGGGAGCAATAATGCTTCCACTTCAAGGGAAACCTCCAGCACGCCAGGCCTAGATGGGATATTCCTAAACAAAAATTGGGAGTATGACCTACAAGCAGAAGCTTTAACTGATCGGTACACAGGACACACTTATCATGTGGGTTGGTTAGATGTTCGACAATCCACATCGGGTGCTACTAGCATAGATGAGCAACAACAGAAAGTCTGCGATGTCCTCCATAGGATTGTCGAGTTAGAAAGACAGAACACAGGGATCAACATGCCTTCAACATGCCTAATGAGATTCTTGGATATGGGAAAGGCCAACCAACCAACCCTGTCACAAATGGATACTCCCTCAGTGAGCCCCATTGATCCTCCATATGCTGTTTCGCCAGGAGCCTCAGTACAATCTGGGCCCACAAGTGGCAGCTTTACCTTCCCAGATCTAGATCATCTTTCTCTTAATGACACTACGGCTACCATGCATATCCCAATGGTGAGCATGACAAGAAGTACACCATGGAGTTCATTTGTTAACACTGCGCCGATGCCTAGTAGCACAGTGCCCCCAACTATACCTACATGTATGTATCAATCATGTGCACCTGTCGTACCTCAGCCTCATGTAGCTCCTACACCTCCGATTATTCCAAGAGCTTACAATCCACAATGGAATTATCCAAGCTCTTATAAAAGTGGATCCATGCCATTTAATAATAACATGCCATATCAGGCACCCCCTATGCCTAGGGCTACGCCTGTAAACTTTGGACCACCGTCTGGTACACCACCATACGAAATATGGGACCTGTTAAGGCGGTTACACCGCTAGCAGAAGCTAAATAGCGAGAACTCAACCAACAACAGAATTTGTCAGACGAGGACGAAGCTTGACCCGCAGGCGCATGGAAACAACTAGGTGGGTGTCAAATCACCTACTGGACCTTCTAATGACATTCACTACTAAGGAAATCAAATCTAAGTTCCAAAATACGCAAGTGACTGAAACCCTTACTACGAATGAATGCTATACGAAACAGGATCTAGAATCATCGAATCGATCTCAAACTCAAGGGGAAGTCTATGCACTAGGTAAGAACAACACCCTAAAGACTTGAACTGCAAAATCAACCTATAACCACTCCGTGCGGTAAACGCGTATGAAGACAGGCCGGAAAATACAGGTGACCGAAACTTGACCCCGATGGTACTAATGTGTAGCTCTACTCGTTGTGGTTCTATAGATATGCTGCACGCTCTATTCCGACACACGAGTTGGAAGAAAACTCACACCGAAGCTCGTAGGAACTTACCACACATAGAAGCCGATAGCGCGCACTCTTGGTATCTGTGCGTAGCTCTCACCGTTGCTAACACAATGGCGGTGTCGCTTCTCCAATGGCGGCCCCGTAGCTCGCGTAGCAAGAAGATAAGACTCTCTCTCTCTCTCTCTCTCTCTCTCTCAGACACAGTCACGGCGCTCAAAAAACTCACTTTGATTAATTGACCCCTTAGGTTACAAAACTTTGGCTTATATACCTCACCCTTGGAGGTGAGAACATCTCTAATTATTTACATCAACAGGTGAAATTACTTCGGGATTACAAGCTGGAAACTCAATTGAGTCCCGTTACTTAATGAATGGCTCAAATCAAAATTAATGTCGGAAAGACATTTATTACAATCAATGGTTACAAAATGATGGGTGTGAGCAAAAATGTGGGTGTGATCCTCTGCTGGCTCAACACTCCCCCCCTCCGCGTTCATGTCGTCCCTGACATGACTTTTAGGCTTGGTCAATAGAGTCCTGTCGTCTTGAGCATCTGCAAATGTGATTCGTAGCGTAGGTTGCCGATGGTCAAGGTTGGGCCGAATATTTTGCTTTCGTGAGTGAAAAAGCCGGTGTAGAAATCTTCTTCGAATGTTTGCATGTGGAAGCTAGGCAAAAACATAATTCTTTGGTATAAGAGATGTAGCACCTGTGGTGATGGCTGCAATGAAAGATCATACATCATATCCGTCATTGTGTCGGCCGTCGATAGTAGACTCGAGGTCGTGTCTTTATCTGGCGCGAACACTTCAATGCATGCTAAGAGAGTCCTGCAGATTTTCTTTAGCATCTGACACAAAAGGTCAGGAGAGCCAGTAAAGAGTTTGATGGTGCCCGTTAGGATTTTCACCATGTAGGCTTTACCTATTCTCTCTCCTGCCTTTGGTCCTGGCATCCTTGGATAATTAAGCCAATTTGGCTTCTTTTCTGCAATCCTGCCATGCTCTTTCCAGCTTCTGACTCTTGGCACCGGGCAGAAGGTTGCATCCTCCCGAATCTCCTTTGGAGCCTCTACCAAGTAGATGAGGTAGGCTGGGTATTTGTTCAGCCAACCTTTCCTCCATCTAGGTTGAGAATCTACAATCTTCTTTGATTGTTCATCTTTTGTGATGTCGCCTTCGTAAAGAGCGACATACTGCTCCTCCTCTATTCTCTTTTTCGTCTTTATCACTTCAAATTTCATCAGAGGGAAAGGCAGGCTGGGTTGCATCCACTCTTCATGGAGCACTTTTGTGTCTAAACCTTGAAGTCTAATGGAGATGAGGAGTCTCCTTTCCCATTCCATTTCCGCCTTGGCACTTTCCTCTGTTGACTTTTCTATTTGGTCCTGGAGCCTTTGTTCTTCTTCTTCAAAGATTCCTGAAGTTGAGGCCACTTCTTGAACTGGGGCTGGATCTTCAATTGTGGTTGCCTCTCCAGTTTCTGGTAGCTCTATGGCTGCTCCCCCTGCTTCTTCTTGTGGTGGCTCTGTTTCTCTTCTTTGTTGCTCTTGGAGGTCTTGGAGCTGTTTGCGGAGGGCCTCATTTTCTGTCCTTAGTGCTTGGTTTTCTGATGTGAGCCTCTCCTCTGCAGCCAATGATCCCTCTGCCATGTGCAATCTTTGCACTTGCTCTAACCTTAGCTCTCTTTGCAAACTTCTGACTTGATCTTCCAGAGCTGGTACGAGGGCTCCCTCTTGTTCTGTTCCTGCTCTGCTAGCTCTAGGGGTGAACC
The DNA here is from genome assembly GCF_014529385.1 of Adiantum capillus-veneris. NCBI lineage: Eukaryota > Viridiplantae > Streptophyta > Polypodiopsida > Polypodiales > Pteridaceae > Adiantum > Adiantum capillus-veneris. The sequence continues at coordinate 1,140,879 of NC_140937.1, forward strand.
TGAGTCTCGTGATTGTCCTTTCTTGAAGTTCGACTCTTTCCCTTAGCTCAATGAGCTCATCCTTGGCTGCCTCCAGCTCATCTTTTATTCGCTCCTTTGCTTCCTGTGAACTTGTTACCTCTCTTGAAGCTTCGGCTAGTTGGAGTATCAAGCCGTCTCTCTCGTTTTCTGCATCGTAGAGTGATGCTTTATGACTTTCAGATTCAGTCATAGCATTCTCTAACTTCTTCTGCAACTCTGCTTCCTTTTGTTTTGCTGTCTCAATTGCTACTTCCTTTGCCCTGGATCTTTCTTTAATCTTGCTGAGCAGTTCATGCACCATGTGCATGTCTTTTTCATCTTCATCTGTCAACTTGACAGCTCTTTCTGCCACCGCCTCCAATGGCTTCGGCTCTTCTAGTATGTTCCGTTCGTCCATTTTCTCTTCACTCTCCATTGTACCTTTTGTCTTTTCCTTCGTCCCTTTCCGATCATCTTGTTTTCGTAGGGATATCCCATAAACTGCCTCCAGGGCCTCTTCTTCACTGTATCCGATCGCTACCAGATCCTCATAATCATCTTTCTTTTGCTGAACTGGATCTATCTCCTTTCCCTTGGTCCCGGCCTCCGGCTTTTCCATAACTTCTGTTTCTATTTCTATTGTGGTCTCCTCCACAATAATTTCCGTCTTCTTCGGGCTTGGTACATCAGTAAAGGAGGGCTGATTGTCTTCAGTCATCTTGGCTTTCCCTTTGTTTGCTTGCCCGTCTTTCTCTCAAAGTTCAGTAGACTCATCTACTTCCTTCTTCTCCTTGTCGTCCTTTTTCAGCTCAGCTTTTAAAAGCTGTACTTCCTCTTCAGTATAAGGCTCGACAGGTTGCTGCTCCAGTATGGCCTCCGACTCCTCATAAGCTCTAATATATTGATCATATTGATCAACATGTGGCCTAGCTGAGCTGGTTCCGACTTTAGTGGGGTCTGGCACCCACATTTCTTCAAAGTCCCCCTTTAGAGATCTTTCCGCTCTAAACTGCTCCACCAGCCTTTCCATTCTTGCGGCTTTTTGACTTTTGGTTTTCTTGGGATCAGCCTTCTTCTTTGCTTTCTTCTTGAGCGGCTCGTCCACAGCCTCTTTAGGTTCTGAAACTATTTCTAGTTTTCGGCGTGCTCTTGTGGACGCCCTCTTGGATACTTCTTGCTGTTCTTTCTCTTCATCGGCTTCTCTAAGCCACTCATTCTGGGAGGGAACCCGTGGCCCTTGATCCCTAGCTCCAATAGCTTCATAAGCTATTCTTGTTAGGATTTCTCCTCCTCCTATGTACTTTGGCTTCTGGTTGTGCATGGCGATTACTTGCTCGTGGATGTATTGAGCATAATTCACCTCTTTTGGCATGTTGCTCTTCAGTGCCCATGTGATGGTTGTCGCAATGGCATGGGGTGGTGTAGTGTACTTCTACGGTCTTTTACTGCACACATGGAGAAACTGGTTGTATAACCGGCAAAGGGTTGCCGCTCGTTGATCTGCCATATCTCCGTAGGTTGTATTTTGTTTCTTTGATCCGTAGACCTCTATGGCCTCCCTTCTTTCTCTGACAGAACTCCCTTTGTTGTGCAGCTTCAATGCATCTGCAATGAGCTGTGGAGTGATCTGTACTTCAACTGTTTCTCCATCCATGGCTGTCAACGTGGCTTTCCCATCCTTCTGAATGGATGTTGCCAACTCATACACTCTTCTTGTGTCTACACCTGATGGTCTCGAGGTGAAGAACCTGTGTAAGTCAGCCTTTTCCAGGTATCTGTTGATGTTCTCTGATCTGCTATAATCCACTAATTCTCGTGGGATCATAGGTACATCGACCGATTGCCCTTGAGGATCTCTGAAAGTCCCCTGGTAGATCTTTATTCCCTCTTTTTCTAGTACTGCTTCCTCCACCCAAGTCATGGTTGGCTTGAGGGTTTCTGTTGGAATGTCAAAAGGTTCTGCTTCTGCAAGAGCATCCTTGATGGTTGGTCTTTTTCTCTTAGTTGCCGATGACTTAGCGGAATCCATGGATCCTGTAACTCCAATTACAGAAGTTAGCGTCCTTTTAGTACTGAAAGCCGAAATGAAGCTTTTAACTATTCAAATGACTTGAAAATTGAAAAATGAGCTATTCAGGGCCTAAGGATGCAATGTAGGTGAAAAAATATGCAAACTGGGCTCAAAAACATGCTTGAGACATCATACGCGTATGATGTCTTTTGTGTCAGAATGACTTCATATTGGTTGTGCTTGTAGCTGATAGTGTATACATGAGTATCATATGCTTGGATTTGAGTTTGGATCCCATTTGGTCAAGTTTTGGCCAGTTCAGTCCAGTTCAGGCTCTTGGCAAAATTTTGAAAGGGAAATGGATTTTATGATCCAAATTGGATAAAACTTGGTGGTTCACCTTCAAATGGCATGTAGATCACTTCTGTTTGGTGGTTGAAGCCCTTAGGTGCCAAAATCACATAGTGAGACATCATACGCGTATGATGTCTTTTAGTGAATTTTTGGACCAATTTTCTCTATAAGCTTGGTTTTGGCTTTAGATAGGCTTATTCAGTGGATTTATCAAGTTTGGATAGAATTTGGACTAAAAATGGCTCTGGAGACATCATACGTGTATGATGTCTTTTTCATCAATTTTTCATGGGATTGGTTCTGTGGACTCTCCATGTGCTAGTGAAGGACTGTTTATACTCAAATCTTGGTTTGGACTTGAATATGTTGGATTTGGGACAAAAATAGGCTTTGTATGAAGGATTTTCTCTTAATTGGGCTAAATGGGTGATCCACTTGACCAAATGGTTCCAAACTTCATATGTAGCATGTATTAGATATATATAATGGATGTATGATGACAAATGAGCATTTTTGGCTCTGTAAGTGCAAATAGACATTATACGCGTATGATGTCTTTTGTGTCAAAATGGTGCTTTTTGGTTCCAGATAGCTTGTAGATGTGTTAATCGACAATCCTACAAAGTTTCAATGAGTTTGGAGTTATTTTGACAAAATTAGGACCACAAATCAATTTTATGGCCTACTTTGCGTCTTTTTGGTTTTCCTTGGGTTTTCTAACTCCAATTCTCATGATACTTGGTTCATAGGATGTGATTAACATGTGGAATGAGGCTATGCACTCAAATGTTGAAATGGATGTGAAAATCATGCTGTGAGACATCATACGTGTATGATGTCTTTTCTTGAAATGTTGGTCTTTTTGTGCAAAGAATGCTTTGTGCTAGTGCCCTAAGCCCTGCTAACTAGTTTTCAACTTAAAAAGTCATCAGTTTAGCTAAAAAGCCCCCTTATAGGCATTTCAGTCTCCGAAGTCGTCTTTTTGCGTTGGAGTTGAATTTCTTCAACTTTTCTTCTCGAGAGTTGCATTTCCAGCTCATTGGATATGTTGTGAAGCCACCTATTTGGTTGAACTTGACTTTGGCTCCCCGTTCTCCATCTTTCTCCATTTGGTTTCCCGAAAGCGTCTTTTTCACCATCGGTAAGTGAATGAGATTTCTTTTGGGTTTTGCTTGCAAACATAAGTCATCCATGTATATTTGAAGCTGCTTGTGAAGTTTCATGTCATTTGGTCGTCAATTTTAGCCGTTATGCCAAAATGACGCTTTGTGTGTCCGCCGCCGAATCGGTTGTTCCGACCTACTTTTGGTGATCCAAACCCGGAGATACTCCATGGTTGCATTGCCCTCGATGTTGTTAAGCTTCTTGAGAAGTTTTGTGTCGTTCCGACAACTTTTTTCTGTTTGCCTCTTGCAGGCTCTGTTGACCTAGGGTTTTTCCAGTCGTTCTTTCTCGAGCTTTGAGTGCTTGAAACTCATCTCCTATACTAGGGTAACCCACCTCTAAGTTCTTGCAAGGTTTGGTTAGGCGGTTGTGCCCCTACCTAGCGTTCCTCTCCATTCCCCGTCTGCTCTTGTTTCTTGGTTTTGGTGAGTTTTCGCGACAAAAGTTAACGATAAGCATCAAAAGCTTATGGCAACGAGTCTACCTCTCATGTATGGTGTCCTCTGAGCTCTCGTAGCAGTCGTAGAAGGCGGTAGAAGGTCGGATGCTCCTGTGTGCTCTTTGCTCTCTCCAAGAAGGTAATAGTGGAAATGAGCTTGATAGTGAAGTGAAAAATACTTAACTTCGGGCTTCCCGGATCACTTGTTACCAAATTTGACATGTGCTCATATCTCGTCGTGAAATGCACTTTAGGATTTGAAATTTCTCAATTTGGACTCCATTTGACCTGCTTCTGAGAAATCTGTCCACTTTGCCAAAATTCTGTCATTTCGGGCTTTCCGCAACTTTTTCAGAATTGTACCCAATTTTTATCCTGGGTTACCCTTGTCATTAGGACCATCACCGTCTATTCTTTTCTTTTTGCTGATCTCATTTCACCTGCTTTTTTATTTTTCTTTTATTTTTATTAAGAAAATCATAAAAAATAAAGGAAAATAGCAAATTGAAGCCAAAAATTCCAAACATACACGATAAATAGCTGGTAACCCTGTGTATATGAATATACACTTCTTTGTGATTTCTGGACTTGGATTACCACTTTTTTCCACTTTTTAGCTCCAAAAACACTCTTATTTAGTGATATTTACACATCTAGAGACCCAAATTCATCATTTGATCTCTTCTTGTTGCAAAACAAGGTATATAAGGCATAAATATTATCAATATCCGCAATCAAACATAAAAAATTGCAAAATCATGTAAGACACTGCCCTTGTAATATAATTTTTGTTTTTCTTTGTTTTTCCCGCTTGTAGCTGCTTTGTAGCTCCTGTATACCTCCCCCCCTCCTAGTCTGAGTCCTCCCGGACGACTATGAAGTGTCTGTGGGTGAAGCATTGTAGTTGTTTTGGTCATAAGTTCCCAATGCAATTGTAGAGCGACGATACAACATTCTTTCCAATAAAGCTGCTCTTTGTTTGATTGATGGATTGGTGGTCGGGTTTTGGGTTGGTTTTGGCAATTTGGTAGTAGAATCAGTAGATGGATTCTTCGTTACCTTGTTGTCTTTTTTCACAATCCAAATCTGCTTCCGCTTTGCTTGTGCTTGCCACAAACTCTTTGCGACCCAAACCTGCTTTGTTCTGTTTGTTGATTTCCTCGCCTTGAAATACCTAGGAGTTTCCGTGGATTGTACTGAAGGGAGTTCCTGTTTACAAATCTTTGGGATCCAAATTTGCTTGCTGTAGCTTTGTGCCGTCATGAACTTCTTTGGAATCCAGATCTGTTTCACTGTCCTTGATTGTCGGGGATCACTCTGTTGTCTGGTATTGAAGACTCTGTTTGTGTTTTCTGGCACAGCCTTTTTTGGTCTCCATACCAACGTTGACTCCGTTTTATCCCAAGGTTGAGCTGTTATATTATTGCTTGTCTTCCTTATCCAATGTTGAGAGTTCCTCGTCGAAGAGCAATCCAGTTGTGTAGAAACTTTTGGTTGCCATTGCTTCTTCTTTTTCTCTGTTTGTTGTTTGCCCTTGTCCGTGGATTCTTCCTTTGGAGTTGGCTCTGCTCCTTTGGTGAACTTAACTGATTGACTTTCACCTTCGTATTTGATAAGCACTGATTTAGAACTCCAGTCAATCATTGCATTGTATTGCTTCTGCCATGGTTGTCCTAGCAATAATGGATGTTGTGTAGCTTGGTCTTCAACCACGTAAAACATATGAGGATACACATAATGGTTAATCTGTATATGTAAAACTGTGCATCCGACAGTTTTGATTGAATTCTCAGAGTAACTTTTTAACTCTTGCTTGGCAGTTTGTAATTTCGTGTCATTTGTCAATTGTCTATACAAACTGAGTGAAAGTAGGTTAGCTTGAGCTCCTGAATCCAATAGTGCTCTGGCTTTGATTTGGTTGGTCCCTACTTTGCATTCAATGATGGGTTCTTCTTTGTCATTCCCCATTTCTGTTATACTAACTGCGTTTATTCGTATTGCTCCTTCATTGCGCTGTTTCTGACGCAGTAGTCTTCTTTTCTCCATTCTTTCCTTCGCCTCGGCTTGCGCTTCCTCTACAATCTTTTTCTTTTTTGGACACGCAGCTTTTCTTGATGTATTTTGAGAAGCATGTCTTGTGTTAGCGGCAACAGATACTTTTTCACTCTGCATCCACTAATCCAATTGGGCATTTCTTCTCCGTCTAATGTAGCAAGCTTGACGGCTCCACTTGGTGATAGATCTTTAATCACCAGAGGTCCCATCCCTCGCTTTTTAAGCTTCTTAGCATGCTGTTTCAGAGTGTAAACTAGGACATAGTCCCCAACTTTAAACTCTTTAGTCCGCACATGCTTATCAAAAAATTCCTTTTGTCGCCTTTTTTGAGCGTAGATAGAAGCTACTGCTTTTAGGCGAAGCTCGTCTAGCTTTTCCAGGTCATCTATTCTATCAGAAAGCTCGTGCCCTGTCCACTCTAGATCCTTAGCCACCCTTAAGGTTGAAATCAAGAATTCTATTGGTAAGATAGCATTTAGCCCAAAAACCATGTTATATGGGGTCGTTCCTATTGATGTTTTATATGCTACCCTATATGCCCATAATGTTGAATGCAACTTCTGGTCCCAGTCAGTTCTCGACTCAGATACAATCTTCGTAAGGACCGTGCATATGGTTTTGTTTGTTGCTTCAGCTTGTCCGTTTGCTTGTGGATGATACGGGGCTGATTTCCTATGGATTACCATGAATTCATCTAGAAGGATCTCTATCACTTCATTTATGAAATGTGTGCCTCGATCACTCACAATTTCTATTGGCAATCCATATCGTACAAAGACGTATTCATATAGAAATTGTGCCGTGGTCCTGGCATCTGCTTTTTGAGTTGCCTTTGCTTCGACCCACTTTGTTAGATAGTCTGTAGCCACAATGATGTATTGTGCATGAGTCTTATATGCAGGAGGTGAAATGGGTCCGACATAATCAATCCCCCATTTTGCAAAAGCTCTTGCCCCCATCATTGGTCTAAGCGGCATATCATCTCTTTTAAGTGGTACTTTGGTCCGCTGACAGTCATCACACCGTTTAACGTATTCCTCAGCGTCCATATGTAATGTTGGCCACCATATTCCTGCGGCTAAGACAAGTTTTGCTGTCTTATCACCTGAGAAATGGCCTCCACCTACTCCTCCATGAGCTTGCTCCAGGATTATCACATACTCAGACTCTGATGCGCAAATCCTAAGCTGGTTGTCTTTACCTCTCTTATAGAGTTGATCTCCTATTAAAGCGTAATCTCTAGCTTCTGTCTCTACAGATTTCTGACGAGCTTTTGACGTTCCTTCTGGGAAAGTTCTATTTGTGAGATATTCAAAATATACTGACTCCATTCTGGAGCGATCATTATCTGATATAATGTCGAATACTCGGCTGGCGGTTTTGATGAACATACAATACATACAGTGACATATTCATGTACGCTTTCTTTCATTCCTAGCCAATAGACTCCCAATTGTAACAAATTCCTATATGTGTTCCTTCTTGAACAATGAAATGCACATTCCTGAACATGTGCTTCGTGCAGATATATACTATATTCCTCAGGATTGATGCATAGTTGTAAAACATGATCATTTCCCAATTGATACAACCTTCCTGCAACCAATTGAAGATTCTTGGATTGCTGAATAGCAATATGTTTCAGGTTGTATTCTCTTCTATCGAACTCTCCTCCATAGGTTAATAGGTTAACGACATTTTGAGACCACTTAGGTATCATTTCTATGTTGAACAAGTACGCGTCTGGCATGTCGTCATCTACTCCTATAGGGTCTTCTCCATTCCTAAATCGCAAAAGATGATCAGCTCTAAGATGTGTTTTTCCTTTCTTTACTACTACCGTGAAGTCGAATTCCAGTAAGATAATGAACCATCTCACTATTCTCCCAGTATTGCATGGTTTATTCACTAGGTAGAGCAAGGCTTGGTGATCCGTAAAAAACACAAACTTGTTGGCTAGAAGATAATGCCGAAATTTCCTCACAGCATAGATCATTCCTAATCCTTCTCGCTTTGTTGTGGTGTAATTCTTCTCTAAATCCGTGGATATTCCGTTTTGTGAGACAATATGTCCCAGAATTCTGCCCTGTCGGACCATAAACACACATTTCTAAGGATTGAGACAAATGCGATATGTCCTACATTTCTCAAATACTTTTCTTAGGTGTTCTAGATGCTCATCTCTCAGTAGAGAATGTACACATAAGTCATCCATGTAGATTTCGAGAAACAACCTTAAGTATTCTTTGAAAGCATGCGTCATCAGCCTCTGGAAGGTTGCAGGAGCATTGGTTAGACCAAAAGGCATAACCCGATAAGCATAAATTCCCCACTCCATTGCAAAAGCTGTTTTATGTTGATCTTCCAGTGCTATGGCTAGCTGGTTATATCCTGAGAAACCATCAAGAAAGGAGTATGCTGTTTTCCCTGATACACGCTCTAGAACATGATCAGTTATCGGTAGGGAATAATTGTCCCTGATTGTTGAAGCATTCACTTTCTTTAAGTTGACACACACTCGGAGTTTTCCGTTCTTCTTAGGTACTACCACAATCGGAGATACCCAATCAGTGTGTTCAATCTCGTATATGAATTCAGCTTCCATTAGCTTATCTATCTCTTCCTTGATTCGCTTAGCAAAAGTATCATTATATGTGTATGGTCTCTGTCTGCTAGGCTTTGCGTCTTGTTTCAGTGGGATTGAGTGTTGGCATATCGATGGGTCAATTCCCTTTAAGTCCTTATAAGACCATGCAAACACATCCCTGTACTCTCTAAGAAGACTCAAAAGTCTCTCTTCCTCGCTTGGAGACAAATCTGTGGCTATGTACACCGGTCTAGGCGTCTCACCTAGAGCTGCTAAATCAACTTTTTTTGCATCCTCCGGTCCGTCATAAGATTCGTTCTCCTTCCTCTCTCGAATAGGTGGGGTTAATATCACCTTCCTATCCTCTATTGTGAATTTCCTATAGTGAGAGGGAACATCCATGTTTTCCTTGATTTTGACGTTTTCGTCCTCTCCACTCTCAATTTCTGTCGTCCAAACTTCCTTCAGAGTTTTCTTGAGCTCTCTGTACTTGTTTCTACGTTCTAACTTGGACTCCGTGTATTCTCTGTTGCGCTTGTTCTTTTCTGATTTTTCTGTTTCAGTTTTCGTTCCATTCTTTTGAACTTGATTTCTTGAGCCTCTTTTGTCTTTTCGTAAGCTCTTTTGATCACTGCCTCTCATTCTTCCAGAAATCTTATCCTTAACACAATCTTCAGCCTTTACTAGCATTAGGAATTGATTTTTTCCTCTTATTCTAGGCATCGGATTGGTTCTAACCCCTTTTGTTTTTTTCTTTGCTCTATAGTGTTTCTGGCGTTGTTTAGTTTGGTTCGGAAAATCATAAAATCGGACATCCGTTATAGTTTCTTCGTTTCCGCTTGAATTGTCCGTTGACTCGTTGTCTGCTTCATTTCCCACTCTGGATGATTGGGAATGTCGTGAAACACCTCTTCTTCATCTTCCTTTTCCAGTGTATCGTTCTTTTCAGTTTCTTTTTCGAGTACAGTTCTCAACATGAAATACGGAACCACGTCGTACCCGTCCTTGTCGCAAAATTGCGTTGTGGGACCATCCGGAATTGCACAAACATCTAGGGTTGCTAGAATGTGTGTCCATTCTAATGGTTCAAACGTGTCCTCTGGAAAGGGTTCTCCTACATAAGTTTCGTCTTCGATAGCCCTTTCTAAAACACATTCTTCTCGTTTCAGACTTCCACATTTCGAAGCTCCACACATCCATAACTCCTTGGGTTTACCTAACCAAGCTGGAAATTCGGATCCCGCCAAAGTAGCTGAATCAAACTCCTCTACCGGTGTTCGGTTCACATCTTTGTAGCTATGGTCTTTCAGGTTCACACGTGTAGTGGTTTCCATATTTCTCAGGTATATGTGATCGTAGCCCCAATCTTGGACCATTTTCAACTGTCTCATGAATGGTCTTCCCAATATGATATCATAGTTATTCTCCTTGCCAAAATCGACAATAGCAAAAGTATGTTCGTATTCAATGCCGCAAGAAGTCACTACGACTTTCTCTAATAACCCCATAGGTTTCTCCATGTGTCCATCTGCTAATTGGAGTTTCAACCTAGTCTTCCTTATTGCTGGTTTCCCCCATTTTTTCCAGATTTCTTTTGTAGCAATGGCTACCCCAGCTCCGCTGTCTAGTATTGCCATCGTCTTCACTCCTTGGAATTCAACTGGTAAGGTTGTATTCCCCTCTTCACCTTCGCAATACTCTCCGACCTTGTTTAAGGGTACAGGCTTAGCGTTCTTTTGTGGCTTGCTCAGCTCCTCTATGCTCTCTTGCAATCTCGATGTTGGATCTTTTATCCCGAATTTCTCCAAGCATTTTCCTACAGTGGTCCACATATGTGGTCTTAGCCTCAAAAGCTCAGCTAGAGTGATAGTGCATGTCACTGGTGTTGACAAAATCTCTATCAATCCTTGCGAGTCCATGACTTTTTCTGATGAGATTTTTCGTGAGGGAAGTGCTCTAATCTCGGATTTTGCTTCATACTCTCCTAAGTATGAAGGTAAGGTTTTCAGTGAATGAGGTTTGCTCTCCATTGTTCTAACAGAGCCCCCATCTCCCCAGTAAGATTGCAGATCCAAGTCCACTTGAGATCCTGCCTCAAATTCCACTATGGGAGGATTCCTGATGTCCTTTTCCCAATTTGTCTGATTAGCTTGGCAACTTAGCTCGTTTGCAAAGTTTGCCTCTCTCACTTGTTTCCAAAATTCATTGTAATCCTCATCTCTTCCGTAAGACCTCTGTATGACTGGATGAAAACTCTCTATCTCCTGATCGGTTGTGTTCAATACTATGCGGTCATCCTTTTGTGTATTTTCAGGCTTTTGTGCACTGGGAGTCTTTTCAGCTACCCGTGAAACGATAGTCTCTTGCTGAATTGGGTTTTCCTTTCCACAATTCATTGTTTCTTTTGGTGGTTCTAATAAGGCTTGTGCAGTCTCGATCATTCTCTGGCACATTTCAAGTCTCTGCTTTTCCAATTCCGCGTTTGGGTATGTCATCCACCTCTGTTCTTGTGTTTGGTTGTTCTTTAACCTAGCTTCGTAAGCTCTCATCAGTGCGTCCAATGGTTCGTGTACTTTGTCGACTAGCACTGATCCCCCTGAGCTTAAGCTCGTTGTTTCTTTGATACTCTTTTGTTTCGTTCTTTCCGGGCTCATCTCTCGTTTCCCGTTTTGACTCTCAAGTTTTTCTAATCTATCTTTAGTTTGCTTTAGTTCCTCAGCTAGAATAGCGTCTTCACGTTCTTTTCTCAACTTCATGCGTGCTTTTCTAGCTTTCCATGTGTTTCTTTGACTCCGCGGTCCTTGACTAACCACTTCAGTCGCTAACTTTCCATTCTCAGGTTCTCTAGTGGTTTTCTTAGCTTGAGCTCTAGTAACAACTTGCGTTGGTATCAGAGTTTCATTTTCAGACCCACTGCTGGTAGGAATAGTTTCTAACATATTCAATGTCGTCTTTTGCACTTTGTTTGGATTCTTTGAACAATCCTCAATGAAGTGAGTAACCCCACACTCAGTGCAATAAGCGTTTATTCTAATGATTTCCGTATGTGGGCAAACATTCATCAGATGGTCACCTCCACACTTGTAACAGGGTCCTAGTGCTGGTCTTGGTCCCATTTGATTCGTCCTTTGTGGATAGGATGGTCTTTGTCCTGTTAACCCTCCATGAGCTATGAACATCAATGTTCTTGCGTCCAAATTGTATCTCTCTTCATCAGAAGCACTTGTAATTGTTGGTATTCCAACATTCCCAATCATGCCCCATGGTTCTGGTTGTTTGGGTTCTTCTGGTGGGTAATACATAGTTGGAGACATGTGTGCACCAGATTCTTCATAATAGGCTTGAACAGGCACTAAGGCTTGTTCTTCTTGATTCTCTAAGGTTGGTGCATATCTAATGCCCACTGGTCTTGCTCCTGGTAAAGGTGGTTGTTGTCCCAATACCGGTTGCGGTCTTTCTATCCCCATAGGTCCTGGTACATTTCCCGTTGGGTATCGAGGTACTGGATGTACTTGAGGTGGTGCTAATTGAGCAGGAGGTGCATACTGACGCTCCCTTACATACCCTTTGTTGTAATAGCACTCCTCTGTTGGATGGTTTGTCCATTTTTGTTCAATAGCACACCATTTCAGTGTTTTTGGCAATGGTTTTTGGTATGGTGCCATCCTTTTAGAGCATCTTCTATCATTTGCTCTACATTTGGCATGGTTGTTGTTTGAACATTCTTTTTAGTGGTAGTCTCGCTCGCTACGGAGGAGGAGCTACTGGATGCAAAATCTGTATCCGCTGACACCTCTCCATAAACCGTACAGTTATCCACTAAGTACAATGCCTCTCTCGTTACTTGTTCGAAACTTGTACAAGCTTTCAAGTGCAAGTCCTTCTTGAGAGTGTCGTTCCTCAGTCCCTCAATAAAGAGAACAGATAGTCTGTCATCTTGTGGTCGTTCACGTACTGGACATCTCTCAATGTATTGTTTGAAGCGAAGTGAAGCTTCCTTCACTTTTTCGTGTTCTCTCTGTTTAAAAGCATATATTTGTGAGACCGTATTGTGCTTAATCCCTCGTTTTGAGAATTCCTCAGCAAACTCTCTTAGCAAATGGTCAATGTCATGGAATCCCCCTATGTTCATTGGTTGAAACCATGTCAATGCAGTACCTTCTAGAGTAAGACCAAATCCCTCGTATTGTGTATGGAAATCTGTTATCTGCTCAGCTCTTAAGACTTGCTTAAAGAGTGACACATGTGCATACGGATCTCCTGAACCACCATACTTCTTTGGCATACACTTGGCTACTTGAGATGGTCTCATACGTCTATGATCTGCTACCAATCTCATTGCTCCTGTGTCTCGGCTAAAGCTTTCTCTAGCATCATGGACTTCATGGGTTACCCTTGTCGGTTCCTCTGCCCTGAATCTACTACTGGGAGGTAATGTGATGGTTCCGCTTCAAACCTTGGACCTGGAGTGGTATAGGTGGGGATTGGAACTGCACTACCTCGATTCGTCTCCATTGACTCTCTGGAATGTAATGATCCCATTGGTCCGAGCTTCGAGTCCCAAGGTTGACTGAAAGAGTCAGCAACCTGAGTTCTTTGTCCTCCTGTTGTCATTGAGTTTTGCACTCCAGTTGTTGGTGCTGGTCTATGTGAGCTAGAAGTAACATAATACTGATGTAGTGGTCCCCCAAAGTATGTATATCCTTCTAATTCTTTCTTGCCCATTGTTGAGTATTGCCTGCCATACTTATCGTAAGTGGCAATTTTCACTTCCGATCCCTCTGTGTAGGTAAAGACATAGAGTCTTTTTTTGTCTGTCAACTCTCCGGTGTAGGGTTCTTCACATCTATAATAGAGATCTTGCTCCCCATTATTATATTTGTATAGCCCCACATAGATGTTATCAGTGTTGATCCTTGTAGTTTCATTCTCTCTTCTTAACCTCGCATTAGGGAAGTTCATTATTGGTGCTTTCTCCTCGAGTTCTTCATCTATTTTGGCTTTGGTGCCCATCAATCCCCACTTGTCCACAATGTTAGGGTTTAGGACTACCAAGTACATGGTACCCTCGTCATCTAGATATCTATCTCTGCTATAGCTCACAGGCACTAAGTCCTTGAACTCACTAGGTTTATCTTCTATCTTTACACAATAGCGGTCCATTCCATCTTTGTAGATCTTGGCACCTTGCTCATTGTCGTAGTGGTATTTTATGAACAATAGCTTCATGGTGGCGGAAGGGTTTGATGATCCTGCTGCCATATTTTCTATGTTGTTCCTGTTCGAGTGTTCGGTGAAAATCTCGTAAGACTCTCCGAAGAAGTATCAGAAACACTTCCTTCAAAGATCGGCTCTAATGGTTGCACCCAACTTTGGTTTACACTTCCGTCGGTTGATATGACACTTGCTGGTTCCCCTTGTTTTGGTTGATTATTCCGGAGATTCCTGCCCGATCTCAAATTCATCAATTCCCCTAAAGGGCTGTAACTTTTCCGTCTCGGCAATTTGTTTTCCCCAAGTTTTTGTGGTCAGAATTGATCCAAACTGACTGATACTTGGTCAATTGTTTAATCTTGTCAGTTGCACAACTTCTGTTTCATCAAGTGAGAATTTTGTCGCAGTTATGCTGAAAAAGACATTATACACGTATGATGTCTTTTTTCACAGATTTTGACTATTTTGGTTATGCTCACTCTCAATGGCCCCTTTATGCTCTGTTCACTCACAAAATTCAGTTTGAACTCTGTTTGAGCAAGTTATGGCTAGTTCAGGCTTTTCTTGGCAATTTTCTGCTTTTGACTTGTTTTTGGGTCAATTGTTATCCAAATGGGATGAAACTTGAAATATAACCTCTAGACAGCTATTACAATGGATCTGTGTTAGCAAAGTATCAGAATATGTCCAAAATTAGGTCAAAGACATCATACGCGTATGATGTCTTTTTCATCAATTTGGGTCCAAACTTTATATTTATGCTTCCTACAGTGCCTGTAACAATCTTGTCAGGTCAGATATAAAAAATAAGCAGTGGATGTGCCAAAAGACATTATACGCGTATGATGTCTTTTGTCCCAGATTTTGACTATTGTTGGTTTTAAGCCTTCTCCAATGTTTATAATTGAGTTTCAAGTGTTTTTGTCAGGTTTGAATGTAAAAACAAGATTTGAATCCAAAATTTCCTATTCTTTGCGTTTCTTGGACTCCGACTTGTCTTTTTGGGTTTCTTTGAGTGTTAATGCTCTTGTTTTAAGTTGATCTTAGGGTAAAACCCCCCTTCTAAACACTCTGGCAATGTCAAATTTTCAATTTTAGTCTCTGTTTAGGTCCTAAGACATCATACGCGTATGATGTCTAAAGTTGCAGATTTCCAGTTTTTCAGCACAGAACTCTTCCAATAGCTCTTTTAAGTGCTCAGCAACAATCAGTTACACAGAAAATTTTTCTGAACTTTGTTTATTGCATATTTCACTACCAAAGCGACTTTTTCAGTGATCTAACATGCAATCAAACACATCAAGCAAATAGAACACCAATCGATAGCTCTAGATCAGGATCAAATCAGGCCCTACCTATGCTACTTCTAATCATAAAATGGATTTTTTTGCAATTGAAAATATAAAGAGATTTACTACCACACAAGGAGTAGCAAATGCTTTTTATGTCAACAACCACTTAAACACCATCAAAAACAATCTAATCTAAGCTAAACTAAAAATACTGTCAACACGGAAGACCCAGGAATACCCCACTTCCTAGTATCTCTCGAGACCTTCGGAGTCCACCACTCCTAGATCTTTTCTAACTAAAGTATACAAAGTAGTTTATACGACTCACCTCGTAGGATTAGTCTAAGATCACCTACTTAGGGCTCTCGTCCCCGGCAGCGGCGCCAAATGTTAAGGCGGTTACGCCGCTAGCGGAAGCTAAATAGCGAGAACTCAACCAACAACATAATTTGTCAGACGAGGACGAAGCTTGACCCGCAGGCGCATGGAAACAACTAGGTGGGTGTCAAATCACCTACTCGACCTTCTAATGACATTCACTACTAAGGAAATCAAATCTAAGTTCCAAAATACGCAAGTGATTGAAACCCTTACTACGAACGAATGCTATACGAAACAGGATCTAGAATCATCGAATCGATCTCAAACTCAAGGGGAAGTCTATGCACTAGGTAAGAACAACACCCTAAAGAATTGAACTGCAAAATCAACCTATAACCACTCCGTGCGGTAAACGCGTATGAAGACAGGCCGGAAAATACAGGTGACCGAAACTTGACCCCGATGGTACTAATGTGTAGCTCTACTCGTTGTGGTTCTATAGATATGCTGCACGCTCTATTCCGACACACGAGTTGGAAGAAAACTCACACCGAAGCTCGTAGGAACTTACCACACATAGAAGCCGATAGCGCGCACTCTTGGTATCTGTGCGTAGCTCTCACCGTTGCTAGCACAATCCACATCGGGTGCTACTAGCATAGATGAGCAACAACAGAAAGTCTGCGATGTCCTCCATAGGATTGTCGAGTTAGAAAGACAGAACACAGGGATCAACATGCCTTCAACATGCCTAATGAGATTCTTGGATATGGGAAAGGCCAACCAACCAACCCTGTCACAAATGGATACTCCCTCAGTGAGCCCCATTGATCCTCCATATGCTGTTTCACCAGGAGCCTCAGTACAATCTGGGCCCACAAGTGGCAGCTTTACCTTCCCAGATCTAGATCATCTTTCTCTTAATGACACTACGGCTACCATGCATATCCCAATGGTGAGCATGACAAGAAGTACACCATGGAGTTCATTTGTTAACACTGCGCCGATGCCTAGTAGCACAGTGCCCCCAACTATACCTACATGTATGTATCAATCATGTGCACCTGTCGTACCTCAGCCTCATGTAGCTCCTACACCTCCGATTATTCCAAGAGCTTACAATCCACAATGGAATTATCCAAGCTCTTATAAAAGTGGATCCATGCCATTTAATAATAACATGCCATATCAGGCACCCCCTATGCCTAGGGCTACGCCTGTAAACTTTGGACCACCGTCTAGTACACCACCATACGAAATATGGGACCTGTTAAGGCGGTTACACCGCTAGCAGAAGCTAAATAGCGAGAACTCAACCAACAACAGAATTTGTCAGACGAGGACGAAGCTTGACCCGCAGGCGCATGGAAACAACTAGGTGGGTGTCAAATCACCTACTGGACCTTCTAATGACATTCACTACTAAGGAAATCAAATCTAAGTTCCAAAATACGCAAGTGACTGAAACCCTTACTACGAACGAATGCTATACGAAACAGGATCTAGAATCATCGAATCGATCTCAAACTCAAGGGGAAGTCTATGCACTAGGTAAGAACAACACCCTAAAGACTTGAACTGCAAAATCAACCTATAACCACTCCGTGCGGTAAACGCGTATGAAGACAGGCCGGAAAATACAGGTGACCGAAACTTGACCCCGATGGTACTAATGTGTAGCTCTACTCGTTGTGGTTCTATAGATATGCTGCACGCTCTATTCCGACACACGAGTTGGAAGAAAACTCACACCGAAGCTCGTAGGAACTTACCACACGTAGAAGCCGATAGCGCGCACTCTTGGTATCTGTGCGTAGCTCTCACCGTTGCTAACACAATGGCGGTGTCGCTTCTCCAATGGCGGCCCCGTAGCTCGCGTAGCAAGAAGATAAGACTCTCTCTCTCTCTCTCTCTCTCTCTCTCAGACACAGTCACGGCGCTCAAAAAACTCACTTTGATTAATTGACCCCTTAGGTTACAAAACTTTGGCTTATATACCTCAGCCTTGGAGGTGAGAACATCTCTAATTATTTACATCAACAGGTGAAATTACTTCGGGATTACAAGCTGGAAACTCAATTGAGTCCCGTTACTTAATGAATGGCTCAAATCAAAATTAATGTCGGAAAGACATTTATTACAATCAATGGTTACAAAATGATGGGTGTGAGCAAAAATGTGGGTGTGATCCTCTGCTGGCTCAACAGGACCCAAGAGCCGCGCGTATTCCAAGGCCAAGGCCAACTCCCATCTCACATGTGGTTCCAGGAGCACATACACCCATTATACCTGCTCAAATAGGAGATTTGGTAGCATTTGCTCAAACTATCGATCGCTCTATTGCGGAAAACATGCGTAGTGCACCTGATAGAGAGCCTAGGAGCAAGGTAGTTTAAGTAACTAAGCTCACACAGAAATTCAGTGGAGACGGAGATGGTAGAAAGCATATGGAAGTCTTTGAACATGTGTGCGATTCCTTGGAAGAGCACAATGAGCTACATAAGTGTAAGGCTTTGAGTTTGACCCTAAGCGGAAAGGCTGGAGATTGGTATAGAACCTTAAGAGTAGAAGAGAAAATGATCTACTCTACTCTTAGGAGACTGTTCTTAAAAGAATACATACGAGAGGGAGTACTTTGGGGTGTAGCCTCTTAGCTCCAGAAAGCCCAACGAGAAGAAGGTGAATCCGCGAGAGACTTCATTAGTCGCCTAAAGAATTTGAATTCTCGATGCAATCCAAATGAGAGATTCAATAAGAACCAATTGCTCGATAGATTCATTAGGGGACTACGACATGAAAGTATCTATAATGGCCTAGTCATTAGAGGTATCACTACTTGGGAAGCAGTCACCATGAATGCAATCCAATTGGAGGATACTTTAATGATTGCAGGAGAAAGAGTGTCTGCCGAGCCGAAGTCAAGTAGCTCGCAAGCATCAGGGCATGAGCCAATGAAGATAAAGCCAATCGTGAAAGAGAAAACAATATCTGAGATGAATTTGGCAGATCTCACCAAGGCCATCCAAGAAAGCCTTAGGGATAATCGTGCTCCACAAAACACTCATATGTATCCAAGAAGGGAGCAACAATGGTGCTCAATTTTCTTGGGTCCACATACTACGAGTTAATGCCCTACTTTCAGAGTAAAGTTTAACGGGACTTGTAACGCGTGTGGTAGGTATGGCCATCAAGCAAAGGATTGCCTAATGCTTAAACGCATCATGGAAAATAGACCGCCTATAGCTTGGGCAGACTCACCTGGAGTTCGTGCATTGATGCCTACCCCACCCATGGAGCAACAGTTGCCATTACAGCACATGGTCCCTAGAACCCAAAATGTGGTCCAAACCACACCGTTGCCACCTCCAGTGCTAGGACCGCAACCCCCTCATCCAAGAGTTACACCTATGAACCAAATAGGTTGCGAGTCATCTAGTACTTATGTAGATTGCGAAGAGGACATAGACTCTAATATCACCTATGGAGTCGACATGCTTGAGGAGTGTCCCATGTACTATATGGAAGACCATTGGGGACAAATCAAACCGGTATATCAAGCTACTGCGCTAGCAGCAAGAGGCCAAAACATTAATAGTTATACCAAGAGAACACCTCTTCAGTGCTACAAATGTGGTGGACCACATCGAGTAGCTGAGTGCCCCATTAGAATGCAAAAGAATGCCGCACTAATGCAAACAAGTCAAGGGAGTGCATTGGCAATGCCAATACTCACTTGTAATCGTTGTGGCATAGATCATTTGATCGCACAGTGTCCTAACAATCCAAACGCACCGAAAATCACACCATTGAACATAATAGAGATTGTTGATGGGACACCACCAACTATAAACATAGCACCAATGAATGCACTCACACAGTTGATGCTCCAAAAGCAAAATTACATCCTCAAAGAGAGAGATGCTGCATCCATTGGCCGAGCGAGAAAGAAGAAAACACGAAGAAAGAAATCCCTTAATGCTTCTAGCTCAAAACCTAGTTCAAAGACTAACATAGGGACAGGAGAGGATCCCGTGTATATGAATGACCCTGAGGATGACTCAGATTCGATAGAGACCACAGAGACCAAAACTGTTACTACAAAGGAAAAAGCCAGTGAGGAGGATCACGAGAGGGAATTACGACGAACACCAAAAGAGTATTCAAGGTTAAACCACCCAGTTGCGAACCCCCAAGATAAGCCACGAGAGACGAAAAATGAGGATTGCAAGAGAAAGATTGGAACCTATCCAAACCCAATAGTGGAAATTGAACGAGTCCAACAACTGAGGGGTTTGGTGGAAGAAACTCAACGAACATTAGAACCTGAACCCAAACATATCCAGATGTCGGACACAGTGTTTCCCACACAAGTTCAACCTCACAAGAACTACAGGCCATTAGCTATACCCAGTATCATTCGGGAAGAGAGTGAGGGTAGGACATCTGAAAGTGGACACACACCTTTCCTACTAGGGAGAATTTTTGGTGAGAGAATGCCCGACCCCCTTGAGGAAGTAGAGATTCCATCTTCACCATTCTCTTGTCAGGGTCCTATGTCCCACAAGATGCCATTAAATGTTGCCAAATTGATGGATTTCATGTCTTCAGAAGTTAGAACCACCATCATGTCCAAACTATATAAAGACCCTGAGCTAGTCTCAGCTCTTCGAGCCTTCCTCAATGGAGAATTACAGGCTGGATTACCACAATTTGCACATATGAACAAACCGGACTCGGTAATGAATGATGAGGAACATTTAGCACCACCATCTGACCTAGCGGGACATGAATCTGTAATTGAAGTACCCGTTAACAAGTTGGGGCAATACTTTGAAGGTGATGAATCTAATGCTACTCTGCCAATCACTACTAAAGGATTAACTGTAAAGGGAGTCCTTGATGGTGGTGCGGGAGTCAGCATGGTGACAAAGAGTTGTTGGGAGTCTATGGGGCGACCTCACCTTGAAGCCACAAGCGTAGTGGTAAAAATGGCTAATGGATCTATTGTTACGCCTATTGGAATGCTTAAGGATCTCAGGATCAAGGTCTTGGGACACAAGGTAAGGCAGACTTTCATTGTTATGGATTTTTCCAAGCATCCTATGTCATTTGAGATGATCTTAGGGCGTCCATTCATGAGGGAAGCAAAAATGGTGCATGACTGGTCCAAAAACCACGTCTACTTATAGTTCCAAGACTCTGTCATTCGAGTTGATCTTTTAAGTGGTCGAACGCATCCTCTAGGAAATAAATTCATCATTGATAATCGATCAGACACAACAATTCACTCAGCTCCATTACAGTAGTGTTACACGTGTAACGAAGACACGGATATTGGGGAGAACTCTCCTTATATGGATATCCTACCCGGAATGGCTGAGTCAGACAATGTCGATTGGGTACACCTAGCGGCAACTATAGATACATGGGGAGCTAGAGGAACAACCTGGGTAACACCAGGTGGGGAAGAGATACCACACATTGCACCAGTAAACATGTTCGGTGTAGCGCATGTAACATCCGATGATAAGAAAGAGGCACACCTACCTGAGAGTGAAACCGATGATTCCTTAAAGGCTTCAGGCCAATACACATCAGAAACGGAATCTCAGGGAGAAATGGATTCAGAACCAGAGGAAACATCGAGTGAGCCAAGTATAGAAACTGAACACTCAAGGTCTAGTACGACCATCTATGGTAATTTATATGATAGTGAAGAAGATACAAGCGAAGACCTATCAAGCGAGTCGAGTTCAAACATTTACCAAAATCAAAACCTTAACAAGAAACAAAGGTCATATAAGAGAAGACGATATCGAGCAAATGTGAGAGCTAGGATAAACAAGGAAAGATCTACTGCAAAATGGCTTAGCTATCTAGGGGCATATGATGCTCATCGAAAGCTAGTAGACAATTGGGGTGAACATCTCCAGAGTGTCATGTGGTGCAGCCCGCGACCCATTGACCTCGCTCAATTGGAGGTTACAGAGCCGAAATTGAGTCGAACTATAAGAAGACGTCAAAACCGAGAGTTAGCACAACAACAAAAGGAGGCAGAACTAAAAGAAAGGTCTCCGTCAGGACAAGAGCCTGCTGACTTACATACGGCTCCTGAACATTTTAAATCTTATACCACGGGGGAGCAAAAGGTTGTGTATGCCAAAGCCCAACGAATACCTACCAATGGAAGCAGTGGAGTCTATGATGGTCCAGCGGTAGTTAAAGAGATAGAATTAGCAGAACCAGGTGAGGAGTCTAAACCAGTCTTTATTGCTCAAGACCTTACCGAAACTGAAGAGGCTGTACTTAAGGAGCTCCTCAAGGAATACAAAGATATCTTTGCTTGGACATATCATGACATGAAGGGCGTTCCACCTTCTGTGGTACAACATACAATTCCCATGATCAACACTGCTAAACCCGTCTAGCAATGACCCTATCCAATGAATCCTAAGTACGCCAAAATTGTACAAGAGGAGATTGAAAAACTTATCCAATGTGGATTCATATACCCTATTGAGCACTCAGAATGGGTTTCTCCAATAGTCATTGTGCCAAAAAAGAATGGGAAACTAAGAGTGTGCGTGGACCTCAAGAAAGTTAATGCATCCACTAGGAGAGATCATTATCCCTTGCCATATTCAGAACATGTGCTTGAAAGAGTTGCGGGCAAGGAAGCTTATAGCTTTTTAGATGGGTACTCTGACTACAATCAAATCACAATTGCATTAGAGGACCAAGCTAAAACTGCTTTTATCACAGAGTTTGGAGTGTTTGCATTTCGTGTTATGGCTTTTGGCTTAACGAATGCCCCTGCTACATTCCAACGATTAATAAACACTACGTTTAAAGAATTTCTAAGGGAGTTTTGTGAAGCTTTCCTAGACGGCCTTTGTGTTTATTCTTCTTGGGAGAAGCATTTGTTATATCTACGAAAAATATTTGAAAGGTGCAGATTTTATCGCATCTCATTGAACCCTTTCAAATGCCAATTTTGGGTTAAGCATGGAGTCATTCTAGGGCATATAGTGTCCAAGAACGGGATATCCATAGATGAGAGTAAGATTAAAGCCATTGCCGATTTGCCACCACCTACGAACTATAAAGGAGTTCAAAGATTTATGGGCCATGTTGGTTATTATCAAAGATTTATTTTAAACTTTGCCGAGATAACGCATCCATTGTACAAGCTTCTTATCGAGTTTCATTGGACGGAAGAATGTCATCAATCTTATGAGTTATTAAAGAAGGACCTAACAAGTGCTCCAATCCTGCGAACACCTGATTGGAATGTACCTTTTCATGTGCATATTGATGCATCAAATTTTGCTATTGGGTGTGTTCTAACTCAACCAGGAGAACATAAATTGGACTACCCTATTAGCTTTGCAAGTCGCCAATTAAATGATGCCGAGATGAACTACACCACTACAGAGCGCGAAGGTCTAGCTATGATTTACGCAGTAAAGAAATTTTGCTATTACCTTCATGCTACCAAGTTTGTGTTTTATGTTCATCATCAAGCATTGCTATATTTGGTAAACAATACGTGTTCCACAAGTCGAATTACATGATGGTTGTTAATTCTTCTTGAGTTTGACTTCACCGTTGTTGTGAGGCCTGGGAGGAAACATGTCATGGCGGATCATTTATCTCGTATCCCTAATGGCGAAGCTCCTACGGGGGTTGATGATGAATTCCCTGATACTCCTTTGTTCATTGTTGAGACAATGCCTGAATGGAGTGAAAAGATTGTTAACTTCTTAGTTAATGGTTTTCCACCCAAAGAACTGCGAAAAGATACAGCTTGAAAATTAATCAAGGAATGCGAACCCTATTGCTTACTGGCTGGAACTCTCTATAAGAGAGGAAAAGATGATGTTCTTAGATGCTATACCCGCGAGGATGAGTATTTATATATTCTACAAGAGGCACACATGGGCGTAGCTGGTGGTCACTTTTCAGGAAACTTGACTGCCCGAAAGATCTTACAGTCAGGCTATTGGTGGCCCACTCTGTTTAAGGATGCATCACTTTTTGCAAAGGGATGTGATGAATGCCAACGCTTCAGCAAGCCACAAAGAAGGGATAGGATGCCTCTACATCCCATCAAGGTAACCCAACCATTTGAAAAATGGGGCTTAGACTTTGTAGGACCAATTAGTCCGGCTGCACGTAACACGCAATCACGATATATCATTGTCGCTATCGACTATGTAACCAAATGGGCTGAAGCAAAAGCAACACAGAAGGCGGATGCAAAAACAACAGCTAAGTTCCTCTTTGAGAACATTATCACACGTTTTGGATGCCCCTTTGAACTTGTGAGTGACAATGGAACTCATTTTATAAATGAAGTAATAAAAGAACTCACATCAAACTTCATGATATCACACCACAAGTCTACACCCTATTATCCCCAAGCAAATGGCCAAGCTGAGAGTACCAACAAAACTCTCATCTCCATTTTGACAAAGATAGTCGAGGCTCATCGCACTGATTGGGACCTAAAGCTTACATCAGCTTTATGGGCTTATCGTACTGCGTGTAAAGTTGTTATTAATTGCACACCGTTTAAGATGGTGTATGGCCAAGAAGCAGTTATGCCATGGGAGTTTGTCATTCCTAGTCTTCGAGTAGCTTCTCAAGAAGGTTGGGATGGTAACCCCTTAGTGGAGCGATTATATATCCTGGAAAGGCTAGATGAAGAGAGGCAATTAGCTGTGCGAAATGCTCTAGTGGGGAAGGATAGGAGAAAAAGTGGTTTGATAGCCATTTAAAGGATAAAGACATCAAGGTTGGTGATAAAGTTCTTATGTACGGGGTACGTAATGAAAAGAAGAAATTGAAATACGCTGGTAAGGGACCATATCGAGTGTGTGAAATTACCCCGCAAGGTACCATTCGTGTGGAGACTCTAGATGGAGTTGAAACCATTGGATTTCTTAATGGGAGTAAATTCAAAAGATATTATGATCCTCTAAGCCAGGAAGAGTTGCAAGCCATCCATCAAAAGAAGGCTGCCAAGGAACAAGCAGAGCTTAAAAAAATCCAAGCAACAGTTGAGGCTCGAGAACGACAACAACGTTTTAGATGCCAACAAGAGGCTAATCTGGGAATCACGCAAGCATTTTTTGAGGACAAAGATGACGACTCATTAGAATCTGAGCCACCCCTACGATACCCAATTGAGCTAAATAGCCCCTATGGGAAAGTACTATACAATGCCTTATTAGATACGAGAGCTAAACACAATTTGTTATCCTATGGAGTTTGGTGTCAATTAGGGAAACCGACCCTATCCCTGAGTACGATGCAAGTCAAGGGCATTAATAAAAAGAAAACTGCTATTCTTGGATTCCTTCAGACCCTTGTTGTCTATGACAATGGAAGCATAGTGCAGAGGTTTCTAGTCATGCCCGCAGGAGCTATGGAAGGCAATGTAAACCTGGGACGCACGTGGATGTTGGCAACCAAATGCACTATTGATTGGGATACTGGTAGTGTCACGACGCGACCACCGACTCTTACCCCTATCATTCAAGCAAAGTCACCTACGTTGCAAACTCTAGCAAAGTTGAAGGATAGCCAACATTCACAAGCCAAGGTGGTTAACTCGTCTTTGCCGGCTACCCATGAATCTAGCACTTCAACACTTGTAGTTGCAGCAAGCAGTAATATTGCAAGTACTCAACCTGCACGACCTAAGAGTACATATCAATGGGTCCCTAAGGCCTTACTTCCAACTACCTCAACCCTCCCATCCATTCCAAGAAAAAATTTCCCGGGAAAACCAAGAGCGCGCCCTAGGAGAGTCAAGACCAAATCACGATGGATTCCAAAACAACTATTAGAAGCCCAAGGCTACTATGATGGAAATGAGAAAATTTGGGTACCTAAACGTAAAATTTGTCCTTCCCTATTGACAACAAACCCATATGAGTCAAACAGTGTAACGCTAAAGCCAATGGCAGACCATGGGAAGGGAAAGATCACAGAATGCTACACACCTAGTCCAGAGCTAGTTTGGGCTCCAAGGCAAAATCAATTTATTCCACCTAGCTCAGGAATGGGGGAGTTCCATGAAGCTTCTAGCTCCTCATGTAATACATCCATAGAGGTAAAAGCTTCTACACAGCCTCCATCTATAGTAGTGGACCTCCATGAAGCTACAAAAGAATCCACACCTCCCAGTGTTCAAGAATCACCTGATGAACCACTTCAAGTTCGATCCTGGGAGAGTACCTTACCACCCTTGCAACTTGACAAGGCACCTAGGGTAATAGAAAACTACTGGCAAAAATACTCACCTATTACCAACTAGAACAATTGGTTTCAAAGGGTGACAACATCATTAGGAGCGCACAGTGACACATGGCAAGAGAGAGTTCTTGAACATATAATGGTTGCCAATGCAAATGATTCAATTTTGGATTATGGAGTTTTTGATGACGTTCCTCTTGAGATAAACGAGGGTGTAAATGAGTTGAGCACATGTGACAAAGATGACGTGATAGTCCCAGAATGTGAGGAACGCCATGTGTTTGAGATAGTTAATGAAGAGGAGAAAGTTCAGAGCAAGAGGCAATATCTTAGGGACTATGGCTTGAGTGGCAAGGCTAAGAGTAGGTTTCTACATTGTGACACCCCTAGTCCCCCAATCAATAGTGCATTTGGTGGCTATCATCCACGCGCATCCTAGGTTTATATTACCCTCCATAGTTCCAACAGGCATGAAAAACAATTCTTGAGCTACAACGCCATTTTCATAACTGACATAAGTGTGCCAAATTCCAAAAACTATGATTTTTTTTCTTGTTGACACCCTTGAATTGGATAATAATCTCTTATAGAGATGGCTTTCCTAACTGACACCACATCCCATATGATAGAAGATTATACTTAACACCCGTGTCCAGTAAGGCATTATATAGCACTTTTTCATAGCCGCTATTTAGCTCAATAGGGTACCGTAGATGTGTTTAAGAGTCCAACCAATCATCCTTTGTTTCAACGTGAAATGCATGTGTAACTCCCATGTTGGCCTTTTGTTGGCGTCTTATATGTTGTTGTCTCTCCTTAGCCTCAGCTTGAGCTTGTATCTTCTTCAACTCGGCTTGTGCCTTGGATACCAGTTTTTGATGGATAGCACGTAGTTCCCTCTTGGCTTAAAGGATCATAACATCTTTTAAATTTACTCCCATTGAGAAATCCAATGGTTTCTACTTCATCAAGAGTTTTGACCCGAATGGTACCTTGTGGGGTGATTTCGCATACCCTATATGGTCCTTTTCCCGCATAATTCAACTTTTTTCTTGTTACGCACTCCATACTTAAGGAATTAATCACCAACATTAATATCTTTGTCCTTTAGATGACGATCAAACCATTTGTTCCTCCTATCTTTCTCCACAAGTGCATTTTGCACAACCCATTGTCTTTCTTCATCTAACCTCTCAAGGATATATACACGCTCAGCTAAAGGGTTACCGTCTCCACCTTTTTGTGAAGCTATGCATAGACTAGGAATTACAAATTCCCATGGCGTAACTACTTATTGTCCATATACCATTTTGAATGGTGTACAATTAATAGCCACTTTGTAAGAAGTACAATAAGCCCATAGAGCTGAAGTCAGCTTCAGATCCAAATCTATGCAATGAGCTTCCACCGTTTTCGTCAAGATAGAAATTAATATCTTGCTGGTGCTCTCAGCTTGGCCATTTGCTTGTGGATAATAAGGTGTGGACTTATGGTGAGCTATCATGAAGTTGGTACAAAATGAGTACCATTGTCACTAACAATCTCAAAGGGACAACCAAATCTTGTAATAATGTTCTCAAAGAGAAACTTTCTAGTTGACCTTGCATCAGCCTTATGTGTCACCCTGGCTTCCGTCCACTTTGTCACATAGTCAGTGGCAACGATAATATATCGAGATTGAGTGCTAGGAGCTGCCGGACTAATTGGGCCTACAAAGTCAAAACCCCATTTTTCAAATGGTTGTCACTTTAACTGGATGTAAGGGCATCTTAACCTTTTGTTGTATGATCTTGTAACGTTGGCATTCATCACATCCTTTTGCAAAAAGTGATACATCCTTGAATAAGGTAGGCCACCAATAGCCTCATTGCAACACCTTTCTAGCAGTTAGTTCCCTTGAGAAATGTCCTCCGGCTATACCCATGTGGGCTTCTTGCAATATGTATAAATACTCATTTTCACGAGCACTTCTAAGAATATCATCCTTCCCTAGCTTGTAAAGAGTTCCTGCAATGAGAGAATAAGGTTCACATTCTTTTAACAGTTTTTGATCTATATTCTTACAAAGCTCTTTGGGTGGGAAACCATTAACTAGAAAGTTCACAATATTCTCACTCCATTCAGGCATGGTCACGACTAGAAATAAGGAAGTATCGGGCAATTCATCATCAACTCCAGTAGGGGTTTCACCATTGGGCATGTGAGAGAAATGATCCTCGGTGACATGTCTTTTACTAGGTCTCACCACAACGGTAAAATCAAACTCAAGGAGAATTAACAACCATCGTGTAATTCTTTCCGTGGAACAAGGTTTATTTACTAGATACAACAAGGCTGGATGATCCATATAGAAAACAAACTTGTTGGCAAGAAGGTAGTAGTAAAATTTGTTCACTACATAAATCATAGCTAAACCTTCCTGCTCTGTAGTGGTGTAGTTTCTCTCAGCATCATTGAATTGACGACTTGCAAAGCTAATGGGGTAGTCCAATTTATGTTCTCTTGGTTGAGCTAGAACACACCCAATAACAAAGTTTGATGCATCAATATGCACATGGAAAATTATATTCCAATCAGACACTCATAAAATGGGAGCGCTTGTCAAGGATTTTTTTAATGACTAATAAGCACGGTCACACTCCGCGGTCCAGTGGAACGCGATAAGAAGCTTGTACAAAGGACGAGCTATCTCGATAAAGTTTAAAATAAACCGCTAGTAATAACCAAAATGGTCCATGAAGCTTTGAACTCCTGTATGGTTTGTAGATGGTGGCAAATCAGCATTGGCTTTAATTTTTCTCTCATTTATGGAAATCCCATTTTTGGACACTATATGCCCTAAAATGGCTCCATGTTTAACCCAAAATTGGCATTTGAAAGGGTTTAAGGAGATGTGATACAATCTGCACTTCTCAAACAATTTTCATAAACATGATAGATGTTCTTTCCAAGAAGAATAAACACAAAGTTCATCTAAGAAATCTTTGCAAAGCTCTATCAAATATTCTCTAAAAGCAGTGTTTATTAATCTTTGGAAGGTAGCAAGAGCATTGGTTAAGCCAAAATCCATAACACAAAATGAGAACACTCTGAATTCGGTTATAAAAGCCGTTTTAGCTTGGTCCTCTAGTGAAATTGTGATTTGATTGTATCCAGAGTACCCATCTAAAAATCTATAAGCTTTGTTTCCTGCAACTCCCTCAAGCACATGTTTTGAATATGGCAAGGGGTAATGGTCCCTCCTAGTTGCGGCATTGACCTTCTTGAGATCCATGCACACTCTGAGTTTCCCATTATTTTTTGGCACAATCACTGTTGGAGACACCCATTTTGAGTGCTCAACAGGGTATATAAATCCACATTTGACAAGCTTTTCAATCTCTTCTTGAACAATCTTTGCATACTTAGGATTCATTGGGTAGGGTCATTGCTAAACTAGTTTAGCCATGCTATTCATGGGAATTGTGTGTTGCACCATGGAAGGTGGAACACCTTTCATATCATCATATGTCCAAGCAAATATATCCCTGAATTCCATGAGAAGTTCTTTAAGTACATACTCCTCAGTCTCTGTCAAATCTTGGGCATTGAAGACAGGTGTGGACTCCTCACCTGGATTTGCTAACTCTATTTACTTAACTATTGTTGGACCATCATAGAATCCATTGCTTCCATTGATCTGTTTTCATTGGGTGGGGTCTTGTTGTTCTGTGGACTATGATTTCACTTTCGATTCCTTTTGTTGTTGAGCTAGATCTTGATTTTGTCGTCTCCTTATTGCACGACTCAACTTTGGCTTCTTTGTAGCCTCTATTTGTGCAATGTCAATGGGTTGTGGAGTATACCACATAGCATTTTGAAGGTATTCACCCCTCTCACCCCAGTTATCTACCAATTTCCTATATAATTAAGCCATTCTGCGGTAGATTTCTTTTCATTTATTCTAGCACGCACATTTTCTTGATATCATTGCCTCTTATATCTCTTGCTTTTCTTGTCTAATTTTTTATTACAACTAATCTCTAGTGAGGAGTCACTAGATAAATCGGTACTTGTGTCTTCTGCTCCCTTGGATAGATTGCATCTAGGGTCCCACTGGGCCCTGAATGGTTTTGCTCCACATTGCACCAAGATTTAACTCAAATTCTTCATCCTTAGAGTCGATTTCAATTGATGGTTCTGACCCCTAATCGTGTGGGCTATAGTCTTGTGAGACACTGCTGGTTCCAATGTTAGCTAAGCCTTCACTTGGTGGGTCATCAAAAGCTATATGCATTGCTTCTATCATATTTAAAGGCACAAGTGTGGAATTTCATCCCCCTCAGGTGTTACCTAGTTCCTTCCCCTATTTCCCTAAGTGTCTACGATTGTTGCTAGGTGGACCCAGTCCACATTGTCAGACTCAGTCATCCCAGGTAGAACATCCATATTAGAAGAATCTTCCCCAGCATGTGTGTCCATTTTACATGTGTAACAATACTCCAATGGGACTGAGTGAATTATGGTGTTAGATCTATGATCAATTATAAATGTTTTTCCTAGAGGATGTGCTCGACCAATTACAAGATCCACTAGAATGACAGAATCTTGGAAATGCAAGTAGACATGGTTTCTAGACCAGTCATGCACCATTTTTTCTTCCCTCATGAAAGGACGTCATAAGACATCTCAAATGTCATAGTGTGCTTGGAGAAATCCATAACAATGAAGGTGTTTCTTATTTTGTGTCCAAAGACCTTGATCTTAAGATCTTCTAGCATCCCAATAGGTTTAACAATAGACCCATTCGCCATCTTTACTACTATGGTTGTGGTCCCAAGGTGACGTCTTTCCATAGTTTCCCAAGAATGTTTAGTCACAATGCTAACCCAGTGCCCCCCTCAAGGATCCCCTTCACAATTAATCCCTTGGTAGTGATTGGTATGGTTGCATTGGATTCATCACCCTCAAAGTACTTTCCCAACTTGTTAACAAGTATTTCTACAACAGAGTCCTCATCTAGGTTGGTTTGTGCATCTAAGTGTTCCTCCTCTATTAGCATCTCCCTAGCTCCATCCATCTATGAAAATTGTGGTAGCCCAAATTTCAGTTCTCCATTGAGGAAATCTCAAAGAGCTAAGAATATCTTGGGGTCTCCATATAGTTTGGACATGATGGTGGTTCTAACTTTTGAAGCCATGAAGTCCCTCAGTTTGGAAATATTTAACGGCACCTTTTGGGCTTTAGTCCCTTGATGTGGGGAAGATGGGATCTCCATTTCTTTGATAGGGTCAGGTAGTCCCTCTGTAAACATTCTTTTCAACAAGAAGTGAGTATACCCACTATCCCATGACTTTAAGTCAGTTTCTTCTTGGATGACACTATGTATGGCTAGGGGTCTATGGACTTTATGAGCTTGTTGTTGCGTAGGGAACATTATGTCTGTAATGTGGATCTGCCTAGGTGCTGGCTCTAGATCCCTTTGGGTATCTTCTACCAAACTCCTTAATTGCTTGACTCGCTCAATCTTCTCTGTAGGGTTTGGGTAAGCCCCTATATTCTTCTTGGGTCCTGGCCATTGTGGCTCATGATGATCTTCCTTATTGGTTTCTTTCCTAGTGATCATTTTGGGCTCCATTGTTTCATGTGAATCAAAATCTGCTTCAACATCATTCATATATACATGGTCGTCACCAGTCCCTATGTTGGTCTTTGAACTGGGGTCTAACTTCGCTAATTTTTTCAATCTCTTTCTTCGTAGATTGGGCAATCAATGCTGTGTCTCTTTCTTCAAGAATATAATTTTGTTTTTGGAGCATCGATTGTGTGAGTACATTTATTGGTACCACAGGTGTACTTTTAGATGGCTCCTCGAAAAACCTCAATAAAGTTTCATGGCATGATCTTCAGTGCATTTGGATTATTCAGACATTGTGCAATCAAATGATCTATCCCACATCAATTACACATGAGTATCAACATTTTAGATGTGCTCGTTGATTGGTTTGCATTGGTGTAGCATTATTTTTGTAGCCTAATAGGACACTTGACTACACGATGTGGACCTACACACTCATAGCATTGAAGAGGTATTTTGGCCTCTTGTAGCAAGAGCAGCTACTTGATAGAAAAGTTTGACTTGTCCCCAATAGTCCTCCATTTAGGATTGTGGAGTGCATCAATCCCAAGAGATGACTCACAACCCACTTGATTCACAGAAGCGATTCTCGGATGTGGTGGTTGTGATCCTAGCACTGGAGGTGGAAAGGGTGTTGTTTGAACAACATTTTGGGCCCTAAGGACCATGTGTTGTGATGTTTGTTCAAGAGGTGGGTCCAACATCAATGCAGGCAGTCGAGGTGTGTCCGTCAATGCTAAGGTTGGTCTATTGGTCATCGCAGCTTAAATACTATGCAATCCTTATCTTGATGACCATACCTCCCACAAGAATTGCGATTTCCATTGAATTTACTCTAAAAGTAGGGCATTCACTGGTACTATGCAGACCATAGAATATTGAGCACCATTGTTGCTCCCTTCTTGGATATATATGATTTTTTTGTGGAGTACGATTGTATCGAAGACTCTCTTGAGTGGCCTTGGTGAGATCTGCTAAAGTCATCTTAGATATCTTTGGCTCCTTAGCAATAGTCTTTAGGGTCATTGACTGATGCCCGATGCTTGCAAGCTAGTAGATTTAGGATCAATAGACACTCTTTCTCCTTGAATCATTAAATTATCCTCCAATTGGATTGCATTGGTGGTGATTGCTTCCTAAGTGGTGATACCTCTAATCACTAGGCCATTGTAGATATCCTCATGTCGTAATCCCCTAATGAATCTATCAAGAAATTGGTTATTATTGAAGCTCTCATCTGGATAACAATGAGAATTCAAATGCTTCAAGCGACTAATAAAGTCTCTCATCGACTCTCCTTCCTCTCGTTGGGCTTTCTGGAGCTGAGATGCTACACCCCAAAGAATTCCCTCTCATATATTCTTTCAAGAACAGTCTCCTAAGGGTAGGGTAAATCATTTTTTCTTCCACCCTTAGGGTTCTATACCAATCCCCAGCCTTCCCACTTAAGGTTAGGCTTAAAGAATTACTCTAATGCAAGTAATTGTGTTCTCCTAGGAAATCGCATATTTGTTCAAATACTTTGATATGATTTCTCACATCCCCATAACCACTAAATTTTTGTGTGAGCTTGGCTATTTGTACTGCCTTACTTATAGGCTCCCTATCAGGTGTGTTACGCATGTTCTCATCAATAGATCGACCGATAGCTTGAGCAAACATTGCCAAGTCACCTAAGTGAGCAGGCATCGTGGGTGAAGGCACTCTAGAGACTACATGTGGAGTAGGTATTGGCATTGGTCTTGGCGCATAGGAAGCCCTTGGGTTCCAAGTTTGATACGGTGTTGTTGGCATGTTGCGATCCAAAGTTCATATGTGTGGTCCTAGGCATAGTAGACGTCGGATGTGACATGCTAATGCTAGCTGGTACGGTCTCATTGAAATAAGAGCTTGGGTGTTGTGATTGTGGAGCATAGGTTGTTGAAACAATGGGAGTCGAGGACCATAGGTGTATACAATTGGTAAACACTTGTAGGTACTGTTGCATGCATTGAGCTACCATGTAGCGGTGCTTTACTAACAAATGAGGTCCATGGCGTGTTTCTTGGCATGCCCATCATTAGGGTAGGCATGGTAGCCATGGTGTCATCAAGGAAAAGATAAGATAGACTTGGAAAGGTAAAGCTATCACTTGTGGGCTCAGATTGCATTGAGACTCTTGGCAAAACAACATATTGAGGATCCATCGAACTTACCGAGGGAGTCTCCATTTGCAATAAGGTTGGCTGTTTAGCCTTCCCTATATCCAAGAATCTCATGAGACCCATTGAAGGGATGCAAATCCCCTTGTTCTGTCTCTCTATCTCAATAACCCTATGAATGACCTCACAAACTCTGTGTTGTTGATCCTCTATGTAACATTTAATGGCCTAATAACTTGTGTGTAGCGGAAAATAACATGAACATAGAGAGAGAGTCTTCTTGCTTCACACATAAGATTGTGTGAGTGTGTGTGTGATAATGCCTTGCCAAAATCAGCCACCTCTCTCTCTTTGTTGACCCCTCTTGCAAAAATACTCATGCTGACACCACATTGGACCCTCCAAAGCTTAGCCAATGAAAATTGAGAAGCATAAGTGATAGCCTTGTGACTTGTGTGCCCCTTTCCCCTTTTGTGAGAGCTTTAGGTAATTAAATAATGCAACTAAACTCTCATTGAACCCCTTTGTCTTCTGGCCAATAGGAATCAGGCAAGCCATTGGGCTACTGAATGCTCATTGGACCCCTTGGGAGACTATCCAATAGTCTTCTAGAGAGCTTAATTCTTATTGGTTTTTTTATTTTAAGTGTTTTTAAATGAATTAAACTAGATTTACTCTAGCCTAATTCTCATTGGTCCACCTCTATGGCCATCCAATAGGATTTGAGTGCACCTGGTGGGCAATTGGGCTAGGGAGCTGTCATGTGTCCATTATGCCCTATGTGTAAAGAAAAGCTTTGGAGTGTGTGTGTGTGTGTGTTCTATCACATTTTCTCTCTCTTACTCTACCTGTATAGCTCGCCCCCTCCTATGTAGGAGTCTTGAAGAATTCTGTGTACACTCACAAAGTATGCAATTCCACTAAGCTTGACCATTTGGACTTACCTTTGAAGTTTGGAACCTTAGCATTTTGGAAGTCTTAATGGACTGAACATTAGGGTCTTTAAAGACCATTGTTGCACATTGCTCTTTTGCAGATGGCCCCCTCTTTGGATCCCTATTTTACCTCCTTTCAATCCCTACTGTGGCCGGTCTACCAACTTAACCAATATTCTAGCTTTTTCTCCCTTGCTACTTCCCCATATTAAATGATCAATTTAACATGAGAAAATAATTTAGGAGAATTAGATATTAGTTATTATGACATTACCTCTCTCTTGAAATTGACAAAGGAAATTTGGAATGGCGGCCTCTACACCAAAACAAACTCCATTGTGCCACAAGGGAAATGAGATGATGGCACCACCTAGTCTTGGAAGCGTGGACTAGGACCGCTATGCAAAGAGAGAGAGAGAGAGAGAGAGAGAGAGAGAGAGAGAGAGAGAGAGAGAGAGAGCTATCACTAAGAATGAAGCATTAACCTCAATGTGTGTACAAGGAATGGATAACTTCAACCAATCCCAACACAAATAGCATGTAGATTACTAAACAACAACTCAAGATTTTGCCAAAATCACATCAAGCACTCTCACACACACATAAAAGATCTCTCTTAATTAACATAAGTAAGAGGAGGGGAGGTTACTAGCATAAAAGAAATTGCACTCTAAAATGTGCAAAGAATAGAGTGAATGAGGTTTATAGGCTCATGATGAGTGATACAAAGGCTCAATGAGGCTGAGGGAGACTTGAAATTACAAAGGGGGGGGGGGGGGGGGGGCTCTTTATATAGGCAAGAGAGTGATTAGGAGTGAGGTTAAGATCCAAGTGCAATTTGTACAAATGAAGCTTGATTAGGGACATTCCACCAATGAAGAAGCTCCTTCCAAGTGATTTGTTGATCAATTTGCAACTAATTGGCTCCATCATCACTTGTGTTGTCTTCACTCCTTCCTTCATAGCTTGAGTCCAAGACCTTCCTTATTTTAAAATGTAAAGAATCTACATAAAATCAATGCATATCTAGTAATAATAGAAAGGGGTTGAATGAAAACTTATGAATTACAACAAGATTAAGCATGATTTGAGAGGTGATTAGAAGAGGAATTTGCGATGGTTTTATGAGCTTGAGAGAGAGGAAGAAGGAGGGGAGGGTGAGGAGACTAATGGATGATTTTTAGAGAAGGACTCAATGTGGAAAAGGAAGGGTGTATGTGTAAAGGTAGA
Organism: Adiantum capillus-veneris; assembly: GCF_014529385.1. Taxonomy (NCBI): domain Eukaryota; kingdom Viridiplantae; phylum Streptophyta; class Polypodiopsida; order Polypodiales; family Pteridaceae; genus Adiantum; species Adiantum capillus-veneris. The sequence continues at coordinate 1,176,502 of NC_140937.1, forward strand.
GGGGGTGGTCTCCACCACAATTGAAAAAACTGGTTTCCACCATTTTTTCCATATTTCCTAGACCGTAGCTGTAAAAATTATAAAAAAACTATGGGCAGAATCTCCAACTCATAAGCTACAACTTTGATGAAGACGACTTTTCTTGGATCAGAGTGAACGTATTTTTTAAAAATCCAGCAAAATCATGTGACTGTTTCCTTCCTTCACCAAGTCTTCGACTTGGGTCCCATCTGTTTGAATCATCATATGGTTCCAAAGCCATGATGATGTGAGACCCTCATGACCCTTGAATCATGGGTGCATGGCTCCACAAACACATCATATTGTTTCTTTTCACATTTACATATTTTCCCTTCCCTTTACCATTAGGTTCTACCTTTCACCTCCCGTAAACTAGCCAAGGAGAAATTCCCATCAAATCATTTTTTGAATTTTTCCAAGAGGTTGTTCTCACTCTTTCATTTATTGTAACCTCTAGAAGCAAGGAAAACCAACAAAATATAGTGAATTTTTTTTTTGTGATAGGCTCGGATCATAGCCCCCCCAAACGTGGCTAGAGGTATTTATGCCTCTAGCCTAGTTTCTTTGATCTTGGGCCGACCTTATTCTGATTTGATAAGGCTTTAGACGCCATCCATTTGTCCCGGTCTTGTGCACTTTACCATCAATGTCTTGAAGTCTGTAAGATCCATTTTTGAACTTTTTGGTGATCAAGAACGGGCCTTCCCATCGAAAAAGAAGCTTTCCATCCTTACGAGTGTCGAAGCGATTGTCATATCGAAGCACTAGAGATCCCTTTTTGATGTCTTTAGATGCTAGATTTTTGTTGGACTTTTCTCTGCGCTTCTTTGCTTCTTGAGAGTAGTGGATGATGGCTTCTTCAATATCCAATTGCAGCCTCTCTAGATCCATGATCCTTTGGTGTACTTTCTCCTTTTGAGAGCCTACCTGGCTACCCAATCTTCGAAGACTTGTTAACTTCACTTCAATAGGCAAAAGCGCCTCCTTTCCATAAACCAAATGAAAGGGTGTGTACCCTAATGCGGTTTTGAAGGAGGTTCTATAGGCCCATAGAGCTCCATTTAGGTGTTTGTCCCAATCTTGGCGCCTGGCATGTACCTGTTTGGTGAGAATTTTGCAAATGATTCCATTTACCTTTTCCACCAAGCCATTGCACTGAGGGTAGTAAGGAGTAGAGTGTTGATGCTCAATATTTAGCTTCTGCATGAGTTCTCCTACCAAGTCTACTCTAAACCCTGGTCCTCTATCAGATAGTATTTCAAGAGGGGTGCCAAACCGGCAACAGATGTGGTCAAAGATGAAATGAATCACATCCTTAGCAGTAATTCTATTGATTGGCATAGCCTTAGCCCATCTAGTCATGTAGTCTACTCCCATAATGGTGTACTCTTTACCTGACTAAGTGCATGGTAGAGGCCCTATGGCATCAATTCCCCACTTCTCAAAGGGCCCATATACCTTTATTGGGTTCTGAGGTTCAACTATGAATCGTCGTGGTCCCGCTTTCTGACATTCATCACATGTTTGACACCAGTATTTGACATCACGATGAAGACTTGGCCAAGTAAATCCAGCTTGTAGAACCTTTCTACTAGTGATGCAGTGTGCAAAGTGTCCTCCGCACACATCATCGTGACAAGTTTTTAAAATCTCTTCAATTTCACTCTTCAAAGGCACTCTCCGAAGCACACCATCCTTACCAAGACAATACAAATCATCATTTACAATGCGATACCTCGTAGCCTTCCTAGCTAACCATCTCCTTTCCCCTGCATTCAAGTGTTTAGGAGCCTCTCCTTGCTCCAAAATTTGCATAATATCTTCTAAGTGTTCCTTGCCTTGCTGAAGTGCAAGTTTGATGGCCACTACTCCCACTATTGACTCATTTAACTTCGATGATGCTAGGTGGTTTGCATCCTTGTTCTGGTCTCTTGGCACATGATGTACTTGTGCCTCCCTAAATCTCCTCATAAGAGCTTTGGCTTCTCTCATTTTAGTAGAGAGACTGGCATTTTTGCAAGCCCATGTACCTTGCATTTGCCTTACCAAAAGCATGGAGTCACCAAAAGCATTTAATCTCTCAATTGAATTATCCAGGCACCAACAAAGGCCATGAATTAGAGCTTGATATTTTGCTTCATTGTTGGAGTGGACATCTTCTAGAGTGATCCCTTCACCATGGATCCTCTCTCCCAATGGAGATAAGACCACAATGCCTACAGCTGCCTTATCCTTGGTTCTCTTGTATGCTCCATCAAAGTAGAGGCTATAAGCATTGACCAGAGCCTCTAGAGCTGGAGGCGGTGGAAGTGCCTTTCTCTTCAAATGGAAAAATTTTTCATAGCACTTGTTTGTTAAAATGTCGGCTAAGCATGCTCGAGTTGTTCTTTCAACCTGTATTGTATAATCAAACTCTTGAAGTCGCACCACCCACTTTGCTATTTTGTCAGAGATTTCCATATGTTGTAGTGCATAGGGAAACATATCCTCCACAGTGATAATTACAAACCTCTTTGGCAGCAAGTATGGCCGAAATTTGGTTACCGCAAACATGAGGGGTAACACTAGCTGTTCCATCAGGGTGTAGGACTTCTCTGTGTTTTCCATGAGGCGGCTAGCAAAATACACAGGCCTCATAAAGGATGTTTTTGGATCTTTTTGTAGGAGGGCAGCACCAATGGCCTCTTCTCTCACACTAGGGTTTACAAAGAATGTTTCTTCCCAACAAGGTTGGAGGATTACAAGGAGTGACCCTAACATTTTTTTTATCTTTCTAAAATGCCCATCACTTTCTTCACTCCAAACAAGCGTCTCTTGACGAGTCACTTGTTGTAGAGGAAATATCACTTGGGAGAGTAAGTGTATGAATCTACTCAAATATCTTAGCTTTTGCAAGAAAGAGATTAATTGTTTGATGGAAGTTGGGGAAGGTAGATTTAGCAATGTTTCTATCTTTTCAGGATCTACCTCGATTCCATCAATGGACACTACATGCCCCAATAGTGTAACCTTGCTTTCCCCAATGTGACATTTGTCCTTGTTTAGTTGTCCACCCAGATTAGCTAAACGACTAAATCCTTCATCAATCTTGCTGAGATGCATACTTTTGGAGCTGTAAATACAAAAGTCATCTATGAAAACCCTTATGAACTTACCAAAGTAAGGTTGGAAGACCATATTCATGAATCGTTGAAAGGTGGCTGAAGCGTTGGTGAGACCAAAAGGCATGGCTTAAAATGCAAAACAGCCCCATGGTGTGATGAAAGTAGTCTTTTTCTGGTCCTCCTCTACAATGCGTATTTGAAAGTAGCCGGAGTAGCCATCACACACTGTGTATCGCTCATGGCCCGCTACTTCATTTAGAATCTCATCTTGAAATGGGAGAGGGAAGTGGTCCCTTTTTGTTGCATCATTTAGTGGCTTGTAATCCACACACACTCGCCATTTACCATTCTTCTTTGGCCTCATCACTACTGGGGAGACCCATTCTGAATCTTCTACTGGGTATATGAATCCTGCTTCTAAGAGTCTCTTCACCTCGGACAATAGTGCATTTTGTTGCACAACTCCTAATCTTCTTAGTTTTTGTACTAATGGCTTGCTCCCTTCTTTTAGATGGATATGATGCTTCACTGCAGTGACACCTGTAATGTGAGTGTAATCAGAAATAAACAATGATGCATGCTTCTTGAGAACATTTACATAACCCTCCCTTTCTTCTTCCTTTATATCCTTTGATAACATCTTATCTAGGCTAGCATCCTACACATTCTGCATTTGGATCCTTGGGTTGTCTTCTGATGAGGTAGTTTCCTTTATGGTGATGCCCATGACTTCGAGAGTTCTATCACTCTCTTGTCTTGAACTCTCTTCCTCGTCCATGGATGAGGAGCATCCACTTGAGCTCCACTCATCAGCTGACGTCTCTAGTTCAAGGTTCTCTTGTCGCCCATTCTTCAAGTTATAAACCACCTTCTGACTATGGCCACCCACACGAGGCCTCAACTCCAAGTCTCCTGTTGCCCAATCTTGCCTAGCTCCTATACCCATGAGCCAAGGTCATCCTAAAATAAGGGGGTATCCTTCTCCCTTCACTGGAATCACATAAGCATCAACCTCAGTAGTGATTCCAAAAATAGAAACTCTCAAAGCTTTCACTACACCCACACAAGTGACAGAGACATTATTGGCCATTTTTTCCCTAAAGTTTGATGATTCCATTACCTCTAAACCCAATTGATGCATTAGCTTTTCTGTCATGACACAAACCTCTGCTCCATTGTCAATGTAAGTTTTTGGAATCCGTTGTTCCTTGATTTGAGCCTCCACCAAAGGAACTATATCCTTGAGACCATAGGCTTTGATTACATTTACTAGCTTACTTCGCTTTGCCCTCATGATCACCATTTTTGACCACTGTCGTCGCAGCTTTGGGGAGATATGAAGTAGTTGTGGCCAAGTAATCTTTGGTCCTTGAGAACTCACATCAGCTGTCAAGTCATAAGGTTGTGTGCGAGATCCCAGAGGGAAATCAGAGATGTCAATTTGAGACCTAGTACGGGTCTTTCTTTTCTTGGATTCATCTTTAGTTGCCCGAGATGTACTTGCTTCATTGCTTGCATCTTTGCTTGTTTCTTTACTTACTTCATCTTGGACACACACACGCTTGATAGGCATTGTAGCCACTTCATCTATCTTCATCTTCCCTTTAACTATTTCTTCCTGGTTGCTTTTGCCCTTGACGACCTCCTCCATCCTTATGATGCTCACATTTGGTTGAGTAGCAGGGCTTTGAGCTTGAGCACGAGGTGGCTGCAAAATTTGAGGTTGCGGTTGCTCTTGTGCTTGAGCTCTAGCATGGGGAGGACTTACTTGTTATCGAGGACCTTTGATAGGATAGTCATATCTTCTGGGATGAGGGAAATTATACATGCCGTGGCCATTTTCCCCACAATTGTAACACAACATTTCCCTTGCTTGACATCGCATTGGTGGACGATTCCCACCATTCCCCTCAATAGGCCTTCTTGCACCCTGCACAAGATTTACTCTCAAACCCTCTAGCTGGTTTGTGAGATTGTTTATTTGTTGGAGCATATCTTCTTGTTGACCTCTATTGAGGACTGGTGCATTAGGCACATTTGGAGGTACGTGAGAAGCTTCCATAGTTGTGATATTGCCTCCCAAAGCTAGCTGGCCAGCTTGGGCTTGATAGAGAATCTTTCGATTCTTTTCCCTAGCAATTCTTAAGGCATCTTCAAAAGTATTTGGAAATTTTCTCTTTACCTTCTCCCTTAGCAAGGGGTACAAACCCGAGATAAATCGATCCTTTTGGAGGCAATTGGGAGCTCGCTCACCAGGGTTTAGTGAGTCTCAACATTGCTCCCAAAGTTTCAAAAACCCTTCCTCATAGGTTGCATAACCATGAGGGTCAACTTGATGAAGCGCTAGAAGCCGTTGCCATAGTTCTTCTGCCGAATTGGCTCATTGAAATCTTCGTAGGAAATCCACCTTCAATCCCTCCCATTCAGCTCTTTGGGTTAGATCTAGAGCCTGGAACCATACCCTAGCTTCTTCTTTGAGCATCAAAGGAAAAGCTCTCAATTTCAATGCTTCATCATCCCTCCCAGAGACAAGAAAATCCATCTCCAAGTTATCCAAAAAATCCCCAGCATTTTCCCCACTACGCCCAAAAAAATTAGGGAAAGCCATGATAGGATGGGTTGCCTTCCTCTCAATACAGCACAAAGATGAAAATGTCTAGGCCCAAATCATATCTTATTAAGGGTAGAATAAATGGATTGATAGATGCATTAATCTCAGCTAGACGACGAGGGCCTAGTAAATTCCTTATGATGTTTTGGAACCTAAGCTTTGTGCTAGCTATTATATGCACAGTTTGTCTAGCAAGAGGTTGGATAGGTCCATATAAATCCCTATGATTCATGGAGTATGCTTAAAGAAAGATGAATATGTGAACATCAAAAGATACATTATACTCAAAAATAGGAAATATTATAGGGTCAGGGGACAAAAATATCTCTCTCAACCTCTCAACTCCAAAATAGAAGACCAATCTTTGTTGGAAAAATACTTTCTATCAATTCTCAACTGATTGAAAGTTGTAGAAAATGGGATTATTCATTTGTGCATTAACTACAAACTTCCATGAAGCACTTCATTGAAGTTTAGCTCTCTTGGATCCCACCATTTGAGAGATGCAAAGAATTTGCTCACCAGTGATTAGCCTAGCTTTGGTGTGACCATCTTCAGCTTTGTAGAGTTCATAGGGTTCAATGGCTACCTTCTCAACCACCTTAAGCCTTCTTGCTAATAGTAGTTGGTGTGCATCACCATACGTAGCCTCTTGCCAATACCGCACACCATTGATGTGTAGCTCCCCCTCCAAAAACTTCCGAGTTTGAGAGTGCTTTCACCACTTGAAGTCGAGGCTTCAAAGGAAGTGTTTTCACACTAGCACAGAAGCACTCAACACAATGCTTTGACCTAGGGACTTCATGACTACAAGATTTTCCTTGAAGCAAAGAAGAATGTATGTAGTTAGGTCTCTTTACCCGCATACGTGCCGTTTATCGATAAAGACGCTTCTTTGCTTGAGCTTCTTGGGAAGACCATAGTGGAAGTCTGGGAGAATTTGGTGGACCTTCCTTCATAGGATTGGCAGAGCGCTACTTGAGAACTCCTCAGTGGGGGCACAAATTTGTAACGAAGTAAATTTGGAATGGCGGTCTCTACACCAAAACAAACTCCATTGTGCCACAAGGGAAATGAGATGATGGCACCACCTAGTCTTGGAAGCGTGGACTAGGACCGCTACGCAAAGAGGGGGGGGGGGAGAGAGAGAGAGAGAGAGAGAGAGAGAGAGAGAGAGCTATCACTATGAATGAAGCATTAACCTCAATGTGTGTACAAGGAATGGATAACTTCAACCACTCCCAACACAAATAGCATGTAGATTACTAAACAACAACTCAAGATTTAGCCAAAATCACATCAAGCACTCTCACACACACATAAAAGATCTCTCTTAATTAACATAAGTAAGAGGAGGGGAGGTTACTAGCATAAAACAAATTGCACTCTAGAATGTTCAAAGAATAGAGTGAATGAGCTTTATGGGCTCAGGATCAGTGATACAAAGACTCAATGAGTCTGAGGGAGACTTGAAATTACAAAGGGGGGGGACCTCTTTATATAGGCAAGAGAGTGATTAGGAGTGAGGTTAAGATTCAAGTGCACTTTGTACAAATGAAGCTTGATTAGGGACATTCGACCAATGAAAAAGCTCCTTCCAAGTGATTTGTTGACCAATTTGCAACTAATTGGCTCCATCATCACTTGTGTTGTCTTCACTCCTTCCTCCATAGCTTGACTCCAAGAGCTTACTTATTTTAAAATGTAAAGAATCTACATAAAATCAATTCAGATCTAGTAATAATAGAAAGGGGTTGAATGAAAACTTATGAATTACAACAAGATTAAGCATGATTTGAGAGGTGATTAGAAGAGGAATTTGTGATGGTTTTATGAGCTTTAGAGACACGACAAAGGAGGGGAGGGTGAGGAGACTAATGGATGATTTTTAGAGAAGGACTCAATGTGGAAAAGGAAGGGTGTGTGTGTAAAGGTAGAGGGGGTGGTCTCCACCACAGTAGAAAAAACTGGCGTCCACCATTTTTTCTATATTTCCTAGACTGTAGCTGCAAAAATAATAAAAAATATATGGTCAAAATCTCCAGCTCATAATCTACAACTTTGATGAAGACAACTTTTCTTGGATTAGAGTGGACGTAGTTTTAAAAAATCCAGCAAAATCATGTGTCTGTTTCCTTCCTTCACCAAGTCTTCACCCTGGGTCCCATCTGTTTGAATCATCATATGGGTTCAAAGCCATGATGATGTGAGCCCCTCATGACCCTTGAATCATGGGTTCATGGCTCCACAAACACATCATATCTTTTCTTTTCACATTTACATATTTTCCCTTCCCTTTACTATTAGGTTCTACCTTTCAACCTCCTTTGAACTAGTCAAGAAAAAATTCCATCAAATGATTTTTTGAAATTTCTCCAAGAGTTGGATCACTCTCTTTCTTTGATTGAACCTCTAGAAGCAAGGAAAACCAACAAAATTCCCCACCAAAAATTTGTGATTGGCCCCGTTCCCCATCATAGTCGATTGCCTTGACTATGGGGGTAGAGAAGATAAAGGCAATTCTTGAAGTTATTTTTCTAGCGGGTAGAGGATCCTATCTTACCAGAACAACATCGTTTTAGAAGAAATGGACTAATCCATTTGGTGCTTGAGAGCCTAAGCTGCCGCGAAGCATGTCTGCGCATTAGTTCTATCAATCTTCCTAGTAGAGTGACAAGCTCTACTTGGTGTTTGGAAGACGTCGTCTCCACAAACTTGATTCTAAGAATGCATATACTTAACATTTGTGCACAATAATAAAGAAAAAGAGAGTCTTATAAGACAAAAACTTTGTGCATTTTAAAGCATTTGACATTTGCATGATTAGGGAAGCATTGTAAGCATTGAAAATGGTTAAGGTTATCCTTTAATTGTATGCCTTGCATCCATCTAGCATCTTCAAAAGCATGATTATTTCTTAATAAGATATCATCAACTAGTCCTTTGTAAGCTTTACTAGGTTCACATGGAAAGCATTGTGTATGAGTTAATGACTGAGCAACTCCCGAGGAGGTAAACCTAATAAAAATGTACTATACGTGAGTTCAACATGAAGGGTTATTTAAAGTCTTGAAACTTTACAGAATTAGTATATACAGAAGGGAATTATTTTTTCAATTTCAAAAAAAATTTATAGATTTTAAAAGAAAAGGGTTATATATATTTCTAAAAATTTTCACATTTAAGGGGTTTTATGAACAGTCTTGAAAGCACGTGATATGGTATTTTTACACATAGTGAACCCCCAGTGGGGCAACTTGAGTTGATAGGCCATCTCATTGATTGGTTTAAGAATTTGAAAGGGACTATAATATCTTTTTTGATAACTTTCATATAGTATTTTTGGTGTCCTGTGGGATTCTTGCTATTGTGTGCCTTATTCGTGCCTTGGGAGATTTAAGTAAGACCAATCATTTTCTTTAAAGACTTGGCTCCTCTATGCTATCAGCACTGTTTTTTGCCTTTGCTGTGAGATAGAGATAGCATCCTTAATCTTTAGAATGGTTCTCTGTAGCTCTTGGCTATACTCATCTGCGAAAAAAAAGATCGTTGCGGTACTTTTATGTAGCACGGGACTTTGAATCTTCCCTCAATTAGCTCAAAAGGTGCTTTTCCATTGTAAGTATGTACAATGTTGTTGTTAAGCATACTCCACTAGAGGCGTAAGTACTTCTACCCATTGGGAAGTTTGATCTACTTCCGTTACACATAGGTTTTAGTAGATCAAGAATTGTTAGAGTTTCTGTTTCACTTTGGCCATTCCGTTGGGCAGGTGATAGGCCAAAGGAAGTTTAGCGTTGTACCCTAGATTCTCATAAGAGCACCCTTCTAGAAGTTACTGGTCATTTAGGATCTCTGTCCGACACTATGGACATCGGACAAGCCAGCGGTACTTGAGATTTATGATATGAAGAGGGTTGCCTTTGATGGGTTTGATAGTCTTTTGAAAGGTATTTAAAATGAGCTTGTTGCTGAACCTGTCTACTATGACGTCCATATTCTGTAATCCATGGATAGATTAGACATTCAAAGATAAATCCAAGAGGATATGCTCTCCCATGGGAATTAGGGATTGGTAAGGATGAAGCAATCCAGGTTGCTTCCCTCTATCAAATTGTCTTTTTGGCATACCACACATTTAGAAACACACTCTTGTATGTTTGCTTTCATGGTAGGCCAAGTAGAAATTTGTGTTCAATCCTATTTAGGCTAGACTGAATCCCTCTATGCCCCGCATAAGGAGGAGCTTGAGATTCATACATTACTGTCTCACATAGTGAGTTAGTTAACGCATAGTATATTGCCATAGAGAAGATAACCATCTTTGTAAAGTAAATGGTTTCTCTTTCTTCCCTAATGCAAGGGCTGAAATAACATCTCTAAAATCAGGATCAATAGCATACTCATCTATCATAGAAGATAGATCATTGTGAGTTATATGAAAATATAATTGCAAAAGGAAATTTACCCACCTCATTTGTTTTTCGGAGAGCTTGGTCTGTGTCATGAAGTACTTAAGACTTTGGTGATCCGTCCGCAGAATGAAAGGAGTTCCCAATAAATAGTGCTTCCACGAGTCTAAGGCATGTAGAACTGCAAGGAATTCCTTTTCATATATGCCTAGAGCTTGCTCAAAAGGGTCGATCCTTTGAATTTCATAGGCTATGGCTGCCCTTCTTGGAGCAAAATAGCTCTAAGGCAATCACCAAAAGCGTCACATTGGTCCTCAGGTGGCTTTGAGAGATCTGGCAGTGTAAGTACAAGTTGAGAGATAAGCTTTTTGAAAGTATTGTTCTCCTTGGTAGACCATGTATACCTAACGTTTTTCTTTGTTAGGTCATGTAATGGTCCTGCTATTTGTCAGAACTTTTCTATGAAGCGTCTATAGTATGTACACATACATATAAAGCTTCTTAGTTCATGAAGATCCCTTGGGTAAGGCCATCCCTTTATTACGTCTAGCTTTGATGGATCCATTTGGATACCATCTTGAGAGATAATGTGACCTAAATATTGAATCTTTTGTAAGAAAAACTCACTTTACTTTCGATTAACATAAAGTTTATTCTCTTGTAAGACCTGAAATATTACCTAGAGGTTTTGCTCGTGTTCGTCTAGTGAATTAGAGTAGATGATAATATCATCAAAGAACACTCCAGTAAAGGTTCAATGGGGCCTAAATAGCTTCTCCATCTAGCTGTTGAAATGTGCTGGTGCATTGGTCAAGCCAAAAGGCATGACAATGTATTCATAAAGACGAAACGTAGTGCAAAATGCGGTGTTTAGGGTGCACTAATAGCACGGGTGGCATTTATTAGAATAGATTCCTAATGAGCATAGCAAGAGTGTTGGATGGAGAGAGAAAAAACAAGCATAACACCTAGTTAGATAGGCATGAACAATACTTCAAAAGAGAGAGAAATTAAGCTATTGACCACAGTTGAGGACCGGATTTATATGGAGCCGGTCCCCCCTCCAAAAGGCTTTGTATTTTAGGTTTCCCCCATCAAGGTAGACATTTTACAATACAATTCTTTGTGTTCCTTCAATAGCTAGCTAGTGCAATGAATATGGAAGCTTCAAGCAATAAGCAAACACTTATAAAACACAACATCAATTCCCGCACGGTCTTAGACCCAAGACCTCATATACCTTCGAAGATGGTGAGAGCTAGTGGGGTATGAGAGTAGATTGAGAAGAAGGAGGATAGTAGTTTACAAGAAAGAAGTATATCTCCTCAAATAGTCACTCATAATAGCTTAGCGTAGCTTGTAGTTAGCATGGTAGGAGATATGTTAGACCCTCTCCACTAGTCTTTGCAATCAATAGTGTCTAGACCACAGGTATGACTACTTGATAAATATTTTTCAAATACAAATAAGAGTGGCAACTAAGGTTTTTGAGGGTACCAAAGAACAAAGTAATTCTATACATAAGTTTTATTAGTATGTATGACAATAACCAAGAGAGTAGAATGAATATTGGTAACTTTGATTTTTCACATGCAGGTGCTAATGATGATGTCCCCATGTCTGTTAATTATCTTGTTCCTAGTTTGTATCAAGCTATGGGAAACGCTGCTTTGCAAGCCAGAGTTACCCAACAACTTTGGGCTTATGGGATTTCACTTCCTCTCCAAGAGGAGAGAGAGCTTAGAAGACCTCTTCATGAGACTCCCAAAAGAAGACTCTTTCCCATAAGAGAGGAGGAATCCAAAGAAGGAGAAATAAGAGAATCCCTAAGTTCCTCTGAAGATGTAGCTCCAAAAAGACGGCGGTCTAGACGGTCGCCAACTCCTCGCAAGAGGAAACGGTCAACCCATAGTCCTTCTGCTCGTCACTCTGAAAGGGAAGAGAGGAGACAAAAGAAGAAAAAGGCAAGAATACGTCACCCTCTTCTCCTCCTTCTCACCTTTCTCCTCTTTCGACGAAAGCAATAGCTATTCTCCAAGAGAATACAAGAGGAGAGGACATCACAAATCTTATCCTACATGGCAAAGGTCCCAAAAGCTCAAAGAGGGAGGAAAGAGTATCTTTTTTCTCACCTATGATGGCACCTTTGGTGCCACTGACAAAGTATTAGCCTTCATCCAACAATTTGATGCGGCCTTTGGAGACGAGGGCTTCACAAAGTCCTCCAAGCTAGACCATGTAGCTATGCACTCTCAAAAATACTCTCGTCAATGGTGGGCTAGCCTTTGTGGCAACAACGAAGCCCCAAAGACATGCAAAACTTTATGAGTTTCTATCATGAAGCAATTCCTCGCAAGCGATACAAAGGAAAAACTACTTACCGAATGGTGGAGTTTGAAGCTTCTCTCCCATGAGTCTATGCACAAATATTGGAAAAGTTTTGAGATTTACATCTCAAGGATACTGTCTTTCAAAAGCTAGATTTCGGCAAGAAAAAGTAGCAATTTTGTGCGGGATTACATGAAGAGATGGCCGAGTATGTTGACTCCCAATGGGCCGGTTTTATTATCAAAGTAATCCACCATACTATGGTTGCTTCGCACATCAATTTCCAACAATGGGCTAAAAGGAATATTAAGATCATGGAAAGCAAAGACAAAAGTGATGCAAAGGGGAAAACAATGTCCAATATTCTTCCCAGTACAATTACAACAACAACAACAATCGGTCCAAGGAGAATGGAGTTTACAAAGGTAAAAATAAACTCTCTCCTGAAGAGCTGAAGCTTTTTGTAAGGACCACTAATGTTTTAAGTGTGGGGAGCAAGGACATGGCTATCGTTCTTGCCCCAAGAGAAATTCTTGCAATGAGACACCTAGAACTTCCACGATCAAAGCTCCAAAAAAGGATGTTCATTGCAAAGGATCACCTCTCTCCTATGCTTGGGAAAAGGTAAGGGATCATGATGCCTGCATCTTGTTTGACCTTGGCCCAACTCACATTTTCATGTCAATGGATGTTAGCAGCTGGACACACCCTACGGAAAATGACTGATCGACGGATTATTATTTTTTGTAATTATTCATTTATTGAGAAAACCCGACATTTCACCTTTGTAAATATTGGGGCTTACAGAAGTTTCCAGATTGTATCCCATTTTTGACATTTAGAGTGAGTAGATGGTTAAATTGGAACATTAGGGTTTGAGATTGTAAGGAATTTATACCACTTTTTGACCTTAGTGAAAAAACCCTTTGTCATTTTAAAAAAATAATGTTTGTGAGTGAGTGTACTGTGTACGAGAGAGAGTGAGAGCTTCATCTTGACGCTACGCATGCACCGGTGGTCGGAATTGAGTGCATAGAAGTGCAATGTGTTGCCATCGACGAGAGCTACGTGCCGATACCTACATTGCGAGCGTACGATATGGTTTTGCGAGCTCGACCTACGAGCTTCATCTGGTGATCTGATGAGCATATGTTATCTATTTTTGCATTTCACCATATCCACATGTTTGCATTGAGTAGAGCTACATAGTAGGCACTTTAGTTTTCGAAAACGACGACCTGCAAATTTCGGCCAGACATCCTACATGATTTTGCACGAGGTGTTTAGGGTTAGGATCTTGGTTCATGGACCTTAGGGAGAGCGGCCTATTGGTGTTAGTAGGGTCTCCTTCAAGTTCTGTGATGTTTTGAGATCGTTTGATGGGTATTCGGCTCTTGGAAGTGTTGTAGGAAACATCCTCTTATGCACTCCTGAAGGCTGTAGATTAGACATTGGGTAGAGACCTCTGTAGGAATTAGTCGAGAGTCGGTCGAGTGTAGATTGACACCCTATGCTTGCTTCCACGTGCCTGCAGGTCGAGCTTTGTCCTTAGCTGACAAATCTTGTTAGGTGAGTTCTCGCTGTGCTGACGTCTGTCGTGGCGTATCCGCCAACAATGGCGCCGCTGCCGGGGACGAAAACCCTAGGTAGGTGACCGAGACTAGTCCTTGAGGATAGGGATTCTTTGGCTTTCCAGAGTCTCGTTTTACATTTAGATAGGATCATAGAGTGCAAGACTCTCTAGGTCTTAGAGGGAGTCTAGGGAGCGTGTGTCTGGCCTAGATCCTTCGACTTAAGTAGACTTGGATAGTTTTTAGGTCTTAGTTGAGTTGATGAGTAGGATTTGGAGTTGTAGAAGTGGTGAAAGGAGAGCTTGAGAGTCCGGAGAGGCCAGGAAGCTACCGAAACACCATTATCACCATTTCACATGATGAGTAGGAGTAGGGTAATTAGGACAGCATGGTTCATGATCTAGAGCACTTCATGCATGTTATACTTACTATTAGGTTCATCACAAAGTTGTAAAAGACGCAAAAGAGTGTTTGAAAGCTGAAGTGAAGTTCAAAAGTTACTGTGAGTGTTTCTTAGAGATCTGCAGAGCATCAGGAGCATTTCTGTTCAGAAAATAATAAATTGTAAGCCAAGAGACATCCTATGCGACAGGCTGATCTGGGGGGAATTTTGAAATTTTGAGTTGATCAGTGTGTTCAGAAGGTAGGTTTTATCCTATTTTCACTTGGAAAGTGGAAATTTGACCATATCTTGACAGGATAAGGCTAGATAGATAGAAATTGCCAGACATCCTACCCAAATTGTGCCAAGGCATTATTTTAAGACCAAAACCATAGGATGGCTGCATGAGAAAGATCTGCATGATATATTGAGTGACTGAGAAGGGTTTCATCTCAGTTGGGTGAGAAAATTGGGTTCTAAGCAGACTTTAGCATTTTTTGACTGAAAAGGACTAGAACAGCTAAAATTAGGTTCTTTTGAAATCCAAACCAAAATCTAAGCATAGCACTGGGTTGCTGACATCAAGGGGAAGGCGTGGCACAAGTCTGGGGTCAAATAGGTCAAAAAGACATCCTACGCATAGGATGTGTTTTGGGTGATCTGGCAGTCCAAATCCAAATTTGAGCATACCATAGTGATCAGCACATCAAGGGGAGTCTGTGCTTTGCATTTGAAACCATTTTGAGCAATTAGACATGCTACGCATAGAAAATTTAATTAAGGTTATACAGTGATGTTCCATTTGACTTGAGGATTCCAGAACTTCTTTCAGAAGTGAATTTGGACCTTGTTTGACCTTTTGATGGAGCAAAGATATAATTCATACTTTTCAAGTAAACTAACCAACATCCGAGGGAAGTACAGTTCTAGATTAACAGACCTAATCCAGAACATTATAAGTGTATAAATACAGTACTGGTTGAGGTTAACTCTCCAGTTCTACCAATGATTACTAAAATCACCTCTAGCGGTTAAATGCTTTGATTCGATTTTCAAAATTAAACGCTTGTGTACAGGTATATTCAGTGACAAAGCAAGAAGTTGTGCGGAAACTTATCCTTTTCCAGGTGAGTGGTTGGATTTGTATTAAATTGCATTGCTAAGTTTGATGAATTTAAGATCAAGAAGAGACATTTTTAGAGACCAAAAGGTGGCAGGTGATCAGGGTATCTTAGTGTCCACCGAAGAGAGTGTAGCTCAGGCAAGGATAGATCCACTAGCACCGATTATTGAGGAGGGTAGTGATACAGACACTTCATCAAAAAAATCCTTCTTCATGATGGGTAGTCAACAGCCAAGAGGTTTCACCTATGTGACGGACCAATGCCAGGAGGAAGCACCTCCATAAATCCTTTGAACGATTCCAGGTTCACTGTATTCTTCTTAGAAGTAACAAACTCAAGGGGAGCCCTAGTTTATTCTGACTATCGAGGACGCAAGTGTATTTGTATTGAAGAAATTACGGCTCAAAGACTGGAGATAATTCGAGTCTATTATGATGGAGATAGATTCTGAGACGAAAAGGGGAACCACTATCTGATAGTTAGTAACCTGGAGGATTACAACAGATATGGAGATAACGTGGCGAAAGGAAAAATGGTTTCAGAAACTCAAGGACCGCCTCCAAACATTGATCGACCTGGAGCGCTTTTTGTGTATGATAAGAAAACAACCAGAGTCTCAACTCATAATGAGAATGTGGGAATTTACAAGCATGAGAACGAGGGAATAGTCTCTTACTTTCGATGCAAAGAACCCTACCCAAATGAATTAAGCAAAGACAAGGTTCTTTACTTATTCTCTTATGAAACTGCTATGGGGAAGGATATTGTTTTTGTTGATAGGTACGGGCGAGAATACACACATATTCTCCCAGAGGAGGTAGAAAAGGCAACAGTTCCAGAAGCATCAACATATGCCCCAGAAGAAGTGCCAAGAGCCACCTACACCCCTAGCAAGTCGACAAATCCCTTTTCAAAAGAGTATGACGCGACCTCACATTCTATTCGACAATAGATGTTCAACTACCAGAACCAACCAGCAACCCAACCATCATTGCAGGCATGGCTTCAACAGAGTGCAACCTTAGAACAAGACAGAAATCAAGATGGTTATCAATCCGCACGAGGGCTAAGGGATTTACAAGAACCACCACTCTATTCACGGTATCAAGGCCAGAGTAAGCCAAAAACTCATGGGTCAACAGAGCCGAGAAGACCACCCATAGAACGAGTTTGAAGAGATGAACCATCTCTTGTAAGAACAATTAGAAATTATGGCTTAGGAGCACCATTGGGAGAGGAACCTTCCCACTACAGAAGGCCTAACAAAGTATATCGATCGATTAGGACGAGGAGATCCAATGATGAGATTTGTAGACCATCGTAGAATTAGACCTTCTCAAGTGCAAAAATGGGTAAACAAGAAATACACGGGAAAGAGAGATCCTAGAGATCATGTAGCAGCCTTTGTGCGTGTAATTAGAGCCGAAGAGGTGTTAGACTTCCCTACCCAATTTGCAGGGTTTGGACTAACCCTAGAGGAGGATGCTGCTACTTGGTTTGAGTCTGTGGAGCGTAGAGACTTTGAGTCTATGGAGGAGGTGTTTGACGAGTTTGTTACCATATACATGTGGTAGTGATGTGTGTGAACACACTAGGACCGCCGGGGCATTTTTTCCCTCTTTAGGAGGTTTTTTCCCCCGTGCATTGTATATACGCCCATCACTCTAGGGCTATCTTTCTTTCCATTGCACACTAAGTAACACACTCTCTATTGTGTGCCTTGAGCTTCCTTCGTCTTCTCCAAGCTGTGTGTGTTTCTCTGCAACCCTAATTCCAACAATTGGTATCAGAGCAGGTCACGTCCTCCCGGTCTTAGTCGCCAGCTGCTTCAGCACACGCCTGCTCACTTTCTCCGATTTCAGTGAGCTTTGGCAAGCGTTCAGAATTTTGATTTGGGCTCATTTCGGCCTCCGTTTCCACTACGGGCAGTACTGCACAGGTTATTTCGTCATCTTGTGCAAATTTTCTGTCAGTGCCGTTTTCTGCATAACAGGTGCCTTATAGTCTTCTACGGTTTGTGCTATATAGCACAAGTTGTTCCCGCTCCATTTCTCCTATTTTCGGGCAGTTTTCACATCAGGTGCAGCGTTTGCCAGTTTGCTGCGTTTGCAGAAATCTGATATGGTTGCTTCTTTGCCGCCTCTTGAAGCACCTATCAAACATGTTTGTGAAGGCTGTATTCTGGGTAAAATGCAGCGTTCTAAGTTTCCAAAGGATGGTTCAGTTAGGGCCACATGTAGGTTGCAGCTTGTGCATAGTGATGTTTGTGGGCCCATGCAAACTCCGTCCTTGGGCAATTACCTGTACTTCGTGACTTTCATTGATGATTACTCCAGGCATGCATGGGTATTTCCGCTTAAAGCAAAGTCCGAAGTTTTTATGTGCTTCAAACAATTTTTGGCTATGGCTGAAAATGTCTCAAAATGTACTATGGGCACCCTCCGTTCCAATCGAGGGGGGGAGTATATGTCTCATGAATTTAATGCATTTCTGGCTAGTCGTGGGATAAAACACCAATGTACAGTGCCTTATACACCTCAGCAAAATGGTGTTGCTGAGAGGAAAAACAGGTCACTAACGGAAATGGCACGATGTATGGTCAAAAGTCAAGCTTTGCCGCATTCTTTTTGGCTTGAGGCCATCATGTGTGCCACTTATGTACTTAACAGGTGTCCTACGAAAGCTTTGCAGTCTATTACTCCATATGAAGCATGGCATGATAGAAAACCTTCTATTGAGCACATGCGTATTTTTGGCTGTTTGGCATATGCTTTGGTGCCACAAGTGCAGCGCAGAAAATTGGATGATAAGGCTGTCAAATGTATTTTTGTTGGTTATAGTGCTAAAAGCAAAGGTTACAGGTTGTATCATCCGCAAACAAAACGTATTTTGGTTTCACGGGATGTAGTGTTTGTGGAAGATTCTGTTCAACCCTTGCTGTCATGTACTAGAGACAGTAATGTAAGCTCACAGGACATTTATGACACTTTGTTGCCTCTTTTCAGTGGTGGAAATACGAATGTAAGTTCCAATGAGGCAAATGTACAGCCTATGGGGGTTTCTGAAAATGTTTTAGAACAGCCTATTACTGATGCAGATGTACATGATGTACTTGATGAGGAAAGGGCTGAAAATGAGCAGGCTAGAGGTATGCCAAAATGGCTGGTGCACACTTTGCGTGACAGTAAATTGGATGCACCTTTATCTAGTCGTACTCGTTCAGGCTCTCGCCATGCATCTTATGCATCAGATTGTTATGCTTTGGCTGTGTCTAGTTTACATGATGTTGAGGAGCCTCTGTCTTTTGATGAAGCACAGAATTCAGAAAATTGGATTGCTGCCATGAAATCAGAATATGATGCACTTATAGAGAATGACACATGGACTTTATGTGATTTGCCTCCTGGCAAAAAGGCCATTGGTACGAAGTGGGTTTACAAGTTGAAACGCAAGCCGGATGGTGAGATCGATCGCCATAAGGCTCGACTTGTTGCAAAGGGTTATGCACAACAAAAAGGCATAGATTATGAAGAGACTTTTGCTCCCACTTGTCGTATGACTACTGTGCGTTTTCTATGTGCATTGGCAGCTCATTTTGGTTGGGATGTACATCAATCAGACATTGTTACTGCTTTCTTGAATGGTGACATATTTGAGGAAGTTTATGTAACGCAGCCTCGCGGTTTTGTCATAAAAGGACAAGAGGACAAAGTGTGCAAATGTAAGAAGGCTTTGTATGGGTTGAAGCAATCTCCTCGTGCTTGGTATGAGAAAGCTGACACTCATTTGGTTAAACGAGGCTTTCGTAACAGTCCAACAGAAAGCACATTGTATGTAAAGCGTGAGGATGATGTATTTCTCATTGTGGTTCTTTATGTTGATGATTTGCTGATCACTGGACCAAATGAGAGACATATTGCTGAATTTAAGGCTGATTTGAATGCTACTTTCAAGATGAAAGATTTGGGGCTGTTGCATCATTACTTGGGTATACAGTTTAAGCAGTGTGATGGTGGTATTGCCTTGTGTCAGAAAAGTTACATAGAGACATTGCTATGTAAGTTTGGACTTGAGGATTGCAAACCTATTGCCACTCCCATGGAAACAGGTTTGAAGTTGAGTCTACATGATGATGGCGATCCTGCTGATGTCACTCTTTACCAAACTGCTGTTGGCTGCCTCATTTATGTATGCAACACCAGGCCAGATATTCAGTTTGCAGTCTCGCAGGTCAGCAGATTTATGCATAGCCCAGGGTCTAAGCATTGGCAGGCTGTCAAGAGGATTTTCCGCTACCTTAGTGGCACTTTACATCTTGGCTTGTTTTATCCCAAGGGGGGATCATTGCCGCCAGACTTACATGCTTTTTCGGACTCAGATTGGGCTGGTTGTTTTGACACGCGAGTGTCCACAAGTGGTTTTTGTTTCATGCTTGGCAGTTCATGTATATCATGGTTGAGCAAGAAGCAACCTACTGTGGCCACTTCGAGTTGTGAGGCTGAGTACAGGGCAGTCTTCACAGCTACGGTTGAGTGTGTATGGCTCAGACGCCTTATGGCGGACTTGGGTGTTGGACAGGACACTGCCAACACTATCTACACTGACAGTCAGAGCGCATTGGCAGTTGCAAGGAACCCATTTTTTCATGCTCGCACAAAGCACATTGAGGTGCATTACCACTATGTCAGGGAGAGGCTCTCAGCAGGAGAGATCAGCTTGGCTTATGTGCCAACACAGGACAACCTTGCAGATCTTTTCACAAAGGCATTGTGTCGTGAGAAGCTTGAAGCTTTCCGCAAAGCTTTGGGCTTACTCCCCTTTGTGGACTGATCCTGTCCTCAGGGCATGGCACTTCCCTTTACTCATGTGCCAGCTCTCGTTCACCGCATCACTCCAGGGGGGATTTGTTACCATATACATGTGGTAGTGATGTGTGTGAACACACTAGAACCGCCGGGGCATTTTTTCCCTCTTTAGGAGGTTTTTTCCCCCGTGCATTGTATATACGCCCATCACTCTAGGGCTATCTTTCTTTCCATTGCACACTAAGTAACACACTCTCTATTGTGTTCCTTGAGCTTCCTTCGTCTTCTCCAAGCTGTGTGTGTTTCTTTGCAACCCTAATTCCAACAGAGTTTATTGAATAATTCTCACAAAGGGGGATAGCTCATAATACTGTCTCACAAATCCATAAATTCAAACATAAAGACGGGGAATCTGTGCGAAAGGCAACCCTACGACTAAAAAGATATGTTAAGTTCTGCCCTGTGGAAGAACTACCAATTCAGTCCATACTGATGCTTATATTTATTCAAGGACTAAGGAATGCAAATCTCCAGAAAGACTTACATATGAAGAGGAGAACGACGTTAAATGAGTTAACTAAGGAGGCTATTTACCTTGTAGAAAATTGTGCGGTCTACAAAGAGGGTGAATTCAAGGATCTTGACGACGACTCATCCTCACAACAAAGTGGAAGCAAGTCCGCTAAGATAGCACCGAAGGGAGAAGTAACTGTAAGCCAGGAGAAGCTTGTAGAGGAAGTGCTAAAAAAGATTAACCTATACACCAAACCTCATGCTAAACAGCCAAAGTGGTGTGCTATTGAACAAAAATGGACAAACCATGGGACGGAGGAATGTTATTATAACAAGGGATATGTGAGAGAGAGACCTTATGCTCCCCAGGCTCAGGTAGCATCTCCTCAACTTCCACCGATGCCTAGGTATCAAGTAGGCAACCTACCAGGACCTGTAGGTGTAGAAAGACCACAAGCAGTGTTGGGGCAGCAACCACCCCTACCAGGATTACGACCAGTTGGCATAAGATACACACCAATAGTAACCGAACTAGAAGAGAAAGCTTTGGTTCCTATGCATGCATATTACAAATATCCCAATGGATATGCTACAAATCCTATCTATTATCCACCAAGAGAACCCTCAATGCCAAAACCATGGAGCATGATAGGAGGTGCACGACCACCAATAGCTGCACAGGCAGCGGGAGAAGGAAGATATAGCTTGGATGAATGAACATTATTGTTCATAGCCAACGGAGGGATGGGAGCGCAGAGACATGCATACCAACAAAGAGAAGCGCAAGGAGAACCTCAACAACCTAAGGGACCCTGCTACAAGTGTGGTGGAGATCATTGCTAAGAGACTGTCATCATGATGAAATCATTAGAGTCAACGCATATTGCACCGAGTGTGGAGTTACTCATTTGATTCGTGATTACCCTAAGAACCCGAGCAAAGGAGTAAAAATGACCTTGAACATGCTAGAAGCAGTGCCTTCCAGTGGAGAGTCAGAAAATGAGACAATAATACCTATTCAGGCAGTGACATGAGCCCAAGCTCAAAGAATGAAGAACGAACCCATAATTGAAGAGCCAAAAACCGATGCCCCAAGTTCAGAAATGAAGAGTCATAGAAGCACTTGGAAAGCTAGAAGCGATCTTATGAAAGCCAGGAGAGAACGAGAGCAAACGAATCTATCCGAGGAGTTAAAATGCACAAAGAATAGACAAGAGCGGTTAGAGGATCTAGCTAGTCTAAGCTCACACACTGTGTAACCATAGCACCCAAGGAAATAGCAGAATCCAAAAGTGCAAGATCAAGAGGATCAGTATTTGCAAAAAAGGTATATGAACAGCTCGATGCACTTTTAAAAGCTTACGAAGCCAGACTCAAAAACAACAAGACCCAAGAGCAAAGATGGATGACTTATCCATATGCTGAAATAGAAAAACAGAGGTTGAAAATGTGTCGAAAGATGATTGAAACAGCTCAATCCTTGATAGAAAACCCGCTTGGTAAACCTGCAAGTTGGCATGAAGTACCAGCTCCAACCCCTATCAAACCAACTTTAGAGAAAGAAGTAGAAATGAAGGAAATACTCACGAATGCCTCTGAGTCTAGGAGAGAACCTATCATAGTGCCAAATACAATAGATGAGACAAGTGAGGGGTTCTAGCCTAAAACATTGGTAGAAATGGGCAGGGATTGTAATGGTCTAGATGACCTGTGGAAGCAAATCCATGATGCCAACGAAGAGAACAGGGTGAGTTACCACATGAATAGCACGAGAAAAGAAAAAAATGAGATCTTACCTCCTATTGAATAATTTGAGGCAAGATCACAAATGAACTTTGATATACATTTGCAAGGGGGAGACCAGGGATCAATTAGTTCGGGGTACAGCCAACCAGACTCACTAAAAACTCTACCCTCTTACCTAGGAGAGTATGAAGCCAAGTCCGAGGTGAGAGCAATCCCATCGCAAAGACTTTCTTCTAACAGAATGATGGATTCACAAGGGTTGATTGAGTTATTGTCCACCCTTGTGGCATGTACAATCACATTAGCCGAACTCCTGAGGTTACGACCAAACATGTGGACCACCGTAGGCAAATGCTTAAATTTTTTTGGAGTGAAAGACCCCACCTCGAAGCTTCAAGAAGGGATCAGAGAATTGGACAGGCCTCAACTAAACACTAGGCCATTACCTTTAAACAAGGTT
Organism: Adiantum capillus-veneris; assembly: GCF_014529385.1. Classification (NCBI taxonomy): domain Eukaryota; kingdom Viridiplantae; phylum Streptophyta; class Polypodiopsida; order Polypodiales; family Pteridaceae; genus Adiantum; species Adiantum capillus-veneris. The sequence goes on from NC_140937.1 coordinate 1,199,579, forward strand.
GAAGAATATTGTGAGGGAGAAGATGGAAACACCACGCTACCGGTAGAATTCCAAGGAGTAGTTTCCAAAGCTATTCTTGACAGTGGAGCAGGAGTTGCTATCGCCACCAAGGAAATCTGGAAAAAATGGGGAAAATCGGCTTTGAGAGCTACCAGAATGAAATTACAACTTGCATATGGGTTCATGGAAAAGCCTCTAGGACTCTTAGGAAAAGTAATTGTCACCTCGTGCGGAATTGTGTATGAGCATACATTTTCAATAGTCGATTTCGACAAAAGAACAATTACAAGATCATTTTGGAAAGACCATTCATAAGACAATTAAAGATGGTCTAGGATTGGGGTTATGACCACATCTACCCCAGACATGGCGAGACTACAACCAAAATACACTTAAAAGACCATAGTTACAAAGAAGTGAACCAGCCACAAGTGGAAGAGTTTGATTCAGCTACATTGGCAGGGTCCGAACTCCCAGCATGGTTTGGACAACAAAAGGAGCTATGGATTTGTGGAGCTTCACACTTAAAAAGAAAGGAATGCGTCTTACAAAGAGCGATTGAGGACAAGGATTATATTCCGGAACCTTTTCCTGAAGATGCATTGGAACCTCTAGAATAGGAACACATACTAGCAACATTGGATGTATGTAACATTACAGATAGCCTAACGACAAAATTTTACGATAAGGATGCTATGATGTGCTACCCTATTACATGGTAAGCCTTATACCAGGAGGAGATGATAATGTAGAACCAACAGAACAAGAAGAGTTTTATAACTCCTCTGAGCATCTGGAGGTAAATAACGATGCAGATAATGAGTGTTCAGACAACTCAAGCGAGTGTGGGGAGAAAACAGCGAATGACAAATTTTATGATTTTGCCAATCAGCACCCTAGACGCCAGGACCGCTATAGGAGAAAACGAGCAGATAACAAAATGAAAGAGAACCCAATGCTCAGGATAAAAGATAAAACTCACTATCTAATGCTTGTCAATGCAGAGGATTGTGTAAAAGACCAGATATCAGGAAGATTCTCGAGAGTGCGAAGGGAACGGACGCAAGCGGAAATAGAACAAGTACGGAAAGCTAAAACAGAAACAAAATCAAAAAAATCTCAAAAGTTAAAACAAGAAACAACAAAAGACCCAATGTGGACCAAATTGGAGCGTAAAAAGAAATACCAAGAACTAAAACGGTCTTTACGAGAGGTATGGACTATTGAGGGAGACAGTGATGGTAAGGAGGAGTCAGAAAAAGGAAACATGAATGTACTATCACACTATCGAAAATTCACCATCCAGGACAGAAAAATCATAATGACACCACCAGTCAGGGAAAGAATAAACGAGGAATCTTATGATGGGCCGAAAAATGCAAAACGGATAGACCTCGCTGAACCTGATGAAAAGCCTCAGCCGGTCTATATCGCAACTGATTTAGAGCCTGAAGAAGAAGAACGGATAATAGAACTTCTCAAGAAGTATAAATATGTGTTTGCATGGTCCTACAAAGACCTCAAAGGAGTTGATCCATCGATATGCCAACATACAATTCCTTTGAAATCAGATGCCAAACCTAGCAAACAACATCCTTATACATTAATGACACATTTGCTAAACGAATCAAAGAGGAGATTGACAAGCTGATGGATGTTGAATTCATATATGAAATCGAGCATACAGATTGGGTGTCACCCATTGTGGTTGTCCCCAAAAAGAATGGAAAGCTGCGAGTGTGTGTGAACCTCAAAAAGGTGAATATAGCCACCATAAGGGATAATTATCCCTTGCCGATCACAGAAATGTACTTGAGAGGGTGGCCGGGAAACGGGCTTATTCCTTTCTAGATGGGTTTTCAGGGTATAACCAACTGGAAATGGCAATAGAGGATCAACACAAAACAACGTTTGCCATAGAACGGGGAATATATGCGTATACAGTGAAGCCATTTGGCTTAACCAATGCACCAGCTACCTTTCAGAGGTTAATGACTCATGCGTTCAAAGAATACGTGAGAATATTATTAGAAATATATATGGATGATATTTGTGTACACTCTCTTCTACGAAAGGAACATATTGACCATTTACAAAAGGTATTTGAGAAGTGCAAAACATATCGAATCTGCCTTAACCCGGAAAAGTGCATTTTTATGGTTAGGCAAGGCCGCATCTTAGGACACATTGTCTCAAGAAATGGCATAACCACTAACCTAGATAAAATCAAAGTCGTATTAGACTTGCCCAGGCCTACTAATGCCAAACAAGTGCAATCCTTCATGGGACATTGCGGATATTATCGAACATTCATATATATGTATGCAGTCATCGCACAACCTCTGTATCGTTTGTTAGTCGGTTTTGATTGGACGGAGGAGTGTGAAACTTCATTTCAAAAGCTTAAGGAAAACCCTGTATCAGCACCTGTACTTAAGGCACCAGATTGGGAAAAGATATTCCATGTTCACATTCATGTATCTGCATATGCAATCGGGAGTATTCTGGCTCAACCTGGAGACGGAACAATGGATTTCCCAGTTTGTTATGCAAGCCGATAGTTAAAGAGTGCTGAAAAGAACTACACAACCACTGAAAGAGAGGGGTTAGGAATGATTTATGCTGTAAAGAAATTTCGGCATTATTTGCTCACAAAAAAATTCATGGTCTTCACAGATCATCAAGCTCTTTTGTATCTAGTAAATAAACCATGTAATACTGGGAGAATTGTACGCTGGTTTATTATATTGCTAGAGTTTGGTTTCACAGTGGTGGTAAAAAAGGGTAAAACACATCTAAGGGAGGATCATCTTTCAAGGCTACAAAATGGGGAAGCTTCTGAAGGAGTAGATGATGACATACCTGACACATATCTCTTCAATATTGAAATGATACCCAAATGGTCTTAGGAAATTGTTAACATTCTTTCCTTCGGAGGTAGGTTTGATAACAAGGAAGACAGATCCAAACAACAAACAAATCGACAAACAAAAAAATTCTAGTTGATTGCAGGACAGCTGTATCATCTAGGATTGGACCAGATTCTACGATTATGTATAAATCCAGAGGAATTGGAGTGTTATCTTGAATAAGCACACGTCCACCAGAGACTGAAGCAATTAGGGGTTTATTGGCCAACTATGTATAATGACACGTATCCTTATGTTAACAGTTATACTATATGTAGTTCCAACCGACCAGTGGATCACGCGACATTGTTTCAGGTAACATTGCACCTGCATGGAATCAATATATCATTGATTTCTTAACCACAAGGAAGTTTCCTGAAAACATAATAAGAGCACGGAAAAGGGCTATAGAGCTGGAGGCTCGTGACTATAATTTAATTGGGAAGCAACTCTATAAGCGAGGAAAGTACAATCAACTTAGACTCAGTGCAAGTGAAAGTGAATACCTGTTGATTCTAGAACATGCACATGGAGGCATAAGTGGAGGTCATTTTTCAAGCGATAAGATGGAAAAATTGTCTTCACCACAGGAATATGGTGGCCTACATTGCATATGGATACTGAGGAGTTTGTAAAGCGTTGTGACGCATGTCAGCGCACCAAGGTGCCGATAAAGAGAGATGAGATGCCACTACGGCCAATGATGGGAGCAAGGGCATTTGCAAAATGGGGCATTGATTTTGTGGGGCCTATTTCACCCCCTGCATATCGCACCCATACCCAATATATCATTGTGGCTATGGACTATCTCACAAAATGGGCGGAAGCTAAGGCAACACAAAAAGCAACTGTAGGAACCACTGCACAATTCTTGTATGAGAATGTCTTTGTACGATACGGGTTACCAAAAGAAATTGTAAGTGATCGAGGAACGCATTTTCTTCATGAAGTCATTGAATATCTGATAGAGGAATTCATGGTCATACATAGAAAATCTGCTCCATATCATCCACAGGCAAATGGACAAGATGAGGCCACAAATAAAACACTATACATGGTTTTGAATAAATTGTATCAGAGTCAAGGATAGATTGGGATCAACAGCTACACTCAACACTATGGGCATACAGAGTAGCTTACAAAACATCAATAGGAACGACACCGTACAACATAGTGTTTGGCCAAAATGCTACTACCCATAGAGTTTTTAATTCCAACTCTACGAGTAGCAAAACGCTTAGAATGGACAGGGCATGAGCTCTCTTCAAGAATAGATGATCTTGAAAAGCTAGATGAACTTCGCTTGAGAGCTGTAGCTTCCATCTATGCTAAAAAGCAGACTGGGATCAACAACTACACTCAAGATTATGGGCATACAGAGTAGCTTACAAAACATCAATAAGAACGACACCGTACAACATGGTGTTTGGCCTAAATGCTATACTACCCATATAGTTTTTAATTCCAACTCTACGAGTAGCGAAACGCTTAGAATGGACAGGGCATGAGCTCTCTTCAAGAATAGATGATCTTGAAAAGCTATATGAACTTCGCTTGAGAGCTGTAGCTTCCATCTATGCTAAAAAGAGAAGACAAAAATAATTTTTTGACAAGCATGTGCGCACTAAAGAATTCAAAACCGGTGATTATGTACTTGTTTATACCTTGAAGCAACATGCCAAGAAACTTAAAAAGCGAGGGATGGGACCCTTTGTGATTAGTGACCTATCACAAAGTGGAGCTGTCAAGCTTACTACATTAGCCGGTGAAGAAATGCCAAATTGGATTAGTAGCTGTCGATTAAAAAAATATCATTTACCACTAACATAGGATATGCTTCAACAAATCCATCAAGAAAAACAACGAATGAAGGAGAAACAGAGGGTATGAGAAGAAGCCCAAGTAGAAGCAAAAGAACGCATTGCAAAAAGACGGCTTCTAAGACAACAACAACAATGTGGATCACCATTACGAATCAATGCTATTCGACTAACGAATTTTGATGAAGACACAGTGGAGCCACTAATTGCAGTCGAAGTGGGTAGCAATCAAGTTGAGTCGACGGCATTGCTTGATTCTGGAGCTCAAGAAAATTTGATCTCTTACAGATTATACAAACAGCTCAAGCTCAAAGGTCAACTACATCCTACTCCACAAGTGCTGGAAAGTAGTACATCACATTCGCTGAAAACATTGGCCTGGATTATATTGCATGTACAAATACATCAATATATTTACCCACACAAGATTTATGTGGTTGAGAATGAAAGCACACAACACCCCATGTTGTTGGGACAACCTTGGCAAAAAGAATATAATGTGCAGATAGATTGGAATGCGGATGCGGTCAAAATTTAGCATGCACAAGAACAAGAGGTGATAGCCTTTGCTCAGCAACCCCGGAAGAACCAGCTAGAAGCAATGCAATCACTGGATAAAGAACCAAATGAATGGGTGCCACTAAAGAACAACAAGATACCCATGGCACACAAACAGAGGACTGCCAACCATGTTCACTAAAAAAATCCAACCAAACAGACCGCAGTGCCAAGATCAAGGTTAGCAACACGCAACAAACAAGTATGGGTGCGGAAGGATAGAAGTGACATGGCAGACAAACAACAATACAACAGAAGAACTCAACATAAGCACACAGTTCAACCAAAAACCAAGGGCTCAACAACAACTTAAATTCGACTCGCATTTGGATCCCAAAACCGAAGCAAAAGGAACTCCCTTCAGTACAAGAAACATCAGAAGGTAGACACACACTACATATGAAACCGGTAAATCGATCTATGTGGGTGCCAATCAGCAGCAACAAAACAATGAAAGATGAGGACGTAGCAATAAACCTACAAAAACCGGCAAAGCAAAGCTACAAATGGAAAGCAAAAGAAACAAAGTCTATGGCCAATTCTGCCATGAAAATTCTCTCCAAGGAGATGACTACGGTCATATCGACAATAGCGGCACACCAAGCGACTTTCGCAAGAAATACGATCAAACAAAGAGCGGTAGAGTTACAACTTTTACTTGCAAAGAAAATCCACCAACCAAATCAACAACAAACAGGAAACCTGGACGGCGAATGCCAATGAGCATATTACTTATACCCCCTCTTGCACATCATTAATTTTTTCCATGCATTGCCCAAGTATGCATCATATAGGGCCACATTACACGGCCAAGCATTAGAATAATTTTTTAACCCAGGCATGGCACATACACCGAGGCGATACCTTGTCGTCTGGGAGGACTCTGGCTAGGAGGAGCGGAGGCATTCTCAAATGCGGACCCAATGGTGGAAAGAGCAAAAAAGGGCATGTTTTTCGACTATTTTTAAGGGTTTTCGTTTGATTGAAAAATTCTCTGGACTAGCCCAAGTACATATGCCCTTATCTACAAGTATATGGGGCCAAATGCCAAATCAAGCCCCTAGGTGTGTGTATATAGGTAAAAATAACCATTTTTTGGATAAAATATTGAAAAAAAACGGAGAAATCCGGCCATAAAAATTGCATGAGAGTGTTTATAGTGTTTTGCAGTGATGTTTTTTATTTATTATGATTTTTGGGGATTTTTTGGGTTTAATTGCTATTTTTCTTTTAATTTTACTAATTTTTGGTAAAAAAACTTCAAAAATACAAAAAGCAGCTGAAAAACGATCATAATGAAAAACAAAAAATATGGGGATGATCAATGACTATAGGAAAACCTATGGTACAGTGGGGGTGTAATTATGAGAAGGGAGCGGAAAGCGTGTTTTTGCCAGATTTTGACCGAAACGTCAAATTTCTCGGAAAGCTGGGCAAATGGAGTCGAAATCAAGAAATTTTTGAGCCTAAACTGCATGTCACAAGAAGTTGGGAGCACATGTCAAATTTCATGGAAAATGGTTTGGGGACCCCCATTATAAGAAATTTTCACTTCATTTTAAGCTCATTTCTACTATTGACTTTTGAGAGAGAGCTCCTGCCACCTAGAGCGAACGAGACTTCCAACAGCTTCTACGACGTGCACGACCACCCGATAGGCTCCAGACATGAGAGGTAGGCTCACCACCTTGAGCTTTTCGCACATGATTGTTTTTTTGTCGCGAAAACTAGCGTAGGGTTCGCACAGAAAGCGAGCGGTAGAGACCTACAAGTAGAAGTGACCACCTAACGGCTAACCCAAAAGCAATGAGACTTCATCCGCAGCTTACCCTAGCATAGGAGACCACTTTTGGATGACCAAAGGTAGTAGAAAACAATCGGGAAAAACCCTAATTCCTAGAGCCCCGCAAGAGGCCACCAAATGGAAATCGGCGGAAAGGCGCCCAAATGCTACCAAAACTCATGGGTAGGAGCATCTCGACATGCTCGACAAGTCTATATATCTCACATGGCCATGCGGTGACCCGAAGTGGCACTAAACTTCAGAAACGGCATCAGACACACAAAGCGTCAAATAGCTCTTGCGGCCAAACCGCATGTCTGTTTGCCACCAAACTTCATGAGCGGCTTTCCTAGACCATCAACAACCAATTCCTATGGTGGTAGACCACCACAAGTCATCGAAGACATGAAAACACAACCACAGGTTCTCCCAAAGCGACAAATTGCCAAACAAAGCTCCGGTGAAGCCAAAGTCGACAAAAACCATATGGCAAGGATCCCCAAGGGACCGTGAAGCTATGCAGACCAACATCAAGAAATTTCATCACTGAAAAGCACTCCAAGAGTCAAAAAACGGCTCGGAGGCTCAGAAATCCACACAGGGAGTTTTCTTCTATCAATTTGACTTTTTTGTTGAAATAATGCTTAAAAGGGACTCAGGGGGGCTCAGGGCAGGCACCAGTAGCACTCACCATGAAATTTTCATCAGGAGACATCCTACGCGTAGGATGTCTCAAGGCCAATTCTGGACACCAACCCCAACATCTCTCATCACACACTGCTTCTAAATAGCCTGTACATGCTAGCCACCAAGTTTCATCACATTTGGACAAAAATTGACCTCATGTGCACCAAAAAACGTGAAGTCAGGGCATAGAGGCAATAATGGGCCTTAGACCTACCAAAACTTGTCCAAATCACATGAAACTTTCACAACATACTCATGAGCACATTGCCAACCTATATGTGTGGTCACATGTATAAAATGATGAAATAGACATCCTACGCGTAGGATGTCTAAATGACATTTTTGGCCCCCAGATGGTATTTTTCAACTCTAGATCTCTTTGTGACACTTTCAAGAGCTCATATATCAAGTTTCAAGCCATTCCCATCACATTTGGCCCCCAACACCTCCAAGATGCACTTTTTGAGCCCAAAAACACTACACATGCTCTTACCAACACCAATTCTTGTCCAAATCAAAATGCAAGAGCAGGGCCATGTTCCACATGCCAAGAGTTACCCACAGAACCAATTTCAAGCCAATTTGATCAAATAGACATCCTACACGTAGGATGTCTCCAGCATATTTTGACCTTCTTTGAAAAAAATGACATCATGGGATCCATTAACATGGTGCAAAGAGCCTGTATCTATGGAAACCGTAAAATCACCGACAAAGAAGAAGAGGATGACAATAAAAGACTATTTAGAAGAAGTGGAGCCATTTGTCATCCCAGAAGGAACTCTGAAGCGAACCAGCACGTGGATTCAGGATGATTTGTTAGAGTCCAATGACTTGAAGATCTACCAAGGCGTGTTCAAAGACCCTGAAGGAAACGCAGTAGAGCTACCCATGATACCACGGGAGCTCAATGAGTTTGTCAGAAGAAAGATGGGAGATTCCCTGGAAAAGATAGACCTACATAATTACTTTGAAGCTCTGCCAACGGGGATTGACATCAAAAGAGTGTGGGAATTTGTGACCACTATCAAAGAAGATGGAGTTGCCAGAGTCACTGATCTGCAGGGCAAGAAAAACACCATGATTATCATCACAGAGAGGGTGGTGGTAGCCGCACTAGACATCTCCAACAAAGGTGATAGTGTGACCAAGAGAAGAGATGAAGTCAAGGTATACTCCAAAAAGAAGAACAACTACACCTTTGAAGACATTGCAAACCCAAAAGTGGCGGTCATGAGCCAGCTCTTTAACCAATACTTCCACATGTGTACAAAGAGGCCATAGAAGTACAAAATGCCGCCTGGAGCCATTGCCACCACCTTCACCTGGGCAATGCAGAAGAGCAAGCCAAAGGTGATAAATTATGCTTCTTATATCCATGAAAATCTGGTGAAGATGGGAAACAAAAATCCCACCTACATTGTGCCATGTGAGCTAATAACAAAAGTGGTTTATGGAGAACTGCATGCCAAAGGAAACTGGCCACAACCTCCTTCACAGAATGATTGGCTAAGGTTGAAAGAAGATAAAAAAGAAGAACCGCCCAAGGCACCCAGAGTAGCCACACGGTTGAAGCGCCGGTTAGAGACCGTGCTAGAAGAGCCACCGGAGTCGAGGAAAGGAAAGAAATAAAGTTTACAAGTGCCAATCAAAGAGACCAAGTCACAAAAAGCGGTGCGGCTCGAAAGATTGATGGAAAGCTTCAGAGCCGAAAGAGGCCAAGAAAGGGAGAGAAAGACCAAGGCGGACGGGGACTTCAAGAAGAAGCCAGCAACTCCACCGTCAAGCCCGGAGTCCAGCCCACCACCATCACCACCTCTCCTTAGCCCTCCACAAACCCAACAAAAGGAGGAGCTAGACACATCTGATGATCAAGAAGACTCCAAGCAAGAGAAGACCAGAGGGGAAGAGCAGGAAGGCCACGAAAGGGAGAGAAAGACCAAGGCGGACCGGGACTTCAAGAAGAAGCCATCAACTCCACCGTCAAGCCCGGAGTCCAGCCCACCACCATCACCACCTCCCCTTAGCCCTCCACAAACCCAACAAAAGGAGGAGCTAGACACATCTGATGATCAAGAAGACTCGAAGCAAGAGATGACCAAAGGGTAAGAGAAGGAAGGCCAAGAAAGGGAGAGAAAGACCAAGGCGGACCGAGACTTCAAGAAGAAGCCAGCAACTCCACCGTCAAGCCCGGAGTCCAGTCCACCACCATCACCACCTCCCCTTAGCCCTCCACAAACCCAACAGAAGGAGGAGCTAGACACATCTGATGATCAAGAAGACTCCAAGAAAGAGAAGACCAAAGGAGAAGAGCAGAAAGAAGAAGCTAAGCCCAAAGATGAGCAGCCAGAGCTAGAGGAAAGAAGGTTTAGCACATTTCTCGATCTACTAGCTGTGGGTTACTCAAGAGAAGAGGCAGCTACAGTAGTATTTGAGTTGGCAAGCACAAGGCCCAAAGAACAGATGCAGAGCCTGCGGTTAGTGGAACTGAAAGAGATGGCCACCGGTATGGTGGACCTACAGCCACCTACCAATGATTGGGATGTGGTGATGCACAAGCTAACCGAGATCCGAGAAAAATCATTGGCCACGGAGAGTGAGATTGCTAATCTCAAAACCACTGAAGTTCAGATCAAGGCTGAAGTCGACTCTCTCCAAAAATAGGGCCAAGAGCAGATAGAGAAACAAACAAAGCTTCAAGCTAGTTTGGACGCGGCATTACAAAGATGCCAGGAGATGGAACGAGAGAATCAAGAAGCAGAAAACAAGCTTCAAAGAGCTGAAGAAGAATATAAGAAAAGCAACAAGTCATTGACAAATGCAGAGAGGGAAAGGGACAACCTAACCCTACAACTTTCTGAAGAATCCAAAGAAATGAAAACACACAAAAATGCCAAGGAAAAGGCAGAGATAGAGCATGAGTCGAGCCAGGATGCGGTAATAGAGCTTAAAGATCATATTAAAGTCTAAGATCAAACCATCCAAAGGCCGTGGCCATCTCCTGCCAGAGTCAAAGCTACTAGCTCAACTCACACTACTTCAGAGACTGATTTTTATGAAGAACAAATGAAAGAGCTCCAAAAGCAGTTAACATTGGAGAAGCGGATGTTGGCCAAGGGGTCATTGGTCATGCAAAACCGCCTAGAAGAAGAAAATCACGCCATGAAGAATGAGCTAGAAGCCATCAAGAGAAAGCTGAAAGAGGCGGAAAAGATAAATGCCGATCTAAACGACCTCCTTGTGAATATGGGAGAGCAAGCGGAAGAAGAAAAGAAGACACATCAAAAGCAGATAGAAGAGCTAAGAGGCCAGCAACAAACAGAAGAGCAGTAGTTTAGCACCAGGCCGGCAACCATGGAGGGGATCGACCTAGAGAATGTGTCAGATCTCGTGGACACCACCATACAAGGGGAAAACCTTGTGGGACCCTCACAAGATCCACAAGATCTGACACAAGAAGAAGAAGAGAAGCTGCAAAAGTCCATAGAAGCGGCAGTCAGAGACACATCCAAAGAAGCCTTGCCCTTCTGAGAGAAAGCCTACGCTGAAGAAGCAGCTCAACAGCCATGTCGGGGATGACATGAACAAGGAGGGGGGAGTGTTAGCAGCTGGACACACCCTATGGAAGATGACTCCTTGGCGGATTATTATTTTTTGTAATTATTCATTTATTGAGAAAACCCGACATTTCACGTTTGTAAATATTGGGGCTTACAAAAGTTTCCAGATTGTATCCCATTTTTGACATTTAGAGTGAGTAGATGGTCAAATTGGAACATTAGGGTTTGAGATTGTAAGCTATTTATACCACTTTTTGACCTTAATGAAAAAACCCTTTGTCATTTTAAAAAGGTATTGTCTGTGAGTGAGCGTACTTTGTACAAGAGAGAGTGAGAGCTTCATCTTGATGCTACGCCCGCATCGGTGGTCGGAATCGAGTGCGGAGAAGTGCAGCGTAATTCCCCACACGAGAGCTATGCGTCGATACCTACATTGCGGGCGTACGGTTTGGTTTTGCAAGCTTGACCTACGAGCTTCATCTGGTGGTTCGGTGAGCATACGTTATCCGTTTTTGCATTTCAGCATATCCACGCGTTCGCATTGAGTAGAGCTACATAGTAGGCACTTTAGTTTTCGAAAATGACGACCTACAAATTTCAGCTAGACATCCTACGTGATTTTGCACGAGGTGTTTAGGGTTGGGATTTTTGTTCATGGACCTTAGGGAGAGCGGCCTATTGGTGTTAGTAGGGTCTCCTTCATGTTCTGTGGCATTTCGAGATCGTTTGATGGGTATTCGGCTCTTGGAAGTGTTGTAGGAAATCTCCTCTTATGCACTCCTGAAGACTGTAGCTTAGACATTGTGTAGAGACCTCTGTAGGAATTAGTCGAGAGTCGGTCGAGTGTAGATAGACACCCTATGCTTGCTTCCATGCGCCTGCGGGTCGAGCTTCGTCCTTAGCTGAAAAATCTTGTTAGGTGAGTTCTCGCTGTTCTGACGTCCGTCGCGGCGTATCCGCCAACAATGGAGTTGGCCACTAAGTTGGGCATTCAAGCTTTTGAGATGGGCGATATTGGAACTACCGATGGAGCTTTCAAGGGACAGCAAGCCTCCGTTACTCCCTTGATTGGGAAGTTGAGGCTTCATGTCCAAAGCTACATCAACAAAGAATATTTTTTCATCTCTCCTCTCCAACATGAGGATGTTATCCTAGGGGCACCATGGCTCAACTGCATAGCTGCCTTATCTATTTTTCTAAATTCCAAGATGTGTTCATCAATGATATACCTATGTCTTACCTCCAAAACGAGGGGATTATGACCATTGAATTGATCTCCTACTAGGAAGCTCACTGCCTAACAAGCCTCCTTATTGAGTTTCCTAAGATCAACAAGAGGAGATCATGAGGCAAGTACAAGAATTGGTAGACAAAGGGATGGTGAGTCCTAGCTCCTCTCCCTTTTGTTCTCCAGTCCTTTTAGTGCAAAAGAAAGATGGTACATACTGCATGTGTGTGGACTATGGAGCTCTAAACCATATCACTATCTAAAAAAAAAATCCCATATCACGAGTAGGTCTGTTTGATAAGCTATAAGATTTGACCTACTTCAGTAGGATTGACATTAAAAGAGTCTATCATCAAATAAGGATAGAGGAAGATATTCTAAAGACCGCGTTACATACAATGTTTGGTCTTTATGAATATCTAGTCATGCCTTTTTGCTTGACTAATGCACCAGCCATGTTCAACCGTTTAATGGAAAACATCTTTAGACCCTACTGCAAATTCACTGGAGTGTTCTTTGATGATATCATCATCCAAGTCCTTGGAGGAGCACAAGCAATATCTCTAGGTAATTTTTCAAGCTTTGAGGGAGAGCAAGCTTTTTATCAATAAAAAGAAGAGTGAATTTTTCCTTCAAGCGATTCAATATAGGTCATATTATCTCTCAAGATGGTATCGATATGGATCCATCAAAATTGGAGGTTTTAAAAGCATGGCCTAATTCAAGGAATCTACATGAGCTAAGAAGCTTTATTGGTATGTGTGCATACTATAGATGCTTCATAGAAAAGTTCTCTCAAATAGCAGGACCATTACATCACTTAACAAAGAAGAATATTAAGTACTCATGGACTGCTAAAGAGAAAAATCTTTTGACAAGCTCAAAGAGAAGCTTACCTCACAACCAGTCATTAAGGCTACCGGATCTCTCAAAGTCATTTGAGGTTCAATGTGATGCTTGTGGTGATTGCCGTGGAGCAGTCTTGTTTCAAGAAGGGCATTGTTAGAAGCTGGACACACCCCACGGCATCTAACTACTCGGCGGACTATTATCTTTGTAATTATTCATTCATTGAGGAAAACCCGATCTTTCACCTTGTAAATATTGGGACTTACAGAAGTTTCCGGATTGTATCCCAGTTTTGATAGTTAGATTGAGTAGATGGTTGATTTTGGAACTGTAGGGTTTGAGAAGTTGTAAGGTATATATACCACTTTTTGACCTTAATGAGAAAAACCTTTTGTCATTTTAAAAACAAGTTTGAAGTCTGTGAGTGAGCATACTGTGTACGAGAGAGTGTGTGTGAGCTTCGTCTTGACGCCACGAGTGCTACGGTGGTCAAAATCGAGTGAGGAGAATTCCAGCGTGTTGCCCCCGACTAGAGCTACGCACCGATACTAACATTGCACGTGTACGGTCCGGCTTTGTGAGCTCCTTCTACGAGCTTCATCAGTTGTTTGAGTGGGCATACGTTGTCCAATTTTGCATTGCAGCATATCCACGCGTTCACATTGAGTAGAACTACACATTAGGCACTTTAGATTTTGGAAACGAAGACCTGCAGATTTCGGCCAGACATCCTACGTGTTTCTGTATCGGGTGTTTTGGGTCATGATTTTGGTTGATAGACCTTAGGGAAAGAGGCCTATTGGTATTAGTAGGGTCTCCTTCAAGTTCTATGGTGTTTCGAGATTGTTTGATGGGTGTTCGGCTCTAGAAAGCGTTGTAGGAAGTTTCCTCTTTTGCACTCTTGAAGGCTATGACTTAGACAATTGGTAGAGACCTCTGTAGGAATTAGTTAGGAGTTGGTCGAGTGTAGGTTGACACCTTATGCTTGCTTCCACGCGCCTGCGGGTCGAGCTTCGTCCTTAGCTGACATTACATGTTAGGTGAGTTCTCGTTGTGCTGACGTCCGTCGCGGCGTATCCGTCCAACATTGGCGCCGCCACCGGGGACGAAAACCTTAGGTAGGTGACCGAGACTTATCCTTGAGAATTGGGATTTTTGGCTTTCCAAGAGTCTTGCTTTACATTTAGATAGGATCAGAGGTTGGAGGACTCTCTAGGTCTTAGAGGGAGTCTAGGAAGCGTGTGTCTGGCCTAGATCCTTCGACTTAGGTAGAGGAGGTAGACTTAGGTAGTTTTAGGTAGTAGTCGAGTTCTAGAGTAGGAGTCGGAGTGGTAGAAGCGGTGAGAGGAGAGCTTGAGAGTCCGAAGAGGCCAAAAAGCAACCAAAAACACCGTTATCACCATTTTACATGATAGGTAGGAGTAGAGTAAGTAAGACATCGTGATTTAGGATCTAGAGCATTTCATGCATGTACACTTGCTTGGTAGAATCATTACAAGTTTATAAAAGACGCAAAAAGACGCAAAAGTGTGGTTGAAAGCCTAATTGAAGTCCAAAAATTACTGTGAGTGTTTCTAATAGACCTACAGAGCATCAGGAGCATTCCTGTCAGAAAAAACTTTAATTTTAAGCCAGGAGACATCCTACGCGTAGGATGTCTACAGGCTAATATGGGAGGAATTTTGGGATTTTGAGTTGACCAATGTGTTCAGGAGGTAGGCTTTACCCTAAGTTCAACAGTAAAGTAGAAATTTGGCCATATCTTGACAGGATAAGGCCAGGTAGACTGAAATTGCTCGATATCCTACCCAAATAGTGCCAAAACATTATTTTGAAACCAAAACCATAAGATGGCTGCATGTGCATGTCTTGCATGATATATTGAGTGACTGAAAGGGGTTTCACCTCATTTGGGTTAGAAAATTGGGTTTAAAGTGGAATTTAGCACTTTTGACTGAAAAAGCAAAAACAGTTGAAAATTGGGACTTTTGACATCCAAATCAAAATCTAAGAATACCACTGGGTTTCTCACATCAAGGGGAAGCTGTGGGACAAATCTGGGGTCAAACAAGCCAAATAGACATCCTACGCGTAGGATGTCTTCTGAGTGATTTGGGACTCCAAACTGAATTCTGAGTATACCCAAGTGATCAGAAACTGAAGGGGAGCCTGGGCTTTGAGTTTGAAGCCATTCTGATGAAAAAGACATCCTACACGTAGGATGTCTAATGCAATAAAATGAAGCCAGACTTTGACTTTGAGCATACTAAGCTTTTATATAGCCTAAGGCAAGCCTCCTAGCCAGTTTTGGTCCAATTTGGAGTTGACTAGACTGATCAATACCATCAACATGCCATCGAAACAGATTTCTGACTCATTGACCAGCTAATAGGAGTCTAAATCAAAAAGTAAAAGCAGTTGTAAGCTCAGCACAACAAGAGGAAACAACATTGCAAAAATCCAGGCAAAACACAGCAGGAGACATCCTACGCGTAGGATGTCTATTGGGGCATACTGCAAAGAAAATTTGACCTGGCATTGACAGTGAGACTCCATTTGGCTTAAGGGTTCCATAACTTCTTTCATGAGTGAATTTGGACCTTGTTTGCCCATTTGACTAAGAAAAGACTGAATTCAGACTTTTTCGCATAAATTGACCAACATCTGAGGGAAGTACTGTTTCAGGTTAGCAAACCTAATCCAGAACATCAGCAGTGTATAAAATACATTAGTGGGTGAGATTAACTCTCCAGTTGTACCAATCATTACTAAGATAACCTCTAGCATATAAATGCTTTGATTCAATTGCCGAAATTAAAATGCTTGTGTACAAGTATATTCAACAACAAAGCAAGAAGTTGTGCAGAGACTGACCCATTGCCAGGTGAGTGGTTGAAATTGTGATAAATTGTGTTGATAAGTTTGATGAATTTAAGATCAGAAAGATACATTGTTAGAGACCAGAAAGTGGCATGTGACCAAGGTAGCTTAGTGTCCACCAAGGAGAGTGTAACTCAGGAAAGGCTAGATCTGCTAGCACCGATTATAGAGGAAGGTAGTGATACTGACACTTCTTCAGACAAATCTTTCTTCATGATGGGTAGTCAATAGCCAGGAGGTTTCACCTATGATGGACCTATGCGAGGAGGAAGCACCTCCCAAAATTCTTTGAATGATTCGAGGCTCACGGTGATCTTCTTAGAGGGAACAAACTCGAGAAGAGCCCTAGTCTATTCTGACTATCGAGGCCGCAAGTGCATTTGTATCAAAGAGATGCCAGCTCAAATATTGGAGATAATCCGAGTGTATGATGATGGAGATAGATTCCGAGACAAAAAGGGGAACCACTATTTAATAGTTAGTAACCCTGAAGATTACAACAGATATGGAGATAACGTGGCGAAAGGGAAAATGGTTTCAGAAAATCAAGAACCGCCACGAAACATTGATCGACCCGGAGCTATTTTTATGTATGATAAGAAAACAACCAGGGTTCCAACTTATAACGAGAATGTGGGAATCTACAAGCATGAGAGTGAGGGTATTGTCTCTTACTTTTGCAGAAAAGAACCATACGTAAACGAACTAAGCAAAGAAAAGGCTCTTTACTTATTCTCTTATGAAACTGCTACGGGAAAGGGCATAGTTTTTGTTGATCGATACGGGCGAGAATACCAACGTATTCTCCCAGAGGAAGTAGAAAGAGCAACAGGTCCAGAAGCATCAGCATATGCCCCTGAGGAAGTGCCAAGAGCAGCCTACACCCCAAGCAAGTCAAGGAATCCTTTTTTCGACGAGTATGACACTACCTCACATTCCACCCGACCGCAAGCATTCAACAATCAAGAACAACCAGCAAACCAGCCATCATTGCAGGCATGGCTTCGACAGAGTGCAACAATGGAGCCAGATCGAAACCGAGATGGTTATCAAGCCGCACAAGGGCTCAAGGATTTGCAAGAACCACCACACTATTCAAGGTATCAAGCAGAGAGTAAGCCAAAGACACAAGGGTCGACAGATCCTGGAGGACCACCCATACAACAAGTTCAAAGAGAAGCACCACTTCCAGCGAGAACCGTTAGAAATTATGGCTTAGGAGCACCATTGGGAGAGGAACCAGCCTATTATAGAAGGCCTGAGGAGGTGTATCGACTTAGACGGGGCAAGCCAATGATGAGATTTGTAGACCATCAAAGAATTAGACCTTCTCAAGTGCAAAAATGGGTAAACAAGAAATTCACAGGAAACAGAGACCCAAGAGATCATGTAGTAGCCTTTGTGCGTGTAATTAGAGCCGAAGACGTGTTATATTTTCCAACCCAATTCGCAGGGTTTGGACTAACCCTAGAGGATGATGGTGCAACTTGGTTTGACTCTGTGGAGCGTAGAGACTTTGAGTCGATGGAGGAAGTGTTTGATGAGTTTATTGAGGAATTCTCTCAAAGGGGAATAGCTCATAATACCGTCTCACAAATCCATAAATTCAAACAAAAAGATGGAGAATCTGTACGGAAGGCAGCCCTAAGGCTAAAAAGATATGTTAAGTTCTGTCCTGTGGAAGAACTGCCAACTCAGTCCAGACTTATGCTGATATTCATCCAAGGACTAAGGAATGCTCGTAGATGAAGTGCTAAAAAAGATCAACTTGTATGCCAAACCCCAGGCTAAACAACCCAAGTGGTGTGCTATTGAACAAAAATGGACAAACCATGGGACCGAGGAATGTTATTATAACAAGGGATATGTGAGGGAGAGACCTTACGCTCCCCAAGCTCGAGTAGCTTCCCCTCAAGCTCCACCAATGCCCAGATATCAAGCAGGCAACTTACCAAGACCTGTAGGTGTAGAAAGACCACAACCAGTGTTGGGGCAACAACCACCCCTACCAGGATTACGACCAGTTGGTATCAGATACACACCAACAATAACTCAATAAGAAGAAAAGGCTTTGGTGCCTATGCATGCTTATTATGAAGATCCCAATGGATATGCATCAAACCCTGTCTATTATCCACCGAAAGAATCCTCGACACCAGAACCATGGAGCATGATAGGGAATCAAGGACCACCAACTGCTGCACAGGCTGCAGGAGAAGGAAGATATAGCTTAGATGAACGAACACTGATGTTCATAGCCAATGGAGGCATGGGCGGACAGAGACATTCTTACCAACAAAGAGGGGCTCAAGGAGCACCTCAACAACCCAAGGGACCCTATTACAAGTGTGGAGGAGACCATTGGCTGAGATACTGTCCTCATGATGAAATCATTAGAGTCAATGCGTATTGCCCAGAATGTAGAATTACTCATTTGATTCTTGATAGCCCTAAAAACCCAAGCAAAGGAGCAAAAACCACTTTGAACATGTTAGAAACAGTACCTTCCAGTGGGGGATCGGAGAATGAAACAATCATACCTATTCAAGCGGTAATACGAGCCCAAGCCCAAAGAAGGACGAACAAACCCATAGTTGAATACCCAAAAACCGATGTCCAAAGTTCAGAAATGAAAAATCAGAGAAGCACTTGGAAAGCTAGAAAGGCGCGTAGGAAAGCCAAGAAAGAACGAGAGTAAACAGCCCTATCCGAGGAGTTGAAACATACAAAGAACATATTGGAGCGGTTAGAGGATCTAGCTAGCTTAAGCTCACACACTATAGCAGCCATAGCACCCAAGGAAATAGCAGAGCCCAAAAGTGCAGGATCAGGAGGATCTGTACTGGCAGACAAGGTAAACGAGCAGTTGGATGCACTGCTACAAGCTTATGAAGCTCGACTTAAAAAGAACCAAACCTAGAAGCAAAGGTGGATGACTTTATCCATATGCAGAAATAGAAAAACAGAGGTTTGATATGTGTAAAAAGATGATTGAGACGGCTCAATCATTGATGGAAGAACCGCTGGGTAAACCTGCAAATTGTCACGAAGCGCTAGCTGCAACCCCTATCCAACCAACATTAGAGAAACATGAGGAAACAAAGGAGAGACTCACTAATGATTACAAGTACAAGGGAGAGCCTATCATAGTGCCAAATACCACCGATGGGGCAAGTGACGGGTTCCAGCCTAAAATATTGGTAGAAATGGGTAAGGACGGTAACGGTCTAGATGATCTGTGGAAGCAAATCCGTGAGGCCAATGAGGCTGATAGGACGAGTAACCACATGAATAGCACGACAAAAGAAAATAATGTGATCTTACCTCCTATTGAATAATTTGAGGCAAGATCGCAAATGAACTTTGAGATACATTCACAAGGGGGAGACCAAGGATCTATTAGTTCGGGGCACAGTCAACCAGACTCTTTGAGAACTTTACCCTCTTACCTGGGAGAGTACAAAGCTAAGACGGAAGTGAGAGCAATCCCATCTCAAAGACTTTCTTCTAACAAGGTGACGGATTTGCGAGGATTGATTGAGTTGTTATCCACCCCGGTGGCATGCACAATCACGTTGGCAGAATTCCTAAGGCCAAACATGTGGACCACAGTAGGAAAATGCCTGGAAAAATTTGGAGTGAAAGACCCCAACTTGAAGCTACAAGAAGGGATCAGGAAATTAGACAGGCCTAATCTAAACACTAGGCCAGTACCATTGAATAAGGTTGGAGAATATTGCGAGGGAGAAGACGGAAACACTACGCTACCGGTAGAATTCCAAGGAGTAGTCTCCAAGGCTATTCTTGATAGTGGAGCGGGGGTTGCTATCGCCACCAAAGAAATTTGGAAAAAATGGGGAAAACCAGCTTTGAGGGCTACCAGAATGAAACTCCAATTGGCAGATGGGTTCATGGAAAAGCCTCTAGGACTCTTAGAAAAAGTAATTGTCACTTCGTGCGGAATCGAGTATGAGCATACATTTGCAATAGTCGATTTCGACAAAAAGAAAAATTATGAGATAATCTTGGGACGACCATTCATGAGACAATTGAAGATGGTCCAAGATTGGGGTTATGACCACATATACCTCAGACATTGCGAAACGACAACTAAAATACACCTGAAAGACCATAGTTACAAGGATGTAAACCAAACACCTGTGGAAGAATTTGATTCGGCTACAGTAGCAGGATCAAAACTACCAGCATGGTTAGGGCAACCAAAAGAGCTATGGATGTGCGGAGCTTCACATTGTGAAAGCTTAAGAAGAGAGGAATGTGTCTTAGAAAGAGCAATTGAGGACAAGGAGTACATTCCGGAACCTTTCCCTGAAGATGCCTTGGAACCCCTGGAATGGGAACACATACTAGCAACATTGGATGTATGCACCATTACCGACAGTCCAACAACAAAATTTTGCAATAAGGATGGCTATGATGTGCTACCCTATTACATGGTAAGCATTGTACCAGAAGAAGAAACGATAGAGCCTCCAGAACAAGAAGAGTTTTACAATTCCTCTGAACATTTGGAAGTAAATGATGATGCAGATAATGAGTGTTAAGACACCTCAAGTGAGCGTGGAAATGAAGCCGAGAATATCAAGTTTTATGATTTTGCGAATCAACACCCTAGACGCCAAGAACGACATAGGAGGAAAAGAGTAGGAAACAAAGCGAGAGAGAACTTGATGCCCAGGATAAAAGGTAAAACTCACTATTTGATGCTTGTAAAAGCAGAGGATTGTGTGAAAGATCAAATATCAGGAAAATTCTCAAAAAATAAAAAAGAAAGAACGTGAGAGGAAACAAAACAGGTACGAAAAGCTAAAACCGAAACAAAATCACAAGAATCTGAAAAATCAAAAAGGGAAACAACAAAAGACCAAGAGTGGACCAAACTGGAGCGTAACTAGAAATACCAAGAACTAAAACGGTCTCTGAGAGAGATATGGACTACTGAAGAAGATAGTGATGGTAAAGGGGAGTCAGAAAAGGGGAACATGAACGTACCATCACACTATCGAAAGTTTACTATCCAGGATAGAAAAATCATCATGACACCACCAATCAAGGAGAGAACCAACCAAGAATCTTATGATGGGCCTGAAAGTTCAAAAAAGATGGACCTCGCAGAACCAGGTGAAAAGCCTCAGTCGGTCTATATAGCTAATGATTTAGAGCCTGAGGAGGAAGCACAGCTAACACAACTTCTCAAGAAGTATAAAGATGTGTTCGCCTGGTCCCAGAAAGACCTCAAAGGAATTGATCTAATGATATGCCAACATACAATTCCTTTGAAATCGGATGCAAAACCTAGCAAACAACGTCCTTATACATATAATGACACATTTGCTAAACGAATCAAAGAAGAAATTGATAAACTGATGGAAGCGGAATTCATCTATGAGATTGAACATACAGATTGGGGGTCACCCGTTGTGGTAGTTCCCAAAAAGAATGGAAAACTGCGAGTGTGTGTAAACCTCAAGAAGGTGAATGCAGCAACCTGAATCAGCCCAAAAATCCACTTTTTGATATCCAAATTCAAATCCAAGCATATAGCCATGTTCCATGAGCCTTACACTACCTGCATGTCAAGTATGAACCAATTCTAATGAAAAAGAAATCCTACGCGTAGGATGTCTAAATAGAAATTTTTGGCCAGATTTGCACTACGAGCACATGCACAGCTTCACAAGTTCCTTTTAAGCTATAATTTCAATTTTCAAGTCATTTGGATAAGTAAAACTCAGTTTCGCAGCTAATATGGAAAAAACGCTAACTTTGGATTACTGAGTACAATAGGATCTATGGCAGCCTCGAAGTCACCGGCAAAGAAGAAAAGAATGACAATCAAAGATTATCTGGACGAGGTGGAACCCTTTGTCATTCCAGAAGGAACATTCAAGCCCACCAGCACCTGGATACAAGAGGATCTGTTAGAGTCCAATGACCTAAGGATCTACCAGGAAGTGTTCAAATACAATGAAGGCAATGTAATAGAGCTACCAATAGATCTCAATGAATTTGTACGAAGCAAAATGGCCGGCTACTTGGAGAAAATTGACCTCCATAACTACTTCGAAGCGATACCAGCAGGGATGGACATCAAAAGAGTATGGGAGTTTGTAACAAGCATCAAAGAGAATGGAGTGGCCAAGGTGACAGATTTACAAGGAAGACTAGATACAGAGATCATAATCACGGAGCGGGTTGTAGCCCATGCACTAGACCTCTCCAATCAAGGAGAGAGTGTAACAAAAAGAAGGGATGAAGTCAAGGTGTACAAAGAGAAAAAGGCCAATTACACCTTTGAAGACATTGCCAACCCAAAAGTGGCAATTATGTGCTAGTTGTACAACCAATACTTTCACATGTGCACTAAGAGGCCACATAAGTACAGGATGCTGCCAGGTGCAATCGCCACAACATTTACTTGGGCAATGACAAAAGGCACCCCAAAGATAATCAACTATGCGGCATACATACATGACAGCTTGGTAAAGATGGGCAACAAAAAGCCAACCTACATAGTGCCAGGAGAACTGATAACCAAGGTGGTTTATGCAGCACTACACGCTAAAGGAAGGTGGCCTGACCCATCATCTCATAATGATTGGCTAAGGGTAAAAGAAGAAAAGGAAGATGAGCCACAAAAAGACAAGGGTGGCTACGAGATTGAAGAGACGGTTAGAGCCAGTTGAAGAGGAGCAACCTGAACAGAAGAAAGGAAAGAAGGAGTCTGCTCAAGTGCCGGCCAAAGAAACTAGGTCTCAAAAAGAGGCAAGACTCAAGAGGCTGATGGAGAGTTTCCGAGCAGAAAGATCCCTCAAGGGTGATTTAAACGAACTCTGGAAGCCATATCTCGAGTCTATGTCCAGATCATCCAGACGAGTGCAGAGGGACCGCTTTGAAGATTATATCAAGAATTTCGAGATTCTTGATGCTGTAGCAGAAAACATTCCCCATGTCCCGTTCACCGAGGAGGAAGTGGAGCAGATAAGGCAGACATTGCTAGATGAACAAGAAAGCCAAGAAATGGAAAGAAAAACAAAAGCAGACAGGGACTTAAAGGGCAAACCGGCAGCTTTACCAGATAGCCCTAAACCCAGCCCACAGCCATCTCCACCTCCCTCACCACCTCCTAGCAGCCCTCCACCAGAAGATAAGGAGGCTGAGGACAAACAAGAAGAAAGGCAAGCTGAGGAGCAAGAGCAAAGGCAAGAACCTGAGCCAAAGGAAGAGGCCAAGCATGAGTCTGAGCAAAAAGGATTAGACGAGGCCTATTATGAATTTTTGGACCTGCTAGCTGCAGGCTATACAAAGGAAGAAGCCGCCATAGTCGCATTTGACTTGGCGAGAACAGGGCATAAAGATCAGATGCAAGGCATCTGGCTAGTGGAACTTAAAGAAATTGCTATAGACACTGTAGACCTGCACCCGCCCTCCAATGACTGGGACATGGTGATGACAAAGCTAGCTGGATTGCGAGCACAATCCATGGCTTTAGAGGAAGAAATGACGACTCTGAAAGCCACTAAAGAACAGATAAAAAAGGAAGTGGGTTCTCTGCAGGCACAAAGCCAAAGGCAAAAAGAGAGAGAAGATGACCTGCAGGCCAGCTTGACAACGACTCTACAAAACTGCCAAGCAATGGAAGAAGCAAATGAGGAAACTGAAGAAGAGTGTCTGCAGCTTAGCAAGTCATTGCAAGATGCTGAAAAAGAACGGAATAATCTGACACTACAACTGGGAGAAGAAACAAAAGAAGTAGAGTCCATGAGAAATGCCAAGGAAAAGGCAGAGATAGAACAAGAAGCAAGCCTGGATGAAGTCCTTGATCTCAAGGACCAATTAAAAGTCAAATATCAAACCATCCAGAGGCTGGGAGCATCACCTGCTAGAGTTAGAGCTACGAGCTCGACTCAAATCATTTTTGAGAGTCAAATAAATGAAGAGCAAATGCAGGAACTTCAGAAGAACCATCCTAGCAGTGTTCAAGACCTTCAAGCCGGGCCAGGTGACCGACATCATATTCTTCTTCCAAGATACATACAGATGTGCTTACGGTCTGTCAAGTCAGCCTTCCAAGGAGGTGATACATGCGTTGTACCAAAGAATCACGTTTCTACCATCCTATCACTTCCAGACTTTTAAAGAAGCATTCTATACAGGGTTCTTCACCATGAATACAGATATCTTTGGCCCGACAATGCTGAACCTACATGCAAGGTACGAATCACTGCTAAAGATGCGGGAAACGATAAGATGAAGCAGCTGATCAAGGCCATGTCGGGGACGACATGAACAAGGAGGGGGGGGATGTTAGAAGCTGGACACACCCCACGGCATCTAACTACTCGGAGGACTATTATCTTTGTAATTATTCATTCATTGAGGAAAACCCGATCTTTCACCTTGTAAATATTGGGACTTACAGAAGTTTCCGGATTGTATCCCAGTTTTGATAGTTAGATTGAGTAGATGGTTGATTTTGGAACTTTAGGGTTTGAGAAGTTGTAAGGTATATATACCACTTTTTGACCTTAATGAGAAAAACCTTTTGTCATTTTAAAAACAAGTTTGAAGTCTGTGAGTGAGCGTACTGTGTACGAGAGAGAGAGTGTGAGCTTCGTCTTGACGCTACGAGTGCTACATTGGTCGGAATCAAGTGCGGAGAAGTGCAGCGTGTTGCCCCTCACTAGAGCTACGGGCCGATACCAACATTGCGCACGTACGGTCCGGCTTTGTGAGCTCCTTCTACGAGCTTCATCGGATGTTTGGGTGAGCATACATTGTCCGATTTTGCATTGCAACATATCCACCCGTTCACATTGAGTAGAACTACACATTAGGCACTTTATATTTCGGAAACGAAGACCTGCAGATTTCGGCCAGACATCCTATGTGTTTTTGCACCCGGTGTTTTGGGTCGTGATTTTGGTTGATAGACCTTAGGGAGAGCGGCCTATTGGTATTAGTAGGGTCTCCTTCAAGTTCTATGGTGTTTCCAGATTGTTTGATGGGTGTTCGGCTCTAGAAAGCGTTGTAGGAAGTTTCCTCTTTTGTACTCTTGAAGGCTGTGACTTAGAAAATTGGTAGAGACCTCTGTAGAAATTAGTTAGGAGTTGGTCGAGTGTAGGTTGACACCTTATGATTGCTTTCATGCGCGTGCGGGTCGAGCTTCGTCATTAGCTGACATTACATGTTAGGTGATTTTTTCGCTGTGTTGACGTCCGTCGCGGCGTATCTGTCCAACAGGCATGCCATAGCATATGAGATCAGAAGCCTCAATGCTGATAAATGAGTCTTGGGCATATACAAAAAAGAGCTTTTAGCTATTCTACATGTCCTAGACACATACTTATTGGGGACTCCATTTATTTTACAAACGGACCACCGCAGTCTCAAGTACTACATGACACAAACCAATCTTTTCGACAAACAAGGTGGGCAAATTTTCTTTCGCAATTTTATTTTCATATTTCTCACATTGCTGGTAAGCACAATCAAGTGGCTAATGCACTTTCACGACGACCAAAAGTCAATGTGGTGTCTATAGCAACTCATAATGATCCATCTTCTATGATAGATGAGTATGCTACTGACCTTGACTTTAAAGATAAAATATCATTCCTTGCCTTAGGGAAGAAAGAGGAACCATTCACCTTGAAGGATGGTTGTCTTCTCCATGGCAATATGTGTTACTCACTCCATTCATGAGAAAGTTATGTATGAATCCCATGCTCCTGCATATGAGGGCCATCAATGAATTCAACCTACTCTTTGAGGAGTAGAAACATACTTGTATTGGCCTACCATGAAAGTGGACATATAGGAGTATGTTTCAAATGTGTCATATACCAAAAGACCAAGTATGATAGAGGGAAGCATCCTAGATTACTCCAGCTATTGCCAATCCCTAATTCACCATGGGAGAGAATATCCATGGATTTTATCTTTGGATTGCCCAAGTCTATCCATGGGAATACAAGAATATGGACAATAGTCGACAGGTTTAGCAAGCTAGCACACTTTATTCCTGTCAAAAAGACTATTAAGGCACACCAAATGGTAACTCTCTTCATATCTCAGATTTTCAAAGACCATGTATTGCCAACATCCATGATGTCAGATAGAGATCCTAGAATGACCAATAATTTTTGGAAAGGTCTTTTTGAAAATCTAGGTACAAGATTGAATTTCTCTTCGGTCTATCACCCACAAATGGATGGCCAAAGTGAGATAGCCAATCTTACGATTCTTGATCTACTAAAGACTTATGTTAACAAAGTAGATCAACGCTCACAATGGGAGAATCTATAATACAAAATCCTATTAGAGGGGGAACCTGCTCCACATAAATCGTGTCCTCAACTGTTGTCAAGTTCTCTAAACTCTCTCTCTTTACAAAAGTATAGTTCATGCCAAGTTAATAAGTATTATGGTTATGTTGCTATTGCTAATTAAGTTCATCCTCTATGTTCTCAAAGTACTCACAAAAATGCTCACTCTAATTCTCTTAATTCCTCTATTCTCAAAATTCATAGGTCATTTCCACTACATCTTACCTCCATTAGCTCTCATATCAACTCTACATGTACATACACCATCTCTATGCCTCTCTTTATTACCTCTAGATCAATTCCTTCTTACATCTTCTCTATATACATACAATTTAGCATGTAAAACCATGCTTAAAACTAAGGGATTCTCATCAACCAGCATCGTCACTTTTATCATTGTGTTCAAACTTTGCAGCAACGACGTAAGAATGCAACTGCGTAAGAAGAGAAGAAGATGAAGAGGATTCACTCTCAATTTTAACAACCTACACAAATACGTCCAAAAAAAAATCAAAGCTTCACCGTGACAAGGATTCCCTCACTTCATTCACAAATCTTTCTTCAACCATCCACCTCATTCTACCCATTGTAAATATATCGTTAACTTTTTAGTGATTACTAACACTAACCATTAACTTTCTAACACAAAATATCCATTGACCTAACTTAAAAGGCACCTCACCTCAAGACATGTACATCGTAAAAAATCTCTTTCTCTTCTTCCTTAAATCTTTAATGTCACCCTATCTCTACCATCAATAATGCCTTTCTCTTGAGCCCACATACATGACTTAAGCAGACAAAGAAGGTCCACTATATTTTGATATTCAAAAAACCTATATTCTTGATTTGATTAGCTTGTAAGTTAGGATCTCCAATAATCTTAAGGAAGGATCTCCAAGACATAAATAGGCCCTCTCCTTCTTGGAAATCATTTGCAATATCTCACAAATCTCCCCAATACTCTATACGCGAGGAGAGATCTAGGTGTAGTCATCACCTATGAGCTTCACTCTTGTTGTGAGAGAAGCTTTGATTCTACACATTGCAAGTGAGAGAGTGTGAGTTCAAAATCACAAAACCACTATTCTCTATGTTTTTCCATGATCAATAAATTGAGTTTTGGTGCTGCAAAGGCATGATTTGGTGTTCAAATCTTCATCCTTTCACTTGTGCAATACGGTTCCGGGAGAATTCAAGGTGATATGTCTTTTAAGTTTCTATCATTTGAGCTTGTTTGAGAAAGTGTTTTAATGTGTTTTCATTGCCAATTTAGTGTCCATTATATAGTGGTGAGAGGTTTCCCACACCCTAAGACAATGTGTGTGTATTGGCAATGCTTAGCATTCACTAAGCATTGAGTTAGTTTTGTAAAAGCTATATGATAGCGTCAACAAATCATTTCCATTTGCAAGTCACAAACAACATATTACACAAGGTCCATTCCTCTCTATTTTTCCTTTAAATTTATCTAGCTCTCTCTGCTCCATTTGGTATGTGTCTTGGTGTGAGATTGCTTGTGTGTATTTTGTTGCTTCTCTTCTTGGTTGTGATAAAATCTTTCTCGCGTCCTAGTTCGCATCCCATATCTAGGTGGTGCCCCTTCACTTGTTTGCCTGTGGGTTAGTTATTGTTTTTGACCTATAAGTCTCAATTAAACAGTAGGTGTTTAGAGGTCGCCTCTATTGTTGCCCACCCTGGACTGCCTCAATTTTGGTGTCCCCCCGGAGGAGGGCTTGATATTTGTTGTTGTTTCAAAATTCTATGAATGCTTAGCATAATCAAGTAGGTTGCACGAATCACAAAAACTTGTATGATCTATTTATTCCCATTGCAAGGAAAAATGTACACATCATTGTTAGTACTAAGTTGCGATTTCAACTTGTAATTCATAGAATTTAGGTCCTCTTAGGTTGGCTAAAATAAACACTTCAATAAAACCTTTTATTTTGCGTCTCATTAGATACGACCTTAGTTTGGATGTATCTATTTTTGTTCTATTTTAAGAAGTAGGTCATGCATACACCATGGATAATGGCCTAGGTATAGAGGTTTTTCCCTTTCATTTCACTCCACACATTAAAATAAACATTGCAATTAGTAGAAAGATCCATTTTCAGCAACGTATGGTGTTTAGGTTTGGTGCTCAAAGAGTAGGAAAAATTCTCGCATAACCAAACCCTCTCATACTACCCCTTGTTGACCTTCATGCATCCTTTGTTGTGGATGTCTTCTTTTTGTTCTAGAACAAATTGCAGCATAGCAAAATAGTGTGTGTGCATAGTTTTGTTATATAAGACAACTAAAATTGGTCTAGAATTGGGTATGCATTAGCATAACTCAAAAAAAAGAAGTAAAAGGAATGTCACACAAGGAATCTCCCAATAGCCAAATATTGTTCTGTGTTTAAGAAGAAAAATCTCTTTCATTTGGAAGAGTTTATGCTCGAAGTTTTCTCAGAAACTTGTGTGCTCAATTTCATGTCATATAAAAACTGATTACATGGAACTAACCTTTGTGTGATTCTAGCATTTAGAGACTATGGAACGCTACACCTTTGAGGACATCCCGATCTTCTTTGGGAATTTGGAAGAAGAAGATGATGATTTTCTTGCTGATTTTAGAATAATTTTTCATCTCCTTAGCAAAAAGGATGACACTGAGAAAGGGGATTTGTTGTTGTTATGCCTTAGAGGTAATGTTGAGCAATTATTTTGGAGTATTTCTTCTTAGATTGAAGATGGATATACCCAGATTTTGAAGGCCTTGAAAAGCGGATTCTCTATAGTGCCAACCATGGACTTAATTACACGGACTTCAACAACATGGTGAAGACTACTATGCATATGAGGAAGATTTATTTCATCAATGGACAAGATGTGGATTTAATTCTTTTTTTCTGGATTATGTGTTCCGGATTATGTGAAGATGGATCAATTTATTCCCAGATTGTCCTCTTTTATAAAGACAAAGGTTATTTGTAGTGAACCCTCTATCTTTGAAGAAGCAATTTCTATTGCCCGAAAAAAGTTTCACTAGTACTTCTACATTGAAAATGGCTTCCATCATGCTGGAAGAACCCATCATCATCAGGAAAGCATTTCAATCAAGGAATCATCTCCTTTGCCATATTTCTCTCCTTCTACTTTGAACAATGTTGAAGATGATGTTTACATGCGAATTGATTATTCAACTGCTACAAAGTGCGCTAGAGATTCAAATGTGGCATCTCTTTCTTCTCCCTTTATCACAAGCATGCAATAAACAACACAAGATATCTCAAATGGCATTAATGATGATTCAATAATAGATACATCCAACCTTTTGGCGGAGGATCGATTTCTAGTCCAAGCAGATGAAGCTTTTGTGCAACATGACTCTATGGAGAATGAATACATTGAAGGTAACCTTGATCCTATGGAATGTTTTGAGAGTGTGTCTTGTCTACAAGGAGAGAGTGAATAAGAAGATGAAATCATAAGTGGGGAGATCATAGACTACATTGATCATAAAGAGATGACTGTGTACATGGAATGCCTACTCCAAATCAAAGTAGAAGAGTGTAAAGTGAATACATGTGAGGATGATCGTCAAGAAGTGTGCGATGAAGCTTTGCTATGACCCACATATGCTAAGCATGGAGGAATCTTCTATACAAGAAGCCAAGGATTTCACAAGTTTAGAAAGTAATCCATCAACTCCTGAGCTGGTACAATGTGAGGAGTTTAAACTTTGTCCCGGGGGGGGGGGGGGGGGGGGGTCTCTTAGCAGTGGATGAAGAATATGGGAGAGTAGCAGAAAACAATATCATAAAAGGAAACTATCAAAAGGGTATTATTCTCTCCGATGGTGTATTAGTGATGGGACAATCTCCTAGGAAGGAAATCCAACCTTTTGAAGCTCTAATAAACTTAACATTGAATTTCACCTCTTCAGAGTCAACCTCCCCTCTCTTCATGTATGCCTTTTATCTTGGGCAACACACCCTTCTAAGTTTTGGAGAATGTAAACACTTGGTGATTGATGGATGTTTTCAAACTTTCTACATTTGATTCTTTGGTGTATGGAGTTCTCACATTGATATGCTTTTGCTCTTCTTCATAGATGGAAAACTTGCTGACTACTACGTGTGGATCTTGTGTCAGTCCTTACCAAAGCCTATTCTCTTTCAATGTGTTGCAAGCAATAGAAATTTCGTTCTATTGTCTACTTATGTGTGGTAAATTTTTGGTAAGACCTTCAGGTAGTAGCTAGAGGCAAGGGGCAAGATTTTCTAAATTATGAAGGTCATGGAATTTTGAATTGATGAGCCTACCCAAGGGAGCTTTTCCCATATCTTCTTAAAAACCCTCAGCTAGCTAGTCACTAGGCTAGTTGAGCCAAAAAAATAAAAAAAATAAAAAAATAAAAGTATATTATGGCCTCTTTGTGTGTAAATATTTCATTGTATATATGGCCTAAATATAGGGATTTTTTCTTATTATTTTGGTATTTTATTTAATTATTTCTACTTAGGTGTGTGTTTTATTAAACCTATGTACACCTTCTTTCATCCTCTTACACCATAATTATATTTTTTGCCAATATGTACATACTCTAACCTCATATTTTTCCTTTATACAAATCACTCCCACATTTTCACCCTTACCCTCGTGAAAACAAAAAATTGATTTCTACTCATTGGTTACGTTTATTATATTATTTACTTGCATACCTTTTCTTCTTTCACCCAAAATAATTCAAGGAGGGACCATATCATATGATTCCAATATCTTTTCATATCCATAACTCCTCTATATTTTTATTATTATTTTTACTCATTATTCTAACACCATGTGCTCATTGAGCTAAAGTCCATGAATAGTCCATACACTAGTCCCACCATGTATATATTTCTTTATTGACCAATAATCCTCCTCCATGCATGGGTCAAGGGCATTTTGGATGCTTTGTATTATAATATGACAAAGGAGGGGCTCACTCTTGGATGCATTGTACAAATTCAACAAAGGAGGGGGCCACTAAAAGACTTTTGCAGGCATAAACAACAGGCTTTTTGGTGAGAATTTTGGCACCTATCTCCACTCTGAATTTGGAGCAGTGGTCAAAAGAGAAAATGTATCCCACGCTCTGAATAATCACCTCAAATTGTTTCATGATTTTTCGAGCTACCAGCGGTGAGCTATGATTTTTTGAGTGGACCCCAGTTTGCCCACTTTTCTCACAAGTAGCCCTTAGTCTTCTCTCACCCTTCCATACACCTACTCACTCTTACACATCCCTCCCTCTCCTTCCCTCACTCAAACCTGCAATTTCCATGGCTTCTCCCACCCTCTTCACCATTACCCTTCTCTCTCATCCCTATAGTTCTTTTATGAACCTCTACATACATACACCCTCTCCATGTCTCTCTCTATTGCTTCTATGTTACAATTTCATTTACCTCTCCTAAAAATATCTAAAATTCAGCATCTTAACCATGATAACTTCTGCAAATTGAGGATTTTTCATCAACAAATCCTCTTTTCATCGTGGTGGTCAACCGTGGCGGCGGCGTAAAGAAGCAAAGAAGAAGAAGAAGACCAGCTGTCATTTTTTCCACAATCTACACAAGGGTGAGTTCAAGCTTCTTCAAAGCTTCACCATCTCAATGATTCTCTTTTAATTCACCCATCTTCCTTCATCAAATTGTAAATGTATCACTAACAATTCTAGTGATTATTACCACTAACAACTAACTTCTCTTGTAAAAATGCACCCACACTATCAACATATGGAGTAGGCAACCGCACAAGTAAACCAAATTCACTCACTCCCATGGAAGTTTCTCTCCTTTCACCACATCAATAATTCTCTTACTTGAGCCCACATCCATGTGACTCAAGAGAAAAGAGAGACCCCATTCTCATTTGAAATTCATAAAAATTCCTAATCCTTGATCTTTCCTAATAAAATTGATTAAGCTTAATCCTAATCAAGGCTTCTAAAACCTATAAATAGAACCCATTCGTCCTTGTAAAAGACATCACTATACCATTGCACACTGGATTGAGCGTACCACACGCCAGTTCTATCTTGGTTGTAAAGAGAGAGTAAGCTTTCTATACACCATCACCTTGGTGCATAGAAAAGCTTGAGCTAGTTTGAGTGAGTGCGAGTAGAAGATATTCTTCCTACCATTGTTGTATCTACCCCAACATCAATGAATTGGTAGTTTTGGGTGCAATTCATGTCCAAAGGCTCACGCTTCTCCTCCAATTTGGCTTGGCAAACTCATTCAGCTTCATAAGGTGACTTGTTTCATTGAAGGTTGTTGTTTTGTTGCTTGTGATTCAGTGGCTATTGTTTGGCTACCATTGTAAGAGGGTGGATGGTGAGAGGGCTCCCATAACCCTAAGACAATGTTCTAGTGATGCTATAACCAAATATTGTCACTTGATTCCGCAAGCTCTAAGTTCCTTTTTGTGCAAAATATAAAATTGAAGCTAAGTTGTACACCATCTCTCTCTCTCTCTCTCTCTCTCTCTCTCTCGTGCTTTAGTGTGTGAGAGTGTTCCATTGGTGTTAGGGTTAGTGTAAATTCCTTGCTTGTTTGTGGGTTTCTCTAACGATTCTCCTCTTTTGCGTCCTAGTTCGCTCTAAAACTAGGTGGTGCCCCTTGTGTAGTTGGGGTTTGGCTGTGGGTTTGTTGTTTTGGTTTGTTTTGTGTTGTGCCCCAGCCCCATTGAGCGGCACGAGAGCCTTGAAGGGTGTCTAGAGGTTGCTCTTCTTGTTGCCCGCCCCAGACCGCCTCAATTTTGGTGCCCCCACTGAGGAATGACTTTGTGCTTATTGTTGTCGTATTGCATGAATGCTTGAATTTCAGCATAATCAAGTAGATTATATGAATCATGAAAACATGTATGACCAAGTTTAATTTCAAGGAAACAAAAATTGATATAGAATATGGTTCGGAATATGCATAACATAAGAAAGGAAAAAAACATTTTCACATAAGAATCTAGAATTCATGCTGAAAGACCTTTCAAAACTTTGTGTAGTTAGTTGATGATTGTTTGGAACTAATCTTTGTGTGGTTCTAGCATTGAGAGACTATGACACGCTATACCTTTGATGATATCCCAATCTTCTTCGGAAATCCAAAAGAAGATGTTGATGATTTTCTTGCTGATTTTAGAATGGTTTGTCATATCCTTGGTAAAAGGAATGACATTGAAAAAGGGGATTTTCTATTGCTATGCCTTAGAGGCAACGCTGAGCAATGGTTTTGGAGTATGTCTTCTCAGATTGAAGATGGATATACCCAAATTTCCAAAGCTTTGAAGGCCAGATTCTCTAAAGTTCCAACAACGGAGAAAGCATGGGCTTCACTAGGGAGACTTCAACAACATAGTGAAGACTACTATGCTTATGAGGATATTTTTTCTCGTCAATGGGAAGGATGTGGATTTAGCTCTACATTTCCAGATTATGTAAAAATGGATCAATTTATTTCGGGTTTGTCTCCTTTCCTAAAGACTAAGGTTACTTGTAGTGGACCCTCTACCTTTGAAGAAGCGGTCACTATTGCCCGAAGGAAGTTTCACAAGTACTTCTACATCAAAAATGATTTCCATCATGCTAGAAGAACCAACCATCATGAAAGTGTTTCTATCAAGGAGTCATCTCCTTTGCCATACTTGTCTCCTTCTACTCCGACAAATGTTGAAGAAGTTACTTACATGCCAACTGATTATTCAAGTGCTAAAGTGTGTGGCCAAGATTCAAATGTGGAATCTCTTTCTTCTACCTTTATCACAAGCATGCAAAAATCGACACAAGATATCTCAAATGGCATTGATGATTCAATAATGGATACATCCAAGCTTTTGGCAGAGGATCAATTTCTAGTCCGAGCAGACGAAGCTTTTGTGCAACATGACTCTATGGAGAATGAAGACCTTGAAGGTAACCTTGATCTTATGGAATGTTCTGAGAGTGTATCTTGCCTAAAAGAAGAGAGTGAAGAAGAAGATGAAATCATAGGTGGAGAGATCATAGACCACATTGATCATAAAGAGATGATTGTGTACATGGAATTCCAACTCCAAAACAAAGTGGAAGAGCGTGAGTTGAATCCATGTGAGGATAATCTTGAAGAAGTGTTTGAGGATGTTGAAAAGCATTGGTATGACCCATGTATGTTAAGCATGGAGGAACCTATCATGCAAGAAGCCAAAGTTTTCACAAAATCAAACAGTAATCCATCAACCTTTGAGGTGGTACGATGTGAGGAGTTACAACCTTGCCAAAGGGGGGGCTTAGAAGGGGATGAAGAACATGGGAGAGTAGTAAAAGATAAAATCATAAAAGGAAACTATCAGAATGGTATCATTCTCTCCAATGGTGTTTTAGTGGGTCGCTCTTCATTCATGGGACAATCTCTTAGCAAGGAAATCCAAGCTTTTGAAGCCCCAATCATCTTCATATTGGGTTTCACCTTTTCAAGGTCAACTTCTCCTCTCTTCACATATACCTTTCATCGGGGACACCATACCTTCTTAAGTGGAAGAGGACATGAATACTTGGTGATGAACGGATGTTTCCAAACCTTCTTCATTTGGTTCTTTGGTATATGGAGATCGCACATTGTGATGCTTCTGGTCTTCATCATAGATGAAAAACTTGTTGATTGCTACATGTGGATATTTCATCAATCAGTACCAAAATCTATTCTCTTCCAATGTGTTGGAGGCAATAGAAACCTTCCTCTGTTATCTACCTATGTGGTAAACTATTTGCAATACCTTCCAATAACAGTTGGAAGCATGGATCAAGATTTCCTAAATCATGAAGGCCATATAATTTTTGACTTGGTGAGCCTACCCAGGTTGAATGAATTTTATGAGCTACAGTTCAGGAATTCTCTCATATAAGCTCTTGAAGATCATAGCAGATACATCAACTTTACACAGGAGGAAGAGCAACCAATCTTTTATATCACATTCATAGTGATAGATGCAATGATGAACAACAGTAAAATCTACATGTTTCCTCAACCGAAATCAGTAAGTGATTCCATACCATACATCTCGCTTTGGGGAAGATATTTCAAGATCTTTGATCCTGGGGGGTGCTTATGGAAACTTTCTCAATGGAGGAGGTTTACTCCGTCACTTCATTACATCCTGCTATTGGCTCTGAGAACCTTCCATATCACACAAGGTTTTTAATCATACAACAAAGGTTCTTCAAAGATGAGAGCACACAAAGACAAACGTTACACAATCTACATGTTGTATGGTCGGATAAATGGTACATGAATGTACCATTATCTAAGGGGGGGGCTAATGATAGCCATTTTTCGGCTCTCCATAATTGCCATAGTAAGTTACTCCACCCTACCAAATTCACCCAAACGCTATGGCTATCCCTACCATTTCACTATACATAGGCGTGTGTGAGTTAGGAGGCTTTTCCCATATCTTCTTAAAAACCCTCAGCTAGCTAGTCACTATGCTAGTTGAGCCAAAAAAATAAAAAAAATAAAAAAATAAAAGTATATTATGGCCTCTTTGTGTGTAAATATTTCATTGTGTATATGGCCTAAATATAGGGATTTTTTATTAATATTTTGGTATTTTATTTAAATATTTCTACTTAGGTGTGTGTTTTATTAAACCTATGTACACCTTCTTTCATCCTCTTACACCATAATTATATTTTTTGCCAATATGTACATACTCTAACCTCATATTTTTCCTTTATACAAATCACTCCCACATTTTCACCCTCACCCTCGTGAAAACAAAAAATTGATTTCTACTCATTGGTTACGTTTATTATATTATTTACTTGCATACCTTTTCCTCTTTCACCCAAAATAATTCAAGGAGGGACCATATCATATGATTCCAATATCTTTTCATATCCATAACTCCTCTATATTTTTATTATTATTTTTACTCATTATTCTAACACCATGTGCTCATTGAGCTAAAGTCCATGAATAGTCCATACACTAGTCTCACCATGTATATATTTCTTTATTCACCAATAATCCTCCTCCATGCATGGGTCAAGGGCAACTTGGATGCTTTGTATTATAATATGACAAAGGAGGGGCTCACTCTTGGATGCATTGTACAAATTCAACAAAGGAGGGGGCCACTAAAATACTTTTGCACGCATAAACAACAGGTTTTTTGGTGAGAATTTTGGCACCTATCTCCACTCTGAATTTGGAGCAGTGGTCAAAAGAGAAAATGTATCCCACGCTCTGAATAATCACCTCAAATTGTTTCATGATTTTTGGAGCTACCAGCGGTGAGCTATGATTTTTTGAGTGGACCCCAGTCTGCCCACTTTTCTCACAAGTAGCCCTTAGTCTTCTCTCACCCTTCCACACACCTACTCACTCTTAGACATCCCTCCCTCTCCTTCCCTCACTCAATCCTGAAATTTCCATGGCTTCTCCCACCCTCTTCACCATTACCCTTCTCTCTCATCCCTATAGTTCTTTTATGAACCTCTACATACATACACCCTCTCCATGTCTCTCTCTATTGCTTCTATGTTACAATTTCATTTACCTCTCCTAAAAATATCTAAAATTCAGCATCTTAACCATGATAACTTCTGCAAAGCTTCACCATCTTAATGATTCTCTTTTAATTCACCCATCTTCCTTCATCAAATCAACTCATCCTACCCATTGTAAATGTATCACTAACAATTCTAGTGATTATTACCACTAACAACTAACTTCTCTTGTAAAAATGCACCCACACTATCAACATATGGAGTAGGCAACCGCACAAGTAAACCAAATTCACTCACTCCCATGGAAGTTTCTCTCCTTTCACCACATCAATAATTCTCTTACTTGAGCCCACATCCATGTGACTCAAGAGAAAAGAGAGACCCCATTCTCATTTGAAATTCATAAAAAATCATAATCCTTGATCTTTGCTAATAAAATTGATTAGGCTTAATCCTAATCAAGGCTTCTAAAACCTATAAATAGAACCCATTCCTCCTTGTAAAAGACATTACTATACCATTGCACACTAGATTGAGCATACCACACGCCAGTTCTATCTTGGTTGTAAAGAGAGAGTAACCTTTCTATACACCATCACCTTGGTGCATTGAAAAGCTTGAGCTAGTTTGAGTGAGTGCGAGTAGAAGATATTCTTCCTACCATTGTTGTATCTACCCCAACATCAATGAATTGGTAGTTTTGGGTGCAATTCATGTCCAAAGGCTCACGCTTCTCCTCCAATTTGGCTTGGCAAACTCATTCAGCTTCATAAGGTGACTTGTTTCATTGAAGGTTGTTGTTTTGTTGCTTGTGATTCAGTGGCTATTGTTTGGCTACCATTGTAAGAGGGTGGATGGTGAGAGGGCTCCCATCACCCTAAGACAATGTGCTAGTGATGCTATAACCAAATCTTGTCACTTGATTCCGCAAGCTCTAAGTTCCTTTTTGTGCAAAATATAAAGTTGAAGCTAAGTTGTACACCATCTCGCTCTCTCTCTCTCTCTCTCTCTCTCTCTCTCTCTCTCTCTCTCTCTCTCGTGTTTTAGTGTGTGAGAGTGTTCCATTGGTGTTAGGGTTAGTGTAAATTCCTTGCTTGTTTGTGGGTTGCCCTAACGATTCTCCTCTTTTGCGTCCTAGTTCGCTCTTAAACTAGGTGGTGCCCCTTGTGTAGTTGGGATTTGGCTGTGGGTTTGTTGTTTTGGTTTGTGTTGTGTTGTGCCCTTGCCCCATTAAGCAGCACGGGAGCCTTGAAGGGTGTCTAGAGGTTGCTCTTCTTGTTGCCCGCCCCGGACCGCTTCACTACCTCGCACTCCGCAACTGCTGCACCTCTGTACTCAGCCTCTGTGCTCGATAAAGCAACTGTAGGCTGCTTTTTGCTGCTCCAAGTAACAGCAGCACTCCCAAAAGAGAACATGAAGCCACTCGTAGGTCTCTTATCAAAAATGCTACCTGCCCAATCTGCATCTGTATACCCATACAATGCTAATGGTGCATCTGCTGCATAGAACAATGCGTAGTCAAGTGTACCTTGCACATACCTAAGTGTGCGTCATACTCCATCCAAATGTGGCTTCCTCGGAAGCTACATGAACTGACTCTCCAAGCCTACTGTGTAGCTCAAGTCTGGCCTCGTGATAGTCAAGTAGATTAGACTACCCACAATCTTCCTATACATGTTGACATCCTCAACAACATCACCCTTCTTTGCACTCAGCTTTGCATTCACATCCAAGGGAATAGAAATTGGCTTACAATCAGCCATACCATACTTTGAAAACATGTCCAAAGCATACTATCTCTGTGATAGCCATACACCCTCTGGAGTCCTGATCACCTCAATGCCAAGAAAGTAGCGCAACTGGCCTAAATCTTTCATTTCAAACTCTTGTTTGAGAAGACCCTTCACATGGTCAATCTCCATAGCATTGTCACCAACAATAATTAGGTCATCTACATATATGGTAATGACCACAATCGCCACATCACTCTCACATACATAGAGTGAATGATCAGCATGAGCTCTCCTAAAACCAATACTGACAAGATACTTGGCAATCCTATCATACCATGCTCTAGAGCCGTGCTTCAAACCATACAAAGCTTTAAGAAGTCTGCATACATAATCTGGGTAACTTGGATCGACATAACCAGGTGGCTGATCCATATATACTTCCTCTTGCAACTCATCATTCAAGAAGGCATTCTTTACATCCATTTGATGCATAATCCATCCTCTACATGCAGCCACTGCTATGACAGCTCTCACAGTCGTCATCTTTGCCACTGGAGCAAAGGTCTCCTCATAGTCTATGCCATACGTCTGTGCATAACCCTTTGCGACCAGCCTTGCCTTGTGACGCTCAATGTTACCATCAGCCTTATGCTTGGTTTTATACACCCATTTACAGCCAATAGCTTTCTTGCCACTTGGCAATGGCACCAACTCCCATGTGTCGTTTGCTTCCAATGAAGCCATCTCTTCATTCATTGCATCATCCCAATGCACATTTCCAACTGCATCCTCAAAACATGTGGGCTCCACGTCCTGTATCACCTTAGCCATGTAGGCTTGGTGATGCGCTAGATACCCATCATAAGTCAATTTCTGAACTGGATTTCTGACTCTATTAGATCTGCGCGGTCCTGGGTCACTCCTTTGCCCTCTAGCATCTTCTTGTACTTTCCTTACACCAGGTGTCCTGACAGCCGGAATTCCAAATTCCTCATCAAGACTTTGTTCAGAACCATCTGAATCCATGTCTACATGTGAAAAACCTGATGATGCATCAACCATAAAGGGAGGTTCATCAACCTTTTCCTTTCCTTTTCATGATACATTCCCTGTACCTGTTGGTGGAGTAACCTGCGTACGTAGTCTACCATTCCATGGTTTCTCAACAGAGCCACGCGAAGAGGACTCTTGTGCTCCACTCAAACCTGTAACTCTGGCCTCACATTTTGTACAACCACATTATCTTTTACATCAGCCCCAATAGTGCCATGTGCATTACTGTACCAGCTGCTCATCTCATCAAAGACTACATCTCTGCTCACTTGTAATTCTCATGTAGTAGGATTGTAGCACCTGTACCCCTTTTGTTCAATGGAATATCCCACAAGAATACATCTCTTTGCTTTAGGATCCAATTTCCTACGCAACTCATCTGGTACATGCACGTAATCTATGCAGCCAAACACTTTCAAGTGTGCCAAATGTTGGGGTTAAGTCCTATGTGCCTTGACCGGTCGCCCAGGTCATGGGCGCCCGCCCACTGTTACCCTATACTTATAGTGAGTATACTGTATAGGGGGAGCTGCCACTTCACAGTCTCCCCACCCATATCTGCTGTGTGTCTCCTTCTCTCGCTCACTCTCCGTCTGTGGTGCTCCTCGATCCCCTTCAATTGGTATCAGAGCTATGATGACCGCGGAGAGCACGGCGGCTTTGAGAGCTTCGAGGCGATAGCTCGCTCGCTCTCGACGGTAGAGAGATTAAGAAAGCGTGGAAGCTTTGTGAGAATGCAATGGGAGCTTGTGAGCTCAGTTGAGAGTGATGTATGCTCTTGTGGAAGCTCAGAAAGGAGTGTGGAAGACTGTGTGTAAGTGAAGGTGCTGCCCTAAAAACTGTGTGCGCAACAGCACTATTTTCAGATTCGTTTTTCTCCTTGTAGAATGCATATCTGCAAATTCCTCACCGTTTTGTTGATATTCAGCTCAGACTGACTGTATACAGAAATTCTAGATTTTCTGTTGTCTCATTGTGTGCGAGTTTGATGCACTTTTGGAAGCACGGGAGATGCTTGATGTTGAGTGCATAAATTCTGAGCTGAAGATGCAATTGCAGCTTGTGTTAAGCTTGTGGTTTGAGGGTTTTTTGGTAGACTTGGGCAACGAAGTACGGAGGCGTTTATACACCATCGAGGCGGTCTCTTGAGAGACACAGTTTTTTGGAGCACATAGGTGGACCTTCTTTCACTGGTTTTCACAGGATACTTTGGTAGTGATTTTGTGCTTGGATTGATGGTCTTTGCGGATGGTTTGCATATGGTTATGGCGCATGGTTGATGCCCATTATACATGCATTTTGATGAGCACTTTCAAGTGCCGGTGAGCTCTCTTGAGAGCATTGTTTTCGCATTGATCAAGTTTCCGGATTGCAAATCTTTTGGCGTTTGCTTATGCGCGGTCACTCCGTTGATGTATGTTGGGTGTAGTTTGATGCGCATTGATTGCTCATTGTATTGAGCTTGCAGGACAATGGTTATTTTGTGTTGATAGCCATTGTGCGTCGAAACTCTTGCGAAATTTTCCCAGGAGTTTTATGCGTATCATTTATGCGATCTAGGTAGAGATTGCAGGTTGCACTCAGTATTTGCGTGCGGTGTTCTCTATAGGTGGGAGATTTGTGCGTGTGTATGCATCGATACCGCACAGTGTGGGCTTGGTGATTAGCTCACAGATTGCAGTGTGATACTAGAGCATGCAAGGCTTGTATTGACATTGCGGGAGCTCTATTTTGGAGTGTGTCTCACAGGTTTTACATTGGGTTTCTGGCCATATTTGTAGACAGTTTCCAGGTGTTGTTGGTGAGGTGGTTTTGCTTTCTAGTTTGCTACATTGTGCTCATGGCAGAGACAGGTGATCGATCAGATTGTGACCTCTCACAGATGCGCATGTTTGATGGGTCAGACTTTGCGGCATGGAGAGATT
This sequence comes from Adiantum capillus-veneris, assembly GCF_014529385.1. Lineage (NCBI taxonomy): Eukaryota > Viridiplantae > Streptophyta > Polypodiopsida > Polypodiales > Pteridaceae > Adiantum > Adiantum capillus-veneris. The sequence continues at coordinate 1,241,434 of NC_140937.1, forward strand.
GTATGCTTGATGCATTGACACAACGAGGGTTGCATCGACCATTGAGTGGTGATGCAGGTAGACCTTCAAACATTTCTGACGATCAGTGGCAGAAGCTAGAGGAGATGGCACTATCTACACTCTCTTTGCACCTTGCGGAATCTGTATATGCTCTTGTTATGTATGAGACTACTTCGAGAGCACTTTGGCGCAGATTACATGATATGTATGATAGATCTGAGTCATCACGGACTCGTGTGAGACATGTACATTCACGATCACGCCGACAGGTGACATGTTGGTATTGTGGTCATTCTGGACACTTTAGACGGCGTTGTTTTCATCGTATGCGACATCGTAGGAGACATGGCAGTCTCAGAGATGTATGTAGTGATGCCATGGACTCAGTTGCTTTGATAGTTGAGGCACATGTAGTGTCGGAGTATACTAGTGACGGGGATGTCACTTTTACCTCGAGCTATGCACGAGATGCTATACATGTGGATAGTGCACTCCCTTCGCAGTGGTTGCTAGACGTAGATGCTATGTTCATGTCACGCCGCATCGTGCATGGTTTTGTAGCTATTCTAGCGGGATGCTTGGCAATGTACGTTTGACGGATGGATCGGTGCATGCGATAGCAGGTGCAGGAGATGTGAGACTGTCATTACCGAGTGGTGCATCTTACTTGTTACAACATGTGCGCTATGTACCAGATTTGATAGTGAGTTTGATCTCGATTGGTCAGCTTAGAGATTGTGGATGTCAGATTTCTCTACGAGAGCGAGATTTTGTGATGCATTTGGGTTTGCTAGTGATTATGAGAGGTGCCAAGAGTGGTACAGGTTACCCATTGCATGTGGATCACGCGAGAGATGGTGCTGTCTCTGTGATCATGTAGCCAGGTAGAGAGCGAGAGAGCAGGCGAGTCTCTTTTGCTTGTGGGTTGCAGGATGCTTTGCATGGAGGGCAGAGCAGTGACCTTGTTGTGCAGGTTGCGTCTATGGATGCACAGGTAGAGCGGGACAGCTCTAGTGAGTCACAGTAGGATGAGTCATCAGAGGTGATGACAGAGATGACTCACATGGATGCTGAGATGTTGGCTATTGTGGAGTCATTTCTTGATATGCTTATGCGAGAGCTTGATGCAGATTCAGGACAGATGGATACTCTTGGTACACATGTGATATGTGGTGGGCACGAGGAGTCACTCCAGAGCTTGGAGTCAGAGTGCCATGGTCTCTATGATAGGGGACAAGATTACCATGAGTTGAGTTTTGAGTTGGAGGTGGAAGAGGTTGCCAGGGTTGCATCAACATTCGGTGTCCTCATGTAGGAGATGCTGATCTCGAGGCCCGACATAGCAGCTGCAGTGGGAGAATTTGCAGCAGAGTTGATTAGTTGTTCGATGATTGATCTCGGCATAGAGCATAGGGGAGGTTTGCAAGTATTGGACTGATACTTGCAGGAGTGCATGAGCTCTTGTAGACTATTTGCAGAGCTTGGAGCTAGCTCTGTGTGGCTTCCGCAGCAGCGGGATGTTTGTCTATCAGTAGAGCCGGATGCACTAGCTCATCGAGAGTCAGTGGGCATAGGTGGAGAGAATATCTCACCTTCTATTAGTTGTACACTAGTAGATCTTGCTTAAAGGCACATTGGCCTTTAAGTGGGAGGTTGTTGGGGTTAAGGCCTATGTGCCTTGACCGGTTGCCCAGGTCATGGGCGCCCGCCCACTATTACCCTATACTTATAGTGAGTATAATGTATAGGGGGAGCTGCCACTTCATAGTCTCCCCACCCATATCTGTTGTGTGTCTTCTTCTCTCGCTCACTCTCCGTCTGTGGTGCTCCCCGATCCCCTTCACCAAATCAGGCTTTGTACCTGTAAACTTTTCCTTAGGAGTTACATCATGCACCGCAGCTGTAGGTGTCCTGTTCATAATGTACACAACTGTATTTACGGCTTCATCCCAGAAATGATGAGGCATGTTCTTCTCATTCATCAATGCACGTGCAACCTCTGCAATGTGCCTGTTTTTCCTTTCTGCGACCCCATTATGTTGTGGAGTATATCTGCATGTAAACTGCCTGCGTATACCATGCATTCGAAGAAAATCTGAAAAATCATTGGATAAGTACTCTCCCCCTCCATCTGACCTCAATGTCTTGATTTGCATATCTGTCTCCTTCTCAATCATGACTTTGAAGTCTTGGAGGTGACCAAACACTTCACTTTTGTTACGCATGAAGTAGACCCATACTTTCCTTGTATGGTCATCAATGAAAGAGACATAATACCTGCAACCATGTATACTTGCAGTATTGGTTGGACCCCAAACATCTGTGTGCACCACCTCAAGTGGATTTTTACATACATTGCGCTCATGTGGAAATGAGCCCTTTGACTGTTTTCCAAACTGGCATGCTGTACACACTTTATGCATACCATCCACCTTGAATTTGGGCAAACCGTTTACAATTTGTTTTGATTGCATGCTGCACAATCTCTGCTCATTGACATGGCCAATGCGTTTGTGCCAAATGTCAACATCAGCCACAACACCTGTGCCCTGTGCAAATAATGCAGCTTTTACCTCAGGCATGTCTACATTCAGCGTAAATATTTTGCCCCCACATTTGCCATCTGTGATAAGCTTACAGCCATTCTGGAAATTTTCTACATAACAGCCATTTGGATTGAAGCAAACCTACAAACCCTGCTCAACCATTTGTCCAACAGAAACAAGATTCTTTGTAATGTTTGGGACATGAAGTACATCTGCTAAGTACTTTGATTTCCCACTCTTCGTATTTAGAGGTATGTCCCCTACATGAGCAATGGGGTGTGCCGTGTCATCTCCTGTCTGCACATAGCCTGACACATTTGGTTTGCGCATATCTCTAAAACACTCTCCATGAGACGTCATGTGATTAGAGGCACCTGAATCCACATACCAAACATCATCTTGGGTGGAATTCTCTGCAGTCATTGTATTCATTACATGCTGCATAACAAACATGTGCTCGTTTTTTTGCTATCATCTACATCTCTGCTAGTAGATGCATATTTGCCCTGTTCTCTCTTTCCACTTTCTTTTCCCTTTGGACAGTCACGTGACATGTGACCTCTTTCACCACAAGTCCAACATTCTCTGCTATTTGGAGTATGTTGCTGCCTGCTTGATCCTGCACCACGACCTCTTTGACTCCCCCTGCCTTGAGACTGGTTTCCCTTGCCACCTGTATTGTTTTGATTTGATTGACCTTCCAGAAATTGGCCCCTGCAACCCCTTGGGCCTCGACCACGACCTCTACCTCTACCTCTATTGGAGTAAGAATAGAAGGCCTGTTCAGAATTATTTCTGCCATGAGAAGAAGATGTGTCAAGGTTCTTCTCCTCAAGAATAAGCATAGATATCAAATCTTGGAACACGGGGATGTCGTCTCTTGTATTCATGGAAGACCTAAAATGTACATACTCATCTCCTAGACCATCCAAGCATGCACGGACAATGTCATCGTCTTCCACTGAGACTTTAATAGATCCAAGAGCCTCAATGATACTCTTGATCTTCAAGGCATAATCATTGATTGAGAGGTTGTTCCTCTTAACCTGATTTAGCTCCGACTTTAGTTGAAGCTTCTTGGCCTTGGTGTTCACCTCGAACACTCTGCCTAAGTTTCTCAATGCAATGGCGGGGGTTTCAGCATCCTGTAGATAGCCCATCATGCCATCTGTGATGCTCATAGAAAGCCAATACATCACTTTGCTCTGGCCTTGTTGCTAGTCCCTCAAAGCTTTCCTTTGTTCTGCTGTAGCATTTGCCTCGGGAATCTCTGGTTCCTTTTCATTATCTCCTTCTACATAGTCCCAATAACCTTTTCCTTTTAGGACATTTGTTATTCTGAACTTCCATGCAGGGTAGTTATTTTTCTCAAGCTTCTCAGTAATAATCTGACTGAAACCGTCAGACATCTTGAAGCACTAAGACAAAATAGCTGCAATCTGCAAAAACCTGTAAATCTGCTGAACCTGCTATCGTGGTACCTGTAGCACTTTCTACACTCAACGAGTGTCCACAATCAAGCGTACATACAACCATTGTACTTGTACAGTAAATCTCTGTATACTGCGCTTTGGAGACCTGTTCAAAAACTCGGCATCTGGTCGTGGATTGCGAACGAAGGGATTGTGATGCTCTTGCTCTCTTAGCCTCTCTTGCCTACACCAGGCTCTAATACCATGTAAAGAATGAGGATGCAAGAGAGCTACACAAGACAAGCACAAAGCACACAGAGATGGAAAGATTCTTCTTCTTCTTCACAGAAAAGAGAGTACAAAAATGACTAAGTGCTAAAGCTGAAAAGTAGCACATATGTACATGCGGTCACTAAGTGTGAACTCGCTAGAAGCGTACTAGGCTGGCACTATAAGTGTAGTCCAGCTGTAGAATCACTGGCAGAGATCCTCCGTGTTGGTCACCTAACGCTCCAGTGAGTAAATGCCGTAAGCGGCCAAGACCCGTAGTGGATGCCAGCTCAAGGTGTAGAGCTCGACATCTCAACATCTAGAGCATGAATAACACCAAGCAACTCCTTCTTGTAAATCTACATATGCTGCTCTGGCCCTCTCAATACCCTGCTCTTATAGGCAATAACATGTCCATCTTGTATCATGCAAAGGTGCTACTATCTCTGCAAAGAAACGAATAGTCATAGTAGATGTATATGCAAGCCCCATCTCATTCATCTTTACTCCCATCTTCTCAGCTAGCTCTGGTGTAATAAAATTGGCCCTTACCCTCAGATCGAAGAAAACAAGCAATTGATGATCCCGGACCTGACCCCATGCTCTACAGCTCTGAACTCACATCCAAATCCCTTGATCCCAAAATATCAGGTACTAAACCTGTAGATGGACGGGATCTACTCGAAGACGATCTCTGGTTCTGGTTCTGGTTCATCAAGATCAGCCATAGTCTAGGCTGTCTTGGTATACATAGAGAAAGCCTGTCGACCAATGTTAGCTGATGTATAGTGCGAACCCGAAACTTGATACAATGATTCCCGAGTATCTTTGGCAATCCTATAACAAATCACTCAACTTGCTCCTTAAGAGTAACATTCTGAAACGAAGTCATCCGCAACTGTGCCTTCCAAAACTTTGATATGTACTATTCCATAGTCGAGAAACCAAGATATGAAAGTGTATTCCAAGTTGCTATCACATCCGCTTCAAACGCCACAGTCATAAAGATAACTGCAAATGTTCTCTTGAAATCCACCCAAGTCCTCGACTGAATGCGGTTGTTCATAAGGCCATTCCACCATGACTGCGTATCGTCCTTCAGAAAAGTAGCGACTTTGCGAAGTTTGGAAGCCTCTGCAAAATTCTCACCATTAAAGGCGTTGTCGAACTAGTGGATAAAGGCTAAGGCCTTTACCTCATCCATCCCACCATGGAAAGTATTAAACTTGACTGACTGGCCACCTTCCTTGTAATATTTTGCTAGTCCCACAGGAGTAAGTTCGTCGGGGATTGGAGCAACAAAAGTCCTCATCCCTCCAATGTATCCACCATGCTCTTGGCCTGCTCCCAAAGTGCCATCATGTGATGGTATTCCTCCCACAAAACTAGGTAGAGCTCTAAAATCATATGCATATCTACCAAGTCAGCATCCTCTGTTCACTTCGAGTCTATGCTTTAATGGCTTCCAAGAGACAACGTTCAAAAGCACACTCCTCAAGCATTTTATGTGCTTTCTTCAGTGCAACATTTGGCATATATGACAAAGAGACAGATAACGGCTTTGATCAATCTTTTAACTTATTATCTCCACCTGGACGTACGACAGCGGACTAGTCTACCTCCTTGGCGCCTTTCCTTGTGGGCTAGAATTTGCTCAGGGTGTAATACTTTGTCGAGCTCATCAACCTCGGGTTGTGGACTGCTGTCCTCGGGTTGATTCCCGCAATTCTCCCATGAACTGTTGAAGAGGACTCACATGGAAAGCGTTATGAATCTTCCACGAGGCACGCTCGCCTTCTCAAATCGAGGCAAAACCCAATCACCTTCTCTGAAGTGCAATCGGCATCTATGCTTCTCTTGAGCTCTTTGACTGGCTCATCAGATTGATCATGTACAATCTTGTGATTTTTGATGCTCTGTTGTTGAGGCAAGAGCCTCCCTATACAGGAACAGGTGAAGTTAATTACCTTTCCAAACAGGTACAAAAATCAGCACTGTTTGGTTGCTGCTTTTGAGCTATTTGGGGGTTGTTTTGTGCTCGGAATCATGCCAGAATCAAGAGGCACATGGCCATAGGTATAGAGAACAGTACAAGGACACTAGAGAGGTGAAAACAGGTCAAAAACAGGCCATAACCAGAAAATACAGCGGCCTGAAATTTCCGTTTTTGGACTGTTTTGCAGTCGTATGGATGCCTGGAACATTGCAAACAGTGCCCAATTGTCAAAGTACACTTTTGGGAAGCGTTGGGGCTGGAAACAAGTGAAAAACCAATTCCAGAGAGTTGTAACTGCTCTTCTTGAGTTGGAATTAGAGGGTTTTTGTCAAAGCAAGTGAGTTCTTGGTTGGGAACTTGTTTGGGACCAGTTTGGAGTTGTTATGCTGCCAAAATTTGGTCAATACATGTCAATAGGGTGGTGCATGACACTCTGTCATAACCTTCTGTCGAAGAAGTCGATAAACTCAAATCTTTCCACAAAACATCAGAAAAGGAATCAAGATGTTCACCACGAACAAGAGCGTCATAGGGCTCAGCAAAATCCGAATCTGTATTGTAATGATCTTGCATCTCATCCAACTCGGTCGCTACATGTGGGCGCCTAGACAAGGTATTTTCTAACACGTTCTCCTTGTCCGCAACATGCACAAGCTGAAAATGAAACATAGACAAGAAGTTGGCCCATGACAAATGCTTCTCACAAAGCTTGGCCTGAGTGAGAAAATATCGAAATGACTGATGATCAGTCTGCATAGTAAAATACGCTCCACGAAGATAGTGCTTCCATGACTCTAGAGCATGAATAACGACAAGCAACTCCTTCGCGTGAATCTGCATAAGCTGCTCTGGCCCTCTCAATACCCTGCTCTCATAGGCAATAACATGTCCATCTTGCATAAGCACTGCACCAATACTGCTGCCACATGCATGAAACTGCCCCTAAAAAGACTTTCTCGAGTCTGGAAAAATAAGGACTGGCTTTGTAGTAAGCTTCTCTTTCAGAACCTTGAATGCTTGTTGTTGTCTCTGGCTTGCTGTTGTCTCTGGCAAGCCCTGCAGATCGTCGATGTAGAGCGAATTGATGGAAGCCCCTCCACCAAGGAATGCCTAGCCTCGCACTATAACATCGCATAGCTAAGGTGGACAAACCTAGCATGCCAAAGTGTAGATGAAACCGCGCCCTGTGAGAGTAGAGCCTTGAGCTTGAATAACCAGCCATCATGCTCCCCTCTAGCAAGAATTGGACCTGTAGCACTATCTGTTATAATCACCTTACCATCCCCAAAAGTGACAAAAGCTGCCAAGGTGTCCAAGGAGGAAACCGAGAGAAGGTTGAAGGCTAAGTCGGGGATGAAAAGCGCATCAACCGCACTATACTTGGGGTCTACTGAAAACCGGAAGATAGGAATCCTCCCGGTCCCAGCCACTGGAATCGAGTGAGATTCACCCAAGGTAATGTACCGATCTGATGAAGAGGTAAGAGAACTGAACCACTCCCGCATGGGAGTCATGTGAGTGGTCCCACCGCTATCCACAATCCAAGCACCGGACTGTGAAGAGGTCAAGGCAAGGTCCTGTGAGGGAATCAAAGAGACTCCAACACTCACCTTCACCTCCGGCACAAAACTCGGCTCGGCTCTCAATTTGCATGAGCTGGGAAAGAGCCTCCTTGCAAGTGGGTTGTGTGGTACACCTTGACTCGATGAGACCTTGGTAGAAAGAGTCTAACCTATCGAGAAGTTTGAATAGGAGTTGTTGTGCCATCCGAGTAGAGTTCATCTCACCTCAGACCACAACCAAATCATCCCATAGCTCTCGCATCGTGCGGGTCAACCCTGAGAGAGAGTTGAATTGGCTATACTGCAACTGGTAGAGCTCCTTCTCCAATCACATAATACGGCCAATAGACTTGTCTACGAAGAGATTTGAGAGTCTCTTCCAAAGACCATGGGCATGTGACTCCGTTCTGACTTCCTCAAGGATAGAATCAGAAAGGTGAAGCGAAAGGAAAGTAAACGCCTTGCGGTCTATCTTTTGCCACTCGTCTGCCATTCCATGTGTATAGTCCTCCTCCGCTGGGTGAGGCATAACCACCTGTGCCGCATCCTCGAGCCAATCCCAAACTTCGTTGTACATACATATAGTATGCACCTTTGTCTTCCATATGGACCAGTTAGCACTGTCCAACTTGTCACTCTCCGGGAACATGGAGAAGCCGTAAGGTATAATTTGCAACTCCGATTAGTGTCCTCCTCAGAGGGCAAGGTACGCCACGTACGAGAGATGCAAGACTCCAAGATCGAATAGGCAGAGAAACGCAACTGCAAGTGTATTCCTCCTCAAAACAGCTCGAGAAAATAGCCGGCGATGCCTCCAAAACACTTTCGAGAAGTGTATAATCCTCCGAAATGTCGATGTCATCCAAAAAACCCAGTAAATCCGCTGCTTTCTGCCAAAAAACAGCAAGTGCAGAGCACTGAAAAACACAAAAAATAATGATTTTCAGTGACTTACGCGCACCCATAAACGTCCAAGACGCGTAGTGCCGATGGGGAGAAGCCAATCCTTGCGAGGTAGGCTGAGTTTGGGACCTGTCTCTGTCTCTCTGTGTGTCTCTGTCAGAATAGAGCCACCACATTGCCTTGTTTTCAGAACAACCTACACTAAGAGAGCTCATGGAGTCTAGATACTAGAGACAGCTTGCATGTTTTCTTCTAGAGATGCAGAGACATAGAGATCTGATGCTACAGTCACCTAGTGGAGATAGATAGTCCCAGCTTACAGATTTTTTTCATCGAGCGACTCCAGCACCCCCTATTACTACCACACATAGAGGGGTCACTCTAGAGCAGGAAGAGGTGGTTAGAGCTAGGAGACGACCTAGAGTTTTGGGATGCCGGACCCGACGAGCACACCAGAGGGAGATCCACCAGATCCGGGCACACCATGAGCATGACAGAGAGAGAGCGATATAGAGAGTCTACTCCGACCCTACCACCATACTACAAGGACTCTTCACACCCTACCCACCTATGCATGATATCCTACACCCCCAGTTTGGTACCGGATGGAGCTAGTTTGCATATCATGGTTGTATCTCCTGAGCATATAGCCACGCATCCATTAGAGATAGAGCTCCATCCCCTCATTTTACATGCACATGTACTCACCCTACCCTTGAGGAGATTACTCTAGCCTTTTATCACCTTTTTTTTAGCAGTATGTACCACTTTACTTTAGTTTTTTAGCACTTTAATATTTTTTGGTTTCCAGCGGATGCACATATGTACATGGTTTTGTCTCATAGGCTGACTTCGGCCTCTAGAAGAAGACGTTAATAAATCTTTCTCTCTCTCTCTCTCTCTCTCTCTCTCTCTCTCTCTCTCTCTCTCTCTCTCTCTCTCTCTCTCCCAACATCGTCTACCTCAGCCCCCTCTAGGCGAACAGCTGCCCTGGGGGAGGCTTTAAGCTTTAGCCTAGCCCCCCTCAACAACCCACGCAGCTCTGTGCGAATCTCTGCCCTAGCCCTGTGAGGACGGCCTCAGTCCGGGTTCCGGACTCAGCCCTGCAAAGTACACCAGGCTGCGGTGCCCTTCGGCAGGGAGAGATTCCAAGCACTGTGCACCCTTGCAGGGGCGAGCACACCCGCAGCACGAGCTTCCACTCTACGTTGTTGTTTTTCGACAGGGGAGGCGTCTGCAGGTCCCGATACATTAAAAAAAAAAAACATTTTCAAAGGTTGTTGTAGCCTTGGGCATTAGAGAGGTTTTTTCGGCACTGGTTTCTGGTTTTCGGCTTCAGCCCTGCGAAGTACAGCAGGTCGTGGTGCCCTCCAGAAGATACTCGACACAGTTAAATCTGCAGGGGACAAATCTGCATGTCACGACACATTGCAAGCCTTCTCACAGTTCTGAAGTTCATAACTTTTTCAAAGGTTTAAGCCTTGAGCATTCTCAAAGGGTTTTCCCTCTAGAATTTGCGAGTCAGTGGTTGGTTCGCTTTTATCCCCTCAAGCACAGGGATGGCTACTCCAAAAACCCCCGCCAAAACAAGACCGAGTTTTGCAACAGTGCTGGCAGCCCCTAGCAAACTTGATCGCATCACGCAGTTGCAAGCAACTCTTGATCGAGTCTTGGAGGAAAACTTTGAACTCAAATCTCTCCTGTGCAAATTAGAAGAACAATTCAAGTCTATGGCTGACCTCACCACCGACAAGGTAAAGGAGGTTGAGGCAAAGGTTAGCCAAGTTCACTCAACAAACATTGCCCAAGTAAAGACGTGTGTAACAAAGGAAATCTCCGAACAAAAATCTCAAGAAGATAATGCCCTCAAGGTACACATCGGTGGGCTCCCCTTGGAGTGGTGCATTGTTGAGGACACCCTCGAAGAGGCAATCATCAAACTTAACAACATTATTGAGCCAATCAACATCAAGTCAGAGAATGTCGCTTGGATCAATGATACACATCGTCATCTGCGTCCCGAGCATCGTGTTCTTACCTTCAAGAACAAAGAGGAGCGGGTGAAGTTTCTACGTCAGTCCCGCCTTCTCAAAGAAACCAAGCTTTGGATTGCAGAAGAATTGACCATGAATCAACTCAAGAGTAAAGCGAGCGAGCTTAAGAAGGTGCATGAAGCGCGTAAGCAAGGAAAAAATGGGCAATCTATCGAGGTGGCAAAGCGATCATCCAGGAATTCCCAAATCCCAAACCAGCTCTCCCCCCAGCCGACCCTTAGGTTTTTGTTTGTTTTCTCCTTTTTTTTTCTACCCTACCCTCTTGATGGACCCTCAGTCCTTAACTGATATGTATCAGCACACACTGAGAATGAATCATTGTAATGTTGTGTTGTTGGTCCCATAGGTCATATATGACCTCCGTGGACGATAATCCAATCTATCTATCTATCTATCTATCTATCTATCTATCTATCTATCTATCTCTCTCTCTCTCTCTCTCTCTCTCTCTCTCTCTCTCTCTCTCTCTCTCTCTTGCATACCGTGTATTGTTTCGTCGATGAGCCATGAGCTTGCACATTCGCTTAAGAAACCATTTGTGGCTCCATCCTGTCCCATACTCCGCCTCGAGTGAGTTGATGACATATTTCTTGTCATCCTCAAGCTGATCACTACATTGCATCAAAAAGTCAATTAGTAATTCAAATAACAAACTATAAATCATACTTTTTGATGTTAATTAATACTTACTCCCATGGAATAATAAAGGGGTTTACTCAACCCCTTTATTTGTTTAATAAAGGGGTTTACTCAACCACTTTATTGCATCATGCTATTGGATTTGGAGACAATCTTTCATAGCACACAAGGTTTTCTAATCATACACCATAGGGGCTTCAAGAAAGATAAAACCAGACAAAGAAAAATATTACAAACCTTACAAGATATATCTCTGTGACGTACTTAATCAAAACAAACAAATACTTATGTTACAAGCCTTACAAGATATATCTTTATGACTTAATGAATAGGATAAATGGTACATGAATATACCATTATTGGCTATGGGTGAGTGGCATAAAATGGTAACCAACTTTTTGCAACATTTGTCAGCCTACTCAACATCCTCTTCCTCATATGTGTATATATTTTTCTACGCTATTAAGTTATCTAGAGTAAATTCCCCCTCTTCGTTTAACCTTTGTGGCGACACATACATTATACTCTTCCCAAAAATTTCACCTTAGCCATATATTTATATTACCACCCTTTTCTTTTTTTCTTTGTAAATAGAATAAGCATACAATAACCAACGATATACCCCCAAAATTTCTTACCTCTTGTGAATTAGTAGTAGAAAAATAATATATCCATCTTCCACCCCATATAGATAAATTCCCATGGAAATCAACTCTCCACTTGACTTTACCGAAGATTATGGTCCCTCTCTACAAGTCTTCTATGCCCCCTACATAGGTGGCCCAATATCTCTTAAGAATATACATATAGTTTCTCTCCTTTCAAAAAGACTCCAATTGTATATTCTTTTCACAAGAAAATAATATTGGGCCCTCCTCTATTTGTTTAAGCATCATAGCCTTTTGAAAAAGCATGATTCCCCTTGGATGCATACAAGCAAAGGGCCCATACAAGAAGACTTGGAAGCAAAAGGTTCCCTAGCCTAGTGTGGACCTTCCAAACCGAATTCCTTGGTGCATGGGCGTGAAGAATAGTCCCAATTCATATCAAACATGTTGAGAAGGTCAATTTTTCCTTTTGAAGCATGTCATTCCGAGCTATAGGTAAAAAGTTATGGTCAAAATAGTGTAAATCTATCAGATTCGCAGCAAAAGGGAACTATAAATCAAGTAAATCAAGAGGGTGAGATCTTATTTTTACCCTACTCATCTTCTAGAAGAGCAATGAGTGTTCAAGGTCACTTGCATGTGATGGGACCAACCTAAAGATGCTTTTGTAAATGCCAAGACAGACAAGTTGAGATACCCCGCAGGAGCCACCCGTAGGGCCTCATGGTGGGGCCCACCTACATTATGCACCCCTATGGACCCTTCACGATCTAAAATGATATTTTTGGTGAATAAATAGTCCCTTTTATGTCCAATATACAATGAGTGGTCAAAGGACACTTAATTAGGTCTAATCACTTACTCTAATTAAGTGTAGCATAATCCCACTCCTACACAACTATAAATAGCCCCCCTTGGAGAGACTCAAGGACACACACCTATATTTTCAACTTCATGTTGTTTCTTGATCAATAGTAGAGAAAACCCCAACTCTCCCTCTTTCACATCCTTCCTCCTAACCCTCCTCTTTGGAGGAAGTGCAACTCTATTCTCCACTCTTTCCATTCTACAATCTCTTACTCCATCAACCCAATAAATCATTTGTAGCACCTCAATAACTTGTAAATACATCATGATCTCTCTCATGGTTATGTCAATGATCATAAATCATCTTCAAAACTTTCAAGTGTCGCAATTCATGATGGTTAGCGAGCGTCTGTCCTCCCCTTAAAAGGTGTGCGAGAAATCAAGTAAGTGTTCTATTCTTAATTTACCATTGGTTTGTTTCTCCACACTTATTCAATTGGTCTAATAAAATTTCTCACTCCAACTCTCTTTTGCTTCATTACATATGCATGTGGCTACCTCTCATGGTGATTTTATTTGTGTCACGGCATTTCATAGATGGAGATGAGCTCTCTATGCAAAGTGTGTTAGTTTGATGTAAGTGACTCTCTTGTGTGTTTGAGAGGCAAGTCTTGTGCACATGATTTTTTGATGAGTGCTTGAGAGAGGAAGAGTTTGGATATATCATGGGTATTTTTATGGGGAGAAGGTGAATGCTATTTCACAAATTGCATATTTCATTTTGATGCACGGCATTGGGTTGCATAATCGTTGATGGTGTTCAAGTGTCCAAAGTGTATATAGAGTAAGGGGGTTTTCAAAGTGTGTTGCTTGAGTGGGTGAGTGCAAGTGTTATTTTGATTGGTTTCCTTCTCCACTCCCAAAAGAAGGTGGTGCCCCAAGTAGTGTGCGTACCTCTTTACGAACATTTTGTGAGGGTAGGCCCATTGGTTTGGGTTTAGAGGCCCCATTTCAAAAAGCTCGCCCTCATAAAGTGGTGCCCCCACGGAAGAACATATTTCCAAGTTACCTTCAAATTTTTTAGTGATGAACAATGGAGTTCCCATCTATCCATTTCATTTTGCACAACACATTAGAGTAAATGTTCACATAGATAGAAAAGTCTTTTTCCAGCAAAGCATTGTTTTTATGTTTGGTGCAGAAAGACTTAGAGAAATACTGGCATCACCCAATCCAATTATACTTCCAATCATCAATTATGAAACTTCTTTTGATGTTCACATTTTCATTTTGTTTTAAAGACAGGAACAAGGAGTGGTGAAGGGGTGCTCAAGGGCCATATGAAGGAACGAGGTCTTCAAACCAACAACGAGGAGTAGCACATGAATCATGATCAAAACAATGAACCTTTTAGGCCTATTGCTCGGCAATCCATTCATATAATCATTGCAACTAAGTTTAGGTTTCAATCTATCATAAGGAGGATATTTGGATCCACTCGCCTCAATTAAATCAATGCTTCAATTAATCCATTTATTCTACCTATGATAAAGTACGAATTAACAATGGATGTGTACATCTTCATTTTAATGTAATCAGATTTATAGTGTCAACAATCTTGTGCGGCCCGTAAGAGAAAACTTTAAAAAAAAAAAGAAATTTCAAAAAGTCTAAACAAAATGTCAAGTTCTTTTCCCACGTTCTATGGAAGAAGTGGGGAAGATGCGCAAGAGTTTCTTGACAACTTGGAGATGGCACATCTCATATCTGGGAGAGATGAAGAGGAAGTAAAGCTACAAGCCTTCCCGTTGGTTCTAAAAGCAGAAGCTAAAGCATGGTATGAGACCTTGCAACCCCAAATCAAGTCCAATTGGGAGAGACTCCGAGCAAGCTTCCTCTCCAAGTTCGGGCAAGGTGATACTTCTGAAGGACTATGGAATGTCTTATTGGACATAAGCAGGTATCACTTGAAGACTATCCCTCTTATGAAGCAACCTTTGTCAATCTATGGGGTAGGTGGGGGGCTACATTAGAAAATCATGGTGGTGCACCTAACTTTCTAAAAAAAGAGAGATTCATGGTTGGCTTGTATCCACTTTTAAAGGCTAAAGTAGAGCTAAAATTCCCATCCACCTTCGAAGAAGCACGTGAGGTATCCATCATCAAGTTTAGAAAACTACACTTCCAAGCACATAGAGCAAGGGGTTTGAATGAAGTGAGTGAGAGGGAGTCTTCACAAACCATGGAAGCACCAATTAGGGCCCCTCTTGCACAATCTTCACAAATAGGAGATAACTCTTAACAAGAGGTTTTACAAAGGTTAACTCAACAGCTTGAGAACCTCACTCTGAATCTATTACAGGGCCTACCTCAACAACGACAACCAAGAGAAGGGAATCGCAATCAACGAAGACAAGCTCAAGAGTTGCGATGCTGGAATTGCAATGAAATGGGCCATGGCATGTACAATTATCCACATCCAAGGCGATTTTCGGGAGACATATATCCCCCCCAGACCGCCTCCTCTCACTGTGCAACAAGAACTAGCTCAAGGCCCACGAATCCTTCGTCGACCACCACCACCAACAAATATACCTCCCGTCCCACATGAGGAGGAAGAAAGAGGAGTCAACATCATCAAGCTAGAAGAGGTAATAGATGAGCATACTCTAAACTTTGATGTTATGCCGGCAGAAAAACGCACAAGAGCACATGATAAGGATGAAGACATGAGAAGTGAAGGAACAAATTCAGCCAGAAGGGACAAGAAGAAGAAGTCAAAGATGGAAGAAGCTGAAAGTAGCAGGAAGAAAAGATAAAGGTGAAGGGAAATTGGTATCAACGACTTCCCATTGGGAAAGGAGCTAGATCCCTACAACATCCTGGAGGATTTACAAACCCAAAAGCCAAACATTTCATGGCCTCAACTTCTACACCTATCAGCCAAAGTAAGAAGGCAATGGCCAAAGTTGGTAAGTACAAGAATTCCAAAAAAGAAAGCAAATCTTTCCATTAAGGTTGTGGCCTCAAAGCTACAAAAAGATGTGGGACCCATTGTGGATGCTTACATAAGGGGTAAAAAGGTGTCTAATGTATATGTTGATGGTGGAGCTCAAATGTGTGTGATCACGGAAAAATCAATGAACAAGTTAGGGCTTGAAATTACAAAGTCCTCTAATTGTCAAGCTAGGCTAGCCAAAAACTCAAGTGTGAAGTGTTTGGGGATCATTGAAAATGTAAAAGTCTCTGTATGTAACATAGATGCACGAGTGGATATGTATGTCATGCCAGCTTAGGGGGAGGGCTATCCCATCATCCTAGGGAGGCCTTGGCTCATTGCTGTGAATGCAGATCAAAAATGGGGAAGTGGTCGTTTGATTCTTAAGAAGGGTCAACCGGTGGTGTATGATTGGCGAGAAGGAAAGCAACTAGATATCAACTATGAAACCACGGCAGATGAAGAGAGCGAGGAGGAGAGTCCTTACTCAAGTGATGAGGAAGCATCAACCAGTGCATCAACCAGTGAAGAGGAGTCTTCTTTGGAGGTAATGGGAATTGTATTCAACGCCAACACTCAAGATGTTCCTGTAGAAGAAAAGCCAACAGACAATCACACACGAGGGGATGAAAGATGCCACCACCTTGAAGAAGGATTTGAGAAGATATTTGCAAAAGATCTTACTTGTGAGGAGAAGAGGTCCTACATCAATATGTTAAGGAGGTATTCCAATTTTTTTATCATTGACTACTCACAAATAAGAGGTGTAGATGTAATAGAGCATCGAATTAAATTGAAACCAGGGACCAAACCCGTGGCTCAAAAGTTAAGGCGACTAGGATCTGTGCAACAAAAGGCTCTCCTACAAGAAGTGAATCGACTCTTGAAGGCTGGCTTCATCTATCCAGTATCCAACTCCGAATGGGTATCACCTATTGTAGTCACTCCCAAGAAGAATGGTAAGTGGAGGGTCTGCATGGATTACAAACCCCTCATCGCTGCGACAAAGAGGGACCACTTCCCTCTCCCTTTCCAAGATGAAATTTTGAATGAAGTAGCAGGTCACGAATGCTACACTGTATTTTCAAATTCGAATAGCAGAAGAGGACCAACCAAAAACCACCTTCATCACACCTTGGGGATGTTTTGCATTCAGAGTAATTCCTTTTGGGCTCACCAATGCTCCTAGCACCTTCATGAGATTCACAATATTTGTATTTCAGCCATTCTTTGGAAAATCTATAAGAGTCTATATGGATGATTTCTGTATTTATAGTTGTAGATCACTTCACTGCCAAAAGGTTGAAGAGGGGCTTAAGAGGCTCCATCAATTTGGGGGACAACTGAACCTAGAGAAGTGTCATATCGGTGAATCTCAGGTGGTTTTGCTAGGCCATGTGGTTTCTTCACAAGGAATTCAAGTGGATCCCTCTAAAGAAGAGGCCCTTTTGTCATTATCTCCACCAAAAACAACTAAGGAGCTAATGACCTTCAACCACAAAGTGAGGTACATGTCTCGCTTCATCCATCTCCTAGCAGAAGCCATCGCCCCTTTGCATAGGTTGGCAAGCCAATTTACATTTGAATGGGGGAGGGAACATGCAAAATGTTTTGAGGAAGTGAAGGGCATTCTTAGCTCTCTCCCAATCCTAATGCCACCAGATCCAAAGGAGACCTACTATGTCACTCCAAGTGTAGACTTCGAAGCAATTGGTGTTTTTTTGATGCAAAAAGATCCTAAAACATCATACATGAGCCGATCTATTTTTCAAGCAAGGTGATGACTCCGGCCGAGAAGGGATACACTGAAATGGAGAAAGTGGTCTTGGCAATCTTGTTTGCGGTAAGGAAGTTTTGATCGTATCTTCTCCCTGTGCCATTTGTTTTTCTCACCTTAGAGCAAAATCTACCATATGTAGTACAACACATGAGCCTCTCATCTAGAATAGCAAAGTGGGTGCTTGAACTCCAAGAAATTGAATACACTTTCCTTGTAGCAGATAGCACAAGAGCAGGACTTGCAGACATTGTCACCTACAAAGTGAGAGAAAGAGAAGGATCACGACTACAAAGAGAGGAAGGCTCAAAACAGTTCAAAGTGAAGGAGATTGATAATGACCATACTTTATGCTTTGGCGGAGCTTATCAACGCCAACAAGACAAAGCAACAGGGGGAATCATCATTTTGAACCCACAAAAGGAGGTAATGGTTAGAAAAGGTATCACTCTACCCAGTGTTCACTCTAACAATGAGGCTGAGTATGCTGCTCTAACCCTTGGGTTAGAAGAATGCAAAGAATTAGGCATACAAAGACTTATTATAAAAGGTGATTCTTTGCTAGTGGTCAAGCAAATCCAAGGGACTTGGAGGTGCAAGAATAGTACATTGTTTGAGTGTCTTAGTAGTGTAAGAGCTTTGATGAAGGGTTTTAAAGCAACATAGGTACAACACACTGTGAGAACTCATAACAAGGAAGCAGACTTACTCGCAAATGAAAAGCTTCAAATGGCGGTAGGAGGTGTGAAACTATATGAACCCCAATATCAAGGTCAAGAGGAGCTAAAAGACATTATCTTCTTTCTACAAGCAGGTGAGTGTCCCAAACACTTAGACAAGGTGCAAAGACATAGACTAGTTAAGAAGGCCACACCTTACCAGTTGATTTGGGATGATTTATATCACAAAGGGAAAGATTTGGTCTTGAGGAGAGTACCAGGTGTGCAAGAGATAGAGAAAATTCTTCTTTCATGTCATGATGATGTCTGTGGTGGTCACTTTTCTCAAGATATTACAAGTAGGAAGATTTTACCAGCAGGGTTTATTTGGTCGAGCTTACATCGTGATGTCCAATATTGGTGTAAGGCATGTAAGTCATGCCAAATTGCTGGGGATAGACGAATAACATATGAGCCTCGAGTCCCAATAATATCTTATGGCCCTTTTGAAAAGTGGGGTGTGGATGCAATAGGTCCCCTACCTCGTACTTCTACAGGGAAGGTTTTCATCATCATGGGTGTTGACTACATGACACGATTGGCGGAAGAAACAAGCACAGCCCGAATCACAGTTGAAGAGGTATCAAAGTTTATTTTTTATCATATTTGTAGTAGGTTTGGAATACCCCTAGAAATCTTATCAGATCAAGGCCCGGGTTTTAGGGCTGACCTTCTGAATGATCTCTTGAGGAGGTTAAAAGTGAAACACCTGCATTCCACACCCTACTATCCTCAATGCAATGGATTGGTGGAAAAAGTGAATGGAATGATATGTAAGATCATTTCTACGCAGGTTGTGGACCGGCCAAATGATTGGGATCGCCATTTGACGGCTGCTCTTTGGGCGTATAGGACATCTTTCAAGGTATCTACCCAATTCACCCCTTTTCATCTAGTTTATGGACAGGAGGCACTTCTCCTCATTGAGGTAGAGCTCTCAAGCTTGCGCGTTCTTGCAAGAGTGGCAAAAAAACCAAAAGAGGTTCTACATGAAAGGATCTTAGATCTCCAACGACTTGAGCTAGATAGAGAAGAGTCCATTGATCACTACATCACCAAAGCGACAAGCCAAAGAGATAAAATCAACAAGAAGCTCAAGGGGAAAGGATTGAAGGAAGGTATGTTGGTTCTTCGCTATGATAAATGACTTGATACTCGACTCGACAAAAAGTTTTTGCAAAGATGGGAGGGATCTTTCATGATAAAAACAAAGTTTGGGAGTGGTAGTTACAAATTAGCAGATTTATCAGAAAAACTCCACAAGACCAGAGTCAATGGATGGAGATTAAAGCCCTACTTTCAACGTATCAATCCGTTGATAGGCAGTCATCTACCTACATCGTCTAAGCTCCAAATTGACATGGCTCCCTTCGGCTTGGAAAATGCTCCACCTATTTTTAAAGATTTGATGTGCAAAGAAGAACCAGCCTTGGAATCAGAACATACCCAAGGCAACCCTCCCATCTCCGATTTATGGGATTGAGGTAATGAAAAGCAGGTATAATGGAGTAAAAGAGTGCATGACACTCCTCCTATCGAAAAAAAAAAGTGGAAAAGGAAAAATGACAAAAAAAAGAGAAAAAAAAAGAAGATAAAGAAGCAACACCGTCATCCTAAAGATATGAATATCTCTAGGCTTGGGGGAGGGCTAATATGAGTGGCATAAAATGGTAACCAACTTTCTGCAACATTTTTCAGCCTACTCAACGTCCTCTTCCTCATATGTGTATATATTTTTCTACGCTATTAAGTTATCTAGAGTAAATTCCCCCTCTTCGTTTAGCCTTTGTGGCGACACATACATTATACTCTTCCCAAAAATTTCACCTTAGCCATATATTTATATTACCACCCTTTTCTTTTTTGCTTTGTAAATAGAATAAGCATACAGTAACCAACTATATACCCCCAAAATTTCTTACCTCTTGTGAATTAGTAGTAGAAAAATAATATATCCATCTTCCACCCCATATAGATAAATTCCCATGGAAATCAACTCTCCACTTGTCTTTACCAAAGATTATGGTCCCTCTCTACAAGTCTTCTATGCCCCCTACATAGGTGGCCCAATATCTCTTAAGAATATACATATAGTTTCTCTCCTTTCAAAAAGACTCCAATTGTATATTCTTTTCACAAGAAAATAATATTGGGCCCTCCTCTATTTTTTTAAGCATTATAGCCTTTTGAAAAAGCATGATTCCCCTTGGATGCATACAAGCAAAGGGCCCATACAAGAAGACTTGGAAGCAAAAGGTTCCCTAGCCTAGTGTGGACCTTCCAAACCGAATTCCTTGGTGCATGGGCGTGAAGAACAGTCCAAATTCATATCAAACATGTTGAGAAGGTCAATTTTTCCTTTTGAAGCATGTCATTCCGAGCTACAGGTAAAAAGTTATGGTCAAAATAGTGTGAATCTGTCAGCTTCGCAGCAAACGGGAACTGTAAATCAAGTAAATCAAGAGGGTGAGATCTTCTTTTTCCCCTACTCATCTTCTAGAAGAGCAATGAGTGTTCAAGTTCACTTTCATGTGATGGGACCAACCTAAATATGCTTTCTAAATGCCAAGAAAGAAAAGTTGAGATACCCCGCAGGAGCCACCCGTAAGGCCTCATGGTGGGGCCCACCTACATTATGCACCCCTATGGAGCCTTCACGGTCTAAAATGATATTTTTGGTGAATAAATAGTCCCTTTTATGTCCAATATTCAATGAGTGGTCAAAGGAAACTTAATTAGGTCTAATCACTTACTCTAATTAAGTGTAGCATAATCCCACTCCTACACAACTATAAATAGCCCCTCTTGGAGAGACTCAAGGAAACACACCTATATTTTCAACTTCATGTTGTTTCTTGATGAATAGTAGAGAAAACCCCAAATCTCCCTCTTTCACATCCTCCCTCCTAACCCTTCTCTTTGGAGGAAGTGCAACTCTATTCTCCACTCTTTCCATTCTACAATCTCTTACTCCATCAACCCAATAAATCATTTGTAGCACCTCAATAACTTGTAAATACATCATGATCTCTCTCATGGTTATGTCAATGATCATGAAATCATCTTAAAACATTCAAGTGTCGCAATTCGTGATGGTTAGCCAGCATCTGTCCTCCCCTTAAAAGGTGTGCGAGAAATCAAGTAAGTGTTCTATTCTCAATTTACCATTGGTTTGTTTCTCCACACTTATTCAATTGGTCTAAAGAAATTTCTCACTCCAACTCTCTTTTGCTTCATTACATATGCATGTGGCTACCTCTCATGGTGATTTTATTTGTGTCACGGAATTGCATAGATGGAGATGAGCTCTCTATGCAAAGTGTGTTAGTTTGATGTAAGTGATTCTCTTGTGTGTTTGAGAGGCAAGTCTTGTGCGCATGATTTTTTGATGAGTGCTTGAGATAGGAAGAGTTTGGATGTATTATGGGTATTCTTATGGGGAGAAGGTGAATGCTATTCCACAAATTGCATATTTCATTTTGATGCACGGCATTGGGTTGCATAATCGTTGATGGTGTTCAAGTGTCCAAAGTGTATATAGAGTAAGGGGGTTTTCAAAGTGTGTTGCTTGAGTGAGTGAGTGCAAGTGTTATTTTGATTGGTTTCCTTCTCCACTCCCAAAAGAAGGTGGTGCTCCAAGTAGTGTGCATACCTCTTTACAAACATTTTGTGAGGGTAGGCCCATTGGTTTGGGTTTAGAGGCCCCATTTCAAAAAGCTCGCCCTGATCGGTATTTGTCATAGTAAGCTATCTTACCCGAGAAAATAACTCAAGCACTATGGATAAGTTCACCTTTTTATTGTACATAGCCGTGTGTGAGTTAGGGAACTTTCCCCATATTTCCTTAAAAAACCTCAGCTAGCTGTTCACCGAGCTAGTTGAGCCAAAAATATAAATATAAGTAAAAATATATATATAATATGGCCTATTTGGGTGTAAATATTTCATTGTATATAGGGCTTAAATATAGAGGTCTTTACTATAATTACTTCGATATTTATTTAAATATTTTTATCTAGGTCTACGTTATTTGCCTAAGTATGTCAAATACATTGACTCACCATTATCGTAATTCTCTTACCATTGTAAATTCCCTCTATTGTATAAATACACCTTTTCATCCAAGCGTCTGTAAATTTTTGTGTGAATCCACTCCAAGAAAAAATCACAAAATACTTTTCACCCTGTCATTCTCTTTTACTAAATTACCATTTTCTATATGTATTTTTTCTTAGTTCTTGTAAATAAGCCTACTTCAATAAAAACAAATGAGGGCTCCCTCATTTGGTTTTCTATATTTTCATATTTTTTAAATTTTATACTTATATATATATATATATATACAGGTGACACTATTTTAGATTCCATGAATTGTTTATAGACTAACCTATTTTTTTTCATCGTATCCATATATCATATTTGTGAATAACCCTAAACCCTATAGATCTATTAGGTTATGCTCTCATGCAAGCAAGGGCTCACTCTTAGAGAATTATGAAAATTACCACCGTTGAGGTATTATTATTTTGGTGGATCCCAGTGTGTCCACTTTTCCCAAGCCACCTCAATTCTTCTCTCACTTTTCTTCACACACACACACACATGCTTATGGCTAGTTTTGGCATGATTGAATTTTTCTTAATTTTTAATTAGCTGGGACTATTAGTGAGGGGTGCCTTGGGTGTACTGCCGACTCCGGTTTTCTTTTTTTTGAGGACTTATGGTATCTTTACCTTGTAATATGTGGGGGGATCTTTTTCCCTTCTAGGTTAAGATTTGAAGTAAGGGCTTCTATTTAATAAAGGTGGACCGTACCGGTACCTAACCTTGTAGTTAATTGAGGGTATGTGAGTGTGGCAGGTTTTCATGACTTTTCATTAACTAGCCTTTTTTGCAAAACCATGGTGGCTCCCTCCTCATTCCTCTTTCTCTCTCGAGCGCTCTCTCCCTTTTGTGTACACGCAGCGTGGTTGAATGCCACATCTAGTGTAGGGGCCTATTGTTCTACGCTGTCGCTTGGCTGCCACTTGCTCCATATCCTCCTTTTCTCGCTCTCCCCTCATTTGCCTCTTGCTCCATATCCTCCTTTTCTCTCTCTCCCCTCGTTTGCCTTTGTACCTGGCGGTGCACTACTGCTCCAATAACGTATTGTGGATGGGCCCGCTTTACTATCATGAAGAAGATGTTACTTGCTCCTAAACCCTATACAAGGTTAGCATTGGTAGTATATGCGTGTGTTCTTGGTGTATTTATCTACATAGTAGCACTTTTTATGACCTGGTCCACTAGTTGGTACTGTTAAGTACGAGGATATATATCCCTCTATATCCTCTCTCAAACCTGTACCTTTTATGGCCTCTCTCACCCTTTCACCATTAACTTCCTCTCTCACCTCCATTAGCTCTCATATAAACTCTACATGTACATACACCATCTCTATGCCTCTCTCTATTAGCTCTAAATCACAATTCCTTCTTAACTCTTCTCTATATACATACAATTCAGCATGTAAACCATGCCTAGTTTTTGAAAACTAAGGAATTCTCATCAAGCAGCATAGTCACTTTCATCATGGTGTTCAACCTTTGCGGCAACGACATAAGACTAGAAGACGAAGAAGAGGATCGGTTGTCCTTTTTAACAACCTACACAAGTAAGTCCAAAATGCCTACAAAGATTCATCATCACAAGGATTCCCTCACTTCATTCACCAATATTCCTTCAATTATCCACCTCATTGTACCCATTGTAAATATATCATTAAATTTTTAGTGATTACTCACTAACCACTAACCTACTAACACAAAATATCCATTGATCTAACCTTAAAAAGCACCTCACCTCAAGACATGTACAAAGTAAAACATCTCTCTCTCTCCCTCCCTCTCTCTCTCTCTCTCTCTCTCTCTCTCTCTCTCTCTCTCTCTCCTTCCTTAATTATTTAATGACATTATATCTACCATCAATAATGCCTTTCTCTTGAGCCCACATCCATGATTCAAGGAGACAAAGAAGGCCCACTAATTTTGATATTCAAAAAGATCGTAATCTTGATTTGATTAGCTTGTAAAGGATTTTCAATAATCTTTATGAGGGGTTTCAAACCTATAAATAGGTCCCTCTCCTTCTTGTAAATCATTTGCAATATCCCACAAACCACCCCAACACTCTTTACGCGAGGAGAGATTTAGGTGTAGTCATCACCTTGTGAGCTTCACACTTGGTGTGAGAGAAGATTTGATGATACACATTGCAAGTAAGAGAGTGAAAGTTCAAAATCGCAAAGCCACTATTGTATATGTTTCTCCATCAGCATGATTCGACGTTCAAATATGTTTCCTTTCACTTGTGCAATACGGTTTGGAGAATTCAAGGTGACTATGTCTTTTAAGTTTCTATCATTTGAGCTTGTCTGAGAAAGTGTTTTAATATGTTTTCATTTCCATTTTTGTGTCCATTGTAAGAGGGTATTGTGCCCTGGGTATTCACCTCCATGAGAAACTTATCACACCATGCAAGTGCAAGGGAAGGGTGTTCTTTGGGAGAATAGATAAGCATATAAGTTAGAGATAGGCCCCTAATAATTTCTCCTTCATTAATAGAACATAAGGAAGGGGCTTGTGATTTATACTTCAAGGGGGAAATGAGGGGTGCTTGGAGTGGAAGAGATTGATAACATACATACAAACATAAAAATCAGGGATTTTGTGCTCACTCCATTAAATACCCTTATAAAGAGAATACAAGCCAGCATGATTAAGGTACCAAATTTGCAAATTTAACTCGTACGGCATCAAGATTGTTTTTTTAACTTAAAGGTGAGATAGTGTACCAAACCTTACCTTATATAGAACTTGTATGAAATCATGTTTTTTTATAGTTTGAAGGTGAGACATTGTACCAAACCTTATATATAAGTTAGGGGTAAAATAATTTTAGTAGCTACATGTCCTATAAGTGTAGAAAAGGGGATCATTTTTACTTCACATGAGCCATAAATAGAGGGTTTTTCAAGACTCTTCACTCGCAGGTGTCATGTCCTTTTCTATAAAGAGTGAATCCCATGGGGTACTCTGATGAGAGGTTTCCTACACCCTAAGACAGTGTGTGTGTATGTATTGGCAATGTTTAGCATTCACTTAGAACTGGGTTAGTTTTGTACAAGCTATACAATAGCGTCAACGAACCATCTCCATTTGCAAGTCACAAACAAGGTATTACATAAGAACCATTACTCTCTCTATTCCATTTGCTCTAGATCTCTCTACTCTATTTGATGTGTGCCTTGGTGTAAGATTGTTTGTGTGTATTTTGTTGCACCTCTTCTTGGTTGTGACGAAATCTCTCTTGCGGCCTAGTTCGCATCCCATAACCAAGTGGGGGAATCACTTCACTTGTTTGGTTGTGGGTTGGTTGTTGTTTTTTTTCATGATTCTGGTTTCCCCAACCCCCATTGAGCAACATGGGAGACTTGAGGGGCGTTTAGATGTCATAATAACTAATATCTAATTCTCCTAAATGATTTTCTCATGTTAAACTGATCATTTAATAAGGGTAAGTACCAAGGGAGAAAAAGCTAGGATATTGGTTAAGCTGGTAGACCGGCCACAATGAGGATCCAAACGCGAGAAAATAGGGATCCGAAGGGGGGAGGGCATCTACAAAAGAGAAATGTGCAACAATGGGCTTTAAAGACCCTAAGGTTTAGCCCATTAAGACTTCCAAAATGCTAATGTTCCAAAATTCAAAGGTTATGTCCAAAGGTCAAACACTAGGAAAATTGAATGCTTTGTGTGTGTTCAAAAAGTCTTCATAGTTCCTACATAGGCGAGAGCGATCCCTGGAATTAGGGGACGAGAGAGAAACTCACACACACTCACTCACAAGCCTCCTTTATAGAAAGGGAATGAGGGACACATGTCAGCTCCCTAACCCAAATGCCCACAAGGTGCACTCAAAGTCTATTGGATGTCCATGGACGTGGACCAAGGAGAATTAGGCTAGAGTAAATCTAGTTTAATTCATTTAAAACCACTTAATAAAAGAACCAATAAGAATTAATCTCTCTAGAAGACTTTGGACAGTCTCCCAAGGGGTCCAATGAGCATTCAGCAGCCCAATGGCTTGCCTAATTCCTATTGGCTAGGAGACAAAGGGGTCCAATGAGAGTTTAGTTGCATTAATTAATTAGTTAAAGCTCTCACAAAAAGGGAAAGGGGGACACATGTCAGAAGGCTATCACTTATGCTGCTTAAATTTCATTGGCTAAGCTGGGAGAGGTCCAATGGGGTGTGAGAATGAGTATTTTGCATGAGGGGTCGACCAAGAGAGAGGACTGAATGTTTCAAGGCATTATCACTTACACACTCACACAATCTCATGTGTGGAGCAAGAAGACTCTCTCTCTCTCTCTCTCTCTCTCTCTCTCTCTCTCTCTCTCTCTCTCTCTCTCTCTCTCTTTCTCCTTCTCAAGCTTTAATAGAAAGCTTATCACCTACTCCAAGCTTGTGAGAAGGGAGGCCTACTCCAACAACTCTTGGCTTTGTGATGCAAATACAACCAAGAGCCAAGATTCAATGCATGCTCATCTCATCTACCATGCTAATTACTAAGCTAAGCTATGATAATATGAGTGATTATGTGAGGATATGTACATCTTTCTTGTAAGACTACTCCTTCTTCCTCTCAATCTACTCTCATACCCCGCTATCTCTCACAATCTTCAAAGGTGTGTGAGGTCTAGGGTCTGAGACCGTGAGGGAATTGATTTTGTGTTTTATGAGTATTTTTCTTAGTACTTGAAGCTTCAATCTTCATTGCACTAGCTAGTATTGAAGGAACACAAAGGATTGTATTCTAAAATGTCTCTCTTGATGGGAGAAACCATAATACAAAGCCTTTTGGAGGGGGGACCCGCTCCATGTAAATCCGGTCCTCAACTGTTGTCAATAGCTTAGTTTCTCTCTCTTTTGAAGTATTGCTCATGCTATCTAACTAGGTGTTATACTTTTTGTTTCTCTCTCTACCCAAGCACTCTTGTTATTCTCATTAGGAATCTATTCTAATGAAATTCTCACTATCTTCATGCTATTTTCCACTACAAACAAGTTACTAGGCATTAAAAGTTACATTCGTATCACAGCACAAGGTTTTTCTTTTCTTGCTCAAGAAGGGAGGTCCTCAAGCTAGCTATAAATGGTTGTTATTACTAATTGAAAATAAGTAAGTAGAATAGGGGTTTTTCAGACTTGTAGTGCACCTGCCTTCGGGCAGATAACGGGGCATCACCGTGGAGAGCTATGGTCTTAATAGTGGAGTCCTACAGGGCTTGCCTACGGCTTAACCACTATTGAGCTATTAGAAGCTTGACAAGAACTGGTGCTATTTTGGTGTTGAATGACCCTCTCTTCTATTCCATGCAATTAATGGTATTCAAGCCACTAGTATAGTAGCATGAGTGCTTTTTCTAAAAGGGTAAAGAGGAGTAGCAACTAGGGCTTGAAGTGCTAAAGTACACCTAAAAGTGTTTACCCCAAAAGTATACCTAAAAGTGTTAACCCCTAAAAGTTGCTAGCATGGCTAACAATAGTAAAGAGAGTGAAATTAATGTTGATAGCTTTGATTTTGCTGATGAGCAGGCTACTAATGATGCCCCTATGCTTGTTAGCTACCTTGTTTCTAGGCTTCAACAAGACATGGCCAATCCATCTCCAAAGTGAAGTGCAATGGCAGCTTCGTGCTCATGGGATCTTCCAAGCTCACCACCATGACAAGACAGTACCTAGTAAGCCTCCTTGTGAGACTCCCAAAAGAGGCCTCTCTCCAATTCGGGAAGAAGAAGATGATCCATACGAAGCACTCAAAAATTTGCTTCTTGAAGACGTATCTCCTTCCCAAAGGAGAACTTAAGAGCCCCACTGAAGGAATGAGAAATAAGTCAGTCTCGTGCCACCTCGGTGGAGATGGATCCACAAAGACAATGGGCTAAACGCTGAGAAGACCATCACACACTTCTTCACACCATAATTCAAAGAGGGATGACAAAAGGCAAGAGAAGAAAAATGCAAGAAAGGGGACCCACCCTCTTCTCCATCTTCTTCATCCTCTTCCTCTTACGAAAGTGATGGTGCAGACAAAGAAGATCAAGGCCAGAAAAAGGCGAGAAAGAGGTCACTCTGTTCTCCATCTTCCCCAAATTCATCTTCTGAAGAAAGTGATGGTGCAACTTTTGAACCATAAAAAAGAAGAGGCCATATAAAATCCTATGACACGTGGAAGAGGTCGTCCAAGCTCAAGAAGGTCAAAGAGCGAGGAAAGAGCATCTCTTTCCTTACCTACGATGGCACCTTTGGTGCTACACACAAAGTCTTGGCCTTTATCCAACAATTTGATGCGGTGTTTGGAGATGAGGGCTTCATGGAGTCCTCTAAGCTACACCATGTAGCGTGCATTTTCAAAACTCCGCAAGGCAATGGTGGTCTAGCCTACAGAGAAACGGTGAAGCTCCACAAACATGGAAAGATTTAAGAGATTTTATTATGAAGCAGTTTTTGGCCACCGATGCCAAAGAAAAAGTACTCACCGAATGACGAAGCTTGAGGCTCTCTCCCTACAAATCCATTCACAAATATGTAGACAAGTTTTGGGACTTACATCTCAAAGCCACTGTCTTCATAAGGATGGATTTTGGAGAGCAGAAACAACAAATTTGTGCGGGCTTAACTGAAGAAATGGCCAATTCTCAAAGGCCACGTACCATATCCGTTGTTATACACCACACTATTGTGGCTTCTTGAATTAATTTAGAAACAGGGGCTAAGCGAAATTCTAAGCCCACGGAAAACAAGGATTCTAATGAGCCTAAGGGAAAGGAAAATGTCCAAAAGTCTCCTAAGGGAAATTCCAACAAAGCGAAGGAGAAGGGAGTTACAATTCAAAAAGAAACTCTCTCCTGAAGAGCTTGAGTGTTATCACAAGGATAACCGTTGTTTCAAGTGCGGCAAGCAAGGGCATGTGTACAACACATGTTCCCAAAAGAACACCCGCCATGAGCCTCCTAGAGCTACCTTGGTTGAAATCCAAGAGGAGGAAACTCATCACAAAGGATCTCCTCTATGCGCTTTGGGAAAGGTAAGAGAACAGGATGCTTTTATTCTCTTTGACCCTGGTTCTACTCATAATTTCATATCCATAGAGTTGGCCACCAAGCTAGGCATCCAAGCCTATGAGATGGGAGATGTGCTACCCACAGATGGTGCTTTCAAGGGATAAGAAGCTTTAGTCACTCCCTTAATCGAGAAATTGAGGCTCCATGTCCAAAGCTATTTGGACAAAAAGGAGTTCTTTATCTCTTCTCTCAAGCACGAGGATGTAATCCTAGGGGCACCATGGTTTGATCACATGGCTGCTAATGTTAAATTCCCTGAAATGAAAATCTACTTTAGGTTCAGGAAAAAAAATATGTACATAGATGCTAAGGAATGGGTAACACCATACCCATGTGTCCCCCTTTCCCCTTTTGTTGTTAAGTATGGAGCCTGATTTACCCTTGTAATTTTTTGTGGTAAAAGCGCACATTTGTAAGGCCCCCATTATGAGGAGAAGCCATCGTGCGTGAAGAAAAATCACTCACCGGAAACCAAAATTTTCACGGACAAGAATCAGGGGCAACTTTAAAGGCCTCGGGGGCGGAGGCCCCCGATACTTTTTTTTTGCCGGAATATTCTTTTTCGCCGGAATATTATGGCCGGACGGCGGTCAAAAAGTGGTCGGAAAACAACCGGTCGGTTGGCCGGTGGCCGGTAGTCAATGGCCGGTGGTCGGAAGTCAATGGCCGGTGGCCAGTGGCCGAATTCAATGGCCAGTGGCTGAATTCAAAAGCAGACTTGTCTTCTCAAGGGCGGCCACACATGGGCGGATTGGAGGGTCCGATTTGGACTTATTCGCACAAGGGCGGCTACACATGGCTGTCTCTCATAAGAGAGGGCAGCCCTTTTGGCCTATAAAAGGAGGCCATTTCTACACACATTTCATAGTGTGAAGTTGATGCAACAAGGTGAGTGTGAGGTGGTGAGAGTGAAGCAAGGCGGGAGCTCCATTAAGGGTATAATCCCTTTGTAAATTACTTCTTGTTTTGAAGTACTAAAGCCATTGAATGGCTGCTTTCCCGTGGACGTAGCCCACATTGGGTGAACCACGTATATCGTGTGTACTCTCTCTCTCTCTCTCTCTCTCTCTCTCTCTCTACTCTATAATCTCGTGTATGTAAATCTGTCTCTCTCCATTAATTAATCTACTCAATTATCTATTTAGCTACGTCTTATTTCCTAACATTTGTGAGAGCTTTAGCTAATTAATTAATGCAACTAAACTCTCCTGTGTACCTTAAGTAGCAGGGGACTTTTTTTATCTTCCCTCAATTACCTCAAAAGGTGATTTTCTCGTGGAAGTATGTACAATGTTATTGTAAGCATACTCCACTAAGGGTAAGTACTTCTCCCATTGGGATCTTTGATCTACTTCCGTTACATAGGATTTTAGTAAATCAAGAATTGCTAGGTTAGCTATTTCACTTTGGCCATCCATTTGCGGGTGATAGGCCGAAGAGAAGTTTAGCCTTGTCCCTAAATTCTCAAAGAGACCCTTCCAAAGATTACTAGTCATTCTAGGATCTCTATCCGACACTATGGACATTGGCAAGCCATGGTACTTGAAGATTTGTGATATGAAGAGGGTTGCCATTTTATGGGCTTTGATAAACTTTTTGACAGGTATAAAATGAGCTTGTTTACTAAACCTGTCTACTATCGTCCATATTCTCGTATTCCCATGGATAGACTTAAGAAATCCATAGTTATGCTCTCCCACGGTTAATTAGGAATTGGCAAAGGTTGAAGCAATCCAGGTTGCTTCCCTCTATCAGACTTTGTCTTTTGGCATACCACACATTTAGAAACATACTCTTGTATGTTTTCTTTCATGGTAGGCCAATAGAAATATGTTCCAATCCCTTTTAGGGTAGACTGAATCCCTCTATGCCCCGCATAAGGAGGAGTATGAGATTCATACATTACTTTCTCACGTAGTGAGTTAGTAACGCATAGTCTATTGCCATAGAGAAGATAACCATCTTTTAAAGTAAATGGTTCCTCTTTCTTCCCTAATGCAAGGGCTGAAATCACATCTCTAAAATCGGATCAATAGCATACTCATCTATCATAGAAGATAGATCATTGTGAGTTGCTATGGAAACCGCATTCACTCTCAGCCGTCTTGAGAGTGCATCAGCTACTTGATTATGCTTTCCAGCAATGTGAGCAATATGAAAAGGAAATTCCAAAATGAAATTTTCCCACCTCATTTGTTTTTTGGAGAGCTTGGTTTGCGTCATGAAGTACTTAAGACTTTGGTGATCGCTTCCATGAGTCTAAGGCATGTAGAACTGCGAGGAGTTCCTTTTCATATATTCCTAGAGATTGCTCAACAAGGTCAATCCTTTGAATTTCATAGGCTATGGCGTGCCCTTCTTGAAGAAAACAGCTCCAAGGCAATCACCACAAGCGTCACATTGGACCTCAAATGGATTTAAAAGATCCGGAAGTTTAAGCACAGGTTGAGGAATAAGCATTTCTTTAAGTCTTTTGAAAGCATTGTTCTCCTTGGAAGACCATGTTTACCTAACGTTTTTCTTTGTTAGGTCATGTAATGGTCCTGCAATTTGTGAGAACTTTTCGATGAAGCGTCTATAGTATGCACACATACCTATAAAGGTTCTTAGTTCATGAAGATTCCTTGGTTTGGGCCATCCTTTTATTACCTCTAACTTTGATGGATCCATTTGGATTCCATCTTGAAAGATAATGTGACCTAAATACTGAATCTCTTACAAGAAAAATTCACTTTTCTTTCAATTAGCATAAAGTTTATTCTCTCTTAGAACTTGAAATATTACGTGGAGGTGTTGCTTGTGTTCATCTAGTGAATTAGAGTAGATGATAATATCATCAAAGAACACTCCATTAAAGGTTTTGTGAGGCCTGAATAGCTTTTTCATCAAGCGATTGACTGTGGTTGGTGCATTGGTCAAGCCAAAAGGCATGACAATATATTTGTAAAGACCAAGCGTAGTGCAAAATGCGATCTTTACAATGTCTTGATCGGCTATCCTTATTTGATGATGGACACTTTTTAGGTCAATCCTACTGAAGTAGGTGGACCCTTGTAGCTTATCAAATAGGTCTTCTACCCATGGAACAAGAAACCTATTCTTGATAGTGATCCTATTTAGTGCTCTATAGTCAAGACACATACGATATGTTCCGTCTTTCTTTTGCACTCATAGCACAAGTGAGAAAAATGGCGTAGAGCTAGGCCTAACCATGCCCTTCTCAACTAACTCATGCACTTGCCGCATAATCTCCTCTTGTTGAGCTTGAGAAACTCTATAAGGAGGTTCATTAGGCGGTGAACTTCCTGGAAGAAGTTCAATTGCATGGTCATCATTGCCTCGTTTAGGAGGTAGCTCACAAGGGATGTCGTCAATAAAGACACCTTGAAACCCCTTGAGAAAATTGGATAACTCTAATTCCTTGTGATTGTTTATATTTTCTTTTGATAAAGCATTAGGTTCATTTTGAGAATCTTTAACAAAAATCATGTACACGGAAATAGAGCTCTTTAT
This sequence comes from Adiantum capillus-veneris, assembly GCF_014529385.1. Classification (NCBI taxonomy): domain Eukaryota; kingdom Viridiplantae; phylum Streptophyta; class Polypodiopsida; order Polypodiales; family Pteridaceae; genus Adiantum; species Adiantum capillus-veneris. Next base: position 1,274,405 of record NC_140937.1, read on the forward strand.
TGACTTATTGAAAGCCTGCGTATAAAATCAAGACCATAAAGATGAATCTTGTGTCATGTAGACCTCCATAGAGTATCCATATGTTTGATTCCGATAATAGATGAAAGAGTTACAAGCTTCCAAAGATGGGAGTCTCACAAAAAGCTCCAAAAGAACAAGTCTCTGTAAGAAAAAGGGGTGTGCAGGGAATTGCAGTTAAAATAATGGGGGAATTTTCTACTTTATTGGAGTGGATTTCTCTTCCTTATCTTAGCCGACATCTTTCTCTCTCATCTCTCCTTTTTATTGGCTCGTTTTGACCATCTTTTGGGAAAGAGGGGCTCTATGTCGATCACTTTGACTTGGTGGGCAATGTGGAGTGTCCAAAGACTCAAAAAGAAGGTCCAGGCACCTGGCCAGTTGGTGGGAACCCCTCTCTCCCCCAAAAACCCACGAACCCCCATAGCCAATGAGTGAGAGCTCCATTTCCCCCTTTGATTCAACCTTATGCGGTACCCACTCCCCCCTTTATACCCCCCATTTTGCACTTTCTCCGCCTCATGTGGGACTACACCATTTCCACTTGGCACCATTCTCCCACCTCCCCACCTAAGCATAAAAAATTTTTGTTTTGCTCCCCACACCGAGCAATCTTGGCGGAAGCATGGCGGATGAGTCCGAGCACCAAATGCAACCCCATAAAGCACGGCTCAGAGATTATCACTTTGGCTATCTCCAAAACTTCTCGACCACATCATTTCTAATTAAATCCATTATGTTGGCCTAGTTACCGTTCCTCACATGCATCCGCAACCACTTTCTAAATAAGGGACCGCCCATTTCAAATGCATGTAACTCATGATGTATGAGTCCGATCAACAGGCTATCAAGCACGACTGAAAATGCTCATTCAAAACCATCTTTTGAAAGTTCAACCAACCCAAAAATCCATCAAATAACCTAGCAGGACCAACCCTTTATACATAGATTTTACAAGGGCCCTCTCAAAACTCAAAGCATTATGTACACCTATGTGTTCGAGGCTAGAGGGAGGACTTTTTAGCATGGATTAGTGAACTTATCTTCATGCTTGACATAGCTTGCCAACCCCCCCTAGCCTACTTGACCATTTATGACAAGCAGAGGTTTCTAGGGTGAACAACTATTGCATCTCATCTCCAAAAACCTCATCTACATCCTCAGATGTCTCCACATTGTCTCTCTCCATTGATAACATCTCAGCTGTCATAATGGTCATCAAACGTGCTAGATATTTCTTTAACCTTTAACACAATATTTATGATGTGCACCGCCCCCAAATTTGCCAACTGATATGTACCATTATCAAATTTATTCACATCAGTAAAAGGACCCTCCCATTTGATTTGAAACTTCCTCTGGAAGGTATTGTCCAACTTACTATTGTATCACAAGACCAAGTCATCCTTTTTAATTTTCTCGTCTTCCACACATTCATTGGCTTTTAGCTGAGCCTTCTTTGATACTTCCTCATAGTAGCTCAAAGTTAAAACTCTGTCCAATTGCAACATTGTAAATCCAACAATCTTTTCCGCCAAGCATATATTTTCTGTCATTTCCCAATGACAACAACCTGAGTGCAGGAATTTCCACTTCAATTGGCAGTAAAACTTCCTTGCCATAAACCAAGTGGTAAGGAGAAAATCATGTGGTCATTTTGATAGCAGTCCTGTAGGCTCATAATGCACAAGGCAACTATGAATCCCAAGTCTTTCCATATGTCTGGGTCATCTTTGTCAAAATCTTTACCAACTCTCCATTGAACCTCTCATTGAGACCATTGCATTGTGGATAATAAGGAGAAATATATCTATGTTGTATATTGAGCTTCTCGCATAAGAAATCAAACAGCTCTCCTATAACTCCTGGTCCTCTATTAGAAAGTAGCTCTAGTGGTACACCAAATTTGCAACATATGTGCTCATAAACAAATTTCCCCATCTCCTTACTGGTAATATGTTTGACAGCCTTGGCTTCTTCCTATCGTGACAAATAATCCACTGCTATCAAGATGTAAGCATTTCTCTTGCTAGTCATAGGTAAGGGTCCAACAGCATCAAGACCCCATTTTTCAAACACATCAGAAGCTAGAATTGTCTTTCGCAATATTCAAGCTTCAAATTTCTCTTTCCCATCCTCTGGACAGGCAAACAAAACTTGCACCAATGATTAACATCCCATTGAATGCTTGGCCATACATAACCTTCTTGCAAAATTTTATGCAACATGATTTTCATGGCAAAATGGCCTCCATAGGATTCCTCATGATTTTCATGGCTAAATGGCCTCCACAAGATCCCTCATGATTTTCTTCCAGGATTTTGTAAATCTCCTCTTTTCAAGGCACACGACACAAAACCAAATCACCTCCCTTTCATGTAAAGCACATCATCAAGCATTTTGTATTTCCTAGCTTTCCTTATAAACGCATACTTTTTAGAAGACGGTAAACCTTCAAGTAGGATACCTGTCAATAGAAAATCCACTTTCTTTGATAAAATTTCCCTCCCATGATATAAAGGAGTATCTGCCTTTAGCACAAACACACAAGTGATAATTTCTTGGGCAGCATCATGAGCTTCCTCATTTTGAGACCTTTCAATATGCTGCAAACTACATGCTTCAATATTTTTGAGCAACACTTTCCATTAGGAAGAGATTGGGGTCTAGGAGGGCCTCTTTATTTGGCAGTTTAAGGGAGTCAAAGCTCTAGTATTAAAAAAGTAATCAAAGGACAACTTTTGAATTCAAACAGCAAAATGACTAGTTTATTTGAATTTAATTTTTCCCCCAAAATGAAATTTAAAATCTAGAGGGAAAAACCATATCATTTAACTTATGTATGGAAAGAGCTTGACATGTAGATTACAGATCTATAATCTTCGCTCAAATTGAAGATCTTACGCAAGAGTTATGGAGAGGAAAAATCATAAAGTTGTTCACCCCCTTTTTGGGAGGGAAAAGTGCATACTTTGACCACTCTTACACCTCTCTTACACACCCACCATTCTTGGAGACATGGCATTCACCTATTTGTCATAATGTTAATCACCTCCATAATCTCATGCCAAATAAAGAGGCCCTCTTGGACCCCATCCTCTTCCTAATGCACTTTGAACCATAAATTCTTCAGTTTAGCATTCTTATTCTTCCATACTCCCAATACTTTCTTCACAACCAATAAAGCATCTCAATTAATTTGCAAGCATCTAATTCCCAATTGTAAGCAAATACGCAAACCACCTTCAAGAGCCATGTATTCTGATTCATTGTTACTTTTTGCATCAAGTTTTAGCCCTTGCTTTCTCATAAGCTTCCCTTGTGCATCATAAATGACAATGCCTCCTGAAGTAGAATCATGATTTTTTTGATAAGAACCATCAAAGTATAATAGTGAAGCATTAGAGATGGCAAGAGTCTCGACTTTCTTTTTTTGCACCACCTCTTCTTTAACCAACATAGGAGTGTCTTTATAAGTGAGAAGAATTGTCAGGGTAGCCCAAGTACTTTCCTCCACCAAAAAAAGTAAACTGAAACTCATGAAGCTCAATAACCCATTTTATCATTGTTTTGGTCATGTTTGAATTATTGAACAGCTGGGGAAGCAATGAATAACTGGTGAGAAAGGCGAATGAATTTTGCAGCAAGTAGCGTTTGAATCGTCTACAAGCATAAACCATACTAGTCATCACCAATTCAATTTCATAAAAATCTCTTTCATGAGGAGTCTTCACTCTGCTAGCATAATGAACATGCTTCATATATTGAGATTCCTTCCTCCTTTGCAATAGCATAGCCCCAATAGCATCATCTCCCACTGATGGGTTAGCATAAAACTCCTTTTCCCAATCAAGAGCTTGCATAATGGGAAGTGTACTCAAAACCTCCTTGATTTTATCAAAAACATCATCACAGTCATGAGACCATTCCAAGGGATCATTCTTGATTGTCTGCTATAAGGGATATAATAGCTGCGATGCCAAAGTTATGAAGCGACACAGATGTTTAGCTTTTTGTATGAAAGTGGCCAATTGTTTGGTGTCTTTTGGAGATGATAGCATCAACAAAACCTCCACTTTTTCTGGATCCACTTCAATTCCATTTTTTGAAAAGATTTGGGAACATGTCCAACATTGCTAAGTTCTCCCTTCTTTCTCCTTGTGTCAAATCAGTACTTAGAATATTTTGAGCTAACTCTTTCTTCACTGGCAATTTCTATTTAGGTTGCATCAACTCTTCCAATTGCTCTAAACGGCTTGAAGCATATATATTCCTTGATAATTGCAGCACTTCACTAATTTCTCTCTGTTCCTCATCCAACAACAAAAATGATACTTCACCCTCATCACTGGAACTCGAAGAAGTGCTACTTTTTGAGTCTTCAGAAGTATCATCGCTGGTAGTTTTGGACTCATCATTCTCACTCACATCTTCAAGTGCCATAGGTTGTTTGATAGTCATATCAAACACTCTCTTTTCACCCCTCTTGCCATCCTGGGTAGGTCACGTAATAAAAATGTAACCTATCACGTGAGTTCAACAGAAGGGTATTTAAAGTTCTTGAAACTTACAGAAATATATATAGAGAAGGGCATTATTTTTTCAAATTTGAAAAGAACTTACCGATTTTAAAAGAAAAGGGTACATTATATTCTTAACAAAATTCATAGATAAGGGGTTTTACAAACATGTCTTGAACGCACGTGATAAGGTAGTTTTACACATAGTGAACCCCCCAAGCTTTCCATACACACGGATTGTGCCTTTGACCCAATCTTGCATGACACCAATAGCTCTCAACAAAGGTTGTCGCAAAATGAGAGGAAAAGCTCACAGACCAATTGTCATAACATGAAAGTTTACTATAACCTTCACGTTAAAGACTTTGACTTCCAAATTCTTGATCATCCCCAAACATTTCATATTGGCATGATTTGCTAGTCAAATCCAAAACTCAGAGCTTCCGCATGTAATGAGACCTAGTCTCTCCACACATGACTATGTGATCATCACACAAACTTGGGCACCTCCATCAATGTAGGCTTCTTCCATGCCCACACCTTTGTGCCAAGCGTTAACCACAAGACATATGTCGACTAACTCTCCCACAGACAACACTCTAACTTGTCCATGCTTCGGCTCTTTCTATGGATTCACTAATGACTTACACTGCCTTTTAAGTTTGGGCACCATATTCATCAACTGTCCAAAATTACAATCTACTTTCCTCCCAATCGGGTCTTCCTTTAGACTATAAGTTGTTTGGCCTTCTCCCAAAGGTAAATCTGCCGCTTCAAATCGTCTACGAGGTTTTCTCTTCCTCTTAGCTTTTGCATCTTCGGCCTCCTTCTCCTTTCCTTTCTTCCTGCTAGGCCCTGATGCAGCATAGCCTTCCCTCTCTCTTTTGCCTACTGGCAACACATATGCATCTTTCTTTTCAACCCACACAATACCCACATGACCACTAGAGGTTGAGACTTGATGTTCTTGTTCAATACCTTGATCTCCCCGTACATCCAATGCATAATCATTAGCCCTGTTAAAAATCTGCTGAGGAAGTGGAACATATCACCTCCCATCCTTGTTGGCTTTGAACAATAAGTGCTAATATGACCGAGTTCACCGTAATTGTAACAAGTGGGGATGATCCTCTACAGCTCAAAACCACCCTGTTCACGACCATCATTCGCATTAGGCTGAGCTTCACATGCGTGATCCATTCCTCTACCACGTCCACGAACACGACCACCTCCTCCAAGAACACTAAGTCGCAATTCTTGCATCATGTGTTCATTATGTCTTGCATATTTTGTTGTAATTGTTCAGTATTAATAGGCCTTTGAACAGGTTGGCCTCTAGCTTCTGCCTGATTCTCCTTCTTTTGGCCACCATCATTTTGCATAGGGACCGCTTTTCCATATTCATTAAGTCTTTGAGCCTTCCATTCTTTCTCTCTAGCAATAGCGGACTGCCTCCTCGAAGGTGACGTGTCTTTTTAGCTTGACTTTGAACTTTAGGATTTCTTTTAGGTTTGCCACAAAACGGTCTTCCTTTAACATGGATGGACGGATCTCATTTCCCAAAGCCCGATCCCATTCATCCCATAAACGGATGAACTGCATGACAAAATCATCAACACTTTAATTAGCCCTCTGAGGGTACCCCATAATTTCATGCCAAACGTCATCGGGTAATTTCAATTAATATGTATTGTGCTAGGAAAGCATGGTTCACGCGATTGTAATCCAAAACTACCCCTAGATTTGTGCCTGCATCAATCCCACATAATTGTGTAACCAAACTTTTGCCTCATCCTGTAAACTATATTACAGCAGTCGCAATAATGTAGCTTGGTCTAGTATATTTTGTAGTAAACAATTGACTTCCAACTTTTTAATAAAAGTCTGTGCATTCTCATAGGCAATCCATGAAACTATGTGAACTCATCTGCCATGTTTGATTGCCACAAAAACACTTACATGTGACGTCGAAAACTCAAGGGATGTCGATGGATCGCTCGCGTACCTAATCCACCTCACATTGGGCAACCGGGACCCTAGTGCTTGGCTTCACAAAACCTCATGACCCTCCAAAGGCTGCAATCCAATTTTTTGACCAGCTCAAGTGCTATCCACAATTTGCACATACATAGGGGGTTGTCTGTAAGGACGCACATCCCTTTTACATTCACTGCCTGTAGAATATACATATTTCATAGAAATGGGAGCATAACAATGCTTACTTCTTTGTGGGGGCACCAAAAGGATGATAGCATGCAAACAAGATAAAAAATGAGAACCTCTATAGCCTTGCACACACCACACGGTTAGAAAGAAACACTATTAAGCTGCAAAAAACGCCTATGTTGAACACCTGTAAAGTCGGGCGGAAAACAGCTCTAACCCAAACCATGATTAAAATTTCTGAAAATTGAGACCATAAAGACAAAGCTTGTGTTGTGTAGACCTCCTTAGAGTATCCATATGCTTGATTCCAATAACAGATGAGAGAGTTATAAGCTTCCATATGGGAGTCTGACAAAAAGCTCCAAAAGAAAGTCTCTGTAAGAAAGAAAAGGTCATGCAAGGAATTTCAGCTAAAATAATGGGGGCAATTTCAACTTTATTGGAGTGGATTTCTCTTCCTTATCTTAGCCGACATCTTTCTCTCTCATCTCCCCTTTTTATTGGCTCATTTTGACCATTTTTTGGGAAAGAGGGGCTCTATGTCGGTCACTTTGACTTCAGGAGTGGGCAATGTGGAGTGTCCAAAGACTCAAAACAAAGGTCCAGGCACCTGGACAACTAGTGGGAACTCAAAATGGGCGCCCCCTCTCTCCTCCAACACCCACAAGCCCCCCATAGCCAAGGAGTGAGAGCTCCATTTCCCCCTTTGATTCAACCTCAGGGGGTACCCACTCCCCCCTTTATACCCCCCATTTTGCACTTTCTCCCCCCCATGTGGAACTAATCCATTGCCACTCGGCACCATCCTCCCACCTTCCCACCTAAGCATACAAATTTTTTGTCTTGCTCCCCACACCGAGAAATCTTGGCGGAAGCATGGCGGATGACTCCGAGCACCAAGTGTGACGCCATAAAGCACGGCTCGGAGCTTATCACTTCAACTATCTCCAGAAATTCTTGACCACATCATTTCTAATTAAATCCATCAAATTGGCCCACTTGCCTTTTCTCACATGCATCCACAACCACTTTCTAAATAAGGGACCGCCCATTTCAAATGCATGTAACTCATGATGTATGAGTTCGATCCACTTGCTATGAAGCACGACAAAAAATGCTCATTGAAAACCATCTTTTGAAAGTTCAACCAACCCAAGACTCCATCAAATAACTTAGCAGGACCAAGCCTTTATACATAAATTTTACAAGGGCACTCTTAAAACTCAAAGCATTATGTACACCTATGTACTCGAGGCTGGAGGGAGGGTTTTTTACCATGGATTAGTGACTTTATCTTCATCCCAAAAAATGCACGACAATGTGTCAAGAACAATTTTAGTGGCCAAAAATTGTAGGATACTCAGAATAACTTGTTAAGGTACAAGTGTTTCTACACAACATTAACGGATGGCTGTTTATGCAAGTAGCAAGGCTATGAGTTGTTAATGAAAAGTTTTCATTGTTTGTCCCTAGAAGTGATTAATGTTTCACCTTCTATTACGGTTCAAGCGTTTTAGCAAGGCTTGAAAATGATTACAAAAGAAAGTATTTAGTTTCTATTCAAAACTATTTACATTCCTCTTTAATGTGTGCTAGGAGCATCACATTCTCCATCAGTATTGGCAAGCATGATCATGGATATATAGGATCAGATATGTTTTTTGCTAAATGCATGAACACTAGGTGTTATGATACCTAGTGTTTAGCAAAGACCGATTTGGAGTGGCATGCATATTCATCACATAAGTTGCTTATGAAGCATTTTTCACTCTATGTGTAGTATCTCTATGAGGTTACTTTTAGGTCTACAAATCACCAATAGAGGTCATGGCTCAGTTTGGGTGTTTGTGGATCTTTCAAGTTAACCGAGATGGTTATTTAGGACATTATTGATTCATCATCAATGTTGTACGATATTGTCATCCCCATTTACGAGTCATCTAGGAAGACTGTCCATAAACCATGTAGAAAAACACCTCAGTACTGTCCATTATCCAAGGGGATAGGTAGATTACAAAGTGTAGTCTTGTGCTAAAGGATATGCAAAGTGCGTACATTAGCACCAAGAAATCCAATTAGTCAACGTTTATTGTTCTACTATTTTAAATGCTCTACTTGGAGTTTGCTTACCATAAGTAAAATAATGTTTGCGGACTAGGTATAGTCTCTTCATGCATCAGCTAGGTTCTCAACCTTGAACACTAGTTATGGTGGGGTTGTTTATTGAGGAAATTTGAGAACAAGTCAAGGACTTAAACTTGGCTGATGAGTTATGTCATCAAGTTACTTTCATGGAAAGTGAAATGAGGTCTTTTTTTGGGTATCTCTTTGTTGTGATAACTCGTTTAGCATGATCATGTGTGTTCTAAATGGAGTCTACACACTATGATTGGATAGGAGCCGGTAACACAAGATGGTTGCAAATGGAAACAATGTGCAAAATCAAGATGTTATTCTTGGTTTCAATGGACATCCTACTGAACCGTGATTTGGTCAAACAAAGTGTTGGATCCATGAAGGATGCCACTGTGACAACATTAATTTTCTTATGAATTTACTACGACTTTTTGTTTTCAAGGACGAAAACGTTTTTCCAAGGGTAGGACTAGGAGGGCACGGCCTGCTGGCCAAGGGCCTACAGATACACATGCAGTACAAGGGCTATATATAGCTAGCCAGAGGGCCAAAGGCCTATATATAGGTAGGTTGGGTGGTTATGAGCATGTCTATCTTCCCTCGGTCTCACAAAACTCCATCTTGGGGACGTAAAAAAGATTCTTTTTCAAACGACTCTACAGAAGCCTCTGCACTCTCGCATGATGCACGTCCCAAAATGGTGGCTTCCCTTACAATAATTGTTCTTTACTTACTTGCAAGCTGACATGCGCAAACGGCTATCTCTATCTATCTTTCTCTCTCTCTCTCTCTCTCTCTCTCTCTCTCTCTCTCTCTGTGTCCCTCTCCCTCTATCTCCCTCTCATTATTTTACTCCCTTTCCCTCTCCCTCTCCCTCTATATCTATCTCTACTCTATCTTTCTCTCCCTCTCTCCCTCTCTCTCTTTCTCTCTCTCTCTCTCTCTCTCTCTCTATATATATATATATATATATATATATATACATATATATATAGAGAGAGAGAGGGATATATATATCTTTCTATCCCTGTCTCTCTCTCTCTCTCACACTCTCTATCTATCTATCTATCTATCTATATATATACATACATCTTTCTATCTCTCTCTCACTCTCACTCTCTCTCAGTCATACATCTTTCTATCCCTCTCTCTCTCTCTCTCTCACTCTCTCTCTCTATACTATATATAGATAGAGAGAGAGAGAGAAGGATATATATCCCTCTCTCTCACACACTCTCTCACTCTCTCTCTCTCACTCACTCACTCTCTCTATCTATATCCCTCTCTCTCTCTCACACTCTCGAGAGAGAGAGAGTGAGAGAGAGAGAGAGATAGAAAGATGTATGTATATATATATATATATATATATATATATATATATATATATATATATAGATATATATATATATATATATAGATAGAGAGAGTGTGAGAGAGAGAGAACTACAAAACCATGTTCTTCGCTGAGAGAGGAAACCGTACTCACACTTACATGCTTGAGCCTATTCCCTTGTCCGCGATACGCACTATCGTAGCAATTCGGCTTAGCTCCCATTTCCTTCGATGCGAGAGAGGGCGTTGGGGCAATGCAGAAGAGTCAAATCGATTGTGCACATTATGCTCACTGCAAGTTCGAGAGTCTGAGTACCACACACTACTAGAGTGCTCAGCTTTTGATCACATCCGAACTTGCTTCTCTCACATTTTCAGCCATAACTTAGACCTACACACTTTCCTCTCCCAACCAAAGTGTGGGCTCTCCATTGCGACTCTCATCACTACAATTTTGGAGCATCGAGAGTCACTCATGAGACATACACATACTACATCACATGTAACTTTGGCCCCATAGGTCATATTTGACCTCCGAGGACGATAATAAAATCTATCTATCTATCTATATATCTATCTCTCTCTCTCCCTTCATTTACCTCTCTTTCCCTGTCTATCTCTCTCTCTTTATCTTTCTCACTCTCCCTCTCCCTCTATCTCTATCTCTCTCTCCCTCTATTTCTCTATTTCTACTCTATCTCTCTCTCCCTCTCTATCTCTCTTTCTCTTTCCCTCTCTCTCTATCTTTCCCTTCCTCTCTCTCTCTCTCTCTCTCTCTCTCACACACACACACACACACACACACACACACAGCCGTTTTTTGACCTCGTAGGCAGCAGTTCACTCTTTTGACCATAACTTGCTCATCCGAACTCCGATTTAGGTGATCTATAGCCTCAATCGAAGAGCACGAAGCCCTCTACGCATTGATGTAAAGACAGAATTTTTCTGTGTAATGAAAGGCTTTGCTGTAACAGCATCTCAGAACTGAAAAAATTGTCAAAACTTTGCGTTTTTGTTGCCGACTTGAAGGCAATGTCAGACAAAACTCGCAAGGGTGGAAAAGCCACACTCGCCATGGAGAATGATGCAAAATCTCCAAGGAATTTGGATGCTAATCCAACCACATCATCTACAACAACGGAAGCAATGATCATGGCTTACTTGATCTCGTTACAAGAAACCGTCAACAAGCAAGGTGAAGAGTTGCGCGCACTTGCAATGGAGAATGGTACTTTAAGAGTTCTCGTTGTGGAGAATGAGCACCTCAAGAAGGTTCTTGAAATGCAAACAACACGCTTGATGCATCTTGAGAATGAAGTTCAAGAATGTAAACGCTCTCTTGTGGACATGAATGTAGTGAAAGAGCGCTTGAGCAAAGTTGAGAGTGATCATGTATTGAAAGAGGAAACGATAGATACAATACGACATGATGTATGTGAGATGAGAAATGCATCCAAATCATGGGCTGATATATGTAAGGATAATGTGGTTTCTACATCTCCTATCACGCAAGCCGTTGTCCAAGCAAAGAATGTAGAGAATGTGGACACTCAAGAATTGCAAGAACGACAAAAACGCTCAAAGAACATCGTCATTCGTGGAATCAAGGAGGAAAGCATGGAAACACCCCAATCTCTTGCGGTTGCTATTGAAGAGTTTTTTGCTACACACTTTGGCATGTCAGGAATCATGGCTTATGGTGCACATCGAGTTGGAAAACAAGGAGTCCCTCGCTCGGGAGAAAGACCTATTGTATGTACCATGGCTGATGAGGTAAAGAGAAAGATCATCCTTGACAATGGTTGGATCTACCTCAAAGGAACGGGTTGTAATGTATATGAGGATCGCACTCTTATGCAACAAAATGTACGTCGCAAAGCATACGAGGAAAGAAGCAAGAAGGTTAAGGTATCATCTCAAGAAGAAAAGTCACTTGAGGAGGATGCAAGTCCACCCAACAAATAGGGACACATGATCTATGAGACCAACTCACGCTTGCGAATAAGCTTTTGGAATTGTAACGGGTATCCATGGAATGCGGGAATTGGCATTGATGAGCTTACCAATGACTCTGATGTGATACTTCTTGTCGAAACATGGGAGCATGATGCGCAACGAATTCTTGGATTTGACAAATACGATGTACATTCTTTGATGTGGGCCAAAAATGCAAAGCAACGAAGAGGCCAAGGAGGCGTAGCATGTATGACCAAAAAGGGTTTGAAAGATGTTTCCATTGTCAAAGAAGATAAGTATAAACGCTACTTATGGCTGAAAATCAGCCCACCAAATGGTCAAGTCATGTTTGTGGCCGGCTGCTACATTCCTCACTATGACTCCAACTTTTATGCTCGCTTGAATATGGATAGAGATCAGCCCTTTGTTGAACTAGAGGAAGACATTGCTCATTACAAAGATCAAGGTGAAGTCATTGTTTTTGGAGACATGAATGCTCGCACAAATATGTTACAACACGACACACAACAAGTCGACATGCCGCATGTATCAAGAAGAGTGGATGACTCATACATGTATAATCGAAGTTCTAATGATGCAAAAGAAGTGGATCACTATGGAAAGTCACTTCTACATATGTGCAATAGTACCGGAATGCTCATTGCAAATGGTGTATCTCTATGGCAAGGCACCAATGACTTTACATGTAGAAAGCACAATGGTGCTAGCGTGATTGACTATATGTTGTTCTCAGAAGCCACTCTAGAATGCATACAAAGCTTTACACTTGGTGAATGGAATCCGGAATCGGATCATAGGATGTTATGTATTGACCTCAAGTGTGGTAAACGGCCCGAGCATGTAGCCTCCAATCATGATGTGAATCATTTGTACCTACGTCTAGACTTCAAACGAGCACTTATATATGCTGATATGGTGGACCAAATGTTAAGCATGATAGAGCATCAAGGGAGCCCAACATTAGAATGCAAGTGGAAAGTTTTCAAAGAAGTAATTTTCTCTTGTGCGAAGGAATGCTTTTCAGTGAAACACATGTCTTGCAAAAGGTCTAAGAAGGGTAGCACCAAGAAGAAATGGTTTGACATGGAATGTAGTCAAGCCCGAAAACACTTGCTAAGATTGGATGCAATCAAAGACAAGGAAGTTTACTTGGAATGTTCACACACATACAAAGCACTTGTTCAAAAGAAGAGGAGAAGGTGGGAAGTCGAAAAACAACTTCTTTTAGCACAAGAGAAAGCACATGCATGTGGCAAGTTTTGGCAAAATCTAAAAGGCAAGCGCGTTGAGAGCTTTGGTGACTTGACTCTTGAGGATATGTATATGCATTGTAAGAACCTCTATGAGCAACCCAATGTTGATAAGATGGAGGGTTGTAGCTCCCTTCCATTTATGTCTCCCTTCTTTACCATTGAAGATGTATGCCGCGCGCTTGAGAAACTTGCTACTCGCAAGGCAGGTGACCTTCAAGGTGTCAAGGCTGAAATGATTAAATGGACAAGCAAGAAAACACGATATTGGATATGCGATATGTTTAACCTTGCACTTCAGTATGGCATGCCTCATGATTGGAGTGCAAATTGGATCAAACCTTTGCACAAAGAAGGAGATGTAAACAATGTGAACAACTATCGCACTATAATGGTTGGTTCTTTGATGGCAAAGTTATTTGGATGTATCATGGAGATGAAGATAAGTGAATGGGCTGAAAAGAATGGCAAACGTGCGCTTGGCCAAGCAGGTTTTCGAAAGCATCATAGCACTATTGATCACCTTGTCACTCTTCGAGTTCTTATGGAAGCGTCTCGATTGAAAGGAAAAAAGTTGTATTGTTGCTTTGTGGATTTCAAGAAAGCTTTTGACATGGTACCGCGAGGAAATCTTTGGAGACGTATGCAAAGCCTTCAAGTGCCGAGAGAATTTATGCATGCAGTCTTTCGCATCTACCAAAAAGTGATATGTCGATTACGTATGGGAGATGGAATTTCAGAATTTTTTGCAAGCACTATTGGTGTCAAACAAGGATGCCCACTTTCCCCAACCCTCTTTGGGCTACTCATTGATGAATTGGAATACATGGTTCTTGATTTTATGCATCAAGAAGGCATAGAAGAGGTTAAGATTGGAAATGCGGTGATCATGCTTTTGCTTTATGCCGATGATGTAGTGCTCTTGGCACATACCTTAGAAGATGCACAAAAGCTTATGAGTGTCTTGGAACGCTTTTGCCTACATAGCGGGCTGATCGTGAATGGATCCAAAACCAAGGTTATGCTTGTAAAGACCCTCAATGACGAAAATCCATGCATTGTATACAACAATGAGAAACTTGAAGTGGTAGATCACTTCAAGTACCTTGGCCTTGAGGTTCCATCCAATCATAAATGGAAGGATTGTGCAATGCGTCGCTTGGAAGCCGGAAAGAGGGCTTATTATGCATTTGAGAACATGTGCAATGCAGGAGAGATCAAGTGTTGGGCTCTCAAAAAGTACCTCTTTGACACATTGGTGACACCGGTGCTTCTTTATGGAGTGGAGGTGTGGGGTGGAAGCATCGGGAAGTCTACTTGGAAAGAGTTTGAGAATGTCCAAAAGCGTTTTCTCACCAACTTTCTCCAAGTCAAGACACAAACACCCTACATGCTCTTACTTCTTGAGTCCGGATCGCTTCCCATTGAGGTCTTGGGCATGGAAAGGGTTGTGGAGTACATGCGTAAGACACAACGTAGCCCTTTGCATCGACTTCCTAGAATCGCATATGAAGCAAGTCAAAAGGTTCAAAAGACATGTAAGAGCAAAATACTAAGTTCGGGGTGGATGCTTGATATCAAGAAATGGTTTGGAAGATGGGATGCATGTCACTTGGTCAAGGATGCGTCGATCGACTCCCAAGTTAATGAGGCCTTCTTACAACGCCAATGTATCATGGCTTGGGAGAAATCCGGAGGTTCTCGCTTCAGCCATTACACCACACACGTTGCCCCAAACTACAAATCTCTCTTCTTCTCGGAACGAGGTAACCGAACCCATTCCTACTTCCTTGAGCCCATCCCGTTGAGTGCGATCCGCACCATTGCCTCCATTCGTCTTAGCTCCCATTCTCTACGCTGCGAGACAGGACGTTGGGGCACTGGCGAGGAGTGTCATCGACTTTGCACCTTATGCCCTCGTCAAGTGCGAGAGAGTGAGTACCACACACTACTTGAGTGCTCAGCTTTTGACCACATTAGGTCCTCTTTTCCCCATATATTCAGCCATGAGCTCTCCCTACATACCTTCCTCTCCCAACCACGATGTGGACTCTCTATTGCGACGCTCATTTCAGCCATTTTTGAGCATCGAGAGTCACTTATGAACTCCACTCACACCACGTGACATGTTCATTTGGTCCCATAGGTCATATTTGACCTCCCAGGACGATAATAGAACTATCTATCTATCTATCTATCTCTCTCTCTCTCTCTCTCTCTCTCTCTCTCTCTCTCTCTCTCTCTCTTTTGATCATAACTTCTTCAACCGAACTCCGATTTGGGTGATCTATAGCCTCAATCGAAGAGCACGAAGTCCTCTACGCATTGATGTAAAGACAGAAATTTTCAGAGTTATGGAAGGCATTTCTGTAGCAGCATTTCCGAAGTGAACAGGTTCAACAAAATTGATTCTTATCTCCTATTTTACATTCAATGTCTTCTGGCACTCGCAAGGGTTCTTCTTCTTCAACAAGGTCCACAACCATTGTGGAAAATGATTCAAAATCTCCTAAGTGTGGAGATAGCAACATAACCACCCAACCAACGACATCGGAAACCATGATCATGGCGTACTTGGTATCATTGCAAGAGACCCTAAACAAACAAGGCGATGACTTACGAGCACTTGCAATCGAGAATGGCACGCTAAGGGTACTTGTGGTTGAGAATGAGAATCTCAAGAGGACACTTGAGATGCAAACAACACGTTTGATGCAACTTGGAGAGTAAGTCAAGGAATGTAAACGCTCTCTTGTGGACTTGAATGCTTTGAAGGAGCGGATGAGCAAAGTAGAGCATGACCATGTATTGAAAGAGGAGAAATTTGACACTATGAGCCGGGATGTATGCGACATGAAAAATGTATGCACAAACAAGTCTTGGGCTGATGTATGTGGTAGCAATGTGGTTTCTAATTCCTCACTCATGCAAGCTATGGTTCAAACAAAGAATGTTGAGAATGTGGATGTGGAGGAGTTGAAGGAACGGGAGCGACATTCCAAGAACATTGTTATTCGTGGAATTCCCGAAGAGAAGTTAGAGACACCTCCTTCTCTTGCCATTGTTATTGAAGATTTCTTCAAAACCCACTTTGGCATGTCCGGAGTTATGGTCTATGGAGCACATAGAGTGGGGAAGCAAGGAGCTCCTCGCTCGGGAGAACGGCCAATTGTATGCACCATGCCGGATGAGACCAAGCGAAAGATTATCCTTGATAATAGTTGGATCTATTTGAGGGATACAAAATGTTTTGTATGTGAAGATCGCACTATTAAGCAACAAAATATGCGTCGCAAGGCATATGAGAAAAAGAATAATAAAAACAAGGAGATCTCTCATGAAGAAAATGTGCCCAAGGAGGAGGCAAGTCTCTCAATCAAATAGAGATGCGTGACCCATGAGACCGAGTTACAATTGAAAATATGCTTTTGGAATTGTAATGGATACCCATGGAATGCGGGGGTTGGCATTGATGATAGCAAGCAAAGCCGATGTTGTACTTCTTGTTGAAACTTGGGAGCATGATACACAAAGGATTAACGGCTTGGAGGATTACAATGTACATTCATTGATGTGGTCAAAGAATCTCAAGCAACGAAGAGGACAAGGAGGGTTAGCATGTATGGTTAAGAAAGTATTGGAAGATTTTGTATCAATTGTGAAAGATGACAAGTACAAACGTTATGTATGGCTGAAAATTATGACACCAAAAAGAGCACCCATTTTTGTAGCCGGTTGCTACATTCCTCATCATGATTCTCCCTTTTATGCTTGCATGGATAGAGATCAACCATTTTGTAATTTTGAAGAGGACATAGCTTATTTCAAAGGTGAAGGTGATGTTATTGTATTTGGGGATATGAATGCTCGCACAAAAACATTACAACATGATACTCAACAATTTGATATGCCATACATTTCAAGGGAGTTAGAGGAAGTTCACTTGTATGATCGTACTTCAATGGATAAGAAAGAGCCGGATCACTATGGAAAGTTACTTTTACACATGTGTAATAGCACGGGTATGCTCATTGCCAATGGTGTATCTTTGTGGAGTGGAACCAATGGATTTACATGTAGGAGACATAATGGGGATAGTGTGATTGACTATATGCTACTCTCTGAAGCCATCATGTATCGCATAAAGACTTTTATGTTTGGTCAATGAACCCCGGAATCCGACCATCGTACCTTATGTATTGACCTTTCATGTGGAGAAGCAACTAAGCATGATAATCTCAGCCAAAGGAAAGAGAAGTTATCACTATGTATGGATTTCAAACGGGCACCAATGTACATTGAAATGGTTGAGCAAAAATTATGGATGACAAAGCTTCAATGTGATGCACCATTGGAAACTAAATGGGAAGCTTTCAAGAAATCTATTTTTTCTTGTGCGGAAGAATGCTTTTCCATAAAGCATCTCCATGGTATCAACAAAGATAGATCACGCAAAAGGTGGTTTGATAAAGAATGTCAAGATGCTCGAAAGTCCTTGATAAAGCTTGATGCAACTATAGACAAAGACAACTATCAAAGTCATTTGCATACATACAAGGCATTGATTCAAAAGAAGAGAAGAAGATGGGAATTAAAGCAACAAGAATTTCAAGTCCAAGAAAAGGCACATGCATGTGGAAGATTTTGGAGAAACTTGAGAGGCAAGCGGGTTGAGAATTTTGGTAACTTGAGTCTAGTGGATATGTACACACATTGTAGGCAATTATATGAGCAAGCAAATACTGAAAAAATGCCATTTTATGGTTCACTCACATGTATGCCGTCTTTTTTTACTATTGAGGATGTATGCGGTGGGCTTGAAAAGTTGGCCACTCGCAAAGCGAGAGATCTTCAAGGTATCAAGCCGGAGATGATCAAATGGACAGGAGATTTTACCCATGAGTGGATGTGTGATATGTTCAGCCTTGCACTTCAACATGGTATGCCTTATGATTGGAGTACTAATTGGGTTAAGCCTTTGCATAAAGGAGGGAATGTAAAGAATGTAAGCAACTACGGGACTATAATGATTGGGTCTCTTATGGCAAAGTTGTTTGGGTGCATAATGGAGATGAAATTGAGTGATTGGGCTGAAGAGAATGACAAGCGTGCAAAGGGACAAGCGGGTTTTTGTCGATGCCATAGCACCATTGATCATCTTGTCACTCTTCGTGTTCTCATGGAGGAAAGTCGGTTGAAAGGCAAGCGATTGTATTCTTGTTTTGTGGACTTTAAGAAAGCCTTTGATATGATTCCACGTAACAATTTGTGGAGAAGGATGGAAGAACTCCAAGTGCCAAGTGAGTTTATGCTTGAGGTTTCTCGAATCTATGAGAAGGTGATTTGTCAATTGCGCATGGGAAGAGAAATTTCAAAATTTTTTGTAAGCACTATTGGGGTTAAACAAGGATGTCCATTGTCACCAACTCTCTTTGGTCTATGCATCGATCAATTGGAACAAATGGTACTTGACTTTATGCAAGAAGAAGGCATTGAAGAGGTCACTATTTGCAATGCGGTAATCATGCTTTTGTTGTATGCGGATGATGTAGTGCTTCTAGCACACACTTTAGAAGATGCACAAAAGCTTATGGTTGTCCTTGAGAATTTTTGCTTGCATAGTAGGCTGATTGTAAATGAATCCAAAACAAAGGTTATTCTTGTGAAAACAAACCATAAGGAGAAGCCATGCATTGTGTACAACAACGAGACACTTGAAGTTGTTGAGAGATTTAAGTACCTTGGCCTTGAGGTTCCATCCAATCACAAGTGGCATGAATGTGCTATGCGTCGTTTGGAAGCGGGAAAGAGAGCATATTATGCATTTGAGAACATGTGTAATGAGGGAAACATCAAGTGTTGGGTTCTCAAGAAGTATCTTTTTGATGCATTGGTGACACCGGTTCTTCTTTATGGAGTTGAAGTGTGGGGCGGGAGCATCTCAAAGTCTACTTGGAAAGAGTTCACTTTTCCCGTTACCTTCTGGATTATATGTTGTAGTGAGAGCGATTTTAATACCCATATGAGCAAAAAACTCTCGAGCTTCATCTGCATCCAGCTCGCCTCTATCTGCAGTAATCCTGCCAACACATCCATACCTGGAGATAACATATTCAAGCAAGAACTTGCATACTGAACTAGTAGATTTGGTGCGCAAAGCTGTGCCTTCAACCTGATTAGTAAGATCTTCCTTGGCAAGAACAATATATCTCATCTGCCACACTCCTACTGGCATTGTAATAAGGTCCACCACCCACTTATAGTGCATAGCCAGCGGATAGGTGGGATGCAATTCATCTCTATGTCGCACATTAGAGTACTGTTGACATATTAAGCATGATTCCACAAATTGAACCACATCTTTATACATACCTCTCCACCAATATCTGTCTTTAATCTTGACAAAGGTTGACCAGACTCCTCTGTGTCCAGCCCATAGACTTTCATGAAAGTGTTTAATTACCTGCTGTTGAGTTGCTTTGTCGCAAATAATTCGTTGTGGTACCCCTCCTGGGCGCTTCGGTTGATTCCATAAATGTCCATCTTCAGGAAATAGCCATAGGCCTTTTTCCTGATCTTCTTGAATTCTTGATCACTCCATCCTTCTTGTTTAGTGAGAGTACTTAGGTAGCGGCCAATCATAAGCCACTCTCCATCATAAAACTCTTCAGAAAAGACTTCAAAAACATGAGCAATACTTCCACAATTGGCATGTAAATAAGAGGACGTGTAGAACTTCAAACCAACATCATCACTCGTGATCAACATCTCTTCTTCACCTTCAAACCTGGCTCTTGATAACATATCTGCAACAGGGTTATCTCTACCTTCAATATGACAAAATTTAGGGTTAAGAGACTTAATATAGGCTATCCATCGTAGCATGGCAATGTCCGGAGTAGAGCAGTTTGCAATCATCCCTATCAATGGAAAGCAATCTGTCTCTACCACAACAGAAGCTCCAATAAATAATTCTTTATCGGTCCTTAGAGCGGTAGCAACGCCCCAAAGTTCCCTCTTAACCTGTGGATATCCTCGTTGACGAGCATTGAGTACCTTGGCTCCAAATCTCACTGCATACCTGTGTCCTTCAGCATCATCTTGACCTATAGCCCATCCAATACCTGTCACGCTAGTGTCAACTGTTAAAATAACTGGCCTGTCACATTTATAATCAAATTTCCTCAAGCTCGGAGCCTCAAGAAGCATCTTCTTTAATTTCTTAATAGCTTGTGTGTGAACTTCTTCCCAAACAAACCTCTTACCTTTTCGTAACAATTGATACAGCACCTTTGCAACATGAGCAAAGTGTGGCAACCAAACACGATAGAATACACATGCGCCTAAGAATCGACGAACCTCAGTAACTGAAGAACATGTTTCCTTCATCTTTTGGATTGCTTCAACTTTTGCTGGACTTGGCCTTCTTCCTTTAGAACTGCACATATGTCCCACAATTAAGACCTCCTTAGCACCAAAATTTGATTTTTGACCTGAAAGTGTTAAGTTAACTTCTTCAAGCCTCGTTAATATAGCATCACAGTCAACAATATGTTGAGAAACAAACTGTCGGCACCCCCTCTGGTCTTTTTCTTCATCTTTTGAGCTTTCTTCACAGTCCTTAATTGGTAGATCATCAATGAAAGGCATAGTAACATGTGGGATAAAGTCCCTTAATACCTTATTCATGAGCTACTGAATTAGTAGCACCCTGTGGCAGAGTGCACATCCTTACCAAACCAAGAGGAGTACGCATTGTAGTAAGATCCCTGCTCTCCAAAGCTAACTGGAATTGATCATACCCTGAATAAAGATCACCCATGGAGTAAATAGATCTACCTGCAAAGGCCTCAGCAAATTCATCCACAATTGGGCTAGTACCCACATTGCGGATTGTTACCTTGTTAACTGGTTGCATATCCTGAATGAACCTTAATGTACCATTTTTCTTCGGAACAGTTAACCATCGATTAGAATATGGAGCACATGATGGCTCCAAAATTCCCATTTGAATCTTTTCTTTAAGCAAATTGATAAGCTTTGGCAAGTGAGCTTTAGGAACTGGAATAGGACACAAGCTCCATGGCATATGTGGAACAATGAAAATAACCATTGGTGAAACAACACTCGGATCCACACACCCAATCTCACTTGGCTCAAAATTGAAAGCTTTACCATGTTTTTCGAGCATACCTTGAAAACATTTGATCTCCTCTTCATTGAGGAAACCGTCTTCTCCAACCTTCAGCTGTTGCAGTGTCTCCTTAGTATAGGCTGTCGAGAAGCCTCCTTGATCATCCCATCACTTCCTTCTGGCAACGGTGTAGCCACTGGCCTCACTTTCTTTGCAACAGTCTTGTATTTTGTCTCTACTTGCGCTTCAATAGTTTCACCTGAATCATCTTCAATATGCATAAGGGCTTCATATATACTTAACTCATCATACATGTCCATTTAATGGACCTTGACCACTTCAGTTCCACTTTGTAACCTGTTTTTCCTCATCTCCTCAAGCTCTGACATAGTATCTACATAAGATACCTCTTCAAAGACTCCTGAAATCACATCATCTGATTCAAGCTTATCACAACCCTGCAATTCACTTTGGATACCTGCAACATACTGTTTTTCCCACTTTGGCAAGTCATTAAATTTTCTGAAAGATACTGAACCTTCAGATGTTAACCCCAAAAACCCCGAAGAGAACGCTTCTCTTTGCGAGAACTTCACCTCACTTGTACCACCATAGTCCCGCTTTATAATGGCACTCCGAGAAAACCCCGTGCAAACCTGTGTTCTCTAAACTCCTTGCGTATCTTCGGCATTGTATGATCACGTTGACTGTCCTTATTCCTGGCATGATCAACACATATAGTCAAGAATTGTACTACTTTCTTACCATCACGGCTCCGAACCCTGGCATAGGCCGAGCCATCATCCAACACTTTGGTTTCCATTCGCACAGTCATAATGTATGGTTGCCCCAAAATTAAAGGATAAGAGGAATGCTCCTGTATAAAGAAATTTTTCTCATCACAGACATCCCCTATAGTTACCTTAACATTGGCACAACATAGAGGTTGCCTGGAAGCATATTGGCATCTCAAATCCGCCAACCATGGTCCACATCAATAGGCCATTTCCCCTTTTGTGCAAGATTTTAGCCATCAAATTGATCTCCGATCCATGATCTATGAGTGCTAAGACTGGTTCTTCGATGTCGCCAAGCTTCACAATAGTTTCAGTTGTTGCTCTTGCCCAATGAGTCCTTGAAAAGTGACTCCTTGGTATAATTTCATTATCTTCATCTTCATTGAAATGAACATGCCTTACCTCAGGTACGGTTGGATTTGACACCACCACAAACCTCGACTCTTCTTCTTCTTCAAGATTCGCCAAATACTCTTCATAGTCGTCCAAAATTGCTTCAATGTGGCGTACCGCCTGGCTCTTCACTGACTCCGACTCCTGTTCAGTTGGTATCTGCCACTTTCTTTTGATGATATCAATTATCTCCTCATGAAACTCACATTTGGCAATGCCCAAAATATCACCCAATGTGAGCTCCACTTTGCTATTCAGAATGCGCTCTTCAAAAACTTTCTTTAAATCTGTAGCTAATTCAATGTCAGACTTAAGCTTATATGAGGGTCCCCTAGGTTTACCTTGCTTTTTGTCCTTGGGTGCCTCCTCCATCACCCCTTCAGGAGCGGGCTTAGGAGCAAGACCTTCTTCTTGCTTGCTCTTGAACCTCGTTGTCCTTTTCGATGTCCCAGGAGCTTCTTCATCTCTTTTCCGCTTTTCCTCGACCATAGCCTCATTAGCTTGAGACTTCGCAATGAATGCATACACCGAGAGGGAATCCACTGGATCAATCCACCATGTGGTTTCTCGAATTAAATTCCCTACTTGCCGCAGCTTCCCATAAGTTACCTGTCTAGTTTTTGTTTTCTTCAAAGCATAAGGCCGTAATTGACCCTTGGTACCTGCACCATCTTCATCACCCTTCCCGCAGACTTGCAGCCCATAAGTAGCTGCCTCCACAAGAGCAACATTATGCTGAATCTCATCAACTATCTTCTTCATGCCGCCCCTACTGAAGTTCAGGCAGAGCATCTCCCCTGTTTCCCTAAGGTGTATCCTCTTGTCCTTCTAGAACACCACATTCTTTTTATATGCTTCGTCAAATTCATTACATTCCTTAACATACTTGTGGTCTTCAGTGTCACACCACATGCATCGGTCCCAGCCTTTGCGTGGTGGCTGCTACCTAGGCTTCGATGTAGACCCCTTTGAAGCTAGACCATCAAATTTAACAGATTTAAAATTCAAATTCAATTCTTGAACACCTTTCACCAATTCGTCAAGAACTGGCTCCTCCACTCTGGGTATTGCCGAGGTTGTTTTCTCTTTAGGTTCCTCCTCTGCAGCATCCATGAAGTCAGCCACGATCATCATGTCAACTCTCATCTGTCGTTTCACAATCATGTTGACTGCTTCGGTGACTACCTTCCAGTCGGATGTTAAGCCCAATTCTCCACTTGGGTCCTCTAGCAGCTGCACTAAACTCTTTTGAAGTCGAGGATCAGTAGCCTGAATGAACAACTCAACCTTCTGATCCCTCATTGAACGTTGCTCTGTCGAAGACAATTGCTCAAATTTCTTCTCAAATTCCCGCATTAACTCTCGTGCAGACAGTTTTTTGTTCTTCTTCTGCACCCACTTCATGAAACTTTGCCTGGTTACTCTTTGAGAATCCTCCAAGAAGTACTCCTCCTGAAGCGCCTTCTTGAAATCCTGCCAATTTGCGCCTTGAAGCACATAAATTTCTTTAATTCGACTCCTAAGTTCCGGCTCAGCAATCAAATGGAACCCTTCTACTGCGTTCTGATCATCAATTCCATTCTCTTCCATTGCCTGTTCATAGATATTGCAGAATTTGCTAATATCCCGGCCTTCAAATCGATGTAATTTCTCGGTAACTGTGTGCCGAGCTTTACGGATCCTCTCCTGCAAATTGTACTACTGTTGAGCAGCCTACTGTTGTTGCATGTAAGCAGCAAATTGCTGCATCATTTGCTGCATGGTAGACTCTTGCGGTGTCGACATCCTTCTTCACCACAGTGCTCACCCCGGCTCGTTTCGCATCGGGTTCACAAAGAATGTCGGGGAATTTTTGTTCGAAAGGTGAGACGGGAAAGCCCCGGGCCTCTGGCTGTGAGAGGTGTGAGGAAGACATTTGCAGCAGACATAATGAATGTAGAAAAAGCTTGAAATTAACAGCTTGAACAAGATCCTGAAGCTTGATTATCATTAACAGTACCGCTGCTTACATTATTTAAACTCCTTCCATGATTAGAGTGGCTTGGAAGCTTGGATTAGAGTGTCTTATGGTGTCTTTGATTAGATTGGCTGTGGAAGATTGGATGAGAGGGCTATGGAAGCTTGGCTTAGGATTAGAGTGCTCAAAGCTTATGGCTTCCTCCCCGTTAATACAATAGAAAACGAAAACTTGAATATCTCCTAATCGGTGCAGAATTAGCCTCTATGCGTGAGATGCAAAAATGCTCAAAATACCCTTTTCCGTTTCCCACCTTCACTCGTTTTGTCCAGAAACCTGTTTTTCAAAAATTTTGCAGAATAGTATTTTTTCGGCCTCCCTCATGCAGAGATGTGAAGTCTCTCACACACTTTCCTTTTTACCATTAACCACATGTCTTCCTCTACCCAAGTTGCCTTATATGTCCTAAGAGCCTTTTCACATGTAAAACCTTTCTTCAAGCATAAAATCTCTACATTGAAGCCTTCAAAACCACATAAAGCATACACTTTCTGGATCTTCTTGCTTGTTTTTGAGCCCTGGTCATTGCTCAATAAATGTGTGAGCTTCAAATAGACTTCTTCTGCTTCTCTTTACTCTTTTTTCCATCATGGTAGCGGAGCGGCACGGCACCAGTGCTATCTCGGCTTTGTGAAACCCTTTCTTCTATTCCTTGCAATTAATAATATTCAAGCCATGGGTATAGATGCTTGAGTGCTTATCTTCGAAGGTAAAGAGGAGTAGAAACTAGGGCGTGAAGTGCCAAAGTACAAGTAAACATTTACATCTAAAATTTGCTAGTATGGATGACAAGGGAAAAGAGATTGAAATGAATTTTGATAGCTTTGATTTTGCTAATGATGCTCCTATGCTTGTAAACCATCTTGTTTCTAGTCTTCAACAAGCCCTAGACAATCCATCCCTCCAAGGTCAAGTGCTACATCAATTGTGCACCCATGGTATTCTCCAAACTCCCCACCAACAAGAGAGAGTACTAGGAAAGCGCCTAGTGAGACTTCCAAGAGAGCACTCTCTCCAATAAGGGAAGAAGAGGAGGATCCATACGAACGGCTCAAAAAATTACTACTTGATGAGGCATCTCCCTCTCAAAGGAGAGCCTAAGTTTCAAAGGTAGAGTCCCCACCAAAAGAACAAGAAAGAAGCGAGTCTCTTGTCACCTCGAGGGAGATGGCTCCACAAAGACGGCTGGCACAATGCTCTCCAACACCCCCTAAACGGAGAAGACCATCGCATACTCCTCTTCACCATAATTTAAAGAGGGAAGAGAGGAAACAAGAGAAGGAAAAGACGAGAAAGAGGTAACCCTCTTCTCCATCTTCCTCATCCTCTTCCTCTTGTGAAGAAAGTAATGGTGTAGAAGAGGAGGAACACGGGAAGAAAAGGGCGAGAAAGAGGTCACCCTCTTCTCCATCCTCCTCATCCTCTTCCTCTTCTGAAGAAAGTGATGGTGTAGCTCTCAAACCTCTCAAGAGAAGAGGCCAGAGGAAATCCTATGCCGCCTGGAAAAGGTCTTCCAAGCTCAAAAAGTTCAAAGAGGGAGGAAACAACATCTCTTTCATTACCTACAATGGCACCTTTGGTGCTACGGACAAAGTCTTGGCCTTTATCCAGCAAGTGTGTTTGGAGATGAGGGCTTCACGGAGTCCTCTAAGCTGCGTCATGTAGTTATGATTTTCAAAAGTTCGCCTGGCAATGGTGGTCTAGCCTACGAGCAAATTGTGAAGCTCAACGAACATGGAAATCTTTAAGAGCTTCCATCATGAAGCAGTTTTTGGCTACCAATGCCAAAGACAAAGTACTCACCAAATGGTGAAGCTTGAAGCTCTCTCCCTATGAATCTATTCACAAATATGTAGACAAGTTTTGGGATTTACATCTCAAAGCCACTGTCTTCAAAAAGATGGATTTTGGAGAGCAAAAACAACAATTTTGTTCGAATTTATCTAAGGATATGGGGGAGTATGTTAACTCCAAAAGGCCTCGCAACATATCCACAGTCATACACCATACCATGGTGGCTTCACGAATCAACTTCCAACAAGGGTCTAAAAAAAAAATTAAGCCCATGGAAAACAAGGACCATAGTGAGACAACATCCAAAAGGCAACTCCAACAACAACAAAGCCAAGGAGAAGGGATTTTATAAAGGCAAAAATAAACTCTCTCTTGAAGAGCTAGAGCGTTATCGGAAGATAATCGTTGTTTCAAGTGCGAGGGGCAAGGGCATTCCCATCGCGCTTTTCCCCACAAGAATACACGTAATGAGCCTCCTAGAGCTTCTGTAGTCGAAGTTCAAGAAGAGGATGCTCATCACAAAGGATCTCCTCTATGTCATGCTTAGGGAAAGGTAAGTGAACATGATGCTTTCATTCTCTTTGACCCTGGTTCTACTCACAATTTCATATCCACAGAGTTGGCCACCAAGCTAGGAATCCAAGCCTGCGAGATGGGAGATGTCCTACCTGCCGATCGTGCTTTCAAGGGACAACAAGCCTTAGTCGCTCCCTTAATTGGGAAATTGAGGCTCCATGTCCAAAGCTATGTTTACAAGGAGGATTTATTCATCTCTCCTCTCAAGCATGAGGATGTAATCCTTGTTGGGGTATAAAGCCCAATGTGGTCACCCAGGTAAGTGGGCGGGCCGCTAGGTATGTACACATATTCTTTTGTAAAAACCTAATAAGAAATCACTATGCTCTACACATTACAGTAGAGTGAGTTCACCATATCGTCGTGCTCTTCTTCTGAACTACTCTCTTTCGTGTCGCACTTTCACTCGTACTCCTTCAACTGGTATCAGAGCTCAGATCGAGGCTCGGGGCAGCATTAGCAGGTAGCCAGAGACACCTGCTCAGATTGGAGTGAGATTCGACAGGCGAAGACACGGCCCCAAATCCTGTGGGAGAGCCCAAAGGCCTTGGGGTTCTCAGAATTTCATTCTGAGGTCATCTCGGCCACCGTTCGGCTTCGACAAAGTTTTGCGCATGCCATTTTCGACTACGTGGTCTCGGCGGGTGCAGATTCGACTCTGCAAATTTGGGGTTTCGGACTACGACTGCAGGTGCTGAGGATGTCGGCACTCCCAAAGTGCTGATTTGTGGCTGTCTACACATCGAAGGACGTCTCACAATTCTTGGAGGTGTGTCACATACGACACGGGCGCATCTACACACAGACTTTAGGCGACATCCACTAGTTCATCAGGTAGCTTGTGTTTGCTGCTTGATATTCCAGATTTCATCCTAACATTGCAGGTACTTCCACATGGGATGTATTGTCAGAGATGACGTATGTGTGTTGAGGGTTTGCTGGCTGTGAGTCACGCAGCAAACAACCGCCGCAGCGGTTACAGCATACAGTGGGAAATTTGTGGATGTATGAATTTGTGGGAAGCCTATGTACTCTCAGATTTACTACAGCCTTTGTTGAGGGTCGAGTGAGGTTTTATTGAGCTGGGGGATTCTCGAATGTTGAGATCCTTTTGGTGATACAGGTCTTGGAGCGATCCCTCGAGCATCCTTAGATAGGTAGCTAGGATGTATTGACTGTGAGTTAGACAGTTGGGATTGCATATTTGCTTTACTGCCAATATATGCTTACAGGATAGTGACAGGATAGTGAGAGACAGTACAGGTGCAGGACAGGTTTACCCACAGCTTACAATGTTAGAGAGAAGTGGCTCAGACAGTTGGGGCTTTATGAGTATGGAATGTTTCCATGGAAAGAATGGAAAGGAAATTTTTATGCAAAGTTACAGGCAAAGTTGCTGAGGAAGACCAGAGGCGCAATATCTGATAAGATTGTGTTGTGCCCACAGGTGATTGCTGCAGTTTTCAAGTTATCATTCACAACAATAGCTGCTCCACCTAAGTGTTCAAATGATTGTTTAAAGAAGAAGTTTGGGTCTAGAGAAGGAGCAAGGTTGTATTACATGCTCAAAAATGTGGAGTATGGCCACAGGGACCAGTTAAAGTGGTATCTTGAGAGGGTGTGTTTTCTGCTAAATTTGACTGTATGTCAAAAGAGAATTATGCTCCATTGGCATTTGCTGAGCAGGGAGGTTGTTTCAATTGGGCACATCATGAAAAAATTCATGCAGAAGTGTTTACTCCAAATAGAAGGAAGCGTCAGTGTAGCAGTAGATTGGCTCCATTCGTAGCTACATTATTCAAGTATGTTGGGATGGTGAAAGCAGGAGAAACAATGGTGCCATCTCTGCTACTGTTGCTGAGTCGGAACTTCAGAAGAACAAAAGTAAAGAGCAAGTCGATGAATTGGACAAGCTTTTTGATGGAGAACCAGCAAAGAGAAAGCAGTTTCAAGATTTGATGGAGGCTGGTTACACAGAGGAGGAGGCTAGAGAAGTTGTGGATAGCCCAAGTTTCTTCCAAGACTTTGGTGAGTTATTTGATTTCTCACAAAAAGTCCCTGCAGATGTTCAAACACCAGTAAGGTTGGGCAAAACATTTACTTTGTCCAAGAATAGAAAGGTGAGTGTTGGTGAGCAGGGTGTTGCTAAAGCTTTAGATTTTGAATTTTCTACTCCAAGTACATCTTTTAAAACTGAAGGCAGATGTGAAGATGCTGGCAGTGCTATAAGGATGCTTAAGTTGGTGCAAGAATTTGTGCTAGGTCAGCAGGTACAAATGGAGGAGCAACTGAAACAGGTTGCAGATTCAATAGTAGGTAAAGTGCAAGTAAAGCCGAAGGACATGGAGTTGGAAGCTATGACTTTGCAGTTGGCACAGATTCAGGAAGTACATCAGAAGGAGTTAGAGGATATAGTGAAAAATCATCATGCAAAAGTTTCAAAAATAAAAATGTCTTTGGGACTATTCAGAGATTGGACAATGAAGTTAGATGCCAGATTGAATGAGAAAATGGAGCATTTGTCAAAGACTAATTCTGAGTTGCAAGTTCAGGTTCAAATGTTACATCAGAGATTGATTCCTTTGCAGGAATTGGAGAAGCAAGTAAAAGGCGAGGATGTGGATGTCAATGTAGTGCTTATTCCAGAGGGAGAAATTTCTGTCTTGAAAGAACAGCTGTTGCAAGCAGTTCAGGAAGTGTGGAAGTCTATGAAGAAAAGAATTGCTGTAGCAATAAAGCATCCATATGAGACAATGAAGCAGGGATTTGTAAGTGAGCATGAGGGTCAATTACTGCAGAAGTTAGAGGATGTCCAAAAGGACAGAGACATGTGGTTCAAATTAGCTCAGGATTTAAAAATGAAAGAATTGCAAGGGGATATGGATGATGTTCAGTTGGAGGAACAGATTGAGAAAGGTCAAGAATTGAAGGATGATGCAGAGATGAATCAGCAGGTTGAACAGCAGGTTGAAGTGCTTGAAGCAGTGGAAACTGTACCAATTGGCATAGTGGCACCTGAGTCAGTAGTTGAAGAGCAAGGTATGGCTGAGCCAAATGTGGATGCTCAGAATGAAGCTGAACCAGTGTAGAGAGTAATGTTGGTGGTGGAGAATATGCAGATCAAGGGATTGTGAATCCAAGTCGTGTTTCAAGTAAATTCACCACCGGGCTGTGCCAGGTGTTGACCCTGCACCAGACCATTACTGTACTTATGTCTTAGTCAATCAACACTTAGTCAGTCGGACTTTGATAAGTCAAATTTTGATCAATCAACACCTAGTCGGATTTTGGTGAATTGGATGTAACTGCTATAACTGCTAGAAGTTCCTATTTAAAGGTCATCCTGGTTCACGCGAGAATGTAATTTTGGGTTGAAATGTAAGTTATCTGTGGACCAAGATGAATCAACTGTGTAGTCTCTTGTTCTATGCTTCATGCTTGTTCTGCAATCTACTGTGTCGGAAGTTGGTGAATGATGGAATGCTGATGAGTTGAATGTATTTGCCTTTGTTTTTACTCCTTCTTTAGTGTGTGTGACATGTTGTCAACACTTTAGTTCTGTTTGTGTTGAAGAACCCTACCACTTTGGCGATCCTGCTGTTGTGAATCTGTGGACAATCATGTATGTCACAACGAGAGAGGAGAGTAGGTAGAGTTTATTATACGAGGGCACGGGCGCGAGCAGGAAACCTTGATATTGATCCTTTTCATTATGATGATGCCTCTGATGGAGAGGAGGAATTCGGTGACAGTGAGCAGGAGTTATTGAACCAAGGGGCTGAGGGTTCTGTGAGAGCATATGGGAGGCACATGAGGCAATTTGTTGGAGCACTTGCCTTGACAGGAAGACCTGCAAGGACAAGAATAAGGCTTCAGTTTGACCCACTACAGGGGGCTACCACGCAAAGACCTAGGAGACCACCCAGAAATCCTCCCATGGCCCATCCAAACCCAATAGTGAAAGCAGCCAAATTTAGAGGAAAGTTGAAAGAAGATGCAGACTATCATGCTGCCCAGTTTGAAACAAAGTGGCAGGCTAGTGGTTATCAGGCCTTGCATAATGACCAAACAAAAATGGAGCAATTTGCAGCTACATTAGAAGGCAAAGCCATGAGTTGGTTTAGCCAATATGGTATAGCTCATTTTGCTACCTACAATGCTTTGAAAGCAACTTTTTTACAGAGATTGATAAAGGAGAAGACTCCTACAGACATTTTGAAGAAACTCAGGGTGATCAGACAAAGGGATATGGTGGTTGATGATTTTGCTCAAAAGTTCAGAGTTTTGGTTGAGAGACTTCAGGGCAATGAGAGACCCACTGATGAGATGTTGGCAGGATATTTTTTGACAGGTTTGAGGAAAGATTTAAAGAATGCTGTGGCAAGTGTGGATATAGGTACAGGTTTTTCTGCACTAGTTGATGCAGCAGTCAGAGTCGAGAAAAGACTTGGCAGACCCAAAATGAAGAGCAGGTCCAAAGAGGATGAGGATGAGGATTCTGATGATCAGTCAGACTCCACTGATGCCCATGAAACTGATGAAGATGCTGATTCAGATGATGACACCGAGTCAAGTGATGTTGAAGAAAAGTCAAAGAAGAAGTCCAAAAAGGATAAAGAAACTCAAGAAGGGGAATTGGTGAGTAAATTAAAGAGCATTGGTTATTCAGTGTTGGCACCCAAAGCTAAGTTGTATTGTGAAATATGTGACAAAGAAGGACATGCCACCTCTAGGTGTTGGTTTAACCCAAGGAATAGGGAGCATCCAAATACAGGAAGAGGTAGAGTTGAAGCTACAACAAATCAGGTAACTCCATTTAGAGAAAGACAACCATTTAATAGACCACCAAGACCTCCAAGACCTCCTTGGAGAGAGAAAAACAATAATCAGAGAAGAGGAGATAGAGTGATTCCTTGTGTCTATTGTGGATCACCAGACCATTGGGTTGGTCTTAATTGTGAATTATGGGTTAGACACAGGGGAGAAAGAGGGATGCCCATTGTGAGTCCTAGTCAGGCAGACCAATAGGGAGTGTAGCAGCAACCACAACATAATCAACCAGCTCATGCCAATGTTATTTTGGTGGAAATTCAGGAGTAGTAGGAACTAGAGCCAGTCATAGTACATCAGGCTGAGCATAAGGAACATGAAGAAGGATGGTATTGTGATTGTTACCAATGTGGTCAGGTGGAAGAATCTGAAGCATTGGTCATCACAAGAGCAAAAGCTAAGGGACCAATTAATTGGAGAGAGCAAAAAGATGTGAGGGATAAGGTTCATGAAAAAGTGCAGAGAGAGTAGGTTCAGTATGCATAAGAGAAGAATGAAGAGTTGGAGGTATCCAAGAAGTAGCATAAGCTTGACAAGCCAGGTTTTATGCCAACAAAAGAAGACAAAGATTGGTTTGAGGTGCTGGTGAACTCTCCCTTGCAATTGTCATTAGATCAATTATTATGTATAGTTCTAGCCTTTAAAGAGAAATTGTTGAAGAAGCTTCAGGGTCAGCAAGACCAAGTGTTGGCAAACCAAAATCCTGAAGTAATGCTGCAGCAGATTGATCCATCAGATGTGGATTTTTTAGTACCTGTGGTGGCAGTAATGTTTCAAGGCATTCTATTTCAAGAGGTGCTTTTGGATGGAGGATCAGGGGTGAATATACTTCCTGGGGAGGTGTATAGAAGATTGAAGTTAGGAGGAACATTAGCTCCAGCACCATTTCAAGTGAAGATGGCAGACCAGAGGAGAGTCCAGGAATTCTCAAGAAGCAAGCAATTGAAATTGTAGGTATGGTTTTCTTTGTGAACTTTGTGGTACTTAGAATGAAGGATTCAGATTCTTCCTACAAGATGCTGTTGGGAAGACCCTAGTTTAGAAAAGCTAGAGTTAAGCAGGATTGGGGAGAAATTTTTCCATGATGAAAAAGGGGAAGCAGTCAGTAACCATATCAACGCAGGGAAGAAAACAAATCCCTCCAAAGACTAAACCATTATGTGCTCAGACCATAAACTTGGCAGATGCAGTGGAAGATGTTGAAGAGGAGGAATTTTTGAGATCTAATCCCACTATTGTGCCTCTGTTTGAGGTTGATGTAGAAGGGATAATATAGAAGGTTGAAGATCAAAGTGAGGAAGAAGAAGAAATAGTTCCAGGCCAGGAGATTGCTGGATCATAAGTGTTGCAAATGATGGATCGGAATTCTGAGGTCCCTCAGAAAGAGCAGATTGATCAAGAGGAGAAGGAAGCAAGGGTAATGGAAGAAAAAATATATGATAAAAGGTTTGGTACCTCCAGCAGAGTAAAAGAGGATGAAGTTAGAGAGTTTAATTTGGGAATTGAAGAAGATCCCAGGGTGGTCAGAATTAGCATCCATGCTGAAGGGGAATTTTGGAAAGATTTGATTTAGCTATTGCAGGAGTATAAAGATGTATTTGCCTGGGATTATTCACAGGTAAAGGGAATTGATCCTGAACTACATCACCATCGCGTCAATCTCAGAGAGGATGCTAAATCAATCATACAACAGAGATACAGAATGAACCCCAATTTTGCAAAGTAAGTAAAGCAGGAAATAGATAATTATTGGCAGTTGGATTCATCAAGCCAGTTAATGAAGTGTCATGGTTTTCACCAATTATTGTTGTGCCAAAGAAGAATGGGAAAGTTGAGGGTGTGTGTGGATTATAGGAAGTTAAATGCTACAACTATTACTGATCCATTCCCTATGCCATTTTGTGATGCTGTGTTGGATGCAGTAGCTAGACATGAGATGTATAGCTTTCTTGATGGTTTTTCAAGTTACAATCATATTAAGGTAGCTCTAGAACACCAACACAAGACAGCCTTCATCACTGAGAGGGAGCATTTGCGTATACAGTGATGAGTTTTGGTTTGAAGAATGGTCCACCTTCCTTCAACTTTGTGGCTCATAAGACATTTGAACCTTATCTTCAGGATTCTATGAGGGTTTTTGTAGATGACTTTTCAGTATTTGGAAAGAAGGATTAGCATTTGGTTCACTTGAAGTTATGTTTGGAAAGATGCAGACTGTTTCACATGGCCTTGAATCCATATAAAAGTGTACTTGCAGTCAGGAGTGGTATTTTATTGGGACATGTAGTATCTGTTGATGGGATGGCCATTGATGCCAAAAAGATTAAAGCAATCCAGGAAGCCAAATCACCTCAGAATGTGAAGGAGCTCAACAGGTTTGTGGACCAGGTGAAGTGGCACTCAAGGTATATTAGATATTTGGCTAATATATGTGCACCTTTGACTCATCTTACAAAGAAATATGTTGCCTTTAAATGGGATGAACCACAGGAGACAGCCTTTCAAATGTTAAAGAAAATGCTATCAGTAGCACCAATAGTGTAGCCTCCTGATTGGACATTGCCTTTTCATGTTTTTGTTGATGCATCGGATATTGCAATTGGAGCTGTGTTGATGCAGGAAAAGGTCAAGGGATGGTATAGACTATTGTATTATGCAAGTAGGATGTTGACACCAGCAGAAAAGAATTACACTGTGACTGAGAGAGAAGCTTTGGGCATGGTATATTCATTGAATAAGTTCAAACATTACTTACTCAGTAATAGGGTGATGGTTCATGTTGATCACCAAGCTTTGATGTACTTGGTTAAGAAGCCTATGCTTACAGGGAGATTAGCAAGGTGGATGTTGCTTTTGCAGGAATTTGAGTTTGTGATTATTCATACTCCTGGGAAAGACCATGCTGTGGCAGATTATTTGAGCAGACTGGAAACAGGGGAATCTCCAACAGGTGTGGATGATCAGTTACCTGATGCATGTTTATTTTCAGTTCAGTAGGAAGTTCCAGATTCTTGGGATGATCAGATGTTGGTGTACCTAACTGATGGGGTTATGCCAGGAGGGTTTTTACCTGATCAAAGGATGAAATTTGCATTGAAAAGTAGACCATTTTTGGTGATTGCAGGAGCATTATACTAGAAGGGTATTGATCAAGTGATAAGAAGGTGTGTTCCAGAATTTGAATAGTCAACAGTTCTACATGAAGCTCATTATGGACAAGCTGGTGGACATTTTTCAAGAGACATTACAGGAAAGAAAATTTTGCAGGCAAGTTTGTGGTGGCCTACTTTGTTAAAAGATGCACATGAGTATGCCAAAAGATGTGTGGTGTGTCAGAAGCTTGGTCAACCAGACAATAGGGGCAGGATGTCAGATCATCCTATTCTACCCCTGGAAACTTTTCAAAAATGGGGTATGGACTCTGTAGGACCAG
Organism: Adiantum capillus-veneris; assembly: GCF_014529385.1. Lineage (NCBI taxonomy): Eukaryota > Viridiplantae > Streptophyta > Polypodiopsida > Polypodiales > Pteridaceae > Adiantum > Adiantum capillus-veneris. The sequence continues at coordinate 1,309,781 of NC_140937.1, forward strand.
TGAAACCCACTAGCTCTAGGGGGAACATGTACATTTTGGTTGCTACAGATTATTGTACTAAGTGGGTGGAAGTTGTGGCACTGAAGGATAACAAAGCAGCCAGTGTGGAAAAGTTTTTGTATCATAACATTATGACAAGATTTGGGTGTCCAGTTGAGTTGGTGAGTGATAGGGGGACACATTTTTTGAATGAAGTCATACATGAGCTGACTAAAACTCATATGATATTACACAAGAAGTCTACCCCATATCATCCCCAGGCCAATGGACAGGCAGAGAGTAGCAACAAAATTCTGCTTAAAATCCTGAAAAATATTGTGCAAGATGATCATAAGGATTGGGACCTGAAGTTGGATTCAGCTCTGTGGTCATTTAGAACTGCTTTCAAAGTCACCAGAGGGATGACACCATTTAAGTTGTTCTATGGTTTGGAAGCTGTACCTATGGAATTTGTGGTACCTAGCTTGAGAATTTCTGCTGAGAAAATGTCTCCTGCATTGTCACTAAAGCATAGAAGTAAGTATTTGATGCAGCTAGAAGAGGACAGACTGGTGAGTTCTTACATCACTGAGATTATCCAGAGGAGAAGACAAGCTTGGGTAGCTATGAATGTCAAGTTCAAACTGTTTAAAGTGGGAGATTGGGTGATGTTGTATAATTCTAGGCTTGGTCCATTCCCAGGGAAATTGACTTTGAGGTATAAGGGTCCTTATCAGATTGTTGAAGATTTAGGCCAAGGCACGTTTATAGTTGCTGATGTGTTTGGAACCATAGTGGACAAACCAGTTAATGAATTCAGGTTAAAGAAATTTCAAGGTAAACCACCTCACCTTGACTGGTTGACACCAAAAGTGGTAGAAGCTGCTTTGTGTGAGGCAGTTGAATGAACAGATTTTCAGAGTCAGCAAGCATTGCTATCAGGTGACTATGGTATTAGAAGTAATGTTGATAAGGGTTTCAACAGAGAACAAGTCATGAAGGAAGGCAGAAGGAGTGCTTAGCAAGGTTCTGATGAGTGGAGATTCAATTTACATAAACATAATTCAGTATGCAGTCATCTAGTGTGGTTCATCGGATGTTGGTTGATCGGAATCTAGTCCATCGGCCTTTACTGGATCGGAATTTTTAAACCTGGAAGTAAATGGTTTAATGATCAACAATATTTGGGTTTGCGGGGAGATTATTCGCCACTAGAGGTAATTATTGGGGTGCCGGATCTGTCAAAGGGGTCATTCAATGGATGCATGCAGTGTCATTTGCATGAAATGTTGGTCTCTTCGCCGTGCAAGTACTTAGCTGCTCATTACTTCTTGCAATCGCCTTCTTCATCTACTCCTTCATCAAGCACTATGGCCCCTAAAGGAAAGCGTGTAGCAGGAGCCATGAGACCTGAGGCTAAAACTGAGTCGGAAGAGCCTGTCGCAACAAGGCTGAGGAGAAAGGGAATTAACCTGAGGGTGGATGTAAGCGATGAGGAAGAATAAGAGTTCTTAGAGGAAGAACCACCACCTTTGTCGGCAAAAAAATGCTGCAGAGTTTGATGGATCCGTACACAGATCTCAAGATTGAGATGGAAGCTGATACATAGAAGAATGAGAAGTGGCTCAGACAGTTGGGGCTTTATGAGTATGCAATGATGCCATGGTAAGAATGCAAAGGAAATTTTTATGCAAAGTCACAGGCAGAGTTGCTGAGGAAGACCAGAGGAGCAATATCTGATAAGATTGTGTTGTGCCCACAGGTGATTGCTGCAGTTTTCAAGTTACCATTCACAACAATAGCTGTTTCACCTAAGTGTTCAGATGATTGTTTAAAGAAGGATTTTGGGTCTAGAGAAGGAGCAAGGTTGTATTACATGCTCAAAAATGTGGAGTATGGCCGCAGGGAACAGTTAAAGTGGTATCTTGCGAGGGTGTGTTTTCTGGCTAAATTTGACTATATATCAAAAGAGAATTATGCTCCATTGGCATTTGCTGAGCAGGGAGGTTGTTTCAGTTCATCACATTGGGTCCATGAAAAAGTTCATGCAGAAGTGTTTACTCCAAGTAGGAGGAAGCGTCAGTGCAGCAGTAGATTGGCTCCATTCCTAGCTGCATTACTCAAGTATGTTGGGATGGTGAAAGCAAGAGAAACAATGGTGCCAAATATCTCTGCTATTGCTGCTGAATCGGAACTTTAGAAGAACAAAAGTAAAGAGCAAGTTGATGAATTGGACAAGATTTTTGATGGAGAACCAGCAAAGAGAAAGAAGTTTCAAGATTTGATGAAGGCTTGTTACACAGAGGAGGAGGCTAGAGAAGCTGTGGATAGCCCAGATTTCTTCCAAGACTTTGGTGAGTTATCTGTTTTCTCACAAAATGTCCCTGCAGATGTTCAAACACCAGTAAGGTTGGGCAAAACATTTACTTTGTCCAAGAAGAGAAAGGTGAGTGCTGGTGAGCAGGGTGTTGCTAAAGCTTTAGATTTTGAATTTGCTACTCCAAGTACATCTTTTAAAACTGAAGGCAGATGTGAAGATGCTAGCAGTGCTATAAGTATGCTTAAGTTGGTGCAAGAATTTGTGTTGGGTCAGTAGGTACAAATAGAGGAGCAACTGAAACAGGTTGCAGATTCAGTAGTAGGTAAAGTGCAAGTAAAGCAGAAGGACATGGAGTTGGGAGCTATGACTTTGCAGTTGGCACAGATTCAGGAAGTACATTAGAAGGAGTTAGAGGATATAGTGAAAAATCATCATGCAAAAGTTTCAAAAATAAAAATGTCTTTGGGACTATTCAGAGATTGGACAATGAAGTTAGATGCCAGATTGAATGAGAAAATGGAGCATTTGTCAAAGACTAATTCTGAGTTGCAAGTTCAGGTTCAAATGTTACATCAGAGATTGATTCCTTTGCAGGAATTGGAGAAGCAAGTAAAAGGCGAGGATGTGGATGTCAATGTAGTGCTTATGCCAGAGGGAGAAATTTCTGTCTTGAAAGAACAGCTGTTGCAAGCAGTTCAGGAAGTGTGGAAGTCTATGAAGAAAAGAATTGCTGTAGCAATAAAGCATCCATATGAGACAATGAAGCAGGGATTTGTAAGTGAGCATGAGGGTCAATTACTGCAGAAGTTAGAGGATGTCGAAAAGGACAGAGACATGTGGTTCAAATTAGCTCAGGATTTAAAGATGAAAGAATTGCAAGGGGATATGGCTGATGTTCAGTTGGAGGAACAAATTGAGAAAGGTCAAGAATTGAAGGATGATGCAGAGATGAATCAACAGGTTGAAGTGCTTGAAGCAGTGGAAACTGTACCTGTTGGCATAGTGGCACCTGAGTCAGTAGTTGAAGAGCAGGGTATGGCTAAGCCAGATGTGGATGCTCAGAATGAAGCTGAACCAGTGTAGAGAGTAATGTTGGTGGTGGAGAATATGCAGATCAAGGGATTGTGAATCCAAGTCGGATTTCAAGGAAATCCACCACCGGGCTGTGCCAAGTGTTGACCCTGCACCAAACCATTACTATACTTATGTCTTAGTCAATCAACACTTAGTCAGTCGGATTTTGATCAATCAACACCTAGTCGGATTTTGGTGAATTGGATGTAACTGCTATAACTGCTAGAAGTTCCTATTTAAAGGTCATCCTGGTTCACGCGAGAATGTAATTTTGGGTTGAAATGTAAGTTATCTGTGGACCAAGATGAATCAACTGTGTAGTCTCTTGTTCTATGCTTCATGCTTGTTCTGCAATCTACTGTGTCGGAAGTTGGTGAATGATGGAATGCTGATGAGTTGAATGTATTTGCCTTTGTTTTTACTCCTTCTTTAGTGTGTGTGACATGTTGTCAACACTTAGTTCTATTTGTGTTGAAGAACCCCAACAGGAAGGACCAAAGAAAAGTACAAAGGTTAAAGGAGGAATCAGTCTCGTAGCAAGTCTCGCAGTGCTAAAGGCACGAGTGACATAGAATGCTACCATTGTGGCAAGAAGGGTTACATGAAAAAAAACTGCAGAGAATGGAATGCAGAAAAAGGCAAAGAGAAAGCTGAAGACCATGGTGAGAAGAACAAGTCCTCAGTGAAGATTCAAGAAATAAATGTGACAAACACTATTGCAGAGGATGACAGTCTAGTGTCAGGAGATATCTACTTCTTGAAGAATACAATGGACTCAGCTCATCTTACAGCATCTGATGGAAATGCACTGAGTGACTGGATTATAGACTCAGGGGCATCACTTCATGTGTCTCCAAACAAGGAGTGGTTTACCTCTTATGTGACCACTAAAGATCATGTTCGGCTAGGCAATGGGCAGACATGTGAGATCTTAGGTGTTGGAGATGTTCAATTGAAGTTTCAGAATGGCTCTTCTTTCACGCTGAAGAATGTGAGACATGTTCCCGCAATTACAAAGAGCTTGATCAGCACAGGTTTACTTGATAATGCTGGCTACGTCACCACTTTTGGACAGAACGTGTGGAAGATATCCAAGGGTTCTATGACAGTAGCACATGGAGTAAAGTCTGGAGGACTTTACATGATTTATGTATCAAATGTCTCTAAAAATGTAATTTATGTAACCAAGCAGCCAAACGTTTCTTTGTGGCATAGCCGGTTAGGACATATGTCCAAGAAGGGAAGGGAAATCTTGTCTCGTTTTGGTTATTTGCCTGGCTTGTCATTTAATGATTTTGAATTCTGTGAGCATTGTTTGTATGGTAAGCAAACACAGCAGCCACATAAGCATAGAAGCAGTAGAAGAGATACACAGTTGGCACTTGTTCATAGTGATTTTTGTGGACCTATGCCTAACCTATCTCTAGGGGGGGCTTCTTACTTTATGACATTTATAGATGATTACTCGAGGAAAGTATGGGTTTACTTTCTCAAGCACAAGGATGAAGCGTTTAGTGTTTTCAAAACGTTTATGACACTCGTGGAGAATCATAGTGGCAAGAAGCTTAAATTCTTACGTACTGACAATGGTGGAGAGTATGTTTCAAAGGCCTTTCAGGACTTTTGTGAGTCAAAAGGTATAAAACGTGAACTTACTACTCCTTACAATCCTCCTAAAAATGGTGTTGCTGAGAGGATGAATATGACCATACAAGAGAAGGTCAGAAGTATGTTGTCTAATGCACAACTGCCAAATGGGTTTTGGGTTGAAGCTGTATCAACAGTTGTTCATCTTATAAATATATCTCCTAGCAAGGTTTTGCAGAAGGATTTAGTGGCAGAGATGGTATGGTCAGGCAAGGTGCCCTCATACAAGCATCTCAGAGTCTTTGGTTGTGAGGCATCTACTCACGTTGCAAAGGAATTTAGGAACAAACTTGAGCCAAAGAGTAGAAAGTGCATCTTTCTAGGCTATGGTAATTCTGGTGAGATGGGGTACAGACTTTGGGATCCCAAATCCAGAAAGGTTATCCGCAGCAATGATGTTCACTTTAATGAAGCCAAATATCATTCTAAACCAGAGAGGGTTGAGGAGATTAGAAGATTTGTCTTCCAGGAAGATGGACCTGCACGTGCAAGACAAAATGTCAGGGCTCAAGAGGAGCAAGGACAGGATAGAGTGGAACCACAGGTTGTGGATGAGCCTGAGCCACCTATTGTGTGTAGATCTGGACGTATCACGCGACCTCCTGATTGGTTTGTTCCATCTATGCACTATGTCATGTTGACTGATTGCAATGAGCCTTCATGTTACAAGGAAGCAGTGAAAATGAAGGACTCCGAGAATTGGCAATTGGCCATGCTGTCAGAGATGAAAGCTCTGCATAAAAACCAGACATGGAAGCTAGTTAAATTACCACAGGGCAAAAAGGCTCTACCTTGTAAATGGGTTTACAGGTATAAGATCACCGCTCATGATAGTCAGCCAAAGTACAAAGCAAGGCTTGTTTCCAAGGGCTTTAAGCAAGAACAAGGCATTGACTTTGATGAAGTCTTCTCTCCAGTGGTCAAGATGACTACATTGAGATGCTTTCTTGCATTGGTTGCCATATTAGATTTGGTGTTGCACCAAATGGATGTCAAGACAGCGTTCTTGAATGGTGATTTAGATGTGAAAATTTACATGCAGCAGCCATAAGGGTTTGTTGAGAAAGGCAAGGAAGATTTGGTATGCCAGTTGTTAAAGAGTCTTTATGGCTTTAAAAAATCACGAGGGCATGGTACCATAAGTTCCACAAGTTTATGCTTTCTCAAGGCTACAAACGTAGTTAGTTCGATCACTGTCTATATACAAAAAAGGCTAAGGATGGCAGTCGGCTGATCCTTATTTTGTATGTGGATGACATGTTGATTGCTGGCAAGCACTTGGAAGAAATTTTAGCTTTGAAGTCAAAGATGGCAAAATCGTTTGACATGAAAGACATGGGTGATGCAAGTCATATACTTGGTATGCGCATTGAGAGAGACAGATCACAGAAGTTGATTTGGTTATCTCAAACAGAGTATATTGACAAGGTTTTGCAACGTTTCAATATGGAGAAGGGAAAGGCATTGAGTGTTCCATTGCCACCATATGTGAAACTTAGCAAACAAGATTGTCATGTGTCTGAGGAAGAACAAGTTGAGATGGATAAGATTTCATATGCGTCTGCAATGGGTAGTTTGATGTATGCAATGATTTCTACTCACCTAGACATTTCATTTGCAGTGGGAGTAGTAAGTCGATACATGTCAAACCCAGGCAAGAAACATTGGGAGATAGTGAAAGGAATATTGAGATACCTGAAAGCTACAAAGAGTATGCGTATATGCTATGGGAGTCAGGAGTTAAGTGTAAAGGGTTTTACAGACTCAAATTATGCAGGTGACTTAGACAACCGAAGGTCTACGTCAGGGTATGTCTTTACATTGGCTGGTGGAGCAGTATCATGGCGTTCTAGATTACAAGATTGTGTTACTCAGTCTACTACAGAGGCTGAATATGTTGCAGCATTAGAGGCATGCAAAGAATCAATTTGGCTTAATCGACTAGTAACAGATTTGGGAATCAAAGAAGAGATGCTTGTGTTATATTGTGATAGTCAAAGTGCTATACAATTGGCTCGCATCCAGTTTATCACTCAAAGCCAAAGCATGTGGATGTGAAGTATCATTTCATCAGGGAAATGCTCGAGGATAAGCAACTTCAGCTTGTCAAAGTTCACACCACAAAAAATCATTCTGATCTACTTACAAAAGGACTTCCCTCAGAGAGCTTTGCGCATTTTCTCAAGCAGTTAGGTGTAGGGTAGTACATCACTTCTCTACATCTCTTGTATATTAGCTTGTATAGTAGCTTCTCTCACACTTAAAGTACCACATTGGACTTCAAGTGGGAGGTTTTTGGGGTATAAATCCCAATGTGTTCGCCCAGGTAAGTGGGCGGGCCGCCAGGTATGTACACATATTCTTTTGTAAAAACCTAATAAGAACACACTATGCTCTACACATTACAGTAGAGCGAGTTCACCATATCGTCGTGCTCTTTGTCTCGAACTCTCTCTTGCGTCGCACTTCCGCTCGTACTCCTTCAATCCTAGGGGCACCATGGTTTGATTGCATGACTGCCAATGTTAAATTCCTTGAAAGACAAATCTACTTTAGGTACAGGGAAAAATATATGTACATAGATGCTAAGGAGTTGGGTAGCACCATACCCATTGTACATAAGCAAGATTTCAATAAGTCAATAAAGAGCTCTATTTCCGTGTACATGATTTTTGTTAAAGACTCTCAAAATGAACCTAATGTTTTAGTAAAAGAAGATATAGGGGATCAAAAGGAATTAGAGTTTTCCAATTTCCTAAATGGATTTCAAGATGTGTTTATTGACGACATCCCTTGTGAGCTACCTCCCAAAGGAGGGGATGACAACCATGCAATTGAGCTTCTTCCAGGAAGCCCAATGCCTAATAAACCTCCTTCTCGAGTTTCTCAAGCTCAACAAGAGGAGATTATATGGAAAGTATATAAGTTGGTTGAGAAAGGCATGGTTAGTCCTAGATCATATCCATTTTGTTCGCCAGTTTTATTAGTGCAAAAGAAAGATGGCACATATCGTATGTGTGTCAACTATAGAGCACTAAATAGGATCACTATCAAAAATAGGTTTCCCATTCCATGGGTAGAAGACCTATTTGATAAGCTACAGGGGTCGACTTACTTCAGTAGGATTGACCTAAAAAGTGGCTATCATCAAATAAGGATGGTTGATCAAGACATTGTAAAGACCGCATTTTGCACTACATTTAGTCTTTACAAGAACATTGTCATGCCTATTGGCTTGACCAATGCACCAGCCACATTTAATCGTCTAATGGAGAAGCTATTAAGGCCTCACCGAAGCTATACTAGAATTGATGATATAATCATCTACTCTAAATCATTAGGCAAACACAAGCAACACCTCCAAGTAATATTTCAAGTTTTACGAGAGAATAAATTTTATATTAATCAAAAGAAAAGTGATTTTTTCTTACAAGAGATTTAGTATTTAGATCACAATATCTCTCAAGATGGCATCCAAATGAACCCATCAAAGTTAGAGGTAATAAAAGAATGGCCTAATCCAAGGAATCTGCATGAACTAAGAATCTTTATAGGTATGTGTCCATACTATATGTGCTTCATAGAAAAGTTCTCACAAGTCATAGGACCATTATATGACCTAACAAAGAAAAATGTTAGGTATATATGGTCCACCAAGGAGAAAAATTCTTTCAAAAAGCTTAAAGATAATCTTATCTCTCAAGATGTACTTACACTACCAAGTATCTCAAAGACATTCGATGTCCAATGCGACGCCTGTGGTGATTGCCTTGGAGCTATTTTGCTCCAAGAAGGGCACACCATAGCCTATGAAACTTGAAGGCTTGACCCGTTGAGCAAGATCTAGGTAAATATGAGAAGGAACTATTAGCAGTTCTACCTTTGTCAATCCCTAATTCACTAAGGGAGAGAATATCCATGGATTTTATCTTTGGATTGCCCAAGTCTACCCATGGGAATACAAGAATATGGAGAATAGTGGACAGATTTAGCAAACAAGCGCATTTCATACCTATCAAAAATACTATCAAGGCACATCAAATGGAAACCCTCTTTATATCACATATCTTCAAGTACCACGGCTTGCCAATGTCCATAGTGTCAGATAGAGACCCTAGAATGACCAATAATTTTTGGAAGGGTCTCTTTGAGGCTAAACTTCTCTTCAAACTATCACCCGCAAACGGATGGCCAAAGTGAAATAGCTAACCTAACAATTCTTGATCTACTAAAACCTTATGTCATAGAAGTAGATCAAAATTCCCAATGGGAGAAGTACTTACCTTTAGTGGAGTATGTTTACAATAACACTGTACATACTTCCACGAGAAAAGCACCTTTTGAGGTGATGGACCGAAGATCAAAAAGTCCCCTGCTACTCAACTTAGGTAAATGGGAAGATCTTCACTGCAAATAAATATAGCCGAGACATACAATAATCTTTCCAAAAGATTAAGGATGCTATTTCCATCTCTCAGCAAAGACAAAAGGCTATTGCTGATAAGCATAGAAGAGCTCTAGCCTTTAAACAAAATGAAATTGGTTGGGCCGTGCTTATGTTTCCCAATGCTTGATTAAGGCACACGACGGGCAAGAATCCTACGTGACACCAAAAGTACTATGCTAAGTTATCCAAAAGGTACTATGGTCCCTTTCAGATTCCTAAGCCAATCAATGAGATGGCCTATCAGCTCAAGTTGCCCAACCATTGGCTCATACACAATGCTTTCCACATGATCCTACTAAAGCCTTACAAAGGAGAGCCACCTCAAGAAGAAACCATTGAAGACCCACCAAAGATCGAGGACCAAGAAGAGGTCGTGCAGCCCGAGTCCATTCTTTGGCACGAAGACAAGGTATTAAGAGGTGGTAAGACTATCCGACAATATCTTATCAAGTTTAAAAATTATTCTTTTGAAGATGCTAGATGGATGCAAGGAATACAATTAAAGGATAACCTAAACCTTGTCAATGCTTACAATGATTCCCTAGAGTAAGCAAATGTAAATATGTATAAAGAAATAACTTTTTGTCTTATAAGACTCTCTTTTTCTTTATTGTGCACAAATGTTGATAAGTATGCATGCTTAAGATCATGTTTGTGGAGACTACGTCTCCCAAACACCAAGTAGAGCTTGTCACTCTACTGTGGAAGACTGATGCAGACTAATGTGCAGATATGCTTACGGAAACTAAGGCTCTCAAGCACCAAATGGACTTGTCATCCATTCTAGAACGGTGTTGTAGGATAAAATAGGGATCCTCTATCCGCTAGCAAACGGACTAATGACTAGGCTTTATCTTGTCTATGTCATAGTCAAGGATGACTATGATTTCAAGAGAGAGGTACTGTCATAAAAACTAATTAATATCTAATTCTCCCAAATGATTCTCTCATGTTAAACTGATCATTTAATATGGGGAAGTACCAGAGGAGTAAAAGCTAGAATATTAGTAAGGCTGCTAGACTGGTCTCAATAGGGATCCAAAGGGAGATAGTGTGCAAAAGAGAAATGTGCATCAATGGAGCTTAAAAGACCTAAGGTTAAGCTCCATTAAGACTTCCATAGGCTAAGGTTCCAAAATCCAAATTCATAAGTCCAATGGCCAAAAGGGGAAAAATTGGATGGTTATGGGAAGACTAAAAAGACTTCCCACATCCCTGGGAAGGAGGGGGCAAGCCCTTAAGGAAAAGAAAGGAGAGAAACACACACACACACACACACACACACACCCAAGATCCCCCTTGACACAAAGGAAATAATGGACACTTGGCAGGCTCCTAGCCCAAATGCCCCCAATCTCCCCTCAAATCCTATTGGATGGCCACACAGGTGGACCAATGAGAATTAGGCTAGAGCAAAATTATTATAATCAATTTAGAGATGCTTGATAAAAGAACCAATAGAAATTAAGCTCCCTAGAAGACTATTGAACAGTCTACCAAGGGGTCCAACAGCTCAATGGATTGCTTGATTCCTATTGGTCAGAACACAAAAAGTTCTAATGAGGGTTTAAGTAAATTATTTTAATTACCTAAACCTCTCACAACAGTGGAAAGGGAGACACTTGTCACAAGGCTATCAACTATGCTTCTTAATTGCTATTGGCTAAGCTCTATCGGGTCCAATGGAAAGCCGGCAAGAGCAAATGGGAAGAGGGGTCGACCAAGAAGAGAGAGAGGTTGGCATTTAAGACTAACCAATTTTGCTACACACACACACACTACTCGTGTGTTGAGTAAGAACTCCATCTCCTTCTCCAAGAATTGAGAAGTAGAGGCCTACACCAACAACTCTTGGCTATGGAATGTAAATCCAACCAAGAGCCAAGCTTCAATGGCATGCTCATCTCCTGTACCATGCTTATTACTAAGCTAAGCTATGCTATTCGAGTGATTATGTGAGGAGAATACTTCTTTCTTGTAAGATACTTATGTGAGGAGAATACTTCTTTCTCGTAAGATACATCTTCTTCCTATCAATCTTTCCTCATTCCTTGCTAGCTCTCACCATCTGTGAAGGTGTGTGAGGTCTTGGCACTGAAGCTAGGCCCACTAGGTGTGTTTTTTTCAAGCTTAATTTGGTGCATGAAGCTTCCATCTTCATTGAACCAATAGGTTTTTTCAGGGAACACAAAGATTGTATTGTACAAAAGTCTCCCTTGATGGGAGAAGCTATAATACAAAGCCTTTTTGGAGGGGGGACTGGCTCCCTATAAATCCGGTCCTCAACTATTGTCAATTGTTCTATATCTCTCTCTTTTCAAGTATTGTCTATGCTAAACTAGCTAGATGTAATTTCTATGTTGCTTTCTTCAACTAAGTACTCTCTCTGTGATCACTAGGAACTTGTTCTTACTGAAATACTCACTATACTATCATTTTCCTCTACACACAAGTTACTAGTGCATTAAATGTTATAGTATCTCTATTAAATTGCCTAAAACAGTTGTATTTGAAACTCCCTCCTTTCGAACTCACGTTACACATTAACAAGATTACATAGTGCACTCCCCAAGTCTCCCTCTCTCTCTCTCTCTCGCTCTCTCTCTCTCTCTCTCTCTCTCTCTATTTTCTCTCTCCCTCTCTTTCTCTATGTCTCTCTCTCTCTCTCCCTCTCTTTCCCTTTCTCTCTCTTTCTCTTTCTCTATACCTCTCTCCCTGTCTATCTCTCTTTATCTATTCTCTTTCTTTTCCTCTATCTCTACTCTACTCTCTCTCTCTCTCTCTCTCTCTCTCTCTCTCTCTCTCTCTCTCTCTCTCTCTCTCTCTCTCTCTCTCTCTCCCTCTCCCCCTGTGTGCGTATGTCGCACGTGTCAATGCAAGGAACTTGCCGATACACCGTGTGCGAGCCACAAATGGCTCCAAGAACACAACAAGCCTAAACTAGTAAGCTCAAAGAAGGCGATGGTGTGTCACTCACCGCTCTACGCTTGCTTCGTGGAGTCGCCACGAAGAAGAAGGAGACGCCGCTACGCCACGCTCAACCGCCTCACCACCGCCGTGCCGTTGTCTCAATGCTCAATTGCACTCTCTCTCTATCTCTCTCTCTCTCTCACGCATACACACACACACACGAGGAGATGAAGAAGAAGAAGATGGAGATGGAGCTAGAGCACTGTTCTATTGCACAAATGAGAGAATGAGTGAATTTTAGGTTTAGTTGACTTTTATATGAGCTCGCCCAATTCACACTTGGGCGCCCATGCTTAGCCAACTAATCCCTTGAATGTTCCAGTTAGAGTGTGCCTCTCATTGGCGATCACTCTTACCCTTTTCCTATTGGATCGACAAGCCCGGTACCTGACTCTAACAAATAAATAATACAATGTCCGCCGTACGTTACAACGTCCATCGTAGGTGATAGGGTGTCCTTGAGCCGTGAGGGTTAACATGCCCCCCTTCCTGATGTAGATTCCATCCTCGGAAGCTATTGAGTTGAAACTCGTTCGTCGAGGTGCAAGAGCATTTGAGATGAATGTCCTTAGCCTTCTTCAATCACTGCAAAATCAAACAACATTGGCACAGTAATTGCATTCTCATAAGCGATTAAAAATCATGTGCAGTTGTAGGCAGACAATGTGATTGGTAACAGAATTTTAAACCATTTGTCAGCAATAAACATTGAATTGAAATATAATCAAATGCATAAACAGATGTAAAGGTAAAAAATTAAACAAGTCTGGGGTCGTTAGTTTAACGGTCGAAAGGCACTAGAGATCGACTATTAATACCATGGGTAAGCTTCTTAATTTTCTCTGGTCAATTGAGTTGTTTAATCACTAGAGCCAAGTATTTCATGTTCGAGGGCTGACTAGAGGCTATACCTAGAAGACCTTGTAGTTAAGCTACGATAAAAGGAATTTCTCATGAAATCATCGCCTGACTGATTACCTTTTCTTTGAACCCCCAAAGTCTTTTCACAGTGATTCAATATTGATGTGTGTGCTTATTTTGTATGCCTTGGGTTTTTTGCTTTTCAAGGAAAAGCGCCCACACTAGGAACCTCTAGGGCTCTAGTACCATAGGCGATACATGTGAGTGAAGTACCCAATCAAGCTGAGATTTCTCTTCCAGCTTAAGATTTTACATTGTGGCACTTTGATTTTTTGTTTGTTCGTTTTCAACATTTTAATTTTGTAACTTTGGGGGGTCATATAACACTGATACACCTCCCCAGGCTCATCACACAAGTAAAATCCCTTTATAATGCTTAAGCTAAAGGTCAATAGGGACTAAGCCCACTAGAAAGCCCTAGTACATTTCCAACAATCCTGCCTAAATCGGATTAAGAACCTAAGTAACCATTGATTATTAGGAAGGAATTCCCCATGGTATTAAGAGAAGATCTCTAACACCTAACTTGGTCAAACTAGCTTAGTCGGACTGCTTGATTTTTAAATCTAGACAAGTGATTATGACAAAAAATTTGCATTAAATTAAATGTTTGATACTAAGCAAATGTTTTGGATATTATGCTACCAATCACAATCAAAGCAGACAATCATAGATGCAAAAAGATAAGGGGCAATGCTAATGGACAAGAAACACCTGTTTGTGTTGATGGTCGCGCTTGATCTGAAGTGTGAACGAGAGAAAGATTCCATGAAGGTCCAAATCCTAACCGCAACAACACGTTCCTGTACACACGAGGAAACACAAAGAATACCTTTAGGAGGCACATTTGTGGGAAAAAGGAACTTTTTTAATCACTCAACTCTAAAACAGAACACTCCTATTGTATCAATCCTACCTACCCTCCATCACTCGAGTGATGGGGATCAAAGGTATTTTATGACATAGGTTTCTGTTTCAATGTACCGGATGTGAATGTGTAGGTCTGAGTCAATGTTTTGACTTTTGAGTATAAGGCTTTATATGTACCTAAGATTGGGAGATTGAGAGGTCAGGGAGGAAGGTTGAGAGGGAAGCAAGTGAATGATGACTGTCAGCAAATACTCCCCCCTTCCTTGGGTAGATCATACTGTTTGAAATGAGCTCGTCACCCTTTGAAACCAATCGTTCCAGTTGGTAATAGGTGAGGATTTTTGCTAGTAGTTTTCTCTTACCTTAGGTGCCTCGTCAAGTTGCAAGGGTGGTAAGGTACTCTCCCAGGATCGAACTTGAAGTGGTTCATCAGGTGATTCTTGAACATTGGGAGGTGTGGATTCCTTTGTAGCTTTATTGAGGTCCACTATTGGATGTGGAGGCTATGGAGAAGCTTTTACCTCTATGGATGCATTACATGAGGAGCTAGAAGCTTCATGGGACACCCTCCTTCCTGAGCTAGGTGGAACATATCATTCTTTCTTTGGTACCCAAACTAGCTCTGGAGCGGGTGTGTAGCTTTCTATGATTTTTTTGTTTCCACGATTTCTGATTTGTTTTGGAGCTACGGGATTGGGTTCACATGGGTCAGGTGATAGGTAAGAACACAATCTACGTTTTGGCACCCAAATTTGATCATTTCCTCGATAGTAGCCTTGGGCTTCCAATAGTCGTTTAGGAGTCCATTGCCACATTTTCTTACATTTTTTGGAGCGAGTGGGACGTTTCTTACAAGGCTTCTATGTTTTAGCATCCGCCATGGTTGCTAAAGAAGCTTTAGAGACCCACTTGTATGTTTTCTTCGTTATATTAGGATGAGTCTTGCAAGAAGCTATATGCATTGCTTGTAGCATATTTAAAGGTACAGGCATTTCATCCCCCTCAGATGTTACCTAGGTCGTCCCCTTGTTTCCCCAAGTGTATATGGTTGCTGCTAGGTGGACCCAATCCACATTGTCCGACTCAGTCATCCCAGGTAGTACATCCATATAAGGAGAATCTTCCCCAACATCAGTGTCCGCTTTACACGTGTAACAATACGGCAATGGGGGCGAGTGAACTGTGGTGTCATATCTATGATCAATTATAAACCTATTTCCTAGGGGATGTGGTCGACCCGTCACAAGATCCACTCGAATGACAGAATCTTGGAACTGCAAGTAGACATGGTTTTTAGACGAGTCATGCACCATTTTTACTTCCCTCATGAAAGGACGTCCTAAGATCATCTCCGATGCCATAGTGTGTTTGGAGAAATCCATAACAATAAAGGTGATGCTTATTTTATGTCCAAAGACCTTGATCTTGAGATCTTCTGGCATCCCAATAGGTTTAACAATAGACCCATTGGCCATCTTCACTACTATGGTTGTGGTCGCAAGGTGAGGTCTTCCCATAGTTTCCCAACAATTTTTAGTCACAATGCTAACCCCAGTGCCACCATCAAGGATTCCCTTCACACTTAATCCCTTAGTAGTGATTGGTATGGTTGCATTGGATTCATCACCCTCAAAGTATTGTCCCAACTTGTTAACAGGTATTTCTATAACAAAGTTCTCATCTAGGTGGGGTTGTGGATCGAAGTGTTCTTCCTCTATTGACATCTCCCTAGCTCCATCCATCTATGCAAATTGTGGTAGCCCAGACTTCAGTTCTCCATTGAGGAAGGCTCGAAGAGCTGAGACTAGCTCAGGGTCTTTATATAATTTTTACATGATGGTGGTTCTTACTTCTGAAGACATGAAATCCATCAATTTGGCAATGTTTAACGGCACCTTTTGGCCTTGAGTCCCTTGACGTGGGGAAGATGGGATCTCCATTTCTTCGATAGGATCAAGTAGTCCCTCTGTAAACATTCTTTCCATCAAGAAGTGAGTACGCCCACTGTTCCATGACTTTAAGTCACTTTCTTCTTGGATGACACTAGGTATGCCCAAGGGTCTATGGACTTGGTGAGGTTGTTGTTGCGTAGGGAACACGGTGTCTGTAATTTAGATCTTCCTAGGTGCTGGTTCTAGATCCCTTTGGGTATCTTCTACCAAACTCCTTAATTGATTGACTCGCTCAACCTCCTCTGTAGGGTTTGGGTAAGTTCCTATCTTCTTTTTGGATCCTGGCCATTGTGGCTCATGAAGATCTTCCTTGTTGGTTTCTATGTTAGTGGTCGTTTTGGTCTCCATGGTTTCACCTGAATCAGAATCTTCTTCAGCGTCGTTCATATATACGGGGTCATCACCAGCCCCTATGTTGGTCTTTGAAGTGGGGTCTGACTTCGTTGCTTTTTGCAATCTCGTTATTCGTGTTTTCTTCTTTTTCTGAGATTGGGCAATTGATGCCATGTCTCTTTCCTCAAGAATATAATTTTGTTTTTGGAGCATCGATCGTGTGAGTACGTTTACTGGTACTACAGGTGTACTTGGTGATGGCTCCTTGGTAACTTCAATCAAGTTTAATGGCGTGATCTTCGGTGCATTTGGATTATTTGGACATTGGGCAATCAAATGATCTATGCCACATCCATTACACATGAGTATCAGCATTGTAGACGTGCTTGCTTGATTGGTTTGCATTAGTGTGGCGTGCTTTTGTAGCCTAATAGGACACTCGGCTACACGATGTGGACCTCCACACTCATAGAATTGAAGAGGTGGTCTCTTAGTAGTGTAATTGATATTTTGGCCTCTTGCCGCAAGAGCAGCTACTTGATATACAGGTTTTACTTGTCCCCAATAGTCCTCCATGTAGTATTGTGGACTTTCTTCAAGCACATCCATCCCATAGGCGATATTGGGATCTATATCTTCCTCATAGCCTTCGAAACAAGAAATAGATGACTCACAACCCACTTGATTCATAGAAGTGATTCTCGGATGTGGTGGTTGCGTTCCTAGCACTGGAGGTGGTAAGGGTGTTGTTTGAACAACATTTTGGGCCCTAGGGACCATGTGTTGTGTTTTTCGTTCAAGAGGTGGGGCCGGCATCAATGCAGGCACTCGAGGTGTGTCTGTCCATGCTAAGGTTGGTCTATTGGCCATAGTGCCCTTAAATACTATGAAATCCTTAGCTTGATGACCATACCTTCCACATGCATTGCAGTTCCCATTGAATTTTACTTTAAAAGTAGGGCATTCACTGGTACTATGCTGTCCATAGCATACTGAGCACCATTGGTGTTCCCTTCTTGGATACATATGATTGTTCTGCGGAGCACGATTGTCTCTAAGACTCTCTTGAATATCCTTGGTGAGATCTGCTAAAGTCATCTCAGATATCTTTGTCTCCTTAGCAATAGGCTTTAGGGTCATTGGTTGATGCCCCAATGCTTGTGAGCTAATAGATTTAGGCTCAACAGACACTCTTTCTCCTTGAATCATTAAATTATCCTCCAATTGGATCGCATTGGTGGTGACTGCTTCCCAAGTGGTGATACCTCTAATGACTAGGCCATTGTAGATATCCTTATGGCGTAATCCCCTAATGAATCTATCAAGAAATTGGTTATTGTTGAAGCGCTCATTTGGATTACAATGAGAATTCAAATGCTTCAAGCGACTTATAAAGTCTCTCACCGACTCTCCTTCCTCTCGTTGGGCTTTCTGAAGCTAAGAGGCTACACCCCAAAGCACTCCCTCTCGTATGTATTCTTTTAAGAACAGTCTCCTAAGAGTAGGGTAAATATTTTTTTCTTCCACCCTTAGGGTTCTATACCAATCCCCAGCCTTTCCACTTAAGGTTAGGCTTAAAGCATTGCTCTTATGCAGGTCATCGTGTTCTCCTAGAGAATCGTATATTTGTTCAAACACTTCGATATGCTTTCTCACATCCCCGTCTCCACTAAATTTTTGTGTGAGCCTGGCTATTTGTACTTCCTTACTTCTAGGCTCTCTATCAGGCGTGTTACACATATTCTCAGCAATAGATCGACCAATAGCTTGAGCAAATGTTTCCAAGTCACCTAAGTGAGCAGGCAGCGTGGGTGAAGGTGCTTCAGAGACTACATGTGGAGTAGGTATTGGCATTGGGCTTGGTGCATAGGAAGCCCTTGGGTTCCACGTTGGGTAAAATGTTGTGTCATGTGGTGGTTCATAGTTCATATGAGTGGCCCTAGGCATAGCAGACGCCGGATGTGACATGCTAATGCTAGTCCCATGAAAATAAGAGCTTGTGTATTCTGGTTGTGGAGCATATGTAGTTGAAACAACGGGAGGGGTAGGGACTACATGAGTACGTGGACCCATAGGTGTATACGACTGGTACGCACTTGTAGGTACTATTGCAGGCATTGAGCTACCATGTAGCACGGCTTTACTAGCAAACAAGGTCCATGGTGTGTTTCTTCACTTGCCCATCATTGGGGTAGGCATGGTATCCGTGGTGTCATCCAGGGAAAGATGAGCTAGACTTGGAAAAGTAAATCTATCACTTGTGGGCTCAGATTGCATTGAGACCCCTGGCAAAACAACATATGGGGGATTGATGGGACTCACTCGGGGAGTCTCCATTTGTGATAGAGTGGGTTGTTTCCCTTTGCTTGTGTCTAAAAATCACATAGGACCCATCGAAGGTATGTTTATTCCTCGATTTTGCCTCTGGGACTGGATAATCCTATGGATGACATTGCAGATCATGTGTTGTTGTTCCTCCAGACTAGTGGCACTGGATGTGGATTGTACAACTTCTAACCAACCCACATGGTATGTGTAGCCCATGTATAGGTCGGTCAAAGTCTCCGTGTGTAGGTCATATTCCCAATTTTCATTGAGAAATACCCCGTCCAAACTTGGTGTACTAGAGGGTTGCCGTGAGGTGGATGCAATGTTGCTTCCCGTGTTTTGACTTTTAGTCACCGCTACCTTAGAGGCGACTTTGGAAGGTGGTAGCTCGGTAGGTCCCTCATTAAATGAGGTAGGTAGAATATCCACATGGACACTCTGAGGGAGTGTGGGGTCTACAGGAGATGTGAATGGTGATTCTACTTCCCCACCCCCTTCGTTTACTTCACTAGCCGTAGGTTCAGAGCGCGTAGCTCTACTAAAAGTTTCCATCAAACAGCTAAAAACACTAGTTCCAGGTTGTTAGGCCCAGCTAGGCACAGTTTCATTTGTTTCCCGGGGCTTTGTGTAAGATGCTCTTCCATAATATCGTAGTCAGAGGAAGAGTCGCTAGCCGCTATTTTTGGGTCTTGGGTTGCACTACCTTGGGTCCCCGCCGAGAGCGTAGACCCTAGCGTGGAAGGATAGTGAGTACCCCCATAAATCGAAGCATTAGCTAGTTTTTTGGACTCTAGCACATGACCAAAGTGTAGATACATGTGCTTTGGGTGCCCTACAAGTGTCGGCAACCTCAAAGGTTACTTGCTTTGTTTTGTGGGTGTTTTGCACCCCGTTTTCTACTTGATTTTTTCTTGTTTTACATGTTTTCTGAATGTTTTTTAATGTTTTATTTTTTTTATTAAAGTGTGTGATAGCTCGAAACGAGTGTATCACTTAGAGGGTCGCTGTGTGCTTTACATCACAATTTTCGGGCATCTGACGTTCTGTTGGTCCTCAAAAAATCAATGTTTAGCTACGTGTGAAGCTAAAATTTGTTTTTTTAAAAGGCGACTGAGGCCTAGGCCTGAGCGTGAGCTTGGGCTTGGGTCTGGGAGATATTCCCGATCCCGTTCCTACCTTTAGTTTTTTTAAAAAAAATAAAAAATAAAAATAAAGGATAAGGTCGCCGCGGCCCGCGCGAGAGCACACACACACTCTATCTACCTACTTCTAACTAATATACCTACTCTTACACACTAACACAGTCTATTAACTCTCCCTAATCTACTTCCTACTTACTGTACACAGAAAACTAACTACCTTAATACACAGAGAATAAACACAGAACCTTTGCAATCTCTATTAACAAAGAAAACTAACTACCTTAATACACAGAGAATAAACACAGAACCTTTGAAAACTCCATTAACAAAAAAAACACACAGTATAACACCAAATCCCTCTTCTCAACACACACACTCTCCTTCCTTACCTTTCCTACAATAGAAATTGCACCACGGAGAAGCACAGAGTGCTACTCGAGCTTCATGTATGGCATTCCTCGGCAACGGCGCCAAAAATGCGCATGTATGTCACACGTGTCAATGCAAGGAACTTTCTGATACACCGTATGCGAGCCATAAATGGCTCCAAGCACACAACAAGCCTAAACTAGTAAGCTCAAATAAGGCGATGGTGTGTCACTCACCGCTCTACACTTGCTTCGTGGAGGATTCCTCGCCGCGAAGAAGAAGGAGACGCCGCTACGCCGCTCTCCACCACCTCACCGCCGCCGTGCCGTCATCGCAATGCTCAATCGCACTCTTTCTCTCTCTCTATCTCTCTCTCTCTCTCTCACGCATACACACACACACACACACAAGGAGATGAAGAAGAAGAGGATGGAGATGGAGCAAGAGCACTCTTCTATTGCACAAATGAGAGAATGAGTGAATTTTAGGTTTAGTTGAATTTTATATGAGCTCCCCCCATTCACACTTAGGTTCCCATGCTTAGCCAACTAATCCCTTGAATGTTACAAATAGAGTGCACCTCTCATCGGCGATCACTCTTACCCTTTTCCTATTGGACCGACAAGCCCGGTACCTGACTCTACCAAATAAATAATACAATATCCGCCGTAGGTTACAACGTCCGTCATAGGTGATAGGGTGTCCGTGAGCCGTGAGGGTTAACACCCCCCCCCCCCCCCCCCTCTCTCTCTCTCTCTCTCTCTCTCTCTCTCTCTCTCTCTCTCGCAATCCGTCTCTGTCGGATGCAGCACACCGAACGACACCCGCCTACAAATTTTCACTTTCTAGGTAGTTTTAGGCCTCGGTCCGTGCCCTGCTTGACAGCAGTTCCCACTCACTCCTCGGCCCACCTCTGTCGACTTATACACCTTTCTGCAAATCTTCACTGTCTAGGTTTTAGGCTTCAGACAATGAATTTCTTGATAACAATTCCCACTCACTCCTGAGCCCATCTCTGTCGACTTATACACATGCAAGTCTTACTCGGCAAGAGCAAGCCAATCGACTCCCGAGCCCAAATGATGGCCAAAACCAACGATGTCCAGAACATTGATGGTGCACCCTCAACACCAAGAAAGACCAGATTGTTCTTGGCGACCCCCAAGATAGACCCCCTCGACCACCTCCAAGCCCAAGTCAAGGAGTTGAAGAACAAGAATGAGGAACTCAATACGCGTCTGGCTGCCGTCGAAGTGCGCCTCCAATTGCTCGAATCTCAGAAGGTAGCAGGCATTGACCTCATCCTAGCAAAGGCCAAAAGAAGCAAAGCACACATTTACTCAGAATGTGGCCTCATTAGCCACCCAAATTCAAGCAAATGCTGATGCTATCCCCTTCAAAGTGGAGGAGTGCCTACAAGAACACCTTCATAGGGAAGGCCTTGCATTGAATATACGCATCGGTGGCTTACCCTCCTCTTGGTGGGAGGAGACTGAAAATTTTCCTACTACCTTAACCAAGCTCAACAATGCTATCCAACCAATCAAGTTTGACATTGCCACCATTGATTTCGTCGATCGGGATCCCCACACCAACCAAGCGAACCTTGTTTTCAAGACCAAAGAGGACTACATGGCACTCTTGAAGCAAAAACATCTTCTCAAGGGCACAACCATATGGATTAGTGAGGCTCTAACCCCTGTCCATCTCAAGATAAAGAAGCAAAATCTACAGAAGGTACGAGACGCACGAGCCGTAGGTAAATACGTTGTCTATCATGGTGGTAGAGCCATCATCGAGGAGTTTCGCACACAGAAACCCACCCGACATCCACCTCCTCCCCCTTGACCATCCCTATCCCCCTAAGCAACATTTGTTGCAATTTTGTTGTGTCACCTTCCCCACCCCTTCCCACACACACACACATCTACATGGGTTATTGCAACCATTGTACCCTCTTAGATAGAGGAGCCTCTATTGTACATGTTTTATTGGTCCCATAGGTCATATTTGACCTCCAAGGAAGATAATGGAATCTCTCTCTCTCTCTTCGATTTGGGTCCCTGGCTTCGTTGCTCTTCTTTGTTTACAGTCCACTCGAGTTGTTTTGGGTCCCTTGCTTCGCCGATGATAACCTTGGCTCTTTTGGTAGCATGATGGTCTGCAAGCACACTGAATTGCTTATGAAGATCCTGTCTTGATGTTATGATGAGTCTCTGGATATAGCCTGATAATTGAGAGATACTCGGTCCTGCTTTTGAAGAGTCTCTCTTGATGCTTTGAGCCTATGGATGTATCCTGATAGTTCGCAGGCACTTGGACCTGATTTTGATGATCTAAGGTTTGGTTTCCACTTACTACGTCTTGATTGAGTTAAGGAATTTTTTCCTTGCTTGGCTCACCCGCTTATCGTTAGGGCTAGGATCTAGACACCTTGCCTTCACCTACCAATCAAATTCTCCTCAAGAGGTACTCTTGACCTCACGCTGATCTAGCGTGGCGCTTTCCCTTGCCACCTTCTATTCACCGATGATGAGGAGGGCCACTCTTGGCACCTACCTCACTATTGTTGATGCCGCTATATGAGGGGGATATAGCATGACCTCGATGGCTCCCTTTGGAATACCTGCTGGGTGACATCTCGTTGTCCCTTGACGTTGAAGAAGCCTTGGCTCTTGATCCTCTGCCTTCTGCTACGTTGAAGCAGGTCCTGGTCATCTTAGGATAAACATTGGCTAGGGGATGGCTACTGATGTTGTCTTACTTCAAGACAACGTGTCTCCAAACTGTCTAATTCCAGTCCGAGATACTTAGAATGAGAGATACCCCTCCCCGAGGGTCTATGCAAAAAATATAAAATTTACAGCTTTATACAATTTTCAATATACATCAGAGTTTTGGAAGCATTTGCATAGGGGAGAGGTTCTCAGCGCCTGACCAAGCATGGAGTTTAGGCCATGATCCAGACTACATCCAGATGTACCTAGAGACTAGTGCTACCCCTAAATGGGTGTTATGGATGATAGCATACTCAAGAAAAAGTATAACATTATGGAGGGTGAATATATGTGTACACCTCGCTGTAGGAAGAGAGAGAATATATAGTGGAGACTGAAGTAGAGTGCATACAAACATGAGAAAATGACAACAAAGAATCTTTAAATGGCTCGTCTAAATGAAACAGGCAACCATGTATTAATGCAATGACAAAATCTGGGTATACCATAACATCAAAAAGTTTATAACAAAATAACTAGCAAAGCATCAGACCATGTGTAGGGATCGATCGGTCCACCCATCCACATCCGCTCTACTACGGACAAAGAGAATTTCACTTCAGCAGGACCGAGCCAGAACACCTCCAACCTACCTGAGCCAGACATAGGTTGAGGCCACTTCACCTCCTCCATGAACCCAAGCTCTGAAAGGATCCCAAGTACCAGCAGGTGGTAGGGTATCAACACCAACCATACCAGTTTAGATGCCACGCCTCTTCGATACCCAGCACTGGGTGTTTAGGCAAAGCCAAGGAAAAATCCCCGACGCGTAAGCCGTGTAGGTCACTCAACCTCCGACGCACTAACCGTGTAGATGAGCCTAACAAAAAGAACAAGATCTAGGAAACACCCCCGATCCAACAAAGTCCCAGGTTAACGACCCTTTAGTCTAAGGCTAAGCGATGTAGGTGATCTTAGTCTTGTAGCAACGTTGCCATCAGAAACATAACACGTGACTCCAATCACAATAAAACTTTCCATATGCACAAACAATCTCTTCCAAGTAGTTAGATTACATAGGGTCTCTACCCTTACACGTCTACCATCATCTAGACCACTTCATGATCCAATCCCAAAAACCATAAACTGTAATCCAATCATATCACGCGAGCGAGCTATCCACCCAACTTGGGTGAGGCACGACCAATCTTGCATAACCATTTTAGAACATAACATGGCTGCAAAAAATTCGGCAGCATGACCATATCTAGAAAAAAAAACATGAGCCACACCCGCCTCCACCATAAAATCACAACCATAATCCATGAGGGAATCTCAGCCCTTAACCATAAATCGTAAGCACATTGAACCAAGTCCCACACTTGGAGTTTGACATAACCCTTGCAATCAATCGGAGTCCATACACATGTGTCTCTTAAGGCGTGATTCTTTCATGCATAAAAAGAGTCCGACTAACAACTAATCATGATATAAAAATCCAATTTTGACAACATCCAACCATGCAAAGTTGATGCATCATATCTGCACTTCACCTCTCTAGCACATAGATCTAGTTTTGACTTAGAAAGGTGGAAATCAATCATAACCATGCATATGAGGCATCCAAATCAATCCATGAGTTCCCATAGATTATATGATAACATTTCATTTCCACAAACATGATGAAAAAGAGCTCTGACCTTTAAGTCAACCATAAACCATAACCTTACACATATGCAAAAAACAAATTTTTGGGAGCATGCAAAACATACAAATGAAATTATTTGACCTCAAACCAATGCATCAAGCTCAGATCCATAATATAGAGTAGCACTCTATCACATCACTTCACCCATATGGTACTCATGCCCCACAAATAGTAACCCCAAAAGAAAGCCACTTTAATCATATCTGCCTATGTTGTTCGAGATGTCTAACCATATACTCTCACATAATTTTACGGTCATCTAATAGTTGAAATCAACTCACCAAAACAAACCTTAAAACATACATAAACAGCTCAGTTAACTCAGGGCGTCATATGGTACCTCCCCTTGGTAGCACCCCTATACGTGTAAGTAAAACCAGTTATGCAACAATTAATAACTCGCATTCCCAAGTCGATAACAGAGACCTAAATACATCTATCATCTAGTTTCGTCAATATTTTCAATTGATTAAGTGGGTTTGCCCATTCGGTGAATCTATATAGTGGTTCTCCAAGGAGTTTGGAGTCAAAAAAATTGGTTGTGCAGTGGACGCGTTGTTTTTTACGATATCTCTTAAATCGTGCGTGTTTTTATATGACACTAAAGAGAAAAAATGTCATATAAATGATGTCTGATACAAAGAGTTCGGGCTGATTCATAATGGTTTGTGATTTATGACCAAAACAGTGTTCCTACCGCCTCTATGACGTGAAACAAAAAGCGCTTTTTATACACGCACGTGATCATAAACACATCATGTGCATAAATCAGCGTTTTAACATGATGAAATAATCATGGGAAAACTTCATACTACTTGGTTAATCCATACATGCACTCGTATACGAAAAAACAATCACCGAGAGGGTGACTACTCAGAAAAATGACATAGAGAGAGAGAGAGAGAGAGAGAGAGAGAGAGAGACGATGGCCATGGAGTTTAGAGCTTCTCACCGTGCTTTAGAATCGATTAGCGGCTGTCGAAAGGCTTCTTGCTTTGTCAAACAAGAGAGCGGTGATGAGAGCTACGTAGAGGTATTCACCACGAAAGTTATCGGAGAGGCGTACACTGTAAACGAGAGAGAACATAGTAAGCAAGTAGAGAGAGAATATCCTCAGAGAGAGAGAGAGAGAGAGAGAGAGAGAGAGAGAGAGAGAGAGAGAGAGAGAGAGAGAGAGAGAAGAGCTTATAGAGATGGTGATGAAGAGCTTGCACCACTCCATATAATAGATACGTATAGCCTTGCGGGAGTAACCCTCAAGCCAGAAAATAGAGCTACCTCTCAGCCAAGATTAGCTGCAAGATTTTGGGAAAAAACTCCAATTTTTTCTAAAAAGAGGGCACAACTTTCCCACTTACCATCCAATTTTTACAGTAAAATTGGCCAATTGAACAACATCTGGCCAACTAATGGAAAGTATAGCTAGACTATGCCGCATCGTAATGTACCGACATAATTATGACTTTCTCGTATTGCCTAGGTGTATTTACGGTACCGCTTTTTATAAAAATAATTCTCGTAAAAATCCCGTTTGGTTCCGTTTCTGCTTCGGGTCCTCTTTTTTAAATCCAACGGAGACTAAAATTAATAGTTTTATGTTTAGGTCATTATAAAAATCACATTGCTTTTCAGAAACGTCAAAAAGCACGAAAAACTAAAATAGCATTATTAAAAAAAAACATTTTTTTTCTAAAATTGAATCACGGGTTTCCCTCGTCCACTCGAATAAGAAAGCGGACTCGCTTTTCACTAAAAAGCACTAAAAATCATGAAAAGCTACAAAAGTGTAAAAAGCACTCAAAAAGTAGATTTTTACAAAATTGGACCATAGCTTCCCTGGAACACGTAGATCAAGGATCCGAACTTGCTTTTTGTAAAAAAGAACATAAAAGCATGAAATTGCTAAAAATAGTGGATTTTTCCAAAACTAAACCAAACGTCTATTTAATCTACTGGAACATTAAAATGACCTTGCTTTTTACTTTAAAACCTTTTAATACTGTCAATCAAGAATCTTAAGTCAAAATTTGGCAAAATAGATATTGAAAGCTATTTTTCTTATTTTTAGAAGAGACCCAAAAATTGGGGATCTTACATCCTCCCACACTTGAAAAATTCGAGGTATCCTCACCTCGATTTTAAATCTGGATAATTTAGTCTCATTACGTTGATAGCCGTTTTTTCGGCTCTTTGTAATTGCCACAGTGAGTTACCTCACCCTACCAAAATCACCCAAACACTGTGGCTATCCCTACCATTTCACTGTACATAGGCGTGCGTGAGTCACGGGACTTTTCCCATATCTTCTTAAAAACCCTTAGCTAGCTAGTCACTGGGCTAGGTGAGCCAAAAAAAATAAAAAAAATAAAAAAATAAAAGTATATTATGGCCTCTTTGTGTGTAAATATTTCATTGTATATATGGCCTAAATATAGGGATTTTTTATAATTATTTTGGTATTTTATTTAATTATTTCTACTTAGGTGTGTGTTTTATTAAACCTATGTACACCTTCTTTCATCCTCTTACACCATAATTTTATTTTTTTGCCAATATGTACATACTCTAACCTCATATTTTTCCTTTATACAAATCACTCCCACATTTTCACCCTCACCCTCGTGAAAACAAAAAATTGATTTCTACTCATTGGTTACTTTTATTATATTATTTACTTGCATACATTTTCCTCTTTCACCCAAAATAATTCAAGGAGGGACCATATCATATGATTCCAATATCGTTCCATATCCATAACTCCTCCATATTTTTATTATTATTTTTACTCATTATTCTAACACCATGTGCTCATTGAGCTAAAGTCCATGAATAGTCCATACACTAGTCCCACCATGTATATATTTCTTATTTCACCAATAATCCTCCTCCATGCATGGGTCAAGGGCAACTTGAATTCTTTGTATTATAATATGACAAAGGAGGGGCTCACTTTTGGATGCATTGTACAAATTCAACAAAGGAGGGGACCACTAAAAGACTTTTGCAGGCCTAAAAAACAGGCTTTTTGGTGAGAATTTTGGCACCTATCTCCACTCCGAATTTGGAGCGGTGGTCAAAAGAGAAAATGTAGCCCACGTTCTGAATAATCACCCCAAAGTTTTTCATGATTTTTGGAGCTACCAGCTGTGAGCTATGATTTTTTTAGTGGACCCCAGTTTTCCCATGCTATGCAGCCACACTCTCTCCTCCACTTTATCATTTTCCTCTTTCACACACACTTCTCCACTCATCATCCCCATCTCTCTCACCACTCCTCTCTGCACACTACTCACCTTCTCCTCAACCTTGAAGAATAAGAGAAACCATGGTGAACTCATACCTCCCACACACAATTCCATTCCAAAATTGACCACCTAGTCTCATTTTTCCTCCTCCAAATTACCCATATCTATCAAAAAACCACAAAATTCAGCCTCTTCTCTTAAAAGACAGCATCATGGTGGTTGATTACTCAGCTTCAATTACCTTGGCTCTCAAGGAAGGTCAAGAGTGGAGAAAAAATGTACCGTCAAAGCTAGTGGACTGTCAACAAGCATCAAAATTGGCTCTACTCAAGACACTTGGAGCATCAACCTTGTAAGAAATCCACCTTTTCTTACCTCTTAAGAGTTTTTCTTCCTTATTTGTATCCTACATGGATACTCCCATTGTAAATATTCAATTCCATTTGTAAATTAATACTAACTCTACTAACACTAACCCACTATGAAAAGTCCTATCACCTCCATTTCTCTCCTCTCTCTTTCCCCACCAACTTCTTGATAATTCCAAGCAAAAGAAATTAGATAAATTGCTGAAAATCTAACCCAACCATGGTTAGAGGAGTAACCCTAGCCTTCAAAATTGCTATAAAAGGAGGGTGTAGCTAGCATAAAGGGGGGGAAGCCATAAGCAAGAGCACTATGCTATAGCTTGAGAAGCCAAGCTCAACCTCTTTAGAAGGAGCTCTTGAGTGGAAGCTCATTGTCTTATGCATGTGCATGTGTTGTAATAGGGGATTAGCAAGGGAAATCTATGCCATTGTAAGAGAGAGAGTGATCATTCAATTGAGAGTAGGAAATCTATCATTTCTCCTACTAGTGTAAGCCCAACATTCGCTGAATCAAGGAGGGTGGATTTGGACTAAGCTTGGATACTTTGTCTCCCTTCCAACGTGAAGTAATGGACAACAATGATGTGTAAGTGTCTTGGTGTTTTTTTTGTTAAGTTCTTGATAGCTTGTCTCTGGTGTTGTCATCAATCTAGCCATAAATCCCACATACTGTAAGAGGGCGACAGGGTGGAGAGCACTCCCCTGGCCTTAAGACAGTGATTGGGGTGGCTTTTCTTGTGATGTGTTGTGGTGAAATTTACGCAAGCTATGTTGAACAAGTACTAATCTCACTTTGATTTGTCATGACAGATTTGTAAGAAGGTATTAATGCAACAAGCACCCCCTCCCCCTTTCTCTCTCTTTCTTAAATATATAGTTGTGTTTGCTTGATCATTGCCGATACGTTTCAAAGCTGCCCGAGCTCTCTCTCTCTCTCTCTCTCTCTCTCTCTCTCTCTCTCTCTCTCTCTCTCTCTCTCTCTCTCTCTCTCGTTCTCTCGTGTTTTAGTGTGTGAGAGTATTCCATTGGTGTTAGGGTTAGTGTAAATTCCTTGCTTGTTTGTGGGTTGCTCTAACGATTCTCCTCTTTTGCGTCCTAGTTCGCTCTTAAACTAGGTGGTGCCCCTTGTGTAGTTGGGATTTGGCGGTGGGTTTGTTGTTTTGGTTTGTGTTGTGTTGTGCCCCAGCCCCATTGAGCAGCACGGGAGCCTTGAAGGGTGTCTAGAGGCCACTCTTCTTGTTGCCCGCCCCGGACCGCCTCAAATTGGTGCCCCCACTGAGGATCGGCTTGTGTATTTTTGTGTAGAATCAACCTTTAGCATAGTCAAGTAGTTTGCATGAATCATGAAGCTTTGTATGATCCCTTCATTCCCATTGCACGGCAAAAGGTACACATAATTGTTAGTACTAAGTTGCAATTTCAACGTGTCATTCGTAGAATTTTAGGTCCTCTTAGGTTGGCCGAGATAAACGCTTCAGTAAATCCTTTTATTTTGCCTCTCATTAGGTACGACCTTAGTTTGGACGTCTATATTTTTGTTTTGTTTTAAGCATTAGGACATGCATAGGCCATGGATAATGGCCCAGGAATAGAGGTTTTTCCCTTTCATTTTACTCCACACATTAGAATAAACGTTGCAATTAGTAGAAAGATCCATTTTCAACAACGAATGGTGTTCATGTTTGGTGCCCAAAGAGCAGGAGAAATTCTTGCATCACCAAACCCTGTCATTCTACCTCTCATCAACTACCACACTTCCTTTGATGTACATGTGTTCATTTTATTTTAAAATGAAATGCAGCCCGGCAAAGTAGTGTGTATGTTTGTTTTTTCTTTGTCCAAGTTGTTACAAGAAACAAAAAACGATCATTTATTCTAACTGGGAATGTGTGTGCAGTGAAAGTTCAATCCTTAGAGATCTAGCTCTATTACCAATTGAGTTGCAGGAGCAAGTAGTAAGGCGTCTCCCTCATAACAAGAGGGTGGTGAAGTTAAGACGGAAGGTCCTACGCGTGGATTCCATTTTCCTCTTGTTGTTGGGCACTAAGGAAGACCGCGCATTCATCCAACTAGTGTGTGCCCTAAGATTGGTAAATAGAGTGAAATTTGGCGTTTGGCGAGTGCATTTCACCATTGAGGAAGACTCTTCAGGAAACTTGCGGCCAGAGTTCATGCTTCATAGACTCACGTTTGGTGAATTTTTCCCTCATTTGCGTCTTATTAATAGTCTTCCTTTCGCTGTCAACAAAGGAGATAGGGAGCTATTCAGAGCTTGTCTTAATAAAGAGAGCATAGAGAAGATTGCAAATTTGTATAAATTCTCATCCTTCTCTACTTTCTATGACACTTTGTTCATAGAGACATTGTAAATCTCTTTATGATTTTGAATGATTTAACCATAATCCTAAGGAGTTTTTGTCCAGGAATTTTGTAGCACAAGTGGAGTCTTTAAATCTTGCAAACTTGATTGGACTTGATGAGGATGTTCTTTATGAAATTGTGAGAAGGTTGCCTCACTCCGACTGTGTGGAACTCGAAGGAAAGGAGCTCCTAGTCAATTGCTACTTTCTCACGGCCTTCGACGAGCATGAAGATCTAGTTTTTATACAAACCGCTTGTGCATTGGGAATTGTAGAGCAAGTGCAATTTATCACTTGGGACGTGGTTGCTCTTTTGGATCCAGAAAATGAAGTTCTAGAGATTTCTGTTTATCGCCTTAGCTTTGAAGAATTTCAACCCTTCTTAGAGCTCATCAATAGTCTACCCTTTTGTTTTGATCAAACAAATCGAGACCTTATTGAAGCTTGGATAGCTGAAGAAGAAAACCTAGAGTGGTATTTTCTCACTTCTTCATTTGCAGGCGACTGGTTCTAGATCTCTATTGTATCCCTTATTGTAACTCGTGTTGTAATCTTTCATAATAATGGAGAGCCAACGCCAAATGTCTGGATATCCTCTTTTCTTTGGAGAGCCTGGAGAGGATGCAGAATTATTTTTAGCAAATTTCAAGATGTCTTGCCGTATCAAGAGGATAGTAACTGATCAAGAACGTGTAGAAATGTTTGAGGTGGTCCTTAGGAAAGATGCTAGTACTTGGTTTGACTCTTTGCCTGAGGAAGTTAAGGGGAATTACACAGAAGTTTTAAATCGTTTTAAGAGATACTTCTTTGATCCCCAAAACACTCAGAAACTATGGCAAGACATTGTTTCTCATAAGCAAAAAGACTTAGATGACTACTACTTGTACAAGCAAGAGTTTCTACGTCTTTGGGCTCTATGGATACGAAATGTTGCTAACCCTGGTGATGGTGCAGAATTTTTAAAGAAGGAGAGGTTCATAGCCGGACTCTTTCCTGACCTTAAGGTAAAAGTTGAGGCGGGTGCACCTGCTACTTTTGATGCAGCTGAAACTAGGGCTGCTGAGAAGTATAGGAAACTCAAGTGCTTAAGGGGAGAGGTTCCAATAGAAGGTCTTAGACCCAAAGGTAAGTCACAAGCATCAACATCGAGGGAGCTTCCTGAGGTAACGGCGGAAGTAATTGAGAAGTTAAACGAATCTTTAAGCAGCCTGTCAATTCACCTTGCACAAGCTGTAGGTCCAAAGGGACAAGCAAAGAAGTCTGAAGAGCGAGATCCACGACCTAGGAGAGTCTTGCAATGTTGGAATTGCGGAGAGTCTGGACATGGGATGTATAATTGTCCTTGGCCCCGTGGGGAGCCAGGGAGGCCTAACTTGAATTACCCAGTGATGAATGCAGGTGAAGGAACTGGTCAACAACCAAGGCTTCTACAAAGGCCAAATGGACCAAGACCACCTCCACAAGGGGTAGAAGGAGTTCCACCTTTGTCAGATCCAAATGTGCATGTGGTAGAGGTGACAAATTCAAATGAGGTTGACATGGAAGCCAATGGAATTAAGCGTGGCCGAGGAAAAGGTAAAGAGAAAGAAGGAGTCACATCACAGAGTGACCATGGACAAGGCAAGAAGGCAAAGGGAACCAAGGAAACCAAGAGGACTCGACGTCGTATCAACCTCCAAGACTTCCCTCTTGGACATGGTATGGCTCCGTACAACTTGTTGGAAGACATGAGAGGTAAGGGTCCTGATATTTCATGGCCTCAATTTCTTGCATTATGTCCACAAGTTAGGAGGGATTTAACAAGGGCAGTTAGCACTAGGAGAAAGGTAAAAGAGAGTGTGCCTGTTGTAAAAATTGCACAAGCTGAAATGAATGAGGACATTACACCGGTGCTAGACTGTTACATCAAAGGGAGATTGGTTAGGAAAGGTCTAGTGGATGGGGGTGCACAAATTTGCATCATGACAGAGGGACTCATGAAAAAACTAGGCATGCACATCCATGAGACACCTGAAATTAGGGTCAAGATGGCAAACAATAGCAAGGCTAGGTGCGTAGGCATTTGTAAAAATGTTTTTGTGGAGGCCTTTGGCATTAAGAAGGCAGTGGATTTCTATGTCATGTCTACCAAGGGAAATGGTTACCCATTTATCCTAGGAAGACCATGGCTAATGAAAATGCGAGCTTTGCAGGATTGGGAGAGTGGAAAGCTAATTTGCAGGAATGACAATCACAAGAAGGTTGTCTTTGACATGAAGGAGCAACGCCAAGAGGATCTCCATGAAGAATCATCTCAAAGTGAGACGGAAGAAGGTTGGACCGATAGCACTTCAGAAGAAGAAAGTAGCGGCAGCATTACTGAAGAGGAGTCTTCCATCGAAGTCATGGGGGTAAGGTTTAAGCCAAGCAACCAAGAGACCTCTTGTCAAGGCTTGGAGGAGGTAGGTCCTCAAGAGAACGAAGGTGATCAAGATGAAGGGATGCTGGAAGGTATGCTATCAACAACACTTACAAAGGATGAAAGAGAGGAGTTCAAATGTGTGCTAAGGAAGTTTCCTAGGCTTTTTGCTAAAGACTACACCGATGTGCGTGGAGTAGATGCTGTTCAACACAAAATTGAGTTGAAGCCAGAGGCCACACCTAAGGCTCAGAAGCTACGAAGGCTAGGAGTCATCAAGGAGTAGGCTTTACTCAAGGAGGTAAGAAAGCTTCTAGCAGCAGGGTTCATTTATCCAGTGGAGAATTCAGAGTGGGTCTCTCCTGTTGTTGTCACTCCTAAGAAGAACGGCAAGTGGAGGGTGTGTGTGGATTATCGTCCCCTCAATGAGGCAACAATTACCATTCAAGTCCATAAGCTGATAGTAGCTAGAATTGAAAGCCTTCTTGACTATGTATGGCCCTTGCCATCTAGTTTCAAACTTGGCATCAAAACGATTGTCAAGTCGATTGTCATACCTTAGCACAAGCTCTCCTTCCTTGATGCCTTTGTCCTTCAGTTTCTTGTCGTGCGTTTCTTTCGCTTGTGTGGCTTTCCTCTTGTAGCACTCGTATGCTGCTTCTCTTTTCCACTCAAGCTCCACTAACGTAAGAAGTCGATCCATCCATACCTCTTGATCATCTTGTGCTCCTTTGCCATGAAGTCGCATTGTTGGAATGTTGAGCTCGATAGGCTGCAAAGCCTCTTGACCATAGACCAAGTGAAATGGTGTGAACTCCGTGGCTTCCCTATATGTGGTTCGATATGCCCACAAGGCACCATCCAAGAAGTCATCCCATAATTTTGTCTTGTTTTGCACCATCTTTCTAATGATTCCTGCAATGACACCATTAGCCTTCTCCACCAAACCATTTGACTGTGGGTAGTATGGTGTGCTATGACGATGTAGAATGTGAAGCTCTTCACAAACTTCTGTGAGCAATCCTTTTCTAAACCCTGGACCATTATCAGAAACAATCTCCAAAGGTGTGCCAAATCTACAACAAATGTGAGTGTAGACGAATTTGCTCACTGTCTTCTCATTTACCTTTGCCACACTTTGTGCTTCCACCCACCTAGTCATATAGTCTACAGCCACTAGAATGTAGAGTTTACCATTTTTTGTCCTAGGCAGAGGACCCATAGCATCAATGCCCCACTTTTCAAAGGGTCCATTTGCAAGCACTATTTGCCTCGCGCCATGCACCAACCTTCTATTTCCATTTATCTGACAAGTGTGACAGCTTTTACACCAATGTTGAACATCCACATGCAAACTTGGCCAAACATACCCCGAAAGCAAAATCTTCTTCACAGTTAATTCTTGGGCAAAATGACCACCACATGCCTCTTCATGCAAACCTTTTAGAATGGCTGGAATTTCCTTGATAGTTGGTACTCGTCTGCACACTTGATCCTTCCCTCTTTGATAGAGGGAGCCTTCTAGGAAGA
Organism: Adiantum capillus-veneris; assembly: GCF_014529385.1. Classification (NCBI taxonomy): domain Eukaryota; kingdom Viridiplantae; phylum Streptophyta; class Polypodiopsida; order Polypodiales; family Pteridaceae; genus Adiantum; species Adiantum capillus-veneris. Next base: position 1,344,459 of record NC_140937.1, read on the forward strand.
GATATACGCTTGCCTTCTTCATGAGTCTCCTCTTCTGAGCTTTTGTGAAGTCTGGTGGAAACTCACCCTCCAAAATGTAGCTAATGATGGGAGCCAATGACTCCAATCCCTGGTACCTCGGTTGCTTCACAGTAGCCGCCACCATGATGACCTGCACTTCTTTCTTTACACATGCAACGGCTTGTTGTGCAAGTAAATCAGCATCTTCATTCTGTTTCCTAGGAATATGATATAGCTGCACTTCTTCAAATTGATTAAACAATCTACGAATGGCATGAACTTTTGTCCGTAAGCTCTCATTCTTGCATGCCCAAATGCCTAAAATCTGTTTAACAATGAGAAGTGCATCTCCCTTTACCATGAGGCGTTGTATCCCTTGGCCAATGCACATCTTCAAACCATGAATTAGAGTGTCATATTCTGCTTCATTGTTGCTAGCTGAACTTGGTAGATTGAACTTCTCTTTCATGACCACCTCTCCACTTGGGTTGAGCAACACTAGCCCTCCCCCTGCTTTTCCTGTGGCTCGACGAAAAGCTCCATCAAAGAACAAAGTAAAAGCATTAGGAATACTTTTTGGTGGTGGCAATGGTAGGGTCTTTACTTCAGGCACCTTAATCTCCTTTTCGTGCACCCTATAAGTGAGAATCCCTGCCAATTGTGCACGCACACTATCTTCTACCTTGAAAGAGTATTGAAACTCTTGCAACTCCATAATCCACTTTGAGATCCTAGTACTAAGATTCATTTGAGATGACACCCAAGGGAACAAATTTTCTGCAGTGAGAATTACAAAAGGTTTTGGTAGCAGGTAGGATCTAAACTTTCTCACCGCAAACATGAGAGAAAGCATCATGAGTTCTGCTTCTGTGTAGTCTCTCTCCAAAGCATTCATGACCCTACTAGCAAAGTAGATGGGTCGCATCCTTGTACTGTGGGGATCTTGTTGTAGCAACACAGCACCAATTGTTTCTTTCCCAGCACTAGAGCTAACAAAGAATGTGTACTCCCAACAAGGAGGCATGAGTGTTGGTAGCTCTGACAAAATGAATTTAATGTTACAAAAGTACTCTTCAAGCTCATCAGACCATGCAAATTCTACTTGTTGTGTCAACTTTTGCAAAGGGTGAAGTAACTCCGAGGCTAAGTGAATGAAGCGTGACATATACTTCACCTTTTGAATGAATGAGATGACCTCCTTAAGACTCTTGGGTGATGGTAGCTCAATAAGAGCCTTTGCCTTCGAAGGATCCACTTCAATGCCTTTGTAAGAAACTTTATGACCAAGCAAGATTACTTCATCCTCACCTATATGGCACTTGTCGGGGTTGAGTTGACCTCCCATGTCGTAGAGCTTCTTTAAACCTTCTTCTACCCTTTGTAGATGCAATGATTTTGAGCTATAAATACAGAAATCATCAATGAACACCCTAATTGACTTTCCAAAGAATGCTTGAAACACCATATTCATGAAACGTTGGAATGTTGCAGGAGCATTTGTCAGACCAAATGGCATGACTCTAAAAGCATAACAACCCCAAGGAGTGATAAAGGTTGTTTTCAATTGATCCTCCAGTGCAATCCCTATTTGAAAGTAACCTGAGTAACCATCGCACACAGTGTACTTCTCATGACCAGCTACCTCATTTAGTATCTCATCCTGGAATGGGAGGGGAAAGTGATCTCTCTTTGTTGCCTCATTGAGGGGACGATAATCCACACACACCCTCCACTTGCCGTTCTTCTTAGGAGTGACAACAACAGGAGAGACCCACTCTGAATTCTCCACTGGATAAATGAACCCTGCTGCTAGAAGCTTTCTTACCTCCTTGAGTAAAGCCTGCTCCTTGATGACTCCTAGCCTTCGTAGCTTCTGAGCCTTAGGTGTGGCCTCTGGCTTCAACTCAATTTTGTGTTGAACAGCATCTACTCCACGCACATCGGTGTAGTCTTTAGCAAAAAGCCTAGGAAACTTCCTTAGCACACATTTGAACTCCTCTCTTTCATCCTTTGTAAGTGTTGTTGATAGCATACCTTCCAGCATCCCTTCATCTTGATCACCTTCGTTCTCTTGAGGACCTACCTCCTCCAAGCCTTGACAAGAGGTCTCTTGGTTGCTTGGCTTAAACCTTACCCCCATGACTTCGATGGAAGACTCCTCTTCAGTAATGCTGCCGCTACTTTCTTCTTCTGAAGTGCTATCGGTCCAACCTTCTTCCGTCTCACTTTGAGATGATTCTTCATGGAGATCCTCTTGGCGTTGCTCCTTCATGTCAAAGACAGCCTTCTTGTGATTGTCATTCATGCAAATTAGCTTTCCACTCTCCCAATCCTGCAAAGCTCGCATTTTCATTAGCCATGGTCTTCCTAGGATAAATGGGTAACCATTTCCCTTGGTAGACATGACATAGAAATCCACTGCCTTCTTAATGCCAAAGGCCTCCACAAAAACATTTTTACAAATGCCTACGCACCTAGCCTTGCTATTGTTTGCCATCTTGACCCTAATTTCAGGTGTCTCATGGATGTGCATGCCTAGTTTTTTCATGAGTCCCTCTGTCATGATGCAAATTTGTGCACCCCCATCCACTAGACCTTTCCTAACCAATCTCCCTTTGATGTAACAGTCTAGCACCGGTGTAATGTCCTCATTCATTTCAGCTTGTGCAATTTTTACAACAGGCACACTCTCTTTTACCTTTCTCCTAGTGCTAACTGCCCTTGTTAAATCCCTCCTAACTTGTGGACATAATGCAAGAAATTGAGGCCATGAAATATCAGGACCCTTACCTCTCATGTCTTCCAACAAGTTGTACGGAGCCATACCATGTCCAAGAGGGAAGTCTTGGAGGTTGATACGACGTCGAGTCCTCTTGGTTTCCTTGGTTCCCTTTGCCTTCTTGCCTTGTCCATGGTCACTCTGTGATGTGACTCCTTCTTTCTCTTTACCTTTTCCTCGGCCACGCTTAATTCCATTGGCTTCCATGTCAACCTCATTTGAATTTGTCACCTCTACCACATGCACATTTGGATCTGGCAAAGGTGAAACTCCTTCTACCCCGTGTGGAGGTGGTCTTGGTCCATTTGGCCTTTGTAGAAGCCTTGGTTGTTGACCAGTTCCTTCACCTGCATTCATCACTGGGTAATTCAAGTTAGGCCTCCCTGGCTCCCCACGGGGCCAAGGACAATTATACATCCCATGTCCAGACTCTCCGCAATTCCAACATTGCAAGACTCTCCTAGGTCGTGGATCTCGCTCTTCATACTTCTTTGCTTGTCCCTTTGGACCTACAGCTTGTGCAAGGTGAATTGACAGGCTGCTTAAAGATTCGTTTAACTTCTCAATTACTTCCGCCGTTACCTCAGGAAGCTCCCTCGATGTTGATGCTTGTGACTTACCTTTGGGTCTAAGACCTTCTATTGGAACCTCTCCCCTTAAGCACTTGAGTTTCCTATACTTCTCAGCAGCCCTAGTTTCAGCTGCATCAAAAGTAGCAGGTGCACCCGCCTCAACTTTTACCTTAAGGTCAGGAAAGAGTCCGGCTATGAACCTCTCCTTGTTTAAAAATTCTGCACCATCACCAGGGTTAGTAACATTTCGTATCCATAGAGCCCAAAGACGTAGAAACTCTTGCTTGTACAAGTAGTAGTCATCTAAGTCTTTTTGCTTATGAGAAACAATGTCTTGCCATAGTTTTTGAGTGTTTTGGGGATCAAAGAAGTATCTCTTAAAACGATTCAAAACTTCTGTGTAATTCCCCTTAACTTCCTCAGGCAAAGAGTCAAACCAAGTACTAGCATCTTTCCTAAGGACCACCTCAAACATTTATACACGTTCTTGATCGGTTACTATCCTCTTGATACGGCAAGACATCTTGAAATTTGCTAAAAATAATTCTGCATCCTCTCCAGGCTCTCCAAAGAAAAGAGGATATCCAGACATTTGGTGTTGGCTCTCCATTATTATGAAAGATTACAACACGAGTTACAATAAGGGATACAATAGAGATCTAGAACCACTCGCCTGCAAATGAAGAAGTGAGAAAATACCACTCTAGGTTTTCTTCTTCAGCTATCCAAGCTTCAATAAGGTCTCGATTTGTTTGATCAAAACAAAAGGGTAGACTATTGATGAGCTCTAAGAAGGGTTGAAATTATTCAAAGCTAAGGCGATAAACAGAAATCTCTAGAACTTCATTTTCTGGATCCAAAAGAGCAACCACGTCCCAAGTGATAAATTGCACTTGCTCTACAATTCCCAATGCACAAGCGGTTTGTATAAAAACTAGATCTTCATGCTCGTCGAAGGCCGTGAGAAAGTAGCAATTGACTAGGAGCTCCTTTCCTTCGAGTTCCACACAGTCGGAGTGAGGCAACCTTCTCACAATTTCATAAAGAACATCCTCATCAAGTCCAATCAAGTTTGCAAGATTTAAAGACTCCACTTGTGCTACAAAATTCCTGGACAAAAACTCCTTAGGATTATGGTTAAATCATTCAAAATCATAAAGAGATTTACAATGTCTCTATGAACAAAGTGTCATAGAAAGTAGAGAAGGATGAGAATTTATACAAATTTGCAATCTTCTCTATGCTCTCTTTATTAAGACAAGCTCTGAATAGCTCCCTATCTCCTTTGTTGACAGCGAAAGGAAGACTATTAATAAGACGCAAATGAGGGAAAAATTCACCACATGTGAGTCTATGAAGCATGAACTCTGGCCGCAAGTTTCTTGAAGAGTCTTCCTCAATGGTGAAATGCACTCTCCAAACGCCAAATTTCACTCTATTTACCAATCTTAGGGCACACACTAGTTGGATGAATGCGCGGTCTTCCTTAGTGCCCAACAACAAGAGGAAAATGGAATCAACGCTTAGGACCTTCCGTCTTAACTTTACCACCCTCTTGTTATGAGGGAGACGCCTTACTACTTGCTCCTGCAACTCAATTGGTAATAGAGCTAGATCTCTAAGGATTGAACTTTCACTGCACACACATTCCCAGTTAGAACAAATGATCGTTTTTTTGTTTCTTGTAACAACTTGGACAAAGAAAAAACAAACATACACACTACTTTGCCGGGCTGCACTTCATTTTAAAATAAAATGAACACATGTACATCAAAAGAAGTGTGGTAGTTGATGAGAGGTAGAATGACAGGGTTTGGTGATGCAAGAATTTCTCCTGCTCTTTGGGCACCAAACATGAACACCATTCGTTGTTGAAAATGGATCTTTCTACTAATTGCAACGTTTATTCTAATGTGTGGAGTAAAATGAAAGGGAAAAACCTCTATTCCTGGGCCATTATCCATGGCCTATGCATGTCCTAATGCTTAAAACAAAACAAAAATATAGACGTCCAAACTAAGGTCGTACCTAATGAGAGGCAAAATAAAAGGATTTACTGAAGCGTTTATCTCGGCCAACCTAAGAGGACCTAAAATTCTACGAATGACACGTTGAAATTGCAACTTAGTACTAACAATTATGTGTACCTTTTGCCGTGCAATGGGAATGAAGGGATCATACAAAGCTTCATGATTCATGCAAACTACTTGACTATGCTAAAGGTTGATTCTACACAAAAATACACAAGCCGATCCTCAGTGGGGGCACCAATTTGAGGCGGTCCGGGGCGGGCAACAAGAAGAGTGGCCTCTAGACACCCTTCAAGGCTCCCGTGCTGCTCAATGGGGCTGGGGCACAACACAACACAAACCAAAACAACAAACCCACCGCCAAATCCCAACTACACAAGGGGCACCACCTAGTTTAAGGGCGAACTAGGACGCAAAAGAGGAGAATCGTTAGAGCAACCCACAAACAAGTAAGGAATTACACTAACCCTAACACCAATGGAATACTCTCACACACTAAAACACGAGAGAGAGAGAGATAGAGAGAGAGAGAGAGATAGTGCTCGGGCTGCTTTGAAACGTATCGGCGATGATCAAGCAAAGACAACTATATATTTAAGAAAGAGAGAGAAAGGGGGAGGGGGTGCTTGTTGCATTAATACCTTCTTACAAATCTGTCATGACAAATCAAAGTGAGATTAGTAATTGTTCAACATAGCTTGCGTAAATTTCACCACAACACATCACTAGAAAAGCCACCCCAATCACTGTCTTAAGGCCAGGGGAGTCCTCCCCACCCTGTCGCCCTCTTACAGTATGTGGGATTTATGGCTAGATTGATGACAACACCAGAGACAAGCTATCAAGAACTTTAAAAAAAACCAAGACACTTACGCATCATTGTTGTCCATTACTTCACGTTGGAAAGGGAGACAAAATATCCAAGATTAGTCCAAATCCACCCTCCTTGATTCAGCGAATGTTGGGCTTACACTAGTAGGAGAAATGATAGATTTCCTACTCTCAATTGAATGATCACTCTCTCTCTTACAATGGCATAGATTTCCCTTGCTAATCCCCTATTACAACACATGCATATGCATAAGACAATGAGCTTCCACTCAAGAGCTCCTTCTAGAGAGGTTGAGCTTGGCTTCTCAAGCTATAGCATAGTGCTCTTGCTTATGGCTTCCCCCCTTTTATGCTAGCTACACCCTCCTTTTATAGCAATTTTGAAGGCTAGGGTTACTCCTCTAACCATGGTTGGGTTAGATTTTCAGCAATTTATCTAATTTCTTTTGCTTGGAATTATCAAGAAGTTGGTGGGGAAAGAGAGAGGAGAGAAATGGAGGTGATAGGACTTTTCATAGTGGGTTAGTGTTAGTAGAGTTAGTATTAATTTACAAATGGAATTGAATATTTACAATGGGAGTATCCATGTAGGATACAAATAAGGAAGAAAAACTCTTAAGAGGTAAGAAAAGGTGGATTTCTTACAAGGTTGATGCTCCAAGTGTCTTGAGTAGGGCCAATTTTGACGCTTGTTGACGGTCCACTAGCTTTGACGGTACATTTTTTCTCCACTCTTGACCTTCCTTGAGAGCCAAGGTAATTGAAGCTGAGTAATCAACCACCATGATGCTGTCTTTTAAGAGAAGAGGCTGAATTTTGTGGTTTTTTGATAGATATGGGTAATTTGGAGGAGGAAAAATGAGACTAGGTGGTCAATTTTGGAATGGAATTGTGTGTGGGAGGTATGAGTTCACCATGGTTTCTCTTATTCTTCAAGGTTGAGGAGAAGGTGAGTAGTGTGCAGAGAGGAGTGGTGAGAGAGATGGGGATGATGAGTGGAGAAGTGTGTGTGAAAGAGGAAAATGATAAAGTGGAGGAGAGAGTGTGGCTGCATAGCATGGGAAAACTGGGGTCCACTAAAAAAATCATAGCTCACAGCTGGTAGCTCCAAAAATCATGAAAAACTTTGGGGTGATTATTCAGAGCGTGGGCTACATTTTCTCTTTTGACCACCGCTCCAAATTCGGAGTGGAGATAGGTGCCAAAATTCTCACCAAAAAGCCTGTTTTTTAGGCCTGCAAAAGTCTTTTAGTGGTCCCCTCCTTTGTTGAATTTGTACAATGCATCCAAGAGTGAGCCCCTCCTTTGTCATATTATAATACAAAGCATTCAAGTTGCCCTTGACCCATGGATGGAGGAGGATTATTGGTGAAATAAGAAATATATACATGGTGGGACTAGTGTATGGACTATTCATGGACTTTAGCTCAATGAGCACATGGTGTTAGAATAATGAGTAAAAATAATAATAAAAATATGGAGGAGTTATGGATATGGAAAGATATTGGAATCATATGATATGGTCCCTCCTTGAATTATTTTGGGTGAAAGAGGAAAATGTATGCAAGTAAATAATATAATAAAAGTAACCAATGAGTAGAAATCAATTTTTTGTTTTCACGAGGGTGAGGGTGAAAATGTGGGAGTGATTTGTATAAAGGAAAAATATGAGGTTAGAGTATGTACATATTGGCAAAAAAATAAAATTATGGTGTAAGAGGATGAAAGAAGGTGTACATAGGTTTAATAAAACACACACCTAAGTAGAAATATTTAAATAAAATACCAAAATAATTATAAAAAATCCCTATATTTAGGCCATATATACAATGAAATATTTACACACAAAGAGGCCATAATATACTTTTATTTTTTTATTTATTTTATTTTTTTTGGCTCACCTAGCCCAGTGACTAGCTAGCTGAGGGTTTTTAAGAAGATATGGGAAAAGTCCCGTGACTCACGCACGCCTATGTACAGTGAAATGGTAGGGATAGCCACAGTGTTTGGGTGATTTTGGTAGGGTGAGGTAACTCACTGTGGCAATTACAAAGAGCCGAAAAAACGGCTATCATTTAATTTGAGGCGGTCCGGGGCGGGCAACAAGAAGAGTGGCCTCTAGACACCCTTCAAGGCTCCCGTGCTGCTCAATGGGGCTGGGGCACAACACAACACAAACCAAAACAACAAACCCACCGCCAAATCCCAACTACACAAGGGGCACCACCTAGTTTAAGAGCGAACTAGGACGCAAAAGAGGAGAATCGTTAGAGCAACCCACAAACAAGCAAGGAATTTACACTAACCCTAACACCAATGAAATACTCTCACACAATGCTTTGAAAGCAGCTTTTTTACAGAGATTCATAAAGGAGAAGACTCCTACAGACATTTTGAAGAAACTCAGGGTGATAAGACAAAGGGATATGGTGGTTGATGATTTTGCTCAAAAGTTCAGAGTTTTGGTTGAGAGACTTCAGGGCAATGAGAGACCCACTGATGAGATGTTGGCAGGATATTTTTTGACAGGTTTGAGGAAAGATTTAAAGAATGCTGTGGTAAGTGTGGATATAGGTACATGTTTTTCTGCACTAGTTGATGCAGCAGTCAGAGTCGAGAAAAGACTTGGCAGACCCAAAATGAAGAGCAGGTCCAAAGAGGATGAGGATTCTGATGATCAGTCAGACTCCACTAATGCCCATGAAACTGATGAAGATGCTGATTCAGATGATGACACCGAGTCAAGTGATGTTGAAGAAAAGTCAAAGAAGAAGAAGAAAAGCACAAAGAAGAAGTCCAAAAAGGATAAAGCAACTCAAGAAGGGGAATTGGTGAGTAAATTAAAGAGCATTGGTTATTCAGTGTTGGCACCCAAAGCTAAGTTGTATTGTGAAATATGTGACAAAGAAGGACATGCCACCTCTAGGTGTTGGTTTAACCCCAGGAATAGGGAGCAGCCAAATACAGGAAGAGGTAGAGTTGAAGCTGCAGCAAATCAGGTAGCTCCATTTAGAGAAAGAAAACCATTTAATAGACCACCAAGACCTCCTTGGAGAGAGCAAAACAATAATCAGAGAAGAGGAGATAGAGTGATTCCTTGTGTCTATTGTGGATCACCAGACCATTGGGTTGGTCTTAATTGTGAATTATGGGTTAGACAAAGGGGAGAAAGAGGGATGCCCATTGTGAGGCCTGGTCAGGCAGACCAACAGGGAGTCCAGCAGCAACCACAGCATAATCAACGAGCTCATGCCAATGTTATTTTGGTGGACATTTAGGAGCAGCAGGAACCAGAGCCAGTCATAGTACATCAGGCTGAGCATAAGCAACATGAAGAAGGATGGTATTGTGATTGTTACCAATGTGGTCAGGTGGAAGAAGCTGAAGCATTGGTCGTCACAAGAGCAAAAGCTAAGGGACCAATTAATTGGAGAGAGCAAAAAGATGTGAGGGATAAGGTTCATGAAAAAGTGCAGAGAGAGCAGGTTCAGTATGCATAAGAGAAGAATGAAGAGTTGGAGGTATCCAAGAAGTAGCATAAGCTTGACAAGCCAGGTTTTATGCCAATAAAAGAAGACAAAGATTGGTTTGAGGTGCTGGTGAACTCTCCTTTGCAATTGTCATTAGATCAATTATTATGTATAGTTCCAGCCTTTAAAGAGAAATTGTTGAAGAAGCTTCACGGTCAGCAAGACCAAGTGTTGGCAAACCAAAATCCTGAAGTAATGTTGCAGCAGATTAATGTAGCATATGTGGATTTTGTAGTACCTGTGGTGGCAGTAATGTTTCAAGGCATTCTATTTCAAGAGGTGCTTTTGGATGGAGGATCAAGGGTGAATATACTTCCTGAGGAGGTGTATAGAAGATTGAAGTTAGGAGGAACATTAGCTCCAGCACCATTTCAAGTGAAGATGGCCGACCAGAGGAGAGTCCAGCCTTTAGGCATTCTCAAGAAGCAAGCAATTGAAATTGTAGGTATGGTTTTCTTTGTGAACTTTGTGGTACTTAGAATGAAGGATTCAGATTCTTCCTACAAGATGTTGTTGGGAAGACCCTGGTTTAGACAAGCTAGAGTTAAGCAGGATTGGGGAGAAAATGTTGCCATGATGAAAAAGGGGAATCAGTCAGTAACCATATCAATGCAGGGAAGAAAACAAATCCCTCCAAAGACTAAACCATTATGTGCTCAGACCATAAACTTGGCAAATGCAGTGGAAGATGATGAAGAGGAGGAATTTTTGAGAGCTAATCCCACTATTGTGCCTCTCTTTGAGGTTGATGTAGAAGGGATAATATAGAAGGTTGAAGATCAAAGTGAGGAAGAAGTAGAAATAGTTCTAGGCCAGGAGATTGTTGGATCATAAGTGTTGCAAATGATGGATCGGAATTCCGAGGTGCCTCAGAAAGAGCAGATTGATCAAGAGGAGAAGGAAGCAAGGGTAATGGGAGAAAAAATATATAATAAAAGTTTTGGTACCTCAAGCAGAGTAAAAGAGGATGAAGTTAGAGAGTTTAATTTGGGAACTGAAGAAGATCCCAGGGTGGTCAGAATTAGCATCCATGTTGAAGAGGAATTTTTGAAAGATTTGATTCAGCTATTGCAGGAGTATAAAGATGTATTTGCTTGGGATTATTCACATGCAAAGGGCATTGATCCTGAACTATATCACCATCGCGTCAATCTCAGAGAGGATGCTAAACCAATCATACAACAGAGATACAGAATGAACCCCAATTTTGCAAAGTAAGTAAAGCAGGAAATAGATAAGTTATTGGCAGTTGGATTCATCAAGCCACTTAATGAAGTGTCATGGTTGTCACCAATTATTGTTGTGCCAAAGAAGAATGGAAAGTTGAGGGTATGTGTGGATTACAGGAAGTTAAATGCTACAACTATTACTGATCCATTCCCTATGCCATTTTGTGATGCTGTGTTGGATGCAGTAGCTAGACATGAGATGTATAGCTTTCTTGATGGTTTTTCAGGTTACAATCAGATTAAGATAGCTCTAGAACACCAACACAAGACAACCTTCATCACTGAGTGGGGAGCATTTGCGTATACAATGCTGAGCTTTGGTTTGAAGAATGGTCCACCTTCCTTCAACTTTGTGGCTCATAAGACATTTGAACCTTATCTTCAGGATTTTATGAGCGTTTTTGTAGATGACTTTTCAGTATTTGGAAAGAAGGATCGGCATTTGGTTCACTTGAAGTTATGTTTGGAAAGATGCAGACTGTTTCACATGGCCTTGAATCCATATAAAAGTGTACTTACAGTCAGGAGTGGTATTTTATTGGGACATGTAGTATCTGCTGATGGGATGGCCATTGATGCCAAAAAGATTGAAGCAATTCATGAAGCCAAATCACCTCAGAATGTGAAGAAGCTCAACAGCTTTGTGAGCTAGGTGAAGTGGCACTCAAGGTATATTAGATATTTGGCTAATATATGTGTACCTTTGACTCATCTTACAAAGAAAGATGTTGTCTTTAAATGGAATGAACCACAGGATACAGCCTTTCAAATGTTAAAGAAAATGCTATCAGTAGCGCCAATATTGCAACCTCCTGATTGGACATTGCCTTTTCATGTTTTTGTTGATGCATCGGATATTGCAATTGGAGCTGTGTTGATGCAGGAAAAGGTCAAGGGATGGTATAGACCATTGTATTATGCAAGTAGGATGTTGACACCAGCAGAAAAGAATTACACTGTGACTGAAATAAAAGCTTTGGGCATGGTATATTCATTGAATAAGTTCAGGCATTACTTACTCAGTAATAGGGTGATGTTTCATGTTGATCACCAAGCTTTGATGTACTTGGTTAAGAAGCCTATGCTTACAGGGAGATTAGCAAGGTGGACGTTGCTTTTGCAGGAATTTGATTTTGTGATTATTCATACTCCTGGGAAAGACCATGCTGTGGAAGATTATTTGAGCAGACTAGAAACAGGGGAATCTCCAATAGGTGTGGATGATCAGTTACCTGATGCATGTTTATTTTCAGTTCAGCAGGAAGTTCCAGCTTCTTGGGATGATCAGATGTTGGTGTACCTAACTAATGGAGTTATGCCAAGAGGATTTTTACATGATCAAAGGAAGAAATTTGCATTGAAAAGTAGAACATTTTTGGTGATTGCAGGAGCATTATACAAGAAGGGTATTGATCAAGTGATAAGAAGGTGTGTTCCAGAATTTGAACAGTCAGCAGTTCTACAGGAAGCTCATTATGGACAAGCTGGTGGACATTTTTCAGGAGACATTACAGGAAAAAAAATTTGCAGCCAGGTTTGTGGTGGCCTACTTTGTTAAAAGATGCACATGAGTATGCCAAAAGATGTGTGGTGTGTCAGAAGCTTGGTCAACCAGACAATAGGGACAGGATTTCAGATCATCCTATTCTACCCCTGGAACCTTTTCAAAAATGGGGTATGGACTTTGTAGGACCAGTGAAACAAAACTAGCTCTAGGGGGAACATGTACATTTTGGTTGCTACAGATTATTGTACTAAGTGGGTGGAAGTTGTGGCACTGAAGGATAACAAAGCAGCCAGTGTGGAAAAATTTTTGTATCATAACATTATGACAAGATTTGGGTGTCTAGTTGAGTTGGTGAGTGATAGGGGGACACATTTTTTGAATGAGGTCATACATGAGCTGACTAAAACTCATATGATATTACACAAGAAGTCTACCCCATATCATCCCCAGGCCAATGGACAGGCAGAGAGTAGCAACAAAATTCTGGTTAAAATCCTGAAAAAGATTGTGGAGGATGATCATAAGGATTGGGAGCTGAAGTTGGATTCAGCTATGTGGTCATTCAGAACTGCTTTCAAAGTCACCACAGGGATGACACCATTCAAGTTTTTCTATGGGTTGGAAGCTCTAGACCTATGGAATTTGTGGTACCTAGCTTGAGAATTTCTACTGAGAAAATGTCTCCTGCATTGTCAGTAAATCATAGAAGTAAGTATTTGATGCAGCTAGAAGAGGACAGGCTAGTGAGTACTTACATCACTGATATTATCCAGAGGAGAAGACAAGCCTGGGTAGCTATGAATGTCAAGTTCAAACTGCTTAAAGTGGGAGATTGGGTGATGCTGTATAGTTCTAGGCTTGGTCCATTCCCAGGGAAATTGAGTTTGAGGTATAAGGGTCCTTATCATATTGTTGAAGATTTAGGCCAAGGCACGTTTATAGTTGCTGATGTGTTTGGAACCAGAGTGGAAAAACCAGTTAATGGATTCACGTTAAAGAAATTTCAAGGTAAACCACCTCACCTTGACTGGTTGACACCAAAAGCGGTAGAAGCTGCTTTGTGTGAGACAATTGAATTAACTGACTTTTAGAGTCAGCAAGCATTGCTATCAGGTGACTATGGTATTAGAAGTAATGTTGATAAGGGTTTCAATAGAGAACAAGTCATGAAGGAAGGCAGGAGGAGTGCTTGGCAAGGTTCTGATGAGTGGAGATTCAATTTACATAAACATAATTCAGTATGCAGTCATTTAGTGTGGTTCATCGGATGTTGGTTGATCGGAATCTAGTCCATCGGCATTTACTGGATCGGAATTTTTAAACTTGGAAGTAAATGGTTTAATGATCAACAATATTTGGGTTTGCGGGGAGATTATTCGCCACTAGAGGTAATTATTGGGGCGCGGGATCTATCAAAGAGGTCATTCAGCGGATGCATGCAGCATCATTTGCATGAAATTTTAGTCTCTTCACCGTGCAAGTACTTAGCTGCTCATTACTTCTTGCAATCGCCTTCTTCATCTACTCCTTCATCAAGCACTATGGCCCCTAAAGCAAAGCCTATAGCAGCAACCATGAGACCCGAGGCTGAAACTGAGTCGGCAGAGCCTGTCGCAACAAGACTGAGGATAAAGGGAATTAACCTGAGGGTGGATGTAAGCAATGAGGAAGAATAAGAGTTCTCAGAGGATGAACCGCCACCTTTGTCGGCAAATAAAATGCTGCAGAGTTTGATGGATCCGTACACAGATCTCAAGATTGAGATGGAAGCTGATACAGAGAAGAATGAGAAGTGGCTGAGACAGCTGGGGCTTAATGAGTATGCAATGTTTCCATGGAAAGAATGGAAAGGAAATTTTTATGCAAAGTCATAGGCAGACTTGCTAAGGAAGACCAGAGGAGCAATATCTGATAAGATTGTGTTGTGCCCACAGGTGATTGCAGCAGTTTTCAAGTTACCATTCACAATAGTAGGTGTTCCACCTAAGTGTTCAGATGATTGTTTAAAGAAGGAGTTTGGGTCTAGAGAAGGAGAAAGGCTGTATTACATGCTCAAAAAAGTGGAGTATGGCCGCAGGGAACAGTTAAAGTAGTATCTTGAGAGGGTGTGTTTTCTGGATAAATTTGACTATATGTCAAAAGAGAATTATGCTCCATTGGCATTTGCTCAGCAGGGAGGTTGTTGCAGTTGGTCACATTGGGTCCATGAAAAAATTCATCCAGAAGTGTTTACTCCAGATAGGAGGAAGCGTCAGTGCAGAGTAGATTGGCTCCATTCCTAGCTGCTGAGTCGGAACTTCAGAAGAACAAAAGTAAAGAGAAAGTTGATGAATTGGACAAGCTTTCTGATGGAGAACTAGCAAAGAGAAAGCAGTTTCAAGATTTGATGGAGGCTGGTTACACAGAGGAGGAGGCTAGAGAAGCTGTGGATAGCCCAGATTTCTTCCAAGAATTTACCGAGTTATCTGTTTTCTCACAAAAAGTCCCTGCAGATGCTCAAACACCAGTAAGGTTGGGCAAAACATTTACTAAAGCTTTAGATTTTGAATTTTCTACTCCAAGTACATCTTTTTAAACTGAAGGCAGATGTGAAGATGCTGGCAGTGCTATAAGGATGCTTAAGTTGGTGCAAGAATTTGTGTTGGGTCAGCAGGTACAAATAGAGGAGCAACTGAAAGAGGTTGCATATTCAGCAGTAGGTAAAGTGCAAGTAAAGCAGAAGGACATGGAATTGGAAGCTATGACTTTGCAGTTGGCACAGATTCAGGAAGTACATCAGAAGCAGTTAGAGGATATAGTGAAAAATCATCATGCAGAAGTTTCAAAAATAAAAATGTCTTTGGGACTGTTCAAAGATTGGACAATGAAGTTAGATGCCAGATTGAATGAGGAAATGGAGCATTTGTCAAAGACTAATACTGAGTTGCAAGTTCAGGTTCAAATGTTACATCAGAGATTGATTCCTTTGCAGGAATTGGAGAAGCAAGTAAAAGGCGAGGATGTGGATGTCAATGTAGTGCTTATGTCAGAGGGAGAAATTTCTGTCTTGAAAGAACAGCTGTTGCAAGTAGTTCAGGAAGTGTGGAAGTCTATGAAGAAAAGAATCGCTGTAGCAATAAAGCATCCATATGAGACAATGAAGCAAGGATTTGTAAGTGACCATGAGGGTCAATTACTGCAGGAGTTAGAGGATGTCAAAAAGGATAGAGACATGTGGTTCAAATTAGCTCAGGATTTAAAGATGAAAGAATTGCAAGGGGATATGGCTGATGTTTAATTGGAGGAACAGATTGAGAAAGGTCAAGAATTGAAGGATGATGCAGAGATGAATCAGTAGGTTGAAGTGCTTGAAGCAGTGGAAACTGTACCTGTTGGCATAGTGGCACCTGAGTCAGTAGTTGAAGAGCAGGGTATGGCTGAGCCAGATGTGGATGCTCAGAATGAAGCTGAACAAGTGTAGAGAGTAATGTTGGTGGTGGAGAATATGCAGATCAAGGGATTGTGAATCCATGTCGGATTTCAAGGAAATCCACCACCGGACTGTGCCAAGTGTTGACCCTGCACCAGACCAGTACTGTACTTATGTCTTAGTCAATCAACACTTAGTCACTCGGACTTTGATAAAGTCGGATTTTGATCAATCAACACTTAGTCGGATTTTGGTTAATCGGATGTAACTGCTATAACTGCTAGAAGTTCCTATTTAAAGGTCATGATGGTTCACGGGGGAATGTACTTTTGGGTTGAAATGGAAGTTATTTGTGGACCAAGATGAATCAACTATGTAGTCTCTTGTTCTATGCTTCATGCTTGTTCTACAATCTTCTGTGTCGGAAGTTGGTGAATGATGAAATGCTGATGAGTTGAATGTATTTGCCTTTGTTTTTACTCCGTATTTAGTGTGTGTGACACATGTGGAGAATTAGAGTGGAAAGAAGCTTAAATGCTTACGTATTGACAATGGTGGAGAGTATGTTTCAAAGGCCTTTCAGGACTTTTGTGAATCAAAAGGTATAAAACATGAACTTACTACTCCTTACAATCCTCCTCAAAATGGTGTTGCTGAGAGGATGAATAGGACCATACAAGAGAAGGTCAGAAGTATGTTGTCTAATGCACAGCTGCCAAATGGGTTTTGGGCTGAAGCTGTATCAACAGCTGTTCATCTTATAAATAGATCTCCTAGCAAGGTTTTGCAGAAGGATTTAGTGGTAGAGATGGTATGGTCAGGCAAGGTGCCCTCATACAAGCATCTCAGAGTCTTTGGTTGTGAGGCATATACTCACATTGCAAAGGAATTTAGGAACAAACTTGAGCCAAAGAGTAGAAAGTGCATCTTTCTAGGCTATGGTAATTCTGGGGAGATGGGGTACAGACTTTGGGATCCCAAATTCAGAAAGGTTATCCGCAGCAATGATGTTCACTTTAATGAAGCCAAATATCATTCTAAACCAGAGAGGGTTGAGAAGATTAGAAGAGTTGTCTTCCAGGAAGATGGACCTGCACGTGCAAGACAAAATGTCAGGGCTCAAGAGGAGCAAGGACAGGATAGAGTGGAACCACAGGTTATGGCTGAGCCTGAGCCACCTATTGTGCGTAGATCTAGATGTATCACGCGATCTCCTGATCGGTTTGTTCCATCTATGAACTATGTCATGTTGACTGATTGCAATGAGCCTTCATGTTACAAGGAAGCAGTGCAAATGAAGGACTCCGGGAATTGGAAATTGGCCATGCAGTCAGATATGAAAGCTCTACATAAAAACCAGACATGGAAGCTAGTTAAATTACCACAGGGCAAAAAGGCTCTACCTTGTAAATGGGTTTATAGGTATAAGATCACCGCTCATGATAGTCATCCAAAGTACAAAGCAAGGCTTGTTGCCAAGGGCTTTAAGAAAGAACAAGGCATTGACTTTGATGAAGTCTTCTCTCCAGTGGTCAAGATGACTACATTGAGATGCTTTCTTGCATTGGTTGCCATATTAGATTTGGTGTTGCACCAAATGGATGTGGAAATTTACATGCAGCAGCCAGAAGGGTTTGTTGAGAAAGGCAAGGAAGATTTGGTATGCCAGTTGTTAAAGAGTCTTTATGGATTAATACAATCACCGAGGGGCATGGTACCATAATTTCCACAAGTTTATGCTTTCTTAAGGCTACAAACGTAGTGAGTTCGATCACTGTCTATATACAAAGAAGGCTAAGGATGGCAGTTGGCTGATCCTTATTTTGTATGTGGATGACATGTTGATTGCTAGCAAGCACTTGGAAGAAATTTCAGCTTTGAAGTCAAAGATGGCAAAATCGTTTGACATGAAAGACATGGGTCAAGCAAGTCATATACTTGGTATGCGCATTGAGAGAGATAGATCTCAGAAGTTGATTTGGTTATCTCAAAGAGCGTATATTGACAAGGTTTTGCAACGTTTCAATATGGAGAAGGGAAAGGCATTGAGTGTTCCATTGCCACCATATGTGAAACTTAGCAAACAAGATTTTCTTGTGTCTGAGGAAGAACAAGCTGAAATGGATAAGATTCCATATGCGTCTGCAGTGGGTAGTTTGATATATGCAATGATTGCTAATCGCCTAGACATTGCATTTGCAGTGGGAGTAGTAAGTCGATACATGTCAAACCCAGGCAAGAAACATTGGGAGATAGTGAAAGGAATATTGAGATACCTAAAAGCTACAAAGAGTATGCGTATATGCTACGGGAGTCAGGAGTTAAGTGTAAAGGGTTTTACAGACTCAGATTATGCAGGTGACTTAGACAAACGAAGGTCTACGTCAGGGTATATCTTTACATTGGCTGGTGGAGCAGTATCATGGCGTTCTAGATTACAAGATTGTGTTACTCAGTCTACTACAGAGGCTGAATATGTTGCAGCATCAGAGGCATGCAAAGAATAAATTTGGCTTAATCGACTAGTAACAGATTTGGCAATCAAAGAAGAGATGCCTGTGTTATATTGTGATAGTCAAAGTGCTATACAATTGGCTCGCATCCAGTTTATCACTCAAAGACAAAGAATGTGGATGTGAAGTATCATTTCATTAGGGAAATGCTCGAGGATAAGCAACTTCAGCTTGTCAAAGTTCACACCACATAAAATCCTGCTGATCTACTTACAAAAGGCCCGCCCACTTACCTGGGCGACCACATTGGGCTTTATACCCCAACAACATCCCACTTGAAGTCCAATGTGGTACTTTAAGTGTGAGAGAAGCTACCATACAAGCTAATATACAAGAGATGTAGAGAAGTGATGTACTACCCTACACCTAACTGCTTGCAAAAATGCGCAAAGCTCTCTGAGGGAAGTAATAAGAACTCACTATGCTCTACACATAACAGTAGAGCGAGTTCACCATATTGTCGTGCTCTTCTTCTCGCACTCTCTCTCATGTCGCACTTCCGCTCGTACTCCTTCAATCCTAGGGGCACCATGGTTTGATTGCATGGCTGCCAATGTTAAATTCCTTGAAAGACAAATCTACTTTAGGTACAGGGAAAAAGATATGTTCATAGATGCTAAGGAGTTGGGTAGCACCATACCCATTGTACATAAGCAAGATTTCAATAAGTCAATAAACAGCTCTATTTCCGTGTACATGATTTTTGTTAAAGACTCTCAAAATGAACCTAATGTTTTAGTAAAAGAAGATATAGGGGATCAAAAGGAATTAGAGTTTTCCAATTTCCTAAATGGATTTCAAGATGTGTTTATTGACGACATCCCTTGTGAGCTACCTCCCAAATGAGGGGATGACAACCATGCAATTGAGCTTCTTCCAGGAAGCTCACTGCCTAATAAACCTCCTTCTCGAGTTTCTCAAGCTCAACAAGAGGAGATTATATGGAAAGTACATAAGTTGGTTGAGAAAGGCATGGTTAGTCCTAGATCATATCCATTTTTTTCGCCAGTTTTATTAGTGCAAAAGAAAGATGGCACATATCGTATGTGTGTCAACTATAGAGCACTAAATAGGATCACTATCAAAAATAGGTTTCCCATTCCATGGGTAAAAGACCTCTTTGATAAGCTACAGGGGTCGGCCTACTTCAGTAGGATTGACCTAAAAAGTGGCTATCATCAAATAAGGATGGTTGATCAAGACATTATAAAGACCGCATTTTGCACTACATTTAGTCTTTACAAGAACATTGTCATGCCTATTGGCTTGACCAATGCACCAGCCACATTTAATCATCTAATGCAGAAGCCATTAAGGCCTCACCGAAGCTATACTAGAATTGATGATATAATCATCTACTCTAAATCATTAGGCAAACACAAGCAACACCTCCAAGTAATATTTCAAGTTTTACGAGAGAATAAACTTTATATTAATAGAAAGAAAAGTGAATTTTTCTTACAAGAGATTTAGTATTTAGGTCACAATATCTCTCAAGATGGCATCCAAATGAACCCATCAAAGTTAGAGGTAATAAAATAATGGCCTAATCCAAGGAATCTGCATGAACTAAGAATCTTTATAGGTATGTGTCCATACTATATGCGCTTCATAGAAAAGTTCTCACAAGTCACAGGACCATTATATGACCTAACAAAGAAAAATGTTAGGTATATATGGTCCACCAAGGAGAAAAATTCTTTCAAAAAGCTTAAAGAGAAGCTTATCTCTCAAGATGTACTTACACTACCAGGTATCTCAAAGACATTCGATGTCCAATGCAACGCCTGTGGTGATTGCCTTGGAGCTATTTTGCTCCAAGAAGGGCACACCATAGCCTATGAAACTTGAAGGCTTGACCCTATTGAGCAAGATCTAGGTAAATATGAGAAGGAACTATTAGCAGTTCTACCTTTTCCAATCCCTAATTCACCAAGGGAGAGAATATCCATGGATTTTATCTTTGGATTGCCCAAGTCTATCCATGGGAATACAAGAATATGGAGAATAGTGGATAGGTTTAGCAAACAAGCGCATTTCATACCTATCAAAAAGACTATCAAGGCACATCAAATGGCAACCCTCTTTATATCACAGATCTTCAAGTACCACGGCTTGCCAATATCCATAGTGTCAGATAGAGACCCTAGAATGACCAATAATTTTTGGAGGGGTCTCTTTGAGGCTAAACTTCTCTTCGAACTATCACCTGCAAACGGATGGCCAAAGTGAAATAGCTAACCTAACAATTCTTGATCTACTAAAAGCTTATTTCATAGAAGTAGATCAAAATTCCCAATGGGAGAAGTACTTACCTTTAGTGGAGTATGTTTACAATAACATTGTACATACTTCCACAGGAAAAGCACCTTTTGAGGTGATGGACCAAAGATCAAAAAGTCCCCTGCTACTCAACTTAGGTACATGGGAAGATCTTCCTGCAGATAAATATAGCCGATACATACAATAATCTTTGCAAAAGATTAAGGATTCTATTTCCATTCCTCAACAAAGAAAAAAGGCTATTGCTGATAAGCACAGAAGAGCTCTAGCCTTTAAACAAAATGAAATTGGTTGGGCCGTGCTTAATTTTCCCAATGCTTGATTAAGGCACATGAGGGGCAAGAATCCTACGTGACACCAAAAGTACTATGCTAAGTTATCCAAAAGGTACTATGGTCCCTTTCAGATTCCTAGGCCAATCAATGGGATGGTCTATCAGCTCAAGTTGCCCAACCATTGTCTCATACACAATGCTTTCCACATGATCCTACTAAAGCCTTACAAAGGAGAGCCACCTCAAGAAGAAACCATTGAAGACCCACCAAAGATCGAGGACCAAGAAGAGGTGGTGCAGCCTGAGTCCATTCTTTGGCACGAAGACAAGGTATTAAGAGGCGGTGAGACTATCCGACAATATCTTATCAAGTTTAAAAATTATTCTTTTGAAGATGCTAGATGGATGCAAGGCATACAATTAAAGGATAACATAAACCTTGTCAATGCTTACAATGATTCCCTAGAGTAAGCAAATGTAAATATGTATAAAGAAATAACTTTTTGTCTTATAAGACTCTCTTTTTCTTTATTGTGCACAAATGTTGATAAGTATGCATGCTTAAGATCATGTTTGTGGATACTATGTCTCCCAAACACCAAGTAGAGCTTGTCACTCTACTGTGGAAGACTGATGAAGACTAATGTGCAGACATGCTTGCGGCAGCTAAGGCTCTCAAGCACCAAATGGACTTGTCATCCATTCTGGAACGGTGTTGTAGGATAAAATAGGGATCCTCTACCCGTTAGCAAACGGACTAATGACTAGGCTTTATCTTGTCTATCTCATAGTCAAGGATGACTATGATTTAAAGAGAGAGGTACTGTCATAAAAACTAATTAATATCTAATTCTCCCAAATGATTCTCTCATGTTAAGCTGATCATTTAATATGGGGAGGTACCGAAGGAGTAAAAGCTAGAATATTAGTAAGGCTGCTAGACTGGTCTCAGTAGGGATCCAAAGGGAGATAGTGTGCAAAAGAGCAATGTGCATCAATGGAGCTTAAAAGACCTAAGGTTAAGTGCCATTAAGACTTCCATAGGCTAAGGTTCCAAAATCTAAATTCATAAGTCCAATGGCCAAAAGGGGAAGAATTGGATGGTTATGGGAAGACTAAAAAGACTTCCCACATCCCTAGGAAGGAGGGGGCAAGCCCTTAAGGAAAATAAAGGAGAGAAACACACACACACACACACACACACACCCAAGATCCCCCTTGACACAAAGGAAATAATGGACACTTGGCAGGCTCCTAGCCCAAATGCCCCCAATCTCCCCTCAAATCCTATTGGATGGCCATACAGATGGACCAATGATAATTAGGCTAGAGAAAAATTATTCTAATCAATTTAGAGATGCTTGATAAAAGAACCAATAGAAATTAAGCTCCCTAGAAGAGTATTGAACAGTCTACCAAGGGGTCCAACAGCCCAATGGCTTGCTTGATTCCTATTGGTCAGAAGAAAAAAAGTTCTAATGAGAGTTTAAGTAAATTATTTTAATTACCTAAACCTCTCACAATAGGGGAAAGGGAGACACTTGTCACAAGGCTATCAACTATGCTTCTTACTTGCTATTGGCTAAGCTCTATTGGGTCCAATGGAAAGCCGGCAAGAGAAAATGGGAAGACGGGTCGACCAAGAAGAGAGAGAGGTTGGCATTTTAGACTAACCAATTTTGATACACACACACACATGACTCGTGTGTTGAGTAAGAACTCCATATCCTTCTCCGAGAATTGAGAAGTAGAGGCCTACACCAACAAATCTTGGCTATGGAATGTAAATCCAACCAAGAGCCAAGCTTCAATGGCATGCTCATCTCCTCTACCATGCTTATTACTAAGCTAAGCTATGCTATTCGAGTGATTATGTGAGGAGAATGCTTCTTTCTCGTAAGATACTTATGTGAGGAGAATACTTCTTTCTCATAAGATACATCTTCTTCCTATCAATCTTTCCTCATTCCTTGCTAGCTCTCACCATCTGTGAAGGTGTGTGAGGTCTTGGCACTGAAGCTAGGCCCACTAGGTGTGTTTTCTTCAAGCTTAATTTGGTGCATGAAGCTGCCATATTCATTGCACCAATAGGTTTTTTCAAGGAACACAAAGATTGTATAGTACAAAGTTCTCCCTTGATGGGAGAAGCTATAATACAAAGCCTTTTTGGAGGGGGGACTGGCTCCCTATAAATCCGGTCCTCAACTATTGTCAATTGTTCTATTTCTCTCTCTTTTCAAGTATTGTCTATGCTAAACTAGCTAGATGTAATTTCTATGTTGCTTTCTTCAACTAAGTACTCTCTCTATGATCATTAGGAACTTGTTCTTAATGAAATACTCACTATACTATCATTTTCCTCTACACACAAGTTACTAGTGCATTAAATGTTACAGATTCTCTATTAAATTGCCTAAAAAATTTGTATTTGAAACTCCCTTCTTTCGAACTCACGTTATACATTAACAAGATTACATAGTGCACCCCCCAAGTCTCCCTCTCTCTCTTTCCCTCTCTCTCTCTCTCTCTCTCTCTCTCTCTCTCTCTCTCTATTTTCTCTCTCCCTCTCTTTCTCTATCTCTCTCTCTCTCCCTCTCTTTCCCTTTCTCTCTCTTTCTCTTTGTCTATACCTCTCTCCCTGTCTATCTCTCTTTATCTATTCTCTTTCTTTTCCTCTATCTCTACTCTCTCTCTCTCTCTCTCTCTCTCTCTCTCTCTCTCTCTCTCTCTCTCTCTCTCTCTCTCTCTTTCTTTCCCTCTCCCCCTGTGCGCGTATGTCGCATGTGTCAATGCAAGGAACTTGCCGATACACCGTGTGCGAGCCACAAATGGCTCCAAGCACACAACAAGCCTAAACTAGTAAGCTCAAAGAAGGCGATGGTGTGTCACTCACCGCTCTACGCTTGCTTCGTGGAGGATTCCTCGCCGTGAAGAAGAAGGAGACGCCGCTACGCCGCGCTCAACCGCCTCACCGCCGCCGTGCCGTCGTCGCAATGCTCAATCACACACTCTCTCTCTCTCTCTCTCTATCTATCTCTCTCTCTCTCTCACGCATACACACACACACAAGGAGATGAAGAAGAAGAAGATGGAGATGGAGCAAGAGCACTCTTCTATTGCACAAATGAGAGAATGAGTGAATTTTAGGTTTAGTTGACTTTTATATCAGCTCGCCCCATTCACACTTGGGTGCCCATGCTTAGCCAAGTAATCCCTTGAATGTTCCAGTTAGAGTGCGCCTCTCATCGGCGATCACTCTTACCCTTTTCCTATTGGACCGTCAAGCCCGGTACCTGACTCTAACAAATAAATAATACAATGTCCGCCGTAGGTTACAACGTCCATCGTAGGTGATAGGGTGTCCGTGAGCCGTGAGGGTTAACATGCCCCCTTCCTGATGTAGATTCCGTCCTTGGAAGCTATTGAGTTGAAGCTCGTTCGTCGAGGTGCAAGAGCATTTGAGATGAATGTCCTTAGCCTTCTTCAGTCACTGCAAAATCAAACAACATTGGCACAGTAATTGCATTCTCATAAGCGATTAAAAAGCATGTGCAGTTGTAGGCAGACAATGTGATTGGTAACAGAATTTTAAACCATTTTTTAGCAATAAACATTGAATTGCAATATAATCAAATGCATAAACAGACGTAAAGGTAAAAAATTAAACAAGTCTGGGGTCGTTAATTTAACAGTCGAAAGGCACTAGAGACCAACTATTAATACCATGGGTAAGCTTCTTAATTTTCTCTGGTCAATTGAGTTGTTTAATCGCGAGAGCCAAGTATTTCATGTTCGAGGGCTGAGTAGAGGCTATACCTAGAAGACCTTGTAGTTAAGCTACGATAAAAGGAATTTCTCATAAAATCATCGCCTGACTGATTACCTTTTCTTTGACCCCCCAAAGTCTTTTCACAGTGATTCAATTTTGATGTGTGTGCTTATTTTGTATGCCTTGGGTTTTTTGCTTTTCAAGGAAAAGCGCCCACACTAGGAACCTCTAGGGCTCTAGTACCATAGGCAATACATGTGAGTGAAGTACCCAATCAAGCTAAGATTTCTCTTCCAGCTTAAGATTTTACATTGTGGCACTTTGATTTTTTGTTTGTTCGTTTTCAACATTTTAATTTTGTAACTTTGGGGGGTCATATAACACTGATACACCTCCCCAGGCTCATCACACAAGTAAAATCCCTTTATAATGCTTAAGCTAAAGGTCAATACGGACTAAGCCCACTAGAAAGCCCTAGTACATTTCACACAATGCTACCTAAATCGGATTAAGAACCTAAGTAACCATTGATTATTAGGAAGGCATTCCCCATGGTATTAAGAGAAGATCTCTAACACCTAACTTGGTCAAACTAGCTTAGTCGGACTATTGATTTTTAAATCTAGACAAGTGATTATGACAAAAAAATTACATTAAATTAAATGTTTGATACTAAGCAAATGTTTTGGATATTATGCTACCAATCACAATCATAGATGAAAAAAGATAAGGGGCAATGCTAATGGACAAGAAACACCTATTTGTGTTGATGGTCGCGCTTGATCTGAAAAGTGAACGAGAGAAAGATTCCATGAAGGTCCAAATCCTAACCACAACAACACGTTCCTGTACACACGAGGAAACACAAATAATACCTCTAGGAGGCACATTTGTGGGAAAAAGGAACTTTTTTAATCACTCAACTCTAAAACAGAAACACTCCTATTGTATTAATCCTACCTACCCTCCATCACTCGAGTGATGGGGATCAAAGGTATTTTATGACATAGGTTTCTATTTCAATGTACCGGATGTGAATGTGTAGGTCCGAGTCAATGTTTTGACTTTTATTGTGCATACTCGTTCGGTAATTGCTCTTGCTCTTTATTTATTTTTTATTATTTTTGTGAGTATAAGGCTTTATATGTACCTAAGATTGAGAGATTGAGAGGTCAGGGAGGAAGGTTGAGAGGGAAGCAAGTGAATGATGACTATCAGCAATTACTCCCCCCTTCCTTGGGTAGATCATACCATTTGAAATGAGCTCGTCACCCTTTGAAACCAATCGTTCCAGTTGGTAATAGGTGAGGATTTTTGCCAGTAGTTTTCTCTTACCTTCGGTGCCTCGTCAAGTTGCAAGGGTGGTAAGGCACTCTCCCAAGATCGAACTTGAAGTGGTTCATCAGGTGATTCTTGAACATTGGGAGGTGTGGATTCCTTTGTAGCTTTATTGAGGTCCACTATTGGATGTGGAGGCTGTGGAGAAGCTTTTACCTCTATGGATGCATTACATGAGGAGCTAGAAGCTTCATGGGACACCCCCCTTCCTGAGCTAGGTGGAACAAATCGTTCTTTCTTTGGTACCCAAACTAGCTCTGGAGCGGGTGTGTAGCATTCTATGATTTTTTCTTTCCACGATTGCTGATTTGTTTTAGAGCTACGGGATTGGGTTCACATGGGTCAGGTGATAGGTAAGAACACAATATACGTTTTGGCACCCAAATTTGATCATTTCCTCGATAGTAGCCTTGGGCTTCCAATAGTCGTTTAGGAATCCATTGCCACATTTTCTTACATTTTTTGGAGCGAGTGGGACGTTTCTTACAAGGCTACTGTGTTTTAGCATCCTCCATGGTCGCTAAAGAAGCTTTAGAGACCCACTTGTATGTTTTCTTCGTTATATTAGGATGAGTCTTGCCAGAAGCTATATGCATTGCTTGTAACATATTTAAAGGTACAGGCATTTCATCCCCCTCAGATATTACCCAGGTCATCCCCCTGATTCCCCAAGTGTCTATGGTTGCTACTAGATAGACTCAATCCACATTGTCCGACTCAGTCATCCCAGGTAGTATATCCATATAAGGAGAATCTTCCCCAACATCAGTGTCCGCTTTACACGTGTAACAATACTGCAATGGGGACGAGTGAACTGTGGTGTAATATCTATGATGAATTATAAACCTATTTCCTAGGGGATGTGCTCGACCCGTCACAAGATCCACTCGAATGACAGAATCTTGGAACTGCAAGTAGACATGGTTTTTAGACCTGTCATGTACCATTTTTGCTTCCCTCATGAAAGGACGTCCTAAGATCATCTTCGATGCCATAGTGTGTTTGGAGAAATCCATAACAATAAAGGTAATCCTTATTTTATGTCCAAAGACCTTGATCTTGAGATCTTCTAGAATCCCAATAGGTTTAACAATAGACCCATTGGCCATCTTCACTACTATGGTTGTGGTCGCAAGGTGAGGTCTTCCCATAGTTTCCCAACAATTTTCAGTCACAATGCTAACCCCAGCGCCACCATCAAGGATTCCCTTCACAATTAATCCCTTAGTAGTGATTGGTATGGTCGCATTGGATTCATCACCCTCAAAGAATTGTCCCAACTTGTTAACAGGTATTTCTATAACAAAGTTCTCATCTAGGTTGGGTTGTGGATCTAAGTGTTCCTCCTCTATTGGCATCTTCCCAGCTCCATCCATCTATGCAAATTGTGGTAGCCCAGACTTCAGTTCTCCATTGAGGAAGGCTCGAAGAGCTGAGACTAGCTCGGGGTCTTTATATAATTTGGACATGATGGTGGTTCCATCTTCTGAAGACATGAAATCCATTAATTTGGCAATGTTTAACGGCACCTTTTGGCCTTGAGTCCCTTGACGTGGGGAAGATGGGATCTCCATTTCTTCGACAGAATCAGGTAGTCCCTCTGTAAAAATTCTTTCCATCAAGAAGTGAGTACGCCCACTTTTCCATGACTTTAAGTCACTTTCTTCTTGGATGACACTAGGTATGTCCAAGGGTCTATGGACTTGGTGAGGTTGTTGTTGCGTAGGGAACACGGTGTCTGCAATCTGGATCTTCATAGGTACTGGTTCTAGATCCCTTTGGGTATCTTCTACCAAACTCCTTAATTGCTTGACTCGCTCAATCTTCTCTGTAGGGTTTGGGTAAGTTCCTATCTTAGCTTCTTTTTGGATCCTGGCCATTGTGACTCATGAAGATCTTCCTTGTTGGTTTCTATGTTAGTGGTCGTTTTGGTCTCCATGGTTTCACCTGAATCAGAATCTTCTTCAGCGTCGTTCATATATACGGGGTCATCACCAGTCCCTATGTTGGTCTTTGAAGTGGGGTCTGGCTTCGCTGCTTTTTGCGATCTCTTTCTTCATGTTTTCTTCTTTTTCTGAGATTGGGCAATTGATTCCGTGTCTCTTTCCTCAAGAATATAATTTTTTTTTTGGAGCATCGATCGTGTGAGTACGTTTACTGGTACTACACGTGTACTTGGTGATGGCTCCTCGGTAACTTCAATCAAGTTTAATGGCGTGATCTTCGGTGCATTTGGATTATTTGGACATTGGGCAATCAAATGATCTATACCACATCGATTACACATGAGTATCGGCATTGTAGATGTGCTTGCTTGATTGGTTTGCATTTGTGTGGCATTCTTTTGTAGCCTAATAGGACACTCGGCTACACGATGTGGACCTCCACACTCATAGCATTGAAGAGGTGGTTTCTTAGTAGTGTAATTGATATTTTGGCCTCTTACCGCAAGAGCAGCTACTTGATATACAGGTTTTACAGGTGTTCAAAAATACATTTTTGGGCTTCTTCCCAAGAAAAGGTCTACCTTTTGCTTTAAGTTGATCCATCATAGGTACAATGATTTGGCATAATCACGGATATACTACCGATAAAATCCAGCCATGCCTAAGAGTATTTGAAGCTCCTCAACCGTGTTGGGATGTGGCCATCAAAGAATGGTAGCGACCTTGTCAGTGTCCATCTTGATGCCAGAATAAGAGATCACATGACCGAGGTTATGTATCTTTGTTTTAAAGAAATCGCACTTGCTTTGCTTAGCATATAGAGCATGAGTTTGTAATTGTTTAAACACTAATCATAAGTGTTCGATGTGTTCATCTTCAGTCTTACTGTAAATGAGAATGTCATCAAGGAAAACCACAACAAATCTTCCAAGATAGGGATGTAAGACACTATCCATGAGTGTCATAAATGTTAGCTGGAGCATTGGTTAAACCAAAAGGCATAACCAAAAATTTAAAATGCCCGAACCGTGTTCTAAGGGCAGTATTGGAGATATCTTGCAAAAGGATACGCACATGGTGGTATCCTGAATGAAGATCTATCTTTGTATATTATCTTGCCCCATGTTGATCAAATAACTCATCCACTCCAGGTAGAGGATACTTGTTCTTGATAATTATTGCATTTAATCCGTGATAATCTACACACATGCGCATAGTACCATCTTTCTTTTTTAATAATAGAATTGGTGATGCCCATGGAAAAGTGCCAGGTCTAATGAAACCATGGGCGAGGTAGTCACCCAACTGACCCTCAACCTCCTTGGCTTGTTTAGCACTCATACGATAAGGTGGTTTACTCACCAGTTTAGTGCTTGGCAAGACATCTATGCCATGCTGCACATCATGTGTAGGGGGTAAAACCCGGTCGTAAATCACTTGAGAATACATCACTATACTCTGTGAGTAAGCGAGTCATCTTTTTCCGTGTAAAAGGAGAAAGTAAACTAGAGTTATGATCGGATGGAGAATCTTGTAATTCTTGTAATGTTTGTTTTACAATAGTTGCACGTTTCTCAATAGAAATAAAATTGAGAGCACTTTGCTCTTTAGACTTGTTAACACTTAAATGCTTATCATTAAAAATCATTGCACGTTACATACCATAACTAGAATTCATAGCACTTTTCTCTTGAGAATTCACAAGACTTGGAGACAAGCAATAACACAAAAAGACTTCATCTGTCAAATTTTCTTTCTGTAAAATAGAAAGCGCGGCTGTACATATAAGAGGTGCAGATGGTATATTTTTCTCAACAAGCAAAAACGTATGTTTACTATTGGCCATAAAAGATAAGGAGTTGTGTTCATAACTAGTATGCAATGTGTTTCCTAAACCATGCAGCCACTCCCGTTCTAAAACTACATCATCACGGTCCATGTTCATAACTTGAAATTCAAGGGTCATCGTATGATCTTGAACAATAAGCTCAACCCCTTGAACTACTGTGTCCCATACTTATTTATCATTACCAGACATCTGTTCTACCACATACTTGTGAGAGCAGGGAGTCTCTGTAAGCTTCAATTTCTTGACTAGATTATAGTTCAAGAAGTTATGAGTTGCACCATCATCCACTAAAATACAAACATGTTGTCCGTTAATAGTGGCATGCATGCAAATCAACTCACAGGAGCCAAAGGTGGGCTACCACATTGAAACAAGCACACAACACTTGTGATTTTCTTCCATATGAAGAACCTCTACAACACAATATTTAGGAGATGAATCTAATGTGAGGCGTTGCACCGTCTGCATTGCCTTTTCTTTGCCTTGCAAAAGAGGAAAATCTTTCTTGTTATGTTGGTTCGAAAGACATCTGAAACACAAACTGTGTTTCTTTGCATGCTCAAAATCAATAGTGCTGAGAGACCCACGTGGAGTATCTGGTGATTGCTTAGGCTTCTTAGCCTCTTGAGGGCGTGGAGAGGTAGATTGTCTCTTATTCCTCTTGGAACGTGTGGGAGATATCCCTTGCCATTGGCTCTTAGCCTCATTTCTCTTAGCAAAATTATTCTTAAAGTAGGGAACATTTCCCTTCCTCTCTTGGTCATCGTCATATCTTTGGGCATGATTGATGGATTTTTCCAAAGTTTTTGAATGTTGGGTCTTGACATGAAGATGATAGTCTTTGTCAAGACCCCCTGTTAAAGCCCCGTATCTTTTGGAATTCATCTAGATCTTCTAATTTTAATATGATTTTCCGATACTTCAAAAGGTACTATGTGACAGAGGAAAACATGCGGCATGCAAACCATGCTAACCAATTCTTATCTCCTTTATTGGAGTCTAGAAACTCTTTGGAGAAAGAAGCTTGAAACACAACCCAAGACGGAGGACAAGTATCTATTGGAAATGTCATCCACCACTTATAGGACTTTCCTTTAAGAGATATACTTGTTTCCATAGCCGTCTTTGTATCTGGGGTGTGTCTCAACCTATGAATATCACTCCATTTGTGTAAGAACGTATTGATTGCATCCTTGTTGCAATCACTCTCTTCCCCGTGAAACTCAGGAATAGTGATATTCTTAAGCAACGCATTGCTACCTTCTGCATCTTCTGAAGCACTTGTCTCTTGGACTCCTTAAGTTTTGTGGGCTTGGTTTCCTTGAACCGTGGCACTTGTGGCTCCTTGAGCCGTCTATGAATTCATAAATTTCACAAGTAGCTTAGTAAGATTTGTAACATTTGCATTGAGTGCATAGAGGTTGCATTCAAGTATGATTTGGCAATTTTCCAAAGTCTTGAAAGCAGCCATATCTACAAGTCCCTGATCTCCTAGATCATCATCGTCATGCATATTAGTGGCAACAGCACCCGTGGTGCCCTAATTTTGATATACGTGCTCAAAATAAAAAGTATGCGTAGGTGGGATATCCTCACTGGCCATGGCAAACACACACTAATGTAAAGAGAGAAAAAAAAATGTCAACTTGTACCTTGCAAAAGCTTGAAGTCCTTATTTTTGTTATGCTCGATGACTTTTGTGTTGCATGCAAGTCTCGCCTTGCAAAAATTGTAGCGCTTGACGTGTCGTTTGTCGTCAGAACATGACAAGTTGATTCTTCACAAGAACTTTTTGTTTTTGTGAAGGCTTTTCTTCACATGTGAGGCTTCTTCCTTGAAGAAAAATGAATTTTGGAGTAAAACTTGCCTTCCACTAAAAAGTGAATGTTGGAATTAGGGTTGCAGAGAAACACACACAGCTTGGAGAAGACGAAGGAAGCTCAAGGCGCACAATAGAGAGTGTGTTACTTAGTGTGCAATGGAAAGATAGATAGCCCTAGAGTGATGGGTGTATATACATTGCACAGGGGAAAAAACCTCCTAAAGAGGGAAAAAATGCCCCAGCGGTCCTAGTGTGTTCACACACATCACTACCACATGTATATGGTAACAAATCCCCCCTGGAGTGATGCGGTGAACGAGAGCTGGCACATGAGTAAAGGGAAGTGCCATGCCCTGAGGACAGGATCAGTCCACAAAGGGGAGTTAGCCCAAAGCTTTGCGGAAAGCTTCAAGCTTCTCACGAGACAATGCCTTTGTGAAAAGATCTGCAAGGTTGTCCTTTGTTGGCACATAATACAAGCTGATCTCTCCTGCTGAGAGCCTCTCCCTGACATAGTGGTAATGCACCTCAATGTGCTTTGTGCGAGCATGAAAAATTGGGTTCCTCGCAACTGCCAATGCGCTCTGACTGTCAGTGTAGATAGTGTTGGCAGTGTCCTGTCCAACACCCAAATCAGCCATAAGGCGTCTGAGCCATACACACTCAACCGTAGCTGTGAAGACTGCCCTGTACTCAGCCTCACAACTCAAAGTGGCAACAGTAGGTTGCTTCTTGCTCAACCATGATATACATGAGTTGCCAAGCATGAAACAAAAACCACTTGTGGACACTCGTGTGTCAAAACAACCAGCCCAATCTGTGTCCGAAAAAGCATGTAAGTCTGGCGGCAATGATCCCCCCTTGGGATAAAACAAGCCAAGATGTAAAGTGCCACTAAGGTAGCGGAAAATACTCTTGAAAGCCTGCCAATGCTTAGACCCTGGGCTATGCATAAATCTGCTGACTTATGAGACTGCAAACTGAATATCCGGCCTTGTGTTGCATACATAAATGAGGCAGCCAACAGCAGTTTGGTAAAGAGTGACATCAGTAGGATCGCCAGCATCATGTAGACTCAACTTCAAACCTGTTTCCATGGGAGTGGCAATAGGTTTGCAATCCTCAAGTCCAAAATTACATAGCAATGTCTCTATGTAACTATTCTGACACAAGGCAATACCACCATCACACTGCTTAAACTGTATACCCAAGTAATGATGCAACAGTCCCAAATCTTTCATCTTGAAAGTAGCATTCAAATCAGCCTTAAATTCAGCAATATGTCTCTCATTTGGTCCAGTGATTAGCAAATCATCAACATAAAGAACCATGATGAGAAATACATCACCCTCACGCTTTACATACAATGTGCTTTCTGTTGGACTGTTAAGAAAGCGTTGTTTGACCAAATGAGTGTCAGCTTTCTCATACCAAGCACAAGGAGATTGCTTCAACCCATACAAAGCCTTGTTACATTTGCACACTTTGTCCTCTTGTCCTTTTATGACAAAACCGCGAGGGTGCGTTACATAAACTTCCTCAAATATGTCACCATTCAAGAAAGCAGTAACAATGTTTGATTGATGTACATCCCAACCAAAATGAGCTGCCAATGCACATAGAAAACGCACAGTAGTCATACGACAAGTGGGAGAAAAAGTCTCTTCATAATCTATGCCTTTTTGGTGTGCATAACCCTTTGCAACAAGTCCAGCCTTATGGCGATCAATCTCACCATCCGGCTTGCGTTTCAACTTGTAAACCCACTTCGTACCAATGGCCTTTTTGCCAGGAGGCAAATCACATAAAGTCCATGTGTCATTTTCTATAAGTGCATCATATTCTGATTGCATGGCAGCCATCCAATTTTCTGAATTCTGTGCTTCATCAAAAGACAGAGGCTCCTTAACATCATGTAAACTAGACATAGCCAAAGCATAAAAATCTGATGCATAAGATGCATGGCGAGAGCCTGAACGAGTACGACTAGACAAAGGTGCATCCAATTTACTGTCACGCAAAGTGTGCACCAGCCATTTTGGCATACCTCTAGCCTGCTCATTTTCAGCCCTTTCTTCATCAAGTACATCATGTACATCTGCATCAGTAATAGGCTGATCTAAAACATTTTCAAAAACCCCCATAGGCTGTACATTTGCCTCATTGGAACTTACATTCGTATTTCCACCACTAAAAAGAGGCAACAAAGTGTCATAAATGTCCTGTGAGCTTACATTATTGTCTCTAGTACATGACAGCAAGGGTTGAACAGAATCTTCCACAAACACTACATCTCGAGAAACCAGAATACGTTTTGTTTGCAGGTGATACAACCTGTAACCTTTGCTTTCAGCACTATAACCAACAAAAATACATTTGACAGCCTTATCATCCAATTTTTTGTGTTGCACTTGTGGCACCAAAGCATATGCCAAATAGCCAAAAACACGCATGTGCTCAATAGAAGGCTTTCTATCATGCCATGCTTCATATGGAGTAATAGACTGCATACTTTCGTAGGACACCTGTTAAGTACATAAGTGGCACACATGATGGCCTCAAGCCAAAAAGAATGCGGTAATGCTTGACTTTTGACCATACATCGTGCCATTTTCGTTAGTGACCTGTTTTTCCTCTCAGCAACACCATTTTGCTGAGGTGTATAAGGCAGTGTACATTGGTGTTTTATCCCACGACTAGCCAGAAATGCATTAAATTCATGAGACATATACTCCCCCCCTCGATCGGAACGGAGGGTGCCCATAGTACATTTCGAGACATTTTCAGCCATAGCCAGAAATTGTTTGAAGCACATAAAAACTTCGGACTTCGCTTTAAGCGGAAATAACCATGCATGCCTGGAGTAATCATCAATGAAAGTCACGAAGTACAGGTAATTGCCCAAGGATGGATTTTGCATGGGCCCACAAACATCACTATGCACAAGCTGTAACCTACATGTGGCCCGAGCTGAACCATCCTTTGGAAATTTAGAACGCTGCATCTTACCCAAAATACAGCCTTCACAAACATGTTTGACAGGTGCTTCAAGAGGCGGCAAAGAAGCAACCATATCAGATTTCTGCAAACGCAGCAAACTGGAAAAATTCAGATGACCAAAACGTGCATGCCAAAGTTTTGCATCTAAAATAGCCCTTGAATCTGCAACAGCATTTGCAAAATTTTGTCCACACTTGTCATACAAAGTGAGCTTATACAGCCCATGGCACAAAAGGCCAGATGCAGCAATTTCACCACCAAAACTGAGATCATGAACTGTTCATCTGTCATCCACAAATTTGACTACAAGTCCAAGTCTAGCAAGTGCGGATACAGACAAGAGATTCTTCTTGATCCCAAGTACATAAAGTGCATCAACAAGTGTGAAGGAACTGCCATTAGCAGCAGTGAGCACAATCTTTCCAACTCCCTGAACTGGATAAGAGGCGTTGTTGGCACAAGTGACTGAATTCCCATGAGGGACAGACTCAAGAGAGGTAAACAATTCACGATGTGAGGTAATGTGCTTTGTAGCACCACTGTCGAAATACCACACATGTGAGTCTGCAGCAACAACTGACAAGCATGCATCATGGACAACAGGATTGTAAGTGCACCCTGCGCTAAAAGCCCATTCTGCATCAACATCAGCAACACAGTCTCCTTTCATAGAAGACTCAACAATGGATGCATTTGTAGTGGAACCAGCATTTGCAGTGGAACCACCCTCTTTCTTCTTAGCCTCTTTGGCCTTCAACTTAGGACACGACTTGATCAAGTGATCATTGGCTTTACAATAATGGCAACGCATCTTCTTTTTGTCGTTATCACCAGAATTTCCAGACGAATTGTTGCCAACAGAAGCATTAGGAATATAATTTTTGCCACTCGCAGTAGAACCATAAGAAGTGGCTGCATTACTGTTACCACCCTTTCTTTGAGAAGCAATAAAAGCCTATTCAACTGCACGCTGCCTAGTCTTATTTTTTCTGGAAAGTGACTCTTGCAACAGCAATGTGCATAATTCATCAAACTTGACAACTTCAGGATTTCCTTGGGTCATCAATCTCCAAGTACTAGCAAAAGTCTGGTAGGAATCTGGTAAGGCATCAAGAACAGTCTGCACAAGGGAACTGTCTGAAATGACTTCACCTGCAGAAATAAGCTGCTCATTGATATCCTTGACACTAGCAAGGAAAGTGTCCATATCATCTTCCTCATGCATAATCTTCGACTCCAGCTCTTTACGCAGCAAAGCAATTTTAGCCTCATTGCGGCTTGCATAAAGACCTGCTAAAATATCCCAAGCCTGTTTTGCTGATTTTGCTGAACGGATGTGAGGAACAATGGTACGCTTCACAGACAACGCAATCAATGCATGAGCCTGCGCATCCTTAACATCCCAACAGCTGCAATCCTTGCAACAATACCTGCAACATCCTCAACATCGCCTACATCCTCAGAACCAGGACATACATCAATGCCCTGCACAATGTTCCAGACACCTTTTGACACAAGAACATGTTGCATCATATAAGTCCACATAGGGTAGTTGTCCCCATCCAACCTGTCCTCAGCAACAAACATCTTGAACACATCTGTGTTGTTGTTGTCAGCCATGGTAAATGCTGCACCTGATGTGTAAACTGCCCGAAAATAGGAGAAATGGAGCGGGAACAACCTGTGCTATATAGCACAAACCATAGAAGACTATAAGGCACCTGTTATGCAGAAAAAGGCACTGACAGAAATTCTGCACAAAATGATGAAATAGCGTGTGCAGTACTGCCTGTAGTGGAAACGGAGGCCGAAATGAGCCCAAATAAAAATTATGAGCAGACCAAGCTCTTCGAGCAACCCGAAATATTTGTCCACCTACGAACGCTCGCCAAAGCTCACTGAAATCAGAGAAAGTGAGCAGGCGTGTGCTGGAGTAGCTGGCGACTAAGCCCGGGAGGACATGACCTGCTCTGATACCAATTGTTGGAATTAGGGTTGCAGAGAAACACACACAGCTTGGAGAAGACGAAGAAAGCTCAAGGCACACAATAGAGAGTGTGTTACTTAGTGTGCAATGGAAAGATAGATAGACCTAGAGGGATGGGCGTATATACAATGCACGGGGGAAAAAACCTCCTAAAGAGGGAAAAATGCCCCAACGGTCCTAGTGTGTTCACACACATCACTACCACATGTATATGGTAACAGTGAAAAGGAAGGGTGAAACTACTTCCTTGAAGTTTGAAGCTCTCCCTTTCCTTCCAGCTCTCTTGTCAACACAAGTATGCTATCTTTTCTTGTTATACACAACAAGGCTCAATAGCTTGATGGTAAAGTGTTGGCCTCTTACCCTTGTGGGGTGGGTTCAAACCCTCCTTCATGCAAGGGTTAAGTGGGCCTTCTTATGTGCGCAACCAATGGAGCCTTGGTGCCGTAGAGTCATTGGTCGAGTTTACCTTGGTCGTGCGTTGTGGAGGACGAAGGTGGGGCGATTGCGATTGGCTGTCGGCCTTCGGGCGTCGCGCACAGAAAACTATACCTATCTTTTTTTTGTTGCACAGTGGAGACGTCGTTGTCTATGGAACATGGGAGACAAGCAGTGTATTGCATGCACATGAAACTCGCTTTTCTCCTTTCCCAAAAATAGCTTGGATACCAGTGAAAGCGTGGTGGTAATGCGTGTCCTAGTCTCCACCCTCTAGTCTCCACCCAACCGTGCTTTCTTATAGCCTCCCCCTAGCAGACACATTGTCCGGCCACCATGCCAATGGCCTTGCCTGTAGGACCCATTTCCTTACACCAGTGTCCCAAAACCCTCTTTGAATCAGAAGTTGAAACGACCTTGTATCTCATAGTAGACTGGGCAGTGACAAATGTGATTAACTCTATTTCTAGCTCTATATGGCATAGCTGACAAGTTTTGGCCTCTATTGGTACCCCTCTAAATCTACCAGTCTTAATCTCTAATTGATGTGATGATGTGCACATATTTCCAATAACACGTTGTAATCCATGGGATAGATGGGTGTCCATGTAGGCCGGTCTGATCACAAAACCATCCTCTATAAGCTCAAGGAGATGCTCTATGTAGAAAGCCATCTTCGTACCAAGCACACCCATAGGCTGTATCCATGTCCTCCTAGTGTATAATTGAATCAAGTCATGTCTGATGAGCTGAGCGATCTCGGTCCATGTGAGAGACAAGGAGGGTGCATCCATCAAACACTGGAAAGGGGGTAGTCTATCCATGTCAAAACCATGTAGCTTGAACCAATCCGTCATCTATGCATACCAACAAGAGGTGTCCCCCTATGAGGCAAGTTGTCAAGAAGAATCCAAAGCTAGATGGACATATTTGTCTCTAGGAGATCCTAGATGTTGTGCATGAAGAATATGGATCTGGTGAGTGCTTCGAGGACTAGTGTTGGAGCAGCGAGCAAAGGGCTTGGCTCTAGTAATCCATTATCCGAGAAATCATAGAGACTAGAGACCTCTCCATGCACTTCCATCCATTAGTACTGCTAGCCCGACTATGGAAGTCCATTAATGGCCCCCAAATTGCAACCCATAAAGCATAGCTGATGTGATCAAAGTATCAAAAAGCCATATGTTTCTTTGAGGTTATTCAAACTAACCTGCAAACACATCCTCTCCATCTTCCCTAACGCCGCATATGCTCTTGTTAACCTAGTCTCTGCTGATCTCCTCAAAGAAAACATTGGGCCACTGAATACCATGCCAAGGTAACTTCATGCATCTATATACTCCACTCTCTCCTTCAATATATTATGAAACCTCATTCACATAAATACCAAATAAAGTAGCGGAAAGTGAACAACCTTGCTTTACCCCAATATTGGAGCGAAAAAGCTCAAACATTCCCTCACGAGTGCCGAAATTACCCAGAGATGTCTTGTATAAGACCATGATCTCCCAAATCAGCTCCATGAGTACACTCATCTCCTGTAACCTGTGCATGAGTCGAGCTCTAGGGACTGTGTCAAATGCTTTCTAAAAATCCCCAAAAGTACAGTAAATCCTCCTACCATGTGATCAGTCCTTCTTTGATTGTCAATATGTGATCAAGAGTAGAAAAATATTTCCTGAAACCCGCATGTCCTAATGCTCGTATGCCTGCTCTCTCTGTCCATCTACTCAATTTCTGTTCAAGAATAGAAGCATACAACCTTGCCAGTGTGTGCCCATTCATAATGGTGGGATAATTCCTAGAAATAATTGGATCTCCTACCTTGAAGATAGGCACAACAATCAACATACTCCAAGTATCAGGAAAACCCTCACACATGGCTTGAGTGCACATCAATGCTATTAGAAGTTCTGCAAGCATATCTCGGGCATCTATAAAGTGCTCCGCTACCAATCCATCATGATCATATGATCTCCTAGTCCTTATCCTATCAATAGCTTTCTTCACCATCTCAGCGGTAAAGAAAATGCATGTCTCTAGACAAGGCATCGGGGGGTCTGGTAGAGGTAGCTGTCCTGGAACTGTGTAAAGAGATGTTGCATACTCACCCCAAAGTGGATGTGATAGCCGATGGGGAAGGGGGTGCTCATGAAATAATCTCCATGCTTCACTCGAGTCCTAACTCAAAAATAGCTTACACAACCATTTCTCTAGCTGAGCAAGATAATTCCTTTTCTTTTGTCGCACAAGCCGTCAAAAGGAAATCTATGATTACCTATGAGATGACTCCCGAAGACACATCTCTTTGAAGTGTGGCTCTCATTTCTCTACACTCCTCATCATACCACCTGTTCTGGGGTATGCTTCAAGAACAATGTCTATGTTCAGGCTGGTTGTGTGGGTATGCCTTTGCTGTTGCATCATGTCATGTCTCTCTGAGTATCTGGGTAAGCTCCTCCAATGAGAGTCTCGGTTCCTCAGTAGCTAAGCGTCTGTATATGCCATCCATGTAGACAAAATCACTCTCTATTGTGAAACTATATTGGGTATGCATGGGTGTGTGTGTCAATCGAGTTTTGTTGAACTAAAAAGATATAGCAAACGTGAGAAGGGCACGATCTACCGCTACACCAATAGGCATGGGCCCGACTATAAAATCCTAAATAGAGGATATAAAACTAGGTAAAGACAAAACATAAACCAATGTGGTAGCCCCATGTCTGTGTGGAAAACAAGTGAACCCACTCGATGCTGGAAATCTATGTAGGCCATTCAAAATGGCCAGCCTGTGTGCAGTCCCATGTCTATAAAATATCCCCCATAACCTACACTCTCCTGGTCTTGAGAACACCTGACCAAACCCATATAACTGACATCCAATCTCTCAACATCTTCTCTGAGGTATCATAGAAGACTGTCTGAGAGTGGCTTGTCCTGGCATTGAAGTCCCCCAGAAGGATAACATCCCCATCTCTTAAGAAATCACATATATCCTCATCCAAAATCATATAAGCTGATTATCCCTTGGGGGATGCATAGTGAGATATGCTTGGTGGAAAAAAACATATTTCAAAGTAAAGTGGCCTCCCACTCTCCCACATATAGCTTGCATACTCATCTCTATGGACAATACGAATGAGGGACTGCAACTCCTCCCTGAATAAGACTTCCACACCTCCTGACCCACTTACTCTACACTTTGATCTCACCTCCCGTCTACAACTAGTCTCCCATCGATACCCCCACACTCTAGGAAATGTGCCACTAGGAGTCTGGTGTGTTTCTAAGTAAAAAATAATATCTCTTCCTCTGAAGCTATCCTCAAAGGTGCCGACCTCAAGTTTCAATGACCTTTACAATTCCATGCTGCTAGTATTAGGCTTGTCCCATAGGTCTCGCACTGTCATGCGATGCTTTTTTCCAGAATCACTACTTTCCCTCCTCTGTAAGACACAACTTTTCCTTTCTCTCTGGCTGCCTTGATCTTTGGACCTTCTCTTGCATGTGCACTATCTTTTCTAGTGTGAGATCATCTCCCAAGAAAATCCTAGTCTTCTTGAGTGCTGGTATTTTTCTCGAAAACTCCTTCCTAGCATCCCAAGTAGGGAAGTGCATAATGAGTGCCCTTTCTTTGGAGCTACTTGTCCCATCCTTCCCTTCCTTCACTTTCTTGCCCACTCTCCAAGCCCCTATTTATGTGAGTAGGCTGGGGGATGTTCATTCATTTAGAAGTTCCTTAACTTCTTCTTCCACATTGTTAGTGTCTTTAAGACCAGTGACACGTACATGAAGAGCTCTCATCTTCCTCTTTTGCTCCTCGTCCAAGGTCAAGTTAATGATGGTAGAGGGGGCTGTAGTATTAGATTTTCCTCCTTTTCCTTTTCCATCTCAATCCACTTCTTCGCTTCATCCGCTTTCTTCTACGTTTGGAAGAGCCTATCTGCCCACGAAGAAGCTTTTTGTTTCTCCTCCTCCTTAAGAGTTTTTTCTCATGAGTTTGAGTTCAACCTGAATCCTCATCTGAACCTTTTCATACATGGTTTCATCCTTGATCTTGTTGAGCTTGCTTGCTCTTATAAAGCTCAATGAAAACACACTATTGTAATGGTTTTAGGTGTAGTCGTCACTCTCTTCATTCATAGGTGGGTCCATCTAAGCATCTTCCACTAGGAATAGAGAGTTTTGTCCCCACGACGCACGTCGGGAGGTTTATAAGCATTCAATTTCCTTGCATGTGCCATAGAGCATAGTAGGGGGAGAGAGGGAAAAGTGGAAAAAGAAAGGGGAAAAAGCCTCCAATATTTTGTCTCACAAATTGCGGGGATGCATTTGCCTCGCTTAGGCAATCGTGCGCATGCCATAGAGAAAACTAGAGAGAAAGGGATTTATCCCTCCCCTCTCTTCTCTATAGTCTTCCTTCCTTCTTGCCTTGGTCCTCCACTTCCCCGCTGCTCCTCCCTCCACCCCTCCTCACGACATTTGGCTTTTGTGTGTGTGTGTGTGTGTGTGTGTGTGTGAGAGAGAGAGAGAGAGAGAGAGAGAGAGATTTTATTATCGTCCTTGGAGGTCAATTATGACATGTGGGATCAAAGTTACATGTGATGTAGTATGTGTATGGCTGATGATGAGTGACTCTCGATGCTAAAAAATTGTGGTGATGAGTCACAATGGACCGAGACTGTCTTGACCCTTGGGGTTGCCACCAAGGATAAATCCCTTATGAGGCATATTTTTAAGGTTAAGGATAACAAGACCAACACCAGCTGGCTTAAGCAAAAAATACATTCTAGTTTGCTAATAGTCCCTTCATTTAGGAACCCTTTAGGATGAGGATTTGCAAACAAGGAATATAAACTCTGATATGTGAGTATTGACTATACAACACTTGGAATATACTTGCAAACAAAGATTATTCTCTTTAAACTCGGATATGTGAGTATTGACTAGAAGCTTTCTTTTCTTTGTAGTTACAAATTCTATAGTCTCAATTTCCCCCATGGTCATATGGCTTGACCGGGTGTGTTATCTTGAGCTATGGTTTCTTGCCAAGAAACGTTGGCATGGGGGAAATGGAACAACACACAGGACACAAACTCGATGCCTCTCTATAGCCCAGCAGGTATCCAGCACCCCAAGCCACACAAAATCACATACTCACACTATCTGTAACTTGTACCAAACATCCTCGCTTACGAGCAACTTTGGCTACACACAATCACCTTTACCGACGCTGTCGTGCTGTGACACGTACATAGTGGGAACGCATGCTACAAGAGTTATCTTGTATTTTTTTAGATACATAATTATCTTTCCTATAATATACATATGCATATTTAAGTATAATAATAAGCCTTCTATCTCATCCTATTATTTTTCTCAAGGATAACATATCCTTACTTTACCATCAGAAAATACTATGGGAAAAGCATCAATAGCTCCGCCTCTTTAACTTGGGGCAAAAAGCATTGATTCTTTATTTCTACTATTTCATTATCATCTCACACCCTAGCTAGATCCTATATCTAGGGTAAACTCCAATATATATATATTCTATGTATTTTTTATACTTTTCTTATATTTCTTTTTAAATAGCTACTAGGAAAGAATCAAATCCTAGTGGGACACTAGATGGCATAATTTCAAAGATACACTTATTTTAATGCATTATTGCAAGCATGATTACAAAACTATGTCAAGGAGCAATTTCATGCTTTCATATGGCATGAGGTGTCCTTTGGAATTAAATGAAAGTCTAGGATAAGGAGACCACATGAAGACTTTTGCTGCCATAAATGGACCCTATTTTGATGAATTTTTTACACAAGGTTCCAATCCGAATTGGAAAACAATTTTAAAATGAAAATCCTAGCTAATGAGCTGAAGTTTTTGTCCATATTTTTACTTTTTTATTTGGAGCCACGGTTGAGGAGATATGATCAAAATACTGGACCCCAGTCTGCCCACATCATGCAGGGACAGCTCATTTTCAACTTTTCCAATTCCTGTTCACACTGGCTCCTCTCTTCTTGTGTAAACCTGTGTGGGTTCCCTTCACCTATAAAAGGGGACCTCTTCTTCCTTGAAAGAAACTCAAGCATTCAATCCATTCATGAGAGGAATTCTTGAGGGAGTGAGTAGTAATGCCTAATTGTACTTAGCCATTAACATAAGCCCAAGCCTACACTTTCTCCTAGAGGGAGAGTAGCCATTCTTGCAACAAGATAACTTTGGAAGATCAACTCTAATCAAATAAGGTCTTGCACTTGGTGTATCAATCAAAGTGGAATTATCCACTCTTCTTCTCTCTCCATCAATAATGGTGCCAAAGGGTTTGTCAAGTAAGATGTGTTCTACATTGATGTTTTCTTGATTTCTTGTTTTTTTCTTTTTCATCTCTAATCCAACATATATATATATATATATATATATATATCTAATATTATCTCCTTAACCAAATCTATCTCTCTCACTCTTAGTAATTCATCCTCTCTACAAATTTTAGGTTCTCTTTGCTACAGGTACATCTCTCCCCGCAGTATCCTTATTGTCTACGGGCAAGAATAGGACTTGAGGAGGGAAAATTCTCATCTCTTCACTTCTCTCATATCTACATTTCTCACATACTATCCTAGATGAATAACCCACATGATGATCATTTCCATCGCTTTCACTCTGTACAATCTATTAGAATTAACGTATGGATTAGCCGTAAAATACACTTTCAACAACGTATAGTGTTTCTCTTTGGCCCTGAAAGGCTCAATGAAATACTTCTATCACCGGATCCCATCATACTATCTCTCATAGACTATAATGTTTCTTTTGATGTAAGCGTAGTTATCTTTCTATGAACCAAGAGGATTTGTACACACAATTAATCCCAATCACTAGACAAAACATATATATTATGGTAAGCACAAAACTACAATTCCAAAGAACAATTCGTAGCCTATTTGGTCAGCCAAGATTGAATGCCATTAACTCATCCATTAACCCTTTCATATTACCCATGATACAATATGACCATAGCCTTGATGTTTTCATCTTCGTATTGTTTTGACATTCTCTTTTGCGTTCTTTCTTTGTGTGTGTGAATGGAAGAGAGAAAGAGTGAGTCTTCTTTGATTGCACTTCTTTCGAAACCCTAGTCTTCATGGCATCTATGGTTTAACTCCTTCATATAGTTTTTGTTGAGTTCTCTCGCAAACTCTCACAGCCATAAGCCCGGTGCTTTCCTTGCAAGACTGCAAATTTCTCGACATATTTTTGGTGAACCCGACGTGAATCTGCTAGGGTGAGAGTTTGTGGGTAACCATGGGTGATCATGTTGAGCAACAGGCTATGCATTTTGACCCAGCAACAATGCAAATGTTTCAAGAATTTGCAATGTTCATGCACCAACAACATGCTACTGAAAGAAGGGAGATTTCAGCAACGAAGGCCATACAAGCGGTCGTCAACAGAATGGATTAGTTCAATGGCAAAGATGTAACCAAGTACTTACGCGAGTATGTGAAGGAGATGGAGCTGCATCGCGTGTCAGAAGCTGAGATGATTCAAAGCTTTGAGCTAGTTGTTGCTCCAGAAATTAGGGAGCATGTTAGGGCAATTAAAGATGGGCATGGGAAAAATTGGGAAGAACTCAAAGTAGCTTTAAAGGAGGAATATTTCATGGAGGACTCGGAGAGAGTGACCAAAAGGACATTCCTAGAATGGGTAGTCAAGCCAAAGCAAGGACTATCAATAACAGAGCTACTTAGGGAATTTGAGCGGCGCTTTGCACAACTCACTAGGACAGAAAGGGCCACACTAGATGCAGAGAAGACAGATCTTT
This sequence comes from Adiantum capillus-veneris, assembly GCF_014529385.1. Classification (NCBI taxonomy): domain Eukaryota; kingdom Viridiplantae; phylum Streptophyta; class Polypodiopsida; order Polypodiales; family Pteridaceae; genus Adiantum; species Adiantum capillus-veneris. The sequence goes on from NC_140937.1 coordinate 1,389,402, forward strand.
TCTTACAAGCTGCAGGTAAAGAGTTTCAAGAAAATTTTGAGCTTCTTCCTGAAGATAAAGATGCTGAGCAAGGACTAAAGACCGACTGGAATGAGGTTGAAGGTGCTGTCTCACTGCTTGCCAAACGACAAAGAAGAAGGGACAAGATGGTAGTAAACACTACAAGTCCTTCCACCTCAACTTCTGACAAAATGGTAAAGCCTACTTTTATCACTCCTAAGTTTGATGAGTCCATGCTAGATGAGCTTGTGAAGGGAATGCGTGACTTGAAGGTGAAGTTTGCAAAGCTTGAAGAAAAAGGCCAACCATTAGGGCCACTTCCTAGGCAAAGACAACAGCCCAAAGAAGGGTTTGTTAATAGATGTATTTGGTGTGATAGTACAGACCATGTAAGAAGGGATTGTGATGCTTTTAGTGATGCTTTGTCAAAAGATGTTGTCTTTTTTAAGGATGGTAAAATCCACTTAAGAGAGACAGGTCTACCCTTGAGAACTAACTTTGGGAAGGGGGGAATGCAAACCTTAGTTGAAGATATGGCAACCAAGCATGCCACCTCTTCAGTTGAAGCAGCTACTTATGGAGTAAAAATTGAACATTTTTGTGATGAAGAGGTGAGTGACCATCATGGTCAAATTTGGCCAAATGTCATGCAATTAGCTAAAAAGGGAAAGCTTACAAAAGAGATTCTACATGAAGCAGGTGATTGCATACGTCTAGAAACAGGATGGAATGATCCAGTGGACTCATTGTCAGTGCATGCCTACATTACAAAATGCCAACAAAATGAGGCAATTGTAGAAGAGAAGCGCAGACGTGAGAATGCTGACAAAGGACCATCAAAAAGAGCTTCTATAAGTGGGGGAAGAAGTGACTCAATGCCTTCTCAAACACCCTCAACACAAGGAGCATCTCCACCTGAAGTACTCATGGAGGAGTCTACAACAGGAAAGAAGAAAGAGCCAACGAAAGGTAAGACAAAAGGCCCAACTTATAAACTACAATCTGATATTGAGGTTGCTACAGATTTAAAGAAAGTCTTGGAGGAAAGGATCTTGAATAGCAAGATTGAGTTTACTCTAGGAGAAGTTCTTGGCATTGCAAAGCGTGAATTCTATGAGGAGATCATTGACATCATCAAGAGAAAGAGGCAAACCCTTGCTGAAGTTTCTCGTCCACAGGTTGAAGGGGAAACCTCAAAGACACAAGGGATGCAACTGCAAAATAAGGAGAATGATGGAGCTGTGGTAGGATGCTACCAATCTAGTGGGAGAGTGAAGCAAGTGTATTTCTCAAATGATGATGAAGAAGTTGAAGATATTCCTAGGAGTTACTATTCACGAAGTCATTGGGCAAGGGCTACTACAGAAACTTTGGTCAAGCTAGGTGATCTTGAAGAGCCATTTGTTGCCTTGATTGACCATGGTTCAGAAATAAACATAATGTCAAAGATTCTCTACAACAAGTGCAACTGGCCGATGGACACAGATCATGGATGGATGGTAAAAGTGGTAAACAATTCATCCGGTGAATTATATGCAGCATGTCCAGGTGTGAAGGTAACAATAGGTGATGTAAAGATTGACCAAAACTTCTTTGTTCAGGATACATCTTCATATCATCTCATCCTTGGACAACCCTACATTGTGGGAGTTCGAATGGAAACAAAGGTAATGGACGATGGTTCAGCATATGCTAGGATACGTAGCAAAGATGGTAAACGTGCTGTCCGATTTCTCACAGTCTGTGTAAACCATGAAAGAAATTGTGACAACCTCAGAGAACATCCTCTACCAAAGGTAAGCAAAGAGTTTCATGATAATAGAGAAATGATGGGTTTTTGCCAAGTACCATTGTAAAGCGGGATTGCAGTGGTACAGAAAGAAAAAGGGTCTCGCCTGATCCAAAAATAGGTGAAACTTTCTCAATGAGCTCCTTGGTAACAAGGAATGGATCAGTATGTTTTACAAAACTTGAAGATTTAAAGAGATATGAGAGGCAATATATACATAATGTACAAATAGGCATGAAAAAGAGTGGGTTGCTAAAGCCTACTGAAAATGTTTTGGGTTTGTGTGAACAAGTTTCTTTTGTAGATACTATGGGTGAGCTTGATGCTATAATGAGGTCTAGTTTGCATCTTGAAAATGATGTTGTGGAAGTTTGCTCTATGGAAATGTATCAAGTAATAGAAGCCTTTAAAGAAAGCCAAACAGTTGGCCCAGAAGTCCATGTTGAAACTAAATACAAGAGTGTAGCAAATAAGGTGAAACCAGTAGCTTCACCCTTACCACCCAACAATAGGGAAAAGATTGAACAGGCTTCTTTACAACCAAGTTTGCGGAATCCTAAAATGATCGGCATACCTTCACAAAGGAGTCTTTTCAAGAGTTGCAGATTGGTTGCGAGGAGTTTCTAACACAGGAGGAGACAAAGTGCTTCAAAGAAATGCTTTCAAAGCAGGGTAAGGCTTTTGCATTTGAGTCACATGAGATAGGATGTGTTGATCCTTATATTTTAGCTCTTATGGTAATTTTCACAATACCTCATGTGCCTTGGAATCTGCGGCCTATTCCGGTTCCAAAGGCTCATTTGCCAAAGTTAGTAGAGCTAGTGAATGAGAAAATCAAAATGGGAATCTTGGAGCCTTCTTGTGCTCCATACTCAAACAGGTGGTTCACAGTTCCAAAGAAGAATGGTTCTCTACGCTTCATCCAAGATATGCAACCAGTGAACAAGGTGACAATTAGAAATGTAGGTACAGGTCCAATTGTGGATGAATTTGCAGAGGCCTTTGTAGGGAGGGCAATCTACTCAATGGGGGATCTCTACTCGGGGTATGATCAATTTCAGCTTGCAATCGAAAGCAGAGACTTGACAACCATGAGGACACCTTTGGGTTTGGTAAGGATGTGTACCTTGCCACACGGAGCAACCAACTCGATTGCACATATGATGAATGGGATAAATAAGGTCTTACGTGACTTTATTCCTCAAATCACAATGCCTTTCATTGATGATTTGCCTATCAAAGGATGTGAAGAAAGTAACAAAGATGAAGCTTTGGATCTCAAGGGATGTCGCAGGTTTGTGGTAAATCACATAAATGATTGTGATAAAATTTTGTCTAGGTTGGAAGAAGTGAATCTTACATTGTCAGGGAAAAATTCTATGTTTGGTGTCAAAGAAGTGCTCATTGTGGGGCACATGTGCGGGCCATATGGTAGGAAACCTTGTCCATCAAAGGTAGATGCCATCCAAAGAATTAAAGAAACATGCACTAGCATCACTGAGGTTAGAAGGTTTCTGGGAGCATGTGTCTTCTATGTTATTTGGATTCCACATTATGCACATGTAGCTGATCCTCTTTATCAGTTGCTTAGAAAGAATCAAAAGTTTAAATGGACAGAAGCACATGTAAAATCCATGAAAAAGCTAAAGGAGTTACTCCAGTCAGCAACGACTTTGAGAAAGGTAGACTATGAGTGTCAAAGGCCAGTGATTGTGACAATAGATACCAGTCCTACAGGGATTGGATGGGCAATAGGGCAAGATGACAAAGAAGGACACATGTATGTGGTAAGATTTGGAGCAAAGGTACTAAGTGCTCGCCAAAGAAACTATCCACAGATAAAGAGAGAGTTATGGGGTATGGTTGCAGCCTTGAAAAGTGGGAAAGAGTACCTAATTGGTGCATGTGTGGTTGTAGAAACAGATTGTCTACCACTTCTTGGGATGATTACAAGCTGCTCAACACCAGACATTGCTATGTTGCAATGGATTGCCTACATTAAGTCCTTAAATCACGAGTTTAAGCACATTGCAGGTAAAGACAATACAGTGGCAGATATGCTATCAAGGGCAAGGTATGAAGATGAGTCACAAATGATTGATGAGGGAGATGATATAGGCACAAAATTCTATTCTATCTCTCATGTCAAAGGTAACAATGTCTGCATGACTAATTCACTTGAATTGTTCTTGAAAGATCTTTATGAAGGTGATTGGCTTTCTATTGGAAGGTACTTGAGTACTCTAACAAAACAGGATGATTGGTCTGAACAAGAATTCAAGAGGATACGTAGGAAAGCATATGGGTACTTTTTAAGGGATGGTTACTTGTGGAAGCATCCTAAGCAAAAGGATGCTACACCAAAACGGGTTATATGTAAAAAAGAGACTCAAGTAAAGCTCATGCAAGAGTTTCATGAGAGTCTATGGGCTGGACACGGGGGTGTGTGGGCAACCTTCTCCAAGTTGAAAGAAAAATACTGGTGGAAGGGTATGTATAAAGATGTATCTCAGTTTGTAGAGTCATGTGTAACTTGTCAAATGTATTCAAATGTTCGACATCGTGATGGATTGCACCCTACATATCCACTAGCCATGCACTATAAATGGGTTGTGGATCTAGTCACGATGCCTTTAGGACTCTGGCAGATGAGATACTTGGTTCTTGCACGAGAGGACCTAACTAACCAGGTTGAAGGAAGAGCATTAAGAGCTAAGACCACAGAAGTTGTGTGCAAATTCCTTCTTGATGAGGTGATTTGCCGTTATGGTTGTGTGGGAAAAATCACTGCAGATCGAGGTGAACTGGATGCCGAAGAAGCAAGGGAGTTCTTTTCTAGATTAGGGATCAATATTTCTCTTACTACAGCTTACAACCCTGAAGGCAATGGAAAGAGTGAAAGAGGGCATCCTCCTATCATCAAATCTTTGGCCAAGGCTTGCGAAGGAAGAGTTGGTGAGTGGCCAAAATTGTTACCATATGCTTTATGGGCTGATCGTACAACACATAGCTCAGTAACTGGCTACATGCCTGCGGAGCTAATGCATGGTCAAAAGCCAGTGATGCCGATTGAGGATACAATTCCCACATGGAATGTACTAACTTGGTAAGAGGGGCTTAGTAGGGAAGATCTCCTTGCACTGCGTATAAGGCAGCTAGAGAGAAGACCTGGAGACATTGAAGCTGCAAAAGAACGACTCAAAAATGTGACATCGACTCAGGAGCAAAGCAATTGATAAAGGTAACTGGGTTTTAGTGTATGATAGTAGCCTTGATAACCAGTACACAGTCATGCGTAAGTTCTCAAAAAGATGGTTTGGACCGTATGTTGTAAAGCATGTGCATGAAAATGCTACTTACAGCTTGTCTGAACTAGATGGTACAGAAGTAAAGATTCCCATTGCAGGAAAAAGGAATAAAATGTTTAAGAGAAGAGGAGACAATGATCTAGAAGATATGGATGAGGAAGAAGAGAAAAACACAGGTGAAGATCAAAGTGAACATGAAGCTCTGGAATCATCCAGTGAAGAAGAAGACAAGGAAGATGTACAAGAGGTCTAATCTTACAAAGAGACAATGTGCACATACCGGAGGATGTGCAGGTTTAGAGGGGGTAGATGTCGTGCTGTGACACGTACATAGTGGGAACGCATGCTACAAGAGTTATCTTGTATTTTTTTAGATACATAATTATCTTTCCTATAATGTACATATGCATATTTAAGTATAATAATAAGCCTTCTATCTCATCCTATTATTTTTCTCAAGGATAACATATCCTTACTTTACCATCAGAAAATACTATGGGAAAAGCATCAATAGCTCCACCTCTTTAACTTGGGGCAAAAAGCATTGATTCTTTATTTCTACTATTTCATTATCATCTCACACCCTAGCTAGATCCTATATCTAGGGTAAACTCCAATATATATATATTCTATGTATTTTTTATACTTTTCTTATATTTCTTTTTAAATAGCTACTAGGAGAGAATCAAATCCTAGTGGGACACTAGATGGCATAATTTCAAAGATACACTTATTTTAATGCATTATTGCAAGCATGATTACAAAACTTGGAGCAATGTCATGCTTTCATATGGCATGAGGTGTCCTTTGGAATTAAATGAAAGTCTAGGCTAAGGAGACCACATGAAGACTTTTGCTGCCATAAATGGACCCTATTTTGATGAATTTTTTACACAAGGTTCCAATCCGAATTGGAAAACAATTTTAAAATGAAAATCCTAGCTAATGAGCTGAAGTTTTTGTCCATATTTTTACTTTTTTATTTGGAGCCACGGTTGAGGAGATATGATCAAAATACTAGACCCCAGTCTGCCCACATCATGCAGGGACAGCTCATTTTCAACTTTTAAGACCATATTAGGTATTTTGGTAAAAATCTCACATTATGGGAATCTCCAAATCGACCGAATTCATGTAATTTGGGAATTTTCCACTTAAAGTGGGAAAAATTGAGGTGTGTGGCTAGTAAATAAAGTGAAAATCTCATAGGATTGTGGTGTTGATAAACACCAAAAGTCAAGAGGATGTACAACACATGGATTTGAATAATAACTATAAATTACATAAAACAAAGAAAGATACAAAAAAGATTTTGTTTACAAATTGACTAGTATAGTCACAATAGAAGCTCCACATAATTCTACTCCACATTTGATACCATATCTGAACTTTGATCCAAGTGTGGCTGATGTGCACGAGTGAGGCCTTCTTTGGCTTTTAGAGCATGTCTTTCTGGAATCTTTATTCTAGAAAATGGTCCTTCTTTGTTGGGTCTCCAGGACCAAACAATTGCATCTATAGTTTCCCACACTTGTGGGTCCTTATAGTTGACAGCCCAATAACCCTTCCAACAATTACTGTAAGCTTGAGTATCTGTCATCCCACTTTTTCTCGCGCAAGGTGCCCAATATTGAATCAAGAGTTTTCTGTAGTTTGGTGATGTAGGCTCATTATCAATGTCAGATAAAGCCATTGCAAGCCACACTGGATAGATTTCTGTGTCACTCGGAACAAGCATAAGAAAGTCACCTTGGTGCACATCAGACATAGGGTCAAACTCTTCCCTTGACCTATCTCGTTGAGGCCCACAAAAATGATCGTTCAACTCTTCAAGGCCTAGGAATCTTTCTGCTCCTTGTTGCAAATTCATTGTAGTGCTTTGTAGATGAGAATATTCTTGAGTTTTTGGCCAAAATATTTCATACAAGACTCCCTCTGATATGATTGCTTTTCCAATCTCTTCAATTACCTTACTCCAATAATCTATCACGGGTCTATAATATCGCGGAATACTTGAACCATTCCCTAAATTTTTCCAAAATTTTATATAGTTCTTTAGCCCCAAAATGACTTCTTCGTGGGCCTTGACATACTCCGCCATTTGTACTAGAGGTGGATCTCCATGTGGTAACATTGGCTTGCCTTCTGTGTCTGTTTTCCAAAGGCGAATACTTCCACTCCAACTTGATACACCTACATGTGCCTTATATTGCATCATTGGTGTCTCATCCTGCATAAAGAACCTGAACTGAAGCGGTTTGGAATGTCCAACAAGTATGTCTTGTCCATCACAAAGATAGCCATCACAATATTGCTTGAAATCAGGGATCTTTGTGAGAAAAAATGGAGCTGGAGATGAAGATGAGCTGTTTCGTAATGTATCCATCAAATGTGGCAAAGTATAGGTTTGTGTAACTCTCAACTTCTCTGAAAACCTACTAAACATGGCGTCTATGTCCTCATGTGTATGCCCAACCATTAAAAATCCCAGCTGGATGGTTTTGAAAACACCCCTTGCAACAAGCATTGACAAATAGGCAAATAAGTATCGATTTTTGTTTTCCCCTGCACAATTATCCAATTGTAGCAACAAGTTCTCTGGCAATCTGCGAAATGTTGACCCCAATTCCTCTTCTGCAATTTCTGACGACTGCACAATGGGCTCTTTTCCATCACTCAAGTTATGGTAGTCCAAAGCATCCCTTGAGTTCAAAGCATGTAGTAGTGAAATATTGCTCCTTGGAAGTCCATTTGTTACTAGATCACCAAGAGGATGCTTATCTATCCTCTCGAGGTTATGTAAACAATTAGCAATTGAGCCAATTGTAAGATTTGGATCAGCTGGCCACAAACCATTCAAGACAAAGTGTCCGTAATGACCTTCTCCATGTCCATGAGTGATCATGCCAATCAATGCCACCTGCAGATTATATCCTGAATCCACACCCTTGGGAACAATGCGTAATCTAGGAATGGCAGTCTTCTTTTGATCCATCTTATCATGGATTATGCATACATATTTTTGTGGTTGAGTTTCTGAATACGTGCGCCATGCATAATATAGGCTTCTGCAACTCTTTTGTTGTGCCATGTGAACTTCTCTCTCCCTCAAGAGAAGAGCTCTCTCTTCAAGAGAAGGTTTAGCTTCTAACCTTGCCTTGATTGAACTACAAATATTGCACTTAGAGAACTCACTCCTCTTTGTTAAAGTGACATGTGGGTACTCTTTGTTCCAAATTCTACCAAAAGAAGATTGGGATAGCTTCTTCTCATAGCCCATTTGGTCAAGTGTCGTGTTGATTTCACATAAAATATCCACTTGTTTGTATGTTGATGGAATCACCAATTGAGTCTCTCTTGAGCCATCTAGCAGTGTTCTACTTCTATGTGGCATTTTCTCAGAGTTATTTTCCACAAACTCGTTTAGTAGTGCTCTTGCTAAACTAGTATGTTGAAGTCCCCTTCTCAATGTACATGTGTTCCCATGTACATATTGGCGCACACCATTTTCAAAGTTCTCCTTGTATCGATAAAATGATGTCTTTGGTATTCCATGTAGCTCATACCATGCTCTACAACAAACAATAGAGCCATTTAGCCTGAATTGGTATCGTGACTTCTCATCTTTCTGATAACATATAGAAAGAACATCATAAACATAATTAGTGCGTGATTTTTGAGACTCTCCCCAAAATTGTTGTCGTAACCTTGTCACCATATCACGATCTGCAAATTGGCAGCATTTTTGTGCACAACAATCAATGCATGATACCCTTTGAATTGATTTGTTTGAAAGGTAAAAAGTCGAAGCGGGTGCTGCTTTTGATTTTTGAGTCCTGTTCATGAAAGTGTATCGTCTCTTCCTTGACAACTGGACAACATTACTCCCATCAAGTTTTTTTCCAACATTGCCATCGTTGGATACATCCTCATATGTAGCATGCATGCCATCAACAGGAACAAAGCGTTGTAATGGGCTCCCATTCAACATTGTTGTCTGCTTGATGGGCCACTTTAGCAAAGTGATGCTACCCACTTCAACCACATCATGAATGCTTGCATTTTCTCTTTCAATACCCACACCCACACAATCAGGAACAAGTTCCTGAAAGTTGACATAATCATGTGGAAATACATATAAGATGGTCCCTTCATTCATGGTTTGCATCATTGTGTCATCTTTTAAAAGGACCCTCTGATTTCTCCAAGACTCTCGAATCATTGCTTCAAATTCTGGGCTTGTCATAGGTATTGCATCTGTAACTAGAGGATCAGAATGATCATGTTCTTCATCACCATTGTAGCTTTCGTGTGGATCAATTAAGTTCCCATTTAATACAAAAGATTGCAAAAGAATCTTTGACCATCGAACAACACTCCATAATGAGCCTTGGAGAGATGAAGTATCCATTGTAGGAAAAGGTAGGACCACATCCTTCAAGCATTCCTCCACTAGTATGGAGACATTTCCCAGCCCTATCTTTGTACCACCACAAGTGGAATATGGATCTGTTCTACACACACAACCAATACCAACGATTTCATTGTCAAGTATCATATGTACTTTCTCCCCAGATTCGAAGTCCATCCTGTAAGTAAAAAGATTACATTGTTAAATCCATAGTTATAGAAAAATACTCTTCAAACCAAAAATCATGCTACAACATGAAAAAGGTTTGCATAGGTTGGACAAGTGGTGAACCTTGAGACCAAATCCTCCTTGCTATATTAATGGAAGCAAGGTTGGACAAGTGGTGGACCTTGAAACCAAAGCCTCTTTGCTATATGAGAGCATAGGTTGGACAAGTGGTGGACCTAGTTGTAATACCCACTGCCACCTATCAACTACTATAAGACTATGCTTTCCAATGTCCAAGTATCCCTTGAGTCTTTCAAGGTTGAACACGTGGTGGACCTTGAAACAAAAATCCCCTTTCTATATCAGAGCATAGCTTGGACAAGTGGTGGACCTAGTTATAATGCCCAATATCCAAGGTGAAATACCTTAGGACTTTGCTACCTTGCTTGCCAATGTTTACGTAGCCCCTCATTTCTTTAATGGAAGTAAGGTTGGACAAGTGGTGGACCTTGAAACCAAAGCCTCTTTGCTATATAAGAGCATAGGTTGGACCTAGTTTTAATACCCACTGCCACCTATCAACTACTATAAAACTATGCTTTCCAATGTCCAAGTATCCCTTGAGTCTTTCAAGGTTGAACACGTGGTGGACCTTGAAACAAAAATCCCCTTTCTATATTAGAAAGGTTGAACACATGGTGGACCTTGAAACGAAAATCCCCTTTCTTTATCAGAGCATAGCTTGGACAAGTGGTGGACCTAGTTATAATGCCCAATATCCAAGGTGAAATACCTTAGGACTTTGCTACCTTGCTTGCCAATGTTTACGTAGCCCCTCATTTCTTTAATGGAAGTAAGGTTGGACAAGTGGTGGACCTTGAAACCAAAGCCTCTTTGCTATATAAGAGCATAGGTTGGACCTAGTTTTAATACCCACTACCACCTATCAACTACTATAAGACTATGCTTTCCAATGTCCAAGTATCCCTTGAGTCTTTCAAGGTTGAACACGTGGTGGACCTTGAAACAAAATCCCCTTTCTATATTAGAAAGGTTGAACACATGGTGGACCTTGAAACGAAAATCCCCTTTCTTTATCAGAGCATAGCTTGGACAAGTGGTGGACCTAGTTATAATGCCCAATATCCAAGGTGAAATACCTTAGGACTTTGCTACCTTGCTTGCCAATGTTTACGTAGCCCCTCATTTCTTTAATGGAAGTAAGGTTGGACAAGTGGTGGACCTTGAAACCAAAGCCTCTTTGCTATATAAGAGCATAGGTTGGACCTAGTTTTAATACCCACTGCCACCTATCAACTACTATAAGACTATGCTTTCCAATGTCCAAGTATCCCTTGAGTCTTTCAAGGTTGAACACGTGGTGGACCTTGAAACAAAAATCCCCTTTCTATATTAGAAAGGTTGAACACATGGTGGACCTTTAAACGAAAATCCCCTTTCTTTATCAGAGCATAGCTTGGACAAGTGGTGGACCTAGTTATAATGCCCAATATCCAAGGTGAAACACCTTAGAACCTTGCTACCTTGCTTGCCAATGTTTACGTAGCCCCTCATTTCTTTAATGGAAGCAAGGTTGGACAAGTGGTGGACCTTGAAAGCAAAGCCTCTTTGCGATATGAGAGCATAGGTTGGACCTAGTTGTAATACCCACTGCCACCTATCAACTACTATAGGACTATGCTTTCCAATGTCCAAGTATCCCTTGAGTCTTGCAAGGTTGAACACGTGGTGGACCTTGAAACCAAAATCCCCTTTCCATATCAGAGCATAGCTTGGACAAGTGGTGGACCTAGTTATAAAGCCCCTCCTTTCTTTAATGGAAGAAAGGTTGGAAAAGTGGTGAATCTTGAAACCCAAACCCTTTGGCTATATATAGAGGATATCTTGGACAAGTGGTGGGCTTAGTTGTAGTATCCAATGTCCAAGGTCCAAGGTGAACTATGTAAAGACCTTACTTCCAAAAACAGAGTCGTACAAGTGGTTCTCCTTGAAACCAAAACCTCCTTAGTGTATTAGAACATAGCTTGGAGAAGTGGTGGACTTAGTTGTAATGGTGAATGTCCAAAGCAAACTATTATAGGACCTTGCTTCCCAAATCAAGTTTGGACAAGTGGTGGATCTTGAAACCAAAACCCCCTTACTCTATTAGAGCATAGCTTAGATAAGTGGTGGACCTAGCTGCCATGGAAAATGTTCAATCTGAACTGCTGCAAGACCTTGCTATTAAATGTCTAAGTAGAGCTAGCTTCTTTAATGGAATCAAGGTTGGGAAAGTGGTGCATCTTGAAACCAAAAGCCCTTTATTGTATTAGAGCATAGCTTGGACAAGTGAGGGACCTAGTTTTAATGTGTGATGTCCAAAGAAAAGTATTACAAGACCTTGCTTTCCAATATTTGAATTGGTCAAGTGGTTAAAACTAAGTATAAAACTTTGACCATTTTCTTCTCGAATTGCCAAAAAGCTAGTTTTAGACACCCCTAAATGAAAATGGTTTAGGGTGGCCTTAAACAATGTTTTTTCAAAGACTTGAACAAAAGGGTTGTCGAAGAGTAATGACAATTTATTGTGGCTTGAAGTGCCTGAGTATGTGAAAACAAGCCTAGGTTTTCCACGAGGCAAAAGGTGACATAATAAGAACATTGGAAAGTTAGGATTGACCATGTGGCCTAAACTTTGGCAAGTGAAGTGGTGGCCAAGTTTTGTGGCACAGTGTGCACTTGGTCCTATATGTGTTGACCACTTGGCTAAATCTAGGACCATAAGGCCAAACCTTTGGCACCTTAAATATAGTATGGGACATAATCTAGAACTGCTATAGTAAATTAGTAGTATAGCTAATATGTTAATATTTGTATTATATTTAAGTATGTGCTAATATAATTTATGTTCAAAATTTCACTAATGAAGAATGTTCCCATTTAGCACTCCAGATGCGGGGTCTTAGGGCAATGCCACAATGGGGTGACAAGGCAGCGCTTCCACGTGAGGTTTGGGGATAGCGCTCTTGATGGGGATGTGGAATATAGCGCTCTCGATGGCGGGGCTTGGGAGGTTGATTTTGGGATATTGTTCTGGGCGGGGTCCGGGGCAGCGCCCCGGGCGGGGTCAAGGGGCGGCATGTTTTTCATGTTTTTCCTAGTATAGAGTTATGCATGTTTTTCATATTTTCAACCATGATTTCTTTAATTTTGGCCGTGTGAATTGGTTAATTTTTTATATTGCTTTTGTTTTTTTTAATCCTATGATAAAACATGGACTTGTAGCATACGTGGCATTCTAATAAACCCTATCAAGATTAGGCACACAGAGAGCGCACGAGAAACGCACACAGAGAAAGCAGGCGAGCAGCAAAAACACAGAAAGCGCACACGGATCGCACACAGTTGGAGTATACGCGCGCGTAGAGGAGCAAGCTCGGCATCGTACACAACACGCAGGTGGAGTGCACAGGATTGAAAGTTCGCGCACAAGACAAAGAAACAGCAGCGTACACAACGCTTTCCAGAAGGGCAGGATCGGGCAGTCTTCTCAGGAGACATTGCACACCTCACGAATAGAGAAAAAACAGGTATTTCTCTCTCTCTCACTCTCTGTCTTTCTCCATATAGAGAAGATGGTTCTCTGTAACTCTTCTTGCACACACACTCTCTCGTCAAAAGACAGAGATACATAGTTTAAACGTATCCCCGCACACATACACATATTCCCACACATCGTCTTCCTCTCTTCCACATACATAACCACAGTGAAATCTGTTATCTTGCTGTCTCTCTCTTGAAAATACATGCACATATTCCCACACATCGTCTTCCTCACTTCCACATACATAACCACAATGAAATCTGTTATCTTGTTGTCTCTCTCTTGAAAATACGTGCACATATTCCCATACATCGTCTTCCTCTCTTCCACATACATAAACACAGTGAAATCTGTTATCTTTCTCTCTCCTCTCTCTAAAAAATAGTTATTTATCTCTCTCTCTCTCTCTATCTATCTATCTCTGTATTTGCTATCTCTCTCTTGAAAATACATGCTCATGTATGTGTGCGTCTGTGTTATCTATGTGTATGTATGTATATTTGTGTTATTTCATTGTAATACTCATACATAATGCAGATACACAATTACACTTAATTACGATATGCACACATAGTATATATACATACATAAATATCACAAATAACTAACACATTGTAATACTAGTAAAATTGAATGGAAGACTTACTTGCGTGATCTGTTAAAGTCGATTCTTGTAGCGAGTTCTGGATGTATGCTGAGCTGATTTTCCTCTAATCCATTTGTAGATATGATTGTAACTTCTGTTTCTCAAAAATAGTAGTGTTGTTTAGTGATACACCTAATGGACATAAATGGTTTAAACTAGGACATGTAGACCAAAAATACGTGTATTTCTTTGGATGAATATATACACTTTTTGGTGACCCTTACCACAATTTGTGGACCTTAAGACCAATGGACTATAAGGACCTACAAACAATACCTTGTACACTCAATCCTTCTTGGTATCTAGGTTGGACAAGTGGTGGACCTTGTTCAAATTCTCTAACCACTCTCTCTAACATGGTGACATAATTTAGGTGTGATAAATTCATATCTATGCAAACTAATATCAGTTTAGGCTTGTTAATTTGAATTTGTTTGAATTTATGTACAATATAATGATTTGAGGTTTGCATATTTGAATTTAGGTGGTATAATGATATCTTTTTGTGGTAAACTTGAATTTAAAATCAATTTTGCGTGGAATATTTTAAATTTAAGTAGTAAAATTTAAATTTTTATAAAAAAGTTTGAATTTTAAAATTTGGGCGGGATAGTTTAAAATTTAGGCGGGATATTTAAGATTTGGGAGGGATATTTTAAATTTAGGCGGGAAGGTTTTGAGTAGAGTTAGCTTGGACAAGTGGTGGACCTTGAATGTAAACCCCTCATCTACGAAATATCGTGGGTTTAATGTATTTCGATGGAGCCTAGCATCTTGGAGACATGGTGCAGCTTGCTTCTCGTCATGTTTCAATGGATCCTATCTTGGACAAATGGTGGAGCATCCTTCTCTCCATGTTTCAATGGACCCTAGCTTGGACAAGTGGTGGACCTTTGTTTCTCTCTATGTTTCAGTAGAGTTAGCTTGGACAAGTGGTGGACCTTGGAACCAAACCCCCATGTAAAACCTATCATGGTCACTCCAAGTGGTAATAGAGAATAACCTTTAAGATGTAGCCTTATAGGTTGGACAAGTGGTGGACCTTAACACGCGCATATTCTTAATATAATGACATAGAGTGGAAAAGTGGTGAATCTTGAGACCAAACCACTCAGGCTACTAGCAATAATAGCTTGGACAAGTGTGGACCTTGAATGTAAACCCCTCATCTACGACATATCGTGGGTTTAATGTTTTTCGATGGAGCCTAGCATCTTGGAGACATGGTACACCTTGCTTCTCCTCATGTTTGAATGGAGCCTACCTTGGACAAATGGTGGAGCATCCTTCTCTCCATGTTTCAATGGACCCTAGCTTAGACAAGGGGTGGACCTTTGCTTCTCTCTATGTTTCAATAGAGTTAGCTTGGACAAGTGGTGGACCTTGGAACCAAACCCCCATGTAAAACCTATCATGGTCACTCCAAGTAGTAAGAAAGAATAACCTTTAAGATGTAGCCTTATAGGTTGGACAAGTGGTGGACCTTAACACCCACATATTCTTAATAAAAGTGGTGAATCTTGAGACCAAACCACTCAGGCTACTAGCAATAATAGCTTGGACAAGTGGTGGACCTTGAATGTAAACCCCTCATCTACGAAATATCGTGGGTTTAATGTATTTCGATGGAGCCTAGCATCTTGGAGACATGGTGCAGCTTGCTTCTCGTCATGTTTCAATGGAGCCTATCTTGGACAAATGGTGGAGCATCCTTCTCTCCATGTTTCAATGGACCCTAGCTTGGACAAGTGGTGGACCTTTGTTTCTCTCTATGTTTCAATAGAGTTAGCTTGGACAAGTGGTGGACCTTGGAACCAAACCCCCATGTAAAACCTATCATGGTCACTCCAAGTGGTAATAAAGAATAATCTTTAAGATGTAGCCTTATAGGTTGGACAAGTGGTGGACCTTAACACGCGCATATTCTTAATATAATGACATAAGAGTGGAAAAGTGGTGACTCTTGAGACCAAACCACTCAGGCTACTAGCAATAATAGCTTGGACAAGTGGTGGACCTTGAATGTACACCCCTCATCTACTACATATCGTGGGTTTAATGTTTTTGAATGGAGCTTAGCATCTTGGAGACATGGTGCACCTTGCTTCTCCTCATGTTTGAATGGAGCCTACCTTGGACAAATGGTGGAGCATCCTTCTCTCCATGTTTCAATGGACCCTAGCTTAGACAAGGGGTGGACCTTTGCTTCTCTCTATGTTTGAATAGAGTTAGCTTGGACAAGTGGTGGACCTTGGAACCAAACCCCCATGTAAAACCTATCATGGTCACTCCAAGTAGTAAGAAAGAATAACCTTTAAGATGTAGCCTTATAGGTTGGACAAGTGGTGGACCTTAACACCCACATATTCTTAATAAAAGTGGTGAATCTTGAGACCAAACCACTCACGCTACTAGCAATAATAGCTTGGACAAGTGGTGGACCTTGAATGTAAACCCCTCATCTACGAAATATCGTGGGTTTAATGTATTTCGATGGAGCCTAGCATCTTGGAGACATCGTGCAGCTTGCTTCTCGTCATGTTTCAATGGAGCCTATCTTGGACAAATGGTGGAGCATCCTTCTCTCCATGTTTCAATGGACCCTAGTTTGGACAAGTGGTGGACCTTTGTTTCTCTCTATGTTTCAATAGAGTTAGCTTGGACAAGTGGTGGACCTTGGAACCAAACCCCCATGTAAAACCTATCATGGTCACTCCAAGTGGTAATAAAGAATAACCTTTAAGATGTAGCCTTATAGGTTGGACAAGTGGTGGACCTTAACACGCGCATATTCTTAATATAATGACATAGAGTGGAAAAGTGGTGAATCTTGAGACCAAACCACTCAGGCTACTACCAATAATAGCTTGGACAAGTGTTGGACCTTGAATGTAAAACCCTCATCTACGACATATCATGGGTTTAATGTTTTTCGATGGAGCCTAGCATCTTGGAGTCATGGTGCACCTTGATTCTCCTCATGTTTCAATGGAGCCTACCTTGGACAAATGGTGGAGCATCCTTCTCTCCATGTTTCAATGGACCCTAGCTTAGACAAGGGGTGGACCTTTGCTTCTCTCTATGTTTCAATAGAGTTAGCTTGGACAAGTGGTGGACCTTGGAACCAAACCCCCATGTAAAACCTATCATGGTCACTCCAAGTAGTAAGAAAGAATAACCTTTAAGATGTAGCCTTATAGGTTGGACAAGTGGTGGACCTTAACACCCACATATTCTTAATAAAAGTGGTGAATCTTGAGACCAAACCACTCACGCTACTAGCAATAATAGCTAGGGATAACCATTAAGATATAGTCTTTCAAGAGGTGAGAAAGAATAACCATTAAGATATAGTCTTATAGGTTGGACAAGTGGTGGACCTTAACACCCAAATATTCTTAATATAATGATAGAGAGTGGAAAAGTGGTGAATCTTGAGACCAAACCACTCATGCTACTAGCGATAATAGGTTGGACAAATTGTTGATCTTGAATGTAAACTCCCCATGTACAAAATAACGTGGGTTTAAGGTATTTCGATGGAGTCTAGAATCTTGGAGATATGGTGCAGCTTGCTTCTCTTCATGTTTCAATGGAGTCTATCTTGGACAAATGGTGGAGCATCCTTCTCTCCATGTTTCAATAGACCCTAGCTTAGACAAGTGGTGGACCTTTGCTTCTCTCTATGTTTGAATAGAGTTAGCTTGGACAAGTGGTGGACCTTGGAACCAACCCCCCATGTAAAACCTTTCATGGTCACTCCAAGTGGTCAGAAAGAATAACCATTAAGATATAGTCTTATAGGTTGGACAAGTGGTGGACCTTAATACCCAAATATTCTTAATATAATAACACAGAGTGAAAAAGTGGTGAATCTTGAGACCAAACCCCTCATGCTACTAGCGTTAATAGGTTGGACAACTGGTGGACCTTGAATGTAAACCTTCCATGTTTCAATAGAGTTAGCTTCGACAAATGGTGGAGCATCCTTCTCTCCATGTTTCAATGGAGCCTAGCTTGGACAAGTGGTGGACCTTTTGCTTCTCTCTATGAGAAGAATAAAGTTAGCTTGGATAAGTGGTGGACCTTGGAACTAAACCCCTATGTAAAACATATCATGGACATTTCAAGTGGTGAGAAAGAATACCCTTTAAGATATACGCTTATAGGTTGGACAAGTGGTTGACCTTAACACCTAGATCTTCTTTATATAATGACATAGAGTGGAAAAGTGGTGAATCTTGAGACCAAACCACTCATGCTACTAGGGATAATAGCTTGGAAAAGTGACTGACCTTGACGTTAAACCCCACATGTAAACAATATCGTGGGTTTAAGGTATTTCAATGGATCCTAGAATCTTGGAGACATGGTGCAACTTGCTTCTTTTCATGTTTCAATGAAGCCTATCTTCCACCAATGGGGGATCATCCTTCTCTAAATGTCTCAGTGGAGCCTAGCTTGGGACAAGTGGTGGACCTTTGCTTCTCTCTATGTTGCCAAAGAGTTAGCTTGGACAAGTGGTGGACCTTGAAACCACACCCCCCATGTAAAACATATCATGGTCATTCCAAGAGGTGAGAAATAATACCCTTTAGATCTAGCCTTATAGGTTGGACAAGTGGTCGACCTAGCACCTAGATCTTCATAATAAACACATGAGTGGAAAAGTGTAAATCTTGAGACCCACCAACAGTGCTACTAGGGATAAATAGCTTGAATAGTGACTGACCTTGACGTTAAACCCCACATGTAAACCATATCGTGGGTTTAAGGTATTTCAATGGATCCTAGAATCTTGGAGACATGGTGCAGATTGCTATCCTTCAGTTCAATGGAGCCAATCTTGGACAAATGGTGGAGCATCCTTCTCTCCATGTTTCAATGGAGCCTAGCTTGGACAAGTGGTGGCTACCTTTGCTCTCTCTATGTTTCAATAGAGTTAGCTTGGACAAGTGGTGGGCCTTGGAACCAAACTCCCATGTAAAACCTATCTTGGTAACTCCAAGTGGTGAGAAAGAATAAAGTTTAAGATATGGCCTTATAGGTTGGACAAGTGGTGGACCTTAGCACCCATATATTCTTAATAGAATGACATAGAGTGGAAAAATGGTGAATCTTGAGACCAAACCACTCATGCTACTAGAGATAATAGGTTGGACAAGTGGTGGACCTTGAATGTAAACCCCCCATGTACAAAATATCATGGGTTTGAGGTATTTCAATGGACCTAGCATCTTGGAGACATGGTGTAGCTTGCTTCTCTTCATGTTTCAATGGAGTGTATCTTGGACAAATGGTGGAGCATCCTTCTCTCCATGTTTCAATGGACCCTAGCTTGGACAAGTGGTGGACCTTTGATTCTCTCTATGTTTCAATAGAGTTAGCTTGGACAAGTGGTGGACCTTGAAACAAAACCCCCATGTAAAACCTATGCTGGTCACTCCAAGTGGTGAGAAAGAATAACCCTTAAGATATAGCCTTATAGGTTGGACAAGTGGTGGACCTTAACACCCAAATATTCTTAATATAATGACATAGAGTGAAAAAGTGGTGAATCTTGAGACCAAACCACTCATGCTACTAGCGTTAATAGGTTGGACAAGTGGTGGACCTTGAATGTAAACCCCCCATGTTTCAATAGAGTTAGCTTCGACAAATGGTAGAGGATCCTTCTCTCCATGTTTCAATGGAGCCTAGCTTGGACAAGTGGTGGACCTTTGTTTCTCTCTATGTTTCAATAGAGTTAGCTTGGACAAGTGGTGGACCTTGAGCCAAACCCCCATGTAAAACATATCATGGACATTTCAAGTGGTGAGAAAGAATACCCTTTAAGATATACCCTTATAGGTTGGACAAGTGGTGACCTTAACACACCAGATCTTCTTAACGTAATGACATAGAGTGGAAAAGTGGTGAATCTTCAGACCAAACCACTCATGCTACTAGAGATAATAGGTTGGACAAGTGGTGGACCTTGAATGTAAACTCCCCATGTACAAAATATCATGGGTTTAAGGTATTTCAATGGATCTTAGCATCTTGGAGACATGGTGCAGCTTGCTTCTCTTCATGTTTCAATGGAGCCTATCTTGGACAAATGGTGGAGCATCCTTCTCTCCATGTTTCAATGGACCCTAGCTTAGACAGTGGTGGACCTTTGCTTCTCTCTATGTTTCAATAGAGTTAGCTTGGACAAGTGGGTGGACTTGGAACCAAACCCCATGTAAAACCTATCATGGTCATTCCAAGTGGTGAGAAAGAATACCCTTTAAGATATAGCCTTATAGGTTGGACAAGTGGTGGACCTTAACACCCAGATCTTCTTAATATAATGACATAGAGTAGAAAAGTGGTGAATCTTGACATCAAACCACTCATGCTACTAGTGATAATAGGTTGGACAAGTGGTGGACCTTGAATGTAAACCCCCCATGTACGAAATATCATGGGTTTAAGATATTTCAATGGAGCCTAGCATTTTGGAGACATGGTGCAGCTTGCTTCTCTTCATGTTTCAATCAAACCTGGCTTGGACAAATGGTGGAGCATCCTTCTCTCCATGTTTCAATGGAGCCTAGCTTGGACAAGTGGTGGACCTTTGATTCTCTCTATGTTTCAATAGAGTTAGCTTGGACAAGTGGTGGACCTTGGAACCGTACCCCTATGTAAAACCCATCATGTGCATTCCAAGTGGTGGTAAATAATACCATTTAAGATATAGCCTTATAGGTTGGACAAGTGGTGGACCTTAACACCCAGATCTTCTTAATATAATGACATAGAGTGGAAAAGTGGTGAATCTTGAGACCAAACCACTCATGCTACTAGGGATAATAGGTTGGACAAGTGGTGGACCTTGAATTTAAACCCCACATATACAAAATATCATGGGTTTAAGGTATTTCAATGGAGCCTAGCATCTCAAAGACATGGTGCATCTTGCTTCTCTTCATGTTTCAATGGAGCCTATTTTGGACAAATGGTGGAGCATCCTTCTCTCCATGTTTCAATGGACCCTAGATTGGACAAGTGGTGGACCTTTGCTTCTCTCTATGTTTCAATATAGTTAGCCTATATTAGACAATTAGTAGACCTCCAATCTCTCCATGTTGTCTAGAGCTAAGCTTGGACAAGTGGTGGACCTTACTTCTCCCTTCCCTTAGTTTACTAGCTTAAATGATCACTATGTATACTTGCTTAGATCTAGCTTGAACAAGTGGTGGAACTTGTATTCACACAAACTTAATCCATTACAAAAAAGTATATGTTAAAATAACATTTGGTTTTTTTTGTTTCAGGAAAGATGGCTCCAAAAAAACAGGTTGCAAGGGTTGCTGTCTCAGTTGACTATACTTGCAATGATCTTAGGAAATGGTATTTGGACATACATGGTATAGAGGGTGCACAATTTCATAAGGTGCATCTATTTATTGCCAAAAAGGAGAATGACAGCTTGTTTGAAGATGTTGGACAAGTTGTGGAAGCATCTGTCTCTGTAGTTGATAGTCATCCAGAGGTGGAATGCATTGACATTCTAGTTCCAATGAATCTAGAATTTCAACTATCTCCAGGAGCATATGCATTGGAGCGCATGTCTAGAAACAAAGAAGAGACAATGTTTTCTCGAGGATGGAAGTTTGCAGAATCAAATCCAAATATCACAGCAGATCAACTTCAAAGCTCCATCATTGCCACACTACAACGAAAAAAGGTGAAAGCTTCACGACCACCATCCACAAAGAAGCAAGCAAAAGTGCAGAAAGTAGAAGCTAAGCGAACTAGCTCCATTTTGGATGTAGACAAGGCATCTTTGGCATCCTCATCAACAGAGGGTTCAATGTCAAAGATGAGAATTGTGGATCCAGATGTTTTAGAAGCTGAGGCCATGAAAGGACAAGAAAAAGATACAGGTGGAATGAATAAGTACATAAATTATTTTCCTTTCCAATATAGGGAATTTGATATCCCTATTCAAAATTGTTGGCTTGCTCCTGATCACTATAATGCACGTATTATGGATAAAAAACACGCTGAAAGTGTGTTATTTGGATTTTCACGGAGTACGACCAAGCCTGCAGCATGTGCATATTTGATGCCTGTTCGAAATGCAAAATCAAAGAAGGGGACTCCTTTGGCAGTAGAAGAGGTAGAGGAGCAAAAAATTAAAGATTATCATTATTGGATTCTTGATGGGCAGCATTCAATCTATGCTGCAAAAGTTTTGCTTCACAATGAACAAAACAACAAAGAGATCTTTGAAAGACTGATTAGCGTGTATAAATTTAGAAAGGCTCGCATTGTTGTGAATGCTCCTCCATTTGTTGCAACTGCTATATCTGCCATTGCAAATGAGGAGGCTCAGGCATTGTATGTCAAGCAACCTTACAGCCAAATATTGAGACATTTACGGAGTCAATGGATCTTCGCAGGACGACCACCAAAGGCAGCAAGTGGAATTGCAGAGGGACATGCATCTCGTGCCGGATGGGATGTAAGTTATTTTCTTTGTCTTTTTGATAGTGTTTAATTAACAAATCTTGCTCAATAGTTTAATTATTTCTCTATTTCTTTTCAGGGTTTTCTTCGATTGGCAAGAATGAGTGCAGCAGCAAGTTGGATTGCTAAACAGGCACACATGGTCACCTACTCTGATTTAGTTTATGATTGCTGGATAGAAATCATTGAAAATCTAGAAGAGGAGAATAAGAAACCCCCAACAACTGTATTTAGATATCTTTGTGGCCTTGAGGAATCAGAGGTAAAGACTATTCAAGAAGAGATTAGAGATGAGAAGATTTTACTGTCAAAGAGTGCAAAGGATGGTGATGCAACTGACATGTATGATCGAATCAAGCAGTTGAAGCAAGACAAATTGATTCAAGATGCACTTCTTGAAGGCTTCAACAATTTGAATGAGTCTTCACCATGTAAAGACTGGGAGGAGGTGGTCAAAATGTATAACATCAATGATGTTGTTTATAAAACAATTTTAATGCTATGCGAGGAATGGATCAGATCTAGTTTGACGCGTGGAACAAAGAAAATGGCTTTTCCAGATGGAGCAATAAAATACATGCAATGGGCAATTCACCTTCAAAAGGAGAAAACTGAGCCTAGAGATTTGCCATGGTCAATCTATGTGGTGAGCCTACAAATGGAAGGCAATCTCTACTTGATGCGCCACTTCAATAATAAAGTGCCTATTGGCTTATGTGTTTTAGATATGACAAAAAACGTTGGAGGCAATTTGAAGTGGAGTGAGGAGACATTTAACAATGCTTTGGATGGGATCTTGGCTATTGCTGGAGGGTCAACAGATCCTGGATTTGTCTTTCTTGCATTTGTGGATTTCACTAACTTCACAAAATTGCAATGTGCCTTTCACGCCATGGGAGATAATTTGAGCTACCATTGTTGTGGTGCATTGCATCACTTTCCATCAGCTCCTTGCAAAGGAGCAATTCAATTCCTAACAGTTATTGCCTTCTTGGGACAAGGCAATGCATTTGAAGACCTGAGAAGAAGATCAGAGGAACATCCCATGCCAATTGATTGTTCTCTTCTTCAAGTAGCAGATAACGATATGTCAGATTTGCAATATTTGGAGGCCAAAAAAAGAGCTTTGGTCAAGCACTACATTCGTACATATTGTTTTGAAGACCGCAAGCTTGTTGATGTTTTTGGTGATGGCTCCTTGGTTGCACAAGAAGGAATACAACAGAAAAAAGAAGTCATCTGCTTAATTGATAGTGTGGAGGAGGCAAAAAGCATGGAGACCATGCTGCTAGACTTTGTTAAGTCTCATGAAGATATAGAAAAATGGGCTGGACTTCAACAATCCACTTCGCAATCAGGCGACATTGTGCCTGTTACAGAGGAGTGCTCTCCACAAAGAGAAGAAGAACAACAACAACACCATCCTCTGTCAATGGAGGACTTTTTGGAAATGGAGACACGTATGTTTTGAGTTTCTTGTGCATGTTAGTGTTTCTTGTTACTGATTTGATACTCTTAATGTTAGATTTTGCTTTATATAGTATTGATTGAGCTTGTATTTTTTATCTCAAGCATTCAAGGTTTGAATGTAAATAGTAAATTACTTGAGTTTTTGAATGGTGGATCTGTAGACTAAAACTAAAACATTTAATACTCACAAAGACTTAATTACTTAAGAGCTTGAACTCAATAAGTTTTGGACCTTTTATCAATACCCCCTTGATATGATACATTAGATCGTAGCATGGTTAAATGGTGATGCTTCATAAATTGAACCTAGCTTAGACAGGTGCTGGAGCCTAAATTTAAACTAACCTTGCTAGAAGGGAGCTTATGTTTGGACTTTGAGAGAAATAGCATAAGTAATCAATTAGAGCATAGATTAGACATGTGGTGGTGGCCGGCCTTAGAGACCAAAATCTTAATGAGCTTGGAAAGGTATTTAAGTACTGCAATTTACTTAGTTTTAGTACTCATTAAATGCATAGCTTGACAAAAGGTGGACCTTACATGGATCCTAATTTCAAGAGGTGTGGTAGACCTTCAAAACAAGCTCATATAGCTTGGACATGTGGTAGACCTTGCATGAAGACTAGTTTAGACAAGTGTGGTACACCTTGTAACCAACACCCATTTGTTATATTAGCTTGGACAAGTGGTGGACCTTGCTTTTATGTTTCAATGGAGCATATTTTGGACAGGTGGTAGACCTTGTTTCTCTCCATGCTTCAATGGAGAGAAACTTTAGCTTGGACAAGTGGTGGACCTTGTTTTTATGTTTTAAAGGAGCATATTTCGGACAAGTGGTAGACATAGTTTCTCTCCATGGTTCAATGGAACCCACCTCAGACAAGTGAAGTACCTTGAAACCAAACCCCCATAATACAACCTACTAAATAGGTTGGAAAATTGGTAGGATATGAAACCATCCATGATAGAGCATAGTATAGGTGAAAACGTAGTGGTCCTTATATCAATTACCCATGCATAGCTTGGACAAGTGGTGGACCTTGATTCTCTCTATGTTTCAATGGATCCTATCTTGGACTAGAGATATATCTTACTTAGTTCCATGCTTCAATGGATTGTAGCTTGGATAAGGAGTGGAACTTCAAACAAAACTCCACAGCATAGCATATATTAACAATTCATGGGTTTTATAGAGATTGTCCTGCCTATTTTGGAGAGTTGGTACACCTTTATTCTCCATTCTTCAATGGATCTGAGGTTGGACAAGCGGAGCTGGAGAAGTGGTCAACCTTAAAATGAAACCTCCCATGCTACAACCCATCATAGATCGTATATGTAGTGGACCTTGAAACTCTTTTATGTCCCTAGCTTAGAGAAGCATTGCACTCTTGATTATCTCCATACATGAAGGCAAGGTTGGACAAGTGGTGGACCTTCAAACCAGAATCTCTATGCAATAATAGGCAAGTGGTGGAGCTTGTTTTCTCCTTGTTCCAATGGAGCCTAGCTTAGACAAACAATGGAGCTTGCTTCTCTCCATGTTTCAATGGATCCTAGCTTAGAAAAGTGGTGGAGCTTTGCTTCTCTCCATGTTCCAATGGACCATAGCTTAGACAAGTGGTAGACCTTGAAAAACACCCCTCGTATACAACATATTATGGGGTTTTCATGTTTCAATGGCTCCTAGCTTGGACAAATGGTAGAGCTTGCTTCTCTTTATGTTTCAATGGATCCAATCTTAGCCAAGGGGTGGACCTTGAAACAAGAATCCCCCCCCCCCATGTACAACGTATTATGGGTTTTGAAAGCACTGGGAGAAAATAATAGCTTTGATAAGTGGTGGACCTTGCTTCTCTCCATGCTTCAATGGAGCCGAGGTTGGACACATGTTGGAGAGAAGATGGTTGCCCATGAAATAAGACCATGCATGCTATAATCAATCATATGTTGTACACATGGTGGACCTTGCAATTGTTTTATATGCCTAACTTGGACAAGTGGAGGACCCTTGATTACCTCCAGATATCAACAACAAGCCAAGTTTGGACAAGTGTAGTACCACCAAACCAGAATCTATATGCTACAATAGAGTATAGGTAGGACACGCGATGAACCTTGATATCAAACCATCCATGCTACTAGAGATGATAGGTTTCACATGTGGTGGAACCTTGTATCAATGTTCTATGTGTAGTTTTTGACTAGTGATAGACCTTGAAACTAATCCCTCTAGGCTACAAGAAAAAAGAGATGGATGAGGAGGCTAGACTACTTTTGTTGCATCAATGCATCCCATGTTACCACATATACTATAGGGTTCTTGGATAAGTGTTGGATCTTGTGTCAATGCTCCATGTCTAGCTTGGACAAGTGGTGGACCTTGGTTCTCTCTATGCTTCAAATGGGCAATAGATTGGAGACACAGTGGCCTTTTTTTTCCAATGATTTTATTTTTTGGAAACCTTGGAGGCACCATGTAAGAGGCACTCTAAGTCTTCCATACAATGGACCTATTGGACTATAAAATAATGATATCTTTCTTTGATATTGTCATTATTTTATGCATAATATTTTCTTCTTTTTGCAGACACAAAGGAGTTAAGTGATATAAAATCTAGATGTATTTCACACTATGATTGGCATGAAGATCCTTTTGGGACACCAACTTTTCCTATTCCCAAAGATGTAATTTTCCATATTAACGGTGTGGATTTTGAAGTGCGACTTTCATGTATTGAAGGAGCTGGTTATGGGCTATTTGTGCATACTACCCTGGAAAGTGGTTTGACTATTCTAAACTATGGAGGGCATAAGTATAGATTTCAAGACTGGAAAAAGATATGCAAAATATTTCCAAGAGCTTATAAATATTCTCTTCTAGAGGATCCAAACATAGAAGAAGAGGAAGATCAATCATACATTATTGGTTGTGTAGAAGAAGGAAACGTGTCGGGCTATATAAATAGTTCTCACAGTACAAATGTCTGTCCCAACGTACGCTATACATTTGATCCAAATTTGCCACCTTGGCATAAATGCACCTCTTCACACATCAAGTCAGAAGAATATGGCCATGTATGCATTGAGACTATTTGTCAAGTTGAAGCAGGAGAAGAGTTGTTTGCTGACTATAACTTTACTTGACATTGTAAAGTATTGTACATGGATGGAAATCTCAAGTACATGCATCATTTTCATTTTTCATGGATGAAATCTCAAGTGAATATAACATTTGATTATTGTTTAGTTTATGCTCAACGAGAATCTAGAGTGCTCTTATGCTTTGTGTGTTGTCTAACATATTTGACTACCTTGGCCATAGAATCTTGATTCTACTCTAGATTTGTGATAAATCTTACCAAAATTTAATCAATGTCTAGGTTGGACAAGTGGTGGGGCTTCAAACATTACTGTCTTAAACAAGTGGAGTTATCTTACTTGAATAAGTGGTGGCCTTTGAATCCAAATCTAAGCCAAATCTCTAATTATTTTCTTGTAGTCTAGGTTGGACATTTGGTGGACCTTGTATCCATGTTTCCTCAACAAGGGTGGCTTTTAGTTTTCACTTTAAGTACTCATCTTTAATAAAGTGTAGGATGGAAAATGTTGAGTTAGTAGATTGTATTTTAGACAAGTGGTGTTTGGTGTACGAATGCTGAAAATGGTTGCAAGGATTCTAACAACGACTTTACCTTAAATAAATTTCTTACTAGGAGTTCTACATATAAATATGGTGAATAAAATTCTAGTGGTTTTGAGATACCATTTGTGTGTGTGTTTTCTTAGATTCACAAACTGGGATGGATAATGCTCCTATGGTTCAGTCAACAACTATAGAATCCATAGATTCTATGGTTTCTAAAGTGCCCAAGATGGATGATATTTCTATACTAGAGTCTAGTGTTGTGCAACTTGAGCAAGCTTCCAATAATGAGAACCAAGAAATCGATGCTTCAAAAATGCAACATACATCAAAAGAGACTGAAAAGTCCACTCACGAGCTATTGCCAATTGGTACTACGTCATGTAGCGTAGATGTTGAGAAATCCATGCTTACAATTATATTGGATTTAAATGGTCTATTGTTGAAACGTTCCCCTCAACCATCCTCACACCACAACTCAGTGCAAATGGATTCAAAAAGATATATTATACTCAGGCCAGGTTGCATCCAATTCTTGAAGACTATTTTACAAAGGTTTAATGTTGCAATTTGGTCGACAGCTACTAGGAATAATGTGTATCAAATCCTTGCAGCACTAAACAACTTAGCTGAGGATACATTGCCTTTCTTTGCAATTTGGTCGCAAGATGTTTGCTACACCGCTCAAACTCAAAAATTGTTTAGACCCGACAATCCAAACGTTGAGGCAATGTTCAAGCCTCTAGCCAAAATTGCCATGGGGTTTGAATGTGATCCACAAAGAACAGTGCTTATTGATGACTCTCCTTACAAGGGATGTATTTCACCAGCAAACAATTGCATTTTTCCACCACAATTTGATGCTGAGAAGATGGTTGACAATATGCTCTTGGAGGAGCTACTGCCATACTTGATTCAGCTTGATGAGAGAAGGGATGTGCGTGATTTAATTGCTTCTAATCGTTATGGACAACCTATAGTGACAAATGATAGTGAATACAAACAAATCATGGAGTATTGGAAGCAGAAAAATGATGTTTGGTCAGCTAAGGTGTTCTTTACAAGAAGAATACCACCTGCAAAAGGTGACAGAGATGAAACTATCATTGAAGATGCAAGTGACACAAGCCACCGCAATGAAATGAGAAGAGCCCAAATACAAGAGATCTTGGCAAAGGAGCGTACACCCATTGAAAGCATGAAGGCGTCACAATTGACCACTTTAGCTAGGCAATTGGGTTGTAACACAAAAGGAGTTTTGAAGGCAACCACAGCAAAGGCTTATATAAATAAGGTGAAAGCTGAGAACAATCTTCTAAGGCTGGATAGAAAGCAACCCTAAGGTACTAGTGACATGTCATATATTCTTGATACACATGCTTGAACACTCATGTGCATGGTATCTAACAAATCTTTCTTTTTATTCCTTCTTGCAGGATCTTACAAAGGATACTACTAGATGGAGCTCAATCAATAGAGATTTTGATATTTTTGCTCAAAATAATGAAGCAGTCACCTACATTTTTTGTTTATCAATTTCTTGAGAGACTTTATTTTAGTTTGTAATCATCAAATGAAATGAAAAGTATCCTTCTTATTAAGATTGTTGATCTTTTTCTTGTTCAAACCTTTCAATTGTGATTTATAGTTTTGTTAGCATGAGATTGTGCTTTTTTAGTTTGAAAAAAACTGTCAAAGATCCAAGTCTTTTTGGCTTTACTTAAGTTATTAATTGTGAAAGATCCAAGTTTTTTTTCTTTACTTAAGTTATTGATTGCCTATGTAATAGTCCTTAAAACAATATCGGATGGCTTTCTTGCTCCCATGTCTCACATTGGTCTTTAGGTAAGACAAGTGGTGACCTTGAAAGTATGGTCTCATATCTCGATCAAGTGAAGAGACATGAAGCTTAAATATCACTACTATGTATCTAGTGTTAAAATCCATCGAGACAAAGACTAGATAGCCAAATTGCAGTCGAGTTTAAGTGAAAAATCCATTTGAGCTAAGGTAAAACTTATAGTGCCTCATTTTTCTAGGATTCTACCCCATCAAGGAAGTTATAATCTAGCACAAACCAATTAAGACTCTTTTGGAGCCTAGATAGGACAATTCGTGGAACTTATGAAACTTATTATTGAGTTAGAGTCTAGTTTAGATAAGCAAAAGATCTTCAAACCAGCACTTGGTCTTACTATTCAATATTCAAAGTCCCTTGAGGCTAACAAATTACATACCCACTTGTAACCTAACTAATGAGTAATTATATAGATCTAAGCAAGTATATATAATGAGTCTTCAAACTAATAATCCAAGGGAAGAGAGTAGCAAGGTCCACTACTTGTCCAAGCTCAGCTCTAGACAACATAGAAAGATGCTAGTTCTACTAATTGTCTAATTATAGGCATGGAGAAATGATAGAAGGTTGACCACTTGTCCAACCTATCATCTCTAGTAAGATGGGAGGTTTGGCCTTAAGATTCACCATGTAACCAACCTATACATCATTGTATTATGAAGAGTAAAAAAGCAAAGCTCCACCACTTGTCCAAGCTAGTTCTAAAATCCACATGGAGATAAGCAAGCTCCACCATTTGTCGAATCTCTCTTCCATTAAAACATGAAAAAACTCATCTATGTTGTACAGGGGGACTTTTTTCCAAGGTCCACCACTTGTCCAAGCTAGGATCCCTAGTAGCACGAGTGTTTTGGTCTCAAGATACACCACTTGTACACTCTATGTCATTATATTAAGAAGAACTATGTATTAAGGTCCACCACTTGTCCAACCTATAAGGTTATATCTTAAATGGTATCCTTTCTCACCACTTGAAATGCCCATGATATGTTTTACACGGGGGTTTCATTCCAAGGTCCACCACTTGTCCAAGCTAACTCTATTCAAACATAGAGAGAAGCAAAGGTCCACCACTTGTCCAAGCTAACTCTATTCAAACATAGAGAGAAGCAAAGGTTCACCACTTGTCAAAGCTAGGCTCCGTTGAAGTATGGAGAGAAGTAACCTCCATCATTTTTCCAAGATAGGTGCCATTCAAACATGGAAAGAATCAAGATCTACCATGTCTCCGAGATTCTAGGCTCCATTGAAACACCCTAAAACCATGATATTTTGTACATGGGGTGTTTGCATTCAAGGTCTACCACTTCTCTAACGTATTATACCTAGTAGCATGAGTGATTTGGTCTTAAGATTCACCACTTATCCACTCTATGTCATTATATTAAGAATAACTGGGTGTTAAGGTCCACCACTAGTCCAACCTATAAGGGTATATCTTAAATGGTATCCTTCACCACTTATCAAGGTCCATCACCACTTTTCCAACCTATAAGGTTATATCTTGAATGATATTTTTCCTCATCACTTGTAATGTCCATGCTATGTTTTACAAAGGGGTTTTGTTCCAAGACCCACCACTTGTCCAAGCTAACTCCATCCACCACTTGTCCAAGATAGGCTCCATTGAAACATGGAGAGAAGGATGATCCACCATTTCTCCAAGATAGGTTCCATTGAAACATTGAGAGAAGCAATCTCCACCATGTCTCCAAGCTAGGCTCCATTGAAATACCCTAAACCCATAATTTTGTACATGAGGGGTTTACATTCAAGGTCCACCACTTGTCCAACCTATTATCCCTAGTAGCAAGAGTGGTTTGGTCTCAAGATTCACCACTTGTACACTCTATGTCATTATATTAAGAAGAAATATGTGTTAAAGTCCACCACTTGTCCAGCCTATAAGGTTATATTTTAAATAGTATCCTTTCTCACCACTTGAAATGCCCATGATATGTTTTACATGGGGGTTTCATTCCAAGGTCCACCACTTGTCCAAGCTAACTCTATTAAAACATATAGAGAAAGAAAGGTCCACCACTTGTCCAAGCTAGGCTCATTGAAACATGGAGAGAAGGAACCTCCACTGTTTCTCCTAGATAGGCTCCATTGAAACATGGAGAGAAATAAGCTCCACCATGTCTCCAAGTTGCTAGGCTCCATTGAAATACCCAATACCCATAATTTTTTGTACATGGGGGGTTTACATTCAAGGTTCACCACTTGTCCAACCTATTATCCCTAGTAGGTTTGGTCTCATGATTCACCACTTGTCCACTCTATGTCATTATATTAAGAGGAATTAGGTGTTAAGGTCCACCACTTGTCCAACCTATAATGTTATAGCTTGAATGGTATTTTTTCTCACCACTTGTAATGCCCATGACATGATTTACATGGGGGTTTTGTTCCAAGGTACACCACTTATCCAAGATAAATCTATTGAAACATAGAGAGAAACAAAGGTCCACCACTTTTCCAAGCTAGGCTGCATTGAAACATGGACCTTAATACCAAATTATTTCTAGTAGCATGAGTGATATTTTGTACATGGGGCGTTTACATTCAAGGTCCACCACTTGTCCAACCTATTTCCCTAGTAGGTTTGGTCCCAATTTCACCACTTATCCACTCTATGTCATTATATTAAGAATAATTGGGTGTTAAGGTCCACCACTTGTCCAACCTATAAGGTTATATATTGAATGGTATTTTTTCTCACCACTTGTAATGCCCATGATATGTTTTACATGGGGTTTTTGTTCCAAGGTCCACCACTTTTCCAAGATAACTCTATTTAAACATAGAGAGAAACAAAGGTCCACCACTTGTCCAATCTAGGCTCCATTGAAACATGGAGAGAATGATGCTGCACCATTTATCCAAGATAGGCTGCATTGAAACATGGAGAGAAGCAAGCTTTACCATGTTTCCAAGCTAGGATCCATTGAAACACTCTAGGGGGTTTTATTTCAAGGCCCACCACTTGTTTAACCTATTATCCCTAGTAGCATGAGTGGTTTGGTTTCAAGATTCACCACTTGTACACTCTATGTCATTATATTGTGTTAAAGTCCACCACTTGTCCAACCTATAAGGTTATATCTTAAATGGTATCCTTTCTCGCCACTTGAAATGCCCATGATATGTTTTACATGGGAGTTTCATTCCAAGATCCACCACTTGTCCAAGCTAACCATATTCAAACATAGAGAGAAACAAAGGTCCACGACTTGTCCAAGCTAGGCTCCATTGAAACATGGAGAGAAGGAACCTCCACCATTTCTCCTAGATAGGCTCCATTAAAACATGGAGAGAAGTAAGTTCCACCATGTCTCCAAGATGCTAGGCTCCATTGAAATACGCAAAACCCATGATATTTTGTACATGGGTGATTTACATTCAAGGTCAACCATTTCTCCAACCTATTATCCCTAGTAGGTTTGGTCTCACAATTCACCACTTTTCCACTATATGTCATTATAATAAGAGGAATTGGGTGCTAAGGTCCACCACTTGTCCAGCCTATAAGGTTATACCTTGAATGGTATTTTTTCTCACCACTTGTAATGCCCATGACATGCTTTACATGGGGGTTTTGTTCCAAGGTTCACCACTTGTCCAAGAAAATTCTATTGAAACATAGAGAGAAACAAAGGTCCACCACTTTTCCAAGCTAGGCTCCATTGAAACATGGACCTTAATACCAAATTATTCCTAGTAGCATGAGTAATATTTTGTACATGGGGGGTTTGCATTCAAGGTCCACCACTTGTCCAACGTACTTTTCCTAGTAGGTTTGGTCGCAAGATTCACCACTTGTCCACTCTATGTCATTATATTAATAATAATTGGGTGTTAAGGTCCACCACTTTTCCAACCTATAAGGTTATATATTGAATGGTATTTTTTCTCACCACTTGTAATGTCCATGATATGTTTTACATGGGGATTTTGTTCCAAGGTCCACCACTTGTCCAAGCTAGATCTGTTCAAACATAGAGAGAAACAAACATGCACCACTTGTCCAAGGTAGGCTCCATTGAAACATGGAGAGAATGATGCTCCACCATTTATCCAAGATAGACTCCATTGAAACATGGAGAGAAGTAAGCTCCACCATGTTTCCAAGATGCTAGAGTCCATTGAAATACCCAAAACCCCTGATACTTTGTACATGGGGGGTTTACATTCAAGGTCCACCACTTGTCCAACCTATTATCCCTAGTAGCATGAGTGGCTTGGTCTCAGGATTCACCACTTGTCCACTCTATATCATTATATTAAGAAAAATTGGGTTTCCATATCTAAATGGATCTTTGCTTGGATAAGTGGTAGACCTTGAGACCTAAATACCCATTCTACACTAGAGCATTGGTTAAGCCTTATACACTTCAAGCATACCTTTAACAACAAGTAGTAGTTATTAGTTGACTTAATCTAGTTGAACTCCATGGTATTGAGACTAAGAGAGAGTGTAGCATAAAAAAGAGTCAGGATTTTAATTTGACTTTCTTTCTATTAATGAGTAGATCATAGATGGATTTTGGTATCTAATAAAACCTTAGGGTAGACAATGTAAAAATCATGTCTATTGTTGTGTTTGCATTAAGTGTTCTTGTTCTTTAATTTCAGAACCATTACAGAAAAATGGATTGGCTATATGCTGGCATAAATTGAAGAAAACTATTGAATTACCCATCCAACCTCCTCCAAGACCTTGTCCAAGGAATGAATCACCTCCTTATCACCTACCACTTGCTTTCAAGGACATCAAAAGAGTACTTATCTTGGATCTAGAGGGGTTACTTCTCAAGACAGTTGAAATGAAACATGGAATTCTATGCCATCTTGGGCTCAACACATGCGACTTGTGGAGGACAAAGATGAAGTTTATCATGTGGTGCGACCAGACGCACAAAGTTTTTTGGATTTTTGTGCTGAATACTTTGAGCTATGGATATGGAGTTGCTATAACTTAACAAGGGTGCAACGCATCACACAAAAGTGTTTTCCTGAGCAGTATACCAAGTTCAAGGTGTTTATGAGTAACAAAAATTGCCAAAATCCAAATATCATGTTAGGATTTACAAGGGTTTATCACAAAAATCTGAGTGATATTTGGAAGATATTTGAGGATTTGGATGCAAACAATACCTTAATTTTTGATGACACTCCATATAGGGTGATGTGGAACATGCCAGGGACATATCTTATATTTCCAAAGATGTGGAGGCAAACTTCCGAGCAACTTCAAAACTTCTTGCAGAGAACCATAATTCCATGGTTGGTAGGATGGTTGTATGCAAGAGATAAGAGAGTCTATACATATAACACAATTGTAAATCAGTATAGTGATTCTGAGACAAATTATGTCCTTGGTGTGTACTTGTCAACACGAAAGCATTGAATAAATATGGCTATAAGATGCTTTTTTTATTCTAGTGTGTATCTTTCAACATTTGTATAATTTGATATAGTCTTTTTTTTTTTTTTATAAAAGGTGTGTCAATTTTATGAACACTTGAATGGAGTGCACCCTACTCTAAGGGGACTTCAATGTACTATTGGAGTGCATCCTATTGTAAGGGGACTCTGATGTATTGCTAGAGTGCACCCAAATTTTTGGGGACTCATTTTTTATTTGATTGGGGCCTATGTTGGGTCATATAGTAAAAGAAATTCATTTTTTGTCAATTCATATCGAGGTTGCATTTATTTGGAACTATGAAAGAATTGATGTTTGATGTCAAAATAAAACTTGTAAGTGTGGATCAGAGAATTCATGGACTTTAAATATGTGAGAGGGATCTTTTTCTTGGGCACAAATGTTTGCTTCAAGAATTTTGTCATTACATACTTTATGTGAAAGAGTTTTAGAACCTAAAAGACTTTGAAAACAAAACTATGGAATCTAAGTGCATGTATTCTTGAATGGCTTGAAAGTTGATGTATACATGCATGTCGCCTTGATGAAGATTTAGATCTGACAAGATGGAAAGATATAATTCTTGGACGTTACCTTTGTCAATTTGGTAATAACATATTTAACTTTCTTTTAATATGGGTGGAAAATATATTATTATGTGCATTTGGAAAATATATTATTATGTGCATATTTAACTTTCTTTTAATATGGATGGAAAATATATTATTATGTGCATTTGGAACCTAATTGCTTGACCTTCAAACCAAGATTCCTATGTTATTTTTTCATATACTTTTTTATACTGAATTAAGATTGTGGATGCAAGGTCCACCACTTGTTCAAGTTAGATCTAAGAAAGTATATATACTGAGTCTTCAAACTAGTAAACCAAGGGGAGAGAGAAGCAGGGTCCATCACTTGTCCAAGCTCATCTCTAGACAACATAGAGAGATGTTATGTCTACTAATTGTCCAATATAGTCATGGAGAAATGATAGAAGGTTGATCCACTTGTCCAACCTATCATCTCTAGTAAAATGGGAGGTTTGGCCTTAAGATTCACCATGTAACCAACATATACTTCATTGTATTATGAAGAGTAGAAAAGAAAAGCTCCACCACTTGTCTAAGGTAGTTCCAAAATCAACATGGAGAGAAGAAAGCTTCACCATTTGTCCAAGATAGGCTCCATTAAAACATGGAAAACCTCATATATGTTGTACATGGAAGCTTTTTTCCAAGGTCCACCACTTGTCCAAGCTAGGATCCATTAAAACATGGATAGAAACAAGGCTCCACAACTCGTCCAACCTTTATAGCTGCGAAGTGTACCGGTTGTCTAAACTAGGCATGGGAAAATAATAGAAGGTCCACCACTTATCCAATATATTATCTCTAATAGCATGGGAGGTTTGGTCTCAAGATTTAGGAATTGGCTGACCTGTATTTCATTGTATTATGATGAATTTGGTTTTAAAGTCAACTACTTATCCAAGCTATAAGTTTATATCTTGAATGGTATTCCTTCCCATCACTTAGAAAACCAATGATATGTTGTACATGGGAGGGTTTGTTACAAGGTCCACCACTTGTCCAAGCTAGTTTCATTGAAACATGGATGAAGACAAGCTCCACCATTTGTTAAAGCTAGACTCCATTGAAATCTAGAAAATCCATTCTATGTTGTACATGGGGTTTTTGTTTTAAGGTCCAACACTTGTCCAAGCTAAGATCCATTGAAACATGGAGTAGAGAAACACTCCACCACTTGTCCAAGCTAGGCAACATTGATAGTAGTTGGTTTATTTTGAAGATCCACCACGTGTCTAAGCTAACTCTATTGAAACATAGAGAGAAGCAAAGGTCCACCAACTGTTCAAGCTAGGCTCCATTGAAACATGGACAGAAGCAAGCTCCACCATTTCTCCAAGATAGACTCCATTGAAACATGGAGAGAATCAAAGGTCCACCATTTCTCCAAGCCAAGATCTAGTTGTCCAACCTATAAGGTTATATCTTAAATGGTAATCTTTCTAATCACTTGGAATACCCATGATATGTTTTACATGGGGGTTTTGTTCCAAGATCACCACTTGTCCAAGCTAACTCTATTGAAACATAGAGAGAAGCAAAGGTCCACCACTTGTCCAAGCTAGTCTCCATTGAAACAAGGAGAGAAGCAAGCTCCATCATTTCTCCAAGATAGGCTAGCATGGATAAGTGCACCTTGAAACCAACCTTCCTATGAGGCAATAGAGCATATGCTACATATTTTATGTATGCCCCATGCCTCAAATTAAGAAGTTATAGATTAGAAGTGGACCTTGCTTAAATGTCACATGCAATAAATTAAGGAAAAATAGCCAAGTGGATTGTATTCCTCAATGGATCCTTGCTTTCACAAGTTGTGAACCTTGAGTCACTTTTACATTAACTTGGACAAGTGGTGGACCTAGAAACCAAGCTCTCCATGTTGAGATAAGTTGTAGGTAGGACATTAGAACATAGACAACGATAATGGATGCAATATACTCCTCTCCTAATAATCCAATTGATTGAAACCATGATATTTTAGTTGTTTTCATTGTGTATTGTATGTGAATAAAGTGGAATGAGACCTTAAGAAAACTCAAATTTTTGACAAAATCTCTATATTTTATACATGATATATTGAAAGTTGTCCAACCTAGGAATTGGGATTTTCCCACTTTACCTAATATGGTCTTTTTTCCAATTCCTGTTCACACTGGCTCCTCTCTTCTTGTGTAAACTCGTGTGGGTTCCCTTCACCTATAAAAGGGGACCTCTTCTTCCTTGGAAGAAACTCAAGCATTCAAGCCATTCATGAGAGGAATTCTTGAGGGAGTGAGTAGTAATGCCTAATTGTACTTAGCCATTAACATAAGCCCAAGCCTACACTTTCTCCTAGAGGGAGAGTAGCCATTCTTGCAACAAGCTAACCTTGGAAGATCAACTCTAATCAAAGAAGGTCTTGCACTTGGTGTATCAATCAAAGTGGAATTATCCACTCTTCTTCTCTCTCCATCAATAATGGTGCCAAAGGGTTTGTCAAGTAAGATGTGTTCTACATTGATGTTTTCTTGATTTCTTGTTGTTTTCTTTTTCATCTCTAATCCAACATATATATATATATATATATATATATATATATATAATATTATCTCCTTAACCAAATCTATCTCTCTCACTCTTAGTAATTCATCCTCTCTACAAATTTTAGGTTCTCTTTGCTACAGGTGCATCTCTCCCCGCAGTATCCTTATTGTCTACGGGCAAGAATAGGGTTTGGGAGGGAAAATTCTCATCTCTTCACTTCTCTCATATCTACATTTCTCACATACTATTCTAGATGAATAACCCACATGATGATCATTTCTATCGCTTTCACTCTGTACAATCTATTAGAATTAACGTATAGATTAGCCGTAAAATACACTTTCAACAACGTATAGTGTTTCTCTTTGGCCCTGAAAGGCTCAATGAAATACTTCTATCACCGGATCCCATCATACTACCTCTCATAGACTATAATTTTTCTTTTGATGTAAGCGTAGTTATCTTGCTATGAACCAAGAGGATTTGTACACACAATTAATCCCAATCACTAGACAAAATATATATATTATGGTAAGCACAAAACTACAATTCCAAAGAACAATTCGTAGCCTGTTTGGTCAGCCAAGATTGAATGCCATTAACTCATCCATTAACCCTTTCATATTACCCATTATACGATATGACCATATCCTTGATGTTTTCATCTTCGTATTGTTTTGACATTCTCTTTTGCGTTCTTTCTTTGTGTGTGTGAATGCAGGAGAGAAAGAGTGAGTCTTCTTTGATTGCACTTCTTTCCAAACCCTAGTCTTCATGGCATCTATGGTTTAACTCCTTCATATAGTTTTTGTTGAGTTCTCTGACAAACTCTCACAGCCACAAGCTCGGTGCTTTCCTAGCAAGACCGCAAATTTCTCCACAACGCACAACCAATGCCCATACCTGGAAACACACTCACACCGGGAGACCTCGCAAGCCTCGACCGCATATAGAACCACACTCAAATTGCAACCACAATCAATCTCTCTCTCTCTCTCTCTCTCTCTCTCTCTCTCTCTCTCTCTCTCTCTCTCTCTCTCTCTCTCTCTCTCTCTCTGTGCACACACACACACACAAAAGACCCGGAGCCACCGCTACCACAGACATAAGGCAAAGGACGAGACGCAGATGAGAAGATTGATGATAACTCCAACATGAATACTAAACCAACCAGACCATAAATCCACTTATGCATAGCAAAAGAACCAAGATTCCGGGTAAAATGATGGTGTCGACCAATTCGATCCAACCTGGCAACCTTCCTCGACTAAAGGCAACCCGCACTGGCAGCCTCACTCTCTGCTTCACAGGTCCTTGTCAAAAAAACTACCCGAGGCCACCCTCATCGGTAGCCATGCATAGCCGGTATCGATCCCCCCTTTGAAAGTCCGCCACCCCTGATGGCGCCTCTTCTATTCTCTTGGCCCACTCGTGGCTCCCTTCTTCTCACATGGCAGCCCTGCTTGACATGGACGGCTCTCCAAAACACGCAACCGCCCTCTTGTTCCTGTTCAACTCCGTCACCCCTGCTCGCTACATCTCTCGGCTTGATGCCCCAATCACTGACGGCCCCTCCTCACCTTCACACCACCCTCCTGGTGATTCCTCTCCTGCCTTCTGCAGCCCCGTGGCGCGCCTCCTCACCTCTAGCACTGCCCTACATCAGCCCATGGCTGCTTCTCACAAGCCCACCTTCCGTTGCCATGTAGATCAGCCCATCGTATTCAGGCTCTCCTTCACCACTGGCCGCCCTGCAGCCCCCCTCATGCACGCCTTCTACTCATCCTGCAACCCGGAGCCCTTGGCTCCCTCCTCTGTCCACTTCACAAGGCCTCCAAGTGGCGACCCTCCTCATGCAAACCATACAGGTGGCGACCCCTTCTCCTTCCGACTGCAGCTCACCATCCCTTTCTTAGCATGGCAAGCTTTTTAAAAAAAAACTTGTCTTGCGATTTAGCTGGCCTTCCCACGAGAGGCAACCTGGGATAAAAAACCCCCCCTTAGCTTCTCATCACCCCCGCTTCAAGTTGTGCCCTGCACAAAGCTTTATAAAAAAGGCCATTTCTCATGTTGATGAACGACCTTATGGCCGCAGTCGGCCACCTACTATGATGGCACCATTTAGTGGAGATACCCATCGAGCTTTGGAACCCTCAAGCACTTTGACACCCAAAGCTTTTGCCCCATGTTCGACCTATTCAATGCCTTGTTTTCCATACACTCCTTGATAGGACATGTTGTCTGTTGCGTCCAGTAGTTGGTCAAGCATTGTGCCATCTACTTGCTAAGCCTCCTGTATGTGTTTCCTGTGTGTCCTTGGGTCGAAAGTGGTTGACAGCACCATCATAGTTTCAATGAGCTTCAATTCCCACCAAGTGGAATGTATCCATGTCAAGTAGGGTGTCCTGCAGACACCTCCATCAAAAGCCCATATCATAAACCTGATAGTACCTACATCCAGTATTCCTAGCCTCGCTCCCAACTTTGTGGTATCTACATTCGATGTTGTCACCTGTGATAGTAGGAAACCCTTTCAGTTTCCACTAGCAAATGCTCGATCTCGATGTACCTATCCCCTAGCACCATCAAAAATATGCCGAATGTACCTACCACTTGCCTGCAAACCGCCATGCATGGACTTATTGCACCTCCATGGGTCGACACAGTTGGGCTGTACCATCATTGCCCAACCCCTCATTGAGCATTCATGCGCAACCATAGTATTATTTAGATAAGATATCATTGCATAAGAAGAAAACTGATAGATATTATGTACATAAGAACTAGATAGATAGAAAGAGATATTCGTCTGTTATAGAGCCCGCCTGGGTCAAATGGAAAGCCATAGGCTCTCCCAAGCATAGTGTAAACTCCACCTGGATCAAAAATATGTCTTTGATCATCGTCTTCCGTCTGTAAACCATAGGCAAGTATTCCTTGCTTTGCACCTGTAACTTTGTCAGCCAACCAGTCTTGTAGACCTTCATAGCACCACCCTTCGAAAAATTGTATACATGGACCATTTCCACACCCAAAACAAACCTTCACATCCTGGAAAGCCTTTGCATCACATGTCTCCCCGCCAATGGCTAGAGAGCTCTCCACAACATCATTGTATTTGACAAACACAACCTGTACCAAGCGATCATCCAAAGCAAACATTGGCAAAACCTCATCTGTAAGCTCTTCAAGGAGTAATGGAGTAGACACACAACCTCGCATATCCTGTATCCTCGCCGTAGGTTTAGCAACCAAAATCAGCACTTCGTCATCAACATGGACCGTCGGCTCATCGAATCCCCATTCATCT
Source organism: Adiantum capillus-veneris (assembly GCF_014529385.1). Lineage (NCBI taxonomy): Eukaryota > Viridiplantae > Streptophyta > Polypodiopsida > Polypodiales > Pteridaceae > Adiantum > Adiantum capillus-veneris. The sequence goes on from NC_140937.1 coordinate 1,430,655, forward strand.
TTATCAAGACATGTCTCTTCAGTCAACATGGTCTGACCATCACAAGACACGAGAGAGGGTTGCCCAATCCCCTGGTCTTTGCAAACTGGCTCCTCACCTACAACCTGTTCTTCTTTGACCACATAATCGACATACATAACATCATATGTCTCATACCTTGAGAAAGCAGACTCCGTTTCCCATGTGCTGTCCGTATCCAAGGCACTGCTATAGCTCGAACACAACTCGGCTTTCTCCACAAAACTCACCGACTTTGGCACTTCAGCTATCTTCTCCACTGCTTGCTTTTTAGAAAGCTCCTGGTCAAGCACATCAGACGGTACCCGGTAGACTCCTCTCTGCAGCTACTGAGGCTACATGGGCCCACACGGTATCATCTCGGCTCTTTCTTCACATCTATCCGCTGCTACCACATGTGCATCAACAAAGGATCGGATTACCTGAAACTCTTCCCTAGCAATTGGTCTTGGTACCAATGGACTCGCCAGAACCTGCTTTTCTTGTTGCTTCTTTAAAAGCTTCTTCTTCCTGCTCTGTGCGTAGGCTACAGCCTCCTTGTATGTGCACGGCCCATCCATCTCGACTTTATCTCGAACTTTGACATGCAAGTAGTCCATAAACTTGGTCAACCTCAAAAGATCGACATTATCTACAGCAGTTACCTTGACCAACTTGCTCCATATGGCCTCGAACTCCCACACGAATGCTTGGAAATCACCATCAAGGCTTTGCTTTAGGTCATCCATTATCTGCTTCACTTCACTCCACTGCGGGTTGACCACCAAGAGCGGGAAAGCTTGAACCACTCCCTCTTCTCTTGACAAGCCACTCTCCAGCACAAAAAGGTCGTAGTCTTGTAGCCACACTTCAGCATCTTCAACACCTATAAAATTCGGAAAACTCGACATCTTTCTTAGCAAAAGTTGTTCTTCGAACCTGGAAACTTCGCAACACCGTCTTCAACTTCACTATGGAGCAATCAGTAGCTCCTTAGTGGGGGCACCACGGATGGGATGGGGGAAATGGAACAACCCACAGGACACAAACTCGATGCCACTCTATAGCCCAGCAGGTATCCAGTACCCCAAGCCACACAGAATCACACATATACGCACACTATCTGTAACTTGCACCAAACAGCCTCGCTTACGAGCAACTTTGGCTACACACAATCACCTTTACCGACGCACACACCACTGCACCCATATTTGGAAACACAGTCACACCGGGAGACCTCGCAAGCCTCGACCTCATACAGAACCACACTCAAACTGCAACCACAATCAATCTCTCTCTCTCTCTCTCTCTCTCTCTCTCTCTCTCTCTCTCTCTCTCTCTCTCTCTCTCTCTCTCTCTCTCTCTCTCTACAAGAGGCTATTCATATTAGCGACGCTCAAAAAAAAAAATCCCGGCGTCGCTATGAGCGTCGCAAATTTACAAGTAAATTTGCGACGCTCATAGCGACGCCGGCTGGGCTAAAAAAATAACAGAGAGCGCCCAAAAACTCAGATCTCAGATCTGAGTTTTTCAGCGCCCTCAAGCAAGAGCAGGTAACGCTCTCCCTCTCTCTCTCTCTCTCTCTCTCTCTCTCTCTCTTTCTTCTCCACACACACACACACACACACGAGGAGAGGAAGGAGAGTCAGGTATGCTCCTTCCCTCTCCTCACTCTCATGTTCCCTTCCCCTCTTTCTCTCTCTCCCTCTCTCTCTCTCTCTCTCTCTCTCTCTCACACACACACACACACACACACAGTGTTTTTGAGAGAGAGAGAGAGAGAGAGAGAGAGAGAGAGAGAGAGAAAGAGTACAAATATAAACAAAAACGCACACACACATACATAAACAAAGAATGCACACACACATTGAGACAGAAAAAGAGAGAGAGAGCATGCATAAACAAAAAACGCACACATTAAGAGAGGAAAAGAGAGAGAGAACATGCATAAACAAAAAACGCACACATTGAGAGAGGAAAAGAGAGAGAAAACATGCATAAACAAAAAAATGCACACACATTGAGAGAGAAAGAGAGAGAAACTAATTTAACGTCGTAGGAAACTAATTAAAATTAAAAGACCTAAAGATCTAGCCAACGAGGAGTTGAACTCAAGACCTATTATTCAAGAGGGAAATGACATAACCAATCTATCATACTTGGCATGGGTGATAGAAAGGTTATACCATTTATCTCTTTTTATTGGCACACATCCACACACGCGCACACACCATGCTAACATTTTCCTACTACCATGCTAACCATTCAGGTGCATCTTCTTGTTCACATAGTTGATGAGGTGGAAATAGCTGGCACAGTTCATCCCAGATGGATGTTCTTCTTAGAACGTTTCATGAAAACGCTTAAGGGATATGTGCGTCAAAAGGCACGTCCGGAGGGTAGCATGGCAGAAGGTTGGTTGGTATCAGAGTCCCTAGTGTACATTGGAGAGTGGCTAGACGGATTTGATAAAGCTCGAGACACGCTATGGCGAACCATAGATGGTGAGCGCATATCTGGGATTTTCATGTGCAATCTCGGTGTTGAGAAGAAGATGACTGAAGATCTAGAGGCCAAAATCAACCGATTTTGCATGCTTCACAATCCAGTGATGCAAAAGTGGATTTCACAATATGAGGATGCAAAGCAAGAGCGACAAAGGGCACGAATCGAGTGGAGACGCGGAAGACGACCACCGATGCACTATCTGACGGTTCTGGAGAGCCTACCAACATTCATGAGCTTAAGATGGTTGCACAACCAATTGAAAAGCGCACAACAATGCGGTGACAAAGTGACTGAGGAAGAGTGGGAGTACTCTCGGGGTTGCGCGACCAAGGTAAGTTTGCAATGTACGACTAGCTAGTGACTTTATTTCTAAACGTTTGAACGGCCACTCATAATCTTTGTTCGTTGTAGTATAAGTCATACACAGCAGCATGGTGTAAAGGTCGACATTTTAGGGTGGAACGGATCGACAAAAAGCGTTTTACTCAAGATTGTGGAATCATGGCAAAATTTGAACAGTCTAGTCGACGACGTTCCTCTGATGCAGATCCTGTGGTGGCGGAACTCACTTACTTCGGCACGCTACAAGAGATTTTGAGGATTGATTACAGAGGATTTTTTGTCGACTTGTTCGACGTGCAATGGTTCAAGATAATCATGGAGGATCGCAACGCTACTGTGCGTAGAGGAGAGTCTGGTTTTCTTGAGGTGGATTCTACTAAGAAATGGAATGACCTAAGAGACACTTTCGTACTACCCGAGCATTGTGAACAAGTAAGTATGTAAATAGTTAACATCCCCCTTTTACAAGTTATGTGCTTGAAAGCTCTCATGTAAGTTATGTGGCTCTGGCAGATAATATTTCATCCTACAAAGTCTACATCAAACTGGTGGTACGTCATAGAGGTAGCCCCTCGTAGTGCAAGGACGTATGAAGGCTACCATGTGCCAATCACAACGGCATCAATGGAGGAGATCAGAGAAGATGCTCAATCAGAAGCCTCTGCGGTGGTGCCAAACGAGCATCAAGATGCTACTACTCTATATTGGGTGCATGCAGAGGAGCTACAAAATGAAACAGAGGATATGTGTTTAAACGGAGAGCTCTATATAGATATAGGAAGTTATGCTGAGTTATGCGAGGATGAGAGAGAGATCTCTTAAAGCCACACATATTGTATTTGAACAATTTTGCTCCGTGTTGTAAAAGCTCTGGCTCTCTAAGTACCTTCCATGGTGTATAACGCTCTTTTCTACTCGCGCTCACATATTTTGATTGAAAATTCTGAGTTTTCGACTTGCCTCTTCTATCACTCAATTCATTGCGTCATTGTATTTATATGCGTCATTACGTCATTGTATTTAATGGTCTTTGAGTCATTGTCTACTCTATTCATTCAATATTAAGTTTAAATATTCGTGTGTTTAATGCAAGTATGGATGATGAGGAGTTTCTTTCTTCTTTGTCACCACAACAGAGACAGTGGTACGTGGAGCTTCATCGCTCTGGCGCATCATCACGCGTTCCTACTCCATCCGCATCTCCCTCTCTTTCAGAGCATTCGACGCACTCCGAAGCTTCGGCGTCGACGAGACGAGCTTCACACTCGTCTAGACACCGGCGCTCTAGTGGTGGCGGTGGCGGTGGCGGTTGTTGTGGGGATTCCACCGCCGATGCCTCCACACTGCCTCGTGTTCGACGAGGCTCTTTGCCCGCCCCCACACCAGCCACAACATCGCCATCTACGCCAGGTTTTGTGCGGCTGACTGTTCCTAGCAGCTACACACCTCTACCTACTCCGCCAGGAGCCACCCCACTCGACACTCCTCGCTTCGGGACCCAGACGCTGGTGGAGACACCTGACGTCCGTACCCCCATCGACACGCCGCTAGAGACCCCTGCCGGGACACTCAGGTTCACGCGTCACCGGCCAGAGGGCTTGCCTTACTCCGTCGACTTCAGCGGCGGCATCATCATGGATGATGACGACAAGAAGGTGATCTCGCGCATGCGTGGTCTTTGCTCTCAGCTGTTTAGACACTACATACTAAACCAATGGAGTGAAGTACCAAGTGATTTAAAAAACAGAGTCCTCAGCATACTATGATGAGTTTCCCGTTCCAACACGGGATCAGCGCTTCAATGAAGACCTGATGAAGATTCGAATGCGCGAATACTACAAACACAAGCGTTCCGAAGTGCAAAAAGCAATCAAGCATGGGTGGAACAGGCCAGATTGGCTGGCCAAAGAAGATTGGAAGAATACGAAGAAAGCAGTGTGCGAGAATCCCGACAAGTGGAAGCAACAAGAGGATGCAGCTAGAGCGCGAGTAGAGGCAGGGAGCTCGCACCACTTGGGGAGTGGTGGATGGGCATCATTTGAGGCCGATTTTGTAAGTGTTTTCGCATTGCTCTTTATGTTCGATAGTTTAGGGTTTTTTAATTCTAACATAATGAAATATTTGTATGTTTTGACAGTGGTCGATGACAGGACGTGATCCCACACCGTACGAGCGTGAGTACGCAGGCAGGAAGGGCTTAAACTCCCTGATGGACATTCTCAGTTCTCGCGGCGGCATAGTTAGTATTAGGGTTTACTATTTTCTATTTTTTGTATTGTTTTATAAATGTCGTTATATGTTTATACTTACTGAAAGCTGTCTTATTGTCTTTTGCTGCAGAATCCGACAGATACGCCGCTTGGACGCGATGAGACGTCTGACTAGACGACGTCAATTTAGCCGTAGCTAGATAGCATTAGTTTAGGGTTTCTCATAGCTTATGTATCATGAGACGGATTTTATATGTCTTTTTGAACCATGTATATTATTACATTTGTCACCGCAGTTCATTTTGCCAATCAATTCTTTATGCCTATGATGTTGTACAATTGTCATTATTACATTTGCCCATCAATTCATTTTGCCTATGATGTGTACAATTGTCAATTTTAGGGTTGTCAATTTTGCAAACAATGCGTCTTGTGGGTGACTATTTTGGGTCTATTATCTACCCTTGCACTTTTTTTAAAAAGTGAATCAAGTACAATATGGTTGATGGGTGACAGGGCATTCAATGCCCTGTCACCAAAAAAAAATTCTCTCGAGCGTCGCTATAACCGTCGCTATTTATAGCTATGTAGCGTCGCTATAGACTTTTGTTTAAATGTCGCTATAACCGTCGTTATGAGCGTCGTTATGAGCGTCGTTATGAGGGTCTCTATATAGGGACGCTCATAGCGACACCTATAGCGATGGTTATAGCGACGCTATTAGCGACGTCGGGGGCTATAAAAATCCAGTGTATTTCCGTCGCTAACAGCGTCACAAGAGCACACAACCTCTTGTAGTGTTTCTCTCTGTGCACATACACACAAAAGACCCGGAGCCTCTCTCTCTCTCTCTCTCTCTCTCTCTGTGCACACACACACACAAAAGACCCGGAGCCACCGCTACCACGGGCATAAGGCAAAGGACGAGACGCAGATGAGAAGATTGATGATAACTCCAACACGAATACTAAACCAACCAGACCATAAAGCCACTTATGCATAGCAAAAGAACAAGATTCCGGGTAAAATGATGGCATCCACCGATTCGATGCAACCTGGCACAGCCCGCACTGGAGGCCTCACTCTCTGCTTCATAGGTCCTGGTCAAAAACAAAAGCCGAGGCCACCTACATCGGTAGCCATGCATAGCCAGTATCGATCCCCCCTTTGAAAGCCGCTTCCCTCGAGTTGCACCGCTTCTCGAAGCTCTTGTCCCACCCACGGCTCCACTCATCAAGAAACCTTCTCCGACTTCTTCAACCCCGCTCTGTTCTCCACATGGTTGGCACCTTGACGGGCCTTCAACTTGTGATTCTTGAAGCCCTTCAGCCCTAGGTTACTGTAACATCACCACCTTGCAAACAATTCCCTCTTCCTGTACTTCCTTGTATGGCCACCCCCCCTGGCGGCTCTCTGTTTTTTTCCAGCCCGCCACCCCAGATGGAGCCTCTTCTACTCTCTTGGCCCACTCGTGGCTCCGTTCTTCTCACATGGCGGCCCTGCTTGACATGGACGGCTCTCCAAAACACGCAGTGTTCCTGTTCAACTGCATCACCCCTGCTCGCTAAATCTCCCGGCCCCAATCACTGACGGCCACTCCTCACCTTCACACCACCCTCCTGGAGATTCCTCTCCTGCCTTCTGCAGCCCCGTGGAGACCCTGCTCACCTGTAGCCCTGCCCTACATCAGCCCATGGCTGCTTCTCACAAGCCCACCTTCCGCTGCCATGTAGATCAGCCCATCGGCTTCAGGCTCTCCTTCACCACTGGCCGCGCTGCAGCCCCCTTCATGCACGCCTTCTACTACTCCTGCAACCCGGAGCCCCTGCTCCCTCCTCTATCCACTTCACAAGGCCTCCAAGTGGCGACCCCCCACATGCAAACCATACAGGTGGCGACCCCTTCTCCTTCCGACTGCAGCTCGCCATTCCCTTTTTAGCATGGCAAGCTTTTAAAGAAAAAACGTGTCTGCGATTTAGCTCGCCTTCCCACGAGAGGCACCCCCCCCCCCTCCCCCGATTGTTGGGATCAAAAACCCACCCTTAGCTTCTCATCATCCCCGCTTCAAGTTGTGCCCCGCACAAAGCTTTATAAAAAAGGCAATTTCTCATACTGATGAACGACCTTATGGCCGTAGTCGGCCACCTACTATGACGGCACCATTTGGTGGAGATAGCCATCGAGCTTTGGAACCCTCAAGCACTTTGACCTCCAAAGCTTTTGGCCCATCTTCGACCTATTCAATTCCTTGTTTGCCATACACTCCTTGATAGGACATGTTGTCTCTTGCGTCCAGTAGTTGGTCAAGCATTGTGCCATCTACTTGCTAAGCCTCCTGTACGTGTTTTCTGTGTGTCCTTGGGTCGAAAGTGATTGACAACACCATCATAGTTTCAATGAGCTTCAATGCCCACCAAGTGGAATGTATCCATGTCAAGTAGAGTGTTCTGTAGCCACCTCAATCAAAAGCCCATATCATAAACTTGATAGTACCTACATCCAGTATTCCCCGCCTCGCTCCCAACTTTGTGATATCAACATTCGATGTTGTCACCTGTGATAGCAGGAAACCCTTGCAGTTTCCACTAGCAAATGCTCGATCTCGATGTACCTTTCCCCTAGCATCATCAAAAACTTGCCCAATGTACCTGCCACTTGCCTGCAAACCGCCATGCATGGACTTATTGCACCTCCATGGGTCGACATGGTTGGGTTGTACCAACGTCTAGCATACCTTGGGTCTATGTGTCACACATACACAATGTCTTTAGTTTTTATATAATTACAAATATAGACACGTCTAGCTTACCTTGGGTCTATGTGTCACACATACACAATGTCTTTATTTTGTATATATTTACAAGTATAGTCTCAATTTTTCAGATGGTAATATGGCTTGATCGGATGTGCCATCTTGAGCTATCAATTTTTACCTTTAGTTCTTCTAGCTATCCATATGGCTTGACCGGGTCTCTTGAGCTATCCATTATTACCAAATGTGTGGTTGTGCCTCTTTGTGCAATAAAAAGCGTTAAAGTTTTTAAGACTGTTAGTTTTTTGTTCCATCTAGTTACAAATGCTATAGTCTCAATTTCCCACATGGTCATATGGCTTAATTGGATGTGTTATCTTGAGCTATAGTTTCTTGCCAAGATACGTGTAGCATACCGTGGGTCTATGTGTCACACATAAACAATGTTTTTATTTTGTATATAATTACAAATACAGTCTCAATTTGTCACATGGTCATATGGCTTGACCGGGTGTGCCATCTTGAGCTATGGATTTTCACCTTCAGTTCTTCTAGCTTTCAAAGTGACATATGGTATACCAATGTGTCACATAGGTTAATATAGGAGCCTTGATGTGATAGTTTGAAATAGAACCGAGCATATCTATATATATATAGGTCGACTTGAATCCTTCTTTTTTTTCATAGGATATCTATATAGTGATTATGGCAGAGCGTAAGAAGAAGGCATCTCTTCCGTCTCTAAGGTCAACTCTCTTCAAGGTGATTAGTAAATTACCGGAGAAGCAGGTGCAAAGTATCGTGCAAAATGAGACGCTCATAGACAAAATGCTTGATAAAGAAATTGTAAGTGCTGTCTCCAAGGAAACCTTTGTTATAAGCAAAGACAAAGCTCACCAATTTTCTTATAATATCATTGGTAACATGGAAAAGTGCACCCATGATTTATATGAAGCTCTTCCCGAAGGTTTTCAGTTGATAAAGCTCAAGGCTTGGGATTTGGCTTGGCGTGCAAAAAGAGAGAAGAGTAAGGATGCCAAAGATATATATACATGATATGTGTTATCTAAAAATCTACGAAGGGAGCAAGTCAACCATGCCCAACAGAAGACGGTGTCAGAGATAGAATGCTATGGACATCCAATTGCAAACTCTTTGCAGAGGTCTGCGAGAAACTCGGAGTGTACTTTGACACTTGGCATACCACATGATACTATCACCTATTTACAGAACTTGGGTGTTGGCTCCTTTGGTACATGCTTCCAAGTAAGAATTGATGGTATTTCGTATCTTCCAAGTGAAAATATGTATGCAACAAAGCAGTATTGAGGAATGTCTAGACAAAAATTGAAGTCTTTCAAGGATGAGGTCAGCTTTGGTCTTTGACATTGGGGGATTGTGCACAGTATTTCACATACATGCAATGAGCCTTTGATAGCGATTTTTCCTTACTTCAATGGAGGAAGCATTGGGAAAATGATGCACAGTCTACCTTTTGAGAAAGGTACCTTTAGTCGAATTGTGAAGAAGGAAGAGAAAGATGGCATAAGTTCAAGTAAAGGTAAGATAACTAAGATGAATCAAGGAGAATTAACTCGAGTCATGGCCTTTGCAAACAATCTACCAAATATCATAGCTGCCTTAGCACACACAATAGCCTATACCAATGAATTCGGCGTTGTTCATTGTGACCTGCATCCTTTCAATGTTATGTTGGATTTTACTAGGGATTCAGATCATCGAATTGCAATCATTGATTGGGGATTATCCATGAGGCATGCATCAGAGAGACGACAATCACTCAATTGTTGTCAAAGCAAATCCCATAAGCCTAAACCTTGGATTTCTCCAGAGCTATTTATTGAAGGATACACATAATGACCATGTGTATACCAAAGAGGTTGATGTCGGCTTATTGATCAAATGGTCAAGTTTTGTAGGGAGTTGTCTATGGAATACAATACCGATTGGCTAGCATCTCGTTCAGCAAGTGAAGCAGACCATATTGAAGAGATTGTAAACGCTAGGTTTGAATACGGGATCCCATATGGGCAGGGAGGTCCAGATACCATATAAAATTTTATGAATTCACACTTGAAGACCATAAGTGACATGCGATCCATGGGGCTCCATGAAGCAAAAAGGTCGGACTCCCACACTGCAAGCCTAGAGGATCAAATTGCTAGAAACAAAGAGAAGATGGTCGAGGCAATGGAGGAGGTCAATTCATTTGCAGAAGAGAGGAAATTAGAATTTGAATTGGTGCTTGAGACAATTGATGACTATAAGTCTACCTCTAAAGTCTTTATAAAGTGCAATGTTGATGGAAAATGGATTCCCCTATTTCCAAAGACAGGGTCTATCAAACAATGCATGATAGAGCACACAAAAAGGTACATATTCAAGCTAGTGCTCCAAGTTCGCACGAAGGGACAAAAAAGGTTGTTCATCCAAGTACGTTCCCGATACCTGATGACCATCAGAAGGAGTTGACTAGATTTTTCAAACCAATCTTAGGTAAATTGCATTATTGACATTTTTATTAGTATCGTAGATCTTTTGTTGACAAGCTTGATGAATGTGTGTTGTCCTTACTAGTTTGTTCCCGGAAGTTATCGAGTGCATTAGAAATAAATGAAGGTGAAGGTATGCCATTCTAAGTACCTCTTTGTCTTTTTCTTGTACCACTTATGAAGTAAGTTTTGATACAAAAAGACTTTTGTTGTTCTTTGTTTCCCTTTTTTTTATAGAAGAAAAGATATATTCAACACTATGTTGGGAATTTTGGCAAAAATCATTCACATTTGGAGAGAACACAATTGATCTAAAACCATCTTTAGATGATAGTGGGGGGGGGGGGGGGATTGGTTTTGTGAACCAAACACCATAGCAACGTTATATAAGGATCAATGCATCATTGACATATCTGAAACCGCATTAGGAAAAAATTGGACCCCCTTGGGGCCATGTAAGGATCCCTAATTTCGAGGAATTAAAGATAATTTTGTAGGGGATGGAGGAAACAAAGACAATAAATAGGGCTACTTTTGTAGCTCTCTCTCTAACTTCTCTCTAGATAGGGGAGGGGGGGAAAGTAGGGAATGAGGGTGGTAAAGTAGGAGGAATAGGGGGGATAAAGTAGGAGAGAGAGGGGAGTAAAAAGAGAGAGAGGAGTACGTAAAGGTAGAGAGAAGAACCATTCTCTCTCTACCTATCACCAAACAAAGAGAGTAAGTAGTTATGACAAAAGCCACTTTTCAGTTCGTGCATCAATTTACCCCCAAAAAATGATTTTTTTATAAAATCTTCAAAATGGATCTTTTAAGCTTTCAAAAGGTCTCTATATATATATATAACAGTATTTTTTTAGAAGAATCTAGCTTTTATAAGCTCCAAATCTAAAATTCCTTGGGTCCCTCTCTACATTAACTCCAAGAATAAATAGACAATGCCACATCATCAAAACGTCCATCTAATAAAGCCTAAAAATTAAAATTTTAAAATTTTAAAATTTCCCTCCTTTGAGCTCAAAAATTGAACCTATATATGAAAAAATATATTTTTAAGTCTTTTTATCCCAAAAATTGTCTGTTTATCCCAAAAAGTATATCTTATCAAATTTTTTTCCCATCATAACTTTTCACCATGTCTCTTCGCGACATAACTAATGAATCACCTGCGTCATCATCTACTAGGTCAACTAATGTCAGTCTGCGTCTATCGATCAAATTTACTCCCACAAAAAAAAATGATGAGAAAGCATCTCAACCGGCATCCGTAGGACGGTTTCGAGGAGAAAACAATGTTGACTTGTGGCTTGATGGAGGGTTGTATCCAAAAGATCCGCTCGTGGGATGTCATCCGACATTCCGTACACTCCCAAGCTTAATCAAATATGTGGGAGAAGGAGAACGTGGTCTTCTTGGGTATTGTAAGAGATTGGACTCCAATCACGCAGGTGCGTCGGCATATTTCCGTCAACAATGTCAAGTGTTACACAATCATTCCACAAATCTCCAACAACAACTACATTCCACAGAGAAACAACTCAAAGATCTTAAAGAGGAGATGAAAGCTACAGAAACAGAGGTAACTAAGCTACAGATTGCAATGATGCACCTAAAAGCCCCTCCATTTGGCATACGTGACCGTAAGAGGGAGTTCTCTTCCATTGAAAACTTAGCATCTAATGGAGGGGCACGTAAGAAGAGGATCACGGCAACCAGGTATTTTTTTAAATTCACAATGTTTATAACTCTCAAATAATTTTCATCAATTTGTAACTCGGTTCACCTTTTGAAATAGGACATATATACAAGATGTGTGTGGAAGTTTTAGACAAGAGGACCGTTGCAACCTTCTCTTGGGATGCATCTCAAAGGAGATCCTAAAAAAGATCTCTAACCTTGTGTCTGAGGATGATGTCCAGAGAGCTTGTGATGAGGTTGGGATCAGCACAAATGCATACCATGCACTTCATGGATTGATGAAAGATGCATTACGAGAGCAAGGCATCACCGAGAATTTATTTCCTATTCCACATAGGGTCCGACTTGCAAAAAATGCAAACAATGATCTCGTTCGGGAATCCCTTGGCGAATACGAACACATTGAAGGATCCATGGTGTACTCTTCCACGAGTGCCAAGTCACGTGGTAATATAAAGGGAGGCAATACTATTCCTAATGGGACAAAGTATTTTAGTTATCATCAATTCAACAATATTTTTGTTGACTTGAAACGACTACAACGAGCTATGGTTAAATTTTATGCTTTGTCTCCACAAGGTAATACAAGTTGTAATGTCATTTTTTATTTGTATTGAATATCATTTAGTATAACAATTCAATTCTTGTGTTGTTTCAGTACTTGGAGAGAAGCTTATATTTATTCTTAAGCTAGATGAATGTCAAATTGTCAAAGGACGGAGATTGGAACGTGTGAGTGTGACACTCATGAATGAGGCAATGTTTTTTGCAAAAGTCGATGCTATCGGTGATCATTCTCAGAAACCATCATTTAGTGTACAATCGGAAAAAGAAATATGGTGGTTAGGAGCTTTTGAAGTTCCGAAGGAGACTCATGAGGTGTTGGCATGGGTCTTCTCTATGATCCCGTGGATCACAGAGGTTATTAAGGCACAACTAGAGGGAGAAAAGCTAGAAGTAGATGGAGTAGGTACATTTGATGTTGAGTGGCACTTAGGAGGTGATCTAAAAACAATCAAATGTATACTTGGGTGTAAAAAAGGTGCTTCATCACTTCTTCCTTGTCCATATTGTGTACGAGGATACAAGGAGAGTACTCGTGCCTCCACGTCTTCAAAGAAAAATGTCAAGGGAAGTCGAGCAACAGGGTCAATGGATGATGATGCAAGGGATTGGGTGTGCTCAGTGTTGAAGTGTCCTATCATGGAGGTCCCCAATCGGTTGACAAAAGATAAAACATGGCATCCCATTATCAATTTTCCACTTACAAATGTACACTTTTGCACCTTTATGCGTATATTTGATCGCTTGTTAAAGCTTCACATAGAGTACGCTTTCAAAATGAAACCACTTTCCAAATCCGTGGAAGCCATTGGAATAGTTGAAACAATTCTAAATTCGATTGGATGTCATGGTGGCAATGTTTCTATCATCGATGAGGTGGATAATATGCATGAAGTGCCACAAAAAGTATATATGAATGGTGTGAAAGCACGTAGGTTTTTCAAGAAACCAGAGATGCGAAAGGAGAGGGGTGAAGAGGATGCTCCATGGGAGCTATGGAAAGCGCTTTGCAAGTGTACGACCGATCAAGATTCAAATCCCGTGCTTGTAAATCTGCGTAGGCAAGTGTGGCACCACTTGGAGTTAGTGCTTCAAATCATGTGGAAACCCCAAACCACGAGCGAGCAACAAAATTTGTTCAAAGATCACATTTCGAATTTCACTAAAGCATTTGTGCAAGCATGGGGAGAGAGCAATATCACACACTACATGGTAAGTTACTTTGTTCAGTTCAAATTTTGATGCTATACATAAATATTTATTTGCTCTAAGCCCCTTAATCATGCTAGGTGGCGTGAAAATCGCCATAGAGTGGGCAAACGTTGGTTACCCAACATGTAAAAAAAATGATGCTATGCAATGTAATGTTTATGTTTGTAGATGTCTTTGTTGAGTTGCATATAATACTTCTCCATTTATCTATTTTTTATTTTTTTTATTTTGATGATATTAAGAGTTTTTTTAAGTGGCCTGGTCAAGTGTGAATAGACCTTTTTTTTTTTAAATAGAGGGCTTTTAGTGAAGAAGGAGTCTCATTTTCAATCTTTCCCCTTCTTACACCATGGCACGCACAAAGCAAACAGCAAGAAAAGATCAACCTTTTTTTGCTCACCCTCACTTAACCGTCCAAGGTGCTCAAAAACCACCTTGGATACATGAACAAGAGCTCATAGAAGAGATGGAGAGAGAATGGTCAGGTGAAGAGCAACAAGATGGACAACCTTCACGCAAGAAGAAACGGGTAGTGACATCAGACACAGAAACCGAAACAGACAACGAAGCACAAAGCCCACCATGGAGCGGACAGGAGATTCCAAGCAATCATCGAGTTCCGGCCGGGAAGACATTTCCACGTGGCTTCGGTGCTTTTCCGTCAGATCAGCCTAGAGGTGATCATGGGTTACTAAATGAAGAGGATTTTGAGGATGTAGCAGACGAGCCAGTTGGAGCGCAGGGTGGAGTTGAAGAGCCAGTCGGAGCACATGGTGGCCTTGAAGATGCGCAAGCTCCCCCTCGCAAGCCCTCTTGTAAAAAGAAAAAGTTTTTCAAGGTTCGCCCTCGCAAGGCCCATGTCCCAGATCCTACCATCCCTCAACAACGGGCTCCTGCTGTGAAGTGACGCATTCCAAAGGCGTTGCAAGAGATTCGTCACTATCAAAAAACTTCAGACCTTCTCATACGCAAGGCACCATTCGCACGTTTGGTAAAAGAGATCATGCAAAGTTATTGAATGGCGTTTGGAGTTCAAGGTATCTCTGTAGAAGCTCTACAAGAAGTGGCAGAATATCATCTAATTTCTATTTTTGAAGACACCAACTTGTGTGCTATTCATGCAAAACGGGTGACAATAATGCCCAAAGATTTAGCTCTTGCGCGTCGAATCAAAGGACAAAGAGATTGAATTTGACTTTTAGGCAATTTTGCCAATGTAAAGATATCTTTTTGAAATATAACGAGTCGTGGCTTTTTGAAATATAACGAGTTGTGTACATTTGTTTTAAGTGATAAGTAAAGCTAACTAGAGAGAGGAAAAGAGAGAGAAAGAGATGTGGATAAAAGAACTGTCAACCAAGTTTGGTTGATTGAATAACCGAAATAAAATTGTATTCTTATAATTTTGGTATAAATAAGCTTTAATTAGGCTGTCTAGAGGCCTGCCGCAAAGGCGCGCGAGAAGTCAGAAGTAAATGTTACTTCTAACTTCTCGCGTGCCTTTGCGGCAGGCCTCTAGACAGCCTAATTAAAGCTTATTTATACCAAAATTATAAGAATAAAATGTTATTATGTTTTTATTGATGGAGATTGGACTGAAAAAACTCTATATTTTGATTCAGAGAACTACACAAGTGTATCACAAGATAGAACCAATCATATACTATCTACGTACAATAAACTCAATATAGAAGTTGAAAATTACCAGTTAAAATCAATTTCCATTCGAATTTTTAAATAACAAAGTACAAAGATGTGATATATCTCATTACATATTTGAAGGAGTTAATTACAAGATTTATGCATCTATTGACTGTTTGAGCCATCTAAGATATGGCGAGCAATGTTTTCTCCGCAATCTTGGGCGCAAGGAAGCTGTTTGTGCAGCACATCCCAAGCAATTTGTTCCACATTGCTTAGACCTACAGCTTGGCTTAAGACCACGTTACAAAGCACACGACCACGAATGTGTGTCACAAATGCAGCACTGGCCAGAGATTTATTTACAAGATATATAACTTGGGAGGCTTGAGATATGGTTGACAGGCATAGAATGCGGCTCATTGCTTTCATCATTGACACCCAAAATTGACCACAAGGAGTGTACTCCTTGTGGATTATCGCAAAGCCGTCCTGGGGGAGCTTGCCAAGGTAATGCACAAGAGACGATTGCCATCCAAAATCTTGGCACCTACCATCTCCTCCCCGACCTGCATGCTCATCCAGCTCCACAACATTCTACAAAGAAATCAATAGGTAAATAAGATTTCAGAATGCAACAATGAAAATTAACATAATCACAAAACAAAAATCAGTTAATACCTCTTGTTTTTCGTCGTCTTCATCGTTTATGCCTTTGCTATCAAGAGAAATAGATGAATTGGGAGCCATAGCGACACTCTCAAGTTCATCTATATGAACAGGCATAGGAGTGCGTTGGGCTTCAAGCAATGCGCGTGTAGCTACAAACTCATCCTCCGACACAGATGAGTGCGGTGCATCTGTCACCGCCACCATTGCCAACTCCACTGTATCTACCACACTCTCTCCAAGGGGAAGGAGGCTTTGATCCAAAGGATCGGAAGAGGGGTCAATGGCAGAGGACTCTACAGTGGCACAGAGAATGGACAGACACTCATCCATGCGGATGTCAAAAGTCTTTTCAAGATCATGTAAAAACAAATATTCCTCCCCATCTATCACAATTGGGGAGAGGTGCTCAAAAAAAACCTTCGGAGTTAATGTCTCCTTCGGCGCATTTGCAGCGGGCTTAAAGGATGCTTATACACCCTCATCACCCATGGATTTGGCGGCATCCATGACACCTCCTGGGTAGGTTAGGGCAAGAATATTGCCCTCTTTGCTTGCATCCCAGGGCGCTGTAATGGGCTCCTTTGTGTCCTTGACGACACCCCCAAGGCGCAAATGAGGCAAAATCACCTCAGATCTTTCAGGCTTCTCCGCAAGAAGAAACACAAAAGTCACCAAGCGACGTAGAAACTGGGTGCCGAACTTCTTCTTTTTCAAACGTGAATCTTCAATGTACCTACCTGCCTGACCCGCAATTACACAAAATCGTTGAAGTCGCTGGGTGAAAGGCCGATCGCCTTTGTGTATGTAGCGAAGCAAATCGCATGGAATCCACAATTCCCCTTGTCCGACAATTGGTACAACATACTTGTCAATGTAAAATTCAAAAAATTCTAAGATAGGCTGAAAAGATTGGCTGTTTAGGTGAATAGTTGCATTCACATCAGGGAATTGGGTGAAGAAATTGTGAAGATAGTCACGATCTTGCCACTCGGTTGTTTGTAAAAACGCTTGGAAGCATTGTAACGCCATGGCTTCGGGAGGGGTGGAGGAGGATGTCATAATGCTAGCTCTTAAAGTAGGAATGCAAAGAGTATTGGAGCTCAAATGAGAGTGTGAATAGGCAAAGAGTGTGAAAATGGTAGGGTTTAGGAGGCTTTATATAGCACGCCCCCCCACTCCCCCCCCCCCTCCCAAAAAAAAATATCAATAATTAAAATATTAAACAATTTTCATTAAGTAACACAAATAACAAGAAGTTATAAAAAACTTACAAACTAAATTACAATCATTTAACTCAAAAAACACATCACTACAACTTTAAGATAATGTGCATTGCCAAAATTTGATACAACCATCTACTTGAACTTACAATTGTGATATTATAAAAAATTTAAGTACAAAACATAACTACTCTAATGTATAAAATCAAATTCTCTTCCGTCGTCCACGCCTTTTCAATTTGAATCGTGCTCTCCATGCGGCTACCAATCTAGCAGGAAATAAATAAATTAGCATCCCAACTTAGAGCAGGGAATAATAATAAATAAATAAATATAACATAATTAAGAGAGAAAAATCATTCACCTTATGTCGTCCGATGCAAAATTTTGTATCTTCTCGATGCTCTAAATCCATTATCACTAAGTGCTCCCGCACATTGGCCAATGTCCAATGCTTGTTCACTTGGACGGTTTCAATGGCACCACTCGACAATTTGATTGCAATATCAAATACCTCAATTGTAGCATCGGTGGATTGCAATGGAATCCATTCACCAAGCTTGCACATCCACCTTTCATAGAAGTACCGCATGTAAATAGTGGAGCGCACCTTGATGAGACGGATAGCAATGCCCAAACTTCCAGCCTGACACCGAAAGCGATCTTCGTTGTGAAGTCCTTCAAGATACCCCCACTTCTCCCCAAGGATGGCTTCCAATGTATCGTATTGTAGATCTTTGCAAACATACATAGTATTTGTATGATGGAAAGGCAAAGATCCAAAGATGCTAGCGAAGATATGAGCAGGACAACACCATCCAAGCCCAACTGAACGCGAGGCTTTTCCAAATTTTAATGATGCTCTCATATCAGCTACAATCTTGGCTTTCAAAGACATTACAGTGAATGCATCTAGCTTTGGCCACTCCATGCTACGCAAGGTTGTAGCCTCCAAAGGTTGTAGCTCTCCGTAGCCTTCCTCATCTGTAGGTACAATGTACTTGTGGGTGTAGAAGAACACCCTCTGTCGTGCAAGGTTTGATGAAGTTGTGTTGGAGAAGAGCATATCCCCAAGACTTGCATGCATGGCCGTAAATGTTCCTAAAAGGCACGAGAGTGGTTGCTCCTCCACAAGGCTAGAAGGAAAAATATCTACTTAGAAACAAAACAGTTCATGAGATGTAAAAAGTCCATTTTTTTGTTACCACCAAAACCATTGAAGTGCAAGGGACATACAATTACAAGGAAAATCCCTTGGGTTGGTGATCCGTCGTAGACGCATGTGTCCAAACATGAAAACATGTTGAACGATTGCCACCGTACCCTTGTCTCTTACTTGCTTGAAGCCTAGTAAACTTCCCTTCCAATGGAGATCAACGTT
This sequence comes from Adiantum capillus-veneris, assembly GCF_014529385.1. Classification (NCBI taxonomy): domain Eukaryota; kingdom Viridiplantae; phylum Streptophyta; class Polypodiopsida; order Polypodiales; family Pteridaceae; genus Adiantum; species Adiantum capillus-veneris. The sequence goes on from NC_140937.1 coordinate 1,449,362, forward strand.
TGTGTTTCACGAACACGATGGGGACCGATTGCGGAAGGTTTCATGTAGACCCACGCACCTTCTTGAAAAAGATGAGGTTCCCATTGCTGCTCCTCGTTCTTCGAGTTGTGGAGAACCATACTTTGAATGATGGGTTTGGGGCGTCTATTTTGACCATTGTTTGCCATGGATGCTTAAGTGGGAGCTTGAAATTGAAATGGAGAGCTTGGGGAAGGAGGAGGGAGAGAGAGTGGGAGCTTATAGTTGTAATGGAGAGCTTGAGGAAGGAGGAGGGAAACAGAGTTTACAGAGAGAGTGGGAGCTTAAAGTTGCAATGGAGAGCTTGAGGAAGGAGGAGGGAGACAGTTTAGAGAGAGAGTGGGAGCTTAAAGTTGCAATGGAGAGCTTGAAGAAGGAGGAAGGTGTAAGAGTTTAGAGAGAGAGTGAGACCTTTGTGTTATGGAAAGGGGCTAAGGAGGAAGGGAGTCTTGGAAAAAAGGTTCTAGAGTGAGAAAATGTCTTTTTGATCATAGGGTAGGTTGTAGACATGTAGTAGTGTTAGTGTGTATACGCGCTTCACCAGGGGCACTTTTCTCCCACTGGGTTTTTCCCCCTGGACATCTGGTGTGAAAGGACACCTTATCTCTTAGGGTTTCATATAAGCTTTGTAGCTCTGAGTTTGTATACACATTATTATTATTCCAATACAAAGAGAGAGACTACAGAGATCTCGTACACAAGCTCTGTGTCTTCTCCTTCTCCATCTTCTTCCTACTCTGAGTTGCTGTCTTCCTTCTGTTTCCTGTTTCATCATCTTCAACATAGGTTTGGGGGGAGTTTTGGATGGAATATTTTGAATTTATTTTTTTTTTTTTTTGAAATTTTAGGGTTTTTGCAAAAATGTATCTGTGGACCCACCACTACCCCCCTCCCTTTTTTCCCCTCCCTCTTTTACCCATCCACCTCCCTCTAGGATACAAAGAAATAAATGAGTGGACAACCCTATTATTCTCTCTACTTTCTTAGGTTCTAGACTTATATACATTGCTCTCTTCCTATTGGCTGGAGCCTAATTAACCTTAATCCTATGTGGCCCAAAGAGAGTTCACATTTTTCCTAATTGGCGTACTTTTCGTCACAAAAATTGTAATAGAGTAAGCATACTGGGAATACCATTTGATGGGCTAATGTGTTCAAATTGTGCATCCATTCCCAAGAAACGAGATTTTTGGATAAGAGTTTATCGCCAATCCCAGGCAACACATACTCGAGGGCTTAGAGATACAGGTTTCGGCAGAAGACTCGATTACATGACTAACTAAAAGATTCTTGGCATAACACGATCTAGGTGTATTGTAAGAACATGGGTCTTATGGGCAAGGCCACCGGCACGGCCAGATAGTGTGTACGCTAGGGGGAGGCTATAAGATAGCACGGTTGGGTGGAGAGTAGTGATGCATGGGTTTTAGGACCCCTTCTGAATATGCAATAAAGGCATCATCAGCTGTTGGGGAGATGAGGATACTCTAGTCCAAGGGATCTCGAAAGAGAAGAAAAATCTACTTCACAAGCACCAAAGAGTAAAAAGTGTCATGGACATAAGATACGTGGGAACGAGCTCTTATGCATGCCTACAACCTATATCTTACAGAATAGACCATTCTAGGTGTGAATTTCTAGTGAAATTTACACGAGGATGTTCGTGTGGACTCACAGCACAGCATACTCCGTTTTCACTTTTTTACCGATAGTAAATATTTTTCACCTACATGGTAAATACAAATCACTTTTTACCTACAGTAACTTTTTTACCCATGGTAAATATTTTTTACTGCACCATAAGTATTTGGTAGGTAACAGTTCACTGTTACTAGAAGCAATGATTGGGCATCAACAATGCAGTTACAGGAGGAGAAAAGGAGAAAATCTTATGGTAAAGGTGAGTCAACAGGGACAAAGACTTTTGAGTTGAAAAGAGACATGCTGATTTTTTCAAAGAACACATGTCAAAAGAAGCCATGGTTGAGGATTTTTTGAGAATTTGATATTCAGGAGGACCCAGCTGCCACCCCCCCCCCCCCCCCCCCCCCCCCCCGCAGGTCCCCCCCTGACATGTGCAGAACCTCCAGTTTCAACAGCCACCTTACCTACTCTTAAATGTTGGTCAAGGCCTTATCCCCATGTGTCACAATCAGAAAAATCAGCATTTACCCTCCCCTCTCACATCACTCTAGAGAATATCTTGATGGTGACATATCAGGTGACCTCAATCTGTTGACCACCCTAAGCAAAAAGTAACCCCAATCAACGGATTTAATCATGTTTATCCCTAATCCTAAACCCTCTCAGAAACCTATATAAGGAGGCCTTCTCTCACTCAAAACCAACACTTCACCCACTTCACCAAGCAATGAAGCTATGACGACATTGCTCACAACGAGGAGCTATGGATGGAGCTCTACTCTCTCCCTCTCTCTCTCTCCCTCTAGTATGCTACATTACTAGCCCTAAAATCTAAATAAGGAGTCTTCTCTCATGCTCCATGGCCACCATCCTCGCCATCATTCTTTAAGGTATTGATGTGTTGCTAGTAGGATCATACCTACTTGCTGGGTTGATTGTTTTTGACAAGGGATTATGCCATCCTTGGCTTGCTTCTCTATATCCTTGTTATGTATGATCAGATGCCGTTGTATTGTTAAGCTGATGTCTTGTGTATATATATGCTACATAAGGTCCCTAAGCTTCGTTTCTATGTGTTTTTCCATATGTTTTGATGCCATCATAATGCCAGAAGTCTCACTTGCCTATGTGCACTATGTGTGAGGTCCCTAAACCTCTTAATGTAGGGTGGTGCCCCTTTGTTTTTTTCTTTGCTTGTTTGCATGAGGCGTGGTTTGTGGAGTGTGCATGAGTACAGAGGCCACCCAATTGCACTGCTCTTTTTCCCGCTATCATTTTGGTGCCCCCACGGAGGAGGGCTACAGAGAGCTTCAGTCCACAAGCAATGAAGATGTGCAATCTACAACATGGACGGAGGGCATGAGGAGTTTGCAAATTGGAGTACAGAAGAGGAGGAGGCTTTAGAGGCCTTAAAAGCTTTCATCGAGGTCTTGTTACCAGGTTGCAGTGTCATTGAAATTCAAGAAGTAAGTTCTTCTACATGCCTTGTTCGTGATCATCGCCAACGAAGGAGAGTGAGAAGAAGAGCTTGATATACCTCTCCTCTCAACCTATGAGTGCTCCAGAAACCTCCAACGCACACGAGCTTGAAATATTCTACATCAACATACACGAAGGTACTATGACACACATTAAGGGAAGAGAAAGCATCACCAGACCTCTCTTTCTTGAGGAGCTGACTAAGAGGAGGAAGATCACCTCTACACCTAAGTGGACCAAGGCCGCAGCGCGTGCTCAAGAGTAAGGTAACATTTGGCTTAATCTCATTAATAAGGGATTACATGACCACTACAGGAAAGAAAAAGGCTAGTGAGCAACCAACTTCAACCTCCAACTTGCAACCACGACTCTCACCCCTAAATCCTCCTGAAGCAAAGAGGCAAAGGCTTGCCTATAAGATTGCCGCCCGTCTGCGAGTGCTCCCAGTGCACTTTGTGAATCTAGAAACCACCAATCCCAAGCCAACCTCCTGTCCGTGTGAAGATCACTTTGGATATTGTCCAAAGTGCTTTGGAGACCGGGTGAAAAGCCTCCTTGCCCTACCTTTGCTGCTAATTTTCAAGAAGTTATCTCAATCTAAGGAAACTGTCTTAGTTGATGATGTGCTGCACATTAATGGTGTCACTTTCATTCTTCATGCTCATTATGGTAATAGCATCCAATTGTTTCTTGCTAAAAGGCTCAGCATTGTACAAAGTGTTGCCATCACGCCTTACGTCTTCACAGATGCATCAGGAAGAGTCGAAGTGATCCGAGGTGCTGACCTTCTGTGGCTGATCAGGCTCATTGGTCCCAAGGTGGTGCAACTAAGCTAGGCTCTTGTGTGTAAGTATGGATGCCAATAATGAGAATGATGATCCCCGCATGTTTCCTTTCCATTTTGTGCGTCATATCCGTGTGAATATTTATATTGATAGAAAAATCTTTTATCAGCAAAGAATAGCGTTGTTGTTTGGAGCCGAGAGACTTGGGGAAATCTTGCGCTCTCCTCATCCTGTCATTCTACCCTTACTAGACTATTACCATTCCTTTGATGTGTCGATCTTCATCCTATTTTGAGCTAAGTTGTGCTAAAGCTCCAAATTGTAATTACCATACTCTATTTTAAAATAAATTGGAGTTGTTTGTGTAATTGTTTACTCTCTCACTTATGGCCTTCCCTAATTTTTATGGTAAGCCTGGGGAGGTTGCTCCAGACTTTTTGGATAATTTGGAAATGGCCTTTCTGGTATCGGGAAGGGATGACGAAGCTACTAAGTTAAGGGCCTTTCCTTTGGTCTTGAGGGAAGGTGCAAAATTATGGTATCAAACTTTGGCACTTGAAGAAAGAAGAGACTGGGAGTCCTTAAAGATGGCCTTCATCGAAGAATTTCGCCGCCATGAGCCTCCAGAGGAGATATGGAGACAGCTCTTAGAGCTACGCCAAACATCACCCAATGACTATAGAAGCTATGAAGGAAAGTTTTCCAACCTGTGGGAGAAATGGTGTGCATCACTAGGTGAAGGAGAAAGGGCGCCAGAATGCCTAAAGAAGGACTGTTTCCTGGCAGGGCTTTACCCCATCCTTCGAGAAAAGGTAAAAGGTAAATTCCCAGATACCTTTGATAAAGCTATGACTTATGCAAGGGAGGAGGATAGGAAGTTAAAATTCCAAGCTCAACTACAAGGGGGAATGGAGCCTCCACCGCTAGCTCAACCTACGGCAAGGGTAGTAGCAGGGACAGGAGCAACAGATCAAGAGTCCTCTCAACAAGAATTACTTCAACAAATCACCAATCAACTAGAGAGCCTGTCCATCAATCTGGTTCAAGGTGTAAGGGCTCCCCAGCCAGGAAATGAACGAAATAGATAAGAAGGAAAAAGGCAAGCACGTGAGTACATTTGCTACAACTGTGGAGAGGTAGGTCACGACATGTATTATTGCCCCCATCCACGACGCTATCAAGGAAATGGTAATCAAAGACGGCCTCCTCGCCAGCAAGTCACTCCTCCTCGAGCTAGGCCACTAAATGGACAAAATGCACACGTGGCTCCACCAATCCAAATATTGAGACCCCCTCCTCCACCACCACAAGCACCTGCAGAGATCCCTCCACTACCATCGGGAGGGGAGGAGAGGGCTGTCTCTGTCATAAGTCTTGACAATGGTAAGGATAAAGGGAAAGAAAAAATGGAGGAAGCTGTTGCCATGCCAATAAAGAGAGTTAGGAGACAAAGAACTGATGAAATGGAAGCTTCAGAGCCGGATAAAGAGAATGAGGGTTCCTCCCAAGTGATAGGAGACAAGAAAAGGAATAGTAGGTCAAGGAGGCACATAGGAGTAGAAGACTTTCCACTTGGGGTAGGATCCATACCTTACGACCTGGTAGCAGATGTGAGTAAGCTAGGACCAAAGATTTCATGGCAGCAACTCCTCCACCTTTCCCCAAAGATGCGTAGAACCTGGTCTAAGATGGTCAGCACCAGGAGGGATAAGGCAAAGTCAGTTGGGTCTATTAGTGCAAGAGGCATGAAGGATATCGTGCCAGTCATTGATGCAGAGATTAAGAGTCAGCGAGTCTCCAATGTGTACGTAGATGGTGGAGCCGAGATTTGTGTTATGACAGAGAAATTAATGCACAGGTTGGGTTTGGAATTAAACGAGCAAACTTCCTTACAAGCTAAGATGGAAAATAATGTAAGGGTGGCTTGTGTGGGAAAGGTTAATGGAGTGAAGGTTTCAGCTTTTGGTGTTGCAATCTCAATTGATGCTTATGTGATCCCAACTAAGGAGGAGGGCTATCTGCTAATCCTTGGAAGACCTTGGCTTATGGCTATGAAAGCTAGGCAAGATTGGGAGACAGGTTCCCTTGAGTTGCGACCAAATCATAAGGTAGGTGGCAAGCAACAAAAAATTGTGTATGACATGAAGCAGGGTAGACAACAAGACCTAGAGATGGAGACTTCTATGGATGAATGGAGCACAAGCAGCTGCTCTTCATCTGAGGATGAGTCATCTGAGGAGGATGCTAGCTCTTTGGAAGTCATGGGTATAATACTGCGAAACCCAGAAGGAGAAGGTGGTCAAGACTCTCTAAACAAGGAAGAAGCCACAGGCTTAGAGGAGATGCTAGCTAAGGACCTACTAGAAGAAGAGAGAGAACCCTATTTGCAGGTACTAAAGAAGCATGCTGGCCTCTTTATAACTGATTATGAGCACATTAAAGGAGTGACGGTAACCCAACACCATATCCAATTAAAGGAAGGTGCCAAACCAGTGGTGCAAAGGCTAAGGAGATTAGGGCTAGTGCAACAAGATGCACTCTTAAAAGAAGTAAAAAGATTACTCAAGGCAGGATTTATCTACCTAGTGGAAGATTCTGAGTGGGTGTATCCAGTTGTGGTAGCACCAAAGAAAAATGGGAAGTGGAGGGTATGTGTGGATTACAAGCCTCTAAACGCAGCCACAAAAAGGGACCATTTTCCTTTGCCTTTTCAAGATGAAATACTAAATGAAGTGGCTGGTCATGAAAGGTACACAGTGTGTGATGGGTACTCAGGCTACTTCCAAATCAGAATTGCAGATGAAGACCAAAGAAAGACTACCTTCATAACACCTTGGGGGTGTTTTGCTTATAGAGTTATACCTTTTGGTTTAACTAATGCCCCAGCTACTTTTCAGAGGTTTATGAACTTGGTGTTTCAACCTTACTTTGGTAAGTCCATACGAGTCTTCATTGATGATTTTTGCATTTACAGCTCTAGGGAAGTACTTCTGTCCAAGGTTGATGAAGGTTTCACCCGTCTGGCCCAATTGGGTGGGCAATTGAATAAAGACAAGTGCCACATAGGTGAGAGCAAGGTCACTCTACTAGGCCATGTTGTGTCTCAAGATGGTATTGAGGCTGACCCTGAAAAGGTAAAGACATTGTTAGCTTTACCTACTCCTTCAAACGTGAAGCAACTAGTCTCCTTTATTCAAAAGGTTCGCTACATGGGACGATTCATACATCTCCTTTCTCAGGCAATCTATCCTTTGCAGCAGCTCACTAAACACACTACATTGACATGGAGTGAGAAGGGTGAAAGGTGCTTTCAAGAAGTTAAAACCATTTTGAGCTCATTGCCTGTCGTCCTACAACCCACATGGGGTGAATTATTCTATGTAAATCCTAGTGTAGGTCCAAAAGCTCTAGGAGCTATCTTGATGCAAAAAGACCCAAAGACATCTCTCATGAGACCAGTCTACTTCTCTAGTAGAGTGATGACAGTTGCTGAAAAGGGTTTCAGCGCAACTGAGAAATTGGTGCTAGCTCTTAAGTTTGCAGTGGAGAAGTTTCGGGCTTACTTACTTCCGAGACAATTTGTGGTGATCACAACTGAGGAGGTTTTTCCATATGCCCTACAGCACATGGAATTGTCTCAAAGAATAGCAAAGTGGGTGGTGCAGCTTCAAGAGTTTGACTACACACTACAAGTAGAGGATTCCAACCGTGCTTGTTTGGCAGATGTTCTCACACAAAGGTGTTATGAGAAGGCCAAGAAAGAGGCACCTAGTAAGGTACCACCTATCCCGGAGCCTGAAGTTCTACTGGGAGCACACAGTCTGTATTTTGATGGGGCTTACAAGAGGACCAAAGACAAGGCATCAGCAGGCATAGTAATATTAGGTCTAGAGAAGGAGAAGATCTTTTCAAAAGGGTTTCATCTAAAAGAGGTTCATTCTAACAATGAAGCAGAGTACCACGCCCTTGTTTTAGGGTTGCAATGTTGTCTTTCTCAGGGCATCACAAAGCTAAATGTTTTTGGTGACTCTATGTTGATTGTTAAGCAAATGGTTGGTGTATGGGCCTATAAAAATGACAAATTGTCTGTTAAGATGAGGGAAGCAAAGGCCTTGTTGAAGGGTTTTAAAGAAGTTCGAGTGCACTTTGTACCTAGAGATCAAAATCCAGAAGCAGATGCCTTAGCAGGTGAAGAACTACAAACTCTCATAGTAGGTGCTATCCTTGTGAAAAGTCCTTTATACCAGGGAAAGGAGGAGCTGCATGATTTACTTTACTTTCTTGAGCATTGTGAAGCACCCTCTGGTATGAGTAAAAGTGAACGTAGGTGGTTGGCAAAAAAGGCTACCAGCTATAGCTTAGTGAATGAGGACTTGTATTGTAGAGGGAAAGATGTTGTCTTAAGGAGAGTTCCTGCATCCCAAGAGATAAAGGATATTTTGTTTAGTTGTCATGAAGGTGTGTGTGGTGGCCACTTTGCACAAGAGATTACTAGCAGAAAGATTTTACAAGCAGGGTTCACGTGGCCAAGCCTCCATCGAGATGTACAACATTGGTGCCGCACATGTGAGGTTTGCCAAAAAGCTGGACCAAGGCGTCTTACCCATGAAAATCAACATCCAATCAAAACCTATGGGCCATTTGAAAAATGGGGGATAGATGCAATAGGGCCACTACCTTGCACTTAATCAGGGAAGGAATACATCATTATGGGGGTGGAGTACATGACCAGATGGGCAGAAGCTCGTCCCACAAAGCGCATCACAGCCAAGGACGTGAGTGATTTCATTTTTGAATGCCTTTGTTGCCGTTTTGTCACACCTTTGGAGATTCTCTCGGATAGGGGACCGGGATTTCGAGCTGATTTAGTCGGGCAATTGATGAGCAAGTTAAAATTCAAGCGCACGCACTCTACACCATACTACCCTCAGTGCAATGGTCTTGTCGAAAAGGTAAATGGTCCTATATGTAAAATCATCACTAAGCAAGTGCATTTACATCCTAAGGCATGGGACAAACACCTAGATGCAGCACTTTGGGCCTACAGAACATCCTTTAAAACATCCTTTGGGTATACACCTTTTCACTTGGTTTAAGGGCAAGAGGCACTATTGCCTATAGAAGTGGAGCTAGCGAGCCTCCGAGTTCTAAAAGCACATCAAGAGGATAGTCAAGAGAAGCAGGTGGAAGGAAGAATCATCGATTTGGAGAGGTTAGGGCTAGATCGAGAGTCAGCAGTGAAGTACTATGCAGCCCAGGCAGAGAAGAAACGAAAGAAGTTCAATCGCAACCTTGTCAAGAAAGGTATCAAGGAAGGTTCTTTAGTGCTCAGATACGACAATCGCTTTGATTGTAGGAAGGATGGTAAGTTCTTGCTTAAGTGGGAAGGCCCTTTTGTAGTGATACAGAGGTTCTCAAATGGTAGTTACCAACTAGGTGATCTAGATGGTAAGGTACATCAGACCCCGGTAAATGGTTGGCGATTGAAGGCCTACCAATGTCGTCTTTCACAGCCATATGCTGGTGAAATCAATGCTAAGGATGGTTCAGAAGAGATCTCATCATATTCGAGCTCCAACTAAGGTAACAATCATGTACAAAGTCGTTTCGAAAAAAAAAAAAAAAAAAAAGAGAAGAAACAAAGAAAAAAAGAGAATGCTTCCAGTGAAAGCGGATATTGACAATGGATGGAGTATGGCTTTCAAGGGTCTAGGAGACCAGTTGTTAGTCATGAATGGATACAATTATTCATCAGAAAGGACTAAACAGGGTGCATCAGCCAAGAAAGCAGTAACATGGCAAATTCAATTGGTACCAGGTGGGTAAGTATTCAAGAGAACCCTATTGTAGCACAACCTACAGCTAGAGGCATCAAATACCTCTAGCTTAAGGGGGAGGGCTATATGATGCATGGTTTTTAGGACCCCTTCTGAAGATGCAATAAAGGCACAGTCAGTTGTTGGGGAGATGAGGATACTCTAGTCCAAGGGATCTCGAAAGAGAAGAAAAATCTACTTCACAAGCACCAAAGAGTAAAAAGTGCCATGGACAGAAGATACATGGGAACGAGCTCTTATGCATGTCTACAACCTATATCTTACAGAATAGCCCATTCTAGGTGTGAATTTCTAGTGAAATTTACACGAGGATGTTCGTGTGGACTCACAGCACAGCATACTCCGTTTTCACTTTTTTACCGACAGTAAATATTTTTTACCACAGTAAATACTTTTTTACCTACAGTAAATATTTTTCACCTACATGGTAAATACAAATCACTTTTTACCTACTTTTTTTACCCATGGTAAATATTTTTTACTGCACCATAAGTATATGGTAGGTAACAGTTCACTGTTACTAGAAGTAGTGATTGGGCATCAACAATGCAGTTACAGGAGGAGAAAAGGAGAAAATCTTATGGTAAAGGTGAGTCAATAGGGACAAAGACTTTTGAGTTGAAAAGAGACATGCTGATTTTTTCAAAGAACACATGTCAAAAGAAGCCATGGTTGAGGATTTTTTGAGAATTTGATATTCAGGAGGACCCAGCTGCCACCCCACCCCCCCCCCCCCGCAGGTCCCCCCCTGACATGTGCAGAACCTCCAGTTTCAACATCCACCTTACCTGCTCTTAAATGTTGGTCAAGGCCTTATCCCCATGTGTCACAATCAGAAAAATCAGCATTTACCCTCCCCTCTCACATCACTCTAGAGAATATCTTGATGGTGACATATCAGGTGACCTGAATCTGTTGACCACCCTAAGCAAAAAGTAACCCCAATCAACGGATTTAATCATGTTTATCCGTAATCCTAAACCCTCTCAGAAACCTATATAAGGAGGCCTTCTCTCACTCAAAACCAACACTTCACCCACTTCACCAAGCAATGAAGCTATGACGACATTGCTCACAACGAGGATCTATGGATGGAGCTCTACTCTCTCTCCCTCTCTCTCTCTCTCCCTCTAGTATGCTACATTACTAGCCCTAAAACCTAAATAAGGAGTCTTCTCTCATGCTCCATGGCCACCATCCTCGCCATCATTCTCTAAGGTATTGATGTGTTGCTAGTAGGATCATACCTACTTGCTGGGTTGATTGTTTTTGACAAGGGATTATGCCATCCTTGGCTTGCTTCTCTATATCCTTGTTATGTATGATCAGATGCCGTTGTATTGTTAAGCTGATGTCTTGTGTATATATATGCTACATAAGGTCCCTAAGCTTCATTTCTATGTGTTTTGCCATATGTTTTGATGCCATCATAATGCCAGAAGTCTCACTTGCCTATGTGAACTATGTGTGAGGTCCCTAAACCTCTTAATTTAGGGTGGTGCCCCTTTGTTTTTTTCTTTGCTTGTTTGCATGAGGCGTGGTTTTTGGAGTGTGCATGATTACAGAGGCCACTCGATTGCACTGCTCTTTTTCCCGCTATCAACTAGCACACGCATTACCACCGCCCTTTCATTGGTATCCGAGCTATTTTTGGGAGGAGGCTAAAAGTGGCTTGCATGTGCATGCGATGCCCTACTTCCCCCCAACCTTCCGCAGATAGCGACGTCTCTATTGTGCAGCAAAAAGAAGACATGCACAGTTACCTGTGCGAGCAACGCGTGGACAGACAACCTGTACAAGTTGCCGTTTCTTTTTCTCTCTTTGCATTAGTGTGTGTTTACCATGGCCAATGAAGATATCCCACCAACACACACATTTGATTTTGAGCACGTAGATCAAAATCAGGGCACCACGGGTGCTGCTGACACTAATATCCATGATGATGATGATCTAGGAGATCATGGGCTTGTAGATATGTCGTTTTTCAAGACTTTGGAACATCGCCAAAGCGTACTTGAAAGAAACCTCTCTGCACTCAATGCAAATGTTACCAATCTTACAGAGTTACTTGTGAAATTTATGAATTCACTGACAACTCAAGGAGCCACAAGTGCCATGGTTCAAGGGAGCCAAGCTCTCAGGACTCAAGGAGTCCAAGAGAGAAGTGTTGCAGAAGATGCAGAAGTTAGCAATGCATTACTGAAGAATATCACCATTCTTGAGTTTCACGGGAAAGAGCGTGATCGCAACAAGGATGCGGTCAATATGTTCTTACACAAATGGAGTGATATTCATAGATTGAGACACACCCCGGATATAAAGACGGCTGTGGAAACAAGTCTACCTCTTAAAGGCAAGGCCTATAAGTGGTGGATGACATTTCCAATAGATGCTCGTCCTCCGTCTTGGGTTGCGTTTCAAGCTTCTTTCTCCAAAGAGTTTTTGGACTCCAATGAAGAAGATAAGAATTGGTTAGCATGGGATGCATGCCGCATGTCTGGCCTCTCTCTCACACAACACCTTTCAAAGTATCGGGAAATCATATTAAAACTAGAAGGTCTAGATGAATTCCAAAAGATACGGGGTTTTAATAGAGGTCTTGACAAAGACTATCGTCTTCATGTTAAGACCCAACATCCAAAAACTGTGGAAGAAGCCATTAGTCATGCACAAAGATATGATGATGACCAAGAGAGGAAAGGAAATGTTCCCTACTCTAAGAATACTTTTGCTAAGAGCAATGTGGCTAAGAGCCAATGGCGAGGTAGATCTCCCACACATTCCAAAAGGAATAAGAGACAATCTGCCTCTCCACACCCACAAGAGGCTAAGAAGCCTTAGCAATCACGAGATTCTCCGCGTGGATCTCTCAACATTGTTGATTTTTTGAGCGTGCAAAGAAACATAATTTGTGTTTTAGATGTCTTTCGGACCAACATAACAAGAAAGATTTTTCTCTTTTGCAAGGCAAAGAAAAGGCCATGCACACGGTGCAACGCCTCACATTAGATTCATCTCCTAAATATTGTGCTGTAGAGGTTCTTCATATGGAAGAAAAGCACAAGTGTTGTGTGCCTCCCTCAATGTGGTAGCCCACCTTTGGCCCCCATGATTTGATTCGCATGTATGGTACTATTTACGGACAACGTGTTCGTTAATAGTGCCATGCATGCAAATCAAATCATGGGGGCCAAAGGTGGGCTGCCACATTGAAGAATGCACACAACACTTGTGCTTTTCTTCCATATGAAGAACCTCTACAGCACAATATTTAGGAGATGAATCTAATGTGATGGTACTATGCGCATGTGCGTAGATTATCGCGGATTAAATGCGATAACCATCAAGAACAAGTATCCTCTGCCTCGAGTGGATGAGTTTTTTATCAACTCAACGGGACAAGATACTATACAAAGATAGATCTTCGTTCAAGATACCACCAGGTACGTATCCTAGTGCAAGATATCTCCAAAACTGCCTTTAGAACACAGTTCGGGTATTTTGTATTTTTGGTTTTGCCTTTTGGTGTAACCAATGCTCCAGCTACATTTGTGACACTCGTGGATAGTGTCTTACGTCCCTGGGTGAAAGCATGTTAACCTGTCGCGCTTTTTGTGCTAGTTAGCAGTTTCAAGTTAGCACATCTTCGAAAAGTTGGGCGTTCGGTAAATTTTTTACAAATAATATCAAAATTTGTTGGAGGTTGTATATTTGGATTCCTTGTTTCAAGTGCTTTCTATTGATATATCATATGTCATAGATCTTGGAGATGTAGCTCAAGTTATTGTACTAGTTAGCATATGTCAAAAGTATGCTAGTTAGCATTGTCCGGGACATGAAAAAGCATGACAGGTTAACATGCTTTCACCCGCCTATCTTGGAAAACTTTTTGTGGTTTTCCTTGATGATATTTTCATTTACAGTAAGACTGACGATGAACACGTAGAACAATTACGATTAGTGTTTGAACAACTACGAGCTCACGTGCTGTATGCTAAGCAAAGCAAGTGCGATTTCTTTAAAACAGAGATACATTACATTTATTATTCTAGCATCAAGATGGACACTGACAAGGTCGCTGTCGTTCTTCGATGGCCACATCCCAACACGGTTGAGAAGCTTCAAATATTTTTAGGCATGGCTGGATCTTATCGACAATATATCCGTGACTATGCCAAAATCATTGTTCCTATGATGGATCAACTAATTAAAACAAAATGTAAGACCTTTTCTTAAGAAGAAGCCCAAAAATGCAGTTTCGAACAGCTCAAGGTAGCTATAGCCACTGCTCCTATCCTAGCAATCGTCAACCCACTTAAGCCGTTTGTGGTAGAGACTGATGCTAGTGACAAAGCCATTGGTGCAGTACTTCTCCAGTAGGGAAGACCTATAGCCTTTGAAAGTAAAAAGTTAGATAGAGCTCAACAGAATTATTCTTCTATGAGAGAGCTCTATGCCATAATTCACGCTTTACGAAAGTGGCGACACTATTTATATCTGAGTTTGAATTAGTTTTTGACCATGAGAGTATCAAATGGTTTACTACTCAAACAGACTTGAAGGGCCGTAAAGCTAGATGGGAAGAAATCCTTCAAGATTGTGATTGTAAGCTACGATATTGCAAGGGGCGATATAATGTAGTAGCAAATGCACTAAGGCGGATGCCTCATATTAATTCACTTCCTTTCACGAAAGTAAAGAGTGTATTTTTGGAGTCATTACGTAGCAAGTGTGCACAAGATCACTCGTATGCTAAAGTGTGGAGTGCGGTTTTAAAAAGGAATCTCTTACACTCACATGTCTCTGAACAGCCAGATCAACATGTCTCTGCACATGCAGATAGAAACTCCAACACACAGAGCTCCACCCCTACTTAGGAAGAGCTTAAGCGATGGAAGAATTTTTTCCATTGATGATGGCTACTTACTTCACAAAGGTAGAGTATGTGTGCCAAAGGAATCAGACACTAGGCACCAAATCTTATTTGAGTGTTATGATAGTCCAAGTGTTGGTCATCCAGGTATCCGTAAGATGGATGCCTTAGTTCGACGGCAATTTTATTGGTCGGGATTACATCATGATGTTCAAGAGTACGTACTAAACTGCCAACAATGCCAAGTTAATAAGGCAGAGAGCCTCAAGGTAGGTGGCCTTTTACATCCTTTAGAGATTCCACAAGGTAAGTGGGAGAGTATCTCTATGGATTTTGTAGTAGGACTACCTACTACAAATCGTGGCCATGATGCCATTTGGGTAATTGTATATCGTCTCACAAAGATGGGTCGATTCATTCCCACTAAGACTACGGTGAAGACACCGGAATTAGCACGGCTATTTGTAGAGCATATATATAGACTCTATGGTCTTCCAGCTAGTATCATTAGTGACAGAGATCAAAAGTTCGATAATCACTTCTGGAGAGTTGTGCTCCAAAAGTTGGAAACTAAACTTAATCTAAGTACGACTGATCATCCAGAAATGGATGGTCAAATAGAAACAATTAATCAAGTGCTAGAGGATATGCTACGAGCATACGTTAGCAAGAAGCAAACCAATTGGGAAGACTACTTACCTATATTGGAATTAACTTATAATAGTTCAAAGCATGTGACTACAGGGTTTAGTCCATTTATGCTTTTGTATGGATTTCAACCTAGATCACCCGTTACGGTGGGGTTGGCTAAGGAGAAAATACAACAAGCGAAGGATTTTATCCAAGACCATTTTGACATGCTTTGAGTTGCTCGACAGAATGTTAAGCAAGCTCAAGATCGATATAAGAAGTAGGAAGATGAGCATCGACGTCTTGCTACTTTCGAAGAAGGAGACAAGGTTTTCCTCAAAGTTCCAGAGCATTCGGAAAGTCTGAAGACGGGAAAAGTTGCTAAACTTTCACCATGCTATTGTGGACCGTTTACCATTCTCAAACGTATAGGTCAAGTGGCCTATAAGTTAACTCTTCCAGAGCACTCACAAGTTCATTCTGTTTTCCATGTTAGCCGTTTACAAAAACAGCTAGGATAGAATGATAATGTCATTGACATAGGTGTGCTGGTTAACCTTATTGAACCGCCAAGAATTCCTCATGAGCCCAAAAAGAAGTTGGATTCTCATGAGCTTCACACCAGACATCATGTCAGACGACAGGTGTTGGTAAAATGGCTAGATAGACGTGAAGAAGGTTCTACATGGGAGAATGTCTCCGCACTTAAGATATATTTTCCTACGTTTGTTTTCGAGGACAAAAACAATTCTCCAAGGGGGGGGTAATTTAAGGACATGGGTCCTATGGGCAAGGCCACCGGCACAGGCGAACGGTTGGGTGGAGACTAGCATACGCATTACCACCGCCCTTTCACGTATCCTAGTTCGAAGACATAAGAAGCAAATGTGTTTCACAAAAACCAAAGTTGCAGCATTAAGTGTAAGAGTTAGTAACCTTCATGATATTGTCTCCGAAGCCTTGGGAAGAGGAGATGTGAAACGGTTTGGCATGGGTATAATCAATGCGCACAACCTCGATTTGTTTGAGGGAAAGCAAGCATTGTGGAGATTTCTCATGGATATCTCACAAAACATTGGAAGAGATTCCCGAGGCAAGAGATACTCTAACACACCAAAGAGTCTCTTTGAGGCTGTTAAATTGTGGGGAGGTACAAGAATGCACAACTTTCTCTCTTTGAATCTTGGGGGACCTCATATTTCAACCACCATGAGGGAAACAAGGAAGTCCATATGTTATAAAATAGGGGCCAGGGAGGATATATTTCAACATGTGGCTGAGGTTTACAAGCATCAAATGGGTAGAAACAACATCTCGATGGGCAGTGTTCTTGTTATTATTGCCAAAGATGAGACTGTTATAAAGAGGATGGTTAGGTGAAAATGCAAGGGATGATGAACTTGTCGGCTTTTGTGGAAGGAAACAAGAACACATTGTGTACCATATTTTGTGGTGGTCGTTGGTTCTGGTGAAGTCGAGTACAACAAATTTGTTGAGGCGCTCCATGCTAATATTATTTCTCACTATGCACATAATATTATTGCTCCAATTCTTATTGCAAATTCACTTATTCATTGTATACCAAATCTTGTCATGGTGGTCCAACTGACATGTAATCGATTTAATTCAAATTTCATCAAAATAATGGGATGCAGTAGCATTGCTTTGGAATCAGCATCTTAAAAACATTGTAGGTCCGTTGATTGGTCATGCTTCTGATGGGGATGCTCGAAGAAGGAAACTCATACAGATACCTACACTTCTCAAGTGGGTATTTGATTCTCTATTCCTTGGAAGGGGTGGCCATTAACAATGATCATAGATTATGATGGAAGTATCTTGGGATTGCATGACTCGGACTTCATCCATAATAGGAAAAAGTTGTTTAACCCTTTAGATAATGCTTCTAGAAGACTTTTTATTGGCAAGGATATCGCTACATTAAATCACATTGCTCTTGTATATCAACATTTTAAGGTTGATGAGCATGGATTGCAAGAGGGTGATGTGGAGAGAAAGGTCAGGCAAAACTGGAGATCAGTCCAAATATTGGTAGGACGTAAGGTGCAAGGGCGTCTCAAGGATTTGTGCATTGGAAGTCAATTTCAGCAAGAAAGAACACTTGGAACACAAATGTATCTTTCAATAGTAGCTTCATATATTGATATTTTTTGTCTCCAACTCTCTCATTATTTGAGAGAGTGAAAGCTTCCAGTAAGGTTCCCTTCTTTTTCAGGTACTCAGTGTTTTTACAAGGTGTCATTCTTTATGTTTTCCATTAAAATAAGACAATAGTTATTCATTTTGAAAGAAATATCTAATGTTGTTTCCTCAGGATGTGGCCCAATTGGATCATGAAACAAGCGATATACACTCTCAAGGGGAATTTCATAAGCAAAGAAACATTCCTTGATATTCAGCTCTCTTACCACTTTGTAGTTCTTCTAATCAAGCTATTCAAAGAAAAGTATACACATCTAGAATTTCCTTTGTCTGCACAACGGGGCCAGACACTCGTGAAAATTTCTTTAGCAAAGTTGTCGATATGGTTAGAAGTGAGAGGAGTTATGATGGAGTTGATTTGTTAACACTAGGTTGGTAACCTAACAGGACATAAAAGTGTTCTTTCAGGGTTTTAAAAAAAACCTCCAAAACCATAGTAGATCCACTCATTTTGTAAAATCCTTTCGTGAGGTTATAGTTCAAGGCCTAGTACACATGGAAAAAATAAGAAACGTGTAAAATTTATCATATTTTGGTCACACCAAGCCTCCAAAGTTGATGGACCAGTACATTTTCATCAAAACAGTCATTTCTTACGTTTTGTTGCATAAAAATAAGATTAGGGATTTTTGTAGGACTTGAGATAAATTCCCTAGTTAACTTCAATGGGTTGGTGATCAGAACATATGATTGCTTCTCACTCACTATTTTTTGTTTTGCCAAAATAAATAGGTACAAAAAAGTTGAATTTTTACCATTCTGCAAACCTATCATCAAAGTTTCTATAGCCACCCTCAATACAAATAATATATGCACGTTTTCTTAGTTCCCTATTGTCCTTTAGGTTCATAAGGAGCCATGGAGCATGTCAAAAGAATAATACATCTCTTACCAAGGGGAATCTTGGGGACAAAGATGAAGTGCTAAATACAGCAAACATGAAAAAACTGGGTTCAACATTATGAGTTGTAGAATCCCATAGAAACTATTCAATATCTAGCCAAATTTGATCCTTATGACTAGATATGGTTACTACCTACAAAATGCATGTAGTTGTCACAAGAAACTAACAATATTGAAAAAGATATACTTGATATACTAGAATGTTTCGTTTTCTTCTATAATTGAAAAAATCAACCATCGTTGTCTACTATGAAAAATAGGGTATTAGGTGCCCCAAAACTCAAGGAATATTAGCTTTATGTTACAATATGTGACACAAAAAATCAAAACTGCATTTGGATATCATGAAAGCCACCAAAAAAATCATAGAAGAGCTAAAATTGGCTAAAAAACAGGATTTGACAATTTTTGTAATTTGGTCATAACTTACAACTTTAACATTTATTTCTCCCTAGAAGCATCAAGACATGTTGAGGAATACTAAAGATAGTTCTCTAGCATTATAGACCTCACAAACATGAATTCTAGAGTGGTATAGTTACAAAAAGTTAAAAAAAGCTAAAAACAGGACCCGTTTTTTCACACAATTTAGGTTGTGAAATAATGTGCAAGGACAAGGTTAAAGATGGAATTGATATTCCAAAAAAATGTCAAGTTTTTTTCAGCTCATGAGACAACTTTCTAGACAGATAGCACCTCAAAGTCCATTTTGAAACTCTTGACATAATTCAAGGAAAATGGTCACTTAACAGGACATAAAAGTGTCCCATTACCAACTTAGTGTTAAGCAGTGCTAGTGTGCTAAATAGGATCACCAAGATTCAATCAAGCTCCATGCTTTTTTTTCCATCAGCACACTCTAAGAAAGAAAACATATGGACTGTAATGAATCATGCACCTGGTGTTCCATTTGCCAATCTTGGTGACTACATGTCCGTATCTTGTGATGAGGACATAGTACGAGATTTAAGAGAGGGCTTTTGTGAAGCAAAGGATGTGACACATGGCAAGAGAGAGTTCTTGAACATATAATGGCTGCCAATGCAAATGATTCAATTTTGGATTATGGAGTTTTTGATGACGTTCCTCTTGAGATAAACGAAGGTGTAAATGAGTTGAGCACATGTGACAAAGATGACGTGATAGTCCCAGAATGTGAGGAACGCCATGTGTTTGAGATAGTTGATGAAGAGGAGAAAGTTCAAAGCAAGAGGCAATATCTTAGGGACTATGGCTTGAGTGGCAAGGCTCAGAGTAGGTTTCTGCATTGTGACACCCCTAGTCCCCCAATCAATAGTGCATTTGGTGGCTATCATCCACACGCATCCTAGGTTTATATTACCCTCCATAGTTCCAACAGGCATGAAAAAAAATTCTTGAGCTACAACACCATTTTCATAACTGACATAAGTGTGCCAAATTCCAAAAACTATGATTTTTTTTCTTGTTGACACCCTTGACTTGGATAATAATCTCTTATAGAGATGTCTTTCCTAACTGACACCACATCCCATATGATAGAAGATTATACTTAGCACCCATGTCCAATAAGGCATTATATAGCACTTTTCCATAGCCTCTATTTAGCTCAATAGGGTACCGTAGAGGTGTTTAAGAGTCCAACTAATCATCCTCTGTTTCAACGTGGAATGCATGTGTAACTCCCATGTTGGCCTCTTGTTGGCGTTGTGAGTGGGATGAAAACACACATAGCGCCTCTATAACGACCCGACACACCCTCTTGGGAAGATACACACACACACTATGGGGCACCACTCGGCTTACACAACACACCTGGCCGAGACAGGGAACACACCTATGGAGTGAGAGGAGAGAGACGATCCGTTTACCCACTCCACACAGAGATACACACACACACACACCCAAAAAACTCAGCTCAAAAGGGGAGAATTTCTGATGTTTAGATACAAATGAGCTTGGGCCAACACCAATGGGACAAATAGCTCACACAATATCGGTAAAATAAGCCAGATACAATCACAAACTGGAGCAGAAGCTTCGATCATAGGAGAAACTTACACAGCAAAAACAGCAGCAAAAGAGTGAGGAATTTGGAAAAATGTACAACTCCATCGCTTCTAGAACGGCCCAAAACCCCAGTCTACAATGTCAAAGTGCTCAAATCCGACCTCGAATGAGCAGTTTACGGCCAAAACAGGCTCCAAAAACCCAAAAAACACACCTGTGGCTGTTCCTCCTCTCTTCTCCACGTTTTTTCTGGTCTTCTCTCTGTTTTTTCAGCTTCCACACTTAGCTTTATTAGTTGGGCACCCTTGGCCTTTTAGATGACCTCAAACGGACCCCGAACAGGCCAAAAACTGACCTCGTAGTGCATAGTTGTCACCTTTTTGCATCATCCGCACACCTGGCACTCATTTCTTTTCAATAATGTGTCTCCCAACCACGTGAAGTGGCCACAAAAAGTGATCCTAATGATGAACTTTCTGCATAACTCTCACAAGAAAACACCCACGTTGTGTCCGTCCTCATCCGCGTGCAAATATTGACCCCGTTCGCCCTCCTGACGCCACTAGATGCCATCTGACGCACCTGCTTACCTCATTTCATCGGCCCGCGGATAGCTTCCTCGAGAAGTTTTACGTGCTACCAACTCCTCTTTATTGTAGAAAAAACACAATGGTACTGGTAATAGTGAAAATCGATGCACTATGTACACCCTGTCCTACCTGTACACATGTGGGCCCCACGTAACCACCTGGCTATGGAAATTGGGCAATCCTTTATTTGATGCACCATGCATGTGTATGTACATATGCGCAATCCCTTGCTCCAGAAAACTCCAGACATAATTTGCCCATCCCCTAGCCTGCTAGATCATTCATGATCAGCAGCAGCAAAAAGAGATATGAGACTCGCCGCATCAGAGGTCTCCTCATCCCTCACCAACACTCCTTGATCCACATACAGCTCAACCTGCTCAACCATCATCAACCTGGCATGATACAATTTAAGACGCAATCCATTTACCCTTGACTTATGTAGAAACCCATCCAGGTTAGCCAACTGATATGTACCATTCGGGAAACACTCCACTACCTTGAAAGGGACTTCCCACTTAATTTGAAACTTCTTTTGGAAGGTGTTATCCAGCTTACTGTTGTAGCGCAAAACCAAGTCATGTTTCTTGATACTCTTACTTTTGACCTTTTCATTTATCTTTGCCAAAGCCTTATCCTGCATCTGCCCATAATTCTCCAATGCGCTCATCCTATCCAACTGGACCTCTTGTAACTGCAAGAGCCTCTCTTTGAATGCATCACTAGGCGGCCCAAGAAACTTCTCTAACATCTTGACCGCAGGCAACTCTACCTCCACAGGCAATAGTGCTTCCTTTCCATACACCAAATGAAATGGAGTAAACCCAGTACCTGTCTTCACCGAAGTACGGTAAGCCCATAATGCACTAGGCAATTCCAAATCCCAATTCTTTCCTTGGTGCTCTGTCACTTTAGAAAGAATTTGTACCAATTCACCATTGAATCTTTCATTTAAGCCATTACATTGCGGGTAATAAGGAGTGGTATGCTGGTGCCTAATCTTCATCTTTGTGCATAAGAAGTCTAGCAGTTTAGCTCTAAATCCTGGCCCCTTATCTGAAAGTAGCTCTAATGGCACCCCAAACTTGCAACGTATTTCATCATACACAAATTTTTCCACATCCTTTGCTGTGATCTGTTTTACTGCTATAGCCTTTGCCCATCTAGAGAGATAGTCCACTGTCGTCAAGATATAGATTTTTCCCTTGCTTGTGATAGGTAACGGGCCTATTGCATCAATCCCCCACTTTTCAAACACATCAAACGCCATAATGGTTTTTCGTAGCTCTGGCTTCAACACTCTCTTCCCAAATGCTTGACACCTATTGCAAGACATACACCAATGGTGAACATCCTTGTGCAAACTAGGCCATACATACCCCTCTTGCAAAATCTTATGCAAGGTGATCTTTAGAGAAAAATGGCCACCACATACGCCTTCATGATTCTCTTCCAACACGCTGTAAAGCTCCTCCCGCCAAGGTACACGTCTCAACACGAGATCAGTCCCTTTCATGTATAAGACATCACCAATCAATTTGTACCCGTATGCTCTACGCACAAAGCTTTACTTCTTAGACTTCTGAATCTCCTTTGGAATGATTCCTGTTAGCAAAAACTCCTCTTCTTGAGACAAACTTTCCCGGCCATGATAAAGAGGTAAAGTGGTCCTCAACACAAATAGCTCCCCAATCATGCCTTGAGCTGATTCATGTGCCTCTCCATTTAGAGCATGCTCAATGTGTCTGATGCTCCATGCTTCAAACTTTTTTAACAGGCCTTTAATTCTGAAGCACATTTCCTTCAATGAGGTGTTCTTGCTCTTCCACACACCCAACACTTGCTTCAAAACTAACAAGGCATCACCTTTTATGCTCAACCTTCAAACCCCATGCTTCAAACAAATGTGTAATCCGGCTTCCAGAGTAGCATATTCAGCCTCATTGTTACTATGAGCATCCAATTTGAACCCTCTCTTGCATACTAGCTTCCCCTCTGGATCATAAAGTGCTATACCCCCTGAAGCTGCATCATGGCTCTTTCTGTATGAACCATCAAAGAACAACACATGTGCATTGCTGATCTGTGGCACTTATTCAACTACCTTTCTCACCACCTCTTCCTTAACAATAAGGGGATTCTCCTTGTAGGTCAACAAATCAACTAGGGTAGCCCTTGTACTATCTTCCACTAGAAAAGAGAACTCAAACTCTTGCAGCTCAATTACCCATTTCTTCACCACATTTGACATGTTAGTACCATTAATGAACTGTGGAAAAAAGGCATAACTCGTCAAGAAAACAAAAGGCCGTGGTAGCAAGTAATGACGAAATCGTCGACAAGCAAATATTACACTGGCCATCACTAGCTCTACTTCCGATAACTTTCTCTCCGCTACCAACTTCACTCGGCTTGCACAATACACTGGCCTCATATAATGGCTGCCCTTCCCCTTTTGCAATAGCATGGCTCCAATGGCATCATCCCCTACTGAGGGATTTACATAAAAAACTTTCTCCCAATCAGGAGCCTGCATGGCTGACAAACCCCTTAACACCTCTTTCACCTCTTGAAACACTTCTTCACACTTGTCATCCCATTGCAATGGATCATGCTTTGCCACTTGTTGTAATGGATAAAGAATCTGAGAAGACAATGGAATAAACCTTGCCATGTACTTCACTTTGTGTATAAAGGTTGCCAATTGCTTCGTACTCGTAGGTGATGGAAGAAGAATAATAGACTTAACCTTATCTGGATCAGCCTCAATGCCATTTTCTGACACCATATGGCCCAATAACTTCACCCTTGGCTGTGCTAGATGACATTTCTTTGGATTTAGTTGTCCTCCACATTCATCATATCGAGCCAATACCATCTTCAGCTTCTCATGGTGTTCAGCCCTACTGCTATAGACACGGAAGTCATCCATAAAAGCTTTAACACAACTACCAATGAATGGTTCCAACACCCAATTAGCTATCTCTTGATAGAAGGAAGGTCCATTTGACAACCCAAATGGCAATACTATGTAGCAATAGCAGCCCCATGGCATAATAAAAGTTGTCTTTGTGCGGTATTTAAGAGCAATCTTCAATTGAAAATAGCTTGAAAAACCATCACACACACTGTACCTCTCATAACCTGCCACTGAATCCAAGATCTGATCGATGAATGGAAGAGGATATGGGTTCTTCTTAGTGGCTGCGTTTAAGGGTTTAAAATCTACAAAAATTCTCCACTTCCCATCCTTATTTTGACTAACTACTACTGGACTCACCCATTCTGTGGTCTCCACAGGGACTATGAACCCTGCCTTCAACAACTTGTCCACCTCTTCTCTCAAGGCTTCCATTTTCTCTTGACCCATCCTTCTTAGCCTTTGCCGCACTGGCTTAGCACCTTCTTTCAGCTCTATATGCATCTCTTCACCCTTGAACCCTCTGATCTCTTCATATGAAGTAATGAAAAAATCAGGAAAACTAGCCAGCATATACAAAAATATATCCTTCTCCATAGCTGAGAGGTCTCCACTGATCATTTGTGTCATCAATTCCTGCTTCTTTGACAACTCAACCTTGGTTTGCATCAGCCCTTCAATCACTTCATAAGGCCCTTCACTTTCATCTTCAGCCTCATTCACAAATGCAACTAAACCAAACTCCTGTATTTCTTTGTCCATCAAAAGAAATGCAACATCAGCATCCTCATCACTGCTCGTAGTGTTATCACTGTCCTCATCTATCATCGTGGAAGAGTCTTCATCACTAGACTCATCCTCATCTTCATAAAGCCCCTCTAATCATTTCCTTGTGTCCATATTATAAAGCTTCTTGGTACCTGTCTTTCCATAGAGGCTAATCGTACCATGTCGCCAATCTTGAGCAGCTCCCACTGCACGTAACCATGGTCTGCCCAGTATAATAGGATATGATCCCAACCCTGCTGGCATCGCATGAAAATCAACCACTGCCTTTGCATCATATGCCTTCACTTCTAAGCTCTTTACAACACCCAAGCATTTTACTTTTTGATGGTTTGCCAATCTGATCCGAAAACCTGACACCCCAACCACTGTGAGACCCATCTTCTCAACGCATGAGTGTGTTATGACACATATTTGGGCTCCGCCATCCACATAACCTTGTCCCAAATTTTTTCTTTTATGCCACACATCTACTATTGGACAAATTTTTGGTAGCTCATCCATTGCCAATACCTTTACTAAACCTCTCTCTGGCTCTTTCTCCATTGGGTTAACCATCCTCTTCCACTGTCGCTTTAGCTTAGGCACCATCTCTATAAGCTGCCCAAAAGTAACATCTGCCTTCCTGCTCATCAGATCCTCCTTCAAGTCATAGCTTAATTGCCCATCCCCTAGTGGAAAATCTGAAACATGAAACTTTCAACGAGCTCTCCTTTTCCTCTTGGCCATGACATCCTCGCCTTCATGGCTCTTTCCTTTCTTCTTACTAGGACCTGGGGCACTTCTTCCTTCCTTATCCTCTGTGGTCCTCTTCCCAATAGGCATCACTAATGTATCCTCTAGCTTTGATGCCTTCTCCAAGGTTACCACACTTAGCACTTTTGTCTTTCCCTTTTCCTCCTGGGTCAGTCCACTGGTTCCTTCGTCTCCCTTAATTTCGATGCCATAATCATTTGACCTAGTTAGCACCTGTCTTGGCGATGGATACATGTCTCCACCCATCCTTGGTGGCTTATCACATTGCGGGCTGAAGTGACCCAACTCTCCACAATTATAACATGTGGGCGTCTGCCTCCAAAACCTACCATTGCTTTGTCCAACACCATTCCTAGGCCTTTCTTCACCTCCTAGCTGATTTGCAAACCTCCCTCGACCTCGATTATTTCCCACTTGACCTTGCATGTTTAGGCTGAGATTCTTCATCAAATCTACCATTTGCCTCATGTCTTGCCTTAGCCCATCATCTTGCACTGCTGTAGTGACCACTGCTGGCATAAACTGAGTAGTAATAGGAACCACTGGTTTGTGATGAACCCCTGACATGCGACCTTGTAAAGACTCTATAGGCTAAAATTCAGACCTCATGCGCAAAGACTCCACCCTTAACTGGCTCATTTTCCTCAGCTTCCACTCTTTGTTCCTTGCTACCTCTAGTGCATCTTCATATGTCCTAGGCTTCTTTAGCTCCACTCTCCAACGTATATTCTCCCAAAGACCAGCCAAGAACCTATCCTTCTTCATCATGTCAGGCGGGGATACCTGTGGTGCTAAGGCCTTGCACATTCGCTCCCATGCCAATGAAAACTTACGTATGTACGCATTTACTGGCTCACCTTCCTTTTGCACCAAAGCCTGTACTTCTTGCCACTTTTTGTCAGGATCTTCTATCTTCACAAACCCCACTTCAAACCCATGTCGTAGATTGTCCCAACTCAACCTTACAGGTGGATCAACCACACGCAACTCCTCTTCAAATGCTTTAGACCAAACTCGTGCATCACTCTTCAAACAAATTTGGAGAAGACGTAACATCTGCGCAGGGTCATGAATCTGGTTGCTAATGCAGGCAACCTCCATCTTTTCCAAAAATTCTTCCACATCTTCATCACTTCTTCCATGAAACTCCGGATAAGAGAAAGCCATGGCTACCCAAGTTTCAATGCTTTGAGAACCCCTTTGAACACACGTGCAAGAACCCAAAACTTTTGACTACCCAATCCCCAGAAACTTCAATGGAGCTCAACTTTAGATAAGGACAAACACATGCACATCAAATGAGTTTTCATAGTTGATCATCGGAATTACAACAGGCAAAGGACATTCCAAGATCTCTCGTAATCTTGTTGGCATTGCTGGAAAAAAATCTTCCTGGACACATGAACATTTATATGGATTCTTTGAGTTAAATGAAATGGAGTGAATTGAGGGCCATTTTGATCATCCATTAAAGCCAACCATGAAACTCCCAAGAAGGCACACCTGACTTAACCTCTAATTTTGCCAAAATTTCAACAACATAACAGCATAAATGGCTCGAAAGACCAAGAAACCAGCCATCATAACTTGGAAAAAGTTTGACAGAGTTTCCCCAGAAGTAGAGCAGTAGGAACCCAAAATATAGACTGTATATGTATGCATAAACTGCCAACAATAGAACTCGAGCATCAAGTAGGACTCACTAGTACATCGCCTATGGCGAGGTCACAAAAAGGGTGCTCCAGCTACCTGTATCACTGAAAGGATCTCTACATTTGAGAATCCCCCAGCTCAATAAAAACCTCACGCTATCGACCCTCACACGAAGGCTAATGCAAATCGCGTATAGTCAAGTCTCAGAAATGACTATCTTCCAGACCTAGTCTCAGAAATGGCTGGGACTGCCAAATACAACCAAGTATGGCTCCACAAATGCGTACAATGGCAGTTTCCACAAGTAACGTACAATCCAGCAGACAATGCGCTCAAATAGGCACCAAGTGATGCATACCCACAACCACTGCAAGTGACACCACTGCTAATATATTATTGTACTCCAGCTACCTGTACCTGTGTGAATCACCTGTACCTGTACCCATCCCTGTAACCTGTAACCTGTAAGCTGTAACCCCGAATCTCGAAGCTTGAAGCTCGAAGCAGAAGGTACCCGAAGAAGATCCTCCTTGGGGGCGCCAAAAGAATGTGAGCCGGATGAAAACACACACAACGCCTCTATAAAAACCCGACACACACTCTTGGGAAGATACACACACACACACACTATGGGGCACCACTCGGCTTACACAACACACCTGGCCGAGACAGGGAACACACCTATAGAGTGAGAGGAGAGAGACGATCCATTTACCCACTCCACACAGAGAGATACACACACACACACACACACACACACACACACACACAAAAAACTCAGCTCAAAAGGGGAGAATTTCAGATGTTTAGATACAAATGAGCTTGGGCCAACACCAATGGGACAAATAGCTCACACAATATGGGTAAAATAAGCCAGATACAATCACAAACTGGAGCAGAAGCTTCGATCATAGGAGAAACTTACACAGCAAAAATAGCAGAAAAAGTGTGAGGAATTTGGAAAAATGGACAGCGCCATCGCGTCTGGAACAGCCCAAAACCCCAGTCTACAATGTCAAAGTGCTCAAATCCGATCTCGGATGAGCAGTTTACGGCCAAAACAGGCTCCAAAAACCCAAAAAACACACCTGCAGCTGTTCCTCCTCTCTTCTCCACGTTTTTTCTGGTCTTCTCTATGTTTTTTCAGCTTCTGCACTTAGCTTTATTAGTTGGGCACCCTTGGCCTTTTAGATGACCTCAAACGGACCCCGAACAGGCCAAAACCTGACCTCGCAGTGCATAGTTGTCACCTTTTTGCACCATCCGCACACGTGGCACGCATTTCTTTTCAATAATGCGTCTCCCAACCACGTGAAGTGGCCACAAAAAGTGGTCCTAATGATGACCTTTCTGCATAACTCTCACAAGAAAACACCCACGTTGTGTCCGTTCTCATCCGCGTGCAAATATTGACCCCGTTCGCCCTCCTGACGCCACTAGATGCCATCTGACGCACCTTCTTACCTCATTTCATCGGCCCGCGGATAGCTTCCTCGAGAAGTTTTACGCGCTACCAACTCCTCTTTATTGTAGAAAAAACACAATGGTACTGGTAATAGTGAAAATCGATGCACTATGTACACCCTGTCCTACCTATACACATGTGGGCCCCACGTAACCACCTGGCTATGGAAATTGGGCAATCCTTTATTCGATGCACCATGCATGTGTATGTACATATGCGCAATCCCTTGCTCCAAAAACTCCTGACAGCGTCTTATATGTTGTTGTCGCTCCTTAGCCTCAGCTTGAGCTTGTATCTTCTTCAACTCGGCTTGTGCCTTGGCTACCAGCTTTTTATGGATAGCAAGTAGTTCACTCTTGGCTTAAAGGATCATAACATCTTTTAAATTTACTCCCATTGAGAAATCCAATGGTTTCTACTTCATCAAGAGTTTTGACCCGAATGGTACCTTGTGGGGTGACTTCGCATACCCTATATGGTCCTTTTCCCGCATAATTCAACTTTTTTTCTTGTTACGCACTCCATACTTAAGGAATTTATCACCAACATTTATCTTTGTCCTTTAGATGACGATCAAACCATTTCTTCCTCCTTTCTTTCTCCACATGTGCATTTTGCTCAACCCATTGTCTTTCTTCATCTAACCTCTCAAGGATATATACACGCTCAGCGAAAGGGTTACCGTCTCCACCTTTTTGTGAAGCTATGCGTAGACTAGGAATTACAAATTCCCATGGCGTAACTTCTTATTGGCCATATACCATTTTGAATGGTGTACAATTAATAACCACTTTGTAAGAAGTACAATAAGCCCATAGAGCTGAAGTCAGCTTCAGATCCCAATCTATGCGATGAGCTTCCACCGTTTTCGTCAAGATAGAAATTAATATCTTGTTGGTGCTCTCAGCTTGGCCATTTGCTTGTGGATAATAAGGTGTGGACTTATGGTGAGCTATCATGAAGTTGGTACAAAATGAGTACCATTGTCACTAACAATCTCAAAGGGACAACCAAATCTTGTAATAATGTTCTCAAAGAGAAGCTTGCTAGTTGACCTTGCATCAGCCTATGTGTCGCCCTGGTTTCCGTCCACTTTGTCACATAGTCAGTGGCAACGATAATATATCGAGATTGAGTGCTAGGAGCTGCCGGACTAATTAGGCCTAAAAAGTCAAAACCCCATTTTTCAAATGGTTGTCACTTTAACTGGATGTAAGGGCATCTTATCCTTTTGTTGTATGATCTTGTAACGTTGGTATTCATCACATCCTTTTGAAAAAAGTGATACATCCTTGAATAAGGTAGGCCACCAATAGCCTCATTGCAACACCTTTCTAGCAGTTATTTCCCTTGAGAAATGTCCTCCGGCTATACCATGTGGGCTTCTTGCAGTATGTATAAATACTCATTTTCACGAGCACTTCTAAGAATATCATCCTTCCCTAGCTTGTAAAGAGTTCCTACAATGAGAGAATAAGGTTCACATTCTTTTAACAGTTTTTGATCTATATTCTTACAAAGCTCTTTGGGTGGGAAACCATTAACTAGAAAGTTCACAATATTCTCACCCTATTTAGGCACGGTCACGACTAGAAATAAGGAAGTATCGGGCAATTCATCATCAACTCCACTAGGGGTTTCACCATTGGGCATGTGAGAGAAATGATCCTCGGTGACATGTCTTTTACTAGGTCTCACCACAACGGTAAAATCAAACTCAAGGAGAATTAACAACCAACGTGTAATTCTTTCCGTGGAACAAGGTTTATTTACTAGATACAACAAGGCTTGATGATCCATATAGAAAACAAACTTGTTGGCAAGAAGGTAGTAGCAAAATTTGTTCACTACGTAAATCATAGCTAAACCTTCCCGCTCTGTAGTGGTGTAGTTTCTCTCAGCATCATTGAATTGACGACTTGCAAAGCTAATGGGGTAGTCCAATTTATGTTCTCCTGGTTGAGCTAGAACACACCCAATAACAAAGTTTGATGCATCAATATGCACATGGAAAATTATATTCCAATCAGACACTCATAAAATGGGAGCGCTTGTCAAGGATTTTTTTAATGACTAATAAGCATGGTCACACTCCGCGGTCCAGTGGAACGCAATAAGAAGCTTGTACAAAGGACGAGCTAACTCGATAAAGTTTAAAATAAACCGCTAGTAATAACCAAAATGGTCCATGAAGCTTTGAACTCCTGTATGGTTCGTAGATGGTGGCAAATCAGCATTGGCTTTAATTTTTCTCTCATCTATGGAAATCCCATTTTTGGACACTATATGCCCTAAAATGACTCCATGTTTAACCCAAAATTGGCATTTGAAAGGGTTTAAGGAGATGCGATACAATCTGCACTTCTCAAACAATTTTCATAAACATGATAGATGTTCTTTCCAAGAAGAATAAACACAAAGGTCATCTAATAAATCTTTGCAAAGCTCTATCAAATATTCTCTAAAAGCAGTGTTTATTAATCTTTGGAAGGTAGCAAGAGCATTGGTTTAGCCAAAATCCATAACACAAAATGAGAACACTCTGAATTCGGTTATAAAAGCCATTTTAGCTTGGTTCTCTAGTGAAATTGCAATTTGATTGTATCCAGAGTACCCATCTAAAAAGCTATAAGCTTCGTTTCGTGCAACTCCCTCAAGCACATGTTTTGAATATGGCAAGGGGTAATGGTCCCTCCTAGTGGCGGCATTGACCTTCTTGATATCCACGCACACTCTGAGTTTCCCATTCTTTTTTGGCACAATCACTGTTGGAGACACCCATTTTGAGTGCTCAATAGGGTATATAAATCCACATTTGACAAGCTTTTCAATCTCTTCTTGAACAATCTTTGCATACTTAGGATTCATTGGGTAGGGTCATTGCTGAACTAGTTTAGCCATGCTATTCATGGGAATTGTGTGTTGCACCATGGAAGGTGGAACACCTTTCATATCATGATATGTCCTAGCAAATATATCCCTGAATTCCATGAGAAGTTCTTTAAGTACATACTCCTCAGTCTCTGTCAAATCTTGGGCATTGAAGACAGGTGTGGACTCCTCACCTGGATTTGCTAACTCTATTTACTTAACTATTGTTGGACCATCATAGAATCCATTGCTTCCATTGATCTGTTTTCATTGGGTGGGGTCTTGTTGTTCTGTGGACTATGATTTCACTTTCGCTTCCTTTTGTTGTTGAGCTAGCTCTTGATTTTGTCGTCTCCTTATGGTACGACTCAACTTTGGCTTCTTTGTAGCCTCTGTTTGTGCAATGTCAATGGGTTGTGGAGTATACCACATAGCATTTGAAGGTATTCACCCCTCTCACCCCAGTTATCTACCAATTTCCTATATAATTAAGCCATTCTGCGGTAGATTTCTTTTCATTTATTCTAGCCGGCACATTTGCTTGATATCATTGCCTCTTATATCTCTTGCTTTTCTTGTCTAATTTTTTATTACAACTAATCTCTAGTGAGGAGTCACTAGATAAATCGGTACTTGTGTCTTCTGCTCCCTTGGATAGATTGCATCTAGGGTCCCACTGGGCCCTGAATGGTTTTTCTCCACATTGCACCAAGATTTAACTCAAATTCTTAATCCTTAGAGTCGATTTCAATTGATGGTTTTGACCCCGAATCATGTGGGCTATAGTCTTGTGAGACACTGCTGGTTCCAATGTTAGCTAAGCCTTCACTTGGTGGGTCATCAAAAGCTATATGCATTGCTTCTATCATATTTAAAGGTACAAGTGTGGAATTTCATCCCCCTCAGGTGTTACCCAGTTCCTCCCCCTATTTCCCTAAGTGTCTACCGTTGTTGCTAGTGAGGGCGAGCTTTTTGAAATGGAGCCTCTAAACCCAAACCAATGGGCCTACCCTCACAAAATGTTCGTAAAGAGGTACGCACACTACTTGGGGCACCACCTTCTTTTGGGAGTGGAGAAGGAAACCGATCAAAATAACACTTTCACTCACCCACTCAAGCAACACACTTTGAAAACCCCCTTACTCTATATACACTTTGGACACTTGAACACCATCAACGATTATGCAACCCAATGCCGTGAATCAAAATGAAATATGCAATTTGTGGAATAGCATTTACCTTCTCCCCATAAGAATACCCATAATACATCCAAACTCTTCCTCTCTCAAGCACTCATCAAAAAATCATGCGCACAAGACTTGCCTCTCAAACACACAAGAGAATCACTTACATCAAACTAACACACTTTGCATAGAGAGCTCATCTCCATCTATGCAATGCCGTGACACAAATAAAATCACCATGAGAGGTAGCCACATGCATATATAATGAAGCAAAAGAGAGTTGGAGTGAGAAATTTCTTTAGACCAATTGAATAAGTGTGGAGAAACAAACCAATGGTAAATTGAGAATAGAACACTTACCTGATTTCTCTCACACCTTTTAAGGGGAGGACAGACACTTGCTAACCATCACGAATTGCGACACTTGAAAGTTTTGAAGATGATTTCATGATCATTAACATAACCATGAGAGAGATCATGATGTATTTACAAGTTATTGAGGTGCTACAAATGATTTATTGGGTTGATGGAGTAAGAGATTGTAGAATGGAAAGAGTGGAGAATAGAGTTGCACTTCCTCCAAAGAGGAGGGTTAGGAGGGAGGATGTGAAAGAGGGAGAGTTGGGGTTTTCTCTACTATTGATCAAGAAACAACATGAAGTTGAAAATATAGGTGTGTGTCCTTGAGTCTCTCCAAGGGGCTATTTATAGTTGTGTAGGAGTGGGATTATGCTACACTTAATTAGGGTGAGTGATTAGCCCTAATTAAGTGTCCTTTGACCAGTCATTGAATATTGAACATAAAAGGGACTATTTTTTCACCAAAAATATCATTTTAGACCGTGAAGGCTCCATAGGGGTGCATAATGTAGGTGGGCCCCACCATGAGGCCCTACGGGTGGCTCCTATGGGGTATCTCAACTTGTCTGTCTTGGCATTTAGAAAGCATCTTTAGTTTGGTCCCATCACATGCAAGTGACCTTGAACACTCATTGCTCTTCTAGAAGATGAATAGGGAAAAAATAAGATCTCACTCTCTTGATTTACTTGATTTACAGTTCCCTTTTGCTGCGAATCTGACAGATTTACACTATTTTGACCATAACGTTTTACCTGTAGCTCGGAATGACATGCTTCAAAAGGCAAATTTGACCTTCTCAACATGTTTGATATGAATTTGGACTATTCTTCACGCCCATGCACCAAGGAATTCGTTTTGGAAGGTCCACACTAGGCTAGGGAACCTTTTGCTTCCAAGTCTTCTTGTATGGGCCCTTTGCTTGTATGCATCCAAGGGGAATCATGCTTTTTCAAAAGGCTATGATGATTAAACAAATAGAGGAGGGCCCAATATTATTTGCTTGTGAAAAGAATATACAATTGGAGTATTTTTGAAAGGAGAAAAACTATATGTATATTCTTAAGAGATATTGGGCCACCTATGTAGGGGGCATAAAAGACTTGTAGAGATGGACCATAATCTTTGGTAAAGACAAGTGGAGAGCTGATTTCCATGGTAATTTATCTATATGGGATGGAAGATGGATATATTATTTTTCTACTACTAATTCACAAGAGGTAAGAAAGTTTGGGGGTAGATAGTTGGTTATTGTATGCTTACTTTTATTTACAAAGCAAAAAGAAAAGGGTGGTAATATAAATATATGACTAAGGTGACATTTTTGGGAAGAGTACAATGTATGTGTCGCCACAAAGGTTAAACGAAGAGGGGGAATTTACTCTAGATAACTTAATAGCGTAGAAAATTATATACACATATGAGGAAGAGGACGTTGAGTAGGCTAAGAAATGTTGCAAAAAGATGGTTACCATTTTATGCCACTCATATTAGCCCTCCCCCAAGCCTAAAGATATTCATATCTTTAGGAGGATGGTGTTGCTTTTTTTCTTTCGCTTTTTTTTTGTCATTTTTCCTTTTCTATTTTTTTTTTTTCAATAGGAGGAGTGTCATGCACTCTTTTACTCCATTAGACCTTCTTTTCATTACCTCAATCCCATAAATCGGAGATGGGAGGGTTGCCTTGGGTATGTTCAGATTCCAAGGCTGGTTCTTCTTTGCACATCAAAGCTTTAAAAATAGGTGGAGCATTTTCCAAGCCGAAGGGAGCCATGTCAATAACTTATCGAGTTCCCATTGAAGTAGTACCTGCAAAAGGAAAATTGGAGCTTAGACGATGTAGGCATATGACTGCCTATCAACCGATTGATACGTTGAAAGTAGGGCTTTAATCTCCATCCATTGACTCTCGTCTTGTGGAGTTTTCCTGATAAATCTGCTAATCTATAACTACCATTCCCAAACTTTGTTTTTATCATGAAAGGTCCCTCCCATCTTTGCAAACACTTTTTGTCAAGTCGAGAATCAAGTCGGTTATCATAGCGAAGAACCAACATACCTTCCTTCAATCCTTTCCCCTTGAGCTTCTTGTTGATTTTATCCCTTTGGCTTGTCGCTTTGGTGATGTAGTGATTAATGGACTCTTCTCTATCTAGCTCAAGTCGTTGAAGATCTAAGATCCTTTCATGTAGAACCTCTTTTGGTTTTTTTGCCACTCTTGCAAGAACGCGCAAGCTTGAGAGCTCTACCTCAATGGGGAGAAGTGCCTCCTGTCCATAAACTAGATGAAAAGGGGTGAATTGGGTAGATGCCTTGAAAGATGTCCTATACGCCCAAAGAGCAGCCATCAAATGGCGATTCTGTTAGGAAATAAGACGTAGCTAAATAGATAATTGAGTAGCTTACTTAACGGAGAGAGAGACAAATTTATATACACGAGATTATAGAGTAGAGAGAGAGAGAGAGAGAGAGAGTACACACGATATACGTGGTTCACCCAATGTGGGCTACATCCATAGGAAAGCAGCCACTCAATGGCTTTAGTACTTCAAAACAAGAAGTAGTTTACAAAGGGATTATACCCTTAATGCAACTCCCGCCTTGCTTCACTCTCACAACCTCACACTCACCTTGTTGCATCAACTTCACACTATGAAATGTGTGTAGAAATGGCCTCCTTTTATAGGCCAAAAGGGCTGCCCTCTCTTATGAGAGACAGCCATGTGTAGCCGCCCTTGTGCGAATAAGTCCAAATCGGACCCTCCAATCCGCCCAAGTGTGGCCGCCCTTGAGAAGACAAGTCCGCTTTTGAATTCGGCCACCGGCCATTGACTTCCGACCACCGGCCAACCGACCGGTTGTTTTCCAACCACTTTCCGGCCGTCGGCCGGCCATAATATTCCGGCAAAAAAAAAATTCTCGGGGGCGGAGGCCCCCGAGGCCTTTAAAGTTGACCCTGATTCTTGTCCGTAAAAATTTTGGTTTCCGGTGAGTGATTTTCCTTCACGCACGATGGCTTCTCCTCATAATGGGGGCCTTACAAATGTGCGCTTTTACCACAGAAAATTACAAGGGTAAATCAGGCTCCATACTTAACAATCTCCCACTTGGAGACTGATCTCCAAACCAAACCTGTGACTACTTTCCATTGTGGCTTCTTATCCTTGAATGCCGATTGAAGATGAGCAAAAGCTCAACTTCTCCTTGTTGACCACCTTTGTAAACATGTCTGCGGGATTTTCACTTGTATGCACCTTTCCTAGCTTTAGTTGTCCCTCTTCCAAAAGAGTGCGTATGAAGTGATATCTCACCTCAATGTGCTTTGTCCTTGAATGAAAGGCTGAGTTCTTCGCAAGATGGATAGCGCTTTGGCTATCACTGTACCAGACACAATTTTCTTGTTTGAATCCAAGTTCTTATAAGAATCTGTGAAGCCACAGAATTTCTTTGCTTGCCTCCGTCATTGCTACATACTCTGCTTCCGTGGTAGAAAGTCAAACCACTTTCTGCAGCTTTGAAGCCCAGCTTACTGCTATGCCTCCAACCGTGAACACATAGCCAGTAGTGCTCCTTCGAGTATCTTTGTCACCTGCCATATCTGCATCAGCATACCCTTCTAGAAAAATATCAGTTCCTCCAAAATGCAAAGCATTTGTTGTTGTCCCTTTTAGATACCTAAGTATCCACTTCACAGCTTGTCAATGCACTTTACCTGGGTTGTCCATGAACCTACTCACAACTCCCACTGCATGTGCAATGTCTGGCCTTGTCCAGACCATAGCATACATTAGAGAACCTACCGCTGCAGCATATGGAACTTTAGACATATAGGCTATCTCCTCTTGTGTCTTTGGACACATATCCTTCGTTAGTTAAAAATGACCAGCCAAAGGTGTAGAAACTGGTTTTGCATTTTGCATTGCAAACCTTTCTAGTACCTTCTTGATATAATCTTCTTGAGATAGCTTTATTGTCTTCTTCGTCCTGTCCCTTGATATTTTCATACCAAGTATCCTCTTTGCAGCACCTAAATCTTTCATTGAAAAAGATTTGGATAGCTCCTCTTTTAGGTCTTTGATGTCCTGCATGTTAGCACTTGCAATCAACATGTCATCAACATACAACATTAGGATGATGAATTTTCCATCTCCCAAATTCTCCGTGTAGACGCAGTGATCCGAGTTGCATCTTGTGAATCCGTGATCCAACATCCATCGATCAAACTTCAAGTACCATTGTATTGATGCTTGCTTTAAACCATACAAGCTCTTCTTTAATCTGCAAACCATTTTCTCCTTACCTTTTACTTCATACGCCTTTGGTTGAAGCATGTAGATTTCCTCCTCTAAGTCACCGTGAGGGAATGCCGTGTTTACATCCATTTGCTCGAGATTTAGATCATGAGCAGCCACAAGGCTTAATACAAGCCTAATTGAGTTCATTTTCACAACAGAAGAAAATATTTCATTGAAGTCAATACCTTTCTTTTGAGAAAAACCTTTTACCACAAGCCTAGACTTTTACCTTTTCTTCCCACCTTCTTCTTCCTTTAGCTTGTACACCCATTTGTTTTGAAGTGCCCGCTTACCTTTAGGCAACTCAACCAACTCCCATGTTTGGTTGCGATGTAGTGAGTCCATCTCCCCTTGCATGCTCTTCGTCCATTCTTCTTTGGATTCATGTTGCATAGCTTCTTCTGTTACCATATACATGTGGTAGTAATGTGTGTGAACGCACTAGGACCGCCGGGGCATTTTTTCCCTCTTTAGGAGGTTTTTTTCCCCCGTGCATTGTATATACGCCCATCAGTCTAGGGCTATCTATCTTTCCATTGCATACTAAGTAACACACTCTCTATTGTGTGCCTTGAGCTTCCTTCGTCTTCTCCAAGCTGTGTGTGTTTCTCTGCAACCCTAATTCCAACAATTGGTATCAGAGCAGGTCACGTCCTCCCGGGCTTAGTCGCCAGCTGCTCCAGCACACGCCTGCTCACTTTCTCCGATTTCAGTGAGCTTTGGCAAGAGTTCGCAGGTCGACAAATTTTTTGGGGCAGCTCGTAGAGCTTGGTCTGCTCAGAATTTTGATTTGGGCTCATTTCGGCCTCCGTTTCCACTACGGGCAGTACTGCACAGGCTATTTCGTCATTTTGTGCAGATTTTCTGTCAGTGCCGTTTTTTGCATAACAGGTGCCTTATAGTCTTCTACGGTTTGTGCTATATAGCACAAGTTGTTCCCGCTCCATTTCTCCTATTTTCGGGTAGTTTTCACATCAAGTGCAGCATTTACCATGGCTGACAACAACAACACAGATGTGTTCAAGATGTTTGCTGCTGAGGACAGGTTGGATGGGGACAAATACCCTATGTGGGCTTATATGATGCAACATTTTCTTGTGTCAAAAGATGTCTGGAACATTGTGCAGGGCATTGATGTACGTCCTGGTTCTGAAGATGTAGGCGATATTGAGGATGTTGCAGGTCTTGCTGCAAGGATTGCGGCTGTTAGAGTTGTTTTGCCTGCGGCAGAACAAGCTCGTTGGGATGTTAAAGATGCGAAGGCTCATGCATTGATTGCGTTGTCTGTGAAGCGCACCATTATTCCTCACATCCGTTCAGCAAAATCTGCAAAACAGGCTTGGGATATTCTAGCAGGTCTTTATGCAAGCCACAATGAGGCTAAAATTGCTTTGCTGCGTAAAGAGCTAGAGTCGAAGATTATGCATGAGGAAGATGATATGGACACTTTCCTTGCTAGTGTCAAGGATATCAATGAGCAACTCATTTCTGCAGGTGAAGTCATTTCGGACAGTTCCCTTGTGCAGACTGTTCTTGATGCCTTACCAGATTCCTACCAGACTTTTGCTAGTACTTGGAGACTGATGACCCAAGGAAATCCTGAAGTTGTCAAGTTTGATGCATTATGCACATTGCTATTGCAAGAGTCACTTTCTAGAAAAAACAGGACTAG
This sequence comes from Adiantum capillus-veneris, assembly GCF_014529385.1. Lineage (NCBI taxonomy): Eukaryota > Viridiplantae > Streptophyta > Polypodiopsida > Polypodiales > Pteridaceae > Adiantum > Adiantum capillus-veneris. The sequence goes on from NC_140937.1 coordinate 1,488,293, forward strand.
GCAGCGTGCAGTGGAACAGGCTTTTATTGCTTCTCAAAGAAAGGGTGGTAACAGTAATGCAGCCACTTCTTATGGTTCTGCTGCGAGTGGCAAAAATTCTGTTCCTAATGCTTCTAGTGGCAGCACTTCGTCTGGCAATTCTGGTGATAAGGGCAAAAAGAAGATGCGTTGCCATTATTGTAAAGCCAATGATCACTTGATCAAGTCGTGTCCTAAGTTGAAGGCCAAAGAGGCTAAGAAGAAAGAGGGTGGTTCCACTACAAATGCAGCCATTGTTGAGTCTTCTGTGAAAGGAGATTGTGATGCTAATGTTGATGCATAATGGGATTTTAGCGCAGAGTGCACTTACAATCCTACTGTCCATGATGCATGCTTGTCAGTTGCTGCAGATTCACATGTGTGGTATTTCGACAGTGGTGCTACAAAGCACATTACCTCACATCGTGAATTGTTTACCTCTCTCGAGTCTGTCCCTCATGGGAATTCAGTCACTTGTGCCAACAACGCCTCTTATCTAGTTCAGGGAGTTGGAAAGATTGTGCTCACTACTGCTAATGGCAGTTCCTTCACACTTGTTGATGCACTTTATGTACCTGGGATCAAGAAGAATCTCTTGTCTGTATCCGCACTTGCTAGACTTGGACTTGTAGTCAAATTTGTGGATGACAGATATACAGTTCATGATCTCAGTTTTGGTGATGAAATTGTTGCATCTGGGCTTTTGTGCCATGGGCTGTATAAGCTCACTTTGTATGACAAGTGTGGAAAAATTTTTGCAAATGCTGTTGCAGATTCAAGGGCTATTTCAGATGCAAAACTTTGGCATGCACGTTTTGGTCATCTGAATTTTGCCAGTTTGCTGCGTTTGCAGAAATCTGATATGGTTGCTTCTTTGCCGCCTCTTGAAGCACCTATCAAAAATGTTTGTGAAGGCTGTATTCTGGGTAAAATGCAGCGTTCTAAGTTTCCAAAGGATGGTTCAGTTAGGGCCACATGCAGGTTGCAGCTTGTGCATAGTGATGTTCGTGGGCCCATGCAAACTCCGTCCTTGGGCAATTACCTGTACTTCGTGACTTTCATTGATGATTACTCCAGGCATGCATGGATATTTCCGCTTAAAGCGAAGTCCGAAGTTTTTATGTGCTTCAAACAATTTCTGGCTATGGCTGAAAATGTCTCAAAATGTACTATGGGCACCCTCCATTCCGATCGAGGGGGGGAGTATATGTCTCATGAATTTAATGCATTTCTGGCTAGTCGTGGGATAAAACACCAATGTATAGTGCCTTATACACCTCAGCAAAATGGTGTTGCTGAGAGGAAAAACAGGTCACTAACGGAAATGGCACGATGTATGGTCAAAAGTCAAGCTTTGCCGCATTCTTTTTGGCTTGAGGCCATCATGTGTGCCACTTATGTACTTAACAGGTGTCCTACGAAAGCTTTGCAGTCTATTACTCCATATGAAGCATGGCATGATAGAAAGCCTTCTATTGAGCACATGCGTGTTTTTGGCTGTTTGGCATATGCTTTGGTGCCACAAGTGCAGCGTAGAAAATTGGATGATAAGGCTGTCAAATGTATTTTTGTTGGTTATAGTGTTGAAAGCAAAGGTTACAGGTTGTATCATCCGCAAACAAAACGTATTCTGGCTTCACGGGATGTAGTGTTTGTGGAAGATTCTGTTCAGCCCTTGCTGTCATGTACTAGAGACAGTAATGTAAGCTCACAGGACATTTATGACACTTTGTTGCCTCTTTTCAGTGGTGGAAATACGAATGTAAGTTCCAATGAGGCAAATGTACAGCCTATGGGGGTTTCTGAAAATGTTTTAGAATAGCCTATCACTGATGCAGATGTACATGATGTACTTGATGAGGAAAGGGCTGAAAATGAGCAGGCTAGAGGTATGCCAAAATGGCTGGTGCACACTTTGCGTGACAGTAAATTGGATGCACCTTTATCTAGTCGTACTCGTTCAGGCTCTCGCCATGCATCTTATGCATCAGAATCAAAAGACAGAGGCAAAAAGACAATCTGATGAAGCACAAAATTCAGAAAATTGGATTGCTGCCATGAAATCAGAATATGATGCACTTATAGAGAATGACACATGGAATTTATGTGATTTGCCTCCTGGCAAAAAGGCCATTGGTACGACATGGGTTTACAAGTTGAAACGCAAGCCGGATGGTGAGATCGATCGCCATAAGGCTCGACTTGTTGCAAAGGGTTATGCACAACAAAAAGACATAGATTATGAAGAGACTTTTGCTCCCAATTGTCGTATGACTACTGTGCGTTTTCTATGTGCATTGGCAGCTCATTTTGGTTGGGATGTACATCAATCAGACATTGTTACTGCTTTCTTGAATGGTGACATATTTGAGGAAGTTTATGTAATGCAGCCTCGCGGTTTTGTCATAAAAGGACAAGAGGACAAAGTGTGCAAATGTAAGAAGGCTTTGTATGGGTTGAAGCAATCTCCTCGTGCTTGGTATGAGAAAGCTGACACTCATTTGGTTAAACGAGGCTTTCGTAACAGTCCAACAGAAAGCACATTGTATGTAAAGCGTGAGAATGATGTATTTCTCATTGTGGTTCTTTATGCTGATGATTTGCTGATCACTGGACCAAATGAGAGACATATTGCTGAATTTAAGGCTGATTTGAATGCTACTTTCAAGATGAAAGATTTGGGGCTATTGCATCATTACTTGGGTATATAGTTTAAGCAGTGTGATGGTGGTATTGCCTTGTGTCAGAAAAGTTACATAGAGACATTGCTATGTAAATTTGGACTTGAGGACTGCAAACCTATTGCCACTCCCATGGAAACAGGTTTGAAATTGAGTCTACATGATGCTGGCGATCCTGCTGATGTCACTCTTTACCAAAATGCTGTTGGCTGCCTCATTTATGTATGCAACACGAGGCCAGATATTCAGTTTGCAGTCTCGCAGGTCAGCAGATTTATGCATAGCCCAGGGTCTAAGCATTAGCAGGCTGTCAAGAGGATTTTCCGCTACCTTAGTGGCACTTTACATCTTGGCTTGTTTTATCCCAAGGGGGGATCATTGCCGCCAGACTTACATGCTTTTTTGGACTCAGATTGGGCTTGTTGTTTTGACACGCGAGTGTCCACAAGTGGTTTTTGTTTCATGCTTGGCAGTTCATGTATATCATGGTTGAGCAAGAAGCAACCTACTGTGGCCACTTCGAGTTGTGAGGCTGAGTACAGGGCAGTCTTCACAGCTACGGTTGAGTGTGTATGGCTCAGACGCCTTATGGCTGACTTGGGTGTTGGACAGGACACTGCCAACACTATCTACACTGATAGTCAGAGTGCATTGGGAGTTGCGAGGAACCCAGTTTTTCATGCTCGCACAAAGCACATTGAGGTGCATTAACACTATGTAAGGGAGAGGCTCTCAGCAGGAGAGATCAGCTTGGCTTATGTGCCAACACAGGACAACCTTGCAGATCTTTTCACAAAGGCATTGTCTCGTGAGAAGCTTGAAGCTTTTCGCAAAGCTTTGGGCTTACTCCCCTTTGTGGACTGATCCTGTCCTCAGGGCATGGCACTTCCCTTTACTCATGTGCCAGCTCTCGTTCACCGCATCACTCCAGGGGGGATTTGTTACCATATACATGTGGTAGTGATGTGTGTGAACACACTAGGACCGCCGGGGCATTTTTTCCCTCTTTAGGAGGTTTTTTCCCCCGTGCATTGTATATACGCCCATCAGTCTAGGGCTATCTATCTTTCCATTGCACACTAAGTAACACACTCTCTATTGTGTGCCTTGAGCTTCCTTCGTCTTCTCCAAGCTGTGTGTGTTTCTCTGCAACCCTAATTCCAACATCTTCATATGATTCTGACTCTCCAGAATCTGAGATCAAGAGATGGTTGAAGGAAGGAACAAACCTTTCTGGAGGTCTACTTGCTCTTGTAGATCTTCGGGGAATAGGTTGAGGCTCCTCATTTGGTTGACGTTGTTGCACATTGTCACCATTTGCAGTCCTTGAGTCTTCACCGTCCTCAAGCTCCATGTACTCATCACCTATTTCTTTTGTTTGTTTTCTTTTTAAGTAATATTTGTACATATTTTGTTCATTAAAAATTACATCCCTACTCCTTTAGATTTTACCATCTTCAGGATTCCATAGGCGATACCCAAAGTCTCCTTCTCCATAGCCAATGAAGAAACACTTTTTGGACTTTGCATCTAACTTTGATCTTAGGCTTCTATCTATGTGCATGAAAGCCTCACACCCAAACACTTTGAGAAATGCAGAATTCACCGGTTTACATGTCCATGCCTCTTCTAGAACTCCCCCATCCAATGCCGTTGAGGGTGACCGATTGATTAAGTACACAGACGTACTTACAGCTTCCGCCCAAAGCTCAAGCGGTAGGCCTGCATGTAGCCGCATGCTTTGTGCTCGTTCCATGATTGTCATGTTCATCCTTTCCAAAATCCCATTTTGTTGAGGTGTCCTTGGGGTTGTCCTTTGCCTCCTGATGCCATTGCTAGCACAAAAGCTTTCAAAAGCTTGGCTGCAATATTCACCTCCATTGTCAGATCGGAGGCATTTAACCTTGGTACCTGTTTCATTCTCCACAAAGGCTTTCCACCTTTGAAATATGGAAAATACATCGGATTTATTCTTCATGACATAAACCCATGTTTTTCTAGTCGCATCGTCTATGAATGTTACACAATGAGCCACCAAGTGATGGTGTACTTGCAGGACCCCAAACATCAGAATGAACCAACTCAAGTTTTTTATTTTTTCTTTCATTTCCTGATTTTTGAAATTTTATCCTCTTTTGTTTACCATAAACACAATCTTCACAGAACTCTAAGTCCACTTCTTTCAAACCTGGTAGAAGCTTCTTTGTTTGAAGGATTTGCATTCCTTTGGCACTCATATGTCCAAGTCGGTAGTGCCACACTACACTGTCAACTTCTGTAGTTGCTGCACAAGCTGAAGATTGCGTGCTAACAGTACACAAGTAAAGTGTACTGACTTTTTCACCCTTGGCAACCACCAAAGATCCCTTTGAGATCTTCCACCGTTTGTTTCCGAATGCAATGTTGTGACCTTCATCGTCCAATTGTCCTGTAGAGATCAAATTTTTGTGAAGAGAAGGAACATGCCTAACATCTTTAAGCTTCCATTCATTTTCGTTAGCAGTTTTGACAGAAACTGTATCTTTGCCGACAATCTCACAAGCTTCATCATCTCCCAAGTATACATACCCAAACTTACCTTTGGTGTAGTCTTGGAAATGTTGCTTGTATGGTGTCGCATGGAATGAAGCCCCGGAATCTACTATCCAGGAATTAGACACATTGTCTAATGAGAGAATTAGAGCATCTTGCTCTACTTACCTGCCACATTGGCCTCTGATGTTATCTTGTTGTCTTGAGACTCTGTCTCCTTCTTCTTCTTGACCAGTAATCCTTCTTTACGTGGCCCTTCTTGCCGCAGTTCCAACATTCAAGAACTGACTTTGTGCGTGACTTGCTCCGCCTTGAGCGATCACGACCCTTTTGGTTTTTGAACCTCTCCTTAGGCCTTCCTCTTGTTTCCACTGATAGTGCAGCACTTGATGATTCTCCTGTGCTTCTCCTTCGCATTTCCTCGCTTAGGAGAACACCCACAACATCATCAAACTTAAGAGTATTTGTGCCAGAGATAGAATTACTTACAGCCATCACAAGGCTGTCCCAACTATCCGGTAGTGATGATAGTATAAGGGGAGCTCGCACTTCATCATCGAAATTGATTTTCACTTATCGAAGTTGACTTATGTTTGTGTTAAAGTCATTTAGGTGTTCTGCAAATAAACCATTCTCTGCCATCTTTAGATTGAACAAGCGCTTCATAAGAAATACCTTATTGGATGCCGATGGTTTCTCGTAGAAGTCATCAAGTGACTTCATCAAGTCCTCCGTGGTCTTCATCTCTGAAACATTGAAGGCCACCGTTGACGCCAAGCTTAACCGGATTGTTCCCAGTGCCTTTCGATCAAGGAAAATCCATGCTTCATCTGCCATTGTTGCGGGCTTCTTCCCAAGACCGCCTAGTGGAAAATAGAGGTCCTTCCGGTAGAGATAGTCTTCAATCTGCATCTTCCAATGTTGCTAGCTCTTGCCGTTGAAATTCTCAATCTTGAGCTTCCCTTCCTCTGCCATAACTCCCACTCAATTCAAGGAATCCTTTCCTTGAGATAATTTATCTACGAGCAAACCTTGCTCTGATACTAGTTGTTAGAAAATAAGACGTAGCTAAATAGATAATTGAGTAGATTACTTAATGGAGAGAGACAGATTTATATACACGAGATTATAGAGTAGAGAGAGAGAGAGAGAGAGAGAGTACACACGATATACGTGGTTCACCCAATGTGGGCTACGTCCACGGGAAAGCAGCCACTCAATGGCTTTAGTACTTCAAAACAAGAAGTAGTTTACAAAGGGATTATACCCTTAATGGAGCTCCCGCCTTTCTTCACACTCACCACCTCACACTCACCTTGTTGCATCAACTTCACACTATGAAATGTGTGTATAAATGGCCTCCTTTTATAGGCCAAAAGGGCTGCCCTCTCTTATGAGAGACAGCCATGTGTAGCCGCCCTTGTGCGAATAAGTCCAAATCGGACCCTCCAATCCGCCCATGTGTGGCCGCCCTTGAGAAGACAAGTCCGCTTTTGAATTCGGCCACCGGCCACCGGCCATTGACTTCCGACCACCGGCCACCGGCCATTGACTTCCGACCACCGGCCATCGGCCATTGGCTACCGGCCACCGGCCAACCGATCGGTTGTTTTCCGACCACTTTCCGGCTGCCGGCCGGCCATAATATTCCGGCGAGAAAAAAAGTCTCGGGGACCTCCGCCCCCGAGGCCTTTAAAGTTTCCCCTAATTCTAGTCCGTGAAAATTTTGGTTTCCGGTGAGTGATTTTCTTTCACGCACGATGGCTTCTCCTCATAATGGGGGCCTTACAAATGTGCGCTTTTACCACAGAAAATTACAAGGGTAAATCAGGCTCCATACTTAACAGATCCCAATCATTAGGCCTGTCCACAACCTGCTTAGAAATGATCTTACATATCATTACATTCACTTTTTCCACCAATCCATTGCATTGAGGATAGTAGGGTGTGGAATGCAGGTGTTTCACTTTTAACCTCCTCAAGAGATCATTGAGAAGGTCAGCCCTAAAACCCGGGCCTCGATCTGATAAGATTTCTAGGGGTGTTCCAAACCTACTACAAATATATTAAAAAATAAACTTTGATACCTCTTCAGCTGTGATTCGGGTTGTGCTTGTTGCTTTCGCCCATCGGGTCATGTAGTCAACACCCATGATGATGAAAACCTTCCCTGTAGAAGTACGAGGTAGGGGACTTATTGCATCCACACCCCACTTTTCAAAAGGGCCATAAGATATTATTGGGACTCGAGTCTCATATGTTAGTCATCTATCCCCAGCAATTTGGCATGGCTTACATGCATTACACCAATATTGGACATCACGATGTAAGCTCGGCCAAATAAACCCTGCTTGTAAAATCTTCCTACTTGTAATATCTTGAGAAAAGTGACCACCACAGACATCATCATGACATGAAAGAAGAATTTTCTCTATCTCTTGCACACTTGGTACTCTCCTCAAGACCAAATCTTTCCCTTTGTGATATAAATCATCCCCGATCAACTGGTAAGGTGTGGCCTTCTTAACTAGTCTATGTCTTTGCACCTTGTCTAAGTGTTTGGGACACTCACCTGCTTGTAGAAAGAAGATAATGTCTTTTAGCTCCTCTTGACCTTGATATTTGGGTTCATATAGTTTCACACCTCCTACCGCCATTTGAAGCTTTTCATTCGCGAGTAAGTCTGCTTCCTTGTTATGAGTTCTCACAATGTGTTGTACCTGTGTTTCTTTAAAACCCTTCATCAAAGCTCTTACACTACTAAGCCACTCAAACAATGTACGATTCTTGCACCTCCAAGTCCCTTGGATTTGCCTGACCACTAGCAAAGAATCACCTTTTAAAATAAGTCTTTGTATGCCTAATTCTTTGCATTCTTCTAACCCAAGGGTTAGAGCAGCATACTCAGCCTCATTGTTAGAGTGAACATTGGGTAGAGTGATACCTTTTCTAACCATTACCTCCTTTTGTGGGTTTAAAATTATGATCCCCCCTGCTGCTTTGTCTTGTTGGCGTTGATAAGCTCCGTCAAAGCATAAAGTATGGGAATTATCAATCTCCTTCACTTTGAACTGTTTTGAGACTTCCTCTCTTTGTAGTCGTGATCCTTCCCTTTATCTCACTTTGTAGGTGAGAATGTCTGCAAGTCCTGCTCTTGTGCTATCTTCTACAAGGAAAGTGTATTCAAATTCTTGGAGTTCAAGCACCCACTTTGCTATTCTAGATGAGAGGCTCATGTGTTGTACTACATATGGTAGATTGTGCTCTAAGGTGAGAAAAACAAATGGCACAGGGAGAAGATACGATCAAAACTTCCTTACCGCAAACAAGATTGCAAAGACCACTTTCTCCATTTCAGTGAATCCCTTCTCGGCCGGAGTCATCACCTTGCTTGCAAAATAGATCGGCCTAATGTATGATGTTTTAGGATCTTTTTGCATCAAAACAACACCAATTGCTTCGAAACCTACACTTGGAGTGACATAGTAGGTCTCCTTTGGATCTGGTGGCATTAGGATCGGGAGAGAGCTAAGAATGTCCTTCACTTCCTCAAAACATTTTGCATGTTCCCTCCCCCATTCAAATGTAGATTGGCTTGCTAACCTATGCAAAGGGGCAATGGCTTCTGCTAGGAGATGGATGAAGCGAGACATGTACCTCACTTTGTGGTTGAAGGTCATTAGCTCCTTAGTTGTTGTTGGTGGAGATAATGACAAAAGGGCCTCTACTTTAGAGGGATCCACTTGAATTCCTTGTGAAGAAACCACATGGCCTAGCAAAACCACCTGAGATTCACCGATATGACACTTCTCTGGGTTGAGTTGTCCCCCAAATTGATGGAGCCTCTTAAGCCCCTCTTCAACCTTTTGGCAGTGAAGTGATCTACAACTATAAATACAGAAATCATTCATAAAGAATCTTATAGATTTTCCAAAGAATGGTTGAAATACAAATATTGTGAATCTCATGAAGGTGCTAGGAGCATTGGTGAGCCCAAAAGGCATTACTCTGAATGCAAAACATCCCCAAGGTGTGATGAAGGTGGTTTTTGGTTGGTCCTCTTCTGCTATTCTAATTTGAAAATATCCTGAATACCCATCACACACAGTGTAGCATTCGTGACCTGCTACTTCATTCAAAATTTCATCTTGGAAAGGGAGAGGGAAATGGTCCCTCTTTGTCGCAGCATTGAGGGGTTTGTAATCCACGCAGACCCTCCACTTACCATTCTTCTTGGGAGTGACTATAATAGGTGATACCCATTCGAAGTTGGATACTGGATAGATGAAGCCAGCCTTCAAGAGTCGATTCACTTCTTGTAGGAGAGCCTTTTGTTGCACAGATCCTAGTCGCCATAACTTTTGAGCCACGGGTTTGGTCCCTGGTTTCAATTCAATTCGATGCTCTATTACATCTACACCTCTTATTTGTGAGTAGTCAGTGATAAACAAATTGGGATACCTCCTTAATATATTGATGTAGGACCTCTTCTCCTCACAAGTAAGATCTTTTGCAAGCATCTTCTCAAATCCTTCTTCAAGGTGGTGGCATCTTTCATCCCCTCATGTGTGATTGTCTGTTGGCTTTTCTTCTACAGAAACATCTTGGGTGTTGGCATTGAATACAATTCCCATTACCTCCAAAGAAGACTCCTCTTCACTGGTTGATGCACTGGTTGATGCTTCCTCATCACTTGAGTAAGGACTCTCCTCCTCGCTCTCTTCATCTGCCATGGTTTCATAGTTGATATCTAGTTGCTTTCCTTCTCGCCAATCATACACCACCGGTTGACCCTTCTTAAGAATCAAACGACCACTTCCCCATTTTTGATCTGCATTCACAGCAATGAGCCAAGGCCTCCCTAGGATGATGGGATAGCCCTCCCCCTTAGCTGGCATGACATACATATCCACTCATGCATCTATGTTACATACAGAGGCTTTTACATTTTCAATGATCCCCAAACACTTCACACTTGAGTTGTTGGCTAGCCTAGCTTGACAATTAGAGGACTTTGTAATTTCAAGCCCTAACCTGTTCATTGATTTTTCCGTGATCACACACATTTGAGCTCCACCATCAACATATACATTAGACACCTTTTTACCCCTTATGTAAGCATCCACAATGGGTTCCACATCTTTTTGTAGCTTTGAGGACACAACCTTAATGGAAAGATTTGCTTTCCTTTTTGGAATTCTTGTACTTACCAACTTTGGCCATTGCCTTCTTACTTTGGCTGATAGGTGTAGAAGTTGAGGCCATGAAATGTTTGGCTTTTGGGTTTGTAAATCCTCCAGGATGTTGTAGGGCTCTAGCTCCTTTCCCAATGGGAAGTCGTTGATACCAATTTCCCTTCGCCTTCATCTTTTCTTCCTGCTACTTTCAGCTTCTTCCATCTTTGACTTCTTCTTCTTGTCCCTTCTGGCTGAATTTGTTCCTTCACTTCTCATGTCTTCATCCTTATCATGTGCTCTTGTGCGTTTTTATGCCGGCATAACATCAAAGTTTAGATTATGCTCATCTATTACCTCTTCTAGCTTGATGATGTTGACTCCTCTTTCTTCCTCCTCATGTGGGACGGGAGGTATATTTGCTGGTGGTGGTGGTCGACGAAGGATTTGTGGGCCTTGAGCTTGTTCTTGTTGCACAGTGAGAGGAGTCGGTCTGGGGGGATATATGTCTCCCGGAAGTCGCCTTGGATGTGGCCAATTGTACATGCCATGGCCCATTTCATTGCAATTCCAACATCGCAACTCTTGATCTTGTCTTCGTTGATTGCGATTCCCTTCTCTTGGTTGTCGTTGTTGAGGTAGGCCTTGTACTAGATTCAGAGTGAGGTTCTCAAGCTGTTGAGTTAGCCTTTGTAAAACCTCTTGTTGAGAGTTATCTCCTATTTGTGAAGATTGTGCAAGAGGGGCCCTAATTGGTGCTTCCATGGTTTGTGAAGACTCCCTCTCACTCACTTCATTCAAACCCCTTGCTCTATGTGCTTGGAAGTGTAGTTTTCTAAACTTGATGATGGCTACCTCACGTGCTTCTTCGAAGGTGGATGGGAATTTTAGCTCTACTTTAGCCTTTAAAAGTAGATACAAGCCAACCATGAATCTCTCTTTTTTTAGAAAGTTGGGTGCACCACCATGATTTTCTAATGTAGCCTCCCACCTACCCCATAGACTGACAAAGGTTGCTTCATAAGAGGGATAGTCTTCAAGTGATACCTGCTTATGTCCAATAAGACATTTCCATAGTCCTTCAAAAGTATCACCTTGCCCGAACTTGGAGAGGAAGCTTGCTCACGGTCTCTCCCAATTGGACTTGATTTGGGGTTGCAAGGTCTCATCCCATGCTTTAGCTTCTGCTTTTAGAACCAACGGGAAGGCTCGTAGCTTTACTTCCTCTTCATCTCTCCCGAATATGAGATGTGCCATCTCCAAGTTGTCAAGAAACTCTTGCGCATCTTCCCCACTTCTTGCATAGAACGTGGGAAAAGAACTTGACATTTTGTTTAGACTTTTTGAAATCTCTTTTTTTTAAAGAAACTTTTCTCTTACGGGCCGCACAAGATTATGGACACTATAAATCTGATTACATTAAAATGAAGATGTACACATCCATTGTTAATTCGTACTTTATCATAGGTAGAATAAATGGATTAATTGAAGCATTGATTTCATTGAGGCGAGTGGATCCAAATATCCTCCTTATGATAGATTGAAACCTAAACTTAGTTGCAATGATTATATGAATGGATTGCCAAGCAATAGGCCTAAAAGGTTCATTGCTTTCATCGTGATTCATGTGCTACTCCTCGTTGTTGGTTTGAAGACCTCGTTCCTTCATATGGCCCTTGAGCACCCCTTCACCACTCCTTGTTCCTGCCTTTAAAACAAAATGAAAACGTGAACATCAAAAGAAGTTTCATAATTGATGATTGGAAGTATAATTGGATTGGGTGATGCCAGTATTTCTCTAAGTCTTTCTGCACCAAACATAAAAACAATGCGTTGCTGGAAAAAGACTTTTCTATCTATGTGAACATTTACTCTAATGTGTTGTGCAAAATGAAATGGATAGATAGGAACTCCATTGTTCATCACTAAAAAATTTGAAGGTAACTTGGAAATATGTTCCTCAGTGGGGGCACCACTTTAATGAGGGCGAGCTTTTTGAAATGGGGCCTCTAAACCCAAACCAATGGGCCTACCCTCACAAAATGTTCGTAAAGAGGTACGCACACTACTTGGGGCACCACCTTCTTTTGGGAGTGGAGAAGGAAACCAATCAAAATAACACTTGCACTCACCCACTCAAGCAACACACTTTGAAAACCCCCTTACTCTATATACACTTTGGACACTTGAACACCATCAACGATTATGCAACCCAATGCTGTGCATCAAAATGAAATATGCAATTTGTGGAATAGCATTCACCTTCTCCCCATAAGAATACCCATAATACATCCAAACTCTTCCTCTCTCAAGCACTCATCAAAAAATCATGCGCACAAGACTTGCCTCTCAAACACACAAGAGAATCACTTACATCAAACTAACACACTTTGCATAGAGAGCTCATCTCCATCTATGCAATGCCGTGACACAAATAAAATCACCATGAGAGGTAGCCACATGCATATGTAATGAAGCAAAAGAGAGTTGGAGTGAGAAATTTCTTTAGACCAATTGAATAAGTGTGGAGAAACAAACCAATGGTAAATTGAGAATAGAACACTTACTTGATTTCTCGCACACCTGTTAACACTAGGTTGGTAATGGGACACTTTTATGTCCTGTGAAGTGACCATTTTCCTTGAATTATGTCAAGAGTTTCAAAATGGATTTTGAGGTGCTATCTATCTAGAAAGTTGTCTCATGAGCTGAAAAAAACTCGACTTTTTTTTGGAATATCAATTCCATCTTTAACATGTCCTTGCACAACATTTCACAACCTAAACTGTGTGAAAAAACAGGTCCTGTTTTTGGCTTTTTCCAACTTTTTGCAACTATCCCACTCTAGAATTCATGTTTTTGAGGTCTATAATACTAGAGAACTATCTTGAGTAGTCCGCAACATGTCCTGATGCTTCTAGGGAGAAATAAATATTAAAGTTCTAAGTTATGACCAAACTACAAAAATTGTCAAATCCTGTTTTTTAGCCAATTTTATCTCTTCTATGATTTTTTTGGTGGATTTCATGATATCCAAATTCATTTTTCATTTTCTATGTCACATATTGTAACATAAAGCTAACATTCCTTGAGTTTTGGGGCACCTAATACCCTATTTTGCATAGTACACAATGATGGTTGATTGTTTCAATTATGGATGAAAACGAAACATTCTAGTATATCAAGTATAGCTTTTTCAATATTGTTAGTTTCTTGTGACAACTACATGCATTTTGTAGGTAGTAACCATATCTAGTCATAAGGATCAAATTTGGCTAGATATTGAATAGTTTCCATGGGATTCTACAACTCATAATGTTCAACCCACTTTTTTTCATGTTTGCTGTATTTAACACTTCATCTTTGTCCCCAAGATTCCCCTTGGTAAGAGATGTATTATTCTTTTGACATGCTCCATGGCTCCTTATGAACATAAAGGACAATAGGGAACTAAGAAAACATGCATATATTATTTGTATTGAGTGTGGCTATAGAAACATTGATGATACGTTTGCAGAATGGTAAAAATTCAATTTTTTTGTACCTATTTATTTTGGCAAAACAAAAAATAGTGAGTGAGAAGCAATCATATGTTCTGATCACCAACCCATTGAAGTTAACTAGGGAATTTATCTCAAGTCCTACAAAAATCCCTAATCTTATTTTGATGCAACAAAACGTAAGAAATGACTGTTTTGTTGAAAATTCACTGGTCCATCAACTTTGGAGGCTTGGTGTGACCAAAAGATGAGAAATTTTACAAGTTTCTTAATTTTTCCATGTTTAGTACGCCTTGAAGTATAACCTCATGAAAGGAGTTTACAAAATGAGTGGATCTACTATGGTTTTGGAGGTTTTTTTCAAAACCCTGAAAGGACACTTTTATGTCCTATTAGATTACCAACCTAGTGTTAAGGGGAGGACAGACGCTTGCTAACCATCACGAATTGCGACACTTGAAAGTTTTGAAGATGATTTCATGATCATTAACATAACCATGAGAGAGATCATGATGTATTTACAAGTTATTGAGGTGCTACAAATGATTTATTGGGTTGATGGAGTAAGAGATTGTAGAATGGAAAGAGTGGAGAATAGAGTTGCACTTCCTCCAAAGAGGAGGGTTAGGAGGGAGGATGTGAAAGAGGGAGAGTTGGGGTTTTCTCTACTATTGATCAAGAAACAACATGAAGTTGAAAATATAGGTGTGTGTCCTTGAGTCTCTCCAAGGGGCTATTTATAGTTGTGTAGGAGTGGGATTATGCTACACTTAATTAGGGTGAGTGATTAGCCCTAATTAAGTGTCCTTTGACCACTCATTGAATATTGAACATAAAAGGGACTATTTTTTCACCAAAAATATCATTTTAGACCGTGAAGGCTCCATAGGGGTGCATAATGTAGGTGGGCCCCACCATGAGGCCCTACGGGTGGCTCCTATGGGGTATCTCAACTTGTCTGTCTTGGCATTTAGAAAGCATCTTTAGTTTGGTCCCATCACATGCAAGTGACCTTGAACACTCATTGCTCTTCTAGAAGATGAATAGGGGAAAAATAAGATCTCACTCTCTTGATTTACTTGATTTACAGTTCCCTTTTGCTGCGAATCTGACAGATTTACACTATTTTGACCATAACTTTTTACCTGTAGCTCGGAATGACATGCTTCAAAAGGCAAATTTGACCTTCTCAACATGTTTGATATGAATTTGGACTATTCTTCACGTCCATGCACCAAGGAATTCGGTTTGGAAGGTCCACACTAGGCTCGGGAACCTTTTGCTTCCAAGTCTTCTTGTATGGGCCCTTTGCTTGTATGCATCCAAGGGGAATCATGATTTTTCAAAAGGCTATGATGCTTAAACAAAGAGAGGAGGGCCCAATATTATTTTCCTGTGAAAAGAATATTCAATTGGAGTCTTTTTGAAAGGAGAAAAACTATATGTATATTCTTAAGAGATATTGGGCCACCTATGTAGGGGGCATAGAAGACTTGTAGAGATGGACCATAATCTTTGGTAAAGACAAGTGGAGAGCTGATTTCCATGGTAATTTATCTATATGGGATGGAAGATGGATATATTATTTTTCTACTACTAATTCACAAGAGGTAAGAAAGTTTGGGGGTAGATAGTTGGTTATTGTATGCTTACTTTTATCTACAAAGCAAAAAGAAAAGGGTGGTAATATAAATATATGACTAAGGTGACATTTTTGGGAAGAGTACAGTGTATGTGTCACCACAAAGGTTAAACGAAGAGGGGGAATTTACTCTAGATAACTTAATAGCGTAGAAAAATATATACACATATGAGAAAGAGGACGTTGAGTAGGCTGAGAAATGTTGCAAAAAGATGGTTACCATTTTATGCCACTCACTAGGTGGACCCAGTCCACATTGTCAGACTCAGTCATCCCAGGTAGAACATCCATATAAGAAGAATCTTCCCCAGCATGAGTGTCCATTTTACATGTGTAACAATATTGCAATTGGACTGAGTGAATTATGGTGTTAGATCTATGATCAATTATAAATTTTTTTCCTAGAGGATGTGCTCGACCAATTACAAGATCCACTAGAATGACAGAATCTTGAAAATGCAAGTAGACATGGTTTCTAGACTATTCATGCACCATTTTTTCTTCCCTCATGAAAGGACGTCATAAGACATCTCAAATGTCATAGTGTGCTTGGAGAAATCCATAACAATGAAGGTGTTTCTTATTTTGTGTCCAAAGACCTTGATCTTAAGATCTTCTACCATCCCAATAGGTTTAACAATAGACCCATTCGCCATCTTTACTACTATGGTTGTGATCCCAAGGTGACGTCTTTCCATAGTTTCCCAAGAATGTTTAGTCACAATGCTAACCCAGTGCCCCCATCAAGGATCCCCTTCACAATTAATCGCTTGGTAGTGATTGGTATGGTTGCATTGGATTCATCACCCTCAAAGTACTTTCCCAACTTGTTAACAGGTATTTCTACAACAGAGTCCTCATCTAGGTTGGTTTGTGCATCTGCATGCATTGAGCTACCATGTAGTGGTGCTTTACTAACAAATGAGGTCCATGGCGTGTTTCTTGGCATGCCCATCATTAGGGTAGGCACGGTAGCCATGGTGTCATCAAGGAAAAGATAAGATAGACTTGGAAAGGTAAAGCTATCGCTTGTGGGCTCAGATTGCATTGAGACTCCTGGCAAAACAACATATTAAGGATCCATCGAACTTACCGAGGGAGTCTCCATTTGCAATAAGGTTGGTTGTTTAGCCTTCCCTATATCCAAGAATCTCATGAGACCCGTTGAAGGGATGCAAATCCCCTTGTTCTGTCTCTCTAGCTCAATAACCCTATGAATGACCTCACAAACTCTGTGTTGTTGATCCTCTATGTAACATTTAATGGCCTAGTAACTTGTGTGTAGCGGAAAATAACATGAACATAGAGAGAGAGTCTTCTTGCTTCACATATGAGATTGTGGGAGTGTGTGAGTGTGATAATGCCTTGCCAAAATCAGCCACCTCTCTCTCTTGGTTGACCCCTCTTGCAAAAATACTCATGCTGACACCACATTGGACCCTCCAAAGCTTAGCCAATGAAAATTGAGAATCATAAGTGATATCCTTGTGACTTGTGTGCCCCTTTCCCCTTTTGTGAGAGCTTTAGGTAATTAAATAATGCAACTAAACTCTCATTGAACCCCTTTGTCTTCTGGCCAATAGGAATCAGGCAAGTCATTGGGCTGTTGAATGCTCATTGGACCCCTTGGGAGACTATCCAATAGTCTTCAAGAGAGCTTACTTCTTATTGGTTTTTTTATTTTAAGTGTTTTTAAATGAATTAAACTAGATTTACTCTAGCCTAATTCTCATTGGTCCACCTCTATGGCCATCCAATAGGATTTGAGTGCACCTGGTGGGCAATTGGGCTAGCGAGCTGTCATGTGTCCATTATGCCCTTTGTGTAAAGAAAATCTTTGGAGTGTGTGTGTGTGTGTGTGTGTGTGTGTTCTCTCACATTTTCTCTCTCTTACTCTACCTATACAGCTCGCCCCCTCCTATGTAGGAGTCTTGAAGAATTTTGTGTACACTCACAAAGTATGCAATTCCACTAAGCTTGACCATTTGGACTTACCTTTGAAGTTTGGAACCTTAGCATTTTGGAAGTCTTAATGGACTGAACCTTAGGGTCTTTAAAGACCATTGTTGCACATTGCTTCTTTGCAGATGGCCCCCTCTTTGGATCCCTATTTTACCTCCTTTCAATCCCTACTGTGGCCGGTCTGCCAGCTTAACCAATATTCTAGCTTTTTCTCCCTTGGTACTTCCCCATATTAAATGATCAATTTAACATGAGAAAATCATTTAGGAGAATTAGATATTAGTTATTATGACATCACCTCTCTCTTGAAATTGACAAAGGAAATTTGGAATGGCGGCCTCTACACCAAAACAAACTCCATTGTGCCACAAGGGAAATGAGATGATGGCACCACCTAGTCTTGGAAGCGTGGACTAGGACCGCTACGCAGAGAGAGAGAGAGAGAGAGAGAGAGAGAGAGAGAGAGAGAGAGAGAGAGAGAGAGAGAGAGAGATATCACTATGAATGAAGCATTAACCTCAATGTGTGTACAAGGAATGTATAACTTCAACCACTCCCAACACAAATAGCATGTAGATTACTAAACAACAACTCAAGATTTAGCCAAAATCACATCAAGCACTCTCACACACACATAAAAGATCTCTCTTAATTAACATAAGTAAGAGAAGGGGAGGTTACTAGCATAAAACAAATTGCACTCTAGAATGTGCAAAGAATAGAGTGAATGAGCTTTATGGGCTCATGATGAGTGATACAAAGGCTCAATGAGGCCGAGGGAGACTTGAAATTACAAAGGGGGGGGGACTCTTTATATAGGCAAGAGAGTGATAAGGAAAGAGGTTAAGATCCAAGTGCAATTTGTACAAATGAAGCTTGATTAGGGACATTCCACCAATGAAGAAGCTCCTTCCAAGTGATTTGTTGACCAATTTGCAACTAATTGGCTCCATCATCACTTGTGTTGTCTTCACTCCCTCGTCCATAGCTTGACTCCAAGAGCTTCCTTATTTTAAAATGTAAAGAATCTACATAAAATCAATGCATATCTAGTAATAATAGAAAGGGGTTGAATGAAAACTTATGAATTACAACAAGATTAAGCATGATTTGAGAGGTGATTAGAAGAGGAATTTGTGATGGTTTTATGAGCTTGAGAGAGAGGAGGAAGGAGGGGAGGGTGAGGAGACTAATGGCTGATTTTTAGAGAAGGACTCAATGTGGAAAAGGAAGGGTGTATGTGTAAAGGTAGAGGGGGTGGTCTCCACCAGAGTTGAAAAAACTGGCATCCACCATTTGTTCCATATTTCCTAGACCGTAGCTGTAAAAATTATAAAAAAACTATGGTCAAAATCTTCAACTCATAAGCTACAACTTTGATGAAGGCAACTTTTCTTGGATCAGAGTAGACATATTTTTTAAAAATCCAGCAAAATCATGTGTCTGTTTTCTTCCTTCACCAAGTCTTCCACCTGGGTCCCATCTATTTGAATCATCATATGGTTCCAAAGCCATGATGATGTGAGACCCTCATGACCCTTGAATCATGGCTGAATGGCTCCACAAACACATCATATTTTTTCTTTTCACATTTACATATTTTCCCTTCCCTTTACCATTAGGTTCTACCTTTCACCTCCTGTGAACTAGTCAAGGAGAAATTCCCATCAAATCATTTTTTGAATTTTTCCAAGAGGTTCTCACTCTTTCTTTTATTGTAACCTCTAGAAGCAAGGAAAACCAACAAAATATAGTTTAAAAAAAATTTGTGATAGGCTCGGATCATAGCCCCCCCAAACCTGGCTAGAGGTATTTATGCCCCTAGCCTACTTTCTTTGATCTTGGGCTGACCTTATTCTGATGTGATAAGGCTTTAGACACCATCCATTTGTCCTTGTCTTGTGCACTTTACCATCAATGTCTTGAAGTCTATAAGAGCCATTTTTGAACTTTTTGGAGACCAAGAACGGGCCTTCCCATCGAAAAAGAATCTTTCCATCCTTACGAGTGTCAAAGCGATTGTCATATCGAAGCACTACAGATCCCTTTTTTATGTCTTTAGATGCTAGATTTTTGTTGAACTTTTCTCTGCGCTTCTCTGCTTCTTGAGAGTAGTGGTTGATGGCTTCTTCACGATCCAATTGCAGTCTCTCTAGATCCATGATCCTTTGGTGTACTTTCTCCTTTTGAGAGCCTACCTGGCTACCCAATATTCAAAGACTTGTTAACTTCACTTCAATAGGCAAAAGCGCCTCCTTTCCATAAACCAAATTAAAGGGTGTGTACCCTAATGCGGTTTTGAAGGAGGTTCTATAGGCCCATAGAGCTCCATTCAGGTGTTTGTCCCAATCTTGGCGCCTGGCATGTACCTGTTTGGTGAGAATTTTGCAAATGATTCCATTTACTTTTTCCACCAAGCCATTGCACTGAGGGTAGTAAGGAGTAGAGTGTTGATGCTGAATATTTAGCTTCTACATGAGTTCTCCTACCAAGTCTGCTCTAAACCCTGGTCCTCTATCAGATAGTATTTCAAGAGGGGTGCCAAACCGGCAACAGATGTGGTCAAAGATGAACTAACTCACATCCTTAGGAGTAATTCTATTGGTTGGCATAGCCTCAGACCATCTAGTCATGTAGTCTACTCCCGTAATGATGTACTCTTTACCTGACTAAGTGCGTGGTAGAGGCCCTATGGCATCAATTCCCCACTTCTCAAAGGGCCCATATACCTTTATTGGGTTCTGAGGTTCATCTATGAATTGTCATGGTCCTGCTTTCTGACATTCATCACATGTTTGACACCAGTATTTGACATCACGATGAAGACTTGGCCAAGAAAACCCAGCTTGTAGAACCTTTCTACTAGTGATGTCGTGTGCAAAGTGTCCTCCGCACACATCATCGTGACAAGCTTTTAAAATCTCTTCAATTTCACTCTTCAAAGGCACTCTCCTAAGCACACCATCCTTACCAAGACAATACAAATCATCATTTACTATGCGATACCTCATAGCCTTCCTAGCTAACCATCGCCTTTCTCCTGCATTCAAGTGTTTAGGAGCCTCTCCTTGCTCCAAAATTTGCATAATATCTTCTAAGTCTTCCTTGACTTGCTGAAGTGGAAGTTTGATGGCCACTACTCCCACTATTGACTCATTTAACTTCGATGATGCTAGGTGGTCTGCATCCTTGTTCTGGTCTCTTGGCACATGATGTACTTGTGCCTCCCTAAATCTCCTCATAAGAGCTTTGGCTTCTCTCATTTCAGTAGAGAGACTGGAATTTTTGCAAGCCCATGTACCTTGCATTTGCCTTACCAAAAGCATGGAGTCACCAAAAGCATTTAATCTCTCAATTGAATTATCCAGGCACCAACAAAGGCCATGAATTAGAGCTTGATATTCTGGTTCATTGTTGGAGTGGACATCTTCTAGAGTGATCCCTTCACCATGGATCCTCTCTCCCAATGGAGATAAGACCACAATGCCTACAGCTGCCTTATCCTTGGTTCTCTTGTATGCTCCATCAAAGTAGAGGCTATAAGCATTGAGCAGAGCCTCTAGAGCTGGAGGTGGTGCAAGTGCCTTTCTCTTCAAATGGAAAACTTTTTCATAGCACTTGTTTGTTAAAATGTCGGCTAAGCATGCTCGAGTTGTTCTTTCAACCTGTATTGTATAATCAAACTCTTGAAGTCGCACCACCCACTTTGCTATTTTGTCAGAGATTTCCATATATTGTAGTGCATAGGGAAACATATCCTCCACAGTGATAATTACAAACCTCTTTGGCAGCAAGTATGGCCGAAATTTGGTTACCGCAAACATGAGGGGTAACACTAGTTGTTCCATCAGGGTGTAGGCCTTCTCTGTGTTTTCCATGAGGCGGCTAGCAAAATACACAGGCCTCATAAAGGATGTTTTTGGATCTTTTTGCAGGAGGGCAACACCAATGGCCTCTTCTCTCACACTAGGGTTTACAAAGAATGTTTCTTCCCAACAAGGTTGGAGGATTACAAGGAGTGACCCTAACATTTTTTTTATCTCTCTAAAATGCCCATCACTTTCTTCACTCCAAACAAGCGTCTCTTGATGAGTCAGCTGTTGTAGAGGAAATATCACTTGGGAGAGTAAGTGTATGAATCTACTCAAATATCTTAGCTTTTGCAAGAAAGAGATTAATTGTTTGATGGAAGTTGGGGAAGGTAGATTTAGCAATGTTTCTATCTTTTCAGGATCTACCTCGATTCCATCAATGGACACTACATGCCCCAATAGTGTAACCTTGCTTTCCCCAATGTGACATATGTCCTTGTTTAGTTGTCCACCCAGATTAGCTAAACGAGTAAATCGTTCATCAATCTTGCCGAGATGCATCCTTTTGGAGCTGTAAATACAAAAGTCATTTATGAAAACCCTTATGGACTTACCAAAGTAAGGTTGGAAGACCATATTCATGAATCATTGAAAGGTGGCTGGAGCGTTGGTGAGACCAAAAGGCATGACTCAAAATGCAAAACAGCCCCATGGTGTGATGAAAGTAGTCTTTTTCTGGTCCTCCTCTGCAATGCGTATTTGAAAGTAGCCGGAGTAGCCATCACACACTGTGTATCGCTCATGGCCTGCTACTTCATTTAGAATCTCATCTTGAAATGGGAGAGGGAAGTGGTCCCTTTTTGTTGCAGCATTTAGTGGCTTGTAATCCACACACACTCACCATTTACCATTCTTCTTTGGCCTCACCAGTACTGGGGAGACCCATTCTGAATCTTCTACAGGGTGTATGAATCCTGCTTCTAAGAGTCTCTTCACCTCGGACAATAGTGCATTTTGTTGCACAACTCCTAATCTTCTTAGTTTTTTTACTACTGGCTTGCTCCCTTCTTTTAGATGGATATGATGCTTCACTGGAGTGACACCTGTAATGTGAGTGTAATAAAAAATAAACAATGATGCATGCTTCTTGAGAACATTTACATAACCCTCCCTTTCTTCTTCCTTTATATCCTTGGATAACATCTTCTCTAGGCTGGCATCCTACACATTCTCCATTTGGATCCTTGGGTTGTCTTCTGATGAGGTAGTTTCCTTTATGGTGACGCCCATGACTTCGAGAGTGCTATCACTCTCTTCACTTGAACTCTCTTCCTCGTCCATGGATGAGGAGCATCCACTTGAGCTCCACTCATCAGCTGATGTCTCTAGTTCAAGGTTCTCTTGTCGCCCATTCTTCAAGTTATAAACCACCTTCCGACTATGGCCACCCACACGAGGCCTCAACTCCAAGTCTCTTGTTGCCCAATCTTGCCTAGCTCCTATACCCATGAGCCAAGGTCGTCCTAAAATAAGGGGGTATCCTTCTCCCTTCACTGGAATCACATAAGCATCAACCTCTATAGTGATTCCAAAAACAGAAACTCTCAAAGCTTTCACTACACCCACACAAGTGACAGAGACATTATTGGCCATTTTTTCCCTAGAGTTTGATGATTCCATTAACTCTAAACCCAATTGATGCATTAGATTTTCTGTCATGACACAAACCTCTGCTCCACTGTCAATGTAAGTTTTTGGAATCCGTTCTCCCTTGATTTGAGCCTCCACCAAAGGAACTATATCCTTGAGACCATAGGCTTTGATTACACTTACTAGCTTACTTCGCTTTGCCCTCATGATCACCATTTTTTACCACTGTCGTCGCAGCTTTGGGGAGATATGAAGTAGTTGTGGCCAAGTAATCTTTGGTCCTTGAGAACTCACATCAGCTGTCAAGTCATAAGGTTGTGTCCGAGATCCCATAGGGAAATCAGAGATGTCAATTTGAGACCTAGTACGGGTCTTTCTCTTCTTGGATTCATCTTTAGTTACCCGAGATGTACTTGCTTCTTTGCTTGTTTCTTTACTTACTTCATCTTGGACACGCACACGCTTGATAGGCATTGTAGCCACTTCATCTATCTTCATCTTCCCTTTAACTATTTCCTCCTGGTTGCTTCTGCCCTTGACGACCTCCTCCATCCTTATGATGCTCATATTTGGTTGAGTAGCAGGGCTTTGAGCTTGAGCATGAGGTGGCTGCAAAATTTGAGGTTGTGGTTGCTCTTGTGCTTGAGCTCTAGCATGGGGAGGACTTACTTGTTATCGAGGACCTCTGACAGGATAGTCATATCTTCTGTGATGAGGGCAATTATACATGCCGTGGCCATTTTTCCCACAATTGTAACACAACATTTCCCTTGCTTGACATCGCATTGGTGGACGATTCCCACCATTCCCCTCAATAGGCCTTCTTGCACCCTGCACAAGATTTACTCTCAAACCCTCTAGCTGGTTTGTGAGATTGTTTATTTGTTGGAGCATATCTTTTTGTTGACCTCTATTGAGGACTGGTGCATTAGGCACATTTGGAGGTACGTGAGAAGCTTCCATAGTTGTGATATTGCCTCCCAAAGCTAGCTGGCCAACTTGGGCTTGATAGAGAATCTTTCAATTCTTTTCCCTAGCAATTCTTAAGGCATCTTCAAAAGTATTTGGAAATTTTCTCTTTACCTTCTCCCTTAGCAAGGGGTACAAACCCGAGATAAATCGATCCTTTTGGAGGCAATTGGGATCTCACTCACTAGGGTTTAGTGAGTCTAACCATTGCTCCCAAAGTTTCAGAAACCCTTCCTCATAGGTTGTATAACCATGAGGGTCAGCTTGATGAAGGGCTAGAAGCCGTTGCCATAGTTCTTCTGCCGAATTGGCTCGTTGAAATCTTCGTAGGAAAGCCACCTTCAATCCCTCCCATTCAGGTCTTTGGATTAGATCTAGAGCCTGGAACCATACCCTAGCTTCTTCTTTGAGCATCAAAGGAAAATCTCTCAATTTCAATGCTTCGTCATCCCTCCCAGAGACAAGAAAATCCATCTCCAAGTTATCCAAATAATCCCCAGCATTTTTCCCACTACGCCCAAAAAAATTAGGGAAAGCCATGATAGGATGGGTTGCCTTCCTCTCAATACAGCACAAAGATGAAAACATCTAGGCCCAAATCATATCTTATTAAGGGTAGAATAAATGGATTGATAGATGCATTAATCTCAGCTAGACGACGAGGGCCTAGTAAATTCCTTATGATGTTTTGGAACCTAAGCTTTGTGCTGGCTATTATATGCACAGTTTTTCTAGCAAGAGGTTGGATAGGTCCATATAAATCCCTATGTTTCATGGAGTATGCTTAAAGCAAGATGAAGATGTGAACATCAAAAGATACATTATACTCCAAAATAGGAAATATTATAGGGTCAGGGGACAACAATATCTCTCTCAACCTCTCAACTCCAAAATAGAAGACCAATCTTTGTTGGAAAAATACTTTCTATCAATGCGCACATTCACCCTAATATTCTCAACTGATTGAAAGTTGTAGAAAATGGGATTATTCATTTGTGCATTGGCTACAAACTTCCATGAAGCACTTCATTGAAGTTTAGCTCTCTTGGATCCCACCATTTGAGAGATGCAAAGAATTTGCTCACCAGTGATTAGCCTAGCTTTGGTGTGACCATCTTCAGCTTTGTAGAGTTCATAGGGTTCAATGGCTACCTTCTCAACCACCTTGAGCCTTCTTGCTAATAGTAGACACCATTGATGTGTAGCTCCCCCTCCAAAAACTTTCGAGTTTGAGAGTGCTTTCACCACCTGAAGTCGAGGCTTCAAAGGAAGTGTTTTCACACTAGCCACGAAGCACTCAACACAATGCTTTGACCTAGGGACTTGATGACTACAAGATTTTCCTTGAAGCAAAGAAGGGTGTATGTAGTTAGGTCTCTTTACCCGCATACGTGCTGTTTGTCGATAAAGACGCTTCTTTGCTTGAGCTTCTTGGGAAGACCATAGTGAAAGTCTTGGAGAATTTGGTGGACCTTCCTTCATAGGATTGGTAGAGCGCTGCTTGAGAACTCCTCAGTGGGGGCACCAATTTATAATGAACGAAATTTGGAATGGCGGCCTCTACACCAAAACAAACTCCATTGCGCCACAAGGGAAATGAGATGATGGCACCACCTAGTCTTGGAAGCGTGGACTAGGACCGCTACGCAGAGAGAGAGAGAGAGAGAGAGAGAGAGAGAGAGAGAGAGAGAGAGCTATCACTATGAATGAAGCATTAACCTCAATGTGTGTACAAGGAATGTATAACTTCAACCACTCCCAACACAAATAGCATGTAGATTACTAAACAACAACTCAAGATTTAGCCAAAATCACATCAAGCACTCTCACACACACATAAAAGATCTCTCTTAATTAACATAAGTAAGAGAAGGGGAGGTTACTAGCATAAAACAAATTGCACTCTAGAATGTGCAAAGAATAGAGTGAATGAGCTTTATGGGCTCATGATGAGTGATACAAAGGCTCAATGAGGCCGAGGGAGACTTGAAATTACAAAGGGGGGGGGGACTCTTTATATAGGCAAGAGAGTGATAAGGAAAGAGGTTAAGATCCAAGTGCAATTTGTACAAATGAAGCTTGATTAGGGACATTCCACCAATGAAGAAGCTCCTTCCAAGTGATTTGTTGACCAATTTGCAACTAATTGGCTCCATCATCACTTGTGTTGTCTTCACTCCCTCGTCCATAGCTTGACTCCAAGAGCTTCCTTATTTTAAAATGTAAAGAATCTACATAAAATCAATGCATATCTAGTAATAATAGAAAGGGGTTGAATGAAAACTTATGAATTACAACAAGATTAAGCATGATTTGAGAGGTGATTAGAAGAGGAATTTGTGATGGTTTTATGAGCTTGAGAGAGAGGAGGAAGGAGGGGAGGGTGAGGAGACTAATGGCTGATTTTTACAGAAGGACTCAATGTGGAAAAGGAAGGGTGTATGTGTAAAGGTAGAGGGGGTGGTCTCCACCACAGTTGAAAAAACCGGCGTCCACCATTTGTTCCATATTTCCTAGACCGTAGCTGTAAAAATTATAAAAAAACTATGGTCAAAATCTTCAACTCATAAGCTACAACTTTGATGAAGACAACTTTTCTTGGATCAGAGTAGACATATTTTTTAAAAATCCAGCAAAATCATGTGTCTGTTTTCTTCCTTCACCAAGTCTTCCACCTGGGTCCCATCTATTTGAATCATCATATGGTTCCAAAGCCATGATGATGTGAGACCCTCATGACCCTTGAATCATGGGTTAATGGCTCCACAAACACATCATATTTTTTCTTTTCACATTTACATATTTTCCCTTCCCTTTACCATTAGGTTCTAGCTTTCACCTCCTGTGAGCTAGTCAAGGAAAAATTCCCATCAAATCATTTTTTGAATTTTTCCAAGAGGTTGTTCTCACTCTTTCTTTTATTGTAAACCTCTAGAAGCAAGGAAAACCAACAAAATATAGTAAACAAAAAATTTGTGATAGGCTCGGATCAAAATCATAGTTTTCCTTCACTATGGGGTAGAGAAGATAAAGGCAATTCTTTAGTTCTTTTTCTAGCGGGTAGAGGATCCCTATCTTACCCTACATCATCGCTTTAGAATAAATGACTAATCCATTTGGTGCTTGAGAGCATAAGCTGCCACAAGCATGTCTGCGCATTAGTTCTATCAATCTTCCATAGTAGAGTGACAAGCTCTACTTGGTGTTTGGAAGACGTTGTCTCCACAAACTTGATTCTAAGTATGCATACTACTTAACATTTGTGCACAATAATAAAGAAAAAGAGAGTCTTATAAGACAAAAACTTTGTGTATTTTAAACATTTGTACATTTGCTTACTCTAGGGAAGCATTGTAAGCATTGAAAAGGTTTAGGTTATCCTTTAATTGTATGCCTTGCATCCATCTAGCATCTTCAAAAGGATAATTATTAATCTTAATTAGATATCATCAAATAGTCCTTTGTAAGGCTTTACTAGGTTCACATGGAAAGCATTGTGTATGAGTTAATGACTGGGAAACTCCCGAGGAGGTCACCTAATAAAAATGTAACCTATCACGTGAGTTCAACAGAAGGGTATTTAAAGTTCTTGAAACTTACAGAAATATATATACAGAAGGGAATTATTTTTTCAAATTTTAAAAAAGCCTTATAGGTTTTAAAAGAAAAGGGTATATTATATTTATAAAAAATTTCACATATAAGGGGTTTTACGAACATGTCTTGAACGCACGTGATATGGTAGTTTTACACATAGTGAACCCCCGTGGGGCAACTTGAGTTGATAGGCCATCTCATTGATTGGTATAAGAATTTGAAAGGGACTATAATATCTTTTTGCTAACTTAATATAGTATTTTTGGTGTCCTGTGGGATTCTTGCCTATTGTGTGCCTTAATCGAGCCTTGGGAGATTTAAGTAAGACCAAATCATTTTCTTTAAAGACTTGGCTCCTCTATGCTTATCAGCAGCAGTTTTTTGCCTTTGCTGTGAGATAGAGATAGCATCCTTAATCTTTTGAAAGGTTCTTGTAGCTCTTGGCTATACTCATCTGCAACAACAAAGATCTTTGCGTGTACTTTAAGTAGCACGGGACTTTTGAATCTTCCCTCAATTAGCTCAAAAGGTGCTTTTCCCTTGAAAGTATGTACAATGTTGTTGTAAGCATACTCCACTAAGGGTAAGTACTTCTCCCATTGGGACCTTTGATCTACTTCCGTTACATAGGCTTTTAGTAGATCAAGAATTGTTAGGTTAGTTGTTTCACTTTGGCCATCCGTTTGGGGGTGATAGGCCAAAGAGAAGTTAAGCGTTGTCCCTAAATTCTCAAAGAGACCCTTCTAGAAATTACTGGTCATTCTAGGATCTCTGTCCAACACTATGGACATCGACAAGCCATGGTACTTGAAGATTTCTGATATGAAGAGGGTTGCCATTTGATGGGATTTGATAGTCTTTTTGATAGGTATAAAATGAGCTTGTTTGCTGAACCTATCTACTATCGTCCATATTCCTGTAATCCCATGGATAGACTTAGACATTCCAAAGATAAAATCCATGGATATGCACTCCCATGGTGAATTAGGGATTGGTAAAGGATGAAGCAATCCACGTTGCTTCCGTCTATCAAACTTTGTCTTTTGGCATACCACACATTTAGAAACACACTCTTGTATGTTTGCTTTCATGGTAGGCCAAATAGAAATATGTTTCAATCCTATTTAGGCTAGACTGAATCCCTCTATGCCCCGCATAAGGAGGAGCTTGAGATTCATACATTACTTTCTCACATAGTGAGTTAGTAACGCATAGTATATTTCCATAGAGAAGATAACCATCTTGTAAAGTAAATGGTTTCTCTTTCTTCCCTAATGCAAGGGCTGAAATAACATCTCTAAAATCAGGATCAATAGCATACTCATCTATCATAGAAGATAGATCATTGTGAGTTATATGAAAATATAATTGCAAAAGGAAATTTACCCACCTCATTTGTTTTTCGGAGAGCTTGGTTTGTGTCATGAAGTACTTAAGACTTTGGTGATCCGTCCGTAGAATGAAAGGAGTTCCCAATAAATAGTGCTTCCACGAGTCTAAGGCATGTAGAACTGCAAGGAATTCCTTTTCATATATGCCTAGAGCTTGCTCAAAAGGGTTGAGCCTTTTACTTTCATAGGCTATGGCTGCCCTTCTTGGAGCAAAATAGCTCTAAGGCAATCACCACAAGCGTCACATTGGTCCTCAAGTGGCTTTGAGAGATCCGGCAGTGTAAGCACAAGTTGAGAGATAAGCTTTTTGAAAGTATTGTTCTCCTTGTTAGACCATGTATACCTAACGTTTTTCTTTGTTAGGTCATGTAATGGTCCTGCTATTTGTCAGAACTTTTCTATGAAGCGTCTATAGTATGTACGCATACATATAAAGCTTCTTAGTTCATGAAGATTCCTTGGGTAAGGCCATCCCTTTATTACGTCTAGCTTTGATGGATCCATTTGGATACCAGCTTGAGAGATAATGTGACCTAAATATTGAATCTGTTGTAAGAAAAACTCACTTTACTTTCGATTAACATAAAGTTTATTCTCTTGTAAGACCTGAAATATTACCTAGAGGTGTTGCTTGTGTTCGTCTAGTGAATTAGAGTAGATGATAATATCATCAAAGAACACTCCAGTAAAGGTTCAATGGGGCCTAAATAGCTTCTCCATCAAGCTGTTGAAGTGTGATGGTGCATTGGTCAAGCCAAAAGGCATGACAATGTATTCGTAAAGACAAAACGTAGTGCAAAATGCAGTGTTTAGGGTGCACTAATAGCACGGGTGAACAAAATGGAGATGAGCTAGGCCTAACCATGCCCTTCTCAACTAACTCGTGCACTTGCCGCATAATCTCCTCTTGTTGAGCTTGAGAAACTCTATAAGGAGGTTTATTAGGTGGTGAACTTCCTGGAAGAAGTTCAATTGCATGGTCATCATTGCCTCGTTTAGGAGGTAGTTCACAAGGAATGTCGTCAATAAAGATGTCTTGAAATCCCTTGAGAAAATTGGATAACTCTAATTCCTTGTGATTGTTTATATTTTCTTTTGCTAAAGCATTAGGTTCATTTTGAGAATCTTTAACAAAAATCATGTACACAAAAATAGAGCTCTTTATTGACTTATTGAAAGCTTGCGTAGGTACAATGGGTATTGTGTTACCCATATGTTTGGCATCTATGTACATATCTTTTTTCCTAAACCTAAAGTAGATTTTTCTTTCAGGGAATTTAATATTGGTAGCCATGCGGTCAAACCATGGTGCCCCTAGGATTACATCCTTGTGCTTGAGAGGAGAGATAAAGAAGTCCTCTTTGTCCACATGGCTTTGGACACGGAGCCTCAATTCCCCAATTAAGGGAGTGAATGAAGCTTCTTGCCCCTTGAAAGCACCATCAGCGTGAGTAGGACATCTCCCATCTCATATGCTTGGATGCGTAGCTTGGTGGCGAACTTTGTGGATATGAGATTGTGAGTAGAACTAGGGTCACCTTTCCCCAAGCATGGCATAGAGGAGATCCTTTGAGGTGAGCTTCCTCTTCTTGGATTTCAACCAAGGTAGCTCTAGGAGGCTCATGGCGTGTGTTATTTTGGGGGCAAGCGTGGTACACATGCCCTTGCTTGCCGCATTTGAAACAATGGTTATCCTTGAGATAACGCTCAAGCTCTTCAAGGGAGAGTTTGTTATTTCCTTTGTAAACTCCCTTCTCCTTAGCTTTGTTGTTATTGGAATTGCCCTTTGGAGACTTTTGGACATTTCCCTTCCCCTTAGGCTCATTAGAACCTTTGTTTTCTGTGGGCTTTTCTCTTAGCCCCTGTCTAGAAATTGATTCGTGAAGCCACCATGGTATGGTGTATGACCGCAAATATGGTGTGTGGCCTTTGGGAGTTAACATACTCCACCATTTCTTCAATTAAGCCCTCACAAAATTGTTGGTTTTGCTCTCCAAAATCCATCTTTTTGAAGACAGACGTTTTGAGATGTAAGCCCCAAAACTTTTCTACATATTTGTGAATGGATTCATAGGGGGAAAGATTTAAGCTTTGCCATTCGGTGAGTACTTGGTCTTTGGCATCGGTGGCCAGAAACTACTTCATAATGGAAACTCTTAAAGCTTTCCATGTTTGTGGAGCTTCACCGTTTGCCTGTAGGCTAGACCACCATTGCCTGGCAGACTCCATAGCTACATGGCATAGCTTAGAGGACTCAGTGAATCCCTCATCTCCAAACGCCGCATCGAATTGTTGGATGAAAGGCAAGACTTTGTCCGTAGCACCAAAGGTGACATTGTAGGTAAGGAAAGAGATGTTTTTCCTCCCTCTTTGAACTTCTTAAGCTTGGTCGACCTCTTCCATACGGAATAGGATTTCCTATGGCCTCTTCTTTTTGATGGTTCAAAAGTTGCACCATCGTTTTCTTCAAAAGATGAAGAATTTGAGGAAGATGGAGAAGAGGGTAGCCTCTTTCTTGCGTTTTTCTTCTCTTGGTTTCTGTCATCCCTCTTTGAATTATGGTGTGGAGAAGTGCACGATCATCTTCTTTGTTTAGGAGGTGATAGAGAGTGTTTTGCCCGCCGTCTTTGTGGAGCCATCTCCACCGAGGTGGTAGGAGACTCAGTACTTTCTCGTTCTTTTGGTGGGGGCTCTTGAGTTCTCCTTTGCGAAGGAGATGCATCATCAAGAAGTAAATTTTTGAGCCCTTTGTATGGATTCTCTTCTTCTTCCCGAATCAAAAAGAGGCCTCTTTTGGAAGTCTCACAAGGAGGCTTCCTAAGTACTCTCTTGTCCTGGTGGGGATTTTGGAGAATCCCATGCGCATGTAGCTGCATTTGCACTCCACTTTGGAGGGATGGATTGCCCATGGCTTGTCGAAGCCTAGAAACAGGGTAATTAACAAGCATAGGGACATCATTAGTAGCCTTCTCATTAGCAAAATCAAATCTATCAACATTAATTTCACTATGTTTACTATTGTCAGCCATTCTAACAATTTTTTAGTTGTAATACTTTTTTTTTGGTGTACTTTGGCACTTCAAGCCCTAGTTGCTACTCCTCTTTACCCCTTTAGAAAAGCACCTAAGCTATTGTACCCGCGGCTCGAATATCATTAATTGCAAGGAATAGAAGAGAGGGTATTTCAACACCAAAATAGTACTGGCTCCTGTCAAGATTCGAATAGTCTAATAGAGGTTAAGCCATAGGCAAGCCCCGTAGGACTTCACTATTAAGACCATAGCTCTTGACGGTGATGCCCCGTTATCTGCATGAAGGCAAGCACACTACAAGGCTAAAAAAACCCTATTCTACTTAATTGCAATTAATAATTCCAACCATTTGTCGCTAGGTTGAGGACCTCCCTTCTTGAGCAAGAAAAGAGAAACCTTGTGCTCTGATACCAATGTAACATTTAATGGCCTAGTAACTTGTGTGTAGCAAAAAATAACATGAACATAGTTAGCATTTTATTAGAATAGATTCCTAATGAGCATAGCAAGAGTGTTGGATGGAGAGAGCAAAAACAAGCATAACACCTAGTTAGATAGGCATGAACAATACTTCAAAAGAGAGAGAAATTAAGCTATTGACAATAGTTGAGGACCGGATTTATATGGAGCCGGTCCCCCCTCCAAAAGGCTTTGTATTTTAGGTTTCCCCCATCAAGGTAGACATTTTACAATACAATTCTTTGTGTTCCTTCAATAGATATCTAGTGCAATGAAGATGGAAGCTTCAAGCAATAAGCAAACACTTATAAAACACAACATCAATTCCCGCACGGTCTTAGACCCAAGACCTCATATACCTTCGAAGATGGTGAGAGCTAGTGGGGTATGAGAGTAGATTGAGAGGAAGAAGGAGTAGTCTTACAAGAAAGAAGTATATCTCCTCAAATAGTCACTCATAATAGCTTAGCGTAGCTTAGTAGTTAGCATGGTAGAGGAGATATGTTAGACCCTCTCCACTAGTCTTTGCAATCAATAGTGTCTAGACCACAGGTATGACTTCTTGATAAATAATTTTCAAATACAAATAAGAGTAGCAACTAAGGTTTTTGAGGGTACCAAAGAACAAAGTAATTCTATACATAAGTTTTATTAGTATGTATGACAATAACCAAGAGAGTAGAATGAATATTGGTAACTTTGATTTTTCACATGAAGGTGCTAATGATGATGTCCCCATGTCTGTTAATTATCGTGTTCCTAGGTTGCATCAAGCTATGGGAAACCCTGCTTTGCAAGCCAAAGTTACCCAACAACTTTATGCTTATGGGATTTCACTTCCTCTCCAAGAGGAGAGAGAGCTTAGAAGACCTCTTCATGAGACTCCCGAAAGAAGACTCTTTCCCATAAGAGAGGAGGAATCCAAAGAAGGAGAAATAAGAGAATCCCTAAGTTCCTCTGAAGATGTAGCTCCACAAAGACGGCGGTCTAGACGGTCGCCAACTCCTCGCAAGAGGAAACAGTCAACCCATAGTCCTTCTGCTCGTCACTCTGAAAGGGAAGAGAGGAGACAAAAGAAGAAAAAGGCAAGAATAGGTCACCCTCTTCTCCTCCTTCTCACCTTTCTCCTCTTTCGACGAAAGAAATAGCTATTCTCCAAGAGAATACAAGAGGAGAGGACATCACAAATCTTATCCTACATGGCAAAGGTCCCAAAAGCTCAAAGAGGGAGGAAAGAGTATCTTTTTTCTCACCTATGATGGAACCTTTGGTGCCACTGACAAAGTATTAGCCTTCATCCAACAATTTGATGCGGCCTTTGGAGACGAGGGCTTCACAAAGTCCTCCAAGCTAGACCATGTAGCTATGCACTTTCAAAAATCTTCTCGTCAATGGTGGGCTAGCCTTTGTGGCAACAACGAAGCCCCAAAGACATGGAAAACTCTATGAGTTTCCATCATGAAGCAATTCCTTGCAAGCGATACAAAGGAAAAACTACTTACCGAATTGTGGAGTTTGAAGCTTCTCTCCCATGAGTCTATCCACAAATATTGGAAAAGTTTTGAGATTTACATCTCAAGGATACTGTCTTTCAAAAGCTAGATTTCGGCGAGAAAAAGTAGCAATTTTGTGCGGGATTACATGAAGAGATGGCCGAGTATGTTGACTCCCAATGGGCCGGTTTTATTATCAAAGTAATCCACCATACTATGGTTCCTTCGTGCATCAATTTCCAACAATGGGCTAAAAGGAATATTAAGATCATGGAAAGCAAAGACAAAAGTGATGCAAAGGGGAAAAACAATGTCCAATATTCTTCCCAGTACAATTACAACAACAACAACAATCGGTCCAAGGAGAATGGAGTTTACAAAGGTAAAAATAAACTCTCTCCTGAAGAGCTTGAAGCTTTTTGTAAGGACCACTAATGTTTTAAGTGTGGGGAGCAAGGACATGGCTATCATTTTTTCCCCAAGAGAAATGCTTGCAATGAGACACCTAGAACTTCCACGATCAAAGCTCCAAAAGAGGATGTTCATTCCAAAGGATCACCTCTCTCTTATGCTTGGGAAAAGGTAAGGGAGCATGATGCCTGCATCTTGTTTGACCTTGGCTCTACTCATAGTTTCATGTCAATGGATGTTAGCAGCTGGACACACCCTACGGAAAATGACTGCTCGACGGATTATTATTTTTTGTAATTATTCATTTATTGAGAAAACCCGACATTTCAACTTTGTAAATATTGGGGCTTACAGAAGTTTCCAGATTGTATCCCATTTTTGACATTTAGAGTGAGTAGATGGTTAAATTGGAACATTAGGGTTTGAGATTGTAAGGTATTTATATGACTTTTTGACCTTAATGAAAAAACCCTTTGTCATTTTAAAAAAATAATGTTTGTGAGTGAGTGTATTGTGTACTAGAGAGAGTGAGAGCTTCATCTTGACGCTACGCATGTACCGGTGGTCGGAATTGAGTGCGGAGAAGTGCAATGTGTTGCCCTCAATGAGAGCTACGTGCCGATACCTACATTGCGAGCGTACGGTCTGGTTTTGCGAGCTCGACCTACGAGCTTCATCTGGTGGTTTGATGAGCATACATTATCCGTTTTTGCATTTCATCATATCCACACATTTGCATTGAGTAGAGCTACACACTAGGCACTTTAGTTTTCGAAAACAACGACCTGCAAATTTCGGCCAGACATCCTACATGATTTTGCACGAGGTGTTTAGGGTTAGGATCTTGCTTCATGGACCTTAGGGAGAGCGGCCTATTGGTGTTAGTAGGGTCTCCTTCAAGTTCTGTGACGTTTTGAGATTGTTTTATGGGTATTCGGCTCTTGGAAGTGTTGTAGGAAATATCCTCTTATGCACTCCTGAAGGCTGCAGATTAGACATTGGGTAGAGACCTCTGTAGGAATTAGTCGAGAGTCGGTCGAGTGTAGATTGACACCCTATGCTTGTTTCCACGTGCCTGCGGTTCGAGCTTCGTCCTTAGCTGAAAAATCTTGTTAGGTGAGTTCTCACTGTGCTGACGTCCATCGTGGCGTATCCGCCAACAATGGCGCCGCTGCCGGGGACGAAAACCCTAGGTAGGTGACCGAGACTAGTCCTTGAAGATAGGGATTCTCTGGCTTTCTAGAGTCTCGTTTTACATTTAGATAGGATCATAGAGTGGAGGACTCTCTAGGTCTTAGAGGGAATCTAGGGAGCGTGTGTCTCGCCTAGATCCTTCGACTTAAGTAGACTTAGATAGTTTTTAGGTCTTAGTTGAGTTGATGACTGGGAGTTAGAGTTGTAGAAGCGGTGAAAGGAGAGCTTGAGAGTCCGGAGAGGCCAGGAAGCAACCGAAACACCATTATCACCATTTCACATGATGAGTAGGAGTAGGGTAAGTAGGACATCATGGTTCATGATCTAGAGAACTTCATGCATGTTATACTTACTGTTAGATTCATCACAAGGTTCTAAAAGACGCAAAAGAGTGTTTGAAAGCTGAAGTGAAGTGCAAAAGTTACTGTGAGTGTTTCTAAGAGATCTGTAGAGCATCAGGAGCATTTCTGTCAGGAAAATAATAAATTTTAAGCCAAGAGACATCCTATGCAACGGCTGATCTGGGGGGAATTTTGAAATTTTGAGTTGACCAGTGTGTTCAGAAGGTAGGTTTTATCCTATTTTCACCTGGAAAGTGGAAATTTGACCATATCTTGACAGGATAAGGCCAGATAGATAGAAATTTCCAGACATCCTATCCAAATTGTGCCAAGGCATTATTTTAAGACCAAAACCATAGGATGGCTGCATGAGAAAGATCTGCATGATATATTGAGTGAGTGAGAAGGGTTTCATCTCAGTTGGGTGAGAAAATTGGATTCTAAGCAGACTTTAGCATTTTTTGACTGAAAAGGACTAGAACAGCTAAAATTGGGGTCTTTTGAAATCCAAACCAAAATCTAAGCATAGCACTGGGTTGCTGACATCAAGGGGAAGGTGTGGCACAAGACTGGGGTCAAATAGGTCAAAAAGACATCCTACGCATAGGATGTGTTTTGGGTAATCTGGCAGTCCAAATCCAAATTTGAGCATACCAAAGTGATCAGCACATCAAGGGGAGTCTATGCTTTGCATTTGAATCCATTTTGAGCAATTAGACATGCTACGCATAGAAAATTTGATTAAGGTTATACAACGATATTCCATTTGACTTGAGGATTCCTGAACTTCTTTCAGAAGTGAATTTGGACCTTGTTTGACCTTTTGATGGAGCAAAGACAGAATTCATACTTTTCAAGTAAATTGACCAACATCCGAGGGAAGTACAGTTCCAGATTAGCAGACCTAATCCAGAACATTAGAAGTGTATAAATACAGTATTGGTTGAGGTTAACTCTCCAGTTATACCAATGATTACTAAAATCACCTCTAGCGGTTAAATGCTTTGATTCGATTTTCAAAATTAAACGCTTGTGTATAGGTATATTACGTGACAAAGCAAGAAGTTGTGCGGAAACTTATCCTTTTCCAGGTGAGTGGTTGGATTTGTATTAAATTGCATTGCTAAGTTTGATGAATTTAAGATAAGGAAGAGACATTTTTAGAGACCAAAAGGGGGCAGGTGATCAGGGTAGCTTAGTGTCCACCGAAGAGAGTGTAGCTCAGGCAAGGATAGATCCACTAGCACCGATTATTGAGGAGGGTAGTGATACTGACACTTCATCAGAAAAATCCTTCTTCATGATGGGTAGTCAACAGCCAAGAGGTTTCACCTATGTGACGGACCAATGCCAGGAGGAAGCACCTCCATAAATCCTTTGAACGATTCCAGGTTCACTGTAATCTTCTTAGAAGTAACAAACTCAAGGGGAGCCCTAGTTTATTCTGACTATCGAGGATGCAAGTGTATTTGTATTGAAGAAATTCCCGCTCAAAGACTGGAGATAATTCGAGTCTATTATGATGGAGATAGATTCTGAGACAAAAAGGGGAACCACTATCTGATAGTTAGTAACCTTGAGGATTACAACAGATATGGAGATAACGTGGCGAAAGGAAAAATGGTTTCAGAAACTCAAGAACCGCCTCCAAACATTGATCGACCTGGAGTGCTTTTTGTGTATGATAAGAAAACAACCAGAGTCTCAACTCATAATGAGAATGTGGGAATTTACAAGCATGAGAGCGAGGGAATAGTCTCTTACTTTCGATGCAAAGAACCCTACCCAAACGAATTAAGCAAAGACAAGGTTCTTTACTTATTCTCTTATGAAATTGCTATGGGGAAGGATATTGTTTTTGTTGATAGGTACGGGCGAGAATACACACATATTCTCCCAGAGGAGGTAGAAAAGGCAACAGTTCCAGAAGCATCAACATATGCCCCAGAAGAAGTGCCAAGAGCCACCTACACCCCTAGCAAGTCGAAAAATCCCTTTTCAAAAGAGTATGACGCGACCTCACATTCTATTCGACAACAGATGTTCAACTACCAGAACCAACCAGCAACCTAACCATCATTGCAGGCATGGCTTCGATAGAGTGCAACCTTATAACAAGACGGAAACCAAGATGGTTATCAAGCCGCATGAGGGCTAAGGGATTTACAAGAACCACCACTGTATTCACAGTATCAAGTCCAAAGTAAGCCAAAAACTCATGGGTCAACAGAGCCGAGAAGACCACCCATAGAACGAGTTTGAAGAGATGAACCATCTCTTCTAAGAACAGTTAGAAATTACGGCTTAGGAGCACCATTGGGAGAGGAACCTTCCCACTACAAAAGGCCTAACAAAGTATATCGATCGATTAGGACGAGGAGATCCAATGATGAGATTTGTAGACCATCGTATAATTAGACCTTCTCAAGTGCAAAAATGGGTAAACAAGAAATACACGGGAAAGAGAGATCCTAGAGATCATGTAGCAGCCTTTGTGTGTGTAATTAGAGCGAAGAGGTGTTAGACTTCCCTACCCAATTTGCAGGGTTTGGACTAACCCTAGAGGAGGAGGATGCTACTTGGTTTGACTCTCTGGAGCGTAGAGACTTTGAGTCTATGGAGGAGGTGTTTGACGAGTTTATTGAAGAATTCTCACAAAGGGGGATAGCTCATAATACTGTCTCACAAATCCATAAATTCAAACAGAAAGATGGGGAATCTGTGCGAAAGGAAACCCTACGACTAAAAAGACATGTTAAGTTCTGCCCTGTGGAAGAACTACCAATTCAGTCCATACTGATTCTTATATTTATTCAAGGACTAAGGAATACAAATATCCAGAAAGACTTACATATGAAGAGGAGCACGATGTTAAATGAGTTAACTAAGGAGGCTATTTACCTTGTAGACAATTGTGTGGTCTACAAAGAGGGTGAATTCAAGGATCTTGACAATGACTCATCCTCACAACAAAGTGGAAGCAAGTCTGCTAAGACAACACCGAAGGGAGAAGTAGCTGTAAGCCAGGAGAAGCTTGTAGAGGAAGTGCTAAAAAAGATTAACCTGTACGCCAAATCTCATGCTAAACAGCCAAAGTGGTGTGCTATTGAACAAAAATGGACAAACCATGGGACGGAGGAATGTTATTATAACAAGGGATATGTGAGAGAGAGACCTTATGCTCCCCAGGCTCAGGTAGCATCTCCTCAACTTCCATCGATGCCTAGGTATCAAGTAGGCAACCTACCAGGACCTGTAGGTGTAGAAAGACCATAAGAAGTGTTGGGGCAGCAACCACCCCTACCAGGATTACAACCAGTTGGCATAAGATACACACCAACAGTAACCAAACCAGAAGAGAAGGCTTTGGTGCCTATGCATGCATATTACAAAGATCCCAATGGATATGCTGCAAATCCTGTCTATTATCCACCGGGAGAACCCTCAACGCCAGAACCATGGAGCATGATAGGAGGTTCACGACCACCAATAGCTGCACAGGCAGCGGGAGAAGGAAGATATAGCTTGGATGAATGAACATTATTGTTCATAGCCAACGGAGGCATGGGAGGGCAGAGACATGCATACCAACAAAGAGAAGCTCAAGGAGAACCTCAACAACCTAAGGGACCCTGCTACAAGTGTGGTGGAGACCATTGCTAAGAGACTGTCATCATGAGGAAATCATTAGAGTCAACGCATATTGCACCGAGTGTAGAGTTACTCATTTGATTCGTGATTACCCTAAGAACCCGAGCAAAGGAGAAAAAATGACCTTGAACATGCTGGAAGCAGTGCCTTCCAGTCGAGGGTCAGAAAATGAGACAATAATACCTATTCAAGCAGTGACATGAGCCCAAGCTCAAAGAATGACGAACGAACCCATAATTGAAGAGCCAAAAACCGATGCCCCAAGTTCAGAAATGAAGATTCATAGAAGCACTTGGAAAGCTAGAAGCGATCTTATGAACGAGAGCAAACGACTCTATCCGTGGAGTTAAAACACACAAACGATAGACAAGAGCAGTTAGAGGATCTAGCTAGTCTAAGCTCACACATTGTGTAACCATAGCACCCAAGGAAATAGCAGAATCCAAAAGTGCAAGATCAAGAGGATCAGTATTGGCAAAAAAGGTAAATGAGCAGCTCGATGCACTTTTAAAAGCTTACGAAGCCAGACTCAAAAACAACCAAACCCAAGAGCAAAGATGGATGACTTATCCATATGCTGAAATAGAAAAAGAGAGGTTGAAAATGTGTCGAAAGATGATTGAAACAGCTCAATCCTTGATAGAAAACCCGCTTGGTAAACCTGCAAGTTGGAATGAAGTACCAACTCCAACCCCTATCAAACCAACTTTAGAGAAACAAGTAGAAATGAAGGAAATACAATAGATGAGACAAGTGAGGGGTTCCAACCTAAAACATTGGTAGAAATGGGCAGGGATTGTAATGGTCTAGATGACCTGTGGAAGCAAATCCGTGATGCCAACAAAGAGAACATGGTGAGTTACCACATGAATAGCACGAGAAAAGAGAAAAATGAGATCTTACCTCCTATTGAAGAATTTGAGGCAAGATCACAAATGAACTTTGATATACATTCGTAAGGGGGAGACCAGGGATCAATTAGTTCGGGGCACAGCCAACCAGACTCACTAAAAACTCTACCCTCTTACCTAGGAGAGTATGAAGCCAAGTCTGAGGTGAGAGCAATCCCATCGCAAAGACTTTGTTCTAACAGAATGATGGATTCACAAGGGTTGATTGAGTTATTGTCCACCCATGTGGCATGTACAATCACATTAGCTGAACTCCTGAGGTTACGACCAAACATGTGGGCCACCGTAGGAAAATGCTTAAAAAAATTTGGAGTGAAAGACCCCACCTCGAAGCTTCAAGAAGGGATCAGAGAATTGGACAGGCCTAAACTAAACACTAGGCCATTACCTTTAAACAAGGCTGAAGAATATTGCGAGGGAGAAGATGGAAACACCACGCTACCGGTAGAATTCCAAGGAGTAGTTTCCAAAGCTATTCTTCACAGTGGAGAAGAGTCGCTATCGCAACCAAGGAAATCTGGAAAAAATGGGGAAAACCGGCTTTGAGAGCTACCAGAATGAAATTTGAACTTGCAGATGGGTTCATGGAAAAGCCTCTAGGACTCTTAGGAAAAGTAATTGTCACCTCGTGCGGAATTGAGTATGAGCATACATTTGCAATAGTCGATTTCAACAAAAGAACAATTACAAGATCATTTTGGGAAGGCCATTCATAAGACAATTAAAGATGGTCTAGGATTGGGGTTATGACCACATCTACCTCAGACGTGGCGAGACTACAACCAAAATACACTTAAAAGACCATAGTTACAAAGAAGTGAACCAGACACCAGTGGAAGATTTTGATTCAGCTACATTGACAGGGTCTGAACTCCCAGCATGGTTTGGACAACAAAAGGAGCTATGGATGTGCGGAGCTTCACATTGTGGTAGCTTAAAAAGAAAGGAATGCGTCTTAGAAAGAGCAATTAAGTACAAGGATTATATTTCGGAACCTTTTCCTGAAGATGCGTTGGAACCTCTAGAATGGGAACACATACTAGCAACATTGGATGTATGTACCATTACAGATAGCCTAACGACAAAATTTTACGATAAGGATGGCTATGATGTGCTACCCTATTACATGGTAAGCCTTATACCAGGGGGAGATGATAATGTAGAACCAACAGAACAAGAAGAGTTTTATAACTCCTCTGAGCATCTGGAGGTAAATAACGATGCAGATAATGAGTGTTCAGACAGCTCAAGCGAGCGTGGGGAGAAAACAGTGAATGACAAATTTTATGATTTTGCCAATCAGCACCCTAGACGCCAGGACCTCTATAGGAGAAAACGAGTAGATAACAAAATGAAAGAGAACCCAATGCTCAGGATAAAAGATAAAACTCACTATCTAATGCTTGTCAAAGCAGAGGATTGTGTAAAAGACCAGATATCAGGAAGATTCTCGAGAGTGCGAAGGGAACGGACGCAAGTGGAAATAAAACAAGTACGAAAAGCTAAAACAGAAACAAAATCAAAAAAATCTCAAAAATTAAAACAAGAAACAACAAAAGACCCAATGTGGACCAAATTGGAGCGTAAAAAGAAATACCAAGAACTAAAACGGTCTTTACGAGAGGTATGGACTACTGAGGGAGAAAGTGATGGTAAGGAGGAGTCAGAAAAAGGAAACATGAATGTACTACACTATCGAAAATTCACCATCCAGGACACAAAAATCATAATGACAACACCAGTCAGGGAAAGAATAAACGAGGAATCTTATGATGGGCCGGAAAATGCAAAACGGATAGACCTCGCTGAACCTGGTGAAAAGCCTCAGCCGGTCTATATCGCAACTGATTTAGAGCCTGAAGAAGAAGAACGGATAACAGAACTTCTCAAGAAGTATAAAGATGTGTTTGCATGGTCCTACAAAGACCTTAAAGGAGTTGATCCATCGATATGCCAACATACAATTCCTTTGAAATCAGATGCCAAACCTAGAAAACAACATCCTTATACATTAATGACACATTTGCTAAACGAATCAAAGAGGAGATTGACAAGCTAATGGATGTTGAATTCATCTATGAAATCGAGCATATAGATCTGGTGTCACCCATTGTGGTTGTCCCCAAAAAGCATGGAAAGCTGCGAGTGTGTGTGAACCTCAAAAAGGTGAATACAGCCACCATAAGGGATAATTATCCCTTGCCGATCACAGAAATGTACTTGAGAGGGCGGCCGGGAAACGGGCTTATTCCTTTCTAGATGGGTTTTCAGGGTATAACCAACTGGCAATTGCAATAGAGGATCAACACAAAACAACGTTTGCCATAGAATGGGGAATATATGCGTATAGAGTTATGCCATTTGGCTTAACCAATGCACCAGCTACCTTTTAGAGGTTAATGACGCATGCGTTCAAAGAATACGTGAGAATATTCTTAGAAATATATATGGATGATCTTTGTGTACACTCTCTTCTACGAGAGGAGCATATTGACCATTTACAAAAGGTATTTGAGAAGTGCAAAACATATCGAATCTGCCTTAACCCGGAAAAGTGCATTTTTATGGTTAGGCAAGGCCGCATCTTAGGACACATTGTCTCAAGAAATGGCATAACCACTGACCTAGATAAAATCAAAGTCGTATTAGACTTGCCCAGGCCTACTAATGCCAAACAAGTGCAATCCTTCATGGGACATTGCGGATATTATCGAAGATTCATATATATGTATGCAGTCATCGCACAACCTCTGTATCGTTTGTTAGTCAGTTTCGATTGGATGGAGGAGTGTGAAACTTCATTTCAAAAGCTTAAGGAAAACCCTGTATCGGCACCTGTACTTAAGGCACCAGATTGGGAAAAGATATTCCATGTTCACATTGATGCATCTGCATATGCAATCGGGAGTATTCTGGCTCAACCTGGAGACGGAACAATGGATTTCCCAGTTTGTTATGCAAGCCGACAGTTAAACAGTGCAGAAAAGAACTACACAACCACTGAAAGAGAGGGGTTAGGAATGATTTATGCTGTAAAGAAATTTCGGTATTATTTGCTCGCAAAAAAAATCGTGTTCTTCACAGATCATCAAGCTCTCTTGTATCTAGTAAATAAACCATGTAATACTGGGAGAATTGTACGTTGGTTTATTATATTGCTAGAGTTTGGTTTCACAGTGGTGGTCAAAAAGGGTAAAACACGTCTAAGGGCGGATCATCTTTCAAGGCTACAAAACGGGGAAGCTTCTGAAGGAGTAGATGATGACATACCTGACGCATATCTCTTCAATATTGAAATGATATCCAAATGGTCTTAGGAAATTGTTAACATTCTTTCCTTCGGAGGTAGGTTTGATAACAAGGAAGACAGATCCAAACAACAAACAATTCGACAAACAAAAAACTTCCAGTTGATTGCAGGACAGCTGTATCATCTAGGATTGGACCAGATTCTACGATTATGTATAAATCCAGAGGAATTCGAGTGTTATCTTGAAGAAGCACACGTCCACTAGAGACTGAAGCAATTAGGGGTTTATTGGACAACTATGTATAATGACACATATGCTTATGTTAACAATTATACTATATGTAGTGCCAACCGACCAGTGGATCACACGACATTGTTTCAAGTAACATTGCACCTGCATGGAGTCAATATATCATTGATTTGTTAACCACAAGGACATTTCCTAAAAACATAACAAGAGCACGGAAAAGGGCTATAGAGCTGGAGGCTCGTGACTATAATTTAATTGGGAAGCAACTCTATAAGCGAGGAAAGTACAATTAACTTAGAATCAGTGCAAGTGAAAGTGAATACCTATTGATTCTAGAACATGCACATGGAGGCATAAGTGGAGGCTATTTTTCAGGCGATAAGACGACAAAATTGTTTTCACCACTGGAATATTGTGGCCTACATTGCATATGGATACTGAGGAGTTTGTAAAGCGTTGTGACGCATGTGAGCGCACCAAGGTGCCGATAAAGAGAGATGAGATGCCACTACGGACAATGATGGGAGCAAGGGCATTTGCAAAATGGGGCATTGATTTTGTGGGGCCTATTTCACCCCCTGCATATCGCACCCATACCCAATATATCATTGTGGCTATGGACTATCTCACAAAATGGGCGAAAGCTAAGGCAACACAAAAAGCAATT
Organism: Adiantum capillus-veneris; assembly: GCF_014529385.1. Classification (NCBI taxonomy): domain Eukaryota; kingdom Viridiplantae; phylum Streptophyta; class Polypodiopsida; order Polypodiales; family Pteridaceae; genus Adiantum; species Adiantum capillus-veneris. Next base: position 1,532,880 of record NC_140937.1, read on the forward strand.
GCACGAACCACTGCACAATTCTTGTATGAGAATGTCTTTGTACGATACGGGTTACCAAAAGAAATTGTAAGTGATCGAGGAACGCATTTTCTTAATGAAGTCATTGAATACCTGATAGAGGAATTCATGGTCATACATAGAAAATCTGCTCCATATCATCCACAGGCAAATGGACAAGCTGAGGCCACAAATAAAACACTATACATGGTTTTGAATAAAATTGTATCAGAGTCAAGGACAGACTGGGATCAACAGCTACACTCAACACTATGGGCATACAGAGTAGCTTACAAAACATCAATAGGAACGACACCGTACAACATGGTGTTTGGCCTAAATGCTATACTACCCATAGAGTTTTTAATTCCAACTCTACGAGTAGCGAAACGCTTAGAATGGACAGGGCATGAGCTCTCTTCAAGAAAAGATGATCTTGAAAAGCTAGATGAACTTCGCTTGAGAGCTGTAGCTTCCATCTATGCTAAAAAGAGAAGACAAAAATAATTTTTTGACAAGCATGTGCGCACTAAAGAATTCAAAACAGGTGATTATGTACTTGTTTATACCTTGAAGCAACATGCCAAGAAACTTAAAAAGCGAGGGATGGGACCCTTTGTGATTAGTGACCTATCACAAAGTGGAGCTGTCAAGCTTACTATATTAGCCGGTGAAGAAATGCCAAATTGGATAAGTAGCTATCGATTAAAAAAATATCATTTACCACTAACATAGGATATGCTTCAACAAATCCATCAAGAAAAACAACGAATGAAGGAGAAACAGAGGGTACGAGAAGAAGCCCAAGTAGAAGCAAAAGAACGCATTGCAAAAAGACGGCTTCTAAGACAACAACAACAATGTGGATCACCATTACGAATCTATGCTATTCGACTAACGAATTTTGATGAAGACACAGTGGAGCCACTAATTGCAGTCGAAGTGGGTAGCAATCAAGTTGATTCGACGGCATTGCTTGATTCCGGAGCTCAAGCAAATTTAATCTCTTACAGATTATACAAACAGCTCAAGCTCAAAGGTCAACTACATTCTACTCCACAAGTGCTGAAAAGCAGTACATCACATTCGCTGAAAACATTGGGCTGGATTATATTGCATGTACAAATACATCAATATATTTACCCACACAAGTTTTATGTGGTTGAGAATGAAAGCACACAACACCCCATGTTGTTGGGACAACCTTGGCAAAAAGAATATAATGTGCAGATAGATTGGAATGCGGATGCGGTCAAAAATCAATATGCACAAGAACAAGAGGTGATAGCCTTTGCTCAGCAACCCCGGAAGAACCAGCTAGAAGCAATGCAATCACTGGATAAAGAACCAAAAGAATGGGTGCCACTAAAGAACAACACGATACCCATGGCGCACAAACAGAGGACTGCCAACCATGTTCACTACAAAAATCCAACCAAACAGACCGCAGTGCCAAGATCAAGGTTAGCAACACGCAACAAACAAGTATGGGTGCGGAAGGATAGAAGTGACATGGCAGACAAACAACAATACAACAGAAGAACTCAACATAAGCACACAGTTCAACCAAAAACCAAGGGCATAAAACAGATATGGATCCCCAAAAGAATACTCAACAACAACTTAAATGCGACTCGCATTTGGATCCCAAAACCGAAGAAAAAGGAACTCCCTTCAGTACAAGAAACATCAGAAGGCAAGCACACACTACATATGAAACCGGTAAATCGATCTATGTGGGTGCCAATCAGCAGCAGCAAAACAATGACAAATGAGGACGTAGCAATAAACCTACAAAAACCGGCAAAGCAAAGCTACAAATGGAAAGCAAAAGAAACAAAGTCTATGGCCAATTCTTCCACGAAAATTCTCTCCAAGGAGATGACTACGGTCATATCGACAATAGCGGCACACCAAGCGACTTTCGCAAGAAATACGATCAAACAAACAGCGGTAGAGTTACAAATTTTACTTGCAAAGAAAATCCACCAACCAAATCAACAACAAATAGGAAACCTCGATGGCGAATGCCAATGACCATATTACTTATACCCTCCTCTTGCACATCATTAATTTTTTCCATGCATTGCCCAAGTATGTATCATATAGGGCCACATTACACGGCCAAGCATTAGCACAATTTTTTAACCCAGGCATGGCACATACACCGAGGCGATTCCTTGTCGTCTAGGAGGACTCCGGCTAGGAGGGGCGGAGGCATTCTCAAATGCGGACCCAATGGTGGAAAGAGCAAAAAAGGGCATGTTTTTCGACTATTTTTAAGGGTTTTTGTTTGATTGCAAAATTCTCTGGACTAGCCCAAGTACGTATGCCCTTATACAGCATGAATCTACAAGTATATGCGGCCAAACGCCAAATCAAGCCCCTAGGTGTGTGTATATAGGTAAAAATAACCATTTTTTGGGTAAAATATTGAAAAAAACAGAGAAATCCGGCCATAAAAATTGCATGAGAGTGTTTATAGTGTTTTGCAGTGATGTTTTTGATTTATTATGATTTTTGGGGATTTTTTGGGTTTAATTGCTATTTTTCTTTTAATTTTACTAATTTTCAGCAAAAAAACTTCAAAAATACAAAAAGCAGTTGAAAAACGGTCATAATGAAAAACAAAAAATATGGGGATGATCAATGACTATAGGAAAACCTATGGTACAGTGGGGGTGTAATTATGAGAAGGGAGCGGAAAGCGTGTTTTTGCCAGATTTTGACCGAAACGTCAAATTTTTCGGAAAACTGGGCAAATGGAGTCGAAATCAAGAAATTTTTGAGCCTAAACTGTATGTCACAAGAAGTTGGGAGCACATGTCAAATTTCATGGAAAATGGTTTGGGGACCCCCATTATAAGAAATTTTCACTTCATTTTAAGCTCATTTCTACTATTGACTTTTGAGAGAGAGCTCCTACCACCTAGAGCGAACGGGACTTCCAACAGCTTCTACGACATGCACGACCACCTGATAGGCTCCAGACATGAGAGGTAGGATCACCACTTTGAGATTTTCTCACATGATTGTTGTTTTGTCGCGAAAACTAGCGTAGGGTTCGCATAGAAAGCGAGCGGTAGAGACCTACAAGTAGAAGTGACCACCTAACGGCTAACCCAAAAGCAATGAGACTTCATCCGCAGCTTACCCTAGCATAGGAGATCACTTTTGGATGACCAAAGGTAGTAGAAAACAATCGGGTAAAACCCTAATTCCTAGAGCCCCGCAAGAGGCCACCAATGGAAATCGGCGGAAAGGCGCCCAAATGCTACCAAAACTCATGGGTAGGAGCATCTCGACATGCTCGACAAGTCTATATAGCTCACATGGCCATACGGTGACCCGAAGTGGCACTAAACTTCAGAAATGGTATCAGACACACAAAGAATCAAATAGCTCTTGCGGCCAAACCGCATGTCCGTTTGCCACCAAACTTCATGAGCGGCTTTCCTAGACCATCAACAACCAAGTCCTATGGTGGTAGACCACCACAAGTCATCGAAGACATGAAAACACAACCACGGGTGCTTCCAGAGCAACAAATTGCCAAACGAAGCTCCGGTGAAGCCAAAGTCGACAAAAACCATATGGCAAGGATCCCCAAGGGACCGTGAAGCTATGGAGACCAACATCAAGAAATTTCATCACCGAAAAGCACTCCAAGAGTCAAAAAACGGCTCGGAGGCTCAGAAATCCACACAGGGAGTTTTCTTCTATCAATTTGACTTTTTTGTTGAAATAATTCTTAAAAGGGACTCAGGGGGGCTCAGGGCAGGCACCAGTAGCACTCACCATGAAATTTTCATCAGGAGACATCCTACGCGTAGGATGTCTCAAGGCCAATTCTGGACACCAACCCCAACATCTCTCATCACACACTACTTCTAAATAGCCTGTACATGCTAGCCACCAAGTTTCATCACATTTGGACAAAAATTGACCTCATGTGCACCGAAAAATGTGAAGTCAGGGCATAGAGGCAATAATGGGCGTTAGACCTACCAAAACTTGTCCAAATCACATGAAACTTGCACAACATACTCATGAGAACATTGCCAACCTATCTGTGTGGTCACATGTAAAAAATGATGAAATAGACATCCTACGCGTAGGATGTCTAAATTACATTTTTGGCCCCCAGATGGTATTTTTCAACTCTAGATCTCTTTGTGACACTTTCATGAGCTCATATATCAAGTTTCAAGCCATTCCCATCACATTTGGCCCCCAACACCTCCAAGATGCACTTTTTGAGCCCAAAAACACTACACATGCTCTTACCAACACCAATTCTTGTCCAAATCAAAACCCAAGAGCAGGGCCATGTTCCACATGCCAAGAGTTACCCACAGAACCAATTTCAAGCCAATTTGATCAAATAGACATCCTACGCGTAGGATGTCTCCAGCATATTTTGACCTTCTGTGCAAAAAATGACATCATGGGAGCCATTAACATGGTGCAAGGAGCCTGTATATCAGCTTTCAACCCATTTGAATATCATTTGCCACCTGTTGTGGACATCCTACCCAATTTGTGAGCCTAAAGCCTGAATCTGCCCAGAAATACACTTTCTAATGGCCAAACCCAATTCCAATCACATAGCCATGTTGCACAGGTCAAGGGCCACTAGCATACCAAGTTTCACGAAAAACCGATGAAATAGACATCCTACGCGTAGGATGTCTAAATGATAAATTTTAGCTAGAAAGCCATTGTGAGCACATGCAGGGTTTCCCAAGTTCCTTTTAAGTTTTATTTTCAGTTTTCAAGTCATTTGGATAGTTAAAGCTCAGTTTCTCAGCTAATATAGAAAGAACGCTAACTTCAGACTACTGAGTGCAACAGGATCTATGGAAGCCGTAAAATCACCGACAAAGAAGAAGAGGATGACAATAAAAGACTATTTAGAAGAAGTGGAGCCATTTGTCATCCCAGAAGGAACTCTGAAGCGAACCAGCACGTGGATTGAGGATGATTTGTTAGAGTCCAATGACTTGAAGATCTACCAAGGCGTGTTCAAAGACCCTGAAGGAAACGTAGTAGAGCTACCCATGATACCACAGGAGCTCAATGAGTTTGTCAGAAGCAAGATGGGAGATTCCCTGGAAAAGATAGACCTACATAATTACTTTGAAGCTCTTCCAACGGGGATTCACATCAAAAGAGTGTGGGAATTTGTGACCACTATCAAAGAAGATGGAGTTGCCAGAGTCATTGATCTGCAGGGCAAGCCAAACACCATGATTATCATCACAGAGAGGGTGGTGGTAGCCGCACTAGACATCTCCAACAATGGGGATAGTGTGACCAAGAGAAGAGATGAAGTCAAGGTATACTCCAAAAAGAAGAACAACTACACCTTTGAAGACATTGCAAACCCAAAAGTGGCGGTCATGAGCCAGCTCTATAACCAATACTTCCACATGTGTACAAAGCGGCCATAGAAGTACAGAATGCCGCCTGGAGCCATTGCCACCACCTTCACCTGGGAAATGCAGAAGATCAAGCCAAAGGTGATAAGTTATGCTTCTTATATCCATGAAAATCTGGTGAAGATGGGCAACAAAAACCCCACCTACATTGTGCCATGTGAGCTAATAACAAAAGTGGTTTATGGAGAACTGCATGCCAAAGGAAACTGGCCAGAACCTCCTTCATAGAATGATTGGCTAAGGTTGAAAGAAGATAAAAAAGAAGAACCTCCCAAGGCACCCAAAGTAGCCACACGGTTGAAGCGCCGGTTAGAGACCGTGCTAGAAGAGCCACCGGAGTCGAAGAAAGGAAAGAAATAAAGTTTACAAGTGCCGATCAAAGAGACCAAGTCACAAAAAGTAGTGCGGCTCGAAAGATTGATGGAAAGCTTCAGAGCCGAAAGAGGCCAAGAAAGGGAGAGAAAGACCAAGGCGGACGGGGACTTCAAGAAGAAGCCAGCAACTCCACCGTCAAGCCCGGAGTCCAGCCCACCACCATCACCACCTCTCCTTAGCCCTCCACAAACCCAACAAAAGGAGAAGATAGACACATCTGATGATCAAGAAGACTCCAAGCAAGAGAAGACTAGAGGGGAAGAGCACGAAGGCCAAGAAAGGGAGAGAAAGACCAATGCGGACCGGGACTTCAAGAAGAAGCCATCAACTCCACCGTCAAGCCCAGAGTCCAGCCCACCACCATCACCACCTCCCCTTAGCCCTCCACAAACCCAACAAAAGGAGGATCTAGACACATCTGATGATCAAGAAGACTCCAAGCAAGAGACGACCAAAGGGGAAGAGAAGGAAGGCCAAGAAAGGGAGAGAAAGACAAGGCGAATCGGGACTTCAAGAAGAAGCTAGCAACTCCACCGTCAAGCCCGGAGTCCAGCCCACCACCATCACCACCTCCCCTTAGCCCTCCACAAACCCAACAGAAGGAGGATCTAGACACATCTGATGATCAAGAAGACTCCAAGCAAGAGAAGACCAAAGGGGAAGAGCAAAAAGAAGAAGCTAAGCCCAAAGATGAGCAGCCAGAGCTAGAGGAAAGAAGGTTTAGCACATTTCTCGATCTACTAGCTGTGGGTTACTCAAGAGAAGAGGCAGCTACAGTAGCATTTGAGTTGGCAAGCACAAGGCCCAAAGAACAGATGCAGAGCCTGCGGTTAGTGGAACTGAAAGAGATGGCCACTGGTACGGTGGACCTACAGCCACCTACCAATGATTGGGATGTGGTGATGCACAAGCTAACCGGGCTCAGAGCAAAATCATTGGCCACGGAGAGTGAGATTGCTAATCTCAAAACCACTGAAGTTCAGATCAAGGCTGAAGTCGACTCTCTCCAAAAACAAGGCCAAGAGCAGATAGAGAAACAAACAAGGCTTCAAGCTAGTTTGGACGCAGCATTACAAAGATGCCAAGAGATGGAATGAGAGAATCAAGAAGCAGAAAACAAGCTTCAAAGAGCTGAAGAAGAATATAAGAAAAGCAGCAAGTCATTGACAAATGCAGAGAGGGAAAGGGAAAACCTAACCCTACAACTTGCTGAAGAATCCAAAGAAGTGGAAACACTCAAAAATGCCAAGGAAAAGGCAGAGATAGAGCATGAGTCGAGCCAGGATGCGGTAATAGAGCTTAAAGATCATATGAAAGTCGAAGATCAAACCATCCAAAGGCCGTGGCCATCTCTTGCCAGAGTCAAAGCTACTAGCTCAACTCACACTACTTCAGAGACTGATTTTTATGAAGAACAAATGAAAGAGCTCCAAAAGCAGTTAACATTGGAGAAGTGGATGCTGGCCGAGGGGTCATTGGTCATGCAAAACCGCCTAGAAGAATAAAATCAGGCCATGAAGAATGAGCTAGAAGCCATCAAGAGAAAGCTCAAAGAGGCGGAAAAGATAAATTCCGATCTAAACGACCTCCTTGTGAATATGGGAGAGCAAGCGGAAGAAGAAAAGAAGACACATCAAAAGCAGATAGAAGAGCTGAGAGGCCAGTAACAAACAGAAGAGCAGCAGTTTAGCACCGGGCCGGAAGCCATGGAGGGGATCGACCTAGAGAATGTGTCAGATCTCGTGGACACCACCATACAAGAGTAAACCCTTGTGTGACCCTCACAAGAGCCACAAGATCTAACACAAGAAGAAGAAGAGAAGCTGCAAAAGGCCATAGAAGCGGCACTCAGAGACACAGCCAAAGAAGCCTTGGAATGGGAGCAGAGGGTCTTTAAATCAATGACTATTTAGAAGATAGATGCGAGTAACCTTCGGCGTGAATGGCTACAGCCCTCTCTCCCATATCCTCTGCTGAAATATGAAGCTACCACGATCAACAAGCTGATCAGAGAAGAGCCAACAGTGCCAATGTACAAAGCAGACATCTCCAAACCGGAAGGGGTTAAGTTAATAGTCAAATCTCAGCCCAGGTGGAGAAAGGCATAGCTGACAAAGTATCCACAATATCTAATCCATCTGGTAGAGGCACCTAAAGTGATTAGAGATAACCTCAATTTCTTCCCTCCGCCAAGGATGAGAACATGGAAATCCCATGAGTTGCTGCAAAGAAGCCAACCTACTTGGCTAAATTACCCGAAGCTGCCAGGCTCGAAGGCAAGTGAGAGAATAAGTGAGCAATACATGGTGAAAACCCTAATGGGCGCCATCAAATTGTTCACTGGCTTGCCTGACCTATCTTGCATCATGATGAGAAAGATATGCAAAACACTCTTAGCAGTCTTCGAGACCTTCAAACCAGGCCAGGCGACAGACAATATCTTCTTCTTTCAAGATACATACAGATGTGCATACGATCTGTCTGGTCAGCCTTCTCACAAGGTGATACATGCATTGTATCAAAGGATCATGTTTTTACCTTCTTATCACCTCCAGGCCTTTGAAGAAGCCTTCTACACCGGCTTCTTCACAATCAGCACATATATATTTGGACCGACGCTACTAGCTCAACATGTAAGATATGAGTCCCTTCTGAGAGAAAGACTACGCTGAAGAAGCAGCTCAACAGCCATGTCGGGGACGACATGAACAAGGAGGGGGGAGTGCTAGCAGCTGGACACACCCTATGGAAAATGACTTCTCAGCGGATTATTATTTTTTGTAATTATTCATTTATTGAGAAAACCCGACATTTCACCTTTGTAAATATTGGGGCTTACAGAAGTTTCTAGATTGTATCCCATTTTTGACATTTAGAGTGAGTAGATGGTTAAATTGGAACATTAGGGTTTGAGATTGTAAGCTATTTATACCACTTTTTGACCTTAATGAAAAAACCCTTTGTCATTTTAAAAAAGTACTGTCTGTGAGTGAGCGTACTTTGTACGAGAGAGAGAGTGAGAGCTTCATCTTCACGCTACGCCCGCATTGGTGGTCGAAATCGAGTGCGGAGAATTGTAGCATGTTGCCCCCGACGAGAGCTATGCGCCGATACCTACATTGCGGGCGCACGGTCTGGTTTTGCAAGCTTGACCTACGAGCTTCATCTAGTGGTTCGGTGAGCATACGTTATCCGTTTTTCCATTTCAACATATCCACGCGTTCGCATTGAGTAGAGCTACACAGCAGGCACTTTAGTTTTTGAAAATGACGACCTACAAATTTCAGCCAGAAATCCTACGTGATTTTGCACGAGGTGTTTAGGGTTGGGATTTTTGTTCATGGACCTTCGGGAAAGCGGCCTATTGGTGTTAGTAGGGTCTCCTTCAAGTTCTGTGGCATTTCGAGATCGTTTGATTGGTATTCGGCTCTTGGAAGTGTTGTAGGAAATCTCCTCTTATGCACTCCTGAAGACTGTAGCTTAGACATTGGGTAGAGACCTCTGCAGGAATTATTCGAGAGTCGGTCGAGTGTAGATAGACACCCTATGCTTGCTTCCACGCGCCTGCGGGTCAAGCTTCATCCTTAGTTGACAAATCTTGTTAGGTGAGTTCTCGTTGTGCTAACGTCCGTCGCGACGTATCTGCCAACAATGGAGTTGGCTACTAAGCTAGGCATTCAAGCTTTTGAGATGGGTGATATTGGAACTACCAATGGAGATTTCAAGGGACAGCAAGCCTCCGTTACTCCCTTGATTGGGAAGTTGAGGCTTCATGTCCAAAGCTACATCAACAAAGAATATTTTTTCATCTCTCCTCTCCAACATGAGGATGTTATCCTAGGGGCACCATGGTTCAACTGTATAGCTACCTTATCTATTTTTCTAAATTCCAAGATGTGTTCATCAATGATATACCTATGTCTCACCTCCAAAACGAGGGGATGATGACCATTGAATTGAGCTCCTACTAGGAAGCTCACTGCCTAACAAGCCTCCTTATTGAGTTTCCTAAGATCAACAAGAGGAGATCATGAGGCAAGTACAAGAATTGGTAGACAAAGGGATGGTGAGTCCTAGCTCCTCTCCCTTTTGTTCTCTAGTCCTTTTAGTGCAAAAGAAAGATGGTACATACTGCATGTGTGTGGACTATGGAGCTCTAAACCATATCACTATCTAAAAACAAAATCCCATATCACGGGTAGGTCTGTTTGATAAGCTATAAGATTTGACCTACTTCAGTAGGATTGACCTTAAAAGAGTCTATCATCAAATAAGGATAGAGGAAGATATAAAGACCGCATTACATACAATGTTTGGTCTTTATGAATATCTAGTCATGCCTTTTTGCTTGACTAATGCACTAGCCATGTTCAACCGTTTAATGGAAAAAATCTTTAGACCCTACTGCAAATTCATTGGAGTGTTCTTTGATGATATCATCATCCAAGTCCTTGGAGGAGCACAAGAAATATCTCTAGGTAATTTTTCAAGCTTTGAGGGAGAGCAATCTTTTTATCAATAAAAAGAAGAGTGAATTTTTCCTTCAAGAGATTCAATATAGGTCATATTATCTCTCAAGATGGTATCCATATGGATCCATCAAAATTGGAGGTTTTAAAAACATGGCCTAATTCAAGGAATCTACAGGAGCTAAGAAGCTTTATTGGTATGTGTGCATACTATAGATGCTTCATAGAAAAGTTCTCTCAAATAGGATGACCATTACATCACTTAACAAAGAAGAATATTCAGTACTCATGGACTGCTAAAGAGAAAAATCTTTTGACAAGCTCAAAGAGAAGCTTACCTCCCAACCAGTCATTAAGGCTACCGGATCTCTCAAAGTCATTTGAGGTCCAATGTGATGCTTGTGGTGATTGCCTTGGAGCATTCTTGTTTCAAGAAGGGCATTGTTAGAAGCTGGACACACCCCACGGCATCTAACTACTCGGCGGACTATTATCTTTGTAATTATTCATTCATTGAGGAAAACCCGATCTTTCACCTTGTGAATATTGGGACTTATAGAAGTTTCCGGATTGTATCCTAGTTTTGATAGTTAGATTGAGTAGATGGTTGATTTTGGAACTGTAGGGTTTGAGAAGTTGTAAGGTATATATACCACTTTTTGACCTTAATGAGAAAAACCTTTTGTCATTTTAAAAACAAGTTTGAAGTCTGTGAGTGAGCGTACTATGTACGAGAGAGAGTGTGTGAGCTTCGTCGTGATGCCACGAGTGCTACGATGGTCAAAATCGAGTGAGGAGAACTGCAGCGTGTTGCCCCCGACTAGAGCTACGCGCCGATACCAACATTGCGCGCGTACGGCCCGGCTTTGTGAGCTCCTTCTACGAGCTTCATCGGTTGTTTGGGTGAGCATACGTTGTCCGATTTTGCATTGCACCATATCCACGCGTTCACATTGAGTAGAACTACACATTAGGCCCTTTAGATTTTGGAAGCGAAGACCTGCAAATTTTGGCCAGACATCCTACGTGTTTCTGCACCGGGTGTTTTGGGTCGTGATTTTGGTTCATAGACCTTAGGGAAAGTGGCCTATTGGTATTAGTAGGGTCTCCTTCCAGTTCTATGGTGTTTCGAGATTGTTTGATGGATGTTCGGCTCTAGAAAGCGTTGTAGGAAGTTTCCTCTTTTGCACTCTTAAAGGCCGTGACTTAGACAATTGGTAGAGACCTCTGTAGGAATTAGTTAGGAGTCAGTCGAGTGTAGGTTGACAGTTTATGCTTGCTTCCACGCGCCTGCGGGTTGAGCTTCGTCGTTAGCTGACATTACATTCTTAGGTGAGTTCTCGCTGTGCTGACGTCCGTCACGGCGTATGCGTCCAACATTGGCTCCGCCGCCGGGGACGAAAACCTTAGGTAGGTGACCGAGACTAATCCTTGAGAATTGGGATTTTTTGCTTGCCAAGAGTCTTGTTTTACATTTAGATAGGATTAGAGGGTGAAGGACTCTCTAGGTCTTAGAGGGAGTCTAGGAAGCGTGTGTCTGGTCTAGATCCTTCGACTTAGGTAGAGGAGGTAGACTTAGGTAGTTTTAGGTAGTAGTTGAGTTCTAGAGTTGGAGTCGGAGTGGTAGAAGCGGTGAGAGGAGAGCTTGAGAGTCCGGAGAGGCCAAAAAGCAACCAAAAACACCATTATCACCATTTCACATGATAGGTAGGAGTAGAGTAAGTACGACATCGTGATTCAGGATCTAGAGCATTTCATGCATGTACACTTGCTTGGTAGAATCATTACAAGTTTGTAAAAGATACAAAAAGACGCAAAAAGACGCAAAAGTGTGGTTGAAAGCCTAATTGAAGTCCAAAAATTACTGTGAGTGTTTCTGATAGACCTACAGAGCATCAGGAGCATTCCTGTAAGAAAAAACTTTAATTTTAAGCTAGGAGACATCCTACGCGTAGGATGTCTACAGGCTAATCTGGGAGGAATTTTGGGATTTTGAGTTGACCAGTGTGTTCACGAGGTAGGGTTTACCCTAATTTCAACAGGAAAGTGGAAATTTGGCCATATCTTGACAGGATAAGGCCAGGTAGACTGAAATTGCTCGACATCCTATCCAAATAGTGCCAAAACATTATTTTGAGACCAAAACCATAAGATGGCTGCATGGGCATGTCTTGCATGATATATTGAGTGACTGAAAGGGGTTTCACCTCATTTGGGTAAGAAAATTGGGTTCAAAGTGGACTTTAGCACTTTTGACTGAAAAAGAAAAAACAGCTGAAAATTGGGACTTTTGACATCCAAATCAAAATCTAAGAATACCACTGGGTTACTCACATCAAGGGGAAGCTGTGGGACAAATCTGGGGCCAAACAGGCCAAATAGACATCCTACGCGTAGGATGTCTTCTGAGTGATTTGGGACTCCAAACTGAATTCTGAGTATACCCAAGTGATCAGAAACTGAAGGGGAGCCTGGGCTTTGAGTTTGAAGCCATTCTGATGAAAAAGACATCCTACACGTAGGATGTCTAATGCAATAAAATGAAGCCAGACTTTGACTTTGAGCATAGTAAGGTGTTATATAGCCTAAGGCAAGCCTCCTAGTCAGTTTTGGTCCAATTTGGAGTTGATTAGACTGATCAATACCATCAACAGGCCGTCAAAACAGATTTCTGACTCATTGACCAGCTAATAGGAGTCTAAATCAAAAAGTAAAAGCAGTTGTAAGCTCAGCACAACAAGAGGAAACAACATTGCAAAAATCCAGGCAAAACACAGTAGGAGACATCCTACGCGTAGGATGTCTATTGAGGAATACTGCAAAGAAAATTTGACCTGGCATTGACAGTGAGATTCCATTTGGCTTAAGGGTTCCATAACTTCTTTCATAAGTGAATTTGGACCTTGTTTGCCCATTTGACTAAGCAAAGACTGAATTCAGACTTTTTCGCGTAAATTGACCAACATCTGAGGGAAGTACTGTTTCAGGTTAGCAAACCTAATCCAGAACATCAGCAGTGTATAAAATACAGTAGTGGTTGAGATTAACTCTCCAGTTGTACCAATCATTACTAAGATAACCTCTAGCAGATAAATGCTTTGATTCAATTGCCGAAATTAAAATGCTTGTGTACAGGTATATTCAGCAACAAAGCAAGAAGTTGTGCAAGACTGACCCATTGCCAGGTGAGTGGTTGAAATTGTGATAAATTGTGTTGATAAGTTTGATGAATTTAAGATCAGAAAGATACATTGTTAGAGACCAGAAAGTGGCATGTGACCAAGGTAGCTTAGTGTCCACCGAGGAGAGTGTAACTCAGGAAAGGCTAGATCCGCTAGCACCGATTATAGAGGAAGGTAGTGATACTGACACTTCGTCAGACAAATCTTTCTTCATGATGGGTAGTCAATAGCCAGGAGGTTTCACCTATGATGGACCTATGCGAGGAGGAAGCACCTCCCAAAATCCTTTGAATGATTCCAGGCTCACGGTGATCTTCTTAGAGGGAACAAACTCGAGAAGAGCCCTAGTCTATTCTGACTATCGAGGCCGCAAGTGCATTTGTATCAAAGAGATGCCAGCTCAAAGATTGGAGATAATCCAAGTGTATGATGATGGAGATAGATTCCGAGACGAAAAGGGGAACCACTATTTAATAGTTAGTAACCCTGAAGATTACAACAGATATGGAGATAACGTGGCGAAAGGGAAAATGGTTTCAGAAACTCAAGAACCGCCACCAAACATTGATCGACCCGGAGCTATTTTTATGTATGATAAGAAAACAACCAGGGTTCCAACTTATAACGAGAATGTGGGAATCTACAAGCATGAGAGTGAGGGTATTGTCTCTTACTTTCGCAGAAAAGAACCATACGTAAACGAACTAAGCAAAGACAAGGTTCTTTACTTATTCTCTTATGAAACTGCTACGGGGAAGGGCATAGTTTTTGTTGATCGATACGGGCGAGAATACCAACGTATTCTCCCAGAGGAAGTAGAAAGAGCAACAGGTCCAGGAGCATCATCATATGCCCCTGAGGAAGTGCCAAGAGCAGCCCACACCCCAAGCAAGTCAACGAATCCTTTTTTCGACGAGTATGACACTACCTCACATTCCACCCGACCGCAAGCATTCAACAATCAAGAACAACCAGCAAACCAGCCATCATTGCAGGCATGGCTTCGACAGAGTGCAACAATGGACCCAGACCGAAACCGAGATGGTTATCAAGCCGCACAAGGGCTCAAGGATTTGCAAGAACCACCACACTATTCAAGGTATCAAGCAGAGAGTAAGCCAAAGACACAAGGGTCGACAGAGCCTGGAGGACCACCCATAGAACGAGTTCGAAGAGAAGCACCATTGGGAGAGGAACCAGCCTATTATAGAAGGCCTGAGGAGGTGTATCGACTTGGACAGGGCGATCCAATGATGAGATTTGTAGACCATCGAAGAATTAGACCTTCTCAAGTGCAAAAATGGGTAAACAAGAAATTCACAGGAAACAGAGACCCAAGAGATCATGTAGCAGCCTTTGTGTGTGTAATTAGAGCCGAAGAGGTGTTAGATTTTCCAACCCAATTCGCAGGGTTTGGACTAACCCTAGAGGATGATGGTGCAACTTGGTTTGACTCTGTGGAGCATAGAGACTTTGAGTCGATGGAGGAAGTGTTTGACGAGTTTATTGAGGAATTATCTCAAAGGGGAATAGCTCATAATACCGTCTCACAAATTCATAAATTCAAACAAAAAGATGGAGAATCTGTACGGAAGGCAGCCCTAAGGCTAAAAAGATATGTTAAGTTCTGTCTTGTGGAAGAACTGGCAACTTAGTCCAGACTTATGCTGATATTCATCCAAGGACTAAGGAATGCAGATCTCCAGAAAGACTTACATATGAAGAGGAGCACGACGTTGAATGAGTTGACCAAGGAGGCTCTCTACCTTGTGGACAATTGTGCAGTCTACAAAGAAGGGGAGTTCAAGGACCTTGATGACGATTCATCTTCACAGCAAAGTGGAAGCAAGTCTTCTAAGATAGCACTGAAAGGAGAAATAGCGGTAAACTAGGAGCAGCTCGTAGATGAAGTGCTAAAAAAGATCAACTTGTACGCCAAACCCCAGGCTAAACAACCCAAGTGGTGTGCTATTGAACAAAAATGGACAAACCATGGGACCGAGGAATGTTATTATAACAAGGGATATGTGAGGGAGAGACCTTACGCTCCCCAAGCTCCAGTAGCTTCCCCTCAAGTTCCACCAATGCCGAGATATCAAGCAGGCAACTTACCAAGACCTGTAGGTGTAGAAAGACCACAACCAGTGTTAGGGCAACAACCACCCCTACCAGGATTACGACCATTGGTATCAGATACACACCAACAGTAACTGAATCAGAAGAAAAGGCTTTGGTGCCTATGCATGCTTATTATGAAGATCCCAATGGATATGCAGCAAACCCTGTCTATTATCCACCGGAAGAATCCTCGACACCAGAACCATGGAGCATGATAGGGAATCAAGGACCACCAACTGCTGCACAGGCTGCAGGAGAAGGAAGATATAGCTTAGATGAACGAACACTGATGTTCATAGCCAATGGAGGCATGGGCGGACAGAGACATGCTTACCAACAAAGAGGGGCTCAAGGAGCACCTCAACAACCCAAGGGACCCTGTTACAAGTGTGGAGGAGACCATTGGCTGAGAGACTGTCCTCATGATGAAATCATTAGAGTCAATGCGTATTGCCCAGAATGTGGAATTACTCATTTGATTCCTGATTGCCCTAAAAACCCGAGCAAAGGAGCAAAAACCACTTTGAACATGTTAGAAACAGTACCTTCCAGTGGGGGATCGGAAAATGAAACAATCATACCTATTCAGGCGGTAACACGAGCCCAAGCCCAAAGAAGGACGAACGAACCCATAGTTGAAGAACCAAAAACCGATGTCCAAATTTCAGAAACGAAAAATCAGAGAAGCACTTGGAAAGCTAGAAAGGCGCGTAGGAAAGCCAAGAAAGAACGAGAGCAAACAGCCCTATCCGAGGAGTTGAAACATACAAAGAACAAATTGGAGCGGTTAGAGGATCTAGCTAGCTTAAGCTCACACACCTAGCAGCCATAGCACCCAAGGAAATAGCAGAGCCCAAAAGTGCAGGATCAGGAGGATCTATACTGGCAGACAAGATAAACGAGCAATTGGATGCACTGCTACAAGCTTATGAAGCTCGACTTAAAAAGAACCAAACCCAGAAGCAAAGGTGGATGACTTATCCATATGCAGAAATAGAAAAACAGAGGTTGGATATGTGTAAAAAGATGATTGAGATGGCTCAATCATTGATGGAAGAACCGTTGGGTAAACCTGCAAATTGTCACGAAGCACTAGCTCCAACACCTATCCAACCAACATTAGAGAAACATGAGGAAACAAAGGAGAGACTCACTAATGATTACAAGTATAAGGGAGAGCCTATCATAGTGCCAAATACCACCGATGGGGCAAGTGACGGGTTCTAGCCTAAAATATTGGCAGAAATGGGTAAGGACGGTAACGGTTTAGATGATCTGTGGAAGCAAATCCGTGAGGCCAACGAGGCTGATAGGACGAGTAACCACATGAATAGCACGAGAAAAGAAAAGAATGTGATCTTACCTCCTATTGAAGAATTTGAGGCAAGATCGCAGATGAACTTTGAGATACATTCACAAGGGGGAGACCAAGGATCTATTAGTTCGGGGCACAGTCAACCAGACTCTTTGAGAACTTTACCCTCTTACCTAGGAGAGTACAAAGCTAAGTCGGAAGTAAGAGCAATCCCATCTCAAAGACTTTCTTCTAACAAGGTGACGGATTTGCGAGGATTGATTGAGTTGTTATCCACCCCGGTGGCATGCACAATCACGTTGGCAGAACTCCTAAGGTTAAGGCCAAACATGTGGACCACAGTAGGAAAATGCCTAGAAAAATTTGGAGTGAAAGATCCCAACTTGAAGCTACAAGAAGAGATCAGGGAATTAGACAGGCCTAATCTAAACACTAGGCCGGTACCATTGAATAAGGTTGGAGAATATTTCGAGGGAGAAGACGGAAACACTACGCTACCGGTAGAATTCCAAGGAGTAGTCTCCAAGGCTATTCTTGACAGTGGAGTGGGGGTTGCTATCGCCACCAAAGAAATTTGGAAAAAATGGGGAAAACCAGCTTTGAGGGCTACCAGAATGAAATTGCAATTGGCAGATGGATTCATGGAAAAGCCTCTAGGACTCTTAGAAAAAGTAATTTTCACTTCATGCGGAATCGAGTATGAGCATACATTTGCAATAGTTGATTTCGACAAAAAGAACAATTATGAGATAATCTTGGGACGACCATTCATGAGACAATTAAAGATGGTCCAAGATTGGGATTATGACCACATATACCTCAGACATGTCGAAACGACAACTAAAATACACCTGAAAGACCATAGTTACAAGGATGTAAACCAAACACCTGTGGAAGAATTTGATTCGGCTACAGTAGAAGGATCAAAACTACCATCATGGTTAGGGAAACCAAAAGATCTATGGATGTGCCGAGCTTCACATTGTGAAAGCTTAAGAAGAGAGGAATGTGTCTTAGAAAGAGCAATTGAGGACAAGGAGTACATTCCGGAACCTTTCCCTGAAGATGCCTTGGAACCCCTGGAATGGGAACACATACTAGCAACATTGGATGTCTGTACCATTACCGACAGTCCAACAACAACATTTTGCGATAAGGATGGCTATGATGTGCTACCCTATTACATGGTAAGCGTTGTACCAGAAGAAGAAACGGTAGAACCTCCAGAACAAGAAGAGTTTTACAATTCCTCTAAACATTTGGAAGTAAATGATGATGCAGATAATGAGTGTTCAGACACCTCAAGTGAGCGTGGAAATGAAGCCGAGAATATCAAGTTTTATGATTTTGCTAATCAACACCGTAGATGCCAAGAACGCCATAAGAGGAAAAGAGTAGGAAACAAAGCGAGAGAGAACCTGATGCCCAGGATAAAAGGTAAAACTTACTATTTGATGCTTGTAAAATCAGAGGATTGTGTGAAAGATCAAATATCAGGAAAATTCTCAAAAAATCGAAAAGAAAGAACGCAAGAGGAAACAAAACAGGTACGAAAAGCTAAAACCGAAACAAAATCACAAGAATCTAAAAAATCAAAAAGGGAAACAACAAAAGACCAAGAGTGGACCAAACTGGAGCGTAAACAAAAATACCAAGAACTGAAACGGTCTCTGAGAGAGATATGGACTACTGAAGAAGATAGTGATGGTAAAGGGGAGTCAGAAAAGGGGAACATGAACGTACCATCACACTATCGGAAGTTTACTATCCAGGACAGAAAAATCATCATGACACCACCAATCAAGGAGAGAACCAACCAAGAATCTTATGATGGGCCTGAAAATGCAAAAAAGATGGACCTCGCAGAACCAGGTGAAAAGCCTCAGTCGGTCTATATAGCTAATTATTTAGAGCCTGAGGAGGAAGCACACCTAACACAACTTCTCAAGAAGTATAAAGATGTGTTCGCTTGGTCTCAGAAAGACCTCAAAGGAATTGATCTAATGATATGCCAACATACAATTCCTTTGAAATTGGATGCAAAACCTAGCAAACAACGTCCTTATACATATAATGACACATTTGCTAAACGAATCAAAGAAGAAATTGATAAACTGATGGAAGCGGAATTCATCTATGAGATTGAACATACAGATTGGGTGTCACCCGTTGTGGTAGTTCCCAAAAAGAATGGAAAACTGTGAGTGTGTGTAAGCCTCAAGAAGGTGAATGCAGCAACCATAAGGGATAATTATCCCTTGCCAATCACAGAACATGTACTTGAGCGAGTGGCTGGGAAACTAGCTTATTCCTTTCTGGATGGGTTTTCAGGATACAACCAACTGGCAATAGCACGGGAAGATCAACACAAAACAGTGCTTTCCACAGAATGGGGGATTTATACGTATCGAGTTATGCCATTTGGTTTAACTAATGCACCAGCCACTTTCCAGAGGTTAATGACTCACGCATTCAAGGAATACCTAAGAATATTCTTAGAAATTTACATGGATGACCTGTGTGTGCACTCTCTTCTGCGAGAGGCTCATATGGACCCTTTGCAAAAGGTCTTTGAAAAGTGCAGGACATATCGAATCTACCTTAACCCGGAAAAGTGTGTATTTATGGTTAAGCAAGGACGAATCTTAGGACAAATTGTCTCAAGAAATGACATAACCACAGACCTAGAAAAAGTCAAAGTCATTGTAGACCTGCTCAGGCCTACTAATGCGAAACAAGTGCAATCCTTCATGGGGCACTGCGGTTATTATCGAAGGTTCATATACATGTATGCGGTTATCTCACAACCTCTGTATCGTTTGCTAGTCAATTTCGAGTGGACCGAGGAGTGTGAAATTTCATTCCAAAATATGAAGGAAAACCTTATATCAGCACCTGTACTAAAGGCACCAGATTGGGAAAAGATATTCCATGTGCACATTTATGCTTCAGCATATGCCATTGGAAGTATTCTAGCTTAACCTAGAGATGGAACAATGGATTTTCCGGTTTGCTATGCGAGCCGACAGTTAAACAGTGCAGAAAAGAACTACACAACCACCGAGAGGGAAGGGTTAGGAATGATTTATGCTGTAAAAAAAATTCGGCATTATTTGCTTGCAAATAAATTTGTGTTCTTCACGGATCATCAAGCTCTTTTGTACCTAGTAAATAAACCTTGCAATACAGGGAGAATCGTAGGCTGGTTTATTATATTTCTAGAATTTGACTTCACAATGGTGGTCAAAAAGGGTAAAACCCATCTGCGAGCAGGTCATCTTTCAAGGATACACAACGGGGAAGCTCCTAAAGGAGTAGATGATGACATACCAGATGATTATCTTTTCAACATTGAAATGGTACCCAAATGGTATTAGGAAATTGTTAGCATTCTTTTCTTCGGAAGAGAGTTTGATAATACGAAATGCAGATCCAAATAGCAAACAATTCGACAAAAAAAAAACTTCCATTTGATAGCAGGACGGCTGTATCATCTTGGATCGGACCTAATCCTACGATTATGTATAAATCCGGAAGAATTCGAGTGCTACCTTGAAGAGGCACATGTCCAGGGTTGTGCATTTCATTGTTCAACAGTGAAAACACACAAGAGATTGAAACAGTTAGGGGTTTATTGGCCAACTATGTATGCGGACACACATTCCTATGTTACCAGTTGTACAGTATGTAGTGCAAAACGACCAGTGGACTACGCAACTTTGTTTCAAGTAAACATAGCACCTGCATGGAGTCAATATATCATTGACTTCTTAACCACCAGGACGTTCCCTGAGAACATCACAAGAGCACGGGAAAAAGCTATAGAGCTGGAAGCTCGTGACTTTCAGTTAATTGGGAATCAACTCTATAAGCGGGGGAAGACAATCAACTTAGAATCTGTGCAAGTGAAAGCGAATACCTGCTGATTCTAAAACATGCACATAGCGGAATAAGTGGTGGCCATTTTTCGGGCGATAAGACGGCAAAAATTGTCTTAACCGTAGGAATTTGGTGGCCTACATTGCACATGGATGCCGAAGAGTTTGTAAAGCGTTGTGATACATGTCAACGCACAAAGATACCAATAAAAAGAGACGAGATGCCATTATGGCCAATGATGGGGGCAAGAGTATTTGCAAAGTGGGGCATTGATTTTGTGGGACCTATATCACCCCCTGCATATCGCACCCATACCCAATATATCATTGTGGCCACGGACTATCTCACAAAATGGATCGAAGCCAAAGCAACACAAAAAGCTGATGCACGCACCACGGCACAATTTTTGTATGAGAATTTTTTTGTACGTTACGGGTTACCAATAGAAATTGTCAGTGACCATGGAACACATTTTCTCAATGAAGTCATTGAATATCTGCTAGAGAAATTCATGGTCATACATAGGAAATCAGCACCATACCATCCACAGGCTAATGGGCAAGCTGAGGCCACAAATAAAACACTATGCATGGTTCTCACCAAAATAGTGTTAGAATCAAAGAACACATTGGGATCAGCAGCTACACTCAACACTATGGGCATACAGGGTAGCTTACAAAACATCAATAGGAACAACACCATACAACATGGTGTTTGGCCTAAATGCTATACTACACATAGAGTTTTTAATCCCAAATCTACGAGTAGCAACAAGCTTGGAATGGACAGGGCATGAGCTCTCTTCAAGGATTGATGATCTTGAAAAGCTAGATGAACTCCGCTTACGAGCTGTCGTGTCAATCTATGCTAAAAAGAGAAGACAAAAGGAATTTTTTGACAAGCATGTGCGTACCAAAGAGTTTAAAACAGTTGATTACGTACTTGTTTATACCTTAAAACAACATCCAAGAAACTTAAAAATCGAGGACTGGGACCATTTGCGATTAGTGATCTATCACAAAGTGGAGCTGTCAAGCTTGCTACATTAGAAGGTGAAGAAATGCCAAACTGGATTAGTGGATGTCGACCGAGGAGGTATCATCTACCACTCACACAGGAGATGCTCCAACAAATTCATCAAGGAAAACAACAAATGAAGGAAAAAGAGAGAGTACGGGAGGAAGCTCAAGCCGAAGCACAAGAACGCATTGCAAAAAGATGGCTTCTGCGATAGTAACAAAAAAGTGGAGCACCATTGCGAATCAATGCCATTTGACTGACTAAGTTGGAGGAGGAAACAGTGGAGCCAATAATTGCGGTCAAAGTGGGCAACAAACAAGTGGGATCAACAGCTTTGCTTGATT
Organism: Adiantum capillus-veneris; assembly: GCF_014529385.1. Classification (NCBI taxonomy): domain Eukaryota; kingdom Viridiplantae; phylum Streptophyta; class Polypodiopsida; order Polypodiales; family Pteridaceae; genus Adiantum; species Adiantum capillus-veneris. Next base: position 1,555,020 of record NC_140937.1, read on the forward strand.
CGGGTGCTCAAGCAAATTTGATCTCTTACGGATTATACCAACAGCTCACAATCACAGATCAACTTCATCCTACTCCCCAAGTGTTGGAAAGTAGCACATCACACCCATTGACAACATTGGGATGGACTATATTGCATGTACAGATACATCAATATATCTATCCACACAAATTCTATGTGGTGACAGATGAAAGTACACAACACCCAATGATGCTAGGGCAACCTTGGCAAAAAGCATACAATGTGCAGATAGATTGGAAATCAAAGGTTGTCAAAATTCAACATGAACATGAATAACAGGTGATAGCTTTTGCTCAGCAATACCATCATGCTCAACTGCAAGCCATGCAATCACTGGCAACAGAGCCAAAAACACGAATGCCATCAATGAACAACAGGAAATCCGAGACCAAAGATCAAGTAAAAGCCAACCATGCTAATTACAGACACATGAAGTCACCGGCCACAATGCAAAAATCTAGGCTACCAAGACAAGGTAAACAAGTATGGATGCGGAAGGATAGAAATGCAATGGCAGAAAAACAAAAATGTAACAAACGTATTCCAACAAAGCAGACGGTTCGACCCCAATCCAAGGGCATAAAACGAATGTGAATCCCAAAAAAAATGCTTAGCCATAACCCAATTCACTCACATTTGGATACCAAAGCAAAAGCAACTATCTGCAGTACAAGCAACAATGGAAGGCAGACAACTGCATTTCAAAAAGGAGAACCGACATAAGTGGATGCCGATGAAAGACAAACCAGTGGCAAACAAGCAAGAGCCAAAACATCTACAAAAAAAGGCAGCAACACAATACCAATGGAAAGTCAAGGCCATAAGGCCCATAGCCATTACATCCCCGCCAATTCTATCCTTAGACACAGCTACGACTCCATCAACAGTGTCGGCAAAGCAATTGCCTTTTGCCAAAAAGACAATTAAACAGAGAGCAGTAAAGTTACAACTATTACTTGCAAAGAAAGCAGGAAATCTCAACGGAGAATGCCAATAAGCATTTTGCTTATTCCCTTCTCTTGCACAGCATTAATTTTTCCATGCATTGACCGAGTATGCATAAAATAGGGCCACATTAATCGTCCAGGCATTAGCACAACTTTTTCAACTTATGCATGGCACATACTCCGAGGAAAAACCTTGTCGTCCGAGAGGACTCCAGCTAGGAGGGGGGGAGGCATTCTATAGGCACTCTCAAATGCGGAACCAATGACAGAAACAACAAAAAAGGGAATGATTTTTGACTATTTTAAGGGTTGTTGTTTGATTGAGAAATTTTTTGGAGTAACCCAAGCACGTATTCCCTTATACAGCATGAATCAACAGGTATATGGGGCCAAACGCCAAATCAAGCCCCTAGGTGTGTGTATATAAGTAGAAATAGCCATTTTTCGGGCAAAATATTGGTAAAACTAAGAAATCCAGCCATAAAAATTGCATGTGAGTGTATATAATGTGTTGCGGTGATGTTTATGATTCATTATGATTTTTGGGGATTTTCTGGGTTTGATTTGCTATTTTCCTTTTAATTTTGCTAATTTTCGGAAGAAAAACTTCAAAAATACAAAAAGCAGGTGAAAAACAGTCATAATGAAAAACAAAAAATATGGTGATGATCAGTGACTATATGACAACCTATGGTACCGTGGGGGTGCAATTATGAGACTTGAGCGGAAAGCGTGTTTTGGCCAGGTTTTAACCGAAATGCCAAATTTCTGGTAAATAGAGCAAACAGAGTTCAAATCAAGAAATTTTTGACCCTAAACCGCATCTTGCAAGAAGATAGGAGCACATGTCAAATTTCATGAAAAGTGGTTCGGGGACCTCCATTATAAGAAATTTTCACCCCAATTTTAGCTCATTTTCACTATTGACTTTGTGGAGAAAGCTTCTGCCACCTAGAGCGGATCAACTTTCCAGCAGCTTCTACGATGCACATGACTACCCGACGAGCTCCAGACATGAGAGGTAGGCTCACCACCTTGAGCTTTTCGCGCATGTTTGTCGTTATGTCGCGAAAACTAACGTAGGGGTTAGCCGTTAGGCCGCCGTTTCGCCGATTTCCCATTTGATGGCCTCTTGCGTTATGATGATGAAGTCTTGTTGCTTTCGGGTTAGCCGTTAGGCCGCCGTCTCTACTTGCAGGTCTCTACCCGAAAGCAACAAGACTTCATCATCAGCTTACCCTAGCCTAGGAGACCAGTCCTGGATAGCCAAATACAGTGGGAAACCATCGGGAAAAACCCTAATTCCCAGAAACCCGCAAGAGGCCATCAAATGGGAAATCGGCGAAACGGCGACCAAATGCTACCAAAATTCATGGGTAGGAGCATCTCGACATGCTTGACAAGTCTATATGACCCGCATGACCAAAAAGTTACCTGAAGCGGCACTAAACCTCAGAAACGGCATCAGACACACAAAGCGTCAAAATGCACTTGCGGCCAAACCGCAAGTCCGTTTGCCACCAAACTTCACGAGCGGCTTTCCTAGACCATCAACAACCAAGTCCTATAATGGAAGACCACCACAAATCATCAAAGGTATGTAAACGCAACCACGGGTGCTTCTAGAGCGACAAATTGCCAAATGGAGCTTCGGTGAAGCCAAAGTCGACAAAAACCATACGGCAAGGATCCCCAAGGGATTGGGAAGCTATGGAGACCAACATTGAAAAATTTCATCGCCAAAAACCACTCCAAAAGTCAGAAAACGGCTCGGAGGCTTTGAAGTCCACACCGGGAGTTACACTCTATCCATTTGACTTTTTTGTTGAAATTAGGCTCAAAAGGGACTTAGGGGGGCAAAGGGCAAGCACTGGGAGCACTAGCACTAAAAAAAATCACCAGGAGACATCCTACGTGTAGGATGTCTCAAGGGCACTTTTTGGCACAAACCTCAACAATTTTTGTCATGCACATGTTCTGAATGACATTTACAAGCCATACACCAGGTTTCATCACATTTGGACCAGATTTAACCTCATATGCATGGAAAAACGCAAAGTTAGGGCATAGAGGCAATAATGGGCCATTGACCTACCAAATCTTGTCCAAATCTCATGAAACTTACACAACACACACATCAGCAAACAATCTGTGTGGTCAAGGAGAAAAAAAGGATGAAATAGACATCCTACGCGTAGGATGTCTAATGGACCTTTTTGGCATGGAAGGGACGTTTTATCATTCCAGATCTAATTACCTCATCATCAAGAGCCCATATGACAAGTTTGGAGCCATTCTAATCACTTTTGACCCCCAACACCTTCAAGATACACTTTTTGAGCCCAAAAACACCTCACAAAGCCTTACAAGCATCAAATCTTGTCCAAATTCAAATCCAAGAACAGGGCCATGTTCCATAGGCCAAGGACAACCCACAGAAGAAGTTTCATGCAATTCTGATGAAAAAGACATCTTACGCGTAGGATGTCTCCAGCATCAATTTAGCCTTCTGTGCAAGGAATGACATTATGGGAGCCAATACCATGGTGCAATGAGCCCATATACCAATTTTCAACCCATTTGGACATCAATTTCTACCTATGATGGACATTCTACCCAAATTGTGACCTAAAGCCTGAATCAGTCCAAAAATCCTCTTTTTGATATCCAAATTCAAATCCAAGTATATAGCCATGTTCCATGAGCCTTACACTACCTGCATGTCAAGTATGAACCAATTCTGATGAAAAAGACATCCTACGCGTAGGATGTCTAAATAGAAATTTTTGGCCAGATTTGCGCTATGAGCACATGCACAGCTTCACAAGTTCCTTTTAAGCTATAATTTCAATTTCCAAGTCATTTGGATAAGTAAAACTCAGTTTCGCAGCTAATATGGAAAAAACGCTAACTTTGGATTACTGAGTGCAACAGGATCTATGGCAGTCTCGAAGTCACCGGCAAAGAAGAAAAGAATGACAATGAAAGATTATCTGGACGAGGTGGAACCCTTTGTCATTCCAGAAGGAACATTAATGCCCACCAGCACCTGGATACAAGAGGATCTGTTAGAGTCCAATGACCTAAGGATCTACTAGGGAGTGTTCAAAGACAATGAAGGCAATGTAATCGAGCTACCAAGAGAGCTCAATGAATTTGTACGAAGCAAAATGGCCGGCTACTTGGAGAAAATTGACCTCCATAACTACTTCGAAGCGATACCAGCAGGGGTGGACATCAAAAGAGTATGGGAGTTTGTAACAAGCATCAAAGAGAATGGAGTGTCCAAGGTGACAGATTTACAAGGCAGACTAGATACAGAGATCATAATCACAGAGCGGGTTGTAGCCCATGCACTAGACCTCTCCAATCAAGGAGACAGTGTAACAAAAAGAAGGGACGAAGTCAAGGTGTACAAAGAGAAAAAGGCCAATTACACCTTTGAAGACATTTCCAACCCAAAAGTGGTAATTATGTGCTAGTTGTACAACCAATACTTCCACATGTGCACTAAGAGGCCACATAAATACAGGATGCCGCCAGGTGCAATCGCCACGACGTTTACTTGGGCAATGAAAAAAGGCACCCCAAAGATAATCAACTATGCGGCATACATACATGACAGCTTGGTAAAGATGGGCAACAAAAACCCAACCTACATAGTGCCAGGAGAATTGATAACCAAGGTGGTTTATGCAGCACTACACGCTAAAGGAAGGTGGCCTGGCCCACCATCTCAGAATGATTGGCTAAGGGTAAAAGAAGACAAGGAAGATGAGCCACAAAAAGACAAGGGTGGCTACGAGATTGAAGAGACGGTTAGAGCCAGTTGAAGAGCAGCAACCTCAGCAAAAGAAAGGAAAGAAGGAGTCTGCTTAAGTGCCAGCCAAAGAAACCAGGTCTCAAAAAGCGGCAAGACTCGAGAGGCTAATGGAGAGTTTCCGAGCAGAAAGAGCCCTCAAGGGTGATTTAAACGAACTCTGGAAGCCATATCTCGAGTCTATGTCCGGATCATCCAGACGAGTGCAGAGGGACCTCTTTGAAGATTATATCAAGAATTTCGAGATTCTTGATGGTGCAGTGGAAAACATTCCCCATGTCCCTTTCACCAAGGAGGAAGTGGAGCAGATAAGGCAGACATTGCTAGATGAACAAGAAATCCAAGAAAGGGAAAGAAAAAAAAAAGCAGACAGGGACTTAAAGGGAAAACCGGCAGCTTTACCAGATAGCCCTAAACCCAACCCACAGCCATCTCCACCGCCCTCACCACCTCCTAGCAGCCCTCCACCAGAAGATAAGGAGGCTGAGGACAAACAAGAAGAAAGGCAAGCTGAGGAGCAAGAGCAAAGGCAAGAACCTGAGCCAAAGGAAGAGGCCAAGCCTGAGTCTGAGCAAAAAGGATTAGACGAGGCCTATTATGAATTTTTGGACCTGCTAGCTACAGGCTATACAAAGGAAGAAGCCGCCATAGTTGCATTCGACTTGGCGAGAACAGGGCATAAAGATCAAATGCAAGGCATCCGGCTAGTGGAACTTAAAGAAATTGCTACAGACACTGTAGACTTGCACCCGCCCTCCAATGAGTGGGACATGGTGATGACAAAGCTAGCCGGATTGCGAGCACAATCCATGGCTTTAGAGGAAGAAATGACGACTCTCAAAGCCACTAAAGAACAGATTAAAAAGGAAGTGGATTCTCTGCAGGCACAAAGCCAAAGGCAAAAAGAGAGAGAAGATGACCTGCAGGCCAGCTTGACAACGGCTCTACAAAACTGCCAAGCAATGGAAGAAGAAAATGAGGCAACTGAAGAAGAGTGTCTGCAGCTCAGCAAGTCATTGTGAGATGCTGAAAAAGAACGGGATAATCTGACACTACGACTGGCAGAAGAAACAAAATAAGTAGAGGCCATGAGAAATGCCAAGGAAAAGGCAGAGATAGAACAAGAAGCAAGCCTGGATGAAGTCCTTGAGCTCAAGGACCAATTAAAAGTCAAAGATCAAACCATCCAGAGGCTGCGAGCATCACCTGCTAGAGTTAGAGCTACGAGCTCGACTCAAATCATTTTCGAGAGTCAAATATATGAAGAGCAAATGCAGGAACTTCAAAAGAACCATCCTAGCAGTGTTCGAGGCCTTCAAGCCGGGCCAGGTGACCGACATCATATTCTTCTTCCAAGATACATACAAATGTGCTTACGATCTATCAAGTCAGCCTTCCAAGGAGGTGATAAATGCGTTGTACCAAAGAATCATGTTTCTACCATCCTATCACCTCCAGGATTTTGAAGAAGCATTCTATACAGGGTTCTTCACCATGAATACAGATATCTTTGGCCTGACAATGTTGAACCTACATGCAAGGTACGAATCACTGCTAAAGATGCGGGAAACGATAAGATGAAGTAGTTGATCAAGGCCATGTCCGGGATGACATGAACAAGGAGCGGGGGGATGTTAGAAGCTGGACACACCCCACGGCATCTAACTACTCGGAGGACTATTATCTTTGTAATTATTCATTCATTGAGGAAAACCCGATCTTTCACCGTGTAAATATTGGGACTTACAGAAGTTTCCGGATTGTATCCCAGTTTTGATAGTTAGATTGAGTAGATGGTTGATTTTGGAACTTTAGGGTTTGAGAAGTTGTAAGGTATATATACCACTTTTTGACCTTAATGAGAAAAACCTTTTGTCATTTTAAAAACAAGTTTGAAGTATGTGAGTGAGTGTACTGTGTACGAGAGAGCGAGTGTGAGCTTCGTCTTGACGCTACGAGTGCTACAGTGGTCGGAATCAAGTGCGGAGAAGTGCAGCGTGTTGCCCCCGACTAGAGCTACGCGCCGATACCAACATTGCGCGCGTACGGTTCGGCTTTGTGAGGTCCTTCTACGAGCTTCATCGGTTGTTTGGGTGAGCATACATTGTCCGATTTTGCATTGCAACATATCCACGCGTTCACATTGAGTAGAACTACACATTAGGCACTTTAGATTTCGGAAACGAAGACCTGCAAATTTCGGCCAGACATCCTATGTGTTTCTGCACCGGGTGTTTTGGGTCGTGATTTTGGTTCATAGACCTTAGGGAGAGCGGACTATTGGTATTAGTAGGGTCTCCTTCAAGTTCTATGGTGTTTTGAGATTGTTTGATGGGTGTTCGGCTCTAGAAAGCGTTGTAGGAAGTTTCCTCTTTTGCACTCTTGAAGGCTGTGACTTAGACAATTGGTAGAGACCTCTGTAGGAATTAGTTAGGAGTCGGTCGAGTGTAGGTTGACACCTTATGCTTGCTTCCATGCGCCTGCGGGTCGAGCTTCGTCCTTAGCTGACATTACATGCTAGGTGATTTCTTGCTGTGTTGACGTCCGTCGCGGTGTATCCGTCCAACAGGCATGCCATAGCATATGAGAGCAGAAGGCTCAATGCCGATAAATGAGTCTTGGGCATATACAGAAAAGAGCTTTTAGCTATTCTACATGTCCTAGACACATACTTATTGGGAACTCCATTTATTTTACAAACGGACTACCAAAGTCTCAAGTACTACATGACACAAACCAAGCTTTCTGACAAACGAGGTGGGAAAATTTTCTTTCTCAATTTTATTTTCATATTTCTCACATTGCTGGTAAGCACAATCAAGTGGCCAATGCACTTTCACGATGACCAAAAGTCAATGTGGTGTCTATAGAAACTCAAAATGATCAATCTTCTATGATAGATGAGTATGCTACTGACCTTGACTTTAAAGATAAAATATCAGTCCTTGCCTTAGGGAAGAAAGAGGAACCATTCACCTTGCAGGATGGTTGTCTTCTCCATGGAAATATGTGTTACTCACTCCATTCATGAGAAAGTTATGTATGAATCCCATGCTCCTGCATATGAGTGCCATCGATGAATTCAACCTACTCTTTGAGGAGTAGAAACATACTTGTATTGGCCTACCATGAAAGTGGACATACAGGAGTATGTTTCAAATGTGTCATATACCAAAAGACCAAGTATGATAGAGGGAAGCATCCTGGATTACTCCAGCTATTGCCAATCCCTAATTCACCATGGGAGAGAATATCCATGGATTTTATCTTTGGATTGCCCAAGTCTATCCATGGGAATACAAGAATATGGACAATAGTCGACAGGTTTAGCAAGCTAGCACACTTTATTCCTGTCAAAAAGACTATTAAGGCACACCAAATGGTAACTCTCTTCATATCTCAGATTTTCAAAGACCATGGATTGCCAACATCCATCATGTCAGATAGAGATCCTAGAATGACCAATAATTTTTGGAAAGGTCTTTTTGAAAATCTAGGTACAAGATTGAATTTCTCTTCGGTCTATCGCCCACAAATGGATGGCCAAAGTGAGATAGCCAATCTTACGATTCTTGATCTACTAAAGACTTATGTTAACAAAGTAGATCAACGCTCACAATGGGAGAATCTATAATACAAAATCCTATTAGAGGGGGAACCTGCTCCACATAAATCTTGTCCTCAACTGTTGTCAAGTTCTCTAAACTCTCTCTCTTTACAAAAGTATAGTTCATGCCAAGTTAATAAGTATTATGGTTATGTTGCTATTGCTAATTAAGTTCATCCTCTATGTTCTCAAAGTACTCACAAAAATGCTCACTCTAATTCTCTTAATTCCTCTATTCTCAAAATTCATAGGTCATTTCCACTACATCTTACCTCCATTAGCTCTCATATCAACTCTACATGTACATACACCATCTCTATGCCTCTCTTTATTACCTCTAGATCAATTCCTTCTTACATCTTCTCTATATACATAAAATTTAGCATGTAAAACCATGCTTAAAACTAAGGGATTCTCATCAACCAACATCGTCACTTTTATCATTGTGTTCAACCTTTGCAGCAACGACGTAAGAATGCAACTACGTAAGAAGAGAAGAAGATGAAGAGGATTCACTCTCAATTTTAACAACCTACACAAATAAGTCCAAAAAAATTCAAAGCTTCACCATGACAAGGATTCCCTCACTTCATTCACAAATCTTTCTTCAACCATCCACCTCATTCTACCCATTGTAAATATATCGTTAACTTTTTAGTGATTACTAACACTAACCATTAACTTTCTAACACAAAATATCCATTGACCTAACTTAAAAGGCACCTCACCTCAAGACGTGTACATCATAAAAAATATCTTTCTCTTCTTCCTTAAATATTTAATGTCACCCTATCTCTACCATCAATAATGCCTTTCTCTTGAGCCCACATACATGACTTAAGCAGACAAAGAAGGTCCACTATATTTTGATATTCAAAAAAACTATATTCTTGATTTGATTAGCTTGTAAGTTAGGATCTCCAATAATCTTAATGAAGGATCTCCATCCCATAAATAGGCCCTCTCCTTCTTGGAAATCATTTGCAATATCTCACAAATCTCCCCAATACTCTATACGCGAGGAGAGATCTAGGTGTAGTCATCACCTTATGAGCTTCACTCTTGTTGTGAGAGAAGCTTTGATTCTACACATTGCAAGTAAGAGAGTGTGAGTTCAAAACCACAAAACCACTATTCTCTATGTTTTTCCATGATCAATAAATTGATTTCTGGTGCTACAAAGGCATGATTCGGCGTTCAAATCTTCATCCTTTCACTTGTGCAATACGGTTCCGGGAGAATTCAAGGTGATATGTCTTTTAAGTTTCTATCATTTGAGCTTGTTTGAGAAAGTGTTTTAATGTGTTTTCATTGCCAATTTAGTGTCCATTATATAGTGGTGAGAGGTTTCCCACACCCTAAGACAATGTGTGTGTATTGGCAATGCTTAGCATTCACTAAGCATTGAGTTAGTTTTGTAAAAGCTATATGATAGCGTCAACAAACCATTTCCATTTGCAAGTCACAAACAACATATTACACAAGGTCCATTCCTCTCTATTTTTCCTTTAAATTTCTCTAGCTCTCTCTGCTCCATTTGGTATGTGTCTTGGTGTGAGATTGCTTGTGTGTATTTTGTTGCATCTCTTCTTGGTTGTGATAAAATCTCTCTCGTGTCCTAGTTTACATCCCATAACTAGGTGGTGCCCCTTCACTTGTTTGCCTGTGGGTTGTTTATTGTTTTTTTCTTGATTTTTTTTGCCCTATAAGTCTCAATTGAACAGTAGGTGTTTAGAGGTCGCTTCTATTGTTGCCCACCCTAGACCCCCTCAATTTTGGTGTCCCCCCGGAGGAGGGCTTGATATTTGTTGTTGTTTCAAAATTGTATGAATGCTTAGCATAATCAAGTAGGTTGCACGAATCACAAAAACTTGTATGATCTATTTATTCCCATTGCAAGGAAAAATGTACACATCATTGTTAGTACTAAGTTGCGATTTCAACTTGTAATTCATAGAATTTAGGTCCCCTTAGGTTGGCTAAAATAAACACTTCAATAAAAACTTTTATTTTGCGTATCATTAGATACGACCTTAGTTTGGACGTATCTATTTTTGTTCTATTTTAAGAAGTAGGTCATGCATACACCATGGATAATGGCCTAGGTATAGAGGTTTTTCCCTTTCATTTCACTCCACACATTAAAATAAACATTGCAATTAGTAGAAAGATCCATTTTCAGTAACGTATGGTGTTTAGGTTTGGTGCTCAAAGAGTAGGAAAAATTCTCGCATAACCAAACCCTTTCATACTACCCCTTGTTGACCTTCATGCATCCTTTGTTGTGGATGTCTTCTTTTTGTTCTAGAACAAATTGAAGCATAGCAAAATAGTGTGTGTGCATAGTTTTGTTATATAAGACAACTAAAATTGGTCTAGAATTGGGTATGCATTAGCATAACTCAAAAAAAAAAAGTAAAAGGAATGTCACACAAGGAATCTCCCAATAGCCAAATATTGTTCTATGTTTAAGAAGAAAAATCTCTTTCATTTGGAAGAGTTTATGCTGGAAGTTTTCTCATAAACTTGTGTGCTCAATTGCATGTCATATAAAAACTGATTACATGGAACTAACCTTTGTGTGATTCTAGCATTTAGAGACTATGGAACGCTACACCTTTGAGGACATCCCGATCTTCTTTGGGAATTTGGAAGAAGAAGATGATGATTTTCTTGCTGATTTTAGAATAATTTGTCATCTCCTTAGCAAAAAGGATGACACTGAGAAAAGGGATTTGTTGTTGTTATGCCTTAGAGGTAATGTTGAGCAATTATTTTGGAGTATTTCTTCTTAGATTGAAGATGGATATACCCAGATTTCCAAGGCCTTGAAAAGCAGATTCTCTATAGTGCCAACCATGGACTTAATTACATGGACTTCAACAACATGGTGAAGACTACTATGCATATGAGGAAGATTTATTTCATCAATGGACAAGATGTGGATTTAATTCTTTTTTTCTGGATTATGTGTTCCGGATTATGTGAAGATGGATCAATTTATTCCCAGATTGTCCTCTTTTATAAAGACAAAGGTTATTTGTAGTGAACCCTCTATCTTTGAAGAAGCAATTTCTATTGCCCGAAAAAAGTTTCACTAGTACTTCTACATTGAAAATGGCTTCCATCATGCTGGAAGAACCCATCATCATCAGGAAAGCATTTCAATCAAGGAATCATCTCCTTTGCCATATTTCTCTCCTTCTACTTTGAACAATGTTGAAGATGATGTTTACATGCCAATTGATTATTCAAGTGCTAAAAAGTGCGCTAGAGATTCAAATGTGGCATCTCTTTCTTCTCCCTTCATCACAAGCATGCAATAAACAACACAAGAGATCTCAAATGGCATTAATGATGATTCAATAATGGATACATCCAACCTTTTGGCGGAGGATCGATTTCTAGTCCAAGCAGATGAAGCTTTTGTACAACATGACTCTATGGAGAATGAAGACATTGAAGGTAACCTTGATCCTATGGAATGTTTTGAGAGTGTGTCTTGTCTACAAGGAGAGAGTGAATAAGAAGATGGAATCATAAGTGGGGAGATCATAGACTACATTGATCATAAAGAGATGACTGTGTACATGGAATGCCTACTCCAAATCAAAGTAGAAGAGTGTAAAGTGAATACATGTGAGGATGATCGTCAAGAAGTGTGCAATGAATCTTTGCTATGACCCACGTATGCTAAGCATGGAGGAATCTGCTATACAAGAAGCCAAGGATTTCACAAGTTTAGAAAGTAATCCATCAACTCCTGAGCTGGTACAATGTGAGGAGTTTAAACTTTGTTGGGGGGGGGGGGGGGGGGGTCTCTTAGAAGTGGATGAAGAATATGGGAGAGTAGATGTGCGTCGCAAGCGACGGTTTAGGAACGAGCTTGTAACAGCTCATGATGCTATCTTAGCTTGCTCTCTATCTATCTCCAGCTTTCTCTCTCTCTTTTTTTGTTTGTTTAGCTAGTAGTGCTCTCTCTATCTCTCTCTCTGTCTCTTTTTGTTTAGCTAGTAGTCGACAAACGCAAAGCTTTCCATGAAACATCAAAAAATGAATCAGGATGTTCGCCACAAACAAGAGCGTCATAGGGCTGAGCAAAATCCGCATCTGTATTGTAATGATCTCGCATCTCATCCAACTCGGCTGCTACATGTGGACGCCTAGACAAGGTATCTGCTACCACGTTCTTCTTGCACAAGCTGAAAATGGAACATAGACAAGAAGTTGGCCCATGACAAATGCTTCTCACAAATCTTGGCGTGAGTGAGAAAATATCGCAATGACTGATGATCAGTCTGCATAGTAAAATCCGCTCCAAGAAGATAGTGCTTCCATTACTCTAGAGCATGAATAATGCCAAGAAACTCCTTCTTGTAAATCTACATATGCTGCTCTGGCCCTCTCAATACCCTGCTCTTATAGGCAATAACATGTCCATCTTGCATCATGCAAAGGTGCTACTATCTCTGCAAAGAAACGAATAGTCATAGTAGATGTATATGCAAGCCCCATCTCATTCGTCTTTACTCCCATCTTCTCAGCTAGCTCTGGTGTAATAAAACTGGCCCTTACCCTCGGATCGAAGAAAACAAGCAATTGATGATCCCGGACCTGACCCCATGCTCTACAGCTCTGAACTCGCATCCAAATCCCTTGATCCCAGAATCTCAGGTACTAAACCTGTAGATGGACGGGATCTACTCGAAGAGGATCTCTAGTTCTGGTTCTGGTTCTGGTTCATCAAGATCAGCCATAGTCTAGGCTGTCTTGGTATACATAGAGAAAGCCTGTCGACCAATGTTAGTTGATGTATAGTGCGAACCCGGAGCTTGATACAATGATTCCGGAGTATCTTTGGCAATCCTATAACAAATCACTCAACTTGCTCCTTAAGAGTAACATTTCGAAACGAAGTCATCGGCAACTGTGCCTTCCAAAACTTTGATATGTACTATTCCATAGTCGAGCAACCAAGATATGAAAGTGTATTCCAAGTTGCTATCACATCTGCTTCAAACGCCACAGTCATAAAGATAACTGCAAATGTTCTCTTGAAATCCACCCAAGTCCTCGGCTGAATGCGTTTGTTCATAAGGCCATTCAACCATGATTGCGTATCGTCCTTCAGAAAAGTAGCGACTTTGAGAAGTTTGGAAGCCTCTGCAAAATTCTCACCATTAAAGGCGTTGTCGAACTAGTGGATAAAGGATAAGGCCTTTACCTCATCCATCCCACCATGGAAAGTATTAAACTTGACTGACTGGCCACCTTCCTTGTAATCTTTTGCTAGTCCCACAGGAGTAAGGTCGTCGGGGATTGGAGCAGCAAAAGTCCTCATCCCTCCAATGTATCCACCATGCTCTTGGCCTGCTCCCAAAGCGCCATCATGTGATGGTATTCCTCCCAGAAAACTAGGTAGAGTTCTAAAATCATATGCGTACCTACCAAGTCAGCCTCCTCCGTTCACTTCGATTCTATGCTTTAATGGCTTCCAAGAGACAACGTTCAAAAGCACACTCCTCAAGCATTTTACGTGCTTTCTTCAGTGCACCACATTTGGCATATATGTCAAAGAGACAGATAACGGCTTTGATCAATCTTTTAACTGAATATCTCCACCTGGACGTACGACAGCGGACTAGTCTACCTCCTTGGCACCTTTCCTTGTGGGCTAGAATCTGTTCAGGGTGTAATACTTTGTCGAGCTCATCAACCTCGGGTTGTGGACTGCTGTCCTCGAGTTGATTCCCGCAATTCTCCCATGAACTGTCGAATAAGACTCACACGGAAAGCGTTATGAATCTTCCACGAGGCACGCTCGCCTTCTCAAATCGAAGCAAAACCCAATCACCTTCTCTGAAGTGCAATTGGCATCCATGCTTCTCTTGAGCTTTTTGACTGGCTCATCAAATTGATCATGTACAATCTTGTGATTTTTGATGCTTTGTTGTTGAGGCAAGAGCCTCCCTATAAAGGAACAGGTGAAGTTAATTACTTCGCCAAACAGGTACAAAAATCAGCACTGTTTGGCTGCTGCTTTTGAGCTATTTGGGGGTTGTTTTGTGCTCGAAATCATGCCAGAATCAAGAGGCACATGGCCCTAGGTACAGAGAATAGTACAAGGCCACTAGAGAGGTGAAAAAAGGTCAAAAACAGGCCATAACCAGAAAATATAGCGGCCTGAAATTGCCATTTTTGGACTGTTTTGCAGTCGTATGGATGCCTAGAACATTGGAAACAGTGCCCAATTGTCAGAGCACTCTTTTGGGAAGCGTTGGGGCTAGAAACAGGTGAAAAACCAATTCCATAGAGTTGTAATTTCTCTTCTTGAGTTGGAATTAGAGGGTTTTTGTCAAAGCAAGTGAGTTCTTGGTTGGGAACTTGTTTGGGACCAGTTTGGAGTTGTTATGCTGCCAAAATTTGGTCAATACAGGTCAATAGGGTGGTGCATGACTCTGGGTCATAACCTTCTATCGAAGAAGTCGATAAACTCAAATCTTTCCACGAAACATTAGAAAAGGAATCAAGATGTTCACCACGAACAAGAGCATCATAGGGCTCAGCAAAATCGGCATCTGTATTGTAATGATCTTGCATCTCATCCAACTCGGTCGCTACATGTGGGCGCCTAGACAAGGTATTTTCTAACACGTTCTCCTTCCCGCAACATGCACAAGCTGAAAATGAAACATAGACAAGAAGTTGGCCCATGACAAATGCTTCTCACAAAGCTTGGCCTGAGTGAGAAAATACCACAATGACTGATGATCAGTCTTCATAGTAAATCGGCTCCACAAAGATAGTGCTTCCATGACTCTAGAGCATGAATAACGGCAAGCAACTCCTTCGCGTAAATCTACATAAGCTGCTCTAGCCCTCTCAATACCCTGCTCTCATAGGCAATAACATGTCCATCTTGCATAAGCATTGCACCAGTACTGCTGCCACATGCATCACACTGCCCCTAAAAAGACTTTCTCGAGTCCGGAAAAATAAGGACTGGCTCTGTAGTAAGCTTCTCTTTCAGAAGCTTGAATGCTTGTTGTTGTCTCTGGCTTGCTGTTGTCTCTGGCAAGCCCTGCAGATCATCAATGTAGAGCGAATTGATGGAAGCCCCTCCACCAAGGAATGCCTAGCCGCGCACTATAACATCGCATAGATAAGGTGGCCAAACCTAGCATGCCAAAGTGTATATGAAACCGTGCCTTGTGAGAGTAGAGCCTTGAGCTTGAATAACCAGCCATCACACTCCCCTCTAGCAAGAATTGGACCTGTAGCACTATCTGTAATAATCACCTTACCATCCCCAAAAGTGACAAAAGCTGCCAAGGTGTCCAAGGAGGAAACCGAGAGAAGGTTGAAGGCTAAGTCAGGGACGAAAAGCGCATCAACCGCACTATACTTGGGGTCTATTGAAGAGCGGAAGATAGGAATCCTCCCAGTACCAGCCACTGGAATCGAGTGAGAATCACCCAAGGTAATGAACCGATCTGATGAAGAGGTAAGAGAACTGAACCACTCCCGCATGGGAGTCATGTGAGTGGTCCCACCGCTATCCACAATCCAAGCACCGGACTGTGAAGAGGTCAAGGCAAGGTCCTGTGAGGCAATCAAAGAGACTCCAACACTCACCTTCACCTCCGGCACAAAACTCGGCTCGGCTCTCAATCTGCATGAGCTGGGAAAGAGCCTCCTCTCAATTGGGTTGCGTGGTACACCTTGACTGGATGAGACCCTGGTAGAAAGAGTCGAACCTGTCTAGAAGTTTGAATAGGAGTTGTTGCGCCATCCGAGTAGAGGTCATCTCGCCTCAGACCGCAACCAAATCATCCCATAGCTCTCGCATCGTGCGGGTCAACCCTGAGAGAGAGTTGAATTGGCTATACTGCAACTGGTAGAGCTCCTTCTCCAATCGCATAATACGGCCAATAGACTTGTCTACGAAGAGATTTGAGAGTCTCTTCCAAATACCATGGGCATGTGACTCCGTTCTGACTTCCTGAAGGATAGAATCAGAAAGGTTAAGCAAAAGGAAAGTAAACACCTTGCGGTCTATCTTTTGCCACTCGTCTGCCGTTCCATGTGTATAGTCCTCCTCCGCTGGGTGAGGCATAACCACCTGTGCCGCATCCTTGAGCCAATCCCAAACTTCGTTGTACATACATATAGTACGCACCTTTGTCTTCCATATGAACCAGTTAGCACTGTCCAACTTGGCACTCTTCGGGAACATGGAGAAGCCGTTAGGTATAATTTGCAACTTCGATTAGTGTCCTCCTCAGAGGGCAAGGTACGCCACGTACAAGAGATGCAAGACTCCAAGATCGAATAGGAACAGAAATGCAACTGCAAGTGTACTCCTCCTCAAAACAGCTCGAGAAAACAGACCGCGATGCCTCCAAAACACTTCCGAGAAGTGTATAAGCCTCCGAAACGTCGATGTCATCCAAAAAACCCAGTAAATCCGTTGCTGTCCGCCAAAAAACAGCAAGTGCAGAGCACTGAAAAACACAAAAAATAATTATTTTCAGCGACTTACGCGCACCCATAAACGTCCAAGACGCGTAGTGCCGATGGGGAGAAGCAAATCCTTGCGAGGTAGGCTAAGTTTGGGACCTCTCTCTGTCTCTCTCTGTGTCTCTCTCAGAATAGAGCCACTACAGTGCCTTGTTTTTCAAAACAACCTACACTCAGAGAGCTCATGGAGTCTAGAGACCAGAGACAGCTTGCATGTTTTCTTCTAGAGATGCAGAGACATAGAGATCTGATGCTACAGTCACCTAGTGGAGATAGACTGTCCCAGCTTACAGATTTTTTTCATCGAGCGACTCCAGCACCCCCTATTACTACCACACATAGAGGGGTCACTCTACGGAGGGGTCACTCTGCAGCAGGAAAAGGTGGTTAGAGCTAGGAGACGACCTAGAGTTTTGGGATACCGGACCCGACGAGCACACCAGAGGGAGATCCACCAAATCCGGGCACACCATGAGCATGACAGACAGAGAGCGATACAGCGAGTCTACTCCGACCCTGCCACCATACTACAAGGACTCTTCACACCCTACCCACCTATGCATGATATCCTACACCCCCAGTTTGGTACCGGATGGAGTTAGTTTGCATATCATGGTTGTATCTCCTGAGCATATAGCCACGCATCCATTAGAGATAGAGCTCCATCCCCTCATTTTACATGCACATATACTCACCCTACCCTTGAGGAGATTACTCTAGCCTTGTATCACCTTTTTTTTAGCAGTATGTACCACTTTACTTTAGTTTTTCAGCACTTTAATCTTGTTTGGTTACCAGAGGATACACATATGTACATGGTTTTGTCTCATAGGCCGACTTCGGCCTCTAGAAGAAGACGTTAATAAAGATTTCTTTCTCTCTCTCTCTCTCTCTCTCTCTCTCTCTCTCTCTCTCTCTCTCTCTCTCTCTCTCTCTCTCTCTCTCTCTCTCTCTCTCTCTCTCTCTCTCTCTCTCTCTCTCGCATACTGTCTATTGTTTCGTCGATGAGCCATGAGCTTGCACATTCGCTTAAGAAAACATTTGTGGCTCCATCCTGTCCCATACTCCGCCTCGAGTGAGTTGATGACATATTTCTTGTCATCTGTTAACCCTCACGGCACACGGACACCCTATGATCTATAAACGTTGTATTATTTAGAGTCAGGTACCGGACTTGTCGGACCAATAGGAACAGGGTAAGGGTGATCGCCGATGACAGGCGCACTCTAACTGGAATATTCAAGGAGTTAGTTGGCTAAGAATGGGCGCCCAAGTGTGAATGGGGTGAGCTCATATAAAAGCCACTAAACCTAATTTTTACTCATTCTCTCATTGTGCAATAGAAGCTGCTCTTGCTCCATCTCCACCTTCTCCTTCACCATCTCCTTGTGTGTGTGTGTGTACGTGTGAGAGAGAGTGTGAGAGTGTGTGTGTGATCGAGCGTTACGGCGGCACGACGGGGGCGAGGCGGTTGAGCGCGGCGTAGCGGCGTCTCCCTCTTCTTCGCGGCGCGGGAATCCTTCATTCGCAACTACGTAGGAAGGTGAGTGACACACCATTCTTCCTTGTGAGCTTGTCTGTTGTATGACTGTGTGCTAGGAGCCTTTGTGGCTCGCACATGGCGCGTAGCAAGTCCCTAGCCGTGACATTTTTGGCGCCGCTGTCGGGGAGCTGTTGCACGTGAAGCTCCAATGGCGACCTGTAAATTGTATTGAAGCTATTTTTTATGTAGGAAAGACGCGGCTTAAGTTTGATTATTGTTGTTATGCAAAAAGAGTAGAGAAAGACACAATGTTGTTGACTGCATTCAAGTTTTCTGTGTTCTGTTAAGCTCTGTTTTGCTAGTTCTATTAAGCTCAGATTTCAGCTTACACAGTTAGCATTTCTTGCGTTTCTGCGTTTTCTGCATTTTTTGGTTTGCACTGCACAGTTCTGTCAAGTTTCAATTTTCTGCATTTTCTGTGTTTTCTGGTTTGTGCACAATTAGGCGCACAGTTAGTTAATTAAGTAGGTTAGTAATTAGGTGAAGCACTGATTAGCAGGTCAGTAGGTAGGTGGGACAGTAAATAGTTAGGTGAGGTCAACGCACACCAAAACGTGTACCAAATAATATCCAAAAAAAAATTAAAATTAAAAAAAAAATCGGAAAAAAAATCAAAAAATAAAAATGCGAGTGAGGGGGAGGTTATAAAAACGGACGGGAAAAAATAAAAAATAATTAAGCGTGAGTGACTGGGGGGATCACTAAAATTTTGATCGGGATCGGGATCATTTCCCCAAGCCCAAGCCCAAGCCCAATCCCAGGCCCCAGTCCTCAGTCCTCTGATATATACTAGACTCACTCTTATATATATACCCTACCCCCTCAAGAGGGAATGAGAGCATGTGGGGCAAGTCCTCCACTCTCCTCCCTTCTCTTCCCGCTTGCACCCTTAGACTTGGTATTTGGAGCCTAGTTCCCCAGCTAGGAAAAGACTGTTTCGGCTTTTCTGGAGCAAAATAGAACCAAACGGTGGGCTGTAAAGCACAACGCGTCCCTCCTAGCGATACGCTCGTTTTGAGCTATCACACGGCCCATTCCACGACACTCTCTAAAAAATCTAGCAAAAAAACAAATAAAAAACACGCAAAAAACTAGTCACAAGGCCTCCTAGAGCAGCTTTTTGACACCTGAGGGTATCAAAAGCACATGCACTTACGCTCTGGGCGGGTGCTAGAACACGAGCATATTGAGGGTGCCTCTGTTCATACGGACACCCATTACCCATCCAAGATAGGCTCTAGACCCTCAGCGGGGACACAAGGTAGCACCACCCAAGACCCTAAAATAGCCGCTAGTGATTCCTCCTCCGACTCAGAAATCATGGAAGCATACCCTACCCAAAACACTGAGAGAGAAGGCCATGCACCTCCCGAAGCTCCACAGCCTAGTACTAGTATGTTTAGCCGTTTCATGGAAACATTAGGTAGAGCTACACGAAGGGGGTGGGGAAGTGGACTCTCCTTTCACATCGCACGTGGACCCCACACCCCCAAAGAGTGTCCATGTGGATATCCTGCCAACTTCTTACCAAGAAGTCCCTGTTGAGCTGCCTCCTTCAGAAGTTCCCTCTAGAGTACCGTTGGTGACAAGTAAAACCACGGGGAGCAACATTGCTTCTACCTCACAAGAAACCGTTAACACGTCGACTCTAGAAGGAATGTTCATTAATGATCATTGGACATACGACCTCCACACTGAGGTGTTGACGGATCTACACTCTGGCCATGCCTACCATGTAGGATGGATAGAGATTGTACAATCCACCTCTAGTGCCACGAGCATCGAAGATCAACAGAAAATGATCTGTAATGTTATCCATGGCATTATTCAATCAGAAAGGCAAAACCGAGGGGTAAATATACTCTCAACTGGCCCCATGAGATTTTTGGATACGAGCAAGGCTCAACAGCCTACTCTATCACAAATGGAGACTCCTCTAATGAGTCCCATGGACCCATCTTACGTAATTTCACCTGGGGTCTCTATGCAATCTGAGCCTCCGAGCGACAACTTTAGCTTCCCTAACTTGGCTCAACCCTCTATTAAGGAAAACAAAATGCTCACTCCAGGGATAGGCCTGACAGAGAATGTACCGATGACATCTACGGTTAGCGCAGTGCCACTACCTAGTGTCGTAGTACCTAATATGGGGCCTCGACCGTATGTGCCTCTAGCCCATTATGCACACATGGCCCCCACACCTCCAATTGTACCACTTGTTTATGCTCCTCGAGTGCCGCTCCCTAGCCCTTATCCGAGTGGACCTATGCCCGGTTATGTTCCATATCCTGCATCATCCACACATATGCCAAGACCGGTACCCGTCCCTCTCCCCATATGATTCCAAGAGTACCTCCACCGGCCCTGCCTCCTCACATAGGTGACTTGGCAGCATTTGCTCAAACCATAGGTCGATCTATCGCGGGAAATATGCGTCATGCATCTGATAGAGAGCCTAGAAGTAAGGCAGTACAAATTGCCAAACTCACGCAAAAATTCAATGGGGACGAAGATGCTAGAAAAAACATTTAAGTGTTTGAACAAGTATGTGATTCCTTAGGGGAACGCAACGAACTACATAAGTGCAATGCCTTAAGCTTGACATTAAGTTGGAAGGCTGGAGATTGGTATAGAACCCTAAGGGTGGACGAGAAAACAATCTACCCTACCCTTCGAAGGTTGTTTCTAAAGGAGTACATACGAGAAGGTGTGATTTGGGGTGTAGCATCTCAGCTACAGAAGGCCGAACGTAAGGAAGGAGAGTCAGTAAGGGACTTCATTAGTCGTCTAAAGCACTTAAACTCTCGCTGCCCTGTAAATGAGCGCTTCAACAATAACCAACTACTTGATCGATTCATTCGAGGGTTGAGGAATGAAGGAATCTATAATGGACTAGTGATTAGAGGTATCACAACCTGGGAAGATGTCACTGCCAATGCAATCCAATTAGAGGACAACTTGATGATAGCAGGCATGAGGGTGTCTACTGACACGAGATCCACTAGCTCACAAGACATTGAGTATGAACCCATGACTAGAAAGCCCATTGCCAATGAGCCAAAGGTATTTGAGACATTCTTGACAAACCTCACCAAGGCAATCCAAGAGTCTCTTAAGAATAATCGACCCCCTCAAAATAGTCACATGTATCCAAGAAGGGAGCAACAATGGTGTTCCATTTGCTTAGGTCCACATAGCACTAGTGAGTGCCCTACGTTTAGAGTAAAATTTAATGGAACTTGCAACGCATGTGGTAGGTATGGTCACCAAGCTAAGGATTGTTTAATGATCAAACGTATGATGGCAAATAGACCACTTGTAGCCTGGACGGATGCACCTCGAGCTCCTGTATTGATGCCTACTCCACCTGTTGAGCAACTACCACAACACATGGTCCCTAGATCTCAAAATGTTGTACAAGCTACACCGCTACCACCTCCTGTGCTAGGACCGCAGCCCCCGCATCCAAGAGTCGCCCCTATGAACCAAGTGGGTTGCGAGCCATCTAATGCTTATGCAGATGGCTGTGAGGAGGAAATAGACACTAGTATTGCCTACGGACTTGATACATTGGAAGAGTGTCCTATATACTACATGGAAGATTGTTGGGGGCAAGTCAAGCCGGTTTATCAAGCTGCTACTCTCGCATCCAGAGGTCAAAATATCAACACCCAGGCTAGGAGGCCACCTCTTCAATGCTACGAGTGTGGTGGACCACATTGGGTAGCGGAGTGCCCTATTAGGCTGCAAAAGAATGCTGCACAGATGCAAATGAATCAAGGGAGCACGTCTGCAATGCCAATACTCACATGTAATTGTTGTGGCATAGATCACTTGATTGCCCAATGCCCCTATAACCCAAATGCGCCTAAAATCACACCCCTAAATTTGGTCGAAATTGCTATTGTGACATCGCCAATACCACCCGTCGCACCCGCTTATGCGATTACACGGTCCATGCTTCAAGGGCCAGGCCATATCCTCGAAGAGAGAGATACCGCCTCACTTATCCAAGCAAAGAAAAAGAAGACACGAAGGAAGAGGTCGCAGAATACGGGAAATTCAAAGCCAAGTTCCAAAACAAACATAGGAACAGGAGATGACCCCGTGTATATGAATGACCTCGAGGATGATTCAGATTCAATCGAGACAATGGAGACTAGAACCAATACCACAAAGGGAAAGACCAACAAGGAAAACCGAATAAGAGAAAACCATAAAGAGCCTCTGAAAACACCACAAGTGTTTCCAAATCCAATCAAAGACCCCCAAGATAAACCGCAGGGGCAAAAAGGGAAGAATCGTAAAAAGAAGATTGGGACGTACCCAAACCCAGTAGACGAGATTGAGCAGGTGAAACATCTAAGAGGTTTAGTGGAGGAGACTCAAAGGAAACTAGAACCAAAACCCATGCATGTCAAAATTCATGACACAGTGTTTCCCACGCAAGTTCATCCACCCCACATGAACCATAGACCGTTAGCCATATCTAGTATCATCCAAGAAGGGAGTGAGGACGGGACATCAGAAAGTGAGCATACACCTTTCTTGTTGGAAAGGATGTTTAGCGAAGGAATACCTGATCCCATTGAGGAATATGAGATTCCATCCTCACCAGTTCCTAGTCAAGGACCTACACGTTGCAAAATGCCAATGAATGTTGCCAAACTAGTGGACTTCATGTCTTCTGAGGTCCGAACCACGATCATAGCAAAGCTATATGGAGATCCTGAGTTATTCCTTGCACTTTGAGCATTCCTTAACGGAGAGCACAAATGGGATTACTGCAGTTTGCGCAACCAAGTAGGCCTGACTGGATTATGATTGATGAGGAAAATCATGTGCAATCACTTGACTTAGATGGACACGATTCTGTGATCGAGGTACCCATTAACGAATTAGGGCAGTATTTTGAAGGCGATGAGTCTAATGCGACCCTACCCATCACTACCAAGGGATTAACTATAAAGGGAATTCTTGATGGTGGTGCGGGAGTTAGCATCGTTACAAAATATTGTTGGGAATCCATGGGAAAACCCCGCCTCAGTGTTACTAACATTGTGGTAAAGATGGCAAATGGTACCATAGCCAAACCTATGGGGATGCTCAAGGATCAAAGTTCTAGGACACAAGGTACGACATACGTTCATTGTAATGGATTTCTCTAAACACCTTATGTCATATGAAATGATTTTAGAACGACCATTCATGAGGGAAGCACAAATGGTTCATGATTGGTCTAAAAATCATGTCTATTTGCAATTCCAAGACTCTGTCCTTAAAGTGGATTTGGTGGCTGGTAAGGTACACCCCTTAGGGAGTAAAACCATTATTGATCATCGCTCTGACACCACAGTTTACTCGGCCCCACTACAATATTGTTACACTTGTAAGAAGGATACATACATTGGCCAAGATTCTCCTTACATGGATGTGTTACCTGGTATGACTGAATCAGACAACGTAGACTGGGTACACCTAGCTGCAACCATAGATACCTGGGGAAATAGAGGAACCACTTGGGTCACACCAGAGGGGGAAGAGGTACCACAAATTGCGCCTCTGAACATGATAAGTGCCATACATGCATCTTCTAAGGGAAAGGCAATTGTAGACCAATCTGACAGTGACACCGATAGCTCAATAGAAGACTTTGACCAACACGACTCGGACACAGACGCCCAGAGTGAAACGGATTCTGAATCTCATGAATTAGAGAGTGGAGCAAATTCAGAGTCAAAACATTCGGAAGGACCGAGCACATCAACCGATGATAGCTCCTCCGAGAGTGAAGAGGACACCAACGAGGACTCCTTTAGTGAGCCAGATCTAAATGCAAATCAAAAGCACGTCTCAAATAAGAAAAAGAGAAACTTTAAGAGGTGTCGATATCGAGCCAATGTACGTGCTAGGATAAAAAAGAAGAGATCCTCAGCAGAATGGCTCAATTATGTAGGAGCATGTGATGCTCATCAAAAATTGGTAGACGATTGGGGTGAATATCTCCAAAATGTTATGTGGTGTAGACCACGACCCCATGACATAGCCCAATTAGAGATCATAGACAAGCCAAAGTTGAGCCGCACTGCAAGGAGGCGTCAAAACCAAGAGTTAGCTCGACAACACAAGAAAGCAGAAATAGAAGCACAGACCAAAGCACAACCAGAATCCACAGACTTGCATCCTGCACCAGAACATTTCAAATCTTACACCACAGGGGAAGCAAAGGTTGTGTACACAAAAGCCCAAATAATACCTATCGATGGGAATAATGGAATCTATGATGGTCCGGCAATAGTTAAAGAAATAGAATTAGCCGACCCCGCTGAAGAATCAAAACCTGTTTTTATTGCCCAAGACCTCACAGAAGTTGAAGAGGCGGTCCTCAAAGAGCTTCTCAAGGAATTCAAGGACATATTCGCTTGGACATACCATGATATGAAAGGTGTTCCACCTTCTGTGGTCCAACATACAATCCCTATGATTAGCACTGCAAAGCCCGTACAACAAAGACCCTACCCGATGAATCCTAAGTACGCAAAGATCATTCAAGAAGAAATAGAAAAGCTTATCAAATGTGGGTTCATATATCCTATTGAACACTCTGAATGGGTGTCTCCAATAGTTATCGTGCCAAAAAAGAATGGGAAACTCAGGGTGTGTGTGGACCTCAAAAAAGTTAATGTAGCTACTAGAAGAGACCATTACCCCCTACCATATTCCGAACATGTACTCGAAAGAGTTGCAGGCAAGGAAGCTTATAGCTTTCTAGATGGGTACTCAGGCTACAACCAAATCACGATAGCGCTAGAGGACCAAGCTAAAACTGCCTTCATCACAGAATTTAGCATGTTTGCATTTCGTGTGATGGCTTTTGGGTTAACAAATGCCCCTGCTACATTCCAATGATTAATAAACACTGCTTTTAAAGAATATTTGAGAGAGTTTTGTGAAGCTTTCTTAGACGACCTTTGTGTTTACTCTTCTTGGAAAGAACATCTATCATGTTTGCGGAAGGTGTTTGAAAAGTGTAGGTTATATTGTATCTCATTGAACCCGTTCAAATGCCAATTTTGGGTCAAGCATGGAGTTATTTTATGGCATATGGTATCTAAGAATGGTATCTCAACCGATGAGAGAAAAATTAAAGTGATTCTAGAGTTACCACCACCAACCAATTACAAGGGAGTTCAAAGGTTCATGGGACACGTGGGTTATTATCGACGGTTTATTTTATTTTTCGCTGAGATAGCACGTCCTTTGTACAAGCTTCTCATTGAATTTAAATGGACTGAAGAGTGTGACCAGGCCTATGAACAATTGAAGAAAACACTAGCAAGTGCTTCGATTTTAAGGACACCTAACTGGGATGTCATTTCCATGTGCATATTGATGCATCAAACTTTGCTATTGGGTGTGTTCTCACTCAACCAGGAGAACATAAATTGGACTATCCCATTAGCTTTGCAAGCCGTCAATTGAACGATGCTGAAAGGAGCTACACCACTACAGAGCGAGAAGGTTTAGCAATGGTTTATGCAGTAAAGAAATTTCGCTACTACCTTCTGGCAAACAAGTTTGTATTTTATGTGGATCATCAAGCGTTGCTGTATCTGGTAAACAAGCCATGCTACACAGGAAGAATCACACGATGGCTGTTAATTCTTCTGGAGTTTGATTTCACGATTGTAGTGAGACCCGGTAAAAGGCACGTCATGGCTGATCATTTGTCTCGCATACCCAATGGTGAAGCCCCTATAGGAGTTGATGATGAATTACCCGATACTTCCCTATTCATAGTTCAGACTATGCCTGAATGGAGTGAGAACATTGTTAACTTTTTAGTTAATGGTTTTCCACCCAAGGAACTTCGTAAGGATATCACTCGAAGGCTAGTAAAAGAATGTGAACCCTATTGTTTGATTGCCGAAACTCTGTATAGACTAGGCAAGGACGATATTCTTAGGCGTTGTTCCCACGAGGATGAATATTTGTATATCTTGCAAGAAGCACATATGGGCGTAGCAGGAGGACATTTTTCAGGAGACCTGACTGCTAGAAAGGTGCTGCAATCAGGCTATTGGTGGCCAACTTTATTTAAGGATGCATCACTTTTTACAAAAGGGTGTGATGAGTGCCAACGTTACAAGACCACACAGCGCAAAGACAGAATGCCCTTACATCCTATTAAAGTAACCCAACCATTTGAAAAATGGGGCTTAGACTTTGTAGGTCCAATTAGTCCCGCAGCTCGCAACACTCAATCTCGATATATTCTAGTTGCTACGGACTATGTAACAAAGTGGGCTGAAGCTAAGACTTCACAAAAAGCTGACGCGAGGACAACAGCTAAGTTTCTTTTTGAGAACATTATCACAAGATTTGGTTGCCCTTTTGAAATTGTTAGTGATAATGGTACCCATTTTATAAATGAGGTAATAAGAGAGCTTACCACGACCTTTATGATATCCCACCATAAGTCTACATCTTATTACCCGCAAGCTAATGGACAAGCCGAGAGCACCAACAAGACTCTAATCTCTATTTTAACCAAGACGGTAGAAGCTCATCGCACTGATTGGGATTTGAAGTTGACATCTGCTCTATGGGCTTATCGTACTGCTTATAAAGTGGCTATTAATTGTATGTCATTCAAAATGGTATACGGCCAAGAAGCGGTTATGCCTTGGGAGTTTGTCATTATTAGTCTTAGGGTAGCTTCGCAAGAAGGATGGAATGGTAACCCCTTAACCGAGCGTTTGTATATCTTAGAAAAACTAGACGAAGAGAGACAGTTGGCTGTGCAAAATGCTCTTGTGGAAAAGGATAGGAGAAAGAAGTGGTTTGATCGCCATGTGAAGAACAAGGACATCAAAGTTGGTGATAAAGTCCTTATGTATGGAGTATGTAAAGAGAAGAAAAAGTTGAAATATGCTGGTAAAGGACCATATAGAGTATGTGAAATTACCCCACAAGGTACCCTTCGTGTGGAAACTCTTGATGGAGTTGAAACCATTGGATTCCTCAATGGGAGTAAATGCAAAAGATATTATGATCCTTTAAGCCAAGAAGAACTACGGGCCATTCATCAAAAGAAGGCCGCCCAAGCACAAACCGAGTTAAAGAAGATACAAGCTCAAGCTGAGGCTAAGGAGCGACAACAACGTATAAGACAAAAACGAGAGGCTAACCTTGGAGTCACAAATGCATTCCACGTGGAAATCGAAGAGGATTGGTTGGACTCTGACACACCTCTACGATACCCTATTGAGTTAAATAGTGCCTATGGAAAAGTGCTATATAACGCCTTATTGGACACGAGTGCTAAATATAATCTTCTATCCTATGGGGTGTGGTGTCAGTTAGGGAAGCCACCTCTATCTGAGAGTATTATCCAAGTCAAGGATGTCAATAAGAAAAAAACTACGGTTTTTGGAATCTGACACACTTCTGTCAGTTATGACAATGGACTTATAGCTCAAGACTTTTTGGTCATGCCTAATGGAACTATGGAGGGTAATATAAACCTAGGACGCACGTGGATGATAGCCACCAAATGCACTATTGATTAGGGGACTGGGGGTGTCAAAACGCAAAAACCAACTCTTATCCCTACCACTCAAGCCATAGTCCGTGAGATATTGCCTAAGGAAATAAAACCCAAGACATTGCATGTCTAGGATGTTGAACCATACGTCCCCATAGCCCAACTCTCTAGATCTTCAACTGATGTAGTTGAAAGAAAGCTTGAGACACACAAGAACCATCCTAATATAACAAAGAAAGCATACAAGTGGGTCCCTAAAGCTTCTTTAGTAACCATGGCTGATGCTAAAAAACGGAAGCCTCGTAAGAAACGTCCCACTCACTCCAAGAAATGCAAGAAAACGTGGCGCTGGATTCCTAAACGACTATTAAAAGCCCAAGGATACTATAAAGGAAATGATCAAATCTGGGTGCCCAAACGTAAATTGTACTCTTACCTGTCACCTGACCCATGTAAACTAAATCCTGTGGCTCCAAAACAAATTGAAAATCGTGGAAAGGAAAAAATCACGGAATGGGACACTCCTGCTCCAGAGCTAGTTTGGGTACGAAAGAAAGAACGATTTGTTCCACCTAGCTCAGGAACAGGAAAAGCAAATGAAGCTTCTTGCTCTTCATGTAGTTCCTATACGGAAATAGAAGATTCGACACAACCTCCACCTACCATTGTACATATCCATACAAGCAAGAAAGAGTTTGCACCTCCCGTTGTAGATTCACCACCTCCAACAATGTTGCAAATAAAATCATGGGAGAGTACCTTACCACCCTTGCAACTAGATGAAACACATAGGGTGATCGAAAACTATTGGTTAAAGCCTTTACCCATAACAACTTGGAACAATTGGTTTCAAAAGGTGACAACATCATTCCAAAAGGTATGATCTACCCAAGGAAGGGGGGAGTGTTTGTTGACATCCGTCATTCACTTGCTTCCCTCTCAACCTTCCTCCTTGACCTCTCAATCTCCAATCTTAGGGAATGTATATATAAAGCCTTATACTCACAAAAACAAGATAAAAAAGTAAAAGAGCAAGAGCCATAACACAAAATAATAAAAACAAATTATGCACAAGAACACGACCCTTGTAATATTTGCACTCTAACCATCATCTATTTGTGTGTACAGATATGGCTAGTACGGTAGAGTCATCCACTCCTGCCTTGGGTGAGAGGTACCCTCGTTACTTTTCACAAATGTTTCACATGGTCTTTCCAGTGCTTTCATGTGAATGGGATTTGAAAAGTACGCTAGCATGTGAGAGGAATTTTGAGGAGTTAGAATGGCTGATACGTCTCTTGACCACGTCTGATCCATACTTAGTAGAGAGCGTTTCTCCCATTGCACAAGCCTACCCTTTTGACCAAGATGACTATAGGCGTCTAGTGACCTTCTTAGTAAACATGGGCACCTATGATGAAGAAGAAAATTTACACGACTATACGGATGGAACATATGGTCTCATGGATGATGAATTTGTTTATCTCGACGACGAGGATAGGGTTTTAGACTTAGGGTTTCCCCCCAACCTCTACAATATCCTATTCCCTTGACTCTCTAGGGGGAGTGCAAATAATTAGGTTAGGATTCCTTATGTTTTTTGTTGTGTTCAATAAGTGTTGGTACCTTTTCCCACTAATGTGCCTCCTGGAGGTATTCCTTTTGTTTCCTAGTGTGTACAGGAGCGTGTTGCTATTGATAGGATTTGGACCTTCATGGAACCTTTCTCTCGTTCACACTTCAAATCAAGCGCGACCATCAACACAAATAGGTGTTTTATGTCCATTAGCATTGCCCTTATCTTTTTGCATCCATGTTTGTCTGCTTTGATTGTGATTGGTAGCATAATATTCAGCGCATTTGCTTAGTATCAAACATTTAATTCAATGTAATGTTTTGTCATAATCACTTGTCTAGGTTTAAAAATCAAGCACTCCGACTAAGCTAGTTTGACCAAGCTAGGTATTAGAAATCTTCTCTTAATACCATGGGGAATGCCTTCCTAATAAGCAATGGTTACTTAGGTTCTTAATCCGATTTAGGCAGCATTGTGTGAAATGTACTAGGGCTTTCTAGTGGGCTTAGTCCCTATTGACCTTTAGCTTAAGTATTATAAAGGGAGTTTACTAATGTGATGAGCCTGGGGAGGGTAATAGTGTTATATGACCCCCCAAAGTTACAAAATTAAAATGCTGAAAATGAACAAACAAAAAATCAATGTGCCACAATGTAAAATTTTAAGTTGGAAGAGAAATCCCTGCTTAAATTGGTACTTCAGTCATATGTATCGCCTATGGTACTAGAGCCCTAGAGGTTCCCAATGTGGGCGCTTTTCCTTGAAAAGCAAAAAACCCAAGGCATACAAAATAAGCACACACATCAAAATTCAATCAATGTGAAAAGACTTTGGGGGGTCAAAGAAAAGGTAATCAGTCAGGCGATGATTTCATGAGAGATTCCTTATATCGTAGCTTAACTACAAGGTCTTCTAGGTATAGCCTCTAGTCAGCCTTCGAACATCAAATACTTGGCTCTCGCGATTAAACAACTTAATTGACCAGAAAAAATTGAGAAGCTACCCATGGTATTAATAGTCGAGCTCTAGTGCCTTTTGACCGTTAAATTAGCGACCCCGGACTTGTTTAATTTTTTACCTTTACATCTGTTTCTGCATTTGATTATATTGCAATTTAATGTTTATTGCTGCAAATGGTCTAAAATTCTGTTACCAATCAATTTGTCTGTCTAAAATTGCATATGATTTTTAATTGTATATGAGAATACAATTACTATGGCAATGTTGTTTGATTTTGCAGTGATTGAAGAAGGCTACGCACATCCACGGCGACTGCTCTTCCATCTTGACCAACGAGCTTCAACTGAATAGCTTTCGAGGACGGAATCTACATCAGGAAGGGGGGCATGTTAACCCTCATGGCACACGGACACCCTATGATCTATAAACGTTGGATTATTTAGAGTCAAGTACCGGGCTTGTCGGACCAATAGGAACAAGGTAAGGGTGATCGCCGATGACAAGCGCACTCTAACTGGAATATTCAAGGAGTTAGTTGGCTAAGAATGGGCGCCCAAGTGTGAATGGGGTGAGCTCATATAAAAGCCACTAAACCTAATTTTTACTCATTCTCTCATTGTGCAATAGAAGCCGCTCTTGCTCCATCTCCACCTTCTCCTTCATCATCTCCTTGTGTGTGTGTGTGTGTACGTGTGAGAATGTGTGTGTGATCGAGCGTTGCGGCGGCACGAAGGCGGCGAGGCGGTTGAGTGCGGCGTAGCGGCATCTCCCTCTTCTTCGCGGCGCGCGAATCCTTCATTCACAACACGTAGGAAGGTGAGTGACACACCATTCTTCCTTGTGAGCTTGCTTGTTGTATGACTGCGTGCTAGGAGCCTTTGTGGCTCGCACACGGCGCGTAGAAAGTCCCTAGCCGTGACATCATCCTCAAGATGATCACTACATTGCATCAAAAAGTCAATTAGTAATTCAAATAACAAACTATAAATCATACTTTTTGGTGCTGATTAATACTTACTCCCATGGAATATGAACTTTCTTTAGATATGACATGCAGAGATCTCCAATCCGACGTCTGAAGAGTAAGCCGGCTCCAAGAGGGAGAATAGACCCATCAGGCAGGATGTCGCACGTGACGCCCAAATTGCCGGTGCAAGTGCGCACCGGCAATGGTGGGGGCACTGGCGGCTAAGGCGGTCTCTCACGAGTCGATATCTGTGGTGGCCTGCTACTTTGTCGACGATGCGAGCTACATGAATACAAACATACAGTAGTTAGGATGATAGTTCTTAAACACTAATTGATATAATAAAAGAAATACCTCCGAGACTGACAAACACTAGCCTGTGACTCAGGTGTCACTTGAGTACGAGGAGGTACATCAGGAGTAAGCCACTGACTCTCGTGATGTGATGTACCTGGGATAGGGGTCCTAAGCAAGCAAAGATAGCAAAAGAAACAAGTTTTAAGAGTACTTTACACAAAAGAAGACTGACATTACAATTTTATCACTCCAGAAGCTTACTGAAATGCTCTAGTGTGATCCTCTGCTCCTACATGTGGCTGGACGTACGGGCATACTAAACCTCCCAAGAATCTCGATGGCGTCACCTAAACTTGCGGCATCCATCTCCACATAATCGGACATAGCCTCCATCAACGCCTCTCCTGAAATTCCAGTGCTCCGTAGCAAAGTCTTGATGATGGTAAGCTTCACACTATGACCAGGGTCACTCATTGTATCTGTACATTTTGAAACGGCTATATGTATAGCTAACACAAACATATATAATACAACTAGCTCTCTCTTGACTCTCCCTCCCTCTCTCAAAAATAGCCATAATCAGCCTTTTTTACTCCCCCGTTTTGGGAGCATTTCTGTGAGTCAGGCCCCTCCGGTTGCGGTTGTATTTGGGGCCTCTCATTTCCATTTCCCATTTCCTTTGTAGGTAACTAATGCTATAGAGAGCATCTTATCCAACTTATTGAGAATGGTCTTGTGACGAGGCCGAGATACCCAGACACCCACTTATCTTATGGGATACGATGTACTATCTTCCATGGAGTCTACGACTCCAAATGGTTCTCGAAAAAGCAGGAAATTTGAAATTCGTTGATGAAACAGAGGCAAACCCTGCTGTAACAGTTGCAGGAAATCCACCTGCCACCTAAGCAGGCATTGATGCTTGTAATAAAAAGGACCTTGAAGCACGCACCAAAATCGTCCTTCATCTGGGGGGCAAACAACTACAACTAGTTCGGCAATCTCCAACAGCACATGAGATGTGGAGTCTTCTAAAACAACAGTATCAATAAACCACTGTGGTTTCATGAGTTCTTTTACACAAACAACTAAATGAACTCACTATGAAATCTTTTCCTTCTACGAATGCTTTCCTAGAGCGCTCACAATGCCCCACTTTCTTCTTCCAATCATGCAATGCCCCTCTCTCTCTCTGTCTCCATCAATCTCTCTCTCTCTCTCTCTCTCTCTCTCTCTCTCTCTCTCTCTCTCTCTCTCTCTCTCTCTCTCTCTCTCTCTCTCTCTCTCTCTCTCTCTCTCTCTCTCTGTGTGTGGACACAAGGTTGAGCACCCACATATTATTATGCTATCCCGTTTGATACACGGGAAACCCTTAGTGCCACATGACATCATCAGAGCAGAGCTAGCCACACCACCTATGCTAGTAGAGGCTCTTTTTCAGACAGTATGTTCTATCCAACGAGTGAGACAGCTTACCCCAGATAGACATCACATGGAGCACTTGAGGCATCCCGCCAACTAGCTGAGTCTGGAGAGAGTGGATCATGGTATGCATAGGTGACACAATGGTTCAACACCCATGGTTTGGATATTCAGCAGCTACCACCCTTTCAGTACAACCCCGACTCACCACTCATTCGCCTTTCCCATGAGGAGAGGAATCAGGTGCTCAAACATGATGTTTGGCAGCTATATATCAAGGAGACATGGATCACACCTAGACAGCATATTCCACCAAAGATGTTGTACTACAAGGATCAGTTCATGACTATTCTAGAGGATGGCTTCATCGAAAGGCCTAGATACATGGATGTTTATATACCCCACAACGCTAGAGTAGCCATTGGACAGCTTCGAGTCTCTTCACACAGACTGGAGATTGAGGTAGGGCGAGCAGCTCATATCCCTAGAGAGCACAAGATATGCAGGATATGTAGAGCAGAGGTGGAGAGCGAGGAGCATTATGTTTGCAGCTCTCGAGCCTACCATGATATACGGAGCCACTACACTGCCTTGATTTTAGGACAGCCTACACTCAAAGAGCTCATGGAGTACAGAGACCAGAGACAGCTTGGACGCTTTCTTCTTGAGATTCAGAGACATAGAGATCTGATGCTATAGTCACCCAGTGGAGATAGACACTCCCAGCTTACATATTTTTTTCATCAAGCGACTCCAGCACCCCGTATCACTACCACATAGAGAGGGTCACTCTACAGCAGGCAGAGGTGGTTAGAGCTAGGAGACGACCTAGAATTGTGGGATATTGGACCCGACGAGCACACCAAAGATAGATCGACCAGATCCGGGCACACCATGAGCAGGCCAAACAGAGAGCGATATAGCAATTCTACTTCGACCCGGCCACCATACTACAAGGACTCTTCACACCCTACCCACCTATGCATGATATCCTACACCCCCAGTTTGGTACCAGATGGAGCTAGCTTGCATATTATGGTTGTATCTCCTGAGTATATAGCTACACATCCATTAGAGATAGAGCTCCATCCCCTCATTTTACATGCACATATACTCACCCTACCCTTGAGGAGATTATTGTAACCTTGTATCACCTTTTTCCTAGCAGTATGTACCACTTTACTTTAGTTATTTCAGCACTTTTATCCTTTTTGGTTACCATAGGGTACACATATATACATGGTTCTATCTCATAGGCCAAATTCGGCCTCTAGAAGAAGACGTTAATAAAGCTTTCTCTCTCTCTCTCTCTCTCTCTCTCTCTCTCTCTCTCTCTCTCTCTCTCTCTCTCTCTCTCTCTCTCTCTCTCTCTCTCTCTCTCTCTCTCTCACACACACACACACACACACACACACACACACACACACACACGCCGACTTAAGCCTCTAGAAGATTTTAATAAAAATCTCTCTCTCTCTCTCTCTCTCTCACACACACACGCACATGCCCCAGACACACACATACGAACATTGCCAAGAGAGGGTGTAGGAGGGAGGAGAGAATACCTGAACTACGTGACTGGTGTTCACCAAGCAACATAGAAGGAGCTTCGTTTGAAAAGCCTGGCGAATTTTGGGAGCCCGCGGGTACTTAGAATTCCCAAGCGTCCCTTAAGGCACGTAATCCAGTCTGCAATTGTTGCAAAGGCCGTCATTATTTACCGTCGCATAACCAAAGCTTAATTATGGCATCGCATAAGCAAGGCTTGGTCGTCCCATAAAAGACGCCAACTTTTTAAAAAAAACATTTGCGATGCTTATGCATCGGCCGTCGCTTATGCATCGGGCACAGCTTTGCTTATGCATCGGCCGTCGCTTATGCATCGGGCACAGCTTTGCTTATGCATCGCCTTCGTCATCGCTTAAGCAACGCCCATAGATTTTAGGCCATCGCTACACACCCCTTGGCTAGTAGTGTTTATGAGCTAGAGTTTAAAGATTTGCTCATACAAGTTCTTGAAGATCATAGCAGATACATCAACTTTACATAGGAGGAAGAGCAACCTATCTTTTATATCACATTCATAGTGGTGGAAGCAACGATGGACAACAATAAGAGCTACAAGTTTCTTCAACCAAATTCAATAAGTGATTTTATAATACACATCTCTCTCTAGGAAAGAAACTTCAAGATCTTTGATCGTGGGGTTTGCTTATGAAAACATTTGTTTAATAAAGGGGTTTACTCAACCACTTTATTGCATCATGCTATTGGATTTGGAGACAATCTTTCATAGCACACAAGGTTTTCTAATCATACACCATAGGGGCTCAAAGAAAGATAAAACCAGACAAAGACAAATATTACAAGCCTTACAAGATATATCTCTGTGACGTACTTAATCAAAACAAACAAAGACTTATGTTACAAGCCTTACAAGATATATCTTTATGACTTAATGAATAGGATAAATGGTACATGAATATACCATTATTGGCTATCGGTATTTGTCATAGTAAGCTATCTTACCCGAGAAAATAACTCAAACACTATGGATAAGTTCACCTTTTCATTGTACATAGCCGTGTGTGAGTTAGGGAACTTTCCCCATATCTCCTTAAAAAACCTTAGCTAGCTAGTCACCGAGCTAGTTGAGCCAAAAATATAAATATAAGTAAAAAATAAAAATATAATATGGCCTATTTGGGTGTAAATATTTCATTGTATATAGGGCTTAAATATAGAGGTCTTTACTATAATTACTTCGATATTTATTTAAATATTTTTATCTAGGTGTACGTTATTTGCCTAAGTATGTCAAATACATTGACTCACCATTATCGTAATTCTCTTACCATTGTAAATTCCCTCTATTGTATAAATAAACCTTTTCATCCAAGCCTCTGTAAATTTTTGTGTGAATCCACTCCAAGAAAAAATCACAAAATACTTTTCACCCTGTCATTCTCTTTTACTAAATTACCATTTTCTATATGTATTTTTTCTTAGTTCTTGTAAATAAGCCTATTTCAATAAAAACAAATGAGGGCTCCCTCATTTGGTTTTCTATATTTTCATATTTATTAAATTTTATACTTATATCTATCTATCTATATATATATATATATATACAGGTGACACTATTCTAGATTCCATGAATTGTTTATAGACTAACCTATTTTTTTCCATCGTATCCATATATCATATTTGTGAATAATCCACATCCATGCATGTTTTCAAACCCCTATGGATCTATTAGGTTATGCTCTCATGCAAGGAAGGGCTCACTCTTAGAGAATTATGAAAATTAACACCGTTGAGGTATTATTATTTTGGTGGATCCCAGTGTGTCCACTTTTCCCAAGCCACCTCAATTATTCTCTCACTTTTCTTCACACACACACACATGCTTATGGCTAGTTCTGGCATGATTGAATTTTCCTCAATTTTTAATTAGCTAGGACTATTAGTCGGGGGTGCCTTGGGTGTACTACCGACTCCGGTTTTCTTTTTTTTGAGGACTTATGGTATCTTTACCTTGTAATATGTGGAAGGATCTTTTTCCCTGCTAGGTTAAAATTTGAAGTAAGGGCTTATATTTAATAAAGGTGGACCGTACCGGTACCTGACCTTGTAGTTAATTGAGGGTATGTGAGTGTGGCAGGTTTTCATGACTTTTCATTAACTGGCCTTTTTCGCAAAACCATGGTGGCTCCCTCCTCATTCCCCTTTCTCTCTCGAGCGCTCTCTCCCTTCTGTGTACACGCTGCGTGGTTGAATGCCACATCTAGTGTAGGGTCCTATTGTTCTACGCTGTCGCTTGGCTGCCACTTGCTCCATATACTCCTTTTCTCTCTCTCCCCTCGTTTGCCTTTGTACCTGGCGGTGCACTACTACTCCAATAACGTACTGTGGATGGGCCCGCTTTACTATCATGAAGAAGATGTTACTTGCTCCTAAACCCTATACAAGGTTAGCATTGGTAGTATATGCGTGTGTTCTTGGTGTATTTATCTACATAGTAGCACTTTTTATGACCTGGTCCACTAGTTGGTACTGTTAAGTACAAGGATATATATCCCTCTATATCCTCTCTCAAACCTGTACCTTTTATGGCCTCTCTCACCCTTTCACCATTAACTTCCTCTCTCACCTCCATTAGCTCTCATATAAACTCTACATGTACATACACCATCTCTATGCCTCTCTCTATTAGCTCTAAATCGCAATTCCTTCTTAACTCTTATCTATATACATACAATTCAACATGTAAACCATGCCTAATTTTTGAAAACTAAGGAATTCTCATCAAGCAGCATAGTCACTTTCATCATGGTGTTCAACCTTTGCGGCAACGACATAAGACTAGAAGACGAAGAAGAGGATCGGTTGTCCTTTTTAACAACCTACACAAGTAAGTCCAAAATGCCTACAAAGATTCACCATCACAAGGATTCCCTCACTTCATTCACCAATCTTCCTTCAATTATCCACCTCATTGTGCCCATTGTAAATATATCATTAAATTTTTAGTGATTACTCACTAACCACTAACCTACTAACACAAAATATCCATTGATCTAACCTTAAAAAGTACCTCACCTCAAGACATGTACAAAGTAAAACATCTCTCTCTCTCTCTCTCTCTCTCTCTCTCTCTCTCTCCTTCCTTAATTCTTTAATGTCATTCTATCTACCATCAATAATTCCTTTCTCTTGAGCCCACATCCATGATTCAAGGAGACAAAGAAGGCCCACTTATTTTGATATTCAAAACGATCGTAATCTTGATTTGATTAGCTTGTAAAGGATTTTCAATAATCTTTATGAGGGGTTTCAAACCTATAAATAGGCCCCTCTCCTTCTTGTAAATCATTTGCAATATCCCACAAACCACCCCAACACTCGTTACGCGAGGAGAGATTTAGGTGTAGTCATCACCTTGTGAGCTTCACACTTGGTGTGAGACAATATTTGATGCTACACATTGCAAGTAAGAGAGTGAAAGTTCAAAATCGCAAAGCCACCATTGTATATGTTTCTCCATCAGCATGATTCGACGTTCAAATATGTTTTCTTTCACTTGTGCAATACGGTTTGGAGAATTCAAGGTGACTATGTCTTTTAAGTTTCTGTCATTTGAGCTTGTCTGAGAAAGTGTTTTAGTATGTTTTCATTGCCATTTTTGTGTCCATTGTAAGAGGGTACTGTGCCCTGGGTATTCACCTCCATGAGAAACTTATCACACCATGCAAGTGCAAGGGAAGGGTGTTCTTTGGGAGGATAGATAAGCATATAAGTTAGAGATAGGCCCCTAATAATTTCTCCTTCATTAATAGAACATAAGGAAGGGGCTTGTGATATATACTTCAAGGGGGAAATGAGGGGTGCTTGGAGTGGAAGAGATTGATAATATACATACAAACATAAAAATCAGGGATTTTGTGCTCACTTTATTAAATACCCTTATAAAGAGAATACAAGCCAGCATGATTAAGGTACCAAATTTGCAAATTTAACTCGTACGGCATCAAGATTGTTTTTTTAACTTAAAGGTGAGATAGTGTACCAAACATTACCTTATATAGAACTTGTATGAAATCATGTTTTTTTATAGTTTGAAGGTGAGACATTGTACCAAACCTTATATATAAGTTAGGGGTAAAATAATTTTAGTAGCTACATGTCCTATAAGTGTAGAAAGGGGGATCGTTTTTACTTCACATGAGCCATAAATAGAGGGTTTTTCAAGACTCTTCGCTCGCAGGTGTCATGTCCTTTTCTATAAAGAGTGAATCCCATGGGGTACTCTGATGAGAGGTTTCCCACACCCTAAGACAGTGTGTGTGTATGTATTGGCAATGTTTAGCATTCACTTAGAACTGGGTTAGTTTTGTACAAGGTATACAACAGCATCAACGAACCATCTCCATTTGCAAGTCACAAACAAGGTATTACATAAGAACCATTACTCTCTCTATTCCATTTGCTCTAGCTCTCTCTACTCTATTTGATGTGTATCTTGGTATGAGATTGTTTGTGTGTATTTTGTTGCACCTCTTCTTGGTTGTGACAAAATCTCTCTTGTGGCCTAGTTCGCATCCCATAACCAAGTGGGGGAATCCCTTCACTTGTTTGGTTGTGGGTTGGTTGTTGTTTTTTTTCATGATTCTGGTTTCCCCAACCCCCATTGAGCAACATGGGAGCCTTGAGGGGCGTTTAGATGTCATAATAACTAATATCTAATTCTCCTAAATGATTTTCTCATGTTAAACTGATCATTTAATAAGGGTAAGTGCCAAGGGAGAAAAAGCTAGGATATTGGTTAAGCTGGTAGACCGGCCACAATGGGGATCCAAACGCGAGAAAATAGGGATCCGAAGGGGGGAGGGCATCTACAAAAGAGAAATGTGCAACAATGGGCTTTAAAGACCCTAAGGTTTAGCCCATTAAGACTTCCAAAATGCTAAGGTTCCAAAATTCAAAGGTTATGTCCAAAGGTCAAACACTACGAAAATTGGATGCTTTGTGTGTGTTCAAAAAGTCTTCATAGTTCCTACATAGGCGAGGGCGATCCCTGGAAGTAGGGGACGAAAGAGAAACACACACACACTCACTCACAAGGCTCCTTTACAGAAAGGGAATGAGGGACACATGTCAGCTCCCTAACCTAGATGCCCACAAGGTGCACTCAAATTCTATTGGATGTCCATGGAGGTGGACCAAGGAGAATTAGGCTAGAGTAAATCTAGTTTAATTCATTTAAAACCACTTAATAAAAGAACCAATAAGAATTAAGCTCTCCAGAAGACTATTGGACAGTCTCCCAAGGGGTCCAATGAGCATTCAGCAGCCCAATGGCTTGCCTGATTCCTATTGGCTAGGAGACAAAGGGGTCCAATGAGAGTTTAGTTGCATTAATTAATTAGCTAAAGCTCTCACAAAAAGGAAAAGGGGGACACATGTCAGAAGGCTATCACTTATGCTGCTTAAATTTCATTGGCTAAGT
This sequence comes from Adiantum capillus-veneris, assembly GCF_014529385.1. Taxonomy (NCBI): domain Eukaryota; kingdom Viridiplantae; phylum Streptophyta; class Polypodiopsida; order Polypodiales; family Pteridaceae; genus Adiantum; species Adiantum capillus-veneris. The sequence continues at coordinate 1,595,255 of NC_140937.1, forward strand.
TGGGAGAGGTCCAATGGGGTGTGAGAATGAGTATTTTGCATGAGGGGTCGACCAAGAGAGAGGACTGAATGTTTTAAGGCATTATCAATTACACACTCACACAATCTCATGTGTGGAGCAAGAAGACTCTCTCTCTCTCTCTCTCTCTCTCTCTCTCTCTCTCTCTCTCTCTCTCTCTCTCTCTCTCTCTCTCTCTCTCTCTCCCTCCTTCTCAAGCTTTAATGGAAAGCTTATCACCTACTCCAAGCTTGTGAGAAGGGAGGCCTACTCAAACATCTTTTGGCTTTGTGATGCAAATCCAACCAAGAGCCAAGCTTCAATGCATGCTCATCTCATCTACCATGCTAATTACTAAGCTAAGCTATGCTAATATGAGTGATTATGTGAGGATATGTACATCTTTCTCGTAATACTACTCCTTCTTCCTCTCAATCTACTCTCATACCCCGCTATCTCTCACCATCTTCAAAGGTGTGTGAGGTCTAGGGTCTTAGACCGTGAGGGAATTGATGTTGTGTTTTATAAGTATTTTCCTTAGTACTTGAAGCTTCCATCTTCATTACACTAGCTAGTATTGAAGGAACACAAAGGATTGTATTGTAAAATGTCTCTCTTGATGGGAGAAACCATAATACAAAGCCTTTTGGAGGGGGGACCCGCTCCATGTAAATCCGGTCCTCAACTGTTGTCAATAGCTTAGTTTCTCTCTCTTTTGAAGTATTGCTCATGCTATCTAACTAGGTGTTATACTTTTTGTTGCTCTCTCTACCCAAGCACTCTTGTTATTCTCATTAGGAATCTATTCTAATGAAATGCTCACTATCTTCATGCTATTTTCCACTACAAACAAGTTACTAGGACATTAAAAGTTACATTCGTATCAGAGCACAAGGTTTTTCTTTTCTTGCTCAAGAAGGGAGGTCCTCAAGCTAGCTATAAATGGTTGTTATTACTAATTGCAAATGAGTAAGTAGAATAGGGTTTTTTCAGCCTTGCAGTGCACCTGCCTTCGGGCAGATAACGGGGCATCACTGTCGAGAGCTATGGTCTTAATAGTGGAGTCCTACGGGGCTTGCCTACGGCTTAACCACTATTGAGCTATTAGAAGCTTGACAATAACTGGTGCTATTTTGGTGTTGAATGACCCTCTCTTCTATTCCATGCAATTAATGGTATTCAAGCCACTAGTACAGTAGCATGAGTGCTTTTTCTAAAAGGGTAAAGAAGAGTAGCAACTAGGGCTTGAAGTGCTAAAGTACACCTAAAAGTGTTTACCCCAAAAGTATACCTAAAAGTGTTAACCCCTAAAAGTTGTTAGCATGGCTAACAATAGTAAAGAGAGTGAAATTAATGTTGATAGATTTGATTTTGCTAATGAGCAGGCTACTAATGATGCCCCTATGCTTGTTAGCTACCTTTTTTCTAGGCTTCAACAAGACATGGGCAATCCATCCCTCCAAAGTGAAGTGCAATGGCAGCTTCGTGCTCATGGGATCTTCCAAGCTCACCACCATGACAAGACAGTACCTAGTAAGCCTCCTTGTGAGACTCCCAAAAGAGGCCTCTCTCCAATTCGGGAAGAAGAAGATGATCCATACGAAGCGCTCAAAAATTGTCTTCTTGAAGACGTATCTCCTTCCCAAAGGAGAACTTAAGAGCCCCACCGAAAGAACGAGAAAGAAGTCAATCTCGTGCCACCTCAGTGGAGATGGCTCCACAAAGACGATGGGCTAAACGCTGAGAAGACCATCACACACTTCTTCACACCATAATTCAAAGAGGGATGACAAAACTCAAGAGAAGGAAAATGAAAGAAAGGGGACCCACCCTCTTCTCCATCTTCTTCATCCTCTTCCTCTTACGAAAGTGATAGTGCAAACAAAGAAGATCAAGGGCAGAAAAAGGCGAGAAAGAGGTCACCCTGTTCTCCATCTTCCCCAAATTCATCTTCTGAAGAAAGTGATGGTGCAACTTTTGAACCATAAAAAAGAAGAGGCCATATAAAATCCTATGACGCATGGAAGAGGTCGTCCAAGCTCAAGAAGTTCAAAGAGGGAGGAAAGAGCATCTCTTTCCTTACCTACGATGGCACCTTTGGTGCTACAGACAAAGTCTTGGCCTTTATCCAACAATTCGATGCGGTGTTTGGAGATGAGGGCTTCACGGAGTCCTCTAAGCTACACCATGTAGCGTGAATTTTCAAAACTCCGCCAGGAAATGGTCGTCTAGCCTACGGAGAAACGGTGAAGCTCCACAAACATGGAAAGATTTAAGAGCTTTTATTATGAAGCAGTTTTTGGCCACCGATGCGAAAGAAAAAGTACTCACCGAATGACAAAGCTTGAAGCTCTCTCCCTACAAATCCATTCACTAATATGTAGACAAGTTTTGGGACTTACATCTCAAAGCCACTGTCTTCATAAGGATGGATTTTGGAGAGCAGAAACAACAAATTTTTGCGGGCTTAACTGAAGAAATGACCAATTCTCAAAGGCCACGTACCATATCCGCGGTTATACACCACACTATTGTGGCTTCTTGAATCAATTTAGAAACAGGGGCTAAGCGAAATTCTAAGCCCACGGAAAACAAGGATTCTAATGAGCCTAAGGGAAAGGAAAATGTCCAAAAGTCTCCTAAGGGAAATTCCAACAAAGCGAAGGAGAAGGGAGTTTACAATTCAAAAAGAAACTCTCTCCTGAAGAGCTTGAGTGTTATCACAAGGATAACCATTGTTTCAAGTGCGGCGAGCAAGGGCATGTGTACAATTCTTGTTCCCAAAAGAACACCCGCCATGAGCCTCCTAGAGCTACCTTGGTTGAAATCCAAGAGGAGGAAACTCATCACAAAGGATCTCCTCTATGCGCTTTGGGAAAGGTAAGAGAACAGGATGCTTTTATTCTCTTTGACCCTGGTTCTACTCATAGTTTCATATCCATAGAGTTGGCCACCAAGCTAGGCATCCAAGCCTATGATATGGGAGATGTCCTACCCACAGATGGTGCTTTCAAGGGATAAGAAGCTTTAGTCACTCCCTTAATCGAGAAATTGAGGCTCCATGTCCAAAGCTATTTGGATAAAAAGGAGTTCTTTATCTCTTCTCTCAAGCACGAGGATGTAATTGTTGAGATGTCGAGCTCTACACCTTGAGTTGGCATCCACTACGGGTCTTGGCCGCTTACGGCATTTACTCACTGGTGCGTTAGGTGACGGACACGGAGGATCTCTGCCAGTGATTCTACAGCTGGACTACACTTATAGTGCCAGCCTAGTACGCTTCTAGCGAGTTCACACTTAGTGACCGCATGTACATATGTGCTACTTTTCAGCTTTAGCACTTAGTCATTTTGTACTCTCTTTTCTGTGAAGAAGAAGAAGAAGCTTTCCATCTCTGTGTGCTTTGTGCTTGTCTTGTGTAGCTCTCTTGCATCCTCATTCTTTACATGGTATCAGAGCCTGGTGCAGGCAAGAGAGGCTAAGAGAGCAAGAGCATCACAATCCCTTCGTTCGCAATCCACGACCAGATGCAGTATACAGAGATTTACTGTACAAGTACAGTGGTTGTATGTACGCTTGATTGTGGAAACTCATTGAGTGTAAAAAGCATTACAGGAACCACGATAGCAGGTTCAGCAGATTTGCAGGTTTTTGCAGATTGCAACTATTTTGTCTTAGTGCTTCAAGATGTCTGACGGTTTCAGTCAGATTGTTACTGAGAATCTTGAGAAAAATAACTACCCTGCATGGAAGTTCAGAATAACAAATTTCCTAAAAGGAAAAGGTTATTGGGACTATGTAGAAGGAGACAATGAAAAGGAACCAGAGATTCCCGAGGCAAATGCTACACCAGAACAAAGGAAAGCTTTGAGGGACTGGCAACAAGGCCAGAGCAAAGTGATGTATTGGCTTTCTATGAGCATCACAGATGGCATGATGGGCTATCTACAGGATGCTGAAACCCCCGCCATTGCATGGAAAAACTTAGGCAGAGTGTTCGAGGTGAACACCAAGTCCAGGAAGCTTCAACTAAAGTCGGAGCTAAATCAGGTTAAGAGGAACAACCTCTCCATCAATGATTATGCTTTGAAGATCAAGAGCATCATTGAGGCTCTTGGATCTATTAAAGTCTCAGTGGAAGATGCTTGGATGGTCTAGGAGATGAGTATGTACATTTTAGGTCTTCCATGAATACAAGAGACGACATCCCCGTGTTCCAAGATTTGATTTCTATGATTATTCTTGAGGAGAAGAACCTTGACACATCTTCTTCTCATGGCAAAAATATTTCTGAACAGGCCTTCTATTCTAACTCCAACAGAGGTAGAGGTAGAGGTCGTGGTCGAGGCCCAAGGGGTTGCAGGGGCCAATTTCTGGAAGTTCAATCAAATCAAAACAATACAGGTGGCAGGGGAAACCAATCTCAAGGCAGGGGGAGTCAAAGAGGTCGTGGTGCAGGATCAAGCAGGCAGCAACATACTCCAGATAGTAGAGAATGTTGGACTTGTGGTGAAAGAGGTCACATGTCACGTGACTGTCCAAAGGGAAAAGCAAGTAGAAAGAGAGAATAGGGCAACTATGCATCTACTAGCAGAGATGCAGATGACAGCAAAAACGAGCGCATGTTTGTTATCCAACATGTAATGAATACAATGACTGCAGAGAATTCCACCCAAGATGATGTTTGGTATGTGGATTCAGGTGCCTCTAATCACATGACGTCTCGTGGAGAGTGGTTTAGAGATATGCGCAAACCAGATGTGTCAGGCTATGTGCAGACAGGAGATGACACAGCTCACCCCATTGCTCATGTAGGGGACATACCTCTAAATACGAAGAGTGGGAAATCAAAGTACTTAGCAGATGTACTTCATGTCCCAAACATTACAAAGAATCTTGTTTCTGTTGGACAAATGGTTGAGCAGGGTTTGCAGGTTCGCTTCAATCCAAATGGCTGTTATGTAGAAGATTTCCAGAATGGCTGTAAGCTGATCACAGAGGGCAAATGTGTGGGCAGAATGTTTACGCTAAATGTAGACATGCCTGAGGTAAAAGCTGCATTATTTGCACAGGGCACAGGTGTTGTGGCTGATGTTGACATTTGGCACAAACGCATTGGCCATGTCAATGAGCAGAGATTGCGCAGCATGCAATCAAAACAGATTGTAAAAGGTTTGCCCAAATTCAAGGTGGATGGTATGCATAAAGTGTGTGCAGCATGCCAGTTTGGAAAACAGTCAAAGGGCTCATTTCCACATGAGCGCAATGTATGTAAAAAGCCACTTGAGGTGGTGCACACAGATGTTTGGGGTCCAACCGATACTGCAAGTATACATGGTTGCAGGTATTATGTCTCTTTCATTGATGACCATACAAGGAAAGTATGGGTCTACTTCATGCGTAACAAAAGTGAAGTATTTGGTCACTTTCAAGACTTCAAAGTCATGATTGAGAAGGAGACAGATATGCAAATCAAGACATTGAGGTCAGATGGAGGGGGAGAGTACTTCTCCAATGATTTTTTAGATTTTCTGCGAATGCATGGTATACACAGGCAGTTTACATGCAGATATACTCCACAGCAGAATGGGGTCGCAGAAAGGAAAAACAGGCACATTGCAGAGGTTGCACGTGCATTGATGAATGAGAAGAACATGCCTCATCATTTCTGGGCTGAAGCTGTAAATACAGCTGTGTACATTATGAACAGGATACCTACAGCTGCGGTGCATGATGTAACACCTGAGGAAAAGTTTACAGGTACAAAGCCTGATTTGGCACACTTGAAAGTGTTTGGCTGCATAGCTTACGTGCATGTACCAGATGAGTTGCGTAGGAAATTGGATCCTAAAGCAGAGAAATGTATTCTTGTGGGATATTCCCTTGAACAAAAGGGGTACAGGTGCTACAATCCTACTACACGAGAATTACGAGTGAGCAGAGATGTAGTCTTTGATGAGATGAGCAGCTGGTACAGTAATGCACATGGCACTATTGGGGCTGATGTAAAAGATGATGTGGTTGTACAAAATGTGAGGCCACAGTCACAGGTTTTGAGTGGACCACAAGAGTCCTCTTCTCGTGGCTCTATTGAGAAACCATGGAATGGTAGACTACGTACGCAGGTTACTCCACCAACAGGTACAGGGAATGTATCACGAAAAGGAAAGGAAAAGGTTGATGAACCTCCCTTTATGGTTGATGCATCATCAGGTTTTTCACATGTAGACATGGATTCAGATGGTTCTAAACAAAGTCTTGATGAGGAATTTGGAATTCCGGCTGTCAGGACACCTGGTGTAAGGAAAGTACAAGAAGATGCTAGAGGGCAAAGGAGTGACCCAGGACCGCGCAGATCTAATAGAGTCAGAAATCCAGTTCAGAAATTGACTTATGATGGGTATCTAGCGCATCACCGAGCCTACATGGCTAAGGTGATACAGGATGTGGAGCCCACATGTTTTGAGGATGCAGTTGGAAATGTGCATTGGGATGGTGCAATGAATGAAGAGATGGCTGCATTGGAAGCAAATGACACATGGGATTTGGTGCCATTGCCAAGTGGCAAGAAAGCTATTGGTTGTAAATGGGTGTATAAAACCAAGCATAAGGCTGATGGTAACATTGAGCGTCACAAGGCAAGGCTGGTCGCAAAGGGTTATGCACAGACGTATGGCATAGACTATGAGGAGACCTTTGCTCCAGTGGCAAAGATGACGACAGTGAGAGCTGTCATAACAGTGGCTGCATCTAGAGGATGGATTATGCATCAAATGGATGTAAAGAATGCCTTCTTGAATGGTGAGTTGCAAGAGGAAGTGTATATGGATCAGCCACCTGGTTATGTCGATCCAGGTTACCCAGATTATGTATGCAGACTTCTCAAAGATTTGTATGGTTTGAAGCAGGGCTCTAGAGCATGGTATGACAGGATTGCCAAGTATCTTGTCAGTATTGGTTTTAGGAGAGCTCATGCTGATCATTCACTCTATGTACGTGAGAGTGATGTGGGGATTGTGGTCATTACCATATATGTAGATGACCTTATTATTGTTGGTGACAATGCTATGGAGATTGACCATGTGAAGGGTCTTCTCAAACAGGAGTTTGAAATGAAAGATTTAGGCGAGTTGTGCTACTTTCTTGGCATTGAGGTGATCAGGACTCCAGAGGGTGTATGGCTATCACAGAGACAGTATGCTTTGGACATGTTGTCAAAGTATGGTATGGCTGATTGTAAGCCAATTTCTATTCCCTTGGATGTGAATGCAAAGCTGAGTGCAGAGAAGGGTGATGTTGTTGAGGATGTCAACATGTACAGGAAGATTGTGGGTAGTCTAATCTACTTGACTATCACGAGGCCAGACATGAGCTACACAGTAGGCTTGGAGAGACAATTCATGCAACTTCCGAGGAAGCCACATTTGGATGGAGTACAACGCACACTTAGGTATGTGCAAGGTACTCTTGACTATGCATTGTTCTATGCAACAGATGCACCATTAGCATTGTATGGGTATACAGATGCAGATTGGGCAGGTAGCATTGTTGATAAGAGATCTACGAGTGGCTTCATGTTCTCTTTTGGGAGTGCTGCTGTTACTTGGAGCAGCAAAAAGCAGCCTACGGTTGCTTTATCGAGCACAGAGGCCGAGTACAGAGGTGCAGCAGTTGCGGCGTGCGAGGTAGCTTGGCTACGCACATTACTTGAGGACTTGGGAGTGCAGGTGGACCAGCAGATTTTCATCCATTGTGACAACCTGAGTAGCATGCAGTTGGCTAGGAACCCAGTGTTCCATGCCAGGACCAAACACATAGAGGTCCATTACCACTACGTTCGAGAGCGAGTGTTGGCGGGCGACATCGACTTGGTCTACGTCAGCACAGAGGAGCAGATAGCAGATATCTTTACCAAGGCCCTCGGAGCTGAGAAGCTTCGACGTTTCCGGACTATGCTTGGACTCTGCGACATGCAGAGCTCGAGGGGGAGTGTTGAGATGTCGAGCTCTACACCTTGAGCTGGCATCCACTACGGGTCTTGGCCGCTTACGGCATTTACTCACTGGTGCGTTAGGTGACCGACACGGAGGATCTCTGCCAGTGATTCTACAGCTGGACTACACTTATAGTGCCAGCCTAGTACGCTTCTAGCAAGTTCACACTTAGTGACCGCATGTACATATGTGCTACTTTTCAGCTTTAGCACTTAGTCATTTTGTACTCTCTTTTCTGTGAAGAAGAAGAAGAAGCTTTCCATCTCTGTGTGCTTTGTGCTTGTCTTGTGTAGCTCTCTTGCATCCTCATTCTTTACAGTAATCCTAGGGGCACCATGGTTTGATTGCATGGCTACTAATGTTAAATTCCCTTAAATGAAAATCTACTTTAGGTTCAGGAAAAACAATATGTACATAGATGCTAAGGAATGGGTAACACCATACCCATTGTACATACGCAAGCTTTCAATAAGTCAATAAAGTGCTCTATTTCCGTGTACATGATTTTTGTTAAAGATTCTCAAAATGAACCTAATGCTTTATCAAAAGAAAATATAAACAATCACAAGGAATTAGAGTTATCCAATTTTCTCAAGGGGTTTCAAGGTGTCTTTATTGACGACATCCCTTGTGAGCTACCTCCTAAACGAGGCAATGATGACCATGCAATTGAACTTCTTCCAGGAAGTTCACCGCCTAATGAACCTCCTTATAGAGTTTCTCAAGCTCAACAAGAGGAGATTATGCGGCAAGTGCATGAGTTAGTTGAGAAGGGCATGGTTATGCCTAGCTCTACGCCATTTTTCTCACTTGTGCTATGAGTGCAAAAGAAAGACGGAACATATCGTATGTGTCTTGACTATAGAGCACTAAATAGGATCACTATCAAGAATAGGTTTCTTGTTCCATGGGTAGAAGACCTATTTGATAAGCTACAAGGGTCCACCTACTTCAGTAGGATTGACCTAAAAAGTGTCCATCATCAAATAAGGATAGCCGATCAAGACATTGTAAAGATCGCATTTTGCACTACGCTTGGTCTTTACAAATATATTGTCATGCCTTTTGGCTTGACCAATGCACCAACCACAGTCAATCGCTTGATGAAAAAGCTATTCAGGCCTCACAAAACCTTTAATGGAGTGTTCTTTGATGATATTATCATCTACTCTAATTCACTAGATGAACACAAGCAACACCTCCAGGTAATATTTCAAGTTCTAAGAGAGAATAAACTTTAGGCTAATTGAAAGAAAAGTGAATTTTTCTTGCAAGAGATTCAGTATTTAGGTCACATTATCTTTCAAGATGGCATCCAAATGGATCCATCAAAGTTAGAGGTAATAAAAGGATGGTCCAAACCAAGGAATCTTCATGAACTAAGAAGCTTTATAGGTATGTGTGCATACTATAGACGCTTCATCGAAAAGTTCTCACAAATTGCAGGACCATTACATGACCTAACAAAGAAAAACGTTAGGTAAACATGGTCTTCCAAGGAGAACAATGCTTTCAAAATACTTAAAGAAATGCTTATTCCTCAACCTGTGCTTAAACTTCCGGATCTCTTAAAGCCATTTGAGGTCCAATGTGACGCTTGTGGTGATTGCCTTGGAGCTGTTTTCTTCAAGAAGGGCACGCCATAGCCTATGAAATTCAAAGGATTGACCTTGTTGAGCAAGCTCTAGGAATATATGAAAAGGAACTCCTGGCAGTTCTACATGCCTTAGACTCATGGAAGCGATCACCAAAGTCTTAAGTACTTCATGACGCAAACCAAGCTCTCCAAAAAACAAATGAGGTGGGCAAATTTCCTTTTGAAATTTCCTTTTCATATTGCTCACATTGCTGGAAAGCATAATCAAGTAGCTGATGCACTCTCAAGGCGGCTAAGAGTGAATGCGGTTTCCATAGCAACTCACAATGATCTATCTTCTATGATAGATGAGTATGCTATTGATCCGATTTTAGAGATGTGATTTCAGCCCTTGCATTAGGGAAGAAAGAGGAACCATTTACTTTAAAAGATGGTTATCTTCTCTATGGCAATAGACTATACGTTACTAACTCACTACGTGAGAAAGTAATGTATGAATATCATACTCCTCCTTATGCGGGGCATAGAGGGATTCAGTCTACCCTAAAGGGGATTGGAACATATTTCTATTGGCCTACCATGAAATAAAACATACAAGAGTATGTTTCTAAATGTGTGGTATGCCAAAAGACAAAGTCTAATAGAGGGAAGCAACCTGGATTGCTTCAACCTTTGCCAATTCCTAATTAACCGTGGGAGAGCATATCTATGGATTGCTTAAGTCTATCCATGGGAATACAGGAATATGGACAATAGTAGACAGGTTTAGTAAACAAGCTCATTTTATACCTGTCAAAAAGTTTATCAAAGCCCATAAAATGGCAACCCTCTTCATATCACAAATCTTCAAGTACCATGGCTTGCCAATGTCCATAGTGTCGGATAGAGATCCTAGAATGACCAGTAATCTTTGGAAGGGTCTCTTTGAGAATTTAGGAACAAGGCTAAACTTCTCTTCGGTCTATCACCCGCAAATGGATGGCCAAAGTGAAATAGCTAACCTAGCAATTCTTGATTTACTAAAAGCCTATGTAACGGAAGTAGATCAAAGATCCCAATGGGAGAAGTACTTACCCTTAGTGGAGTATGCTTACAATAACACTGTACATACTTCCACGGGAAAATCACCTTTTGAGGTAATTGAGGGAAGATAAAAAAAGTCCCCTGCTACTTAAGGTACACAAGAAGACCTTCACTGCAGATGAGTATAGCCGAGACCTACAAGAATCTTTCCAAAAGATTAAGTATGTTATCTCTATCTCACAGCAAAGGCAAAATACTATTGTTGATAAGCACAGAAGAGCCCAAGCCTTTAAAGAAAATTATTGGGTCTTACTCAAATTTCCCAAGGCTCGATTAAGGCACATGACGGGCAAGAATCCTACGGGACACCAAAATTACTATGCTAAGTTAGCAAAAAGGTACTATGGTCCCTTCCAAATTCTTAGGCCAATCAATGAGATGGCTTATCAACTCAAGTTGCCCACCCATTGGCTAATACACAATGCTTTCCATGTGAGCCTACTAGAGCCTTACAAAGGAGAGCCACCTCAAGTACCAACTATTGAAGACCCACCGGAGATCGAGGACCAAGAAGAGGTGCTGCAGCCCGAGTCCATTCTCTGACATGAAGACAAGGTACTTAGAGGCGGTAAGACTATCCAACGATATCTTATTAGGTTTAATAATTATCCTTTTGAAGATGCTAGATGGTTGCAAGGCATACAATTAAAGGATAAACTAAACCTTGTCAATGCTTACAATGCTTCCCTAGAGTAAGCAAATGTACAAATTTTTAAAATGAACAAAGTTTTTGAAGATACTAGAGCCTTACAAAGGAGAGTCACCTCAAGTACCAACTATTGAAGACCCACCGGAGATCGAGGACCAAGAAGAGGTGCTGCAGCCCGAGTCCATTCTCCGACATGAAGACAAGGTACTTAGAGGCGGTAAAACTATCCAACGATATCTTATTAGGTTTAATAATTATCCTTTTGAAGATGCTAGATGGTTGCAAGCCATACAATTAAAGGATAAACTAAACCTTGTCAATGCTTACAATGCTTCCCTAGAGTAAGCAAATGTACAAATTTTTAAAATAAACAAATCTTTTGTCTTATAAGACTCTGTTTTTCTTTATTGTGCACAAAAGTGAAGTAGTATGCATACTTAGATCAAGTTTGCACAGAGGATGTCTCGCGAACATCAAGTAGAGCTTGTCACTCTACTATGGAAGATTGATAGGACTAATGTGCAGACATGCTTGCGGCAGCTTAGGCTCTCAAGCGCCAAATGGACTAGTCATCCATTCTGGAATGATGTCGTAGGGTAACATAGGGATCCTCTACCCACTAGAAAAAGGACTAAGGAATAGGCTTTATTTTCTCTACCCCATAGTCGAGGACGACTTTGATTTCAAGATAGAGGTAATGTCATAATAACTAATATCTAATTCTCCTAAATGATTTCTCATGTTAAACTGGTCATTTAATATGGGGAAGTGCCAGGGGAGAAAAAGCTAGAATATTGGTTAAGCTAGCAGGCCGGCCACAACAGGGATCCAAAGGTGGGAAAACAGGATCCAAAGGTAGGGGGGGGCATCTGCAAAAGAGCAATGTGCAACAATGGGCTTTAAAGACCCTAAGGTTCAGCCCATTAAGACTTCCAAAATGCTAAGGTTCCAAAATTCAAAGGTTATGTTCAAAGGTCAAACACTAGGAAAATTGGATGCTTTATGTGTGTGTTCAAAAAGTCTTCATAGTTCCTACATAGGAGGGGGCGAGCCCTGGAAGTAGGGGATGAGACATACACACACACACACACACACACACACACACAAGCCTCCTTTACACAAAGGGAATGAGGGACACGTGTCAACTCCCTAGCCAAGATGCCCACAAGGTGCACTCAAATTCTATTGGATGGCCATGGAGGTGGACCGATGAGAATTAGGCTAGAGTAAATCTAGTGTAATTTATTTAAAAAATGCTTAATAAAAGAACCAATAAGAATTAAGCTCTCTAGAAGACTATTGGAAAGTCTCCCAAGGGCTCCAATAGCCCAATGGCTTGCCTGATTCCTATTGGGAGACAAAGGGGTCCAATGAGAGTTTAGTTGCATTAATTAATTAGCTAAAGCTCTCACAAAAGGGGAAAGGGGGACACATGTCAGAAGGCTATCACTTATGGTGCTTAAATTTCATTGGCTAAGCTGGGAGAGGTCCAATGGGGTGTGAGCATGAGTATTTTGCATGAGGGGTCGACCAAGAGAGACATATGTGGAACATAAGAGCCAAGAAATTGGGCCTATAGTTTCCACAATTAATTTTTGCATTTTGCGATTATAGACCCACTTGTAGGGTTTGATTTGGCACATGTTGTCACATGGGATACAACATGGTCTAGGAACTCAAGGAGTTTGGTTTAGCCAGTGTGGAGCATAGATAATGAGGGTCTCTCTCTCACACCATCGCATGTGTATTTACAGTTACCTCCACAACCAAGTACATCTTGTACTTGTAGGATGTTCTTTTTTCAGACATCCTTAATTGAGACATATCCCACATGTGGATAATATAAGTCTTTCGGAGTGACACTGGCGCTGCTACTTCAATTATGTGTCGCGACGATGTCCCTAGGTGCTGGTAAAATCCATTCTATAGACCGTTTTCAGCACAACGTTGATAGTGTGCAAACAATATGGAAAATGAGAACCTCTATAGCCTTGCACACACCACACCGTTGAAAGAAACGTTGTTAAGCTACAAAAAATACCTATGCTGAACACGTATAAAGTCGGGTGGGACATAGCTCTAACTCTAACCATGATTAAAATTGCTGAAAATCAATACCATAAAGATGAAGCTTGTGTCATGTAGACCTCCATAGAGTATCCATATGTTTGATTCCGATAATAGATGAAAGAGTTACAAGCTTCCAAAGATGGGAGTCTCACAAAAAGCTCCAAAAGAACAAGTCTCTGTAAGAAAAAGGGGTGTGCAGAGAATTGCAGCTAAAATAATGGGGGAATTTTCTACTTTATTGGAGTGGATTTCTCTTCCTTATCTTAGCCGACATCTTTCTCTCTCATCTCCCCTTTTTATTGGCTCGTTTTGACCATATTTTGGGAAAGAGGGGCTCTATGTCGATCACTTTGACTTGGTGGGCAATGTGGAGTGTCCAAAGACTCAAAAAGAAGGTCCAGGCACCTGGCCAGTTGGTGGGAACCCCTCTCTCCCCCAAAAACCCACGAGCCCCCATAGCCAAGGAGTGAGAGCTCCATTTCCCCCTTTGATTCAACCTTATGGGGTACCCACTCCCCCCTTTATACCCCCCATTTTGCACTTTCTCCCCCTCATGTGGGACCACACCATTGCCACTTGGCACCATTCTCCCACCTCCCCACCTAAGCATACAAATTTTTCGTTTGCTCCCCACACAGAGCAATCTTGGCGGAAGCATGGCGGATGAGTCCGAGCACCAAATGCAACACCATAAAGCACGGCTCAGAGCTTATCACTTTGGCTATCTCCAAAAATTCTCGACCACATCATTTCTAATTAAATCCATTATGTTAGCCTACTTACCGTTCCTCACATGCATGCGCAACCACTTTCTAAATAAGGGACCGCCCATTTCAAATGCATGTAACTCATGATGTATAAGTCCGGTCAACAAGCTATCAAGCACGACTGAAAATTCTCATTCAAAACCATCTTTTGAAAGTTCAAACAATCCAAAACTCCATCAAATAACCTAGCAGGACCAACCCTTTATACATAGATTTTACAAGGGCACTCTCGAAACTCAAAGCATTATGTACACCTATGTGTTCGAGGCTAGAGGGAGGACTTTTTAGCATGGATTAGTGACCTTATCTTCATGCTTGACATAGCTTTCCAACCCCCCCTAGCCTGCTTGATCATTTATGACAAGCAGAGGTTTCTAGGGTGAACAACTATTGCATCTCATCCCCAGAAACCTCATCTACATCCTCAGATGTCTCCACATTGTCTCTCTCCATTGATAACATCTCATCTGTCATAATGGTCATCAAACGCGCTAGATATTTCTTTAACCTTTAACACAATATTTATGATGTGCACCGCCCCCAAATTTGCCAACTGATATGTACCATTATCAAATTTATTCACATCAGTAAAAGGACCCTCCCATTTTATTTGAAACTTCCTCTTGAAGGTATTGTCCAACTTACTATTGTATCACAAGACCAAGTCATCCTTTTTAATTTTCTCATCTTCCACACATTCATTGGCTTTTAGCTTAGCCTTCTTTGATACTTCCTCATAGTAGCTCAAAGTTAAAACTCCGTCCAATTGCAAACATTGTAAATCCAACAATCTTTTCAGCCAAGCATATATTTTCCGTCATTTCCCAATGACAACAACTTGAGTGCAGGAATTTCCACTTCAATTGGCAGTAAAACTTCCTTGCCATAAACCAAGTGGTAAGGAGAAAATCATGTGCTCGTTTTGATAGCAGTCCTGTAGGCCCATAATGCACAAGGCAACTATGAATCCCAAGTCTTTCCATATGTCTGGGTCATCTTTGTCAAAATATTTACCAACTCTCCATTGAACCTCTCATTGAGACCATTGCATTGTGGATAATAAGGAGAAATATATCTATGTTGTATATTGAGCTTCTCGCATAAGAAATCAAACAGCTCTCCTCTAAATCATGGTCCTCTATTAGAAAGTAGCTCTAGTGGTACACCAAATTTGCAACATATGTGCTCATAAACAAATTTCCCCATCTCCTTACTGGTAATCTGTTTGACAGCCTTGGCTTCTTCCCATCGTGACAAATAATCCACTGCTGTCAAGATGTAAGCATTTCTCTTGCTAGTCATAGGTAAGGGTCCAACAGCATCAAGACCCCATTTTTCAAACACATCAGAAGCTAGAATTGTCTTTCGCAATATTCAAGCTTCAAATTTCTCTTTCCCATCCTCTAGCAAGGCAAACACAACTTGCACCAATGATTAACATCCCATTGAATGCTTGGCCATACATAGCCTTCTTGCAAAATTTTATGCAACATGATTTTCATGGCAAAATGGCCTCCACAGGATTCCTCATGATTTTCATGGCTAAATGGCCTCCACAAGATCCCTCATGATTTTCTTCCAGGATTTTGTAAATCTCCTCTTTTCAAGGCAAACGACACAAAACCAAATCACCTCCCTTTCATGTAAAGCACATCATCAAGCATTTTGTATTTCCTGGCTTTCCTTATAAACGCATACTTTTTAGAAGATGGTAAACCTTCAAGTAGGATACCTGTCAATAGAAAATCCACTTTCTTTGATAACATTTCCCTGCCATGATATAAAGGAGTATCTGCCTTTAGCACAAACACACAAGTGATCATTTCTTGGGCAGCATCATGAGCTTCCTCATTTTGAGACCTTTCAATATGCTGCAAACTACATGCTTCAATATTTTTTAGCAACACTTTCCATTAGGAAGAGATTGGGGTCTAGGAGGGCCTCTTTATTTGGCAGTTTAAGGGAGTCAAAGCTCTAGTATTAAAAAAGCAATCAAAGGATAGCTTTTGAATTCAAACAGCAAAATGACTAGTTTATTTGAATTTAATTTTTCCCCCAAAATGAAATTTAAAATCTAGAGGGAAAAACCATATCATTTAACTTATCTATGGAAAGAGCTTGACATGTAGATTACAGATCTATAATCTTCGCTCAAATTGAAGATCTTATGCAAGAGTTATGGAGAGGAAAAATCATAAAGTTGTTCACCCCCTTTTTGGGAGGGAAAAGTGCATCCTTTGACCACTCTTACACCTCTCTTACACACCCACCATTCTTGGAGACATGGCATTCACCTATTTGTCATAATGTTAATCACCTCCATAATCTCATGCCAAATAAAGAGGCCCTCTTGGACCCCATCCTCTTCCTAATGCACTTTGAAGCATAAATTCTTCAGTTTAGCGTTCTTATTCTTCCATACTCCCAATACTTTCTTCACAACCAATAAAGCATCTCAATTAATTTGCAAGCATCTAATTCCCAATTGTAAGCAAATACGCAAACCACCTTCAAGAGCCATGTATTCTAATTCATTGTTACTTTTTGCATCAAGTTTTAGCCCTTGCTTTCTCATAAGCTTCCCTTGTGCATCATAAATGACAATGCCTCCTGAAGTAGAATCATGATTTTTTTGATAAGAACCATCAAAGTATAATAGTGAAGCATTAGAGATGGCAAGAGTCTCGACTTTCTTTTTTCGCACCACCTCTTCTTTAACCAACATAGGAGTGTCTTTATAAGTGAGAAGAATTGTTAGGGTAGCCCAAGTACTTTCCTCCACCAAAAAAAGTAAACTAAAACTCATGAAGCTCAATAACCCATTTTATCATTGTTTTGGTCATGTTTGAAGTATTGAACAGCTGGGGAAGCAATGAATAACTGGTGAGAAAGGCGAATGACTTTTGCAGCAAGTAGCGTTTGAATCGTCTACAAGCATAAACCATACTAGTCATCACCAATTCAATTTCATAAAAATCTCTTTCATGAGGAGTCTTCACTCTGCTAGCATAATGAACATGCTTCATATATTGAGATTCCTTCCCCCTTTGCAACAGCATAGCCCCAATAGCATCATCTCCCACTGATGGGTTAGCATAAAACTCCTTTTCCCAATCAAGAGCTTGCATAATGGGAAGTGTACTCAAAACCTCCTTGATTTTATCAAAAACATCATCACAGTCATGAGACCATTCCAAAGGATCATTCTTGAATGTCTGCTATAAGGGATATAATAGCTGCGATGCCAAAGTTATGAAGCGACACAGATGTTTATCTTTTTGTATGAAAGTGGCCAATTGTTTGGTGTCTTTTGGAGATGATAGCATCAACAAAACCTCCACTTTTTCTGGATCCACTTCAATTCCATTTTTTGAAAATATTTGGGAACATGTCCAACATTGCTAAGTACTCCCTTCTTTCTCCTTGTGTCAAATTAGTACTTAGAATATTTTGAGCTAACTCTTTCTTCACTGGTAATTTCTATTTAGGTTGCATCAACTCTTCCAATTTCTCTAAACGGCTTGAAGCATATATATTCCCTGATAATTGCAGCACTTTACTAATTTCTCTATGTTCCTCATCCAACAACAAAAATGATACTTCACCCTCATCACTGGAACTCGAAGAAGTGCTACTTTTTGAGTCTTCAGAAGTATCATCGCTGGTAGTTTTGGACTCATCATTCTCACTCACATCTTCAAGTGCCATAGGTTGTTTGATAGTCATATCAAACACTCTCTTTTCACCCTTCTTGCCATCCTGGGTAGGTCATGTAATAAAAATGTAACCTATCACGTGAGTTCAACAGAAGGGTATTTAAAGTTCTTGAAACTTACAGAAATATATATAGAGAAGGGCATTATTTTTTCAAATTTGAAAAGAACTTAAAAATTTTAAAAGAAAAGGGTACATCATATTCTTAACAAAATTCATAGATAATGGGTTTTACAAACATGTCTTGAACGCACGTGATATGGTAGTTTTACACATAGTGAACCCCCCAAGCTTTCCATACACACGGATTGTGCCTTTGCCCCAATCTTGCATGACACCAATAGCTCTCAACAAAGGTTGTCCCAAAATGAGAGGAAAAGCTCCCAGACCAATTGTCATAACATGAAAGTTTACTATAACCTTCACGTTAAAGACTTTGACTTCCAAATTCTTGATCATCCCCAAACATTTCATATTGGCATGATTTGCTAGTCAAATCCGAAACTCAGACCTTCCGCATGTAATGAGACCCAGTCTCTCGACACATGACTATGTGATCATCACACAAACTTGGGCACCTCCATCAATGTAGGCTTCTTCCATGCCCACACCTTTGTGCCAAGCGTTCACCACAAGACAGATGTCGACTAACTCTCCCATAGACAACACTCTAACTTGTCCATGCTCCGGCTCTTTCTCTGGATTCACTAATGACTTACACTGCCTTTTAAGTTTGGGCACCATATTCATCAACTGTCCAAAAGTACAATCTACTTTCCTCCCAATCGGGTCTTCCTTTAGACTATAAGCTGTTTGGCCTTCTCCCAAAGGCAAATCTGCCGCTTCAAATCGTCTACGAGGTTTTCTCTTTCTCTTAGCTTTTGCATCTTCGCCCTCCTTCTCCTTTCCTTTCTTCCTGCTAGGCCCTGACGCAGCATAGCCTTCCCTCTCTCTTTTGCCTACTGGCAACACATATGCATCTTTCTTTTCAACCCACACAATACCCACATGACCACTAGAGGTTGAGACTTGATGTTCTTGTTCAATACCTTGATCTCCCCGTACATCCAATGCATAATCATTAGCCCTGTTAGGAATCTGCTGAGGAAGTGGAACATATCACCTCCCATCCTTGTTGGCTTTGAACAATGAGTGCTAATATGACCGAGTTCACCGTAATTGTAACAAGTGGGGATGATCCTCTACGGCTCAAAACCGCCCTGCTCACGACCATCATACGCATTAGGCTGAGCTTCACATGCGTGATCCATTCCTCTACCATGTCCACGGACACGACCACATCCTCCAATAACACTAAGTCGCAATTCTTGCATCATGTGGTCATTATGTCTTGCATATTTTGTTGTAATTTTTCAATATTAATAGGCCTTTGAACAATTTGGCCTCTAGCTTCTGCCTGATTCTCCTTCTTTTGGCCACCATCATTTTGCATAAGGACCGCTTTTCCATATTCATTAAGTCTTTGAGCCTTCCATTCTTTCTCTCTAGCAATAGCGGACTGCCTCCTCGAAGGTGACGTGTCTTTTTAGCTTGACTTTGAACTTCAGGATTTCTTTTAGGTTTTCCACCAAACGGTCTTTCTTTAACATGGATGGACGGATCTCATTTCCCAAAGCCCGATCCCATTCATCCCATAAACGGGTGAACTGCATGACAAAATCATCAACAGTTTGATTAGCCCTCTGAGTGTACCCCATAATTTCATGCCAAACGTAATCGGGTAATTTCAATTAATATGTATTGTGCTAGGAAAGCATGGTTCACGCGATTGTAATCCAAAACTACCCCTAGATTTGTGTCTGCATCAACTCCACATAATTGTGTAACCAAACTTTTGCCTCATCCTGTAAACTATATTACAGCAATCGCAACAATATAGCTTGGTCTAGTATATTTTGTAGTAAAAAATTGACTTCCAACTTTTTAATAAAAGTCTGTGCATTCTCATAGGCAATCCATGAAACTATGTGAACTCATCTGCCATGTTTGATTGCCACAAAAACACTTACATGTGATGTCGAAAACTCAAGGGATGTCGATGGATCGCTCGCGTACCTAATCCACCTCACATTGGGCAACCCAGACCCTAGTGCTTGGCTTCACAAAACCTCATGACCCTCCAAAGGCTGCAATCCAATTTTTTGACCAGCTCAAGTGCTATCCACAATTTGCACATACATAGGGGATTGTCTGTAAGGACGCACATCCCTTTTACATTCACTGCCTGTAGAATATACATATTTCATAGAAATGGGAGCATAACAATGCTTGCTTCTTTGTGGGGGCACCAAAATGATGATAGCATGCAAACAAGATAGAAAATGAGAACCTCTATAGCCTTGCACACACCACACGGTTAGAAAGAAACACTATTAAGCTGCAAAAAACGCCTATGTCGAACACCTGTAAAGTCGGGCGAAAAACAGCTCTAACCCAAACCATGATTAAAATTTCTGAAAATTGAGACCATAAAGACAAATCTTGTGTTGTGTAGACCTCCTTAGAGTATCCATATGCTTGATTCCAATAACAGATGAGAGAGTTACAAGCTTCCATATGGGAGTCTGACAAAAAGCTCCAAAAGAAAGTCTCTGTAAGAAAGAAAAGGCCATGCAAGGAATTTCAGCTAAAATAATGGGGGCAATTTCAACTTTATTGGAGTGGATTTCTCTTCCTTATCTTAGCCGACATCTTTCTCTCTCATCTCCCCTTTTTATTGGCTCATTTTGACCATTTTTTGGGAAAGAGGGGCTCTATGTCGGTCACTTTGACTTCGGGAGTGGGCAATGTGGAGTGTCCAAAGACTCAAAACAAAGGTCCACGCACCTGGCCAACTAGTGGGAACTCAAAATGGGCTTCCCCTCTCTCCTCCAACACCCACGAGCCCCCCATAGCCAAGGAGTGAGAGCTCCATTTCCCCCTTTGATTCAACCTCAGGGGGTACCCACTCCCCCCTTTATACCCCCCATTTTGCACTTTCTCCCCCCCATGTGGAACTACTCCATTGCCACTTGGCACCATCCTCCCACCTTCCCACCTAAGCATACAATTTTTTTGTCTTGCTCCCCACACCGAGCAATCTTGGCGGAAGCATGGCGGATGACTCCGAGCACCAAGTGTGACGCCGTAAAGCACAGCTCGGAGCTTATCACTTCAACTATCTCCAGAAATTCTTGACCACATCATTTCTAGTTAAATCCATCAAATTGGCCCACTTGCATTTTCTCGCATGCATCCACAACCACTTTCTAAATAAGGGACCGCCCATTTCAAATGCATGTAACTCATGATGTATGAGTTCGATCCACAGGCTATCAAGCACGACGAAAAATGCTCATTGAAAGTTCAACCAACCCAAAACTCCATCAAATAACTTAGCAGGACCAAGCCTTTATACATAAATTTTACAAGGGCACTCTTAAAACTCAAAGCATTATGTACACCTATGTACTCGAGGCTGGAGGGAGGGTTTTTTACCATGGATTAGTGACTTTATCTTCATCCCAAAAAATGCACGACAACGTGTCAAGAACAATTTTAGTGGCCAAAAATTGTCGGATACTCAGAATAACTTGTTAAGGTACAAGTGTTTCTACACAACATTAACGGATGGCCGTTTATGCAAGTAGCAAGGCTATGAGTTGTTAATGAAAAGTTTTCATTGTTTGTCCCTAGAAGTGATTAATGT
The DNA here is from genome assembly GCF_014529385.1 of Adiantum capillus-veneris. NCBI lineage: Eukaryota > Viridiplantae > Streptophyta > Polypodiopsida > Polypodiales > Pteridaceae > Adiantum > Adiantum capillus-veneris. Next base: position 1,616,835 of record NC_140937.1, read on the forward strand.
TTCACCTTCTATTATGGTTCAAGAGTTTTAGCAAGGCTTGCAAATGATTACAACAGAAATTATTTAGTTTCTATTCAAAACTATTTACATTCCTCTTTAATGTGTGCTAGGAGCATCACATTCTCCATCAATATTGGCAAGCATGATCATGGATATATAGGTTCGGATATGTTTTTTGCTAAATGCATGAACACTAGGTGTTATGATCCTCAGTGTTTAGCAAAGAATGATTTGGAGTGGCATGCATATTCATCACATTAGTTGCTTATGAAGCATTTTGCACTCTATGTGTAGTATCTCTATGAGGTTACTTTTAGGTCTACAAATCACCAATAGAGGTCATGGCTCAGTTTGGGTGTTTGTGGATCTTTCAAGTTAACCAAGATGGTTATTTAGGACATTTTTGATTCATCAACAATGTTGTACGATATTGTCATCCCCATTTACGAGTCATCTAGGAAGACTGTCCATAAACCATGTAGAAAAACACCTTAGTACTGTCCATTATCCAAGGGGATAAGTAGATTACAAAGTGTAGTCTTGTGCTAAAGGATATGCAAAGTGCGTACATTAGCACCAAGCAATCCAATTAGTCAGCGTTTATTGTTCTACTATTTTAAATGCTCTACTTGGAGTTTGCTTACCATAAGTAAAATAATGTTGTGGACTAGGTATAGTCTCTTCATGCATAAGCTAGGTTCTCAACCTTGAACACTAGTTATGGCGGGGTTGTTTACTGAGGAAATTTGAGAACAAGTCAAGGACTTAAACTTGGCTGATGAGTTATGTCATCAAGTTACTTTCATGGAAAGTGAAATGAGGTCTTTTTTTGGGTATCTCTTTGTTGTGATAACTCATTTAGCATGATCATGTGTGTTCTAAATGGAGTCTACACACTATGATTGGATAGGAGCCGGTAACACAAGATGATTGCAGATGGAAACAATGTGCAAAATCAAGATGTTATTCTTGGTTTCAATAGACGTCCTACTGAACCGTGATTCGGTCAAACAAAGTGTTGGATCCATGAAGGATGCCACTGTGACAACATTAATTTTCTTATGAATTTACTACGACTTTTTGTTTTCAAGGACGAAAACGTTTTTCCAAGGGTAGGACTAGGAGGGCACGGCCTGCTGGCCAAGGGCCTACAGATACACATGCAGTACAAGGGATATATATAGCTAGCTAGAGGGCCAGAGGCCTATATATAGGTAGGTTGGGTGGTTATGAGCATGTCTATCTTCCCTCAGTCTCACAAAACTCCATCTTGGGGACGTAAAAAAGATTCTTTTTCAAACGACTCTACAGAAGCCTCTGCACTCTCGCATGATGCACGTCCCAAAATGGTGGCTTCCCTTACAATAATTGCTCTTTACTTACTTGTAAGCTCACATGCGCAAACGGCTATCTCTATCTATCTCTCTCTCTCTCTCTGTCCCTCTCCCTCTCTTTCCCTCCATATCTCTCTCTCTCTCCGTCTATCTCTATCTCTCTCTCCCTCTATCTCTATTTCTTTCTCCCTCTGCCTCTCCCTCTACCTATACCTCTACCTCTATTATCTCTCTCTCTCTCTCTCTCTCTCTCTCTCTCTCTCTCATTCTTTTACTCCCTCTCCCTCTCCCTCTCCCTCTATATCTATCTATATCTATCTCTACTCTATCTTTCTCTCTCTCTCTCTCTCTCTCTCTCTATATATATATATATATATATATATATAGAGAGAGAGAGAGAGAGAGAGAGAGAGGGATATATACATCTTTCTATCCCTGTCTCTCTCTCTCACACACTCTCTCTATCTATCTATCTATATATATATATATACATACATCTTTCTATCTCTCTCTCTCTCTCTCACTCTCTCTGAGTCATACATCTTTCTATCCCTCTCTCTCTCACTCACTCTCTCTATCTATACTATATATAGATAGAGAGAGTGAGTGAGAGAGAGAGAGAGAGAAGGATATATATCCCTCTCTCTCACTCACTCTCTCTCTCTCTCTCTCTCTCTATACTATAGATAGATAGATAGATAGAGAGAGAGAGTGAGTGAGAGAGATCACTCTATCTCTCACTCTCTCTATCTATCTATCACTCTCTCTATACTATAGATAGATAGAGAGAGAGTGAGAGAGTGAGAGAGATCACTCTATCTCTCACTCTCTCTATACTATAGATAGAGAGAGAGAGAGAGAGAGAGATCACTCTATCCCTCACTCTCTCTATCTATCTATCACTCTCTCTATACTATAGATAGAAAGAGAGAGAGTGTGAGAAACGGATATATATCCCTCTCTCTCTCTCACTCACTCTCTCTATCTATATATAGTATAGATAGAGAGAGTGAGAGAGAGAGAGAGGGAAAGAGACATAGAGAAAGAGAGAGAGAGAGAGAGAGGGAGACATATATATATATATATATGTCTCCCTCTCTCTCTCTCTCTTCCTCTAGAGAGAGAGAGGATATGTCTCCCTCTCTCTCTCTCTCTCTCTCTCTCTCTCTCTCTCTCTCTCTCTACCTCTATATATATGTCTCCCTCTCTCTCTCTACCTCTATCTCTATCTCCCTCTCTTTATCTATCTCTTTCCCTCTCTATCTCTATCTCTCTTTCCCTCTCTCTCTCTCTCTCTCTCTCTCTCTCTCCCTTCCTTTACCTCTCTTTCCCTGTCTATCCCTCTCTCTTTATCTTTCTCACTCTCCCTCTCCCTCTATCTCTATCTTTCTCTCCCTCTATTTCTCTATCTCTCTTTCTCTTTCCCTCTCTCTCTATCTTTCCCTTCCTCTCTCTCTCTCTCTCTCTCTCTCTCTAGCCGTTTTTTGACCTAGTAGACAGCAGTTCACTCTTTTGACCATAACTTGCTCATCCGAACTCCGATTTAAGTGATCTATAGCCTCAATCGAAGAGCACGAAGCCCTCTACGCATTGATGTAAAGACAGAATTTTTCTGTGTAATGGAAGGCTTTGCTGTAACAGCATCTCAGAACTGAAAAAACTGTCAAAACTTTGCGTTTTTGTTGCCGACTTGAAGGCAATGTCAGACAAAACTCGCAAGGGTGGAAAAGCCACACTCGCCATGGAGAATGATGCAAAATCTCCAAGGAATTTGGATGCTAATCCAACCACATCGTCTACAACAACGGAAGCAATGATCATGGCTTACTTGATCTCGTTACAAGAAACCGTCAACAAGCAAGGTGAAGAGTTGCGCGCACTTGCAATGGAAAATGGTACTTTAAGAGTTCTCGTTGTGGAGAATGAGCACCTCAAGAAGGTTCTTGAAATGCAAACAACGCGCTTGATGCATCTTGAGAATGAAGTTCAAGAATGTAAACGCTCTCTTGTGGACATGAATGTAGTGAAAGAGCGCTTGAGCAAAGTTGAGAGTGATCATGTATTGAAAGAGGAAACGATAGATACAATACGACATGATGTATGTGAGATGAGAAATGCATCCAAATCATGGGCTGATATATGTAAGGATAATGTGGTTTCTACATCTCCTATCACGCAAGCCGTTGTCCAAGCAAAGAATGTAGAGAATGTGGACACTCAAGAATTGCAAGAACGACAAAAACGCTCAAAGAACATCGTCATTCGTGGAATCAAGGAGGAAAGCATGGAAACACCCCAATCTCTTGCGGTTGCTATTGAAGAGTTTTTTGCTACACACTTTGGCATGTCAGGAATCATGGCTTATGGTGCACATCGAGTTGGAAAACAAGGAGTCCCTCGCTCGGGAGAAAGACCTATTGTATGTACCATGGCTGATGAGGTAAAGAGAAAGATCATCCTTGACAATGGTTGGATCTACCTCAAAGGAACGGGTTGTAATGTATATGAGGATCGCACTCTTATGCAACAAAATGTACGTCGCAAAGCATACGAGGAAAGAAGCAAGAAGGTTAAGGTATCATCTCAAGAAGAAAAGGCACTTGAGGAGGATGCAAGTCCACCCAACAAATAGGGACACATGATCTATGAGACCAACTCACGCTTGCGAATAAGCTTTTGGAATTGTAACGGGTATCCATGGAATGCGGGAATTGGCATTGATGAGCTTACCAATGACTCCGATGTGATACTTCTTGTCGAAACATGGGAGCATGATGCGCAACGAATTCTTGGATTTGACAAATACGATGTACATTCTTTGATGTGGGCCAAAAATGCAAAGCAACGAAGAGGCCAAGGAGGCATAGCATGTATGACCAAAAAGGGTTTGAAAGATGTTTCCATTGTCAAAGAAGATAAGTATAAACGCTACTTATGGCTGAAAATCAGCCCACCAAATGGTCAAGTCATGTTTGTGGCCGGTTGCTACATTCCTCACTATGACTCCAACTTTTATGCTCGCTTGAATATGGATAGAGATCATCCCTTTGTTGAACTAGAGGAAGACATTGCTTATTACAAGAATCAAGGTGAAGTCATTGTTTTTGGAGACATGAATGCTCGCACAAATATGTTACAACACGACACACAACAAGTTGACATGCCGCATGTATCAAGAAGAGTGGATGACTCATACATGTATAATCGAAGTTCTAATGATGCAAAAGAAGTGGATCACTATGGAAAGTCACTTCTACATATGTGCAATAGTACCGGAATGCTCATTGCAAATGGTGTATCTCTATGGCAAGGCACCAATGACTTTACATGTAGAAAGCACAATGGTGCTAGCGTGATTGACTATATGTTGTTCTCAGAAGCCACTCTAGAATGCATACAAAGCTTTACACTTGGTGAATGGAATCCGGAATCGGATCATAGGATGTTATGTATTGACCTCAAGTGTGGTAAACGGCCCGAGCATGTAGCCTCCAATCATGATGTGAATCATTTGTACCTACGTCTAGACTTCAAACGAGCACTTATATATGCTGATATGGTGGACCAAATGTTAAGCATGATAGAGCATCAAGGGAGCCCAACATTAGAATGCAAGTGGAAAGTTTTCAAAGAAGTAATTTTCTCTTGTGCGAAGGAATGCTTTTCGGCGAAACACATGTCTTGCAAAAGGTCTAAGAAGGGTAGCACCAAGAAGAAATGGTTTGACATGGAATGTAGTCAAGCCCGAAAACACTTGCTAAGATTGGATGCAATCAAAGACAAGGAAGTTTACTTGGAATGTTCACACACATACAAAGCACTTGTTCAAAAGAAGAGGAGAAGGTGGGAAGTCGAAAAACAACTTCTTTTAGCACAAGAGAAAGCACATGCATGTGGCAAGTTTTGGCAAAATCTAAAAGGCAAGCGCATTGAGGTGACTTGACTCTTGAGGATATGTATATGCATTGTAAGAACCTCTATGAGCAACCCAATGTTGATAAGATGGAGGGTTGTAGCTCCCTTCCATTTATGTCTCCCTTCTTTACCATTGAAGATGTATGCCGCGCGCTTGAGAAACTTGCTACTCGCAAGGCAAGTGACCTTCAAGGTGTCAAGGCTGAAATGATTAAATGGACAAGCAAGAAAACACGATATTGGATATGCGATATGTTTAACCTTGCACTTCAGTATGGCATGCCTCATGATTGGAGTGCAAATTGGATCAAACCTTTGCACAAAGGAGGAGATGTAAACAATGTGAACAACTATCGCACTATAATGGTTGGTTCTTTGATGGCAAAGTTATTTGGATGTATCATGGAGATGAAGATAAGTGAATGGGCTGAAAAGAATGGCAAACGTGCGCTTGGCCAAGCAGGTTTTCGAAAGCATCATAGCACTATTGATCACCTTGTCACTCTTCGAGTTCTTATGGAAGCGTCTCGATTGAAAGGAAAAAAGTTGTATTGTTGCTTTGTGGATTTCAAGAAAGCTTTTGACATGGTACCGCGAGGAAATCTTTGGAGACGTATGCAAAGCCTTCAAGTGCCGAGAGAATTTATGCATGCAGTCTTTCGCATCTACCAAAAAGTGATATGTCGATTACGTATGGGAGATGGAATTTCAGAATTTTTTGCAAGCACTATTGGTGTCAAACAAGGATGCCCACTTTCCCCAACCCTCTTTGGGCTACTCATTGATGAATTGGAATACATGGTTCTTGATTTTATGCAGCAAGAAGGCATAGAAGAGGTTAAGATTGGAAATGCGGTGATCATGCTTTTGCTTTATGCCGATGATGTAGTGCTCTTGGCACATACCTTAGAAGATGCACAAAAGCTTATGAGTGTCTTGGAACGCTTTTGCCTACATAGCGGGCTGATCGTGAATGGATCCAAAACCAAGGTTATGCTTGTAAAGACCCTCAATGACGAAAATCCATGCATTGTATACAACAATGAGAAACTTGAAGTGGTAGATCACTTCAAGTACCTTGGCCTTGAGGTTCCATCCAATCATAAATGGAAGGATTGTGCAATGCGTCGCTTGGAAGCCGGAAAGAGGGCTTATTATGCATTTGAGAACATGTGCAATGCAGGAGAGATCAAGTGTTGGGCTCTCAAAAAGTACCTCTTTGACACATTGGTGACACCGGTGCTTCTTTATGGAGTGGAGGTGTGGGGTGGAAGCATCGGGAAGTCTACTTGGAAAGAGTTTGAGAATGTCCAAAAGCGTTTTCTCACCAACTTTCTCCAAGTCAAGACACAAACACCCTACATGCTCTTACTTCTTGAGTCCGGATCGCTTCCCATTGAGGTCTTGGGCATGGAAAGGGTTGTGGAGTACATGCGTAAGACACAACGTAACCCTTTGCATCGACTTCCTAGAATCGCATATGAAGCAAGTCAAAAGGTTCAAAAGACATGCAAGAGCAAAATACTAAGTTCGGGGTGGATGCTTGATATCAAGAAATGGTTTGGAAGATGGGATGCATGTCACTTGGTCAAGGATGCGTCGATCGACTCCCAAGTTAATGAGGCCTTCTTACAACGCCAATGTATCATGGCTTGGGAGAAATCTGGAGGTTCTCGCTTCAGCCATTACACCACACACGTTGCCCCAAACTACAAATCTCTCTTCTTCTCGGAACGAGGTAACCGAACCCATTCCTACATCCTTGAGCCCATCCCATTGAGTGCGATCCGCACCATTGCCTCCATTCGTCTTAGCTCCCATTCTCTACGCTGCGAGACAGGACGTTGGGGCACTGGCGAGGAGTGTCATCGACTTTGCACCTTATGCCCTCGTCAAGTGCGAGAGAGTGAGTACCACACACTACTTGAGTGCTCAGCTTTTGACCACATTAGGTCCTCTTTTCCCCATATATTCAGCCATGAGCTCTCCCTACATACCTTCCTCTCCCAACCACGATGTGGACTCTCTATTGCGACGTTCATTTCAGCCATTTTTGAGCATCGAGAGTCACTTATGAACTCCACTCACACCACGTGACATGTTCATTTGGTCCCATAGGTCATATTTGACCTCCCAGGACGATAATAGAACTATCTATCTATCTATCTATCTATCTCTCTCTCTCTCTCTCTCTCTCTCTCTCTCTCTCTCTCTCTCTCTCTCTCTCTCTCTCTCTCTCTCTCTCTCTCTCTCTCTCTCTCTCTCCTCGAGGGGTTCACCGTTCAGCACCCCCTATAAAACGTGCGTTCGCAGGGTATTAAAAAAACCCCTCTTACAACATGCTTAAATGAATAAAATGATCCTCTATTTTAAGGAATGTTTTCAAAATTGAATATAATCCCACCTTATTTTAATGTATATGTCATAAAAACTAATATCTAATTCTCCAAAATAATTTTCTCATGTTAAACTGAGCTCTGTAGGGGCCAGTGGGAAGTCGGCAAGAGCAAATGGGAAGAGGGGTCGACCAAGAAGAGAGAGAGAGAGAGAGAGAGAGGTTGGAATTTTAGACTAACCAATTTTGTTACACACACACACTACTCATATGTTGCGCAAGAACTCCATCTCCTTCTCCAAGCATTGAGAAGTAGAGGCCTACACCAACAACTATTGGCTATGGAATGAAAATCCAACCAAGAGCCAAGCTTCAATGGCATGCTCATCTCCTCTACCATGCTAATTACTAAGCTAAGCTATGCTATTTGAGTGATTATGTGAGGAGAATACTTCTTTCTTGTAAGATACATCTTCTTCCTCTCAATCTTTCCTCATTCCTTGCTAACTCTCACCATGTTTGAAGGTGTCTGGGCTCTTGGGACTGAGGCTAGTCCCACTAGGTGTGTTTTTTTCAAGCTTAATTTGGTGCATGAAGCTTCCATCTTCATTGCACCAAAACGAGTTTTGTCAAGGAGCACAAAGATTGTATTGTAAAAAAGTCTCCCTTGATGGGAGAAGCTATAATACAAAGCCTTTTTGGAGGGGGGATCGGCTGCATGTAAATCCGGTCCTCAATTGCTGTTAATTGTTCTATTTCCTCTCTTTTCAAGTATTGGCTATGCCAAACTAGCTAGATGTAATTGCTATGTTGCTTTCTTCAACTAAGTACTCTCTCTATGCTCATTAGGAACTTTTTCTTAATGAAGCTCACTGTGTTATCATTTTCCAGTACACACAAGTTACTACTGCATTAAATGTTACATTGGTACCATAGCTATTAATTTTCACTTTTCATGCTCAAGAAGAGAGGTCCTCAAGCTTGCTACAAATGGTTGGTGTTAGTAATTGCAAAAGAGTAATTAGAATAGGGATTTATCATCCTTGAAGCACGCCTGCTTTATGTAGTTAACGGTGATATCATCGAGAGCTACGGTCTTAATAATGGAGTTCTACGGGGCTTGTTTATCGCTTAACCATTATTGAGCTATTAGAAGCTTGACAGGAACCGGTGTCAGGGAATTTGTGTTCGAAAGGTGAGCCGGGAAGGCGCGGGGCCTCTGGCTGTGAGAGGTGTGAGGAAGACAGTTGCAGCAGACACAATGAATGTAGACAAAGCTTGAAATTAACAGCTTGAACAAGATCCTGAAGCTTGATTATCATTAACAGTACCGCTGCTTACATTATTTAAACTCCTTCCATGATTAGAGTGGCTTGGAAGCTTGGATTAGAGTGTCTTATGGTGTCTTTGATTAGAATGGCTGTGGAAGATTGGATGAGAGAGGGCTATGGAAGCTTGGCTTAGAATTAGAGTGCTCAAAGCATATGGCTTCCTCCCCGTTAATATAGCAGAGCACGAAAACTTGAATATCTCCTAATCGGTGCCGAATTAGCCTCTATGCGTGAGATGCAAAAATGCTCAAACGCCCTTTTCCTTCTGCCATAACGGCCCGTTTTGTCCAGAAACCTATTTTTCAAAAAATTTCTAGAATAGGATGTTTTCGGCCTCCCTCATGCAGAGATGTGAAGTCTCTCACACACTTTCCTTTTTACCATTGACCACATGTCTTCCTCTACCCAAGTTGCCTTATATGTCCTAAGAGCCCTTTCACATGTAAAACCTTTTCTTCAAGCATAAAATCTCTATGTTTAAGCCTTCATAACCACATAAAGCATACACTTTCTGGATCTTCTTGCTTGTTTTCGAGCCCTGGTCATTGCTCAATAAATGTCTGAGCTTCAAATAGACTTCTTCTGCTTCTCTTTACTCTTTTTTCCATCATGGAAGCGGAGTGGCACGACATTCACCCCCTCTGAATGTGCACAGCCTCCGGTCTGTGCCAATAGCACTTAATCAGCTTCATTAAAATCATCATCTGACATATCATCTGATGTATACATAACATGATCCTTTGAAGGTGGATCTGAATGGGAATCTTCAAGAACAATCTCGCCTTCTCGCTTTTTGAATAGCTTGATCCGTTTCCCTGCAATAGGCACTTTGAGCATAGTGCCATCAAGTTCACATAATTGATATGTTGAATTATCAAAAACATGTAGAACCACATATGGTCCAAACCACCGTTTAACCATTTTTCGCATAGCAGTATATTGGTTCTCCAAGCTACTATCATAGGCAAGTACCCAGTCACCGTCTTTGATACCATGTGGTCGTAATCTATGCTTACCATCAAATGCTGCCTTATTCTTCGATCTTGCTTCTGTAAGATTCTCTTTAGCCTGTTCAATGTCCTCTTGACGCCTCTCAAGCTGGCAAATACGTAGAGCAAGCAAGTCTTCAGTAGACATACCTTCTTCCCATGGCATTATGGTCCAAGTCATAACTGCTTCGTCTATAGGCATAATGGGTTTTTGTCCATGCATCAATTCGAACAGCATAAATCCTGTAACAGAACTGTGTGTAGTGCAATCAGACCATAAAGCAAATGGCAAGAGTTTAGGCCAATCACCAATATGTCCTTCACATGCCTTTGCTAAAGCTTTAACAATAGGCGGATGTCCTCTTTCACTTTTCCCGTTACCTTCTGGATTATATGTTGTAGTGAGAGTGAGTTTAATACCCATACAAGAAAAAAACTCTCGAGCTTCATCCGCATCCAGCTCGCCTCTATCTGCAGTAATCCTGCCAACACATCCATACCTGGAGATAACATCTTCAAGCAAGAACTTTCATACTGAACTGGTAGGTTTGGTGTGCAAAGCTCTGCCTTCCACCTGATTAGTAAGATCTTCCTTGGCAAGAACAATATATCTCATCTGCCACACTCCTACTGGCATTGTAATAAGGTTCACCACCCACTTATAGTGCATAGCCAGCGGATAGGTGAGATGCAATTCATCTCTATGTCGCACATTAGAGTACTGTTCACATATTAAGCATGATTCCACAAATTCAACCACATCTTTATACATACCTCTCCACCAATATCGGACTTTAATCTTGACAAAGGTTGCCCAGATTCCTCTGTGTCCAGCCCATAGACTTTCATGAAAGTGTTTAATTACCTGCTGTTGAGTTGCTTTGTCGCAAATAATTCGTTGTGGTACCCCTCATGGGCGCTTCGGTTGTTTCCATAAATGTCCATCTTTCAGGAAATAGCCATAGGCCTTTTTCCTGATCTTCTTGAATTCTTGATCACTCCATCCTTCTTGTTTAGTGAGAGTACTTAGGTAGCGGCCAATCATAAGCCACTCTCCATCATAAAACTCTTCAGAAAAGACTTCAAAAACATGAGCAATACTTCCACAATTGGCATGTAAATAAGAGGACGTGTAGAACTTCAAACCAACATCATCACTCGTGATCAACATCTCTTCTTCACCTTCAAACCTGGCTCTTGATAACATATCTGCAACAGGGTTATCTCTACCTTCAATATGAAAAACTTCAGGGTTAAGAGACTTAATATACGCTATCCATCGTAGCATGGCAATGTCCGAGTAGAGCAGTTTGCAATCATCCCTATGAATGGCAAGCAATCTGTCTCTACCACAACAGAAGCTCCAATAAAGCATTCTTTATCGGTCCTTAGAGTGGTAGCAACGCCCCAAAGTTCCCTCTTAACCTGTGGATATCCTCGTTGACGAGCATTGAGTACCTTGGCTCCAAATCTCACTGCATACCTGTGTCCTTCATCATCATCTTGACCTATAGCCCATCCAATACCTATCAGGCTAGTGTCAACTGCTAAAATAACTAGCATGTCGCATTTATAATCAACTTTCCTCAAGGTCGGAGCCTCAAGAACCATCTTCTTTAATTTCTTAATAGCTTGTGTGTGAACTTCTTCCCAAACAAACCTCTTACCTTTTCGTAACAATTGATACAACACCTTTGCAACATGAGCAAAGTGTGGCAACCAAATACGATAGAATACACATGCGCCTAAGAATCGACGAACCTCAGTAACTGAAGAACATGTTTCCTTCATCTTTTGGATTGCTTCAACTTTTGCTGGACTTGGCCTTCTTCCTTTACAACTGCACATATGTCCCACAATTAAGACCTCCTTAGCACCAAAATTTGATTTTTGACCTAAAAGTGTTAAGTTAACTTCTTCAAGCCTCGTTAATATAGCATCACAGTCAACAATATGTTGAGAAACAAACTGTCGGCACCCCCTCTGGTCTTTTTCTTCATCTTTTGAGCTTTCTTCATAGCCCTTAATTGGTAGATCATCAATGAAAGGCATAGTAACATGTGGGATAAAGTCCCTTAATACCTTATTCATGCCGTTCATCATATGAGCTACTGAATTAGTAGCACCCTGTGGCATAGTGCACATCCTTACCAAACCAAGAGGAGTACGCATTGTAGTAAGATCCCTGCTCTCCAAAGCTAACTGGAATTGATCATACCCTGAATAAAGATCACCCATGGAGTAAATAGATCTACCTGCAAAGGCCTCAGCAAATTCATCCACAATTGGGCCAGTACCCACATTGCGGATTGTTGCCTTGTTAACTGGTTGCATATCCTGAATGAACCTTAATGTACCATTTTTCTTCGGAACAGTAAACCATCGATTAGAATATGGAGCACATGATGGCTCCAAAATTCCCATTTGAATCTTTTCATTAAGCAAATTGATAAGCTTTGGCAAGTGAGCTTTAGGAACTGGAATAGGACGCAAGCTCCATGGCATATGTGCAACAATGAAAATAACCATTGGTGAAACAACACTCGGATCCACACACCCAATCTCACTTGGCTCAAAAGTGAAAGCTTTACCATGTTTTTCGAGCATACCTTGAAAACATTTGATCTCCTCTTCATTCAGGAAACCGTCTTCTCCAACCTTCAGCTATTACAGTGTCTCCTTAGTAAACTTATGTCCTATATTCTTTGGATCTCTGAGTATAGGCTGTCGATAAGCCTCCTTGATCATCCCATCACTTCCTTCTGGCAGCGGTGTAGCCACTGGCCTCACTTTCTTTGCAACAGTCTTGTATTTTGTCTCTACCTGCGCTTCAACAGTTTCACCTGAATCATCTTCAATATGCATAAGGGCTTCATATATACTTAACTCATCATACATGTCCATTGGATGGACCTTGACCACTTCAATTCCACTTTGTAACCTGTTTTGCCTGATCTCCTCAAGCTCTGACATAGTATCTACATAAGATACCTCTTCAAAGACTCCTGAAATCACATCATCTGATTCAAGCACATCACAACCCTGCAATTCACTTTGGATACCTGCAACATACTGTTTTTCCCACTTTGGCAAGTCATTAAATTTTCTAAAAGATACTGAACCTTCAGATGTTAACCCCAAAAACCCCGAAGAGAACGCTTCTCTTTGCGAGAACTTCTCCTCACTTGTACTACCATAGTCCGGCTTTATAATGGCACTCCGAGAAAATCCTGTGTAAACCTGTGTTCTCTAAACTCCTTGCGTATCTTCGGCATTGGATGATCACGTTGGCTATCCTTATTCCTGGCATGATCAACACATATAGTCAAGAATTGTAGTGCTTTCTTACCATCACGGCTCCAAACCCTGGCATAGGCCGAGTCATCATCCAGCACTTTGGTTTCCATTCGCACAGCCGTAATGTATGGTTGCCCCAGAATTAAAGGATAAGAGGAATGCTCCTGTATAAAGAAATTTTGCTCATCACAGACATCCCCTACAGTTACCTTAACACTGGCACAACATAGAGGTTGCCTGGAAGCATATTGGCAACTCGAATCCGCCAACCATGGTCCACATCAATAGGCCATTTCCCCTTTTTGTGCAAGCTTTTAGCCATCAAATTGATCTCCGATCCATGATCTATGAGTGCTAAGACCGGTTCTTCGATGTCGCTAAGCTTCACAACAGTTTCGGTTGTTGCTCTTGCCCAATGAGTCCTTGAAAAGTGACTCCTTGGTATAATTTCATTATCTTCATTTTCATTGAAATGAACATGCCTTACCTCAGGTACGGTTGGATTTGAAACCACCACAAACCTCGACTCTTCTTCTTCTTCAAGATTCGCCAAATACTCTTCATAGTCGTCCAAAATTGCTTCAATGTGGCGTACCGCCTGGCTCTTCACTGACTCCGACTCCTGTTCAGTTGGTATCTGCCACTTTCTTTTGATGATGTCAATTATCTCCTCATGAAACTCACATTTGGCAATGCCCAAAATATCACCTAATGTGAGCTCCACTTTGCTATTCAGAATGCGCTCTTCAAAAACTTTCTTTAAATCTGTAGCTAATTCAATGTCAGACTTAAGCTTATATGAGGGTCCCCTAGGTTTACCTTGCTTTTTGTCCTTGGGTGCCTCCTCCATCACCACTTCAGGAGCGGGCTTAGGAGGAGGTGTTACCATATACATGTGGTAGTGATGTGTGTGAACACACTAGGACCGCCGGGGCATTTTTTCCCTCTTTAGGAGGTTTTTTCCCCCGTGCATTGTATATACGCCCATCACTCTAGGGCTATCTATCTTTCCATTGCACACTAAGTAACAAACTCTCTATTGTGTGCCTTGAGCTTCCTTCGTCTTCTCCAAGCTGTGTGTGTTTCTCTGCAACCCTAATTCCAACAATTGGTATCAGAGCAGGTCACGTCCTCCCGGGCTTAGTCGCAAGCTGCTCCAGCACACGCCTGCTCACTTTCTCCGATTTCAGTGAGCTTTGGCGAGCGTTCGCAGGTCGACAAATATTTTGGGAGAGCTTAAAGAGCTTGCTCTGCTCAGAATTTTGATTTGGGCTCATTTCGGCCTCCGTTTCCACTACGGGCAATACTGCACACGCTATTTCGTCACTTTGTGCAGATTTTCTGTCAGTGCCGTTTTCTGCATAACAGGTGCCTTATAGTCTTCTACGGTTTGTGCTATATAGCACAAGTTGTTCCCGCTCCATTTCTCCTACTTTCGGGCAGTTTTCACATCAGGTGCAGCATTTACCATGGCTGACAACAACAACACAGATGTGTTCAAGATGTTTGCTGCTGAGGACAGGTTGGATGGGGACAACTACCCTATGTGGGCTTATATGATGCAACATGTTCTTGTGTCAAAAGGTTTCTGGAACATTGTGTAGGGCATTGATGTACGTCCTGGTTCTGAAGATGTAGGCGATATTGAGGATGTTGCAGGTCTTGCTGCAAGGATTGCAGCTGTTAGAGTTGTTTTGCCTACGGCAGAACAAGCTCGTTGGGATGTTAAGGATGCGTAGGCTCATGCATTGATTGCGTTGTCTGTGAGGCGCACCATTATTCCTCACATCCGTTCAGCAAAATCTGCAAAACAGGCTTGGGATATTCTAGCAGGTCTTTATGCAAGCCGCAATGAGGCTAAAATTGCTTTGCTGTGTAAAGAGCTAGAGTCGAAGATTATGCATGAGGAAGATGATATGGACACTTTCCTTGCTAGTGTCAAGGATATCAATGAGCAACTCATTTCTACAGGTGAAGTCATTTCGGACAGTTCCCTTGTGCAGACTGTTCTTGATGCCTTACCAGATTCCTACCAGACTTTTGCTAGTACTTGGAGACTGATGACCCAAGGAAATCCTGAAGTTGTCAAGTTTGATGCATTATGCACATTGCTGTTGCAAGAGTCACTTTCTAGAAAAAAGAGGACTAGGCAGCGTGCAGTTGAACAGGCTTTTATTGCTTCTCAAAGAAAGGGTGGTAACAGTAATGCAGCCACTTCTTATGGTTCTGCTGCGAGTGGCAAAAATTATGTTCCTAATGCTTCTGCTGGCAGCACTTCGTCTGGCAATTCTGGTGATAAGGGCAAAAAGAAGATGCGTTGCCATTATTGTAAAGCCAATGATCAATTGATCAAGTCGTGTCCTAAGTTGAAGGCCAAAGAGGCTAAGAAGAAAGAGGGTGGTTCCACTGCAAATGCTGGTTCCACTACAAATGCAGCCATTGTTGAGTTTTCTGTGAAAGGAGATTGTGATGCTGATGTTGATGCAGAATGGGCTTTTAGCGCAGAGTGCACTTACAATCCTGTTGTCCATGATGCATGCTTGTCAGTTGCTGCAGATTCACATGTGTGGTATTTCGACAGTGGTGCTACAAAGCACATTACCTCACATCGTGAATTGTTTACCTCTCTCGAGTCTGTCGCTCATGGGAATTCAGTCACTTGTGCCAACAACGCCTCTTATCCAGTTCAGGGAGTTGGAAAGATTGTGCTCACTGCTGCTAATGGCAGTTCCTTCACACTTGTTGATGCACTTTATGTACCTGGGATCAAGAAGAATCTCTTGTCTGTATCCGCACTTGCTAGACTTGGACTTGTAGTCAAATTTGTGGATGACAGATGTACAGTTCATGATCTCAGTTTTGGTGATGAAATTGTTGCATCTGGGCTTTTGTGCCGTGGGCTGTATAAGCTCACTTTGTATGACAAGTGTGGACAAAATTTTGCAAATGCTGTTGCAGATTCAAGGGCTATTTCAGATGCAAAACTTTGGCATGCACGTTTTGGTCATCTGAATTTTGCCAGTTTGCTGCGTTTGCAGAAATCTGATATGGTTGCTTCTTTGCCGCCTCTTGAAGCACCTATCAAACATGTGTGTGAAGGCTGTATTCTGGGTAAAATGTAGCGTTCTAAGTTTCCAAAGGATGGTTCACTTAGGACCACATGCAGGTTGCAGCTAGTGCATAGTGATGTTTGTGGGCCCATGCAAACTCCGTCCTTGGGCAATTACCTATACTTTGTGACTTTCATTGATGATTACTCCAGGCATGTGTGGGTATTTCCGCTTAAAGCGAAGTCCGAAGTTTTTATGTGCTTCAAACAATTTTTGGCTATGGCTGAAAATGTCTCAAAATGTACTATGGGCACCCTCTGTTCCGATCGAGGGGGGGAGTATATGTCTCATGAATTTAATGCATTTCTGGCTAGTCGTGGGATAAAACACCAATGTACAGTGCCTTATACACCTCAGCAAAATGGTGTTGCTGAGAGGAAAAACAGGTCACTAACGGAAATGGCACGATGTATGGTCAAAAGTCAAGCTTTGCCGCATTCTTTTTGGCTTGAGGCCATCATGTGTGCCACTTATGTACTTAACAGGTGTCCTACGAAAGCTTTGCAGTCTATTACTCCATATGAAGCATGGCATGATAGAAAACCTTCTATTGAGCACATGCGTGTTTTTGGTTGTTTGGCATATGCTTTGGTGCCACAAGTGCAGTGCAGAAAATTGGATGATAAGGCTGTCAAATGTATTTTTGTTGGTTATAGTGCTGAAAGCAAAGGTTACAGGTTGTATCATCCGCAAACAAAACGTATTCTGGTTTCACGGGGTGTAGTGTTTGTGGAAGACTCTGTTCAGCCCTTGCTGTCATGTACTAGAGACAGTAATGTAAGCTCACAGGACATTTATGACACTTTGTTGCCTCTTTTCAGTGGTGGAAATACGAATGTAAGTTCCAATGAGGCAAATGTACAGCCTATGGGGGTTTCTGAAAATGTTTTAGAACAGCCTATTACTGATGCAGATGTACATGATGTACTTGATGAGGAAAGGGCTGAAAATGAGCAGGCTAGAGGTATGCCAAAATGGTTGGTGCACACTTTGCGTGACAGTAAATTGGATGCACCTTTATCTAGTCGTACTCGTTCAGGCTCTCGCCATGCATCTTATGCATCAGATTGTTATGCTTTGGCTGTGTCTAGTTTACATGATGTTGAGGAGCCTCTGTCTTTTGATGAAGCACAGAATTCAGAAAATTGGATTGCTGCCATGAAATCAGAATATGATGCACTTATAGAGAATGACACATAGACTTTATGTGATTTGCCTCCTGGCAAAAAGGCCATTGGTACGAAGTGGGTTTACAAGTTGAAACGCAAGCTGGATGGTGAGATCGATTGCCATAAGGCTCGACTTGTTGCAAAGGGTTATGCACAACAAAAAGTCATAGATTATGAAGAGACTTTTGCTCCCAATTGTCGTATGACTACTGTGTGTTTTCTATGTGCATTGGCAGCTCATTTTGGTTGGGATGTACATCAATCAGACATTGTTACTGCTTTCTTGAATGGTGACATATTTGAGGAAGTTTATGTAATGCAGCCTCGCGGTTTTGTCATAAAAGGACAACAGGACAAAGTGTGCAAATGTAAGAAGGCTTTGTATGGGTTGAAGCAATCTCCTGGTGCTTGGTATGAGAAAGCTGACACTCATTTGGTTAAACGAGGCTTTCGTAACAGTCCAACAGAAAGCACATTGTATGTAAAGCGTGAGGATGATGTATTTCTCATTGTGGTTCTTTATGTTGATGATTTGCTGATCACTGGACCAAATGAGAGACATATTGCTGAATTTAAGGCTGATTTGAATGCTACTTTCAAGATGAAAGATTTGGGGCTGTTGCATCATTACTTGGGTATACAGTTTAAGCAGTGTGATGGTGGTATTGCCTTGTGTCAGAAAAGTTACATAGAGACATTGCTATGTAAGTTTGGACTTGAGGATTGCAAACCTATTGCCACTCCCATGGAAACAGGTTTGAAGTTGAGTCTACATGATGCTGGCGATCTTGCTGATGTCACTCTTTACCAAATTGCTGTTGGCTGCCTCATTTATGTATGCAACACAAGGCCAGATATTCAGTTTGCAGTCTCGCAAGTCAGCAGATTTATGCATAGCCCAGGGTCTAAGCATTGGCAGGCTGTCAAGAGGATTTTCCGCTACCTTAGTGGCACTTTACATCTTGGCTTGTTTTATCCCAAGGGGGGATCATTGCCGCCAGACTTACAAGCTTTTTCGGACTCAGATTGGGCTGGTTGTTTTGACACGCGAGTGTCCACAAGTGGTTTTTGTTTCATGCTTGGCAGTTCATGTATATCATGGTTGAGCAAGAAGCAACCTACTGTGGCCACTTCGAGTTGTGAGGCTGAGTACAGGGCAGTCTTCACAGCTACGGTTGAGTGTGTATGGCTCAGACGCCTTATGGCTGACTTGGGTGTTGGACAGGACACTGCCAACACTATCTACACTGACAGTCAGAGCGCATTGGCAGTTGCGAGGAACCCAGTTTTTCATGCTCGCACAAAGCACATTGAGGTGCATTACCACTATGTCAGGGAGAGGCTCTCAGCAGGAGAGATCAGCTTGGCTTATGTGCCAACACAGGACAACCTTGCAGATCTTTTCACAAAGGCATTGTCTCGTGAGAAGCTTGAAGCTTTCCGCAAAGCTTTGGGCTTACTCCCCTTTGTGGACTGATCCTGTCCTCAGGGCATGGCACTTCCCTTTACTCATGTGCCAGCTCTCGTTCACCGCATCACTCCAGGGGGGATTTGTTACCATATACATGTGGTAGTGATGTGTGTGAACACACTAGGACCGCCGGGGCATTTTTCCCCTCTTTAGGAGGTTTTTTCCCCTGTGCATTGTATATACGCCCATCACTCTAGGGCTATCTATCTTTCCATTGCACACTAAGTAACACACTCTCTATTGTGTACCTTGAGCTTCCTTCGTCTTCTCCAAGCTGTGTGTGTTTCTCTACAACCCTAATTCCAACAGGAGGACCTTCTTCTTGCTTGCTCTTGAACCTCGTTGTCCTTTGCGATGTCCCAGGAGCTTCTTCATCTCTTTTCCACTTTTCCTCGACCGTAGCCTTATTAGCTTGAGACTTCGCAATGAATGCATACACCGAGAGGGAATCCACTGGATCAGTCCACCCTGTGGTTTCTCAAATTGAATTCCCTACTTGCCGCAGCTTCCCATAAGTTACCTGTCCAGTTTTTGTTGTCTTCAAAGCATAAGGCCATAATTGACCCTTGGTACCTGCACCATCTTCATCCCCCTTCCCGCAGACTTGCAGCCCATAAGTAGCTGCCTCCACAAGAGCAACATTATGCTGAATCTCATCAACTATCTTCTTCATGCCACCCCTACCAAAGTTCAGGCGGAGCATCTCACCTGTTGCCCTAAGGTGTATCTTCTTGCCTTCCAGAACACCACATTCTTTTTATATGCTTCGTCAAATTCATCACATTCCTTAACATACTTGTGGTCTTCACTGTCACACCACATGCATCGGTCCCAGCCTTTGCGTGGTGGCTGCTACCTAGGCTTCGATGTAGACCCCTTTGCAGCTAGACCATCAAATTTAACAGCTTTAAAATTCAAATTCAATTCTTGAATACCTTTCACCAATTCATCAAGAACTGGCTCCTCCACTCTGGGTATTGCCGAGGTTGTTTTCTCTTTAGGTTCCTCCTCCGCAACATCCATGATGTCAGCCACGATCATCTTGTCAACTCTCATCTGTCGTTTCACAATCATGTTGACTGCTTCGGTGACTACCTTCCAGTCGGATGTTAAGCCCAATTCTCCACTTGGGTCCTCTAGCAACTGCACTAAACTCTTTTGAAGTCGAGGATCAGTAGCCTGAATGAACAACTCAACCTTCTGATCCCTCATTGAACGTTTCTCTGTCGAAGACAATTGCTCAAATTTCTTCTCAAATTCCAGCATTAACTCTCGTGCAGACAGATTTTTGTTCTTCTTCTGCACCCACTTCATGAAACTTTGCCTGGTTACTCTTTGAGAATCCTCCAGGAAGTACTCCTCCTGAAGCTCCTTCTTGAAATCCTGCCAATTTGCGCCTTGAAGCACCTGAATTTCTTTAATTCGACTCCTAAGTTCCGGCTTAGCAATCAAATGGAACCCTTCTACTGTGTTCTGATCATCAATTCCATTGCCTGTTCATAGATATTGCAAAATTTGCTAATATCCCGGCCTTCAAATCGATGTAATTTCTCGGTAACTGTGTGCCGAGCTTTATGGATCCTCTCCTGCAAATTGTACTGTTGTTGAGAAGCCTGCTATTGTTGCATGTAAGCAGCAAATTGCTGCATGGCAGCCTCTTGCAGTGTCGACATCCTTCTTCACCACACTGCTCACCCCGGCTCGTTTCGCATCGGGTTCAGAAAGAATGTTGGGGAATTTGTGTTCGAAAGGTGAGCCGGGAAGGCGCAGGGCCTCTGGGTGTGAGAGGTGTGAGGAAGACAGTTGCAGCAGACATAATAAATGTAGGAAAAGCTTGAAATTAACAGCTTGAACAAGATCCTAAAGCTTGATTATCATTAACAGTACCGCTGCTTACATTATTTAAACTCCTTCCATGATTAGAGTGGCTTGGAAGCTTGGATTAGAGTGTCTTATGGTGTCTTTGATTAGATTGGCTGTGGAAGATTGGATGAGAGGGCTATGGAATCTTGGCTTAGGATTAGAGTGCTCAAAGCTTATGGCTTCCTCCCCGTTAATACAACAGAGCACGAAAACTTGAATATCTCCTAATTTGTGGACAATTAGCCTCTATATGTGAGATGCAAAAATGCTCAAAACGCCCTTTTCCTTCTGCCAACGCGGCCCGTTTTGTCCAGAAACCTGTTTTTCAAAAAATTTCTAGAATAGGATTTTTTCGGCCTCCCTCATGTAGAGATGTGAAGTCTCTCACACACTTTCCTTTTTACCATTGACCACATGTCTTCCTCTACCCAAGTTGCCTTATATGTCCTAAGAGCCCTTTCACATGTAAAACCTTTTCTTCAAGCATAAAATCTCTACGTTTAAGCCTTCAAAACCACATAAAGCATACACTTTTTGGATCTTCTTGCTTGTTTTCGAGCCCTGGTCATTGCTCACTAAATGTGTGAGCTTCAAATAGACTTCTTCTGCTTCTCTTTACTCTTTTTTCCATCATGGAAGCGGAGCGGCACGACACCGGTGCTATCTCGGCTTTGTGAAACCCTTTCTTCTATTCCTTGCAATTAATAATATTCAAGCCATGGGTATAGATGCTTGAGTGCTTATCTTCGAAGGTAAAGAGGAGTAGAAACTAGGGCGTGAAGTGCCAAAGTACAAGTAAAAATTTACATCTAAAATTTGCTAGTATGGATGACAAGGGAAAAGAGATTGAAATGAATGTTGATAGCTTTGATTTTGCTAATGATGCTCCTATGCTTGTAAACCATCTTGTTTCTAGTCTTCAATAAGCCCTAGACAATCCATCCCTCCAAGGTCAAGTGCTACAGCAATTGTGCACCCATGGTATTCTCCAAACTCCCCACCAAGAAGAGAGAGTACAAGGAAAGCTCCTAGTGAGACTTCCAAGAGAGGACTCTCTCCAATAAGGGAAGAAGAGGAGGATCCATACGAACAGCTAAAAAAATTACTACTTGATGAGGCATCTCCCTCTCAAAGGAGAGCCTAAGTTTCAAAGGTAGAGCCCCCACCAAAAGAACAAGAAAGAAGCGAGTCTCTTGTCACCTCGGCGGAGATGGATCCACAAAGACGGCTGGCAAAATGCTCTCCAACACCCCCTAAACGGAGAAGACCATCGCATACTCCTCTTCACCATAATTGAAAGAGGGAAGAGAGGAAACAAGAGAAGGAAAAGACGAGAAAGAGGTGACCCTCTTCTCCATCTTCCTCATCCTCTTCCTCTTGTGAAGAAAGTAATGGTGTAGAAGAGGAGGAACAAGGGAAGAAAAGGGCGAGAAAGAGGTCACCCTCTTCTCCATCCTCGTCATCCTCTTCCTCTTCTGAAGAAAGTGATGGTGTAGCTCTCAAACCTCCCAAGAGAAGAGGCCAGAGGAAATCCTATGCCGCCTGGAAAAGGTCATCCAAGCTCAAAAAGTTCAAAGAGGGAGGAAACAACATCTCTTTCATTACCTACAATGGCACCTTTGGTGCTACGGACAAAGTCTTGGCCTTTATCCAGCAACTGGTTTTGGAGATGAGGGCTTCACGGAGTCCTCTAAGCTGCGTCATGTAGTTATGATTTTCAAAAGTTCGCCTGGAAATGGTGGTCTAGCCTACGAGCAAATGGTGAAGCTCAACGAACATGGAAATCTTTAAGAGCTTCCATCATGAAGCAGTTTTTGGTTACCAATGCCAAAGACAAAGTACTCACCGAATGGTGAAGCTTGAAGCTCTCTCCCTATGAATCTATTCACAAATATGTAGACAAGTTTTGGGATTTACATCTCAAAGCCACTATCTTCAAAAAGATGGATTTTGGAGAGCAAAAACAACAATTTTGTTCGGATTTATCTAAGGATATAGGGGAGTATGTTAACTCCAAAATGCCTCGCAACATATCTACAGTCATACACCATACCATGGTGGCTTCACGAATCAACTTCCAACAAGGGTCTAAAAAGAAAATTAAGCCCATGGAAAACAAGGACCATAGTGAGACAACATCCAAAAGGCAACTCCAACAACAACAAAGCCAAGGAGAAGGGAGTTTATAAAGGCAAAAATAAACTCTCTCTTGAAGAGCTAGAGCGTTATCGGAAGATAATCGTTGTTTCAAGTGCGAGGAGCAAGGGCATTCCTATCGCGCTTGTCCCCACAAGAATACATGTAATGAGCCTCCTAGAGCTTCTGTAGTCGAAGTTCAAGAAGAGGATGCTCATCACAAAGGATCTCCTCTATGTCATGCTTAGGGAAAGTTAAGTGAACATGATGCTTTCATTCTCTTTGACCCTAGTTCTACTCATAATTTTATATCCACAGAGTTGGCCACCAAGCTAGGCATCCAAGACTGCGAGATGGGAGATGTCCTACCTGCCGGTGGTGCTTTCAAGGGACAACAAGCCTTAGTCACTCCCTTAATTGGGAAATTGAGGCTCCATGTCCAAAGCTATGTGTACAAGGAGGATTTCTTCATCTCTCCTTTCAAGCATGAGGATGTAATCCTTGTTGGGGTATAAAGCACAATGTGGTCTCCCAGGTAAGTGGGCGGGCCGCAAGGTATGTACACATATTCTTTTGTAAAAACTTAATAAGAACTCACTATGATCTACACATTACAGTAGAGTGAGTTCACCATATCGTCGTGCTCTTCTTCTGAACTACTCTCTCTCGCGTCGCACTTCTGCTCGTACTCCTTCAACTGGTATCAGAGCTCAGATCGAGGCTCGGGGCAGCATTTGCAGGTAGCATGAGTCACCTGCTCAGATTGGAGTGAGATTCGACAGGCGAAGACACGGCCCCAAATCCTGTGGGAAAGCCCAAAGGGCTTGGTGTTCTAAGAATTTCATTCTGAGGTCATCTCGGCCACCGTTCGGCTTTGACAAAGTTCTGCGCATGCCATTTTCAACTACGTGGTCTCGGCGGGTGCAGATCCGACTCTGCAAATTTGGGGTTTCGGACTACGACTGCAGGTGCTGAGGATGTCGGCACTCCCAAAGTGCTGATTTGTGGTTGTCTACACATCAAAGGACGGCTCACAGTTCTTGGAGGCGTGTCACATACGACACGGGCACATCTACACACAGACTGTAGGCGACATCCACTAGTTCATCAGGTAGCTTGTGTTTGCTGCTTGATATTCCAGATTTCATCCTGACATTGCAGGTACTTCCACATGGGATGTATTGTCATAGATGATGTATGTCTGTTGAGGGTTTGCTGGCTGTGAGTCACGCAGCAAACAACTGCCGCAGCAGTTACAACATACAGTGGGAAATTTGTGGATGTATGAATTTGTGGGAAGCCTATGTACTCTCAGATTTACTGCAGCCTTTGTTGAGGGTCGAGTGAGGTTTTATTGAGCTGGGGGATTCTCGAATGTTGAGATCCTTTCGGTGATACAAATCTTGGAGCGATCCCTCGAGCACCCTTAGATAGGCAGCTAGGATGTATTGACTGTGAGTTAGACAGTTGGGATTGCATATTTGCTTTACTGCCGTTGAGACATTGTCGCAGTCTATGCTTACAGGACAGTGACAGGACAGTGAGAGATAGTACAGGTCCAGGACAGGTTTACCCACAGCTTACAGTGTTAGAGAGAAGTGGCTCCGACAGTTGGGGCTTTATGAGTATGCAATGTTGCCATGGAAAGAATGCAAAGGAAATTTTTATGCAAAGTCACAGGCAGAGTTGCTGAGGAAGACCAGAGGAGCAATATCTGATAAGATTGTGTTGTGCCCACAGGTGATTGCTGCAGTTTTCAAGTTACCATTCACAACAGTAGCTGTTCCACCTAAGTGTTCAGATGATTGTTTAAAGAAGGAGTTTGGGTCTAGAGAAGGAGAAAGGTTGTATTACATGCTCAAAAATGTGGAGTATAGCCGCAGGGAACAGTTAAAGTGGTATCTTGAGAGGGTGTGTTTTCTGGCTAAATTTGACTATAAGTCAAAAGAGAATTATGCTCCATTGGCATTTGCTGAGCAGAGAGGTTGTTTTAGTTGGGCACATTGGGTCCATGAAAAAATTCATGCAGAAGTGTTTACTCCAGATAGGAGGAAGCGTCAGTGCAGCAGTAGATTGGCTCCACTCCTAGCTACATTATTCAAGTATGCTGGGTTTCTGAAAGCAGGAGAAAAAATGGTGCCATCTCTGCTACTGCTGCTGAGTCAAAACTTCAGAAGAACAAAAGTAAAGAGCAGGTTGATGAATTGGACAAGCTTTTTGATGGAGAACCAGCAAAGAGAAAGCAGTTTCAAGATTTGATGGAGGCTCGTTACACAGAGGAGGAGGCTAGAGAAGCTGTGGATAGCCCAGATTTCTTCCAAGACTTTGGTGAGTTATCTGTTTTCTCACAAAAAGTCCCTGCAGATGTTCAAACACCAGTAAGGTTGGGCAAAACATTTACTTTGTCCAAGAAGAGAAAGGTGAGTGCTGGTGAGCAGGGTGTTGCTAAAGCTTTAGATTTTGAATTTGCTACTCCAAGTACATCTTTAAAAACTGAAGGCAGATGTGAAGATGCTGGCAGTGCTATAAGGATGCTTAAGTTGGTGCAAGAATTTGTGATGGGTCAGCAGGTACAAATAGAGGAGCAACTGAAACAGGTTGCAGATTCAGCAGTAGGTAAAGTGCAAGTAAAGCAGAAGGACATGGAGTTGGAAGCTATGACTTTGCAGTTGGCACAGATTCAGGAAGTACATCAGAAGGAGTTAGAGGATATAGTGAAAAATCATCATGCAGAAGTTTCAAACATAAAAATGTCTTTGGGACTGTTCAGAGATTGGACAATGAAGTTAGATGCCAGATTGAATGAGGAAATGGAGCATTTGTTACTGAGTTGCAAGTTCAGGTTCAAATGTTACATCAGAGATTGATTCCTTTGCAGGAATTGGAGAAGCAAGTAAAAGGCGAGGATGTGGATGTCAATGTAGTGATTATGTCAGAGGGAGAAATTTTTGTCTTGAAAGAACAGCTGTTGCAAGCAGTTCAGGAAGTGTGGAAGTCTATGAAGAAAAGAATTGATGTAGCAATAAAGCATCCATATGAGACAATGAAGCAGGGATTTGTAAGTGAGCATGAGGGTCAATTACTGCAGGAGTTAGAGGATGTCAAAAAGGACAGAGACATGTGGTTCAAATTAGCTCAGGATTTAAAGATGAAAGAATTGCAAGGGGATATGGCTGATGTTCAGTTGGAGGAACACATTGAGAAAGGTCAAGAATTGAGGGATGATGCAGAGATGAATCAGCAGGTTGAAGTGCTTGAAGCAGTGGAAAATGTACCTGTTGGCATAGTGGCACCTGAGTCAATAGTTGAAGAGCAGGGTATGGCTGAGCCAGATGTGGATGCTCAGAATGAAGCTGAACCAGTGTAGAGAGTAATGTTGGTGGTGGAGAATATGCAGATCAAGGGATTGTGAATCCAAGTCGGATTTCAAGTACATCCACCACCGGGCTGTGCCAGGTGTTGACCCTGCACCAGACCATTACTGTACTTATGTCCTAGTCAATCAACACTTAGTCAGTCGGGACTTTGGTAAGTCTGATTTTGATCAATCAACACTTAGTCGGATTTTGGTCAATTGGATGTAACTGCTAGAAGTTCCTATTAAAAGGTCATGCTGGTTCACGCGAGAATGTAATTTTGGGTTAAAATGGAAGTTATCTGTGGACCAAGATGAATCAACTGTGTAGTCTCTTGTTCTATGCTTCATGCTTGTTCTGCAATCTGCTGTGTCGGAAGTTGGTGAATGATGAAATGCTGATGAGTTGAATGTATTTGCCTTTGTTTTTAATCTGTCTTTAGTGTGTGGGACATGTTGTCAACACTTTAGTTATGTTTGTGTTGAAGAACCCCAACAGGAAGGACCAAAGAAAAGTACAAAGGTGGAAAGAGGAATCAGTCTCGTAGCAAGTCTCGCAGTGCTAAAGGCACGAGTGACATAGAATGCTACCATTGTGGCAAGAAGGGTCACATGAAAAGAGACTGCAGATAATGGAAAGCCGAAAAAGGCAAAGAGAAAGCTGAAGACCATGGTGAGAAGAACAAGTCCTCAGTGAAGATTCAAGAAATAAATGTGACAAACACTGTTGTAGAGGATGACAGTCTAGTGTCAGGAGATATCTACTTCTTGAATAATACAATGGACTCAGCTCTTCTTACAGCATCTGATGGAAATGCACTGAGTGAATGGATTATAGACTCAGGGGCATCACTTCATGTGTCTCCAAACAAGGAGTGGTTTACCTCTTATGTGACCACTAAAGATCATGTTCGGCTAGGCAATGGGTAGACATGTGAGATCTTAGGTGTTGGAGATGTTCAATTGAAGTTTCAGAATGGCTCTTCTTTCACGCGGAAGAATGTGAGACATGTTCTTGCAATTACAAAGAGCTTGATCAGCACAGGTTTACTTGATGATGCTGGCTAAGTCACCACTTTTGGACAGAACGTGTTGAAGATATCCAAGGGTTTTATGACAGTAGCACATGGAGTAAAGTCTGGAGGACTTTACATGATTTATGTATCAAATGTCTCTAAAAATGTAATCAATGTAACCAAGCAGCCGAACGTTTCTTTGTGGCATAGCCGGTTAGGACATATGTCCAAGAAGGGAAGGGAAATCTTGGCTCGTTCTGGTTATTTGCCTGGCTTGTCATTTAATGATTTTGAATTCTGTGAACATTGTCTGTATGGTAAGCAAACACAGCAGCCACATAAGCATAGAAGCAGTAGAAGAGATACACAGTTGGCACTTGTTCATAGTGATTTGTGTGGACGTATGCCTAACCTATCTCTAGGGGGAGCTTCTTACTTTATGACATTTATAGATGATTACTCGAGGAAAGTATGGGTTTACTTTCTCAAGCACAAGGATGAAGCGTTTAGTGTTTTCAAAACGTTTGTGACACTTGTGGAGAATCAGAGTGGCAAGAATCTTAAATGCTTACGTACTGACAATGGTGGAGAGTATGTTTCAAAGGCCTTTCAGGACTTTTGTGAGTCAAAAGGTATAAAACGTGAACTTAGTACTCCTTACAATCCTCCTCAAAATGGTGTTGCTGAGAGGATGAATAGGACCATACAAGAGAAGGTCAGAAGTATGTTGTCTAATGCACAGCTGCCAAATGGGTTTTGGGCTGAAGCTGTATCAACAGCAGTTCATCTTATACATAGATCTCCTAGCAAGGTTTTGCAGAAGGATTTAGTGGCAGAGATGGTATGGTCAGGCAAGGTGCCCTCATACAAGCATCTCAGAGTCTTTGGCTGTGAGGCATATACTCACGTTGCAAAGGAATTTAGGAACAAACTTGAACCAAAGAGTAGAAAGTGCATCTTTCTAGGCTATGGTAATTCGGGTGAGATGGGGTACAGACTTTGGGATCCCGAATCCAAAAAGGTTATCCACAGCAATGATGTTCACTTTAATGAAGCCAAATATCATTCTAAACCAGAGAGGGTTGAGGAGATTAGAAGAGTTGTCTTCCAGGAAGATGGACCTGCACGTGCAAGACAAAATGTCAGGGCTCAAGAGGAGCAAGGACAGGATAGAGTGGAACCACAGGTTGTGGTTGAGCCTGAGCCACCTATTGTGCGTAGATCTGGACGTATCACGTGACCTTCTGATCGGTTTGTTCCATCTATGAACTATGTCATGTTGACTGATTGCAATGAGCCTTCATGTTACAAGGAAGCAGTGCAAATGAAGGACTCTGGGAATTGGCAATTTTCCATGCAGTCAGAGATGAAAGCTCTGCATAAAAACCTGACATGGAAGCTAGTTAAATTACCACAGGGCAAAAAGGCTCTACCTTGTAAATGGGTTTACAGTGATAATCACCCAAAGTACAAAGCAAGGCTTGTTTCCAAGGGCTTTAAGCAAGAACAAGGCATTGACTTTGATGAAGTCTTCTCTCCAGTGGTCAAGATGACTACATTGAGATGCTTTCTTGCATTGGTTGCCATATTAGATTTGGTGTTGCACTAAATGGATGTCAAGACAGCGTTCTTGCATGGTGATTTAGATGTGGAAATTTACATGCAGCAGCAAGAAGGGTTTGTTGAGAAAGGCAAGGGAGATTTGGTATGCCAGTTGTTAAAGAGTCTTTATGGCTTAAAACAATCACCGAGGGCATGGTACCATAAGTTCCACAAGTTTATGCTTTCTCAAGGCTACAAACGTAGTGAGTTCGATCACTGTCTATATACAAAGAAGGCTAAGGATGGCAGTTGGCTGATCCTTATTTTGTATGTGGATGACATGTTGATTGCTGGCAAGCACATGGAAGAAATTTCAGCTTTGAAGTCAAAGATGGCAAAATCGTTTGACATGAAAGACATGGGTGAGGCAAGTCATATACTTGGTATGCACATTGAGAGAGACAGATCACAGAAGTTGATTTGGTTATCTCAAACAGAGTATATTGACAAGGTTTTGCAACGTTTCAATATGGAGAAGGGAAAGGCATTGAGTGTTCCATTGCCACCATATGTGAAACTTAGCAAACAAGATTGTCCTGTGTCTGAGGAAGAACAATTTGAAATGGATAAGATTCCATATGCGTGTGCAGTGGGTAGTTTGATGTATGCAATGATTGCTACTCGCTCAGACATTGCATTTGCAGTGGGAGTAGTAAGTCGATACATGTCAAACCCAGGCAAGAAACATTGGGAGATAGTGAAAGGAATATTGAGATACCTGAAAGCTACAAAGAGTATACGTATATGATATGGGAGTCAGAAGTTAAGTGTAAAGGGTTTTACAGACTCAGATTATGCAGGTGACTTAGACAACCGAAGGTCTACGTCAGGGTACGTCTTTACATTGGCTGGTGGAGCAGTATCATGGCGTTCTAGATTACAAGATTGTGTTACTCAGGCTACTACAGAGGCTGAATATGTTGCAGCATCAGAGGCATGCAAAGAATCAATTTTGCTTAATCGACTAGTAACAGATTTGGGAATCAAAGAAGAGATGCCTGTGTTATATTGTGATAATCAAAGTGCTATACAATTGGCTCGCATCCAGTTTATCACTCAAAGACAAAGCATGTGGATGTGAAGTATCATTTCATCAGGGAAATGCTCGAGGATAAGCAACTTCAGCTTGTCAAGGTTCACACCACAGAAAATCCTGTGTATCTACTTACAAAAGGACTTCCCTCAGAGAGCTTTGCGCATTTTCTCAAGCAGTTAGGTGTAGGGCAGTACATCAATTCTCTACATCTCTTGTATATAAGCTTGTATAGTAGCTTCTCTCACACTTAAAGTACCACATTGGACTTCAAGTGGGAGGTTTTTGGGGTATAAAGCCCAATGTGTTCGCCCAGGTAAGTGGTCGGGGCGCCAGGTATGTACACATATTCTTTTGTAAAAACCTAATAAGAACTCACTATGCTCTACACATTACAGTAGAGCGAGTTCACCATATCGTCGTGCTCTTCTTCTCGCACTCTCTCTCTCGCATCGCACTTCCGCTCGTACTCCTTCAATCCTAGGGGCACCATGGTTTGATTGCATGGCTGCCAGTGTTAAATTCCTTGAAAGACAAATCTACTTTAGGTACAGGGAAAAAGATATTTACATAGATGCTAAGGAGTTGGGTAGCACCATACCCATTGTACATAAGCAAGATTTCAATAAGTCAATAAAGAGCTCTATTTCCGTGTACATGATTTTTGTTAAAGACTCTCAAAATGAACCTAATGTTTTAGTAAAAGAAGATATAGGGGATCAAAAGGAATTAGAGTTTTCCAATTTCCTAAATGGATTTCAAGATGTGTTTATTGACGACATCCCTTGTGAGCTACCTCCCAAATGAGGGGATGACAACCATGCAATTGAGCTTCTTCCAAGAAGCTCACTGCCTAATAAAGCTCCTTCTCGAGTTTCTCAAGATCAACAAGAGGAGATTATATGGAAAGTACATTATCCATTTTGTTCGCAGTTTTATTAGTGCAAAAGAAAGATGGCACATATCGTATGTGTGTCAACTATAGAGCACTAAATAGGATCACTATCAAAAATAGGTTTCCCATTCCATGGGTAGAAGACCTATTTGATAAGCTACAGGGGTCGACCTACTTCAGTAGGATTGACCTAAAAAGTGGCTATCATCAAATAAGGATGGTTGATCAAGACATTGTAAAGACTGCATTTTGCACTACATTTAGTCTTTACAAGAACATTGTCATGCCTATTGGCTTGACCAATGCACCAGCCACATTTAATCGTCTAATGGAGAAGCTATTAAGGCCTCACCGAAGCTATACTAGAATTGATGATATAATCATCTACTCTAAATCATTAGGCAAACACAAGCAACACCTCCAAGTAATATTTCAAGTTTTACGAGAGAATAAACTTTATATTAATCAAAAGAAAAGTGAATTTTTCTTACAAGAGATTTAGTATTTAGGTCACAATATCTCTCAAGATGGCATCCAAATGAACCCATCAAAGTTAAAGGTAATAAAAGAATGGCCTAATCCAAGGAATCTGCATGAACTAAGAATCTTTATAGGTATGTGTCCATACTATATGCGCTTCATAGAAAAGTTCTCACAAGTCATGGGACCATTATATGACCTAACAAAGAAAAATGTTAGTTATATATGGTCCACCAAGGAGAAAAATTCTTTCAAAAAGCTTAAAGAGAATATTATCTCTCAAGATGTACTTACACTACCAGGTATCTCAAAGACATTCGATGTCCAATGCGACGCCTGTGGTGATTTCCTTGGAGCTATTTTGCTCCAAGAAGGGCACACCATAGCCTATGAAACTTGAAGGCTTGACCCTGTTGAGCAAGATCTAGGTAAATATGAGAAGGAACTATTAGCAGTTCTACCTTTGCCAATCCCTAATTCACCAAGGGAGAGAATCACTACAAGAGGTTGTGTGCTCTTGTGACGCTGTTAGCGACGGAAATACATTGGGTTTTTATAACCCCCGGCGCTGTTAGCGACGGAAATACATTGGGTTTTTATAACCCCCGGCGTCGCTAAAACCGTCGCTACGAGCGTCGCTACGAGAGCGTGGCTATATGCGTCGCTATGAGCGTTGCTATATAGCGACGCCTATAGCGACGTTTACACAGAAGACTATAGCGACGCTCATAGCGACGCTACAGAGCCATAAATAGCGACGCTTATAGCGACGCCCGAGAGAATTTGTTTTTGGTGGCAAGGCATTGAATGCCCTGCCACCCATCAACCATATTGTACTTGATTCACTTTTTAAAAAAAGTGCAAAAGTAGATAATAGACCCAAAATAGTCACCCACAAGACGCATTGTTTGCAAAATTGACAATTGTACACATCATAGGCAAAATGAATTGATTGGCAAATGTAATAATGACAATTATACAACAT
The DNA here is from genome assembly GCF_014529385.1 of Adiantum capillus-veneris. Lineage (NCBI taxonomy): Eukaryota > Viridiplantae > Streptophyta > Polypodiopsida > Polypodiales > Pteridaceae > Adiantum > Adiantum capillus-veneris. Next base: position 1,649,151 of record NC_140937.1, read on the forward strand.
CATAGGCATAAAGAATTGATTGGCAAAAGGAACTGCGGTGACAAATGTAATAATATACATGGTTCAAAAAGACGTATAAAATCCGTCTCATGATACATAAGCTATGAGAAACCCTAAACTAATGCTATCTAGCTACGGCTAAACTGACGTCGTCTAGTCAGACGTCTCATCGCATCCAAGCGGCGTATCTGGCGGATTCTGCAAAAAAAGACAATAAGACAGCTTTCAGTAAGTATAAACATATAACGACATTTATAAAACAATACAAAAAATAAAAAAGAGTAAACCCTAATACTAACCATGCCGCCGCGAGAACTGAGAATGTCCATCAGGGCGTTTAAGCCCTTCCTGCCTGCGTACTCGCGCTCGTACGGTGTGGGATCACGTCCTGTCATCGACCACTGTGAAAACATACAAAGATTTCATTATGTTAGAACTAAAAAACTCATTAACCCTAAACTATCGAACATGCATAAAGAGCAATGTGAAAAGACTTACAAAATCGACCTCAAATGATGCCCATCCACCGCTCCCCAAGTGGTGCGAGCTCCCTGCCTCTACTCGCGCTCTGGCTGCATCCTTTTGTTGCTTCCACTTGTCGAGATTCTCGCGCGCTGCTTTCTTCGCATTCTTCCAATCTTCTTTGGCCAGCCAATCTGGCATGTTCCACCCATTCTTGATTGCTTTTTGCACTTCGGAACGCTTGTGTTTGCAGTATTCGCGCATTCGAATCTTCATCAGGTCTTCATTGAAGCGATGATCCCGTGTTGGAACGGGAAACTCATCATGAAGTATGCTGATGACTCTGTTTTTTAAATCGCTTGGTACTTCACTCCATTTGTTTAGTATGTAGTGTCTAAACAGCTGAGAGCAAAGACCACGCATGCGCGAGATCACCTTCTTGCCGTCATCATCCATGATGATGCCGCCGCTGATGTCGACGGAGTAAGGCAAGCCCTCTGGCCGGTGACGCGTGAACCTGGGTGTCCCGGCAGGGGTCTCTAGCGGCGTGTCGATGGGGGTACGGACGTCAGGTGTCTCCACCGGCGTCTGGGCCCCGAAGCGAGGAGTGTCGAGTGGGGTGGCTCGTGGCGGAGTAGGTAGAGGTGTGTAATTTCTAGGAACAGTCAGCCGTGCAAAACCTGGCGTAGATGGCGATGCTGTGGCTAGTGTGGGGGCGGGCAAAGAAGGGGAGGGTAAAGAGCCTCGTCGAACACGAGGCGGTGTGGAGGCATCGGTGGCGGAATCCCCACAACAACCGCCACCGCCACCACTAAAGCGCCGGTGTCTAGACGAGTGTGAAGCTCGTCTCGTCGACGCCGAAGCTTCGGAGCGTGCCGAATGCTCCGAAAGAGAGGGAGATGCGGATGGTGTAGGAACGCGCGATGATGCGCCAGAGCGATAACGCTCCACGTACCACTGTCTCTGCTGCGGTGACAAAGAAGAAAGAAACTCCTCATCATCCATACTTGCATTAAACACACGAATATTTAAAATTAATATTGAATGAATAGAGTAGACAATGACGCAAAGACCATTAAATACAATAACGTAATGACGCATATAAATACAACGACGCAATGAATCGAGTGATAGAAGAGGCAAGTCGAAAACTCAGAATTTTCAATCAAAAGATGTCAGCGCGAGTAGAAAAGAGCGTTATACACCATGGAAGGTACTTAGAGAGCCAGCGCTTTTACAACACGGAGCAAAATTGTTCAAATACAATATTTGTGGCTTTAAGAGATCTCTCTCTCATCCTCGCATAACTCAGCATAACTTCCTATATCTATATAGAGCTCTCCGTTTAAACACATATCCTCTGTTTCATTTTGTAGCTCCTCTGCATGCACCCCATAAAGAGTAGTAGCATCTTGATGCTCGTCTGGCACCACCGCAGCGGCTTCTGATTGAGCATCTTCTCTGATCTCCTCCATTGATGTCGTTGTGATTGGCACATGGTAGCCTTCATACGTCCTTGCACTACGAGGGGCTACCTCTATGACGTACCACCAGTTTGATATAGACTTTGTAGGATGAAATATTACCTGCCAGAGCCACATAACTTACATGAGAGCTTTCAAGCATTTAGTTTGGCGAATGGTATGGAGTCTACGTTGATCTCCTTTTGTGAGATCCATTGCACCAGCTTTGCAAGTTTGTAGATTGTGTTACGGATGTCGAGAGACAAACATCCCTCAATGGCAACCGGTAAAATAAACTGTAAAGTATGTGCAGCAATGATATTAAAGTCCACATTTTATGCAATGATATTAAAGACCACTATGAACGTACCTGACACATTTTATGCCAATCGTGTGACTTCAAACCGGTAAGCTTTCCTTCTTTAGTAAAACACGTTCGGAGCGAGTGCATTACGCCAGTGGGGGTCCGCAAAGATCGAATGGCCTCTTTTACTTTGCGTTCTTGGGCTCCTGTGAAAATCCATGGTGCTTTAGGGAGTTTTATCGATCCATCAGACGCTGTTTGCGGCCAATATTGCTCCATACGATCCACATTTCTAAGGTCAACTCTGGCTCCCAAATTATCTTTCTTGCCGGTCAAATGGTCCCATAGTAGATTACCCACATTCTTGAATATGTGCATTGGATCGAGCAAGTGATTGATCATGAGTCGGGGCCAGTATGGTAACTCGTACCATAGAGATAGTCTCTTCATCCCTGGAGGCAATCCGTCATCGCACATCTCCTTCTGCTCTAACCATGCTTGTGCAGACATCCTTGGTGGCTCTCTTCCCAAAAATCCGTCGCGTAACACATGATTCTCTGGAAGATACGCTTGATGACCTTCGTAGATTTGCTTCTTCAGTGAGGGTGCCCTACGTGCATTCAGTCTAGGTCCACATGTGACACATGCTCTATATCCGCTTGTTTGAAGCCCTGCATGTATACACCTGATAATAGATCAACTATGGGAAAAAACAATATTTACAGTGTCTGAGTGAGGAGTGTCAATAGATCACCTGAGCATTCTGTTAGCCCGGGATAGTCATGCATGGTCCACATTAGAATGCCTCTGATCAAAGCATTTCGTCGTCCTGTTTGTCGGCTCATATCCACCACCTCTATGCCAATCCACAATTGTTGTAGCTCTTCCAATAGTGGACAAAGATACACATCCATATTCCCCACTTTATATCGCCCTGGCACAATCAAGCTTAGCCATAGGTGCCCCTTCTTCGTATTCCACCACGGGGGAATGTTGTAGTTGACGATGACAACGGGCCATACACTGTAAGATGTTGATCTTTGATCAAATGGATTTACGCCATCCATAGCCACGCCTAAGCGCAAATTTCGAGCTTCCCTGGCAAAATCTGACCATGTTCCATCTATATGTTTCCAGGCTGCGCAATCTGCAGGAATTCGAGCACACCATCCGAAGATTTATTCTCCTCATGCCATGATGCTAGGGCGGCCATGGACTTACATTCGAAGAAATGCTTGATGCGAGGAAGCAGAGGAAAATGTCGCAAAACCTTTTGTGGAATTTTTGTCCCGTGGAGATCTACTCGATATCTTTCGGAATCACATTTCGGACACTTCTTCATGTCTGTGTATTCCCCTCTGAAAAGAATGCAGTCATTAGGACAAGCATGGATAGAATTGTAATCCATCCCCAAGTTTCGCAAAATCTTTCTTGCTTCATCTCGGGAATCTGGCATCACATTGTCAGCTGGTAGTATGTGCTCTTTCAGCAATCTACACAACATAAAAATATGATACAGTCGTGTAAAAATCTATCAGATCATTGTACATTTAGAGTTCTATTAAAGTAAACTAATTGTAATAGATCACCTGAAAAGCGCTGTGACGCTAGTGTCACTCCATCCAAACTTTGCCTGCATGTTGAGAAGAACCAGGAGTGCTTTCAATCTAGACATACGTGCTCCATTATACAATGGCGTATCGGCTTCACTTTTCATATCATCATAGATAAGCCTTTCTGAATCCATGATCGTCTCGATCATTTCATCAATCTCGGGCTCAAACATTGCCTCGTTGGGAATGTGCTCTGCATGATCATCCCCCGAGTTGTCAGAGGCTACATCTTGTGGCCTCACATATGCTGCTTGACCAAAGCGCCTGCGAACACGTCTATTGGGTTGCAAGATTGCTGCTTGTTGGCCAGCGTCAGAGTCCGACGAGTTATAATTGGCAACAACTCGATCTATAATAGATGGATCGAACTCGCCAAATTCACGAACGTGCTGTAAAGAAACACGTCTTGTCCGTCGCACAGCATGCTTGCATTGATTACAAGGACATAAGACCCTCGTTGAGAGATAGGTGTTTCGGTTGGACGGTCCCACATCCTCGTCGCTACTCATAATGAGGATAAAAAACTTATTACCTAGACAACAAATTTAATATTCTATTGGCATTCTTCGTCTTATCTCTCTCTCTCTCTCTCTCTCTCTCTCTCTCTCTCTCTCTCTCTCTCTCTCTCTCTCTCTCTCTCTCTCTCTCTTTACCTCACATTCTCTAGTCATGTCCAATCCCCGCATACCTCGGTCTAGAGGTGCACGGAGATCAGAACCACCGGGTTATAATCTCGTCTTTATTGGTCAATACCTATATTTGTGGGTACAAGAAATCTACACACCCACGTCTACATGATACTGCATGTAGTGGACAAAACCCCTTTGCCTCTTCTCTAGCTGTAGCACTTCACTTCATCTTAACATCTTTTCACAGTAGATCTTTTCACTGTTCGTCTAACTCTAAACCCTAAACCGTAAGTAATTCTTGCGTGGACTCGATCTAACATAAATAAGCGTAAATCTAAATAAACGTAAATCTAACTAAAAATAAAGCTAAATCTAATTTAACGTAAGTCTAATGACTAGAGGTTGTCTAGATGGTCATTGTGTCGGGGATGTAGTGACTCTTGCCGCCCTGAAGATCCACCTTCTTCCATATCTTCTGAAGACATTTCACCAGTACTTTTGGATCGACGGAGCCCACCATGAGTGAAGGCAACAATACCCTATATTCCATTGAGGGCTTTCTTCACCCGCTTCATGCAGGCATCGCAGTCTATGGAGACCTAAATCTAATCTAATATAACGTAAATCTAAATCTAGCTTAAATAAGCGTAAATCTAGTTAAAAATAAAGCTAAATCTAATTTAATGTAAGTCTACATATAACCTAATCTTTAACGTCTTTTAAGATAGTTTCCTACGACGTTATAACTCTCTTCTTCTTGTGTGTGTGCACGTGTGCCAATAAAAAGAGATAAATGGTATAACCTTTCTATCACCCATGCCAAGTATGATAGATTGATTATGCCATTTCCCTCTTGAATAATAGGTCTTGAGTTCAACTCCTCGTCGGCTAGATCTTTAGGTCTTTTAATTTTAATTAGTTTCCTACGACGTTAAATTAGTTTCTCTCTCTTTCTCTCTCAATGTGTGTGCGTTTTTTTGGATCGTATGCATGTTTTCTCTCTCTTTTCCTCTCTCAATGTGTGCGTTTTTTGTTCATGCATGTTCTCTCTCTCTTTTCCTCTCTCAATGCGTGCGTTTTTTGTTTATGCATGCTCTCTCTCTCTTTTTCTCTCTCAATGTGTGTGTGCATTCTTTGTTTATGTATGTGTGTGTGCGTTTTTGTTTTTGTTTGTACTCTCTCTCTCTCTCTCTCTCTCTCTCTCTCTCTCTCTCTCAAAAACATTATGTGTGTGTGTGTATGTGTGTGTGTGAGAGAGAGAGAGAGAGGGAGAGAGAAAGAGGGGAAGGGAACATGAGAATGAGGAGAGGGAAGGAGCATACCTGGCTCTCCTTCCTCTCCTCGTGTGTGTGTGTGTGTGTGTGTGTGTGTGTGTGTGTGGAGAACAAAAAGAGAGAGAGAGAGAGAGAGTGAGGGAGAGCGTTACCTGCTCCTTGCTTGAGGGCGCCGAAAAACTCAGATCTGAGATCTGAGTTTTGGGCGCGCTCGATTATTTTTTTACCCCAGCCGGCGTCGCTATGAGCGTCGCTATAAGCGTCGCTATGAGCGTCGCAAATTTTACAAAGAAATTTGCGACGCTCATAGCGACGCTTATAGCGACGCTCATAGCGACACCGGGAAAAAAAATATTGAGCGTCGCTGTGTGAGCGTCGCTAATATGAAGAGCCTCTTGTAGTGAATATCCATGGATTTTATCTTTGGATTTCCCAAGTCTATCCATGGGAATACAAGAATATGGAGAATAGTGGATAGGTTTAGCAAACAAGCGCATTTCATACCTATCAAAAATACTATCAAGGCACATCAAATGGCAACCCTCTTTATATCACAGATCTTCAAGTACCACGGCTTGCCAATGTCCATAGTGTCAGATAGAGACCCTAGAATGACCAATAATTTTTGGAGGGTCTCTTTGAGGCTAAACTTCTCTTCAAACTATCACCGGCAAACGGATGGCCAAAGTGAAATAGCTAACCTAACAATTCTTGATCTACTAAAATCTTATGTCATAGAAGTAGATCAAAATTCTCAATGGGAGAAGTACTTACCTTTAGTGGAGTATGTTTACAATAACACTGTACATACTTCCACGGAAAAAGCACCTTTTGAGGTGATGGACCGAAGATCAAAAAGTCCCCTGCTACTCAACTTAGGTACATGGGAAGATCTTCACTGTAGATAAATATAGCCGAGACATACAATAATCTTTCCAAAAGATTAAGGATGCTATTTCCATCTCTCAGCAAAGACAAAAGGCTATTGCTGATAAGCACAGAAGAGCTCTAGCCTTTAAACAAAATGAAATTGATTGGGCCGTGCTTAAGTTTCCCAATGCTTGATTAAGGCACACGACGGGCAAGAATCCTACGTGACACCAAAAGTACTATGCTAAGTTATCCAAAAGGTACTATGGTCCCTTTCAAATTCCTAGGCCAATCAATGAGATGGCCTATCAGCTCAAGTTGCCCAACCATTGGCTCATACACAATGCTTTCCACATGATCCTACTAAATCCTTACAAAGGAGAGCCACCTCAAGAAGAAACCATTGAAGACCCACCAAATATCGAGGACCAAGAAGAGGTGGTGCAGCCTGAGTCCATTCTTTGGCACGAAGACAAGGTATTAAGAGGCGGTAAGACTATCCGACAATATCTTATCAAGTTTAAAAATTATTCTTTTGAAGATGCTAGATGGATGCAAGGCATACAATTAATGGATAACATAAACCTTGTCAATTCTTACAATGATTCCCTAGAGTAAGCAAATGTAAATATGTATAAAGAAATAACTTTTTGTCTTATAAGACTCTCTTTTTCTTTATTGTGCACAAATGTTGATAAGTATGCATGTTTAAGATTATGTTTGTGGAGCCTACGTCTCCCAAACACCAAGTAGAGCTTGTCACTCTACTGTGTAAGACTGATGTAGACTAATGCTAGACATGCTTGCGGCAGCTAAGGCTCTCAAGCACCAAATGGACTTGTCATCCATTTTGGAACGGTGTTGTAGGATAAAATAGGGATCCTCTACCCGCTAGCAAACGGACTAATGACTAGGCTTTATCTTGTCTATCTCATAGTCAAGGATGACTATGATTTCAAGAGAGAGGTACTGTCATAAAAACTAATTAATATCTAATTCTCCCAAATGATTCTCTCATGTTAAACTGATCATTTAATATGGGGAAGTACCAGAGGAGTAAAAGCTAGAATATTAGTAAGGCTGCTAGACTGGTCTCAGTAGGGATCCAAAGGGAGATAGTGTGCAAAAGAGCAATGTGCATCAATGGAGCTTAAAAGACCTAAGGTTAAGCTCCATTAAGACTTCCATAGGCTAAGGTTCCAAAATCTAAATTCATAAGTCCAATGGCCAAAAGGGGAAAAATTGGATGGTTATGGGAAGACTAAAAAGACTTCCCACATCCCTAGGAAGGAGGGGGCAAGCCCTCAAGGAAAAGAAAGGAGAGAAACACACACACACACACACACACACACACACACACAAGATCCCCCTTGACACAAAGGAAATAATGGAAACTTGGAAGGCTCCTAGCCCAAATGCCCCCAATCTCCCCTCAAATCCTATTGGATGGCCATACAGGTGGACCAATGAGAATTAGGCTAGAGCAAAATTATTCTAATCAATTTAGAGATGCTTGATAAAGGAACCAATAGAAATTAAGCTCCCTAGAAGACTATTGAACAGTCTACCAAGGGGTCCAACAGCCCAATGGCTTGCTTGATTCCTATTGGTCAGAAGACAAAAAGTTCTAATGAGAGTTTAAGTAAATTATTTTAATTACCTAAACCTCTCACAACAGGGGAAAGGGAGACACTTGTCACAAGGCTATCAACTATGCTACTTAATTGCTATTGGCTAAGCTCTATCGGGTCCAATGGAAAGCCGGCAAGAGAAAATGGGAAGAGGGGTCGACCAAGAAGAGAGAGAGGTTGGCATTTTAGACTAACCAATTTTGCTACACACACACACTACTCGTGTGTTGAGTAAGAACTCCATCTCCTTCTCCAAGAATTGAGAAGTAGAGGCCTACACCAACAACTCTTGGCTATGGAATGTAAATCCAACCAAGATCCAAGCTTCAATGGCATGCTCATCTCCTCTACCATTCTTATTACTAAGCTAAGCTATGCTATTCGAGTGATTATGTGAGGAGAATACTTCTTTCTCGTAAGATACTTATGTGAGGAGAATACTTCTTTCTCGTAAGATGCATCTTCTTCCTATCAATCTTTCCTCATTCCTTGCTAGCTCTCACCATCTGTGAAGGTGTGTGAGGTCTTGGCACTGAAGCTAGGCCCACTAGGTGTGTTTTTTTCAAACTTAATTTGGTGCATGAAGCTTCCATCTTCATTGCACCAATAGGTTTTTTCAAGGAACACAAAGATTGTATTGTACAAAAGTCTCCCTTGATGGGAGAAGCTATAATACAAAGCCTTCTTGGAGGGGGGACTGGCTCCCTATAAATCCGGTCCTCAACTATTGTCAATTGTTCTATTTCTCTCTCTTTTCAAGTATTGTCTATGCTAAACTAGCTAGATGTAATTTCTATGTTGCTTTCTTCAACTAAGTACTCTCTCTATGATCATTAGGAACTTGTTCTTAATGAAATACTCACTATACTATCATTTTCCTCTACACACAAGTTACTAGTGCATTAAATGTTACAGTATCTCTATTAAATTGCCTAAAAAATTTGTATTTGAAACTCCCTCCTTTCGAACTCACGTTATACATTAACAAGATTACATAGTGCACCCCCCAAGTCTCCCTCTCTCTCTCTCTCTCTCTCTCTCTCTCTCTATGAGTGTCTTGGAACGCTTTTGCCTACATAGCGGGCTGATCGTGAATGGATCCAAAACCAAGGTTATGCTTGTAAAGACCCTCAATGACGAAAATCCATGCATTGTATACAACAATGAGAAACTTGAAGTGGTAGATCACTTCAAGTACCTTGGCCTTGAGGTTCCATCCAATCATAAATGGAAGGATTGTGCAATACGTCGCTTGGAAGCCGGAAAGAGGGCTTATTATGCATTTGAGAACATGTGCAATGCAGGAGAGATCAAGTGTTGGGCTCTCAAAAAGTACCTCTTTGACACATTGGTGACACCGGTGCTTCTTTATGGAGTGGAGGTGTGGGGTGGAAGCATCGGGAAGTCTACTTGGAAAGAGTTTGAGAATGTCCAAAAGCGTTTTCTCACCAACTTTCTCCAAGTCAAGACACAAACACCCTACATGCTCTTACTTCTTGAGTCCGGATCGCTTCCCATTGAGGTCTTGGGCATGGAAAGGGTTGTGGAGTACATGCGTAAGACACAACGTAGCCCTTTGCATCGACTTCCTAGAATCGCATATGAAGCAAGTCAAAAGGTTCAAAAGACAGGCAAGAGCAAAATACTAAGTTCGGGGTGGATGCTTGATATCAAGAAATGGTTTGGAAGATGGGATGCATGTCACTTGGTCAAGGATGCGTCGATCGACTCCCAAGTTAATGAGGCCTTCTTACAACGCCAATGTATCATGGCTTGGGAGAAATCTGGAGGTTCTCGCTTCAGCCATTACACCACACACGTTGCCCCAAACTACAAATCTCTCTTCTTCTCGGAACGAGGTAACCGAACCCCTTCCTACATCCTTGAGCCCATCCCGTTGAGTGCGATCCGCACCATTGCCTCCATTCGTCTTAGCTCCCATTCTCTACGCTGCGAGACAGGACGTTGGGGCACTGGCGAGGAGTGTCATCGACTTTGCACCTTATGCCCTCGTCAAGTGCGAGAGAGTGAGTACCACACACTACTTGAGTGCTCAGCTTTTGACCACATTAGGTCCTCTTTTCCCCATATATTCAGCCATGAGCTCTCCCTACATACCTTCCTCTCCCAACCACGATGTGGACTCTCTATTGCGACGCTCATTTCAGCCATTTTTGAGCATCGAGAGTCACTTATGAACTCCACTCACACCACGTGACATGTTCATTTGGTCCCATAGGTCATATTTGACCTCCCAGGACGATAATAGAACTATCTATCTATCTCTCTCTCTCTCTCTCTCTCTCTCTCTCTCTCTCTCTCTCTCTCTCTCTCTCTCTCTCTCTCTCTCTCTCTCTCTCTCTAGCGTAACCCTAGCGCAGACTAGAGCAGACCAACATCGTCTACCTCAGCCCCCCCTGGGCAAAGGGCTTCCCTGGGGGAGGCGTTAAGCTTTAGCCTAGCCCCCCTCAACAGCCCACGCAGCTCTGTGCGAAGCTCTGCCCCAGCCCTGCGAGGACGGCCTCAGTCCGGGTTCCGGACTTAGCCCTGCGAAGTATAGCAGGCCGCGGTGCCCTTCGGCAGGGAGAGATTCCAAGCATTGTGCACCCTTGCAGGGGCGAGCACACCCGCAACACGAGCTTCCACTCTACGCTATTGTTTTTCGACAGGGGAGGCGTCTGCAGGTCCCGATACACTCAAAAAAAAAAAAAAAACCTTTTCAAAGGTTGTTGTAGCCTTGGGCATTAGAGAGGTTTTTCCGGCACTGGTTTTCGGTTTTCGGCTTCAGCCCTGCGAAGTACAGCAGGTCGTGGTGCCCTCCAGAAGATACTCGACACAGTTAAATCTACAGGGGACAAATCTGCAGGTCACGACACAGTTCAAGCCTTCTCACAGTTCTGAAGTTCATAACTTTTTCAAAGGTTGAAGCCTTGAGCATTCTCAAAGGGTTTTCCCTCTAGAATTTGCGAGTCAGTGGTTGGTTCGCTTTTATCCCCTCAAGCACAGGGATGGCTACTCCAAAGACCCCCGCCAAAACAAGACCGAGTTTTGCAACAGTGTTGGCAGCCCCTAGCAAACTTGATCGCATCACGCAGTTGCAAGCAACTCTTGATCGAGTCTTGGAGGAAAAATTTGAACTCAAATCTCGCCTGTGCAAATTAGAAGAACAATTCAAGTCTATGGCTGACCTCACCACCGACAAGGTAAAGGAGGTTGAGGCAAAGGTTAGCCAAGTTCACTCAACAACCATTGCCCAAGTAAAGACGTGTGTAACAAAGGAAATCTCCGAACAAAAATCTCAAGAAGATAATGCCCTCAAGGTACGCATCGGTGGGCTCCCCTTGCAGTGGTGCACTGTTGAGGACACCCTTGAAGAGGCAATCATCAAACTTAACAACATTATTGAGCCAATCAACATCAAGTCAGAGAATGTCGCTTGGATCAATGATACACATCGTCATGTGCGTCCCGAGCATTGTGTTCTTACCTTCAAGAACAAAGAGGAGCGGGTGAAGTTTCTACGTCAGTCCCGCCTTCTCAAAGACCAAGCTTTGGATTGCAAAAGAATTGACCATGAATCAACTCAAGAGTAAAGCGAGTGAGCTTAAGAAGGTGCATGAAGCGCGTAAGCAAGGAAAATGGGCAATCTATCGAGGTGGCAAAGCGATCATCCAGGAATTCCGAAATCCCAAACCAGCTCTCCCCCCAGCCGACCCTTAGGTTTTTGTTTGTTTTCTCCTTTTTTTTTCTACCCTACCCTCTTGATGGACCCTCAGTCCTTAACTGATATGTATCAGCACACACTGAGAATGAATCGTTGTAATGTTGTGTTCTTGGTCCCATAGGTCATATATGACCTCCGTGGACGATAATCCAATCTATCTCTCTCTCTCTCTCTCTCTCTCTCTCTCTCTCTCTCTCTCTCTCTCTCTCTCTGTATTTTCTCTCTCCCTCTCTTTCTCTCTATCTCTCTCTCTCTCTCTCTCCCTCTCTTTCCCTTTCTCTCTCTTTCTCTTTCTCTATACCTCTCTCCCTGTCTATCTCTCTTTATCTATTCTCTTTCTTTTCCTCTCTCTCTACTCTCTCTCTCTCTCTCTCTCTCTCTCTCTCTCTCTCTCTCTCTCTCTCTCTCTCTCTCTCTGTGCGCGTATGTCGCACGTGTCAATGCAAGGAACTTGCCGATACACCGTGTGCGAGCCACAAATGGCTCCAAGCACACAACAAACCTAAACTAGTAAGCTCAAAGAAGGCGATGGTGTGTCACTCACCGCTCTACGCTTGCTTCGTGGAGGATTCCTCGCCGCGAAGAAGAAGGATACGCCGCTACGCCGCGCTCAACTGCCTCACCGCCGCCGTGCCGTCGTCGCAATGCTCACTCACTCTCTCTCTCTCTCTCTCTCTCTCTCTCTCTCTCTCTCTCTCTCTCTCTCTCTCTCTCTCTCTCTCTCTCTCTCTCTCTCTCTCTCTCTCTCTCACGCATACACACAAGGAGATGAAGAAGAAGAAGAAGATGGAGATGGAGCAAGAGCACTGTTCTATTGCACAAATGAGAGAATGAGTGAATTTTAGGTTTAGTTGACTTTTATATGAGCTCGCCCCATTCACACTTGGGCGCCCATGCTTAGCCAACTAATCCCTTGAATGTTCCAGTTAGAGTGTGCCTCTCATCGGCGACCACTCTTACCCTTTTCCTATTGGACCGACAAGCCCGGTACCTGACTCTACCAAATAAATAATACAATGTCCGCTGTAAGTTACAACGTCCGTCGTAGGTGATAGGGTGTCCGTGAGCCGTGAGGGTTAACATCCCCCCTTCCTGATGTAGATTCCGTCCTCGTAAGCTATTGAGTTGAAGCTCGTTTGTCAAGGTGGAAGAGCATTTGAGATGAATGTCCTCAGCCTTCTTCAGTCACTGCAAAATCAAACAACATTGGCACAGTAATTGCATTCTCATAAGCGATTAAAAATCATGTGCAGTTGTAGGCAGACAATATGATTGGTAACAGAATTTTAAACCATTTGTCAGCAATAAACATTGAATTGCAATATAATCAAATGCATAAACAGATGTAAGGGTAAAAAATTAAACAAGTCTGGGGTCGTTAATTTAACGGTCGAAAGGCAATAGAGATCGACTATTAATACCATGGGTAAGCTTCTTAATTTTCTCTGGTCAATTGAGTTGTTTAATCGCGAGAGCCAAGTATTTCATGTTCGAGGGCTGACTAGAGGATATACCTAGAAGACCTTGTAGTTAAGCTACGATAAAAGGAATTTCTCATGAAATCATCGCCTGACTGATTACCTTTTCTTTGAGCCCCCAAAGTCTTTTCACAATGATTCAATTTTGATGTGTGTGCTTATTTTGTATGCCTTGGGTTTTTTGCTTTTCAAGGAAAAGTGCCCACACTGGGAACCTCTAGGGCTCTAGTACCATAGGCGATACATGTGAGTGAAGTACCCAATCAAGTTGAGATTTCTCTTCAAGCTTAAGATTTTACATTGTGGCACTTTGATTTTTTGTTTGTTCGTTTTCAACATTTTAATTTTGTAGCTTTGGGGGGTCATATAACATTGATACACCTCCCCAGGCTCATCACACAAGTAAAATCCCTTTATAATGCTTAAGCTAAAGGTCAATAGGGACTAAGCCCACTAGAAATCCCTAGTACATTTCACACAATGCTGCCTAAATCAGATTAAGAACCTAAGTAACCATTGATTATTAGGAAGGCATTCCCCATGGTATTAAGAGAAGATCTCTAACACCTAACTTGGTCAAACTAGCTTAGTCGGACTGCTTGATTTTTAAATCTAGACAAGTGATTATGACAAAAAAATTACATTAAATTAAATGTTTGATACTAAGCAAATGTTTTGGATATTATGCTACCAATCATAATCAAAGCAGACAATCATAGATGCAAAAAGATAAGGGGCAATGCTAATGGACAAGAAACACCTGTTTGTGTTGATGGTCGTGCTTGATCTGAAGTGTGAACGAGAGAAAGATTCCATGAAGATCCAAATACTAACCACAACAACACGTTCTTGTACACACGAGGAAACACAAAGAATACCTCTAGGAGGCACATTTGTGGGAAAAAGGAACTTTTTTAATCACTCAACTCTAAAACAGAAACACTCCTATTGTATCAATCCTACCTACCCTCCATCACTCGAGTGATGGGGATCAAAGGTATTTTATGACATAGGTTTTTGTTTCAATGTACCGGATGTGAATGTGTAGGTCTGAGTCAATGTTTTGACTTTTATTGTGCATACTCGTTTGCTAATTGCTCTTGCTCTTTGTTTATTTTTAATTATTTTTGTGAGTATAAGGCTTTATATGTACCTAAGATTGGGAGATTGAGAGGTCAAGGAGGAAGGTTGAGAGGGAAGCAAGTGAATGATGACTGTCAGCAAATACTCCCCCCTTCCTTGGGTAGATCATACCGTTTGAAATGAGCTCGTCACCCTTTGAAACCAATCGTTCCAGTTGGTAATAGGTGAGGATTTTTGCCAGTAGTTGTCTCTTGCCTTAGTTGCCTCGTCAAGTTGCAAGGGTGGTAAGGTACTCTCCCAGGATCGAACTTGAAGTGGTTCATCAGGTGATTCTTGAACATTGGGAGGTGTGGATTCCTTTGTAGCTTTATTGAGGTCCACTATTGGATGTGGAGGCTGTGGAGAAGCTTTTACCTCTATGGATGCATTACATGAGGAGCTAGAAGCTTCATGGGACACCCCCCTTCCTGAGCTAGGTGGAACAAATCATTCTTTCTTTGGTACCCAAACTAGCTCTGGAGCGGGTGTGTAGCATTCTATGATTTTTTTCTTTCCACGATTGTTGATTTGTTTTGGAGCTACGGGATTGGGTTCACATGGGTCAGGTGATAGGTAAGAACACAATCTACGTTTTGGCACCCAAATTTGATCATTTCCTCGATAGTAGCCTTGGGCTTCCAATAGTCGTTTAGGAATCCATTGCCACATTTTCTTAAATTTTTTGGAGCGAGTGGGACGTTTCTTACAAGGCTTCTGTGTTTTAGCATCCGCCATGGTCGCTAAAGAAGCTTTAGAGACCCACTTGTATGTTTTCTTCGTTATATTAGGATGAGTCTTGCCAGAAGCTATATGCATTGCTTGTAGCATATTTAAAGGTACAGGCATTTCATCCCCCTCAGATGTTACCCAGGTCGTCCCCCTGTTTCCCCAAGTGTCTATGGTTGCTGCTAGGTGGACCCAATCCACATTGTCCGACTCAGTCATCCCAGGTAGTACATCCATATAAGGAGAATTTTCCCCAACATCAGTGTCCGCTTTACACGTGTAACAATACTGCAATGGGGGCGAGTGAACTGTGGTGTCATATCTATGATCAATTATAAACCTATTTCCTAGGGGATGTGCTCGACCCGTCACAAGATCCACTCGAATGTCAGAATCTTGGAACTGCAATTAGACATGGTTTTTAGACTAGTCATGCACCATTTTTGCTTCCCTCATGAAAGGACGTCCTAAGATCATCTCCGATGCCATAGTGTGTTTGGAGAAATCCATAACAATAAAGTTAATCCTTATTTTATGTCCAAAGACCTTGATCTTGAGATCTTCTAGCATCCCAATAGGTTTAACAATAGACCCATTGGCCATCTTCACTACTATGGTTGTGGTCGCAAGGTGAGGTCTTCCCATAGTTTCCCAGCAATTTTTAGTCACAATGCTAACCCCAGCGCCACCATCAAGGATTCCCTTCACAATTAATCCCTTAGTAGTGATTGGTATGGTCGCATTGGATTCATCACCCTCAAAGTATTCTCCCAACTTGTTAACAAGTATTTCTATAACAAAGTTCTCATCTAGGTTGGGTTGTGGATCTAAGTGTTCCTCCTCTATTGACATCTCCCCAGCTCCATCCATCTATGCAAATTGTGGTAGCCCAGACTTCAGTTCTCCATTGAGGAAGGCTCAAAGAGCTGAGACTAGCTCGGGGTCTTTATATAATTTGGACATGATGGTGGTTCTAACTTCTGAAGACATGAAATCCATCAATTTGGCAATGTTTAACAGCACCTTTTGGCCTTGAGTCCCTTGACGTGGGAAAGATGGGATCTCCATTTCTTTGATAGGATCAGGTAGTCCCTCTGTAAACATTCTTTCCATCTAGAAGTGAGTACGCCCACTTTTCCATGACTTTAAGTCACTTTCTTCTTGGATGACACTAGGTATGTCCAAGGGTCTATGGACTTGGTGAGGTTGTTGTTGCGTAGGGAACACGGTGTCTGTAATCTGGATCTTCCTAGGTGCTGGTTCTAGATCCCTTTGGGTATCTTCTACCAAACTCCTTAATTGCTTGACTCGCTCAATCTCCTCTGTAGGGTTTGGGTAAGTTCCTATCTTCTTTTTGGATCCTGGACATTGTGGCTCATGAAGATCTTCCTTGTTGGTTTCTATGTTAGTGGTCGTTTTGGTCTCCATGGTTTCACCTGAATCAGAATCTTCTTCAGCGTCGTTCATATATACGGGGTCATCACCCAGTCCCTATGTTGGTCTTTGAAGTGGGGTGTGACTTCGCTGCTTTTTGCGATCTCTTTCTTCGTGTTTTCTTCTTTTTCTGAGATTGGGCAATTGATTCCGTGTCTCTTTCCTCAAGAATATAATTTTGTTTTTGGAGCATCGATCGTGTGAGTACGTTTACTGATACTACAGGTGTACTTGGTGATGGCTCCTCGGTAACTTCAATCAAGTTTAATGGCGTGATCTTCGGTGCATTTGGAATATTTGGACATTGGGCAATCAAATGATCTATGCCACATCGATTACACATGAGTATCGGCATTGTAGACGTGCTTGCTTGATTGGTTTGCATTAGTGTGGCGTTCTTTTGTAGCCTAATAGGACACTCGGCTACACAATGTGGACCTCCACACTCATAGCATTGAAGAGGTGGTCTCTTAGTAGTGTAATTGATATTTTGGCCTCTTGCCGCAAGAGCAGCTACTTGATATATAGGTTTTACTTGTCCCCAATAGTCCTCCATGTAGTATTGTGTACTTTCTTGAAGCACATCCATCCCATAGGCGATATTAGGATCTATATCTTCCTCATAGCCTTCCAAATAAGAAATAGATGACTCACAACCCACTTGATTCACAGAAGTGATTCTCGGATGTGGTGGTTGCGGTCCTAGCACTGGAGGTGGTAAGGGTGTTGTTTGAACAACATTTTGGGCCCTGGGGACCATGTGTTGTGTTGTTTGTTCAAGAGGTGGGGCCGGCATCAATGCAGGCACTCGAGGTGTGTCTGTCCATGCTAAGGTTGGTCTATTGGCCATCGTGCACTTAAATACTATGCAATCCTTAGCTTGATGACCATACCTTCCACATGCATTGCAGTTCCCATTGAATTTTACTCTAAAAGTAGGGCATTCACTGGTACTATGCGGTCCATAGCATACTGAGCACCATTGTTGCTCCCTTCTTGGATACATATGATTGTTCTGCGGAGCACGATTGTCTCTAAGACTCTCTTGAATAGCCTTGGTGAGATCTGCTAAAGTCATCTCAGATATCTTTGTCTCTTTAGCAATTGGCTTTAGGGTCATTGGTTGATGCCCCAATGCTTGTGAGCTAATAGATTTAGGCTCAACAGACACTCTTTCTCCTTGAATCATTAATTATCCTCCAATTGGATCGCATTGATGGTGACTGCTTCCCAAGTGGTGATACCTCTAATGACTAGGCCATTGTAGATATCCTCATGTCGTAATCCCCTAATGAATCTATCAAGAAATTGGTTATTGTTGAAGCGCTCATTTGGATTACAACGAGAATTTAAATGCTTCAAGCGACTTATAAAGTCTCTCACAGACTCTCCTTCCTCTCGTTGGGCTTTCTGAAGCTGAGAGGCTACACCCCAAAGCACTCCCTCTCGTATGTATTCTTTTAAGAACAGTCTCCTAAGAGTAGGGTAAATCATTTTTTCTTCCACCCTTAGGGTTCTATACCAATCCCCAGCCTTTCCACTTAAGGTTAGGCTTAAAGCATTGCTCTTTATGCAGGTCATTGCGTTCTCCTAGATAATCGCATATTTGTTCAAACACTTCGATATGCTTTCTCACATCCCCGTCTCCACTAAATTTTTGTGTGAGCTTGGCTATTTGTACTTCCTTACTTCTAGGCTCTTTATCAGGCGTGTTACGCATATTCTCAGCAATAGATCGACCAATAGCTTGAGCAAATGTTGCTAAGTCACCTAAGTGAGCAAGCACCGTGGGTGAAGGTGCTCCAGAGACTACATGTGGAGTAGGTATTGGCATTGGGCTTGGTGCATAGGAAGCCCTTGGGTTCCACGTTGGGTACAATGTTGTGCCATGTGGTGGTTCATAGTTCATATGAGTGGCCCTAGGCATAGCAGACGCTGGATGTGACATGCTAATGCTAGTCCCATGAAAATAAGAACTTGTGTATTGTGGTTGTGGAGCTTATGTAGTTGAAACAATGCGAGGGGTAGGGACTATATGAGTACGTGGACCCATAGGTGTATACGATTGGTACGCACTTGTAGGTACTATTGCAGGCATTGAGCTACCATGTAGCGGTGCTTTACTAGCAAACAAGGTCCATGGTGTGTTTCTTGGCATGCCCATCATTGGGGTAGGCATGGTATCCGTGGTGACATCCAGGGAAAGATGAGCTAGACTTGGAAAAGTAAAGCTATCACTTGTGGGCTCAGATTGCATTGAGACCCCTGGCGAAACAACATATGGGGGATCGATGGGACTCACTGGGGGAGTCTCCATTTGTGATAGAGTGGGTTGTTTCCCTTTTCCCGTGTCTAAAAATCGCATAGGACCCGTTGAAGGTATGTTTATTCCTCAATTTTGCCTCTGGGACTGGATAATCCTATGGATGACATTGCAGATCATGTGTTGTTGTTCCTCCAGACTAGTGGCACTAGATGTGGATTGTACAAATTCTAACCAACACACATGGTATGTGTAACCCATGTATAGGTCGGTCAAAGTCTCCGTGTGTAGGTCATATTCCCAATTTTCATTGAGAAATACCCCGTCCAAACTTGGTGTACTAGAGGGTTGCCGTGAGGTGGATGCAATGTTGCTTCCCGTGTTTTGACTTTTAGTCACCGCTACCTTAGAGGCGACTTTGGAAGGTGGTAGCTCGGTAGGGCCCTCATTAAATGAGGTAGGTAGAATGTCCACGTGGACACTCTGAGGGAGTGTGGGGTCTACAGGAGATGTGAATGGTGATTCTACTTCCCCACCCCCTTCGTTTACTTCACTAGACGTAGGTTCAGAGCGCGTAGCTCTACTAAAAGTTTCCATCAAACAGCTAAAAACACTAGTTCCAGGTTGTTGGGCCCAGCTAGGCACAGTTTCATTTGTTTCCCGGGGCTTTGTGTAAGATGCTCTTCCATAATATCGTAGTCAGAGTAAGAGTCGCTAGCCGCTATATTTGAGTCTTGGGTTGCACTACCTTGGGTCCCCGCCGAGAGCGTAGACCCTAGCGTGGAAGGATAGTGAGTACCCCCATAAATCGAAGCAGTAGCTAGTTGTTCAGACTCTAGCACATGACCAGAGCGTAGATACATGTGCTTTGGGTGCCCTACAAGTGTCGGCAACCTCAAAGGTCACTTGCTTTGTTTTGTGGGTGTTTTGCACCCCGTTTTCTACTTGATTTTTTCTTGTTTTTGATGTTTTTTAATGTTTGATTTTTTTTATTAAAGTGTGTGATAGCTCGAAATGAGCGTATCACTTAGAGGGTCGCTGTGTGCTTTACATCACAATTTTCGGGCATCTGACGTTCCGTTGGTCCTCAAAAAATCAATTTTTAGCTACGTGTGAAGCTAAAATTTGTTTTTTTAAAAGGCAACTGAGGCCTAGGCCTGAGCGTGAGCTTGGGCTTGGGTCTGGGAGATATTCCCGATCCCGGTCCTACTTTTATTTTTAAAAATAAAAATAAAGGATAAGGTCACCGCGGCCCGCGCGAGAGCACACACACACTCTATCTACCTACTTCTAACTAATATACCTACTCTTACACACTAACACAGTCTATTAACTCTCCCTAATCTACTTCCTAGTTACTGTACACAGAAAACTAACTACCTTAATACACAGAGAATAAACATAGAACCTTTGAAATATCTGTTAACAAAGAAAACTAACTACCTTAATACACAGAGTAAACACAGAACCTTTGAAAACTCCATTAACAAAAAAAACACACAGTATAACACCAAATCCCTCTTCTCAACACACACACTCTCCTTCCTTACCTTTCCTACAATAGAAATTGCACCACGGAGAAGCACAGAGTGCTACTCAAGCTTCATGTATGGCATTCCTCGGCAACGGCGCCAAAAATGTGCGCGTATGTCACACGTGTCAATGCAAGGAACTTGCTGATACACCGTGTGCGAGCCACAAATGGCTTCAAGCACACAACAAGCTTAAACTACTAAGCTCAAATAAGGCGATGGTGTGTCACTCACCGCTCTACACTTGCTTTGTGGAGGATTCCTCGCCGTGAAGAAGAAGGAGACGCCGCTACGCCGCTCTCCACCGCCTCACCGCCGCCGTGCCGTCGTCGCAATGCTCAATCGCACTCTCTCTCTCTCTCTCTCTCTCTCTCTCTCTCTCTCTCTCTCTCTCTCTCTCTCTCTCTCTCACGCATACACACACAAGGAGACGCTGCTACGCCGTGCTCAACTGCCTCACCGCCGTCGTGTCGTCGTCGCAATGCTCAATCGCACTCTCTCTCTCTCACTCTCTCTCTCTATCTCTCTCTCTCTCTCTCTCTCTCTCTCTCTCTCTCTCTCTCTCTCTCTCTCTCTCTCTCTCACGCATACACACCCACACAAGGAGATGAAGAAGAAGAAGATGGAGATGGAGCAAGAGCACTCTTCTATTGCACAAATGAGAGAATGAGTGAATTTTAGGTTTAGTTGACTTTTATATGAGCTCCCCCCATTCACACTTGGGTTCCCATGCTTAGCCAACTAATCCCTTGAATGTTCCAGTTAGAGTCCACCTCTCATCGGCGATCACTCTTACCCTTTTCCTATTGGACCGACAAGCCCGGTACCTGACTCTACCAATAAATAATACAATGTCTGTCGTAGGTTACAACGTCTGTCATAGGTGATAGGGTGTCCGTGAGCCATGAGGGTTAACACCCCCCCCTCTCTCTCTCTCTCTCTCTCTCTCTCTCTCTCTCTCTCTCTCTCTCTCTCTCTCTCTCTCTCTCTCTCTCTCTCTCTCTCTCTCTCTCTCTCTCTCTCTCGCAATCCATCTCTGTCGGATGCAGCACACCGAACGACACCCGCCTGCGAATTTTCACTTTCTAGGTAATTTTAGGCCTCGGTCAGTGCCCTACTTGACAGCAGTTCTCACTCACTCTTCGGCCCACCTCTGTGGACTTATACACCTTTCTACAAATCTTCATTGTCTAGGTTTTAGGCTTCGGACAATGAATTGCTTGATAACAGTTTCGACTCACTCCTAAGCCCATCTCTGTCGACTTATACACCTGCAAGTCTTACTCGGCAAGTGCAAGCCAATCGACTCCCGAGCCCAAATGATGGCCAAAACCAACGATGTCCAGAACATTGGTGGTGCACCCTCAACACCAAGAAAGACCAGATTGTTCGTGGTGACCCCCAAGATAGACCCCCTTGACCACCTCCAAGCCCAAGTCAAGGATTTGAAGAACGAGAATGAGGAACTCAAAACGCGTCTGGCTGCCGTCGAAGTGCGCCTCCAATTGCTCGAATCTCAGAAGGTAGCAGGCACTGACCTCATCCTAGCAAAGTCCAAAAGAAGTAGAGCACACATTTACTCAGAATGTGGCCTCATTAGCCACCCAAATTCAAGCAAATGCTGATGCCATCCCCTTCCAAGTGGAGGAGTGCCTACAAGAACACCTTCATAGGGAAGGCCTTGCATTGACTATACGCATCGGTGGCTTACCCTCCTCTTGGTGGGAGGAGACTGAAAATTTTCCTACTACCTTAACCAAGCTCAAAAATGCTATCCAACCAATCAAGTTTGACATTGCCACCATTGATTTCGTCGATCTGGATCCCCACACCAACCAAGCGAACCTTGTTTTCAAGACCAAAGAGGACCGCATGGCACTCTTGAAGCAAAAACATCTTCTCAAGGGCACAACCATATGGATTAGCGAGGCTCTAACCCCCGGCCAGCTCAAGATAAAGAAGCAAAAGCTATAGAAGGTACGAGACGCACGGGCCGTAGGTAAATACGTTGTCTATCGTGGTGGTAGAGCCATCATCGAGGAGTTTCGCACACAGAAACCCACTCGACATCCACCTCCCCCCCCTTGACCATCCCTATCCCCCTAAGCAACATTTGTTGCAATTTTGTTGTGTCACCTTCCCCACCCCCTCCCACACACACACACATCTACATGGGTTATTGCAACCATTGTACCCTCTTAGATAGAGGAGCCTCTATTGTACACGTTTTATTGGTCCCATAGGTCATATTTGACCTCCAAGGAAGATAATGGAATCTCTCTCTCTCTCTCTCTCTCTCTCTCTCTCTCTCTCTCTCTCTCTCTCTCTCTCTCTCTCTCTCTCTCTCTCTCTCTCTCTCTTCGATTTGGGTCCCTGGCTTCGCCGATGATAACCTTGGCTCTTCTGGTAGCATGATGGTCTGCAAGCACACTGAATTGCTTATGAAGATCCTATCTTGATGTTATGATGAGGCTCTGGATATAGCCTGATAATTGAGAGGTACTTGGTCCTGCTTTTGAAGAGTCTCTCTTGATGCTTTGAGGCTATGGATGTATCCTAATAGTCCGCAGGCACTTGGACCTGATTTTGATGATCTAAGGTTTGGTTGCTACTTACTACGTCTTGATTGAGTTAAGGAATTTTTGCCTTGCTTGGCTCACCCGCTTATCGTTAGGGCTAGGATCTGGACACCTTGCCTTCACCTACCAATCAAATTCTCCTCAAGAGGTACTCTTGACCTCACGCTGATCTAGCGTGGCACTTTCCCTTGCCACCTTCTATTCACCAATGATGAGGAGGGCCACTCTTGGCACCTACCTCACTATTGTTGATGCCGCTAAATGAGGGGGATATAGCATGACCTTGACGACTCCCTTTGGAATACCTGCTGGGTGACATCTCGTTGTCCCTTGATGTTGAAGAAGCCTTGGCTTTTGATCCTCTACCTTCTGCTACGTTGAAGCAGGTCCTGGTCATCTTAGGATAAACAGTGGCTAGGGGATGGCTACTGATGTTGTCTTACTTCAGGACAACGTGTCTCCAAACTATCTAATTCCTGTCCGAGATACTTAGAATGAGAGATACCCCTCCCCGAGGGTCTATGCACAAAATATAAAATTTACAGCTTTATACAATTTTCAATATACATCAGAGTTTTGGAAGCATTTTCATAGGGGAGAGGTTCTCAGCGCCTGACCAAGCATGGAGTTTAGGCCATGATCCAGACTACATCCAGACGTACCTAGCGACTAGTGCTACCCCTAAATGGGTGTTATGGATGATAGCATACTCAAGAAAAAGTATAACATTATGGAGGGTGAATATATGTGTACACCTCGCTGTAGGAAGAGAGAGAATATATAGTGGAGAGTGAAGTAGAGTGCATACAAACATGAGAAAATGACAACAAAGAATCTTTAAATGCCTCGTCTAAATGAAACAGGCAACCATGTATTAATGCAATGACAAAATCTGGGTATACCATAACATCAAAAACTTCATAACAAAATAACTAGCAAAGCATCGGACCATCTGTAGGGATCGATCGGTCCACCCATCCACATCCGCTCTACTACGGATAAAGAGAATTTCACTTCAGTAGGAGCGAGCCAGAACAACTCCAACCCACCTGATCCAGACATAGGTTGAGGCCGCTTCACCTCCCTCCATGAACCCGAGCTCTGAAAGGATCCCAAGTACCAGCAGGTGGTAGGGTATCAACACCAACCATACCAGTTTAGATGCCACGCCTCTTCGATACCCAACACCGGGTGTTTAGGCAAAGCCAAGGAAAAATCCCCGACGCGTAAGCCGTGTAGGTCACTCAACCCCCGACGCACTAACCGTGTAGATGAGCCTAACAAAAAGAACAAGATCTAGGAAACACCCCCGATCCAACAAAGTCCCAGGTCAACGACCCTTTAGTCTAAGGCTAAGCGATGTAGGTGATCTTAGTCTTGTAGCAACGTTGCCATCAGAAACATAGCACGTGACTCCAATCACAATAAAACTTTCCATATGCACAAACAATCTCTTCCAAGTAGTTAGATTACACAGGGTCTCTACCCTTATACGTCTACCATCATCTAGACCACTTCATGATCCAATCCCAAAAACCATAAACTGTAATCCAATCATATCACACGAGCGAGCTATCCACCAATCTTGCATAATCATTTTAGAACATAACATGGCTGCAAAAAATTCAGCAGTATGACCATATCTAGAAAAAAAAACATGAGCCACACCGGCCTCCACCATAAAATCACAACCATAATCCATGAGGGAATCTCAGCCCTTAACCATAAATCGTAACCACATTGAACCAAGTCCCACACTTGGAGTTTGACATAACCCTTGCAATCAATCGGAGTCCATACACATGTGTCTCTTAAGGCGTGATTCTTTCATGCATAAAAAGAGTCCGACTAGCAACTAATCATGATATAAAAATCCAATTTTGACAACATCCAACCATGCAAAGTTGATGCATCATATGTGCACTTCACCTCTCTAGCACATAGATCTAGTTTTGACCTAAAAAGGTGGAAATCAATCATAACCATGCATATGACTCATCCACATCAATCCATGAGTTCTAATAGATTATATGATAACATTTCATTTCCACAAACATGATGAAAAAGAGCTCTGACCTTTAAGTCAACCATAAACCATAACCTTACACATATGCAAAAAACAAATTTTTGGGAGCATGCAAAACATACAAATGAAATTATTTGACCTCAAACCAATGCACCAAGCTCAGATCCATAATATAAACTAGCACTCTATCACATCACTTCACCCATATGGTACTCATGCCCCACAAATAGTAACCCCAAAAGAAAGCCACTTTAATCATATCTGCCTATGTTGTTCGAGATGTCTAACCATATACTCTCACATAATTTTACGGTCATCTAATAGTTGAAATCAAATCACCAAAACAAACCTTAAATCATACATAAACAGCTCGGTTAACTCAGGGCGTCATATGGTACCTCCCCTTGGTAGCACCCCTATACGTGTAAGTAAAACCAGTTATGCAACAATTAATAACTCGCATTCCCGAATCGATAACAGAGACCTAAATACATCTATCATCAAGTTTCATCAAGCTTTTCAATTGATTAAGTGGGTTTGCCCATCCGGTGAATCTATATAGTGGTTCTCCAAGGAGTTTGGAGTCAAAAAAATTGGTTGTGCAGTGGATGCGTTGTTTTTTACCATATCTCTTAAATCGTGCGTGTTTTTTATATGACACTAAAGAGAAAAAAATGTCATATAAATGATGTGTTTTATCTCTGATACAAAGAGTTCAAGCTGATTCATAATGGTTTGTGATTTATGACCAAAACAGTGTTCCTACCGCCTCTATTACGTGAAACAACAAGCGCTTTTTATACACGCATGTGATCATAAACGCATCATGTGCATAAATCAGCGTTTTAACATGATGAAATAATCATGGGAAAACTTCATACTACTTGGTTAATCCATACATGCACTCGTATACGAAAAAACAATCACCGAGAGGGTGACTACTCAGAAAAATGACATAGAGAGAGAGAGACGATGGCCATGGCGTTTAGAGCTTCTCACCGTGCTTTAGAATCGATTAGCGGCTGTCGAAAGGCTTCTTGCTTTGTCAAACAAGAGAGCGGTGATGAGAGCTACGTAGAGGTATTCACCACGAAAGTTATCGGAGAGGCGTACACCGTAAACGAGAGAGAACATAGTAAGCAAGTACAGAGAGAATATCCTCAGAGAGAGAGAGAAGAGCTTATAGAGATGGTGATGAAGAGCTTGCACCACTCCATATAATAGATACGTATAGCCTTGCGGGAGTAACCCCCAAGGCAGAAGATAGAGCTACCTCTCAGCCAGGATTAGCTGCAAGATTTTGGGAAAAAACTCCAATTTTTTCTAAAAACAGGGCACAACTTTCCCACTTACCATCCAATTTTTACAGTAAAATTGGCCAATTGAACAACATCGATCTGGCCAACTAATGGAAAGTATAGCTAGACTATGCCGCACCGTAATGTACCGACATAATTATGACTTTCTTGTAGTGCCTAGGTGTATTTACGGTACCGCTTTTTATAAAAATAATTCTCGTAAAAATCCCGTTTGGTTCCATTTCTGCTTCGGGTCCTCTTTTTTAAATCCAACGGAGACTAAAATTAATAGTTTTATGTTTAGGTCATTATAAAAATCACATTGCTTTTCAGAAACGTCGAAAAGCACGAAAAACTAAAATAGCATTAAAAAAAACAACAATTTTTTCTAAAATTGAATCACGGGTTTCCCTCGTCCACTCGAATAAGAAAGCGGACTCGCTTTTCACTAAAAATCATGAAAAGCTACAAAAGTGTAAAAAGCACTCAAAAAGTAGATTTTTACAAAATTGGACCATAGCTTCCTTGGAACACGTAGATCAAGGATCCGAACTTGCTTTTTGTAAAAAAGAACCTAAAAGCATAAAACGCATGAAATTGCTAAAAACAGTGGATTTTTCCAAAACTAAACCAAACGTCTATTTAATCTACTGGAACATTAAAATGACCTTGATTTTTACTTTAGAACCTTTTAATACTGTCAATCAAGAATCTTAACTCAAAATTTGGCAAAATAGATATTGAAAGCTATTTTTCTTATTTTTAGAAGAGACCCAAAAATTGGGGATCTTACATCCTCCCACACTTGAAAAATTCGAGGTATCCTCACCTCGATTTTAAATCTAGATAATTTAGTCTCATTACGTCATCATGTTCCCAAGTGGCATCTTCCTGAGGATACGTTGACTATTTAACAAGATGTTCAAAATAAATAATTATGTTCTTTCTTTGAAAGAGGAAAAAGAGGACACATGTCCAAATGAAATAATTAAATAATACGAGAGAGAAAGAGAGAGAGAGAGAGAGAGAGAGAGAGAGAGAGAGAGAGAGAGAGAGAGAGAGAGAGAGATGGACCAAGCATGAGAGGGGGGTATATTCTCCTACACACACACACACATTCTCTAATTGTGTGGAGTGCAAACTGCAAGAGCTCCATCTCCTTATCCAAGATTGTTGAGAAGTGGAGAGCCTACACCAACACTCTTGGCTATGGAATGCAAATCCAACCAAGAGCCATGCTTCAATGCTTAACCTTGTCATCTTCTTCATCTTCATTGCTATGCTATTATGCTATGCTAAGCAAGAAGAGTGATGATAAGTGAGGAACTATTTCTTTCTCCTATGGATGATTCTTCTTCCTCTTCCCTACCCTTATTCCGTGCTAGCTCTCTCCACCTTCGAAGGTGTTTGAGGCCTTGGGACCTGAGGCTTGGGGTAGTTAATGTTTTTTGCAATTTTTATGGTATGCTTGTGATGCATGAAGCTTTCCATCTTCATTGCATCACCTAGGTCACAAGGAACACAAGATTGTATGGTATTAAATCTCTCTTGATGGGAGAATCTATAATACAAATGCCTTTTGGAGGGGGGACCAGCTCCAAGTAAATCCGGTCCTCAACTATTGTCATGTTCTCTAATACTCTCTCTCTTGCAAAAGTATTGTTCATGCTAAGTTAATTAATTACTATGTTTATGCTACTACCATCAATTAAGTTCACCCTCTATGTTCTCAAAGTAATCTCATAAAAATGCTCACTCTAATTTTCTTAATTCCGCTATTCTCAAAGTTCATAGGCCTTTTCCATTACAAAATACAAAGACGGTTACCGAAGTAAAGGTCATCACCTTCAATGTGAAAGTCTTTGATTCGCCTTTCCTACTTCTCTATGTAATTATTTAGGTTCATCAAGTACTGGATTTTTAAGTAATACGAGTCTTGAGTCATACCTTCTCAAATAAGGTCAATTAAAGAAGTAGTAGAGGACGTGACAGCCGCTACAATACTCTTCCTGCTTAAGGCATCGACCACACGATTTTCTTTCCCAGTTTTATATTCAATTCCAAAATCAACTCCATCCATCGTGGTATGTCCACCTCCTTGATTCGGATTTGGTAATACCCTGACTTAAGATCGATCTTTGTGAAGATAGAAGCTCCATGTAATCGGTCAAGTAGTTTATTAACCCTTCGTATTGCATACTTATTCTTAATTATTACTTAGTTCAATGCACGATAATCAATACCAACACGTAGAGTACCATCCTTATTTCGATTAAAGAGAACAAGAGTACTCCATGGAGAAACACTGGGTGGCATGAATATTTGTTCAAGGAGTGGAGTTAATTGCTCCTTGAGTTCCACAGATTCTCGTAGTGACATTTTGTAAGGTCTACGAGCAACTGGTTGAGCTCCTGGAGTAAGCTCTACTGCATGATCAACATCGCGCTTTAGTGGTAACTGTGAAATTTCTTTGGGAAATACATCATCAAATTATGTTATTACTTGGGTGTAAGCAAATCTATCTTCTTCTCCTGAGGGTTAAGCTTTACTACATAAATCCTTTAATTCTTTCTATGACTCTTCATAATTTTGTGAAATTTCACTAGTTTGAGCTTAGTCTTCCCCCGTTTTCAGTAAGTGTTACTCTAGAGTTTTATCATTTTCAAACGTCAATGAAGCATCTTTACAATGTATGTGAGCATCATTGTCTTTAAGCCAATGCATTTCTAGGATTTCATCGTAGATTCCTATGGGTAAGACTCTGAAGTTCGCAGAAGTATTTTGACCATCCAAAACAAAATTCAAGTTACCCACTGAAGTAGAAGATCTAACCTTCCTACCCGTAGCCAATTCTACTGTAAGGTTTGTATCAGGGTGTTTAGGCAAAATGTATTAGGCTTTAGGCTATCCCCATAACCTTAAGCATTGGCTCTGATACCAAGTGAGAGATACCCTTCCCCGGGGGTCTGAGCACAAAATATACAATTTACAACTTTATACAGTTTTCAATATACATCAGAGTTGCAGAAGCATTTGCATAGGGGAGGAGTTCTCAGTGCCCGACCAAGCATGGAGTTTAGGACATGAGTTGGACTGCATCTAGAGGTACCTAATGACGACTAGCGCTACCCCTGAATGGGTGTTATGGATGATAGCGTACTCAAGAAAAACTATAACATTGTGGAGGGTGAATATATGTATACACCACGTTGCGAGAAGAGAAAGAGAGAGAATATAGTGGAGAGTGAAATAGAGTGCACAGAGACATGAGAAAATGACAACAAAGAATCTTTAAATGCTCCGTCTAAATGAAACAGGAAACCATGTATTAACACAATGACAAAATATGGGTATACCATAATATCAAAAAGTTTATGACAAAATAACTAGGAGAGCACCAGACCATGTGTAGGGATCGACCGGTCCACCAATCCACATCCGCTCTTTTATAGACAAAGATAATTTCACTTTGCCGGGAGCAAGCCACAACACCTCCAACCTACCTGAGCCAGACATAGGCTGAGGCCGCTTCACCTCCCTCCATGAACCTCGGCTCTGAAAGGATCCCAAGTACTAGCAGGTGGTAGGGTATCAACACCAACCATAGCAGTTTAGGCTCCATGCCTCTTTAATGTCCAGGACGGGTGTTTAGGCAAAGGAAAGGCAAAATCCCCGACGTGTTAGCCGTGTAGGTCATTTAACCCCCGACGCACTAACCGTGTAGATGAGCCTAACAAAAAGAAGAAGACCTAGGCAACCCCCCGGATCCACCAAACTCCCAGGTCAACGACCCTTTAGTCTAAGGCTAAGCGATGTAGGCGATCCTAGTCTTATAGCGACGTTGCCATGAGAAACATAACACGTGAGTCCAATCACAATAGCACTTTCCATATTCACAAACAATCTCTTCCAAGCACTTAGATTGTACAGGGTCTCTACCTTCACACGTCTACCATCAATCATCTAGACCACTTCATGATCCAATCCCAAAAACCATAAATTGTAATCCAATCATATCACATGGATGAGCACTCCATCCAACTTGGGTGAGGCACAACCAATCGTGCATAACCACTTTAGAACATAACATGGCTGCAAAAATTTCAGCAACATTTTAGCAACATAACCATATCCAGAAAAAAAACCATGAACCACACTGGCTTCCACCATATAATCACAACCATAATCCATGAGGCAATCTCAGCCCTTAACCATAAATCATAACCACACTGAACCAAGTCCCACACTTGGAGTTTGAAATAACCCCTGCAATCAATCGGAGTCCATACACATGTGTCTCTTAAGGCGTGATTATTTCATGCATAAAAAGAGTATTGACTAGCAACTAATCATGATATAAAAATCCAATTTTGACAACATCCAACCATGCAAAGTTGATGCATCACATATGCACTTCACCTCTCTAGCACATAGAGCTAGTTTTGACCTAGAAAGGTGGAAAGCAATTATAACCATGCATATGAGGCATCCACATCAATCCATGAGTTCCCATAAATCATATGATGACATTACATCACCATAAATAAGTTCCTCTAAAGATGTGGCTCGATGAAGACGATGGTCTAGACGATCACCAACTCCTCTCAAGAGGAAACGGTCAACCCACAGTCCTTCTCCTCATCTCTCCAAAAGGTAAGGGAGGAAACAAAGGAAGAAAAGGGTAAGAAAGAGGTCACCCTCTTCTCCTTCTTCTTCACCTTCCTCCTCTTCCGATGAAAGCTACAACTATTCTCCTAGAGAATGCAAGAGGGGAGGACATCGAAATCTTACCATGCATGACAAAGGTCTCAAAAGCTCAAGAAGTTCAAAGAGGGAGGAAAGAGTATGTCTTTTCTCGCCTATGATGACACCTTTGGTGCCACCAAAAAAGTATTGTCCTTCATCCAACAACTTGATACGGCCTTTGGAGATGAGGGTTTCACGGAGTCCTCCAAGCTATGCCATGTAGCTATGCACTTTTGGAAATATGATCGTCAATGGTGGGCTAGCCTTCATGGAAACGGTGAAGCCCCAAAGACATGGAAAACTCTATGAGTTTTCATCATGAAGAAATCCCTTGCAAACAATTCAAAGGACAAAGTGCTCACCAAATGGCGTAGTTTGAAGCTTCTCTCCCATGAATCTATCCACAAATATGTGGACATGTTTTGGGATTACATCTCAAAGCTACTATCTTTCAAAACTAGACTTCATCGAGGTGTGGGATTACCTGAAGAGATGGCCAAGTATGTCAACTCCCAACAGCCTGGTTTTATCATTGAAATAATCCACTACAGTATGGTTTCTTCGCGCATCAACTTCCAAAAAGAGGCTAGAAGGAATGTCAAGCCCATGGAAAGTAAAGACACAAGAGATCAAAGGGGAAAACCAACGCCCAAAATTCTTCCCAAGGGAATTCCAACAACAACAACAACAATCGATCCAAGGAGAAGGGAGTTTACAAAGGTGAAAACAAACTCTCTCCTGAAGAGCTTGAATCTTTTTGCAAGGAAATGTTTTAAGTGTGGGGAGCAAGGACATGGCTATCATTCTTGCCCCAAGAGAAATGCTCGCAATGAGACTCCTGGAGCTTCCATTATCGGAGCTCCAAAAGAGGATGCTCATTGCAAAGGATCACCTCTCTCCTATGCTAGGGAAAAGGTAAGAGATCATGATGCCTTCATCCTGTTTGACCCTGGCTCTATTCACAATTTCATATCAATGAACTTGGCCACCAAGTTGGGCCTTCAAGCTTTAGTCATTTGCATACATACAAGGCATTGATTCGAAACAAGAGAAAACCATGGAAATTCAAGCATCAATCTTTTCAAGTTTAAGAGAAGGCACAACATGTGGAATATTTTGGAGAAAGTTGAAGGGCAAGCGGGTTGAGAGTTTTGGTAACTTGAGTCTTATGGATATGTACACACATTGTAGGAAACTATATAAGCAACCAAATGTTGGAACATTCCGTGCACGCACACTCATCAACTCGTATCAAAGCATATGCAAATTTCTTTGCTTTAGTGCCATATAAACCCACAAAATGCAACACTATGGTTTAATTATGGCTAGCATTAATGAAAAAACAATTCCATGCCAATGTTACATGTGTTGACCCGATTCTCTGTAAAGCGATGGGAGATACTGTAACTGCAGATACAGTTTTCAATGGACAACAAGCATTCGTTACTCCCTTGATTGGGAAGTTGTGGCTTCATTTCCAAAGCTATGTCAACAAAGAAGACTTTGCATCTCTCCTCTCGAACATGAGGATGCTATCCTAGGGGCACCATGGTTCAACCGCATGGCCGCCAACATGAAGTTCCTTGAAAGGAGAATCTACTTCACCTACAAGGAAAAGAGCATGTATGTAGATGCTAGTGAGTGTGGTCATACTATACCACTTGTAAATCCTCTTGCTTTTGATAAATCAATGAAAAGCTCAGTTTTTGCGTACAGGACTTTTGTCAAAGAGTCCCTAAAACATCCTAATTATCAGTGTAAATAGTAGGAATCAAGAAGAGTTAGACTTGTCTAATTTTCTAAAAGGATTCCAAGATATGTTCATTGATGATATCCCTATGGACCTACCTCCAAAACAAGGGGATTATGACCATCGAATTGAGCTCCTACCAGGAAGCTCACCGCTTGTGACAAGCCTCCTTATCGAGTTTCCCAAAATCAACAAGAGGGATCATGAGGCAAGTACAACAAGTGGTAGACAAAGGGATGGTGAGGCATGTACGTTCCTCTCCCTTTTGTTATCTAGTCCTTCTAGTGCAAAAGAAAGATGGTACATATCGCATGTGTGTGGACTGTCGATCACTAAACCATATCACTATCAAAAACATATTTTTTGTACCTCAAGGTAGAAGATTTGTTTGTTGATAAGCTACAAGGATCTACCTACTTCAGTAGGATTGACCTTAAACGTGGATATCATCAAATAAGGATAGTGGATGAAGATATCCTAAAGACCGTGTTTCGTACAATGTTTGGTCTTTATGAATATCTAGTCATGCTTTTTGGCTTGAATAATGCACCAGCCACGTTCAACCGTTTAATGGAGAAAATCTTTAGACCGTACCGCAAATTCATTGGAGTGTTTTCTGATGATATCATCCTCTACTCCAAGACCTTGGAGGAACACAAGCAACATCTCCAGGTGATTTTTCAAGCATTGAGGGAAAACAAGATTTTTATCAATCAAAAGAAAAGAAAAGTGTTTCTTCAAGAGATTCAATACTTAGGTCATATTCTCTCTCAAGATGGTATCCGTATGGATCCATCAAAGTTGGAGGTAAAAAAAGAATGGCCTAACCCAAGTAATCTACATGAGCTAAGAAGATTTAATGGTATGTGTGCATACTATAGACACTTTATAGCAAAATATTCTCAAATAGCAAGACCATTACATGACTTAACAAAGAAGAAAATTAAGTACTTATGGACTGCTAAGGAGCAAAGTTCTTTTGACAAGCTCAAAGACAAGCTTACCTCCCAACCAGTCCTTATGCTTTTGGATCTCTCAAAGCCATTTGAGGTCCAATGTGATGCTTGTGGTGATGCTCTTGGAGAAGTCTTGCTTCAAGAAGAGCATGCTATAGTATACGAGAGTTGAAGGCTCAATGCCGATGAACGAGTCTTGGGAATATACAAAAGAGAGCTTCTAGCTATTCTACATGCCCTAGATACATGGAAGCACTATCTATTGGGGACTCCATTTATTTTACAAACCGACCACCAAAGTCTCAAGTACTTCCTAACGAAAACCAAGCTTTCCAACAAACAAATGAGGTGGGAAAATTTTCTTTTGCAATTTAATTTTTATATAGATCATGTTGCTGGTAAGCACAATCAAGTGGCTGATGCACTTTCATGACAACCAGAAGTTAATGTGGTGTCTATAGCAACTCACAATGATCTATCTTCTATGCTAGATAAGTATGATATTGACATTGACTTTGAAGACACAATGTCAGCCCTTGCTTTGGGGAAGAAACAAGAACCATCACCTTGCAGGATGGTTATCTTCTCCATGGCAATAGGCTATGTGTTACCCACTCCCTTTGTGAGAAAGTCATGTATGAATCTCATGCTCCTCCATACGCGGGGCATAGAGGCATTCAACCTACTCTTCAAGGAGTAGAGATGTACTTCTATTGGCCCACCATGAAAGTGGACATACAAGAGTATGTTTCAAAATGTGTGGTATGCCAAAAGACTAAGTATGATAGAGGGAAGCAACTTGGATACTCCAACCATTGTCAATCCCTAATTCACCATGGGAGAGTATATCCATGGATTTTATCTTTGGATTACCCGAGTCTATCCATGGGAATACGGGAATATGGACAATAGTCGACAGGTTTAGAAAGCAAGCACACTTTATACTTGTCAAAAAGACTATTAAGGCACACCAAATGGAATCTCTCTTCATATCGTAGATTTTCAAACACCATGGATTGCCAACATCTATCTTGTGAGATAGAGATCCTAGAATGACCAATAATTTCTAGAAAGGTTTCTTTGAAAATCTAGGTACAAGATTGAATTTCTCTTCGGCCTATCACCCACAAACGGATGGCCAAAGTGAGATAGCCAATCTTACAATACTTGATCTACCAAAGACTTATGTTACAGAAGTATATCAATGCTCACAATGGGAAAAGTACTTACCTCTTGTAGAGTATGCGTACAATAATATTGTCTATACTTCTACAAAAAAAGCACCTTTTGAAATCATTGAGGGAAGACCTAAAAGTACCTTGCTACTTAAAGTACATGGGAAGATCTTTGTTTCCGATGAGTATAGCCGAGATCTACAAAAATCTTTCCAAAATATTAAGGAGGCTATATCCATCTCTCAACAAAGAAAAAAAGTTTTTTGTTGACAAGCACAGAAGGGCCTTAACGTTTAAAGAAAATGATTGGGTCTTACTTAAGTTTCCCAAGGCTCAATTGAGGCAAACGATGGGAAAAAATCCTACGGGCATCAAAGGTATTATGATAAACTAGCAAAAACATACTATGGTCCTTTTCAAATCTTGAAGCCAATCAATGAGATGGCTTATCAACTCAAGCTGCCCAACCATTGGCTCATACACAATGCTTTTCATGTGAGCCTACTTAAGACCTACAAAGGAGAGCCACCAAGTGAACCAATTATTGAAGACCCTCCAAAAATCAAAGACCAAGAAGAGGTGCTACAACCCGAAGCCATCCTTTGGCATGAAGACAAGCTGGTACTACGACGACATGGTAAGATTTTCATATGGTATCTTATTAAGTTCAAATATTATCCTTTTGAGATGCTAGATGTATGCAAGGACACAGTTTAAAGATAGTATGAACCTTGTCAATGCTTACAATGCTACATAAGAGTAAGCAAATGTACAAATTTCTTTTAAATGACCAATTTTTTTGTCCTATAAGACTAATGTTTTTGTTGTGCACAAAATTAAATAGTATGCATGCTTTCAATCATGTTTGAGAGTATGGCATCTCTCAAACACCAAGTAAAATTTGTCACTCTACTTTGGAAGAACTAAATGGACTAAATAGCAGATATGCTTGTGGCAGCTACGTCTCCCAAGCACCAAATTGATATCTTGGAATGATGTCCTAGGGTAAACAGGGGTCCTCTATCCGCTAAGAAACGTTGATTAATGATTAAAACTATATCTCTTCTACATCTGCTTGTTGACTAAAGTGCTTGAGGTGCTTGTCATGCTTGATGAGTAAGGTGCTTGAGGTGCTTGTCATGCTTACTGACTAAGGTGCTTGAGGTGCTTAATGACTAAGGTGCTTGCAGGGATACGTTGTAGTACGACCTAATCGCAACCCACAAAATCGTCAAATCGTGGATCGGTAACCCGGCTAGGGCATGGAAGCACGAGCTTAAGATGTATAGACATAGAGGATTCAAGGGATCCTTCTACTCATCATAGAGAGAAGCCATGGAAAGGGCTTCCTCTAATCAACAACACATTCCTACTCACTAATTACCACTTGCACACAATCACGTGGTTGAAATTAACCTCTCACATCAATCACTCTTATTCACAACTCTTAATCACAACTACACAAGCATGCAATTAACATACCTACTCCGCATTAGTGTGTCCATTCCGGCACAACCCCTCAATGCGACTACATATGCACACACACTAACCGCACCTTGTAGAGAGAGATGAAGAGAAGGAAGGCACAACCCTCACACACCATGGCCAATGGTGTGGATAGGATAGATTAACTCAAAAAAGAGATTAGGAGATCTACCATCACACTAATACAATCTCACTCCACATAATCAAGTAAAGAAGAATAATAAGAAAGAAAGTGTAATTGATTATTAGAAATCAAGAGCTACATAGGCATGGAAAGCCCATGAGCCTCATGACCATCGACTCTACAAAGAGGAGAACTCACCCAAGAATGACTTATCATTAAGCATAGGGCTCTTTTATAGATTTGGTCCTCAAACCCTTCAACTATGGGATAAAGTTGAGCTCTCTAGCCTAGACTCATACAACTTTGGAACTCCTAAATGAGCCCAAACGCTATACAATGAAAAGGAAATATTGTGAACTATAGAAAATCTACAGCTTGATACATAATTGGTGTAGCCTGTGTTAGCCGCTGCTAACATTCCCCCCTTCCTAAGTTGGTGCATGTCCTCGTGTGCCGGTGAAGCAAGACACGGTGACATGGTAGAAAGCAAGTCCATGGAAGAAATGTTGAGCTGCAAAACATAAGAACGAATAATGAGCATCAAAGGACACCAAGAATGAATAAAACATGAAGCACAAATGAACAATCATGCAAAGTGATTTTATTGCTTCTAAAAGATGGGTCAATCATAGTAAAAAACTAGACAACATAAAGCAAAAAAGCACCTAAACTATTGTGAAGATTAAACCACTTGAAATTTCAGTTTTATGCATGAAATACAAGAATCAATTATGACCCTAAGCTAATGCAAGTTCATAAACCTACTAGCCTAAAAAATATGTGAACAATCTTAATAATTCATCCAAGTCTAGCATGTCTACGGGCTATAAAAAGCTCCTAATCTATTAGTACATTGTCAAAGCTTTTTGAAGCTCATGGAATTTCTGTTTTTTTATTCATTGAAAAAAATAAAGCACAATCACAAGGCTACCACCCCAAGGCAAGTCTAGGTGTGACTCTTGGCTCCTTGAACACTCAAGAAGGTGTTCCAAAAGCCTACTAGCCTACCAAGGCGATGACTAACCCTTATCAGCCCAGGGCATCAGTTTAGGGCCTTGACCAAGCGAGCCAAGGTGATTCCCCTCGCCTACCAAGTGCCAATAAGGAGCTAGGCCTCACATAGACACAACATAACATAGAAATTTTTATTTTCATGTGTCGAGTAGCATTTTTGCTACTTTTTCTTGACACTTTTTTGCTTCATTGATCCATTTTTTAGCACTTTTCATTGCTTCCTTTATTAGATGCTAATGGCAATTGGACTAAAGGACTAAAGCATAATCATAGCCCTAGGTCATGTTAAAAATGAATGGAGTATTAAGACTATCACTAAGAGTTTAGGACTAATGAGAAATGAACCTATATTAATCTAAGGTCAAGGCCAATTACC
The DNA here is from genome assembly GCF_014529385.1 of Adiantum capillus-veneris. Lineage (NCBI taxonomy): Eukaryota > Viridiplantae > Streptophyta > Polypodiopsida > Polypodiales > Pteridaceae > Adiantum > Adiantum capillus-veneris. The sequence continues at coordinate 1,687,205 of NC_140937.1, forward strand.
TATGATTAGCACCCATAAAACCTAATTTTTTGATGAGTTAATTTTCACAAAGCAAAGTGTTGAAACTTTAAAATGCATAGCTTTCGAACATGTAAAAACCATAGCTTAGAAGCAAAATTTCACTTAAGCCAAGCAAGAGAATGAAGAGAGCAAAATCATGGAAGGATTACACCTATTCATGCTCTTTGTGCATCCTCAAGCAAGCATCCCCTTTGTGTAGAGAACCTCTTGATCTTTTTATTTGCAAAAGAAGCTGATTTGAAGCTAAGTGTGACCACAAGCTCCAAAATCCAATTATTGAAAATCCACACAAAAAGCATTAATAAAAACCTAAAGCTAGGGTCTTACATACCCGAATTTTCCAAAGGGAAAAAACCCAAGGAAAAAAAAATGCCTTTGGTTATGCACATGATGCTCTTTGAAACACTACAAGAGGTTGTGTGCTCTTGTGACGCTGTTCGCGACGGAAATACACTCGGTTTTTATAACCCCCGGCGTCGCTAAAATCGTCGCTACGAAAGCGTCGCTATATGCGTCGTTATGAGCGTCGCTATATGCATCGCTATGAGCGTCGCTATATAGCGACGCATATAGCGACATCTATAGCGACGGTTATAGCGATGTTTAAATAGAAGTCTATAGCGACGCTACAGAGCCATAAATAGCGACGATTATAGCGACGCCCGAGAGAAATTTTTTTTGGTGACAGGGCATTGAATGCCCTGCCACCCATCAACCATATTGTACTTGATTCACTTTTTAAAAAAAGTGCAAGGGTAGATAATAGACCCAAAATAGTCACCCATAAGACGCATTGTTTGCAAAATTGACAAGCGTAAAATTGACAATTGTACACATCATAGGCAAAATGAATTGATTGGCAAATGTAATAATGACAATTGTACAACATCATAGGCATAAAGAATTGATTGGCAAAATGAACTGCGGTGACAAATGTAATATAATATACATGGTTCAAAAAGATGTATAAAATCCGTCTCATGATACATAAGCTATGAGAAACCCTAAACTAATGCTATCTAGCTACGGCTAAACTGACGTCGTCTAGTCAGACGTCTCATCGCGTCTAAGCGGCGTATCTGTCGGATTCTGCAAAAAAAGACAATAAGACAGCTTTCAGTAAGTATAAACATATAACGACATTTATAAAACAATACAAAAAATAGAAAAGTGTAAACCCTAATACTAACCATGCCACCGCGAGAACTGAGAATGTCCATCAGGGAGTTTAAGCCCTTCCTGCCTGCGTACTCGCGCTCGTACGATGTGGGATCACATCCTGTCATCGACCACAGTCAAAACATACAAAGATTTCATTATGTTAGAATTAAAAAACTCATAAACCCTAAACTATCGAACATAAAGAGCAATGCAAAAACACTTACAAAATCGGCCTCAAATGATGCCCATCCACCGCTCCCCAAGTGGTGCGAGCTCCCTGCCTCTACTCGCACTCTGGCTGCATCCTTTTGTTGCTTCCACTTGTCGGGATTCTCGCGCGCTGCTTTCTTCGCATTCTTCCAATCTTCTTTGGCCAGCCAATCTGGCATGTTCCACCCATGCTTGATTGCTTTTTGTACTTCAGAACGCTTGTGTTTGCAGTATTGGCACATTCGAATCTTCATCAGTCTTCATTGAAGCGTTGATCCCGTGTTGGAACGGAAAACTCATCATGAAGTATGCTGATGACTCTGTTTTTTAAATCACTTGGTACTTCACTCCATTTGTTTAGTATGTAGTGTCTAAACAGCTGAGAGCAAAGACCACGCATGCGCGAGATCACCTTCTTGCCGTCATCATCCATGATGATGCCACCGCTGAAGTTGACGGAGTAAGGCAAGCCCTCTGGCCAGTGACGCGTGAACCTGGGTGTCCCGCCAGGGGTCTCTAGCGGCGTGTCGATGGGGGTACGGACGTCAGGTGTCTCCACCGGCGTCTGGGCCCCGAAGCGAGGAGTGTCGAGTGGGGTGGCTTCTGGCGGAGTAGGTAGAGGTGTGTAGCTGCTAGGAACAGTCAGGTAAGTCGAAAACTCAGAATTTTCAATCAAAAGATGTGAGCGCGAGTAGAGAAGAGCGTTATACACCATGGAAAGTACTTAGAGAGCCAGAGCTTTTACAACACGGAGCAAAATTGTTCAAATACAATATTTGTGGCTTTAAGAGATCTCTCTCTCATCCTCGCATAACTCAGCATAACTTCCTATATCTATATAGAGCTCTCCGTTTAAACACATATCCTCTGTTTCATTTTGTAGCTCCTCTGCATGCACCCCATATAGAGTAGTAGCATCTTGATGCTCATCTGGCACCACCGCAACGACTTCTGATTGTGCATCTTCTCTGATCTCCTCCAATGATGCCGTTGTGATTGGCACATGGTAGCCTTCATACGTCCTTGCACTACGAGGGGCTACCTCTATGACCTACCACCACTTTGACGTAGACTTTGTAGGATGAAATATTACCTGCCAGAGCCACATAACTTACATGAGAGCTTTCAAGCACATAACTTGTAAAAGGGGGATGTTAACTATTTACATACTTACTTGTTCACAATGCTCGGGTAGTACGAAAGTGTCTCTTAGGTCATTCCATTTCTTAGTAGAATCCACCTCAAGAAAACCAGACTCTACTCTACGCACAGTAGCATTGCGACCCTCCATGATTATCTTGAACTATTGCACATCGAACAAGTCGACAAAAAATCCTTTGTAATCGATCCTCAAAATCTCTTGTAGGGTGCCAAAGTAAGTGAGTTCCGCCACCACAGGATCTGCATCAGAGGAACGTCGTCGACTAGATTGTTCAAATTTTGCCATGATTCCACAATCTTGAGTAAAACGCTTTTTGTCGATCCGTTCCACCCTAAAATGTCGACCTTTACACCATGCTGTTGTGTATGACTTATACTACAACGAACAAAGATTATGAGTGGCCGTTCAAACGTTTAGAAATAAAGTCACTAGCTAGTCGTACATTGCAAACTTACCTTGGTCGCGCAACCCCGAGAGTACTCCCACTCTTCCTCAGTCACTTCGTCACCACATTGTTGTGTGCTTTTCAATTGGTTGTGCAACCATCTTAAGCTCATGAATGTTGGTAGGCTCTCCAGAACCGTCGGATAGTGCATCGGTGGTCATCTTCCTCGTCTCCACTCGATTCGTGTCGTTTGTCGCTCTTGCTTTGCATCCTCATATTGTGAAATCCACTTTTGCATCACTGGATTCTGAAGCATGCAAAATCGGTTGATTTTAGCCTCTAGATATTCCGTCATCTTCTTCTCAACACCGAGATTGCACATGACAATCCCAGATATGCGCTCATCATCTATGGTTCGCCATAGCGTGTCCCGAGCTTTATCAAATCCGTCTAGCCACTCTCCAATGTACACTAGGGACTCTGATACCAACCAACCTTCTGCCATGCTACCCTCCAGACGTGCCTTTTGACGCACATATCCCTTAAGCGTTTTCATGAAACGTTCTAAGAAGAACATCCATCTGGAATGAACTGTGCCAGCTATTTCCACCTCATCAACTATGTGAACAAGAAGATGCACCTGAATGGTTAGCATGGTAGTAGGAAAATGTTTCTCAACCATGCACACAAGCTCCGCAGCATTTAGTTTGGCGAATGGTATGGAGTCTACGTTGATCTCCTTTTGTGAGATCCATTGCACCAGCTTTGCAAGTTTGTAGATTGTGTTACGGATGTCGAGAGACAAACATCCCTCAATGGCAACCGGTAAAATAAACTGTAAAGTATGTGCAGCAATGATATTAAAGTCCACATTTTATGCCATGATATTAAAGTCCACTATGAACGTACCTGACACATTTTTTGCCAATCGTGTGACTTCAAACCGGTAAGCTTTCCTTCTTTAGTAAAACACGTTCGGACGAGTGCATTACGCCAATGGGGGTCCGCAAAGATTGAATGGTCTCTTTTACTTTGCGTTCTTGGGCTCCTGTGAAAATCCATGGTGCTTTAGGGAGTTTTATCGATCCATCAGACGCTGTTTGCGGCCAATATTGCTCCATACGATCCACATTTCTAAGGTCAACTCTGGCTCCCAAAGTATCTTCCTTGCCGGTCAGATGGTCCCATAGTAGATTACCCACATTCTTGAATATGTGCATTGGATCGAGCAAGTGATTGATCATGAGTCGGGGCCAGTATGGTAACTCGTACCATAGAGATAGTATCTTCATCCCTGGAGGCAATCCGTCATCGCACATCTCCTTCTTCTCTAACCATGCTTGTGCACACATCCTTGGTGGCTCTCTTCCCAAAAAGCCGTCGCGTAACACATGATTCTCTGGAAGATACGCTTGATGACCTTCGTAGATTTGCTTCTTCAGTGAGGGTGCCCTACGTGCATTCAGTCTAGGTCCACATGTGACACATGCTCTATATCCTCTTGTTTGAAGCCCTGCATGTATACACATGATAATAGATCAACTATGGGAAAAAACAAGATTTACAGTGTCTGAGTGAGGAGTGTCAATAGATCACCTGAGCATTCTGTTAGCCCGGGATAGTCATGCACCGTCCACATTAGAATGCCTCTGATCAAAGCATTCCGTCGTCCTGTGTGTCGGCTCATATCCACCACCTCTATGCCAATCCACAATTGTTGTAGCTCTTCCAATAGTGGACGAAGATACACATCCATATTCTCCACTTTATATCGCCCTGGCACAATCAAGCTTAGCCATAGGTGCCCCTTCTTCGTAGTCAACCAGGGGGGAATGTTGTAGTTTACGATGACAACGGGCCATACACTGTAAGATGTTGATCTTTGACCAAATGGATTTATGCCATCCATAGCCAGGCCTAAGCGCAAATTTCGAGCTTCCCTGGCAAAATCCGACCATGTTCCATCTATATGTTTCCAGGCTGCGCAATCTGCAGGAAATCGTAGCACACCATCCGAAGATTTATTCTCCTCATGCCATGATGCTAGGGAGGCCATTGACTTACATTCGAAGAAATGCTTGATGCGAGGAAGCAGAGGAAAATGTCGCAAAACCTTTTGTGGAATTTTTGTCCTGTGGAGATCTACTCGATATCTTTCGGAATCACATTTCAGACACTTCTCCATGTCTATGTTTTCCCCTCTGAAAAGAATGCAGTCATTAGAACAAGCGTTGATAGAATTGTAATCCATCCCCAAGTTTCGCAAAATCTTTCTTGCTTCATCTCGGGAATCTGGCATCACATTGTCAGCTGGTAGTATGTGCTCTTTAAGCAATCTACACAACATAAAAATACGATAAAGTCGTGTGAAAATCTATTAGATCATTATACATTTAGAGTTTTATTAAAGTAAACTAATTGTAATAGATCACCTGAAAAGCGCTGTGACGCTAGTGTCACTCCATCCAAACTTTGCCTGCATGTTCAGAAGAACTAGGAGTGCTTTCAATCTAGACATACGTGCTCCATTATACAATGGCGTATCGGCTTCACTTTTCATATCATCATAGATGAGCCTTTCTGAATCCATGATCGTCTCGATCATTTCATCAATCTCGGGCTCAAACATTGCCTCGTTGGGAATGTGCTCTACATGATCATCCCCTGAGCTGTCAGAGGTACATCTTGTGGCCTCACATATGCTGCTTGTCCAAAGCGCCTGCGAACACGTCTATTGGGTTGCAAGATTGCTGCTTATTGGCCATCGTCAGAGTCCGACGAGTTATAATTGGCAACAACTCGATCTATAATAGATGGATCGAACTCGCCAAATTCACGAACGTGCTGCAAAGAAACACGTCTTGTCCGTCGCACAGCATGCTTGCATTGATTACAAGGACATAAGACCCTCGTTGAGAGATAGGTGTTTCGGTTGGACGGTCCCACATCCTCGTCACTACTCATAATGAGGATAAAAATCTTATAACCTGGACAAAAAATTAATATTCTAGTGGCATTCTTCGTCTTATCTCTCTCTCTCTCTCTCTCTCTCTCTCTCTCTCTCTCTCTCTCTCTCTCTCTCTCTCTCTCTACCTCACATTCTCTAGTCATGTCCAATCCCCGCACACATCGGTCTAGAGGTGCACGGAGATCAGAACCACCGGGTTATAATCTTGTCTTTATTGGTCAATACATATATTTGTGGGTACAAGAAATCTACAGACCCACGTCTACATGATACTGCATGTAGTGGACAAAACCCCTTTGCCTCTTCTCTAGCTGTAGCACTTCACAGCATCTTAACATCTTTTCACAGTAGATCTTTTCACTGTTCGTCTAACTCTAAACCCTAAACCGTAAGTAATTCTTGCGTGGACTCGATCTAACGTAAATAAGCGTAAATCTAAATAAACGTAAATCTAACTAAAAATAAACCTAAATCTAATTTAATGTAAGTCTACATCTAACCTAATCTTTAACGTCTTTTGGGATAGTTTCCTACGACGTTAAAACTCTCTTCTTCTTGTGTGTGTGTGTGTGGGTAAACCTAAATAAACCTAAGTCTAATCTAATATAACATAAATCTAAATCTAACGTAAATTATGTTATATTAAAAACAAAGAACTAAACTAACAGGGATTATAAGAACCTTAAAACTTATTTTTCACATAACTCGGCAAGAGTTGGCATTCTCATCACTAAAGATGTGAGAGTTAACTTCCGGCGGTGACGCTGCCTCATCTCCATCCACATCTGACGACAGCAATTGGCCCTTTGGACCGTTCTTGCTCTTGTTACTAACTTTGAAGTTGCTATTGAATGACTAGAGGTTGTCTAGATGGTCATTGTCGGGGATGTAGTGACTCTTGCCGCCCTGAAGATCCACCTTCTTCCCTATCTTCTGAAGACATTTCACCAGTACTTTTGGATCGACGGAGCCCACCATGAGTGAAGGCAGCAATACCCTATATTCCATTGAGGGCTTTCTTCACCCGCTTCATGCAGGCATCGCAGTCTATGGAGACCTAAATCTAATCTAATATAACGTAAATCTAAATCTAGCGTAAATAAACGTAAATCTAACTAAAAATAAACCTAAATCTAATCTAATTTAACTTAAATAAACTTAAATCTAATTTAACGTAAGTCTACATCTAACCTAATCTTTAACGTCTTTTAGGATAGTTTCCTATGACGTTATAACTCTCTTCTTCTTGTGTGTGTGCGCGTGTGTGGATGTGTGTGCCAATAAAAAGAGATAAATGGTATAACCTTTCTATCACCCATGCCGAGTATGATAGATTGGTTATGCCATTTCCCTCTTGAATAATAGGTCTTGAGTTCAACTCCTCGTCGGCTAGATCTTTAGGTCTTTTAATTTTAATTAGTTTCCTACGACGTTAAATTAGTTTCTCTCTCTTTCTCTCTCAATGTGTGTGCGTTTTTTTGTTTATGCATGTTTTCTCTCTCGTTTCCTCTCTCAATGTGTGCGTTTTTTGTTTATGCATGTTCTCTCTCTCTTTTCCTCTCTCAATGTGTGCGTTTTTTGTTTATGCATGCTCTCTCTCTCTTTTCCTCTCTCAATGTGTGTGTGCATTCTTTGTTTATGTATGTGTGTGTGCGTTTTTGTTTATATTTGTACTCTTTCTCTCTCTCTCTCTCTCTATCTCTCTCTCTCTCTCTCTCTCTCTCAAAAACACTGTGTATGTGTGTGTGTGTGTCTGTGTGTGTGTGTGTGAGTCAAAAACACTGTGTATGTGTGTGTGTGTGTGTGTGTCTGTGTGTGTGTGTGTGTGTGTGTGTGAGAGAGAGAGAGAGAGAGAGAGAGAAAGAGGGGAAGGGAACATGAGAGTGAGGAGAGGGAAGGAGCATACCTAGCTCTCCTTCCTCTCCTCGTGTGTGTGTGTGTGTGTGTGTGTGTGTGTGTGTGTGTGTGTGTGTGTGTGTGTGTGTGGAGAAGAAAGAGAGAGAGAGAGAGAGAGAGAGGGAGAGCGTTACCTGCTCTTGCTTGAGGGCGCCGAAAAACTCAGATCTGAGATCTGAGTTTTTGGGCGCTCTCTGTTATTTTTTTAGCCCAGCCGGCGTCGCTATGAGCGGCGCAAATTTACTTGCAAATTTGCGACGCTCATAGCGACGTCGGGAATTTTTTTTTTGAGCGTCGCTGTGTGAGCGTCGCTAATATGAATAGCCTCTTGTAGTGAAAGCAAATTTATGCATACATAACAACAATGAGAGAGATAAATGCTTCTACATAAGCAAATTTTGCAATGTTTACCATCTCTCATGCATGATTCAAAAGTCGATTAATTTCTAGCTCAATGAAATATGGAGTTAAAAACAAGCCAAGAGATAAAAATAATGCAACTTTTGAATGAAATGAAGTGGCTCTCGATAGCCAAATTTTACAATTTAAAGCTTTTCAAAAAGTTGGCTAACAACTAGCTCAATAAATTTTAAAATTTTAGAGCACGCTATGAGCTAGAGATGACTGCAACTTGATAAAATGAAAATGAATGGCTCTAGCTAGCCACATTTTGCAATATATTGCAATGATGACCCCTTCTTGGATCAATGATATCACACTCCTGCCACAACCCTTCAAAAAAGTTCAAATCGTTAGTGCTCTTAAGCATTTTTTTATTTAAAATAAGCATTAAAAAATATATGATCGTGCACAACCCCAAAATGCTCTCTTTTGGCCGTTAAAACAAGCTCAATTTTAGTTCTTTGCAATGATTTCATTCAATTCAAGCACCAAAATGTACAAGCAATGTTAAGTTTAGGCACAAAGTCTCAATGAAGCAAGCACTACTCATCATCCAATGTAACTCTCACATCAATATCACAAAGAATTTTTCATTTAATGCAATGGGAAATTCAATCAATCCAAAGATTGGTGCAATGAAAATCATTTGTGCATGGAGTATCCATATACACTCGAGGCCCACACAACAAATATTGCATTTATAGCTAAAGAGAGACAAAGCTTATTGATAAGGTGAATCTAAAGCTTTCTCGAGGCCATTCATAGCTCGAGTTAGTCCCCTTGGCGAATATCCCTCCAAAATAATGCTCCAATTTTAGTGCAAAAAATCTTCGCATTTGAAACAAGCACTAAAGATATCATGCTTAATCTTAAACCTCAAAAATTTTAGTCCAATCTCATAGCCATTCACCCATATTTGATGCAGATTTTGCATACATAGTAGAGAGAGGGAAAGAGATGAGGTAGAATTTCAACTGCACTAGACCCAATTGGCCGATACCACTTCAAATACCATTCTACAATTAGTGCTTTAAAGCAATCTCTCATTTAAATCAAGTATAAGCTCAACCATGCAAAACATCCTCATCATTGGCCGCAAGATTAACCGATCCCATTTTCGAGCTTCTTTGATTATTTATTCATTTTTTTCAATTTTACCTACCATCCCAAGCTCATCCAAGTCATCGGGATGGATTTTTCTTTTTTCTTTTCTTTTAATTTTTTTATTTCACTAAGGGAGAGGGTGATCTCGTCGGAACCATGCTTAAATTTTTAATTTTATTTTTTTACATTTTCTGAAAAATGGTGAAGGATGCAACTACATTTCTGAGGAGGAGGTACTCTCTCGTCATGGTGGGGAGTTTGGAGAATTCCTTGAGCATGAAGCTTCCATTGCACTTCACTTTGGAGGGATGGATTGCCCATGGCTTGTTGAAGGCTAGAAACAAGGTAGTTAACAAGCATATATATATGGGCATCATTAGTATCCTGCTCGTTAGCAAAATCAAAGTTATCAACATTAATTTCACTCTCTTTACTATTGTCAGTCATGCTAACAACTTTTAGGTGTACTTTGGCACTTCAAGCCCTAGTTGCTACTCCTCTTTACCCCTTTAGAAAAAGCACTCAGGCTATTGTACCCGTGGCTTGAATACAATTAATTGCAAGGAATAGAAGAGAGGGTCGTTCAACACCAAAATAGCACCGGCTCCTGTCAAGATTCTAATAGCTCAATAGTGGTTAAGCTGTAGGCAAGCCCCATAGGATTCCACTATTAAGACCATAGCTCTCCACGGTGATGCCCCGTTATCTACACGAAGGCAGGTGCAGTGCAAGGCTGAAAAATCCCTATTCTACTTACTCAATTTCAATTAATAATAACAACCATTTATAGCTAGCTTGAGGACCTCCCTTCTTGAGCAAGAAAAGAGAAACCAAAGAAGCTCTAGGAGGATCTTGGCGGTTGTTCTTTTGGGGACAAGCGCGGTACGCATGCCCTTGTTCGCCGCACTTGAAACACCGGTTATCTTTACGATAACGCTCAAGCTCTTCAGGAGAGAGTTTATTCTTTCCTTTGTAAACTCCCTTCTCTTTGGCTTTGTTGGAATTGCCGTTAGGAGACTTTTGGACATTGTCCTTCCCCTTAGGCTCATTGGAACCTTTGTTTTCCGGGGGTTTATTATTTCTTTTACCCCCCGTTTGGAAATTGATTCGCGAGGCCACCATAGTATGGTGTATTACCGCCGATATGGTACGTGGCCTTTGGGAGTTGACATACTCCGCCATTTCTTCGGTTAAGCCCGCACAAAATTGTTGCTTTTGCTCTCCAAAATCCAACCTTTTGAAGACAGTGGCTTTGAGTTGTAAGTCCCAAAACTTGTCTACATATTTGTGGATGGATTCATTGGGAGAGAGCTTTAAGCTTCGCCATTCGGTGAGTACTTTGTCTTTGGCATCGGTGGCCAAAAACTGCTTCATAATGGAAGCTCTTAAAGCCTTCCATGTTCGTGGAGCTTCACCGTTGGCTCGTAGGCTAGACCACCATTGTCTGGCGGACTTTTGAAAGTGCATAGCTACATGGCGTAGCTTAGAGGACTCCGTGAAGCCCTCATCTCCAAACGCCGCATCGAATTGCTGGATAAAGGCCAAAACTTTGTCTGTAGCACCGAAGGTGCCATCATAGGTAAGGAAAGAGATGCTCTTCCCTCCCTCTTTGAATTTCTTCAACTTGGACGACCTCTTCCATGCGGCATAGGATTTCCTATGGCCTCTTCTTTTTTATGGTTCAAAAGTTCCACCATCACTTTCTTCAGAAGATGAAGAATTTGAAGAAGGTGGAGAAGAGGGTGACCTCTTTCTCGCCTTTTTCTTGTCTTGATCTTTGTCGTCTTCACCATAGCTTTCATAAGAGGAAGAGGATGAAGAAGATGGAGAAGAGGGTGTCCTCTTTCTCGCCTTTTTCTTCTCTTGCTTTTTATCATCCCTCTTTGAATTATGGCGGGGAGAAGAGTGTGATGGTCTTCTCCGCTTTGGTGGTGATGGAGAGCGTTTAGCACGCCGTCTTCGTGGAGCCATCTCCGCCGAGGTGGCGGGAGACTCGCTTCTTTCTCGTTCCTTCGGTGGAGGCTCTTGAGTTCTCCTTTGGGAAGGAGATGCATCATCAAGAAGTAAGTTCTTGAGCCCTTCATATGGATTCTCTTCTTCTTCCCGAATCGGAGAGAGACCTCTTTTGGTAGTCTCACAAGGAGGCTTCCTAGGTGTTCTCTCGTCATGGTGATGAGCTTGGAGAATCCCGTGAGCACGGAGCTGCCGTTGCACTTCACTTTGGAGAGATGGATTGCCCATGGCTTGTTGAAGCCTAGAAACAAGATAATTAACAAGCATTGAAGCATCATTAGTAGCTTGCTCATGAGCAAAATCAAAGTTATCAACATTAATTTCACTCTCTTTAATATTGTCAGCCATTCTAACAACTTTTAGGTGTAAACTTTTTAGGTGTACTTTGGCACTTCAAGCCCTAGTTGCTACTCCTCTTTACCCCTTTAGAAAAAGCACTCAAGCTACTGTACCCGCGGCTCGAATACCATTAATTGCAAGGAATAGAAGAGAGGGTCTTTCGACACCAAAACAGCACCGGCTCCTGTCAAGCTTCTAATAGCTCAATAGTGGTTAAGCCGTAGGCAAGCCCCATAGGACTCCACTATTAAGACCATAGCTCTCGACGGTGATGCCCCGTTAACTGCACAAAGGCAGGCGCACTGCAAGGCTGAAAAATCCCTATTCTACTTACTCACAGGCAATTAATAATACCAACCATTTGTAGCTAGCTTGAGGACCTCCCTTCTTGAGCAAGAAAAGAGAAACCTTGAGCTCTGATACCAATGTAACATTTAATGGCCTAAAATCTTTTGTGTAGCGGAATTTAGCATGACATAGTGGGCATTTCATTAGAGTTGATTCCTAATGAGAATTACAAGAGTGCTTGGGTGGAGAGAGCAACAAAAAGCATAACACCTAGTTAGATAGCATCGACAATACTTTCAAAAGAGAGAGCAATTAAGCTATTGACAACAGTTGAGGACCGGATTTGCATGGAGCCGGTCCCCCCTCCAAAAGGCTTTGTATTATGGTTTCTCCCATCAAGAGAGACATTGTACAATACAATTCTTTGTGTTCCTTCAAGACTAGCTAGTGCAATGAAGATGGAAGCTTCATACACCAAGCAAAACACTTAATCAAACACAACTTGAATTATCCCCGTTCTCAGACCCAAGACCTCACACACCTTCGAAGATGGTGAGAGCTAGCAGGGTATGAGAGTAGATTGAGAGGAAAAAGAAGTATCTTACGAGAAATAAGTACATCTCCTCACATAATCACTCATATTAGCATAGCTTAGCTTAGTAATTAGCTTGGTAGAGAAGATGAGCATGCATTGAAGCTTGGCTCTTGGTTGGATTTGCATCCACATGCCAAGAGAGTGTTGATGTAGGCTTCTATCTCACAAGCTTGGAGTAGGTGATGAGCTCTCCATTAAAGCTTGGGAGGAGATAGAGTATTTTCCCTTCACACATGGTCAAGTGTGAGAGTGTGTGTGTCAATGCCAAGCAAAAATCAGCCCCCTCTCTCTCTTGGGCGAGCCCTAGCTGCTAAGTTAGGCTGGCTTTTGCCTCATTGGACCTCCCCAGGTCAAGCCAATAGGGATTAAGCAGCATAAGTGATAGCCTTCTGACATGTGTCCCCCTTTCCCCTTTTGTGAGAGCTTTAGGTAATTAAATAATTAAACTAAACTCTCATTGGACCCCTTTGCCTCCTGGCCAATAGGAATCAGGCAAGCCATGGGGCTCCTGAATGCTCATTGGACCCCTTGAGAGACTGCCCAATAGTCTTCTAGGACACTTAATTCTTATTGGTTTCTTTTATTAAATGTTTTTAAATTAATTAAACTAGATTTACTCTAGCTTAATTCTCATTGGTCCACTTCAAGGGTCTTCCAATAGGAATTGGGCACACCTTGTGGGCATCTGGCCTAGGGAGCTGACATGTGTCCCTCATTCCCTTTGTGTAAAGGGAGCCTGTGTGTGTGTGTGTGTAGCTTTCTCTCTCATCCCCTAGCTTTGGGGCTCGCCCCCTCCCATGTAGGGATATGCAAAGACTTTTTGAGCTCACACTAAGCATCCAATTTTCCCTAGGGTCAACCTTTGGACACAACCTTTGAATTTTGGAACCTTAGCATTTTGGAAGTCTTAATGGGCTGAACCTTAGGGTCTTTTTGGCCCATTGTTTCACATGGCTCTTTTGCAGATGGCCCCCCCTTTGGATCCCTATTTTCCCTCCTTTGGATCCCTACTGTGGCCGGTCTGCTAACTTAACCAATATTCTAGCTTTTTCTCCCTTGGCACTTCCCCACATTAAATGATCAGTTTAATATGAGAAAATCATTTAGGAGAATTAGATATTGATTATTATGACATTACCTCTCTCTTGAAATCATAGTCGTCCTCGACTATGGTGTAGAGAAGATAAAGCATATGCATGAGTCCTTTTCTTAGCGGGTAGAGGATCCCTATGTTACCCTACGACATCATTCCCTAATGGATGACTAGTCCATTTGGCGCTTGAGAGCCTGAGGCTGCCGCAAGCATGTCTGCACATTAGTCCTATCAGTCTTCCATAGTAGAGTGACAAGCTCTACTTGGTGTTTGGGAGACGTCGTCTCCACAAACTTGATCTAAGCATGCATACTACTTCATTTTTGTGCACAAATCAAGAAAAAGAGAGTCTTATAAGACAAAATTTTTTGTTCATTTTTAACATTTTGTACATTTGCTTACTCTTGGGAAGCATTGTAAGCATTGACAAGGTTTAGGTTATCCTTTAATTGTATGCCTTGCATCCATCTAGCATCTTCAAAAGGATAATTCTTAAACTTAATAAGATATCGTCTGATAGTCTTACCGCCTCTTAATACCTTGTCTTCATGTCGGAGAATGGACTCGGGCTGTAGCACCTCCTCGTGGTCTTCGATCTCCGGTGGGTCTTCAATAGTTGGTTCTTGAGGTGGCTCTCCTTTGTAAGGCTTTAAAAGGCTCACATGAAAAGCATTGTGTATGAGCCAATGATTGGGCAACTTAAGTTGATAGGCCATCTCATTGATTGGCCTAAGAATCTGGAAGGGACCATAGTACCTTTTTGCTAGTTTAGCATAGTACTTTTGGTGGCCCGTAGGATTCTTGCCCGTCGTGTGCCTTAATCGAGCCTTGGGAAACTTTAACAAGACCCAATCGTTTTCTTTAAAGGCTTGGGCTCTTCTTTGCTTGTCAGCAGCAGCCTTTTGCCTTTGCTGTGAGATAGAGATAGCATCCTTAATCTTTTGGAAAGATTCTTGTAGGTCTCGGCTATACTCATCTGCAGCGAAGATCTTCCCATGTACCTTAAGTAGCAAGGGACTTTTTGATCTTCCCTCAATTACCTCGAAAGGTGCTTTTCCTGTAGAAGTATGTACAGTGTTATTGTAAGCATACTCTACTACGGGTAAGTACTTCTCCCATTGGGATCTTTGATCTACTTCCGTTACATAGGCTTTTAGTAGATCGAGAATAGTTAGGTTAGCTATTTCACTTTGGCCATCAGTTTGTGGATGATAGGCCGAAGAGAAGTTTAGCCTTGTTCCTAAATCCTCAAAGAGACCCTTCCAGAAATTACTGGTCATTCTAGGATCTCTATCCGACACTATGGACATTGGCAAGCCATGGTACTTGAAAATTTGTGAAATGAAGAGGGTTGCCATTTGATGGGCTTTGATAGTCTTTTTGACAGGTATAAAATGAGCTTGTTTACTAAACCTGTCTACTATCGTCCATATTCCCGTATTCCCATGGATAGACTTAGGCAATCCAAAGATAAAATCCATGGATATGCTCTCCCACGGTGAATTAGGGATTGGCAAGGGTTGAAGCAATCCAAGTTGCTTCCCTCTATCAAATTTTGTCTTTTGACATACCACACATTTGGAAACATACTCATGTATGTTCACTTTCATGGTAGGCCAATAGAAATATGTTTCCATTCCCTTTAGGGTAGACTGAATCCCTCTATGCCCCGCATATGGGGGAGCATGAGATTCATACATTACTTTCTCACGTAGTGAGTTAGTAACGCATAGTCTATTGCCATAGAGAAGATAACCATCTTGTAAAGTAAATGGTTCTTCTTTCTTCCCTAATGCAAGGGCTGAAATCACATCTCTAAAATCGGGATCAATAGCATACTCATCTATCATTGAAGATAGATCATTGTGAGTTGCTATGGAAACCGCATTCACTCTCGGTCGTCTTGAGAGTGCATCGGCTACTTGATTATGCTTGCCAGCAATGTGAGCAATATGAAAATGAAATTGCGAAAGGAAATTTGCCCACCTCATTTGTTTGTCGGAGAGCTTGGTCTGCGTCATGAAGTACTTAAGACTTTGGTGATCCGTTCGCAGAATGAAAGGAGTCCCCAATAAATAGTGCTTCCATGAGTCTAAGGCATGTAGAACTGCAAGGAGTTCTTTTTCGTATATGCCTAGAGCTTGCTCAACAGGGTCGAGCCTTCGACTCTCATAGCCTATGGCGTGCCCTTCTTGGAGCAAAACAGCCCCAAGGCAATCACCACAAGCATCACATTGGACCTCAAATGGTTTTGAGAGATCCGGTAGTGTAAGCACAGGTTGAGAGATAAGCTTTTCTTTAAGCTTTTCGAAAGCATTGTTCTCCTTAGCAGACCACGTATACCTAACATTTTTCTTTGTTAGGTCATGTAATGGTCCCGCAATTTGTGAGAACTTTTCTATGAAGCGTCTATAGTATGCACACATACCTATAAAGCTTCTTAGTTCATGAAGATTCCTTGGTTTAGGCCATCCTTTTATTACCTCTAACTTGGATGGATCCATTTGGATTCCATCTTGAGAGATAATGTGACCTAAATATTGAATCTCTTGCAAGAAAAATTCACTTTTCTTTCGATTAACATAAAGTTTATTCTCTCTTAAAACTTGAAATATTACCTGGAGGTGTTGCTTGTGTTCCTCCAATGAATTAGAGTAGATGATAATATCATCAAAGAACACTCCAGTGAAGGTTCGATGAGGCCTGAACAGCTTCTCCATCAAGCGGTTAAATGTGGCTGGTGCATTAGTCAAGCCAAAAGGCATGACAATGTATTCGTAAAGACCAAATGTAGTACGAAATGCGGTCTTTACAATGTCTTGATCAACTATCCTTATTTGATGATAGCCACTTTTTAGGTCAATCCTACTGAAGTAGGTCGATCCTTGTAGCTTATCAAATAGGTCTTCTACCCGTGGAACGGGAAACCTATTCTTGATAGTGATCCTATTTAGTGCTCTATAGTCGACACACATACGATATGTGCCGTCTTTCTTTTGCACTAATAGCACAGGTAAGCAAAATGGAGATGAGCTAGGCCT
This sequence comes from Adiantum capillus-veneris, assembly GCF_014529385.1. Classification (NCBI taxonomy): domain Eukaryota; kingdom Viridiplantae; phylum Streptophyta; class Polypodiopsida; order Polypodiales; family Pteridaceae; genus Adiantum; species Adiantum capillus-veneris. The sequence continues at coordinate 1,703,883 of NC_140937.1, forward strand.
AACCATGCCCTTCTCAATTAACTCATGCACTTGCCGCATAATCTCCTCTTGTTGAGCTTGAGAAACTCTATAAGGAGGTTTGTTAGGCGGTGAACTTCCTGGAAGAAGTTCAATTGCATGGTCGTCATTACCTCGTTTAGGAGGTAGCTCGCAAGGGATGTCGTCAATAAAGACATCTTGAAACCCCTTGAGAAAATTGGATAACTCTAATTCCTTTTGGTTGCTTTTATTTTCTTTTGCTAAAGCATTAGGTTCATTTTGAGAATCTTTAACAAAAATCATGTACACGGAAATAGAGCTCTTTATTGACTTGTTGAAAGCTGGTGTATGTACAATGGGGATGGTGTTACCCATCTCCCTAGCATCTATATACATGTCCTTTTCCCTAAACTTAAAGGAGATTCTCCTTTCAGGAAATTTAACATGGGCAGCCAGACGGTCAAACCATGGTGCCCCTAGGATTACATCCTCATGCTTGAGAGGAGAGATAAAGAAGTCCTCTTTGTCCACATAGCCTTGGACATGAAGCCTCAATTTCCCGATTAAGGGAGTGACTGAAGCTTCTTGCCCCTTGAAGGCACTGTCTGCGGGTAGGATATCTACCATCTCGTAGGATTGTATGCCTAGCTTGGTGGCTAACTCCATAGATATAAAATTGTGAGTAGAACCAGGGTCAAAGAGAATAAAAGCATCATGTTCTCTTACCTTTCCCCAAGCATGGCATAGAGGAGATCCTTTGTGGTGAATTTGGTGAATCTCCTCCTCTTGGATTTCAACCAAAGAAGCTCTAGGAGGATCTTGGCGGTTGTTCTTTTGGGGACAAGCGCGGTACGCATGCCCTTGTTCGCCGCACTTGAAACACCGGTTATCTTTACGATAACGCTCAAGCTCTTCAGGAGAGAGTTTATTCTTTCCTTTGTAAACTCCCTTCTCTTTGGCTTTGTTGGAATTGCCCTTAGGAGACTTTTGGACATTGTCCTTCCCCTTAGGCTCATTGGAACCTTTGTTTTCCGGGGGTTTATTATTTCTTTTACCCCCCGTTTGGAAATTGATTCGCGAGGCCACCATAGTATGGTGTATTACCGCCGATATGGTACGTGGCCTTTGGGAGTTGACATACTCCGCCATTTCTTCGGTTAAGCCCGCACAAAATTGTTGCTTTTGCTCTCCAAAATCCAACCTTTTGAAGACAGTGGCTTTGAGTTGTAAGTCCCAAAACTTGTCTACATATTTGTGGATGGATTCATTGGGAGAGAGCTTTAAGCTTCGCCATTCGGTGAGTACTTTGTCTTTGGCATCGGTGGCCAAAAACTGCTTCATAATGGAAGCTCTTAAAGCCTTCCATGTTCGTGGAGCTTCACCGTTGGCTCGTAGGCTAGACCACCATTGTCTGGCGGACTTTTGAAAGTGCATAGCTACATGGCGTAGCTTAGAGGACTCCGTGAAGCCCTCATCTCCAAACGCCGCATCGAATTGCTGGATAAAGGCCAAAACTTTGTCTGTAGCACCGAAGGTGCCATCATAGGTAAGGAAAGAGATGCTCTTCCCTCCCTCTTTGAATTTCTTCAACTTGGACGACCTCTTCCATGCGGCATAGGATTTCCTATGGCCTCTTCTTTTTGATGGTTCAAAAGTTCCACCATCACTTTCTTCAGAAGATGAAGAATTTGAAGAAGGTGGAGAAGAGGGTGACCTCTTTCTCGCCTTTTTCTTGTCTTGATCTTTGTCGTCTTCACCATAGCTTTCATAAGAGGAAGAGGATGAAGAAGATGGAGAAGAGGGTGTCCTCTTTCTCGCCTTTTTCTTCTCTTGCTTTTTATCATCCCTCTTTGAATTATGGCGGGGAGAAGAGTGTGATGGTCTTCTCCGCTTTGGTGGTGATGGAGAGCGTTTAGCCCGCCGTCTTCGTGGAGCCATCTCCGCCGAGGTGGCGGGAGACTCGCTTCTTTCTCGTTCCTTCGGTGGAGGCTCTTGAGTTCTCCTTTGGGAAGGAGATGCATCATCAAGAAGTAAGTTCTTGAGCCCTTCATATGGATTCTCTTCTTCTTCCCGAATCGGAGAGAGACCTCTTTTGGTAGTCTCACAAGGAGGCTTCCTAGGTGTTCTCTCGTCATGGTGATGAGCTTGGAGAATCCCGTGAGCACGGAGCTGCCGTTGCACTTCACTTTGGAGAGATGGATTGCCCATGGCTTGTTGAAGCCTAGAAACAAGATAATTAACAAGCATTGAAGCATCATTAGTAGCTTGCTCATGAGCAAAATCAAAGTTATCAACATTAATTTCACTCTCTTTAATATTGTCAGCCATTCTAACAACTTTTTAGGTGTAAACTTTTTAGGTGTACTTTGGCACTTCAAGCCCTAGTTGCTACTCCTCTTTACCCCTTTAGAAAAAGCACTCAAGCTACTGTACCCGCGGCTCGAATACCATTAATTGCAAGGAATAGAAGAGAGGGTCTTTCGACACCAAAACAGCACCGGCTCCTGTCAAGCTTCTAATAGCTCAATAGTGGTTAAGCCGTAGGCAAGCCCCATAGGACTCCACTATTAAGACCATAGCTCTCGACGGTGATGCCCCGTTAACTGCACAAAGGCAGGCGCACTGCAAGGCTGAAAAATCCCTATTCTACTTACTCACAGGCAATTAATAATACCAACCATTTGTAGCTAGCTTGAGGACCTCCCTTCTTGAGCAAGAAAAGAGAAACCTTGAGCTCTGATACCAATGTAACATTTAATGGCCTAAAATCTTTTGTGTAGCGGAATTTAGCATGACATAGTGGGCATTTCATTAGAGTTGATTCCTAATGAGAATTACAAGAGTGCTTGGGTGGAGAGAGCAACAAAAAGCATAACACCTAGTTAGATAGCATCGACAATACTTTCAAAAGAGAGAGCAATTAAGCTATTGACAACAGTTGAGGACCGGATTTGCATGGAGCCGGTCCCCCCTCCAAAAGGCTTTGTATTATGGTTTCTCCCATCAAGAGAGACATTGTACAATACAATTCTTTGTGTTCCTTCAAGACTAGCTAGTGCAATGAAGATGGAAGCTTCATACACCAAGCAAAACACTTAATCAAACACAACTTGAATTATCCCCGTTCTCAGACCCAAGACCTCACACACCTTCGAAGATGGTGAGAGCTAGCAGGGTATGAGAGTAGATTGAGAGGAAAAAGAAGTATCTTACGAGAAAGAAGTACATCTCCTCACATAATCACTCATATTAGCATAGCTTAGCTTAGTAATTAGCTTGGTAGAGAAGATGAGCATGCATTGAAGCTTGGCTCTTGGTTGGATTTGCATCCACATGCCAAGAGAGTGTTGATGTAGGCTTCTATCTCACAAGCTTGGAGTAGGTGATGAGCTCTCCATTAAAGCTTGGGAGGAGATAGAGTATTTTCCCTTCACACATGGTCAAGTGTGAGAGTGTGTGTGTCAATGCCAAGCAAAAATCAGCCCCCTCTCTCTCTTGGGCGAGCCCTAGCTGCTAAGTTAGGCTGGCTTTTGCCTCATTGGACCTCCCCAGGTCAAGCCAATAGGGATTAAGCAGCATAAGTGATAGCCTTCTGACATGTGTCCCCCTTTCCCCTTTTGTGAGAGCTTTAGGTAATTAAATAATTAAACTAAACTCTCATTGGACCCCTTTGCCTCCTGGCCAATAGGAATCAGGCAAGCCATGGGGCTCCTGAATGCTCATTGGACCCCTTGAGAGACTGCCCAATAGTCTTCTAGGACACTTAATTCTTATTGGTTTCTTTTATTAAATGTTTTTAAATTAATTAAACTAGATTTACTCTAGCTTAATTCTCATTGGTCCACTTCAAGGGTCTTCCAATAGGAATTGGGCACACCTTGTGGGCATCTGGCCTAGGGAGCTGACATGTGTCCCTCATTCCCTTTGTGTAAAGGGAGCCTGTGTGTGTGTGTGTGTAGCTTTCTCTCTCATCCCCTAGCTTTGGGGCTCGCCCCCTCCCATGTAGGGATATGCAAAGACTTTTTGAGCTCACACTAAGCATCCAATTTTCCCTAGGGTCAACCTTTGGACACAACCTTTGAATTTGGGAACCTTAGCATTTTGGAAGTCTTAATGGGCTGAACCTTAGGGTCTTTTTGGCCCATTGTTTCACATGGCTCTTTTGCAGATGGCCCCCCCTTTGGATCCCTATTTTCCCTCCTTTGGATCCCTACTGTGGCCGGTCTGCTAACTTAACCAATATTCTAGCTTTTTCTCCCTTGGCACTTCCCCACATTAAATGATCAGTTTAATATGAGAAAATCATTTAGGAGAATTAGATATTGATTATTATGACACTTTGTATTATAGGTTTCTCCCATCAAGAGAGACATTTTACAATACAATTCTTTTGTGTTCCTTTAATACTAGCTAGTGCAATGAAGATAGAAGCTTCAAGCTCTAAACAAAACACTTATAAAACACAACATCAATTCTCTCATGGTCTTAGACCCAAGACCTCACACACGTTCGAAGATGGTGAGAGCTAGCGGGGTATGAGAGTAGATTGAGAGGAAAAAGGAGTAGTCTTACGAGAAAGATGTACATCTCCTCACATAATCACTCATAGTATCATAACATAGATTAGTAATTAACATGATAGAGGAGATGAGAATGCATTGAAGCTTGGATCTTGGTTGGATTTGCATCACAAAGGCAAGAGTTGTTGGTGTAGGCCTTCCTTCTCACAAGCTTGGAGTAGGTGATAAGCTTTCCATTAAAGCTTGAGAAGGAGAGAGAGAGTCTTCTTGCTTCACACATGAGCTAGTATGAATGTGTGTGGAATAATCCCTTGTGTAAATCAGCCCCCTCTCTCTCTCTCTCTCGGTCGACTACTCTTGCTATTTGCTCATGCTACCACCTCATTGGACCTCTCAAGGATTAGCCAATATGATTTAAAGAGCATAAGTGATAGCCTTTTGATATGTGTCCTCCCTTTCCCCTTTTGTGAGAGCTTTAGGTACTTAATTAATGCAACTAAACTCTCATTGGACCCCTTTGTCTCCTGGTCAATAGAAATCAGGCAAGCCATGATTAGGCTGTTGAATGCTCATTGGACCCTTAGGAGACTGTCCAATAGTCTTCCAGAGAGCTTAATTCTTATTGGTTCTTTTATTAAGTGCTTTTAAATTAATTAAACTAGATTTACTCTAGCCTAATTCTTATTGGTCCACCTCCATGGCCATCCAATAGGATTTGAGTACACCTTGTGGGCCTGTGGGCTAGGGAGCTAACATGTCTCCCTCATTCCCTTTGTGTAAAGGAGGCTTGTGAGTGAGTGTGTGTGTGTGTGTGTGTGTGTGTGTGTGTTTCTCTCTCATCCCCTACTTGCAAGGCTCGCCCCCTCCTATGTAGGAAGCATGAAGACTTTTTGTACACACACACAAAGCATCCAATTTTTATAAGCTTTGACCATTGGACACAACCTTTGATTTTTGGAACCTTCTGATTTTGGAAGTCTTAATGGACTGAACCTTAGGGCCTTTAAAGCCCATTGATGCACATTGCTCTTTTGCAGATGGCCCCCCCTTTGGATCCCTATTTTCCCTCCTTTGGATCCCTACTGTGGCCGGTCTGCTAGCTTAACCATTATTCTAGCTTTTTCTCCCCTGGCACTTTCCCATATTAAATGATGAGTTTAACATGAGAAAATTATTTAGGAGAATTAGATATTAGTTATTACGACACCTTTGATGGGAGAAGCTATAATGCAAAGCCTTTATGGAGGGGGGACCGTCTCCATGTAAATTCGGTCCTCAATTGTTGTCAATTTTTCAATTTCTCTCTCTTTTCAAGTATTGTCAATGCCAAATGAGCTAGGTGTAAACTGCTATGTTGCTTTCTCAAATTAAGTACGCTATCTATGCTCATTTATAGGAACTTGTTCTTAATAAAATGCTCCCTATGTTATCAATTTCCGCTACAAACAAGTTACTAGTGCATTAAATGTTACAAAAGAAGAAAGAAAGGGAAGGAAAGGAGGAAGAGAAAGAAAAAAAGAAGTAGATAGAGGGTTTTTTTTTTGAGCGAGGAGTCAAGGCAAATACGGGGGGGTTCATCTTCGTCTTCTTCTTTTGCTATCAAGGAAGGGGTGAGCTCAAGAACGTTTTTTTTTTCTTTTGGACAAAGGAAGCTCGAGGGAGCTCGTGCATGTGTGCTTCCACACCCGTCAAGGTTCTGCCGTTGGAGCTAGTTGTATTCGAATGCCTTGAGTGAAGAAAAGAACATCATTGCTCACATTTTTTTGGTGTCATTTCCCCTTTCCCCCCTCTGTTCCATTGCTCTTGTGCTTGTGTCCATGGTGTCGGGTGTGTGTGGAGGCAAGTGTGCCCCCATCGAACCGACCGTGTCTTGTGGAAAGCAGAGAGAAAGAGACTCTTGGTGTGTGTGGAAAGCTGTGAAATGTGTCATGCGGACGTGTGGGTTGGATCGTGATCTGATATGGTGTGGTCGAGTCGAGAGGTGTGCAGGTCAGACAAACGTTTTGATTGCTTATCGCTGCAGAGGTGATTAGTTGGCTCCTCCTCTTCAAACTCCATCTCCAGGTTGGTGGTTTTGGCAGCATGCATTTTCCGAACATGAACACTTACTGCCACATCCAAGAGAGCCAATAATTGATGGATTGCCTTTCTCACACTGTCGGGCAAGGCCACACATAAAGGCTTTAGTGTTGTGGCAGAGGGGTTCAGAGCAACCAATTGGCAAGCGGCTACTACTGGTGGGCAAGAGAGTTGTGAAGTCTTGTGATACAGATGGGTAGATTAATAGTAATCTCACAACCACACTGTTGAGGCAGATTGTGTACTACAAATTCAGTGCGATGCTCGCCTTGTTGAAGGAGAGAGGAGTCAGGACAACTTGCACAACTGCAGGTGAAAGGATCGTCTGCATGGTGATGGAGTAGGATGTAGGACAAGCATCATTCTTTCTGTTATGAGAGTAGGAGTTCATTTTAGTTTAGCGCCATAAGTTAACTTTCTTATTAATAGTAGTGCCTTTAATTGGGGGCAACATTAGGTGCAAAAAAATAAGCTATGCGTCCATGTAAACTCAACCACCGGTGGTTGCGGGTTGGCAACCCCATCTCCACGGGAACTAGTTTTTAGAGCTGCATCGCGTTATACACTTGCAGCGCATAGAGCACAACAGCCTTTGCACTACACACGCTACAAAAGTTGAAAAGAAAAGCAACCTTTGCAGTGTATATATGGAGTGGGACGCAGCTCTTAGTAGGGGTTGTTTCATGAGCTGCCCGGCGGCAACTATTCTAAAGAAGGGGGGCGAATTTTTTTCACCGACATTCGTGGGAATCTTTAGGTTCCGCTGCGAGCCGCCGGGTGCGATGGTCGAGAGCAGAAGGGAAAGTAGGAGTGGGGACGAGAGGGCTAGTTGTAGTTGTGCCACTTGTAGTTGTACGAGGGCAACTTGCAGAGGGGGAGCGTTACGGCCCTTGCGGGGAAAAGGGCGAGCCGGTGAAGACGACTATGCAAGCGAGCCGGAGATGGTGGGAGCCCTCCACTGGGAGGGAGACGTGGCTATATTGTGTGTGTAGTAGTGACAGTGTGTAGGTAGAGAGAGAGAGAGATAGGAGAGAGAATGTATGTGCATGGTTAGCGACAAGCTGGCGCCTCGCGCATGGAGGCCCTGCCATTGACTCACCTCCGAAGAAAAATCGGAGCTGGTGCCTTGCATAGAGTCGTGTACCGCTGGCTTGCCTCTTCCATTTCGCTTCCATGCCATCGTTCCAGAAGGTATGTCCACCATCGCCAGCCATGGCTGTTCCCTCAACCGCTCTCATCTCATGTTGTGGTGCTGCCGTGGTTTTGTGTTTGTAAAATAACCCCGGTCACCGGTCACGGTGGGCCAGCAACTCATTAATGGCGCGGGAAAACCTTTTGTATGTCTTATCGGCCAGCGACTTCCGGAGTGACCGCGCTGCAGCTGTTGTTGCCTGTCTGTCTGTGCGTGCTTACTGGTAAAAGAGGCGTCTTATCATGGGGAATCGGGATTTTTGTGGAGTGCTGATAAACATAGCCAAGAGCTGATGATGATGGTGCGCAGTCGAGAGGCGATTATGATAAAGAAAGGGCGAGCCAGGGGAGCAGGGGCCGCAGGGCACGCGGAAGAAGAGCAGGAGGAGGAGGAAGAGGAGTCTGAGCCGCAGGCTCCTGCACAGTCAGGACGCACTACATCTGCCCCGTCTTACTTTCGCGGGGTCCGGCAGCGTAGCTGGGGCAAATGGGTTTCAGAGATCCGAGCCCCTCGAAAGAAGACTCGCATTTGGCTAGGTTCCTTTGCCACGCCAGAAATGGCCGCTCGCGCTTATGACGTCGCCGCCCTCTCTCTCAAAGGTTCTTCTGCTTATCTCAATTTCCCCGACTCTCACCTCCGCTACGCTCCCCTGGCCGATCTCTCTCCCAAAAGCATCCAGGCTGCCGCCGCCGCAGCGGCAGCCGCTGCAGCGCCACTGCACGCCTCCCCGACCCCGCTCCCCAACTGCTGTGGCCAGGCCCAAGTAGCCCCCCTGACGCCAGCTAATGCTGAGATGCAAGATGCAGCGGACCACAAGGCAGCTAGAAGCGCAGAAACAGACGCTTCGCAGCACTTCGATCTTGACTCATTCGCCGACTGTGCCGGCACTACCTGTACAGCGATGGCCCCGACAGAGCCGGCCAGTCCGTTATCATCCCGGACAAGTAGCGCTGCAGCAGGTGAGGCCAGCTGTGGCGTCTACAGAACCCATTCGCTGGACTTGGAGGAATTTCTGAATATTGCGGACCTCTCCAACACTTTCGCCATAGATGCTGTGGTACCTGCAGCTGCTTCCTGTAGTATAATCCCAAATGAGCCCGCCGTGTCCTGCTGTACGCACGCCCAGCTCCTGACAGCTGACTCTAATTGGGTGGAAGTAGATTTGCTGTGGCACTTCGATGGTACCTGAGTCCTGACGTCACGACTAACTCCATCCACGGCCTGACTCTCTGATCTGAGCAGTGACCCTGCACACATGAGCTGCCACTTTATTGTCTTGTCTCTGAGCTTCGCGCACACCGTACGTATCTACTCATCCGAAAGCGGCAGCCACAATAAAGTGACAGCTTCTACTAGTCAGTCTACTCTTGCTGCAGGCGCAGACAGAAGTTGTGCTATGTTTTTTATTTTCCTGATTTCTCTGGCTTGCATCGACAAGAATGGTTAAGTTTGTGGACAATATTTCCTATTGATCAACGATCAATGTTAAGCCAAAACAGAATCTGAATTGTTGATGAGATACTGGCGCAATGTGTTTTACTGTTTCTGTTTTCAGTTTCTGTCATGCTGTCCACTGTCACGTGCGTCCCCTAGCCTTCGCAGGCGTTGTGCATGCATGCATGCAGTGAAAGGCCTGACTGAACTACAGTACGCCAGGGTTTAAGGCTAACTATCAGTTGCACTGTTTTTGGTAGCATGTGCACACGATCGGCACGGGACGACCGGACCGTGGACGAGTTAATATATATGATTTGCGCCAGGTAAGCAACACTGTCATCCTGCTTCGCCTATTGTAATTGGCTAATGATACTCAATGCTACTGAACTCTTTTCTTTTGCATAGTATGATCATCAATACTGATGCCTACTGCTCTTGGATTGGATGAACCTTTGTGCCCTGCAACGACCTAATTGGAACACAATTACAGGTTAGGTTCCTACCTAATTATTTGCTTTCTGTTAAGGTGGTTTTGTTGTATTGAAATGTTCGTTTGCCCTTCTTCATCAATATTTATTTCTAATTTATTTGAACTGCTCATTGCATGTCTGAGAACAAATCTCTGAAAGGTTTTGATGAGTTTCTATGTAGCTCATGAGAACAAGAATTTACAAAAATGTTGCTTATAGCCACAAAAGTGGCTTGTGTTCACGCAACCCTAGTATTAAACATAGATGAATAAATAGCTATGATTCTAGAGCATAGTCCATGTAGATCATCTTTTGCCTATACGTCTCACTATCACATCGCCTCTCAGAAACAATTCCAACTTGGATGGTCTTTTTAATTGATCCTTTATATTTTGGTAGGCCGACTTACATTTTGTCTTTCCACCTCCAAGAAAAAGCTATATTTTTTCTCTATATGAATTTTGATCACTCACTCACTTGCTAGAAATCGACTGATGATGCTACTCTCCTAGCAGAACAAACTGCTCTACAAATTTGAAGGCTCTCTATTTTGCTAGGTCTATATAATTATGGGGGTTGCACTACTCTTTTAGTCTTTACATTAATGGATCAAATAGACAAGGTGAGGGCTATTATCATGTATTGATATTGGTACTGTTTGGCCTTACATCTGAAACAACTACATATTCTAGACTATTTTCTTAGACTTAATGTCTCTTTCTTTTGTTAAGAAGGTTATAGATATTAGGGATAAGACTTGCTATCATAACCATGGAATAAATTAAATCACCATGGCTGCACACCATAGTAACAGGGAATGGCCGTTTTCAGGACTCCGTTCCCCGTTCCCATTCCAAGTTCCCGTTCCGAATCCCCGTTCTGTGTTTCAAACGTGAGTGCCCGTAACAGGGAATGGCATTTTGTTCCGCATCCCCGTTCCCCGTTCCCGTTCCGGTTTCCCGTTCCTGGTAACTATGTTGCACACATCAGAACAAGTCTTCATGAAAGCATGGACATTGCTATGTACTAGACTAGCTTTATTTCATTGACAATTAGGAAGTCTTTATAACTTGTCATGCACTAACTAGAAGACTTTCATTACTAGGAATTGATAGACTTTGTACTATTTTAGGTTAGCTATAGAGGAATATAGCACTTTATATACTCTTTTAGTCTTTTCATTAATGGAGCAAATAGGCAATGTGAGGGCTATTATCATGTGGTGGATTGGTACTGTTTGGCCTTACATCTCAAACAACCACATATTTTAAACTATTTTCTTATCCTTAATATCTCTGCCTTTTGTCAAGAAGTTTGTAGATATTAAGGATAAGACTTTGTCATTACCATGGAATAAGTTAAAGCTACATGACTGTACACAAGCAAAGAAAGTCCTCATGAAACTATGGACATTGGTACATACTAGACTAGCTTTATTTTAGTGACAATGAGGAAGTCTTTAACTTGTCATGCACCAACTAGAAGACTTTAATTATTAGGAATTGTTAGACTTTGTAATATTTTAGGTTAGCTATAGAGGAATAAAGCACTTTATCTAAATACAACAAACTTTATAATAACAAATTCTTGCAAAAGAATTCGATGAAACTTTTGCGTACTTTGCCCTTTTTATAATGGGACAAAAAAGTTTTTTTTAGTCGCGTAAGAAGTTCTTTCATCAAGCTTCAATTGAAGAAGCAAACTTGGGTCAACGTCTCCATGTAGCATTTTAAAGGATTTTTGAAAAAGTGAACACAAATTTTCAAGAATTTTGTCTACTAAAAATCACACACGATTGAATACCATGGGCATCTTCTACAGTGAGCTTGTTACTTAGTATCAATCACTACAAATAGTCCCTAAGTAGGCTTGCATCATTTCTCAAGTAACATGAAGTCAATTATATATGAGTTTATAAGGTGTGTTTATTGCTTGTTTATTGTTACGTTGATATCGCCCAAATCTGCTTTTGGGTATTACAAATACTGAAGATTTTATCGAATCTTCAACCATTGTAAATTGCATGTTAAAGAAACCATTAGACATAGACATTTAATTGAGAATGATCAATGTTGTGACATATAAGACCACTACTTGGTGTTTAAGGGTCAAGGAGCCATAACAATAACCCTTGCTATTCTAAACATCCTTGTAGAAAGAGTACTAGCTTTTGCTTAATGAAGATACAAATGTATTTGACTACCATATGCCCCATTTCAATATGTAGGTAGAAAAAGTTGGCTATTCAAGTTAGCATTAAGAAGTAATATATATTTCCCAAGACAAAAACAAGTATGCTACTTAATAGAATTCAGTTCAAAACAATAATTTTAATTAGAAATATCAAGAGCCATTTAGATTGAAATGCGTATTGAGAACCAAATTAAAGAGTATCTCATATTTATGCACAACATTTAAAGAGTTAAATTGCAATTAAAAAACTGTGGTGCAATATGCTATACGTGCATAGTGCACACAAGAACTCTCACATGTATATAGAGTTCATACAGTACGTCGATATGGGTTCGATATGGGTCCAACAGATAACGACATTTATAAAACAATACAAAAATAGAAAAGAGTAAACCCTAATACTAACCATGCGCGAGAACTGAGAATGTCCATCAGGGCGTTTAAGCCCTTCCTGCCTGCGTACTCGCGCTCGTACGGTGTGGGATCACGTCCTGTCATCGACCACTATCAAAACATACAAAGATTTCATTATGTTAGAATTAAAAAACTCATAAACCCTAAACTATCGAACATAAAGAGCAATGCGAAAACACTTACAAAATCGGCCTCAAATGATGCCCATCCATCGCTCCCCAAGTGGTGCGAGCTCCCTGCCTCTACTCGCGCTTTGGCTGCATCCTTTTGTTGCTTCCACTTGTCGGGATTCTCGCGCGCTGCTTTCTTCGCATTCTTCCAATCTTCTTTGGCCAGCCAATCTGGCCTGTTCCACCCATGCTTGATTGCTTTTTGCACTTCGGAATGCTTGTGTTTGCAGTATTCGCGCATTCGAATCTTCATCAGGTCTTCATTGAAGCGCTGATCCCGTGCTGGAACGGGAAACTCATCATGAAGTATGCTGATGACTCTGTTTTTTAAATCACTTGGTACTTCACTCCATTTGTTTAGTATGTAGTGTCTAAACAGCTGAGAGCAAAGACCATGCATGCACGAGATTACCTTCTTGCCATCATCATCCATGATGATGCCGCCGTTGAAGTCGACGGAGTAAGGAAAGCCCTCTGGCCGGTGACGCGTGAACCTGGGTGTCCCGGTAGGGGTCTCTAGCGACGTGTCGATGGGGATACGAACGTCAGGTGTCTCCACCGGCGTCTGGGCTCCGAAGCGAGGAGTGTCGAGTGGGGTGGCTCCTGGCGGAGTAGGTAGAGGTGTGTAGCTTCTAGGAACAGTCAGCCGTGCAAAACCTGGCATAGATGGCGATGCTGTGGCTGGTGTGGGGGCGGGCAAAGAAGGGGAGGGTAAAGAGCCTCGTCGAACACGAGGCGGTGTGGAGGCATTGGTGGCGGAATCCGCACAACAACCGCCACCGCCACCACTAGAGCGCCGGTGTCTAAACGAGTGTAAAGCACGTCTCGTCGACGCCGAAGCTTCGGAGCGCGCCGAATGCTCCGAAAGAGAGGGAGATGCGGATGGAGTAGGAACGCGCGATGATGCGCCAGAGCGATGACGCTCCACGTACCACTGTCTCTGCTGCGGTGACAAAGAAGAAAGAAACTCATCATCCATACCTGCATTAAACATACTAATATTTAAACTTAATATTGAATGAATAGAGTAGACAATGACGCAAAGACCATTAAATACAATGATGTAATGACGCATATAAATACAATGACGCAATGAATTGAGTGATAGAAGAGGCAAGTCGAAAACTCAGAATTTTCAATCAAAAGATGTGAGCGCGAGTAGAAAAGAGCGTTATACACCATGGAAAGTACTTAGAGAGCCAGAGCTTTTACAACACGGAGCAAAATTGTTCAAATACAATATTTGTGGCTTTAAGAGATCTCTCTCTCATCCTCGCATAACTCAGCATAACTTCCTATATCTATATAGAGCTCTCCGTTTAAACACATATCCTCTGTTTAATTTTGTAGCTCCTCTGCATGCACCCCATTTAGAGTAGTAGCATCTTGATGCTCGTTTGGCACCACCGCAGCGGCTTCTGATTGAACATCTTCTCTGATCTCCTCCATTGATGTCGTTGTGATTGGCACATGGTAGCCTTCATTCGTCCTTGCACTACGAGGGGCTACCTCTATGACGTACCATCAGTTTGATGTAGACTTTGTAGGATGAAATATTACCTGCCAGAGCCACATAACTTACATGAGAGCTTTCAAGCACATAACTTGTAAAAGGGGGATGTTAACTATTTACATACTTACTTGTTCACAATGCTTGGGTAGTACGAAAGTGTCTCTTAGGTTAGTCCATTTCTTAGTAGAATCTACCTCAAGAAAACCAGACTCTCCTCTACGCATAGTAGCGTTGCGACCCTTCATGATTATCTTGAACCATTGCACGTCGAACAAGTCGACAAAAAATCCTCTGTAATCGATCCTCAAAATCTCTTGCAGCGTGCCAAAGTAAGTGAGTTCCGCCACCACAGGATCTGCATCAGAGGAACGTCGTCGACTAGACTTCAAATTTTGCCATGATTCCACAATCTTGAGTAAAACGCTTTTTGTCGATTCGTTCCACCCTAAAATGTCGACCTTTACACCATGTTGCTGTGTATGACTTATACTACAACGAACAAAGATTATGAGTGGCCGTTCAAACGTTTAGAAATAAAGTCACTAGCTAGTCGTACATTGCAAACTTACCTTGGTCGCGCAACCTCGAGAGTACTCCCACTCCTCCTCAGTCACTTCGTCACCGCATTGTTGTGCGCTTTTCAATTGGTTGTGCAACCATCTTAAGCTCATGAAGGTTGGTAGGCTCTCCAGAACCGTCGGATAGTGCATCGGTGGTCGTCTTCCCAGTCTCCACTCGATTCTTGCCGTTTGTCGCTCTTGCTTTGCATCCTCATATTGTGAAATCCACTTTTGCATCACTGGATTGTGAAGCATGCAAAATATGTTGATTTTAGCCTCTAGATCTTCCGTCATCTTCTTCTCAACACCGAGATTGCACATGACAATCCCAGATATGCGCTCATCATCTATGGTTCGCCATAGCGTGTCCCGGGCTTTATCAAATCCATCTAGCCACTCTCCAATGTACACTAGGGACTCTGATACCAACCAACCTTCTGCCATGCTACCCTCCGGAATTGCCTCTCTTTACCTCACATTCTCTAGTCATGTCCAATCCCCGCACACCTCGGTCTAGAGGTGCATGGACATCAGAACCACCGGGTTATAATCTCGTCTTTATTGGTCAATACCTATATTTGTGGTTACAAGAAATCTACAGACCCACGTCTACATGATACTGCATGTAGTGGACAAAACCCCTTTGCCTCTTCTCTAGCTGGAGCACTTCACAGCATCTTAACATCTTTTCACAGTAGATCTTTTCACTGTTCGTCTAACTCTAAACCCTAAACCGTAAGTAATTCTTGCGTGGACTCGATCTAACGTAAATAAGCGTAAATCTAAATAAACGTAAATCTAACTGAAAATAAACCTAAATCTAATTTAACGTAAGTCTACATCTAACCCAATCTTTAACGTCTTTTGGGATAGTTTCCTACGACGTTAAAACTCTCTTCTTGTTGTGTGTGTGTGTGTGTGGGTAAACCTAAATAAACCTAAGTCTAATCTAATATAACATAAATCTAAATCTAACGTAAATTATGTTATATTAAAAACAAAGAACTAAACTAACAGGGATTATAAGAACCTTAAAACTGATTTAACACATAATTTTCCACATAACTTGGCAAGAGTTGGCATTCTCATCACTAAAGATGTGAGAGTTAACTTCCGGCGGTGACGCTGCCTCATCTCCATCCACATCTGACGACAGCAATTGGCCCTTGAGACCGTTCTTGCTCTTGTTACTAACTTTGAAGTTGTTGTTGAATGACTAGAGGTTGTCTAGATGGTCATTGTGTCGGGGATGTAGTGACTCTTGCTGCCCTGAAGATCCACCTTCTTCCCTATCTTTTGAAGACATTTCACTAGTACTTTTGGATCGACGGAGCCCACCATGAGTGAAGGCAGCAATACCCTATATTCCATTGAGGGCTTTCTTCACCCGCTTCATGCAGGCATCGCAGTCTATGGAGACCTAAATCTAATCTAATATAACGTAAATCTAAATCTAGCGTAAATAAACGTAAATCTAATTAAAAATAAACCTAAATCTAATCTAATTTAACTTAAATAAACCTAAATCTAATTTAACGTAAGTCTACATCTAACCTAATCTTTAACGTCTTTTAGGATAGTTTCCTACGACGTTATAACTCTCTTCTTCTTGTGTGTGCGCGTGTGTGGATGTGTGTGTCAATAAAAAGAGATAAATGGTATAACCTTTCTATCACCCATGCCAAGTATGATAGATTGGTTATGCCATTTCCCTCTTGAATAATAGGTCTTGAGTTCAACTCCTCGTTCGCTAGATCTTTAGGTCTTTTAATTTTAATTAGTTTCCTACGACGTTAAATTAGTTTCTCTCTCTTTCTCTCTCAATGTGTGCGTTTTTTTGTTTATGCATGTTTTCTCTCTCTTTTCCTCTCTCAATGTGTGCGTTTTTTGTTTATGCATGTTCTCTCTCTCTTTTCCTCTCTCAATGTGTGCGTTTTTTGTTTATGCATGCTCTCTCTCTTTTCCTCTCTCAATGTGTGTGTGCATTCTTTGTTTATGTATGTCATGTGTGCGTTTTTGTTTATGTTTGTACTCTCTCTCTCTCTCTCTCTCTCTCTCTCTGTCTCTCAAAAACACTATGTGTGTGTGTGTGTGTGAGAGAGAGAGAGAGAGGGAGAGAGAAAGAGGGGAAAGGAACATGAGAGTGAGGAGAGGGAAGGAGCATACCTGGCTCTCCTTCCTCTCCTCGTGTGTGTGTGTGTGTATGTGTGTGTGTGGAGAAGAGAGAGAGAGAGGGAGAGAGAGAGGGAGAGCGTTACTTGCTCCTTGCTTGAGGGCGTCGAAAAACTCAGATCTGAGATTTGAGTTTTTGGGCGCTCTCTGTTATTTTTTTAGCCCAGTCGGCGTCGCTATGGGCGTCGCAAATTTACAAGTAAATTTGCGACGCTCATAGCGACGGCGGGAATTTTTTTTTTTGAGCGTCGTTGTGTGAGCGTCGCTAATATGAATAGCCTCTTGTAGTGAATGTTGTTATGTATCTATATACACCTATATAGCCACCAATGAATTTGCATGCATAGACACACATATATATCTATGTCATGATGGATATTTATGTCTATTTTTTGCATGTACTATATATGTATATGCATGCGTGTATATATTGAAATGTACATACATCTGCTATATATGTACATGCATGTATACATATACATTGAAATGGAAGCCTATATCAAGGGGTGTGCTTTCTACAAATATGAAAAAAAAAGTGAATATTGAAAAGATGCGGTAGAGCCAAGGTCCGATTTAAGCTAAGCTGGTGCTCTACAGTGTTGTGGTGGAGCTAGTCTCTGATATCTATCATCTCTTCGTGGTAGAGACAGGGTATCCGAAGCCTAGGTGCTCTCTATCTCTCGTTGGTCTTGAGTGTCCTTTCTCTAGTGGGTTACTCCCTACTTTGTGGGGATTGGAGGTAAAGTCGATCTCGAAAAGAATGTGGTGATCTATGTCTGACACCACTGCATGGTGCTATTGGGGTGCTATGTGGGACTATATAGAGATCTCTCCATGTCACTAAATCTTGAGCATAAACTTTTCCAACATGGGTTGATGCGGTGTATCTAAGAGAAAATGGAGGGAGCATTTTCCTCTAAATCAGTATTAAGGTGGAGTATCTAGCCGTGGTGTTGATGTAGGTTCTAGTGTGGCCAAACTATTGAATCCTTATAAAATCCAAGAAGGAAAGTTTACGTTGTCTCTATCATAAACCTTCTATATAATATGAAAAGCTAGAGCAATAGCGGTTTGCAACACTATAAAAGCTACCATATGTTGAAGAAATCATTGATTGAGTGCATAGAAAACTAGTGGACGATGTCTTGTCAATAGGTAGAGTCCTCCCAGATGAGGGAAATCCAAACTTAATAGTTTGAGCTAGAATCATCCTCCATGAAGGGACAACGCATTTGAAGAAATTTGGATTGTGAAAAGCCTTTGAGAATAAGGATGGCCA
This sequence comes from Adiantum capillus-veneris, assembly GCF_014529385.1. Taxonomy (NCBI): domain Eukaryota; kingdom Viridiplantae; phylum Streptophyta; class Polypodiopsida; order Polypodiales; family Pteridaceae; genus Adiantum; species Adiantum capillus-veneris. Next base: position 1,721,861 of record NC_140937.1, read on the forward strand.
AACCAATGTGTCTAAAGCAATTGGCATTATGAAGAGCCTTTGAGAAGAAGGATGGCGGCCATCCCAACTTGTTTGAACCAGCCTACATGTATCTAGTGCGTGTCTCCTATTCTCCGATGTCAACCAATTTAGCATGATCCTCGCTATCAATGCCTCACCAATAACAGTCGATGTAGCTCTCTATTTGTATGATCCATGAGATAACATGTGCCTAGGTTAGGGGATAAGTCTGTTGTTAGTTTTGTGAGTGATAATAATTGTTGAGGCAAAAATCTAATTGATCTAGAGGGTATAAGAGCAATTTCATTGCCATCCAAGTCAATCTTGCGGAAGCTCCAGGTATAGAGGTATCATATTTAATCTTCTAAACATCTCAAGGAAAAACTTTTAAAACAAACCTAAAATCATTGAATTCAGGCTTCAATTTGTAAATCGGTGCAATGAACTTGTCAAAGTAGAGACCTCCCTAAGACCATGACGATACAAAATCCTATGTATCATGTGCTAATAGAGCCTAATAAAAAACTTGCTTTACACATTTTTTGGATTAGAATAAAACCACCTCTCTTTCTTCATAAACTTGTAACTTTTAGAAAAAATGTGTAAATATATAACTAATATGAATTGTAATATACCCTCATGTCAAGCATATGTGATCCACCTACATGCCTATAAGGTGAAATCTCCATGGCTCCTTTGTAGCTAAAGGATTTTTGGTAAGTCTAGTTACCAAAGGTAGCGCCGTCATTTTTGGAAACATCTTGTTCTATTATGGCGAGAAAGTGGCCATAATAGCACTTCACAAGTCATGAACTCCTCCAGAGTATCTAACATAAAGCACGTACTTTAATGAATGGATCTTGCAAGTATTAATACTCCTGGATGATCAAGTTCATAAGCAACCAAAGCCATTCACCATTCATGATCCGTTGTGGAGTCCTCAATTGCAAAGCATAGACTGAAATGAATGGATCTCTTACCTACTGATGCTCAGAGATAATCAATCAAAGTCAAAGCTATCAAATGTTGGGTTCGTCCCTAATAGACCGCATGAACCACCATTGAATGGGCTCTTTAGAGATGTATTATCGTCCAAAGCGCAAAAAACAAGTCTATATGCTCCTTCCACCCAAACCGTAATTGAGTGGCTGAAAACATAGCTGTAACATTATTTCAAGTGTGTTCATATGCTCCTAGTTGGTATCAAGGATGTAGGAGGGATGCACAGGGTCCAAGAAGGGTAAAACTCTTTGTGCATAGGTCATTAGGAAAAATATGGACTCTCCTTGGGCCTTTTTGATTAGTGAAGGTTTAAGGGAGAACCAATGAGAAGGCTCTTGGGATATCACCTAGAGGGGGAGGAATGGTAGGGGTGCAGCCTAATTGTCTCCCTCTTCAATGCTTGGTTCTTAGAGAGAGGTGGGAGGTAGGCTGGGGGGGGGGTAAATAGGAGGAGAGAGGTGTCATAAAAGAGGAAGGAACCCCCCAAAAAAACGCACATGCTTAAAAACCCAAAAAATTGAAAATTTTTTAGAAGTTCCAAAGTTGACCCATTTGCCTCCAAAACTGCCCCAAAACATAAACTAACTTTAAAAAGTCAAATTTTTCCCCCAAAATCCACTTTTCTCTCTCTCCCTCATTACTTTTCTCTCCCACACTCTCCCTCTTCTCCCTCCTCTCATTCTCTCTCTACAGTCACGGCAGCCATAGCCAAAAGCTTTCCACCACTCTCTTCCTCTCTCTCCATAGCTCCCTCTTCTCTCACACCTCCATCAACCCTCTACAGTCCCACACTCCATAGCCCGCAGCTCCACTATCCTCTCTACCTCTCTACCTCTCACTCCTCTCTTTCTCTATCTCCATTGTCAAAGCCACCGTAGGCAGCTCACCTCACCCTTCCCTCAGCTCCTCATTCTCTCTCCACAGTACTCAACTCTTTCAAATCCCTTCCTAAGCCCAACTTCCCAAGCATGTCCACGCATAGACGGCCCAAACCAGAGATAGAGGAGATTGTGTTGCACAACACAAAAGACTCAGAGGGGGTATGGATCCCACAAGTGTTCAAGAAGGGTGCATGGATCTACATGCAACCGTCACGTGCTGGACCTCATTGCGTACGGTGTCGAGGCGTATTGGAACGTCATTGGAAAGGCCGGCTATTGACATTCAAAGAAACAAAGTCCGGAATGGTGGCCATCGTGCAACACGTCTACAGTGAAGCTGAGCTCCACCTCAAGAGAGCTTCTACTCAATTTGCACCTCATTGTAAGTTTTCATGGTTTAGCTATCCCATGCATATGTCATGTTTACGTTTATGTGATCATTATGTTTAACTCAGGACATTTGTAAAGATATTTTTCCATCTAGCTTAGTTGAGGAGCAGTCGCTTGAGTGCCTCTCAAGCATGTTCATGGTTGTGCATGCTCACATTGGGGAGCTTATGTTTCCCAATGTTTCATCGAAAAAACTTACCAAGTAGCGAATATTCATGTACTCCCACAAGTACGTGGTACCGAAGTCAAGCCAAAGCTATGGTAGGTTAGAAGCCGTGGAGACACCCTCATTGCAGAGTGCAGAATGGCCAACTCCATACCATTGGGCTTTGCTTTCTTTCAAGCGCAAGGTGCTGCAAGATTTCCAAGGGTCCCTAAAGTTTGGTAAGGCAACCAGATCGGTGGGTCTTAGTTGGCAGTGTTCCATTCATTTGTTTGTGCATGCATTCTGCTCTCTACCGATTGTAGAAACACCAACAATGTTTGTTTGCAAAGAAGTTGACATAGATGCAATGGACACCATTCTAGGTGTCAATTGGGGCTATGTTGACGGTTTGCATGATGGTGACCGTTATAAGTGCAATGTGTCTCCCACACAGCTTTGCCTTCGGTATTTGAAAGCAAGGTGCACCTTGTATGCACGGTTTAGCTATGAGAGGTGGATGCACAAACGTGGCAAATGGATACCCTTGCAACTGACAGCCGAAGAGATTCAATCCTTTGAAATTCGTGTCCGCATGTCCAATAACGAGGTGGAGGTGGTTGCAGTGAATCCGCATTGGACTCTTGCCAATCTTCGGGAACACTTTGTCATAATGGGATTCGAGGATGTCGGTAATGCAAGTTTCAAACTAGAACAACGCAAGGTCTGCTTTGTGCTTCCTTACCTACCTTTTCTTATTTTCTATGGGTTTTTGTATTTTGATTGTCCATTTTTGGTTGTATAGATTGGAAGTCGGATGGAGGCCACTATGCTTGTTTACAAAGATTGGGCTACAGACGAAATCATCTTGTCTAAGTGAATTGGCTTGTAACTTTAATCGTTTATATATTGGATATTTTATTAAAGATTTTGAAAAGTTTTAAGGTGTTGTACTTGAGTTTTAAGGTAGTGTAAATTTATTTTTTAAATCCATATTTTTTATTTTTTTCGAGATAGAATATGTCTTTATAAGGAGGACCACCTCCTCATTTCACCATTTTCATCCCAGCATTGCAGAGAGACCTAGCATACCCAATCACGCAAAGAGAAGACATGGCTGCTACTAGTGCTTTAGATGCATTTCTTACTGAGGTTGGGAATGCAAATTGCCCTGAGCTTTAAGCATTTTTCACAACCCAACCCGATTTGGAAACCACCTTGACCCTCCACTCTCAATCTCTTGAGCACATTACTTCATACATTTCCACGTGCATGGGGAGATTCATTGTTGAGTTACCAAACTGACCAGGGCAACGGGTCCCTGAAGGCCTTCTCCACCACATCTACCAAAGGGACAGGCCATTTCATCAGCGGCTTGCACGCTTTGTCACCATAGCACAACTCGCCGGACAATATATGCGGCTTGAAGATGATGATGTGCGAGCAATGCGTAAGGGAAGGATCGGAAACACTTTTTTCTCTGTTCAGGCCATAATGATCTTCCTCCTTCATGAGTTCCCAGCAGGTCCTGATGTAGTGCTATCTCACTTGCAGATCGGCAGGGTATTGGCTGATGTGAAGGACCCGAAGCCCGCAGCCATTGACTCATCCGCAGAGGAGAGGACACTTGCCTTGACCTACCCTGTAGGGATTCAAGGCCTCTTGGAGGCCTCTCCATCAGTCGGTTCATCCTCGGGACCGCCAGAAGGAACCACCACTCGGGATGCCATCCCTGAGGTAGAGATTACCCGCTTCTTCTCCATTGTGGTGGGTGGGGAGGAGTTTGTGTTTATGCACGATCTGGAGAAATCCTTTGAGCTTCGCATGGATGAGTGTTTCGCCATCCTCGATGCCCATGGAAAGTTTGAGTTTGATACCACCACCTCCCTGACGATGATCTCCTACTGCCCATGGGGAATACTTTGGCGGACACAGTGGTGATCGCACAAGCCGAGGTTGCAGCAGCCGAGTAGGCCAAGGTCTCTGAGGAGGAGTTTGTGGCCGTGCAAGCCATGTGTTTGGCTAAATGCGCAAGAGTGGATTCACCACCACCTGCTGCAACACCTGTTTTGCTTGATCCAAAGGGGAAGTCAAGCGTGGATCTTTACTTGCACCCGGATGCCGATCGTAGACAAGAGGTATAGATGCTCACTTACATTTGATTGTTACAAATGATTTTGTTAATGTTATATCATAATTCTGTGCCATATCTCAGAAAACCTATGTTCTGCAAGATGTTCTGGAGGTTGACGCCTGGGCGCAACGGTCAGAAGGGGGGGGGGGGGGGGGGGGGCGAGGACGTCGTTCGGACCTCAAGCGGCACTTGCTCACTACCTCCGCACACTTCCCACTGGTGTCGTGGTGTTTGTCCATGCCGACTACTCTCCCAATGGTCGCTACAACATTTTTGCTCTCCATTCACTCTCCAAGGCGTTGTGTTTAACAACACTTGCCCAAACGGCCAACCTTGTAGTGCTTGTAAAGAAAGATTTTGCAATATCCACTTTCGGTGTAAACTTTCGCGGGTACCTTATTGCCCATGTCGGCATGAACCAAGCTGTAGGGGTTAATGACACCCAAGAAATCACAACCACTTTACTTAATAGGGAGCCACCTCAAAAGGCTAAGCGCCAGAAAATTGTAATTAGAAAGATCCTAAAGCAAAAGCCGGATATCATGTAAAGCATTGATTTCTTTAATGAAACTATTTTTTGCTGTCTATGACTCTCTTTCTTGCAAGGTTTTGAATTTCTTATATGTTGGGCTTCCATTGTGTATGAGAAGCACCATAATTTTTGCTATGACTACTAAAGGGTTTGGCAGGCATTAAAATTTTAAAAATGTATACTTTGTTGTATCTAGGCTTCCAAAGTTATGTATGTGCCTAGTAAAGGGCTTGGAAGTCCCTAAACAATGTTGCCACAAGGGCGCGCATTAGGGCTTTCCATCAGCAGATGAAGTGTGCAAATGCGCGCCCTTGTGGCAGATGAAATTGGACACATCTAAGAGCATACCCAAGTACAAAACAGAGTTTCAAGGCATTAATACCTAGTTGCAAAAGAGAAACACATGGATACCTAGGTAACCTTAAGCCCATCTTGCCCCAGATACCTAAAGATGTATTAACAAACCACAAAACTGTGGCAATATCTAAACCTTTCTTGGAGAATAGGAGAATATCCAGTTACAAAACAGAGTGAGAAGACACTAATACCCAGCTGCAAAACAGGAAGACATCGATGTCCGGGTAACCTTAAGCCCATCTTGCCCCAGATACCTAAAGTTGTATTAACAAACCACAAGAGTAAACTTTGTGGCAATATCTAAGCCCTTTCTGGAGTTTAGGACTGACATGGACTAAGGGGGGATGAATTCCAGCAGCATCTATGCTAATTGAAGCATTGAAGTAAACAAAACATACTTATTGCTTGTCAAAATTGTTTGGAAACCATTGGAGAGTGTCAACAAAGCACTAGGAGAGGCTGCCACAAGGGCGCGCATTATGTCCATCCATAGGCCTCTGGAAGCCCCAAATGCGCGCCCTTGTGGCAGCCAACTTGGGGGCATTCCAAGCCATTTTGAACACTTTGTAGATGTTTTTTCCATGCAATAGTGAGTCACATACCATGGATACATCAGGAAGTGCATGCCCCACTTAGCCAAGGTGCTAAACGTAGGCAATTTTTCACAATAACAAGCTAATGGCTACATACATACAATAGAAGGTAGACAAAACTTGAACCACTGCTACATTGCATGGTGCAGAATTAAAACAATACATTGCGCACTGGGGTATACAATAAAAGACGCTTATATTCAAATTCTTCCCAATACAATGCACAGAGTGGGATATAGAATCAAAAGACGCTTGTATTCAAATTCTTCCCAATCTTGGAGTTCCGTAAATACAAAAAGATTGATGCCTAATTACAAGATACTCCTCATGGCGCAAACGGCGAGCAAGCTGCATATCCTTGGGCATAATGGTTACACGCTTTGCATGGATGGCACAGAGGTTAGAATCCTCGAATATGCCAGTTAAATATTGCTCTGCTGCCTCTTGGACTGCCTCTATAGCCACGGCGCCCATCCGAAACTGAGTGTTGTATAATTGCAAAACCTCCCTGCATAGCCTTGCAAAAGGGGCCCTCCGAATCAAGAGCTCGGTGCTCTTTTGATAGTGTCGAATCTCCGCAAAAGCACGGCTGCGCTTTCGTACCTTCTGAGGTAGACGTGGAAGTGCATTTTTGGCACGAGTCGGGGCAGCTTGCTTCCTCTTCTTGTAGACAATGCTCTTTCTCTTTTTTTTCTGCACAGGCACTTCCAACACCTCATAATCGGATTCCACCCACTCTCCATCTGATTCGTGCTCTTCACTATCGACCGGATGTGATGGTGTAGGTCCACTCCCTTTAGGAAGTGTCTTACCCCCAATAGACATGGGAGCCTGATAAGTTTGTATTTGGACGCCAACCCATGGGGCATCTTCATCCGTTTGTGTCTCTTCGGAGCCTTTTGACGGCTGCTTTTGGCTGTTTGTTTCTTTGCCCTGGTCGCTCTCATCCTCCCTGTTGCCATCAGAATCGTTGGAGTCCGATGAATAGACAACAAGACGATGCTTCCGTCTCTCTTTTGCTGCTGTAGAGGACTGGCCATGCTGATTTGAAGCTCCAGCTTCTTCTGTGTGGACTTCACCTTGAGCTTGTGAAGTTCTAGCTTCTGTTGTTGTACCTTTGAGTCGTTGGCCATCCGGCCCCTCTGGATATTCAATCCTAGCCGTTTGTTTTGTTTGTGCCATGGTTGCACCTAGTAGGGAAGATGACAAAATGAGCCCCTTCAACCTTTAAATAGGTTTTTCTGAGATTTGGGCCCTTTCACACTATGCGGCCAATTAAGTGAAACTCAAATAAAGCAATTGAATTGAACAACTAAACCAGGATCATGCGGACGGCTGACGCGACGCCCAAACGTTGCCTTTTTGATATTTAGTTGCACGTCAAGCTTCGTGGCCGAGGGACGCTCGCGAGCATTTCCACTTCTCGGATGCTGCAGCACGGGAAGCGTTGCGTAACTGCTTTGCTAACATCGATTCTCTTGCTTTCTCAATAGTACGAGCTCTCCCAAAGGTGTGCCTAAAAAACCAATTAAACATCTCTTGGAGGTAGTTAGAGTGTGAACTACCACCACCATGCCGAGTATTCTTGAAGTAGACTCCTTTTGCTCGATAGTGGGACTTCTCCATGCCATGTGTACTCCATATATCAAGCGAACCATAGCGGTCCATGAAGTATGCACCATGCGCATAGAGAATGTGCTAAAACAACCAAAAAGGAGATAAGCGAATAGAAAAGTTACATTTTCAAACATTGCATATGTATTAAGTCCGTTAAAACGAACCATGTAGTGTGTAATCTTGCTTTCAGACCATCCGTCCTTAGCGACCTTTGTGAATTCATAAAGCACCTTCTTGAACTCCTCTCGCTGCTCAACGGTGGTGCTTGGAAGATTCATCAATTGCACAACCTTTTGAAAGGATGACCATACTAGCTTGCGTTGGTTAGCAACCTCCACATTGGGATCTTTGTCCGTCGTGCATGAACACAAATCTTTCCACAATTCCACTGCTTCTCACTTGCTAGATCGACACTTGCCTTGGATACCTGCATTGGAGACTTTGACATCTTCTTGAAAAATCGACGTGCTTTGGCTCCATTCATGGAAACCTTCTGTGCCACCTCATATGTCTTCTCCCTACAAGTCTCTGCTACAATGTTCACCCTTGATCGGTGACATCCAATCTCATTAAGGAGCGTCTCCACCCCCTGCAAGGAGTCTTTTGACCGTTGAAGGGGCTTCATTGTGAAAGCATAATCAATGTGATGCTTTAAGATCCTATCAAATATTCGCAGAAACGCATGCAATGTGCAAAAGTGAAAATTGTTGAGGGAGAATGGAATTATGGGGTTCCACCCAGGATCTTTGCTATCCCTATTGGGCACCTGCAGCATATCACATGAAAGAACCAAACTTTGCCATTCCCTATTTATATGGTTATCATTATCATCGTCCTGACCTTCCACTTGAGTTGCTCGACTTGTCTTGTGCTCTTTCGTACAGAATGGAGAGGGAAGTAAAGAATTTACACCTTGTTTGTATCCAAGCATGCACTTTATGGTCTTTAGATCACCACCTAAATGCCATTCAACATCAAACTCCCCACGTCCTGGAACCATGAGCTTCTCACCGTTTATTTGAGCTTTAATGACCTCTGTGACCCATGGGATTCTACTGAAAATCCATGCAAGGACTTCATGTGTCTCTTTCGGAACTTCAATTGCACCAAGCCACCATATATCCTTCTCTGATTGCACACTAAAAGAGGGCTTTGTCGCTTCACTCGAACTGCAAGATTGCTTGGTATAAGCTAGGGCTTCATTCATAAGCGTGATGGTCATTCTCTCCAACTTTCTCCCTTTAACAGTTACACACTCATCCAACTTCAGTACGAACACAAGCTTGCCTTCAAGAACTGCCAACAACATAAAGCCTCAGAATGCATGTTATTACACATCATAGAGCATGTAGGAAACTCTAAACTAACCTGCATCACTCAAATTGTAGAAAACAACCATGGACTGCTGCAATCGTATCAAGTCCACAAAGATATTGTTGAATTTGGTGTAAACAAACCCTTCGGTCCGCAACACACTGTTAGAAACAACACCGCTTCCCTTCCCGCGGCCCTTCCTTCCTTGTGATTTGCTACGGAGCGGATGAAGAGGCATTGTGTCTTCAATATACAAGTAGTCCCCTAATCGGTGAACAACATCTTCATTTGACACCTTCTTGGCAATCTGCACTCTGTGAGGAAGTGGGAATAGGTTTTCCGTGACTCCTCGACTTCTTAATGCATCTTTTAACACTTGATGTATTGCTTGATAGCCCTTGGTACTAATCCTAACAGCATCACAAATATCCTAAACATCTAGATCAGTGACAATATTAGAAAAATCTCTAAGAACTCTCTTAGTGATTGCGTCTTTCAAGTGTTTTGCCTCTGGAGCATCAAGCATCCCAATAAAATCCTCTTTGTTGAAACAAGAACGAAGTAAAGTAGCCCTAGCTGACGCATTCTCGCCACCGCACGTTTCTTGGACGAAGTTCCTATTGCCCAAAACAACAATGATGAGCTATATTAAACTTAAACAACATGAGGGATAGAACATGTTACCTCATAGCTGTCACCCTTCGTTTTCTTGCACCTCCACGTGGTGCAAGAGTCTGAATTTCGGACAACTCTCGTTTCCTCACCCTACCTCCCATGGCAGTACTCTTCATGTGTGAAAGAGTATCCTCAAGCTTTTTAATTACATTTTCCTTGGTTGTGATGGTGCTCTTTGCCTCCTCAAGCGCACTAGTAGCTGTTTGCATCTGAGCTTGACGATTGTGGAAACTCCCATTGAGCAACTGCCAATGACGCAAGTAGATCTCGGACCGCGCAATCTCGTGTTTGTTGAGTCTCTTGCAGTAGCCCAAGAAACCTTGCTCTCGATTTCCAACGTATTGCAACAGTGATGGAATGTTTGTAAAAGACGGATGAACATTGAGAGAAGGACCCTTTGGATACAAGCATCCGTCTGTCCAGAGATCCACATTCTTCTCCCCTTGAGCGCGGCGTTCGTTGGCTGAAGGTAATGTACCCAAGCATGTTTTCTTTGTCGGAACATACTCTTGAGGTAGGCGTAGGAAAAGCCGTGAAGAACTACCGCGTGAAGAGCTTGCTGGGACATTGGTCATGTCGTCAAGACGCATTGTAGGATGGAGAGATGGAGCTTGAAGGATGGAGAGATGGGTGCGTAGGTGCAGCAGCAGGTGCAGGTGCAAGGGGGATGGGTATAGGAGAGGAGCTTAGATTAGGAGAGAGAGTTTTCAATTTTGGGAGGAATTTTCTAAAAGTTTGGAGGGAGTTCAAAAATATTGAATTTTGAGTAATTTAACTTAAAAATCTTTTTTTTATTATGTGTATATGTTGGGGGTACTTTTTAGGAGGGAATAGAGTTTTTCTGAAAGTTTTTGAAAAAAGTCATTTTTTTGACCTCTTTGACCCACGAATTTGCTTAGGTGGCATGGGAGAGTTAAGAGGCCACTTACAAGTTGGCCAAAACGGTAGAGAGAGAAGACCTCCTACCCCCTACTTTTCAAATGGTTTACCCCCCCGTTCCCTACTTTTTAAATGGTTACCCCCCCTTCCCCCTACCTTTTTAGGGGTCAAAGGTGGAGGAGACCCTACCAAAATAGCCCCATTCAAAACCTTTGTCCCCCTTTATCTTGGCAACCTTCTTTTAAATTAGGGATTTTTACAAGGCCCATGGAGAGTCCATTTTTTTCCTAATGTGTTGGAGAATTGAAAATAGAGAAAAAACAACATAGTACCTGGAAATAGTGTATCATGATATGATCTCATGTTTGCGGCAGGCACTACCTTAACAGAGAAAAAGGGAAGATCCAACAAGAACAAGGCGTAGCTATGTAGCATTGACTCCCCATTGCAATGAATGCATCCAATGCTACAACACAAAACACATCTAGTACAAAAAAGTTGCAACAAACCAAAACCACTAGGAGAACTGGAGTTCTCTCTCTCTCTCTCTCTCTCTCTCTCTCTCTTCAAGTCTACCTTTTTAACACTGAGCCAAAGCATGTATTGGTGGTATTAAAAAGGGGTGTCTTGGATAGTCCTTTCGAAGCACTTTAGAGGCCCCATCTTCATGTGTTACATGAAAAATAAACTAGGATGTTGTACGTCAAGTGATAGATTTTTTTTCATGTAGAATCTAAAATTATAAAGTCCATCAAGTTTTGATTTTTTTTGCAAAAAAAAAACTGATTCCCACTTTTTTTAGAGGGTACCACCAAAAAGTGCAAAAAGTGGTACCATCAATACATGTTTTTACGCCACTACATCGCCTATGTTTCTTTTAATGCTGCTTGTATCCTTTGGACTCTCAAATTAAAGCTTATCAAAGACAATTCTAGGATTGTGGTGTCTACTCAAAGGCTTCTCGGACATTGTTGATGACACTAAGATGACTCGTGAGACATGTGCGGTTGAAGATCTAGAGCAACACATGTAAGAGAAACTTAAAACAATTAGAGAGAGAGAGAGAGAGAGAGAGAGAGAGAGAGAGAGAGAGAGAGAGAGAGAGATTGATTGAATCATCGTTCAACGGAGGTCAGATATGACCTATGGGACTGAACTCAAAAACAGTACATTGTCAAGATACATCTAGTTATGAACTGAGGGTCCGACGAGGGGTGAACAAAAAGAGAACGTAAAATGAACAAAGCATAAGGAGGGGTAGATAGGAAGGGAGCTGGTTTGGGAGTTCAAAACTCCTGGATAATGGCTTTGCCTCCGTGGTAAACTGTCCATTTTCCTGCAGGGTGCGCTTCTCGCATCTTTTGTAGTTCTACCTTCTTCTGCTTGGGTTGGGCGGGAGTGAGGTATTCTGCAAACCATATTTTGGTGTCTTTAAGAAACTTGGATTGCTCAAGGAGTTTGATTCGATCCACCTTGGACTTGAAAGTGATGATTGCATGGTTAGTGCGATGTTCGTGCGGAATGGAGTTGATTGTGGTTGGATCCCACTGTATCATGTGGGTTGTTGATTGGATACGGGCAAAGGACTCGTGATTGAGATCCCCATCACCTTGCCAGTTGCTTGGGAGCCAACCGATGCGAACATTGAGAGCTATACTATCTTGTCGTTGTTGTTCGAGTAGCGTGGATGCCACACGGTCCTCGACCTTGTGGAGGATGACCTCTTGCACTTGATTCTTGACTATCTTGGTGAGAGAGGTCTCCACCTCTACTTTTGTGTTGTTGATCTTGACTTCCATTTGTTGCCTCTCTTCCGTCTTGGAGTTCTCCACTGCGGTGAGCCTAGCCTCGATGGCCACCAATCTTTGTTTCAGCTCATCGTTCTCCTTGCAGAGTCTTTCGACTTCATTTTGAAGGCGGGTGGTGTTGTTGTCCATCTTCGGGGATGTTGCCACAACCCCAAAAAAAGTCAGCTTCCCTCGGGATGAGCCCCGAGTGGCCATGATTGTTGCATGAAAGACACACCCAAGAGGAGTTTCCAAGGTGGTGATGCGGCCCTTGTGCTCGGGAGATGCCCCTGTTTTTATTTGCTGCTTGTTTCAGTAAATGCCTTCGATTTCTTTTCTCAGAGCTAGGGGGGTATACCCGGGTCGATTGCCACAAGGCCACACTGAACGGGCAGGGCTGTTGACAGGTTCCATTAGTGTGACAGGGTGGTGGATGAGCATGACAGCAGAGCTGGCGACTGTCAGTTAGCAAAGCACATTTGAGCTCGTGAGTGAGCGGGGCATCAGATCTTGGCTGGGACTGTTAACCGGATCTCGCTTGGCAGGACAGAGGTACGTGGGCCGAAAGCGAGGCAGCAGGGCGGGTTCGAGCTCGGCTGGGCAGCAGGCGAGGCAGTGAGCAGGGCAACAGAGCTCGACTGGGGCAGAGCTGGGCTGTTAACCGCCCCCCCCCCCCCCCCCCCCCCAGAGAGAGAGGGGGAGAGAGAGAGATGACATGGCACAGCCGAGCTTCATGTCCAAAAGCCCTAGCCCCAAAGAGTGGTACCCTTCTCGATGTTTATTTATCTATAAAGCCTCAACAAGTACAATGTCCAAGGGTCCTCTCTTTGGCAAGCTTCCAAGCTAATCTGCCGTGAGAAGAGGCATTGGCACACTTTTAGCTTGAACTTACTCGAAAAGTAGCTATATGAAAAACTTAAGTCCAAGAGAATTTGGTGCCCCAAAAGCTAGCGTCCCATGGGTTGTTCAAATGGCATGCCACTTCAGCACTATGTGCGAGATTTACAATGCAAAATGCTGACATTTGTACAACGTTTCCATGCCAAAATACTCCACATTCTATAATGTTTTAGGCCCTTTGTCCGGGTTCCATAAGTCAGGAGGGTTGGGGTTTTAATTTCTAACTCCATTGGGCTACTTAGATAAGTTTTGTAAGCTGATAAAACTTCTTTAGATTCTTTTGCTAGAGTTTAGGTCCTAGGGTTTAGGCCTCCATTTTGTTTGGCCTTTTATTTTTAGGCCATGCCACATCATGAATTTGTGACATATCCCCCTCTTCAAAGAATTTTGATCGCCCTTGATTATGCCTACAAAATAGCCATAGGACAAGAACTAGTTAGCAAACATTGACTCTAAGTATTGACATACTAGACCATTTATATCTAGCACTTGTACGAAGATGACAGTCACATCACATTCACATCACTATCTCTGTCGATATATTAGATGAGAATCATGATCGTTGTTAGCAATCATATCGAGAACATGCTGATGACATCACAGATATCTTGATTTACTAAATCTTATCACTATAATATCCACATCACCCCTTAGGTGAAAAGGACAATATGTTGCAGTCATTTTGCCTTTCAAACATGCACTCAAACAATACACACATGAGAGAGCACATGTAATGGATTCATTTTAGGAACTCCCATTTCAAAGTACTTCTTACATAAAGTCATTTAGCAAAATAATATTAGTCCATTAGTATCCCTGAAATCTCATAAGAAATCAATGACTTTGTTCCATCAAGATAACCTCTGTGACCAAGGAGCGGTGTAGCTCCCCTTTTGTGAAGTTCACACCTCACCAGATTCAACCTCCTGATTCATCGGTAAATCTTTTAATAGTCGATGCTAAACCCATAAGTTTCAAGGTAAATCTCTAATATATGAGGAGCATTTACTAGGTCCTCCTTCATCCATTGGCATCAAGAGTTGGATAATTCCTAAACTTGACCAAATACCATTGTGTTAGCTTACCTTTCACCTTTCTTTACTTGTGAGCCATGACCATTGAACCATGACCTATTTGGGAATGATGATCTTCTTTGTTTCTTTCACTTTGGGATGCTCATCTGGCTCCTTGTACCACTAGCACTTCACCCTTGAAAGGTCTTTATAGATTCACATGAATTGCATTGTGAATCTTCCAAGTATATGGTAACTTCAGTCTCATGGATAAGTCATTTATTTTTTCTTGGATCTATGTTAATTGTGGTAATACAAATGCAGTAAAAACCACAAACATCGAAACATGCGCAGACTGAGAGAAGACAAAACAAGACCCTTCTTCATTGATTATGTGGAACAAGATTACAATGGGTTTTTCTAGGAAACTGAATAGCGTAAATTTTGAGATCGCGTGTGACTCCCAAGACAGCCACATGATTATTAAGGTCAAAACAGACTTTAGACTTTATACCTTATAAGTAAGGGTTGAAATAAGTAATGGCTGGTTATCCATTTTACAATCTAGAAAGGTTCATAGTATCGGATATTTAGCTTTGAAAAAAGCCTCTCTTTACCATTCCAGTTTCATAAGCGTGCCTTCTCAAACCGTAGTAGCACCCAATTATCTTCCTTCAGCTGCACGTTACATTAATGCTTGTTTGTTGCTATCTTATGCCATGCTTGAGACTTCTCCAAAGCCTCCCTTACATGGGCAAAAGCAATGTCCAAATTCTGTGTATATCGATCTGCTTCCAAATTTTATCTTTCATGTTCAAAATAGGTGGAACCTTCTTGACACCCTCAACCAACTCAAATGGTGCCATTACTCCTTGCATCTCTGCATTGTCCTGCAATACTTCCTTCTCCAAAGCACTTAAAGCCTATACCCTGATCTTGCAGCAACGTATTTTTTGCCTCCACCTTTTCGAATTTCGTTTGCAACTCATTCATGCGCACCATCACATCAGCCTCAACTGCATCAGTCCATACCTTGAATTCATTCATGGATACCTATAATTCTAATAACTTCTCAAACTTAGATACCTTAATGTGCTTAATCTCCACTTCCAATTTTTCCACATACTTCTGCAATTCCTTACACTGCTAATCCGCCACTTGAAGGGCTTTCAATGTCTTTGAGTTATGTTCAGCTTTGTCTTTAGCAGCCTCTAGGTCCGCCCGCCTTTTATTTCAAAATGAAAATTGATTAAACTGAACAAAACCATTGCATCTTCCATATCTGTTATGACCCACATCGGAGTAGACAATCCGCTCTTAGGGACATTAAGTTTCTACACATGAGCTTCAACAACCTCAGGTTGCTTCTTCTTCTTGACGAACTTAATTTTCTTCCCAGTTTATTTCCTCAGTATTCTCTAAATCTTGAATGGGAGATTCCAATTTTGGTGGAATATCCTCTATCTCAATAATCCGCACCTCACTTGGTTGTGTTTTTGCCCAGTTAAGTCCAAGTGCGTATTCCAGCACTTATCCATATGATCATACACACGTAATATCTAAAAAACCCAAGTGGCCCAATCAACTAGCACATTTCTCTATGCTATGAACAATGACTAAAAATAATTCTTGCTCATATATGGATTCTTCGCCATTAGGCACACTCACTGGAGATACCACTTAATGTACCTCCTTCACAGCAAATCCAAATGCTGCACCATATAGTAATTCTTCAACCCTGTGGGTGCCCCAAACTCTGTGCGCATGACATGCTCTGTCACCTTCATCATCGAGGAATCTTTTACCAAAGGCAAGCCAAAGACATTAGACACTACCTCAGGCGTTATCTTTGCAGCTTCTAATGTATCTCCTTCTCCTTATTGCAACAAACTCAAAATATTTGCTACATTCTTTGCTGTCACCCAAGCTTTCCATGGTTTGGTTGCAAACTCCCATAAGCCAATACGCTTCGACCATGCAGTTGTACTAAGGTTATCCATATCAATTTGCGACTCCACCAGGCTTGTCACAATTTGCTGACGTATCAAGTCGCTGAAGAACGGAACCAACTTGCAAAGTCTGGTGCCAACTTATGGGACCCCGTCTGATTGGGCCGATGTGACAAAAAGGATAAAATAAAGTTGGACCTACACACACTCACAGATAACATAAAAGTTGATGATGTGGCAATTGTACAAACAACATGGAATTTTCATTGGACTGCTGACGTGGCAGAGAATACGGAACTCCGCATTTTATGCCGACTCTACTTACATGACATGCTATACGGATTTCCGCGTTTTGCACTGCATGTTGATGTGGTAGGTGTACAACTTTCCTAAAATTGCGTTGGTTGATTTTCAGCATGTGCTTTTGAGTTTAAAAGATTTTCATGTAACTGCTTTTCATGGCCAAGGGCTCATATTTGGTATGCTCCGTGTGAGGTGCAGAGGATGGAGTACTGTCCTTGTACAGGGTTCAAGAAATATAAAGAAATACCAAAAGGGACGCCAAGGTTTGGGGCCAATGCTCTCTCGGGTGGAACTCCACCACTTCCCATCTTGTGTCTCGTACGTCTCTATTAGTTCAATTGTTATTGAAGTGCTAAAAGTCTTTTCAATATGTTCTTTTTTGTAGGCACATGATGGTGCCGGTCTCGTGATAGTGGTATCATTTAAGCGCGTGCTTTTCTAAAAGCATACGGGTCTCACCAACAAAGAGTTGACAGAGCAAACCGGCGTTTCCAAAGTCTACTATAATTTTATTTGAAGTATCTTCGGGTCCCGACCCCGGACTTATTAGTCACTCCGACCCTTACTTCATCGCGCATCGGGCGAGCTCCCGTCTTCATCGCTCTATCTAACATGGCATAAAACATAAATATCATTTACAGAGAAAGATCAAGGACTTTTGGAGCCGTAGTTTTCTCAGAGGCAGTGCCATGCAATGGTGGATGTCTATAGCTACAAAGCCGTACACTCGAAGGACTTGGCAAGTTTTCAAGAATTTGTTTTTCCGAAGTTACATGCTTTCTGACATCTTTCTTTGGAGTGCAGCTTCTGACAGAGTGGGATATCCCGAAATGCTTGCCATGGAAAACCTAGCAGATTATAATTTGAAATTTCTTGACATCTCTAAGTAGGTGTCTCTTTTGGAATTGATAACCTTGGAGGTCCCGTGTGAATGGCATAAATCATAAATTATCACTTACAAGAAGGATCAAGGATTTTTGGAGCTGCAGTTTTTCTTAGAGGCAATTCCATGCCATGGTGGATGTCTATAGCTACCGAGCCATACACTCCAAGGACTTGGCAAGTTTTCAAGAAATATTTTCCCTGAAGTTACATGTTTTCTGACATCTTTCTTCGGAGTGCAGCTTCTGACAGAATGGGGTATCTTGAAATGCTTGCCATGGAAACCCTAGCAGATTATAACTTGAAATTTAATCTTGACATCTCTAAGTAGGTGTCTCTTCTTGAATGGATAACTTTGGAGGTCCCCTGTGATTGCTATATCTTGGGACCATCATCACCGCAGGAACACTGTCTGTTGAGGCTTGTTTCGACTATTCAAGCACTTATGGACCATTTTGTAGTCGGTTATGACCTTATAAAAGAAATCTAATCCTAATCTTGGTGTAGGTTTTTTTCAAAATGGAAAGCAAAGTTGACTTTTGAGCTCAACTGATGTTGATATTTCTTTTTAAGTTTGAATTCTGTTTGAGAACCTATTTGGTGATCCTGTTCAAAATTTGTTTGAAATGGATGATATATGTTTTAAACCTGTCTTGGTGCTGATTTGAATTGTTTGACTCTAGTTTAATACTGGTTTCAATGATTGTTGATTTTTACTCCCGCGTGGAGTAGGAAAATTATGTTTGATAATGCTTGTTCATACTCTATTCATAATCATGACCCGCCGGACCATTGTGGTTATTTGCGTGGAGAGTATTGAATGTTTGAAAAGTGCTAATTTTACTCATGGCCCAGATCGGATGGTTATTTGCGGGGGTGTATTAAGAAGTTGAGCAGTGATTACTCTCAGCACTTCCAAATGACACAGACTATGGTCAGGGGGACGTTTTGTTGTAAAAGGCCTCTGTATCTCCCAGCTTGGACCTTTTTAGGTTATGTAGAAGGAGTGATGAGAGAGTCGTTGAACAGCTCATGGCCCAAACCTGGGTGGTTATTTGCGGGAGGAGTGTTCATCGACGGCTTTATGTTTCTATGTCTTGTAATAGGAATATGTGATCATTTTTGTTGCATTGTGATGTGCCAACCATTGAATATTACTTATTGGATGAGATACTTCTTAGAAGCCAACGACCCAGGATATCAAGAATTGGGATCTTGAATGAGACTCCTTATCAAGATGAGATGCCTTTGAGAAGCCAACGACCTAGGATATCAAGAGTTCCGATCTGGAATGAGACATCCTTATTGGATGAGATACTTTTGGGATACCAATGACCCAGGATATCAAGAGGTCCAGTTTGGAATGAGTCTCCTTATTGGATGAGATTCTTTTGGAAAGCCAACAACCCAAGAAATCAAGAGCTCTGATTTGGAATGAGCAAACTGATTGTCCCTCAGAATGTCCTCGAAATGACCCTCAAATGTTTTTGAGCTAACTTGAGTTGTTTTACAGATATGCTATAATCGCAGACGATCGCTTTTTTTCAAGAAGGGGGGATGCCAGAAACGTGACGTGTCAAGTCACTAAAAAACGAAGCCAACCTTCGGATCCCAATCGAGTGGCCTAAACCCTAAGTGAAGAAGTAGAAGCAACATCAGAAGCTTTACTAACTTGCAAAGTCTTGCCGAGTGGCCTTTTTTTAAAGAGACGTTCCTGCCAACTTATGGGACCTCGTTCGATGGGGTCCGAGTGACACAAAGAATAAAATAAAGTTGGACCTACCACACTCACAGATAGCATAAAAGCTGATGACGTGGTAGAGTACGAAAGTTTGCAATTTTCACTGACTCTACTGACATGTACGCTATACGGATTTGCGCATTTTGCATTACATGCTGACGTGGCAGGTGTATGGATCTCCTAAAATTGTGTTGGCTGATTTTCAGCATGTGCTTTTGGGCTAGATGCTTTTGCGTTTAAAATATTTTCATGTAATTGCTTTTCGTGGCCAAGGGCCTTTAAATATGAGCCAAGGGCTCATTCTTTGGCATGCTCCACGTGAGGTACTAAGGATGGTGTACTAGTGTTGTACAGGGTCCAAGCAATATAAAGAAATACCAGAAGGGGCACCAAGGTTTGGGGCCATTGCTCTCTCGAGGTGGAGCTACGCCACTCCCCATCTCGTGTGTCGTGCATCTTTTTCAGTTCAATTTTTATTGAAGTGCTAAAAGTCTGTTTTGTCTGTTCTTTTCCGTTGGCACGTGGTGCCGGTCCCGTGACAAGGCTAACCTATGCTTCATCACCCACTCTATGACTCCTGCCATCGCAAATGTAGTTGCAACTCCCATCTTCACCATAGATTTCTCCTTTGCCTTGCATGGTGTCATCATAGGGGAATACGTACTTGCTACAGAAGTCTCATGTGCTGCAACAACCTTAGATTCTAATGCTACGAGCTATGCTCTTAGCTTATTTAGCCTCTCTAGCACTGATAGCTGCATGGCATCTTCGTGAGAATAACTCATGTAGACACAAGAGGGTAGTGGCTGAAATGACTTAATCCCATGCAAAATATCCCCCATAGGATACTTATGATGATATGCCCTCACATAAAGACTAATCAAGTGACTTGAAATTCCCAAATTTAAATTTGCCCGCAACTCAAGAAGTTCTCCCACCAACGGCATATCTGCTTCTGACTGATTTAACCCCCCATGCAGATACCTCTCCTTGGGTATGGTGCCTGCAACTTGAGCCAAAATCCATTTACTAGCTTCCTTCCCAAAATAATCTCTTAATTTGAATGTGTCTTGTCCCAAATCCGCAATGATCTGATACGTTCCAATGTACCATAATTTGAGCTTACCAAGATGTGGCTCCAACTTTGTGTTATATACCATAACCCAATCATCCACTTTGAACTTCACATGTCTATTCACCCAAGCTTGTCAACGTTTCTACATGACTTGATCCACCATGTAAGAGTTGATAACCTGATCCTCCTCCAACTTCAATAATTGATTTATTCTATGCTCTAAGGACTCTTCTTGTCTCATCCAATGCTCTGCTGCTATCCTCAAACTCGAAACAAGATACTCCATGGGCACTGCTACCTTCAGACCATACGGTAGCTTAAAAGGAGTCAACTTTGTTGCAAATTTATAGGTTGTCCTAAAGGACCATAACGCAAAATCAAGTTTATCATCCCAATCTCTCTTATTGTCAGACACAATCTTCTTTAAAATCTTCAGCAATACCCTTTTAGAACTTTCTGCCGTCCGTTTTCTTGTGGATGATATGGTGTCCACTTCTTATGCATTACCATGTGTGTAGCAATCAACCCTTTAATAACTGAATTCAAAAAATGTGTCCCCTGATCAAAAACCAATTCAATTCGACAACCAAATCTCATTATAATATTCCGATAGAGAAATCCTGTTACACTAGTTTCCTTATTATCTTTCAAAAATTTTGCCTCCACCCATTGCGTAGCCTAATCTATAGCCACCAATATGTATTTTCTCATGGTCCTCAAGGCCTTAGGCTTAATGGGTCCGACAAAGTTGAGCCCCCATATTTGAAATGGCTCCAAAGGAATAATCGGATGATCCGACATTTGATTAGTGGGTCATGGTTGACCCGCTTTTTGACACTGCAAACATCCTTTAACATACATATGTGCATCTTTGAGAATTGTTGGCCACCATAGATCAGCATGTATTATCTTTTTACATGTTATTTCTCTTGAGAAATTTCCATTCAAGCTTCCATAGCAGGCCTCCCTCAACACCGCATCCTGCTCCTCATCAGGCACACACAACCTAGTTATCTGATCAATTCCTCTTCTATACCGTGTACCAACAATCACCAAAAATGGCAGAGTCCTTATAAAACATTTCCTCCTTTGGTCCACTATCAACCCCTGTGGAATTACTCATCTACAAAAAAAGCCAACAACTGATTGCCTGCACGTAGCAGACATTGGGTATGCTTATGTGAAATCAGAGGGTATGCAATTAATCTAAAGTGCCTAGACATGCACGTTCTGTGTACAAACTTAGAAGGATGCCAAAACACTTTCTAGGCTGTCCTAAATCCTAGAAATAGCAGCTATAGCTTGTCGACATTCACATATGATTAGATGTGCACATGACAGAACTTCTTGTACGTTATAAATCTAGTAAATCTCCAATGGTTTGAACCTTGGTCAAGTCCAAGTTTACATCTTCCAAAGAGGAATATGTCCCAAATTATGTATCCCTCGTAAGAAAAATTCACTTTCCCCCCATTATTCACCAATCTATGTTGTTGTAGTGCTTGGAAAACGTGCAACAAATGGTGTCTGTGCTTTGTCTTACTCTTGGATAAATTGTTACAGACTTGGATATTCCAAGCAAGAAATCAATAGCAACACACAAACAAAAACTTCAAAATCACTCAACTTTGAGAGAGAGAGAGAGAGAGAGAGAGAGAGAGAGAGAGAGAGAGAGAGAGAGAGAGAGAGAGAGAGAGAGAGAGAGAGAGAGAGTCTTGATGTCACTCAAAGTGTGGATGCTTACCTTCATTTGGGAAGGTAGGAATGTTGCTATATTTGACCAACATTCTCAAGGATCCCTATTATCATGGGGTCTATTAAAGAATAGGAATATGGAAGACTACCTATGTATGCAAAGAGCATTGCAAAAAAGGTCTTGATGCAATGCTATATTGAAGATTTATAGACATGATATAACAATGTAATATAGAAAAAGTTTGAGAGAGAGAGAGAGAGAGAGAGAGAGAGAGAGAGAGAGAGAGAGAGAGAGAGAGAGAGAGAGAGAGAGAGAGTCAACAATGCACAACGGAGTTCCGCACCTACAAGAACTAGCCCCAAAGACTGGCACCCCTTTTGGTATTTCTTTATTACTGATCACTACAAAGTACAATTTTCGAGGGTTCTCTCCTTCTCTCACACTCTACATCTATGCAAAGTGAGGTCAGGTCAAGGGCTAGGATGGACATGCGGTCAAGGGCATCTTTATAATTAGCAGGCATGGCCTATATAGGAGTGGTTGGGTGGAGAGTTGCAAGGTCCAGTCCCCCGCAGTCTCACATTGGTATCAGAGCTCCAGGCTCAGCGTGGCTATGGTAGAAAAAGGAGAAAGGTTGTGGTTTTTTGCATGCCTTGTAGGGCGATGCATGTTTCTCTCAATCTCTCTCTTTCTTCCTCTCTCACGCCGTAGCTATGGCGGCCTTTCTGAGTATTGTGAAGCTCCTAGGTAGCGGCCCTTGCACCCACCAGAGGTCGAATTTTGACCTACATGAAATGGTGAGGAATTGGGCTTGGTGGATGTGCGCTGGCCTAAGCAGCGTTTTCTGGTTCTGTAGCTAGGCCCGAAAAGCATCCAAGTGGACGTGGTGGCTCTCTCTCTTCCTGTGCAGTTTGGCCTGGTCTGCCTGCCATAGGTATGATGGTTCACATGTTTTTTTTTTTTCAATTAGGGTGCCCGAGGGTGCCAGAAGGGTCACCCAAGGGGGCCCTCCCATGTTGTTGAGGATCAAGCATTGTTCAAGGTGCCCAAGGGGCCACCAACGGGTTGAACTATCTCATTCATTGCAGAATAAATCCAACAATTTTCTACAAATTCTAACCCACAATGACCTCGAACAAAACCACCATCGTATCAAGCCAACCTTGAACCCTCGTGCTCACAAACATGGATAGCCGGTCGACATACAAATTCGAGATAGTTTATGGGCGATTTTCTTACATCCCTCCACTTTCACAACCCCGACAAAGAGACCACAACAAAGACGATATTGCTATTGATTCGAGGATCATAGACGCATTGATCGGCAAGGCTAAAACTACCATGGTAGGGAACATGGCTACAAATACAACCAAATCGTATATACTTGAGCACATCTTAAGATTCAGTAGCAAGGAACATCTACACGGATACGAAAAGCTTGGCATGCATGTTCATGCATCATGCAAGAGATCGACGGCACGGCAAGTCGAGTTGCATGATTAACAAAGTTGCATGATTAACAAGGTATGCATAGATTTTCAGTTTGTTTGGCAAATGTTTCAAAATATGTTGCATAGTTATATCATGCAACAGAGATGATCACACTTTAAACACTCCAAGCACAAGCACGGCTTATGACAATTATTTGAAGCATTCAAATTTTGTTGCATACATTATTGGCAAGGGCCAATTATTAGTTGCAAGCCCGCATCAAGCACGGCTTGAGTACACAGTCTCGATCATCAGAAGCATGGCTTCTACTGAGCGCCTTGATAGAGCATGCCCATCAACGGTTAAAGTTTTCTCCAAAGGCAAGGCGAACTGGCAATGTTTCAGCATCTCAAGGAGATAGTCACGGCCTATTGCTAGACTTGTGGAAGGCGGCAAAGGTGTTTGACATGGTAGACCACTTGTTCCAGATTGAGACTCTGATTTTTTCAAGTTATGGATTTGATTTTTTGCTAAGAACATGGTTCCTAGGGAAAGTTTGTCTGAGTTTTCAGCTGCTCACGACAAACCTTTACGGTCAAGGACAACAGTAATCAAGCTAAGCCAGTACACATACATACCTTCTCAATCCGATGTACAAGTAGACAAGATCCATTCTTGGTACATGATTGACAAGGTTGACTCTCTTTGCTATGACATCTGTCGCCAATAGCGTTTGTTGGCAATGAGGCCAGACGTAGTTATATGAAGCAGGGCTTCCATTTCTTCATCTTGCATTAAGACTCCCCACGTTTGACATATGCTATCAACATACAAAATTGGGAAGGACTAGTCATGTGTTTGCAGGTTATTTCATTACGTATCAGATGGGTGAATAGGATACACGAGGGCGTATATGCATACGCGACAACTCTCTCTTGCAAAGCAGATATGGCTATGAGCCGTTTTAGGAGGAGTTTTTTCTTCCATATTTCATGACAACTGGTGGCAGTCGGCTGGTGGCAGTCGGACGACCAGTTTAGCCAAGTTTCAGTTTTTCTTGTTTTTTTTCTCCATGTTTACACTTTACTTGGCAACTACTATCGTTGTCCAAAGCAAAGTGCTTTGGCAGTTTTACACGGCAGTTTTATATGAAGCAAGTCACTTATGGTTTTGACTGTCACGTTTGAGGCCATCACTCTCGCCAAGGGCTTAAAACTTTGTATGCAAGGCATGCTAGCTAGGTGCATTCAATTCTACTGCCTCATGAGATACGCTTCCGCTATCCTACTAGCAACTCTGTCAAGGACAAGATAAGTTTGGGATTGTTTAACATGATTTTTGGGTTGCTGTCAACACACACCAAAATTAAAAGGAACCTAAATGTAGGACTTCTTTCACAGGCAAAGTGCCATTTTTAAGTCATTTTTGTAAAGTCACGACCCCATACATGGTAAGTGGATCAATCTGTGGCTTGTGTTTTCTGTGACCTCTCTCGATGAGAGCGTTATGCAGACAGATTGTTGCATGCTTATAGGATAAGCTGCAAGTCGGGCATAAGATGTGTAAGAGCACACTCATTGGACATACACTCTAGAAATTTAAGGAAAGGTCCTCATCCCATCATGCTGTTCTTCTCTCTCGTTCTCTCTCTCTCTCTTGAAGAATAAAGAGAACAAGAATATCTAATACATGTTTTGCTTGTGAGTCCGTTTGAGCCAAAGTGCTCTAACTCTCAGCTAGAACTTGGCCAAGATTCCATTCACATTCGTCTTCATTGGTTCGTCGATTGAACACTACTTGCCATAAGGGCTATGAGCCACACATAGGTTGGCTAAGAGCCATTGTCAGATCTTGGGTACGACCCACCTGTTGGCATTCTTTGGGTGATTGTCCTCTAGTTTGAATAGATCTATCCAATGGATTACCCATTGGCGTTAATGGGCAAGCAAGAGTCTTGGCATAACGGATGTTTTGGGTGTCATTTTTGCACTACATGTTTTTAGTGCGACGTTTAAGTTGAGTTTTTGATAATCTTAAACTCATATCTGTTGATCTATACCACGGAGTCTAGAGGCAGTAAATAGTTGAGACAACATGGCTGTCCATAAGAGCTAGGCATTTCACTTGTGTGGATCTCGTGCTCTCTCTATAGCACTACGAGTGTCTATGGAAGCACAGTTTTGGGGTAAGACCAAGCGGGTGATTACTAAATCACTCCATAGGCATTGAGGATCACAGTTTGATCTATTCACGTTTTACTTTCAAGGAAAGAATTCCGCAATCTACCACGCGGTACCGGACAAATTCAACTTTTCAAGTTGAGTCCAATCATCCTGTACATGGTTGACTATGTTGGTTACCATTACCTGCTAGTTGAGTAGTTTCTGCAAAGGGTCTTACCAAGGGCATTACCTGGTAGTTGAGCAGTTTCTACAAAGGGTCTTACCAAGGGATTTGACTACGTAGATTCTAACCAACGGGTTTGGATTGCGAAGGCAACACCCCGGGTTTTCAATGCAATGTTGCTTGGTTTTTTCAGGTCGCATAAATACGCTTGAGTGTTTCAGAGCCATGCCAAGGCCATGTCGAAACAAAGTATTTTGGGCCGTACTGTCCAATATACATTATGTTGATATGAACCCACTTGTCGGGTTCGATTTGGCACATGTTGTCACATGCGATACAACATGGTCTAGGAACTCAAGGAGTTTGGTTTAGCCACTATGGAGCAATGATAATGAGGGTCCCTCTCACTCTTGTCGCAGAGTGTTTGCAGTTACCTCCACACACAAGTACATCTCGTACTTGATGTATGTCACTTTTCTTGACATCCTTATTTGAGACATATTCCACATGTGGCAAATATGAGTCTCTGGGACTACCTCTCGTGCCCAATTCTTAATGATGTGTCGTGGCGAAGTCCTTAGGTGCTGGTCGCATCCATTTATTAGACCATTTGAAGCACACCGTATCAAGAACAATTTCAGTGGCCAGAAATTGTTGAGTACTGAGAACAGACTTGTTACGATTACAAGTGCTGCGAAACCACCTTAATAGAGGGTCATTTCTACATATAGCCAAGTATGCTATGAGAATGTCTCATGGTTGGTACCTAGGGTGACTGGTTGTCACATTCTGTTATGGTCCCACTTTTGTTGCGAGACTTTTACGTACGTATCGTCATGGAATTGTGGTTAGGATATGTTTGTATTAAATGCATGCACACTAGGTGTTATGGGCCCTAGTATTTAACACAGATTTATTCGGAGCGGCATGCAAATTCATGGACTTTATTCTTTCTGCACCCTTTTGCACTGCCAATGCAATCTCTCTTGCCGATTTAGTATGAGTTTACACCCTGCCATACAAGGTAATGGCTCAGTATGGCTGTTTGTGATTGGCTTGTCTAAACTCCAATCTGCTTTCAACCTAGTTGGTTGTCTCCATTCCATATCTAGTATATGGTTGGATACTCAATGGTTGAGTCATAGTTTGTGGTCAGTCATGGAAGACTGTCTGTAAGTGGTTAGGGAAAAGCACATCACTCTTATTGCTGCTATTCATCCCGCGTTGGATGGGCAGCTTACAAGCATTATATTTAGTACTAAAGGATATGCTAAGTGCTACGTTAGTAAACCACGCTAAAGGATATGCTAAGCGCATACGTTAGCAAGAAATGACATACCTGGATCGGTTACTTTTCTGGTTCGGAGTTTGGTTCACATTATGAAAGGCATGTTACGACTAGTTTTAGTCTTTGCTTGTTATTCTTAAGTTATCAACCTTGATCATCAGTTTTGATGAGGCTGGTTACTGGCAAGAAACAACAGCAAGTCAAGGACTTGGTTGCTGTTGATGAGTATGTCAGCATACTACTTTCATGGAAAGTTGAGCAGAGGTTTTATTCCATGTTTCCAGTACCTTCAGAAAGTTTGAAAATTGGTTATGCCTTTAGACACCTCTTAGTTGTGGTTACTCTTTTAAAGTACTCAAGTGAGTTGTAAATTGAGTTACCATTTTAGATACAAGTGGTTGCAAAAGGACGACAATGTTGAAAATCAAGATGTTGCTATTGGTTTCATTGAACCTCCTCACTGCACCTAGTATCGGTCATATGGACAATTGGCCCATGTATGGGAGCCAATCAGGAAAACATCGGAGTTCTTACGAAGATACTATGACTTGTGTTTTCGAGGACGAAAACGCTTCTCCAAGGGGGAGTAATGTCCGGCCAAGGGCCAGGACGAACATGTGGTCAAGGGGATCTCTATAATTAGCAGGCAGGGCCTATATAGGGAGCGGTTGGGTGGAGAGTTGTAAGGTCCAGTCCCCTGCAGTCTCACACCAAGGGTCCTTATAAACATTACAAGGGATACCCAAAAGCAGAGCCCCAAAAGCTATCAAATCAAAGAAGTGAATCCCAAAAGCATCTGCTCCCAAAAGCTAGCAGAAATTGCAAAAAGTAGTATAGCCTGTCATGTGGCACAACTACCGTAAAACGTAGAAAATCCATATACCCCTGCCATTTCAGCATCCGTATGATCTACCACGTTAACATGTGAGCGTGATTGACGGAAATCACTTTCAGAGTGAAAGCTTCTGTCTTTTATGGTTTTGGGTCCCATGAATGGTGCTTTTCAGCTCTTCAAGTTGGCCGGTTCAATTTCTTCCACTTAGCCTTTTCTCTTCCAGTTGTTCATGCTAGCTATTGCTTTGTAACAGAGCATTCATGAGAACAAAAGACATCACCAAATACTCCTAAAACCCAAAGGATGTCTTGAACACGGTTTTGTATACATCTCTAAGAGCCATCTTGATATGAGGATAGCCACTTTTCAAGTGGATTCTATTAAAGCATGGAGAATGGTGTAACATGTCCAACATATCATCAATCCTTGCTATTAGAAACCTCTTTTTCACAATAATTTGTTTGAGAGCCCAAGGGCTTTTGGAGCAATGCCGTTGGCCTTCAAAAGCAACTACATAAAAAGCATTAGTCTAAAATCATCTAGTGCCCCAAATCTACCAACCCATGGGTTGTCTAGACGGCATGCCACATTAGCATTGATAGCGCAATTTGGGGAAAAAAATGTGGGCATCCATACAACAATGACATATCAACATGCTTAGCAATCTTTGGGCATGGATTTATTCTAAAAGGTTTTACGGTCATTTGCTAGGTTTCATAAGTCAGGAGGGTTAGGATTTGAATTTCTAACTCCTCTAAGGAACTCAGATAAGTTTTGTACGTTGGTAAAACTTCTTTTGACTCTTTCATTAAGGTTTAGGTTCCATTCTGTCTGGACTTTGTCCTTTAGGCCATGCCACATCATCAAATTGTGACATGATCCTGGAAGCAATAGGTGAACTCCACTTGACAATGACAAGTTTCTTTAATGTTATGTTGATTGGGATTGAGTAATGTGAAGGCCATGCTGACAATTGGCTGACTCGTTGGAAGAGATTGGATTTGTGAGTGCTTTCAAACATTGGAAGCTACCAATGAGATGAGGTCAGATTGTACATCCATAAGCAAGACAAGAAACAGGGAAAGACAAGCTTGAGGTGTGTGTGTGTGTGTGTGTGTGTGTGTGTGTATATATATATATATATATATATATATATATAGAGAGAGAGAGAGAGAGAGAGAGAGAGCGATTCTTATTTTTTTGAGTTCAGTTTTTTTAACTAAAGTAAAGTTTTTGCCATATACTAGATGTAAGATAAAATTCTTCAACCCTTTTGCTACACCCGGCATTGGTATTAGAGCTTTGGACGTGCTTCGGCTTGTCGAACGCAAGGAAAGAATCAAGAGCCCTACAATAATCCAAAACCTAAGGAACGTCTCTCAGGTCTTGTTTGCTCTCTATATCAAGGAATTTTTGTGTCTCTACCTTGGACTAATACTTGGTGCCAACAGATATTAGCCACATCCACCCTTAGTCTATCTTGCATCGTGCTTCCATCTTCATCGCGCTATGTCTTGGACACCCTTAAGGTTTAACCTCATCATAGTGAATGAAGGTTCGCATTGGATACATGAAGATACAGCTTTGCTTTCCTCCTATGCATATATAAAATGTGTTGGAGAAAGGATCGCTAACCCTCTCTCACCTCTCATCTAAACCCACAATGTTTTTGTAACGGTAATGGACTATTCACATTGAGAATAGAGGAATTAAGAAAATTGTAGTGAGCATTTTTATGAGAATACTTTAAGAAAATAGAGGGGAAACTTGATTAGAGGTAGCCAACATAACCATTATACCTAATAAACTTGGCATGGACAATACTTTACAAGAGAGAGAATTAGAGCCTACTTGACAACAATTGAGGACCGGATTTATGTGGAGCCGGTCCCCCCTCCAAAAGGATTTTGTATTATAGCTTCTCCCATAAAGAGAGACTTGGTACAATACAAAATTTTTGTTCCTTGAGACCTTGATGATGCAATGAAGATAGAGAGCTTCATGTACCACAATTATTCCCGTAACTTAACTAAATGAAAGCATTAACTTGTCCTCGTCCTTAGTCTCAAGACCTGAAACACCTTTGAAGGTGGGGAGCGCTAGCACGGAATGAGGGTAGGAAAGAGGAATAAGAAGTATTCCTATGAGAAAGACGTAGTGTCCTCTCATACCATTACTCATAGAGCTTAGCATAGCATAATAGCATAGTAATAGAGATGAAGAAGATGACAAGCATAGCATTGAACCATGGATCTTGCTTGGATTTTCATTCCATAGCCAAGGGTTGTTGGTGTAGGCTCTCAACTTCTCAAACTTGGAGAAGGAGATCGTCTTCTTGCACAACACACTGTGAGAATGAGAGTGTGTGTGAGTGAATGAGAGAGGATATATGGTCAAGCATACCCCTTCCTTGCTTTGGTCGGCCCCTCTCTTCTAGGTCAAGCCTGAAGGTAATTGGACCTCCTCAGGCCTCGCCTTTGTGCATATCAAGTAATAAGGGTAGCATAAGGATAAGTGTCCTTCTTACCCCTTTGAGAGAGGGGGCTTGAATAATTCTTGAAAAATTAATTAAACACACTAAAATCTTAGTGGACCTCTTTAGATGTCAACCAATAGGCATTCGACACCTTATGAGGGCAACATGGGGAGGAACTTGACACGGGTCCTTGTTGACTCTTTAGACTTGGCTTGTCTTGAGTGAGTGAGTGTGTGTTCTCTCTCATGCCCCTACTTGTAGGGCTCGCACCTCCATCTATAGGGATGCATGTTGACTTTGGAACACCTCACCCCTTAAGCACCTTAGTCATGAAGCACGACAAGCACCTTAGTCATCAAGCACGACAAGCACCTCAAGCACCTTAGTCAACTCGAGCACGACAAGCACCTCAAGAAATAGCTTTGCTTGCATAAGGTCTAAAATACCCTAAGGTCCTAGACATTTAATAATAACCTTTGTAGGTCTTTAATGAAGCTAATCCTAAGGTATTTTAATCTCCATTAGTTGGCATTGCTCTTTGCTAGATCATCTCCCATATGGAGCCATTGCCTTTGGTCCCTTGCTGCTGAGATAGATCCATAAGCACATGTCTATATTCTAACTCTTGTTCCCGTTTATTCTTCCACATTAAATGATCAGTTTTACATGAGAAAATCATTTGGGTTAGTTAGATATTAGATTTTATGACATTACCTCTCTCTTGAAATCATAGGCGTCCTCGACTATGAGGTAGATGAGATAAAGCCTTAGTCATTAGTCTATGTTTCTTAGCGGGTAGAGGATTTCTTTTTACCCTCTGAAATTATTCCAAAATGGATGAATAATCCATTTGGGACTTGAGAGACTTAGCTACCGCAAGCATTTCTGCTCTTGAGTCCATTTATTTCTCCCAAAGTAGAGTGACGAATTCTACTTGGTATTTGAGAGACGCCGTCATCAGAAACATGATTCTGAGCATGCATCCTACTTAGAATTGTGCACCAAAAAAAAGAAGAACTAGTCTTATATATAAGATGAAAAAAATTATCATTTAAAAAGTATTTACATGTGCTTACTCTAATGAAGCATTGTAAGCATTGACAAGGTTCATAGTATCCTTAAGTTGTATTCCTTGCATCCATCTAGCACCTTCAAAAGAATAATTTTTGAATTTAATAAGATAACGCTCGATAATCTTACCATGTCTTAGTACCTTGTCCTTATGTTGAAGAATCGATTCGGGCTGAAACACCTCTTCTTGATCTTCGATCTCGGCAATGATTTATTCTTGCTATTGCTCGCCTTTGTAAGAATTAAGTAGGCTCACATGAAAAGCACTGTAAATGAGTTGATAGGCCATCTCATTGATTGGTTTTAGGATTTGAAAAGGACCATAGTATCTTTTTGATAGTTTAGCATAATACATTTTGTGGCCCATATGATTTTTTCCCGTAGTCTGCTTCAATTGATCCTTGGGAATTTGAGTAGGACCCAATCATCTTCCTTGAAAGCTAAGGCCCTTCTGTTCTTGCTAGCTTCTAGCAGCCCTTTGCCTTTGTTGCAAGATGGATATAGCCTCCTTAAGCTTTTGGAAATATTCTTATAGTTCTCGGCTATACTCATCGGCAACGAATATTTTCCCATGCGACGTTTAGGTCTTCTTTCAATGGTTTCAAAAGGTGCCTTCCCTGTAGTAGTATGGACAATGTTATTGTACGCATACTCTACAAGAGGTAGACCATACTTTTCCCATAGAGAACGTTGATCTAATTTGGTAACATAGGTCTTAAGTAGATCTAGAATCGTAAGGTTGGCTGTTTCACTTTGGCCATCGGTTTGTGGG
Organism: Adiantum capillus-veneris; assembly: GCF_014529385.1. Classification (NCBI taxonomy): domain Eukaryota; kingdom Viridiplantae; phylum Streptophyta; class Polypodiopsida; order Polypodiales; family Pteridaceae; genus Adiantum; species Adiantum capillus-veneris. Next base: position 1,753,942 of record NC_140937.1, read on the forward strand.
CGATAGGCCGAAGAGAAATTAAGCCTAGTACCTAGATTCTGAAAGAGGCCCTGCTAGAAATTACTTGTCATTTGAGGATCTCTATCTCACACTATTGATGCTTGGAAGCCATGGTGTTTGAAAATTTGGGATATGAAAAGGGTTGTTATTGTGTGCCTTAAAAGTCTTTTTGTTTTTGATAGGTATAAAATATGCTTGTTTACTAAACTTGTCTACTATTGTGCATATTCTCATATTCCCATGGATGGACTTGGAAAATCCATGGATATGCTCTCCCATGGTGAATTAGGAATTGGTAAAGGCTAGAGAAATCCAGGTTGCTTCCCCCTGTCATACTTTGTCTTTTGGCATACCACACATTTTGACACATAGTCTTGTGTGTCCGTTTTTATGGTAGGCCAATAGAAATATGTCTCTACTCCACGAAGGGTAGGTTGAATCTCTCGATCCCCGCATAGGGAGGAGCATGGGATTCATACATCACTTTCTCAGTGCTCACGAAGAGAGTGAGTAACACATAGCCTATTTCCATAGAGAAGATAACCATCCTGCAAGGTGAATGGTTCTTCTTTCTTCCCTAAGGCAAGGGCGGAAATTATATCTTTAAAATCGGGGTTAGTAGCATACTCATGTATTATAGAAGATAGATCATTGTGAGTTGCTATGGACATTGCATTGGCTCTTGGCTGTCATGATAGTGCATCAGCTACTTGATTGTGCTTGCCAGTAATGTGAGTAATATGAAAATTGAATTGCAAAAGAACATTTTCCCACCTCATTTGTTTGTTGGAGAGCTTGGTTTGCGTCATGAAGTACTTAAGACTTAGGTGATCCGTACGGATGAATGGAGTCCCCAAAAGATAGTGCGTCTTTATTGTGCTTGCCAGTAATGTGAGCAATATGAAAATTGAATTGCAAAAGAACATTTTCCCACCTCATTTGTTTGTTGGAGAGCTTGGTTTGCGTCATGAAGTACTTAAGACTTGGTTGATCCGTACGGATGAATGGAGTCCCCAAAAGATAGTGCTTCCCTGTGTCGAGGGCATGTAAGATAGCTAGTAGCTACTTCTCGTAGATGCCCAATACTCTCTCATTGGAATTGAGTCTTCAACTCTCATATGCTATGGCATGCCCTTCTTGAAGCAACACTTCTCCAAGGCAATCTCCACAAGAATCACATTGGACCTCAAATGGTTTTGAGAGATTCGGTAGTGTAAGCACGGGTTGACAACATAGTATAGCAATGTTCGGCCGCCCATAACACAACGGACATATTCTTTAACATCATATTCTTTAACACTCCCCCTCAAACTCAGAATAAGATTGCATATGATGGATTTCCAATGCTTCATGAAAGTAGAAAAACTTCTCCTTTCCAAGAGCTTTTGTAAATATATCCGCAACTTGATCATTGGTCTTCACATACACCAAATCAATCTCACCTACCAAAACTTTTTCTATAATGAAGTGATAATGTACTTCAATGTGTTTAGTGTGAGCATGGTAAACTGGATTCTTTCACATGCTGCCAAAGCTGCTCCACGATATTCAGCTTCTGTACTTGATAATGCTACAATTAATTTCTTCTTGCTACTCCAACTTATTATACTATTGCCAATGGAAAATGCATAACCACTTTTAGATCTTCTATCCATAAAATCTCCTGCCCAATCTGCATCTATGTAACCATAAAGACAAAGCTTCCCATTCTTTTCATAAAACATTCCATAACTGATAGTGGCTTTCACATATCTCATAATCCGTCTCACTACATCAAGATGACTTTTACATGGCTTTTGCATGAATTGACTCACAACACCCACTGCGTAACTCAAATCTGGCCTTGTTATTGTCAACTAAATAAGACTTCCAACCATCTTGCGATACATAGTGACATCATCAATGTAATGTCCATCATCAATCAACTTCACATTTTGATCAAGAGGTGTATCAACCGATTTGCACGCTGTCATTCCATACTTCTCAAGCATATCCAACACGTATTGTCTTTGTATCATCCAAATTCCTGATAAAGTGTCGACAATTTCAATTCCCAAAAAATATCTCAACTCACCAAGGTCCTTCATGTTGAATTCTCTCAACAAACTCTTCTTGACATGCAAAATTTTCTCATCATGACTTCTAGTGAGAATCAAGTCATCAACATAGATAACAAAAACGACAATCTCTCCATCAACATGCTTCAAAAACAATGAGTGATCAGTAGTAGACTGTTTAAATCCAATCTTCTTCAAGAATATGACCTAAGTATTAAATCTCTTGGAGGAAAAATTCACTCTTCTTTTGGTTAATGAAAAGTTTATTCTCCCTCATAGCTTGAAAAACTACTTGGGGGTGTTTCTTATGCTCCTCTAAATATTTGGAGTAGATAATAATTTCGTCGAAGAACACTCCACTGAACTTGCGATAGGGTCTTTTAACTTTTATTTATGTTCTAAAAAAGACTCGGCTGAGTCTTTAGTCTTCTCTATATTTCCAAACCCCTGGGAAGCTTCAAGAGTCGCTTTACTATTGCACTACCTTCTTTGTATGGATTTGGCTTTTTCAATACTACCAAATTATCGCAGGGAAGTATCTGCAACATGGGCACTGTAATAGGGATCACCGGCGCCCCTTGGATATTGACATTTTGAGTCGATGGTGCCCTATCTGTCTACTTTTCTAAAAAACAAGCCATGCCAAAATTATCCTATGGCACCCCAAACTGACCTAGATTTCAGTAAAACCCTTGTTGCATGCCAATACTACCATACATGGGGTTCAGCATCATGCCTTGCATACCCACAAACATTGTTCCTGGAATATATTGTTGGTTTCTAGGCGCATAACCAGTCATGCTTTGTAGTAGTGATCTACCCCTGAAATATTGAGGATGTACCGTAGGTGGTGGAAAAACCTGTTGTATAGCTTGGAAACTAGTTCCTTGTCCAATTAATGCAACATGCGGACTCTGAAAGGTGGCGGGCTGAACTGGCAAAGCCTATGGGATAAACCACCTGTTCGTGGATAGAAGGAACTTGTCTTGGAGGCCTACGCAATGTACCAATGACTTAATGAGACCTTCATACTTTTGTCGAGCAATGTATACTGCTATAACACTAAATACTCATGTACATGTGAAGTGCTAGCTCTATCATCACCCCTCTTTTGAGCATGTCTCAAGCCCTTTGACCTTTTCTCTACTGAAGTAATTTGAGTTGGAGAATACGTGAATTGTAAACCAAGAGCTTCAAGGTAAAGCTGCAATACATTTGGTGACTCTCAGTTCGCTTTCTTCGATCCACTTCGCATCCAGAGGTGGGAACTTCACCAAATACCGGCGTGCAACTTTTCTTTCTTTTGGCATGTCTTAAGAAGGACTCGGCTGAGTCTTTAGCCTTCTTTGGGCAGTTCCTTACCCCTGGGAAGCTTTAGGAGTCGCTTTTGCAAAGGACCTCTTTGCTGAATTTTTCTTTGACCGACTCTCTTTCACGTTGTTTTGAAACCCATTGTCTTCTCCCTTCACCAAGGTATGACCAATGTTAGCAACTTGCATAAGTTGAGTAAGGATAGCCACTTTGTTCTTTGTAAAGTAATTTATCGGCCCTCTAGGAATCCCACATCAATACTTCTCAATCTACTATGTCAATAGCACAAACTTGTAGGAGATTACTGAGAGAAACACTTTACAAAACCTCCGATGGTACTCCTGCAGGCTCTTGCAAGTAGTCGCAGGAAGTTGGTGCCAATCTGTCATGACATTGCCTTCAAATTCATTTGAGATCCACGCAAATTCAACAATTTTTTGAAGTATACCCATGTGGCGGGTGCTTGTCCTTGCATCAACAATGTTGTCCACCATGTAAGCGCATTGTCTTTGAAGAAAGTGGTAGCTTTCCTCTCCTCAAAGGCCTCTGTAAAATTCCCTCCTGCATAAGCTCAATCAAACTGCTGGAGGAAAGTAAGAGCCTTCGTCGTGTCCTCGAAACCATTGAAGGTATCAAAATTTACCACTTCACTACCTTCTTTGTATGGCTTTGACTTTTTTAATACTCCCAAGTTATCGTAGGGAAGTATTTGCAATATGGGCACTATAATAGGGATCATTGGTGCCCCTTCAACATTGACATTTTGAGTTTCTAGTGCTCTATCTTGCTCCTATCCAAAAAAACTAGCCATGCCAAAATTTCCTTGTGGCACCCCAAACTGGCCCTGATTGCACTAACACTTGTTACATGCCAATACAACCATACATGGGGTTCAGCATCATGCCTTGCATACCCCCAAACATTATTCCTTGCATATATTTTTGGCTTCCAGGCACATAACCAGCCATGCTCTCAAACATTGATCCACCCTCGAAATACCCAAGATGTACCGTAGGAGGTGGAAAAACCTGTTGTATAGCCTGGAAACTGGTTTCTTGTCCAATTAATACAACATACAGACTCTCAAAGGTAGCAGGATGAATTGGAAAATCCTATGGAATAGGAATCTTAACCACCTGTTCGTGGACATAAGGAACTTGTCTTGGAGCCCTACGTGACTCCCCAACATGTGAGTGCTCCCCGCCCTATTGGGACGCAAAAGGGACCTAGGCTTGAGCCTCAACATGCTCTACTGCATGAGACGATTGCCGTGTCTGTTGTGACACTGGTGGCGGTTTAAGATATTCCATAAACCTAGGATTTTGCACCAACCAAAAGAAAAAATTCACAGCCACAACCAATTGTGTCGTGAACGCATCCTCGTCTAGTTTCCTAGTCATAAACCCTTGACCTTCTGGAGAATTCAAATCAAAAAAAGGTACAGACAGTGGTGGTTGTGAACTCGCTCCAACCTCAAACTCTAGAGGAAAAGCTTGTCTATCCTGTGAAGAGGAACCTTCTTTCTTGGTGTCGTTTTTCCTGTCATAGTGTAATTCCAAGTTCCTGTGCTATGTGTGTTCGCCACAAACCAACCAAGGCTCACTCTTTAAGGAAAAAGTGAATCTGTTTTGGCAATAGAAGCATGTAACTGTCCCATAGGGTGGTAGACTTTGGCTGACTGGAGTTCAACACTTCAAGACATTTCACGACTTGGTAGCTAGAGCGCTACCAAGCAGACCGTGACACCCTGTTGGCCCCAAAGATTGATGCCCATATTGGTATTTCTTTATTCTTGTTAAACTTGAGAAAAATCTATAGACTTCTACAAGATGTCCCACTTTTAGAAACTACATGGTTTGCCAAAAGAATTCATATAGCGCGACAATTTATGAAGTTCATCTTGAAATGACAAAGAGTGCTTGATTTGTATAGAATATGCATGTCAATTATGTTAAAATTGTCTGTTGATACTCGGTTTTACATGCACTTTATACATTGGAATCACTCCTACGCAATAAGTGCGTTGTGATTGACACTTTCAACTGCACGGCTTTTGACGAATGGTGACTTGACCAATCTGAAAAAGTGAAAGAGAAAACTACTTATCTACGTGGCTCCATAAACAAGGCTGCTTGGTGGAGGAGTGTAATGGATACATACCACGTAATGATTCCCATTATGTTCGCGATTCACAACCTTGATTAGAAGGCTCCAAATATGGGCAAAGTGTGGATGAATTGGTGGTCAGTCCAACAAAGCCTAGAAAATTATTAGGAGTTAAAAGAGTCTGTAGTAGAGAAGCAGTGGCAAAAACCATTCTCTACAAAACAACAAAGAATTTTGTCTAAGTACTTTCATGCATGGTGGAAGAGCGCTCATAGTCCACTCCATAGTGTAGCTTACATGCTTGATCCGAAGTATTGGAATTTATACATGATGTCAAATACAGAGGTGGTCAACGATTTCTATCAGGTAGTCAATACGTTCTACTCCAATGTTCAGGATCAAATTGATCAAGCATAAAAAAGGTGAGTGCATTCAGAATGAAAGAAGGACCTTTTGTAAATGATTTTGTACAGTTGATGGTGGCAAAAGAGTAACGTGCATGGAAGTGGTGGATGATTAATGGTGGGGAGCATTACTCAACTCTACATCCTCTTGAGAACAAATTCCACATCGGCTATTATTTTGCATTAATTGAATAAGCACACTAGTTGTTAATAATGGCCACATGCCAATGTGTAGGGATCATTCCATCCGTCAAAAGTCTTGTATCATACTGGGCACCGAGAAGATGAAGATGCATCTGACTGTGATGTGGGAACTAACTCATGATGCAAAACAAGGTGATTGAATTGTGTCCCTTGTACAGGTGGGGGATCTACTCGTTGGCTGAAATTCCTCTACTCTTGTAAGGTGCAACGGAATGAATGTTGTATTTTCTCAGGATTAGTGATCTTTATTGCTCAAGGTTCCTTTTAGTTTTTAGGGAAAGAGAGAGCTTTCCGTCTTATGGAGAGTGCTATGATCACGAACAAAGTGAGTGGATATTGTGCATGCAAGTGAATGAGACTGAGAGAAGGAGAGAGAAGAGATATGACACCCGAGAGTTTGTAAAACCCTCCTCCGAAGGCCCCACTCTCGTCGGCGAGAGTGGTCTACTTTGATTGCACAAAGGTGTACAATGCATATGCAATGGACCGATGCAGCTTGGACTATGCCGATGACGACGACGACTTGGTGGCTGAAATCTGAGATCATCTAATCGCTGAAATTCGGGACTGTTTCAGTGGCTAAAAGTGAATGTTTTGGCTGCGTTTTTATGGCCGAAAATGGGGGAACATCTGCAACCGTCTTGGGGCTGATCTGCTATTGAGTCTATGGCTGAATTCTTGCGTTTTTGTCACTGCTGAATTGCAGGTTTCCTAGCGTTAGTGGTTGGGGCTGAAAACGTTGGACAAAGGCTGAGGTCTTGCTGGCGTTTTTGCATGAAAAACGCTGGCTGAAAGTGGGGCGTTTTGGCAATGAAAACGTTGGGCTGAATGGCCTGTGGGAAGTCGCTAGGCAATGCAAATTGACGGCGAGGCTTAATGCTATGGGGGAAACGCCAGAGATGGGAGATGGATGGCGATGGATCTTGATGCTGAGGGGGGTATTGCTGAGAAGTTGCCTATCGAGCGGGAAGCTCCTGCTACCTCTTCTGCCAGAGAGTGCTAACTTGGGTTTGCTTATATATTAACTTAGCAAAATTGCCCTACCTACTTTTGTTGGAAAGTCACTTAAAAATAATAAGTGAAAAATACCAATAAATAGGAAAATAGGCTAAATGCACTGGAAAATTCCCCTAACTGATGCTAATGGATTGTGATGGGGATTTCGATGATCATGCTGTGTGCAACCGGAGGATATGCATCTATGCTAAGTGACTGGGCATGCACGGTCTACGAATAGACTCACGAAAGTGCCAGATCACTGCTAATCTAAACTGACTGAACCCTGCTGTGGTGTATTTTGTCCACGGATACATAGGGTTGGGATGTGTCACGTGACAACTCTAACCCGATCTTGGCAACATAACCATAGTAGATGTCTCCACATACAAAATCCCAAGTACACGATGACTTTCCACGCGTATTAGAGCACTTAAAAAAACCTGGAAAGAAATTACAGCTCTCTAAATTCTTTGTTTTGCGCTCCGATTTGCGTGTCTATCACTTTGGTGAATAGCCCTCGAGCTCTCGCACCTGTAGGGTCACTTGCCCCTTGAATTACACTAGATTCCTCACCGAAAATATCCCTAAATTGTTCTGTACAAGCACATGATTCTTTCTCGAGGCTCCCCTGGCAAATAAACGATCCGAATTCTTCCAAATAACCCTCACCAATGTTATATTAGTAGCATTGATAGAAAATGATTCAAGGCGTGAGAACTAACTAACAATATATTGAGCTTTTGCTAAAACACACAGTGAGATACAAACCAAATGTAGGGCCCCTATATATAGGGAGTACAAAAGAAGATCTTGTGGCCTCATTAAATCCTGTATCTAAGGAGAGATTGTAATGATATGAGAAGGGTCCAATAAGAAAGAGGGAGGTTGGAAGGCTACGACTAATCTTGGAGTGATTAGGAAGAGTATTGAGGGTGCCAAAGGTAAAAAGACCCCAAAGAGTAAAAAACCCTTTAGCTTTATTGAATGCTTAAAATGAAGATATTTAAACCAGGACTAATGTACCCCTAGGCTAGGTCATTAAGCTTGATCTCCAACAAACCCTCCTTTAATTTGATGACCTAGCATAACAAGAAAAGGCCTTGTGATACACCTACTCAAGGTTCAGTCTAAGGATACAACACACTTATAACTGTGGGGTTCACTTAGGTGGATACAACATGAGAGATTATCCAGCTTGTGTCCACCATAGAAAGTGGGAGCAGCTATAAAGAGCATGGGCAGACTGGTAGCAGCGGTGATGTATTCATAATGTGGTTTTTTAGAACATATGGGTTCTAGAGTGGGCCTGATAGGGTGGAAAATGAAGGGTGATCAAAGTGTTAGTTTTTGGTCCAGATATATAGAGCTTGAAGTGCTAAAGGAGCAGGTCCATACGGATCGTCAAACGAAGCCATGGTGTGCAAGATACAGTGCTCGAAAGTTGAAGGTGTTTGCAGATCTCAGACGGATAGGGAATGTGATGCCAAGTAGTCCTAGCCAATTTGGAGCTATGGGTGTGTAGTGCTTGATTTATGGAGCTTGTCAATCTTTTCAGATCGGCTATTGGAGCAAGGATGAGAGAGATATTAGCAGAGGAAGTTGCATCAGGGGCACAAACCCGGCCCCCGATGCAACTTCATGGGTACAAACCCGGCCCCCAATATTAGAACTTGGTTGTAATGGTAAGAAAAATACTATCATGGGCTCCTGTTGGGCACTACGAGGTAGGAAAAACCAAATTTTTTGTTTTTTTGCTTTGTAAGATGCTATAAAAGGGAGTTCACGCAGATTTGCAAGGGCTTTTTTTCCATTTTGAAACGATGAATCCATTGTTGGACCGTCGAAGCTCCACCGTCGAGCGTCGAGTTGTGCTATACGCTATTGAGGTGCTGCTATGGAGCTAATGTGGAGCCGAAGGGATGCCTATTGAGACCTTGTGCTCGTCGAGGGTTTGTCGGCTTGGAGCCCCGTGTATATGGTCGGGTTTGTGGAAAGGAATCCATCATCATTGTGAATCTTGTGGCGATTCCCCCTACCCTTTCTCTTCTTTGTTGTGTGCGTGTGTTTTCAGGCCTGTGTAGGCAGGTGTGCCTCCTTGATGATCTGCAATGCACAAAGGGATTCAGAGAGGTTGTGTATACGGCGAAGGCCTTGAAAAGAGCTGTGTATATGTTTGGGTTTTGTTGGTGTTGTCATGTCGAGTGTGTGCGTACGATGATGTGAAAATGGTGGTTTGAACTTTGCATGCAAGTCGGGTGAGTTTTGAAGATGAACTCTAGTGGTTAGGGGTGGTGTGATTATCTTGGGCTATAGAGAGGCGTGTTGACTGTGTGCCGGGTGTGTACCCCCTTCGCACCATCTTCGACACCTGCAACATCGCAGCTCAAAGATTTTATTCTCTTGTTTAAAAAAGGTTGTAAGGCTACTCAAGAGTCTTGTCCCATAGGGATTCAACTTAAGTGACACAAAGTCAAGTCGTAGGACTCCCTTGCATTATATTATAATTCTCATAAAAATCACATTTCGTGAGAGGAGTTACTCAACTTCGTAAACCAAACATAAAAAGAAGATTTTTCTACTTTCTACCCTTGTAAAGAGAATAGACAGTGCCCATGACATAAGTAAAGCGGTAAGACCCTCTCAAATCAGGCAATGAGTAAGAGCTCATCTAGGTCTAGCACAATCACACACAAAACCAAAGCGCCAGTAAATCGTGACGAAGAGGTAACTTTCCAAGCTACACATTTACGTTGTCCCAGAATTTATAGGACAACTAGAAAGAAATTCTGCCCATATTGTAAAACATAGTATATCAAACCACAACAACCTAACCGAATTTCTGTTCAAGAAGCATTTGCCAATTAAAATCTTTCTTCGTATGGAGTTTTAGACACTGGTAGAATAGTTCTCTACTAAGACCACTCCTAGTATGGAAGCTAGTGACAATTTTAATGGCACAAACTTCTTTACATGGCAAACACGAATAAAACTCAGACTTATGAAAAAGGGATTATGGGACAAAGAGAACCTTCAGGGACTTCAACTAGAGAAACTTTCTCAACATTTCAGCAAAGAAATCTAAAATCTCTAGGTATTATAGGAGAAGGGTTACATGATGTCTTTATACATTACATTGGTTCTTGCACTACTGCACGAGAAGCATGGGTCTTACTCGAGAAAGTGTTTGGTACTACTTGCAAGACATCTAAAATCATGCTCTTTATAGAGTTTTTTTCACTTACAAATGTTGACAACACTGCTATGTCAGCTCACTTAAGCAAATTCAAGAGCTTACAATAACAGTTAGCAGGAATCAACAAAGATGTGGAAGAAGATATCAAAATAGCTATCCTCTTTAAAAGCATTTCAACTCTTGATGGGTATTCTAGCCTTGTTACCACCCTAACAAATCTTCCTACACTTGTCTTAGCTGAGGTAGAGGCATATCCCTTAGAAGAAGAGAGAAGAATCAATAAGAAAACGGAACATTTTGAGATACAAGGGGCATACCTTACTCAAAGTAAGGAGGGCAACAAAAGTCAATGACCATTCTACAAAGGAAGCATCTCAATGGAACCTCAAAAGAACACATCATTCAAAGATTCCAAGAGAGGCATTGTATGCATATTTTGTGGCAAAGACAATCACACGGAGGAATCATGTTTCCTTTAACAACGGATAAAATCAATGTACATCTGAGACTCATATTCGAAGGATGCAGATGAAGAAAAGACTACCTCGGATGAGGTGAACCTTGTGCATGTGGATGAAGAACGGGCCTTCTAAGGTCTATATAAGCTAGGAAAAAGTCTTTTTTTTTATAACTTTAATGAAAAGCTATAAGCTAGGAAAAAGTATCTTTTTTGTAACTCAAAACACCTTCTTTTAGTCTACTTAATGTCTGATCCTCACACACATCTACCATAACTTCAAGCACTTGCAAAAGATTGAACTCTTCATACCTTGATGGGTTGACTCCGCTCTCCAACTTGTATCTACAATCACTCGACACATCCTCTTCCTCTGTCTCAAGCTCATGAATTTCCTCCAGCTATAAGGCTTCAGCTTCATTTGAAAACCATACTCTCTTCTCTCTAGTACTCCTCAAAGGAACTTGACCATCCATCCTTGACTTGGCAGCTCTTCTCTTGCTTGATCTAGAACCGTCTTTATCTCTTGCACAATCGGAACCGCTCTCTCTGCCATCCTCGGCATGGGAACAACCCCCCCTCTCTCTATAGCCACAACACCCCTGGTTCTGCTCATACAGACACCTCCCTTTGCACCAGTTTTGGATCAACTCTCGTTGCTCCCATCTGCCTTAGCATCACCACATCTAGAAACCCCTGACTCGCCAACCATTTCTTCAATATTTTCTTGGTTTTCCCTTTTTTTAGAGCCACCGCTTCGTCATATGACACCGGGCCATCAACCTCTACCTTGTCTCGCAGCAGTCCAAAAAATTGCTCATCTTTAGAAAATCCATATTTTCAGTAGCAGTTACCTTAATCATCTTCACCCAAAGGGCCTCGAACTCCCATGTGAACACCAAAAAATTGTCTTTTAGACTCTGCTTCACGCCATCCAACCTTCTCTTTATCTCGTCTAGCCGCACATCTGCTACGAACTTGCTTCTAAAAGCCTCTTTCAGTGCTTCATGATTGGTCTTCTCTTCGTCAGGCAATTCATCAAACCACTCTTTGCTTTTCCCCGTACCAGGAGCGGAAAAACTCGCACCGCACCGTCTTCTCTCGACACACCACTTTCTAGCAGAAACAACCCATAGAGTTGTAGCCATACCTCGGTGTCTTCAACACTTGTAAAGATCAAACCTCCCCACCACGCCATGCTAGCAACACTTGCTCTTCAAATCTCGTACCGTCAACATTGACAAAATAGCCGCTTCACATTTAATCAAGAGCATCAGCCAACTCCTGCGTAAGTGCACCAAAAGACAGGAAGGGGGAAGGGGGTACGGGTACACACCCGGCACAAAGTCAGCACGTCTCTCTATAGTCAAGGATAATCACGGCATCCCTAAACCACTAGAGTTCACCTTCCATACTCACTTGACTCACATGCAAACCATCGTTTTCACATACCCGTACGCACCCACTCGATACGACATCACTATCAAAACCCAAACATATGCACAGCGGGTGCACAGCACTATTCAAGGCCTTCACTGTATACACAACCTCACTGAATCCCTTTGTGCACTGTAGATCATCGGGGGGACACAACTATCTACACACGTGCAAAAACACACACACACACACACACACACAACAAAGAAGAGAAAGAATGGGGGGAATGGACACAAGATGCACAATAATTATAGATTCCTTTCCACAAACCTGACCATATACACAAGGCTCCAAGCCAGCACACCCTTTGCGAGCGCAAGGCCTTCAATAGGTAGCCCTCCGATAGCTCCATAATAGCACCTCGACAGCGTATAACACAGCTCGACGCCCCACGGCGGAGCTCCGACGGTCCAGCAATGGCTTCACAACTTCAAAATGGCAAAAAAAAGCCCTTGTAAATGTGTGTGAACTTCCTTTTATAGGCTCTTTACAAAGCCAAAAACAAAAAAAAATGGTTTTTCTTGGCTCGTGCTGCCCAATAGGAGCCCATGGTAGTATTTTTCTTTCCATTACAACTAAGTGGCACACCTTATTTTAGCACCCTTTTCATGGACTTGACACAATGGACCCTTTTCATAGCCCATGGAGCTCTATGCCTTGTCTCCACGCTGATACTCACAGTGGCGTACCACTCCGTGATACAGACTGTCTTCTGGTCTCAAGCCTTCGCATGTGGGATCATAGGGTGCCATGTGGCACCTCCGGGTGAATCAACCTCTCCAATCTTGTAAAATTCACCAAGAGCTTCCCAAAAATCCTCAAAAATCCCATTTTTTTGGCCTTTCTTCCATTGCCTGCAGTTTGGAGCCCTGTACTGGGATTCTCGAGATGACCAAATCCCTTGGAAGCCACCATCTCCGACTCTGAGCTCTTCCATATCCCTGATACTTCAACTTTTGCGGGGCCACTCAACCAAGCCGACAAAAACTCTATGTGGTATATCACTTCTTGTTGGATCTTCTCCAGTTCTTGTATCAACCACGTAGAGAGGCTGATTAGGAACTTCCTTTGGTCAGGGCGTGACACTCGGATAGCCCGTGCCAATGTGGCATGGCAGATCATCACTCTTCCTTGTTCTCAGGGAGGGTTAGGGATCATAGACCTTGCACAGTAGAGCAGACCCCTTCTTGGGAAGTTCATCATTAGAGGACTTCTTCTAGGTGAGGAGACCTGGAAGGAGTTTTTGCTTCAGCGGCTTACTGCTAGGGTGCCTCAGGCTGGGCGTCCCTGGCGACCCTCGACTCGATGGATTTTCACAGAGATGCTCAGAGTCGGCTTGAGCAGGAGATTGGAGGACCGCTTTGCTGTGAGTCTGCTCCGGTCTTGGGAGCAATTGCGGCGAGGCCTGGAGCAACGCCAGCCTACTTTCACAGAGTAGCGCCCGAGACAGCCCCTTGTTTGGAACCCCATGGCTAGCACTCAGAGAGGCCACTTGGTTGGTAGTCAGCCTCATGTTTCCTGGGGTCCCATGGCAGAGGGTCCAACACGCTCTTTAGGCAGTCGGTTACAGTTTTTTTGGCATGTTAGAAGAGCTTCAAGGCATTTAGCTACAGGGCATGAGAGGGGTGCAGAGCATGTGCCAGGGCATCTCAGAGGCAGTAGCAGCTGAGTGGCTCACACCTCTCGAGTCAGCAGTGCCCCAGTTTTGCATTATGTCTGAGCTGAGAAGAAAAAATCTCATAACCTTTTCTCACATTGTGATGCCCATCTTCCTAATGATGCCTTGTCTCTGCGGCTCGTCCCTTGTCACCTTTACATCGACCTCAATAGTCCACATTTGGGGGATCTCTAGATCAATTGAGATAAAAAATTCATCTTATTTCTTTACTAGTAGAAAAAGGATACTCATTCAAAAGAATCATGAAAAACGTTCATTCATTTTTGCATCGTAGTAAGTTTATTTTTAATGTTTCTTCCTTTGGAATGTTCAAGATAATCTATAGTAAATTCAATAGAAGTGGGGTGCTAAAAAGCCCACTTATTGTTTGACTTAATAACACCTTATGTTGTTGTTTTGATCTTTAGCGCTTCTAGTATTTTTACTATAGCTTGACAAATTCTAGCCTTTATCATGGCTGAGTATGCCCATCACCTCCGGAGGGTGATAGAAACTCAGCTCGTTGGTTTTGTAGAGTACGTTCAAAGCATGAATGACCTCTATATAAACCTGCACCTACTCTTGGGCACTGACGACGTGAGTAGGGATGTCATAGCTGTTGTCCAAGCTATGCATGATAAAGGTGATAATCCTATTCTTCCTGTTTGGACAAGCAGCGAAGTTGAGATCGCATATTGTCAAGTTTGGTTCTTTGCTCTTCGTAGGTTTGGAGTAGTATTCATTTTTCAATTTCGTATTTAGCTTACCTGAGGACTTAAGAATGTGTTCCGTTAGAAGTTGTTGTGTGAAGTTTGAGTTCTAGGATTAAGTTTTTAAGATGTCTTATCCTTTTTGGCTTAAAGTTGAGTACATGTTTTAAGCCAAGTAAGTTGCGTCAACTTATTTTACACGTATCTTTTTTAAAAACATTTTTAAGTTAATAATGTTTTGTTTTATCTAGTTTTATTTCCTAGCAAACAAAGTGATTTAGTATATTTTGTTTGTTTGTTTTTGTTTTTCTTTTCTTTTCTTGGTCCCTTGCTTTTATAGTTTTATGCGTGCTTTATTCCCTCTTATAATTCGTGAATTCAAACTATTCTGAACTTATGAAGGTATATAACCTAACTTAACGTATAACCTAACTTATAACCTATAACTTAACATATAACCTATATCCTAACCTAACCTATAATCTAAACTAAACCTAACCGAAACTTATAAACTAAACCTCATCAATCGCATGATGATGATGAGATGGTAGTGTAATTCCAAAACAAAATTTCTTCAAAACAAATTTTTTTCATAGCATAATTTCGAAACAAATTTTCTTCAAAGCATCACTTCAAAACAAAATTTCCCCGTAGCATAATTTCAAATCAAAATTACCCCAAACCATAATTTCAAATTAATTTTTTTCGAAAGCATAATTTCTAAACAAAATTGCATAAAAATTTAAAGCATTCAAATCCTAATGAATAAAATTTTATTTTGTCAATATACAATATAATTTAAAATTAATAAAATATGCATAAAACTTTTGAGCACTCACATACGGCCTATTTGAGCAATAAAGGGTCTTGTAAATGTCTTCAAACTTGCAAAAACGCGTACACACACACACTATATGTTAAACCCTAAGCCTATAAGCAATCTTGAAAAGAATCTCACCTTGATGCTAAAGAGTAGTCCAAAGCAAGATTCTCACCTCCGGCAAGTTGTTGGGCACCAGATTTGCAGTAGGTAAGGAGGAGGAGAGCAAGAGAAGAGGCACAAAAACTAGAGAAATGCGCAAGGAAAGACCTACAGGTTTGTTTTTTGCAGGGTCCGTCGGTATAGGTGCTGGTATAGGCATCAAAAATTACATCGAAACAACGGTCGAAATATCCATCGGTATATGCGTCGGAAATTCAAAAATGATTTTTTTTAAAATGTTCATCTCCCTCCATACTTACCTACACATATACTGACACCCGCCATTGACGCTGGTAATTTGGCGCCGGAATTTAAGTGACCTCTTGTAGTGCATGTAAGAGGAGGACAACTCTAACCAAAGATGATTGCAGCAATGAAGGTCTCCCAACGACCGGGTGCGACCACGGCTAAGTTTTGCAGTCGTCGTAGTGGCTCCAAGAAGGGCCAACCTCCTGAGGTACCTCGAGTGGCCCTTGATTGAGTCATGAAAGAGAACTGTGACCTCAAAGCTCACCTTAGCATGCTTTTGAGACCCGGTTCGAATCAACAGTCAATATTGCCGCCAATAAGGTAATGGAAGTAGAAGCACAAGTCACCGAGGCTAAATCAACGATGCTCGCTCAAGTAGGGACATGTGTGTCAATGGAACTCCAAGAAAGAAAGCGCTCAAAAGAAAATGCTCTCAAGGTCCGCATTGGCGGACTACCACAAGCATGGGAATCGGTCAAAGAGGACTTCTAGGAGTTCATCAACTTCCTTAGTGAGACCCTTAAGCCAATCAAGCTCGATCCCGAAAAGATAGAAATGATCGTTGGAAGTAAGCAATTGCCAAGTGAACAGGCTATTCTCGAATTCAAGAAGAGAGAAGATCGGCTCAAGCTCTTACAACAAACACACCGTCAAAACTGAAAAACAAAGGCAAAGAACTCAAGAAAGTGCAAGCATCATGAGGCAAAGGACAATGGGCGGTCTACCATGGGGGAAAGGCTATTATACGAGAGTTTTGCTCTCCTAAGCCTTCTTCCTATGCGAACACCATCCTTTAGTTACTAGTTTGTTTCCCTAAGTGATATGTGTCACATTTTTATTGTATCCAAGATTTCCCACGCTTCACTACCCTCTTATCAAGAGGTTCCATTTGTATGTTTTGACTTTTTGGTCCTATAGGTCATATGTGACATCCGAGGATGATAATCAATTTCTCTCTCTCTCTCTCTCTCTCTCTCTCTCTCTCTCTCTCTCTCTCTCTCTCTCTCTCAAGTTGAGTAGCACACTCACACCAACGTCAAAGAACTGCCGTGGACACCTATGCGCAACACTGCAACAAGGGTGAACCCCAATGAATGAGTGAACCAGTCAATCTGCGGGTTTCAAGAAGTGGTTTCTCCGTGCGATCGTCACCGACAAGAAACATGCCAAATGCAAAGGATAAACAAACACCCCCATCCAAGATGGATACAGGTACAGGTAAAAATACAGGGACAGGTAAAGACACAGGTGCAGGAACCGAGAATCGGTGCTATGCTCGATGCAAGACATTTGGGGTTTTATCTCATCCTTACAGGAAATGGTGATGAAGCAGGGTGAAGACATCAAAAATCTTGCACTAAAGAACCAGGAATTAGAGCACACAATACAAATACAGAATCTGAAAATGCAACATCAAGATGAGAAAATTCAGGCCCTGCAAGATGCATTAAACAAACAGGTCTCCAATGTGCATGACGCTCTAGCTACACACAACGAGAAGCTTGCACACATCAGTGATAATGCAACAAGAAATAAGACTTCCTAGGCACATGTAGTAAGAAGTACTCCAAATGCCATTCCGCAGACACATGAGACATATGCAAATGTAGATGACACAAAGTATAATGAGCGAGAGAAACGAAGTATGAATATTGTGATCCGAGGCATACCCGAATCTGACAATGAGAAAGTACTCATGTTGAATGCGGAGGTCACGGACCTCCTTGCAAACACATTTGGCATGCATGATGTAGTGGTGTATGGGGCACACCGTGTGGGTAAGCAGAGACCTGAGAACAATCACGCAATTCGATGCACGATGTTGGATGCACGTAAAAGAGCCACCATACTCGAAAATGCTCGCATTTATCTAAGGGACAGCCCAATTTACATCAGTGAAGACAGGACACCCGCGAAACAAAAGGAAGGAAGATAGGCATATGAAGAACGAATGAAAAAGAACACTACCCCCACAGGGGCAACACCACCAGAAGCATGATAGGGGGAAACCCATGGGACCACGAACATAGACGTCACAAGTTGGAATTGCCGAGGTTTTCCTTGGCACAAAGGGGAAGGATTGATAGAGGTTTTACCACAAGCAGACTTACTTTTTCTACTTGAAACGTGGGAATAGGACACATGTAGACTGCCAAGTATTCTAGGATATATTACATACTCGGTTTGGTGGCCTGGTACTAAGATGCACGGGCAAGGGAATGTTGCTATATTGTACAAGGAGGAAATGCAAAATCAGGTTAAGATATGCAAGATAGATGAACACAAACGATACATATGGGCTGAGATTTGTACATCTGGGAGATCGATGTTCATTGCGGGATGCTACATCCCACATCGGGAATCCCCGTTCTATGATTTGCATAATCTCTCCAAGAATGACCGTTTTGCTGACATATATACAGATATTGTAACCTACACACCATAGGGGGCAGTGATGATACTCGGGGATCTTAATGCTCGCATAGCCAACATACAGGTTCACTTGGTTGACTACTCAACCCATCCCGCTGACAAAGATGGCGATCTTGTATTAGATGCAATATGGGATGGATGCTCATGCGATCACCTCATGAATGAACAAGGTTCGCTTTGATATCCATGATGAATTCTATGCAATCAAGAAATTTGCAAGCTCCGGAACATACACATGCTATACATCAAACCATGGAAGAAGCACTAATGACTATGCATTAGTTAGCCACAATGCATTGGATTTAATTGGACACTTTAAAATTGGGGTTCGGTCACCGAACTCGGACCATACTCCAAATCATGTATGTCTAGACCTCCCACACATGCCTACACAACGCATCCAAAAGGCGACAAGTTGGGCATATCGAATGCAAGCCACAAAGAAATTCGATTATGCCACTTTTCTGGACAGCCTATTGATTAGCCAATGCATGTCCCAAAACATTTCAAAAAATTGGGCTACCTTTCGTCAAGCAATAGAAGAGGTTGCAGAGGTCACTATGGGGCGATCTAAAAGAAATCACCAACAAGTGAAAGGTCTCCCTCATAACCCATGGTTTGATGCAGAATGTAAAGCAGCCAAACGCAAGTTAAAGTGCTTCAATAAGTCCATGAAGGAGTGGGAAAGTGCAGCCAAGGAATACAAGATGCTGAAAAGGAAAAAGAGAAGGATGCATGAACTTTTGAAGGAGGAGCAAGAAGTGATCAGATTTAAGAAAGAGCCCAAGAAAGCATGGCGCAAGATGAAAGGAAAAAAAGAGGATATAATGGGAAATTTCAGCATGGATGAAATGTATGTATATGCACTGATCCGAGCCTATCATAAATTTTTGTTTATTATATTTTGTTGGTTTTCCTTGCTTCTAGAGGTTTACAATAAAAGAAAGAGTGATAACAACCTCTTGGAAAAATTAAAAAAATGATTTGATAGGAATTTTTTCTTGACTAGTTCACCGGAGGTGAAAGGTAGAGGGAGAACCTAGTGGTAAAGGGAAGGGAAAATATGTAAATGTGAAAAGAAAAGATATGATGTGGTTGTGGAGCCATGCACCCATGATTCAAAGGTCATGAGTGGCTCATATCATCATGGCTTTGGAGCCATATGATGATTCAAACAGATGGGACCCAAGTGGAAGACTTGGTAAAGGAAGGAACCAGACACATGATTTTGCTGAATTTTTAAAAAATACTTCCACTCCGATCCAAGAAAAGT
This sequence comes from Adiantum capillus-veneris, assembly GCF_014529385.1. NCBI lineage: Eukaryota > Viridiplantae > Streptophyta > Polypodiopsida > Polypodiales > Pteridaceae > Adiantum > Adiantum capillus-veneris. The sequence goes on from NC_140937.1 coordinate 1,773,414, forward strand.
TGTCTTCATCAAAGTTGTAGCTGATGAGCTGGAAATTCTGACCATATTTTTTTTTATAATTTTTGGATCTACGGTCTAGAAGATATGGCCAAAATGGCGGACGCCAGTTTTTCCAACTGTGGTGGAGACCACCCCCTCTACCTTTACACACACACACACCCTTCCTTTTCCACATTGAGACCTTCTGTAAAAATCAGCCATTAGTCTTCTCACCCTCCTCTCCTTCCTCCTCTCTCTCAAGCTCAAAAACCCATAAAAAGTCCTCTTCTAATCACCTCTCAAGTCATGCTTAATCTTGTTGTAATTCATAAGTTCTCATTCAACCCCTTTCTGTTATTACTAGATATGTATTGATTTTATGTAGATTCTTTACATTTTAAAATAAGGAAGCTCTTGGACTCAAGCTATGGAGGAAGGAGTGAAGACAACACAAGTGATGATGGAGCTAATTGGTCAACAAATCACTTGGAAGAAGCTTCTTCATTGGTTGAATGTCCCTAATCAAGCTTCATTTGTACAAATTACACTTGGATCTTAACCTCACTCCTAATCACTCTCTTTCCTATATAAAGAGGCCTTCCCCTTTGTAATTTCAAGCCTCCCTCAGTCCCATTGAGTCTTTGTATCACTCACCATGAGCCCATAAGCTCATTCATTCACTCTATTCTTGCACATTCTAGAGTGCAAATTGTTTCATGCTAGTAACCTCTCCTCCTCTCACTTATGTTAATTAAGAGAAATCTTTTATATGTGTGTGAGAGTGCTTGATGTGATCTTGGCTAATCCTTGAGTGGTTGTTTGGTAATCTACACCCTATTTGTGTTGGGAGCGTTTGAAGTCATCCATTCTTTGTACACACACTAAGGTTAATGCTTCATTCATAGTGATCTCTCTCTCTCTCTCTCTCTCTCTCTCTCTCTCTCTCTCTCTCTCTCTCTCTCTCTCTCTCTCTCTCTTTGTGTAGCGGTCCTAGTCCGCGCTTCCAAGACTAGGTGGTGCCCTCATCTCATTTCCCTTGTGGCGCAATGGAGTTTGTTTTGGTGTAGAGGCCGCCATTCCAAATTTCCTTTGTCAGCACAAAGTTCAAACACTCTATGCTCCCACCGATGCTCAAATAATGATGAATGCTGAAATTCAGGTTGACACTAAGGAACCTATAACTTTTGCAGCGGCTTTGAGAGGTTTGAAAAAACTAGCCACTAGGAAAGCCTCTGACATTCTGTACTTCAACTCCGAAATGCTTAAATGGTCAGGCAATGAAGCCAAGAAATGGATACACTGCATGATGAATCAAGCTATCCACCAAGGCATGCCTAAAGATTGGCAAGAGAACTGGGTCAAAGCTTTGTTTAAAGGCGGAGACCATAACCTACTCACGAATTACCGCACCATCATGGTGGGCTCTTGCATGGCAAAACTTTTTGGGAGCCTGATAGAAAAGGATCTTAGCACATGGGCTGAAAATAGTGGAAAGAGGGCTCGCGGTCAAGTAGGTTTTAGAGAAAAACATAGTACCATAGATCACTTGATTACAATCCGGATTATGATGGACAAGGCGCGACTCAAAGGGGAAACTATGTACTGCTGTTTTGTGGACTTTAAGAAAGCGTTTGATACGGTACCTCGTCATGGGTTATGGTCCCGCATGGAGACCATTGGGGTTCCCATACACTTGAGGGTTGCGGTGGCACGCCTATACCATGCGGTTCGATGTAAACTGAAAATGCAAACAGGCTTCTCCAAAGAGTTCTTTAGCACAATAGGGGTCAAACAAGGATGCCCTCTGTCCCCAACATTATTTGGGCTATGCATATATGAGCTTGAGGACTTTATCTGCCAAACGATGCAAGATAATGGAGATGCACCAAACATAGGTCTCATTACTTTGCTACTCCTCATTTATGCTGATGATGTGGTTCTTCTAGCGCATAGCATGTCTCTCTTGCAAAAACTTTTGGATGCGGTACATACTTCTGCGAAGCCACAGGACTTTCAGTGAATGTCACGAAAACAAAATGTATGGCGATTTGTACACACAAATCAAAGGATCAGCCCGCCCTTATGTATGATGGGCAAGAGATTCAAGCAGTGGTGGACAGCTTTAAATACTTGGGCATCATTATACCCTCGAATCATAGATGGGGGCAATGTGCAAAAACAAGAATTGAAGTAGGACAAGCAAGGTATTACGAGTTTGAAAACATGTGCAAACAAAGCGTCACTAGAAGGTGGGAAATAAAGTCCATGGCTTTCAATGCGTGTGTGGTCCAAACGCTATTGTATCGGGTAGAGGTATGGGGACCAAGTATTCCGGCCAGCACATGGAATGACATTGAGAAAATTCAGAGAAAGTTCTTATGTAGACATATGGGGATAAAAACCACAACACCATACTTAGTGATGCTATTGGAGACTAGACAAAGACCATTGGAAATGCTTGCCTTGCAAAGAATGCATAGATATCTCTTGAAGGTGAAGTTGATGCCTCACAACCGTTTGCCTCACATAGCATGGGAGGTAGGATGTAAGCCGCAAAAGAACCACAAAAGCAAGTTTCTCACCTCTAGCCTTGTTGAGGACATCAAAAAATGGTTCTCTAAATGGAATGTGGGAGCACATGTGGACATGCATGTAGAGGCAGGTACCGAGCATGAGCACGAGCTGAATTTTGAACTACAATTACTTGAGGCCCTCCACAGCAAATGGAAGAATGCAATGCACAGGTCCAAGTTTGAATACTATTGCAAGCACATAAACACGAGATACTGGGAAGAGTACAAGAACGGGGAAACCCAAATACATATCAAGACACCCATGTCTTACCGTGCAAGATGGGCCATCACCTTGATGCGGACAAGATCACACATGCTCAAAAGTGAAACGGGAGGATGGCTGAATATTGATGCAAACATGAGGAGATGCACTCAATGCAACTTGAACTCATTGGAAAATGAGGCACATGTAACCCTTGAATGTCCAGCATATGCACACGTTTGGGTCGACTTTCCCCAACTTATTCAAGGATGTACTACATTTGAGGAGCTTCTCTCAAGAACACATCCCTCTCCAGTAGCACTAGGCATCTATCTTGCCAAAGTGCTAGAACATCACACCACACTCACAAACAAAATCACCACAGAATCATGACACGTCCCCTCCTTCACATGGGAAGGGGGGAGTCTCATATATGAGATTTCGGGTCCCATGGGTCATTTTGGCCCCCCGAGGACGTAAATACATCATCATCATCATCTCCTGTGTGGTTCTTCTTCACTTTTCATTCACTTGTAACACTCATCCCCATGTTGAAATGTAATTTCATATCTAAATCTCGACTATCTATTTTTTACTTTGCAAAAATAGCCTACCCACATGAGACTTTGAAGCTTCGAGGTGCTCTCTCATAGGCTAGATCTGCAACAAACTCCCATTTATGTAAATGAGAGAGTACTTTAAGCATCCCACTTTGAAGCTTAAACCAACCTTCTCTCTCATAGGCTAGATCTGCAGCTAACTTCCATGCGTGTAAATTAGAGAGTACTATAAACAAGACCCTTGCCATGCATGCCTCTCCAATATAGGAATACTTATAGGCCCATATTTCCATAGGCTCCTAGCCTCATAATTGCAAGACCAATGTGTTGACATTTCTTTCCTCTTGAAGAACTCAAAAAGAAAAAAAATGAGAAATCTCATTTTGTTAAAATTATTGTGCCATGTTTTGTTTTATCTTTTTAAAGTGTTGTATTAATATTAAAATTAATTCCATATAGGTGATTACAAGTGGGTCATGCCCTACATCATAGCCTTTTCATTCAGCATCAAAAGCTTGTAGTTTCTAGTCCTTGCTAATGAAACAATCAATGAAAGAACTCCTTGATTATTGGATATGTACTTGAATTTTCAATTGTGTGAGCACCCATCATAAAATGTACCTCCGCCTAGTATTCATTTGTAGTACAATGGTCCACAAGACATGGCTGCCAGCATAGGATCAACTTCAGTAAGTATCCATGTCTTAACTTCTCCTATCAAGATTAAACACCTCGTATTATAGTTTATGGTCACCATGAAACGCGTTTCAATTCATGCTTAAACAAAAGAAATGATTTGAGGCTTCAAAGGTATCACTAATAAAGTGAAATATATCCTGTTTCAAAGCAACAACTTGTTAAACTTTTAACATCTCAAATCCAATGAAAACATTAAAGGGATTCCTTGTTGTGTCTGTTTCTTGCATACCTTGCTATCAAGGCACTTCAAGAGACAACAAGATGCATAGATGGCAGCGTTGATTGCTTACAATAGCCTAAATGTAGCTCCTATTCTCACTCTTTCTTAGATTTATCACAATTGTTTGGTTACAATTCATTCATATGGCAAAGAGGTGCCAATGTTCTCACCCCATTTTTATGAATTGTAGGGAATGTACCCTTACCCTATTACCTCCCCCAATGTTGGAGAGTCACAATATGCTTCTTCTTTTGTATTTGAGGGTCACTTTTTAGTTTTTTATTTACAATACACAAAAAAGAATCCATTATCTTATAATTTTTTAGACTTTATACATGAAAGTTCTTACCTCTGTCTTTGTGTTCATTATTGTCACCATTTATTCATTCTATGTCATGGTCTCCTCGTTTTTCATACCCTCTCTCATGTCAACCATGATCTCCATCAGCCTCTCGATCATACGTTGTTCTAGATTTCAATCATAAAGTCTGCAGTCTATACAAAGCAAACACAATTCATGATCACTATGTTAAAGCGATGACATCTCTTTGGATTTGTTCAGTTTGTCACAGTTTGTCCCAAAGATAGGTGCTACGGAGTGAGGGCTATTTTGTGGCTATGCCCGTCAAGTGTGAGGTTGTTTTCTCATGTCAGGATAAGTCTAGCGATACACATGTATATTCTTTCTGGGAAGGGATATTTTGTGGCTATGCCCGTCAAGTGTGAGGTTGTTTTCTCATGTCAGGATAAGTCTAGCGATACACATGTATATTCTTTCTGGGAAGGGATATTTTGTGGCTATGCCCGTCAAGTGTGAGGTTGTTTTCTCATGTCAGGATAAGTCTAGCTATACACATGTATATTCTTTCTGGGAAGGGATATTTAGTTCCTAGCGATTGGAGAGTCCCCCCGAAGCCATAGCTATTTTAAAATCAGCCTCAAGGCTTTTCATGGTGGGAAACAATTGCAGTGTTTGGATATCATCTCTACTATGTGATGCCTCCTCATAGCAGCCTTACACAGGCCTTTTGATCATGCATTGGTAGGGTTTCTCATCAAGATCTAGATGCAAATCTAGACCTAGGAGGTGCACCAGATCTATCTTCTTAAAATATATTAGAGGTGATACCCATGTGAAAATTGTTTTAGCAATCTCGTGTGTAGGAACAGTTGGTAGTGCCCGTAGTAGTTGCAGTTGTGTGTAACCCATATCCATTGGAAATGTCAAATCTATGCCGGACCAGCATTGGTGACTTGTATGAGAAACTTGCTATCAACATGGAGAGCCTTTCCTAGATCTCTCTCTCTCTCTCTCTCTCTCTCTCTCTCTCTCTCTCTCTCTCTCTCTCTCTCTCTCTCTCTCTCATTCTCAAATGTCCTCTCTCTTTCTACCTCAATGATCTCTCTGCTCCACAGGTGCCTTATTCATGTATGTGGGATTGCACTAGATTTCGAGCTAGCTCTTGTGATCATTTCATGTTTTGCTTTTACCATTGACATGGTATTAAAGCCCTAGGTGACTTGACCACCTTGGATGCTCGGCATTGGCTGATCGTTTTGGACTTGAGTGAAAGACAAGAAGCTTGCTATTTTTTCCTGTGTTTTCTCTATTTTGGGATAAAATTGGGTATGTGGAGGCCTTGGATCCTCATCTATGACTTCCCCATCGTTGCCCTTCTTCACCCCTACCTTTCTTCAACGACGGGAACCCGCAAGAGGTTTTAGGATGAATTCGGCCCGGATACCGTTAGACTTTAGCTTTCACCCCATCTTTACACTATTAGCTTTATGACACAAAGGAACTTCAAAAATAAACCTATGATTGGAATTCAATACTTTGAAACACAACTTGGTAGCTAGAGCGCTCCTAGGTAGACAACGACACTCTTATGGCCCCAAAGGTTGGCACCCCTATCAATATTTCTTTATTCTTATTGCACTTGAGAAAAACTTGTAAACTTCTATTAGTTGTCCCACTTTTATGGGGCTGAAATTCCCCTACTCTAACCTATTTTGGCAGCATAACCACCATAAGAGTCTCCATGGACAAAATCCCAAGTAAAGAATGACTTTGCATGCACTTTACAAAACCTTGCGAGAAACTACAGAACATTGAATTATCTATTTTTGGTCCCCAATTTGCACTTAAACACTTGTTCATGATTCCCTAGCTTCCCTAAAGCTTCTGGGATCTGTAAAACCTACAAAAAATTATAGCAAGCTATTTTGCACTCCGATGCGAGTGTGCTGATCACTTCTGTGGGTAGCTCACAAGCTCTTACACTTGCAGGGTTACTTGTCCTTTGAATTAGACAAGAATTGTCAAGTGTGAAAGACTTGTTACTTTTAGTTCTAAGCACAACATCTTGAAATCCCTCAATTGGATTCGAGGCATAATTGGTACACTTGGGATCCCAGTAGGGGTAGTCTCAAGAGAAGTGAACAAATCATGATAGGTTTGATATGGTTAGATATACTACTAATAGAGTACTACACAAGGTTCTCAGGTTCTAGAATACATACATCATGAATAGATGGTCAGAGTGACACTGCGTCGTAAAAGCACATTTTGCATCTTACAAAATATATGAAAAATCATATGTAATGGATGCCTTTTTCACTTTCTTACACTCCCCTTTAGCCTGAATCTTAGGATATCGCTTTATGATTATATGTATTGGAATAATAATACTCCATTTTCTTCTCGCCTTTTTCACCATGCTTCTCAAACCTACTAATATCATTTTGAATCAGCAGTAGTTGCAGCAGCCAATCTACTACTTTGGAGAAAAATTGGATGAGGAAATAGAGTCATTCTTCTCTCATGTGTATCCATAAATTCTTGATCACTAGCATGTTGCTTTTGCTAGACTTTCCTTTTTCAGCATTATGGAGGCAAGGCTATGAACCTTCACACACTTATGTTTATTCTCTATCATAAGGCTACATTGGAGGCAAAATAGTGATAAAATTAGCACAAAGCATCAAGAACCTTATATAAAGGAGAACTGTCTATGATGGACTAAAAAGAGCAACTAATCTAGGTAAGTAAGTTTTTTCCCAAATAGATACTTGTATACAAAGAAGCGAGTCTATCCCATTCTTATTTTGCTAATGGTGCAGTTAGTGTCTATTAACTTGGGTTGTTTAGTGTAAGTTAATCCAGGTAAGAAACATTTTGTCAAACTAATATCTGCGTACAAAGAAGCTAGACTATCTCATGCACAACCCACAAAATCAGACCAAAAATACTAAAGAGTGATTGGTTTACAAAAATATTTATTAGTGAAAATTTGTAGAAAAGAACAAAATTTCCTATGTAGTACTACTTGTAGTGGAAACAGATGCAAAAACGAGCCCAAATCAAAATTTTGACTTTAAAAAGCTCTATGAGTGAGGTTGAAATTTATGTCACTGTGGAAATGCTCACCAAGGTCACCTGAACACTAGTCTTATAATGGGCCCCAAAAGTGGCTGGAGCCACTAAAGTCTCTCATGCCTAGATTCTAGTATTTTAAGAATAACTTTTGCATATGACATAAAAACTTCATGAAACTTCTTGAGAATCTTGTTAGGGTGTGCCTAAGACTCCGAGAGCCATATTTGGGTTAAAAATGCTAAAAGTAAACTTTTCTACTTTTTGAAAAGAGCCTTTTGCATAAAATCATGATTTACTACTTAAATTGGGTGAGAAGTAAATGTTGTCACACTATATGTAAGCAAAATAGAGGTGTGATAGACTCATTACAACTTATTGAGGGATTTTTCAAAGAAGTTTGAGTCTGTTAAGAAAAAAAAAGGTTTAACATTTAGTCACTATAGTAAAATTATATGCATTTTACCAAATTAGTCCTTAGGGATGGCCATGCAAAGACAACTTCAACCTTTAATTTATTTTTATGACACTTTCTATCAACTCATATAATGTGATGGACGTATTTCCCTAAGAGGGTATTTTGTTTAGACATCTAAATATTTGTTTAATTATTTTTTTTACAAAAGCCACAAATGTGGCTTTTTTTTTGCAGAATCAATCTTATGTACAAGAGTCTTTACATGAAGGGCAAGTGACCGATAGATACAGACCATGGCTGGATGATTAGAGCTACAAATAACTCATCAAGAGATCTATATGGGGCTTGTCCAAATGTGAAAATGACGATTGGTAATGTAAAATCTGAGCAAGATATCTTTCTATCCTCTTATCCTTGGTCAGCCATACATCAGAGCCGTCCGCATGGAAACAAAGGTCTTGGATGATGGTTTTGCTTATGCCAAGGTAAAGAGCAGAGATGGGAAGCGAGCTGTGTAATTTGTGACTGTGTGTGAATCACGAGAGGAACCACTATAGTTTTCGTGAGTATCCTCTACCAAAAGAGAACAAAGAGTTCAAAGAGTACAGGGAGATAAGGGGTCCTGGCCATGTACTATTGTAAAGCGGGATTTCAATGGTACAATAAGAAGCGTGCGATCACAAAAAGCAAAAAAAAAAATCATGTGTTTTTTTGTGATTCTTTGCTTGAGTGATGATATTGAACACTGCCAGAGAGCTCTGATACCAATGTAATGTGCAACGGAAGTGAATGATGGTGTAAGATCAGGATGAGTGATCAATGAGTGCTCAAGGTTCCTTTTAATTAGCAAAAGAGAGAGCTCTTCTTACTTAGAGAGAGAATGCGCAATGACTAAAACAAAGAGCGGGTGAAAATTGTAAGTGCAAGTGCATGAGAGTGCTAGAGAGAGAGAAAGGAGACGACACCAGATGGGGTATCAAATCCCCCTTCAAGGGCCCCCCCTCTCTACTAATAGAGAGGTATTTTCTTTAGATTGCACAATTCTGGTACAGTGGTTCTAAATGCTGTGGTACTTGTCGAGGACGATGTCGACAACGATGACATCGAGGTCGATACCAAGACTGAAATACTGAAATTTGAAAACGCTAGGTATGCTGATGGGATTTGGGTTGTTCGGAGAAGCTAGAGGGTTTATCTATCGCCAGGAACGCCAAGTATGGTTGAAATTTGAAAATGCTAGCTCTTTTATGAGTTGAAAATTGAAAACGTTGACGGATTTGTGATCTACCACGCTGGGGTGACTACGGCGGCGAGGATCTGCTATGAGAATCAAGTGCGGGTTCTGGGAGGCTAATGCTAGCAACCGAAAATGTTGATGGCTGAAATCTTCCCCTGCTGGCTTGTACTGAGAAAAATGCCAAGATTGCTTCTGCTAGTCTTGCGAGCAGTGCTGTGCTACTAGGTTCTGCTGCTTCTTGGTCATCTATCTTCTACTGTCGTTGCCTTGGGTCCTTCTATAGCTTCCAAATAATGGGTCGAGCAACCCTTATCCAGCCCTCACAATTTAGAGTTTTATAAGTCAATTTATTAATAAATTGAGTGCAAGGTTTGGTTCACATGTTGTTTGCCAAAAAGGGTTTCATGCGGTAAAAATGCTCATGTTGGGTATTAATTACTGATGCTAGTAATCATGGATTGTGTAATTACAGCATATGCATCTACTCTAATTGCCTAGACATGCACGACATGCGTACATGCTCACAAAGGTGCCAAACTCGTGCCACATTGTGAATCCTTAAAGGCTCACATTGATAGGCTTAGTTATTGTGCTTCCATGATTGGGCAATGTAATATCCATCACATAAAGAATTTTTATGAACCCATTTATTTCTGTTGGAATTAGGGTTGCAGAGAAACACACACAGCTTGGAGAAGACGAAGGAAGCTCAAGGCACACAATAGAGAGTGTGTTACTTAGTGTGCAATGGAAAGATAGATAGCCCTAGAGTGATGGGGGTATATACAATGCACGGGGGAAAAAACCTCCTAAAGAGGGAAAAAATGCCCTGGCGGTCCTTGTAAAGAATGAGGATGCAAGAGAGCTACACAAGACAAGCACAAAGCACACAGAGATGGAAAGCTTCTTCTTCTTCTTTACAGAAAAGAGAGTACAAAATGACTAAGTGCTAAAGCTGAAAAGTAGCACATATGTACATGCGGTCACTAAGTGTGAACTCGCTAGAAGCGTACTAGGCTGGCACTATAAGTATAGTCCAGCTGTAGAATCACTGGCAGAGATCCTCCGTGTCAGTCACCTAACGCGCCAGTGAGTAAATGCCGTAAGCGGCCAAGACCCGTAGTGGATGCTAGCTCAAGGTGTAGAGCTCGACATCTCAACACTCCCCCTCGAGCTCTGCATGTCGCAGAGTCCAAGCATAGTCCGGAAACGTCGAAGCTTCTCAGCTCTGAGGACCTTGGTAAAGATATCCGCTATCTGCTCCTCTGTGCTGACGTAGACCAAGTCGATGTCGCCCGCCAACACTCGCTCTCGAACGTAGTGGTAATGGACCTCTATGTGTTTGGTCCTGGCATGGAACACTAGGTTCCTAGCCAACTGCATGCTGCTGAGGTTGTCACAATGAATGACAATCTGCTGGTCCACCTGCACTCCCAAGTCCTCAAGTAATGTGCGTAGCCAAGCTACCTCGCACGCAGCAACTGCTGCACCTCTGTACTCGGCCTCAGTGCTCGATAAAGCAACCGTAGGCTGCTTTTTGTTGCTCCAAGTAACAGCAGCACTCCCAAAAGAGAACATGAAGCCACTCGTAGATCTCCTATCAACAATGCTACCTGCCCAATCTGCATCTGTATAACCATACAATGCTAATGGTGCATCTGCTCCATAGAACAATGCGTAGTCAAGAGTACCTTGCACATACCTAAGTGTCCGTCGTACTCCATCCAAATGTGGCTTCCTCGGAAGTTGCATGAACTGACTCTCCAAGCCTACTGTGTAGCTCAAGTCTGGCCTCGTGATAGTCAAGTAGATTAGACTACCCACAATCTTCCTGTACATGTTGACATCCTCAACAACATCACCCTTCTCTGCACTCAGCTTTGCATTCACATCCAAGGGAATATAAATTGGCTTACAATCAGCCATACCATACTTTGACAACATGTCCAAAGCATACTGTCTCTGTAATAGCCATACACCCTCTGGAGTCCTGATCACTTCAATGCCAAGAAAGTAGCGCAACTCGCCCAAATCTTTCATTTCAAACTCCTGTTTGAGAAGACCCTTCACATGGTCAATCTCCATAGCATTGTCACCAACAATAATAAGGTCATCTACATATATGGTAATGACCACAATCCCCACATCACTCTCACGTACATAGAGTGAATGATCAGCATGAGCTCTCCTAAAACCAATACTGACAAGATACTTGGCAATCCTGTCATACCATGCTCTAGAGCCCTGCTTCAAACCATACAAAGCTTTGAGAAGTGTGCATACATAATCTGGGTAACCTGGATCGACATAACCAAGTGGCTGATCCATATACACTTCCTCTTGCAACTCACCATTCAAGAAGGCATTCTTTACATCCATTTGATGCATAATCCATCCTCTAGATGCAGCCACTGCTATGACAACTCTCACAGTCGTCATCTTTGCCACTGGAGCAAAGGTCTCCTCATAGTCTATGCCATACGTTTGTGCATAACCCTTTGCGACCAGCCTTGCCTTGTGACGCTCAATGTTACCATCAGCCTTATGCTTGGTTTTATACACCCATTTACAGCCAATAGCTTTCTTGCCACTTGGCAATGGCACCAACTCCCATGTGTCGTTTGCTTCCAATGCAGCCATCTCTTCATTCATTGCATCATCCCAATGCACATTTCCAACTGCATCCTCAAAACATGTGGGCTCCACATCCTGTATCACCTTAGCCATGTAGGCTTGGTGATGCGCTAGATACCCATCATAAGTCAATTTCTGAACTGGATTTCTGACTCTATTAGATCTGCGCGGTCCTGGGTCACTCCTTTGCCCTCTAGCATCTTCTTGTACTTTCCTTACACCAGGTGTCTTGACAGCCGGGATTCCAAATTCCTCATCAAGACTTTGTTCAGAACCATCTGAATCCATATCTACATGTGAAAAACCTGATGATGCATCAACCATAAAGGGAGGTTCATCAACCTTTTCCTTTCCTTTTCGTGATACATTCCCTGTACCTGTTGGTGGAGTAACCTGCGTACGTAGTCTACCATTGCATGGTTTCTCAACAGAGCCACGAGAAGAGGACTCTTGTGGTCCACTCAAAAGCTGTGACTGTGGCCTCACATTTTGTACAACCACATTATCTTTTACATCAGCCCCAACAGTGCCATGTGCATTACTGTACCAGCTGCTCATCTCATCAAAGACTACATATCTGCTCACTCGTAACTCTCGTGTAGTAGGATTGTAGCACCTGTACCCCTTTTGTTCAAGGGAATATCCCACAAGAATACATTTCTCTGCTTTAGGATCCAATTTCCTACGCAACTCGTCTGGTACATGCACGTAAGTTATACAGCCAAACACTTTCAAGTGTGCCAAATGAGGCTTTGTACCTGTAAACTTTTCCTCAGGTGTTACATCATGCACCGCAGCTGTAGGTGTCCTGTTCATAATGTACACAGCTGTATTTACGGCTTCAGCCCAGAAATGATGAGGCATGTTCTTCTCATTCATCAATGCACGTGCAATCTCTGCAATGTGCCTGTTTTTCCTTTCTGCGACCCCATTCTGTTGTGGAGTATATCTGCATGTAAACTGCCTGCGTATACCATGCATTTGCAGAAAATCTGAAAAATCATTGGAGAAGTACTCTCCCCCTCCATCTGACCTCAATGTCTTGATTTGCATATCTGTCTCCTTCTCAATCATGACTTTGAAGTCTTGAAAGTGACCAAACACTTCACTTTTGTTACGCATGAAGTAGACCCATACTTTCCTTTTATGGTCATCAATGAAAGAGACATAATACCTGCAACCATATATACTTGCAATATCGGTTGGACCCCAAACATCTGTGTGCACCACCTCAAGTGGCTTTTTACATACATTGCGCTCATGTGGAAATGAGCCCTTTGACTGTTTTCCAAACTGGCATGCTGCACACACTTTATGCATACCATCCACCTTGAATTTGGGCAACCCTTTTACAATCTGTTTTGATTGCATGCTGCGTAATCTCTGCTCATTGACATGGCCAATGCGTTTGTGCCACATGTCAACATCAGCCACAACACCTGTGCCCTGTGCAAATAATGCAGCTTTTACTTCAGGCATGTCTACATTCAGCGTAAACATTCTGCCCACACATTTTCCCTCTGTGATCAGCTTACAGCCATTCTGGAAATCTTCTACATAACAGCCATTTGGATTGAAGCGAACCTGCAAATCCTGCTCAACCATTTGTCCAACAGAAACAAGATTCTTTGTAATGTTTGGGACATGAAGTACATCTGCTAAGTACTTTGATTTCCCACTCTTCGTATTTAGAGGTATGTTCCCTACATGAGCAATGGGGTGAGTTGTGTCATCTCCTGTCTGCACATAGCCTGACACATCTGGTTTGCGCATATCTCTAAACCACTCTCCACGAGACGTCATGTGATTAGAGGCACCTGAATCCACATACCAAACATCATCTTGGGTGGAATTCTCTGCAGTCATTGTATTCATTACATGCTGCATAACAAACATGCGCTCGTTTTTGCTGTCATCTGCATCTTTGCTAGTAGATGCATAGTTGCCCTGTTCTCTCTTTCTACTTGCTTTTCCCTTTGGACAGTCACGTGACATGTGACCTCTTTCACCACAAGTCCAACATTCTCTACTATCTGGAGTATGTTGCTGCCTGCTTGATCCTGCACCACGACCTCTTTGACTCCCCCTGCCTTGAGACTGGTTTCCCCTGCCACCTGTATTGTTTTGATTTGATTGCCATTCCAGAAATTGGCCCCTGCAAGCCCTTGGGCCTCGACCACGACCTCTACCTCTACCTCTGTTGGAGTTAGAATAGAAGGCCTGTTCAGAATTATTTCTGCCATGAGAAGAAGATGTGTCAAGGTTCTTCTCCTCAAGAATAAGCATAGAAATCAAATCTTGGAACACGGGGATGTCGTCTCTTGTATTCATGGAAGACTTGAAATGTACATACTCATCTCCTAGACCATCCAAGCATGCACGGACAATGTCATCATCTTCCACTGAGACTGTAATAGATCCAAGAGCCTCAATGATACTCTTGATCTTCAAGGCATAATCATTGATTGAGAGGTTGTTCCTCTTAACCTGATTTAGCTCCAACTTTAGTTAAAGCTTCCTGGCCTTGGTGTTCACCTCGAACACTCTGCCTAAGTTTCTCCATGCAATGGCGGGGGTTTCAGCATCCTGTAGATAGCCCATCATGCCATCTGTGATGCTCATAGAAATCCAATACATCACTTTGCTCTGGCCTTGTTGCCAGTCCCTCAAAGCTTTCCTTTGTTCTGCTGTAGCATTTGCCTCGGGAATCTCTGGTTCCTTTTCATTGTCTCCTTCTACATAGTCCCAATAACCTTTTTCTTTTAGGAAATTTGTTATTTTGAACTTCCATGCAGGGTAGTTATTTTTCTCAAGCTTCTCAGTAACAACCTGACTGAAACCGTCAGACATCTTGAAGCAGTAAGACAAAATAGCTGCAATCTGCAAAAACCTGCAAATCTGTTGCACCTGCTATCGTGGTACCTGTAACTCTTTCTACACTCAACGAGTGTCCACAATCAAGCGTACATACAACCACTGTACTTGTACAGTAAATCTCTGTATACTGCACTTTGGAGGCCTGTTCAGAAACTTGTGCATCTGGTCGTGGATTGCGAACGAAGGGATTGTGATGCTCTTGCTCTCTTAGCCTCTCTTGCCTGCACCAGGCTCTGATACCATGTAAAGAATGAGGATGCAAGAGAGCTACACAAGACAAGCACAAAGCACACAGAGATGGAAAGCTTCTTCTTCTTCTTTACAGAAAAGAGAGTACAAAATGACTAAGTGCTAAAGCTGAAAAGTAGCACATATGTACATGTGGTCACTAAGTGTGAACTCGCTAGAAGCGTACTAGGATGGCACTATAAGTGTAGTCCAGCTGTAGAATCACTGGCAGAGATCCTCCGTGTCGGTCACCTAACGCGCCAGTGAGTAAATGCCGTAAGCGGCCAAGACCCGTAGTGGATGCCAGCTCAAGGTGTAGAGCTCGACATCTCAACAGTCCTAGTGTGTTCACACACATCACTACCACATGTATATGGTAACAAATCCCCCTTGGAGTGATGTGGTGAACGAGAGCTGGCACATGAGTAAAGGGAAGTGCCATGCCCTGAGGATAGGATCAGTCCACAAAGGGGAGTAAGCCCAAAGCTTTGCGGAAAGCTTCAAGCTTCTCACGAGACAATGCCTTTGTGAAAAGATCTGCAAGGTTGTCCTGTGTTGGCACATAAGCCAAGCTGATCTCTCCTGCTAAGAGCCTCTCCCTGACATAGTGGTAATGCACCTCAATGTGCTTTGTGCGAGCATGAAAAACTGGGTTCCTCACAACTGCCAATGCGCTCTGACTGTCAGTGTAGATAGTGTTGGCAGTGTCCTGTCCAACACCCAAATCATCCATAAGGCGTCTGAGCCATACACACTCAACCGTAGCTGTGAAGACTGCCCTGTACTCAGCCTCACAACTTGAAGTAGCCACAATAGGTTGCTTCTTGCTCAACCATTATATACATGAACTGCCAAGCATGAAACAAAAACCACTTGTGGACACTCGCGTGTCAAAACAACCAGTCCAATCTGAGTCCAAAAAAGCATGCAAGTCTGGCGGCAATGATCCCCCCTTGGGATAAAACAAGCCAAGATGTAAAGTGCCACTAAGGTAACGGAAAATCCTCTTGACAGCCTACCAATGCTTAGACCTTGGGCTATGCATAAATCTGCTGACCTGTGAGACTGCACACTAAATATCCGGCCTCATGTTGCATACATAAATGAGGCAGCCAACAGCAGTTTGGTAAAGAGTGACATCAGCAGGATCACTAGCATCATGTAGACTCAACTTCAAACATGTTTCCGTGGGAGTGGCAATAGGTTTGCAATCCTCAAGTCCAAACTTACATAGCAACGTCTCTATGTAACTTTTCTGACACAAGGCAATACCACCATCACACTGTTTAAACTGTATACCCAAATAATGATGCAACAATCCCAAATCTTTTATCTTGAAATTAGCATTCAAATCAGCCTTAAATTCAGCAATATGTCTCTCATTTGGTCCAGTGATCAGCAAATCATCAACATAAAGAACCACAATGAGAAGTACATCACCCTCACGCTTTACATACAATGTGCTTTCTGTTGGACTATTATGAAAGCCTTGTTTGACCAAATGAGTGTCAGCTTTCTCATACAAAGCACAAGGAGATTGCTTCAACCCATACAAAGCCTTGTTACATTTGCACACTTTGTCCTCTTGTCCTTTTATGACAAAACCACGAGGCTGCGTTACATAAACTTCCTCAAATATGTCACCATTCAAGAAAGCAGTAACAATGTTTGATTGATGTACATCCCAACCAAAATGAGCTTCCAATGCACATAGAAAACGCCCAGTAGTCATACGACAAGTGGGAGCAAAAGTCTCTTCATAATCTATGCCTTTTTGCTGTGCATAACCCTTTGCAACAAGTCGAGCCTTATGGAGATCGATCTTACCATCCGGCTTGCGTTTCAACTTGTAAACCCACTTCGTACCAATGGCCTTTTTTCCAGGAGGCAAATCACATAAAGTCCATGTGTCATTTTCTATAAGTGCATCATATTCTGATTTCATGGCAGCCATCCAATTTTCTGAATTTTGTGCTTCATCAAAAGTTAGAGGCTCCTCAACATCATGTAAGCTAGACATAGCCAAAGCATAACAATCTGATGCATAAGATGCATGGTGAGATCTTGAACGAGTACGACTAGACAATGGTGCATCAAATTTACTGTCACGGAAAGTGTGCACCAGCCATTTCGGCATACCTCTAGCCTTCTCATTTTCAGCCCTTTCCTCATCAAGTACATCATGTACATCTGCATCAGTAATAGGCTGATCTAAAACATTTTGAGAAACCCCCATAGGCTGTACATTTGCCTCATTGGAACTTACATTCGTATTTCCACCACTAAAAAGAGGCAACAAAGTGTCATAAATGTCCTGTGAGCTTACATTACTGTCTCTAGTACATGACAGCAAGGGCTGAATAGAATCTTCCACAAACGCTACATCCTGTGAAACCAGAATACGTTTTGTTTGTGGATGATACAACCTGTAACCTTTTCTTTCAGCACTATAACCAACAAAAATACATTTGACAGCCTTATCATCCAATTTTATGCGGTGCACTTGTGGCACCAAAGCATATGCGAAATAGCCAAAAACACGCATGTGCTCAATAGAAGGCTTTCTATCATTCCATGCTTCATATGGAGTAATAGATTGCAAAGCTTTCGTAGGACACGTGTTAAGTACATAAGTGGCACACATAATGACCTCAAGCGAAAAAGAATGCGGCAAAGCTTGACTTTTGACCATACATCGTGCCATTTCCGTTAGTGACCTGTTTTTCCTCTCAGCAACACCATTTTGCTGAGGTGTATAAGGCACTGTACATTGGTGTTTTATCCTATGACTAGCCAGAAATGCATTAAATTCATGAGACATATACTCCCCCCCTCGATCGGAACGAAGGGTGCCCATAGTACATTTCGAGACATTTTCAGCCATAGCCAGAAATTGTTTAAGCACATAAAAGCTTCGGACTTCGCTTTAAGCGGAAGTACCCATGCATGCCTTGAGTAACCATCAATGAATGTCACGAAGTACAGGTAATTGCCCAAGGACGGAGTTTGCATGGGCCCACAAACATCACTATGCACAATCTGCAACCTGCATGTGGCCCGAACTGAACCATCCTTTGGAAATTTAGAACGCTGCATCTTATCGAAAATACAGCCTTCACAAACATGTTTGACAGGTGCTTCAAGAGTCGTCAAAGAAGCAACCATATCATATTTCTGCAAACGTAGAAAACTGGAAAAATTCAGATGACCAAAACGTGCATGCCAAAGTTTTGCATCTGAAATAGCCCTTGAATCTGCAACAGCATTTGCAAAATTTTGTCCACACTTGTGATACAAAGTGAGCTTATATAACCCACGGCACAAAAGGCCAGATGCAATAATTTCATCACCAAAACTGAGATCATGAACTGTACATCTGTCATCCACAAATTTGACTACAAGTCCAAGTCTAGCAAGTGCGGATACAGACAAGAGATTCTTCTTGATCCCAGGTACATAAAGTGCATCAACAAGTGTGAAGGAACTGCCATTAGCAGCAGTGAGCATCAACTCCTTGAACTGGATAAGAGGCGTTGTTGGCACAAGTGACTGAATTCCCATGACGGACTGACTCGAGAGAGGTAAACAATTCACGATGTGAGGTAATGTGCTTTGTAGCACCACTGTCGAAATACCACACATGTGAATCTGCAGCAACTTACAAGCATGCATCATGGACAGCAGGATTGTAAGTGCACTCTGCGCTAAAAGTTCATTTTGCATCAACATTAGCATCACAGTCTCCGTTCACAGAAGACTCAACAATGGTTGCATTTGTAGTCTGTCCCAAAATTTTTGTCGACCTGCGAACGCTCGCCAAAGCTCACTGAAATCGGAGAAAGTGAGCAGGCGTGTGTTGGAGCAGTTGGCGTCTAACCCCGGGAGGACGTGACCTGCTCTGATACCAATTGTTGGAATTAGGGTTACAGAGAAACACACACAACTTGGAGAAGACGAAGGAAGCTCAAGGCACACAATAGAGAGTGGGTTACTTAGAGTGTGCAATGGAAAGATAGATAGCCCTAGAGTGATGGGCGTATATACAATGCACGGGGGAAAAACCCTCCTAAAGAGGGAAAAAATGCCCCGGCGGTCCTAGTGTGTTCACACACATCACTACCACATGTATATGGTCACAATTTCAATAGAGTCAATCCACACTAGACTTTTCTTCTTTACGGAGAACAATACTAGTTTTGGGATTTACTTTGCATGTGAAGAGAAGATGCTCCCATAAAATTAGACAAAGGGTGCTAAATTTTTTTATATCTCATCAACATTAGTATGTAAGCAATCCAATTTCCAAAAGGAAGTGTTGCATGAGTAGAAGAAGTAAGTTTTGTTTAGCTAGATCATCTCTATTGAGGTAGGCTCTTTTAGTTACATGAGATTTAGTCAGAGATAGTTTTGGTCAGAGACTATTGTTGAAACTTTGATTGCAATCTTCCAGCTTTACAATGTTTAATCTTGATTCGGGCAAAGAATTCTTTCTATGAGTTCAAGGTTTGGTATTTCTCAAGTGGACCTATAGACCTCACACATTTTTAGGTTAGGAAAACATTGGTGGTGTTAGAAAGCAATTTCCCTTAATGTTTTTGAGAGTAATTTCAAGACAAGTGTTGGACAAGCTCCTTGGCAAGGACGACGGTCCAGAGTAGGTGATTGAATGGAGAAGAAGCATACCAATTTACGTTGTCTCTCACAATTGAGCTACTAACCCTCATTTTAAGTTTGATTGAGTATCTCTAGGTTCTATTAATAGGTTAATTAATCTTAACAGACTTGTATATGTTAAATAGTATATGTATGCAATGTGTATTAGATTGCTTCTTACTTACATAAGCGGAGATATCTGTGGGGTAGTCCATATTGGTCGTGGAGATGTTCAATAAAGAATTTTCCAACTCTAGGGTTTGAACCATTTTCCTCGTGGTACATAATAGAATGTAATAGTTACCCCATATCTTGAACGTGAACAACCTTGGTTGAAATATGTGTTAAAAATCCATGCATTGTGACCCTAATTTCCCTCAATGGACCACATGGGAGCTCTCAACTTGTATGTGTGTAATGAATTTCTATCTCTATTTTACACGATATTTGTAGGTAGTCCATATAGGCTGTAGAGATGTTCCATAAAGAGTTTAGCCAACTTTGGCATTTTTAAATATTCTCACCATGGACTCAGTAGAACATAGTAGTTGTCTTGTAAGTTGAATGTGAACAACCTTGGTCTAAATAAGTGTCAAAAATCCATGCATTGTGTGCCTAACTGCCCTAATTAAATTATCGGAGTTGACCATTATCTTGTACGTGCATAGGTGCACACACAGGATGCATGCTACCGCTACTAATTCACCGTAACCGTAACACTTGCTTTTCCAATGGGCTCATGGACTACAAGCCTCTTGAAAATTTCTCTCTCTTCTTTGCCAAAACTTGTGGAAAAAACTTCCCATGTTGGCCATCCTTGTGCAATAGGTGGTGGGTCGATTACTTAATAGATCTAGATGAAAGTTGTCTTTGATCTCTTTCATGCTCCTTTCGTGTCTCCAACCAGTAGAGGTCTTAGGAGGTACACCTCAAAATGTGTAAGCATATATGCATGTGATTCTTTTGAGAGGGTTTTCTTATTTTCAATGAGCATCGCTTACACACCCACCATTCTTGCACACATGGCGTACACCTATTTGTCAAAATTTTAATCACCATTATAAGCTCATGGCAAATAAAGAGGCCCTCCTACACCCCATCCTCTTCCTAATGCCTATGCGTTGGGACCACACACTTGGAGGTGATGTTGATATGCTTGAGCGTGTGGATGGGTTGTCTTACTTTAATGAGAAGGTGATTACCATCTTAATTAAGAACTTCAACTACTTCTTACTATTGTTGTGAGGATAATTGGTGCTAATCCTATAATTAAGACTTTAAACTTCATACTTAAGATCAAATTGAGACTGAAGAGACTGGATGTGTGATTGATTGATTGAATGAATGCTTGAAAACTAAGTACAATAGGCTCTTTATATACGAGACGTAGAGACATAAATGAAAAGATATTTCTCATGGTGAAGACGCATCCTTTCAGCGAAGAGCTACAACCATGGGATGAAGAGTCGCAACCGTAGATCGAAGGGGTGTGACTAGTCGTCAAAGGAGTGTGGCTTTTGGCAAAGAGGCATGTCTCTTGAGCGAAGGGTTGTGACCATCCAAGCGTTGGGGTTCTCCTTGTCATGGCACTTTGTGTATTCACAACTAGGAGTAGATGTAATACTGTAACACAGTCACAATCGTGACATCCCCTCCCATTTAAAATGAGAGCCTCGATTAAAGAAATGACTTTTGATGTTGATAGAACTCCGAAAAATTATTGAATCTTCAAAAATCTTCAGTCTTTGAGTTATCTGAAACCTTTTTCTTGAACTTTTTCTTCTTGCAAAACCTTTTTTCTTTGACTGCTAAATCCCATGTCATTGCATTAATCAAAGAGTTTTAGAAGAATCTGACATAATGAGGTTGACTACAACTAGAGGTTGATCTTCAAAACTCTTTATGTGATGTAAGTCTTCTGGTTCAAAATCTTCCGATAACTGTGAAATATTTGGTGGAGAGAAAATTTTCTCAAGGCATTCTTTGAAGGGGTAACATCATCTTTATGAAGCACTGAAGAGGATTTTTGATTGAGACTGCAATCATCTTCCAATAACGAATCCCAAAATTCTTTAGAATCGTCTTCAGAAACTGTCACTTCATGACTTGCAATTGGCATATCATAATCCAGCAAAGAATCAAAGAAAGCATAATCATATTCTAACTCAGAATGTGCAACTTTGTCTTTATCTATGTTTGGGAATGAAGTATCACTTGGAAAAACTTCTTGCTCAAAATCTTTGTCTGCATCAATTGATTCATAATCCACTGTATCATGGTGTTTGACTTGTACATGTGAGGCTTGAATCACTTGTTCCATATGATAAAGCCCATGTAAAATCAATTTACGTCCATCTTTGAACAAATTGATAGTATGTCCTTAAAAGCTAATTGTTGGATCATATTGAAGTTACCAATGGTGACCAAGAATCATGTCGTAATAAGATAAAGGCATGACTTCGAAATCTAGTTGATCTACATAATTTTAAATATCGAACTGTAACTGTCGAACGGTCTCATCACAAGTCAAAATTGATCCATCTGCTAACTCCACATCATAGAAGTGAGATGTCTTATGAGTTGGTAAGCCAAGCTGTCAAACTGTCTAAGTGTTGACAAAATTATTAGAGCATCCAGTGTTCACCAAAACATTGATGGAGCGACCATTGAGAATTCCAAGAAGGTTCAAAACTTGCTTTGAAAGAGGCTCCAAAACTTATGAATTGCACTGAGCATGCTTCATAAGGACAGTTGTATCCGTTGAGACATGAATTGTATTGAACAAAGATTTTCCTTTATCTTGAGCAAAAGCTTGTTGTTCAAAATTCGATTATGTTTCTACATTAGAATTTTTTTTCAAATTAGACGAATTTGGTCTCTTTGGACATTGATACCATCTATGGTCACCTCCACAATTTGTACATAATCCATCCTTCTTTGAAGCCAAAGAAGCATTTGAGGAAGAGCCTTTCTGAGAATTGGAACGCCGATCTTGAGAAAAATCACATCCTTTACCACGATCAAGTAGAGCATTTGAAGAAGATCTGCTTTGAGATTGTTGATCTTGAGAGTAGAACCTTGAAGTTGAATAAGGCTCTGTTGCTTGCTGTGTGAGCTAAAATTGATACTGCTGACTTTGGCTATAGCTTTATCTGCAATCGCGCTCTGAAAATCAAGCACTATTTGAAGATCTGGCACCAGAGAGAAAATTCTGTGTGGGGAGCCGATTATCGCCAAGATGTCCACATGGCCATTGCAGCATCCAAGGTGGTAGCGTTATATTTGTGCACATCGTCTTTCAGGGTTGCTTCAAGCCCGTCACTGGAATTGTGTAGTTTATTAGATGGACTAAGCGTCTCTATCTCTGAAACTCTGTGATGTACGCAGCCAAGGAACTAGTCTGGCTCAGGCGGCCAAGAGAGGACCGGGTATGAAAATCCACATTGGCAGGTTCGAACGTCTTGCGAATAGCAGGCTAGAATTTATCCCAAGAAGGTGTGTGTTTACCATCAGCAACCCATCGTTGCCCAAAAGAAATGATGTCCTTGAGCGGAGAACTAGCAAGTGCAACTTTGTTACCTCTACTAAGTTTGTGTTGGTGGACAAGTAGACCTCCATTATGAATAACCATTGGTCCAACATGCGCTTGTCGCGGCGGCGACCATTATAAGGCTCAGGAAATTTAACATCCAATTTCTTCTTTTGTGCATCATTAAAATTTTTATAAAGTAATTGAAGTTTGCAATTGTCTACCTCATCAGTTGGATCAGGTTCGTTTTGTTCGTCCAATGAAGCTTCCAAAGAAGGTGGTGGAGAAGTAGCTGCATTAGTTGTCAAAGGAGTTGTAGGACGACTTTGAGAAGTGTTTTGCGTCTGTATATGATCCAAGCAAGTGTGAAGTGATGTGAGGCTTGTGGAAAGTGTGGGCATCTGCTCCTTGATGATAGTGAGGGCATTTTCTGATTGACCTTCTCCGTCCGCAGAATTCGGCATGGTTATGTCTCAAAGGGAATAACGAACAAGTGCAGGAGCAAGTTCTAGGAGGGGAGCGCTCTAGGGAATTGGAGTGCCCTCAGGAACTGATTCTGACTCCGATGAGACGGGAATAATGATAATTTTGGGTTCCGGAGTATCTTGAACAAGTATGACTGTGGTGTAGTAGAAATTTTCGTGAGAACATTGTCTGGAATCTCTTCTATGCATGAAAGTTAAGGGATGGCAACTTTGAATTCAGTGTATGCCATGGGTTCGGTGCCGATAGCACACGGAGGAGAGGACCAATGCAAGACGAGGAGCAAGTGGGGGAAGGTTGGTAAATCTGGAAACTCTTGCAGGCCTTTTTTTTTTAAATGGTGACTAAATAAGGGTGTTCACATGGGGTTTATTATGTGAGGGCTGACCAGCCGCTTGGAAAATAAAACCTTATGGCTGATTTATTTAAATAATATGCTGCTGGTGGCTTAGCGTAAAAAAAAAGAAACTCCAACAATCGTTGATTGCTGATGAGGGGTAGCCAACGATGTGAAAAGGTGCATGCAGCCCAGCGCAATGGTTTAGCCCAGGGAACATCAGCCTAGTAGTACAACGCTTTGGAAAGAGGGTGTGTGAAGGTACATGCTGTCGAGTAGGTTCCTGTTTGCAAAAAGGACTGTGAGGGCATTCGTAGAGCTACTACCCGAAGGATGGGGTACGCACTGTGAAGGGGCAGTAACCAATGAAGGGGTGCAAGTGAAAAGGTGCCGGGTCAAAAGGTTGCAAGTAAAGAGGCACTAGAGATACACCAATGCCAAGAGGCACGAACCAAGGGTGGTGTCTGTTCACATGAAGGGACATAGGCCAGCTACGAAAGGACAGATCCTAGTGAAGAGGTTCTTGAATAAGACTTTAGCATGAAAACCGAGCACACTCTGTGGGTACGCCATGCCTTCGGATATCTGCTTTATGGATGTGGAACAGATAATATAAATAGAACTACCTCATCGAAGAGCTTGTCCCGCCTGTGTACCACCAAACGTCGGCTTCCATACAATTCCGAGAAAGGTTAGCACGTAGTGGCGAGGGTGAAAGGCTCACAAGTTTCAGGTTTCGGGGAATAAGTTTTGCTATGATATCACTGTGAGGATTAGTAGTGCTAATCCTATAATTAAGAAACTTCATACTTAAGATCAAATTGAGACTCAAGAGACTGAATGTGTGTTTGTTTGATGGAATGATTGCTTGAAAATTGAGTACAATAGGCTCCTTATATACGAGACAAAGAGACACAAATGAAAAGACACGTCTCAGGGTGTAGAGACATGACTTTAGATCATAGTTACCCGGAACGGGAATTTGGACCGGGAACGAGAGGGTCCGGAACGGGGAGGAGGGGGGGGGGGGGGGGGGGGGACCGGAACGGGAACGGGGCTGGAACGGTCTACCTAAAGTAAGGATTGAATTACCTCCATCTAGCTTAGTCCCAAATAAACTCCTAAACAGCCCCAAAACTGCCCCCTAACCTGCTCTCAAACTGCATCAAATATGTTCCCCAAATAGCCCCAAATCTGCCCCCAAAATCCCACTTTTTTCCCCCCAAATGCCTACTTTTGCTCGTTCTGCCGTTCCGTCTCATGTTCCGCCATTCCGAAACACCGTTCTAGTTACACCATGTTCTGGAACGGCGTTCCCATCTCCGTTTCGGGAACAGGACTCGTCCGGAACGCCGTTTCGGAACGTTTGGACTGTTCCCCCGTTCCCTGTTACAGTGCTTTAGATGCAAAGACACATTTGAACCGGGAAGAGCTGCACCATTGGATGAAGAGTCGTAACCGTACAGCGAAGGGGTGTGACCGGTCATCAAACGAGTGTGGCTTTTGGCGAAGAGGCACGTCTCTTGAGCGAAGGGTCGTGACCATCCAAGCGTAGGGGTTCTCCTTGGCATGGCACTTTGCATATCTACAAGTACGAGTAGATGTAATATTGTAACATAGTCACAATCATGACAATTGCTCCCAGATTGGATGGTTCTAGTCATACCTGCATCCTTATTAGTGAGGAGATTCAGGATGCTACATTACCACAGTCTCCTTGGTAGGCAATCTGAGTAGTTGGTACCAAGGAATAGAGACCATAGAGACCCTTGTTTTTCGTCAAAGAAGGTTCATCATGGTGGTTGTGGATATGGGATTTATTTTGGTATACAGGGGAGTGATAGTGGCCTTCCACATTTCCATTGCCTTTTTTGAGTATACTGCCTGGATTGGGTGTCTTGCTCTAGGTAGGTAGAGAAGTGAGCGGCTTGATCGGTTCCAAAGTTGGCTATAGGATGGTCTCTCACATGCATATCCAAGACAATATTGGTCAACACTCTAGGTTTTACATATAGCTAGATGCATCTCTTATTCGGATGGTTGCTAGTCCATCGTGGACTACCGACTAGGGCATGGGTTGCTTCCATGAGACATGATTCAAAGTGTATATTTCACGTTGTTGAGTCCTCCATTCATTGCTTATAAATCTTATGCCATTTGGAGAGCGTATGAACTTCTGTTGAGCAAATTTGATGTACATTATGGGTTTATCATGTGGAGTGCAACGTCTTAGTTCATGTATCTCCCTGGACAACATTTTTTTAATGTGGATTCTAACACTGATCCGGTGTTCATGCTGAGAGCAAATGGATATCATCAAGGCTTTTTGCTCATGATCCCAGTAATAGTAAGGCAAGGGGAATCATAGGTTGGAGATAAGATATTTTGTACAATAGCCAGCATCATCTGGTGGAACATTTGGAAGGCTCATTCCCTCCACGTTCTCAATGCAACACCATCAGGTTTACAAGAGGTACTCACAAGCATTTGGCTTGACATATCCACTCTCTTTCGAGTCGATGGAATAATTAGTTGGCTCCTCGAGGGTGGTTTTGGTTTTTTTTTTGGGGGGGTGGGGGGGGGGGGGGGGGGGGGGGGGGGCGGGGGGGGGGGAACAAGCTTTTCTTTGATACAAGTGTAATGAGGTTTGGTTATTTCTCTTCAAAAGGTGAAATACAATGCCAATATGCTCCACCTCGGTTGTTCCTACTCCATTCATCGCATGAGCCACCTTGAGGTTAGCTTTTTAATGCCTGAACCTTCTATTTTTCTATGGCCATGTGTAGAGTTTTGTACACCCCATGAGACAAGCTTCTATAAGCATCCCTTGAGATTTCTATACAAACCAACATAGATATGATATTTTCCTTTTTAAATAATTTTGTTTAAAACTCTGAAATCTAGTGTCTTGTATGTAGGCTTTTTCCAAGCTATGTGAAAAGGTTTTTTTAGAGCACCTTAGAAACAATCGATTTAAGTTGCTAGTACTCTATCGAAAATGCTCTATTGCATGTTGGCCACTATAAGTGGCCTAGGTTTGCAACTTTGTAGCTACATGTGTGTATGCATGAGTGCAAGCACACGCTTTTGTGCGTGCATAGATACATAGAAACATGAGTTTTTTTTCTTTAACCATAAGCATGTGAGAATTGTCTTAGAAGAGAAAAAAATTACAAAAAGGTAGCAACCTTGGCTGCTGAGAGGGGGGAAACCCTTGGACTAGATACACATGGCACAACAACCCTATTGACATAGCACAACATCTTAACCAGATTACATATCATCTAATTTGGCTTGAAGCCTTTGAAGATAATAATGAACCTACTAGATCCAGGATTCCAGGTGGGCAATCTCTATCTCCAGCTTTGCTTCCCTAATACTGGTGTGAGTTCTTTCTCCGTTAAATAGCAACTTGAACACGATCATAGTAATGTTTGGAATCTTCCATGCTATCTTTCCTTGTCCGCCGATAGATAGTGACTTGATCTTCAGTAATCTTTATGTCCTGCACATTCATTGAGGAAAAATGGTTTTTTAGACTAGGAGTTTGTTAAGGATCTTCAGACATTATGCAATTCCGCAGTCACCAGATTGGCCATAAAAATTCTGCTCTTGCTTTGTTCCAAGAAATGCTATTCCCCTAGTAAAAGTTGTTTCTAGGATGGCGTGAAGCCTAGCGACTTCAAGAGAGGGACAAGAATTTGTATGTTCTCTGGGCAGGAAATAAATAGGTGCTCCATGTCCTCCACAACCCTTTTGCATCTGCAACATAAGCCTTTGCTTAAGTTGGTTTGGAGTGCCCTTTTTTCTGTGTAGAGGGCCTTATGCAGAATAAGCCATAGGAGAATCGATTTCTTGGGTTCTAGGGTAAAACACCCAACTTAAGGCCACCTAAGAAAGGCGATGAATTGCGACCAGTCTGATGCACTGTTTTCAGTTTGGGAGGGTGCAATCAAAAGCTGAGCGCAAGGGCTATTAGCTGTAGAAGCGATGTCGCGAACACTGAAGGCTGTAGGACGCACGAGATGGAACAAAATTCCATGTGTAACAAAAAACGCCATGAATAGGGAGACGCCATGGGGCGTAAGTTGAGCCAATGAGCCACCAAGGCTTGAACTCGAGATCCAACGGCATGCATTCAATCGTCGTTTGCCCTAACCAACCCAGCACCCGCTTGATTGTGTCTCAAACTTGGAGCAAAACGGCTTTATTTTAGGCAGTCCACAGGTCCCATCAAAGGGGGGCGGTTTTTTATTGGCCCCTTTACCCTATGGTTGGTGACCAAATGTTCAAGAATTTGTTTGGGCGAGTAATTTACTCTCCAACGCTTATTGAGAGTGAGGTGGAGGATCCGGATTACATAGCTTGAATCTCCCTCTCCAAGTGAAGCTGCAAATGTTGAAGGGGGGACATGCTTTTAACGTGAATACAAAATGTTGCTTTTAATTTTACCCTTTTTCCAATTAACCCATCAGTCCCCCCTCACAAGGGCAACGCTTCACACTATCTAGGACGGGCATATTCAAATGGGATCGACGGTTGGGTCATTCAGGCCATCATATGTATATTTGTAAATTGGGTCTTCGTGTGGATTTAGGGTGAAAAAGTAAATTCCGGCTGGGCAGGTCAATTCGGGTTGTCCCACACCTTGATCCTTGAACCCATAACCTGCCTTGTGCGATGCATGTGCTCTAATTACCACACCCGCATGTGTTTACTGAAATAGGTGCCATTTCAATGCCACATATGTAAATGCGGGCCGATTTGTAAAGTTTGGGACAATTTTGTGAATTCAGACCGCACGATCTTGTAAATTTAGGCCAGTGAGTTAGCAAGGAGAACTTGGTGCATATTTGTGTCTTTAGAGGGCTATCCCATAGACCCTATAAAGGGTCTTCTAATTATAGGACCCTCAATTACTTTTAAGGGGGGTGTTAGAGCTCCCCCATAGGCCCGCTAACGGCACCAATGGAGGGCCCTCGTGAAGCGAAGCTGCGCTCTTGTAGGGTTTCTTACAATTTAAGGATCCTGTTTGCAGAGAATTCTGAAAGTTGACTTGCGTTTTCTCAAAGGACGTACCGCTTAGATTATCGTATTGCCTTTTGCACATGCTGCCGTGGGTTTTCTACGCTTCTATTGACAAACATAAGCACCTGCATCTCTACAGACACTTTTAGTCTACATCTGCTTTTATGTATGCATCTATAGATTCATACATGCATACGTGCATTGAATTATAGATATAGATACAACATACATACTTACAAAAGTATATATATACATACACACGTAGATCATACTGGGATATAGACATAGATACACACATACATACTCACAAAATTATATACACACACACATAGGGGATGTATCATACACATCGATACACATACATACACACATCCCATGGATATATCATACACACATAGATCATAGTCTCTTGTATGCACAAAAATAAACATTTGTGTGTAAACATATTCATGTATACATGTATGTTTTGTAATCATCATATTTCTTGTGTTGATATTGGTGACCCATGTATGCCTTATGACATTTTTTATAATATTTATCATATCATGTTTTTCGTACCTGTCCACCTTGTCTTGAGAACATGCTTTGAAATTGATAAAATCATTAGGGATTAATAAATAAATTTGAACACACAACAAATTCAAAAAATGTATCTTAAGATTTCCCTCGTAATTTATGTACTGATTTTCTTTTACACCATTTTTCTCCAGGTGTTCAGTCATGGTTTTTGAGTGATTATGGAATCTAGGTAATCATAAATGAGTGATTCAAGTAGTAAATACACTAGATAATACTAAAGTGTACTTTACAAGAAATAACAAAGACTAAAAAACTATGAATCTTCTTGCCTCAAGGGAGTTCAATGAAAGCCCTTACATCCTAGATAAACGTGACAAAAAATAGCTTCTTCCTTGAATGATCATATGTCCACTATGAGTGACAATAGGGCCTTTTTCTATCTCTGGTTGCAAGCATGGGTCTTATCAAGCTAGAGCACTCTCCAACTACCCCAAGTTTATCGGGTTTTTCTACAGCTTTTTTTTGTTTTTAGCGAAACTCACAATTTTGAGTGGATTATATTAATCAACCCAAATAAATACAAGGTCTTGTCATGCTCGTGTTGAGCCATGACATCATCCAGGGACCATAATTAGATCGGCTATCAGGGCAGCCATCCCAACCAACTCGCCCCCCTATCCTTGATGCATAAGGTCCATTATCATGTTCTTGTGAGATCTTTTAATTACCGATAGCCAAGATTTTCCCCCATCCTAGGCATACCCTCTGCTGACAACAAGGCACAAGTAGTCCTAAACCAATCCTCCGAGTGTTGCTTGCGCCCGAGTGTCCAAATTAGCAGTTTGCTTTCTTGTTTAATTTCTGCGAAGCTTGCCACCTCAAGACCTCCTTCAAACACACGGCGGTTCCTTGTCTGCCATACATTATGTAAGAAGTACCCGACGATTTGAGTGCTGATGAGGATGGCAGGACCACCTGTATTCTTCCCTCCAAGGAATAGATCAGTCTTGTAAAAACCAATTTTCCATGTTCTTTGGACCCACTTGCATATTTTCCCTGCGAAGCCTTTGATAGTTGGGCAATCCATGAAGAGGTGGGCGAGATCTTCTCTAGCCAACCTGCACCCCAAGCATCGATCTGACCCAATCCCTCTTTCCTCGATCTTCACCCCCATTGGTAGAGCACCCCACATTACCTTCCTTCACGTGCTGCGGAATCTTTGGCTTCGAGTTGTTCTCCATTACTTGCTCCCACCTTTCCTCCGGCCATTGTTTTTTCCATATCTTGTTAAGGGGGCTAGACCAATTCTTCCTATGCAAGGAAACAACAAATTTGGCGCAGCAAGCTTCTGCATTAGCCACAGGGTTCAGAATTCCAAGGCCTCCTGGATTCACGGCCGAGCAACTGATTCCCATCGGGCCCATTGCCATGGCCTGGAGGATTTCGTGTTGTTTTTCCATAAAAACCTTTTCATTGGTTTTAAGAACTCTTTCCAATGACACTTAGCCATCTTGAGAAGCGGGCTAGTGAAGGCAATATAAGGAATCATAAAGGCATTTATCACTTTTATTCGACTTGGGAATAGGAGAAGAGCATACTCCCACCTACTCATTTTTGTTTTGATTTTTTCAAGCACCCACTCAAATCTTTGCTTGTGAGTTACATCCACCGCCAAGGGGGCTCCTAGATGTCTGAAGATATTCCCTTTTCTGACAATCTCCCTCGACCACTCAAAAGGGTCAAATGAGTCATTTTCCGATAGGGAGATCAGCCTTGACTTCTCTATATTACACTGGGACCCCGAAGCTACTGAGAATGTTTGTACAATCTCCAGAGTTTTCCTGATGACCTAGGGGCACACCTTCAAGAAGAGGAGAGAATCGTCTGCAAATAGTTTTGCTAGGAGATGGCTATTTCCTAGCAAAGTCAGGCCTTCAAACTCCCCTCGTTCTGCACTAGCTTCAACTGCCGTGATTAAAGGATGTGATCCTATGGCGAACAACAAGGGGGCAAGAAGGCATCCCTGCTTATTAGACCTTTTGACCTAAAAAGAGCCCACAATTCTATCGATGAATAAGAGCTCTGACTGGCTTCCAGCTCCCAATACACTTACCGAACGACATAGGGCACGGCCCAAAGCCCAAAGCTTCCATGACGGCTTCTATATATGTCCATGTTATTCTATCATAAGCCTTATCTAGGTCCAACTGTAACAGTACACACTCTTGCTTTGTGATAGTTGTGTACTCGATGCCCACCATTGCTGCCAAGATGTTATCGTAAATGGACCTTCCTTTGATGAACCCATGCTGATTGGGAGAGATGATCTTGGTTAGTAAGGGGGCTAGTATGAGGGCTACAGCTTTAGCAATAATTTTGTAGGCCACCGACATCATCGTTATAGGGAGCCAGTGTTTCAGGTGAGAACAACAAATCTGTTTGGGGATGGGTTTGATAAGCCCTCTCTTTACACTTATCTCCAATGACCCTTCAACAATGGATTTATTGGCCAACCTTGTGATAGGGACCTTGAGATCGTCCCAAAATTCTATATAGAATTCCACCATCATCTCATCCCAACCAGGGGACTTTTCCTTGCAAAGGGCTTGCAATGCTAGTGAATATTTGTCTTTTGAAAATGCCCTTTCCAAGAAATTAGCTTCTGAGTGGAGAATCTTCTTCTTGACTTTCTGTAGTAAGGACCCTCTGGCTTCTTCCACTTCTTGGGAGCGGATCTCTGGCCGTCCAATGATTTGACTAAGATAGCTCAGCATCAAACCAGCCATCTCATCCTGGTTATGAATTATTGTCCCTTTCTCATCATCGAGCGAGCGGACGTGGCCTTGGCTCTTCTTGATGTTTAAAGCCCTAAAAAAATGAGCTTGATTAGAGGCTTCAGGTTGAAGGGCAGTCTCCCTGGAGAGAAGCCTTGCCTTTCTGATATCTTCTAACTGCTCATCAACAAGGTTGGATTTGGCTTCGAGCCATCGTATGTGCTTATCCTCAGTAGCAAGCCCATTGGCTTTTTTGGAGGTAAGCAGTTGTACCTCCGCTGTAAGATGCAGAAGGTGTACCTCTCTAACTTTCTTGATTCGGGGGCCCGACGTTTTGATTGCTTTCTGGATGCCCCGAGCAAAGAGGTCCCACACATTGTGTTTGTTGAGGGCGACATCCTTTTTGAGCTTACCTAGTGCTTTCTTGGTTTTTGAAAAGAGGGTCTTTGAGTAGGAGTGCCCTTGTTACTAACAGTTTTTCCCCACCTCTTGGGGTCTGCTCCTCCCCTGTATTCTTCTTAAAATGAATGTGCAGAGGTATGTGATCCGAAAGGCTTTTTGTTGGGACTACCTTCATCTCCATCAACGACGGTATCCAGGCAACTTGGTGTAAGCAATAGCATCTATCCAGCCTGGAGGCAGTGCGGGCATACTGGAGGCTTGTGTAGGTGAACCTAGGCGAGCTGTCCCATGAGCCGATTTCCCATAAGTCGATCATCGCCCATTTTTCGTACAAACTTTGCTATTTAACCTTTTCGAGCCAGCCAGCATACTGGAGGATTCTGTTCTATCCCTGCTCTTTTCTACCATATTGAAGTCGCTAACCAACAACTACTCACCTTCAATAGGAGTATCTTTGAGATGCATCCATAGTTTAGCTCTGTCTTTTGCATTGCAAGGGCCGTACACATTCACAATGGTGAAGGGAAGACCTACCCACCTGATTCTAATCCCCAGGATTCTGCTGGATGGGTGGTTTAGAACCAACTTCGACTCCAATTCTTTGTCCACTATGCTAAGGACGCCACTGAAACCGTTACTTCATTCTCCATTGAATACTTGTTTTTTTCCTAGCGCCAGCTTTCTCTTGTAATGGGCATCTAAGTGGTGTTCTTGGATGGCCCAGCAGTTGATTGCCTTCTCCTTTTTTATTTCCTCCCAGAATAGGGTACTCTTCTTACGGGTTTTCAACCCCTTTTACGTTCCAAGATTGGATAGTGAGAGACTCCACCATTAATGAGGGGTTCATTGGGAAAGAGGAACAAATTCCTCAACATCCAAATTATCCCCCCCCCCCCCCCCCCCCCCCCCTCCTCTCTTTGGTCTCAGAAGAATGAGGGGGTTCATAGTCTAGGGATTTGTTTTCTTGCAGTGCTGCAAATGGATTGTGCAATGGGACAGTGAACCCCCCTTCTTTCAATGGGGTGGAGGACGGACTAGAACCTTTCATCTCAAGTGTTCTCCCGACTTGAAGTACTTTGGAGTCTCTTGCGAGTGCCTTCACCCTTTTGGCTCTTTTTAGACCAGGGACTTGAACAGTCGTCCCCGTTGTCACTGTCATAAATTTCAGGGTATCAGCGGAAGTAATGATCTTATTAGTATTGCATGCACCTTTGGAAATTTGTTGAATGGGAATCGATTCCTCCACAGTCTTTTCCTGCATTTTTACATTCATCATACTTTCTTTATCCTTCCCTACATTTGCCCTTCGTTACTTCGTTACTACCTCCTTGCTTCTCCAACCCTTATATTTGGGTTTCCATTTCACTAGTGGCCTGTGCTGCAGGAGTTGCAGTACCAATAGACTTCAAGGGGCAATCCTTGGCGAAGTGTCCAAAGTTGCTGCATTCAAAACATGCTCCAAAGTATGTTCCAAAGTTGAGCGGAATAGTAACAAGCCCAGCTCCGAGATTGATTACCATGTTCTTAGGTGGCATTTCAGACACATCGCAGCCTATATAAACCCTGTTTGAGGTTGTGCCAAACCCTCTCTTGTTAGGTATAAATAAGGGAGTGCCCAGTTGACTAGCGAGCATCCTGAGATTATCCCTTAGCCAGCTAGGAAATCCCACAAACTCAACCCAGACCGGATGAAACCCTTGTAGAGATTCTACTGAGTCGAACATCGGTTCCCAAGGCACTACACAGACCGTAGTCCTATTAGATACTAGGGGCCCTTTTTCGAGGATCTTTTCCACATCGGAGGCCTCTTTGAATCTCACTGAACAAAACGCTTTAGCTAGGTAAAAAGTACTTTCAACTGCTCCTTCATGACCAAGAATTTGAGGACCCTGAAGCCATTGAATCATCTCAAACCTGTTCGGGATTCTTCCACTGAATTTAAATACCAGCGTTAGTTGAGCTTGCCTGGCTAACTGTTTTTTGATAAGTGTTGGTGGAATCGCTACAGTAATAGCCTCGGCAACCTCCACCTGTTGTGGCAAAGACTTTCTTAAAGCAGAATTGGCCCGATATGCCAACCTGTCTTCAACCAACCCACTGTAATCTGTTTGGGAGCAAGTTCTTTTGTTGTTGTTAGGGCCGGCCCCATTCATTTTGTTGACTTCCATGAGCTCTTGTTGAACTCTAGCTCTTCTATACTGCAATTTTTCAATATCCCCTTCATCCCAACATCCCTTCTGATGAGCCTTTTTCATACTCCTTATAGTTAGTCCCCTTGGAGTATGCTAGCAAACGAGATACCTGGCCTGCGAGCTATAGATGCACTTGACACTTTATTAACGTTTGTATAGATGGGACCCTGAGGGACCTCGTCTTTGAGGGTTTTTACCTCAAATTTGAACCCTTGAGCAGAGGCCATTTCCTCCCTTGTTTCCTCAAAGGGAACTTTTTCGATCGAGACAATTTTGTCCTTTTTCGGGGGTGAAGCTTTTGGTGAATTGGGGTTCGACATTGTCGAATCTTCTACCGGTCTCAAGACCGAGCCGTCGCCATCATCCATCGGCACGGCTAGCTACATTTCGGGTATTTTACCCGCCGCTAGCATCTTTGAAAATTCGACAATATCGGGTTCAATTATCAAGTGACTTGTTTAACCTCAAGACCCTAGGAGAAATATAGCAAGGGAGATAATACTCGATACTCCAAGACTTTGCAAGACAATACTCCTAAAGTGGAATACCACATAGCATATGCTCCTATGATTACCAAGTATGCTCAAAATGCGATTATTAAAGCTAATCATTGCGATGCGGCAAAAGGCTTAATAATCGCAGCAAAAAGCTAATAATCGTGCATCTTCAACTAGTATGGGGCAGTTAGCTAATGGTTGATTTAATGTAAAATGTAACCAATTCTTCATATCAATCAGAAATTGCTTATCAAACAATAACAATTGATTAAACAATAACAATCCAACAAACAGTAACAATTTATCAAACAGTCCTTTCACTAGTCTATGAAAACATATGCTTGTTTCATGTGATAGAATCACGTTTTTCGGACGGTTTAAGGGGTTCCCTATGCTTAGCTTCCCAAGTCAACATGAATAGCAATGCATAATTATAAATTTGTATTACCGGATTTGTAGCACGTGCGGCTAACTCCTGTGCTAGAGGTTGGACGGCTTCGACTTCTTCTTCGGTTGATGCTTCTGCATGAGGTACGTTCGGAGTTGACACCCTTCTTCCCACCTTCCTTGGTGGTGCAACGGCAAAGGTGTCCTTGGAACTTCGCGTTACACGCTTCGGAGCCATAGCTTCGGAATGGAGAAAAGAAAAGGCGTTGATGGAGAGAGAGAGAGAGAGAGAGAGAGAGAGAGAGAGAGAGAGAGAGAGAGAGAGAGAGAGTCCACAAATCGGGTGAAGGCACGTCGAAGATTAGAGGTGGAGATGGCTTGAAGATGAGAGGTTAAGGGTGAGAGGCTTCCTCCGGTGCGTCGTTGCAAGAGAGCTTCCGCTTCTGTAGATGTGTGTGTTCAAAGTGAGAGGAGAAGGGTTCTTTATATAGGCCCTAGGGGGGTGCTAAGAATACTGAGAGGTTTCGAGAATAAGAGAGGAAAAAAGCTCGCGCGTCCTCGCGGCTCTTTTTGTTTTTTTTTTTTTTTTTGTGGTGGGTACGCGAATCCTATGCGCGATTTTAAAAAGCTCTATACTTAGAAGTTTCCATTCTATTTTGAAAGAGAGAAAGAAAGAAGTATCTTAATTTTGACTTACCTCTCTTTCTTTCCTAAAAATACTATCTCTAAGCTTTTTCTTCACACATGGATTAGGTTCCCACATAAATCTATTGTTCCACATAAAGAATAAATGGATTTTGAACCTGATTTTCAATTCGATTGCTCCGATAAACTCACGATGACTCACAAAATTGAGAATCTCAATTACATTGCAAAATAACTGAAATGACTTATATGGATAAATGTTGGGTACATTACAATCTCCCCAACTTAGGGATTCGAGATTTTCTCATCTCGAGAAAAAGTGAGGATATTTCTACTCCAATTAGTAATGACCATTATTATCTCTAAAAGGGTAATATTCTTAGTCTGCTTTACTTACTATTGCTGCTCCATTATTCCGTGCTTTACTTACTATTGCTGCTCCATTATTCCGTCGTGGGCTTTAATACTTCAAAGAAGAAGTAGTTTACAAAGGGATTATACCCTTAATAGAGCTCCCACCTTGCTTCACTCTCACCACTCACACACACCTTGTTGCATCAACTTCACACTCCTCAAAAATCCGTTTTTGTGTGTAGAAGAGGCCTCCTTTTATAGGCCAAAAGGGCTACAGTCTCTCATGAGAGGCAACCGTGTGTGGCCGCCCTTGTGTTGACAAGTCCAATTTGGACACTCTAACCCGTCCATGTGTGGCCGCCCTTGAGAAGACAAGTTCGCCTTTGAAATTGGCCATCGGCCATTGAATTTGGCCATCGGTCACACCGGCCAATTGGCCAAACGATCAACTGTTTTTTTACCACTTTTCGGCCGCCGTCCGGCCATAATATTTTGACGAAAAGGAATATTTCGATTTTTAAAAAATTGGTTTCCAGTGAGTCCTTTTTCTGCACGCACGATGGCTTCTCCTCATAATGGGGGCTTACATATGTGCGATTTTAATACAAAAAATTACAAGGGGTAAATCAAACTCCATACTTTACAATCTCCCACTTGGAGACTGATCTCCAAACCAAACCTGTGACTGCTTTCCATCCTGGATTATTATGCTTGAATGCCGTTTGAAGATGAGCGGAAGCTCAACTCTCCTTGGTGACCACCTTTGTAAACATGTCTGTAGAATTTTCACTTGTATGCACCTTTCCTAGCTATAGTTGTCCCTTTTCCAAAAGTGTGAGTATGAAGTGATGTCTCCCCTCAATGTGCTTTGTCCTTGAATGAAAGGTTTTGGCTATCACTGTACAAGACACAATTGTCTTGTTTGAATCCAAGCTCTTCTAAGAATCTGTGAAGCCACAGAATTTCTTTGCTTGCCTCAATCATTGCTACATGAGACGACTTTCTGTAGCTTTGAAGCCCAGCTCATTATTGTGCCTCCAATCATGAAGACATAGCCAGTAGTGCTCCTTCGAGTATCTTTGTCGGCTGCCATATGTGCATCAGCATACCCTTGAAGAAAAATATCAGTTCCTCCAAAATACAAAGCATTTGTTGTTGTCTCTTTCAGATACCTAAGTATCCACTTCACAGCTTGCCAATGCTCTTTATCTGAGTTGTCCAAGAACCTACTTACAACTCCCATTGCATGTGCAATGTCTGGCCTTGTCCCGACCATAGCGTACATAAGAGAACCTACCAATGTAGCATATGGAACTTTAGACATATAGGCTATCTCCTCTTGTGTCTTTGGACACATATCCTTGGTTAGTTTGAAGTGACCAGCCAAAGGTGTAGAAACCGTTTTTGCATTTTGCATTGCAAACCTCTCTAGTACCTTCTTGATGTAATCCTCTTGAGATAGCTTTATTGTCTTCTTCGCCCTATCCCTTGATATCTTCATACCAAGTATCCTCTTTGCAGCACCTAAATCTTTCATTGAAAAAGATTTAGACAGCTCCTCTTTTAGGTCTTTGATATCATGCACATTAGCACTTGCAATCAGCATGTCAACAACATATAGCATTAGGATGATGAGCTTCCCATCTCTTAAATTTTTCATGTAGACGCAATCATCTGAGTTGCACCTTCTGATTTCATGATCCAACATCCATCGATCGAAATTCAAGTACCATTGTCTTTATGCTTGTTTTAAACCATACAAGCTCTTCTTTAATCTGCAAACCATTTTCTCCTTACCTTTTACTTCATACCTCTTTGGTTGAAGCATGTAAATTTCCTCCTCTAAGTCACTGTGAGGGAATGCCGTATTTACATCCGTTTGCTCAAGATTCAAATCATGAGCAGCCACAAGGATTAAGAAAATACTAATTGAGTTTATTTTTACAACATGAGAAAATATTTCATTGAAGTCAATACCTTTCTTTTGAGAAAACCCTTTTACCACAAGCCTAGACTTGTACCTTTTCTTCCCACCTTCTTCTTCCTTCAGCTTATACACCACAAGCTTGGCTGCATGGTACGTATTTCATTCTCCACAAAGGCTTTTCACCTTTGAAATATGGAAAACACATTGGATTTATTCTTCATGACATAAACCCATGTTTTTCTAGTTGCATCGTCTATGAATTTTACATACTACAATGAGCCACCAAGGGATAGTGTACTTGCATGACCCCAAACATGAGAATGAACCAATTCAAGTTTTTTTTTTCTTTCATTTCTTGAATTTAGGAATTTTACCCTCTTTTGTTTTACCATAAACACAATCTTCACAGAACTCTAAGTCCACGTCTTTCAAACTTGGTAGAAGCTTCTTTGATTGAAGGATTTGCATTCCTTTGGCACTCATATGCCTAAGCTGATAGTGTCACACCGCACTCATATGCCTAAGCTGATAGTGTCACACCGCATTGTCGACTTTTACCCTCTTTTGTTTTACCATAAACACAATCTTCACAGAACTCTAAGTCCACGTCTTTCAAACTTGGTATAAGCTTCTTTGATTGAAGGATTTGCATTCCTTTGGCACTCATATGCCTAAGCTGATAGTGTCACACCGCACTGTCGACTTCTATAGCTATTGCACAGATTGAAGATTGTATACTGACAGTACACAAGTGTACCGACCTTTTCTCCTTTGGCAACCACCAAAGATCCCTTTGAGATCTTCCATCTTTTGTTTCCAAATGCAATGTTGTGACCTTCATCGTCCAATTGTCCTGTAGAGATTAAATTCTTGCAAAGAGAAGGAACATGCCTAACATCTTTAAGCTTCCATTCATTTCCGTTAGCAATTTTGACACAAATTGTACCTTTGCCAACAATTTCACAAGCTTCATCATCTCCCAAGTATACATACCCAAAATTACCTTTGGTGTGTAATCTGGAAATGTTGCTTGTGTGGTGTCACATAGAATGAAG
The DNA here is from genome assembly GCF_014529385.1 of Adiantum capillus-veneris. Lineage (NCBI taxonomy): Eukaryota > Viridiplantae > Streptophyta > Polypodiopsida > Polypodiales > Pteridaceae > Adiantum > Adiantum capillus-veneris. Next base: position 1,813,199 of record NC_140937.1, read on the forward strand.
CCCCGGAATCTACTATCCAAGGATTAGACACACTGTCTAATGAGAGAATTAGAGAATCTTGCTCTATTTTACTCACCACATTGGCCTCCAATGTTGTCTTGTTGTCTTGAGACTCCGACTTCTTCTTCTTCTTGGACCAGCAATCCTTCTTGATGTGGCACTTCTTGCCATAGTTTCAACATTCAAGAACTGACTTTGTGTGTGACTTGCTTCACCCTGAGCGATCATGGCACTTTTGGTTTTTGAACCTCTCCTTAGGCCTTTCTCTTGTTTCCATTGATAGTGGAGCACTTGATGATTCTCCTGTGCTTCTCCTTCACACTTCCTCGCTTAGGAGAACACCCACAATATCATCAAACTTGAGAGTATTTGTGCAAGAGATAGAATTACTTACAACCATCACAAGGTTGTCCCAACTATCCGGTAGACGATAGTATAAGGAGAGCTCGCACTTTGTCATCAAAATTTATTTTCATCGATTGAAGCTGACTTATGTTGGTATTAAATTCATTCAGGTGTTCTGCAACTAAACCATTCTCTGCCATCTTTAGATTGAACAAGTGCTTCATGAGAAATACCTTATTGATGTCGATGGTTTCTAGTAGAGGCAGTCAAGTGACTTCATCAAGTCCTCCGTGGTCTTCATCTCCAAAACATTGAAGGCCACCATTGACGCCAAGCTTAATTGGATTGTTCCCAGTGGCTTTCAATCAAGGACAATCCATGCTTCATGTGCCATCATTGCGGGCTTCTTTACAAGACCGCCTAGTGGAAAATAGAGGTCCTTCTGGTAGAGATAGTCTTCAATATGCATCTTCCAATGTTGGTAGTTTTTTCCCTTTGAACTTCTCAATCTTGAGCTTCCCTTCCTCCGCCATTGAGAATCCTTTCCTTGAGAAACTTTAGCTACGAGAAAACCTTGCTCTGATACCAGTTGTTAGAAAATAGGACATAGCTAAGTAGATGAATGAGTAGTTTACATAATGGAGAGAGATAATTTTCACACACAAGAGATTATAGAGTAGAAGAGAGAGAGAGAGAGAGAGAGAGAGAGAGAGAGATCACACGATATACATGGTTCACCCAATGTGGCCTACATCCATGCGAAAGCAACCACTCAATGGCTTTAATACTTCAAATAAGACGTAGTTTACAAAGGGATTATACCCTTAATAGAGCTCCCGTCTTGCTCCACTCTTACCACCTCACACCCACCTTGTTGCTTCAACTTCACACTCCTCAAAATTCCATTTTTGTGTGTAGAAGAGGCCTCCTTTTATAGGCCAAAAGGGATACCCTCTCTCATGAGAGGCAGCCGTTTGTAGCCGCCCTTGTGTTGACAAGTCCAAATTGGACCCTCCAATCCGCCCATATGTGGCCGCCCTTGAGAAGACAAGTCCGCCTTTGAAATTGGCCACCGACCAACCGGCCAAACGACCAGCCATTTTCCGACCACCGTCCGACCATAATATTCCGACAAAAAGGAATATTCTAGTGAAAATTTGTGTCGAGTTTTGCTCAAGACTGGTTGTGAAATTTTTGGTTTCTGGCGAGTGATTTTTCTTCATGCACAATGGCTTCTCTTCATAACGGGAGCCTTAAAAATGTGTGTTTTTTATACAAAAAATTACAAGGGGTAAATCAGGCTCCATACTTCACAAAGAAAATAGTCATACTAGATTTTCTTAGGGGTTTACACAAGAGATTACCTACGTGGAGGCTCTCTCAATCGATTCATGTCATGCCATAAATTAGTTGCTTGATAGCTTGGCCGTGCCTACTTGCTATCCATAAAAATCATCATTTGGATTGGCTACAGCTTGTACATAGAGCCAATGATGTAAAGCGTTCACTCACCGCCATATACATATACGACGATCACAAGCACATCGAGCAGCATCAATAAAGGAGGGGGAAAGCCCCAAAGGTAGGGGAATCATTGACTTAACCTCCATCTCACCCAAAGGACACCCCCTTTCTCAAGGGGCACATGGACACATGTCAAGCTCTCCCTATGCTTAGCCACATGGTGTGCTTGAATCCTATTGGCTTGGCTAAAGAGGGGACCAATGAGTTTCTAGTTCAATTCGACAAATATCTAGATATTTTCAATCTCTCTCTCTCAAAGAGGTAAGGAGGACACTTGTCCTAATGCTACCCATGTTGCTTGAAATGCATTATGCATGTGATTGGCTAGGCTTAGAGGGGTCCAATGAGCTTCAAGCTTAAGAAAAAAGGAGGGGTCGACCAAAGAAAGCAAGGGGTGTGCTTGGGGGTATACACCCTCTCACACACTCATTTTTCACACGTTCTCACTTGGTGAAAGAGGAGGAACTCTATCTCCTTCTCCAAGCTTGTTGAGAAGTTAAGAGCCTATAGCAACACTCTTGGCTATGGAATTCAAATCCAACCGAGAGCCGTGTTTCAATGCTTAATCTTGCCATATTCTCCATCTTCATTACCTAGATCTCTCCACCTTCAAAGGTGTTTGAGGCCTTGGGACTGAGGATGGGGATGGTTAATGCTTTTTACAAAGTTTATGTTATGCTCTTGATGCATGAAGCTTTCCACAAGATCACAAGGAATACAAAGATTTTATTATACCAAGTCTCTCTTTATTGGAGAATCTATAATACAAAAGCCTGTTGGAGGGGGGGCCGGGCTCCACATGAATTTGGTCCTCAACTGTTGTCAAGTTCTCTAATTCTCTCCTCTCTCTCTTGCAAAAGTATTGTTCATTCCAAGTTAATTAAGTATAATGGTTATGTTGCTACCGCTAATTAAATTAACCCTATATGTTTTCAAAGTAGTCTCATAAAAATGCTCACTCCAATTCTCTTAATTCCGATATTCTCCAAGTTCATGGGCCATTTCCATTACATACTCTGACTCCTAAATCTTGGCAACCATGTAGTTTGAACTTAGTGCTGGTCAGATTTCCATAGGTTATCATTATTTTCTACATTGTCGTCCTCTCAGCAAAGACAATTACACTTGTGGTAGGGAGACAAAACTTCTATTGCACCAACTGAGCTGACAATTGGTGAGGCTCTCCATGCAAGTGAACAAATCCTTACTTGTACTTCAATTATTTCAGAATCAAAAGAGTGTGTGGGGTGAGGTTCTACATGTGTCGAGTAGATCAATGTGTACTCATAAAAGCCCCTATGCTCTAGCCTAATCTTTATCACCTCAATCATTTGATTATTTTTTGAGTCAAGACCTTCATGCTTGCTGACCACCCTACCGATGACACCATCATATTTTTGTAGGTAGAGGATTGAATAAAGAGCAACGAGAAGTCTCTGGCCTGCACGATGTAGAGTGGTTGAGAGAAAAACAACACAGGCATAAGGAAGACTAGGGGTAGAATGGAAAGTAAAATCTAACCCGACAAATTTGTCACACTTAAATAGACTTCCTTTTGCATGTAAAGCACCACATAACATGCATTGGTTCTTGGGCTCCCACATGTGATAGTAAACAAAATGCCATCTTGTGTCACAATTAGTGTACTCATTCTAATATCCATCTCATGATGCCTTTAGTATCCCCTTCAGGAACACATGCCACATTCAAAGTCCCTGACCAACATGATTACATCAACAATCAAATCAGCCACCGTAATCTCCTCCTCATGATTACTGGGCATCGTCCCAATGTAATGCCATAATTTGAATCCATTCACTGGACTCAGCACAAGAGTCTCATCCAATTTCTACAAAAAGAACGCATTGGCATCGACACTTTCATGAACATGATACGAGCACATCCACTGCAATTTGAGCTTTCCTTTATGTTTTGCTTGCCCACAAATTAAACATCAATACAAAATCTCCTATATTGAATATCTCAAACGACATTCCCCGATCCATTTATTTGTTATTTTGACTCTAGAACTCTCTCATCATCATAAAGCTAGTATATCAGTTCTCTTCCAATTATAGTAACTGATTTATCTGGTAAACTACCACTGGTAAACTAACAAATCTTGGACAACATCTGCTTCAACACCACAATATGCATATTGGGTACCACAAATTTCAAAGGCGAAATGGCTTCGATTCCAAAGACCAGCCTGAGCAGAATAAACCCCATAGCCACTTTAAATGAGGTATGGTACACCCACAATGCCACCAAAAGCTTCAAGATCCCAAACATCATGTTTTGTAGATACCAACTTGGTCAATATCTACACAATAGTCGTATTATTTCTCTCTACAAATCCATTAGGTTTTAGATAACAGGGAGTACTTTTCTTATCCATGATCTGGAAAGTCCCCTACAACTCCCCGTATCACTGTTTAGGAAATGTGTACCCAACTACTAACCAATTCCATAGGTAAACCAAACCTTGGAAACACATCCTAGCACATACATTTGGTAATTGAAACTGCATTATCTTCCTTTAGTTGGGTACACAATTCTATAGGAAATGTGTACCAAACTACTAACCAATTCCATAGGTAAACAAAACCTTGGAAACACATCCTAGCACATACATTTGGTAATTGAAACTGTATTATCTTCCTTTAATTGTCATGACAAGGGCCATGGGGCTCGGTATGGCTAGGAGGCGAGGGCTTGGGCGTAGGCCAAGGGCCAAGGGCATAAGGTTAGACAAGGGCTATAAATAGGGAGGTTGGGAGGATATTATTATGCCGGTCCACCCTTTGGTCTCACATTGGTTTTATGGGAAAGAAGGGCGTGGTCCTACTAAGTCTTGCATGTCTTATGCATGTCATGCAAAAGAGAGCAAGTTGTGGAGGGCAAGAGCCGTGTGGCATGTGCAGAGCCTATTAGCGAGAGGAAGTAGGGTCTGTTGACCATCACAAAATCCTACAAAATTGGTTTTGTTGGGATCGCACTCTAATAGAGGGCAGTTCTCAACATGGCAGTGAGTGCTCTTACGAGTTGTAGCACATGCTATGAGTAGAGAAGTGGCCGCCATTGCCATTGTTGCACAAAGAATTCCATTGTACATTATGCGTTCCCATTATGGGTTCCCAAGCATAAGCCTTTAGGGTTTAATTAAGGTATAAACAAGGGGAAGGGAGTGTGCCCACGACCTGACAGCCTCCCTCTCAATCCTCTGGTACTTGTCATCGACTAGCAGAGTACATAGTCGATAGGGATGGCAAAGGTAGGCCAAGGGCCAAGTCAAAGCCATAACAGTAATTTCAACAGAATAACTAAGATTTCAAGCATCTTCAACATGTCTAAAGAGTTCAAATTATCATTTTTTTGGCACAAGCTATAACCGGTGAGCAAAGTTTACATCATCAGGACAAGCACGGCCTGTAGCGCTTGGTAAAGCGATGCAGGTCTAATTTGTTGTCATCAAATTGGACAAGACACGGTCGTTTTTGAAAAGCAACAAAAATCAATAAGCTGGCGGTTTGAAGCTATTCTAAATCGGTGAAGCCTTTGCAAGGTGATTTTTTTCAAGGCATTTATCGATTTTCATATACCAAAATGTCTCTCATGGAACCCGTGTTCGACTCTTTGGACATGGAGCTGCTTAAGAACCATATTTTCAATTTTTAATTTCCCTCAAGGGAATCAACTCCTCCTCCCCAATTCTAGAAGATACCAACAATTTACTTGAAGCAAAGGAGTAGGTCACGCGTCATGATCTCCAAAAATTACATGCTCAATTTTTCAAATTGGCCATTCGAGTTCAACTGCTTGCTACTCAGGTGGAGTAGCTTATAAAATTAATTACCCCATACATCTTGCAAGATATGCTTCATTCTCTTCGGAAAAAGGTCAAAAAACTCTCAATCAACGTGGCCAAAAAGAGATTTTCACCTACAAAGTTTAAATAAGCAAAAATGAAAAAGTTATGCTTTATTGCATGGGACAACATCAGAGAAAGCATTATTCATATGCACCAAATTTTTAGGATCTTAATGTCATCAATAAGGTGTCAACTATCTTTTATATGTCACCAAGTAGATATCTATTTGATCGGCTCTTTGTATAAAATAAAATCGACGGATAGATATAGCCCATATAATCTAGAAATTACAAATTTTTCTTTTTTCTTGATTCTCAAATGGATTAACTGTTACATACATATGGTGCTTATCCTTATGTCATTTACATTTAGGAAAATCAATAGGATATGATAAACCTATTCTTTTGCAGGCATGACCCTCTAAAACATGTACAACTTCTCCTACCAATTTCATGATAGGTGAACCTTTATGAATGCAACACATAGCTACAAGCACAATCATTTCTTAAAATTCTTACGGTCAAGCAAGGCTTATAGGAGCAGAGCTTCATATATATGTGTATGCATTCGGTGCATAATTATTCCACAACAATCACAGCTTGCCAATGCCAATGTGTAGAACCTTAAATTTCAGTTTCAATTTTGAACTTAGTCCATTTTGTACAATGTCTACAATGTCAGCTTTGACAAGCAAACATTGCTTTGATCAAGTCTAGTTTGGCAATTTTATACCTTTGATAACTAAGCCTTAGGAGCTATCTCTTTCAATAATGGACACGTAGGCTAATCATTCTGATACACCTGGTAATCTAGAGAATCTAAATTAGCAACACAATTTGGTACGACCGATTTTCTTAGTGACAACTCACCAAGATTGATTTTCTTCTTCATTGAAATCGGTTTGCTAGTAGAAGAACCTGTAATTATGTGAAGCACGCTTTAATTTAGGGCACATTGCTTAAAAGTTTGCTAGGAGTCCCATTCAAGCGAAGGCAATTTCTCTCAGAGGGCGGCAAGGTTAAACGATTATAAGTTCTACTTGTATTTTTGTTGTTTAATTTTCATTTGAATAAGATTTCTCTGTTCTACAAAGCAAAGTGCTTTGATAAACTTCATGCAAAGCAAGGCTTCTATTGTGTACCACATTATTATCCATCGACTTAGCATCAAGGATAAGGGCACACAAGTTATGTCAATAGGAAATAATAGGATATAAGCTCATAGTTATGGTTTGCATTGACAACTTGTGATATATCCATGCCACTACAAATTGTGCACAACACATATGCCATCAAATATACTCTTTGAGACCTAGCATGCCAAGATGGTGGGATTTTTCCACTAAATTATTATTCACGCTTTTGCAATAACATCAACTACTCGACTAGGGTCTCTTTTTTACTCAAGCACCTTATCTCCCATGCATGGGAAGCTTCTCAAGCACCTTCCTCATCAAGCATGACAAGCACCTCAAGCACCTTACTCATCAAGCATCTCAAGCACCTTAGTCACTAAGCATGACAAGCACCTCAAGCGTGGGTTGGATTCCCACCTCAAGCACAGTCCTAGCTTGCCTAAGGTCTAAGTACTTTTAACACTAACCTTTGGAGGTCTTTAATGAAGCTAACCCTAAGGTCTTTAAGCTCCATTAGATGCACGTTGCTCTTTGATAGACTAGGACCCCTATTGAGATGTAACCATCTCTTCTCTTGGTCCCCTGCTGAGATAAGTCTAAAAGCACTTATTACACATTGCTCTTTGATAGACCATCTCTTTCTGGACCCTTATTGAGATGCAACCATCTCTCCTTTTGGTCCCCTACTGAGATAGGACTAGAAGCACATGTCTCCTCTTATTCTTGTTTATTCTCCCACATTAAATGATCAGTTTAATATGAGAAAATCATTTGGGTTAGCTAGATATTAGATTTTATGACATTACCTCTCTCTTGAAATCATAGTCGTCCTCGACTATGAGGTAGACAAGATAAAGCATAGTCATTAGTCCATGTTTCTTAGCGGATAGAGGATCCCTTTTTACCCTACGACATCATTGCAAGATGGATTACTAATCCATTTGGTGCTTGAGAGACTTAGCTACAGCAAGCATGTCTACTCTTTAGTCCATATCATACTTCCAAAGTAGAGTGACAAGTTCTACTTGGTGTTTAGGAGACGTCGTTACCACAAACATGATCCTAAGCATTGCATACTTCTTAAATTTTGTGCACAATAAACTAAAGAGAATGAGTATTATAAGACAAAAACATTGTTCATTTAAAATGCATTTTCATTTGCCTACTCTAGTGTAGCATTGTAAGCATTGACAAGGTTCATATTATCCTCAAGCTTGGTTCCTTGCATCCATCTAGCATCTATAAAAGGATAATCCTTAAACTTAATAAGATATCATCAAATAATCTTACCGTTTCTTAATACCTTGTGTTCATGTCATAGGATGGACTCATGTTAAGGTACTTCTTCTTGATCTTCGATTTTTGGAGGGTTTGTAACTATTTCTTCTTTTGGTGGCGCTCCTTTATAAGGCTTGCATAGGCTCTCATGGAAAACATTGTGCATGAGCCACTGGTTGGGAAACTTTAATTGATAAGCCATCTCATTGATTGGCTTAAGAATTTAAAAGGGACCATAGTATCTTTTTACTAGTTTAGCATAATACTGTTGGTGGCCGTAGGATTCTTGCCCGTAGTATGCCTTAGATGAGCCTTGAAAAACTTTAGCAAGACCCAATCATTTTCCTTAAAGGCTAAGGCTCTTCTGTGCTTATTAGTGTTAAGTATGGATCCTGATTTACCCCTTGTAATTTTCTATGGTAAAAATGCACATTTGTAAGGCCCCCATTATGAGGAGAAGCCATCGTGCGTGAAGAAAAATCACTCGTGGGAATATTCGTTTTTGCCGGAATATTATGGCCGAACATCGGTCGAAAAGTGGTCGGAAAACGATCGATCGATTGGCCGGTTGGCCGGTGGCAGGTGGCCGATGGTCGGAAGTCAATGGCCGGTGCCGGTGGCCGAATTCAAAAGCGGACTTGTCTTCTCAAGGGCGGCCATACATGGGCGGATTGGAGGGTCAGATTTGGACTTATCTACACAAGGGCGACTACACATGGCTGCCTCTCATGAGAGAGGACAGCCCTTTTGGCTTATAAAAGGAGGCCATTTCTACACACATTTCATAGTGTGAAGTTGATGCAACAAGGTGAGTGTGAGGTGGTGAGAGTGAAGCAAGGCGGGAGCTCTAGTAAGGGTATAATCCCTTTGTAAATTGAGTGGCTGCTTTCTCGTGGCTACTAAATCCATTGAGTGGCTGCTTTCTCGTGGACGTAGCCCACATTGGGTGAACCACGTATATCGTGTATACTCTCTCTCTCTCTCTCTCTCTCTCTCTCTCTCTCTCTCTCTCTCTCTCTCTACTCTATAATCTCGTGTGTGTGAAATCTATCTCTCTCCATTAAGTAATCTACTCAAATATCTATTTAGCTACGTCATATTTCCTAACAATTAGTAGCACCCCTTTTTACCTTTTCTTTGAGATGGATATAACCTCTTTAATCTTTGGAAAAGATTCTTGTGCTAGTCTTGGCTATATTCATTAGTAGCACATTAGGAGAAATATGAACCTTGCATGGGCTTTGTAAGGAATCTTAATTTTTAGGGATTAAGGCTAATGTTGTGTGGGGTTTAGAGGGCAAGGGCATTGAAGAAGGTAGTTTTGAGTAGGTTTTTCTAGCCTTTTTTTTAGACAAATGTAGGATGTGGACGTAAAGGGTTGCTTTCTCTCTCTAGCTTTTTTTAAAGTGAAGGAAGCATAGGGGTATGTCCACATCAGCAATTCCGTGGGTCAAATAGAGTCAAAATTTGACTTTTTAAAAAAAAATTCATTTTTATTTGTTTTCTACTTAAAACTCCCTCCCAACATATATACATATCCAAAAATCATTTTTTGACCCATTTTTTAACTCAGAAGCTTAGAAAGTCCATTTTTTCAAAAATCTTTTCCCCCAAAAAGTAATAAACATTTTGTTCTCTCCTCCTCCTCCTCCCTCCTCCCCAATCTCTCCCTCCCCCCCCCTCCCTCCTTCTCTCCTCCCATCCTGCTCGGCCTCTCTACCCTTCCCCCTCTATCTTTTCATCATTTGCTTCCTCACGCAATAGCTTCCATTGTGCTCAGGGACATCACAAATGGTTTGCTTCCACCACCACGTACTCCGTATACCAAAAGCATACATATTCTCTTATCCACGGAATTTGCACCGAAGACCACTAGTGAGGGTGATCAAAGGTCATCACAGGAACGTCGCACCGCTTGTGAGACCAATGTTGACATTTGGGTGGATGGCCATTTATACCCTTACGATCCTATAAGCCGCTTCAATCGACCGTTTAATAGCCTTTTCATATTTCTTCAATTTCTTGGGAGGGGAGAAGCAGGCTTGTTAGGCTATTGCAAGCGACTATGTATGGGTGCAGGTGCTTCTTTGCATATGTGGATGCACGAATGTCAAGCTCTTTGCCTCAAGACGACGGCATTACAAGAGAGTGTTGCCTCTTCGGAAAGGGTAGTTAAAAGTCTTGAACAACAAATGCAAGAAAAGGAGTCCCACATCCAGAAGCTTACCAACACCATCACATACTTGAAAGAAACACCCCTTGGTGCAAGGGAACGCAAACGCCCGTATTCATCCATTGAAACTCTTGCACATTTCGGAGGAGCACGCAAACGACGAGTTACAGCCACTAGGTGATTTGGTCTTTACTTGCATGATGCATTCTTACTTCACACGATTTTCTAACATTTATGTTTATTTGTTGTCAGAAACTTCATCCAGGAGGCATGCGGTGGAACAAGCCAAGATAATCGAGTCAACCTTCTCACTAGTTGTCTCAATACCGAGGACGTGATTTCTATCTTACAATCACCTGGAGGTAAGCACATTAAGGATGCAGTCACCAAGGACCTTATGCGTAAATTAAGAAATGTGGTTAGTGATGATGATGTTCAACAAGCTTGTGATGAGGCTGGAATCAGCACCAAAGCCTATCAGGCTATTTTTCAACTCCTAAAGGATGCCCTCAAAGAACATGGCATTGTGGAAAACCTATTTCCCGTTCCTCACAAGGTCAAGCTCGCAAAGAAGGCGACAAACGAAGATGTGTTCTCCCGCATTGGGACATACCTACACATTGAGGACACAATGCCAACTTCTCTTTATGCTTCGTGCGCAACAAAGACAAGGGGAAAAGTTAAGAAACAATCCATAAGACCTTCGGAGAAGGAATTTCCTTACACAATGTGGAACAATATTTTCGTGGATCTTAGAAGGCTTCAAGAAGCCATGCTTAGATTTTACGAGTTACCTAAAGAAGGTGATACACTTTACTTTTTTCTTTGGTATTATTCTTATCATAGACGCTGAAGTTTAAGGTCTTAGCACTATTTATTTTGTAGTGCTTGGCACAAAAGTCGCTTTTGTGCTGAAACTCGATGAGTGTCAAATAGTGAAAGGCCGAAGGTTAGAGAGGCTAAGTGTCACTCTAATGAACGAGGCCCTTCTGCAAACGAAGCGAAGGGATTCAGTCGAGCCATATCCCACCCTATCTTTTAGCGTGCAATCAAAGAAATACATTTGGTGGTTGGGTGCTATTGAGGTGCCCAAAGAGAGCAATGGAGTACTTGCATGGATTTTTGAGAGAACTCCATGGATCACAGAAGTAATACACTCCCAAATTGCAGGTCAGAAGTTGGAGATTGAGGGCTTTGGTAGTTATGATGTAGAGTGGCACTTAGGTGGGGATTTGAAGACCATAAAGTGTTTGCTTGGCTGCACACAAGGGGCTTCTTCTCTCATGCCTTGTCCATTTTGCACTCGAGGGTACAAACCTAATGGACAAAAATCATATAAGAGCACTTCAAAGGCCGGTTACATGCTTCCATGGCAAGGGCATGGAGAACAAGGGTTAGATTGTCGTGATGTCGGAGATGAAGGTAGAGAATAGGAAGCGTCTATTCTGAGATGTCCCATGCTCAATGCCCCAGACCGTGATCAAAAGGACCACACTTGGAATCCAATCTTTTGATTTCCTCTATAGAATGTACATTTTTGGACATTACACGCATTCATGCGCATTTTTGATAGGCTATTGAAGCTCCACATTGACTATGCTTTCACAATGAAACCGTTGGAAAAGTCTCAGGAAGCGATCGAAAGAGTGGAGGTACTCTTGAATTCCATTGGCTGTCACGGTGGAAATGTGTCTATAGTTGCTGCAAAGAACATAGGGGAGGCCCATGAAATTGCTCAACAAGTGTCAATGAGTGGACAAAAAGCTAGACACTTTTTGAAGAGAGTTTCCCAAGGAAATCCAAGTCGATATGATGCTCAAAACAGCTCCAACAAGCATACAGGTAACCTTCGGGAGGTTTGGAAGGAGTTATGCAAAGCTACTACTGACAATGATTCAAATGGCGAGCTTGTAAACAAGCGCAAGCAAGTTTGGGCCCATTTTGATAAAATGGTCAAGCTTATGGGCCTTAACAGCACAACAGAAGAACAACGTCAATCATTTCAAGAAGCTTTGACGGATTTTACCAAGGTCTTCACAGTTTCTTGGGGTGAAAATAACATCACACATTACATGGTAAGTCATTCATGGTGTATTCATTACAAGGGATTGTTTTTTTTTAATAATGTGGATCGTTTACTCATGTGAACAGCATATCTTATTTGCGCATGGTGCATTTTTTATGCACAACTATGGATCGCTTGAAATTTTTAGCACTCAAGGCATGGAGAAGTCCCATTATCGAGCAACGGGAATGTACTTCAAAAATACTCGACATGGTGGTGGAATGGTGCAATCCAATTATTTGGAGGAGATGTTCAACTGGTTTTTTCGCACAACATTTTCTCGTAAGCTCACAATGGAGCGTGCGCGAAAATCCAAGATTGCTATTGAAGTGCGCAAATGGTGACACGCACCAAACAAACCGCGAAAGAGCATCCGCCTGCCAACAAAAACACCCTCCAAGTGTGTGAGAAGCCGTCATGGCTTAAAGGCACAAGAAAACGGCCACGAACACCTGGCCGTTCCAGGAACTCTTCTGGTAGTGGGCATGGTGGTAGGGCACGAGAGTCATCAAGGACTGTTGAATCTCCACCTCCTCAAGATATAACACCTAGGAAGAGAATGAAGCAATGTGCCCAGCGCTGGAGAGAAGCAGAGGGCCAGCAAACATCAGAGTCCGATAGGGAGCAGCCGTCGCGCCCCCAATCACAAGCAGGACCATCCAGAACTCGGGTGGTCCATACAGACACCGAATCAAAGAGTGAGCCACCATGGCTGCGAGAAACAATACCGCGCACACATCGGGTGGCCGTTGGGGGGAAGACATTGCCTCAAGGCTAGGGAGCTCTCCCCACACGACAAGATCGACAACCAAGGGAAGAAGAAGAATCAAAAGAGGCTGTAGAACCAGTCCCTAAGCATGTAAATAGGCGCAAGTCTAAGTTTTTCAAGAAGCCTAAACGCCGCCCGCCAGCAAATGTGCAAGTGCCCCCAAGACAACCGCAGCGGCGTCGAAAAATAGCAAGGGTATTTGCAGAAATCCGCCACTACCAGAAGACGACGGAGCTCTTGATTCGACGCGCCCCCCTTTGCTCGCACTGTGAAGGAGGTGCTTCAAAGCTATGGAAATCAGTATAGAATGCAAGCAATAGCGCTAGAGGCTATTCAAGAAGCTGCAGAGGCCCACATCATTTCGGTGTTGGAAGATACGAACCTATGCGCCATTCATGCAAAGCGAGTGACAATACAACCAAAAGATATGCATCTTGCACGTTGATTGCGACGAGACTTCGAGCATTAGCCGAAGTTACCCCTCTTGTTGTATTACACACCCTTATCTTTGTAATGATTTGACTTTCCAATGACAATATGATCAACAGTTGTGTCTACTCTGTCTATTATCCATTAGGAAAAAAAATGGACTCTCCATGGGCCTTGTAAGAATCCCTAATTTAAAGGAAGCCTGCCAAGATTAAGGGGGACAAAGGCTTTGAATGGGGCTATTTTGGTAGGGTCTCCTCCACCTTTGACCCCTGGAAAGGTAGGGGGAAGGGGGGGGGGGGGGGGGGGGGGGGGGTAACCATTTAAAAAGTAGGGAAGGGGGGGGTAAACCATTTGAAAAGTAGGGGGGTAGGGGGTTTTCTCTCTCTACCTTTTTGGCCAACTTGTAAGTGGCCTCTTAACTCTCCCATGCCACCTAAGCAAATCCGTGCGTCAAAGGGGTCAAAAAAATGACTTTTTTCAAAAACTTTCAAAAAAACTTTATTCTTTCTAAAAAGTACCCCCAACATATACACATAATAAAAAAAAGTTTTTTAAGTTAAATTACTCAAAATTCAACATTTTTTGACTCCCTCCAAACTTTTAGAAAATTCTTCCCAAAATTGAAAACTCTCTCTCCTAATCTAAGCTCCTCTCCTACACCCATTCCCCTTGCACCTGCACCTGCTGCTGCACCTACGCACCCATCTCTCCATCCTTCAAGCTCCATCTCTCCATCCTACAATGCCTCTTGACGACGTGACCAATGTCCCAACAAGCTCTTCACGCGGTAGGTCTCCAGGGCTTTTCCTACTCCTACCTCAAGAGTATGTTCCGACAAAGAAAACATGCTTGGGTACATTACCTTCAACCAACGAACGCCGCGCTCAAGGGGAGAAGAATGTGGAGCTCTAGACAGACGGATGCTTGTATCCAAAGGATCCTTCTCTCAATGTTCATCCGTCTTTTACAAACATTCCATCACTGTTGCAATATGTTGGAAATGGACAGCAATGTTTGTTAGGCTACTGCAAGAGACTCAACAAACACGAGATTGCGCGGTCCGAGATCTACTTGCGTCATTGGCAGTTGCTCAATGGGAGTTTCCACAATCTTCAAGCTCAGATGCAAACAGCTACTAGTGCGCTTGAGGAGGCAAAGAGCACCATCACAACCAAGGAAAATGTAATTAAAAAGCTTGAGGATACTCTTTCACACATGAAGAGTACTGCCATGGGAGGTAGGGTGAGGAAACGAGAGTTGTCTGAAATTCAGACTCTTGCACCACGTGGAGGTGCAAGAAAACGAAGGGTGACAGCTATGAGGTAACATGTTCTATCCCTCATGTTGTTTAAGTTTAATGCGGCTCATCATTGTTGTTTTGGGCAATAGGAACTTCGTCCAAAAAACGTGAGGCGGCGAGAATGCGTCAGCTAGGGCTACTTTACTTCGTTCTTGTTTCAACAAAGAGGATTTTATTGGGATGCTTGATGCTCCAGAGGCAAAACACTTGAAAGACGCAATCTCTAAGAGAGTTCTTAGAGATTTTTCTAATATTGTCACTGATCTAGATGTTTAGGATATTTGTGATGCTGTTGGGATTAGTACCAAGGGCTATCAAGCAATACATAAAGTGTTAAAAGATGCATTAAGAAGTCGAGGAGTCACGGAAAACCTATTTCCACTTCCTCACAGAGTGAAGATTGCCAAGAAGGTGTCAAATGAAGATGTTGTTCACCGATTAGGGGACTACTTGTATATTGAAGACACGATGCCTCTTCAGCCGCTCCGTAGCAAATCACAAGGAAGGAAGGGCCGCAAGAAGGGAAGCGGTGTTGTTTCTAACAGTGTGTTGCGGACCGAAGGGTTTGTTTACACCAAATTCAACAATATCTTTGTGGACTTGATACGATTGCAGTAGTCCATGGCTGTTTTCTACAATTTGAGTGATGCAGGTTAGTTTAGAGTTTCCTACATGCTCTATGATGTGTCATAACATGCATTCTGAGGCTTTATGTTGTTGGCAGTTCTTGAAGGCAAGCTTGTGTTCGTGCTGAAGTTGGATTAGTGTGTAATTGTTAAAGGGAGAAAGTTGGAGAGAATGAGCACCACGCTTATGAATGAAGCCCTAGCTTATGCCAAGAAATCTTGCAGTTCGAGTGAAGCGACAAAGCCCTCTTTTAGTGTGGAATCAGAGAAGGATATATGGTGGCTTGGTGCAATTGAAGTTCCGAAAGAGACACATGAAGTCCTTGCATGGATTTTCAGTAGAATCCCATGGGTCACAAAGGTCATTAAAGCTCAAATAAACGGTAAGAAGCTCATGGTTCCAGGACGTGGGGAGTTTGATGTTGAATGGCATTTAGGTGGTGATCTAAAGACCATAAAGTGCATGCTTGGATGCAAACAAGGTGCAAATTATTTACTTCCCTGTCCATTCTGTACGAAAGGGCACAAGAGAAGTCGAGCAACTCAAGTGGAAGGTCAGGACGATGATCATGATGACCATATAAATAGGGAGTGGCAAAGTTCGGTTCTTTCATGTGATATGCTGCAGGTGTCCAATAGGGATAGCAAAGATCCTGGGTGGAACCCCATAATTCCCTTCTCCCTCAACAATGTTCACTTCATTGCATGCGTTTATGCGAATATTTGATAGGATCTTAAAGCATCACATTGATTATGCTTTCACAATGAAGCCCCTTCAACGGTCAAAAGACTCTTTGCAGGGGGTGGAGACGCTCCTTAATGAGATTGGATGTCACCGATCAAGGGTGAACATTGGAGCAGAGACTTGTAGGGAGAAGACATATGAGGTGGCACAGAAGGTTTCCATGAATGGAGCCAAAGCACGTCGATTTTTCAAGAAGATGTCAAAGTCTCCAATGCAGGTATCCAAGGCAAGTGTCGATCTAGCAAGTGAGAAGCGGTGGGAGTTGTGGAAAGATTTGTGTTCATGCACGACGCACAAAGATCCCAATGTGGAGGTTGCTAACCAACGCAAGCTAGTATGGTCATCCTTTCAAAAGATTGTGCAATTGATGAATCTTTCAAGCACCACCGTTGAGCAGCGAGAGGAGTTCAAGAAGGTGCTTTATGAATTCACAAAGGCCGCTAAGGACGGATGGTCTGAAAGCAAGATTACACACTACATGGTTCGTTTTAACGGACTTAATACATATGCAATGTTTGAAAATGTAACTTTTCTATTCGCTTATCTCCTTTTTGGTTGTTTTAGCACATTCTCTATGCGCATGGTGCATACTTCATGGACCGCTATGGTTCGCTTGATATATGGATTACACAAGGCATGGAGAAGTCCCACTATCGAGCAAAAGGAGTCTACTTCAAGAATACTCGGCATGGTGGTGGTAGTTCACACTCTAACTACCTCCAAGAGATGTTTAATTGGTTTTTTAGGCACACGTTTGGGAGAACTCGTATTATTGAGAAAGCAAGAGAATCGATGTTAGCAAAGCAGTTACGCAACGCTTTCCGTACTGCAGCATCCGAGAAGTGGAAACGCTCGCGAGCGTCCCTCGGCCACGAAGCTTGGCGTGCAACTTAATATCGAAAAGGCAGCGTTTGGGCGTCGCGTCAACCGTCCGCATGATCCTGGTTTAGTTGTTCAATTCAATTGCTCTATTTGAGTTTCACTTAATTGGCCGCATAGTGTGAAAGGGCCCAAATCTCAAAAAAACCTATTTAAAGGTTGAAGGGGCTCATTTTGTCATCTTCCCTGATAGGTGCAACCATGGCACGAACAAAACAAACGGCTAGGATTGAATATCCAGAGGGGCCGGATGGCCAACGACTCAAAGGTACAGCAACAGAAGCTGGAACTTCACAAGCTCAAGGTGAAGTCCACACAGAAGAAGCTGGAGCTTCAAATCAGCATGGCCAGTCCTCTACAGCAGCAAAAGAGAGACGGAAGCATCGTCTTGTTGTCTATTCATCGGACTCCAACGATTCTGATGGCAATAGGGAGGATGAGAGCGACCAGGGCAAAGAAACAAACAGCCAAAAGCAGCCGTCAAAAGGCTCTGAAGAGACACAAACGGATGAAGATGCCCCATGGGTTGGCGTCCAAATACAAACTTATGAGGCTCACATGTCTATTGGGGGTAAGACACTTCCTAAAGGGAGTGGACCTACACCATCACATCCGGTCGATAGTGAAGAGCACGAATCAGATGGAGAGTGGGTGGAATCCGATTATGAGGTGTTGGAAGTGCCTGTGCAGAAAAAAAAAGCGAAAGAGCATTGTCTACAAGAAGAGGAAGCAAGCTGCCCCGACTCGTTCCAAAAATGCACCTCCACGTCTACCTCAGAAGGTACGAAAGCGCAGCCGTGCTTTTGCGGAGATTTGACACTATCAAAAGAGCACCGAGCTCTTGATTCGGAGGGCCCCTTTTGCAAGGCTATCCAGGGAGGTTTTGCAATTGTACAACACTCAGTTTCGGATGGGCGCCGTGGCCATAGAGGCAGTCCAAGAGGCAGCAGAGCAATATTTAACTGGCATATTCGAGGATTCTAACCTCTGTGCCATCCATGCAAAGCGTGTAACCATTATGCCCAAGGATATACAGCTTGCTCGCCGTTTGCGCCATGAGGAGTATCTTGTAATTAGGCATCAATCTTTTTGTATTTACGGAACTCCAAGATTGGGAAGAATTTGAATACAAGCGTCTTTTGATTCTATATCCCACTCTGTGCATTGTATTGGGAAGAATTTGAATATAAGCGTCTTTTATTGTATACCCCAGTGCGCAATGTATTGTTTTAATTCTGCACCATGCAATGTAGCAGTGGTTCAAGTTTTGTCTACCTTCTATTGTATGTATGTAGCCATGAGCTTGTTATTGTGAAAAATTGCCTACGTTTAGCACCTTGGCTAAGTGGGGCATGCACTTCCTGATGTATCCATGCTATGTGACTCACTATTGCATAGAAAAAACATCTACAAAGTGTTCAAAATGGCTTGGAATGCCCCCAAGTTGGCTGCCACAAGGGCGCGCATTTGGGGCTTCCAGAGGCCTATGGATGGACATAATGCGCGCCCTTGTGGCAGCCTCTCCTAGTGCTTTTTTGACACTCTCCAATGGTTTCCAGACAATTTTGACAAGCAATAAGTATGTTTTGTTTGCTTCAATGCTTCAATTAGCATAGATGCTGCTGGAATTCATCCCCCCTTAGTCCATGTCAGTCCTAAACTCCAGAAAGGGCTTAGATATTGCCACAAAGTTTACTCTTGTGGTTTGTTAATACAACTTTAGGTATCTGGGGCAAGATGGGCTTAAGGTTACCCGGGTATCGATGTCTTCCTGTTTTGCAGCTGGGTATTATTGTCTTCTCACTCTGTTTTGTAACTGGATATGCTCCTATTCTCCAAGAAGGGTTTAGATAGTGCCACAGTTTTGTGGTTTGTTAATACATCTTTAGGTATCTGGGGCAAGATGGGCCTCCCCCTCTAGGTGATATCCCAAGAGCCTTCTCATTGGTTCTCCCTTAAGCCTTCACTAATCAAAAAGGCCCAAGGAGAGTCCATATTTTTCCTAATGCTTTGTAATTTCAAGTTCTGTATGTAATTGCAGTCAATTTCAGTAAATTTGTGCATTTTAAGTACCCTTGGGGGTAGATAAGCCTATAAGGGTCCAAAAAAAGCCTGGCCACAAGGGCGCGCAAATGGCCCATCCAAAACTGATGGATGGGCCATTTGCGCGCCCTTGTGGCTAGGCCTTTTTCTGCCCCTTTTGGGCTTATCTACCCCCAAGGGTACTTAAAATGCACAAATTTACTAAAACCTATTGGTTTTGCATCAATATTTTGTATGGATCCTTGTGGACACCTTTTTGTGGTCATTTCAAGCTTTGAATTCCTTATAGGATATCAAAAAAAATAACATATTGTGAAACCAAGTGTCTATGCAACATTAATTTGGATTTTTCAAATGTCCAATGTAATTGGACTTTTTGGTGGAGGGGTGTACTAGGTAGAGCTAAAGCAGGTGATAGTGTGCTGGAAAATTCATTTCATAATTGATTTCAACTTTTCTAGTGTCCTTGAGTCTGAACATATGCTGGAATTGCCATAAAAAGGGTGCATTTAAATGAATGATGCAAAACGAATCCATTGCAGTATATTTGTGCTTTTTAAGTACCCTCGGGGGTAGATTGGCTTATAAGGGGCAGAAAAATTCTTGGCCACAAGGGCGCGCAAATGGCCCATCCAAAACTGATGGATGGGCCATTTGCTCGCCCTTGTGGCCAGGCCTTTTTCTGTCCCTTTTAGGCTTATCTACCCCCAAGGGTACTTAAAATGCACAAATTTACTAAAACCTATTGGTTTTGCATCAATATTTTACATGGATCCTTGTGGACACCTTTTTTTGGTCATTTCAAGCTTTGAATACCTTATAGGATATCAAAACAAATAACATATTGTGAAACCAAGTGTCTATGCAACATTAATTTGGATTTTTCAAATGTCCAATGTAATTGGACTTTTTGGTGGAGGGGTGTACTAGGTAGAGCTAAAGCTGGTGATAGTGTGCTGGAAAATTCATTTCATAATTGATTTCAACTTTTCTAGTGTCCTTGAGTCTGAACATATGCTGGAATTGCCATAAAAAGGGTGCATTTAAATGAATGATGCAAAACGAATCCATTGCAGTATATTTGTGCTTTTTAAGTACCTTAGGGGGTAGATTGGCTTATAAGGGGCAAAACAATTCCTGGCCACAAGGACGCGCAAATGGCCCATCCAAAACTGATGGATGGGCCATTTGCTCGCCCTTGTGGCCAGGCCTTTTTCTGTCCCTTTTAGGCTTATCTACCCCCAAGGGTACTTAAAATGCACAAATTTACTAAAACCTATTGGTTTTGCATCAATATTTTACATGGATCCTTGTGGACACCTTTTTTTGGTCATTTCAAGCTTTGAATACCTTATAGGATATCAAAATAAATAACATATTGTGAAACCAAGTGTCTATGCAACATTCATTTGGATTTTTCAAATGTCCAATGTAATTGGACTTTTTGGTGGAGGGGTGTACTAGGTAGAGCTAAAGCAAGTGATAGTGTACTGGAAAATTCATTTCATAATTGATTTCAGATTTTCTAGTGTCCTTGAGTCTGAACATATGCTGGAATTGCCATAAAAAGGGTGCATTTAAATGAATGATGCAAAACGAATCCATTGCAGTATATTTGTGCTTTTTAAGTACCCTAAGGGGTAGATTGCCTTATAAGGGGCAAAAAAATGCCTAGCCACAATGGCGCACAAATGGCCCATCCAAAACTGATGGATGGGCCATTTGCGCGCCCTTGTGGCCATGCATTTTTTTGCCCCTTATAGGGTAATCTACCCCCTAGGGTACTTAAAAAGCACAAATATACTGAAATTGATTGCAATGACATACAAAACTTGAAATAACAAAGTCACCAATCAAAAAACAATTCATATCACCAATTGAAACAATTTTCAAGATTGACAAATCAGATTCAAAAGAATTTGCAATATAGAGAGACAATTTCAAATATTTTTTATTCCTTCCAGCACGGTGATTTTACATCATGTATCTGAGGAGTTCATAATTTTTTTGACCATTTCCTAGCGCCTATTTTGCGTGTAAGGCAACTCCCCAGTCAAGAGGGACTGCGCTATGGCATTTGGGTCAGTTGAGCCAATGGAAGCATGTATCCCTATCTGGGCAAGCACTTTACCACGAAAGCCAGTGCCAAACGCTGTGCATACAAGGGATCTACGCACTAGGAACACTTGATGCGCAGTTTGAGCAATGGTGCTCAAACACAAAAACTTGCTCAAAGCTTTTAACGACCAAGTCATAAAATGGGCTTGGGGAGTAAATTCATTATGGATAATGGCCACATCGCCAGGGGGGAGTTGTCCTAGGTAATGCGCAAGGGAAGCTGAGGTCCAAAGCCCGTCCACTTGCCACCCGTCCTTGCAGCAAAATCATCAACCTCCACAACATCCTGTCATAAACCGATGAAGGTTGAGAAAAAAGACAATGAAGGATAAAATAGTAACATGAAAATTAGGATACAGCTTACCTCCTGCTCCTTGTCGTCCTCCTCCCTGTTGCCCTTTGCATCCAAGTCAATGCTCCCATGCACCACAGATACAAGCTTTGGATCATGAGATGGGAGGTCGCATAATGGCATTGGCATCCTAGCAGCCTCAACCTTGGCTTGCGTGGCTTGGAAATCTTCATCAGCCACGTGCAACTGCTCTGCTGCCAGGACCTCCGCACATACAACTGCAATAGTGTCAGCAACAGAGTCCCCATCTGGCAAGAGCTTGCTTTCTAGGGCATCTGGCGTATTGTCTAAGGGACATTTGCTGCTATTGCATAGCACACTCAAGAATTCATCCATGCGTAGGCCAAATGCTTTTTCCAAATCATGCAAGAACACATACTCCTCCCCATCCACTAACACTGAGGAGAAGCGGCTGATTTCTACCTCTGGGATTGCCACATCCGTCAGTGGTAGTGGCACTGGAGTGTCACTAGGGCCAGCCGCAACTATGGATTCCTCAACCACTTCCTCAAGACCCCTAGGGTACTCGAGCCGGTGTGCTTTTCCTTCCGCTGCAGGGTTCATGGGGATAACCTGCTGCTCCTTGGTGTCCTTGATAAAGGATTCAACTTGAAGGTGTGGTAAGCGGAGCTCCTCCAAATCAGGTTCCTCGCTCACCAAGAAGATAAATGTTGCGAGCCGAGAAAGGTACTCCACGCCCAACTTGTGCTTCTTGAGCGCTGACACCCCAGGGGCTTGCTGGTCCAAGTAATGGCCTGCATCAGTTGCAATTTCTTGGAATCGTTGCAACCGCTTGGAGAATGGGCGATCACCTTTGTGTATATAGCGCAAAAGATCGCAAGGCACCCAGATCCCTGCATGTGGGGGGATAGATACAGAATATTTTATGCTGTGCTCCTCCATGAACGCAGAAATCTCCTCAAATGCATCCATGTGAAGGGCAACTGTGGCGTCAAGGTCAGGGAGACGAGTAAAAAAGGTGTGGAGGTCCAACTTTCCTTTGTATTTGGTGTCCTCGAGGAAGAGGATGAAGCGTGACAAAGGGGTGGATGTGGGTGCAGATGCAGAGGCTGTGGCAGCATCCATGTCTAGCCTAGGGTGTGGATAGAGAGTGGAGGAGCTCAAGAGTTACAAAAGTGAAAATAGTAAATGAGTTAGGTGGCCCCGCTTTTATAATGGACCCTTTTTTTAAGACATAAAAAAAAGGCACTTTCACGAAAAAATGATTTCTCATCCCAATGCAAAAAATTATATTCAAAGGCATGATTTGCCGAAGCAAATCATGTTGATTATAGCGGGGATC
Organism: Adiantum capillus-veneris; assembly: GCF_014529385.1. Taxonomy (NCBI): domain Eukaryota; kingdom Viridiplantae; phylum Streptophyta; class Polypodiopsida; order Polypodiales; family Pteridaceae; genus Adiantum; species Adiantum capillus-veneris. Next base: position 1,836,157 of record NC_140937.1, read on the forward strand.
AATATGAAAATTGCAAGAGTTACAAAGTTATAAAATCGATAGCATAGTTCCATCTATCCCCCAGTCCTCCTCGACCTTCAATTTGTCTTCCATTCTCTTCCCAATCTGCGGACATTCATTACAATAAGCATCTAATGATCGACAAACCATGATGTATTGAAAATGTGGTGGAAGGATTCTCACCTTGTGACCTTGTTAACGAAATTGTGCTTGTTGAAGGGCCTCAAAACCCATAATAACCAAATTTTCTCGAACATTACTGAGAGTCCAATGCTTGTTCACTTGGACTGCCTCCAAAGCATTGTTGGGCATCTTCACTGCAATGTCAAAGCTTGCAATAGCGTCGTCTACACTCTGTAAGGGAGTCCACACTCCAAGCTTGCACATCCAACGATCACAGTGAAATCGTATGTACAAGGAGGTGCGGGATTTCAAATAGCGCATTCCAATACCTGAAGCTCCAACCTTACAACGGTACCGGTCCCCGTTGTGCATGCCCTCCACAAAACCCCAATCCTCTTCTAAAAGCCTTCCTAATTCCTCGTAATGCGCATCTTTACATACAAGCATTGTGGTAGTCTCCACAAATCCAAACTCTTTAAAAATGTGCACAAAACAATAAATAGGCAAACACCAACTCAAGCCCACAAACCTAAAAGCTTTAGAGTATTTTAAAGAGTTTTGGACATCCATTATCATCTTTTGCTTGAAAGATGCTACCGACCACAAATCTGGGACCGGCCACTCCATACTTAATAAGGAAGTTACTTTGATGGGTTCAAGTGTTCCAAATGCTTGTGTAGAAGTAGGGACAATATAGGAGTGAGAATAGAAGAAAATCCTTCTTTGAACCAGTTTGGTTGGGCAAAGATGTGGGAACATTATTGCTCCAATATCCGCATGTATAGCATTGAATGTGCCGGAGAGACTATGTAGTGGCTGCTCCTCCACCAACGTGGATGGAAATATGACTATAAATGCATGACAAATGTTAAGTATGAATCCACAATAACATTACACTGTGATTTCACACCTAGCTTTGTATTCTCAAAACATGTACTTACAATGTGTTGGAAATCGAGGTGGTTGTTGCAAGTGCATGGTTGACATTGAGAAAACATGTTGCACAATGGCTACGGTCCCCTTGTCTTTGCGGTTCTTGAAGCCAAGGAGCTTTCCTTTCCAATGAAGATCCAAGTTTGCACGATTCCGCACACGATGAGGGCCAACAGCAGATGGTTGCATGTATACCCAAGCACCTTTGGTGAACTCTTGTGGCACCCACTCATCATCTACACCTCTAGTGTTGTGGCATGTAAGTGTTGTGACCTCATCCTTTGGCCGCCTTTGCGAAGTAGAGTTGGCCATGGTTGAGCAAAGCAAACTAGGAGAAGGAGAAGAACCTTGCTTGTTGCTACAATGTAGGTGGGATAAAGTGATATGAGAAAGTGGTTAACCCTTGTGGCAATGGGAGGAGAAGGTGGACAACCCTTGCTTAGTGTGGCAATGGGAGGAGAAGGTGGATAACCCTTGCTTGGTGTGGCAATGGAAGGTGGTAGGGGAGGAGAGAGGAGCTTCCTTGCTGCAACAATGGAGATGGTGTAGAGAGAGAGAGTGTTGGAGTAGAGGATGAGTGTGATGGTTGCAACCAAGGAGGGGTTGGAAAAGGGGTTCTAGAGAGAGAAAATCACTTTTTGTCTAATAACTACTTTTGGGGGAGCTGTGGATAGCAAAAAAAGATTTTTAAAATTTTTTTTTAAAAAATTAAATTTTAGGGTTTTTGAATGCACGTTTTGACTTTTTGAGATTAAAAAATGCTTTTTTGACCATAAAATAGTTTTAGGAGGGTTTTCAGAAGATGAAATTTGAGTTTTGAAATTTTTGAAAAAAAAATCAAATTTTTGGGATTTTTTCAAAACCGGATGAAAAACGAGGGAATTTGGAGGTTCCATATGGCCCACCCACCTCCCCCCACCCCACCTTCTCACTAGGTAAAAGCCCATTTAAGAAGTGTAAGACTACTTTGTCCCCCTACATTTTTGAGGGCATAGAGTGTATCCACCACCCTCTTCTCATTGGCTGGCCTCTAATTAACCTTAATCCCAAAGGGCCCCTAGAGGGTTCATATTTTTCCTAATGAAAGATCTTCCCATGTACTTTAAGTAGTAAGGGACCTTCTGGATCTTCCCTCTTTAACCTCAAAAGGCGCTTTTTCCATAGAAGTATGTACAATGTCATTGTTCGCATACTCTATAAAAGGTAGGTATTTCTATCATTGAGAACGTTGATCTACTTCCATGACATAGACTTTTAGTAGATTCAAGAATCATTAGATTAGTTATTTCACTTTGGTCATCTGTTTGTGGATGATAGGCCAAAAGATAAATTTGATCTAATTCCTAGATTGTCAAAGAGACCCTTCTAGAAATTATTGGTCATTCTAGGATCTTTGTCTAACACTATGGATGTGGTCAATCCATGATACGTAAAAATTTGAGATCTAAAGAGGGTTGTCGTTTGATGTGTCTTAATAGTCTTTTTGACAGGCATAGAGTGTGTTTTCTTGCTAAGCGTGTCAACTAAAACAATCCAAGTTGCTTCCCTCAATCAAGTTTTAACTTTTGGTATACCACGCATTTTGAAACAAACTCTTGTATGTTTACTTTTCATGGTAGACCATACATTTCTACTCCTAGAAGAGTACATTATGGAATCCCTCTTTGCCTGCCTGAGGAGAAGCATGGGATTCACAAAATCTTCTCGCACTTTTGCAGTCCATGATACTTGACGTTCTTTTTCATTAAGTCATGTAATGGGTCTGCTATTAGTGAGAATGTTTCTATGAATCATCTATAGTAGTATGCACATGTATCTATAAAGCTTCATACCTCTTGTAGATTCCTTGGATTAGGCCATCCTTTTATTACCTCTAACTTGTGACCTAAATATTGAATCTCTTGTAGGAAAAAATCACTTTTCTTTTGACTAATGAAAAGCTTATTCTCTCTCACAACTTGTAAGATTACCTGGAGGTGTCACTTGTACTCTTTAAGAGATTTGAGTGGCCCGTGGTACATGTAATCTGTTTTTGATAGTGTTCTTATTTAGTCCGTTATAGTCAACACACATGTGATATGTGTCATCTTTCTTTTGCACTAAAAGTACTGGGTGAACAAAATGGAGAGGAGCTAGGGCTCACCATCCCTTTTTCCACCAATTCATACACATGCCTCATGATCTCCTCTTGTTGAGCTTGTGAAACTCAATTAGAAGATTTATTAGGCGGTGAGCTTCCTGGTAGGAGCTCTATTGCATGGTCATCATCCCTCGTTTTGGAGGTAGCTCACTAAGGATGTCATCAATGAGAACATCTTGGAATCCATTTAGAAAATTAGACAACTCTAATTCCTCTTGATTCTTTTATTGCTACTTGTGAAAACATTGGAATCATTTATAGATTCTCTAACAAAAATCATATACGCAAAAATAGAGCTTTTCATTGACTTATCAAAAGCAAGCGTATTTACCAAAGATATGGTGTTCCCCGACACATTAGCATCTATGTACATGTTCTTTTTCTTGTAGGTGAAGTAGATTCTCCTTTCGGGGAACTTTATGTTGGCAGCCATGCGGTTGAACCATGGTGCCCCTAGGATAGCATCCTCATGCTTGAGAGGAGAGATGAAAAAGTATTCTTTGTCGACGTAGCTTTGGACATGAATCCTCAATTTTCGAATTAAGGGAGTAACGAAAGCTTGTTGTCCCTTGAAAGTTGTGTTGTCCCATTACAGTATCTCCCATCTCTAAAGCTTGAATGCCCAATTTGGTGGCCAACTCCGTTGATATGAAGTTGTGAGTAGAGCCAAGGTCAAACAAGATGAAGGCATCATGCTCCCTTACCTTTCCCCAAGCATAGGAGAGCGGTGATCTCTTGAGGCAAGAACGATAACCATGTCCTTACTCCCCACACTTCAAACATTTGTGGTCCTTGCGAAGGGCTTGAAGCTCTTCAGTTTTTTTTTACCTTTGTAAATTCCCTTCTCCTTGGACTGATTGTTGTTGTTGTTGTTGTTAAAATTACCTTGGAAAGAATTTTGGGTATTTTTTTCCCTTTGCATCACTTTTTACTTTCTATGGGTTTCACATTCCGTCTAGCCCCTTATTGAAAATTGATGCGCTAAGTAACCATAGAGTGATGAATTACTTCCATGATAAAACCAGGTCGTTGGGAGTTGACATACTCGACCATTTATTTAGGTAATCTCGTATAAAATTATTGCTTTTGCTCGGCGAAGTCTATCTTTTGAAAGAAAGTAGCCTTGAGATGTAAATCCCAAAACTTGTCCACATATTTGTGGATAGACTCATGGGAGAGAAGATTCAAACTCCGCCATTTGGTAAGCACTTTGTCGTTTGCATCGCTTGCAAGGAATTACTTCATGACGAAAACTCGTGAGTTTTCCATGTCTTTGGGGCTTCGCCGTTGCCGTGAAGGCTAGCCCACCATTGATGAGCAGATTTCTAAAAGTGCATAACTACATGGTGTAGCTTGGAGGACTCCGGGAAGCCCTCGTCTCCAAAGCCACATCAAATTGCTGGATGAAGGCCAATACTTTGTTGTAGCACCAAAGGTGCCATCATAGGTGAGAAAAGAGATATTCTTTCCTCCCTCTTTGAACTTCTTGAGCTTTTGGGACCTTCACCATGTAGGGTAAGATTTGCAATGTTCTCCTCTCTTGCATTCTCTAGGAGAATAGATATAGCTTTCGTTGGAAGAGGAGGAAGTGAAGAAGAAGGAGAAGAGGGTGACCTCTTTGTTACCCTTTTCTTCCTTTGTTTCCTCTCTTCGCTTTCAGAGTGACGAGAAAAAGGATTGTAGGTTGATCGTTTCCTCTTGGGAGGAGTTGGCGACCGTCTAGATTGTCGTCTTCATGGAGCCACATCTTTAAACGAACTTCGAGGTTCGCTTCTTTCTCGTTCTTTGGATTCCTCCGAGAGAGTCTTCTTTTGGGAGTCTCATAAAGAGACCTCCTAAGCTCTCTCTCCTCTTTGAGAGGAAGGGAAATCCCATAACCACAAAGTTGTTGAGTAATTTCAACTTGCAAAGCAAAGTTGCCCATAGCTTGCTGCAACCTAGTAACAAGGTAATCAACAAACATGGGGGAATCATTATTAGCACCTTCATGAGCAAAATCAAAGTTATCAATGTTCATTATACTCTCTTGGTTATTGTCAACCATGCTTATTATACTTATGTATAGAATTACTTTGTGCTTTGATAGTCTCAAAACCTTAGTCACTATTCTTTACCTTTGAAAATCAGTTCTCAAGCAGCCACACCCATGGTTTAGAAACTGTTGATTGGAAACACTAGTGGAAAGGATCTAATATTGCTCGGTTGATTATGATTCCTATTGAGTTTTCTCGTAGCTCAATAAGGGTTAAGCCAAAAGCATACCCCACGAGGCTCCATTATTAAGACTATAGTTTCCAACAGTGTACCTCGAACTAAGTCCTTCTCAACCAAAATAATAGATCCCTAACCTACTTACCGTATTGCAATAAACAAGCCCAACCATTCATGGACAACTTAACGACCTCTCTTTAAGCAAGAAAAGAGAAACCAATAGCACGCATACCAATGTAATGAAAATGGCCCATGAACTTAGAGAATAGTGGAATTAAGAGAATTAGAGTGAGCATTTTTATGAGATTACTTTGAGACCATAAAGGATGAACTTAATTAACGATAGCAACATAACCATTATACTTAATTAACTTGGTATGAATAATACTTTTAAGAGAGAGAGAGAGAGAGAGAGAGAGAGAGAATTAGAGAACTTGACAACAATTGAGAACCAGATTCATATGGAGCCGGTCCCCCCTCCGATAGGCTATTGTATTATAGATTCTCCAATAAAGAAAGACTTGATATACTACAATCTTTGTGTTCCTTGTGACCTTGGTGATGCTATAAAGATGGAAAGCTTCATGCATCAAGAGCATAACATAAACTTTGTAAAAAGCATTAACTATCCCCGACCTCAGTTTCAAGGCTTCATACAACCTTTCAAGGTGGACAGAGTTAGCAAGGAATGAGGGTAGGAAACAGGAAGAAGAATCATTCATAGAAGAAAGAAATAGTTTCTCACTTATCATTACTCTTGTTGCTTAGCATAGCATAATAGCATAGTAATGAAGATGGAGAAGATAACAAGCTTAAGCATTGAAGCATAGCTCTTGGTTGGATTTGCATTCCATAGCCAAGAGTGTTGGTGTAGGCTGTCAACTTCTCACCAAGCTTGGAGAAGAAGATGAAGTTGCTCCTCTTTCACCAAGTGAGAATGTGTGAAAAATGAGTGTGTGTGAGGGTGTATATCGCCAAGCACACCCCTTGCTTGCTTTGGTCGACCCCTCCTTTTTTCTTAAGCTTGAAGCTCATTGGACCACTCTAAGCCTAGCCAATCACATACATAATGCATTTCAAGCAACATGGGTAACATCCTCCTTACCTCTTTGAGAGAGAGATTGAAATTATCTAGATATTTGTCGAATTGAACTAAAAGCTCATTGGTCCCCTCTTTAGCCAAGCTAATAAGATTCAAGCACACCATGTGACTAAGCATAGGAAGAGCTTGACATGTGTCCATGTGCTCCTTGAGAAAGGGGGTGTCCTTTGGGTGAGATGGAGGTTAAGTCAATGATTCCCCTAACTTTGGGGCTTTCCCCCTCCTTTGTAAGGTCTCTTTTTTACTCAAGCACCTGACCTCCCATGCATGACAAGCTTCTCAAGCACCTTCCTCATCCAAGATGACAAGCACCTCAAGCACCTTAGTCAACAAGCACGACAAGCACCTTACTTATCAAGCATGACAAACACCTCAAGCATCTTAGTCACCAAGCATGACAAGCACCTCAAGTGTGGTGGGGTTTCTACCTCAAACACAACCCTAGCTTGCCTAAGGTCTAAGAACTTTTGACACCAAAGCTAACCCTAAGGTCTTTAAGCTCTATTAAATGCACATTGCTCTTTAATAACCTATGTCTTTTTGGACCTACTTAGAGATGTGACGGTCTCCTCTTGGTCCCCTCCTGAGATAAGTTTAAAAGCACTTCTTACACATTGCCCTTTGGTAGACCATCTCCTTTGGACCCCTATTGAGATGTAACCATGCTATCTAGAAGCACATGTTTCTATTCTAACTTTTGTTCTCGTTTGTTCTTTCACATTAAATGATTAGTTTAATATGAAAAAATCATTTGGGTTAGCTAGATATTAGATTTTATGACAGAGTATGCCTCAAATGGGTGTGGAAAGAAGCTTAGCTATGGCTAAAGTGAACAACATCCTGGGTGTTGAAAGAAGCTTAGCTATGGCTAAAGTGAACAACATCCTGTGTACAATCCAAGGTATGATTTTTGTAGCATAGTTGCCTAGGGAAGTAAATTGGCAAAATTTTAGATTAGATAGCTATCCACAAAAGCCTAGAGGATGGTAGGCACAATGGATAGAGTTGAAGCAATAAACACCAAAATGGTATTGCGGCTTCTTTTCTCAGTGAAGAGATACACATACCCTACTCTTAGAGAGTTTACCCTTGTTGCCATATATGTAGCTTTGTCCAAAGTGGATATCCCGGTGACATCAATGTTGGTTACTTCCAGACTCGAGGAGTCCAATTGGACGAGCAGATCCAGTTTTGGTGCTACCTCTGGGTCTACCACTATTACACCCACAAATAATGTTGATATTGTTCCTACAAAATCCAAGACAACAACAGCTTCTGAGGTGGAAGTGGGAGTATAACAACCACCCTACAAGAAGTGGAAGTAAGAGATGGTGAAGAGATGACTATAATCATTGTTTGCCTCCCAATCTACTTTGATAGCAACACGACAAACCATGAATGCTGGTTGAACTGTCTGTTGCATTACTGGCTCTAATTTCAATCTCATTACATTAACCAATGTTTTGAACACCTAGGAATAAGTAGGGGAGACAAGGACAGCCCAGTATCTTATATAGCTACAACTCCAATTTGAATCAATTTTGAATGTGGTCTTCACATTGGTTCCAACCTGGTTACAAATTGCAAAGTAAACATGTCACAAATTGATTATAGTTCATGTGTCAAGTGAGCAAACATTGGCAAAATCAATAGCAGAAACTACAAGAGATAACCACGTAGAAGCATTAAATGGTGGAACTTACTATCCAGAACCAATCTCTCACTCAGCATTTGGTGAAGATGGAAAAGTGGCTTCATAGAGTTAAATCTTTGGCAAATTATAGTGGCAAGTACATGATCAATTAATTTGCACTTGCATGAGTTGAAAGATGTCTTTGGCAACAATGTGTACTTATATTATCTCAAGGTTCACAATACGACGTGTAGCTGGGGCAAAGCGAAAATGTTATGAATCTGCATAGCTAAGCAATATGCTAAACAGAAATTGTCTGCTTTAAAATGGAAATGAAATTGATATTTCTACGTCATAAATTGGATCATTAACATAGCACATACCAAAAGATTACATATATTGCATTCCATAGCCTGCAGGGGACGACAATACAATTGAAAGGTCTTCTAGGACATTTGCTGCTTAGCAATGCTGTTGTGCAAGTGGATATCTATCTATCATGAAGGTGAGATAGCTTGTCGTTATAAGAATATAGTTAAAAGATGGTGGCTTCGGTGAGAATTCCTTATGACAATAGAGATTGAGATAAATGAGACAGCAACGCAACAAGTGATGATGAAACAAAAGCGTTGTCGCTTCGATATAGCTACAAGCGATAGATGAAACAGTGCTGTTGTACCTTCAACAACGCTGCATGGCATGGGCACCCGAGGACTATTGGCAATTAGCAACATTGATTTATATATTGTTTGTGTGGGAGTAAAACCCAACCGATCCGTACACTTCAAACACTTAATTTCAATCATGAAGCCTTGGCATTGCGTGCGACCAAGGGTTAGTTGAACTGGGGATAATACTTCCCATTTCCATCCGCAGTCCAACTCACGACTCAGGTCATGAGTGGCGTTGGAACATATGATCTTCAAGCACCAAACCAAGAGCTCGCAAACTAGATCGCAGACCATAAGTCATGTCCTTGCCTTGCACAACACATCTCTCCTCATCAAGGGCACAAAAGCAAGCAAACATTAGCCACCTTATTGAAGCAGAAGTAATCGGCAATAAATCGTGACCTGTAAACCCTCAAAGCGAATCTTAGAATGCAAGCAAGATATTTCAACAATGATAAAACACTACCACTCCCGACAAGCGATGGTTTGCCCTCTATAGACCTCATACTACATAAATTAACTGATCGGGCTCCTTGTGATCCCATCCTCATTTCAGAGAATTCTATCTTACTTCTTATCTAACCTTTACAAAACAAAACTTTCGTGTTGCTGGGCTAAGCCATCTGGGCATGCCCGCACTGCTAACTCAAGCGCTTGCAAACCTCTGCCCACTTCCGGGTTACTCAATTTCGTGCTACTTGGAGACTTAACCGTAGTGGAAAATGTAGAGCCATTTATTTCTATGGGGAATTGCCAAAATGACTGCAACACGGAGCCCATTCTGTAGCACGATCACAGGGCCGCACCTCACAGGGCTTCAGTAGCCCCCCCGATGGGAGCTTCAACCACTGAGTTAAACAACGTACAAGCCATCATCGCCATCGCCATCGACATCATCATCATCATCATCACAACCTACAACGGCAACAAAAGGGAAGGAGAAGTAGAGAAGAGCGAATATGCGGCCTCCCATCAAAACCCGAGGGATGCGGCAGACATACACCCACCTCACACTACCCCACGGGAGGGCGACCGCACAGATTGAATCTATACACATAGTCGCAAGCAGGCCTGCACGCCGGCTTAATTGTGTACACCATCGCTTCACAGAGCTGAGAGAAGAACCCTAGTGAGCTATTATTGCAAACGCGTTCACATGTAGCCTCCCTCTTGGGCGGACAGACGTCCACAAAGGTCCTGGAGCCATCAAAAAATACGTGCCGCAAATGACTAATCTGAATTAGAATTATAATTAAGTATATTATAATTATAATCTATTTAATGGCAAAGTGAGACAATTGCCACGTGCTAACATTTCCTACTACACTCACAGTCAGCTTTCCTAACGGACGTTGGAATGTGTCTCCCCCCCCCCCCCCCCCCCCCCCCCCCCCCCCCCCCCCCCCCCTTCTCTCTCTCTCTCTCTCTCTCTCTCTCTCTCTCTCTCTCTCTCTGTATGTGGGAACAGTTGGGCAACGAGGTTAATATTTCTCCTCCTGTTTTTTCCTCTCTCTCTCCTCTCTTTTAGAGTACTCTTCTATACATTGTAGTGATTGTCAAAGTTTGGTACTTTTATGCATTTAGCTTTAATTTGATATTCTTACACGAGAATTTGAGCGGCATTTGTGTCTTCAGTAGGCCTCATGCTCTGCCCTTTTGTGACCTCCCAAAATCCACCCTATTCCCTCCCGCAAATTGTTTCTCCCATTCTTCCCAATGTGATCATAAACTAGCTCACACCAGCTTTGCTGCTTATTAGAACTCCTGCTTCTTCTGCCATTCGGAGATACCCACTCGCTCTTGAGGGAGGGAGAGAGAGAGAGAGAGAGAGAGAGAGAGAGAGAGAGAGAGAGAGAGAGAGAGAGAGAGAGAGAGAGAGTAGTACATGGACTACATCTGCAATGCATGCATTGCACTATGTCAAATGTCTAAGTACACACATCGACCATATATATTGAACGATTACTTAGTGTGCGATGGAAAGATAAGATAGCCCTAGAGTGATGGGTGTATATACAATGCACATGGGGAAAAAACCTCCTAGCGAGAAAAAAAATGCCTCAGTGGTCCTAAGTGTGTTCACACACATCACTACCACTTGTATATGGTAACAAATTCCCCCTGGGAGTAATGTGGTGAACGAGAGCTAGCACATAGAGTCTAGGGAAGTGTTATGCCCTGAGGACATGATCCACAAAGGGAAATGAGCCCAAAGCTTTGTGGAAGGCTTCTCACTTCTCACAAGACAATGCCTTTGCGAAAAGATCTGTGAGGTTGTCTTGTGTTGGCACATAAGCCAAGTTGATCTCTCCTGCTAAGAGTCTCTCCTTGACATAGTGGTAATGCACCTCAATGTGTTTTGTGTGAGCATGAAAAATTGGGTTCCTCACAACTGCCAATGCCCTCTGATTGACATTGTAGATGATGTTGGCAGTGTCTTGTCCAACACCCATATCAGTCATAAGGTGTTTGAGCCATACACACTCAATCATAGTTGTGAAGACTGCTCGATACTCAGTCTCACAATTGGAAGTGGCCAGAGTAGGTTGCTTCTTGAGCAACCATGATATGCATGAGCTGTCAAGCATGAAACAGAAACCACTTGTGGACAATGCATGTCAAAACAACCAACCCAATCTGAGTCCAAAAAAGCATGTAAATTTGACGGCAATGATTTCCTCTTAGGATAAAACAACCCAAGATGTAAAGTGCCACCCAAGTAAAGAAAGATCCGCTTGATAGCCTGAGACACTAGGCTCTAACTTGTGAGACTGCAAACTGAATATTTGGCCTCGTGTTGCATACATAAATAAGACATCCAACATCAGTTTGGTAAAGAGTGACATTGGTAGGATCACTAGCATCATGAAGACTCAATTTCCAACCTGTTTCCATGGGAGTGGCAATAGGCTTGCAGTCCTCAAGTCCAAACTTTCATAGCAATGTCTCTATGTAACTTGTCCGACACAAGGCAATACCACCATCACATTGCTTAAATTGTATGCCCAAGTAATGATGCAACAACCCCAAATCTTTCATCTTGAAAGTAGTATTCAAATCAGTAAATTCAGTGTTATGTGCGTCATTCGGACGAGTGATCAACGAATCATCCACATGTAGAACAACAATGAGAAGCACATCACCCTCACGCTTTACATACAAAGTGATTTCTGTTGGACTGTTACGAAAACCTCGTTTAACCGAATGAGTGATAGCTTTCTCATACCAAGCACGAAGAGATTGCTTCAACCCATACAAAGCTTTCTTACATTTGCACACTTTATCTTCCTTTCCTTTAATGACAAAACTGCGAGGCTGCATTACATAAACTTCCTCAAATATCTCTCCATTCAAGAAAGCAGTAACAATATCTGATTGATGTACATCCCATCCAAAATGAGCTAGCAATGTACATAGAAAACACACAGTAGTCATACGACAAGTGCGAGAAAAAGTCTTTTCATAATCTATGTCTTTTTGTTGTGAATAAGCTTATGTAACAAGTCCGAGCCTTGTAGCGATCTATCTCACCATCGAGTCACCATCCCACTTGTGTTTCAACTTGTAAACCCACTTCGTACCAATGGCCTTTTTTGCCAGGAGGCAAATCACATAAAGTCCATATGTCATTTTCTGTAAGTGCATCATATGCTGATTGCATGGTAGCCATCCATTTTTTGAATTTTGTGCTTCATCAAAAGATAGAGGTTCCTCAACATCACACAAACTTAAAACAGCCAAAGCATAACAATCTGATACATAAGATGCATGGCAACAACCTGAACGAGTACTAGACAAAGGTGCATCCAATTTATTATCACGCAAAATATGCACCAACATTTTAGCATACCTCTAGCCTGCTTATTCTCAACCCTTTCCTCATCAAGTACATCATGTACATCTGCATTAGTATAACAGGCTGATCCGTAGCATTTTTTGAAACACACTAGTCACATCATTAAAAACAACCTTGCGCAATGTTAAACGTGCCCCATGATGAAGGCAAAGAACAAAGCAAGAAAATGGATTTTATTTCATCATTGAAATTGAGTCTCTTAGATATAAGCTACGAAAACAAGCTATTGAACTCACTTAAGTGTGAGATGACATGGGCCTCTTTCATGTTCAAATGAATGAGCTTTTTTCTAAGAAAAATCTTAATTGAGGCACTCTTGCCATCCCAAACTGAGCATGATGTCTCACATGATTCCTTTGCAATGGTCTTATCCATTATGGTAAAGAAAATAGACTCACCAAGGTGCAAGCAAATGGTCACCATAGCACAAGCATCAAGCCCTTTTCAATGACCATCAGTGTAAACACCCTCTTTACACTCTTTCAATGGCTTTGCAAAGCCCTTGTTCACAAAGACATAAAGCATATACTACTTCCAAATCATGAAGTTTGTGCCATCAAACTTCTTGACATAATAAACTTCTTTCTCAGAAGCTTAAACAAGAGCAAATTCCAGAGAGAAAGACTAAGAATTTATGGAAAAATCTCTGCAAAAATTTGGCAGAGTCTCCTTTGTAGAAAGATCAAAATCTCAATCAAAAACTCGACAAATTAACGCGTAAACCATAAACAGAGAGCTAACAAGGCATCAACTGACATAAAACTCATGCAACGACCCTCACAAAAAGCTATGTAGACATAAGTAGCCATAGTCTCAAAAAGAGCTCTTCTGGATCGAGCCTCAAAAATGCCCAAGACTACCAAAACATGCCAAAGTTGGCTCCACAATGGCATACAATGGTTGTATCTGCAACATAGTATTCATGAATTGTAGCAAATAGTGCTAAGTGCAGGGCATGTGCTCAAATGGGTGCCAACAAGTCTGTGAGCAAAAAATAACAGGACTGAACTCCTTGTGGGGAGTAAACGCTCTCAACAGAGCACAAGCACTCTCAAGTGCTAATCATTCATTAAACCATATTACTCCAAACTCCCACTGGAATTGAAATGTGTGTAAAAATCTATCACTATCAAGGATGCTTGTAGATCTATTGTGTTAAGAGAACCTATGACTATCCCTGTAAATGTAAAGGTGGAACTATGGACTGCCTCTAAGAAGCCGCCAATGGATGTGCATATGCAATACCACAGAGAACATACATCATGGCCAAGAATGCATATGGCAATCCAAAACTCCTCTCAAAAAATGTATAGAATTGCTACTAATGGCAAGCTATAACCTACTTCCCACTACCAACAAGCTCTCTCTCTGTCTCGTTCATTATGATGTCCAAGAGTTTGTGAGAATCCGTAGTCAATGTTGCTATCGTCACCCATGAGCTCATCGATGCCAAATGCATAGAGTAGATTTAAATGGTTGTGATGCCGAAGACATATAATGGGAGGTGTGTGTGCTTGATGCTGAAAAAGGTCACGTGATGCCGAGAGAGAGAGAGAGAGAGAGAGAGAGAGAGAGAGAGAGAGAGGCAAAATCTCTGAAGTACAAGTGACACCTCCAGGTAATCTTTCAAGTTGTGAAAGAGAGTAAGCTTTTCATTGATTGAAACAAAAGTGGATTTTTTTTCCAAGAGATTCAATATTCATGTCACATTATCTCTCAAGATTGTATCTGTATGGATCCATCAATGTTGGAGGTAATAAAAGCATGGCCAAATCCAAGAAATCTACATGAGCTAAGAAGCTTTATTTGTATATTTGCATACTATAGACACTTCATAGCAAAATTTTCTCAAAGAAGAATGTTAAGTATTCATGGACTGCTAAGGAGCAAAATGCTTTTGACAAGCTCAAAGAGAAGTTTACCTCCCAACCAGTCCTTATGCTTCCGGATCTCTAAAAGCCATTTGAGGTCCAATGTGATGCTTGTGGTGATTGTCTTGGAGCAATTTTGCTTCAAGAAGGGCATGCCGTAGCATATGAGAACCAAAGGCTCAATGCCGATGAATGGGTCTTGGGCATATACGAAAAAGAGCTTTTAGTTGTTCTACATGTCCTAGACACATGGAAGCACTATCTCTTGGGGGCTCCATTCATCCTACAAATGGATCACAAAGCCTCAAGAACTTCATGACGCCAACCAGCTTTTTGACAAACAAATGAGATGGGCAAATTTTCGTTCGCAATTTAAATTTCATATTGCTCACATTGCTAGCAAGGACATCAAGTGGTTGATGCACTTTCACGACGGCCAAGGGTAAATGTGGTGTCTATAGCAACTCACAATAATCTATCTTTCATGATAGATGGGTATGCTACTGATCGAGACTTTAAGTACGTAACTATAGCCTTTGCATTAGGGAAGGAAAAAAAAAGAACCATTCACCTTGGAGGATGGTTATCTTCCAAACGGAAATAGGCTATGTGCTACTCATCCAAACAATAAGAAAGTTATGTATGAATCCCATGCTTCTCATTATGCGGGCCAAAGAAGGATTCCATAATCTACTCTTTGAGGAGTAGAAATATATTTCTATTGGTCTACGATGAAAAGTAAACATACAAGAGTATGTTTCAAAATGCATGGTATACCAAAAATTAAAATTTAATGGAGGGAAGCAACTTGCATTGTTTCACTCGACAGGCTTAGCAAGAAAACACACTCTATGCCGTCAAAAAGACTATTAAGCCACATCAAACGGCAACCCTCTTCAGATCTCAAATTTTGAAGTACTATGGCTTGCCAACATCATAGTGTCGGACAAAGATCCTAGAATGACTAGTAATTTCTATCAGGGTTTCTTTGAGAATCTAGGAAGTTTCTTTCGGCCTATCATCCACAAATGGATGATCAAAGTGAAATAACTAATCTAACGATTCTTGAATCTACTAAAAGCCTATGTCATGGAAGTAGATCAACGTTCTCTAGTACCTACCTCTTATAGAGTATGCGTACAATGACATTGTACATACTTCTATGGGAAAGCATGTTTCGAGGTTAAAGAAGGAAGATCCAAAAGTCTCTTACTACTTAAAGTATATGGGAAGATCTTCGCTGCTGATGAATATAGCCAAGACTCACAAGAATCTTTTACATAGATTAAAGAGGATATATCCATCTCAAAGCAAAGGCAAAAAGGGCTGCTGCTAATAAGCACAAAAGAGCCTTAACCTTTAAAAAAAATGATTGGGTCTTACTAAAGTTTCTCAGGGCTCAGGCATACTACAGACAAGAATCTTACGAGCCACCAAGAGTATTTTGCTAAAGTAGCAAAAAGATACTATGGTCCTTTTTTTTAAAAATTCTTAAGCCAATCAATGAGATGGCTTATCAATTAAAGTTGCCCACCCATTGGCTCATTCACAATGGTAACCATGTGAGCCTACTCAAGTCTCACAAAGGAGATCCACAAAAAGAACCAGTAATTCAGGACTCGCTAGAGATCAAAGATCAAGAAGAGGTGTTGCAGCCCGAATCGATTCTTCGACACAAAGACAAGGTACTAAGAAACAGTAAGATTATCCAACGATATCTTGTTAAGTTTAAGAATTATCCTTTTAAAGATGCTAGATGGATGCAAGGAACCTAGCTTAAGGATAATATGAACCTTGTCAATGCTTACAATGCTAAACTAGAGTAAGCAAATGAAAATGCATTTTAAATGAACAATCTTTTTGTCTTATAAGACTCATTCTCTTTCTTTTATTGTGCACTGTTGGGGTATAGGCGTCTGTGCCTTGCCCGGTCGCGCAGAGTCTGGGCGCCCACTGATTTGTATACCTTATACATAGCATAAGTGTATAGGGGGCTGCTCACTCTTTGAGTCTCCCCACCCATATCTGTGTGTCGTGTGTCTCTCTCTCTCTCTCTCTCTCTCTCTCTCTCTCTCTCTCTCTCTCTCTCTCTCTCCGTTTGTGGTGCTCCCCGATCCCGTTCAATTGGTATCAGAGCGTAGGTGCGGAGGGAGTGCGTGTATGCACAGTCACGACGACAACGGAGAGCCAGTTTCATTCCCGAAATCGTGTCCGTGCGCGCGCACTTTCAAGAGTGCAAATAGGGTTTCGACTTCGGCATCAACAAATTCAGCTTTTCGAGAGCGTTTCCACTAGGCGTCCTCGTGTTTTACCCCCCTTTCGAAGCCATTCGAGCCATCAGAAACCTCATTCAAGCTACGGTTGAGGAGCTGCATTTTTCAGCCCTCTTTTGGCAGTTTATGCTGCGTTTGTGGGTCAAAACGGAGGTTTTTTGGCATAGCTTTCACACCCGGACTCGGATACATGTGATCCAGGAGTCTACCTTGGGGTTTTGGCACGCTCCGGACGCGCTCGTTATATCAGAATTTTAAAATTCTGAATATTGAATTTTTTGCAGCAGCAGGAGTTGTTTATTGTGTGTCGAGGATTCCACACATGGTTTGCTCTCAGATGTGAGAGTGATATTTGCTGCAAGTTTCCTCACAGGTGGGAGGATACAATGTATGCCTTATGTGGTTTGATGCTCAGGGAGACTAATGTGATTGCATTATGAGCTGGGCAATGTATGCCTCGAGCATGTTTTTTGGCAGTCACAGGTAGAGCAGATATTTGTGTACTAGATTTGCAGGTGTTTGCAATGATGTATGCAAAGTGTGGAGATTGGTGCATGCATTTGGAGTGCGGTTTGATGCGCTTTGGTTGCTCATGGTCTTGAGCGTGAAATCAGTTTGGTTACTGGTTTTGTGGCCGTTTTACTGACGAAACTCTGGCGAAATTTTCCCAGGAGTTTTATGCGTATCATTTATGCGATCTAGGTAGAGATTGCGGGTTGCACGTAGCATTTGCGTGCGGTGTTCTCTGCAGGTGGGAGATTTGTGCGTGTGTATGCATCGATACGCACATTGTGGGCATGGTGATTAGCTTACGGGTTTGACAGGCGTACAGTTATCATGGCACACTCACAGGAGTGAGTATTGTGATGTATGCTTGTGTGGCTACGAGCTAGGTAGCCGGATTCGAGCACTAATGGCTTGAGGTTTTCTAGCAGGTTTCAGCTACAGGTTTACAAGTTTACAGGCAAGTTTGAGGTCTTATTTGGGCGCTGAATTTTTAGCCATTGTTTCCTCTTTGTAGGTGTCCATGTATGGCTCAGTTGTAGGCTGATTTGGGACACATTTGTGACTTGTTTATGCAGCTGTTTAAGAGCTGAATTTTGGGGCTGTTTTGGGGCTGATTTGCAGCCATATCTTACAGCCATATTTGCAGACTTTTGTTGATGGGATTCGAGCCAGTTTAGGGCTGATTTGGTTGACATTTGCTACTCATTGTTGGTTGCTCTTTTGCGAGCATTATGGCTGATTTTTCATTTGACTTCCAGTGTTATGGTCTGACACAGTTTGATGGTGTAGATTTTATTGCTTGGAAGGAACATATGCTTGTTGCATTGGCGGATTTGGGGCAGGATAAACCCTTGCATGGTTTATCGGGGAAGCCCAATTCTATGCGTGATGATGATTGGCAGGATCTTGATGAGTTAGCCATGTCTACGATTTGTTTGCATCTGGTTGAGTCTGTTTACTGGCAGGTCTCGAGGGAGACTACAACTCATGCTTTATGGAAGAGTTTACATGCTATGTACGCGACATCCATGTCTATAGGGAAGTCTAGTCCCACTTCTATGTCCATGGGAGAGATTGGTCCCACACGCAAGTCTTGATGGCATAGAGACTTGACATGTTGGCATTGTGGACACAGAGGGCACATTAGGCGTCGATGTTTCAGGCGTTTGAGACAACGGAGGCGACAGATGCATGATGCAGATTTGTGCATGATAGATGCTAGTGAGATCAGTACGGTGGTTATTGAGTATGCTTGTGACGACGATGTCACAGTTACATCTAGCTTGTCTTCAGACGACCTTATGTCTACGGATTGCATATCGGATTGCACATTGTCTTCACATTGGTTACTAGATTCAGATGCTACTTTCCATGTCACGTCGCATCATGAGTGGTTTAGCACGTTTTCTAGTGGGAGACTTGGTTGTGTGCACATGGCTGATGGTGCTGTGTATGACATTGAGGGTGCAGGAGACGTATGTTTGTCCTTGCCCAGTGGTATGAGATTTACCCTTCGTTATGTGCGTTATGTGCCAGATCTGAGACGGGATTTCATCTCAGTCAGACAGTTACGGGATAGTGGATGTCAGATTTCGCTACGAGAGCGAGATTTTTTGATGCATTTGGGTTCGCTAGTGATTGCGAGAGGTGCCAGGAGTGGTACAGGTTACCCATTGCATGTGGATCACAGGAGAGACGGTGTTGTCTCTGTGATCACGCAGCCAGGTAGAGAGCGAGAGAGCAGGCGAGTCTCTTTTGCTTGTGGGTTGCAGGATGCTTTGCATGGAGTGCAGAGTAGTGAGCTCGTTGTGCACACAGTTGAGGCACGACTTGAGCAGTCACACAGAGAGGTGACAGAGTCAGACATGCATGCTTTGCTAGTGACTGAGCAAAGCAGAGAGTCAGTTGTGCGAGATACTTCTATGCAGGATAGATAGGTAGAGCGGTCTTGCTCTAGTGAGTCACGACAGGAGGACGTTGTGCAAGAGTCTATGCATACGGAGTTAGAGTATGAGAGCTCTAGTGAGTCACAACAGATTGAGTGGTCATGTTTACAGTGGATGATTGCAGAGGAGGCTGAGATGTCAGCGATTATGCAGTCATTCCTTTCTATGCTCGACAGTGAGCATAGGGATATAGTTGTGCAGGATATGTCTTCCAGCAAACACCTAGAGCAGCTGGTTTGCTCTGAGGTTGCACGACAGGTTGATGCGTCTTTTGCGGATAGTCAGGAGATGCATGTGGCTGACACGCCTTGTCAGTCAGAGATGCCTATTTCCAGGGATATATATGTTGATGCATGCTCCGTAGAGCTAGCAGGGCCTGCTAGCATTGCATCGGCATTCGGTGGCCTCATGTATGAGATGCTGATCTTGAGACCGGATATCGCAGCTGCAGTGGGAGCATTTGCAGTTGGGGTTGTCAGTCGTTTGTTGACTGATGATGGCATAGTGCACGAGGGAGATATGCAGGTATTGCATACATACTTGCAGTACGTGTGCTGTACGAGTGGTGGTGTATGGACTTGCACGGGAGCAGGACAGCCGAATGCACACGATCACAGCCAGCCAGTGGGAATAGGTTGAGAGCGGTTTTCTCTCACCTTTTGTAGTCTTTAGACTAGGTTCTCTTGCTTAAAGGCACAGTCGCCTTTAAGTGGGAGGTTGTTGGGGTATAGGCGTCTGTGCCTTGCCCGGTCGCCCAGAGTCTGGACGCCCACTGACTTGTATACCTTATACATAGCATAAGTGTATAGGGGGCTGCTCACTCTTTGAGTCTCCCCACCCATATCTGTGTGTCGTGTGTCTCCTTCTCTCTCTCTCACTCTCCGTCTGTGGTGCTCCCCAATCCCCTTCATGCACAAAATTTAAGAAGTACGCATGCTTAGAATCATGTTTGTGATGACGACGTCACTCAAACACTGAGTAGAATTCGTCACTCTACTTTGGGAGTATGATATGGACTAAAGGGCAGACATGCTTGCGGTCAACTAAGTCTCATGAACACCAAATGGATTAGTCATCCATTCTAGAATGATTTCATAGGGTAAAAAGGGATCCTCTACCTGCTAAGAAACATGGACCAATGACTAGGCTTTATCTTCTCTACCTCATAGTCGAGGACGACTATGATTTCAAGAGAGAGTTAATGTCATAAAATAAAATATCTAACTTTACCAGATGATGTTCTCATATTAAACTGATCATTTAATATGAGAACATAAAAGGCGAACAAGAGTTAGGAAATAGATACGTGCTTCTAGATTTATGTCAACAGGGGACCGCAAGGAGAAATGGTCGCATCTCAATAGGGGTCCAAAAGGAGACGGTCTACCAAAGAGCAATGTGCAATAAGTGCTTCTAGATTTACCTCAGCAAGGGACCAAGAGAAGAGATGGTTACATCTCAATAAGGGTCCAAAAGGAGGTAGTCTATCAAAGAGCAACGTGCATCTAATGGAACTTAAAAGACCTTCGGGTTAGCTTCATTAAAGAATTCCAAAAGTTAGTGTTAAAAAGTCCTTAGGCAAGCTAGGGCTAACCTTGAGGTGGGAATCTTACCCAAGCATGAGGTGCTTGTCTGCTTGCTAACTAAAGTGCTTAAAGTGTTTGTGGGAACCTTGCCCAAATATTGAGGTGATTTTTATGCTTAAATGACTAAGGTTCTTGAAGTGTTCAATTCAAAGATAAACTCTCAAGAGGCATAAATGGTTTCCATGCTTGATTGACTAAGTGCTTGAAGTGTTCAATTTAAAACAAATGACTTAAGAAGCATAAAAGACACATGCCAAAATCCTCCACATGTGGCCCTCATGATGTGCTTGAATCCTATTGGATAGGCGTTAAAGAGAATTTAGATGCATAAAAATAAATAATTAAGTTATTTCGCTCAAAGAGGAAAAAGAAGACGCATGTCGAAATGATATAATAAATAATAAGAGAGAGAGAGAGAGAGAGAGAGAGAGAGAGAGAGAGAGAGAGAGAGAGAGAGGTGGACCAAGCTTGAGAGAGGGAGGGGGTATACTCTCCCACACACATACACTCTCTCTCACTATGTGAGGTGCAAAGTGCAAGAGCTTCCTCTCCTTCTCCAAGCTTGTTGAGAAGTGGAGAACACTCTTGGCTATGGAATGCAAAGCCAACCAAGAGACACGTTTCAATGCTTAAGCTTGCCATCTTCTTTATATTCATTATTATGCTATTATGCAATGCTAATCAAGAAGAGTGATGATAAGTGAGGAACTATTTCTTTCTCCTATGGATGATTCTTCTTCCTCTTCCCTACCCTCATTTCCCGCTAGCTCTCTCCACCTTCGAAGGTGTTTGAGGCCTTGGGAGTGAGGCTTGGGATAGTTAATGCTTTTTGCAAAGTTTATGCTATGCTCGTGATGCATGAAGCTTTCCATTTTCATAGCATCACCAAGGTCACAAGGAACACAAAGATCGTATTGTACCAAGTCTCTCTTGATTGGAGAATCTATAATACAAGCGCCCTTTGGAGGGGGTATCGGCTCCAAGTACATCTAGTCCTCAACTATTGTCATGTTCTCTAATACTCTCTCTCTTGCAAAAGTATTGTTCATGCCAAAAGTACTATGTTTATGTTGCTACCATCAATTAAGTTCACCCTCTATGTTCTCAAAGTGATCTCACAAAAATACTCACTTTAATTCTCTATGTTTATGTTGCTACCATCAATTAAGTTCACCCTCTATGTTCTCAAAGTGATATCACAAAAATACTCACTTTAATTCTCTTAATTCCGCTACTCTCAAAGTTCATAGGCCATTCTTATTACAACTACTATCCAATGCATCCAATTTATAGTCATGAAAAGTATGCACCAATCATTTTGGTATACCTCTAGCTTCCTCATTTTCACCCCTTTCCTCATCAAGGGCATCATTTACATCGGCATTAGAAATAGGCAAAATTTTGTTAAGTTATAGGAACTCAAGTGAACAGCCTAATGTGGTCCTAATATTTATTTTGGCTTTAGGCATTTTTTAAACTTATTTGTCAAAGTCTGAGGTAAGGCAATTTGCATAGGGGGCACTTAAGCCCCCCAAAGCTAGCGTATAAGGAGCACCCCAGGCCCCCATTGTAAATCACTAATTCATTGCCCAAGTGATTGGTTCACGAGTCGCTCTCTCTCTCTCTCTCTCTCTCTCTCTCTCTCTCTCTCTCTCAACCCTCGAAGCCAAGTTCCACGAACTCATTGAAGAGAATGAGGGACAAACAACGGTTATGCAAACTTGAAGCCACTAAGGAGGTAGAGAGCCAAGCTCTACTGGCAAAAGACCACGAAGTCGAAGCCTCCCTCATCGAGACTGTCACGGTGGCCCAAAAGGAATCCCATGAAGCGATATACAAGAAGATTGACGACAAGATACAGACAATCGTACAAGAATGCCGGTTACAAGAATCTCTTGGCCTCAAGGTCAGGATTAGGGGCCTCCACCCACCGTGGTGCACCAGTGAGGACACCCTTGAGGAGGCCATCACCAAGCTCAATGACATTCTTCAACCTGCCCACATTAAGCCTGAAACTATCTCTTGGATCAATGACACATATAGGCATGTACCATTCGAGCATTGCATACTCACTTTCAAGGACAAACACGAACGGGTGAAGCTACTTTGCCAATCTCGACTTCTCAAGGGAAAAAAGTTCTAGATCGCAGAGGAACTAACTACAAATCAACTCAAGAAAAAAGCAAGCGAGATGAAGAAGATGCATGAAGCACGCAAGCAAGGTAAATGGGCAGTCTACCGAGGGGGCAAAGCCGTCATCCAGGAGTTTTGAACTCCTAAACCGTCTCTCCCCTTAGCTAACCCCCCTTAGGTTTTTGTTCTTTCCTTTATCTTATCTTCTTGATGGACCACTGATATGTATCGATCATCCTTATTTATAAGGAACCATTGTAATGTTTTGCTTTGGTTCCATGGGTCATATATGACCTTCATGGACGATCAATCTATTTATCTCTCTCTCTCTCTCTCTCTCTCTCATGCATTCTCTCCTTGATATTACGCTTTTGCATCATTGACTGTGACATGGTGTAAGAACTTGTAGGAGAAGAGCAGCTCTGCTAAGAAGGGTAGAAGCATCAATGAAGCTTTGGGATCTTGGCATTTTTCTTGCCCCTTTCACCGTTTTAAAATGCACAGGCTCTCAACACTTTTTTGGCTTCTTAGCATTCATGGATCCGTTGTCTATTAGAGACTTTGACCATTAATGTTTCAAAATGCTGGATACAGGAGGTCATTCACCAGTGCCATGCATTTTGAGACACAACAATAGTGAAGTTGTCACAATAATCAATATCTAATTCTCCTAAATGATTTTCTCATATTAAACTGATCATTTAATGTGGGGAAGTGCCAGGGGAGAAAAAGCTAGAATATTGGTTAAGCTAGCAGACCGGCCATAGTAGGGATCCAAAGGAGGGAAAATAGGGATCCAAAGGGGGGGCCATATGCAAAAGATCCATGTGCAACAATGGGCTAAAAAGACTCTAAGGTTCAGCCCATTAAGACTTCCAAAATTCAAAGGTTGTGTCCAAAGGGTTAAAGCTTAGGGGGAAATGGATGGTTTGTGTGCTCTCCAAAGTCAATGCATATCCCTACATGGGAGGGGGCGAGCCCTTCTTCTAGGGGATGAGAGCGAAAGCCACACACACACACACACAAGACCCTTTACACAAAGGGAATTAGGGACACATGTCAGCTCCCTAGCCGAGATGCCCACAAGGTGTGCCCAATTCCTATTGGATGACCCTTGAAGTGGACCAATGAGAATTAAGCTAGAGTAAATCTAGTTTAACTAATTTAAAAACATTTAATAAAAGAAACCAATGAGAATTAAGTCTCCTAGAAGACTATTGGGTAGTCTCCCAAAGGGTCCAATGAGCATTCAGGAGCCCCATGGCTTGCCTGATTCCTATTGGCCAGGAGGCAAAGGGGTCCAATGAGAGTTTAGTTTAATTATTTAATTACCTAAAGCTCTCACAAAAGGGGAAAGGGGGACACATGTCAGAAGGCTATCACTTATGTTGCTTAATTGTGATTGGCTTGACTTGGGGAGGGCCAATGAGGCTTGAGCAAGAGCAAATAGCAAGGGGGCTCGCCCAAGAGAGAGAGGGGGCTGATTTTTGCAAGGCATTATCACACACACACTCACACAATCTCATGTGTGAAGAAAGAATACTCTATCTCCTCCCAAGCTTTAATGGAGAGCTCATCACCTACTCCAAGCTTGTGAGATAGAAGCCTACATCAACACTCTCTTGGCATGTGGAAGCAAATCCAACCAAGAGCCAAGCTTCAATGCATGCTCATCTCCTCTACCAAGCTAATTACTAAGCTAAGCTATGCTAATATGAGTGATTATGTGAGGAGATGTACATCTTTCTCGTAAGATACTCCTTCTTCCTCTCAATCTACTCTCATACCTTGCTAGCTCTCACCATCTTCGAAGGTGTGTGAGGTCTTGGGCCTGAGAACGGGGATAATTCAAGTTGTGTTTGCTAAGTGTTTTGCCAAGTGCATGAAGCTTTCATCTTCATTGCACTAGCTAGTCTTGAAGTAACACAAAGAATTGTATTGTACAATGTCTCTCTTGATGGGAGAAACCATAATACAAAGCCTTTTGGAGGGGGGACCGGCTCCATGCAAATCCGATCCTGAATTGTTGTCAATAGCTTAATTTCTCTCTCTTTTGAAAGTATTGTTGATGCTATCTAACTAGGTGTTATGCTTTTTGTTGCTCTCTCCACCCAAGCACTCTTGTAATTCTCATTAGGAATCTATTCTAATGAAATGCCCACTATGTTCATGCTAATTTCCGCTACACATAAGTTTTTAGACCATTAAATGTTACATTGGTATCAGAGCACAAGGTTTCTCTTTTCTTGCTCAAGAAGGGAGGTCCTCAAGCTAGCTACAAATGGTTGGTATTATTAATTGCCTGTGAGTAAGTAGAATAGGGATTTTTCAACCTTGCAGTGCGCCTGCCTTTGTGCAGTTAATGGGGCATCACCGTCGAGGGCTATGGTCTTAAGGGTGGAGTCCTACGGGGCTTGCCTACGGCTTAACCACTATTGAACTATTAGAAGCTTGACAGGAGCCAGTGCTGTTTTGGTGTAGAAAGACCCTCTCTTCTATTCCTTGCAATTAATGGTATTCGAGCCGCGGGTACAGTAGCTTGAGTGTTTTTTCTAAAGGGGTAAAGAGGAGTACAACTAGGGCTGACAATAATAAAGAGAGTGAAATTAATGTTGATAACTTTGATGTTGCTCATGAGCAAACTACTAATGATACTTCAATGCTTGTTAACTATCTTGGTTCTAGGCTTCAACAAGCCATGGGCAATCCATCTCTCCAAAGTGAAGTGCAACGGCAGCTTTGTGCTCACGGGATTCTCCAAGCTCATCACCATGACGAGAGAACACCTAGGAAGCCTCCTTGTGAGACTACCAAAAGAGGTCTCTCTCCGATTCGGAAAGAAGAAGAGTATCCATATGAAAGGCTCAAGAATTTACTTCTTGATGATGTATCTCCTTCCCAAAGGAGAATTCAAAAGCCTACACCGAAGGAGCGAGAAAGAAGCGAGTGTCCCGCCACCTCGGCGGAGATGGCTCCACGAAGATGGCGGGCTAAACGCTCTCCATCACCACCAAAGCGGAGAAGACCATCACACTCTTCTCCACGCCATAATTCAAAGAGGGATGATAAAAAGCAAGAGAAGAAAAAGGCGAGAAAGAGGACACCCTCTTCTCCATCTTCTTCATCCTCTTTCTCTTATGAAAGCTATTGTGGAGACGACGAAGATCAAGGCAAGAAAAAGGCGAGAAAGAGGTCACCCTCTTCTCCACCTTCTTCGAATTCTTCACCTTCTGAAGAAAGTGATGGTGCAATCTTTGAACCATCAAAAAGAAGAGGCCATAGGAAATCCTATGCTGCATGGAAGAGGTCGTCCAAGCTGAAGAAATTCAAAGAGGGAGGGAAGAGCATCACTTTCCTTACCTATGATGGTACCTTTGGTGCTACGGACAAAGTCTTGGCCTTTATCCAGCAATTCGATGCGGCGTTTGGAGATGAGGGCTTCACGGAGTCCTCTAAGCTACGCCATGTAGCTATGCACTTTCAAAAGTCCGCCAGACAATGGTGGTCTAGCCTACGAGCCAACGGTGAAGCTCCACGAACATGGAAAGCTTTAAGAGCTTCCATTATGAAGCAGTTTTTGGCCACTGATGCCAAAGACAAAGTACTCACCGAATTGTGAAGCTTAAAGCTCTCTCCCAATGAATCCATCCACAAATATGTAGACAAGTTTTTGGACCTACAACTCAAAGCCACTATCTTCAAAAAGTTGGATTTTGGAGAGCAAAAGCAACAATTTTGTGCGAGCTTAACCGAAGAAATGGCGGAGTATGTCAACTCCCAAAGTCCACGTACCATATCGGCGGTAATACACCACACTATGGTGGCCTCTCGAATCAATTTCCAAACTGGGGCTAAAAGAAATAATAAGCCCCCGGAAAACAAGGGATCCAATGAGCCTAAGGGGAAGGACAATGTCCAAAAGTCTCCCAAGGGCAACTCCAACAAAGCTAAAGAGAAGGGAGTTTACAAAGGTAAGAACAAACTCTCTCCTGAAGAGCTTAAGCGTTATCGTAAGGATAACCGGTGTTTCAAGTGCGGCGAACAAGGGCATGCGTACCGCGCTTGTCCCCAAAAGAACAACCGCCAAGATCCTCCTAGAGCTTCCTTGGTTGAAATCCAAGAGGAGGAGACTCACCAAACTCACCACAAAGGATCTTCTCTATGCCATGCTTGGGGAAAGATAAGAGAACATGATGCTTTTATTCTCTTTGACCCTGGTTCTACTCACAATTTTATATCTATGGAGTTAGCCACCAAGCTAGGCATACAATCCTACAAGATGGGAGATGTCCTACCCGCAGACAGTGCCTTCAAGGGGCAAGAAGCTTCAGTCACTCCCTTAATTGGGAAATTGAGGCTTCATGTCCAAGGCTATGTGGACAAAGAGGACTTCTTTATCTCTCCTCTCAAGCATGAGGATGTAATCCTAGGGGCACCATGGTTTGATCGCCTGGCTGCCGATGTTAAATTTCCTGAAAGGAGAATCTCCTTTAAGTTCAGGGAGAAAGACATGTATATAGATGCTAAGGAAATGGGCAACACTATTCCTATTGTACATACACCAGCTTTCAACAAGTCAATAAAGAGCTCTATTTCCGTGTACATGATTTTTGTTAAAGATTCTCAAAATGAACCTAATGCTTTAGCAAAAGAAAATAAAAGCAACCAAAAGGAATTAGAGTTATCCAATTTTCTCAAGGGGTTTAAAGATGTTTTTATTGACGACATCCCTTGTGAGCTACCTCCTAAACGAGGTAATGATGACCATGCAATTGAACTTCTTCCAAGAAGTTCACCGCCTAACAAACCTCCTTATAGAGTTTCTCAAGCTTAACAAGAGGAGATTATGCGGCAAGTGCATGAGTTAGTTGAGAAGGGTATGGTTAGGCCAAGCTCATCTCCATTTTGCTCACCTGTGCTATAGTGCAAAAGAAAGACGACACATATCGTATGTGTGTCGACTATAGAGCACTAAATAGGATCACTATCAAGAATAGGTTTCCCGTTCCACGGGTAGAAGACCTATTTGATAAACTACAAGGATCGACCTACTTCAGTAGGATTGACCTAAAGAGTGGCTATCATCAAATAAGGATAGTTGATCAAGACATTGTACAGACCACATTTCGCACCACATTTGGTCTTTACGAATACATTGTCATGCCTTTTGGCTTGAACAATGCACAACCACATTCAACCGCTTGATGGAGAAGCTGTTCAGGCCTCATCGAGGCGGGAGCTCCATTAAGGGTATAATCCCTTTGTAAACTACTTCTTGTTTTGAAGTACTAAAGCCATTGAGTGGCTGCTTTCCCGTGGACGTAGCCCACATTGGGTGAACCACGTATATCGTGTGTACTCTCTCTCTCTCTCTCTCTCTACTCTATAATCTCGTGTATATAAATTTGTCTCTCTCCATTAAGTAATCTACTCAATTATCTATTTAGCTACGTCTTATTTCCTAACAATTGGTATCAGAGCAAGGTTTGCTCGTAGCTAAATTATCTCAAGGAAAGGATTCCTTGAATTGAGTGGGAGTTATGGCGGAGGAAGGGAAGCTCAAGAATGAGAAGTTCAACGACAAAAACTACCAACATTGGAAGATGCAGATTGAAGACTATCTCTACCAGAAGGACCTCTATTTGCCACTAGGCGGTCTTGCGAAGAAGCCCGCAACAATGGCAAATGAAGCATGGATTGTCCTTGATCGAAAGGCACTGGGAACAATCCGGTTAAGCTTGGCGTCAACGGTGGCCTTCAATGTTTCGGAGATGAAGACCACGGAGGACTTGATGAAGTCACTTGACGACTTCTACGTGAAACCATCGGCATCCAATAAGGTATTTCTTATGAAGCGCTTGTTCAATCTAAAGATGGCAGAGAATGGTTCAGTTGCAGAACACCTAAATGACTTTAACACAAACATAAGTCAACTTCGATCAATGAAAATCAATTTCGATGACGAAGTGCGAGCTCTCCTTATACTATCATCTCTACCGGATAGTTGGGACAGCCTTGTGATGGCTGTAAGTAATTCTATCTCTGGCACAAATACTCTTAAGTTTGATGATGTTGTGGGTGTTCTCTTAAGCGAGGAAATGCGAAGGAGAATCACAGGAGAAGCATCAAGTGCTGCACTATCAGTGGAAACAAGAGGAAGGCTTAAGGAGAGGTTCAAAAACCAAAAGGGTCGTGATCTCTCAAGGCGGAGCAAGTCACGCACAAAGTCAGTTCTTGAATGTTGGAACTGCGGCAAGAAGGGCCACATAAAGAAGGATTGCTGGTCCAAGAAGAAGAAGGAGACAGAGTCTCAAGACAACAAGCCAACATCGGAGGCCAATGTGGCAGGTAAAGTAGAGCAAGATGCTCTAATTCTCTCATTAGACAATGTGTCTAATTCCTGGATAGTAGATTCCGGGGCTTCATTCCATGCGACACCACAAAAGCAACATTTCCAAGACTACACCAAAGGTAATTTTGGGTATGTATACTTGGGAGATGATGAAGCTTGTGAGATTGTCGACAAAGGTACAGTTTCTGTCAAAACTGCTAACGGAAATGAATGGAAGCTTAAAGATGTTAGGCATGTTCCTTCTCTTCGCAAAAATTTCATCTCTACGGGACAATTGGACGATGAAGGTCACAACATTACATTCGGAAACAAACGGTGGAAGATCTGAAAGGGATCTTTGGTGGTTGCCAAGGGTGAAAAAGTCGGTACACTTTACTTGTGTACTGTTAGCACGCAACAGTACACAAGTAAAGGGTGAAAAAGTCGGTACACTTTACTTGTGTACTGTTAGCACGCAACCTTCAGCTTGTGCAACAACTACAGAAGTTGACAGTGCGGTGTGGCACTACCGACTTGGGCATATGAGTGCCAAAGGAATGCAAATCCTTCAAACAAAGAAGCTTCTACCAGGTTTGAAAGAAGTGGACTTAGAGTTCTGTGAAGATTGTGTTTATGGTAAACAAAAGAGGGTAAAATTTCAAAAATCAGGAAATGAAAGAAAAAATAAAAAACTTGAGCTGGTTCATTCTGATGTTTGGGGTCCTGCAAGTACACCATCACTTGGTGGCTTATTGTACTATGTAACATTCATAGACGATGCGACGAGAAAAACATGGGTTTATGTCATGAAGAATAAATCCGATGTATTTTCCATATTTCAAAGGTGGAAATCCTGTGTGGAGAATGAAACAGGTACAAGGGTTAAATGCCTCAGATCCGACAATGGAGGCGAATATTGCAGCCGAGATTTTGAAAGCTTTTGTGCTAGCAATGGCATTCGGAGGCAAAGGACAACCCCAAGGACACCTCAACAAAATGGGATTTCGGAAAGGATGAACAGGACAATCATGGAACGAGCACGAAGCATGCGGCTACATGCACGCCTACCGCTTGAGCTTTGGGCGGAAGCTGTAAGTACGTCTGTGTACTTAATCAATCGGTCACCCTCAACGGCATTGGATGGGGGAGTTCCAGAAGAGGCATGGACAGGTAAACCGGTGAATTATACATTTCTCAAAGTGTTTGGGTGTGAGGCTTTCATGCACATAGATAGAAGCCTAAGATCAAAGTTAGATGCAAAGTCCAAAAAGTGTTTCTTCATTGGTTATGGAGAAGGAGACTTTGGGTATCGCCTATGGAATCCTGAAGATGGTAAAATCTTAAGGAGTAGGGATGTAATTTTTAACGAACAAAATATGTACAAAGATTACGTGGAAAGAAAACAAACAAAAGAAACAGGTGATGAGTAATGGAGCTTGAGGACGGTGAAGACTCAAGGACTGCAAACGGTGACAATGTGCAACAACGTCAACCAAATGAGGAGCCTCAACCTATTCCCCGAAGATCTACAAGAGCAAGTAGACCTCCAGAAAGGTTTGTTCCTTCCTTCAACCATCTCTTGATCTCAGATTCTGGAGAGCCAGAATCATATGAAGAAGCTATGCAACATGAATCCAAAGAAGAATGGACGAAGAGCATGCAAGTGGAGATGGACTCACTACATCGCAACCAAACATGGGAGTTGGTTGAGTTGCCTAAAGGTAAGCGGACACTTCAAAACAAATAGGTGTACAAGCTAAAGGAAGAAGAAGGTGGGAAGAAAAGGTACAAGTCTAGGCTTGTGGTAAAAGGTTTTTCTCAAAAGAAAGGTATTGACTTCAATGAAATATTTTCTCCTGTTGTAAAAATGAACTCAATTAGGCTTGTCTTAAGCCTTGTGGCTGCTCATGATCTAAATCTCGAGCAAATGGATATAAATACAGCATTCCCTCACGGTGACTTAGAGGAGCAAATCTACATGCTTCAACCAAAGGGGTATGAAGTAAAAGGTAAGGAGAAAATGGTTTGCAGATTAAAGATGAGCTTGTATGGTTTAAAGCAAGCATCAAGACAATGGTACTTGGAGTTTGATCGATGGATGTTGGATCATGGATTCACAAGATGCAACTCGGATCACTGCGTCTACACGGAGAATTTGGGAGATGGGAAATTCATCATCCTAATGTTGTATGTTGATGACATGTTGATTGCAAATGCTAACATGCAGGACATCAAAGACTTAAAAGAGGAGCTGTCTAAATCTTTTTCAATGAAAGATTTAGGTGCTGCAAAGAGGATACTTGGTATGAAAATATCAAGGGACAGGACGAAGAAGACAATAAAGCTATCTCAAGAAGATTACATCAAGAAGGTACTAGAAAGGTTTGCAATGCAAAATGCAAAACCAGTTTCTACACCTTTGGCTAGTCATTTTAAACTAACGAAGGATATGTGTCCAAAGACACAAGAGGAGATAGCCTATATGTCTAAAGTTCCATATGCTGCAGCGGTAGGTTCTCTAATGTATGCCATGGTCTGGACAAGGCCAGACATTGCACATGCAGTGGGAGTTGTGAGTAGGTTCATGGACAACCCAAGTAAAGAGCATTGGCAAGCTGTGAAGTGGATACTTAGGTATCTAAAAGCGACAACAACAAATGCTTTGTATTTTGGAGGAACTGATATTTTTCTAGAAGGGTATGCTGATGCAGATATGGCAGGTGACAAAGATACTCGAAGGAGCACTACTGGCTATGTGTTCACGGTTGGAGGCACATCAGTAAGCTGGGCTTCAAAGCTGCAGAAAGTGGTTTCACTTTCTACCACGGAAGCAGAGTATGTAGCAATGACGGAGGCAAGCAAAGAAATTCTGTGGCTTCAGAGATTCTTAGAAGAGCTTGGATTCAAACAAGAAAATTGTGTCTTGTACAATGATAGCCAAAGCGCTATCCATCTTGCGAAGAACTCAACCTTTCATTCAAGGACAAAGCACATTGAGGTGAGATATCACTTCATACGTACTCTTTTGGAAGAGGGACAACTAAAGCTAGGAAAGGTGCATACAAGTGAAAATCCTGCAGACATGTTTACAAAGGTGGTCAACAAGGAGAAGTTGAGCTTTTGCTCATCTTCAATCGGCATTCAAGGATAAGAAGCTAGAATGGAAAGCAGTCATAGGTTTGGTTTGGAGATCAGCCTGATTTACCCTTGTAATTTTCTGTGGTAAAAGCGCACATTTGTAAGGCCCCCATTATGAGGAGAAGCCATCGTGCGTGAAGGAAAATCACTCACCGGAAACCAAAATTTTCATAGACAAGAATCAGGGGCAACTTTAAAGGCCTCGGGAGCCGGAATATTCTTTTTAGCCGGAATATTATATATGGCCGGACGGCAACCGGAAAGTGGTCGAAAAACAACCGGTCGGTTGGCCGGAAGTCAATGGCCGGTGGCCGGTGGTCGGAAGTCAATGGCCGGTGGCCGGTGGTCGGAAGTCAATGGCCGGTGGCCGAATTCAAAAGCGGACTTGTCTTCTCAAGGGCGGCCACACATGGGCGGATTGGAGGGTCCGATTTGCACTTATTCGCACAAGGGCGGCTACACATGGCTGTCTCTCATAAGAGAGGGTAGCCCTTTTGGCCTATAAAAGGAGGCCATTTCTACACACATTTCATAGTGTGAAGTTGATGCAACAAGGTGAGTGTGAGGTGGTGAGAGTGAAGCAAGGCGGGAGCTCCATTAAGGGTATAATCCCTTTGTAAACTACTTCTTGTTTTGAAGTACTAAAGCCATTGAGTGGCTGCTTTCCCGTGGACGTAGCCCACATTGGGTGAACCACGTATATCGTGTGTACTCTCTCTCTCTCTCTCTCTCTCTCTACTCTATAATCTCGTGTATATAAATCTGTCTCTCTCCATTAAGTAATCTACTCAATTATCTATTTAGCTACGTCTTATTTCCTAACAATTTCCTCATCTCCAAAGTGGTCAGATAAGGACAATTTGAAGCTATCGTGCTTGGCCGTGCCAAGTAGAAATTGCTAGATGTTGGTGGCTATCTCCAAAATGATTGGATGAGAACAATTTGAAGCTATTGTGCTTGGCTGTGCCAAGTAGAAACCGCCAGAACTTGAATTAATGTGTATATTGATGATCTTTGGTAAGAGAGTGAATGGCTTTTTTGTAATTATTGTTAAATGACCTGCAAAGCTGGTTTTTGGCACTAACTATTTTGCTCTCAAGTGAATGATTTTTTTATGCATTTTGCTACTGCCTTAAATGGACAAAGTCATAAGAGGACGATTCTTGAATATTATTGATTAAAAGTACTCATAATTATTTTAAATTTCATGTGCGATAGCATCTCATTGGTTTTTGTTAAATTGTGGTTTCGTTCACTCCGTTCTTCATAGTGTTTGATTAAGATGACTCTCTAATGGTTTGAGAACACTATTGTAAGTCTTGAGCTTTTTCTTAAGAAACCCTTTTTGAGTTTAAGAAGATAGCTAATAGAAACGTTTGAACTTTAGATTTTTGAAGTTTATGTTAAAAAGAGAGTAAGAAAATTGTAAAGCTATTAGTTGGTTGGATGGTTGCATTCTCACATGGGTCTATATAAATCTCTCTCTCTCTCTCTCTCTCTCTCTCTCTCTCTCTCTTGTCGTCAGAAACTATAACCCCGTGTAACATAAATGAAGTGCTCATAGGTGCATCCACTTTATAGATCATTGATCATCCCTCGATCATCCTAGGGTTCTCTCTCTCTCTCTCACTATCTCTCTCTAATATAGATCACTCACAAATTCTTAAAGATCAGCAGGGGACGAGCATTGCATGGGAATTTGGGGTTGCTTGTTTTTTTATGCTCATGTTTTTTTATCCGCTCGCTTTTTGCTGGGTAGTGTTTTAACTACCTCTCAATTGCATTGAAACAAGTTGTGCAACCGTGAAGAGCCCTTGGTTTTATTTTTTTCAAAAAATCTTGGTCTTGTCTTGGCAACTGAAAACCCTTGGTCTAATTCCAAAAGTACACTAATCAAACCACTATGTAGATAGGTACCATCATAGGTTACCTTGCTACCAAGAATGATTATCAGTAGAGTGGCGTAGTGAACTTGTCTTACTACCCCTTGGAAGTTGAGAGATTATTTTCTTAAAAGTACAAGTGTGAATAGTCTAATACGTGACCATCAACTCTCACTGAGTGATCAGTCATTGACAAGTTGGGTCGTACCCCAAAAAATGGTGCTCACCTAGACACAACTCGTTCTATAGACTAAGTAGGAGATCCTCTCAAGATGGAATCTTATTCATAATTGAATCATTTAAACAATCATATCTCCCCATTGAAAGAAGATAAAGATCCACAAAAGCCAAAAGAAAGTAGTCCTACTAGGTATTTGCTAGTTCTACCCTTATTTTCATGATTGGATACTAACTCAATTTTAAATTCCTTAAACATTTTGGAAAAAAAAAGTCATATGTACTTCTTACAATATACAAGTAGCTCAAATTTTCATTGATTCATAGTGGTTTAGGTAACTACTTAATGTTGCTGAGCTCTAGGAGTGCTAACTGTGGCCAAACGAGTGGCTATTTCATCTTTCTTGTTCATCAAGGTTGCTTCTCCCATGGCTGCGTAAGCTCTTGCTCCTCTTGCTCTTCCTCTACCTCATCCTCCATTTCTACCTCCTCTTAGATTGTCTCCTTAATTTATTCGAGTTTGAGGAATGGCTCTAGCAGTAGTTTCAAGTTTTTTCTCTTCTAAACAATCATTTCCATAGTGCCCCATTTTATTGCATTCATAGCACCTAATGTTTGGCATGGTCTGCTCCAAGTTCACTGCTGCAGCTACTCCACATCGATGATATCCTTGGTTGAAAGTTCCCATGGCTCTTCCCCTAAAGTTATTAAAACCATAATAGTTCCTTGTAGAGTTGGTTCCTTCGGCTGCAAGAGGCTTGGCCCTGAGAATGGCATCCTAAATTGATGTAGGCCTCATGTCTTTGAGACGTGTACTCAGGGATTTGTTTAGGCATAGAAGCGGACAATCTGTTGCTCCATTGTCTTCTAGGGAGCATAGCATCGTAAGGACACAAATTTGTGTAGTACTCCTTCAGACAGAGTCCAAGTCAGCGTAAGCCGAAGAACTTATTCATCTTAATGGCCTGGTGGGCAACAGGGAGATAGCGTTATTTGACTTCCTATTTCATCTTTTTCCAAGGTGGGCTACTGATGGGATTGTCTCTGCAGTGTTGCTTCCACCAAATTTTGGTATCACTGCTGAGGCGAAACTACCTAACATTGCTTGATTCTCTTGGGCAATCCTTGCTGTTAGAAAATAGTCATCCATAGCATCTATCCATGATTCAACAACACACTCGAGGTTTGGTCCTTCTCCCTTTAAGATGGGGAGTTGGACTTGCTTTAGTAATAGTTTCTTTTCTTGCGTAACTGTGTAAAGGCTATTCGTGTGAGTATTATCCTGGGATTGAATTAGTAGAATTTAGTACTATATGAAGTTCTATCTTGTTTATGATTTTGAACTTATCTCATACTCAAAAAATTTGCAATCAAATGAAGACAATGGCCAAACCATAAACAAGAACAACTTTTAGCATACCTATGAAAACCATAGTATGTACAAGAGGCTCTAATACAATCCATGAAGATCCTACTATGTACAAGAGTGATGGCAACCCTATACTGGATTTTTGTGGACTATTGGTGGGCCAGACATAAAATCAAAATATACAACATCTTTTGGTCCTCTAAAGCTAGGGCTTATAGTCAGGGGTCTAATCCTACCTGAGTAGATTACTTTAGACACCTGATCAAACACTCACTGATTTTGTGATACTTGGACACCATGTACTATAGACGTTTCATCTGAATTCTTTGTTCCAATGAAGAAATAGACTTCAATAATTTGAAGTTCTTCAACCTACTTGAGTCTCTTCAAATTATGTGCAAGGCCTTCTAACTCTCCCACATTAATGAAGAAAATTCCACCAAATCGGCCTGACCAGCTGATCCTCCAAGTGAAAGGATAAAATCTCATGTCTAACCATTTTATCATACTTTTTCGTATTGAATAGCGCCGAGATAGGCATGCTCTCATGAATCTAATGTTGAAAATCATGAATTTGCGGTAGGCCTGATGGAAATCTTCCTGTAAAGATGGGGACAAATCTCTTCCTTTCTTCCTCTCTCTCTTTTCAAATAAATACCCCCTTTAATTGAATTTGTCAATAACTACTTTTTTCAACCTAACACCTTACACTTTTCCAAGATTCAGGATCACTATGAACACTCTCTGATACCAAGTGAGAGGTCCCCAACCCGCCGACTCTAAAGTTATGATGGGGTCCTTGACAGGTCTCTGGCCTAATAAAAAATAAAGTTTTTAAGAAAGAAAGATCTGAGGAATAGACCTTTACCATTGGCAATGGCTTGGGATACTAGCCCTAGAAAAAGACCTAGTCTTGTCTCGCAAGTAAAAATGGAGCAAAAATCTAAATTTTTTTGGCCCTATAACCTCCACAAATGGGCTAAGGTATCCTCATCCAACTCTTTTTTCCCTCTACGATAGTGAGGGCACAACCATTGGTCGACTCCTCTTCCATTGAAGAAATTTTCTAAAGTTAGTGTGCGTGAATGGATAGTTACCTGACTAATTAGGTCCACCTGTCCATGATCAACAACCTTAATCTATCCCCACTTACCACCCTGCACTCACACATGCTTCTTTGTTATCTAATTACTATCACATTCTTTGAACATTTAAAATAATGGTTTCTTATAACTTTCCATCATAGTGATTTCTTAAATCAAGTATTGAAAACAACATTGTAAAGCATTCTTTATAAAACAAACATATTTAAACTTAAGACATGGCACTGTCAACCAAAAACATTGACCATAATAACCGTGACCAGTACTCTTCTTGTCTTAAGATCACCTAAAGGTGCACCCATTCCTTATTCATACTTCGGGGTGAAAATATCACCAAAAAGTTCGGGGTGTCCATACACCAAACGAATTGCCCATACAACTGGACGGCTCCCCTAGGATAAGAAACGATATCCTAGCTTATGTAGAGACATCAAGACATGACGGAGTAGAAACTCATCGTTCATGGGGTAACCGACTAGTGGCCTTATAGCCATCATTATTCATCAATATATACCAAGATCAACCTAACCAAAATCATTTATTTCCTAGTTTATCAAGTTGTACATTGGTTCCTTGGAAGATACCCTTCCGATGTTCGACCAATTTTATCTTTTCTTAACTCCTAACCCACTCTTTAACGTATGTAATGTTATTACTTAAAAGAATTTGAATTACTTAAAACTTAAATTATAATGAAGACCCAGGTGAGACTGATCGGGTATCTGTTTACATGATATTTATTATAATAATTATATACTAAAGATATAATTATATCAACTTTCTAACAATGTTTTTCACCTTCACTAATTTTCCTAAAGATTTTTAAATGGATTTACTATATATCCTAACTAGTTTTCAATCAAAAATGGGGTTTTTGGATTAAGACGATTCCTTAAACTAATTGAGTAATTATAAATTAATTATCACGTATTATTTATACTTAGATTTATCTTTGATAAATATCTCATAAACTTTTAATAATATTTACTAATTATATTTATTGAATTTCAACGAAAAATAAGATCTTTGGGCTAAGATAATCACTTAAAATAATTAAGAGATTATGAGCCAATTATCACAAGCTATTACACTTAGATCTACTTTTGATAAATATTTCATTAACTATTAATCATATTTACTAGTTATCTTTGTTAAAGTTTTACTAAAAATAGGATTTTTGGACTAAGATAATTTTTTAAATTGATTAAGTAATTATGAGTTGATTATCACAGGCTATTTACATTATATCTATCTTTGAAAAATATCTCATTAACTTTTAATCATGTTTATTAATTATCTTTGTTAAATTTTAGTCAAAAAGAAGGACTTTTAGACTAATATAGTTACTTAAACTATTTAAGTAGTTATGAGCTAGTTATCATAGGTTGTTAACACTTAGATCTACCTCTAATAAATATCTCATTAACTTTTAATTGGATTTACTAATTATCTCTATTAATGTTCAATCAAAAACATAGTTTTTAGACTAAGACTAAGTAATTAGAACCTAATTATCACAAACTATTTATACCTAGCTCTATCTTTGATAAATATATCATTAACTTTTAATCATGTTTACTAATTTGTCTTTATTAGATTTCTTCAATAAAAAATAATTTTTGGGCTAAGATAATTATTTAAACTAACTAAGTAACTATGAGCTAATTATCACAAGTTAATTACACTTAGATATTCATTTGATAAATATTTATTAACTTTTAATCATGTTTACTAATTGATGTGATTATTTTACAATTAAAAATGGGGTTTGAAGCATAAGATAGTTAGTAACATTCATTAACTAATTATGTGCTAATTATCATGAACTTTTATATTTAGATCTACCTTTGATAATCATGTTTAATCATGTTTACTCATTTCCTTTAATCATGTTTACTAATTAATTTTCAATCAAAAACAAGATTTTTGGTCTAAAATAATTACTTAAAATAATTAAATAATTATGGACTAATAATCACGGGTCCTTTACACTTAAAAGTACACAAAATATTTTTCTTAATATTTATTAAGCTAATTTACTAAAATTTTCATCAATTATTAAGGCTAAAAATAGTGAATTCTTGCCTAGATAATTACTAAAATTAATCATAAGATTATGTTATAAGTTTTTTAGCTTTCTAAAAATATGGACAAGCTCTAACAATTATCTTGTAGTTAACTAAGCTTAATTGATATATTTTCCCTTAATCAAGACTTAAAGTTAATTAATTTCAGTCCTAATACAGGTTAATAATTAATTAGATTAATAATCCTAATCATAATTTGAAAATTCACCAATGTATTAGTAGTAAGAGTGTAATTTACAATAGAGAAGGTTTAATCTTCTTAATTGATTAGATTAATTAAGAAAATTAGATTATGATCAGTATATTTCTACTAATTAACAGGGGTTAGCACTAATTATCTTTGTTGTCTATTAATTTTTGGGCAGAATCTCTCTATGCTAAAGAGATTTGGCTAGGCCTCGGGGTGTGAGCGAATTTGTGAAGCTTAGGGATCTATTTATAGTTTTTCCATGCACTCATAGGCACTCACAGGCTGTGTTTGGCAGTTTCTTGCAGCTCATGCAGCCCTTAGCCTCAAGGTAGTGTTGCTAGCTACTAAATCAGTCTTTGGTAGGTCAGTGATGGCCCTACATAGCACCTCTGCACTTTGATTTTCAACCTTGCTAAATTTTAAGCCTATTTTTTGCTTTTTTGGTAAATATCTAGAAAATATCTAGGAGGTTACAATAAAAGTCTTGATCTTTAACACTAGTCCTCTTGGACAGTGAAGTGTCTTGAGACACTAAAGTGTCTTGTTTTCCTTCCAAGTTTTGGAAATTTATTTGTTAAGCAAGAAAGAAGTTTTTTACACCTTGCTTCTACCATAGGTTGGTTATGAGGGAAAGAAAACAATGGAATTTTCTCCATGTCAAAATACAAGCCCTATGGAGACAATTATGGTACGTTCTAAATTATATAAATTTTGGTAGAATTTCCAGCTGTTTTGTCAAAAAAATCATAACATTCTTACATCTTTTTGTAGAAATGGCCTTTTTTATGTTTGTAAAAGCTAAGTGTTAGTACTTAGTGTTAGAAAACAATGGAATGTCCTTCAAAGACTAGTTTCCTAGTTGCATGCAAGTTATAGACATTATTTCATACATGAGTACGTGCTAAATAAGAGCATATTTTTTGTCTTCCAAAGGTCCCCTCGTGGAGTTGGGGCTATTCTAGTGTACTTTGACAAGTACAAATGAGTCAATGACTTTATATGTTTAAACCAAGAAACTACATATTTTTTTGGCTCCCTAGCTTAGTTAAATCTTGTTGCTTAAACTCTATCTTGAATTTTCTATTGTGAAAAAACTCTTGAAAATCTTGAGTCCTCTATAATAACATTGAAACCAAGGTTTTAGGTGCCCCAATTATGTTCGTACTATGTACTTTGATATATTTAGTTGATCTACGTGGAAAGTTTGATATGTTTTAAGGTTTTGAATGCTTATTTCTCAAGACTAAAACATCAAACTTTTCTCTTGCGTAGTTTTGAATATTTGAAATGATCCAATGTTGCAAACCAAAGCCCTTCTACTTGCCACCATGACTCCTCAATGGAAGGGATAAGACAATGTATCACTTTCTAAAACTCACAAATACATCAAAAAAATATTTTTCTTTGTATACAATGATATGCTTGAAATGCCCATATCAAACCTGTATAACTTTCTATTATTCTATATACTATCAAATGAATTTTTTTTGCACATGAGACTTTTAAATATCTATAGTACAATTGTGGAAATGTCACGTAAAATTTTCTACAAGGTCGCTTCATTTTTTCTTAAGCTTATGAAGTCGATTTCTTTAAAGCGAGGGTCAACTTGATGAGTATATTTCTTGATCATGGTAGCTTCTAAGATGCAAGGTTATATTTTAAAACAACCCTCTAGCTAACATATTTAAGCATATCAAGAGGGTCTTCTTAAATACTCTGTCTAATGCAAGTAGCATTTAATTTAAGTTTGTAAGTGTCCTTTTTTGGTACCAAATTAGTGTTAATTATTACTGAACCTTTCAATTATTTTAGCAATTTAAAGTAGCAGCGAAAACTTTCGGAAGGGATAGTGGGGTCAATTCTTGCCCGAATTTAGTTTTAAAAATTCCTAGCTATGGGCTTAAAATTCCAAACATACCAATTTTAGCTACTTTTGAGATAGTGGTTTACCAGTTTCTATGTCTAGGGCTCTCAAATAAAGCTTAGGATTCATTTTCCCGCTTCTAGAAAGGTGGAAACCTTACATAATGGAGCTCGTTGGCATGGTAATTGACAAATCTTGCTCGAAGGTCATTGATATCTAGCCCAAAAATGGTGTATCTAGTGTTAAATAGCATGCATACAAAGTCTCTTCAAAAGTGCTCATATAGTTTGGAGGCATAAACATTAGATGTGCAAAGAATCCATGCAACATCTGCTCATCAGGTTGCTTCTTGAGATCATATACTAGGCCTTTATTCCCGTCCAAGAAGGACATCCATGGAGCCACTATAATCCACACTTTGTGGCACATTTTGATGCAAGCTACCAATATTCGACATATCTTTAAGAGAATTTGGCAAGACAAATTTGCCAAACCTTCATATTGCTTTATTGATGTGGCGAGATCATGTTAGCATAGAATTTTCATCTAGCCTTTGATTGTCACCGAGACCTGGCAATACTAGATAGTTCAGTCAATTGTGGTGTCTTCTTGGTATCATTTCCTGCTGGCTCTAGGTGTTGACTCTAGGGACTAGGCAAAAGGTGACATCTTGCTAGAGTGGAGAGGGTGCTTGCGTCAAGTGGATCATCCATTTAGGATGCTTATCAAGCCATGCCTTCCTCCATTTTGGTTGCCAATCACTAGACTGAGCTTCAGTCATTTCTTGTTCTATGGCCACGTTGCACGACGAAGACACTCGTATCTGATCAATGGGAGTGGGAGGGATCTGGTATACCATTGTTCATTGATCTTTGTTGGTGTGAGTAGTTGTATGCTGATTGATTGTAAAATTTTGATCTCCCATTCCATTGCTCTTTTCCAATGAATTTTGATTGTTTACACTTAAGCTTGCCTTGTAGGACTACTAACAATGCCCACAAATCCTTAGTTTCCTTTTTCAAAGCTTCATTCTCTCTTCGTAGATAATCCTCACAAGCCTTGCCTATCGCTATGGAATCTTGTCTTATGTACTCCTGTATTCTGATAGATTTCTCCAACTCTCTGATTCATTCTTCCACATTTAAGGATGTAGCTCCCGTATCTATGAGCCATGCGAGTCTGGGGTTCATCTTGACTCTTTTGACTATATGCTTTTGGGACAACAACTCTTTTTCTGTGCTCTCTAATAGCACTTCTACAATTACTAACTTGCTTTCTAGTGTGTTTGAGTGCTCTGCAATATCTTTGATCACTACTTCTAGATCGATAATTACACTTTTATGCATATTGTTAGAGGCATGGATGCCTCAGTAACAGTTCATTATTTACTTGTAGAGACGATAACTAAGGTTGTAGCTTTGGGCTCGAAGGGTGTATTTACACCATTACTTTGTAAGTTGTGACTAGACGGTCATGTGAAGGTAGAAAGGTTCTTCTTAGTTCTTGGGGAGTAGCAATTTTCGGATGTAAGTACCAGAAAGTTTGTAGTTT
This sequence comes from Adiantum capillus-veneris, assembly GCF_014529385.1. Taxonomy (NCBI): domain Eukaryota; kingdom Viridiplantae; phylum Streptophyta; class Polypodiopsida; order Polypodiales; family Pteridaceae; genus Adiantum; species Adiantum capillus-veneris. The sequence goes on from NC_140937.1 coordinate 1,878,838, forward strand.
GCAGTCTTCTTGCAGCCGTACTGCTGTTTTGGGCCCGAAGTTGGACGTTGATGATGAATACAGGGTAGAGTAGTACTTTATCTTACTTAGCCATGGTCTCTTGTGTTCGTACAATCTACAGTTTTCATGGTGTAATGTGCAGTCTCTTGCCTCGTTTATCTCTACAATGCATCATTCTTGTATTGATTACCTGTTAGGGCTGTGAGCCCCTAACACTTTGGCGATCCTGTTGTGCGTGTCCTAATGGATATGGGAGCAAATTCCAGTAATCTCAAAGAGAATGGTGTGTCGGTTATGATGCAAAGTTTCTTTCTCGTGCTCTAACCGCCACCTTCTCTCTGAAGCGGTTCATGCAATTGGTTCAAATTCAGCCTGAACCATATGGTTCTAAGGAATTCAACAGTTTCTTGACATGCTAGTCGACCTCAACCACTTGAGGGAATCTTGAATTGGGTAACCCTACATGAAGAGTTTGAGGAGTATGCATCAAAGTTCTTGGAGGATTTCTTCTTGAATTTGTCAGGGGAAATCAAAGTTACAATTGCTGACAAGTTGCAGGTTTTTACAATTTTCTCAAGGTCTTGCTGGCTTTGGCCATGGTGTTGAAGAGGAGCGAACTAGGCAAAGGAGAGACTTTGGTTTGCAGAATGCAGTTTCAGTTTTTCAGTTTGTAGAATGCAATTTCAGTCTTTCCATTTACAAAATACAATTTCAGGTATTTCAGTTTGCAATGCAATTTAAGCAGTTTCAAGGTTTAAAAAGGTACAAATGCTCTCTATTCTTTTGAGGTGTGATTAATGACAAAGAAGAAGACAACAAAGTATACAATATGTCAAAAGTATGAGCACCACAAAGGAATGCCCTTACATGTGAAAGCCATGTCAAAAAGAAGATGTATGTGTCAAATACTGTATGCATAAATTGTGCAAGAAGTTGTATCAGATTGTCACATCTTTTCGAGATGCATCAGATCATGAGGAACCATGTGATGCACAAGAGGATTTGGATGATTTTTCTAATCTTCTTGACAAGGCGGAAGACTGACATGAAGGTTGTGAAGGAAAAAGAAGAAAGTCGTTTTTTAGTATGTGCAGGATATAGATGTTGCAAGAAGCAATTGAAGTCTTGACAGACAAGTATGAAGATCAGTTTCAGGAGGAAGACAAAAGTGATGATGAGTGGGGAGTTACAACACCAATGTTCCCCTTGCTTGGGAAAAATCAGGTAAAATCATGTTTAACTTCTCCAAATGCACTTGCTATAAGTCCCAAATCAATGAAAGAAGTTCAAGCACAAAGCCAACCTGAAGAAGTCAAGAAGATGATGTTGGAAAGGGGAGAAGAACACGAGCATTATAAGAGCCAAAGAAGCCAAAAGGAGCACTTAGTATCCCAAAACCACACTCCAAATAGACTCAAGGGTTTGCAGGATGCTGAAGAACTTAAATCAACAATAGAGAGGTATTTGCAATCAGGTCAAGAAATTGAAGACAAAAGTGGGCCTAAAAGTATGCAGGGTCCTAAAGAAGACATGCAGATTCTAGTAGAAGATATACAAACTTTTAAGGGCATGGAAGGTTGTGAAGGCATGCTTGTTCCTAAAATTTGTAGGAAATTGAATTTGAGAAAGATCAAGGTACTGTTCATGCTGTAAAGAATTTACATTCGTAGGTGATTAAGAGAAAGGTTGAGAATGGGTTATTCAAACATGGAGATGTTGAAGTTCAATGCAAGGTAGACAAAGACCAAAAGATGTTGGAGGAAGTCAGGAGTAACTCAAGAGCCAAGAGGATTGCCAACTATCCCCAAACCCCACATCAAAGAGACTTGTATCTTTGCAAGAAGAGAACAAGAGCTACCCGAAAGAAGAGGTGGCAATCGAGAAGAAGGGGATGCAAGTGGGAGTGAGCCAAAGAAGCCACCAATACCACATACCAACCCATATGCCAACCTTGGACATCAACCTTGAAGAGGTTGAAATTTAACAAGAGATTAGATTATAGCGCATTGAATGGGAAGAGACAAATATAGTTGAAGACATAATGTGTTCTGATGATGAGGATGATGTGATGAATCAGTTTTTGATGTATCTTGATGAGGAGTATCCTGCAAGTGATAGTCAAGAGGGTGCAGTTTGTATTGATGGAGAAGTGTTTTTTTTGGAGTCTTGAAGACTGGAAACCAATTTACAAGAGTGGATATGATTTATTCAGGTTGTGAAGGCAAGGATCTTGAATTTCAGGTCTTGAATTGCAAGTTTCAATGCCCAAGGTCCCTATTTTACAAAATTCCATAATGTAGGTCCTTGAACAAAAACGTACTGATTTGCAAAGAGATTTTGTTCTTGATTTCTTTCAAAGTCTTATTGTTGCTCAAGCAATGATCATCAACAATCTCTCATTGGATTTGAATAATGAGAGATATGTAAATCAGGTGGCGACAAATCAAGTCATATTTATGATCGATCGACTTCAAGAAGAGAAGCAATCATTAATCAAGAAGTGTTTCACAGGATCAGTATCTTGTCAAAGATATTCAAGAAGCAGTTTTTGACAAAGAAGAAGCAAACTATAGGTTCTCAAAGGTGAAGAATGGAGTTCAATCTTTGATTTCTGTAATTAAAGGATGCAAGAGTCAAGTGACTGAAGTGACTTTTTGTCTAGAGAAGTCCAACATGGGGTGTTTGTACCAAATTTCTACTTGTGTTCAATGGTGTGGAAGTCTTTCTTGGAATTTGCTAATTATTTTCTTTTGGAAATGGATCAAGTGGAAAAAGGGTTTGGATGAAAGAAGCATGAAGGATGTTGTGGAAGAATATGAAATCAAGAAATTTCAAATTCAGGTTTAGGTGCAGGAGATTTCTAAAGTGCAAGAAGCTTCATCTTCACAGGATAATGAATACTTCAAAGAGGCAACTTAGCAATTACATAATATTGTTTATGTACTGGAGACTAAGTGTGTGTTGAAGTATGAATATTTATAGGGGACTACATTGTACTTGTAAGGAAAGAGCACTACAATGTAATTACAAGGAACTGAACAGATGCAAGAAACTAAATATTTATAGGAGATTGTATACATGAATTAGGAACTATATGAAGACTTGAAGCCTCAATTTGTGATGGTGAAGGGCCAAAAGATTCAGCTATTGCAGTTAAGACAAAATGAACAGTATGCAAAGATGGATGTTTGGGAACAAGGAGATGAGAGACCTGAAGAAGAAGTATGATGACTTAAAACAAGAACATGATCAATTGAATCAGCAGGTGCAGCTTGGCTCAAATCAAGTACAAGTGCAAATGGATACTATTATGGAAGACCAGATACAAGATGAAGTTCAAAAGAATCAAGTTCAAGATGTAGTGCAGGATGCAGTTGCAATGACAGATCCCGAGGAAGCAGGAATATAGCAGTCAACTTCAAATCATATTTTTATCATTGAAGATGATATATCACCTGCAGATAATGTCAAAAGTACAAATGAATTTGTTCAAGTTTCAAACGATATGAAGGTTGCAGAGACAATTGAAATTCCAAAAGAAGTTGAAGTTGCAGGGGAAATAAGCAAGCAGACTGATACTGAGCTTGATGATGCACGGATTCATCAAGTCAAAAGTTTTCAGTTTCAGGGAGATATCACTGATTGGACAATTTTGCGGCTAGAAAATGGATTTCGTTATGTTTTTGAGAGGGGATGTGAGCAAGCCATCTTGGTGGTGTTTTTTATGTGTGAAGGAGAGTTCAACTTCTTATTTTTAAGCCTTGAATCAGATCAGTTTGATGAAGAAGCAGATAAGTTTTGGTGTTTCTTGAATCAAAAATTTCAAGATAATCAGTAGTTTTTGCATACGGAGTCTAAATCAGGTTTCCCAGTGTTTCATCTACATGCAGGGATATTGGATATGTTCAAGAGACAGTGTCCAATGATTGAAAAATTCTCCAATCTTTTTGAAGAGAAACCTGAACCTGAACATGAACCTGCTAATGTGTTTAGTAAGCCATACCATGCCTTTGCTAAAGAAGAGGAGGCTAAGGAAGAAAATTTATTGTTACAGAAGAAGTTCATTGAACTTAAAGATCATTTTATACACTTGAAGTATAAGGGGAAACAACAAGTTCATCACCAACTTGAAAGAGAGGGTGCTCAATGTTGAGTGATACTGATTGATACTGCAGACCAGGAAGTTCAAGAGCATTCAATTGAAGACACAGTTGCAGTCATAGGACATGAGAATGAGGTAGAGCATCTGCATGTTGGGGAGGCATTATTGAACACTATCGAGGAAGTGTTGGCTAAGAGCATTGAATAACATACAATGGATGAGGTTGCAATTGAGATGGAAGTAAGTATTGATGCAAAGGAAGCAGTAAAGGAGGAGAATTTGTTTGTGCAAAAGCAGTTTGATGAAATGAAGTAGCAGTATGAGGAAATGCAAAAGCAGTTGGAGCAGCGAAAACATCATCAACCTGAACAACTGCATACTCAGAGTGATATTGTAATGTTAGATAAAGCTGAAAATGGAGTTCATGAACAGTTAACAGTAGGTACAATAATTGCAGTTGCAGATGAAGAAGAAAATATTGCAAGTGGAAAACATCAATTTAAAGATCTAGTATTGTCTATTGTGGACGAGATACTCAGTGGAGAAGATGCAGAGGTTCCAATGAAAGAAAGTGAAGCTGAAGTGAATGCAGGATTTGGTAAAGATGGTAAGGAAACTGCAACAGAAGGGAAAATTTCAAAGCAACCTGAAGATCATGTTGATTTTAATCAAGGAATTGTGGGTCCTCACAATGTTTTTCAAACATTGCCCACCGGGTGTGCCAAGTGTTAAAGGCACAAATGCCTCAGTAACAGTTCAATGATTTACTTGTAGAGACAGTAACTAAGGCTATAGCTGTGGGCTCTAAGGGTGTATTTACACCATTACTTTGTAAGTTGTAACTAGACGGTCATGTGAAGGTAGAAAGGTTCTTCTTAGTTCTTGGGGAGTAGCAATGTTTGGATGTAACAACCAGGCAGTTTGTAGTTTGCAGTCTTCTTGCAGCCGTACTGTTATTTTGGGCCTGTAGTTGGACGTTGATGATGAATACAGGGTAGAGTAGTACTTTCTCTTGTTTAGCCATGGTCTCTTGTGTTCGTACAGTCTGCAGTTTTCATGGTGTAATGTGCAGTCTCCTGCCTCGTTTATCTCTACACTGCATCATTCTTGTATTGATTTCCTGTTAGGGATGTGAGCCTGTAGATGGCTGAGACAGTTTTGCTGGGTGGGAATCTGGTCCTGTGAGACGAACAATGGATCAATCAATAATTACCACGACAGTTACCACAGTAATTCCCAAGGCATATAAATAGGACCTATTACATTGTAATCGGGTTGGCATTAATCGGGTGGCATTTGTTGGATGTACATCTGCTTAGCTTTTGATTCATAATCCTTAACTCCTGAAATGTTCTTGAGCTACATCATCTTTCTTTGTAATCTTTCATCTATAATCCTAAATACAGCAGTACAGTATACTCCAGTCATACATACTTTGTACTCATTCTCTCTGAGTCTGAATCTGAATCTGAATCTGAACATCATTCTCAGTACTTCAATCTCTTTCGCATTTCAGTAGATGTATTCCAGTTCAGTTTCTATTTCCAGTTGGGTTCATCACTAAAGTAGCTAGTAGCAATTGGTTGTTTCATATTGTAGTTGTTCCCAAGAAGAATGGGAAGTTGAGAATATGTGTATATTATAGGAAACTCAACGCTCAAACCATCAAGGATCCATTTCCATTGCCCTTAATAGATATGTTGCTTGATGAGATTGCAGGGTATGAGATGTACAATTTTATGGATGGATATAGTGGCTACAACCAATTACAAATTGCTCCTGAGGATAGGGGGAAGACCACTTTCATTACAGAGTGGGGAGCATTTGTGTATCTGGTAATGCCATTTGGACTATGCAATGCACCGGCCACTTTCCAACGGTGTATGATGGAGATATTCAATGAGTTTCTTCATCGATTCCTCACCATATTCATGGACGATTTCACTGTGTATTCAGCTGAGGAACATCATTTACTATTCCTAGAAATGGTTTTTAACCGCTGTCAAGAGAAGCGGATTTGTCTGAATCCATTCAAATCTATTTTTCTAGTCTAGAAAGGCCAGCTACTGGGACATGTGGTATCCCGCAATGGAATGGAAATGGCCAACGACAAGATCCAGGGCGTTTAGCAGGCCAAGGCACCCAGGAATGCATCTGAGTTAAGTTCTTTCTTAGGATATATTAACTTTTACAGAAGATTTGTGCATAAATTTGCCTCCCAAGCTTTACCACTGTATGAGCTCACAAAGAAAACCAGCAAGTTCAATTGGATTGCTGAGTGTGAGGAAAGTTTCCAGAACTTAAAAAATGCCATTATCAGTAAACCAGTCCTTCGGCAACCAAATTGGGATGTTATCTTCCATGTACATGTGGATGCTTCGGGGCTGGTGATGGGGCCGATACTAGCCCAGCCAGATGGAAGGATTGACTATCCTGTCTACTTTGCCAATCGTAGATTCAGCTAGGCTGAACTGTAAGACCTAGGGTAATTGAACATAGGATCCTCCTCCCTACCGCCCCTTATATAGGCCTAGTTCTTAGCTCTTGCCCTAAGCGGATCCCTAGTCCGCACTGGTCCAGTCCAGGCCCTTGGCCTAGGTCCCTGACCCCCTAGGTTGGGCCTAGCCCCGTAGGACCCTTGTCCTAACATTACTCCCCCCTTAAGGAAGAGTTTTCGTCCTCGAAAACACAAGTAGTAATGTCTTCTTAATAATACTGATGTTTTCTTTATTGACGTCCCATAAGTGAGCCAGTTGTCTGTATGACTGATAATTGGTGCAGTGAGGAGGTTCAATGAAACCAAGAGCAACATCTTGATTTTCAACATTGTTGTCCGTTTGCCACCACTTGGGTCTAAATGGTAACTCCATTTATAACTCACTTGAGTACTGTAAAGGAGTAACCACAACTAAGAGTCACTTGGGTCTAAATGGTAACTCCATTTATAACTCACTTGAGTACTGTAAAGGAGTAACCACAACTTAAGAGTTTTCCAAAGGCATAACCAGTTTTTAGATCTTCTGAAGGTACTGGAATAATGCAAGGAAACCTTGGCGTAACTTTCCATGCAGTTGTGAGCCAGATTTCCTACTCGCTTGAGTATCTTGAAAAGTTCATAAATAGGGAGTGTCCTCGTGTTAGAATTCTGAATAGTTTGGAACACAAAGAACTACATGTTCATCCCTAATGAAGGTTATTTGCCAACATACTTTGTTAGCACACCTGGTAAGTCCTTGACGTATGAAAGTATTGACACAATCTCCAACCCCACCACAACAGGTTTTCAAAGTCGAAAACCATACTTAAGCAAATTCTAGAATAGGGAGAAAATCATCTATTCAGAAATGCGTATGCTCTTAGCAGATCCTTTAGCACAAGATTACTCTTTGTAATCTGCCTATCCCCTTGGATAACTAACCGTGCTGAAGTGTGTTTTCCTCACGGTTTACAGACAGTCGTCCCAAATGACTGGTAAACGGGGAATCATAGTAGTGTATAACATTGCTGGGGAATCAACAATGTCTGAAATAACCATCGTGGTTAACTTGAAAAAATCCACAATGCCCAAACCGAGCCATGACCTCTATTGGTGATTAGTAGACCCAAAATTAATCTCATAGAGATAGTTGCAAAATGCTTCATAAGCAACAACCTGAGGAATATGCATGCCGTTCCAAATCAGTCTTTGCTAAACACTAGGGCCCATAACACCTAGTGTGCATGCATTTAGCAAAAACTAACCCGAACCTGTATATCCATAATGATCCTTGCCAATACTTGTGGCAAATGTGATGCGCCTACCACACATTAAAAGGAATGTAAATAGTTCTGAAAAGAAACTAAATACTTTTAGTTGCAATCTTTTGCAAGCCTTGCTGAAACGTCTGAATCACAATAGAAGGTGAAACATTAATCACTTCTAGGTACAGACAATGAAACTTTTTCAGTAACAACTTATAGCCTTGCTATATGTATAAACAACCATCTGTAATGTTGTTTAGCAGTACTTGTACCTTAACAAGTCATTCTAAGTATCCGACAATTTCTGGCCACGAAATTGCTCTTGATACGTCGTGCTAAAAATGGTCTAGAAAACAGATGTGACCAGCACCTAGGGACTTTGTCATGACACATAATTGAAATAATGGCGCAAGTGTAAGTCCAGAGACTCATATTCTCCACATGTGGAATATGTCTCATGTAAGGATGTGTAAAAAAGAACATCCTTCAAGTACAAGATGTACTTGTGTGTGGAGGTAACTGCGAACACTCTACGACGGGAGTGAGAGGGACCCTCATTAGCCTTGCTCCACACTAGCTAAACCGAACTCCTTGAGTTCCTAGACCATGTTGTATCCCATGTGACAACATGTGCCAAATTGAACACTACAAGTAGGTTCGTAACAACATAAGACAGAAAGATAGATTGGACACTTGGCCCAAAATACTTCGTGCCGACATGCCCTTGGCATGGCTCTGTAACATTCAAGCGTACTTAGACGTCTTGAAAAACCAAGAAAAGCATACTAAAACTGGAATAACATCAAATCAATAGATGCGTACCTAGAGATTTGAACGTAATGTACACTTACCTGTATTCCAATGGAGAGGAGCACGTCCCCTACCTGAAAAAACAAACAGCATTGCACTGGAAACCCTGGGTGTTGCTTGTGCAATCGAAGCCCTTGGATTAGAATCTACGTAGTCAAACCCCTTGGTAAGACTCTTTGTAGAAACTGCGCAACTAGCAGATAACGGTAACCAACATAGTCAACCGTGTACAAAATGGTTGGAATCAATTTGAAAAGTGTCTCCGTCCGCTACCGCGTGTGGTAGATTGCGAAATTATTTCCTGGAAAGTATAACTGGGAGAGATCAACTGTGATCCTCAATGCAGATCAAACTGTTATCCTTAATGCCTATGGGGTGATGTAACAATCACCTGCCGGGTCTTAACCCAAAACAGTATGTCCATAGACACTCCGTAGTGCTATAGAGAGAGCAGGAAATCCACACCAGTAAACTATCGAGCTATTATGGACAACCATGCTGTCACAATTGATTGCTGCATCTATACTTTCTTGTAGAGATCAGCTGCTATGAGTATATCTTGAAAAAAATCACCCAAAGAATGCCAATAGTTGGGCCTTGCCCCTGGCTTGACAACGGCTCTTAGCCTTGTTGGCTCATAGCCCTTATGCAAAATAGTGTTCAATCGATGAACCGATGAAGCCTAATTTGAGTAGCATCTTAGCCACGTGCTAGGTGTGAGTTAGAGCACCTTGGCTCAAGTTGACTCACGAGCAGAATATGTATCAAAAGCTTATGTTGGGCTGAGGAACTTTCCGTAAATTTCTCGTGTGTGTGTGCCTAGAATGTGAGCTCTTAGACATGTTATGCCTGACTGGTAGCGTATCCTATAAGCATGCAATAATCAGCCTGTATAATGCTCTCATCGAGAGAGGGGACAGAAAACACAAGCCACAGCTGGACCCTCTTACCATGTATGGGGTCGTGACTTTAGAAAAATGACTTAAAATGGCACTTTGCATGTGAAATATGTCAAAAATTTAGGTTCCATTGAGTGGGAGTGCATTGACAACAACCAGAAATTTAAACTATCCAGAATTTAGTATGTCGGTGACAGAGTGCCTGGTGTGATAGCGGAAGCATAATCTTTGAAGCGGTGGAATTTATGCCACCTAGTTAGCATGCCCTGCTTACAGATTGTGAAGCCCTTGGCGAGAGTGATGGCCTCAAACGGGAGAGCCAAAACCATTAGTGCCTTGCACAATGTAAACTGGTAGGGATTTTGTGAGGTGGTATTCCTATTTTGCCAGTTTGTCAATCTTGTGTGACACTGCTCGTGATTCCGAGTCATTGGGCAGTACCTTGGCACAAGGGAGAAGTCTTGCTTCATAAAAAAATTCCCAAAGCACTTTGCTTTGCATAATGACAGTAATTGCCAAGTAAAGTGTAAACAAGGAAAAACAAGAAAAACTTAAACTTGGCTAACCTGGTAGTTGTTGCTGCAACCAGTTGTCATGAAATTTGGAAGGAAAAACTCATGCCAATCGGCTCATAGACATATCTGCTTTGCGAGAGAGAGTTGTCTCATATGCATATACGCCCTTGTGTATCCTATACACCCATCTGATATGTAATGAAATAACCTGCAAACATACTGCCTATTCCTTCCCAATTTTGTATGCTCATAGCATATGCCATACGTGGCCAGCCTCAATGCAAGATGTATAATCCCATTGAACTGCTAACCAATGGTGCTTCAAGTCAAGGAAATAGAGACTCAAGCCATGCGTGAGTGTAATCGCTATGTCAAAAATGTATGCCAGTAAACGCATACATTCAATAGAGACTTATCAGTTGAAAAGGAAATACAAGCCTGGCTTGTCGGCAATTGTCAAAATTTTAATGCAGTATGTCATACATTAGACAAATTGTGCAAATGATAAGAATATCGCAGACGCCTAAACCGTATGCATGTACAAAGGTGTAAAAGAATGATCAAGCACACTTGACAAACGATGCCGATAATCGGAATTGGCTAGCTCCCGTAATAGCCTTGCTGTAAAGACCTCCAAGCCATGCTTGAAAATCCAATACACCCCTTGGGCGGCAATCACGGCACAAATTGGCATTCGCAACCCAACAAAGTGCAGATGATTTCATAACCAGATCAGCAGTAAAGCGTAAACAAGAAATGAGTACCTGAATCTCTTGTATCTGCATCTTAGATTTCTAGTATGCGTCGTAGTATGCAAAAATACCATTAGCAAGTATCAATTCCGCTTGAATTCTTGACTGCGCTATCCCTTGGATAACCATAATTAGAAATTCCTGTCCATTTGTCGACTATTGCTATCTCATGCAACAGCTTGTCGCATGTTGTGCACGGGATACCAAAATCCTTGAGGACACGCGCCTCATATGCCCTTGATAGGCCGGGCATACCCGTCAATCGTTGTGAGTTGTCAATCACCAAATTCTGTGGTGGGACAAGCTCCTGAGGGTGGCCTTCAAACATGCCCGCCTTGCAAGTTATGTAGTTATACATGCCGTGTAAGTATTGCCTCGATAACATCTGATAAGATATGCATGCCGTCTGTCGGTACTCGTTAAGTGAATACCATCAGTCGTATTCAAAGGCAATTATCTAGCTAATGCTATTGCATATGGCGTGAAACCATTCAGTTCTAGAAGGTTATGTAGCTACACATTCCAGGCCCGTGCAGGCTATGGAGCGATACATGCCTTGCATGTATGCCTTGAGTTGGCGATGCATGCAGGAGATGTCTACTGCGGCCTATGGGAACCACATCCTGTGTTTTAATATAAAAAAAACAAAAAAGGCATTTTTCCTCGCATATCCCCTGCGCGACGCTTACCTCCTGTTGTCCACTCGCCATCGCCAAGCTCTGAAGTTTCTTCACTACAGCCGCAAACCTCATCCTCTGAGGAGACCGTGTATTGTCGTTTGACTTCTTCTCCACCTGCTTCATCATCTTCATGGTACATGGGTAGGAGGAAATTGTCAGAAAAGATGCAGGACACTATCGAGGAAACCTAAGATCTTATTATTGCTACAAAGGCAACTTTTCCACTCATCCTGCACAACACAATTCAGTGCTATGTGTTTACTGAGCAAGCTAAGGCTCTACTCCAACTGTGGGATTTGCATGTGGCTTTGCAAGCCACGAGGATTGAGTTTGACACAGCCATCATAAGGCAAGTCCTGGACTCTTTTAATGCTGAAGATGGCAGTGCTGTGATTTATGGCCAGAAGGTGTCTGTCACACCAGAAAGTATTGCTTTTGAATTCCGTATGCCAAACGGGCTCAAGCCATCTGTGGAAACTGCAGAGCAGATCAGTGCAGATCTGAAGGAGGATGATGATGCTAAGTGGAAAAGGGAATCCAGTACGCAAGGGATTCCAGTTGCAGGACTGGAAGCTCCCGCTACCTACTGATTTGTGACTGAATCCGTGAGCCTGAAGAATAAACCGACATATGTGTCAGAGAAACTTTTTGCTATGCTTTTAGCAAAAAGATTGGATTCCAAAGTCTCTATCAATCTCTGCCAGATATTGTTGCTTAATGTGCTTCAGCAAATTGCCAAGCTGAAATCTCAAAGTGTATTCAAGGCTTGGTATGTTTGATAGTTTCTATACTAGGCAACTGCTCCAGACACCCATGCTCATGTGAGAATGGCTTGGAGTCAGAAGCAGTTTCCACTATCCAAAAATATAGAGTTGTCATCGGATGAAGAAGAGCTAGAAAGTCAGTCAACCCCCATTGGATTGAAAAGGAAGGCTAAACAAGATGAAGCTGGCAGTTCAAAGAAGCCACGGATGACATTGACTAAGAGCACTGCTCTCCTGAAGCAGCTGGAAAGTCAAGTCAAAACAGTGTCTACTGAAAGGACTCCAATTAGCCAGACTGAACAACAGACTGACTAGACCACTGATGGAATCAACCAGTCAGTAGATCAGATTTCAGTAACCACCAGTACTGGACAAGATCAGTCAGAAAGGGCCAGTCTTGAGCAGTCAACTAGCCAGATTGATAAGGGCAAAGGTCCAACTTCTCCAAATCCACTTGGCTGAGTCTCCATCCCATACAGTGAAGAAGCCCTGCACTTGACAAAGAAAGATAGGTTACAACAACTGCAGACTCATCCGCTCAAGGGACATCTCCTATTGCAGAAATCGGATTATGCTGCATTACCTTATATGGCTCCTGTCACACAGTCTATGAGACAACTGATTCTGACCCAACAACAGTTAATGATGATTGTTCAGTACTCATACAGTCATCATGGAATACTATTGTCAATTGTATGGGACAAATGCTGGATGCTGCACGGTCAGAAGATGAACTAATTAAGGTAAATACTGAATTAAGGGAGACTGAGGAGCAGATTGAAAAGCTGGAGCAAGGGAGAGCAGCCTAGAAACTGCACCACACTATCCTTGAGGCTCACTTAGATAGGACCATTCAGTAGTTACAAAGTAAGCTAGCCAAGGTAGAGTCTGAGATGCAGACCATGTGGGAAGAAAAGGCTGAAGCACAACGAGCTGCTCATAGGTTCAAAACCATGCTGAGAATGAAGCGAGTTGAGTTCAACTCTTTACTGATCCACCACAATGCCCTGAAGGCCATATTAATAAAAAGATATATCTATAATAATCTGGCCGAGATCTAGTCTCTTATGGAGACGATGCATAGTGATTTGCAGGATAAAGTTACTGAATGTAGCAGTGCTCTGACAAATCAAGCTATCCTTGATTACATTGAACAATAGACTACCATTGAAGAAGATGAGGATAAGGAGGAAGAAGAAGCAGAGAAGGAGGAGGATGAACCAAACGAAGGGCATAATGATGATGATGATTATGCCTCTCCTCCATCTCCACCTCCAGGACCTGGTCAAAGGGTAAACGGAAGCGGGTTCAGTGGAAGGATACTGGGTAGTTCCATCTCAAAATTCGATCAAGGATTTTTCCACCGGTCTTCGAATTAGACGGTGGATTTTTCCACTCAGGGGTTAGTGTCATTTGGCTGACGGCCCTTGGAATTACAATTATAAGGGCGTCAAGCACTTGATCAGCAAAATTCCAGAAGAATCAGACGGTGGATTTTTTCAGTCTGACTTGGCTGGATGCCCTTGGAATTACAACTATAGGGGTGTTAAGCACTCAATGAGTAAAATACCAGAAGAATCAGACGGTGGATTTTTCCAGTCCAACTTGGCTGGATGCCCATGGAATTACAACTACAGGGGTGTCAAGCACTCGACGTGAGCAACATTCCAGCAGAATCAGACGGTGGATTTTTTTCTCAAAAATTTTGGAATCTTGCTAAAATCCAAGAAAGGAGGGAAGGATGTAGATGGATGAGATAGCTTCACTGGGTGGGAACCGGCTCCTGTGAGACGAACAGTGGATCAGTCTCAGTAATTACCACGACAGTTACCACAGTAATTTCCAAGGCATATAAATAGGACCCATTACATTGTAATTGGGTTGGCATTAATCGGGTGGCATTTGCCGCGGCTGTACATCTGCTTAGCTTTTAATTCATAATCCTAAACTCCTGAACTGTTCTTGAGCTACATCATCTTTCTTTGTAATCTTTCATCTGTAGTCCTAAATACAGCAGTACAATATACTCCAGTCATACATACTTTGTACTCATTCTCTCTGAGTCTGAATCTGAACATCATTCTCAGTACTTCAGTCTCTTTCTCATTTCAGTAGATGTATTCCAGTTCAATTTCTATTTCCTTGTCCAATATAATGTTTGAACTAACACATCACCAATAGTTGTAAACTTCTAACACCGAAATCAGCTATCTAAAGAGATCAGCTCCAATTCCAGAGCCTCTAACACATATTGATTGCACTATAGGGGGATTTTGAGCCTTAGAAAAACTATTCTAATCTTGGGGGGCCTCTTGAGCTTGTGAAGTCTTTGGGTGAGACTCCTCTCCTTGAGCAACTTGTTGTTCAATATCACCATAAGAGTGTTCACTTGATTGGGAGTGTGAAGTCTTTGATGAGCTATCGGCTTTTGGTCTCCTTTCTATAGCCTTGGCAATTTTGGCCTCCTTGGAATCCCTTTCCGTATTTTCCCTCTCCATTTGAGTATAAAACTCTTCAAGTTCTTCTACTATTGTGGATGGGACCATGGGATTCTTTGTTTGCACTTTTTTGGGAACCCATTTTTTTGCAAAATCACCTTTGTCTACCCTTTTATTTGTGAACTCTTTAGCTAATCTTTCAGCCCAAGATTTCTTTTGAGCTTTGTCTACCTTAGCTAATCTGTCAGCTTTCTCCACCTTAGCCAATCTGTTATCGCCTTCTTGCCCTTCTTATTTGCATATTCATCTTTAGTCGACTCGGATGCTTGCAATTTCCTCTATTCTTGTTTGGGAAGAGGTCTAAGTAAATCTAGATTTTATGGTCTCTCCATCACTTCCCTATTCTTGGTACTAGATCCAGGTGTTTGGATAGGTGCTTCAGGAAATTTTTGTGCAACTCCAATAGCATGATACACAATTCTTGTAAGTATTTCTTGAGCTCCACTATAGGTTAATTTTTCATACTCTAGAATATATTGGGTGTGATTGATCTTCACAGATTGATCTTCATAGGTTGTGTCTGTTGGTAGGCCTAGATATATGTTGTAGCCACCATATGGTTGGGTTTTGTGTAGTGACCTAGTCTCTTGATATCAGCTAAAAAAAAATTTGCATGAACATTCAAGTGGGTATCTCATCTTCTCGGCATTTCATGTCTGCAAATGTGGCCGTTGCTACTTTTTGTACAAAGACTTCAGCTTCTAAGTTCTTTTTTCCCTCCATGGCTGCACCCGTTCAACACATGAACCTTATCATTATCTAATGTGGTAATCTCAGTAGTCCCATCTTCTTTGATGTTTGTATAGAGCTCATAGCTCTCTAAATGTCCATGCTGCATGGCAACAATTGGCAATAGTTCCATAGGTTTGTCTTCTCGAGAGCTTCTTCGACAAGCAGCCTATTGGAAAGGTTGTAGGATTCCCTTAGTATTATGGGCAACATTACCATATTATTTTCTTGATTTCTAACGTGCCTTCCAAATCCAATCTCTCCTCTCTCTCTCTCTCTCTCTCTCTCTCTCTCTCTCTCTGTCTCTCTCTCTCTCTATGTAGATGATTCTTGAAGGGAGTCCTTGAGAATTTTGAACTCCTGGGGAGTCCACTAAGAAATATATAAGATAGCACGTCCCAACAAAATAATGAATTTATAATTAGGTACATTTACAAAAAATTAATTATGTAAACAGTTTTTAATTCAAAAAGTGAAAAGTTTCATACATAAGGACTATTTTTTTTACAAAAATGCATACATAAGGGGTGCATATAATACTTGAAAATATAGTGGTAAGGTATTATTGAAATACCTCTTATTTGCACGTGCTATATGAAATTTACATAGTGGACTCCTCGAGTGTGAACTTTGGTAGCTGCTCTAGCTTCTTCTTGCAGTTCTACTTCTTAGGATTGCTTTTGCTCTTAGACAATTTATCGTGCAATTTAGTGAACCATGAGAGCTAAATTTTCCATTTTCATGTCTCCATGCATTCGTTGGATTTTTTGGTTCCCAATATTGCTTATACTGTCTATATGAACCATACAAAAGTTACAAAAATTGGAAAACACTTTCTTTCATGCAAGACAAAGAAAAAATGGTTTTTATTTCTAGCTATGATGGAGAGCAAGTTTTTCTTGATTCTGACTTCATATACCGACTTACAAAGCCTAGTCAAGAGGCTTACAATTAAAGACCGTTAATTTTATAAGTTGTTCCTACTTATCGGACCCTGTTTGATGGGGCCTAAGGGGACACAAGGGAATAAAAAGGAAGCTAGGACCCAAAATCGCATGGAGATGATGACAAAGCACTGTTGTACATACGTTCCATTATTTGTGCTCTGACTGGAGTACTCAAATAAACCTGCGACTACAATTTAACACTTCAAGAAAACTATGACTTGGCAGTTAGAGTGCTCTCAAGCAGACGATGACATCACATTGGACGCAAGGTTGGTGCCCATTTCAATATTTCCTTATCCAACTAAACTTTGTAGAAAATTTGTGAATTCCTACAAGCTATCCCACTTTTATTGGGCTAAAAATGACCTAATCTAGCCAAATTTTGGCAGGAGGCTTCATAGACAAAATCCCCATGCAAAAGCTGAATTTCCTGGTGCATTTGAACACTTTCCCAAACCTAGCAAGAAATTACAACACACTGAATCGTCTATTTTGACCTTTAAAAATGCACCAAAACACCGGTACTATGATCCCCTAGCTTCCCCAAAACTCCTGGGGGCATTAGGATCAAAAGGGTTCAAAACCCTAAAATTGAAAAAATACATAGCATTCTGTAATTTCCTATTTTGGGCTCTGTTTTGTGTGCCGATCGAATATGTAGCAAGCCCACATTTCTTGCGTGAATTCTCTCTGGATCAACCTGTACCTGTTGTAAGGAATTAGCAACTAGTTAATCCGGTACCTATACAAGAGGCTATTGCCTTGACAATCGTGCATGAACCCACACGTGACAGAACTGTACATACATATGAATAGCCCTTGAGCTGAGCATCACAATTTTGTATCCAAAAAGGGAGAGAGGTGTATGAAAGTGAAATCATCATGCTAAATAAAATAGGGGAGAATGTCTCTCTTTCAACATGAAGTCATGGAGAACAATGATGGGTGAGTCTATTAGTGTTTTTTAAAAGTTCTTGATAGCTTGTTTGTGGTGTGTTGTTGGTTGGCCATAAATACCACATGCTATAAGAGGGTGACAGGGTGGAGAGGACTCCCTTGGCCTTAAGACAGTGATTGAAGTGTATCGTCCTATGATATGTTGTGGTGTATTTTACTCAAGCTATGTTGAAAAAAATGCTAATCTCACTTTGTTTGGTTATGGTTGCTTCGTGAGCATGTGTTAGTGCAACAAGCTCTCTCTCTCTCTCTCTCTCTCTCTCTCTCTCTCTCTTTCTCTCTCTCTCTCTCTCTCTCTCTCTCTCTCTCTCTCTCCTTTGGGTGTGTGTATAAGGTTTTCTTGATCATAGTCGTTATGTTTCACAGTAGCTTGAGGACTCCCTCCCTCCCTCTCCCCCCCCCCCCCCCCCCCCCCCCCCTCTCTCTCTCTCTCTCTCTCTCTCTCTATGAATCCTAGTTCGCATCCAAAACTAGGTGGTGTCCCAAATTTGTGTAGGGTTTAATTGTAGGTTTGTGTGTGTTTGTTTGTGTTTTTTCCAACCCCAACCCAATTGAGTAGCACGAGAGCCTAGAAGGGTTCCCAGAGGACACTCTCCTTATGGCCCACCCTAGACCACCTCAATATGATGTTCTCATACAAGAATATAGATGTTGATTTAATAGTGTTGTCAAGTAAGGCAGTGCCTCTCAGTGGTAGAGTACCCTTGTTCAACTGTACTGAACTTACAATTGGCGAAGTACACTGGGTAGTTTGTCTTTCCATCAAGTTGGGCTAGTATAGCTCCCATTTGCATTCCATAAGAATCTACATGCACATGGAAAATTACATCCCAGTTTG
This sequence comes from Adiantum capillus-veneris, assembly GCF_014529385.1. Taxonomy (NCBI): domain Eukaryota; kingdom Viridiplantae; phylum Streptophyta; class Polypodiopsida; order Polypodiales; family Pteridaceae; genus Adiantum; species Adiantum capillus-veneris. The sequence goes on from NC_140937.1 coordinate 1,897,070, forward strand.
GTTGGCAAAGGGCTGGCTTCCTCCTAGTCAAGTCCTTTAAGCACTGGAAACTCTGTTCACATTCCTCACATCCTAGTTTGGTTGGCGAAGGAATGGATTCCTCTTGATCGCATACTTTAAGCATTAGAAACACTATTCACATTCCTTAGTCCGTATAAACTTGGTCCCTTTCTTAGTGAGTTCATATAGAGGCAATGCCTTAGCTACAAACATGTGAAAAAACCTCCTATAAAAGTTAATATATCCAAAAAAAAAACTCAATTCAGATACCGTTGTTGGTGTTCTGTCCTGTTGAATACACTTAACTTTGTCTTAGCCATTTTAGTCCCATTTTTGGACAGTATATGTCCCAGAAGCCGTCCCTTCCATACCATAAACACTAATTTGAAGGGATTCAAACAGATTCTCTTCTCTTTGTGATGGATCCAATTATGCGGTGAGTGAAAGAGAGGGAAGGAGAAGGGGGAAGGGGATGCAGAGAAGGAGACCATTTCTTTGTGGAGCATGAAAGAGAAATTGCTCTCTTCCTCCTTATTTTCTTTATGACCAAAGAATAGACTAATGGACACCCGCCATGGCCACCGGCCACTTGGCCTAAAACCCAACTGAAAGGGTAGTGGTAATGCGTGTTCTAGTCTCCACCCAACCGTGGTATCTTATAGCCTCCCCCTAGTATACACATTGTCCGGTTGTGCCGGTGGCCTTGCCCATAGGACCCATGTCCTTACATTACACCCCCCTTGGAGAATCGTTTTCGTCCTCAAAAACAAACATAGGAAAACGTTTCTCAAGTGTGGAGACATTCTCCCATGTAGAACCTTCTTCAGGTCTATCTAGCCATTTTACCAATACCTGTCGTCTAACATGATGTTTGGTGTGAAGCTCATGAGAATCCAAAATCTTTTTGGGCTCATGAGGATGCTTGGCGATTTGATAAGGTCAACTAACACACCTGTGTCAATGACGTTATCATTCTGTCCTAGCTGTTTTGAAAAATAGGATGAACTCGTGAGTGCTCTGGGAGAGCTAACTTATAGGCCACTTGACCTATACGTTTGAGAATGGTAAATGTTCCACAATAGCATGGTGAAAGTTTAGCAACTTGTCTCGTCTTCAGACTTTCTAAATGCTCCGAAACTTTGAGCAAAACCTTGTCTCGTTCTTTGAAAGTAGCAAGACGACGATGCTCATCTGCGTACTTCTTATATCGATCTTGAGCTTGCTTTACATTCTGTCGAGCAACTCGAAGCATGTCAAAACGGTCTTGGAGAAAATAATTCGCTTGTTGTATCTTCTCCTTAGCCAACCCCACCGTAACGGGTGACCTAGGTTGAAATCCATATAAAGGCATAAATGGACTAAACCCTGTAGTCACATGCTTTGAACTATTATAAGCAAATTCCAGTATAGGTAAGTAGTCTTCCCAATTGGTTTGCTTCTTGCTAACGTATGCTGGTAGAATATCCTCTAGCACTTGATTAACTCTTTCTGTTTGACCATCCGTTTTTGGATGATCAGCCGTACTTAGATTAAGTTTAGTTTCCAACTTTTGGAACACATCTCTCCAGAAGTGATCATTGAACTTTCGATCTCTGTCACTAATGATACTAGCTAGAAGACCGTAGAGTTTATATATATGATCTACAAATATACGTGCTAATTCCGACGTCTTAACCGTAGTCTTAGTGGGAATGAATTGACCCATCTTTGTGAGACGGTCTACAATTACCCAAATGGCATCATGGCCATGATTTTTAGTAGGTAGTCCTACTACAAAATCCATAGAGATAATCTCCCACTACCTTGTGGAATCTCTAAAGGATGTAAAAGGCCACTTACCTTGAGGTTCTCTGCCTTATTATTTTGTCACTATTGGCAATTTAGTAAGTACTCTTGAACATCATGATGTAAGGCCGGCCAATAAAACTGCCGTTGAAATAAGGCATACGTCTTATGGATACCTGGATGACCACCACTTGGACTATCGTGACACTCAAATAAGATTTTGCGTCTAGTGTCTGAGTCCTTTGGCACACATACTCTACAATTGTGGAGTAAGTAGCCATCATCAATGGAAAAATTCTTCCATCGCTTAAGCTCTTCCTGAGTAGGGGTAGAGCTCTGTGTGTTGGAGTTTCTATCTGCGCGTGCAAAGACATGTTGATTTGGCTGTTCAGAGACATGTGAGTGTGAGGGATTCCTTTTTAAAATTGCACTCCACACTTTAGCATATGATTGATCTTGTGCACACTTGCCACGTAATGACTCCAAAAATTCACTCTTTAGTTCCGTGAAAGCAAGTGAATTAATATGAGGCATCCGACTTAGTGCATACGCTACTACCTTATATTGCCCCTTGTTATATTGTAGCTTACAATCATAATCTTGAAGGGTTTCTGCCCATCTAGCTTTACGGCCCTTCAAGTCTATTTGAGTATTAAACCATTTGATACTCTCATGGTCAAAAACTACTTCAAAGTCGTCACCATATAAATAGTGTCGCCACTTTTGTAAAGTATGAATTATGGCATAGAGCTCTCTCTCATAAACAGGATAATTCTGTTGAGCTCTATCTAACTTTTTACTTTCAAAGGCTATAGGTCTTCCCTCCTGGGGAAGTACCGCACCAATGGATTTATCACTAGCATCAGGCTCTACCACAAACGGGTTAAGTGGGTCGACGATTGCTAGGATGGGAGCAGTGGCTATAGCTACCTTGAGCTGTTCAAAACCACGTTTTTGGGCTTCTTCTCAAGAAAAGGTCTTACCTTTTGCTTTAAGTTGATCCGTCATAGGAATGATGATTTTGGCATAGTCACGGATATACTATCGATAAAATCCAGCCATGCCTAAAAATATTTGAAGCTCCTCAACCGTCTTGGGATGTGGCCATCAAAGAATGGCAGTGGCCTTGTCAGTGTCCATCTTGATGCCAGAATAAAAGATCACATGACCGAGGTAATGTATCTCTGTTTTAAAGAGATTGCACTTGCTTTGCTTAGCATACAGCACGTGAGCTCGTAGCTGTTCAAACACTAATCGTAAGTATTCTATGTGTTCATCTTCAGTCTTATTGCAAATGAGAATTTCATCAAGGAAAACCACAACAAATTTTCCAAGAAAGGGATGTAAGACACTATCCATGAGTGTCATAAATGTAGCTGGAGCATTGGTTAGACCAAAAGGCATCACCAAAAATTCAAAATGCCCGAACCGTGTTCTAAAGGCAGTTTTGGAGATATCTTGCAGTAGGATACGTACCTGGTGGTATCCTGAACGAAGATCTATCTTTGTATAGTATCTTGCCCCGTAAAGTTGATCAAACAACTCATCCACTCAAGGTAGAGTATACTTGTTCTTGATGGTTATCGCATTTAATCCGCGATAATCTACGCACATGTGCATAGTACCATCTTTCTTTTTTACCAATAGAATTGTGATGCCCACGGCGAAGTACTAGGTCTAATGAAACCACGAGCGAGGTAGTCAGCCAACTGACTCTCAACCTCCTTGGCTTATTTATCACTCATACGATAAGGTGGTTTACTCATTGGTTTAGTGCCACACAAGACATCTATGCCATGCTGTACATCACGTGTAGGGGGTAAACCCATTGGTAAATCACTTGAGAATATATCACTATATTCCATGAGTAAGTGAGTCAGATTTTTCCGTGCAAAAGGAGAAAGTAAACTAGAGTTATGCTGGGATGGAGAATCTTGTAATTCCGATAATGTTTGTTTTAGAACAGTTGCACGTTGCTCTTTAGAATTAAAATTGAGAGAACTTTGCTTGTTAGATTTTTTAACACTTTGTTTATCAGTAGAATTCATTGCACTTTGCATACCATTAGAATTCATTGTACTTTGCGTACCATTACTAGAATTCACTGCACTTTGCTCTTGAGAATTCACAAGACTTGGAGACAAGCAGTAACACAAAAAGACTTCATCTAATAAATCTACTTTCTGCAAAATAGAAAGCTCGGCTGTACATATAAGAGGTGTAGATGGTATGTTTTTCTCACCAAGCAAAGGCACATGTTTACCATTGGCCATAAAGGATAAGGAGTTGTGTTCATTACTAGTGTGCAATGTGTTTCCTAAACCATGCAACCACTCCCGTCCTAAAACTACATCAGCACGGTCCATGTTCATAACTTGGAAGTCAAGGGTCATCGTATGATCTTGAACAATAAGCTCAACCCCTTGAACTTCCGTGTCCCATACTTCTTTATCATTCTCAGACATCTGCTCCACCACATACTTGTGAGAGCAGGGAGTCTGTGTACGCTTCAATTTCTTGACTAGCTTATAGTTCAAAAAGTTATGAGTTGCACCATCATCCACTAAAATACGAACACGTTGTTCGTTAATAGTGCCATGCATGTGAATCAAATCATGGGGGCCAAAGGTGGTGGGCTACCTCATTGAAGCAGGCACACAACACTTGTGCTTTTCTTCCATATGAAGAACCTCTACAACACAATATTTAGGAGATGAATTTAATGTGAGGTGTTGCACCGTGTGCATGGCCTTTTCTTTGCCTTGCAAAAGAGGACAATCTTTCTTGCTATGTTGGTCCGAAAGACATCTAAAACACAAATTGTGTTTCTTTGCACACTCAAAATCAGCAGTGGTGAGAGACCCACGCGGAGTATCTCGTGAATGCTTAGGCTTCTTAGCCTCTTGTGGGCATGGAGAGATAGATTGTCTCTTATTCCTCTTGGAACGTGTGGGAGATCTACCTTGCCATTGGCTCTTAGCCACATTGCTCTTAGCAAAAGTATTCCTAGAGTAGGGAATATTTCCTTTCCTCTCTTGGTCATCATCATATCTTTGCGCATGATTGATGGCTTCTTCCAAAGTTTTTGGATGTTGGGTCTTAACATGAAAACGATAGTCTTTGTCAAGACCCCTATTAAAACCCCGTATCTTTTGGAATTCATCTAGATCTTCTAGTTTTAATATGATTTCCTGATACTTTGAAAGTTGCTGTGTGAGAGAGAGGCAAGACATGCAGCATGCATCCCATGCTAACAAATTCTTATCTTCTTCATTGGAGTCCAAAAACTCTTTGGAGAAAGAAGCTTGAAACACAGCCCAAGACGGAGGACAAGCATCTATTGGAAATGTTATCCACCACTTATAGGCCTTGCCTTTAAGATATAGACTTGTTTCCATAGCCGTCTTTATTTCCGAGGTGTGTCTAAATCTATGAATATCACTCCATTTGTGTAAGAACGTATTGACCACATCCTTGTTGCGATCACGCTCTTCTCCGTGAAACTCAAGAATGGTGATATTCTTAAGTAATGCATTGCTACCTTATGCAACACTTGTCTCTTGGACTCCTTGAGTCGTGCGAGCTTGGTTCCCTTTGAACCGTGCCACTTGTGGCTCCTTGAGTCGTCTGTGAATTCATAAATTTCACAAGTAACTCCGTAAGATTGGTAAAGTTTGCATTGATTGTAGAGAGGTTGCTTTCAAGTACGCTTTGGCAATGTTCCAAAGTCTTGAAAGAAGCCATATCTACAAGCCCATGATCTCCTAGATCATCATTATCATGCATATTAGTGTCAGCAGCACCTGTGGTGCCCTGACTTTGATCCACGTACTCAAAATCAAATGTGTGTGTAGGTGGGATATCCTCACTGGCCATGGTAAACACACACTAATGCAAAGAGAAAAAAAAACGACAACTTGTACCTTGAGAAATTAAAGTCTTTGTGTTTTGTATGCTCCGCGATTTGCGTTGCATGCGAACCTCGCCTTGCGGGAATTTGAGTGCTTCACTTGTCGTTCATTGTAAGAACACCTTTGATGATTCTTCACAAAACTTCGTCGTTTTTGTGAAGGCTTTTATTCACTTTGAAGCTACCTCATTGAGGAAAAAAGAATTTTTGGAGGAAAACTTGCCTTCCTCCAAGAAGTGAAAAGGAAGGGTGAAGCTACTTCCTTGAATTTTGAAGCTTTCCCTTTCCTTCTACTTTTTCTTTCAACAGAAGTAGACTATCTTTTCTTGTTATACACAACAAGGGCTAATAGCTTGCTGGTAAAGTGTTGGCCTCTTACCCTCATAGGGTGGGTTCAACCCTCCTTCATGCAAGGGTTATGCGGGGCTTCCTATGCGTGCGGGCGTTCGGAGCCTCGGTGCCGTTGAGATGCCGATCGAGCTTGCCTTGGTCACCCGCCTTGGTCGTGCGCTGTGGGGGACGTAGATGGGGCGGTCCCGGTCGGCTATTCCTGTCTGTCCAAGTGCTGCACACAGGAAAGCGTGCCTGTCTTCTTTTGCTGCACAACGGAGATGTCACTGTCTCTGGAACGTGGGAGAGAAGCAGAGCATCGCACGCACATGCAAGCCGCTTTGAGCCTCCTCCCAAAAATAGCTCGGATACAAGTGAAAGGGTGGTGGTAATGCGTGTGCTAGTCTCCACCCAACCGTGCTATCTTATAGCCTCCCCCTAGTGTACACACTATCCGGCCGTGCACGTGGCCTTGCCCGACCCATGTCCTTACACCAACAATCTCCCACTTGAAGGCCAACATGGCCCAAGTGGCTAAAGAATGTAGGGGCTACTATGTACAAATGTACAAAACGTGAAGCATGACCCTAGCTTCACCCTACACCCATCATCTCTATGCAATGTGCGAACTGCTCTGAGGCTAGGCTCTTTGTTAGAGCATCCGCTGGGTTTTCATCCATGTGAACTTTGACTAACTCAATGCGTTTCCTAGCCAAAATAGCCCATACCACATGATACCTGACCTCTATGTGTTTTGACTTGGAGTGAAACACGGCGTTCTTTGTTGCTAAGCAATCGCACTTTGACTGTCACAATGTAGCACTGGAGTCTGGTGTATACCAAAATCTCCCACAAATGAGATAACCACATAACTTCCTTATTGGAACTAGAAACTGCAACATACTTTGCGTAAGTGGTGGAAGACGAAGTGCAACTCTAGATACATGATCTCCAAGAAACTACCTCTCTAGTGAACAAGAAAACATAGCTAGATGTGGATCGCCTTGTGTCCACACAACCCGCTTAATCCAAATCAGTGTATCCAAGTATCGATGCATCACTGTTCCCAAAGTGTGACCACTTGCCAACTGAGCTCTTGAAATATCTCAAAATGTACTCCATTGCTTCCCAATGCTTTCTGCCTAGATTTGCCATAAGCCTGCTGATCACTCCCACTGCATATACAATGTTTGGCCATGTGCTAACCATGGAAAACATGAGACTGCCAGTTACCGAAGAATACGGCACCTTTGCCATCTTTGCCTTTTTAGCATCCAATTTGGGACAATCATGCTTGCTAATTTTTTTGTATGTTTCCATTGGTGTACTCAATGCTTTCCCACCTTGCATATTAAAACATTGCAAGACCTTGTGGATATACTTTCCTTGCAAAAGTTCAAGTATACCACATTTGCGACCTCTCTTGATAAGCATACCAAGAAAGTGACGTGCATTGCCCAAATCTTTCATAGAAAACTGTTGCTTAAGGCATCCTTGAGAAGTGCAATCTCATCTTTTGACTTCCCGGCTTTGAGCATATCATCCACGTACAAAATCAGAATGATGAGGGAACCATCATTCAACCTCTTTGTGTATAAGCAGTGATTCTCCTGGCTGCGTATGTAACCCTGGGGCTGAATGTACTTATCAAACTTGATGTACCATTTCCTTGAGCCTTGCTTTAACCCATACAAAACTTTCTTGAGTCTACACACCAACTCAGCCCTTATTGGCTTCTCAACTTTATCGCAAAACCTTATGGCTGTTTCATGTAAACATCCTTTTCAAGATCCCCATGAAGAAACACTATCTTCACATCCATTTGGACCAATTCCAAGTCTTCGATGGCTACTAGACCAAGCACAAGACGCAGTGTAGTCATCTTGACCATTGGAAAAAAGATTTCATTGAAATCTCGTGTTTCTTTTGCTTGATTCCTTTAGCAACTAATTTTGGCTCATACTCTATCGATTCCCATGTTTCATTGGCTAAAATTGAGTTATACTCAAATTGCATAGCCTCTTCCCACTTCATGCTATCATCCATTTGAATGTCCTCTTTGTAGTAGGTGGGTTCACCGCAATTAGTGACTAGTAAGTAGTCCAATCATGGCTCAAACCCCTCAGGTGCACGAGATGTACGAGTAGATGTTTGAAGTGCCTGATTGCTGAATTTCACTCTTTCTGGAGGAACATGTGTGTGTGTACTAGTGGAACGTACATCACTAGCACGTCCAATATCCTGTGTAATTGGCAATAAGGAGACATCCTCAAACTGTACTCTCTGATACTCAATGTCTTTCATTGGCTTCTTATGCATCTTAGACTCGTGGAATATCACATGTGAGTTGCAGATAACCTTCTTAGATTTTGAGTGCTAGAGACGATATCCCATCTCTCCGTCTACACCATATCCAATGAAAATGCACTTGTGTAATTTGGGGTCCAACTTTTGTCTAAGTGATTTTGGTACATGTGAGAATGACTCACACCCAAATACACGTAATCTATCATAGCTGAGCTCTTTGCCCATCCACATCTCCTGTAGGACCTTGTACTTTAGTGGTATACTAGGTGACCAATTGATCAAGTAAGCAGACGTCGTAACATCTACTCCCCAAAATTCTTGAGGTAAGTTGGCCGTAGACAAAATAGAAGTGACCCGTTCTTGAATGGTTCTATTCATCCTTTTAGCCACACCATTTTGTGCGGGTGTGTAAGGAGCATCAGTTTAGTTGATCTAGTTTTAATCAAGTCTGTTCTGACTTGCTATACCTCATTGGTAAGAATTTACACTGCAAAGACCATGGACTCGCTCAATACAGATGCCGCCTTCTAATTTTGATGGTTTTGTTCTTCTAAAGACCGGAGCTGTCATTTTTGAATCATGCGAGCTTCGGGACATTCTGATTGTTCTGGAAGCCTCTTGGCCATATTTTGAGTGATATTTACTACAATCTCCCGCTGCTCCTGCCATTCATCCACTACCTTCTCCTTGTCCTTGGCCTTCCTGACTGCTCTCTACCTACTGCTCCCAATTTTTAATTTTAGCAGCCTTCTTGCCCTTATTCTGTAACATTTAATGGTCTAGTAGCTTGTGTGTAGCGAAAATAACATAGACATAGTGAGAATTTCAGTAAGAATAGATTCCTAATGAGCATAGCAAATGGAGAGAGCAAAAAAAGCATAACACCTAGCTAGATAGGCATGAAAAATACTTCAAAAAGAGAGAGAAATTAAGCTATTGACAACAGTTGAGGACTGGATCTTCATGGAGCCGGTCCCCCCTCCGAAAGGCTTTGTATTATAGGTTTCCCCCATCAAGGGAGACATTTTACAATACAATGCTTTGTGTTCCTTCAATAACTTGCCGGTGCAATGAAGATGGAAGCTTCAAGCACCAAGCTTATACTTGAAAACACAACATCAATTCCCTCATGGTCTCAGACCCAAGACCTCACACACCTTCGAAGATGGTGAGAGCTAGCAAGGTATGAGAGTAGATTGTGAGGAAGAAGGAGTATTCTTACGAGAAAGAAGTATGTCTCCTCACATAATCACTCTTGATAGCTTAGCATAGCTTAGTAATTAGCATGGTAGAGGAGATGAGCATGCATTGGAGCTTGGCTCTTGGTTGGATTTGCATCACAAAGCCAAGAGTCATTGGTGTAGGCCTCCCTTCTCACAAGCTTGGAGTAGATGATGAGATTTCCATTAAAGCTTGAGAAGGAGACAGTCTTCTTTACTTCACACATGAGCTTGCATGAGTGTGTGTGTGATAATGTCTTCCAAAAATAAGCCCCCTCTCTCTCTCTTGGTCGACCCCTCTTGCTATTTGCTCATACTGGCATCCTATTGGTTCCTGCAAAGCTTAGCCAATGACTATTAAGAAGCATAAGTGATAGCATTGTGACACGTTTCCCCCTTTCCCCTTTTGTGAGAGATTTAGGTATTTAAATAATGCAATTAAACTCTCATTGGACCTCTTAATCTTCTGGCCAATAGGAATCAAGCAAGCCATTGGGTTGCTGAATGCTCATTGGACCCCTTGGGAGACTGTCCACTAGTCTTCTAGAGAGATTAATTTCTATTGGTTCTTTTATCAAGTGTTTTTAAATGAATTAAACTAAATTTACTCTAGCCTAAATCTCATTGGTCCATCTCTATGGCCATCCAATAGGATTTGAATGCACCTTGGGGGCACCTGGGGTAGGAAGCTGACATGTGTCCACTATGCCCTTTGTGTAAAGGGAGCTTGGAAGAGTGTGTGTGTTTCTCTCTCATCCCCTACAAATTGGGCTCACCCCCTCCTTCCTAGGGATGTGGGAAGACTTTTTAGTCTTCCCATGACCATCAGATTCCCCCCACACTTTGGCCATTGGACATTACCTTTGAATTTTGGAACCTTAGCATTTTGGAAGTCTTAATGGGCTGAACCCTAGGGTCTTTGAAGCCCATTGATGCACATTGCTCTTTTGCAAACGGCCCCCCATTTGGATCCCTATTTTTTCTTCTTTGGATCCCTACTGTGATTGGTATTCCAACCTAACCAATATTCTAGCTTTTTCTCCTGTGCTACTTCGCCAGATTAAATGATCAGTTTAACATGAGAAAATAATTTAGGAAAATTAGATATTAGTTATTATGACATATTCTCATATAGAATCTCCTCAATGATGACACCCTTGCTCCTGTGACCACCCTGACTGGCACTGGTTCTGGTACATTCTGGTCAGGTACTTCTGGCTTAGCTCCATTTGTGGACTGGAATGCAAAGTGACCATACTTCTCACAAGTGTAGCAATTTAGGCTCCATTTTGCATCTGCCCCTACCCTTGCCAGTGCCACTCTGGTACCTTCCCTACTAGTACTAATACTTGTGATGGCTTCATTGTCCTTGGACCCACTGACCCCATTTGCCTTAGCTGCTTCAAGATTAGTAAGTGAAATCATTGATAGATCCTTACCTTTCTTAAAGTGATGGATTTTGATTCCACAATTATTCCACACATGAACATAGATTGCCCTACTGCATTTAAGTCTTGCTTTGGCTAGCATGTGAAATACGCTCTATATCCTCAAACAGGCTAGTATATGCAATGATGCAGTTTGAAATCAACAATTATAGGTTGGCCTCACATGTTTGGTCTTCAAAAATCAACATGACTGGTGCATGGTTCGAAAAAGGAGATACTAGCATGAATCTAAATGGATCCTTCAATCCCCAAAGTAGTCTCCTACATAAGATCGGTCTATCCGTGTGATAGATTTGTTCCCAATGTCTAGCTTTTACTTTCATGCTTACCTATAACCAAAAAAAGAGAGAAATCACTCCATCAAGCTCATAGAAGGCATCTAGATCAATTGAGTAATCTAAGCTCATTATAGGGAGCTTGGAAGGATTTATGTGGAGATATTAATAGTAAGCAAGAAGTTGCCTCATCTAAAGAGGAGGATGTTGGTGGAAAGCTAGCCATAAAGGAAAGGTTGTTAAACTTTCCAACACGTATTACCTTCCCTTCAGACATTGGTTTCTCACATGGACAATGAGCTTGTTGGTTATGGCAAGGTGATAACTTCTAGGGACATGGCTCCCAAATTTTTGGCCAAGTTGTCCTTGTAGTATGATTCTATTTGCTAGTCCCATGTTTCTTCAACACATGCTATCACTTGGGAGGATCTTTTGCTTGCTACACAATGGATTATGAGGCATATCTTGGATCAAGATTCCTTGACTCTGACCCAACTGTAATAGCCCTAGCCATTGGTCATGATCATTGTGGTAGTGGTCTAGCTACTCATGAACATACCACCCAATGATTGTAACAACCTTAGCCATTGGTCATGGTCATTGTGGTAGTGGTCCAGCTATGCAAGAACATACAACTCAGCAACAACCTAATATTACTTGCACCTATAATGGATAATGGGAGACATGGTTGTGCAACAACTCAATGTTATTAAAGATGAGGATATTGTTGACGAGAAGCAGGTTGAGATGATTCATGGAGGCCTACAGACTTCTACTCTCAATGCTTTGGCTTGATCGATGTTATCCCACACTTGAATCTTCATCACATTGCGTTGGATAGTTTACATCCAATGTTTCTTGTTAGTATATAGAAACATTAGGAAAATTTAAGCATACTGTGCGCATTGAATGTATGGGAAGATATCCAAACCTGAGTATGTTCCTTAAGAGCCGAAGAAAAATTGTGGATCAATGTGCCTATCATACTCAAGATTTTTCCTATGGTGATTACTTCATCAAGTGGATCAAGATTCCTTGACTTTGACCTGGTTGAATGGCCTTAGTCACAGTGGTCATGGTCATTGTGGTAGTGGTCTAGCTACACAAGAGCATACCACTATATGATGACCTAATATTACCTGCACCTATAATGGATTATGGGAGACATGTTCGTATTAAAAACTCAATGTTATCAATTGTTGACTAGATGTAGATTGAGATGATTCATCGAGGCCTACAAACTTAAACTCCCAATGCTTTATCTTGATCGGTGTTACCCCACACTTGGATCTTCGTCACATTGTGTTGAATGGTTTACATCATATGTTTCATGTCAGTCTATAGAAACAATATAAAACTTTGAGCACATTGTGCACATTGAATGTATGTGGGAAGATGTTCTCTTGAGAGTCCGAGGCAATTGTGGATCAACTTGCCTATCGTACTCAAGATTGTTCATATGGGATTGCTACATCAAGTGGAAGTCCAATGTGAAAGGTTCACTACTTGGAAAACAATCAGAGATGAAAGCTGAGTTATTATGTTAGTGTAATGTGCACATGTGCTTGGATGTGTTTGCTGGCATTGAAACTATGTGCGTGCTATCTCACATGAGGACACATGGAATGGTGTCAGTGTGCATCATTTTCCCCCCCTCACAAAAGATCCTTCCATTAGTTATAAAAAGGGAACACCCAACATGCTACAAAGGAAGGCACTCTTATGCGTGGGACATAGGAAAACATGGGCTGCTAAGGAGACTCTCCCTCGATCTAGGTGTGTCCAAAGCCTACAAACTATACTATATATAATTGAGCTTAAAATTTTCAAGGAAGTAGAGGGCATCCATGTGTCACTCTCTCCTTCATTTCAAGAAATGTAAAAGTGAAGGTTAAGTCAGAAGTCATTTGGTTTGAAATCTAAAAGTGAAGGGTAAGTAGCAAGGACTATGATGGTAGAATGGTAAAAAATGAAAAGGCTTGGTTTTGACTTCTAAGTTCTGGCAAAAAGTCACAATATTTAGTATTATATATATATTTATATTATTTAAACTCTTTAGTAAAGCCATGGAATTTCACTCCAGCCTTCAATTTTGAAGGGTGATTACTTTTGTGTTTGTAAAGAGTGGCTCTACTTCGTAGCTTGGGAAAATAACACACACACACACACACACATAGAGAGAGAGAGAGAGAGAGAGAGAGAGAGAGAGAGAGAGAGAGAGAGAGAGAGAGAGAGGGCCAATCCCATTCAGTTTCTGTTGAGAGTGTGTGTTTATTTTTGTTCGAAAGATAGAGAGAGTGCCATTGATTGGCCTTGAAGCTTCACAGAGAATCCCCCCCCCCCCCCCCCAAAAAAAAAAAAAAACTCGATCATGAACACAACCCACAACTTACTTCATGTACAACTTCTAAAATGTTTTTGCAGCATGACTCATGTAGTCTCCTCTATCAACACCGTTGGCTACCAGCAGCTGATCTGCCATGAGCCCCACACCCTTATACAACCTCAATCCTCTACTCTCCAAGATGTCAAGACTCTCGATCCAATACATGTCCCACTTACCACAAGCGCTTGCTGAGCCACCTACTCCTCTACCGCTGCCTGTCCGCCACCCTTGATCCCAACGAGCTCCATTTTTTCCTAGCTGCGGCCCTCCACATAGAGAGAGAGAGAGAGAGAGAGAGAGAGAGAGAGAGAGAGAGAGAGAGAGAGAGAGAGCCACATTTGTCTCCAGAGTTTTTCATCTTTTTTTGGACAGTTAGTGGATGCTACAATGTTGAGAGCTCCAACGTGATCATCTAGGCTTTTTAGCTTTCCTAAGTTTTCACATCTCGAACTCCTAACATAGGCAAGAAAAAAGGGGTTCTGCAAGGAGACAGGTAGCATTGCCTGGTGCTAAACTGCTCATGCGCAAGGCAGGTCTCCGATTCAGTGTTTGGTAAAAATGTGTCTCAGCTTAATATCATGCCGGTTTCAATTTCAAAAATGGCGGTTGAGGGCAAAGGGAAAAGGAGAAATTCCGCCTCAAAATAGAGAAAAATAGTGTAAAAACGTGCAAAATAAACCTAATTTTCTAAATTTCCTCTTGAAAAATTAAAGGAAACAGTTTTGTATGTTTAAAAAAATGATTTTTCCAGAACACTGATGTGATTGCATTGCAGGATGATCATTGCCAGTCGAGGGTATTGGCCTTGGTCTTGGAGTTAGCAATCCTTTGCTCATTTGGATCCTCCTTAGTGTTGCATACCTATTGTGGGCCCTTTGCCTCCCCCTAGAAATGATGACTCCGGTCTCTTATATTAGGGATGCTTCCATGCATGTGCCTCCATTACAGGACTACCTCCATGTCATTTTGCTTCCATTTAGAGCCTATTTACTTTGGAACGGCTAAATAGCCTTCCAGCTTTGTTTGCAAGTCAAGAAAATCGATGGCTTCAAATATAAATGCTTGATTTGACAGAGTGATGAGACAGATCTTGATCACCTTCTTGCTAATCGAGAGGGCCTCAAAAGTCAACCATGTGAAACGCTATGCCTATTTCGAGGCTCTTAATTACCACGATTAGATAGGTAGAGAGAGAAGAGCCGGCTCGTGATCGGGCAGAAAGCAGGCTCGCTGATACATGCGACTAGGCTCTAAGCCTCTCACATGCTTCATTTTAATACTACAAACTAGACATGCAACCAGAGAGAGAGAGAGAGAGAGAGAGAGAGAGAGAGAGAGAGAGAGAGAGAGAGAGAGAGAGAGAGAGATTTTTCTTCCTACTGACATGGTTTGAAACCCATTAAACCGACTAATCTCGACTCTTAGATATTAAGTTTAGGCAAATCTTATCCAATCTAATCATTGTTGGCAACAAGTCATCATGTTGCATACCAAGTTAGTAGAGAGAGAGAGAGAGAGAGAGAGAGAGAGAGAGAGAGAGAGAGAGAGAGAGAGAGAGAGAGAGAGAGAGAGAGAGAGAGAGATTTTTCTTCCTACTAATGTGGTTTGAGACCCGTTAAACCGACTAATCTTGACTCTCAGCTATTAAGTTTAGACAAACCTTATCCAATCCAATCATTGTTGGCAACAAGTCGTCATGTTGCATAGCAAGTTAGTAGAGAGAGAGAGAGAGAGAGAGAGAGAGAGAGAGAGAGAGAGAGAGAGAGAAGAAGAAGAAGAAAAAGAACAAGAACAAGAACAAGAAGATCACAAGAGACATAAAAACTTTAGCCGATCAACATTGATTCTTGAACTCAAGGGCTTGCATGCTCACATACTTATACAAGGAGAGGGGACATAACTTTTAGGGGAAATTACCAAAATACCCCTCTAATTTGAGGAAATTCCCAAAATACCCCTCAAATTTCAAAAATTCCCAAAATGCCCCCGATATTTTGTCATAAATTCCCAAAATGCCCTTCAAATTTTCCAAAATTCCCAAAATACCCTTGG
Organism: Adiantum capillus-veneris; assembly: GCF_014529385.1. NCBI lineage: Eukaryota > Viridiplantae > Streptophyta > Polypodiopsida > Polypodiales > Pteridaceae > Adiantum > Adiantum capillus-veneris. Next base: position 1,912,783 of record NC_140937.1, read on the forward strand.
TTGTGAGACTAAATTTCTCGAAAAATAAATTTTTTTGTAGGTGTTCACAAGAAGAGTGATTGTCTATCGTACAAGATGCTAAAACTACAATTTGAGTTGGTTACGTAGGCTTTGCAGATAAATTGCTTCGTTATTTTTAGACATAATTGCCTTTTTGCGATGGTAACTGGTGACAAATTACATGCTGAGCACTCAAAAACGGATCTCAATTGTCAAAAACGAATGAAGATTAAAAAATCATGAACATTCCAACCAAAATAGATACAAGGGTATTTTGGGAATTTTTGAAATTTGAGGGGTATTTTGGGAATTTCCTCAAATTAGAGGGGTATTTTGGTAATTTTCCTTAACTTTTAATATCATAGAAACAATCAGAGTGATCTTAAAGGTTAACGGAGAGAGAGAGAGAGATAGATAGATAGATAGATAGATAGTTCTATTATCGTCCTGGGAGGTCAAATATGACCTATGGGACCAAATGAACATGTCACGTGGTGTGAGTGGAGTTCATAAGTGACTCTCGATGCTCAAAAATGGCTGAAATGAGCGTCGCAATAGAGAGTCCACATCGTGGTTGGGAGAGGAAGGTATGTAGGGAGAGCTCATGGCTGAATATATGGGGAAAAGAGTACCTAATGTGGTCAAAAGCTGAGCACTCAAGTAGTGTGTGGTACTCACTCTCTCGCACTTGACGAGGGCATAAGGTGCAAAGTCGATGACACTCCTCGCCAGTGCCCCAACGTCCTGTCTCGCAGCGTAGAGAATGGGAGCTAAGACGAATGGAGGCAATGGTGCGGATCGCACTCAACGGGATGGGCTCAAGGATGTAGGAATGGGTTCGGTTACCTCGTTCCGAGAAGAAGAGAGATTTGTAGTTTGGGGCAACGTGTGTGGTGTAATGGCTGAAGCGAGAACCTCCAGATTTCTCCCAAGCCATGATACATTGGCGTTGTAAGAAGGCCTCATTAACTTGGGAGTCGATCGACGCATCCTTGACCAAGTGACATGCATCCCATCTTCCAAACCATTTCTTGATATCAAGCATCCACCCCGAACTTAGTATTTTGCTCTTGCATGTCTTTTGAACCTTTTGACTTGCTTCATATGCGATTCTAGGAAGTCGATGCAAAGGGCTATGTTGTGTCTTACGCATGTACTCCACAACCCTTTCCATGCCCAAGACCTCAATGGGAAGCGATCCGGACTCAAGAAGTAAGAGCATGTAGGGTGTTTGTGTCTTGACTTGGAGAAAGTTGGTGAGAAAACGCTTTTGGACATTCTCAAACACTTTCCAAGTAGACTTCCCGATGCTTCCACCCCACACCTCCACTCCATAAAGAAGCACCGGTGTCACCAATGTGTCAAAGAGGTACTTTTTGAGAGCCCAACACTTGATCTCTCCTGCATTGCACATGTTCTCAAATGCATAATAAGCCCTCTTTCCGGCTTCCAAGCGACGCATTGCACAATCCTTCCATTTATGATTGGATGGAACCTCAAGGCCAAGGTACTTGAAGTGATCTACCACTTCAAGTTTCTCATTGTTGTATACAATGCATGGATTTTCGTCATTGAGGGTCTTTACAAGCATAACCTTGGTTTTGGATCCATTCACGATCAGCCCGCTATGTAGGCAAAAGCGTTCCAAGACACTCATAAGCTTTTGTGCATCTTCTAAGGTATGTGCCAAGAGCACTACATCATCGGCATAAAGCAAAAGCATGATCACCGCATTTCCAATCTTAACCTCTTCTATGCCTTCTTGCTGCATAAAATCAAGAACCATGTATTCCAATTCATCAATGAGTAGCCCAAAGAGGGTTGGGGAAAGTGGGCATCCTTGTTTGACACCAATAGTGCTTGCAAAAAATTCTGAAATTCCATCTCCCATACGTAATCGACAAATCACTTTTTGGTAGATGCGAAAGACTGCATGCATAAATTCTCTCGGCACTTGAAGGCTTTGCATACGTCTCCAAAGATTTCCTCACGGTACCATGTCAAAAGCTTTCTTGAAATCCACAAAGCAACAATACAACTTTTTTCCTTTCAATCGAGACGCTTCCATAAGAACTCGAAGAGTGACAAGGTGATCAATAGTGCTATGATGCTTTCGAAAACCTGCTTGGCCAAGCGCACGTTTGCCATTCTTTTCAGCCCATTCACTTATCTTCATCTCCATGATACATCCAAATAACTTTGCCATCAAAGAACCAACCATTATAGTGCGATAGTTGTTCACATTGTTTACATCTCCTCCTTTGTGCAAAGGTTTGATCCAATTTGCACTCCAATCATGAGGCATGCCATACTGAAGTGCAAGGTTAAACATATCGCATATCCAATATCGTGTTTTCTTGCTTGTCCATTTAATCATTTCAGCCTTGACACCTTGAAGGTCACCTGCCTTGCGAGTAGCAAGTTTCTCAAGCGCGCGGCATACATCTTCAATGGTAAAGAAGGGAGACATAAATGGAAGGGAGCTACAACCCTCCATCTTATCAACATTGGGTTGCTCATAGAGGTTCTTACAATGCATATACATATCCTCAAGAGTCAAGTCACCAAAGCTCTCAACGCGCTTGCCTTTTAGATTTTGCCAAAACTTGCCACATGCATGTGCTTTCTCTTGTGCTAAAAGAAGTTGTTTTTCGACTTCCCACCTTCTCCTCTTCTTTTGAACAAGTGCTTTGTATGTGTGTGAACATTCCAAGTAAACTTCCTTGTCTTTGATTGCATCCAATCTTAGCAAGTGTTTTCGGGCTTGACTACATTCCATGTCAAACCATTTCTTCTTGGTGCTACCCTTCTTAGACCTTTTGCAAGACATGTGTTTCGCCGAAAAGCATTCCTTCGCACAAGAGAAAATTACTTCTTTGAAAACTTTCCACTTGCATTCTAATGTTGGGCTCCCTTGATGCTCTATCATGCTTAACATTTGGTCCACCATATCAGCATATATAAGTGCTCGTTTGAAGTCTAGACGTAGGTACAAATGATTCACATCATGATTGGAGGCTACATGCTCGGGCCGTTTACCACACTTGAGGTCAATACATAACATCCTATGATCCGATTCCGGATTCCATTCACCAAGTGTAAAGCTTTGTATGAATTCTAGAGTGGCTTCTGAGAACAACATATAGTCAATCACGCTAGCACCATTGTGCTTTCTACATGTAAAGTCATTGGTGCCTTGCCATAGAGATACACCATTTGCAATGAGCATTCCGGTACTATTGCACATATGTAGAAGTGACTTTCCATAGTGATCCACTTCTTTTGCATCATTAGAACTTCGATTATACATGTATGAGTCATCCACTCTTCTTGATACATGCGGCATGTCGACTTGTTGTGTGTCGTGTTGTAACATATTTGTGCGAGCATTCATGTCTCCAAAAACAATGACTTCACCTTGATCCTTGTAATAAGCAATGTCTTCCTCTAGTTCAACAAAGGGCTGATCTCTATCCATATTCAAGCGAGCATAAAAGTTGGAGTCATAGTGAGGAATGTAGCAGCCGGCCACAAACATGACTTGACCATTTGGTGGGCTGATTTTCAGCCATAAGTAGCGTTTATACTTATCTTCTTTGACAATGGAAACATCTTTCAAACCCTTTTTGGTCATACATGCTATGCCTCCTTGGCCTCTTCGTTGCTTTGCATTTTTGGCCCACATCAAAGAATGTACATCGTATTTGTCAAATCCAAGAATTCGTTGCGCATCATGCTCCCATGTTTCGACAAGAAGTATCACATCGGAGTCATTGGTAAGCTCATCAATGCCAATTCCCGCATTCCATGGATACCCGTTACAATTCCAAAAGCTTATTCGCAAGCGTGAGTTGGTCTCATAGATCATGTGTCCCTATTTGTTGGGTGGACTTGCATCCTCCTCAAGTGCCTTTTCTTCTTGAGATGATACCTTAACCTTCTTGCTTCTTTCCTCGTATGCTTTGCGACGTACATTTTGTTGCATAAGAGAGAGAGAGAGAGAGAGAGAGAGAGAGAGAGAGAGAGATCATCCTTAAAGGTCAGATTGACCTATGGGACCGAGAACAACATGGAACATGCTTGAAGACTATGGATATAAGGGTAGCCACTGACAAGTTGAATCCATGAGGTGGATAGGAGAGAAAGGTATGTAGGCGATGGTATGGGCTAAAATGTGGGTAAAGCAAGTTCGATGTGATCAAAAGCTGAGCACTCATGTAGGGTATGATGATTGTGCTCTCAAATTGTTAAGGGATATAATTTGTGCACAAAAAGAGACTCTCCTGCATGTAGTGCCTCAATGCTCTGTCTCACATTTAACGGAATGGCCCAAATGGCTGCTATGGTATAAAATATGGGTAAGGGCAAGCATGTGAATGGTTGAATACAGTCTTCTCTCTCAAAGAAGAACATGCATGTGTGTATGCGCGCGTGTGTGTGTGTGTTTTGCAGCACGCTCTTTCTTTTAGCATGATGCTTAAAACTCTTGCAAAGAGAAATGATTGAGTGAACTTTTTGGCTTTCATTGTCCTCAAGGTGTCAATGGTATCCAAATATACACAAACAAACAACATGCGCCTTATATTACTAACCTGCTTATGGTCAATTGGAAGAGACCTCAACATCCATGCGACGAGTCTTGGTAGATGCACGTGTACATGCTAGCTACATTGAGTGCAATCCAACCTGTAAATTTTGAAATTTATCCACATATAGAGACAAAGCTGCTATAGCCATGCAATCACCCCCAGGTCACACACCCATCATGAATATTGCCTTTAAGAAGCAAACGACACACTGATCACCAAATCACTTGTGCATACCAAAGTAAAATTTTCTTCTACTACTATGTGGTGTAATGTTGGTATGTTGGGTCATGGCTGGTACATGCATCCTAAGTGCCAACAAATAGCATCTGATGACTTAGTTGACTCTGTGATGCCCCAAATGTAAGACCAAAACTACACGAGAGAAGCATGGGAGAGTTGCTATCATGACCAATGCCTTGATTGGTAAGGATGGTGAGAGGGGATGGTAATGCATCTAAAGAATTCATGGTTCAATGCAAACACTATATCCAAAGAAAGATACGAGCTCTCTATTAGTATATTTAGAGGACCACTACCACTCACCAGGGTCTCATATGAATTGTGTGAGGGGGACGTCTCTAGCCTAATTGCAAATTCGCTGCCTCCTTCGAGAGAAACAAAAGATGTTAAGACAAGACATCATGCGTAGGGAGGCCATTACTTAATTCATTCCCAAGGGACCTCAAATTGACCTGATAATTCTTGAACTCAACACACACACACACACACACACACACACACACACACACACACATAGAGAGAAGGGCGGGGGATCATAGGCATTTGCCCACATTTGCCCTCCCTATGATGGGAAGAAGAACAATGGTTGCTTCAATTGACGCACATGTAGCCGTGACAACAAGCGGGTCACATACTAGTATGGTCTAAATCATACAACGGGTGGAGAAAAGAGCCGCATAGGTGGTGTGTAATGCCAATGAGGGTCTCGTGGCTTGAAGAGTAAAAATGACCTCCGCTTATTGTCATGGGTCGGAGTCGTCTTGTATGCAATCTTATAGGGTGTGGATCACCTCTAACCATATATCTTCAATTGTCTCAACTGGAGGGTCGGAAGCATCGAGCCCTCTACATGAACGAGACGGTGATCTTGCTTAAGAGCTCCCATCTAAAATCCGTCTCCTTGGTCAATGGTTCTGTGCTCCTGAAGCAATATAGAACACCGCAGTGTCAGATCAAAAGTGAGTCCCTCAAAAGCTGGTTGCTCAAGAGCTCGCGTCCCAAATCCCTCTCCTGGGTCACTGGTGTTGTGCCCATACTATAGAACACCTCAGCTCATTGCAGATTGGCTCTTGGCCGTGCAAATACAACAGAGTGTTGTCAACAAACTCGGAGTCCAAAAGGTCCTCCCCTCGCATAGCTAGGATTGTTGCAGTCCCCTCAAACCTACCTCTGTTGTTGTCGAGTACATGCAAAAAGCGAAGAGAAAGAGGAAAGGGGCAAGGGTGCATCCCTAACACACTAGCCAAGTCAACTCAAAACGAGGATTTACTCTTCAAGGCAAATCCATCTTCCTCAAATCCCATGCGGAGCATAGCCCCCTCTAAAGAGATCCAATCAACTCGGTCATATGATGTTAAGAATGTTACATACTCCTTGACAAATCCCGTGTACAAAATCCCCAAGGTAAGTTTGGATCCTCAAACTCAAGGCCTTGGCTAAGACCTTCTAAGATTGTGTTGAGGATTGTAATAGGCCTTCACTGGCAAATATACCCTCTTCCTTTGGGTTAAGAAAAATCAAGCCCTCTGAGAATCTCTATGGCATCAATCTTGAACATATTGGAAGCCCCATTAATCCTGAATATGTTGGAAGCCCCATCAATCAGAGAACCCTCAAGGCCACTACAACCTCCATGATTGACAGAGGTTGTGACAAGGTGGTCTGCATGCGACGATCACTGACTCTAGTTGTACATGCATCTCTAGCCTTCATTGGCTGCTCTGCTGATAGTAGGTCTCTATAAATGTTAGCGGCAAGAGATCGGATCTCATCGGGCTCAGTTGCTAGCATGCCATCTTGCCACCTAAGTTGATTCACTTCTGCCCAAGATTAGCGAGGGCCAGCAATCTCAAAGAACTCCCCAATCGCTCTATCCCTTAACCGAGCCTCTCCTCAACCAGCTCTCTGACCTCCTATGTGGCCTGGCTCAATTGTTGCTCTCGCTTATTATGTGTCTCACCTAGCCCTATCAACGCTCTCATTAAGAAGTGAGCTAAGAATTTCCTTGGGCACACTGACCTATTGCATCGAAGTCTTTGCTTTGGCTAGTGAGTGAAATACTGTCTATATCCTCACATAGGCTAGTATATGCAATGACGAACTCTAGAATTGGCAATCGCACGCTACCCTCTCGTGTCTGCTCTTCAAGAATCAATATGACTGGTGCATGGTCCAAAAAGGAGGTACTAGCACAAATCTGAATGGATCTTCTACACTCCCCAAAGTAGTCTCCTGCATAAGAGTGGTCTATCTGTGTGATAGATTTGGTCTAGATTTTCCTTTCATGCTTACCTATAACCAAAAAAAGAGAGAAAATCACTCCATCACTCATAGAAGGCATCTAGATCAATCGAGTAATCTAAGATCATTGTAGGGGGCTTGCAAGGATGCATGTGGATATGACATCTACACCAAGGGTAGTAGAAATTTTATGTAATGTATCTGTGTGGTATTGGAGCTCTCATCATCATATAAAGGAATAGAAAAACCACAAGAACAAAATTTGCAAGAGTAGAGGCATAATAGTAAGAGAGTTTGGCTATGTAATATCTTTATTAATCTTTGGTGTGTGTAAAGATTGGTGGTTGATGTGATATTTTTATTAATCCCTCTCTCTCTCTCTCTCTCTCTCTCTCTCTCTCTCTCTCGCATACTATCTTTGTAATTTGTTAGCAACTTAACTTTCTTGGTGCAGGAAACAAGAGATGCACAAGGTCTAGCCGTAGGTTTTAAGGGTGAAACTTATGAATGCTTGCACATAGTCGTCTCAAGTTTTAAGCATGTCCCTCTCTCTCTCTCTCATGATGAGATGCATTAGGTCTCTTTTGGTGGGCTGACATATTCAAAGCATTGCCAAGCATTTTAAATAATCTGTCTTTCACAATGTCAAAATAAATTGGTTTACCCATGTGAAAGTTTGAGTAATGCCACCCAGGAGTGTATGGAATTCTATACAAAATAGTTTGTGTAATAATATAGGAAGGGTGTGAAGTTTCTGGAAGTGTATAGATTTCAAGGACATGCAAGGAGGTGACCCTTCTTGTCTGCCTGTATAGGGCCTCTAGAAATCTGCCCATGACCCAAGCTCAGTCCTCACGACTCTGGTAAAAAAGGAATAATTGGTAGAGAGTGGGAAAAGGGAACCGGATGCCCATGGGGGAAAATCTGCCAAGGCTGGGGAATAATATTCCCAACTTGGAGGGCCACTGAAGACCATGGAATTAACCAAGCCAAAAACCAAGCTAAACATTGCTAAATACAACCCATCATGAGAGAACAACCTCACGTTGGTCCGGCACAACCACAAAACAACCCTCACTCCCTAACACCTATCCCTGAGTGAAACAGGGACCGACCATACAAATCCAAAGAGATACTTGAAATCTAGCACGAGCAAGCCAAAATTAAACGTAAAACAATAACGTAAGTAATTAAAGGTAAAACAACAACGTAAGTTTGACTCTCATGTTGACAATCGTAGTCTCTCTCAAGAAAGGAAGATAAATAAAGAAAAAGAAAAAGAAAAAGAAAAAGAAAAATAAAAAGAAAAAGAAAATAAATCTCTCTTTGAGCCATCACTCACGTCGGAATAGAAAACTGCTCAAGAAATCTTAGGTGATGGTGGATTCATTAAAGATGAAGTAGCATCGTATCTAAGGATGGTCATTGCTTCCAATGCCACTTTTTGGGGCATATGAAGCGGGATTGTCCTAAGTTGAGTACCACCTTGGATGGTGAGCTAGTGGCTCCACTCGAGTGAATCTAGTAACAAAGTTACTAGAAGAAACACAATCTCTTTATGATGATGAATTTCTTACATTGAGTAATAATATCAACGAAGGTGTAGGTGTATTATTGTATGTAATGGTAGGTGTAGTATTATATTTAAGGGTAGATACAGTAGGGGGTACCCAATCATTTCTAACCAAAAATTTTGAAGAATCTAAAAAGATGTCTGAGCCTTCGGATACGAGAGAAGAAAAGGTGCACGCGGGTGGAGGCCATGCCTCTCTCTTTTCTTTTTCTCTCCCTCTCTCTCGTGCGCAGTGTTTGGTGGATATAGGCGTATGCACACCAAACCCTATAAGCACTCACTCGATTTTTCAAAGAAAACTGTGTAATTTAGCCTATGATGGGTTGTAATTATGATGTAAATGACAACACCCTCTCAACCTCTCTAAGTCTACACCCTTGTAAGTGATCGGATGGCCGTGGGAAAGCTCCCTTAACTTTTAAGTCAAAACCCTTAGTTTGGACTAGAGGGATACCATTAGCTGGAAGATTTAAAAACGTGCACTGTGGGAGCCTCTTACTGTTACAAATTGTAATCCTCTTTTCTCCTGGATTAGTAATCAGAATTCATTTTCGAATAGCACATTGTGTTCCTTGTCTCTTGCTCTACAATCTAAGTGTTATCATTTCAATTCTGCTGCGGTTCACGACGCTTTGTTTGTAAGCTAAATGCATTGATTTGGAGGTTAAAATGGTTGTTTTTTGATGTTTTGACCATGGATAAGTGTTTCTATGCTTAAGAAGGACCTTTTCGAGTACTTTCGTTTTAGTTTTCTGGACATTTTTTGTGATGGATCGTCATTTATGTACCTTCGCGGATGGTGACAAATCTTGGTAGGATTGTGCCCTTAGGTGTTGTGATACCTCTCCTTAAGTTTCGTTGCATTCCGAATTTTTTTGGATGCCGAAAAGGCGTGATGACCTAGAGCGGTGAGATTGGACGCGTACTGATTGTCTGACTAGGAAGTGGTTGATTTGCTTTTGTCACAGAAAGAGTAGCCCCCTAAGTTCACTTTGATGAGTCTGACACTCTCATTAAGTCTCTGTGCCCCATCCCGAGTCGCTTCCTTGCATATTGACATTATGTTAGTACAAAGAGCTATGCTGCAGACGTCCGTCGTTGCGACGACCCGCTAACATTGGTGCCGCTATCGGGGAAATTGATCTTTAGGTGATGAGTGACTCAATGTACAAAAAAATCTCCCTTTAAAGCTTTTGACACCCATTCCGCTTACACATAGACAGTGAAGCAACTAGACGTAGGTTTAGTGCTTGGTAGAGACTGGAGTCCGCCGAGACTAGCCAATGCTACTCCTTAAGGGCAAAGAAAGCTGTGAGTGAAGTACAAGATAGTATTTCGTTCTTTGATTTTTCCATGCTTGGAAAGGACTGTTCCACCACACACTTCGTTATTATTTTTGTAATGTTAAGTTCATTTATGTTTGCAGATTTATTTTATTTTATAGGAGTAGGTTAGGAAAAAAATTACACCATCATTTGGGGCCAAAAGGATTGAGGAAAAAACTGTCAAAAACCTTATTTTAGTGTTGAAGACCATAACTCTGAAAAGTTGAAGAAGTGATGGTCAGAGCTTCAAAACTGAACCAAACCTAGAAAAACCTTCAAAAAGGGGATAAAAACACTGGTTAAAAACAGACTGTGCAGGAAACTTCCAAATTGCCTGTGCAACATGGATCAGGATCCGTGTACCTTTTTCGCAAAATGTGCCAAATTTTTTTCCTTTGCTTAGAATAGGCTCTTAGGCATCAGAACCTTGAGTTTGGTAAAAAATAGAGTGCTAGAAGATCACAAAAATCAAAAGATTGGGGTGAGCATAACAAAACCTTGGAAAATGGAAAAAACAGGGAAAAACTGAACTTTTACTTGTCCAAATTCAAAAAGGGATGAGAATTGGGATCAACTAGAAGCAGGGAACCAACAGAACCAAATTTCATGTCTAGATGCTTCCCAACATGGATCGCGATCCATGTTCTAGGTAGACATCTGACAGTAAGATTTGACCAGTGTACTCTTGATTACTAGTTGAACAACTTTTCCAAAAGGTGCCATAGACCAAAAGTAAAAAAATCTGATTAAATATACCAAAAAAGGAGTTGTTTGCAAAAAACCACAAAACAAACACAAAATCTTGCTTTTCACTTGGAAAAAAAATGATCAAATCCAAAAAGATTTGGGAAATAGCATCACCATACCTTGTGTGACCAGCTCACAAAGTATCAGTCCAAAATCTTGCCAAACATGGATCGCGATCCATGTACCTTTTTGGAATTTTGAGCTGATAATGGGCAAGCAGAAGAGTGATAGCAATTGAAACACTTTCTCCCAAAGGACCCTTATCAAAAAAGTTCTCAAAGAGGACAAAAGGGGGCAAAAATCAGATCAAGGGGGAAACCACTGAAACAAGTCCTAAAACTGACTTTTGGCTGACCTAAAAAACTCCAAAACATTCAAAAACCATATAGCCAGCATCACTAGGCCAAGGACTAGCTGTGGGTCAAGTTTTAGTGCATACGGACACTAAGGAACATGGACCCCTAACACATTTTGACACCTAACTGGCACCATAGCTAGAGGGCATCATCGAGAGTCTAGTGGTCCTTCCAAAGTTGAGTTTGGATGCAAAAAACCATCCTAAAAGCCCAAAACTAATAGGAACTCAGGCAAAGTGAGAGAATCAACCTAGCCTCCAATCTAGAGGTTCAATTATAAAAATTTTGATACCATAAGATCTCTTAATCATGCTGAACCTGATGGTATCAATAGAAGTTCATTTGGCTTCCCAACATGGATTGCGATACACGTACCTCTGAGTCAGAACAAAAACAGAATTTTACCACACAAAGAGCTAGTCCACAGTATCCTGGTGGTTCTTTCAAAATTGAAATTGGACCTAATTTGTTGAGGTTATGTGAGGAATTGTGTGCTACTGAAAAACCTAGCTAAATTTTATCGATTAAAAGCAATAACTAACAAGAACGTCTATAAGCTCACAACTATGAAGCAAATTTTGACAGGTTGCAGGTACTAGAGCATACTACCCAGCAAGAAAGATCAAACTGGAGATTAAAACTATTTAATGAGGTAACTGGGTTTGGATTTTGTATTACCAATTCTTCATGAATTTGCGATCAGGGAGAGTGCACCAGAATAGGACTCCCAACATCTTTGACCAAGGGAGAAATCACTCTACGGAGGAAAGTGTAAATCAGAGACCATTGCCACCTTTAGAACCCATTCTAGAGGAGATCTTCTCTAACACTTCGTCAGAAAGATCATACAGCCTCATGGCTGAAGATTCTAACAAGTCAAACCCTAAGGGAACAACTTCTATGGGGGCAGGTCCTTCTTAGCCTGCATCTAATGTAAAATTGTTGTATTTGAAGTTTCAATTTGAAAATGTGCTTAAGGCCAAGATCTATAAGGATGGAATGGATCGCTATTGTGTTAAGTTGGAAAATAACCCGAGCGAGTTCAGAGACCTTGGAGATCTTGATTATGACGAGGATAGATATTTCGACCGAGAGGGAATGATGTACCTAATGGTTCATAACCCTTTTATTGTGGATAAATGGGGAATGACTGGCACCAAGGACAAGGTAGATAATGAGCTGGCCGATGAACCACCCAAAACGGAGAAATAAAAACGGTACTTAGGCGCACCAATGAGACAGAGCGCCTTAATACATACAACATGTATGTAGAGCTTTTATAAGTTCAATAATGGAGAACAAACCCTCTATTACAAATGTGACGAGCCCCGCATCAAGGAATTGACTGATCGAAAAAACTTGCATGTTTACACGTACATGGAGGGGAGAAGTATTCAGGTGATCATAATAGACAAGTATGACCAAAAGTACTCTCCAATGGATCGTAAGGAATTAGAGAGGTATATATATTTTGGAGGACTACTCCACCAATACTATGTAAATCTGGAAGAGGTAAAAACCACGACTACTCACACAAGACCTGATACTGTACATGTGAGCCCCTTGAGAACCAGGGTGGAGGAGTCTTTTGGACATGAACGAGTCCCAAATACATGACCTTTAGGATCAACGGTGTCTAGGGCTTCCATGAACACACATAGGGGCAGTACTGTTCCTCATGTCACTTACACCATTAGAATCCTTGCGACTATTACACGAGATCGACTTGATGAACGTATAGCGGATACGATACCATTAGTAGTGCCAAGAGGAGATTATGAACCTAGAGAAGCCACAAAATGAGTACCCAAAAAGTATCATGGATTGGGAGATCCGTATGCCCATGTTTCAATCTTCAAACAAGTGATGAGAGCGGAACGGGTAACTAATTTCCATACTCAATATGAAGGTTTTGGGTTGACATTAGAAGGTATTGCCTTGAATTGGTTCCAACCATTAAACAACTTGGAATTCCCAAGTATTGAGCAACTTCTCTAAGAATTCAATGAGGAATACTCAAAGAAGGGGATCAAGTATAACATTTTCCCCCAAATCTATGCATTTAGGCAAAAGGAGAAAGAGAAAGTGAAGGAAGCATCACTTCGTTTCAAGCAGTACATAGAAAGATGCCTTGCTTGAGAATTACCTCAGGATGAAAGACTATCAGTCCTTTTCATAGAAGGATTGCAAAATGATACGCTAAAAAAGGACTTGCACTTAAAGGCATGTGTAACTTTTGATCAAGTCACGAAAGAGGTGTTGTATCTGGTAGATAGCTGCAAGGCATACGGGGAAGTGACTAAAGACACAGATCAGGGGACGAGTAGCACCTCTTCAACCACTAGTGAGTCCACAAAAAAATTGGGAGGGAAAAACCCAACAATGCCGAACGTTGATCGAATGACCAAGGAAGTCATCAGAAGGATAAACCAAGGAAACATGACGAACTCAAACACACAACAACCGCCTACCCAAAAATGCGACACATGTGGAGGAGATTATCCAACCCAGTGGTGCAACCTTCAACAAAGGCCAGGAGTAAACGCACAACAAATATTGAAGTGGTGTGCTACCGATAAAAAATGGACAAACCATGAAACTCACGAATGTTTCTATAATCGGAACTATGTTAGAGAGAGACAATACGGACCACATGGAGGGCAACAATTTCAACCCCCTCCAAGGTACCAAGAAGGGCCAAATAACACAACCTTAGGGTAGGAGAAAGCTCAAACTGTGCTGGGACATCAACCTCTCTTACCCCAAGAAAATAGGGCTATGGTAAGGATTTATCAAGCCATAGAACCACCTTCTGATCAAAGTATGGTCCAAGTAGTCTCGTATCAAGAAGAATCAGGCAATACTTACAAAAGGGGATTTGATGGGAATGCATATGCTCCAGAGGGACACAATCCATGGATAATCCCTAAAGAGATGCCCGAGCCCTCATACATAGCACAGCCAACAAAAAACCATTACTTGGTCGATGAGAATATGCTTATGTTCATGGAAAATCAAGGCTACAAACCTAGGGGGTATCCTCCTAGTGCAGGACAATCAATGGGGTCTCTACAAGATTCTCCACCACCGGTAGGACCATGCTATGAATGTGGCGGTGATCATTGGGCGAGAGTTTGCCCAAACAAAGGAGAATGGGTAAAACTTATTGGATTCTGTGATGGGATGTACGACTGACCATCTCATTCCAAAATGTCCAAAAAACCCTAATAACAAAGGGAAAGCAACCATGAACAACATGGGGATGGTGCCAAGTTCAAGTGGATCAAAAATAGAATTGAACATTCCAATAAACGTGATCACCAGAAACCAAGCACATGAGACAAAAAATTACATTGAATTAAATGTTTGACACTAAGCAAATGCGATGAATATTATGCTACCAATCACAATCAAAGCAAACAAACATGGATGCAAAAAAGATAAGGGGCAATGCTAATGGACAAGAAACACTTGTTTGTGTTGATGGTCGCGCTTGATTTGAAGTGTGAACAAGAGAAAGATCCCATGAAGGTACAAATCCTAACCATAGCAACACGTTCCTGTACACACTAGGAAACACAAGGAATAGCTCTAGGAGGCACATCAATGGGAAAAGGTACCAACCTTTATTGAACACCAAAAAAAAAAACATAAGGAACCCTAACCTAATTATTTGCACTCCCCCTAGTATCAAGGGAATAGGATATTGTAGAGATTGGGTGGAAACCCTAAGGCTAAACCCCTATCCTCGTCGTCGACATAAACCAAGTCATCATCCATGAGACCATATGTGCCATCCGTGTAGTCATGTAAATATTCTTCTTCATCATAGGTACCCATGTTTGCTAAGAAGGTCACTAGACGCCTATAGTCATCTGGGTCAAAAGGGTAGGCTTGTGCAATGGGAGATACACTCTCTACTAAGTTTGGATCAGTCGTGGTCAAGAGACGTATCAGCCATTCTAACTCCTCGAAATTCCTCTCACATGCTAGCGTACCTACTAAATCCCATTCAGGCAAGCACCGGAAAGACCATGTGAAACATTTGTGAAAAGTAACGAGGGTACCTCTCACCCAAGGCAGGAGTGGATGACTCTAGCGTACTAGCCATATCTGTACACGCAAATAGATGATGGTTAGAGTGCAAATATTACAAGCGTCATGTTCTTGTGCATAATGTGTTTTTATGATTTTGTGCTATGTCTCTTGCTCTTTCACTTTTTTATCTTGTTTTTTTGAGTGTAAGGATTTATATATACATTCCCTAAGATTGGAGATTAAGAATTCAGGGAGAAAGGTTGAGAGGGGAGTGAGTGAATGATGACTGTCAGCAAACACTCCCCCCTTCCTTGGGTAGATCATACCGTTTGAAATGATGTCGTCACCCTTTGAAACCAGTTGTTCCAAGTTGTGATAGGTGAAGGCTTTAACCAATAGTTTTCGACCGCCTATGCGTTTCATCTAGTTGCAAGGGTGGTAAGGTACTCTCCCATGATTTTATTTGCAACATTGTTGTAGGTGGTGAACTTAAATCAGGAGGTGCAAACTCTTTCCTGCTTGTATGGATATGTACAATGGTAGGTGGAGGTTGTGTTGAAGCTTCTATTTCCGTATAGGAACTACATGAAGGGCAAGAAGCTTCATTTGATTTCCCTGTTCCTGAGCTAGGTGGAACAAATCGTTCTTTCTTTGGTACCCAAACTAGCTCTAGGGTGTGTAACATTCCGTGATTTTTCCTTTCCACGATCTTCAATTCATTTTGGAGCCACAAGATTGAGCTCCCAGTGACAAGTAAGAGCACAATTTACGTTTTGGCACCCAGATTTGATCATTTCCTTCATAGTAGCCTTGGGCTTCCAATAGTTTTTTAGGAATCCAACGCAACGTTTCTTTACATTTCTTGGGGCGAATGGGACGTCTCTTACCAAGCTCCTGTCTTTTAGCACTGACTATGGTTGCTAAAGAAGTTTTAGGGACCCACTTGTATGTTTTCTTCGTTATATTAGGATGAGTCTTGTGAGAAGCTATATGCATTGCTTGTAGCATATTTAAGGGTACATGCATTTCATCCCCCTCAGGTGTTACCCAGGTCGTCCCCCTATTTCCCCAAGTGTCTATGGTTGTTGCTAGGTGGACCCAATCCACATTGTCCGACTTAGTCATCCTAGGTAGTACATCCATATAAGGAGATTCTTCCCCAACATCAGTGCCCGCTTTACACGTGTAACAATATTGCAATGGGGCCGATGAACTCTGGTGTCAGATCTATGATCAATTATAAACCTGTTTCCTAGAGGATATGCTCGACCTGTCACAAGATCCACTCGAATGACAGAATCTTGGAACTGCAAGTAGACATGGTTTTTAGACCAGCCATGCACCATTTTTTCTTCCCTCATGAAAGGACGTCCTAAGATCATTTCCGATGCCATAGTGTGGTTGGAGAAATCCATAACAATAAAGGTAATCCTTATTTTATGTCCAAAGACCTTGATCTTGAGATCTTCTAGCATCCCAATAGGTTTAACAATAGACCCATTGGCCATCTTCACTACAATGGTTATGGTCGCAAGGTGAGGTCTTTCCATAGTTTCCCAGCAAGTTTTAGTCACAATGCTAACCCGAGCACCACCATCAAGGATTCCCTTCACAGTTAATCCCTTGATAGTGATTGGTATGGTCGCATTGGATTCATCACCCTCAAAGTATTGTCCCAACTTGTTAACAGGTATTTCTATAACAAGGTTCTCATCTAGGTTGGGTTGTGGATCTAAGTGTTCCTCCTCTATTGGAATCTCCCCAGCTCCATCCATCTGTGCAAATTGTGGTAGCCCAAACTTTAGTTCTTCATTGAGGAAGGCTCAAAGAGCTGAGACTAGCTCAGGGTCTTTATATAGTTTGGAC
This sequence comes from Adiantum capillus-veneris, assembly GCF_014529385.1. Lineage (NCBI taxonomy): Eukaryota > Viridiplantae > Streptophyta > Polypodiopsida > Polypodiales > Pteridaceae > Adiantum > Adiantum capillus-veneris. The sequence goes on from NC_140937.1 coordinate 1,929,758, forward strand.
ATGATGGAGGTTCTAACTTCTGAAGACATGAAATCCATCAATTTGGCAATGTTTAATGGAACCTTTTGGCCTTGAGTCCCTTGATGTGGGGAAGATGGGATCTCTAATTCTTCAATAGGATTAAGTAGTCCCTCTGTAAACATTCTTTCCATCAAGAAGTGAGTACGCCCACTTTCCCATGACTTTAAGTCACTTTCTTCTTGGATGACACTAGGTATGGCTAAGGGTCTATGGTCTTGGTGAGGTTGTTGTTGTGTAGGAAACACGGTGTCTGTAATCTGGATCTTCCTAGGTGCTGGTTCTAGATCCCTTTGGGTATCTTCTACCAAACTCCTAAATTGCTTGACCCGCTCAATCTCCTCTGTAGGGTTTGGATAAGTTCCTATCTTCTTCTTGGATCCCTGCCATTGTGGCTCATAAAGATCTTCCTTGTTGGTTTCTATCTTAGTGGTTGTTTTGCTCTCCATGGTTTCACCTGAATCAGAATCTTCTTTAGCGTCGTTCATATATACAGGGTCGTCACTAGTCCCTATGTTGGTCTTTGAACTGGGGTCTGACTTCGCTGTTTTTTGCGATCTCTTCCTTCGTGTTTTCTTCTTTTTTTGAGATTGGGCAATTGATGCCGTGTCTCTTTCCTCAAGAATATAATTTTGTTTTTGGAGCATCGATCGTGTGAGTACGTTTACTGGTACCACATGTGTACTTTGTGATGGCTCCTTGGTAACTTCAATCAAGTTTAATGGCATGATCTTCGGTGCATTTGGATTATTTGGACATTGGGCAATCAAATGATCTATGCCACATTGATTACACATGAGTATTCGGCATTGTAGACGTGCTTGCTTGATTGGTTTGCATTAGTGTGGCATTCTTTTGTAGCCTAATAGGACACTCGGCTACACGATGTGGACCTCCACACTCATAGCATTGAAGAGGTGGTCTCTTAGCAGTGTAATTGATATTTTGGCCTCTTGCCGCAAGAGCAGCTACTTGATATACAGGTTTGACTTGTCCCCAATAGTCCTCCATGTAGTATTGTGGACTTTCTTCAAGCACATCCATCCCATAGGCAATATTAGGATCTATATCTTCCTCACAGCCTTCCAAACAAGAAATAGATGACTCACAACCCACTTGATTCACAGAAGTGATTCTCGGATGTGGTGGCTGCGGTCCTAGCACTGGAGGTGGTAAAGGTGTTGTTTGAACAACATTTTGGGCCCTAGGGACCATGTGTTGTGATGTTTGTTCAAGAGGTAGGGCCGGCATCAATGCAGGCACTCGAGGTGTGTATGTCCATGCTAAGGTTGGTCTATTGGCCAACGCGCACTTAAATACTATGCAATCCTTAGCTTGATGACCATACCTCCCACAGGCATTGCAATTCCCATTGAATTTTACTCTAAAAGTAGGGCATTCACTGGTACTATGCGGTCCATAGCATACTGAGCACCATTGTTGCTCCCTTCTTGGATACATATGATTGTTCTGCGGAGCACGATTGTCTCTAAGGCTCTCTTGAATAGCCTTGGTGAGATCTGCTAAAGTCATCTCAGATATCTTTGGCTCCTTAGCAATAGGCTTGAGGGTCATTGGCTGATGCCCCGATGCTTGTGAGCTAATAGATTTAGACTCAACATAGACTCTTTCTCCATGAATCATTAAATTATCCTCCAATTATATCGCATTGGTCGTGACTGCTTCCCAAGTGGTGATACCTCTAATGACTAAGCCATTGTAGATATCCTCATGTCATAATCCCCTTATGAATCTATCAAGCAATTGGTTATTGTTGAAGCGCTCATTTGGATTACATCGAGAATTCAAATGCTTCAAGCGACTAATAAAGTCTCTCACCAACTCTCCTTCCTCTCGTTGGGCTTTCTGGAGCTGAGAGGCTACACCCCAAAGTACTCCCTCTCGTATGTATTCTTTTAAGAACAGTCTCCTAAGAGTAGGGTAAATCGTTTTTTCTTCCACCCTTAGGGTTCTATACAAATCCCCAGCCTTTCCACTTAAGGTTAGGCTTAAAGCATTGCTCTTATGTAGGTCATTGTGTTCTCCTAGAGAATCGCATATTTGTTCAAACACTTTGATATGCTTTCTCACATCCCCGTCTCCACTAAATTTTTATGTGAGCTTGGCTATTTGTACCGCCTTACTTCTAGGCTCTCTATCAGGCACGTTACACATATTCTCAGCAATAGATCGACCGATAGCTTGAGCAAATGTTGCCAAGTCACCTAAGTGAGCAGGCACCTTGGGTGGAGGTGCTCTAGAGACTACATGTGGAGTAGGTATTGGCATCGGGCTTGGCGCATAGGAAGCCCTTGTGTTCCATGTTGGGTACGATGTTGTGCCATGTGGTGGTCCAAAGTTCATATGTGTCGCCCTAGGCATAATAGACGTCGGATGGGACATGCTAATGCTGGCCGGTATAGTCCCATGGAAATAAGAACTTGGGTGTTGTGGTTGTGGAGCATAGGTAGTTGAAACAATGGGAGGGGTAGGGACTACATGAGTACGAGGACCCATGGGTGTATACGATTGGTACACACTTGTAGGTACTGTTGCAGGCATTGAGCTACCATGTAGCGGTGATTTACTAACAAATGAGGTCCATGGCGTGTTTCTCGGCATGCCCATCATTGGGGTAGGCATGGTAGCTATGGTGTCATCAAGGGAAAGATGATCTAGACTTGGAAAGGTGAAGCTATCACTTGTGGGCTCAGATTGCACTGAGACCCCCGGTGAAACAACATATGGAAGATCCATCGGACTTACCGAGGGAGTCTCCATTTGCGATAAGGTCGGTTGTTTAGCCTTTCTTGTATCCAAGAATCTCATGAGACCCGTTGAAGGCATGTTGATCCCCTTGTTCTGTCTCTCTAACTAAATGACCCTATGGATGACCTCACAAACTCTTTGTTGTTGATCCTCCACACTAGTAGCGCCTATTGTGGATTGTAGGACATCTAACCAACCCACATGATAGGTGTGATCTGTGTATAGGTCAGTCAAAGTTTTTGTTTGTAGTTCGTACTCCCAGTTCTCATTTAGGAACACTCCATCTAGGATTGAGGTGCTAGGGCAATGTTGCTTTCTAGTGGTTGGCCCTTAGCGGTTGCTAAGTCAGGTTGCTAAGTCAGGAGCACTCGATTGCTCTCTTAGCAATGATATTGACATAGGGGATTTTGCTTTTAACTCTCTTCGTTGCTCCGCCTTACGTAAGCTCTCGACTTCCTTTTCCCTCGCTGCAAGGTTATATCACTCAACCTCTTGCACTTCGGCAAGGCTTCTACCATTGGGTAATATGACCTCGGAGGGAAATAACTCTAAAGAGCAGGAGGTACAACGAATGAAGTATTCACGTGCACATTCTCTAATGGTATAGGGTCTACGTTGGTCACGAATGGAGAATTTACTTCCCCACCCCCCTCATTTACATCATTAGCTTCATGTTCGGAGCGAGTGGCTCTACTAAAGGTTTCCTTCAGGCGGCTAAGCACGCTCGGCCCAGACCGCGGGTCCATAGCATGCATGTCTTGGCTTGAGCTATCGGGATTAGGCATTGGGAAACCCTCGATGACGTTGTAGTCAGAGCAAGAGTCACTAGCCGCTATGTTCGGGTCTCGGCTTGTACTACCTTGGGTCCCCATCGAGGGCCCGGAACCTAAAGTAGGTGGATATTGAAACTCGCATAAGTCGAAATTCTCTCTAGTTGCTCCGTTGCTAGCACACGACCAAAGCGCAGATGCACGTGCCTTTGACACCCTCCAAGCGTCGACGAATAACCTTGAAGGTTAACTGCTTACTTTTTTAAGCGTCTGTTTTCACTCGTGCTTTTTACGTTTTTAATAATTTTTTAAGGCTTTTAAATATTTTTTAATGATCAATTTTTTTATATTAAAGTGTGTGATAGCTCAAAACGAGCGTATCACTCAGAGGGTCGCTGTGTGCTTTATAGCACAGTTTTCGGGCATCTGAAGTTCCCTTGGTCTTCAAAAAATCGATTTTTAGCTACATGTGAAGCTAAAATTCGTAATTTTAAAAGGCAACTGAGGCCTAGGCCTGAGCGTGAGCTTGGGCTTGGGTCTCGGAGATATTCCCGATCCCGGTCCTACCTTTAAATTTTCAAAAATTTTTTTCTAAAAAAAAAAAAAGGATAAGGTCGCCGCGGCCTGCGTGAGAGCACACACACACACGCGCTCTATCTACCTACTTCTAACTAATACACCTACTATTACACACTAACACACTCTATTAGCTCTCATAGATCTACTTCCTACTTACTATACACAGAAAACTAACAACCTTAATACATAGAGAATAAACACAGTACCTTTGAAAACTCCATTAACAAAGAAAACTAACAACTTTAATACACAGAGAATAAACACAGTAGCTTTGAAAACTCTCTTAATAAAAAAAATACACAGTATAACACAAAATACTTCTTTGCAACACACACACCCTCCTTCCTTACCTTCCTTACCTTTCCTACAATTGAAATTGCACCACAAAAGAAGCACAAAGTGCCATTCAAGCTTAGTGTATGGCATTCCCCGACAACGGCGCTAAAAATGTGCGCGTATGTCGCACGTGTCAATGCAAGGAACTTGCCGATACACCGCGTGCGAGCCACAAATGGCTCCAAGCACACAACAAGCCTAAAGTAGTAAGTTCAAAGATGACGATGGTGTGTCACTCACCGCTCTACGCTTGCTTCGTGGAGGATTCCTCGTCGCAAAGAAGAGGGAGACGCCGCTATCCGTGCTCAACCGCCTCGCCACCGTCGTGCTGCCGCAATGCTCGATCGCACACACACTCTCTCTCTCTCACACATACACACACACACACATACACACACACACAAGGAGATGAAGAAGAAGAAGAAGAAGATGGAGATGGAGCAAGAGCACTCTTCAATTTCACAAATGAGAGAATGAGTGAATTTTAGGTTTAGTTGACTTTTATATGAGCTCGACCCATTCACACTTGGGCGCCCATGCTTATCCAACTAATTCCTTGAATGTTCCAGTTAGAGTGCACCTCTCATTGGCGATCACTCTTACCCTTTTCCTATTGGACCAACAAGCCCGGTACCTGACTCTACCAAGTAAATAATACAACGTCCGTCGTAGGTGATAGGGTGTTCGTGAGCCGTGAGGGTTAACATCATCCAAGCTGCTCAAGCGCTTATGGAACCATCAATTCCAACTGCTCCAAAAATTGAGGTATTAATCCGAGAAAAGATTCAAGAGTTAGAGGGACGGGGAATTGAAAAGAAAGACCGACCAGATTTTGGAGACGAAACACCATTGGATACGATGGTGTGATCAGCCAATACAACAAATGGAATGTATTCTCAAGCACTACTGCCAATTTCAAAAGTAGAAGAACAATGGCCTCAGGAGCTATGGGAATAGATCAAAAATAGAAAAGATGGAAGTGCTACACTTCTGTCAGCTCCCATCCCAGATATTCACTTGGAGCATGAGCTCTACCCAAATGAAATCAGATCACTGTATGGCGATGCAGGGGCAATGATATCAAAGGATAGTAAACCTCATTTGTTGAAGACTTTACCTTCATTTATTGGGACCCATGAAACTCGATCGGAGGTGAAGAAAGTACCATCTCAATGGAAAGCCAATCCTAAGATGATGGATACTAAAACTCTTCACGAGTTGATGTCATCCTCTATCCGTTGTACACTAACTTTGTCAGAGTTACTGCACATCAGACCGCATCTTTCGGATGAGATCGGGAGAAATTTGAAAAAAATAGGCCTGGTAATTCCGTCACCTGAGGCTTCCTCAAACACACTAAAGAAACAACCTTCAAAACAAACTAAACATGAGCCAGTACCAGTGAACAAGGTAGGGGATTATTGTGAAGGTGAAGAAGGAAATACTACTCTATGCCGGTGGAGTACAAAGAGGTTAAATCAATAGCAATATTGGATAGGGGGGCTGGAATAGCCATAGCTACCAAAGCCATGTGGGAAAAATGGGGAAAACCTACTCTCCAAAAGAGTATAATGAAACTTCAATTGGTAGATGGGTATTTGGAAAGACCCATTGGCATCTTGGAGCATATTGTGGTAACCTCTTGCGAAATTGCATATGAACACACTTTTGCTATTATGAATTTTGATGAGAGTAGCAATTTTGATATCATATTGGGCAGACCATTCATGTTCAGCTCAAAATGGTGCAAGATTGGGGTTATGACTATATCTATCTAAGGAACAAGGATGTCACTACAAAAATTAGTGTCGTAGATCACAGCTATAGAGATGTAGAACGAATCCCAAGAGAAGACTTGAGCTCCACAATTGACCCAGAGGGGGGAATATCGGCTTGGCTACAGAACAAAGCTCACCAGTGGTGGCCAAGAGAAGCTTCTGAAGGTGGAATTTTAAAAAGGAAAAAAATTGTATTCTTGATAGGACTGCACAAGATGAGGCTTACATACCAGAGCCTTTTCCAGAAAAGATGTTCGAACCTTTTGGATGGCAACAGATACTAGTCACTCTTGATGTTTGTGTAAACGAGGTGACCTTCACCAAATTCTGCGATGAGGGAAGAGATGATATCATTCCATTCCAGATGATGGGTGTCGGCCTAAATCCAAAGTCAGAGTGGGAAGTCCCTAACAAGGACAGGGTTGCCGAGCGCCGATGCATAGTGGATGAAATCTCAGTAAGAGACCTTGACCAAATGGACGAAGAAGATTTCCAAGACTCGACTGTTAAGCTGCTAGAGGATAACACAGACGACGAGATGTCTTGTAGCTCAAGTCAGAACATCAAACGAAAGGATCAACGGGTGATCTACTATGACTTCCCAAACCAAAATCCTCAAAAACAACACAGATATCGAGATAAACGCAGAAATAACCGAAACAAGCATGACAAGGACTCAATACCTCTGTTAACAGACAAAACGCAGTACTTAAGGTTAGTAGAAGCAACGGACTGCCTCAAGGACGGGATATCAAAAAGATACATGAACCTAACTCAACCTAAAAAAAATAAAAAAAAGTGAACAAACAAAAACCAAAAAAAGAAAGCAATTTTGAGAAATCGATGAAGTTGTCCAAAATGGAGCGCAAAATCAAATACAATGAACTGAAACGAGCCGCCTTGAAGGAAGTTTGGACAACAGAAATGGAAACTGACGAGGAATCGAATGATGATAAATTTGATGCACCTTCCCACTATAAGAAGTATACCATTCAGGATAGGAAAATCGTGGTGTAAAAACCCAAACGAGATCCCAAAGAACCAGGAACTTCATATGATGGGCCTGAAAAAGCCAAATGCATCAACTTAGCAGAACCAGGCGAGGAGCCTAAACCGGCATACATCGCCACGGACCTTACTGATGAAGAAGAACAACTTCTAGTCGATGCACTCAGATGATACAAAGATGTCTATGCATGGTCATACAAAGATCTAAAGGGGATAGATCTTGAGATCTGACAGCACACTATACCCCTTAAGAGTGATGCTAGCCATGCAGACAACATCCTTACATATACAATGAGACTTTTGCCAAGAAAATTAAGGAAGAGAGAGACAAACTGAAGGATGCCAAGTTTATCTATGAAATTGAACACACTGATTGGGTGTCCCCTATTGTGGTGGTACCAAAAAAGAATGGCAAAATGCGTGTCTGTGTAAACATCAAATAGGTAAATGCATCCACCATCAGGGATAACTATCCACTACCAATAACGGATCATGTTATTGAGAGAGTAGCAGGGAAAGAGGCCTATAGTTTCATGGATGGGTTCTCAGGCTACAACCAGTTGACAATTAAAGCGGAAGATCATCATAAGATAGCTTTTGCGACAGAGTGGGGTGTATTTGCCTACAGTGTAATGCCTTTCGGCCTGACCAATGCCCTTGCTACATTTCAAATAATAATGAGCCACGCATTCAAAGAATCTCTAAGACAATTTCTGGAGATTTACATGGATGATCTTTGTGTTAATTCTCATCGAAGGAGTGACCACATCACTCATCTGGGGAAAGTATTTGAAAAGTGCTGAACGTATCGTATTTGCTTAAACCCGGAAAAACGTGTCTTCATGGTAAGATAAGGTAAATTTTTTGGCCACATTGTGTCCAAAAACGGAATTTCAACTGATAAAGAGAAGGTACAAATAATTGTTGCACTACCGAGACCAACAAAGATTAAAGAAATGCAAGCATTTATGGGGCATTGGGGGTATTACAGGCGTTTCATATATATGTATGATGTAATAGCTAAGCCGTTGTATGCCCTCATTGCTAAGTTCGAATGGATGGAGGAATGTGAGCAGGCTTTCCAAAAATTAAAGCAGCAATTAATTTCTACTCCAATTTTGCAAGCCCCTGGTTGGAGGAAAGTCTGTCATGTTCATGCGGATGCATCAGCCTATGCCATTGGATGCATATTACCCCATCCAGAAGAGAAGAAAATGGATTTTTCCATTTGCTACTCTAGTGGAGAGCTCAACAACGTAGAGAAAAATTATACTACTATAGAAAGAGAAGGTCTCGGGATGATATATGATGTCAAGAAATTTAGACACTACCTTCTAGCAAACAAGTTTGTTTCCTTGGTGGATCATCAAGCACTGCTATATCTAGTAAACAAACCTTGCAACACTCGAAGAATTGTTCGCTGGTTTATACTATTGCTTGAGTTTGACTTCACAATAGTCGTAAAAAAGGGGACCACACACACAAGAGCGGATCATCTTTCACGACTATTTCATGGGGAAGCACCTGAGAGTATTGATGACGATCTTCCTGATTCGTATCTGTTTAACATCGAAATGGTATCAAGATGGAGCAAAGAGGTCATTCCTCTACTCACAATCGGCTCATTACAAATAGAAAGACAACCATCAATTATATATCAAACATGAAATCTCCAGCTTTTAGCAAGACGACTGTACAAACACTTTACGGATGGGATATTGAGACTATGTGTACAGCTCGAAGAATCCACCTATTACCTCAAACAGGCTCATATAGAAAATACGGGATTTCACAATGGAGAAACACAGACATGCCAATGGCTAAAGAGATTGGGAGTCTACTGGCCAAACATGGAACACAGTGTCCATACATATGTAAAGTCCTACGATAGCTGTACAAAAAAGCCTCCAGTGGAACATGCCACCATGTTTAGAGTAGTACAAGCACCCAAATGGAGTACTCATATAGTTGAGTACTTAAAAAGCAAAACCTTCCCAGAGGAATGAGGCAAAGCAAGAATGAAAACTGTAGAAGAAGAGGCCAAACACTATTTGCTCATTGCCAACCAGCTCTATAGGCGGGGAAAGGACAAACAACTATGGCTGTGTGCTACAGAAAGCGTTATCTTAGATCAAGCACACTCTGGACAGCCACGGGGACATTTCTCTGCAGATAAAATGGCAAAGCTCGTGCTACACTCAGGAATATGGTGGCCAAACCTGTTTATGGATGCAGAGACATATGTCAAATGATGTGATGAATGTCAACGCACAAAACCACCCCTACGGAGAGATGAAATGCCACTGAGGCCAATGATAGGGGTACGTGCTTTCGCCAAATGGGACATTGACTTCATTGGTCCCATCATACCTCCAGGATATAGGATGCATGCACAATACATCATAGTAGCAACAGACTACATGACGAAATGGACGGAAGCAAAAGTGACCCAAAAAAATGATGCAAGAACTGCAGCTCAGTTCCTTTTCGAAAATGTCTTTACAAGATATGGACTACCTATCGAAATAGTGAGCGATAGGGGAACACACTTTTTAAACGAAGTCATTGAGAGACTTCTTGAAAAATTCATGTTGTTCCATCACAAATCGGCACCTTATCATCCGCAAGCTAACGGGCAAGTAGACAATACCAACAAAATCTTATGCACCGTACTCACCAAAATAGTCAGTGACTCAAGGAATGATTGGGATCAAAAGCTACACATAGCCTTATGGGCTTACAGAGTAGCTTTTAAAATTTCCATTGGAACGACTCCCTTTAACCTGGTATTCGAGATTAATGTGATCCTACCATTGGAATTCCTAATCAAAACCCTAAGAGTGGCAACACAATTGGGATGGACGGGCCATGAGCTATCGGAGAGACTAGACACCCTAGAACAATTTAGATGAAACCCGACTTAGAGTGATAGCTAGGATATATGCTAAAAGAAACAAATGAAGGCTTTCCATGATCAACACATGATCGGCAAGGAGTTCCAAAAAGGGGATAACATTTTAATGTATACCCTCAAACAACACTCCAAAAAACTCAAAAAGCGAGGGATGTGGCCATTTGTAATACATGACATATCGCAAAGTGGCGTCATCAAGCTTGCAACATTAGCAGGAGAGAAGATGCCTAATTGAATGAGTGGCTGCAAATTAAAGAAATATATTCTTCCGCTAACACCAACAGAACTCGCAACACTACACGCTGCATCTTAGCGCAAAAGACAGGTGCAAGACATTCGGGACATTAGGAAAAATATGAACTCTCCCTGGGCCTTGTAAGAATCCCTAATTTCAAGGAATCTTGCCAAGATTAAGGGGGACAAAGGCTTTGAATGGGGCTGTTTTGGTAGGGTCTCCTCCACCTTTGACCCCTAAAAGGTAGGGGGAAGGGGAGCAATATCCATTTGAAAAGTAGGGGAAGGGAGGGGGGGGGGGGATAAACCATTTGAGAAGTAGGGGGGGAGGGGCAGAATGCTATCTTCTCTCTTTAGCTTTTTGGCCAACTTGTAAGTGGCCTCTTAACTCTCCCATGCCACCTAATCAAATCCGTGGGTCAAAGAGATAAATAAAGTGACTTTTTTCAAAAACTTTCAAATAAACTCTATTTCCCCCAAAAAAGTGGCCCCAACATATACACATATAAAAAAAAGATTTTTAAGCTAAATTACTCATAATTCAGCATTTTTTGACTCCCTCTAAAACTTTTAAGAAATTCCCCCCAAAATTGACTACCCTCCCTCCTAATCTAAGCTCCTCTCCTACACCCATCCCCCTTGCACCTGCACCTGCACCTGCTGCTGCACCTACACACCCATCTCCTTTTCATCTCTCCATCCTTTAAGCTCCATCTCTCCATCTTACAATGCCTCTTGACGATGTGACCAATGTCCCAACAAGCTCTTCACGCGGTAGGTCTCCAGGGCTTTTCCTGCGCCTACCTCAAGAGTATGTTCCTACAAAGAAGACATGCTTGGGTACATTACCTTCAGCCAACGAATCCGTGCTCAAGGGGAGAAGAATGTGGATCTCTGGATAGAGGGATGCTTGTACCCAAAGGATCCTTCTCTCAATGTCCATCCGCCTTTTACATACCTTCCATCACTGTTGCAATATGTTGGAAATGGAGAGCAAGGTTTTTTGGGCTACTGCAAGAGACTCAACAGACACGAGATTGCTCGGTCCGAGATCTACTTGCATCATTGGCAATTGCTGAATGGGAGTTTCCACAATCTTCAAGATCAGATGCAAACAACTACTAGTGTGCTCGAGGAGGCAAAGAGCACCATCACAACCAAGGAAAATGAAATTAAAAAGCTTGAGGATACTCTCTCACACATGAAGAGTACTACCATGGGAGGTAGGGTGAGGAAACGGGAGTTGTCTGAAATTCAGACTCTTGCACCACGTGGTGGGGCAAGAAAACGAAGGGTGATAGCTATGAGGTAAGATGTTCTGTCCCTCATGTTGTTTAAGTTTAGTACCGCTCATCATTGTTGTTTTGGGTAGTAGGAACTTCGTCCAAGAAACGTGCGACGACAAGAATGGGTCAGCTTCGACATCTTTACTTCGTTCTTGTTTCAACAAAGAAGACTTTATTGGGATGCTTGATGCTCCAAAGGCAAAACACTTGAAAGACGCAATCACTAAGAGAGTTCTTCAAAGTTTTTCTAATATTGTCATTGACCTAGATGCTCAGGATAGTTGTGATGCTGTTGGGATTAGTATGAAGGGCTATCAAGCAATACATCAAGTGTTAAAAGATGCATTAAGAAGTCAAGGAGTCACATAAAACCTATTCCCACTTCCTCATAGAGTGGCAATTGCCAAGAGGGTGTCAAATGAAGATGTTGTTCACCGATTAGGGGACTACTTGTATATTGAGGACACGATGCCTCTTCAGCCGCTCCGTAGCAAATGGCAAGGAAGGAAGGGCCGCGGGAAGGGAAGCGGTGCTATTTCTAACAGTGTGTTGCGGACCGAAGGCTTTGTTTACACCAAATTCAACAATATCTTTGTGGACTTGATATGATTGCAGCAGTCCATGGCTGTTTTCTACAATTTGAGTGATGCAGGTTAGTTTAGGGTTGCCTACATACTCTATGATGTGTCATAACATGCATTCTCAGGCTTTATATTTGTGGCAGTTCTTGAAGGCAAGCTTGTGTTTCTGCTGAAGTTGGATGAGTGTGTAATTGTAAAAGGGAGAAAGTTGGAGAGAATGAGCATCATGCTTATGAATGAAGCTCTAGCTTATGCCAAGCAATCTTGTAGTTCGAGTGAAGCGGCAAAGCCCTCTTTTAGTGTGCAATCAAAGAAGGATATATGGTGGCTTGGTGCAATTGAAGTTCCAAAAGAGACACATGAAGTCCTTGCATGGATTTTTAGTAGAATCCCATGGGTCACAAAGGTCATTAAAGCTCAAATAAACGGTGAGAAGCTCATGGTTCCAGGGCGTGGGGAGCTTGATGTTGAATGGAATTTAGGTGGTGATCTAAAGACCATAAAGTGCATGCTTGGATGCAAACAAGGTGCAAATTCTTTACTTCCCTGCCCATTCTGTGTGAAAGGGTACAAGACAAGTCAAGCAATTCAAGTGGAAGGTCAGGACGAAGATAATGATGGTCATATAAATAGGGAGTGGCAAAATTGGTTCTTTCATGTGATATTCTAGAGGTTCCCAATAGGGATAGCAAAGATCCTAGGTGGAACCCCATAATTCCCTTCTCCCTCAACAATGTTAACTTTTGTACATTGCATGCATTTATGTGAATATTTGATAGGATGCTAAAGCATCACATTGATTTTGCTTTCATAATGAAGCCCCTTCAACGGTCAAAAGACTCCTTGTAGGGGGTGGAGATGCTCCTTAATGAGATTGGATGTCACCGATCAAGGGTGGACATTGTAGCAGAGACTTGTAGGGAGAAGACATATGAGGTGGCACAGAAGGTTTCCATGAATGGAGCCAAGGCACGTCGATTTTTCAAGAAGATGTCAAAGGCTCCAATGCAGGTACACAAGGCAAGTGTCGATCTAGCAAGTGAGAAGCGGTGGGAGTTGTGGAAAGATTTGTGTTCATGCACGACGGACAAAGATCCCAATGTGGAGGTTGCTAACCAACGCAAGCTAGTATGGTCATCCTTTCAAAAGGTTGTGCAATTGATGAATCTTTCAAGAACCACCGTTGAGCAGCGGGAGGAGTTTAAGAAGGTGTTGTATGAGTTCACAAAGGCCACTAAGGACGGATGGTATGAAAGCAAGATTACACACTACATGGTTTGTTTTAATAGACTTAATAGATATGCAATGTTTGAAAATGCAACTTTTCTATTGGCTTATCTCCTTTTTGGTTGTTTTAGCACATTCTCTATGCGCATGGTGCATACTACATGGACCGCTATGGTTCGCTTGATGTATGGAGTACACAAGGCATGGAGAAGTCCCACTACCGAGAAAAAGGATTCTATGTCAAGGATACTCGGCATGGTGGTGGTGGTTCACACTCCAACTACCTCCAAGAGATGTTTAATCGGTTTTTTAGGCACACCTTTGGGAGAACTCGCACTATTGAGAAGGCAAGAGAGTCGATGTTAGAAAAGCAGTTACGCAAGGTCTCTTATACTGCAGCATCCAAGAAGTGGAAACGCTCGCGAGCGGCCCTGGGCCATGAGGCTTGGCGTGCAACTAAGGATCAAAATTGCAATGTTTGGGTGTCGCGTCAGCCGTCCGCATGATCCATGTTTACTTGTTAAATTCAATTGGTTTATTTGAGGTTTTCACTTAATTGGCTGCATAGTGTGAAAGGGTCCAAATCCCAAAAATCCCTATTTAAAGGTTGAAGGCACTCATTTTGTCATTTTCCATACTAGGTGCTACCATGGCAAGAACAAAACAAACGGCAAGGATTGAATATTGAGAGGGCCCGGATGCCCAACGAATCCCAGCTCCAGCACAAGAAGTTGGAACTTCACAAGTTCAAGGTGAGCTCCACACACAAGAAGCTGGAGCTTCAAATCAACATGGTCAGTCCTTTAAATTAGGAAAAGAGAGAAGGAAGCATCACCTTGTTGTCTATTCATCGGACTCCAACGATTCTGAGGGCAACACGACGGATGAGAGCAACCAAGGCAAAGAAAGAAATAACCACAAATAGCGGTCAGAAGGCTCCGAAGAGACGCAAACGGATGATGATCCCCCATGGGGTGGTGTCAAAATACAAACTTATGCCGCTCACATGTCTATTGGGGGTAAGACACTCCGTAAAGGGAGTGGACACACACCATCATATCCGCAAAATAGTGAAGAGCACGAATCAGATGAAGAGTGGGTGGACTCGGAATAGAGGTGCTGGAGGTGCTTGTGCGGCTAAAAAAGAGAAAGAGCATTGTCTACAAGAAGAAGAAGCAATCTGCCCCAACTCGTGCAACAAATGCACCTCTTCGTCGACCTCAGAAGGTGCAAAAGTGAAGCCGTGTATTTACGGAGATTTGCCATATCAGAAGAGCATTGAGCTCTTGATTTGGAGGGCCCCTTTTGCAAGGCTTTGCAGGGAGGTTTTGCAAATGTACAACATTGAGTTTTGGATGGGCGCCGTGGCCATAGAGGCAGTCCAAGAGGCAGCAGAGCCATGTCTAACTAGCATATTTGAGGATGTGAACCTATGTGCCATCCACGGAAAGCGTGTAACGATTATGCCCAAGGATATGCAGCTTGCTCGCAGTTTGCACCATGAGCATTAGCTTGTAATTAGTCATCAACCATTTTTGTATTTACAAAACTTCCAAGATTGGGAAGAATTTGAATATAAGCATATTTTGATTGTATACTCCACTCTTTGTGCATTGTATTGCTTTAATTGTGTACCATGCCATGTAGCGGTGGTCCATGTTTTGTCTACCTTCTTTTGTATGTATGTAGCTTAAAGCTTGGCATTGGGAAAACTTGCCTACGTTAAGCACAGTGGCTAAGTCAAGCATGGAGTTCCTGATACATCAGGCTATGTGAAGCATTGATGCAACCCAAATATCTTGAATGCATGGTAAAAGTTTTTGGACAGCCCTCGAAAGGGCTTGGAATGCCCCCAAAATGGCTTCCACAAGGGCGTGCATTTGGTGCTTCCACAAGCCGATGAGGGACCAAATGTGTGCCCTTGTGGTAGCCATTTTTAGAGACTGCCAAGGTCTTTCCAAAGCTTTCCAGGATGTTTTGCCCTGCATTCAGGATATTTCCCTTGCTTCAATGCTTCAAATAGCCTGGATGCATCAGGAAGTGCATGCCCCACTAAGTCAATGTAGCATAGATTTTTTGAAGCATACATGTAATTAGTTTTGGTTTTGCAATTGAAATTTATCTGGGCTTGTACATCAGCTTGGTTATGAAAGGATCTATGGTTGGAGTGAATTTTGGTTAGCCATTTTGTCTTAATTCATGGGGAAAGGTATTGATAAGCCTTTTAAAGGGCTTGAGATGCTCCAAAATGGGTTGCCACAAGGGCGCGCATTTGTCCCTTCCATATGCTTATGGAAGACCCAGATGCGCGCCCTTGGCAGCCCATTTTGGAGCCTCCCAAGCCCTTTTGTGGGCATATCATTAACTTTCCCCATGATTTAATGTAAGTTGGCTGGCCAACATGCTTTCCAACCCAGCATGCATCAAAAACTGCATGATTCACTATGCACGTGTGCTTCTCATAAACACATTGATAGCCAAACATATAACAAATTCAAAACCTTGCAAGAATAAGAGAGTCCTAGACACCAAAAAGTAGATTCATTAAGGAAATCAACACTTTACATGATATCCGGCTTTTGCTTTAGGATCTTTCAAATTACAATTTTCTGGCGCTTGGCCTTTTCGGATTGCTCCCTGTTAAGCAAAGTGGTTGTAATTTCTTGGGTGTCATTAACCCCTACAGCTTGGTTCATGCCGACATGGGCGATGAGGCGCCCTGCGAAAGTTGACGCCGAAAGTGGATATTGCAAAATCTTTCTTTACAAGCACTACAAGGTTGGCCTATTGGGCAAGGGTTGTTAAGCACAAGGCCTTGGAGAGTGAATGGAGGGCAAAAATTTTGTAGCGTCCATTGGGGGAGTAGTCGGCATGCACAAACACCACGTCACCAGTCAAAAGTGTGCCAAGGTAGTGAGCAAGTGCCGCTTGAGGTCCAAACGCCGTCCTCCTCCCCCCTGACCGTTGCGCCCAGGTGTCAACCTCCAAAACATCCTGCAAAACATAGGATTTATGAGAAATATGGCAAAAATTAGTTATAACATTAACAAAATCAATTGTAACAATCAAATTTAAGTGAGCATCTATACCTCTTGTCTACAATCCTCCTCATTAGCATTCGGGTGCAAGTAAAGAAAAACAGGTGTTGTAGCAGGTGATGGTGAATCCACTCTTGTGCGTTTAGCCAAAAACATGGCTTGCACGGCCACAAACTCCTCCTTTGAGACCTTGGCCTACTCGGCCGCTGCTACCTCGGCTTGTGCGATCACCATTGTGTCCGCCAAAGTATTCCCCATGGGCAGTAGGAGATCATCGTCATGGGAGGTGGTGGTATCAACCTCAAACTTGCCATGGAACACCTATTTAGGAAAATAGGGAAAAATTCACACATTTGGGACGATTCTTTGTGTCTCATGGACTTGAGGTAAGGTTGTATTGTACTAGGTTGTTGCACATATGAAAACTGAGATACAATGTTTAGTGGATGCTTATGAGTCTGCAAGATCCAATATGGTCCGTTTTCAACAACCATACTATACACTAAAGTGTTTTTGCACATGTTAGTTTACAAATATACACACACACACACACACACACACACACACACACACACACACACACACACACACACACACACACACACATGCTCATGCACCCAAAATTTTCTTCCCACACATGCTTCATTTGATAAAACAATTAAAATGTAAGTTGCAAGAAAAACTTGGGTGACTAATGTGAAAAAAAAACACCATTCATATTGAATAATATTTCTTGAAGATTACAAAGGTGGGATGCCATTATCAATGTTGATAATGACCATAGCTATGGGTGGACTAATTGGACCCATTGCTAGAAGATTACAAAGTTGAAAGGTGAATGCTAAGCGATCATTCCTCTTCATTTGCATTGACATTTGATGGTGCCTCATGTTCATCAAGTTTCAATTGACTCTCTTTGGCCTTGAGGATTATTGCCTTTGGAATCTTGATTTTCTCAGGAATTCGTCCACCCTTAGGCTTCCATGCCCAAATGATGCAACTAGTGTCTTCCCAACGCTAAGGATCATTGATGTTCTCTCTCCAATACTTGTTCCAACAATCCTTGTAAACCTCCACATCACTTGCATTCTTCTTCTTTGAAATTGGTGCCCAATATTGTATCTTCACTTGAAGATAGGTTGCCAAGTCATTGTTCTGATCAATATCTGTTGCTGCCACTCCTAACCAATTTGGGTAATTTTCATCACAAGTTTGCACAAGTACAAAGTCTCCCTTTTCCACATCAAGAGTTGGGTTGAACTCCTCAGCAGGTTTGTTGCGCATTGGACCACAATAGTGGCCCTCTATTATGTCAAGTGCTTCATCTAGACCATCTTCCAATGGAACTTCAAGAGGATGATCTTGTTCACGCATACTCCTTGGCCAAAAGTCATCAAATAAAGTGTTTTCACTTTGTCCAGGGTTTTGCATAGCTTGCATGAGATTCTCCCAGTACATAAGAACTGGGTTGATCCACCTAGGATACTCACTTTCATCTCCTTTCTCTTGCAAGTGATCTTTCCACCAACTAACATACTTCTTTATTCCTTCCATAACTTTCTCACTATCTTTAACATACTCAAAGGGTGGTAATACTTTTGGAACACCTTCAGGAAGCTTGGCTCCTCCTTGGTCATTTCCCTTCCATAACTCTATACCATTTTTGGGTAACCAATCCACATTTTTAGGGTGCACTTTGTACTGCATCAAAGGTATTCCATCACTCATATAGAACCTAAATTGCAATGGCTTTGAATGACCCACTAAGCTATCTGCTCCATCACGTAAGAACCCCTTTACAAATCCTTTAAAGTCTGCCACCTTTTGTAGGAGAAAAGGTGCTGGATGCATGCTAACACACTCACTGAAGATCTTCATCAAATGTGGAAATGTAAAAATGGCTTGTTTTCTAAGCTTCTCAGAAAAGCGACTGAACAATGCATCAATGTCTTCGTGAGTGTGACCAACCATAAGAAATCCAAGTTGTACATTGTCAAAGACTCCTCGTGCAACCAACAATGATAGGTATGCAAACACATATCGATTCTTATTTTCTGAACCACAATTGTCAAGTTGCAACAACAATGTTCTTGGCAACCTCTTGAACCCAAATACATTGCCATCCTCCTGTACATGTGCATTAGTACCAAAGATTGATTGCATCCTTGGACAATCATTTCCCTATCTAGAAGCAAAATTCTCAGTGTCCACATTCACATTTGTGATTAGATCAGTCTCTGCCTCTTCACTCTGAGCACTCTATTCCTTGCAGTACTGGTTTTTCTCCTTAAGCACTTTCATATGGTGATAGAGAGAAGCTGTAGACAAAACACAATCAGAAAGATTTGTTCGTGGTTCTATAGTTGAGTTTTCTAAGCTCAAGTCACCAAACATATGTTTATCTCTTCTTTCTAAGTTTCTTAGACATTTTGAGAGAGATGCAATTGTGAAGTTGGGATCACTCGGCCATAATCCCAATGCAAAGTGACCATAAACTGTTTGTCCATGTCCATGAGTGAGCATTCTTGTCAAGGATACTGGAAGCCTTTCAACTCCATTGAGAGATTTTGGAACTGGTTTAATTTGTGGTATAGCAGTCTTACTCTGGTCCATCTTGTCATGTATAATGCACAAGAACTTGGTTGGATTAATTTCTAAAGAGCTCCTCCAAGCATAGTACAGATTTCTACAGCTCATTTGTTGCAACATGTGTGATCTCCTCTGTGCCATGTATCTAGCACGCTCCACCTGATTTTTGGTAGACTCAAGCTTGACCTTTATGGATGTGCAAATGTCACATTTAGAGAATGTGCTTGGTTTTGATAAAGTGACTGTCTTGAAGACTGTGTTCCACAACCTTGAGAATGTTGGCTGTGACAACGTTTTGTATTCCATTGTGACAAGTGTGTCGTTTACTCCCCGCAAAATGTCCACTTGTTTGTACATCGTTGGTAGAACACGTTGAGTTTCCCGAGTGCCATGGATGGTTGTCCTTGACTTATGTGGCATTTGATCTGCATTATTATCTATGAAGCCTTGTATGAGTGCTTTTGCCATCTCAACATGTGTCAAGCTCTTCCTTATTATTCCAGTGTTTCCATGATTGCCATTGCATGCTCCATCCAAGAATTTTTTACGCAGCCTGTAAAATGTTGACTTTCCTATTCCATGCATTACGTATTATGCTTTACTACATACCTTCTTTCCATCAAAAGTAAACTCAAAGAATTCCTCTTCTTGATCTTTTCTATGAGCCATGCTCATACAATCCAATAAAAATGTGCATCGACTAGTGTAGCTTTGTCCCCAAAAGTCTGCCCTCGCTTGCATGATTTTGGATCTGTTTCCAATCTGGCAGCATCGCATCTCACAACAATCAATTGTTGCAACTTTGTGAATGTTTGCAGCATCACATTGTTTGTTGAAAGCATGAGCATTAGGCCTAACTCTATGTACATAACTCCTTTTCTTACCTGTCCCATCTCTTATATCATAGTCACTGGCAATGGCATCTTGCTCTCTATCATTTTGAGTATGAAGAAGAAGACCTAGTTATGTACTGGTGGTACCTTCTTCAAAACTCGTTTCAGTGTTGTTATCTATGCCATCATCCTCATAGTCATCACTGGAAGCATATAAGCTATCAAGGGAATCTCCCATTTCTTCCATGAGGAAATCTTGAATACCCTCAATGGCAGAAGAGGATCCAGTGTCTTTGATCAAGGGCTCACCATTCTCAAATGTGAGCTGCCTCATAGGCCAGCTTACCAAATTCAAAATTGAAATATCACTTTGATGTGGATGCATCGACCCTTCCACAATGACACCCAAGCTACTCTCACCTAGTTCAGTACAGTTCATAGCCTCATATGGGTGGACCAACAATACCACTCCATTACCAAGTTTTGTAGATCTATTGTCAGCCCAAAGGATGACTCTTTTCTCTTTCCAACTCGCTCTATCTATCAAGCCATCTTCTTGACCAACAAGAAAATCCTCATCTATTGTGTGAGATTTTCCTCTATCCATAACAATATTATGCAATGTCCATTTGATGATGCTTCCAACTGCTTGAGACATGGTTCTTGAGTCCATAGTGATGAATGGAATCAAGAAGGTGTCATCAAAACTTTCTAGTACATGTATCGCCACACATGTTGTGCCAATCAATTCAAAACCACAACGTTGAGATGCATCAGTGGAATGAATAACCCCACGAGCTTTCCTTGCGGAACCATCAACAAGAAACAATGAATCACCTTGTTTTGGACCCTGCAATTTTTGAGAAAATCAAGAGATATCAGTAAAATTGTATGCCTGAACATATAACTCAAAATTTAATGCATTCCCAAGATACACTCACAATTTTGGCAAAATCTTGCATCCCATTCAATTAAGAAAATCTACACTGAGTCAATCCATGGAGGATGGTAGGAGGCTCGAGCTCAAGTTTAAGGCTGTATGTACACCCAAGTGCTAGAAATATAAAGCTGACAAGAGTTGCAAGATAGGGACTATGTTACATTGCAGAGGCACCCATGGAATTTGATAGGAGGATGGAGCCTTTATGCACATCCAAGTGCTAGAAATATTTAGCTCACAAGAGTTACAAGATGGATCTCGAGTTATACTGAATCAACCCATTGGTATGGTAGGAGGCTCAAGCTCAAGTTTGAGCCTAAATGTACATCTAAGTGCTAGAAATTTAAAGCTGAAAATAGGTCCAATATGGTGCCTAAGTTACAATTCCGGAGAATAGATGGAGCCTAAATGTAGGTCTAAGTGCTAGAAATCTTTAGCTTAAAATAGTTGCAAGATGGATCTCAAGCTATAAGTCAACCCACGCACGATGGTAGGACGCTCAAGCTCAAGTTTGATCTTAGATGTACATCTAAGTGCTATAAATACCTAGATAAAAAGAGTTTCACAAAGCCAAAGTTTCATAGAGGCAAGCATGGAATTTTGTAGGTGGCTCAATCTCAAGTTTGAGACTAAATGTACATCCAAGTGTTAGAAATCTATACTTGTCACACGGGTTGCAAGATGTAGCCCAAGTTACATGGAGGCACCCATGGAATTTGGTAGAAAGCTCAAACTCAAGTTTGAGCATAGATGCACATTCAAGTGTTAGAAATCTACGAGCAACAACAGGTGTGAGAAAAAACCCAAGCTATGTTGAAATAGCCTTGAATTTGGAAGGAGACTCAAATTGAAGTTCGAGCTATATTATACACTTAAAGAGTTGTAAGGTGGAGCCAAGGTAATGATGAGCTTTACATCAAACCTAAGTTTCCTTGAATGACCTATCAAAAGAGTCGGAGCTTACAAGAAGGTGATGCTTCAAATTAGTTGCATGAGTGGCTCAAACTTAAGTTCGAGCCTAGTTAGTCATATAGTTTTCTTTTAGGATAGGACATTAGTTTGAGTATAGGTGGGCTTGGAGATTATGCTATGACAATTGAGCGTTGATGGACATTCAAAATACAATGAGGCTTTTTTCTCAGTTGTTTATGTGTAAATCGATTGTTGGTGATTATAGTCCTGGTGTTTTATGTGTTGTAGCAGGACAATTTTACATGCAAAAAGGTGCAATGAAATCGGTTAAGGAAGAGGGTTGGTGGAGGTGGGTCCCTCACTCATTGATCCTAAAAGGTTTTAGCCAAGGGAAGTCAAAACTATGTCCAACTTGTGAGTATTATTTTCCCAAAACTCTCAAAAAACTAGTTCTAGACACCCCTAACGTTGTCAAATTTTTTGACCCCTTAAACGTCTTTTTTTTGAAAATTGTTCACAAAACCCTATTCAGAAAACCGTAGAGCCGCTCTCTAGCTACAGGCTCATAAAAAAAGTTTTGTAATCGGACTCCGTATGTGAAAGTTATGCTGATTTTTGTGAAAAGTTTTTTTTCACTTCTTTTAACCATCATGAAAACCATTAGTTTTGGTCCACGCATGTGAGTTTGCTAATCTAACCTTGGTAGGGTTGGTGGGAAAAGCTATTAAAGGCTTTTTAATGCTTTTAAAACCTTCTATATTATAATAGGTTTGGTTTTTTCTACAGACTGTGACGAATTCGACGACGGCACGACAGGTGAGATTCTTTACTCCCGCATCTCCTTGCCCTCTCTGCGAATCTGCTCGCGGCCCCACAAGGCTCTTTTTCACAACTCTAGATTAATTCTATCTCTCTCTCTCTCTCTCTCTCTTCTACATTAAAACAGGGTTTCGGTTTTTGTGCAGACAGTGAAAAAACTGACGACGACGTGACAGGTATGGCTCTTCACTTAGCCATCTCCCTCTCCTCTATGAATCTATTTGCAGTCCCAAAACGCTCTACATTAACTCTATGTGTGTGTGTGTGTGTGTGTGTGTGCATATCTTTCTCTTTTTGATTGCAGGTGAAGATCTGATTGCAGTTTAGATTTGAAATTTGAATTTCAAATTCGAAAGGCTTATCCAAATGCACTTCTTTGTCTCTCTCTCTCTCGTGTGTGTGTGTGTGTGTGTGTGTGTGTGTGTGATATCTTCTTCTAATCTTTCTGTGTAATTACCATCAGCTCCTCTTAATCACTCCGTAATCTCTCTGTGTAATCTCCCTTGCCTCCTCTTAATCACTCCCTAATCTCTTCAATCTCTCTATGTAATCTCCTTTGCCTCCTCTTAATCACTCCCTAATCTCTTCTAATCTCTCTATGTAATCTCCCTTGCCTCCTCCTAATCACTCCCTAATCTCTTCTAATCTCTCTATGTAATCTCCCTTGCCTCCTCTTAATCACTCCCTCCCTTCCTAATCTCTCCTAAACCTGCATCTCAAAAGTTCAGTCTTCAATATCATTCTATTAGTTTCTAATCTCTATTTAATCTACTTCTAATGACTAATTATACTCATTATTGTTTGCTACCGTCTCCTTAATACACCTTTTAAACTCTATCATTAAGTTATCAAACTACAACTACGTCTAAAATCACGCTCTATAAATTGAAAGTAAGTGTCTATTCTTTAATTAGAGTACTTAATCAATAAGTACTTTAATTAACTTTTTTTGAAAACTGTAATTAAGTAATTAATCTACTTAAAGAAAAAGATAGATAACAACACTTACTTGGTTGGGTATTGAGTGTGACATTTCCACTTGACGTAGATTCTTTGCTTTTGATATTTAGCTCGTTTTTGGTGCCTTGTTTCCTTGTTGAGAAACTAGAACAATGAGCTGATGTAGCTTAAACATCACCTTCTAATGCTCTCAAAGCACTAGCATTTTTCACTCTAGTGTGACCTCATGAGCTTATTGTGGATATTTTAGCATGATAGCGTTGCCTCATGCAAGTGCTTGAGACTTAACTAGGGTTAGAGCATAATAGCTCTAGGGAAAGCGGCTCAAATTTAAGTTTGAACCTCGCCTACATATGCTATTGTAGCAAGTCTGGCTTAATGGAATCCTTGTGGCTACTTAGGGAAAGAGGCTCGAGCTTAAGTTCGAACCTTGCCTACATATGCTAATATAGCAAGTCTGCCTTGAACTTAAGTTTGAGCCTCAACTGTATATGTTACTTTAGCACTAGGGTGTATGGTTAGCCTCATGACATCTGTGTGGCTACCAATGCCAGTAGGCTCAAACTTAAGTTCGATCCTCACTTGCATATACTAGAGTAGCACCAGCATGTAGGGCTTGTTGCTACCAAGGGCATAGAAGAACACCTTTAGGCTCGATCTTAAGTTCGAGCCTCAAGTGCATATTCTTTAGAACTAGGATGCAAGGCTTGCCTCCTAACATCCTTGTAGCTACCAATGGAAAGAGCCTTGCTTGCTGTGTAGCCCTACTATGCAAGGGCACAGCCTCATGACATCTTTGTGGCTATCAAGGACATGGAAAAATATCTTTAGACTCAAGCTAAAGTTTGAGTATTTCATACTGTAGCGCTAGGGGGAAAGGTTAGCCTTGTGAAATCCTTATAGCTACTAAGGTCATAGAATAGCATCCTTGTGGCAAACAATGGGAAAAAGCTTGCACTTAAGTGTAGACCTTGCCTACAAATGTCAGTATAGCACTATGATGCATGTATAGCTTCATGACATCCATGTGGATACCAAAGGAAAAGAAAACACTTTGAGGCTCGAGCTTAAGTTCGAGCCTCAATTGTATAAGCTATTGTAGCACTAGAATGCAAGCCTAATGCCATCGTTGTGGCTACCATGGGTATAGAATAGCACCTTAAGTTCAAGCCTCATTTTCATATGCTAGTGTAGCACTAGGATGCAAGGATTTCCTCATGAAATCCTTGTGTCCACTAAGGGCAAGAGGCTCGAACTTAAGTTTGAGCCTTGCCTACGTATGGTAGTATAGCATTAGCATGAAAGTCTAGCTTCATGACATCCTTGTGGATACCATGGGAACAGAACAACACCTTTAGGTTCAAACTTAAGTTTAAGCATCAATTGCATATGATATTGTAGCACCAATGTGTAAGGATAGCCGAGGGATATCCTTGTGGCTACTTAGGGAAAGAGGCTCTAACTTAAGTTCGAACCTCGCCTACATATGCTAGTATAGCAAGTCTAACCTAATGACATCCTTCTGAATACTTAGGGAAAGCGGCTCAAATTTAAGTTCGAACCTTGCCTGCATATGCTATGGTAGGCTATCTTAATGACATCCTCGTGGCTACTTAGGGAAAGAGGCTCAAACTTAAGTTTGAACCTTTCCTACTTATGCTAACATAGCAAGTCTAACTTAATGTCATCCTTGTGTCTACTTAGGGAAAGCGGCTCAAATTTAAGTTTGAACCTTGCCTACATATGCTATTGTAGCAAGTCTGGCTTAATGACATCCTTGTGGCTACTTAGGAAAAGAGGCTCGAGCTTAAGTTCGAACCTTGCCTACATATGCTAATATAGCAAGTCTGCCTTGAACTTAAGTTTGAGCATCAACTATATATGTTACTTTAGCACTAGGGTGTAAGGTTAGCCTCATGACATCTGTGTGGCTACCAATGCTAGTAGGATCAAACTTAAGTTCGATCCTCACTTGCATATACTAGAGTAGCACCAGCATGTAGGGCTTGTTGCTACCAAGGGCATAGAAGAACACCTTTAGGATCGATCTTAAGCTCGAGCCTCAAGTACATATTCTTTAGCACTAGGATGCAAGGCTTGCCTCATGACATCCTTGTGGCTAGCCTTATTTGCATATGCTATTGTAGCACTAGGGTGTAAGGCTAGCCGAGGGACATCCTTGTGGCTACCAAAGGCAAGAGGCTCGAGCTTAAGTTCGAGCCTCACCTAGATATGTTAGTATAGCACTATCATGAAAATCTAGATTCACTAAGTCCTTTTAGGATTCATGCAAAAACACTTAGGATTGAACTTAAGTCTAGCCTCATGCAATCCTTTTGGTTACCAATGACAAGAGGCTCAAACTTAAGTTTGATCCCCACTTGCATATTTGAGTGTAGCACTAGCATGTAAGGCTAACTTGATGACATATTTGTGGCTATCAAGGGCATATAATAGCACCTTTAGGCTCGATCTTAAGTTCGAGCCTCAAGTGCATCAGGGAATAAAAAATCACTTTTAGGCTCAAACTTAAGTTTGAGCTTCCTCTCCATATGCTAATGTAGCACTGGGGTGCATGCCTAGCCTCATGACATCCTTCTAGCTAGAAAAATCATAGAGCTTCACTATTAGGCTCAAATTTAATGTAGCACTAACTTGCAAGACTACTCTCATGACATCCTTGTGGCTAGCAAGGGTACAAAACAACATCTTTTGGCTCAAACTTAAGTTTGAGCCTCACCTACACATGCTAGTGTTTTTTTTTAAATGTACTATTTAACTTAAACATATGCTCCTTGTTTAGGTTCTAACATTGTTCTTTTTTATTGTTTCAGGAATGGAGGCTTCCAATGTACCAAGTATACCAGAGCAGGGTGCACAAGTCTTCACACTCGATGTTCTTGGAATGTCCACTCACGCCAAAACTACTGCTCCAAGAATAAAGGTTGACAAGACCTTTGAGTTAACAAAAGAAGAAGGAGTGAAGTGGTTTGTGGATACCTACGATACAGATGCAAACTACAAAGGTGACATCCATCTATATTTGTCACAAGGCAATATGAAATATGGAGACATGGGGATTGTTGTTTGTGTCAAAGATGATGTGGATGCAACAGCAATGCCATGCTTTGCATGTAATGTGCTACCTATTGGAGAGACCGCAAAGGCAAACAAGTTTTGCTTATCATTGGGCACTTTTCATGTAGCAGACATGAATGGTAGCAAACTAGGAAAAGAAAATTCTATTGTAAAATTAGGATTGAAGATCTCCAGCTTCACTAATCAAGAAGACTCGGGTGTGGACTGTGTGGAAGACCTAGTGAAGGCAATGAAACATGCAAAGCAAGTCTTGAGCTTACCAAAGAAGATTGTACCTGCAAAGAAACCAATAGGGGTACTACCTAAGAAATTTGTGGAGAAGACAGGGAAAGCCATAGTTAGGAGTGCACTTGCAACATCAAGAGGTGCCCGTGCAAGCGCTTCAACACATGTAGAGAAGATCACTACCACCATTAATTTAGAGAAGATCACTGCTACCATTCATGTAGCAGACATGAATGGTAGCAAACTAGGAAAAGAAAATTCTATTGTAAAATTAGGATTGAAGATCTCCAGCTTCACTAATCAAGAAGACTCGGGTGTGGACTGTGTGGAAGACCTAGTGAAGGCAATGAAACATGCAAAGCAAGTCTTGAGCTTACCAAAGAAGATTGTACCTGCAAAGAAACCAATAGGGGTACTACCTAAGAAATTTGTGGAGAAGACAGGGAAAGCCATAGTTAGGAGTGCACTTGCAACATCAAGAGGTGCCCGTGCAAGCGCTTCAACACATGTAGAGAAGATCACTGCCACCATTAATTTAGAGGAGCAAGAAGGTTCACAAGGGCAAGATGCACAAGGACTCAGAAGAAAAAGAAAGGCAAAGGATGATTCTACTCTTGAGGAAGATCGACAAAAACTAGCAAAGAGGAAGATGAAAAAGAGTGCAGAAGAAAAAGAGGTTTCTGAAGAGGAGTTGATGGACATGGAAACTCCATCCGAAGATAACAAGGCACTGACCTCTTTAGAAATCAAGAAGGGATTCTATCCTTTTGGGATCAATGAAGTCTTTAGCATTGACGTGACAAGGTGTTTTCTTGCTCCATCAAACTATGTGTACAGAACATTAAATCTAGATTGGGTCAGGATTTTGACTTTAGACTTCATTCAAGAACCAAAGCAAGAGGAGATACTAGCAATTTTGATGCCTTGTGATCCTTCCAAAAAACATCCTCTTAACAAACTTGCCAAAGAGGATGTTCGCAATGTTGATTACTGGATCATCTCTGGACAACACTCCATTAGTGCTGCAAAATGTTTGCAAGGTGCAAACGTTGCAAAGTTTACCCCTCAATTGCGTCAACAATTCAAATATAGATGATCAAAGATTATTCTCAATTGCCCACCAAAGATCTCTCGTGAAATCTCCAAAGATGCGAATCTATCTGTTGCAATGTCAATGCAAAAGGAGCCATTTCTTGACCAACTTATGCAAGCACGAGCACAATGGCATTCAAATGGTTGTCCTTCTAAGCCACCACCTGGTGTCAACCAAACCAAGAAGGACTTTGAGGCTTGGAAGGTACTTGTTTGATTCTTTGAAAAAATGGATGTGAGTCTTTTTAATCAATATCTATTTGTAAACTAGAGTCTATCATAGGCTCAAGCAAGACCTCCATGTGCTCATTTAGAACTTAAATTCAGGTTTTAACTTAATATTTAGTGTCACTTGCATATGAGGCTAAGCGAGGCTCAAACTTAAGTTTGAGCCCCACTTACATATACCCATGTATTTTGGACTTTGCATAGATGTATGTGATCATATAAAGAAACAATTCAATCTAGATAGGCTTGAACTTATTAAGTATACGTCTCAATCCCACAAGTTAGAGCCTTGTCAATATTGATGTTGGAATTTTCAATTTTGCAGACCTTTGTTGAGACAACAGAGCACACACTTCAAAAGGGATTTGTCAAGACCGACTTGCATTTGATTCTATGTGATGAGAAGATATGGAAGAATTGGGTCAAGATCATGAGACAATATGCTCGAGGCTTGCTACCAAATACAAAGGGAGAAACAATTGACGAAGGTTCCAACAAAAATCCTAAATTTCTAACTATGAAGGGTGGTCAGATTCGACAAGCACCTGGCACAGCAACACTGGCACCTACATTGTTCAGGTGAATTTTAGGCCTCGAGAATAAAGAAGTTCTTGAACTACAGAATGCAATCCTGGACAAAACCATCTCGCTAAAGAAGAGCAAGCATACCCCTCATAGAATGGACATGGATGAGATGTCTTGGAAGCTAAAAACAGATCGAGTGTTGAAAGAAGCAATAATATCATTCTTCTTTGATTTGACAAGGGAAAATTTATCTTGGGAGCAAGTTTGTGAGAAGTACAAGCTAGGAGAGCATGAGTACAATCAAATGAGGAGCTATAGCCAGTACTATGTCAAGGACTCCCTCAACAGAGCAAAGAAGACTCCACCCTCACTTCCAAAAAGTGTAATAACTCTCCTTAATCATCTTTATAGAGCTAATATATGCATAATATCTCAAGATGAGTCTATTCCATGGAGAATCAAGGGGGTGGGCTTTGATATGGGGAAGATCAAAGACTTTTGCAATACAGATCATGTACCATTTCAATTGGTTGTCTTGGATCTTCATGGTACTAAAGAAAATCTCTCTATAGATGTTTTTGCAAATTTGGCACTCAATTTAAACACATTGAATGCACAATACGAATATGTGCTAGTGTGTTTCATTGATTTCAACAATATTGGAATGCTTGTTGAAGGGGTTTCTAGCCAGTCAACTAAGGTCCATATTGAATATGGAAATATCCAAGCAACAAGAGATGACTCATGGATAGATGGAAGTGTGGACTCTGCAATGGTTGCTCTTTTTGTTAGCAAGGTTGATAGATTTGAGGCTATTGACAAAGCTCATACAAAAAGAGTCTTTTTCTCAGGCTCTCGTGGCAAGGATCATGAATTTATTGATAGAAACTTCATTGATGGCCTTATCACAGGGTTTTGTCCTGAGCAAAGCTATGTGTTGGAAATTTTTTGCGGTGGAGTTGTGTTGTAGCAAAGCTTGTCGAAGAAGAGAAGGGCAATTGCTCTATGTAAAGATGATTTTGAAGCAATGGAGTTAGAATCTCAATGCTCTAGTCTTTTGGAGAGCAATCCGTCCTTGCAGGAGTGGTGTGGTGCAAGTCCAAGCATCACTTGCGAGACAAACAGTGGAGCTGGATGATAAAGAAAAAGAAGACCTTAACAATCTTGACATCGATGAGCAACAAAGCAGTGGAGAGGATGTTGATGGAAATGAAGACAATGATAACGTGGACAACACGGATGATAGTGAAGTTCAAGAAGCTACGAATTTTGATCATCAAGGGGGGGCAGACAATGTTGGAGAAATGAGTCCAGTTGTGGATGTTGAGTGTGCAAAAGAAAATGATGAAGATAATGAGGATGATGATGCAGGCAATGAGGATGCACAAGAGGATGATAGAGCCCCTCAAGACATTGTGGTAGCTGATGAAAAAGGTGCGAATGCTTCTTAGAGTATTTTTGATACTAGGTTTAATGATGCATGCCATTATCATGTACCAACTGACTCCTAAAGTATAAAAAGGCACGATAGTGTATTGAATTGATCAATTGTGATACTTTAGGTCCTTCAAACACTATTTTCTTAATACTATCTTGTGTCTTTATCTAAAAGTATGTCATTTTAATTAAATTTAATTGTTGTTGTTTAAAAAAATGATGGGGGGGGATCAAACTTGAGTTTGAGCCATCACAAAGCACATGTCTTTATTTAAAGTGTCAATTCACAAAGCATAGCTAACATACAGATGTGTTTTAAGAGTAAGAAATTTTGGTTTTGGTGAGACAATAATGAAGCATTATCAAACACTAATGAGGCTCAAACTTAAGTTCAAGCCTAACAAGGAGAGATAGTGAAGCACTTGTGTATGAACTTCAATCAAAAAAGTCATGGCTGAGTGGTTCTAAGTGAGACTTGAACTTCCTTATCCTAGTGTAGCACTTGCATATGTTACGTGAAACTCATAATGTCTTTGTGCCTAACAAGGCATTGAAATTTAGTTTGTAGGCTCGAACTTAAGTTTGAACCTTGCCTCCACATGTTAGTGTAGCACTACCATGTGAGGCCGAGCTCATGAGCACTACCATGTTATGCCAATCTCAAGAGCATTGTAGTAATATAATCTTCCAAATAGCAATACTTATGGATCATGAAGTAAAAAGGATCATACCTTGAAAAATTCATAGTTAAGAGGTTTTTTGAATAGGCCATAGATGTGCACAATATAATAATTTTATACATAGTGAATGCGTTGCGACTAGACATGGATTGAGATTTAAGCCATACACTTGAAACATAAGCTTAAGGTTAAGACTTAAGCCTTAGGCATGAACTTAAGTTTGAGCCTCAAAAGTCCTTGTCATAGAATCCTACCTCAGTACTTCCAAGTGAAGCTCACAATTTCATATCCTATTGTAGCGATTACATATGTTAAGAAAGAGAAAGAGTCATAATCTATAACAAGAAACTAAAATTTATTTTGTAGGATCGAACTTAAGTTCGAGCCTTGCCTTTGTATGTTAGTGTAGCACTACCATATGAGTCCAGTCTCATGAGCATTGTAGCAAAAAAATGTTACAAATAACAAAATACTTATAGATTATGAAGAAAATTGGATGATACCTTGAAAAATTCATAGATAAGGGGTTTTATAAATAGGTATTCAATGCACATAGTATAAAAGGTTTTCACATAGTGAATGATTGAGACTAAAAAGGGCTTAGGACTTACATTTTAAACTTCAAACATAAGCATAAATTTTGAGACTTAAGTTTTAGGCTTGAAACAAAAGCCTAAACTTTAAGACTTAAGCCTTAGGCTGAGATTAAGATTAAGCCTCACTTTCAAATGTGCTTTAGGTATCATTCTAGGTTAGCATTTTTGTGTTAATGTGCTAAATGGAGCCTTTCTAGCATAAAACGTCTGGGTTAGATGATGGAAATGAAATGGATTCTATGGTTATTGAAAATCCACTAGAATATTTTCTAAATAGGTAAAAATTTGGCTTTTTTCATCTTTAAGATGAAGACAACAAAATAGAAGACGGAGATAACATATCTCAAGTATTACAAGTGCTGCCCAGCATTGTTGGAGAGATCGAGTTTCATAAAGGTGATCTTGTAGAGCACAAAAGTGATCTTGTAGTACAAACCTCTCAAAAAAATTCAAATGACATGACTAAAGAGAGCGAGAACATGCCACCTACAATTGGAGAGACCCAAATTCATGAAAGTGACATTAGGAATAGTGAAGAGGAGATGGTGGTGGTAGAGAATCAAAGTGATTTTGTTGTGCAAAATTCTCCAAAACCTTCACACGACACTAACAACATGCCTCAAAGAGATGAGGATGCAGAGGGTAGTGAGAAGAAGGGTGAAGCCAATGAAGAGCTCCAAGCGACTCTTGCAACCAAGGACATACAAGAAAAAACTGACAAAGGGACAGGAAAAGCGACACCAAATAAAAACAAAGTCCAAAGCATTCAAGAAAGGGAGCAAGGGATTGAAGTTGGTGAGAAAAACAAAGGTACTTATTTGTCCAATGTGATTAGTATAGATATGGCCCTTTTTGGAAGATAATACAAAATTCTATTATGTTGTCTTTGCAGGTGAAATTGACATTCAAAATCAAGGATCCAGTGTGCCACAAGTAGACATCAACATTGAGGAGCTACGTCCTGATGCACAAAAACGTAGGCCACTTGGAAGCTTATATTCTTTTGAGAGAGATGGAGATAAACCAGTCTTTCAATCTTCCCACATCAATAGAGAAATGCAATCACTTTTACGAGACATCATTATAGATTAGTATGGGATTATGAGACGTAAATAAACGTGTGCAATTTACAATTGTGTGCTGCAAATATATGGTCCCTTGTTTTGAGATTTATAAGTGCAAAAACTTAAATTGTTATCATTCTTTTGTATCATATGCAGAAAATATTGCTCATGCAATCAGCATGAAGAAACATGCACTCATTCTTGATCTTAATGGAGTTTTACTCAACAAAGAAGACAATAGGCATCCATGTACAGATTGTGTCAAAATTGACCTTGGTCACACCACAATTGTTGTTCGCCCGGGTTGTTTTGAATTTTTGGATGAGATATGTCAGTACTTTCATGTTGGTATTTGGTCAACCATGCTGCAAAAGAATGTTTGCACTTATGTGAACACTCTTGAAAAGCATGCACATAAAAAATATCATTTCTTTATTGTATGGGGACAAGAAGATTGCTACATCCATAATCTTCGAAAAGTGTATAGACCGGATAAGCCTAATGTTGAGGCTATGTTTAAGCCGTTGTTGAGGGTTTGGTATCAGTGCAGGAATTTATGCAATACAAAGAATACATTGCTTATTGATGATAGCCCTTTCATGGTATGTATTAACCCAAATGATAACTGCTTATACCCTGAAAGTTTTCAAGGGAGGCCTGACTATCTTCTTTGCAATGAGCTTCAACCATACCTTTTAAATCTAAATAATACAGATGACATTCGATCTGTTATTTCACTCAATCGGCTAGGACAATCTCCAATCACAGAGGTTCATGACCTATTTACAAAGTTTCAAGACATTATGGAAGAATGGGGCATGTTCAATGTCCAAGTTCTAAGGGAAGAACTTGACAACAATTCAGTCGAAGTGGAAAGCTCATCTTGTGCATCTTCACAGCTACCATTGTGCAATAACAAGTTAAGTTATGTTCAAAAAAGTAGAGGCAAGAAAGTAGTAAACTCCTTAAGCAAGGATCCAACTATGTTGGCATCCAAGTTTGGTGTGCCACTATTATCTTCAAACCAGCTGAACTTGTTAAAATTGTCTCACAAAACAAAAAATTTGAGTGATCAACATGCTATTGCTTATGCTACTAGCTTGGGGTATGGTCGTGGTCATTTCATTAGCGGACTTGCAGCAAAAGCATACATATCAAAGCTACAAAAGGCCTACTTAAGTGGTGGAAATGTGTTAAGAAGATTTTGACCAAAACAATGTGTTGGGCTCTAGTATTCAGGCCAAAACAATGTGTTGGGTCCAATTATTTGAACATGAACCAAATATGTACACTTTTATATTTCATCAACTAGATGTTATTCAGCCTTGGAAAAGAAGTCTCTCTTTTATCTTTGTGGTTGGAACTCTTTGTACAAGATTTCTTCTGTGTATTGAAGAAAAATATTTTCTTTTGTTGTCTTCTCAAGGTTTAAGTCTATATATATCATGGATAAAATAAATAATGTTGGTGCACAATGTGTTAATTGAAAATAATATCTCTTCCATTGACCATCATGCCTTTTTTTGGAATAGGAGATTCTGAAGCATATAATTTGATTTCAAATGTACAAAGCATTTACTATTGAGGTGGCA
Source organism: Adiantum capillus-veneris (assembly GCF_014529385.1). Taxonomy (NCBI): domain Eukaryota; kingdom Viridiplantae; phylum Streptophyta; class Polypodiopsida; order Polypodiales; family Pteridaceae; genus Adiantum; species Adiantum capillus-veneris. The sequence continues at coordinate 1,963,887 of NC_140937.1, forward strand.
CATTTCATTGAGGACTCATAGGCATAGAAGGAAATTGATTCCACCACCCTCAGATACTATACGGAAACAAAGAAGAGTATTGATCCTTGAACTCAATGGTGTTTTACTTAAGACCATTGAAATGCAACATGGTGATGTATGCCCAGATTGGGGAAAACATATGCATCTCGTTGAAGAGAGTACAAATGTGTGGCATTTTATTCGCAAAGATGCATTCACTTTCCTTGATTTTTGCATGCAATGGTTTGAGGTGTGGATTTGGAGCACTAATAGATTGCAAAGGACTCGTCGTATTCTTGAGTTATGCTTTCCACAACACCATCAAAAATTTAATGTCATAGCAGGACAAGCAGCATGCCAAAAGACAGATCTTCTAATTGGATATCGATTTGTATTCCACAAGAACTTGGATGTAGCATGGAGAATTTTTCATGATCTGGATGGAAATAATACCTTAATTTTTTATGAGGCCCTTTACAGTGTAATGTGGAATATGCTTGGAACCTACTTGATTTTTCCAAAAATGTGGAATCAATCAAATGAAGAGCTTGAAAGTTTTTTGGAGAGAACAATCACTACATGGTTACTTGGCTATGCAAGGGACAAACGAGAATATACTTGCAATATGTTGGTAAATGAAGCAGCTCGTGATAGAGAAACCTTGTACGTATTGGAGCAATACATGAGAAAATGCAAAGTTTAATGATGTAATTATAGTCTTCGAGCCTCTTGACATAGTATCATTTCCTCAGATGAGTTGTACAATACTTGGATCCATGTAAATATTTGAATTGAATTTTATTTTTTATCTTGGTGTTTCTAAACACCACACTATTTTGAGGTCCCTTCAATTCTAAAATTTGTTTTTGATTATTGTAGATTCTTTTTATGAGTGTTGATATAGCCAATTATTTAATGTTAATGTCTCAAATCTGAGCTACCCTCATTCTTTTGATGTCATTGTAGTTGATGCATATAAGTATGTATATAAATACACATATCCATATAGATATGTGTTAAGGGGTATATGAAACATAGAGTGTAACCATGAATAGATGATAGCTCAAACTACACAAAAATACTAAGTTTTTTAATAGCGTTATAAGAAATGGGACTTGAATAATTCCCAAAATTCATAAATAGGTCTTATGGACATTGAGGATGGCGAAACACTCATCCATGCGAAGCTTAAAGGATTTCTCCAGATCATGTAAAAACACAAACTCCTCCCCACCCACCACAATGGAGGAGAAACGGGTAATCTCTACCTTAGGGATGGCATCTCGAGTGTTGGTTCCTTCTAGAGGCCCCGAGGATGAACGGACAGATGGAAAGGCCTCCAAGAGGCCTTGAATCCCTACAGGGTAGGTCAAGGCAAGCGTCCTCTCCTGGCGGATGTGTCAATGGGCGCGGGCTTGGGGTCCTTCACATCCACCAGGACCCCACTGATCTGCATGTGTGGTAGCACTACATAAGGGTCTGCTGGGCACTCGTGAAGGAGGAAGATCATTATGGCCTGGACAGAGAAAAATTTCTTTCCGATCTTCCCCTTACGCATTGCTCGCACATTATCATCTTCAAGCCGCACAGTTTTTCCGACGGGTTGTGCTATGGTGGCAAAGCGTGCAAGCCACTGATGAAATGGCCTGTCCCCTTTGTAGATGTGGTGCAAAAGGCCCTCAGGGACCCATTGCCCTTGCCGGTTTGGTAACTCAACAATGAATCTCACCATGCATGTGGAAATGTATGAAGTGATGTGCTCAAGAGATTGAGAGTGCAGGGTCAAGGTGGTTTCCAAATCGGGTTGGGTTGTGAAAAATGCATGAAGCTCAGGGCGATTTGCAAGCCTAGCCTCACTAAGGAATGCATCTAAAGCACTAGTTGCAGCCATGCTTTCTCTTTGCGTAACTGGGTATGCTAGGTCTCTTTGCAATGCTGGGATGAAAATGGTAAAATGAGGAGGTGGTCCCCCTTTTATAGACATATTTCATCTCGAAAAAATAAAAAATATGCATTTTAAAAATAAAATTACACAATACCTTAAAACTCAAGTACAAAATCAAGTACAACACCCTAAAAAAAATTAAATTCTTTAATAAAATATCCAATACATAAAAGAGTACAGTTACAAGCCAATTCACTTAGACAAGATGACTTCTTCTCTAGCCAAATCTTTGGAAACAAGCATAGTGGCCTCCATCCGCCTTCCAATCTACACAACCAAAAATGGGCAATCAAGATACAAATACCCAGAAAAATTAAGAAAAGGCAGCTAATCAAGCACAAAACAGACCTTTCGTTGTTCCAGTTTGAAACTTGCATTGCCGACATCCTCGAACCCCATTATGACAAACTGTTCCCGAAGATTGGCAAGAGTCCAATGCGGGTTCACTGCAACCACCTCCACCTCATTATTGGGCATGTGGACATAAATTTCAAAGGATTGAACCTCTTCGGCCGTCAGCTGCAAGGGTATCCATTTGCCACATTTGTGCATCCACCATTCGTAGCTAAACCGTGCATACAAGGTGCACCTTGCCTTCAAATATCAAAGGCAAAGCTGTGTGGGAGACACATTGCACTTGTAACAGTCACCATCATGCAAACCGTCAACATAGACCCAATTCAAAGGGGGGATGGATCCTCAACTAAGCTGGATGAGAAAACATCTATTCAAATGCCCTTAGTCAAACAAAATAATCGCATGCACGTTAAACATGATATATGCATGGGATAGCTAAACCATGAGGACTTGCAATGAGGTGCAAATTGAGTTAAAGCTCTTTGCAGGTGGATCTTAGCTACACTGTACATGTGTTGCATGATGGCCACCATTCCAGACTTGGTTTCTTTGAATGCCAATAGTCTTCCCTTCCAATGGCGTTCCAGTATGCCTCGACATCGCACGCGATGAGGTCCAGCACTGGACGGTTGCATGTAGACTCATGAACCCTTCTTGAATACCTGTGGGATCCATCCCCCCTTTGATTTTTTTGTGTTGTGCAACACAATCTCCTATATCTCTGGTTTGGGCCATCTATGCGTGTTAGCAGTGGACATGCTTGGGAAGTTGGGCTTAAGAAGGGATTGGGAATGGGTGGGAGGAAGGCGAGGGAGAGAAGTGGGAAAGGCTATGGGCTATTGTGTGTGGGTACTATGGAGAGAGAATGAGGAGCTATGGGGAGGGTGAGGTGAGCTGCCTATAGTGGCTATGGTGGCTTTGACAGTAGAGATAGAGAAAGAGGGGAGGAGTGAGAGGTAGAGAGGATAGTGGTGAGCTGTGGGCTATGGGGTGTGGGACTGTAGAGGGTTGATGGAGGTGTGAGAGAAGGGGGAGCTATGGAGAGAGGAAGAAAGTGGTGGAAAGCTTTTGGCTATGGCTGCCTTGACTGTAGAGAGAGAATGGGAGGAGGGAGAAGAGGGAGAGTGTGGGAGAGAAAAGTAGTGATAGAGGGAGAGAAAAGTGGATTTTGGGGAGGGAATTTGACTTTTTGAAGTTAGTATATATTCTGGGATAGTTTTGGAGGCAAATGAGTCAATTTTGACACTTTTAAAAAAATTTCATTTTTTATGGTTTTTAAGCCTGTGCGTTTTTTCTTTTGGGGGGGTCCCTCCCTCTTTTATGACACCTCTTTCCCCCTTTTACCCCCCCCCCCCCCCCCCCCCCCCCCCCCCCCCCCCCCCCCCCCCCCCCCCCCCCGCCCCAGCCTCCCTCCCCCACTCTCTAAGAACCAAGCATTGAAGAGGGAGACAATTAGGCTGCACCCCTACCATTTCTCCCCCTCTAGGTGATATCCCAAGAGCCCTCTCATTGGTTCTCCCTTAAGTCTTCACTAATAAAAAAGGCCCAAGGAGAGTCCATATTTTTCCTAATGAACAGGCATAGGAGGAAGCCAAAATCAAAATATTAAAGCGCAAAGAGCAAGCAAACTTTTAGAGGAAAGCACAAAAAAACGAAGCTATTGATACTGCTCCGATAGAATCCATACAAACGACAGCTACATGGTTAGGAGGAATGGATCTATGCATTAGTTTACAACTTGTCGATGGCACCATCGAGCAAGCATTAGTGGACACTGGGGCCAGAGCTAATGTGGTTAACTACTCCACTTTCAAAAAAATCACGGGGGAGCCTCTTATGCCAAACACTATGGGGTTGAAAATAGCAAACAAAGGCACTATGGACAGTCTGGGCCACATCAATTTACCAATCACCATTGATGGAGCAATTTATCCGCATCAGTTTCATGTGGTCGACGATCAATATCTTAACAAAGAAATTATTCTAGGAGTGTTGTAGATGCGCACTTATCAAGACATACCAAACTGGCAGGACAATACCCTAGTGATCAAACAAGAGGGCCAATCTTTCGCCATGCCATCCGTGGAAACAGACCATGTATGGGAACCTCTACCATCACCACATGCACCAGCTCAACGATATTCCACCACCGTGGTCAAGAAAATCTGTGTTAAAAAATTCATCATGCAAACCAATCCTAGGCAATTGTGGATAACAAAACGAAAAAACAATACAAGTCCGCTAACATTACCTACACAGAAATCAGACTTTGCCAAATTGCCTACGGCTTTTGTTAGACAAACTAGGCCAATGCAACAACACCCTCAACCACCCAACAATGTCAAGTGGGTATGGAAACCAAAACAAACTTGCTCACACAATGCCTCTTCTAGAGAATCCACAAGCAAGCAATTTAGTGGCAACCAAAGCAAAGCCAACCAACAAAACAACCAGCAAGATCAAAACTTCTGTAGGTCACCGTCAAACACAGGGCGCGTCTTCTCCAATTACTAATGTTCGGACCACGCAGCTTCAATGGAACCTCACCACCATTAGCCACTGAACATATTGTTCAACACCTCTCTCTTGCACAACATTTTGTTTCCCCATGCATATCCTCCATCAACATCATAGAGCCACACTATATGGCTATGCAGAGGCACGTGCTTTGTTCCCATTCACTCTAACACATGTTCATCGAGGACGACTCACTCTAGGAAGGGGAGAATATGCGACAGGATTATCATTTGTATATATTATTATTATCATATTATTTCTTTTCTTTGCCTTTCCTTTCTTTTCTTAAAAAATAAGTTTTTCAGAGCCTTACAAACTCTTAATTGGCATAATCATGGGCCATACCGTCACCATCCAATACTAGAATAAGAATATGTATGTAGGGGAGGTTACACTAATTTTGGTTAATTTTTGGCCGACTAATAATGATTTTAAATAATTTTCTTTTACAAAAAGCAAAAAACGACATATAATCAACAAAAATTGATAAGTCGAGCCAGGAAATCAAACGCCCAAACTTCAAAGCAAGGACTTTTGAAATCAAACACCCAAACTTCAAAGCAAGGGCTTTGAACATGGCAAATATGGAAAGATTCGAGACAAGATGGATTTTGAGCCAACTTCTAAAGGATCAAAACTACAGATTGAACGCCATTGTCAACCAAGCGTCAGAATGATAAACAGTTTGAACCACATGTGATAAACAACAAGATATAATCAATGGAGGTAAGTATAAATGGGGCACTCCATGTAGACTAGTAATATATAGCCAAATGGGGCAATATAAGCTCATTTGCATATATATATATATATATATATATATATATATATATATATATATATATATATATATATATATAGAGAGAGAGAGAGAGAGAGAGAGAGAGAGAAGCATAGAGTTTCCGGATTTGTTCTGCCCGCTACGACCACCTCGGTGGATCTTACTACACCAAATTTGACAGGTATGATCATTAACCTTGCAAGAGCATGTTCGTATGTCCCATACTGCATCAACATTGTCAAAACAACAGATCAGAGTAGTACAAAGTCACAAAATTGTCAAACTAACAGGGCCAATGGGGAATTCCAAAACCCATCAAAAACAAAAAATATTTCAGTAGTAGACCCCAAATAGCTGACAAAATCAGTGTAGGATAAAAACAAAAGCAAAAGGTGGTGGAACATGGATCAGGATCCATGTTCCTTAAACCCTAACAATAGAGAAAATTGTACAGGAGCACCCATAGATGACCATGAACAAACTCCTATAACTGGTTTTTCAAAATGCATCCCAACGTGGATCGTGATTTATGTTCATTTTTGCCAAAATCAGGGCAGAAGTGGCTCACTAGCTGGGCAATGAAAAAATAGTACTGGTGTTGCAAAAATGATCACAAAAAGTGCTCTTAAGATCATCAAATCCTCTTGGATTGCTACTTTCAGTCTGCAGATGGTCCTTTGTTCATTTTCATAGGAAAAAAGGTGGGATCCCAGAAAAAAACTCATGAGAGGTCAAATGCTGGGATTCCAGCAAGACTTATAAAGAAGGGCTAAAGACAGAGTTCTTGACAAGTTTTCAAATTACTGCTAAATCCAATTGGGAGACTTCACACCCTCCTTGGAGCCTATCAACAAGAAAATGTAACTTAAGGATGGTGGTAGGATCAAAACTAAACAAAGGATTACTCGCAAAATGGTGAAAAATTGCAGGAATCAATTTGTCTCCTCAAATGGATTCAATTTCTGATGGAATTGGACAGGGATCTAGGCAAAGCTATAAACTACAGACCTAAATAATCGAGAATCAAGACAATGATAGATCTCATGGAAAACATGTGTCCAAAAATGGTTGCAAGAAACAGATATGGTCAAAACGGAAAAAACATGGCCATAAACTAGAAAATGGGGCAAACTAAGGAGAAACATGTCCAAAATTGAAAATATTTCACGAGTGTACTAGGAAAACCTATAGGAACATATGTGCAAAAGAACTGTATCAAAATTCTGTCCAACATGGATCGCGATCCATGTACCTTTTTGCCCAGTCAAAGAAAAAACCAAGCCATTTGACCCAGTATATATGTTCAAGAAAGCCAAGCCATGACGTTTCAAGCCATTGGAATACCAAATCCACTTCAAAATGCCAAAAATCTCTAAGTCTGCAACAAATTTTCAAAATTTAGTCCAAGTGTCAAACCATTGATCCAAATCGCAAAAATTTTGGACCAAGGCATCATCTAGATGAACTCTACCAGATGGTATCATCAGATTTCCAAAATGTTTCCCAACATGGATCGTGATCCATGTACCTCCAACCCTAAATCCAGAGAAAATTTCTCAGTAGCATCCCCATATGCCCAGGAATAACTTTCCCAAGTTAGAAGATCAAAATTGTTCCCAACATGGATCGCGATCCATATTCCTTTTTGCCAAAATTCATCTCTTACATTACATCTTTGTGCCTATAGTAATCCTAGATGCACTAGTGAAATTTGGTCAAATTTGGGGTAGTTTTGACAAAGTTATGCTCAGTTTTCATTTTATGGTCAAGTTTACACTTTTCAACAGTTCTGATCAATGGCTAAAACCTATTTTCAATGCTAAAATTGACCGCAGGATGCCTCAAAGGAAAGCACAAAGGGAGTGGAATGTTGCACCCTATGAGATAATCGATATCTCCTCAAATGAGAAAGCTCACATCACTGAACAACTACTTGAAGCCATTCCGGCTAACATCTTCATCGGAAGGTTTCAGGCAGCAGAAGGAGAAATAGTAAAAGCCACAATCTTTCCACAAGAAATATGGACATTACACCAAAAGCCAGAAGTGCAAGCAAGGGGCAGGTGCCTACACTTAGACAGCTTCTTACGATTTCCTTCTTGGGGAACGGACTTCAGAAGAGCTCACAAGTTCATAAGTTCAATTCAGTACAATGGGGAAGCAACTCTGACAGACAAGGATGGGGTAGTTATCAAGGTAAAGATCACAACAAAAATTATCAATGAAGCCGTCCACCTACCGCAAGGGATGCGCAATCTCTTGCAAAAGACAAAGGCAATAGATAATGATAAAGCCTTCCTGAAGCAACGAGGCCAAAAGCTGACGTTTCAAGATTTGATATACTCAAAAACTGAACTGGCATTGCATCTTAATCACAACACTTCAAAGTGCAGAAGGCGCCCATATATACAGAACCCTTGTTGCACATGGCTGTGGTAATGGCAATGGGCTTGGCAGAAGGAAGAGTGGTCAGTTGTGACTTTGGCAATTATCTTCTTGACAATATTGTCGAAGCAAACCTAAAGGGCAGCCAAAGAAGCAAAGCTTACATGAATGGGCTACCAATGCTGATACGTATTGCCTATCAGGCACTGGGGATGATCGATGATCTACCACCAGCCGAAGCGTAGATAGATCTAATCCAAAGATCTAACCGAGCACTAAGACCTGCGATAGCACCTTCCATAAGGCCAAAACCAGAAGTTAAGAAGATGAGGCAAAGCGCACCTGTAAAAGATTCTGACAGCGAAAAGATAGAGTCAGATGCTCAGAGTAGCCAGGAAGTGGGTTCCCAGCAGAGACACACTCCTTCGGACTACCAATCTTTGAAGGAGGAGCATGACAGTCAATACACGCTTGGATATATGGAGGGATGAGCTACCCGGCTAGGGCATGGAAATGTTCACACGGTTAGTGAGCTAATTGTGGCAACACAAATGGTTAACTCTACAAGGTGATCTTCTTGGCCTATGGAGGAGCTAAGCCACAATGAAGGGCAATCTCCATATCCACTTCTCTTCACCTCCAATCAATCCAATCACACACACTACGATTGCAAGAGCACACAACACTAATCCTATCATGCAACACTAATCGCAAGCACACAACACTAATCGCAAGCACACACACATAGATCTGTTGAGCACCACACCCCAATTAAACCTACATGCACACACAAGCAAAAGAGGACAATCACACAAGATTAGAGAGGGATTAACCACTAATTAGTTAAGATCTAGTTAATCTAAGCATCACAGGTAATCATAAGAAGCATGAGAAAGGCATAGTGATAGAGAATAAATCATTGATCCGGGGGGTTCATCTTACATAGTATGTGACCTATCACGTGAGTTCAACAGAAGGGTATTTAAATCCCTTAAAACTTACAAAAATAAATTTACATAAAGATATGTTTTTTACAAATCTCAAATTTTTTAATAGAATTTAAAAGAAAAGGATTCATTATATTTCCTAGAAAATTCACAAAATAGGGATTTTAGAAAAAGAGCCTGAACACACATGATATAGTGGTCTTAAATATAGTGACCCCCCCGGGATCATTGATTAGTGTTAATCAAGTCTCATGAGCAAGGAGAAGCTCAAGGACTCAATAGCCACACACCTCAAGAGCTCTCACCAAAGAGTGCTCTCAAAAAATGAGCTTCAGAACCCTAATTTCATTTACACACTGTAATGTAATTGGCCTATTTAATTTGAGAGTAGCGAAAATTAATGAGAGTATTTTTGAGAAATGACTTTGTGAGCATAGCGGGTGAACATAATTGAAGATAGCAACATAATCATAGCAATTAGTTAACTTGGTATGAACAATACTTTTGAAAGAGAGAGAATTTAGAGAACATGACAACAGTTGAGGACCGGATTTATGTGGAGCCGTTCCCCTCTCCAATAGGCAATTGTATTATGATTTCTCCCATTAAGAGATACTTGTTACAATACAATCTTTGTGTTCCTTGTGACGTAGGTGATGCAATGAAGATGGAAAGCTTCATGCATCACAAACATAACATAAACTTGAAGAAAGATTTAACTATCCCAAGCCTCAGTCCCAAGACCTCAAACACCTTCGAAGGTGAAGAGAGCTAGCAGGGAATGAGGGTAGGGAAGAGGAAGAAGAAACATTTCGTAGGAGAAAGAATTAGTTCTGCACTTATCATAACTATTGTTGCTAGCATACATAATAGCATAGTAATGAAGAAGAAGGAGATGGAAAGCTTAAGCATTGAAGCATGGATCTTGGTTGGATTTGCACTCCATATCCAATAGTGTTGGTGTAGGCTCTCAACCTCTACTTGCTTGGAGAAGGAGAGGGAGCTCTTGCACTTTGCATAGCACACAATGAGAGTGTTTGTGAGTGTGTGTGGGTGAGTATACCCCCTAAGAAACCCCCTAGCTTGCTTGGGTCGACCCCTCCTTGTAGCTCATGCTTGAATCTCATTGGACCCCTCCAGGCCTAGCCAATCACAATCAGGAGGCATTACAAGCAAGAAGGGTAGCCTTGAGACAAGTGTCCCCCTTTCCACTTTGAGAGAGAGGACTTGATAAATGAAAAATCAATTAATTAAATATCCTAAATTATCATTGGACCCCTTGGGTAACAAACCAATAGGCTTCAGGCACACCATGAGGGAACATGAGGAGAAACTTGACAAGTGTCCTTTTTGCTTTCTTTGTACCATGCATGCCTTGTGTGAGTGTGTGGGTGTTCTCTCTCATCCCCCCTCATGTAGGGCTCGCCCCCTCCTTGTAGGGATTGAATATTTGACTTTTTGACACCTCAAGCCCCTCATACATAGTCCCAGTTCTCACCACAAGCTTGCCCGTTAAGCACTTTAAGCTTGGGCTAGTTTCTCACCTTAAGTGCAACCCTAGCATCTCAAGCACCTCAAGCATCTCAATGATAAAGCACCTCAAGAATCTCAAGCACCTCAATCATCAAGAACCTCAAGCACCTTAGTCATCAAGCATGACAAGCACCTCAAGTTGGGTCGGGTTCCCGTGCCTCAAGGTCATCCCTAGCTCACCTAAGGTCAAAGGACTTTTACACACATTATTGGAGGTCTTCAATGAAGCTAACCCTAAGGCCTTATGCTCCATTGGTTAGACTTGCTTTGATAGACCATCTCTCATTTGGGACCCTTTACCATTTGCCCCATGTTGAGATAAATCTATAAGCACATGTCTATATCTTAACCCTTGTTCCCGTTTATTCTCCCACATTAAGTGATCAGTTTAATATGAGAGAATCATTTGGGTTGGTTAGATATTAGATATTAGATTTTATGACATTACTTCTCTCTTGAAATCATAGTAGTCCTCGACTATGAGGTAGAAGAGATAAAGCCTTAGTCATTAGTTAATTGTACTTAGTGGGTAGAGGATCCCTTTTTACCCTACGACATCTATCCAAGATGGATGACTAATTCATTTGGTGCTTGGGAGAAATAGCTGCCGCAAGCATGTCTGCTCTTTAGTCCATTTCATTCTCCCAAAGTAGAGTGACCAATTCTACTTGGTGTTTGAGAGACGTCATCATCACAAACATGATTCTAAGCATGCATACTAGTTAAATTTGTGCATAATTAAAAGAGGACTAGTCTTATAAGACAAAAACATGAGTCATTTAAAAGAAATCCATACATTTGCTTACTCTAATGTAGCATTCACATGGTTCATACTATCCTTAAGCTGTATTCCTTGCATCCATCTAGCATCTTCAAAAGGATAATTTTTGAACTTAATAAGATAGCGTCGGTAGATAATCTTACCATGTCGTAGTACCGTGTCTTCAGGCTGAAGGAGAGCTTTAGGTTGTAGCACCTCTTCTTGGTCTTCAACTTTGGGAGGGTCTTCAATAATTGGTTCAGTTGGTGGCTCTCCTTTGTAGGGCTTAAGTAGGCTTACATGAAAGGCATTGTGTATGAGAAAATTGTTGGGAAACTTGAGTTCATAAGGCGTCTCATTGATGGGCTTCAAGATTTGGAAAGGACCATAGTATCTTTTTGCTAGTTTAGCATAATACTTTTGCTGGCCTGTAGGATTTTTGCCCGTCGTTTGCCTTAATAAAGCCTTAGGAAACTTGAGTAAGACCCAATCATTTTCTTTGAACATTAAGGCTCTTCTGTGCTTATCAACAATAGCTTTTTGCCTTTGTTGACAGATGGATATAGCCTCCTTAATCTTTTGAAAAGATTCTTGTAGGTCATGGCTATACTCATCGGTGACGAAGATCTTCCCATGTACTTTGAGTAGCAAGGGACTTTCAGGTCTTCCCTCAATGATCTCAAAAGGTGCTTTTCTCGTAGAAGTATGTACAGTATTATTGTAGGCATACTCTACAAGAGGTAAGTACTTTTCCCATTGTGAGCGTTGATCTACTTTGGTAACATAAGTCTTGAGTAGATCGAGTATCGTAAGATTGGCTATCTCACTTTGGCCATCCGTTTGTGGGTGATAGGCCGAAGAGAAATTCAATCTTGTTCCTAGATTTTCAAAGAGACCTTTCTAGAAATTACTGGTCATTCTAGGATGTCTCTCTAACACGATGGATGTGGGTAATCCATGGTGCTTGAAAATCTGCGATATGAAGAGAGTTGCCATTTGATGTGCCTTAATAGTCTTTTTGACAGGAATAAAATGTGCTTGCTTGCTAAACCTGTCAACTATTGTCCATATTCCTGTATTCCCATGGATAGATTTGGGTAATCCAAAGATGAAATCCATGGATATACTCTCCCATGGTGAATATTGGATAGGTAATGGCTGGAGTAATCCAGGTTGCTTCCCTCTATCATACTTGGTCTTTTGGCATACTACACATTTTGACACATACTCTTGTATGTCCACTTTCATGGTAGGTCAATAGAAGTACATCTCTACTCCTCGGAGAGTAGGTTGAATACCTCTACGTCCCACATATGGAGGAGCATGGGATTCCTACAGAACTTTCTCACGAAAGGAATGGGTAACACATAGCCTATTGCCATGGAAAAGATAACCATCCTGCAAGGTGAATGGTTCCTCTTTATTCCCCAAAGCAAGGGCTGACATTATGTCTCTAAAGTCAGGGCTAGTAGCATATGCATCGTGAGTAGCCTTTAGACACCGCATTAACTTTGGGTCGTCGTGAAAGTGCATTGGCCACTTGATTGTGCTTACCAGCGATGTGAGCAATATGGAAATTAAATTGTGAAAGAAAATTTGCCCACCTCATGTTTTTGTCCGAAAGCTTGGTGTGCGTCATGAAATACTTGAGACTTTGGTGGTCAGTTCGTAGGATAAATGGAGTCCCCAATAGGTAGTGCTTCCATGTGTCTAGGGCATGTAGAATAGCTAAAAGCTCTTTCTCATAAATGCCCAAGACTCGTTCATCAATATTGAGCCTTCGGCTCTCATATGCTATGGCATGCCCTTCTTGAAGCAAAACTGCTCCAAGGAAATCACCACAAGCATCACATTGGACCTCAAATGGCTTTGAGAGATCCGGAAGCACAAATACTATTTGGGAAGTAAGCTTCTCTTTGAGCTTTTCAAAAGAATTTTGCTCCTTAGCAGTCCATACAAACTTAACGTTCTTCTTAGTTAAGTCGTGTAGTGGTCCTGCTACTTGAGAGAATTTTTCTATGAAGCGTCTATAGTATGCGCACATACCAACAAAGCTTCTTAGCTCATGTAGATTTCTTGGGTTAGGCCATGCTTTTATTACCTCTAACTTTGATGGATCCATTCGGATACCATCTTTAGAGATAATATGACCTAGGTATTGAATCTCTTGAAGGAAGAATTCGCTTTTCTTTTGGTTGAGAAAAAGCTTGTTCTCTCTCAATGCTTGAAAAATCACTTGGAGATGTTGCTTATGTTCCTCCAAAGACTCGGAGCAGATGATGATATCATCAAAGAACACTCCAATGAATTTGCGGTATGGTCTAAAAATTTTCTCTATCATAACGATTAAACGTAGCTGGTGCATTAGTCAAGCCAAAAGGCATGACTAGATATTCATAAAGACCAAATGGTTGTGCAAAACGCGGTCTTTAAGATATTTTCATCCACTATCCTTATTTGATGATAGCCACTCTTAAGGTCAATCCTACTGAAGTAGGTAGAGCCTTGTAGCTTATCAAACAGATCTTCTACCCGAGGTAAGGGAAATCTGTTTTTGATAGTGATATGGTTTAGTGCTTGATAGTCCACACACATACGGTATGTACCATCTTTGTTTTGCACTAAAAGGACTTGAGAACAAAAGGAGAGGAACTAGGCCTCACCATCCCTTTGTCTACCAGCTCTTGTACTTGCCTTATGATCTCCTCTTGTTGAGCTTGTGAGAGTCGATAAGGAGGCTTCTTAGGTGGTAAGCTTCCAGGAAGGAGCTCAATGCAATGGTCATCATCCCCTCGTTTTGACCTCTTCCTAGCCCTTTTCTTCCTTTGTTTCCTCTCTTGCCTTTCAGAGTGATGAGGAGAAGGACAATGTGTTGATCTTTTCCTCTTGGGAGGAGTGGGCGATCATCTAGACCTCCGTCTTCGTGGAGCCACATCTTTAGAGAAACTTAAACTTTCATTGCTTTCTTCATTAGAAAATTTCGGAGGTCATTTGGAGGGCCTTGTAAGAAATTGTATTTCTCTCTCTAGAAACTTTTTTTAAAATGCACTTGCACCTTGTGAGTACGTCCAAAAGGACAACCTGACACTTTAAAAAGTAGATTTATATTCCCAATCATCCTTGAAAACGGTCACTTTTTTATTTAATGTGAGCGTCTTTTTCAAGAGGCAGGTGCGGCGCATTCAAGGCAGCTTACGTCATCACTAAAAGTTGAAAAGTCACAAACTGTCAAATAGTGATAGATTTTGAGACTTTTGACACCACCAATGTGTACGGAACGCCAAAATAACCTAAAAACGAATGTCTACTTGTCTCATTCCGACATCCGGAGAGGCAAAAAATGTCAAAAAACCCCAAAAAATGGGCTTTTTACTTAAGGCACGCGAGGAGGCATTCTAAAATGCTAGAATGCCCCTCTGCGCGCTGTTAGTACAAAGCCCCTTTTAGTGATTTTTGGACAATTATCTATCAAGAAAGCCTACCCATGTTTCTCTATTGCACTTTTGCACCATGCTCTCTATCTATCTCTCTCTCTCTCTCTTTCTCCCTCTCCCTCTCCCTCTCCTTTCTATAGCTTAGCATATTTAAAGAGATAGAGAGTGAGAGACTCCCATTACTAACGGCGCACGTGGAGCATGTTTTGACCTCAAAAAACACCTCCTCGCGCCGTTAGTATAAGGTAACAAAAAGACTCTCTCTCTCTCTCTCTTTCCCCCGCCTTACTTCCTCTCTCTATAACACTCACATATACACACATAAACACATACATTGGTGGATACACAATACTAAAGGCGCGCATAGAGACATGCACACCGGTTGTGCCTCTCTACGCGCGCCTATAGTATAGAGAGAGAGAGAGAGAGAGAGAGAGAGAGAGAGAGAGAGAGAGAGAGAGAGAGAGAGGCTCTTTGTGTTTTTGTGTGTGTGTGTGTGTGTATGTTATATTTGTGTGTCTGTGTGCGTGTGTGTGTATTTGTGTGTGTGTATGTTATATTTGTGTCTCTGTGTGTTTGTGTGTATGTTATATTTGTCTGTGTGTGTGTGTGTATGTGTGATCAAAATGCACTTTGTAGAATTGTAACAATGGGTGTGCGTGCTCACTCTTATAGACCCGAAATTATGATCTCTAAGGCTAAGATGATGAAGAAAAAACCTATGTGATAGATGGAGGCCTTTTTAGAGATTTTTTGACATTTTCCTCTCAAAAAGCTCTCTAAAAGAGGAAAAAAGGGGCTTTTTACTAACGGCGCGCGATGAGGCATTCCAAAATTTTGGAATGTCCCCTCGCGCGCCGTTAGTAAAATGTTCTTTTAGGGGTTTTTGACATTCTTTGCCTCTTTGGATGTCGGAGCTAGGCAATTGGACATTCATTTCTAGGATATTTGGGCGTTCCGGACGCATTGACAGTATCAAAAGTTTCAAAATCTTCCACCACTTGATAGTTTTGTAACTTTTTGAATTCTAGTGATGACGTAAGCTGTATCAAATGCACCGCATCTACCTTTTGAAAAAGGTGCTCGCATTAAATGAAAGAGAGTGATCGTCTTCAAGGACCACTAGATTATTAAATGAGGAGAGGGACCCTTTTATATTTTTGTTAATATCAATCTATTTTTCTACGTAACGTAGGCTCTTCTCTCATTGGAGGAGCTTATTTTCCTCTCTCTTCCAAAAGGCCCTCCAAAAGACCTTCGAAATCTCCTAATGTCTCTTTGGATTCCGTCTCTTGAATGGGAGAGAGTCTTTTTTTGGGGGTCTCTTCAAGAGGCCTCCTAACCTCTCTCTCCTCTTGGAGAGGAAGGGAAATTCCATAAGCACGAAGTTGTTGAGTAACTTCGGCTTGCAAAGTAGGGTTGCCCATAACTTGCTGCAACCTAGTGACGAGATAATTCACAAACATGGGAGCATCATCATTAGCACCTTATGTGCAAAATCAAAGCTATCAATGTTCATTATACTCTCTTGATTATTGACAGCCATGTTAACAAAATTTATCTATGTACTTACTGTATTCTTTGGCAATTCAAAACCTTAGTTGCCACTCCTCTTAGCCTTTGAAAATTGGCTCTTAAGTATCTACACCCACGGCTCGAAGTGGTTAATTATAGAGAGTAGAGGAGTAGGTCTAACATAGCAGAGTTGCCAAGGGCTAGATCCTAACGGACTTCTTATGGCTCAATAATGGTAAAGCTGTAGGAAAGTGTAAAAAGACTCCATTATTAAGTCCAAAGCTCCCGAGGTGTGCACCATCCCGCACATAGTGGGCTCAACGAAACCGATAATAGATCCCAGTTCCACTTACCCTAATATAATTAACAACATCAACCATTTATAGGCTACTTAAGGACCTCTCTTCTTAAGCAAGAAAAGAGAAACCAAATGCTCTAATGCCAATGTAATGTAATTGGCCTATTTAATTTGAGAGTAGCGGAAATTAATGAGAGTACTTTTGACAAATGACTTTGTGAGCATAGCGGATGAACATAATTGAAGATAGCAATATAATTATAGCAATTAGTTAACTTGGTATGAACAATAGTTTTGCAAGAGAGAGAATTTAGAGAACATGACATTAGTTGAGGACCGGATTTATGTGGAGCCGGTCCCCCCTCCCCAATCGGCATTTGTATTATGATTTATCCCATTAAGAAAGACTTGTTACAATACAATCTTTGTGTTCCTTGTGACGTAGGTGATGCAATGAAGATGGAAATCTTCATGCATCACAAACATAAAATAAATTTGGAGAAAGCTTTAGCAATCCCAAGCCTTAGTCCCAAGACCTCAAACACCTTCGAAAGTGAAGAGAGCTAGCAGGGAATGAGGGTAGGGAGGAGGAAGAAGAAACATTTCGTAGGAGAAAGAATTAGTTCCTCTTATCATAACTCTTGTTGCTAGCATACATAATAGCATAGTAATGAAGAAGAAGGAGATGGCAAGCTTAAGCATTGAAGCATGGCTCTTGGTTGGATTTGCACTCCATATCCAAGAGTGTTGGTGTAGGATCTCAACCTCTACTTGCTTGGAGAAGGAGAGGGAGCTCTTGCACTTTGCATAGCACACAATGAGAGTGTTTGTGAGTGTGTGTGGGTGAGTATACCCCCTAGCTTGCTTGGGTCGACCCCCGCTTGTAGTTCATGCTTGAAGCTCACTGGACCCCTCCAGGCCTAGCCAATCACAATCAGGAGGCATTACAAGCAGCAAGGGTAGCCTTGAGACAAGTGTCCCCCTTTCCACTTTGCGAGAGAGGACTTGATAAATGAAAAATAAATTAATTAAATATCCTAAATTATCATTGGACCCCTTGGGTAACAAACCAATAGGCTTCAGGCACACCATGAGGGCAACATGAGGAGAAACTTGACAAGTGTCCCTTTTGCTTTCTTTGTACAATGCATGCCTTGTGTGAGTGTGTGGGTGTTCTCTCTCATCCCCGTTCCTGTAGGACTTGCCCCATCCTTGTAGGGTTTGAATATTTGACTTTTTGACACCTCAAGACCCTCATACATAGGCCCAGTTCTCACCACAAGCTTGCCCGTTAAGCACTTTAAGCTTGGGCTAGGTTCTCACCTTAAGTGCAACCCTAGCATCTCAAGCATGTCACGCACCTCAAGAATCTCAATAATTAAGCACCTCAAGAATCGCAAGTACCTCAAGCACCTTAGTCATCAAGCATGACAAGCAGGACAAGCACCTCAACCTGGGTCGGGTTCCCGCGCCTCAAGGTCAGCCCTAGCTTACCTAAGGTCAAAGGAATTTTACACACATTATTGGAGGTCTTCAATGAAGCTAACCCTAAGGTCTTATGATCCATTGGTTAGCCTGGTTAGCCTTGCTCTTTCATAGACCATCTCTCATTTGGGCCCCTTTACCATTTGCCCCATGCTGAGATAAATCTATAAGCACATGTCTATATCTTAACCGTTGTTCCCGTTTATTCTCCCACATTAAGTGATCAGTTTAATATGAGAGAATCATTTGGGTTGGTTAGATATTAGATATTAGATTTTATGACATTACCTCTCTCTTGAAATCATAGTCGTCCTCGACTATGAGGTAGAAGAGATAAAGCCTTAGTCATTAGTCAATTTTACTTAGCAGGTAGAAGAGATAAAGCCTTAGTCATTAGTCTTTTAGGTCTTCCCTCAATGATCTCAAAAGGTGCTTTTCCCGTAGAAGCATGTACAGTATTATTGTAGTCATACTCTACAAGAGGTAAGTACTTTTCCCATTGTGAGCATTGATCTACTTCGGTAACATAAGTCTTGAGTAGATCGAGTATCATATGATTGGCTATCTCACTTTGGCCATCCGTTTGTGGGTGATAGGCCGAAGAGAAATTCAATCTTGTTCCTAGATTTTCAAAGAGACCTTTCCAGAGATTACTGGTCATTCTAGGATCTCTGTCTGACACGATGGATGTGGGTAATCCATGGTGCTTGAAAATCTGCGATATGAAGAGAGTTGCCATTTGATGTGCCTTAATAGTCTTTTTAACAGGAATAAAATGTGCTTGCTTGCTAAAACTGTCAACTATTGTCCATATTCCTGTATTCCCATGGATAGATTTGGGTAATCCAAAGATGAAATCCATGGATATACTCTCCCATGGTGAATCTGGGATAGGCAATGGCTGGAGTAATCCAGGTTGCTTCCCTCTATCATACTTGGTCTTTTGGCATACTACACATCTTGACACATACAGTTGTATGTCCACTTTCATGGTAGGCCAATAGAAGTACGTCTCTACTCCTCGG
Organism: Adiantum capillus-veneris; assembly: GCF_014529385.1. Lineage (NCBI taxonomy): Eukaryota > Viridiplantae > Streptophyta > Polypodiopsida > Polypodiales > Pteridaceae > Adiantum > Adiantum capillus-veneris. Next base: position 1,982,869 of record NC_140937.1, read on the forward strand.
AAAGTAGGTTGAATACCTCTACGTCCCACATATGGAGGAGCATGGGATTCATACATACCTTTCTCACGAAGGGAATGGGTAACACATAGCCTATTTTCATGGAGTAGATAACCATCCTGCAAGGTGAATGGTTCCTCTTTCTTCCCCAAAGCAAGGGCTGACATTATGTCTCTAAAGTCAGGGTCAGTAGCATACTCATCTATCATAGATGATACATCATTGTGAGCAGCTATAGACACCGCATTAACTTTGGGTCGTCTTGAAAGTGCATCGGCCACTTGATTGTGCTTACCAGCTATGTGAGCAATATGGAAATTAAATTGTGAAAGAAAATTTTCCAACCTCATTTGTTTGTCGGAAAGCTTGGTTTGCGTCATAAAATACTTGAGACTTTCGTGGTCGGTTCATAGGATAAATGGAGTCCCCAATATGTAGTGCTTCCATGTGTCTAGGGCATGTAGAATAGCTAAAAGCTCTTTCTCATAAATGCCCAAGACTCATTCATCAATATTGAGCCTTCGGCTCTCATATGCTATGGCATGCCCTTCTTGAAGCAAAACTGCTCCAAGGCAATCACCACAAGCATCACATTGGACCTCAAATGGCTTTGAGAGATCCGGAAGCACAAATACTATTTGGGAAGTAAGCTTCTCTTTGAGCTTTTCAAAAGCATTTTGCTCCTTAGCAGTCCATACAAACTTAACGTTCTTCTTAGTTAAGTCGTGTAGTGGTCCTGCTACTTGAGAGAATTTTTCTATGAAGCGTCTATAGTATGCGCACATACCAACAAAGCTTCTTAGCTCATGTAGATTTCTTGGGTTAGGCCATGCTTTTATTACCTCTAACTTTGATGGATCCATTCGGATACCATCTTTAGAGATAATATGACCTAGGTATTGAATCTCTTGAAGGAAGAATTCGCTTTTCTTTTGGTTGAGAAAAAGCTTGTTCTCTCTCAATGCTTGAAAAATCACTTGGAGATGGTGCTTATGTTCCTCCAAAGACTCGGAGTAGATGATGATATCATCAAAGAACACTCCAGTGAATTTGCGGTATGGTCTAAAAATTTCTCTATCAAACGATTAAACATAGCTGGTGCATTAGTCAAGCCAAAAGGCATGACTAGATATTCATAATGACCAAACGGTTGTGGGAAACACGGTCTTTAAGATATGTTCATCCACTATCCTTATTTGATGATAGCCACTCTTAAGGTCAATCCTACTCAAGTAGGTAGAGCCTTGTAGCTAATCAAACAGATCTTCTACCCAAGGTACGGGAAATCTGTTTTTGATAGTGATATGGTTTAGTGCTTGATAGTCCACACACATACGGTATGTACCATCTTTGTTTTGCACTAAAAGGACTTGAGAACAAAACGAGAGGAACTAGGCCTCACCATCCCTTTGTCTACCAGCTCTTGTACTTGCCTCATGATCTCCTCTTGTTGAGCTTGTGAGAGTCGATAAGGAGGCTTCTTAGGTGGTGAGCTTCCAGGAAGGAGCTCAATGCGATGGTCATCATCCCCTCGTTTTGGAGGTAAGTCCATAGGGATATCATCGATGAACACATCTTGGAATCCTTTTAGAAAATTAGACAAGTATAACTCTTCTTGATTCCTACCATTTACATTTGATGAAACATTAGTATCTTTTAGTGACTCTTTGACAAAAATCATGTACGCCCGCCGAAATTGAGCTCTTCATTGACATACCAAAAGCGAGAGGATTTACAAGTGGAATAGTGCAACCACGCTCACTAGCATCTATATACATGTTCTTTCCCCTGTAGGTGAAGTAGAATCTCCTTTCAGTGAACTTCATGTTGGCAGCCATGCGATCAAACCTTGGTGCCCCTAGGATAACATCGTCATTGTAACGTCTCCAAACCCGTCGACACCAAAAGCGGGATGGAACTGTTGACAGGTCTCTAGGCCTACTAAAGTTGAAGTCTTTAACAAGAAAAATTCCAGGGAATTCACCCTTACCATTGGCAATGGTTTAGGTTTATAGCCCTAGAAGAGACCTAGTCCTGTCTCGCAATGGAAACGGGACCCAAAACAAAATTTCCGTCCCTAAATCTTCATCCTTTAGATTAAGGTCTCCTTAGCGAACGCTTTTTTCCCTCTAACATATGTGAGGGCACAGCCACTGGTGGATTCCTCATCCAAGTGAATTTTCTACACGTTTTAGTGCGCGGGAATGCATAGTTACATGACTAATCAGGTCCACCCGTCCATGATTGACAACCTGAGTCAATCCCCACTTACCACCCCGCACTCACACATGATTTTTTTTGTTATTTACTTACTACCACATTCTTTCCACACTTAAAATAATGATTCCTTTAATTTTATTTTTTTTCAACTGCATTTCCTTAAATCAACCTTTTAAAACAGCATTGAAGACATTCTTTCATAAAACAGACATCTTTTTACTTAAGACAAGGTACTGTCATTTTAAGGTATCACTGACCAGTACTAACTTGTCTCAAGACCACCTATACAAGGGTGAAAAACGGCACCCATTCCTTATTTATATAACCGGGGTGGAAAAAGTCTTCACCCAAAGTCCAGGCGTCCATACGCCAAAACCAGTTGCCCATACAACCGGGCGGTTCCTCTAGGATAAACTTAAAAGTACTATCCATAAACATAAACAAGCACGGGGTAAAGACTCCACACGTGCAGAGGTAACCGACTCCTCCATGATGGTATCTCCATCGTTACTCATTACCTGGAGTAAAAATATTTCCAAGGAATCCGAGGTGTCTTGAGACAAGCTGTCTTAAGGATGGTCAAACATTTCCTTCCTATTTCAACCAGTAATAACCCAATCATTTCTTTCCTAATTACAATCATTGATCGTGGGTTTCGTGGAAGTTACCTTCCTTTTTCAGCCAGGGTTTTCCTTCCTAACCCTTCGTATGCAGTGCTTAACTTAAAATGAAATCTAAAAGCTTATTAATGGCATAATTGAAAACCACCTGGGATTGGTCGTCCATCTGCTGTGGGCCAGGTGCCCGTAAACTCTCCTCTGTGGGCCTATGGCTAGGCCCTGCTTCATGGTCGTTAGTGGCTTTGTTGCGTTTGTTACTAGTATCTTCATCTTTTGTCATAGGGTTTCCCCTAGTTCTCTTGGGGGCCATTTCGGCAGCCTTATAAAAAGACTTAATCCATTAGAGGATTTATTGAATAACATTTATTTTTCCTTGTTTACCCAAAAATAAGGGTTTTGGACCTCGGTTAATTCTTTGGTACTTAGATAATTTGATTTCTTCAGTTTCCTTATCCATTATATACAAAATTGGTTACTTTTGACCAAAATATGTACCTAAACTATTTATCTAAGGTTAGGATAATTATAATAGATTTTCCAAGGTCTATTCCTTCTCCAACATTGATATCAAAGGTTTTCTATTTACTTTACTATATTTCCCTTTTTTATTTTTCCCAAAATTGGAGTAATTTTACTGGGATATAAAATTAAACTAATTTCCTAGAGGTAGCATAATTATCACAGGTTCCTTGAGGTCTAATAAACCTTTGACAAAGTTCTCAATTCAATTTAAATCTATTTACTAATTTCCCCTATTTAAATTTCTCAAAAAATAGGGTATTTTAGCTAAAATAATTAGCTAAATTAACCTTATGAACTTCTCCTAATTATCACGGGTTATGGAACACCTAATTAACCACTGATAATTATATGGAAACATTTGAATTCTATTTACTAATTTCCCCTATTAAAATTGTTCCAAAAACAGAGTAATTTAGCTAAAGTAATTAGCTAACTTAACTTTCTGAACTTCTCTTATTTATCACAGGTGTTTGAATACTCAACTAATCACTGATAATTATATGGAAGCATTTGAATTTCATTTACTAATTTCCTCTATTAAAATTTCTCAAAAAACAGGGTATTTTAGTTAAGATAATTATCTAAATTAACTTTTTGAACTTTTTCTAATTATCACAAGTTACTGATCACCTAATTAACCACTGATAATTATATGGAAGCATTTGTATTTCATTTACTAATTTCCCCTATTAAAATTACTCAAACAACAGGGTATTTTAGCTACGATAATTAGCTAAATTAACTTTCTTGAATTCTCCTAATTATCACAGGTTATGGACAACCCAATTAACCACTGATAATTATATGGAAGCATTTTTATTTCATTTACTAATTTCCCCTATTAAAATGTCTCAACGAATAAGGTATTATAGCTAGGATAAATAGCTAAATTAACTTTCTGAACTTCTCCTAATTATCACGCGTTATTGACCATCTACTTAACCAATGATAATTATATGGAAGCATTTGTATTTCATTTACTAATTTCCCCTATTAAAATTACTCAAAAATAGGGTATTTTAACCAAGATAATTAGCTAAATTAACTTTGTGAACTTCTCCTAATTATCACGGGTTATTGATCATCTAATTAACCACTGATAATTATATGGAAGCATTTGTATTTCATTTACTAATTTCCCCTATTAAAATTACTCAAAAACAGGGTATTTTAGCTAAAATAATTAGCTAAATTAACTTTCTGAACTTATCCTAATTATCAGGGGTTATTGATCATCTAATTAACCACTGATAATTATATGGAAGCATTTGTATTTCATTTACTAATTTCCCCTATTAAAATTGCTCAAAAAACAGAGTAATTAGGCTTAATTAATTAGGAAAACTTCTCAAAAACTTATAGGATAATTTTATTAGATTAATAACTGTATAAAGTATCTCTGATAAATAATTCAGCTTGATCTAATCCTAATTAATATTTTTACCATTAATTCATGGCTAAATTGGCTAATTCCAACCCTAATATGAGAGGATAAATAATTAGCTTAGTATTTCTAAGATTAATTATAATAATCAGTAGAGATTTATTAATTTAAAGAGGTTTAAGAAGCATATATAGGCCTAATCTTTAATTAATTCATCATTTATCCTAATCTAACCTTACTAATTGAGTAGGATTAGGTTAATTACCGTTAGGATTAATCAATTAGAGGTTTAACTCTAATAATTTCTGCGTAGTGTTTCTCCCTAGATGAGAGAGAAATTCTCAAGGCTCCGAGTCTAACAAGATATGAAGAGAATGGTCCTATTTATAGGTTTTTCTGAGCATCTGGCAGCTTTTGGCAGCTTTCCACTAGTCCAAGCAGCCCCCCAGTTTGAAAATGGCGCATTTTCCAGCCATCACTGCTTTTGGCCAGTTTCCACAGCTTCCATACTCACCCCATACCTTCCAGAATTTGCCTGTTTGATTTTTGCAGATTTTCCATGATGAAATTTGGAATTTCCTATTTAACTCTAGAACCTTAGTGTAAAGAAGTCTTTTGCTAATGATTAAAATGAAACCATTCAATTTTTGTTATTAATTAAATTTCCATGGTAATTTTCCAGGTCCCGTAACTGTTCCTGTTTTTATCGAAATCAGATTCTGAAAATTTCTAGACATAGTAAAGCTCTGCTTATAAATCCAAAAATACCAATATAATTAGTGTTTGGAGTCCTGCAATAGCATTTTCCATTAATTTTTTCAAGCTTAGTATAGTTTTGAAGGTTTCGGAAACTGGAAACCTTACAGTCATGTTGGAGAGGAGAGATGAAGAAGTCTTCTTTGTCGACATAGCTTTGGACATGAAGCCTCAACTTCCCAATCAAGGGAGTAACGGAGGCTTGTTGTCCCTTGAAAGCTGCATCAGCCACTACTATATCTCCCATCTCAAAGGCTTGAATGCCCAACGTGGTGGCCAACTCTGTTGATATGAAGTTGAGAGTAGAGCCACGGTCAAACAAGATGAAGGCATCACGCTCTCTTACCTTTCCCCAAGCATAGGAAAGTGATGATCCTTTACAATGAGCATCCTCTTGTGGAGCTTCGATGGTGGAAGCCCTATGACTCTCATTGCGAGTATTCTTCTTGGGCCAAGAACAATAGCCATGTCCTTGCTCCCCACACTTGAAACACTTATGGTCCTTGAAAAAAGCTTCAAGCTCTTCAGGAGAGAGTTTGTTTTTACCTTTAAAAACTCCCTTTTCCTTGGACCGATTGTTGTTGTTGTTGGAAGTGACTTGGGAAGTATTTTGAACATTGGTTTTCCCCTTTGCATCATTTTTGTCTCTATTTTCCATGGGCTTGACATTACGTCTAGCCCCTTGATGGAAATTGATGCGTGAAGCAACCATGGTGTGATGGATTACTTCGCTAATAGTACCAGGCCGTTAAGAGTTGATGTATTCGGCCATCTCTTCAGGTAATCCCACACAGAATTGCTGCCTTTGCTCGGCAAAGTCTATCTTTTGAACGACAGTAGCCTTGAGATGTAAATCCCAAAACTTGTCTACATATTTGTGGATAGACTCATGGGAGAGAAGCTTCAAGCTGCGCCATTCGGTAAGCACTTTGTCCTTTGCATCGCTTGCAAGGAATTGACTCATGATGGAAACTCGTAGAGTTTTCCATGTCTTTGGGGCTTCACCATTGCCACGAAGGCTAGCCCACCATTGACGAGCTGATTTTTGGAAGTGCATAGCTACATGGCGTAGCTTGGAGGACTCTGTGAATCCCTCATCTCCAAACGCTGCATCAAATTGCTGGATGAAGGCCAACACTTTGTCGGTAGCACTGAAGGTGCCATCATATGTGAGAAAAGAGATACTCTTTCCTCCCTCCTTGAACTTCTTTAGCTTTTGTGACCTTCGCCATGCAAGAAATGATTTGTGATGTCCTCCCCTCTTGTATTCTCTAGGAGAATATCCATAACTTTCGTTGGAAGAGGAGGAAGGTGAAGAAGAAGGAGAAGAGGGTGACCTCTTCTTAGCCCTTTTTTTTGCTTTGTTTCCTCTCTTGCCTTTCAGAGTGATGAGGAGAAGGACTATGTGTTGATCTTTTCCTCTTGGGAGGAGTGGGCGATCGTCTAGATTGCCGTCTTCGTGGAGCCACATCTTTAGAGGAACTTAAACTTTCATTGCTTTCTTGATCTTTGGATTCCTTCTCTCGAATGGGAGAGATTCTTCTTTTGGGGGTCTCTTCAAGTGGCCTCCTAACCTCTCTCTCCTCTTGGAGACAAAGGGAAATTCCATAAGCACGAAGTTGCTGAGTAACTTCGGATTGCAAAGTAGGGTTGCCCATAGCTTGCTGCAACCTAGTGATGAGATAATTCACAAACATGGGAGCATCATCATTAGCACCTTCATGTGCAAATTCAAAGCTATCAATGTTCATTCTACTCTCTTGATTATTGTCAGCCATGTTAACAAAATTTATGTATGTACTTAGTGTAAAACCTTAGTTGCCACTCCTCTTAGCCTTTGAAAATTGGCTCTTAAGTATCTACACCCACGGCTCGAAGTGGTTAATTATAGAGAGTAGAGGAGTAGGTCTAACATAGCAGAGTTGCCGAGGGCTAGCTCCTTTCGGACTTCTTATGGCTCAATAATGGTAAAGCCGTAGGCAAGTCTAAAAAGACTCCATTATTAAGTCCAAAGCTCCCGAGGTGTGCACCATCCCGCACATAGTGGGCTCAACAAAACCGATAATAGATCCCAGTTCCACTTACCCTAATATAATTAACAACATCAACCATTTATAGGCTACTTAAGGACCTCTCTTCTTAAGCAGGAAAAGAGAAACCAAATGCTCTGATACCAATGTAATGTAATTGGCCTATTTAATTTGAGAGTAGCGGAAATTAATGAGAGTACTTTTGACAAATGACTTTGTGAGCATAGCGGGTGAACATAATTGAAGATAGCAACATAATCATAGCAATTAGTTAACTTGGTATGAACAATAGTTTTGCAAGAGAGAGAATTTAGAGAACATGACAATAGTTGAGGACCGGATTTATGTGGAGCCGGTCCCCCCTCCACCCCTCCAATAGGCATTTGTATTATGATTTCTCCCATTAAGAGAGACTTGTTACAATACAATCTTTGTGTTCCTTGTGACGTAGGTGATGCAATGAAGATGGAAAGCTTCATGGATCACAAACATAACAGGAACTTGAAGAAAGATTTAACTATCCCAAGCCTCAGTCCCAAGACCTCAAACACCTTCAAAGGTGAACAGAGCTAGTAGGGAATGAGGGTAGGGAAGAGGAAGAAGAAACATTTCATAGGAGAAAGAATTAGTTCCTCACTTATCATAACTCTTGATGCTAGCATACATAATAGCATAGTAATGAAGAAGAAGGAGATGGCAAGCTTAAGCATTGAAACATTGAAGCATGGCTCTTGGTTGGATTTGCACTCCATAACCAAGAGTGTTGGTGTAGGCTCTCAACCTCTACTTGCTTGGAGAAGGAGAGGGAGCTCTTGCACTTTGCATAGCACACAATGAGAGTGTTTGTGAGTGTGTGTGGGTGAGTATACCCCTTAAGCAACCCCGTAGCTTGCTTGGGTCGACCCCCCCTTGTAGCTCATGCTTGAAGCTAATTGGACCCCTCCAGGCCTAGCCAATCACAAGCAGGAGGCATTACAAGCAGCAAGGGTAGCCTTGAGACAAGTGTCCCCCTTTCCCCTTTGAGAGAGAGGACTTGATAAATGCAAAACCAATTAATTAAATACCCTAAATTATCATTGGACTCCTTGGGTAACAAACCAATAGGCTTCAGGCACACCATGAGGGCAACATGAGGAGAAACTTGACAAGTGTCCCTTTTGATTTCTTTGTACCATTCATGCCTTGTGTGAGTGTGTGGGTGTTCTCTCTCATCCCCCCTCATGTAGGGCTTGCCCCCTCCTTGTAGGGTTTGAATATTTGACGAATTGAAAACTCAAGCCCCTCATACATAGGCCCAGTTCTCACCACAAGCTTTCCCGTTAAGCACTTTAAGCTTGGGATAGGTTCTCACCTTAAGTGAAACCCTAGCATCTCAAGCATGTCAAGCACCTCAAGAATCTCAATAATTAAGCACCTCAATCATCTCAAGCACCTTAATCATCAAGCACCTCAAGCACCTTAGTCATCAAGCATGACAAGCATGACAAGCACCTCAAGCAGGGTCGGGTTCCTGCCCCTCAATGTCAGCCCTAGATTACCTAAGGTGAAAGGAATTTTACACACATTATTGGAGGTCTTCAATGAAGCTGACCCTAAGGTATTATGCTCCATTGGTTAGCCTTGCTCTTTGATAGATCATCTCTCATTTGGGCCCCTTTACCATTTGCCCCATGTTGAGATAAATCTATACGCACATGTCTATATCTTAACCCTTGTTCTCGTTTATTCTCCCACATTAAGTGATCAGTTTAATATGAGAGAATCATTTGGGTTGGTTAGATATTAGATATTAGATTTTATGACACACACTGCCTTATGTACCTAGGGTAAAAATATGCAATGTCCAGGCGCACAAGGCCTTTAGGGTTCCACCACTTACTAAATCTGCAACCTAGGTACAATAACTGACCTACTCTTTACATCTTGGAATTCCCATTGAGCCCATAACACATTAGAAATATTACAATGGCTTGAAATAAATCGGGAATTTACAATACGTGACCATTTTAGGAAAACGTAAAAAATGTGTAACTCCAATCTTTACTGCTTCTTTGTATTCATCCTCGATGTGCATCCATCTGTCTTCGATCTTTAGCAGCTTCTGCTAACTGACGTTGACTCAGTTAAAAATTTCCCTTTTCCGATTTTAGTGCCCTTCCTTGGGCACTGTCGAAAAGTGTCCGTGGAGGCAAGGGAAGGTTTTGATTGGTTGTTGATGGGATGATTGTCTTCATTTGTCGTTAATTTCTTGATGAGGTTCAATTTGTTGTAGCATCTTCATTTGTTCGAATATGTCTGATGTGAGATAGGATGTTGCATTTGTCCGTTGTAATAGCATAATGATGAGCCTGATGTTTATTTATGAAAAGTATGTACTAGGGAAGTAGAATGACAAGGTTCTAAATTAGGGTCTAATACCTGAATGACCAAAAGGAGAAAACCCAGTGGAAAAAAAGTGCCTTTGGAATAAGCGCATTATTGGAGTACTTATTAGCATGGAAAATATTAATAAAGTACTCAAGGAATTATTTATTGATAAATATGGAATTAAACAATGTGATATCCATGGAATTTTACTAGGCCAACACAAAATTGCCAAGGTCAGCACCAAGCGATGGGGAGCATTGGGCAGTCACCAAGCCTTGTATTCGCCCGGTGCTGACTCCACTATTGTATGTAATGATTTTAACCCCAAGGTCAACACCAAGCGATGGGGAGTGTTGGGCAGTCCCCAAGCATCCTATTTGCCTCGTATTGACTCAAATGTCGTATGTAATGACTTTAAGAGCAAGGTCAACACCAAGCGATAGGGAGCGTTGGGTAGTCCCCAAGATTCCTATTCGCCCAATGTATTTTTGTAATCACATCACCATGGTCTTCATCGTTGGTTACACCAAGGTCAACACCAAGCGATAGGGAGCGTTGGTCAATCCCCAAGCTTCCTATTCTCTCAGTATTGACTTCACTGAATTTTGTCTCTTCATTGTCGGTTATCATGTCCCAAGTTCTTTGCTAACTCTTGTAGTGGATTTAACAACAAGGTCAGTACCAAGCGATAGGGAACGTTGGGCAATCCCCAAGCTTCCTATTCACTCAGTAGTGACCCCACTACATGGCTTTGTTGGTTAGCATGACATTGGTTTGTTGCCTATTGTAGTCCACTCAAGGTGCATAGGTGGAAGAAAAAAAAGTTTCTAATGCATATGTCCAATGATGGGACATCCTATTTATGCATACACAAAAATGAATGGAAAAAAATATGTTGTGCAAGAAAGATTTTGAGGGGTTATTCAGAAAGATGGTGTAGCTATAAAAGCATATGACATGGATTTGTAAGCTGGCACCCCTTTAAGAATGGTTTTCATTGACGAGGATATGTGCTCTCATATTACTATGCACTGTGCGTGAGTGTTGGACTCTACGACACTCCACCAATTGTAAGTTAATAGACTTTGACTCTTATGCTCATCTCATCCAGCATGAGCAACATGACTTAGATATGCTCAACTCTTCCAGCTTGAGCGTAAGCCTAATAAGTATGACTCTTAGCACAGAGTTTAATATGACTTGAAGCTTTGGGACTAATGCTTTGCTCATTTTATGGCTCAGAAGCCTGACTCTGACTATGCCAAAGAGTGTTTTTTGCACCCTAGCGACTTGGCTTTTCACATTATTGTGCTTACTACAAACATTTCTTCAAGTAAAAGTAAGCTTGAATCCTCAAAAAGAGGATTAGTGAAGGACCAAGTTGGCATTGAAGGTTTTTTTTGCCATACCTATTTTATCTTCTTTGAATCTGCATTCTCATTGATTGGGTTGTCCTTCTTTGACTATAAAGACTCCATTATCTGTTTGATTCTCCAATTAGGCCTGTTGTTGATAGGAGACTTTGATGTTGTTGTAGGCCTCTGTTCACTGTCGGCATTTGGATTTTGACTCAAAGCATTGGAAGACTAATGATGACCTTTGTATCTCCATTATTGACTTTGTTTCTCTCTAGGTCTTGTTGAGTTATTGTGTGCGTGTATGTCGCGCATGTCAATGCAAGGAACTTGCCAATACACTGTGTGCGAGCCACAAATGGCTCCAAGCATGCAACTAGCCTAAAATAGTAAGCTCAAAGAAGATGATGGTGTGTCACTCACCGCTCTATGCTTGCTGTTGTGGAGGATTCCTCGTCGCGAAGAAGAGGGAGACACCGCTACGCCATGCTCAACCACCTCGCCGCCGTCGTGCCGCCACAATGCTCGATCCTACACACACTCTCTCTCTCTCTCTCATGCATACACACACACACAAGGAGATGAAGAAGAAAAAGATGGAGATGGAGCACGAGCACTCTTCAATTGTACAAATGAGAGAATGAGTAGATTCTAGGTTTAGTTGACTTTTATATGAGCTCGCCCCATTCACACTTGGGTGTCCATGCTTAGCCAACTATTCCCTTGAATGTTCCAATTATAGTGCACCTCTCATCGGCGACGATCACTATTACCCTTTTCCTATTGGACCGACAAGCCCAGTACCTGACTCTACCAAATAAATAATACGACGTCCGTCTTAGGTGATAGGAATGTGCGTGAGGATTAACAAGTGATAGGAACGTGCGTGAGGGTTAACATGGCCCCCTTCCTGATGTAGATTCCCTCCTCAAAAGCTATTGAGTTGAAGCTCGTTCGTCAAGGTGGAAGAGCATTGGAGATGAATGTCCTTAGCCTCCTTCAGTCACTGCAAAATCAAACAACATTGGAACAGTAATTGCATTCTCATATACAATTAAAAAGCATACATATGTAGTTGTAGCAAGACAATTTGATTGGTAACAAAATTTTAAACCATTTGTCAGCAATAAACATTAAATTGCAATATAATCAAACACATAAACAGTTGTAAAGGTAAAAAATTAAACAAGTTTGGGGTTGCTAATTTGACGGTCGAAACGCACTAAAGATCGACTATTAATACCATGGGCAAGCTTCTCAATTTTCTCTGGTCAATTAAGTTGTTTAATCGTGAGAGCCAAGTATTTCATGTCCGAGGGCTGACTAGAGGCTATACCTAGAAAACCTTGTAGTTAAGCTACAATAAAAGCAATTTCTCATGAAATCATTTCCTGACTGATTACCTTTTCTTTGACCCCCCAAAGTCTTTTCACAGTGATTCAATTTTGATGTGTGTGCTTATTTTGTATGCCTTGGGTTTTTTGCTTTTCAAGGAAAAGCGCCCACAGTGGGAACCTTAGGGCTCTAGTACTAATAGCCGTTTTTTGGCTCTCCGTAATTGCCATAGTGAGTTACCTCATCCTACCAAAATCACCTAAACACTGTGGCTATTTCTACCTTTTTGTACATAGACGTGTGTGAGTTAGGGGACCTTTCCCATATCTTCTTAAAACCCTCAGCTAGCTAGTTACTCGGCTAGTTGAGCAAAAAAAATTAAAAAAATACTAATATTATGACCCATTTGTGTGTAAATATTTCATTGTACATAGGGCCTAAATATAGGGAACTTTTATAATTATTTTGGTATTTATTTAAATATTTCTACATAGGTGTGCATTATTTTTCTATGTATGATATGTACATTGACTCACCATTACCATAATTTTTCTTACCTATGTATTCTATAAAAAATCATTTCATGCAAGATTCTCTTATTTTTGGACGAGAATCCACTCCAAGGAAAAACTTCAAAAATACCTTTCACCATCAGTCATTGCCTTTCACTAAATTCCTATTTCTTAGAGATATTTTTTCTTATCTCTTGTAAATAAATATACTTCAATAAAAACAAATGAGGGTCCCCTTATTTGATTCCTTATATTTTCATATATCTCTTTTTTCATTTTATATTTATATATAGCTGACATTTTTCTAGATTCCATAAGTTGTTTCTATATACTAGCATGTTTTTTCCCATCTTATCCATGTATTATATTTTGCATAATCCACAATCATGCATATTTTTAAACCCCTAAGAATCAATTAGGTCATGTTCTCATGCAAGGAGGGGCTCACCTTTGGAGCCATATGCAAATTCAACAAAAGGGGGGCCACTGAAGACTTTTTTGTGAAGAAACACAGGTATTTTGGTGGGATTTTTTATATCCATCTCCACTTCGAATTTGAAGTCGTGGTCAAAAGAGAAAATGTGGACCAGAAGTTACATAATCACCTCCAATTTTTTTTGTGATTTTTGGACCAACCACCGGTGAGCTAGGATTTTTTGAGTGGACCCCAGTCTGTCCACTTTTCTCACAAGTAGCCCATAGTTTTCTCTCACCTCTTTCCACGCTTCTACACACACACACACACACACACACACACACACACACACACACACACACACACACACTCATTCCTCTCAATATCTCACTCAAACCTGTACCTTCCATGGTTTCTCTCACCTTCTTCACCATTAACCTCCCCTCTTACTCCCATAGCTTTCATATGAGCTCTACATGTACATACACCATCTCTATGCCTCTCTCTATTACTTCCAAAGTACAATTCCATCTTACCCCTTCTCTATATACATAAAATTCAGTATGTAAACCATGCTTAACCTTTGCAAATTGAGAAATATCATCAACCAAATTTCCATTTTCATTGTGGTAATCAACCTTGATGGCGGTGGTATAAAGAAGAGAAGAAGAAGAAGATGATCGATAGTCATTTTGGGAACCTACACAAGTAATTACTTCTTCAAGCTTCACCATCACAAGAATTTTCTCACTTTATTCAACCATTTTACTTCAACCATCCACCTCATTGTACCCATTGTAAATATATCATTAACTTTCTAGTGATTACTAACCACTAATATACTAACACAAAAATAGCCATTGAGCTAACCATAAAAGACACCTCAACTCAAGACATGTGCATAGTAACTCTCTCTCTCTCTCTCTCTCTCCCTCCTTCCTTAAAACTCTACTTGTACTTGATCTACCACTAATAATGCTCTCTTTGAGCCCACATCCATGACTCAAGTAGACAAAGAAGGCCCGCAATGTTTTGATATTCACAAAAAAGAATAATCCTGATTTGTTAGCTTGTAAATTAGGATTTCCAATAATCTTAATGAGGGTTCTCCAAGCTATGAACAGGCCCCTCACCTTTTTGTAAAAAAACCTCCAATATCTTAGATAGCACCCCAACACTCTATGCGTGAGAAGGGACTTAGGCATAGCAACATTTTTGTGAGCTTCACTTTTGGTGTGAGAGAAGCTTTTAAGCTACACATTGAAAGTGAGAGAGCGTGAGTTCAAAATCTCAAAACCACTATTGTATATGATCCTCCATCATCAATAAATTGAGGTTTGGTGAATCAAAGGCTTGATTCGACATTCAAATCTTCGTCCTTCTACTTGTTCGATACGGTTTGGTAAATTCAAGATGACTTGTGTATTTTGAGTTTCCATCGTTTGATCTTGTTTTAGAAAGTGTTTTAGTGTGTTTTCATTGTCAATTTTGTGTCCATTGTAAGAAAGTATTGTGGTGAGAGGTCTCCCACACCCTAAGACAATGTGATTGTGTTGGCAATCTTTAACATTCACTAAGCATTGAGTTAGTTTTGTACAAGATCTATGATAGCATCATAATGAACCATCTCCTTTTGCAAGTCACAAATAATGTATAACACAAGATCCCTTCCTCTCTCTTTTCCATTTTCTCTAGCTCTCCTTGGTCCATTTTGTGCGTGTCTTGTTGTGAGATTTCTTGTGTATGTTTTGTGGCGCATCTTCTTGGTTGTGAAAAAAATTCTCTTGCGTCCTAGTTCGCATACCGTAACTAGGTGGTGCTCCTATCTTGTTTGGGTTTTGCTGTGGGTTTGTTGTTGTGTTGTGCTTGTGGTTGCCCCAGCCCCAATTGAGCACCACGGGAGCCTTGAGGGGTGTTTAGAGGTCTCTCTTGTTGCCCGCCCCGGACCGCCTCAATTTTGGTGCCCTCACTAAGGTGGTCTTGTGTATTTTTGTGTAGGCTCAACCTTTAGCATAATCAAGTAGCTTGCATGAATCACGAAGATTTGTATGACCCATTTGTTCCTATTGTAAGGCAAAATGTGCATATCATTGTAAGCACAAAATTACCATTTGAGTGAGTAATTTGTAGAATTTTGGGCCCTCTTAGGTTGGCCGAGATAAACGCTTCAGTAAATCCTTTTATTTTGCCTCTCATTAGGTACGACCTTAGTTTGGATGTCTATATTTTTGTTTTGTTTTAAGCATTAGGTCATGCATAGACAATGGATAATGGCCCAGGAATAGAGGTTTCCCCCTTCCATTTCACTCCACACATTAGAATAAACATTGCAATTAGTAGAAAAATCCATTTTCAACAATGTATGGTGTTCATATTTGGTGCCCAAAGAGTAGGAGAAATTCTCGTGTCACCAAACCCTGTCATCGTGCCTCTTACTAATTATCATAGGTCATTTGATGTGAATGTTTTCATTTTGTTGTAGAATAGATTGCAATTTAAAAAATATTATTGTGTAAATCTTTTTAAGAAAGAAAAACAAAAAGGTGTTGTCACTTTGAAACAGGCCCAACGCCAAATGTCCGGATATCCTCTTTTCTTTGGAGAGCCTGGAGAGGATGTAGAACTATTTTTAGCAAATTTCAAGACGTCTTGCCATATCAAGAGGATAGTAATTGATCAAGAACATATAGAAATGTTTGAGGTGGTCCTTAGGAAAGATGCTAGCAATTGGTTTGACTCTTTGTCTGAGGAAGTTAAAGGGAATTACATGGAAGTTGTGAATAATTTCAAGAGATACTTCTTTGATCCCCAAAATACTCAAAAGCTATGGCAAGACATTGTTTCTCACAAACAAAAAGACTTAGATGACTACTACATGTATAAACAAGAGTTTCTATGTCTTTGGGTTGTATGAGTGAGAAATGTTGCTAACCCTGGTGATGGTGTAGAGTTCCTAAAGAAAGAGAGGTTTATAGCCGGTCTCTTTCCCACACTCAAGATAAAAGTTGAGACGGGTGCACCTACTACCTTTGACGCAGCTGAAACTAGGACTGTTGAGAAGTATAGGAAACTCAAGTGTCTAAGAGGAGAGGTTCCAATAGAGGGTCCTAGACATAGGGGAAATTGGAAGCATCAATATCCCAAGAGATTCCTCAGGTAACAACAAATGTAATTGAAAAGTTAAATGAATCCTTAAGTAACTTGTCAATTCACCTTGCACAAGCTGTAGGTCCCAAGGGACAAGCAAAGAAGTCAGAAGAGTGAGAGCCACCACGACCTAGGAGAGTCTTGCAATGTTGGAATTGCGGAGAGTCTAGACATGGGATGTAGAATTGTCCTTGGCCCCGTGGGGAGCCAGGGAGACCTAACTTGAATTACCTAGTGATGTATATAGGTGAAGGAACTAGTCAACAACCATGACTTCTACAAAAGCCAAATGGAGCAAGACCACCTCCATAAGGAGTGGAAGGAGGTCCACCTTTATCAGATCCAAATGTGCATGTGGTAGAGGTGACAAATTCTAATGAGGTGGACATGGAAGCAAATGGCATTAAGCGTGGCCGTGGAAAAGGTAAGGAGAAAGAAGGAGACACATCACAAAGTGATCATGGATGAGAAAAGAAGGCAAAGGAGACCAAGGAAACCAAGAGGACTCGACGCTGTATCAACCTCCAAGACTTCCCTCTTTGACATGGTATGGCTCCTTACAACGTGTTGGAAGACATGAGAGGTAAGGGTCCTGATATCTCATGGCCTCAATTTCTTGCATTATGTCCACAAGTTAGGAGGGATTTAACAAGGGCAGTCAGCACTAGGAGAAAGATAAAAGTGAGTATTTCTGGTGTAAAAATTGCACAAGCTAGAATAAATGAGGATATTACACCTGTGCTAGATTGTTACATCAAAGGAAGATTGGTTAGGAAAGGTCTAGTGGATGGGGGTGCACAAATTTGCATCATGACAGAGGGACTCATGCAAAGACTAGGCATGCACATCCATGAGACACCTAAAATCAAAGTCAAGATGGCAAACAATAGCAAGGCTAGGTGTGTAGGCATTTGTAAAAATGTCTTTGTAGAGGTATTTGGCATTAAGAAGGCGGTGGATTTTTATGTTATGTCGACAAAGGGAAGTGGTTATCCATTTATCCTAGGAAGACCATGGCTAATGAAAATGCAAGCTTTGCAGGATTGGGAGAGTGGAAAATTAATCTGCAGGAATGAAAATCATAAGAAGGTTGTATTGGACATGAAGGAGCAATGCCAAGAGGAGCTCCATGAAGAATCATCTCAAAGTGAGACGGAAGAAGATTGGACCGATAACACTTTAGAAGAAGAAAGTAGCGGCAGCATTACTGAAGAGGAGTCTTCCATCAAAGTCATGGGGGTAAGGTTTAAGCCAACCAACCAAGAGACCTCCTGTCAAGGTTTGGAGGAGGTAGGTTCCCAAGAGAACCAAAATGTGGAAGATGAAGAAATGTTAGAAGGTATGTTGTCTACAACACTTACAAAGGATGAAAGAGAGGAGTTCAAAGGTGTGTTATGGAAATTTCCTAAGATTTTTGCTAAAGACTACACCGACATGCATGGAGTAGATGATGTTCAACACAAGATCGAGCTAAAGCCAGAGGCCAAACCTAAAGCTCAAAAGCTACGAAGGCTAGGAGTCATCAAGGAGTAGGCTCTACTCAAGGAGGTAAGAAAGCTTCTAGCAGCAGGTTTCATTTATCCAATGGAGAATTTAGAGTGGGTCTCTCTTATTGTTGTCATTCCCAAGAAAATGGAAAGTGGAGGGTGTGTGTGGATTACCATCAGCTTAATGAGGCAACAAAAAGATACTAAATGAGGTAGCTGGTCATGAGAAGTACACTGTGTGTGATAGCTACTCAGGTTACTTTCAAATAGGGATTGCATTGGAGGACCAATTGAAAACAAACTTCATCACTCCTTGGGGTTGTTATGCTTTTAGAGTTATGCCATTTGGCTTGAAAAACGCTCCTCCAAATTTCCAACGTTTCATGAACATGGTGTTTCAAGCATTCTTTGGAAAGTCAATTAGGGTGTTCATTGATGATTCTTGCATTTATAGCTCAAAATCATTGCATCTACAAAAGGTAGAAGAAGGTTTAAAAAAAATTTACAACATGGGAGGTCAACTCAGTCCCGACAAGTGCCACATAGGTGAGGATGAAGTGATCTTGCTTGGTCACAAAGTTTCTTACAAAGGTATCGAGGTGGATCCTTCAAAGTCAAAGGCTCTTATTGAGCTCCCATCACCCAAGAATCTCAAAGAGGTCCTATCTTTCATTCAAAAGGTGAAGTATATGTCACGCTTCATTCACTTAGCCTCGGAGTTACTTCACCCCTTGCAAAAATTGACACAACAAGTTGAGTTTGTTTGGTCTGATGAGATTGAAAAATATTTTTGTAACATCAAAATCATTCTGTTAGAACTACCAACACTTATGCCTCCTTGTTGGGAGTACACATTCTTTGTTAGCTCTAGTGTTGGGAAAGAAACAATTGGTGCTATTTTGCTACAACAAGATCCCCCACAGTACCATGATGTAACCCATCTACTTTGCTAGTAGGGTCATGAATGCTTTGGAGAGAGGCTACACAGAGGTAGAACTCATGATGCTTTGTCTCATGTTTGCAGTGAGAAAGTTTAGATCCTACTTGCTACCAAAACCTTTTGTAATTATCAGCGTAGAAAATTTGTTCCCTTGGGTGTCATTTGAAATGTGCCTTAGTACTAGGATCTCCAAGTAGATTATGGAGTTGCAAGAGTTTCAATACTCTTTCAAGGTAGAAGATAGAGTGCGTGCACAATTGCCAGGGATTCTCACTTATAGGGTACATGAGAAGGAAATTAAGGTGCTTGAAGTAAAGACCCTACCATTGCCACCACCTAAAAGTATTCCTAATGCTTTTACATTGTTCTTTGATGGAGCTTTTCAACGAGTCACAAGAAAAGCACGGGGAGGGCTAGTGTTGTTCAACCCAAGTGGAGAGGTGGTCATGAAAGAGAAGGTCATTCTACCAGGTTCAACTAGCAACAATGAAGCAGAATACGACACACTACTTCATGGTTTGAAGTAGTGTATACAATGTCAAGGTATACAATGTCTCATGGTAAAGGGGGATGCACTTTTAGTTGTAAAGAAAATCTTAGGCATTTGGGCATGCAAGAATGAAAGCCTTAGGACAAAGGTTCATGCCATTCGTAGGTTGTTTAATCAGTTTGAAGAAGTGCAACTATATCATATTCCTAGGAAACAAAATGAAGATGCTGATTTACTTGCACAATAAGAAGTTACATGTGTTGAGAAAGAAGTGCAGGTCATCATGGTGGAAGCAGTTGTCAAACAACCAAAATATGGGGGTTGGAGTCATTGGCTCCAAGTATTGGCTACATTTTGGAGGGCGAGTTTTCACAAGACTTCACTAAAGCTCAAAAGAGGAGACTCATGAAGAAGGCAAGTTTCTATCTCTTCCTTGAAGTTCCCTCTATCAAAGAGGGAAGGATCAAGTGTACCGAAGAGTACCAACTATCGAGGAGATTCTAGCCATTCTAAAAGGTTTGCATGAAGAGGCATGTGGTGGTCATTTTGCCCAAGAGTTAACTGCGAAGAAGATTTTTCTTGCGGGGTATGTTTGGACAAGCCTGCATGTAGATGTCCAACATTGGTGTAAAAGTTGTCACAATTGTCAAGTAAATGGAAATAGAAGGTTGGTGTATGGTCCGAGGCAAATAGTACTTGCAAATGGACCCTTTGAAAAGTGGGGCATTGATGCTATGGGTCCTCTTCCTAGAACAAAAAATGGTAAACTCTACATCCTAGTGGCTGTAGATTACATGACTAGGTGGGTAGAGGCTCAAAGTGTGGCCAGGGTAAATGGAAAAACAGTGAGCAGGTTTGTCTACACTAATATTTGTTGTAGATTTGACACACCTCTGGAGATTGTTTTTGATAATGGTCCAGGGTTCAAGAAGAGTTTACTCACAGAAGTTTGTGAAGAGCTTCACATTCTACATTGTCATAGCACACCCTACTACCCACAATCAAATGGTTTGGTGGAGAAGGCTAATGGTGTCATTGCAAGCATCATTAGAAAGATGATGCAAAACAAAACAAAGTTATGGGATGACTTCTTGGATGGTGCCTTGTGGGCATATCGAACCACATATTGGGAAGCCACGGAGTTCACACCATTTCACTTGGTCTATGGTCAAGAGGCTTTGCAGCCTATCGATCTCAACATCCCAACAATGCGGCTTCATAGCAGTGGTGCACAAGATGATCAAGAAGCAAGGATGGATCGACTTCTTACACTAGTGGAGCTTGAGTGGAAAAGAGAAGCAGCCTATGAGTGCTACAAGAGGAAAGCTACACAAGAGAAAGAGAAGCTTGATAAGAAACTCAAGCACAAAGGCATCAAGGAAGGAGATCTTGTGCTAAGGTATGACAATTGACTTGATAATCATTTTGATGCCAAATTTGAAACTAAATGACAAACGCCATACATAGTCAAGAAGGCTTTCAATTCAAGTTACTATCAGCTTATGGAGTTGAATTGTAAAGAGCACTCCAGGAAGGTAAACGGGTATCGCTTGAAGCCCTATTTGAGTCACCTTCTACCAAAGGATCTACTGAAGAACTGTCGAAGAGCGACTATCTAATGTTAGTTTTGTTGCATGAAGCATGAGTGTGACAAGAAGCCACACAATGAAAATCCTGTCAAGGGACTAGATATCATAGAGGACTCAAAAGCACTCTCTTTGCAAAAGATGCTTTATGATGGTACATGAATATACCATCATCCTGGGGGAGGGCTAATGATAGCCGTTTTTTGGCTCTCCGTAATTTCCATAGTGAGTTACCTCACCCTACCAAAATCACCTAAACACTGTGGCTATTCTTACTTTTTGTACATAGGTGTGTGTGAGTTAGGGGACCTTTCCCATATCTTCTTAAAACCCTCACCTAGCTAGTTACTGGGCTAGTTGAGCCAAAAAAAAAAAAAAAAATAATAAAAAAAAATATATTATGTGTGTAAATATTTCATTGTACATAGGGCCTAAATATAGAGAACTTTTATAATTATTTTGGTATTTATTTAAATATTTCTACATAGGTGTGCATTATTTTTCTATGTATACTATGTACATTGACTCACCATTACCATAATTTTTCTTACCTATGTATTCTATAAAAAATCATTTCATGCAAGATTCTCTTATTTTTGGGCGAGAATCCACTCCAAGGGAAAACTTCAAAAATACATTTCACCATCAGTCATTGCCTTTCACTAAATTCCTATTTCCTAGAGGTATTTTTTCTTATCTCTTGTAAATAAATATACTTCAATAAAAACAAATGAGGGTCTCCTCATTTGTTTCCTTATATTTTCATATATCTCTTTTTTCCATTTTATATTTATATATAGCTGACACTTTTCTAGATTCCATAAGTTGTTTATATATACTAGCATGTTTTTTCCCATCTTATCCATGTATTATATTTTGCATAATCCACAAGCATGCATATTTTTAAATCCCTAAGAATCAATTAGGTCATGCTCTCATGCAAGGAGGGGCTCACCTTTAAAGCCATATGTAAATTCAACAAAAGGGGGGGCATTGAAGACTTTTTTGTGAAGAAACACAGGTGTTTTGGTGGGATTTTTTATATCCATCTCCACTTTGAATTTGAAGGGGTGGTCAAAAGAGAAAATGTGGACCAAAAGTTACATAATCACCTCCAATTTTTTTTGTGATTTTTGGAGCAACCACCGGTGAGCTAGGATTTTTTGAGTGGACCCCAATCTGTCCACTTTTCTCACAAGTAGCCCATAGTTTTTTCTCACCTCTTTCCACACTTCTACACACACACACACACCCACACACACACACACACACACACACACACACACTCATTCCTCTCAATCTCTCACTCAAACCTACACCTTCCATGGTTTCTGTCACCTTCTTTACCATTAACCTCCCCTCTTACTCCCATAGCTCTCATATGAGCTCTACATGTACATACACCATCTCTATGTCTCTCTCTGTTACTTCGAAAGTACAATTCCATCTTACCCCTTCTCTATATTTATAAAATTCAGCATGTAAACCATGCTTAACCTCTACAAATTGAGAAATCTTATCAACCGAATTTCCATTTTCATCGCGGTAATCAACCTTGACAGCGGTGGGATAAAGAAGAGAAGAAGAAGAAGATGATCGATAGTCATTCTGGGAACCTACACAAGTAAGTACTTCTTCAAGCTTCACCATCACAAGCATTTCCTCAATTCATTCAACCATCTTACTTCAACCATCCACCTCATTCTACACATTGTAAATATATCATTAACTTTCTAGTGATTACTAACCACTAACATACTAACACAAAAATAGCCATTGACCTACCATAAAAGACACTTCACCTCAAGACATGTGCATAGTAACTCTCTCTCTCTCTCTCTCTCTCTCTCTCTCTCTCTCTCTCCCTCTCCCTCTCCTTCCTTAAAACTCTACTTGTACTTGATCTACCACTAATAATGCTCTCTTTTGAGCCCACACCCTTGACTCAAGTAGACAAAGAAAGCCCGCAATGTTTTGATATTCACAAAAAATAATAATCCTGATTTGTTAGCTTGTAAATTAGGATTTTCAATAATCTTAATGAGGGTTCTCCAACCTATAAATAGGCCCCTCTCCTTCTTGTAGAATAACCTCCAACATCTCACATAGCACCCCAACACTCTATGCGTGAGGAGAGACTTAGGCCTAGCAACCACTTTGTGAGCTTCACTTTTGGTGTGAGAGAAACTTTTAAGCTACACATTGCAAGTGAGAGAGCATGAGTTCAAAATCGCAAAACCACTATTGTATATGTTCCTCCATCATTAATAAATTGAGGTTTGGTGTATGAAAGGCTTGATTTGACATTCAAATCTTCGTCCTTCTACTTGTGTGATACGGTTTGGTAAATTCAAGGTGACTTGTGTATTTTGAGTTTCCATCGTTTGATCTTGTTTTAGAAAGTGTTTTAGTGTGTTTTCATTGCCAATTTTGTGTCCATTGTAAGAGGGTATTGTGGTGAGAGGTCTCCCACACCCTAAGACAATGTGAGTGTGTTGGCAATGTTTAACATTCACTAAGCATTGAGTTATTTTTGTAGAAGATCTACGATATCATCATAATGAACCATCTCCTTTTGCAAGTCACAAATAAGATATAACACAAGATCCATTCCTCTCTCTTTTCCATTTGCCCTAGCTCTCCTTGGTCCATTTTGTGTGTGTCTTGTTGTGAGGTTGCTTATGTATGTTTTGTGGCACATCTTCTTGGTTGTGAAAAAAATTCTCTTGCATCCTAGTTCGCATACCATAACTAAGTGGTGCCCCTATCTTGTTTGGGTTTGGCTATGGGTTTGTTGTTGCGTTGTGCTTGTGGTTGCCCAACCCCAATTGAGTAGCACGGGAGCCTTGAAGGGTGTTTAGAGGTCGCCTCTCTTGTTGCCCACGCCCCGGACCGCCTCAGTACCGTAGGCAATACATGTGAGTGGAGTACCAAATCAAGCCGAGATTTCTATTCCAGCTTAAGATTTTACATTGTGGCACTTTGATTTTTTTTCATTTGTTATTTTTGTTCGTTTTCAACATTTTTATTTTGTAACTTTGGGGGGTCATATAGCACTGTTATCCTCCCAAGCTTATCACATTAGTAAACTCCCTTTATAATACTTAAGCTAAAGGTCAATAGAGACTAAGCCCACTAGAAAGCCCTAGTACATTTCACACAATGTTGCCTAAATCGGATTAAGAACCTAAGTAACATTAGAAAGGCATTGCCCATGGTATTAAGAGAAGATCTCTAACACCTAACTTTGTCAAACTAGCTTAGTCGGATTGCTTGATTTTTAAACCTAGACAAGTGATTATGACAAAAAATTACATTGAATTTAATGTTTGATACTAAGCAAATGTGTTGAATATTACGCTACCAATCACAATTAAAGTAAACAAACATGCATGCAAAAAGATAAGGGGCAATGCTAATGGACAAGAAACACTTGTTTGTGTTGATGGTCGTGCTTGATTTGAAGTGGGAACGAGAGAAAGATTCCATGAAGGTCCAAATCCTAACCACAGCAACACGTTCCTGTACACATGAGGAAACACAAAGAATACCTCTAGGAGGCACATCAGTGGGAAGAAAGAACTTTGCTAATCACTAAACTCTAAAACAGAAACACTCCTATCGTACTAATCCTACCTTCCCTCCATCACTCAAGTGAGGAGGATCAAAGGTGTTTGATCACATAGGTTTCTGTTTCAGTGTACCGGATGTGAATGTGTAGGTCTGGGTCAATGTTGTAAGGTTTCCACGTTTTGAAACCTTAAAAAATGTACAAAGCTTGTAAAATTAAATTGAAAACCACTGTTAAATGATTCAATCATGGTTGATATTGATATTTTTGGAATCATAAGCAGAGCTTTACTATGGTTAGTAATTTTCAGAATCAGAATCCGATAAAAACTGGAAAAGTTACGGGCCCTGGAAGGTTACGCTAGGAATTCAATTAGTTAATAAAAATTGGATGGTTTCAGTAATTATTATTAACAAACACTTTCTTATCCTAAGGTTCTAGAATTAACTGATATTCCAATTTTCATCATTAAAAATCAGTAGAATCAACCAAAATCGATTCTCGAAGTTGTGGGGGTAGTGTGGAGCTGTGGGGAACCTGCCAGAGATAGAAATAGCAGCAGTTGGTGCTACCTTGAAGCTGGCGGCCTGCTTGGGGTGTCAAAACCTGCCAGGAACAGCCCGAGGCCCATAAAAACTATAAAAAGACCCCCTTTCCTTCATTAAAATTTAGATTCGGAGCCTTGACACACTCTCTCTCATCTAGAGAGGCCGCTACGCAAAAATCACTAGAGACTAAGCTCTAGTTGGTTAAATTAAACGGTAATTAGCCTAATCCTTCTTAATTAGCAAAGCTAGGTTAACCTATTTTCTTAATAAATTAAAGATTAATCTTATGTATAATCATAAATCCTCTCTTAATTAAATGATCTCTACTGATAGTTGTAATTAAACTTGGGGATATTAAGCTAATTAGTTATTATATCATATTAGGGTTGAAATTATCCATATGAACCATAAATTAATGGAATTATATTAATTAAGTTTAGATTATATTGAAATGATTATCAGAGCTGCATTGGACTATCACTAATTTAGAAAAATTATCTTATAATTTTTTGAGTAATTTTCATAATTAATTTAGCAGAATTACACTCTTTTTTGGAGAAAAAAAGGGAAAATAATCAAATTGATTCAAAATGCTTTGAGTTACTTATTAGAGGTTAATTACATGTTAGGAAACCCGTGATAATTATATTAACCTCAGATAATTAATTTTCTTAATTATTTTAGCAATAATACTCTATTTTTAGGACAAATTAAAAGGGGAAAATTAGCAAATTGATTCAAAATGCTTTAAGATATTTATTAGAGGTTAATTATATGTTAGAAAACCTGTCATAATTATGTTAACCTTAGGTGATTTATTTTAACTAATTATTTTAGCAAAAATACTACGTGTTTATGATAAATTAAAAGGGAAAAATTAGCAAATTGATTTAAAATGCTTTGAGTTATTTATCAGAGGTTAATTACATGTTACAAAACCTGTGATAATTATGTTAACCTCAGATAATTAATTTACCTAATTATTTTAGCAGAATTTCTTTGTTTTTAGGACAAATTAAAAGAGGGAAATTAGCAAATTGATTATAAATGCTTTGAGTTATTTATCAGAGGCTAGTTACACCTTAGGGAATCTGTAGTATTTATGTTAACCTCAGATAATTACTTTACCTAATTATCTTAGCAAAATTACACTATTTTTAGGACAATTTAAAAGGGGATATTAGTAAATTGATTCTAAATGATTTGAGTTATTTATAAGAGGTTAATCACACCTTAGGCAAACCATGATAATTATTTTACCCTAAGATAATTACCTTACCTAATTATCTCATTAAAATTACATTATTTTAAGGAAAAAATAAAAGGGGGAAACTAGTAATTTAATCCAAAAACCTTTGATATAATTATTAGAGGTAGAAAACACCTTGAAGAATCTTGGATAAATACCCCAACCTCAGATAAATAGTTTAAATATTTATCTTCATCAAAAGTAACCGATTTTGCGTATAAAGTAGAGAAAGGAAATTAGTAAATGAAGTTATCTAATTACCAAATAAATACCTGAGGTCCAAAATCACTATTGAAGGGTGAAAAAATTACCTCAACATAGATGGTTGGTATAGCAAATTACTATCAGCAAAATTTTGCCTAAATTAGACCATAACTATAGGAGGGAAAGGTTATAAATCAAATTTATGAAAATTCCTAAAGATAGAACATATCCAATTACAATTTAGAGTGAGTAATCCATTAGCCGATAGAAATTTATAATTTACTAAGGTTAAAAAATGGAATATAGACTAAGGATAAACCTAGTTAAAGGGTTTCCCTAATTAAATGGTAATTATGGAAGATTACTTATAGTATAAAGAAGTTACAGGAGGAATATCTCATCCAATTAACTATCAAGGATACCTACTTACTCCAAAAATCCTTATTTTTGGGTAAAAAGAAAAAAAAGAGATTATTCAATTAAACTTCTAATCGATTAAGTCTTTTTATAAAGCTGCCGACATGGCTCCAAAGAGAACCAGGAAAAATCCTCTTACCGAGGAAGAGGATGTTAGAAACAAAATAAATAAAGCCACTAATGACCATGAGGCTGGGCCTAGCCATAGGCCGACGGAGGAAAGTCTACCGG
Source organism: Adiantum capillus-veneris (assembly GCF_014529385.1). Lineage (NCBI taxonomy): Eukaryota > Viridiplantae > Streptophyta > Polypodiopsida > Polypodiales > Pteridaceae > Adiantum > Adiantum capillus-veneris. The sequence goes on from NC_140937.1 coordinate 2,010,252, forward strand.
CTTCCGCCCAACAGCACATGGACGAGCAGTCCCAGGTGGATTTCCATTTTGTTCACTTAAAATCTTTTAAAGTTCAGTTTTAAGTTAGCATTGCATAAGTAAGGTTATGAAGGATAAACTGGCTATAAAGGGAAGGTAGCTTCCACGAAACCAACGAGCAATGATTGTAAATAGGAAAGAAATGATTGGGTTATGACTGATTGACCTAGGAAAGAAATGTTTGACCATCCTTAAGACAGCTTGTCTCAAGACACCTCTGATTCCTTGGAAATATTTTACTCAAGGTAATGAGTAATGATGGAAATTCCGCCATGGATGAGTTGGTTTCCTCAGCGTGTGTGGAGTCTTTACCCCGTGCTTGTTTATGTTTCAGGATATTACTTAAGATTTTAAGTTTCTCCTAGAGGAACCGCCCGGTTGTATGGGCAACCGATTGGTGTATGGGTGCCCGGACTTTGGGTGATGGCTTTTTCCACCCCGGTGTTTATAAATAAGGAATGGGTGCCGTTTTTTTTCACCCCTGTATAGGTGGTCTTGAGACAAGCCAGTACTGGTCAGAGATACTTCAGAATGACAGTCCCTTGTCTTAAGTTTAAAGATGTTTGTTTGCTGAAAGAATGTCTTCAATACTTTTTTCAAAGGTTGTCTTAATGAAATTCAGTTGTGATAGTTAAAAGGAATCATTTTTTTCATTGTGAAAAGAATGTGGTAGTAATTAAACAACACAGAAATCATGTGTGAGTGCGAGGTGGTAAGTGGGGATTGACTAAGGTTGTCAATCATGGACGGGTGGACTTGATTAGTCAGGTAACTATCCATTCCCGCGCACTAAAACGTTTAGAAACTTCTTCACTTGGACGAGGAATCCACCAACGGCTGTGCCCTCACAAATGTTAGGGGGAAAAAAAACCATAATCTGAATGATGAAGTTATAGGGCCGGAATTTTTTTTCCAGTGGTCCCGTTTCCATTGCGAGACAAGACTAGGTCTCTTTCTAGGGCTATAAACCTAAACCATTGTCAATGGTAAAGGTGAATTCCCTGGAATTTTTCCTGTTTAAGGACTCTGACTTTAGTAGGCCTAGAGACATGTCAATGGTCCCATCCCGTTTTTGGTGTCGACAGGTTTGGGGATCTTACAAATGTTTTGACCTTTATTGTGCATACTCATTTGCTAATTGTTCTTGCTCTTCAGGATGTATATATACATTCCCTAAGATTGGGAGATTGAGAGGTCAGGGAGGAAGGTTGAGAGGGGAGTGAGTGAATGATGACTGTCAGCAAACACTCCCCCCCTTCCTTGGGTAGATCATACCGTTTGAAATGTGCTCATCACCCTTTGAAACCAATTGTTCTAGTTGGTAATAGGTGAGGATTTTTTCCAGTAGTTTTCTATTACCTTAGGTGCCTCATCGAGTTGCAAGGGTGGTAAGGTACTCTCCCAGGATCAAACTTGAAGTGGTTCAACAGGTGATTCTTGAACACTGGGAGGTGTGGATTTCTTTGTAGCTTTATGGAGGTCCACTATTGTAGGTGGAGGATGTGGAGAAGCTTTTACCTCTATGGATGCATTACATGAGGAGCTAGAAGCTTCATGGGACTCCCCCCTTCCTGAGCTAGGTGGAACAAATTGTTCATTATTCGGTACCCAAACTATCTCCGGAGCGGGTGTGTAGCATTCTGTGATTTTTCTCTTTTCGCAATCTTCAATTTGTTTTGGAGCCACAAGATTGAGCTCACATGGGCCTAGTGACAAGTAAGAGCACAATTTACGTTTTGGAACCCATATTTGATCATTTCCTTCATAGTAGCATTGGGCTTCCAATAGTTTTTTAGGAATCCAACGCCACGTTTCCTTACATTTCTTGGAGCGAGTGGGACATTTCTTACAAGGCTTTTGTTTTTTAGCACTAGCTATGGTTGCTAAAGAAGCTTTAGGGACCCACTTGTATGTTTTCTTTGTTATATGAGGATGAGTCTTGTCAAAAGCTATATGCATTGCTTGTAGCATATTTAAGGGTACGGGCATTTCATCCCCCTCAGGTATTACCCATATCGTCCCCCTATTTCCCCAAGTGTCTATGGTTGTTGCTAGGTGGACCCAATCCACATTGTCCGACTCAGTCATCCCAGGTAGTACATCCATATAAGGAGAATCTTCCCCAACATCAGTGTCCGCTTTACACGTGTTACAATACTGCAATGGGGCCGAGTGAGCTGTGGTGTCAGATCTATGATCAATTATAAACCTGTTTCCTAGAGGATGTGCTTGACCAGTTACAAGATCCGCTCGAATGATAGAATCTTGGAACTGCAAGTAGACATGGTTTTTAGACCAGTCATGCACCATTTTTGCTTCCCTCATGAAAGGACGTCCTAAGATCATCTCCGATGCCATAGTGTGTTTGGAGAAATCCATAACAATGAAGGTAAAACTTTTTTTATGTCCAAAAACCTTGATCTTGAGATCTTCTAGCATCCCAATAGATTTAACAATAGACCCATTGGCCATCTTCACTACTATGGTTGTGGTCGCAAGGTGAGGTCTTCCCATAGTTTCCCATCAATTTTTAGTCACAATGCTAATCCCAGTGCCACCATCAAGGATTCCTTTCACAGTTAATCCCTTGGTAGTGATTGGTATGGTTGCATTGGATTCATCTCCCTTAAAGTATTGTCCCAACTTGTTAATAGGTATTTCTATAACAAGTTTCTCATCTAGGTTGGGTTGTGGATCTAAGTCCTCCTCTATTGGCATCTCCCCAGCTCCATCCATCTATGCAAATTGTGGTAGCCCAAACTTTAGTTCTCCATTGAGGAAGGCTCAAAGAGCTGAGACTAGCTCAGGGTCTTTATATAGTTTGGACATGATGGTGGTTCTAACTTTTGAAGACATGAAATCCATCAATTTGGCAATGTTTAACGGCACCTTTTGGACTTCAGTCCTTGACGTGGGGAAGATGGGATCTCCATTTCTTTGATAGGATTAGGTAGTCCCTCTGTAAACATTCTTTCTATCAAGAAGTGAGTACACCCACTTTCCCATAACTTTAAGTCACTTTCTTCTTGGATGACACTAGGTATGGCTAAGGGTCTATGGACTTGGTGAGGTTTTTGTTGCATAGGGAACACTGTGTCTGTAATCTGGATCTGCCTAGGTGTTGGTTCTAGATCCTTTTGGTATCTTCTACCAAACTCCTTAATTGCTTGACTCGCTCAATCTCCTCTGTAGGGTTTGGATAAGTTCCTATCTTCTTCTTGGATCCTGGCCATTGTGGCTCATGAAGATCTTCCTTGTTGGTTTCTATCTTAGTGGTCGTTTTGGTCTCCATGGTTTCACCTGAATCAGAATCCTCTTCAGCGTCGTTCATATATATGGGGTCATGACACCAGTCCCTATGTTGGTCTTTGAACTGGGGTCTGACTTCGCTACTTTTTGCGATCTCTTCCTTCATGTTTTCTTCTTTTTCTGAGATTGGACAATTGATGCCGTGTCTCTTTCCTCAAGAATATAATTTTGTTTTTGGAGCATCGATCGTGTGAGTACGTTTACTGGTACCATAGGTGTACTTTGTGATGGCTCCTTGGTAACCTCAATCAAGTTTAATGGCGTGATCTTCGGTGCATTTGGATTATTTGGACATTGGGCAATCAAATGATCTATGCCACATCGAGTACACATGAGTATCAGCATTGTAGACATGCTCGCTTGATTGGTTTTCATTAGCTGTGGCGTTCTTTTGTAGCCTAATAGGACACTCGGCCACACGATGTGGACCTCCATACTCATAGCATTGAAGAGGTGGTCTCTTAGCAGTGTAATTGATATTTTGACCTCTTTCCGCAAGAGCAGCTACTTGATAGACAGGTTTTGAGCACCATTGTTGCTCCCTTCTTGGATACATATGATTTTTTTGCGGATCACAATTGTCTCTAGGACTCTCTTGAATAGCCTTGGTGAGATCTGCTAAAGTCATCTCAGGTATCTTTGGCTCCTCAGCAATAGGCTTTAGGGTCATTGGCTGATTCCTCGATGCTTGCAAGCTAATAGATTTAGGCTCAACAAACACTCTTTCTCCTTGAATCATTAAATTATCCTCCAATTGGATCGCATTGGCGGTGACTGCTTCCCAAGTGGTGATACCTCTAGTGACTAGGCCATTGTAGATATCCTCATGTCGTAATCCCCTAATGAATCTATCAAGCAATTGGTTATTGTTGAAGCGTTCATTTGGATTACAACGAGAATTCAAATGCTTTAAGCGACTAATAAAGTCTCTCACCGACTCTCCTTCCTCTCGTTGGGCTTTCTAGAGCTGAGAGGCTACACCCCAAAGCACTCCCTATCATATGTATTATTTCAAGAACAGTCTCCTAAGAGTAGGGTAAATTGTTTTTTCTTCCACCCTTAGGGTTCTATACCAATCCCCTGCCTTCCTACTTAAGGTTAGGCTTAAAGCATTACTCTTATGCAAGTCATTATGTTCTCCTAGAGAATTGAATATTTGTTCAAACACTTCGATATGATTTCTCACATCCCCGTCACCACTAAATTTTTGTGTGAGCTTGGCTATTTGTACTGCCTTACTTCTAGGCTCTCTATCAGGCATGTTACGTATATTCTTTGCTATAGATCGATCGATAGCTTGAGAAAACATTGCCAAGTCACCTAAGTGAGCAGGCACCGTGGGTGAAGGCGCTCCAAAGACTACATGTGGAGTAGGTATTGGCATTGGGCTTGGTGCATAGGAAGCCCTTGGGTTCCATGTTGGGTACGGTTTTGTACCATGTGGCGGCCCAAAGTTCATATGTGTGGCCCTAGGCATAGCAGACGTCATATGTGACATGCTAATGCTAGCCGGTATAGCCCCATGGAAATAAGAACTTGGGTGTTGTGTTTGTGGAGCATAAGTTGTTGAAACAATGGGAGGGGTAGGGACTACATGAGCACGAGGACCCATGGATGTATACGATTGGTACACTCTTGTAGGTACTATTGCAGGCATTGAGCTACCATGTAGTGGTGCTCTACTAACAAATGAGGTCCATGGCGTGTTTCTCAAAATGCCCATCATTAAGGTAGGCATGGTAGCCGTGGTATCATCAAGGGAAAGATGAGCTAGACTTGGAAAGGTAAAGCTATCACTTGTGGGCTCAGATTGCACCGAGACCCCTGGAGAAACAACATATGGAGGATCCATCAGATTTACCGAGGGAGTCTCCATTTGCGATAATGTCGGTTGTTTATCCTTTCCTGTATCCAAGAATCTCATGAGACCCGTTGAAGGCATGTGGATCCCCTTATTCTGTCTCTCTAACTCAATGACCCTATGGATGACCTCACAAACTCTTTGTTGTTGATCCTCCACACTAGTAACACCCACTGTGGATTGTAGGATATCTAACCAACCCACGTGATAGGTGTGACCTGTGTATAGGTTGGTTAGAGTTTCCGTTTGTAGTTCGTACTCCCAGTTCTCTTTAAGAACGCTCCATCTAGGATTGAGGTGCTAGGGGTTTCCTTTGAGCTAGATGCAATGTTGCTTTCTAGGGTTGGCCCTTAGCGGTTGCTAAATCAGGAGCACTCGATTTCTCTCTTAGCAAGGATATTGACACAGGGGCTTTCGCTTTTAACTCTCTTCATTGCTCTGCCTTGCATAAGCTCTCGATTTCCTTTTCCCTAGCCCCAATGATATATCACTCAACCTCTTGCACTTCGGCAAGGCTTCTACCATCGGGTAATATGACCTCGGAGGGGAATAGCTCTAAAGAGTCAGGAGGTGCACTGAATGAAGTATTCATGTGCACATTCTCTAAGGGCATAGGATCTATGTTGGTCATGAATGGAGAATTTACTTCCCCACCCCCCTCATTTATATCATTAGCTCCATGTTCGGAGCGAGTGGGTCTACTAAAGGTTTCCTTCAAGCGGCTAAGCACGCTCGGCTTGGACCACGCACCCATGGCATGCATGTCTGGGCTTGAGCTATTGGGATTAGGCATTGGGAAACCCTCCATGGCGTCGTAGTCAAAGGAAGAGTCACTAGCTGCTATGTTTGGGTCTTGGTTTGTACTACCTTGGGTCCCCGCTGAGGGCTTGGAACCTAAGGTAGGTGGATATTGAGAACTCGCGTAAGTCAAAATTCTCTCTAGTTGCTCCGTCTTTAGCACACGACCAGAGCACAGATGCATGTGCCTTTGGCACCCTACAAGCATCGACGAATAACCTCAAAGGTTAATCGCTTACTTTTTTAGGCGACCGTTTTCACTTGTTTTTTTATGTTTTTAAATGATCGGTTTTTCGATTAAAGCGTGTGATAGCTCAAAACGATCGTATCACTTAGAGGGTCGCGGTGTGCTTTACAACACAATGTTTGGTCACCTGAAGCTCTGTTGGTCCTCAAAAAAGTCAATTTTTAGCTACATGTGAAGCTAAACTACATAATTTTAAAGGGTGATTGAGGCGTGACCTTATCACAGAGAAAAAACAGTACCTTTCAAAACTTCGTTAACGAAGAAATACACAGTAGCAAAACAAAATCCTTCTTCTCAACACAAAAACCTTCCTTCCCTACCTTTCCTACAATTGAAATTGCACCACAAAAGAAGCACAGAGTGCTATTCAAGCTTAGTGTATGGCATTCCCCGACAACGGCGCCAAAAATGTGCGCGTCTGTCACACGTGTCAATGCAAGGAACTTGCCAATACACTATGTGTGAGCCACAGATGGCTCCAAGCACGCAACTAGCCTAAACTAGTAAGCTCAAAGAAGACGATGGTGTGTCACTCACCGCTCTACGCTTGCTGTGGTGGAGGATTCCTCGCCGCAAAGAAGAGGGAGACGCCGCTATGTTGCGCTCAACCACCTCGTCACTGTCATGGCACTGCAATGCTCGATCGCACACACACACTCTCTCTCTCTCTCTCACGCATACACACACACACACACACAAGGAGATGAAGAAGAAGAAGATGGAGATGGAGCAAGAGCACTCTTCAATTGTACAAATGAGAGAATTAGTAAATTTTAGGTTTAGTTGACCTTTATATGACCTCGCCCTATTCACACTTGGACGCCCATGCTTAGCCAACTATTCCCTTGAATGTTCCAGTTAGAGTGCACCTCTCATCGGCGATCACTCTTACCCTTTTCCTAGTGGACCGAAAATCCCGGTACCTGACTCTACCAAATAAATAATACGGTGTCCGTCTTAGGTGATAGAAATGTGCGTGAGGGTTAACATATTGAGATCTTCATTCAGGTCTAGTGTAGTTGTAGTTGGCTTATGGTTGACTGGTAGACAAATCTTTGTATAACCTGTGTAGAATCCTTGTCCAAGAGGAAAATTCTTTGAGATCCGTCTCTGTTTTGTATCGTCTTGAGAGTTGTGGTTGACTTTAGCATCTTTCAATGTTGTTCTATTGTATACCTGCTTCTTAGGTATCCTAGGATATTGTCAAGGTTGATACCTTGTGTGCCTTCTTTCTTGGGAGGGACTTGAAGTTACTTCATATGCTCTAACGTACGGTTTTGGTACCCATATATGTACCTCCATAGTACTCCTGCTCTTTTAAGCTCCATTGTGATGCTATCCATCCCATGTGTTTGTCTTCATCTGTTGATCTCATGTATTTAATCTAAGCTGGATCATTGACTTTGACTAAGTTGCACTAAACAAACACTTTCTTGAATTTCCTTTGACTTCTTGAGTACTTTGGCTGATATACCTTTGATTTTTTGGGTGTCGCCTTAGAGGTTTTAGTTAGGTCAACAATTGGCTTTAAGTTTTGAAAGCTTGACTTGCTTGAAGAAGCTGATCCATGAGGGTTCTTTGATGTAGAGTCATATGCTGTCACATCTTCTTTGCTAATCGGTGGAGGGTCCACTTTGGCCTTACCTTTGTCTGCAAGATTTATCTTCTTTACCTCTAGTCTTGGTGGCATTCTCTACTCAATAAATTTTGTGGTTGCTTTTTGTTTTGTTTGATCTGCACTTGCTATTGTCCAATTTTCCTTAAGCTCTTCTGAAATTCTGATTGATGGAGATGAATCATCTTCAATAAGCTTTGCTTTGGCATCGGTCTCCATTTTAAGTGTGCTTAAGGACTTTGTGTTGTCGTCCATGGGTGACCAGTCTTGGTCTTCATTCTTTGTTGTCTCATTAGACTAAATCCTGTTTAGATTTTGTATCTCTGACATCTTTTGGGCCATTGGCATTCCCATTATGATGTCATCTATCATATCCTTTGCAGGTGAATTGACCTGTGATGATCTGTGAACTTACTTCACTGGTAGTGGAGATGATTCCCCAGCATTCTGCTCGTTTGTTTCCTGATATGCTCACAAATTCAGGAGCATATTCCAGTTGTGGTTGACCACATCTTATTTAAGTGCAAAAGGACATGAGGTTCTTGTTTAGCTGAAAATCTAGCTTTACTTCACTTGACAGATTTTCTTTGTTCTCACCAACAATGCTGCACGTGATCATCTTAGGAGCCGTGTCTGAATTGATTGTTTTTAATGTGGAAGCATCCTTGAATTGAAATTTTTCTTCAACTTCTTTGCTTTGATCACTTGCTTCTGTTGATGTCGACTCGTATTGCTGTAATACTGTATCTTTTTGCAATTGTTGAGTATTGTCTACCTGCATCTGAGTAACATTTGATCTTAGAAGATCCATTGTACTTTCTGGAAAAATCTGTTTCTTCGGAGGAGATTTTGATGGTGACCTTTGTGTAGCTTTTTGGACTTTAGCTCCCATTGACTTTGACTTTTCTTTCACCTGTTCTAGCATCTTGATGATTTGTATCATCTTCAGATAGTCTTTGACTTCAGTTATACCATCCATAGGGGTTTGTACAAGGTCATGACCTTGGTGATATTTTTTACCATGTGCATCTTGATATGCATATGTGAGCTTGATCACATGTAACTGTTTGAACACTATTGGGTTTGTCAATTTTTGACTCTGACTTTTGGAGATCAGTTGAAACTTTTGTCCTTGACGATCTTCATATAAGCATTTGTCTGCAGACTCTGATGGAATCTGGATCAATTGGAAACTTCCAACAACCATATGATCTTTCAATGGTTTCTGCTTTGAAGGGGTCTGTTGGATAGAAGCTCTAGGTCTTCTAACTGATGTATCATTTCCTGGTACATGAGTTGAGCTTGATGGATTTATAGTTCCCCCCTTCCTAGGGTGATCACTATAGCCTGCTTCATTGTAAGAATTCAAAATTGTTTGGCTCTGGTTTGATCTCACCTTTTGGGACTCTGAAGGTACACTTTGGGTAGCACTGTTGACATTTGGCATCTGTAAATCTTCTACATAGTTTCCTATGTATCTTTGTGAAACATGACAAATTATTCCCCAAGTCAAGCTATAGATAGCATTATCTTTGCCCTGATATTGTCTATCCCATGGGTCTCCTATGATATGAGCTTCCCTGGTTTCAGGACCCAATGCATCATAAATGCTAGACTCTTGTCTATATCTACGACTGTTTCGGTCAAAGTATATACTTGTTTCGTCACAACATCGAAGCTTGATTTCGGATGGAGGAGAGCTTGGCTCTAAACATATTTTTCGGTTCACTTGGGTAATATCCTTCAGGTCTAGAGAGGATGGGCTATAATATATTGTTTCTTCTGAAATGAACCATCCTTTCTGATCTATCACTGAACCCACTTCTATTAGCTGGTATGTGGGCCGTTCAAACACTGGTTGATCCTTTTTCTACAGTTTTCCTTTTTTGTCTACATAGTGTGCACATGAATTATGGGTGCCATACAAAGCTAACATCCTTATGTTTGATGTGTCCCTTAGACTCACGAATGATTGCACACTTGTGGCAGTGGATGCAAAATCATTTGCAAACTTAATAGTCTTTTCAACCTTTGGTGATATCTCGACACCTTGACTAAATTCATGCAAGAATTTCTTGTTGAAAGAATCAATTTTAAGCTTTTTAGGTGTTTGTGCATCTTTATGCTGATTTTGAACTTGCAGTGATTTTAATGGTGATTCTAAGGGTAATGCAGAATCATCTGATTGCATTAAAAATGACAAGTTAAATGCACTTACATCAAGATTTGCATTTCCAATTTGCTCTGTATCTTGCTTGTTGGCAGTTGATGCATCCCTGTTGTCTGGATTTCTTGGATAATCTTCAAAAAAGTGTCCACCTTTTCATCCACAATCTGAGCAATACACCATGACTGGTGGTATTTCATTTGGCTCTGTCATGTCAAGCTCTAGGTGAGGAGCTTCTGTTCTGGCCAAGTTGCTGGCATCTTCTTTCAAAACACTGAGCATCAAGCTATAGATTACTCCATCTAGACCTTTGTACCGTTGCTACATCTAGACCTTTGTACCGTTGCTACATCTAGACCTTTGTACCGTTGCTGCAGCCAAAGTGTGTCGACGCTAGAGGGTGACATGGGCAGATGTGTACAGGCAAGCAGAAGCATGGCAAAGTGCAGGTGTAGCTAGGAAGTTCATGGGATGACAGGTAGCAGCGGAAGTGTATGCATGATGCGGCTTATAGGCCAAGAAAGGCTACATAAGGGGCTAATTGGGGTAGCAAGTGAAGGAGGTGAAAAATGTAGCCTTTGGGTCCAGGAATGAAGAGCTTGAAGTGCTGAAGGAACTGGTCCAGCCGGCTCATCAAACCGAGATACGGAGCCCAAGTTGTTGAAGGTCGAAGTCCTTTATGGTTTGCAGATTCTTGCCGGACACGCCAGCTGGAGACAGGTGGTCCAAGTGAAGCTTGAGGTGTAGATGCATAGAGCTTGATTCATGGAGCTTACCCGTCTTTTCGGATTGCGGATTGGAGCCATGGTTTGCAAGATATGGTCAGTGGAAGTTTTTTCGGGGGCCGGGTCTGAGCCCACTTGGTCGCATTGGAGAATGTGCCATCTGGCATCTTTTGGGCCTTGACAAGCTTCTCGATGAGGGTGTACATCATATGGAGCCAGCAGGAAGTGACTGCATGCCAAACGGAGGTCGGGGCACGGAGAAATGGCCAGTCGAAGTTGGCAGTGGACAATGGAGGTGCAGCTACAAATGATTTTTTTCCGTTTTGGAGTTCATGGTTCGAGGACGCAGTGTGGTCAAAATTCCAAGCCGGGGTGAGGGATGAAAGCCTGGAATGAAGAATTTTGGTGGGATTTGACGACCGGAGCAGTGGATTTTTGAGCAAAGAATGGCCAGGGTGTGAAGGGAGATGATAAAAAATCAAGTTTTTTATTGTGTTCAAGCAAGTTTTCCAAGTCCATTGGGTGGAGCTGATGAGCAGATGCCACGTGGCAGCTTGGAAATCCCACATGAGCAATGAGCATGGCCAATGGCATAGAATATAGGCTAGGGTGAGCCACCCTCCTGGGTATCACAAAACGTGGAGAGCTTGGAGCTCTGGGCGATGGCGTCCGTGTGGAAGGTGGCCCGCAGGGGCTGCGCAGGCGGTAATGGGCCTGTTTTGGCGGCGGTTGGGCGAGGCTGGGAAGTGGTGGCGCCAATGGGTGCTGCAGTGGCCGGCGGTGTTGGATGTCGGTGGCGCCCGCGGCGGTGAGCCCAATGATGACGTGGCAGACCCAAAGAGGGGGGTGTTCCCGCGGCTATCAAAGCCCCAATATTTTAAAGGAGGAGGAGGAGAGCAATAGCGAGGTCGCTATTGCCCTCCCCTCTCAGGTAAGGGATGAGGCCCACAATAGAGAGAGAGAGAGAGAGAGAGAGAGAGAGAGAGAGAGAGAGAGAGAGAGAGAGAGAGAGAGAGAGAGAGAGAGAGAGAGAGAGAGAGAGAGACAGAGAGAGAGAGAGAGAGAGGAAGTCCGGGAGCAAAGAGGTGGACAAGGCAAAATGCAAAGGCACCAAAGGAGGAGATCCGGCCGGCCAAGATGAAAGGTGCAAGTGGCCATGGTGTAGCATGCAAGGTTTCCAAAAATACACTAGGCCAAGTGTTGGCAATGCATAAAATTTCTAAAAGAACTCCAAAGGGAGTGCACGACATGGTATCACACCACATTTTTTTCTTTTTTGGACTCCTATGCACACCCTTATAAAAGGGTGCTTATGTTCATTTGTAAGGGTCTTTTGGACCAGTGTCTTTGAACCAAGGAGGGTTTTTTGGCTCAGGCTTTTGGAGCTCTTGTTTTTGGTTGCCGAGGTTCATGCCGGCGGTGTGTTGGATGTACATGCTATTGCCTATGCTAGTAGATGATTCCCTACTGTTTCAAGGCGTCATTCCCCTTTCCTCCTTCTCTTCTCTGCTTGTGTGCGTGTGTTTCCGGGTGTGTGTCGGCGTGTGTGCCCTCCCTAGGTTGGTCGTGCAAAGAGAGATAGAGAGAGGTTGTGTGAGTGTGGAAGGCTGTGAATTGAGCGGAGCGGAGTGAGCGAGTCTGTCTAATGCATTGCAAGGCATATGTGCGTGTGGTTGTGTGAAAGTGATGGTTTGTTTGCGGGTAGTTTTGAGTTTTGAAGGTGAACTCGAGTGGATTGGGGCGCTGTGTATACCCTGGGCTATAGTGAGGCATTGTGTTGTGTGCTGGGTGTGCTTCCCTTTCCCCCTCTCCACCGTCTTTGGCTTGGTTCTCCCATTAGACTGGCTTCTATTGGCTTATCTGTTGGATATTTCAATTCTGGCTCTCGACTATAGATCTGACCACTGTAATCCATGTACAATGACCCTGATTGCATATGCACCAAATGTATGCTTTGTTGGCTTATGCAAATTGCTAGATAAACACTTGGGTTGATCTTTTGTACTTCTATTTGCACTTCATCTTTGAGCTTGCAATACCTGGAGCCACTAAAGTCTGTGACCATCTGAGAGTTCTCTGAATCTGGTTTTACTCTGATCAATAGGATCTTGGCTCCTGTGTTTCTTTTACTGCTTATAAGATACCTATGTCCTTCTGTATCTGTGTACAAAAATTTATCTCCATTGTAGCCATATAATTGTAAAATATGCTCTGTTGCAGTTGTATTTTTGCTGCCACTGCCACTTGCTTGATCTGCTGTACATGAATTTTCAGCTCGATTTGAGTCCATATTGGCTCAATTACAAAAACTGTCAATTGGTAGATTCTAGTATTGATTAGCAGAATTTTGTTGCTCATACTAGCCTAATCTGCAATCGTATGCGAGTTGTGCTTGTTCGTGGAAGCTCAATTGCAATGCAATTGCTTGCACTTGTCAATTTCTAGCATGCACAATTTGAAAATTTGCCTCCCGTTCAACTGCTTCGAGTTGGTCGATTTCTCGCTTTTTTCGGCTGATCTGATTCTCTTTTGCATGGTCTGCTCAATGTGTGGTGTTTTCTCGGTGTTGCTTTTTGCTTTTGACTTCCGCGTGTGTGTTTTTAATTACTTTTTTGGATTTTTTGGCTCTTTTAGCGACTTTATTTTTATTTTTTAAAAATTTTCATGAAATTTTGATTTTTTAAAATTTTTATGTTTTAGTATTTTTATGATATTTTTTTAAAAATCGATTTTTATGAATTTTTTTGTGAATTTTCTAATTTTTTGTATTTTTTTAATCTTTATGGAATTTTTGAAGGTTTTATCAAATTTTTGTGATTTATTATGATGTTTTTTGATTAATTTATGAATTTTTTGTGAGTTTCTATGATTATTCTATATTTTTGTGAAATATTTGTGTATTTTTTTAATGAGTTTTTTAATTTCGTATAAAATTTTTAGTGAGTTTTTTTTTGTGATTTTTAAAACCTTGTTTTGATTTTTTTATTGGATTTTTGGAATTTTTAATTGTTTTGTGAGATTTAAAGGTTTTTGGTGATTTTTTTAAATTTTTGACTAATATACAAATAAATAAAATGAAAGTGAGAGAAACAAAAACGAAACTGAGTTGAAATGAAATGGAATTTAAAGGGAATGAAATGAAATTAAAATGAGAGTGAAAAGAAACAAAATGAAATGAATAAAATACAAAAGTTAATGACAAAAAAAAAAAAACAAAAAGACAAAAGGATCATGAAAAGAGAGGTACTCTTTTTTTTTCTTTTTTGTGTCTTCTAGTAGGTTAATGAAGTGTGTGTGTAGGGGTGCATTCACGCATGTGTGTGTGTGTGTGGAAGACAGCGAAAGAGAGAAAGTTAAGAGAGACTGCACGTGGGTTGCATCTGTCGGCATTGATTGCGGAGGTCTTAAGGAGAAGGTGGCCTGCTTATGCGTGCAGAGGAGAGACAGCGTGAGGGGGTGTGTGTGCGTGCGCACGTGCTGACAGCGGGACAGTCGGGCGGGGTTTGGTGTGTAGCGAGGAGAGAAAGTGAGTTAGAGAGAGAATGAGAGGGTTGTTAATAATCGCTATGTGGGAGGGGGAGGAGAGAGAGTGAGGGGGAGGAGAGAGAAGGTTAATAATTGGAGTTTTGGCAGGGGAAGGAGAGAGAGTGAAAGCTAGAGAGAGAGAGCGTTGGAGTCGGTTCACTCGAAGCGGGAAGAAGAAGAAGAGAATTTTAATGTCAACGAAAGCTATCTCTACAGACCCTAAAGATCTATCCATGAGAAAATGTTTATGTGCTGCCGCCAGGCACGGACATCGAACTCGAATCCGTTTTTTATTAATTGTTTTTATTTTCAAACGTCCAAAAATACAAAAAATAAGCCAAAAATTAGCCGAAATCACTAAAATTCACCCAAAAATCCAAAAATTTACTAATTCAATATTTCTTGTAAGGATTGCAAAATATCAAAAATTTTATGGAATTAAGCAAAAATTAATGCAAAAATTAGTAAATTAATGTCAAAAAAGTGCAAAAATATCCAATAAATAGCCAAAACATTTCTACAAATTCTCCTCACATAGGGGAATAGTGCAGCTAAATAAAATCACACAAATCACATCAATTCAATTGCCAATTAATTTCATCAATAAAATCAAGACTAGGCAATTAAACCGGCAACATTAACGACAAAATTAGGTAAAAAATTGACGTAATTAGAGTGTGTAAATCCCTGTTTTGAGCACAAAAATGCGACCATTACACACATCAAATATGCAATCAATCATGCAATTTTAACACTTTTTAGGCACACACACAAAAATAAAATTGGCAGTTTTTACCAATCCTTAGGTGCGCACACAGAAGGGTAAATTTTGACAAAATTGCAATGTGACTTCACAAATCATTAGTTGGGCATGAGCACAACACAAATCAATCATCACAATTAAAAAATCATAACGCACACATTGATTTTTAGGTGCACAAACATGGGCAAAATAGTGCACACACCTAAAATTAGGCATACACACACTAATTAGAATGCACACACACTTGATTTTAGTGCACACACATTTGCAATTGAACATCCAAGCATGAAATCAACTCAATTAGGCACCCAATTAGCAATCCACAATCACCAATTAGCAATCGAAACTTGTCAAATCATACGCCACCAAATCAAAATTTCGGCGTCGACGGCGTGAAAACAAAAAATAAAAAATATCAATCCACATTGTATCAACATAGCATAGCATTACATTGCATAATCATGGTGGGATCTCTTCACAATTCTACACATCCTTAGATTCTACGGAGGTTGGAAATACCACCTTGATTACCTTTCCATTGAAGATCAATTGAGTGGTTGAATGCTCCAATCCTTCATAGAAAATTAGTAAGTTAGCAAAAATTAGTCAAAGTACTGCTCCAATCCTTCATAGAAAATTACTAAGTTAGCAAAAATTAGTCGAAGTACAAGGGGTAAGTGTGAAATTAGAGTGTGTAAACACACAATTGGCAAGATATGGTGACACATTAGGGAATTATGAACACATTGCTTCATGCACACACATCCAAAATCCACAAAAACATAAAGACACAAGTGAAATTAGTAGTGAAATTAGTGAGGGAACGCATTTGATTATGCCACAATTACACTAGCGTAGGCCATCATCCCCGGCAACGGTGCTAAATGTTGGGGGTCCCATCGTTGCAATGGCTCCAATGACCAACAAAATTGTCAATACGGAGGGATGAGCTACTCGTCTAGGACATGAAAACACTCACATGGTTAGTGAGCTAATCGTGGCAACACAAATGGTTAACTCTACGAGGTCAGCTTCTCGGCCTATGGAGGAGCTAAGCTACAATGAAGGGCAATCTCCATATCCACTTCTCTTCACTTCCAATCAACCCAATCACACACACTACGATTGCAAAGACACACACAACACTAATCCTATCATGCAACACACTAATCACAAGCACACACACATAGATCTATCGAGCACCACACTCCAATCAAACCTACATGCACACACAAGAAAAAGAGGACAATCACACAAGATTAGAGAGGGATTAACCACTAATTAGTTAAGATCTAGTTAATCTAAGCATCATAGGCAATCAGAAGAAGCATGAGAGAGGCATGAATCATTGATTAGTGTTAATCAAGTATCATGAGAAAGGAGAAGCTCAAGGAAAATGTGAAAAATGTGTAACTCCAATCTTTACTGATTCTTCGTATTCATCCTCGATGTGCATCCATATGTCTTCGATCTTTAGCAGCCTCTGTTAACTAAAGTTGACTCAGTTAACAGTGGAAGAGGCTATTCCCATTACTCATGCCAGGAGGAAAATGGAAGAAGCTCAGGCATTGAGGGAAAGGCTTTGCCAACAAAAGCATGATGAGAAACAAACCCAAGGAACAGAAGCCAATGATGAGAAAGAGGAGGAAGATGCAGAAAACATTCCATTGCTATGCAGGCAAACAACTGCTTTAGAAAGGATCAAGTAGCAGAAGAGGCATGAAGCTAAAGAAAAACGTGAGATTGTCGGCGCCATGCGATAGCAAATTCATAATGAGCTGAAGTGAAAGATGGAGAAAAGGAAAAAAAGAAGAATCAAAGAAGCCACGCGTTGATGATCTTGAATCATCTGACGAATCTAACCAAAGTAAAAAATAGGAAAGTAACTCTCAAGGGGAGGAACATCAAGACACACAGAACCAGCAAGGTCATGACTTTGGTTCTCCCAAGGACACTTGGGCACCTCCAAAAACTGCAAAAAAAGGGGAAAGATAAAATTAAAGGCTTGCTAGAGCAAGGAGTGGAGAAAAAGCAGACAAAACTAAAAGCAGACCAAGAAATGGAGGCCACACAAACAAAGCCTTCCACAATCTCTGCTGCTCTAGAAGATACGAGACAAAGAGAAAAGAAAACTGATGAGGCTGAACAATTCGATCAAGGCCAAAAGGAGCCAGCAAAGGCCAAGATCGCCTCTATCACAAGCTACAATAAAGAAAGGAGCGGAAATAGTTAAGTCCTTTGACATTTGTAGGACGCATGTCTAACCTCACTATCCTACCTTATTGCAACATTAGCGTGAACTACAATTAATTTGTCAAACCATGGAACAAAGCTAACTCGGCTAGTGCATAGAGGCTACAAGAGGTTGTCAATCTCTTGGAAAACAACTAACAACTCGCATCTAACTCAAGCTACACTCAAGTAACTGAAATCACTAAAAGCCAATCGCTCCTCGGTAAGAAAATCACATCCGTTACAGCATCAAATGACATCCAAACGTAACGAAACTTCTAGAAAAAGTTTACAAGACCTAAGCACACATACCTATGGTTCCAAAATCGCGATTATTGATAGCAGTGGATTTTTGACCTAGAATGCATCTAAATGCTTAGCAATGATGCCCCAATACCCCGCCTATGCTTAGTTTTTGATTCAAAAGTGTAAATTCCTAGTTATGATGAAATTAGGCTCTGGATCGGGCGATGCCAAAAGCTACGAAATAAAGTGAATGGCTTACGTCAATGCATAGAGCTCTTACCTGCGATTGCAATGCAACAAACGCATTCGCAATGTGACAATGGGAGAGGGAGTAGGAAGCGCGAGAAGGAGAGAAGTGAGCACTGTTAGCTCATGCTGTGTATTTCTTATCCAAAAACTTATAAAAAACTTACAAAAATTGGCTTTTATACCTTAGCCAAGGGTTTTGGGTGGTCAAAACTAATAATCTGGAGTTCTAACAAAGCTGGGAATTGAATGACTGATACAATCTGGAAGCTTGTAGGCCCGGCTCATTAATTACAAAGTTTATCCAATAAAATATGAGTTACAATATTCCCAATTTATCAAAATAATAAATGTTTTACAAGGAGAACTTCGAAAAATGGTGTCCCTGTTAGCTTGCTGCTAACATTCCCCCCCTCCTTGCCTGTGTCGTCCCTTGACACAGTTTTATGGTCTGAAATAGTCTTCGGGTTGACGGTGAGCGAGGCGGTCTTTAAGCGCATCCAGTACCTTCTGGTGCCTGATTTTTCATTCTTTGTCAGGCACTTGCAAAAATTGCATGGTGACTTGATTCTTGAGCTCCACCGCTGAGTAGCCTACAAACCTGGATGTTAGGTTTCTTGTCTACCGGCGCAAATATCTTTGTTCGCCAGGTGAAGAATCCAGTGTAGAATGCTTCTTCAAAGGCTAGCATATTATTTGAGGGCAGGAGCATGCATCTAGCATAGAATCCGTAAAGGATTTCTTCTTAAGGTTGCCCACTCAGATCGTAGCATAAGCCTTTGTTTCCTTCCAAGAATGAGAGCCATAGGGCTCCTATTTACTCAGGCTCATTAAAAACTTGTATACATGTGAGTAGCATCCTACAGATCTTATATAACATTGCACAAGAGAGATCTGGCAGACTCTTGAAGAATGACATGGCGCCCGTTAGGGTTTTCACCATGTATTCCTCTGTCGCTTGGCCTCTCTCTGGAGCTAGCAGCCTGGGGAAGTTGAGCCAAGTTGGCCTCTTCTTCTATAGTGCTACATGTGCTTGCCATGTCCGTACTCTAGGTATAGGACAGAATGTTGAATCTCTTTGTAGGGCTGCAGGTGCTCTTGTTAACAGAATCAGGTATCTCGGATTCATGTTCATCCAACTTAACCTCCACTTTGGGTGGTCTTTATCTGCACCATCTTCTTGCATATACTTGTACAACCTTTCTTTTACCTGTAATAGTTCTACTTTGATGAGAGGGTACGGCAGGGATTGTCGATGCCATTGAGCGTTGATCTGATTAGGAGTGAGTTGAGTGACGTTGACAGAGTGTAAAACTCTCAACTCCCAATCCATAGCGGCCTTCCACTGCTCATCCACCTCTAAGGTGATCTTCTCCTTCAGTGCGTCTTCTTCAACTTTTGACAGCTGGACCATTGGCACTGTATCTTCATCTGTGATGTGAATCTAAAAATCTTCATCACCACTTGGGTCTGCTGTGGACTGCATCTTGAACTTAGCAAACGAGACCAAGGGTATGTGTATTTGTGGCGGCTCTTAAGTGCCTGTCTCTTCTTGCATTGATTTATCCTCCTAAGTTCTGCTATCTCCTTTAGGAGCTCCTCCTCTCTTTGAACCTGCATCAGTGCCAGGTCCATGCGCTTTGACTGTTCAAGCTTTAATTCCAATTCTAAGTCTTTGTTTTTCTTTTCAAGGACCTTGTACACTTCATCAGTTCCCTTGATCGAGGCCATGGCTGGGTTTTCTTTGATTTGTCGTAAGAAAATGGCCTGATCATTGATTCTATTTTTAGAATAT
Source organism: Adiantum capillus-veneris (assembly GCF_014529385.1). Classification (NCBI taxonomy): domain Eukaryota; kingdom Viridiplantae; phylum Streptophyta; class Polypodiopsida; order Polypodiales; family Pteridaceae; genus Adiantum; species Adiantum capillus-veneris. Next base: position 2,029,820 of record NC_140937.1, read on the forward strand.
TGTAGAGAAGCATTGGCAACATCTAACTGCACTTGAATTTTCTGAGCTGACAGAGAGGTCGTAAGAAGTTCATTCGTGACTTTTGTCAGCTGCTCATCTTTTACATTGCAGGCATCAGATAATTTGGTGAGAAGATCACCTAGCTCCTCCATTTCTTTTTTGTTGTTTATCCCTGGCTATCTGATGCTCTTTTGCTTCTGCCTTCAACTGTTGCACTTGCCTTTGGAGATCAGTGATGATAGTCATCCTGTCTTCTAAATCTCCTTGAAGAGCGTCGATCACCATTTCCAGTTCCTTGGACTTTGTGCTGCGATTCAAAGTTGTTGAGCGGAGTCTCTTCGTCATTTCCTGCATTTGACGTGCATATTCATTGACCTGTATTATAACTTCATCGTTCGTCTGCCACTCCTCCTGTCGTGCTAGCTGGGATGTGCCTACAGCCTTGTGTGTTTCTTCTTGCAGCGCTGTAATTGTTGGTGGTTCTTGTGTGGAGATAGATGATCGGTCTTCTTCTTGGCCATCCTGAGATTTTGATGCCTCGACAGTTTTTGGCTCAGTAGAAGTGGCTGGTGTTGTCTCAACCCTTGCTATCTCTTCAGGTGCCAGCCTTTCTTCCTTCTCTGGCTCGGGCTCCATCTCATGTGCAGTGGTAGGATCTTTTTCTGCATCTGTATCCTTATCAGTTTCTTGTTCCGATCGACTTGTATTTTCCTCTTCCGGCTTTTGAGTCTCTTATGCTGCCTTCTCCAGTTCGGGCTCGACTTCTTTTTCTTTGTGTCTCTCGGGGTGGTCAACCTCTTGTGCAGATTCTGTTTGTTGGGTGGGCTCAAAATCTTTCTCTTTTTTAGGCTCTGCATCTTCATTGGTGTCCTTGCCTGCAGGTGATAATGGTGGGCTAGGCATGGAATGGTCTTGTTGTTTCGGAGGTAGTGAGGTGGGTCGGGGAGATCCATGGCTTTGCTCTTGTGTAGCCATTTCCTCAGCTTTCTTTGCAACTTCTTCTACCTCTTTCAGCTTTTGGGCTTTGGCCTCTTGGTACATTTTTTCTAAATATTCTGTTGGATCATCTGCCTCTTTTCTAGTATGATGCTTTGTTCGAGGTCCTTTCAGTCCTGTAGGTACCCACTTTTCTAGGTCCTTCCCTTGTGCTTTCCTACTGCGCTGGTAAGCCTGTTTTTGTTTTTTAAAATGCGCTTGTTTTTGAGCTGGCTCCTCTTGGTGTGCAGCCTTAGATTTCTTCTTCATCTCTTCTCTCCAAGATCTCTTTTCTTTGTTGTCAGAGCTCTCACTGCTGTGCCGTTTTGGTGAGTTATCAGCTGACTCATTATCTAATTTCTGTGACCTTTTACCTGACCTTGTAGTTCGTGGAGAGGGTTGTGCTGCCAAAATCCATGTATTCTGATTAGGGACAGGTGGTAGGTTGTCGGCCATGCCGATGGCATGATACGCTATTCTAGTCAACATCTCTGACATGCTCAAGTATGTGATTTTTCCTTCCTTCTTGGTGCCCTTCAAGGTTGTCAAGACATACTGCGCGTGGTCCATAGGTTGTCTCGACTTAAGAACTTAAGTGAAGGTGGTGGCCACGGCGTGATTTGGTGTAGTGTACTTTGGTGGCCGTTTTGCCAGAAAATGGAAGTGTTGACAGTACAAACGAGCTGGCCCTTCCACCTGTTTGTGGATAAGATCGGCAAATGTAGCCATGGCTGTCTCCTTGGTAAATGTGCCTGCTGTTTTTCTGTCTCTTGCCCTCATGGTCATTCCTTCAATGGGAAATCTGAGTGCCTCTGCCACTATCTCTTTTGTGATTACTACCTCGACCTTGTTCCCTTGAGTGTCGGATATTTGTGCGGTCTCGTCCTCTTTGATGGTGGATAGAAGCTCGTAAGCTTTTTGAAAGTCCACTCCGCAAGGCTCTTGTTCGTAGAAATGCCTGAGCCCAACCTGCGGTTAGCCTCTTTGGTCTCTGGCTTTTGGCAACTACTGTTGGTGTAAGTGGAGCTATGTAACCATGACGGTGCAGGGAAGAAGATGCAGCAGAAGGAGAGAGAGAGAGAGAGAGAGAGAGAGAGAGAGAGAGAGAGAGAGAGAGAGAGAGAGAGAGAGAGAGAGAGAGAGAGAGAGAGAGAGAGAGAGAGAGAGAGAGAGAGAGAGAGAGATCTCGACACAGAAAAACTCACGCTATGATTGAATTGAAAATGAAGTGTAAACAACCTTACAGTATAAAAATAGCCAAAACTTTCCACGCAAGACTTGAGCTCTAAGTGAAGCTGACCTGCATGCTATAGGGGACAATGCCCATGGGCTTGACATATCTAACAATCCCCCCCTCAAGCCCTAACTAGGACAAGCAACTCATGATACCTCGAGTTTTTGGTATACTTGTCAACTGTGAGTTTTAGGTTTTCTCACAACCAAGGATTTTTGGTTTATCCATAACCTGGTGCTAGGTCAGTAACCCCCCCTTGAACAGATAGGATGTAGGTCAAAAAATTAGCTACCAAAAGTGGAGTTTTTGGTTCACTGCCAAACCTTGGGTTTAAGGTGTACCCAATAACCTCATGAGAAGCGGACAAAATGGTACTTGAGAACAAACAATGATAAATTGGGAGGTCTTACCACTCATGGGTGGCAGTGTCTATAGCCCGAACAATTTATTTTGACTAAACAACATGAAAAGAGTTGATCTAATAAGTTTCCTCATCAACAGAATATATTGGAGATTCAGTGTCTCCCTCAACCACATGAATTTGAGTTTTACCTTTTTGAAAGCACTTATTTGATGGATGATTTGTTTTACCACAGTGAACACAAGGATTCTTCTTGAAATAGTCTTTCGTCTGATGATTGTTGCGCCCACAAATGGCACAAGATCTGGTTCCATTGAATGGTCGAGATGAAGCTGCTATAGTAGCACATTTAGTGACTACATATGCACTGGAAGTATCAGAAGAACTGGTGGGTGACACGGCATTTGAGACTGTATACGCCCTGGGAATAATAGTAGAATTGGTGCTAGGTACCCTGCGTTCTTCTTCCTGCAATGAATTGATGATACCATCCAAGGAGGGCAGCGGATCTTTCTCTTTTAAAACAGTAACAATCTGATGAAATTTGTCAGTCAAACTTTTTAACAAAATGGTTATGAGATCTTCTTCTGGTACTGAAGCTTCGACATAAACAAGTTGAGTTCTAATACTCTTCAGTCTATTGGTTAAAGCTGCAATATTTTCATCTTCACGCATGCGGATGGAATATAATTCCATTTTTAAACTCATCTTTGAATACTTAGCTTTGGCACTGAAAAGCTTCTCTAACTCTATCCAGGGTCCAAATAATGAATAAAATCATCTTCCAAGGAGGTTAGGATAATAAAAAAAGCTTGTTCGTCTTTCCTCTGTAGCTCAGCAGATAGTGCCCTTGTAATTGCAACGGATGTGCCAGATTCGTCGGCGGGTGCGAGAGGCTTGACCACATTCCAAAGATTTTTTTGCATCAGATAACCTTTGACTTTGATCTGCCAAGTATGGAAACCGGATCCGTTGAATTTATCCACCTTTGAGGCCATATTCGATATGTCAAGGATAGCCTTATGCTGGCAAAGAATGTCCGTCAAAGAGTCGAAAACAATTGATTTTAATTCCAGAGTCAATTTGCAGCAATCGAATTTCCGGGAAGCAATTTTGATAACAATTGATTTTCTGGAAGTTCTGCACACTAGTAAAATGCTGTAGTTATAACACACCGGAATACAAGGCTTAACTCAAGTATGCACTGAGATATATAGGAGCAATGTAAGTGTGTATGTAGGAAACATGGCTTAGATAGGAAGGGTGGACAAAAAATGGATGGGCAATTCATGAATTTAATTTATTGGTATGAAACTCAAGGAAAGCTTCCATGAAAAATCAAAAAAACAGTAAGCTGCATGCTGCGCCATGCTTGATCTCCTTGTACCTGCTCGTGGGTGCGAAATTTGAGCCCCTTAAAGAAATGAATTTTTGCTACCTTCCCTAGGCGCTTCTGATGAGCCCAAAACCAAGTGTTTTGATGAAGGTCGAACCTCAACGATTTCTTCAAGCAGGAGACTATTCACATGGCGGCTGTTGCTTCTTCTTTGCACGGTTATGGCCAGGAAGACCTCGCTCTGATACCAATTTTTGGTGTAACTGGAGCTATGTAACCATGGTGGTACAGGGAAGAAGATGCTGCAGAAGGGGAGGGAGAGAGAGAGAGAGAGAGAGAGAGAGAGAGAGAGAGAGAGAGAGAGAGAGAGAGAGAGAGAGAGAGAGAGAGAGAGAGAGAGAGAGAGAGAGAGAGAGAGCTAACGTGCAGGCTATAGGGGACAATGCCCACGGGCTTGACATATCTAACAACTACATCATAGACCTCTTTAGGCAGGAGTTGCAACTCCACCTGATGCCCCTCTTCACTCTTGAACCTGCCAGTGAAGACCATAGTGTGGTGCTCTTCCAACTGTTCTCTAAAAAGGTAGGATGCCTTTGCCGCTTTGACTGACTCGGGGTCCAGTTGATACGCAGACAGTTCTTGTAGTTTTTCTTTTTGGTTTAGCTTCTTCTTGTCCCTCTCCGTTGCTTGCATTGCTCCTATTTAGTGAATAGAGTGCAAAGTTAGCAGATTTGTCGGATATTTCTCTGGAATGTCCTTTTAGACTGAAATGCTGACAATTTGGTCCAAATTGCTTCAAATCAATTTTTGAACAAGCAAAGATGCATAAAATTATGCAAGGAACAAAACTGTATGGTCAAAACAAAAATTTGCAACCAAAGTAAATAATCGCGATTATTTACAGCTGAGGAAAATTTTTAACTTTTTGCAACTTGGCTTTATAGGCTTGAAGTATATATCAAATACATGCTCTGAGTGAATTATGGGCTCATTTGGATGCACATGGTGAAAATGGTACCAGATTTTGGCTTTAGGTCTCTGAAATAGTAGATATAAAGGAAATTTGAGATTTTGAACTCCAAATTGATTCAAAGTTGGCTAGTAGGCTTATCACAACATGTACTTTGGATGTATTATGGCAAAATATCAAAATTCTCCAATTTTGACCAAAAAGTAAATAATCGCGATTATTAACTTTTCTTCCAAAATTGACATTTTCTGGTACAAATTGGTTCTAGGCATGGTATAGACCTTGGGTATGGGATATGAGGTGATTTGGATCAAGAAAAGTTGTTCATAACCCAAATTTTGGCTTGCAAAGACTTCTTTGCGTTTTTTTTGGCAATTTTACAAGTAATGGGTGGTCATTTTGGCTCATACTTGATTTTTGGCATGTAATAGGTGTGTACACATGATAGGTGAAATGATTTGACAATTTCCAAGCAAAACTGATGCAAAAGTAAATAGTCATGATTATTTACAACAGTGACAAAAACTTTGCAAAACCTACAAATTTTGACCTAGACATGTTGCATACACCTAATACAAGCCCTAAATTGAATTTGGTCAAGTTTGGTCATGCGGCATCACTTTGTGCTCTATCGATTTTGAAATCACCATTTTTGTGACTACTCTGTCGATTCGGTTGGTCGGTCAACTTTGAGGCTTTGGACTAGTCCGTAACATAGTCGTGAAGCAACCTATCCAATTCTGGCTCATTTGGAGTCAGTTTTGCCTTGTATGTCGAATTTGACGCTTTGTAACCTTCGAGCCGTTTTTTGCTTTTTGAGGGCTTTGCTTGATGGATTTCACCCAAACCAATCATATACATTGTATATGGACCTCATTAGCAAGTCATCTGTGGAGTCAGGTTGAAATTCTGGCATTTGCCAAAAACCTAACTTTTCTACTAGGGACCCCCTTGACCCCAGCCGAATGGTCATCTGATAGTATAGAAAGGTTCTATTATGTTAGGGCATGCTCTGGTTCAAATCCCATCCGATTTGGTCAAGCTGGCAGGCCGCTATGGTCAGTTTCAGGTCGTAGGTCTTCGTGCACTACTCGGTTTCTAGGGTTTTTTCTAAGGCTTTAGACTAGCTACCGACCGTACAAAATGGATCATTATCGAGTAAAGAACTTACCCCTCATGTCTCGTGTGAGACGGCACTGAAAATGGTCAACTGTGGGCTCTGGAAATGTGGCGCGAAAGAGGCCGAAATCTCTCTCTGCAAAGGCTCCAAGTGGAAATGAGGTGGGTTTAGCCTACCATGGATATCTATACCTGGACTTCCCGAACCAAATTTCCCCAGATTCTCCCGTTAGTCCTACTAGGCCGTGAAATCTATGTTAGACTCAAAAATTTCCCTGATCGGATTCTTGTAGCTCAATTCTGCAAGAATTTTGCAAAAGTATGCTTGGCCGCCTAATTTAGGCTTCCCGCTTCCATCTTCTGATTTTATTGAAAATTTTTGTGCTTGTTTGCCTTGTCTTTTTTATCACCATTGTGTCTTCCATTTTTCCATCTTAGTTTCCCTGCTATTTATTATTGCTTTTGACATGTTTATTTAAAAAAATTAAAGAAAATAACAAAATGCTCTAAAAAAGTAAAGTAAAAATCCAATAATTAAGAAAGTCCCTTGAAAAACACAACTTTATTATTTTTTGTTGGATTTATCCATTTTTAAGCCTCCTTATCAACAAAAATGATGAAGAATACCCAAAAAAGGACTATTTTTGATGATTTTCACTATTTACACTCATCGGGAACCCGCACACCTTTATATACAATGCAAAAGAAATAAACAATTATGTGACATACTCACAAATCCAGCACAATAGAAAGAATGACATAACAAAAAGAGTAGATTATTTGTGGGGAGAGATAATGGATACAGAGGGATAAGAGAGGAAGGACGAGACCATGGGTGCCTCGTCGATGGGTGGAGATGATGTGAAGGAGTGATGTGAGGGTAACCTTCACTCTTGTTGAATGCCAAATCCTCCACTTCAAATTGCACCAAGGCATAGCGGTTGATGATGATGGAGGTGAAATATGTGTTGATGAGTAGCTTGTGTGTCCATAACCTCCTTACCATTATTGTGTGATGGTGTCTCTCAATGCTCTTTTACATGGACCAACACTTCTAGCTATATTAGAAGTGTGGAGGCATGGTGTCTACACCTCAAAATTCTCCTAACTTCTAATAATGTAGAGCTTGTGTTGTGGTGAGAGCGTTGTTGTTTTGGTGATAGAGACCCCTCCTTATATAGGAAAAGAGGGTGGGATTTTATTATATTTTATTGGGACGTGACCCACACCATGTGACCGTGGGTCGGCCATGTGTGATACAATGATGCTTGTGGTAGAGGTCCACAGAGAGAAAATAGTAGGGAAAGAGAGACATGGAGGGGAAAGGAGAGTAGAGGAATGGGGTTTTTTACAAGGTATGATAGTCGTAAGCTAGCTTATTTGAGAGAGGAGAGAGGGTTTTTTACAAGAGGTTACCGAAGGTTGTTTGTCGTTGGAGAAGATAAATCCGCCACTTATAGCGGTAGTGGCTCTATCTTTGGCCAAGACTTGATTTATTGTGGCTTTGTTTCTCTCACTCATACCCTAGATTTCAAATCTAGAGAAAAAATATACAATGATTTTGTGTTAAGACATAAAAGAGTGATTATGAGGACGTAGGTGGAGTAAAAGATGATTACAAGGTTGATCTTGTTGTTTGTAATTGATGAACATAAGCATGGCCCACCTAATTGGCGCTTCCGTAACTTGAAGCTTCGCTCGAACAAGCCTCCCTTGCATCGTGTCGTTTGTAGTGTTCGTACTCAAATGCCTTTGCGGTTGTCACAATGGTCGTCACTTCATTGAAGCTGTTAGCACGAAGCGCGTATATATGAGAGCATGTGCATGTGTGCAAATTGATGGTGGATGTAACTTGACTATTTTGGGCTTATGGGTTGATTTGTGAGAGTGTTTGGTGGTGATTATGAGAGTGGGGTGTATGTTGATGGTAAGTTGCGTATGTGAGTGAGTGTGTGTGTGTGTGTGTGTGTGTGTGTGTGTATGTGTGAAAAACAACAATTTTCAGCTATGGAGAGCTTGGGAAAGACATGAGAGTGAGAGAGAAGAGTGTGAGTGTGTGCATGTACTCTATGTGTGCTGAAAATTGGCTGTTTTCAGCTTTGTGTGTGTGTGTGTGTGTGTGAAGGGAGATAAAGTTTTTTTTTTGGTCAAAGAGAGAGAGAGAAAGCCTGAGGGAGAGAGAAACGGGACAAAAAGTGAAAATTTCAGCCAAGAGAGAGAGAGTGAGAGGGAGAGACAAGACAAGGAGAAAGAGGGCTCCATGGATGGAAGAGGACAAGGTGGAAAGAGGTGATAATGAGAAGGAGGCCCCCCTTATTTGCTTTTGTAAGAAGGTGGTGGCCACGGTTGTACAAACCATTGAGTGACCTCTTATTTACTAATATAGTTATCAATTATTTTGAAAGTGGAGCCCTTTGAGGAGAAAATAAAAGAGGGAGAAAAATGATTACCACTGGCTCCGCCGGTACTTGAGGACAAAGGATCCTTACCATGCAAGATTTTCTACTTCGGTGAAAATTTTTACTGGAGATTTTGTTTATCTTGATTCTCAAGTGGTCGTTCACACGCCCTGTACTTGATAAATTTTCTTTTGAGAAGGGGGGGGGTTTCTATCGAGAGAGAGATGGGTTGATTTCAAACGGCGGCCCTCACTACCATATCACGTGCATTCAAGACATGTTTGTAAAACCCCTTATCTGTGAATTTTGTTAGGAATATAATGTACCCTTGTCTTTTAAAATCTGTAAGTTTTCTTCAAATTTGAAAAAAATAATGCCCATATGTATATATATTTCTGTAAGTTTGAAGAACATTAAATACCCTTCTGTTGAACTCACGTGATAGGTTAAATTTTTATTAGGTGACCTCCTCGGGAGTTTTAGGCACCCAGATCTGAATTGGTTTATCCTTAAGCTGTGCTTTTGGTACCCAAATTTGCATGACTCCTTGCATACTACATGCATGTAGCATTTGATTCTTGAGGGGATGGAGAAGATTGACTTCGTGGATTGGTCTGCTGATTTCTTCTTTTACATTCTTCCTTGCTTGGTGCAATTGGAACAATGAGTTGCCCTCCTTTAGGTGATAGATTTAGTTGATTTGTATCCCAATCTGGTACTGCTTTGTATGTACGCATCCAGGGAATTCCAAGAATCATGATCTCATTCATGTGTTCATCTGGCAAGCATACAAACTGATGAGAACATGAACATCCATGCACTATCACGTTCAAGTTGACTACTCCCAATGTTGGATCTGAATTCTTGTTGCATCCTTTGATTTTCGCTAGTCCTGCTGTCAATGCTTGACTTTTTGCCTTCTTATATGTGGAATAACTCACTGCATTCACTCTAGCTCCTGTGTCGACCAAAGCATTGGTGCTATGATTGTTGAGTTGTACTTTGATGTGCAGATCCATTCCATCTAGCCAGTCATCATCTGTTGAAACTGCATCTTTAGGTAATTCCCATTGTCGATCATCTATTTCCACAGTGTTGATGCGAATCGATATCTATTGATTGTTGAGAGCAGCTTTACGCTTGAGTACTCAAAGTCTAGCTTCCTCTTGGGCTTCATCAATAACGTGTTGTCACTTGATCTTCCTTTGTTTGCCTGCATGCATTCTCTCTAGCAATTCATTGGTTAGTGAAAAATTGTATTTCTTTAAATGACATCCACTAATCCAATTAGCCATTGGTTCACCATCTAGTGTGGACAATTTTGTACTGGTCCACTTGGAGATACATCTTCAATGATAAATGGTCCTTTCCCTTTTTCTTAAACTTGGGAATGTGTTGCTTAAGAGAATAGACTAGAACTAAGTCCCCTTTCTTGAAGATTTTTGTGATTAAGTGGGAATCAAAAAACTGTTTTTGTTTCCGCTTTTGTGCATAGATACTAGAGCTATAGCAGTAAGCCTTTGCTCTTCTAGCTTTTCCAAATCTTCAAGTCTTTCTAACAATTCATGTCCCGTCCACTCAAGATTCTGTGCTACCCTTAATGTCGGCAATAGAAATTCTATTGGCAGTTAAAGGGTGTAGCATTTAGAGCTGTTTTGAATGAAACTCGATAAGCCCATAGAGCAGCATGGAGATTCATTTCCTAGTCTGTCCTTCGTGAACTAACCACTTTAGTCAACACCGAGCTAAGAATTTTATTTGGAAGCTCAGCTTGTATGTTTGCTTGTGGGTGATAGGGAGCTGATTTGTTATGGATGACCATAAACTCATTAAGCAAATACTCTATTACCTCATTGAGGAAATGAGTTCCCCGATCACTGACAATCTCTGTTGGTAGTCCATATCTCGTGAATACATAGTCATATAAGAATGCAATAGGTGTTCTGGCATCATTCTTTGAGTTGCTTTAGCCTCGGCCCACTTGGTCAAATAGTCCGTAGCTACAATGATATATTGAGATTGGGTTCTATAAGCAGGTGACTGTATCGGTCCAACAAAATCTATACCCCATTTTGCAAAAGCTCTAGTCCCCATCATTGGTCGTTAGGGCATGCTGTCTACTTGTGTTAGCACACAACATTGTACCAGAAACAAGCTGCGTCCTATGTTCAGTTGCTCCAGACAGAATACTTCATGTACGCGATGGATCACTTTTTATTGTCGATTCTGGTGCTACAGGAAATATAACATATCAGTCTAAGTGGCTCCATAATTATCATCCACTGCCAGTTCAACATGTTGTTTATCTTGCTGATGATATTACTTGTCAAGTAAAGGGTATTGGAGACTTATATCTTAGTACCTTATCTTCTTCCACTCGAATTTTGCGAGGAGTATTACATGTACCAGATCTTCAACGTAATCTTCTTTCAGTTGCTAGACTTGTTGATCTTGGTCTGTTTTTTGGATTTGATCATGCCAAATGCCGAATTGAGAAAGATGGACAGACTATAGCCACTGCTCCTCGAAATGGTAATTTTTTTGAACTCTCTCTCAACGATGCTGTAGCAAATGTTGTCACTGCTCCAGGTGATCATGATTGCAAAGTATGGCATCACCGTTTTGTTCATGCTAATTTCTCAAAACTCCTTGATCTTCAACGCCATGATCTTGTTCATGACATGGATCTTAAAGCCCATCCCCATATGGGAATTTGTGAATTTTGTGCTCTTGGGAAACACAATCGCAAACCCTTTCCTCTTTCAAATACAACTCATTCTCATGACATATTGGATCTTGTTCATACTGATATATGTGGACCTCTACCTTCTTCGAGATCACAATATCGCTACTTCATTACTTTCATTGATGATTTCTCAAGGTATACGACTGTATTTCTACTTAGACAAAAATCTGAAGCCTTATCTGTTTTCAAACAATTCCACAAGGCTGCGGAACTTCAAACTGGTCGTCGCCTTAAGAAGCTTTGTAGTGACAATGGGGGCAAATATGTTTCTCGAGAGTTTGTGAGTTACTGTGCTGACAATGGAATTCATCATGAATACACTATTCCATATTCGCCTCAACAGAACGGTGTTGCTGAACGAAAGAATCGCACTATTCTCAATGCTGTAAGATGTATGCTGATTCATTCTGGCTTATCTCGTGTTTTTTGGGCTGAAGTTACTTTAACAGCAGTATTTATTCAGAATCATCTTCCTACTACTGCACCCTTTGGTAAGATACCCATCACAACATGATCAGGTGACATTCCTTCTGTATCTCATTTTCGAACCTTTGGATGTATTGCTTATATTCATGTTCCCAAAGAAACACGAACAAAGCTTGATGATCCCGGTCTTAAAGTTATTTTTATTGGATATTCTGACACTTCCAAAGGCTACAAATTCTATGACCCTTCCTCCAAGAAAGTAATTGTGAATTGTGATGCTACTTTTAACGAACAGCTTATGGGAGGCTCATGGTCCATGGATGATTCTGATGATACTAAATCATTGGTTCAGGCTTTTCCATTTCTTTCAGAAGATGAAACTCTTCCTATAGAGCAACTTTACTCTTCACAACCATCCATTCCGAATGTTGCCAATGATGATATTGATATTTTTGTTGATCTGCCTATTGATTTTGAACATGGCTCATGTCATGTTTATGATGATGATATTGCTGATAATGCTTTTTCTACTTCCGAAGATCCCATTACTTATGATGAAGCTATCTCTTCACCACAAAAGGATCAATGGCAAGAGGCTATGGAAGCAGAGTACGATTCTCTTATCTCTAAAGGTACATGGATACTAGCTGAATTACCTCCTGGTCGTACAGCTATTAAATGTAAGTGGGTGTATAAGACAAAAGTAAAAACAGATGGATCTTTTGACAAGTTCAAGGCACGTTTAGTTGCAAAAGGTTACTCCCAAGTAGCTAGTGTTGATTATCAAGAGACTTTTTCACCAGTTGTTCGCATTACAAGTGTTCGAGTTTTATTGGCATTTGCTGTTCAATTTGATTTAGAAGCTCATCAAATGGATGTGCGAACTGCTTTTCTTAATGGTGACTTGGAAGAGGAAATTTATATGGAACAACCAGAAGGGTTTGTTATTCCAGGTAAAGAAGACCTTGTTGCTCAACTCCATAAGGCACTATATGGTCTCAAACAAGCTTCGCGGGCCTGGTATACAAAATTTGATCTTTTTCTAACCTCTAAAGGATTCATCTCTTGCTCGTCAGACCCCAACTTATACATAAAACGCCAAGGTAGCAGTTTTGTGATTCTTGCTCTTTATGTGGATGATACCATCCTTGTTTCCAATGATTTGGGATTTCTTCAGCAAGTGAAAAAGTTATTGTCTTCTGCATTTGATATGGTGGATCTTGGAGAGATTCACTCGTGTCTTGGCATTCAAATCCAACGGAACCGTACAAAAGGTCTTTTATTCCTTCGACAGTCAAAGTTTATTGCAGATACTATTCAAAAATTTGGTATGGAATCTGCACATTCAACCAACACACCTTGTCTTGAGAGCTCTACGAAGAACACTTCTGACAATGGTGGTCAACTTGTCACAAATCAACCTTATGCTAACTTGATTGGATGTCTTCAGTTTGTTGGCATGAACACTCGTCCTGATATTCTGTTTGCTGCTAATTATCTTGGACAACGTCTTGCATGTCCTTCTCTTAAGCATTGGTCTGCTGCAAAGCGTGTGTTGAAATACTTGAAAGGCAATACAGATTTTGGTTTAGTCTATCGACGACAACTCACATCGGATTCTATGCAATCTCTTTCTCTTTTGGGTTACACAGATGCACACTAGGCAAGCTCACATTTATCTATGCGATCTACTAGTGAAAATTGCTTCTTTATAAATGGTTGTCTTGTTTCTTGGACCAGCAAGAAACAACATTGTGTTGCAGTTTCTACGACTGAGTCAGAATATGTTGCGGCATCACTTGCAGCTCGTGAGTTGATTTGGCTTCGACAAATGCTGGTTGATATTGGTCACTCTCCTCTTTCTAGCACACCCTTGCGGTGTGACAACCAAAGTGTTATTAGTCTTGCAAAAGACTATGTTCAACATAATACGTCAAAGCACATTGCTGTCCATTATCATTATGTCAGGTATGAAGTACGCAAAGGAACCATTATGGTTGAACACTGTCCAAGTGACCAGATGATTGCAGACATTTTGACCAAAGGCCTCAACAAGTCACGTTTCATCCTCTTGCGCTCGGAGCTTGGAGTTGCTTCGACCTCACTCTTTCTAGATTAGCTTCTTTGCTATTGTAATAGCTTTGTACATATGACATTGTAATCTTTTAGGTACCATGCACTATGCACACTCCACATTTGCACATTGTGATCTCTAAGTCACTTGAATATTTGTACATCAATGCACAATTCACTTTCACATCATCATCGCTGGTTCATATTTTCACATTGTATAGGGGCTTGGGTTTTTCCCTTGAACTCCCCAAGGGTTTTTTCATCCAAAGCTAGAGACCTTTGTTTGAGTGGGGGTGTTGGAGATATATATGGCTCACTCTAGATACTCAACTTGGTCTCACCTATATATTTGTATCTTGTCCTCAATATGAATCAGCCTTTGGGAGCATATATGGTGTGTCTCTTGTCTCGTCTCTCTCTCTTTCTCTCTACATCTCAACACTTACTGAATGGCGCAGCTTGAAGCTTCTCTCTCATGAGTCTATCCACAAGTACGTAGACAAGTTTTGGGATTTACATCTCAAGGCTACTGTCTTTCAAAAGATAGACTTTTTCGAGCAAAGGCATCAATTCTGTGCGGGATTACCTGAAGAGATGTCCGAATACATCGACTTTCAACGGCGTGGTACTATTAGCGAAGTAATCCATCACAGCATGGTTGTTTCACGCATCAATTTCCATCAAGGGGCTAGACGTGCCCATGGAAAACAAAGATAAAAATGATGCAAAGGGGAAAACCAATGTTCAAAATACTTCCCAAGTCACTTCCAACAACAACAACAATCGGTCCAAGGAGAAGGGATTTTACAAAGGTAAAAACAAACTCTCTCCTGAAGAGCTTGAAGCTTTTTGCAAGGACCATAAGTGTTTCAAGTGTGGGGAGCAAGGACATGGCTATCGTTCTTGCCCCAAGAAGAATACTTGCAACGAGACTCCTAGGGCTTCCACCATCGAAGCTCCAAAAGAGGATGCTCATTGCAAAGGATCATCACTTGCCTATGCTTGGGGAAAGGTAAGCGAGCATGATGCCTTCATCTTGTTTGACCCTGGCTCTACTTTGAACTTCATATCAATGGAGTTGGCCACCAAGTTGGGCATTCAAGCTTTTGAGATGCGAGATATGGTAATGGCTGATGCAACTTTCAAGGGACAGCAAGCCTCCGTTACTCCCTTGATTGGGAAGTTGAGGCTTCATGTCCAAAGCTATGTCGACAAAGAAGACTTCTTCATCTCTCCTCTCTAGATGAGGATGCTATCCTAGGGGCGCCATAGTTTGATCGCATGGCTGCCAACATGAAGTTCCCTGAAAGGAGAATCTACTTCACCTACAGGGGAAAGAACATGTATTGATAGCCGTTTTTCGGCTCTCCATAATTGCCATAGTAAGTTACTCCACCCTACCAAATTCACCCAAACGCTATGGCTATCCCTACCATTTCACTGTACATAGGCGTGTGTGAGTTAGGGGGCTTTTCCCATATCTTCTTAAAAACCCTCAACTAGCTAGTCACTGGGCTAGTTGAGCCAAAAAAATAAAAAAAATAAAAAAATAAAAGTATATTATGGCCTCTTTGTGTGTAAATATTTCATTGTATATATGGCCTAAATATAGGGATTTTTAATAATTATTTTGGTATTTTATTTAAATATTTCTACTTAGGTGTGTGTTTTATTAAACCTATGTACACCTTCTTTCATCCTCTTACACCATAATTATATTTTTTGCCAATATGTACATACTCTAACTTCATATTTTTCGTTTATACAAATCACTCCCACATTTTCACCCTCACCATCGTGAAAACAAAAAATTGATTTCTACTCATTGGTTACGTTTATTATATTATTTACTTGCATACCTTTTCCTCTTTCACCCAAAATAATTCAAGGAGGGACCATATCATATGATTCCAATATCTTTCCATATTCATAACTCCTCCATATTTTTATTATTATTTTTACTCATTATTCTAACACCATGTGCTCATTGAGCTAAAGTCCATGAATAGTCCATACACTAGTCCCACCATGTATATATTTCTTTATTCACCAATAATCCTCCTCCATGCATGGATCAAGGGCAAACTGGATGCTTTGTATTATAATATGACAAAGGAGGGGCTCACTCTTGGATGCATTGTACAAATTCAACAAAGGAGGGGGCCACTAAAAGACTTTTGCAGGCATAAAAAACAAACTTTTTGGTGAGAATTTTGGCACCTATCTCCACTCTGAATTTGGAGCGATGGTCAAAAGAGAAACTGTAGCCCACGCTCTGAATAATCACCTCACATGTTTTCATGATTTTTGGAGCTACGAGCGGTGAGCTATGATTTTTTGAGTGGACCCCAGTCTGCCCACTTTTATCACAAGTAGCCCTTAGTCTTCTCTCACCCTTCCACACACCTACTCACTCTTACACATCCCTCCCTCTCCTTCCCTCACTCAAACCTGCAATTTCCATGGCTTCTCCCACCCTCTTCACCATTACCCTTCTCTCTCATCCCTATAGTTATTTTATGAACCTCTACATACATACACCCTCTCCATGTCTCTCTCTATTGCTTCTATGTTACAATTTCATTTACCTCTCCTAAAAATATCTAAAATTCAGTATCTTAACCATGATAACTTCTGCAAATTGAGGATTTTTCATCAACAAATCCTCTTTTCATCGTGGTGGTCAACCGTGGCGGCAGCGTAAAGAAGCGAAGAAGAAGAAGAAGACCAACGGTCATTTTTTCCACAATCTACACAAGGGTGAGTTCAAGCTTCTTCAAAGCTTCACCATCTCAATGATTCTCTTTTAATTCACCCCTCTTCCTTCATCAAATCAACTCACTCTACCCATTGTAAATGTAACATTAACTTTCTAGAGATTACTAACGACTAACATACTAACACAAAATAGCATTGACCTAACCATAAAAGACACCTCACCTCAAGACATGTGTATAGTAACACTCTCTCTCTCTCTCTTTCTCTCTACTTACTTACTTTCACCTTATCTACCATCAATAATGCTCTCTTTTGAGCCCACACCCATGACTCAAGCAGACAAAGAAGGCCCTCAATGTTTTGATATTCAAAAAAATCATAATCCTGATTTGTTAGCTTGTAAATTAGGATTTCCAATAATCTTTATGAGGGGTCTCCAACCTATAAATAGACCCCTCTCCTTCTTGTCAAACAACCTCCAACATCTCACATAGCACCCCAACACTCTATGCGTGAGGAGAGACTTAAGTGTAGCAACCACTTGTGAGCTTCACTCTTGGTGTGAGAGAAGCCTTCAGGCTACACATTGCAAGTGAGAGAGCGTTGTCGTGCTGTGACACGTACATAGTGGGAACGCATGCTACAAAATCTATCTTGTATTTTTGTAGATACATAATTATATTTCCTATAATGTACATATGCATATGTAAGTATAAAAATAAGCTTTCTATCTCATCTTATTATTTATCTCAAGGGTAATGTATTCTTACTTTACCATCAAAAAAATACTATGGGAAAAGTGTCAATAGCTCCGCCTCTTTAACTTGGGGCAAAAAGCATTGATTCTTTATTTCTACTATTTCATTATCATCTCACACCCTAGCTAGATCCTATATCTAGGGTAAACTCCAATATATATATATTCTATGTATTTTTTATACTTTTCTTATATTTCTTTTTAAATAGCTACTAGGAGAGAATCAAATCCTAGTGGGACACTAGGTGGCATGATTTCAAAGATACACTTATTTTAATGCATTATTGCAAGCATGATTACAAAACTTTGTCAAGGAGCAATGTCATGATTTCATATGGCATGAGGTGTCCTTTGGAATCAAATGAAAGTCTAGGCTAAGGGGACCACATGAAGACTTTTGCTGCCAGAAATGGACCCTATTTTGATGAATTTTTTACACAAGGTTCCAATCCGAATTGGAGAATAATTTTAAAATGAAAATCGTAGCTAATGAGCTGAAGTTTCTGCCCATATTTTTACTTTTTTATTTAGAGCTACGGTTGAGGAGATATGATCAAAATACGGAAACCCAGTCTGCCCACATCATGCAGGGACAGCTCATTTCCAACTTTTCCAATTCCTGTTCACACTGGCTCCTCTCTTCTTGTGTAAACCCTTGTGGGTTCCCTTCACCTATAAAAGGGGACCTCTTCTTCCTTGGAAGGAACTCAAGCATTCAAGCCATTGATGAGAGAAATTCTTGAGGGAGTGAGTAGTAATGCCTAATTGTACTTAGCCCCATTAACATAAGCCCAAGCCTACACTTTCTCATAGAGGAAAACTAGCCATTCTTGTACGCCATCCTTGGAGGATCAACTCTAATCAAAGAAGGTGTTGTACTTGGCGTATCAATCAACGTTGAATTCTCCCCTCTTCTTCTCTCTCCCATCAATAATGGTACCGAAGGGTTTCAAGTAAGATGTGTTCTACATTGATGTTTTCTTGATTTCTTGTTGTTTTCATTTTCATCTCTAATCCAATATATATATATGTATCTAATCTCATCTCCTTAACCAAACCTATCTCTCTCATTCTTAGTAATTCATCCTCTCTAGGTTCTCTTTGCTACAGGTACATCTCTCCCCGCAGTATCCTTATTGCCTACGGGCAAGAATAGGGCTTGGGAGGGAAACTTCTCATCTCTTCACTTCTCTCGTATCTACATTTCTCACATACTATCCTAGATGAATAACCCACATGATGATCATTTCTATCGCTTTCA
The DNA here is from genome assembly GCF_014529385.1 of Adiantum capillus-veneris. Classification (NCBI taxonomy): domain Eukaryota; kingdom Viridiplantae; phylum Streptophyta; class Polypodiopsida; order Polypodiales; family Pteridaceae; genus Adiantum; species Adiantum capillus-veneris. The sequence goes on from NC_140937.1 coordinate 2,048,198, forward strand.
CTCTGTACGATCTATTAGAATTAACGTATGGATTAGCCGTAAAATACACTTTCAACAACGTATAGTGTTTCTCTTCGGCCCTGAAAGGCTCAATGAAATACTTCTATCACCGGATCCCATCATACTACCTCTCATAGACTATAATTTTTCTTTTGATGTAAGCGTAGTTATCTTGCTATGAACCAAGAGGATTTGTACACACAATTAATCCCAATCACTAGGCAAAATATATATATTATGGTAAGCACAAAACTACAATTCCAAAGAACAATTCGTAGCCTATTTGGTCAGCCAAGATTGAATGCCATTAACTCATCCATTAACCCTTTCATATTACCCATGATACGATATGACCATAGCCTTGATGTTTTCATCTTCGTATTGTTTTGACATTCTCTTTTGCGTTCTTTCTTTGTGTGTGTGTGAGTGCAAGAGAGAAAGAGTGAGTCTTTTTTGATTGCACTTCTTTCCAAACCCTAGTCTTCATGGCATCCATGGTTTAACTCCTTCATATAGTTTTTGTTGAGTTCTCTCACAAACTCTCACAGCCATAAGCCCGGTGCTTTCCTTGCAAGACCGCAAATTTCTCGACATATTTTTGGTGAACCCGACGCGAAACTGCTAGGGTGAGAGTTTGTGGGTAACCATGGGTGATCATGTTGAGCAACAGGGTATGCATTTTGACCCAGCAACAATGCAAATGTTTCGAGCATTTGCAATGTTCATGCAACAACAACATGCTACTGAAAGAAGGGAGATTTCAGCAACAAAGGCCATACAAGCGGTCGTCAACAGAATGGATCAGTTCAATGGCAAAGATGTAACCAAGTACTTACGCGAGTATGTGAAGGAGATGGAGCTGCATCACGTGTCAGAAGGTGAGATGATTCAAAGCTTTGAGCTAGTTGTTGCTCCAGAAATTAGGGAGCATGTTAGAGCAATTAAAGATGGGCATGGGAGAAATTGGGAAGAACTCAAAGTAGCTTTAAAGGAGGAATATTTCATGGAGGACTCGGAGAGAGTGACCAAAAGGACATTCTTAGAATGGGTAGTCAAGCCAAAGCAAGGACTATCAATAACAGAGCTACTTAGGGAATTTGAGCGACGCTATGCACAACTCACTAGGACAGAAAGGGGCACACTAGATGCAGAGAAGACAGATCTTTTCTTACAAGCTGCAGGTAAAGAGTTTCAAGAAAATTTGGAGCTTCTTCTTGAAGATAAAAATGCTGAGCAAGGACTAAAGACCGACTGGAATGAGGTTGAAGGTGCTGTCTCACTGCTTGCCAAACGACAAAGAAGAAGGGACAAGATGGTAGTAAACACTACAAGTCCTTCCACCTCAACTTCTGACAAAATGGTAAAGCCTACTTTTATCGCTCCTAAGTTTGATGAGTCCATGCTAGATGAGCTTGTGAAGGGAATGCGTGACTTGAAGGTGAAGTTTGCAAAGCTTGAAGAAAAAGGCCAACCATCAGGGCCACTTCCTAGGCAAAGACAACAGCCCAAAGAAGGGTTTGTTAATAGATGTATTTGGTGTGATAGTACAAACCATGTAAGAAGGGATTGTGATGATTTTAGTGATGCTTTGTCAAAAGATGTTGTCTTTTTTAAGGATGGTAAAATCCACTTAAGAGAGACAGGTCTACCCTTGAGAACTAACTTTGGGAAGGGGGGAATGCAAACCTTAGTTGAAGATATGGCAACCAAGCATGCCACCTCTTCAGTTGAGGCAGCTACTTATGGAGTAAAAATTGAACATTTTTGTGATGAAGAGGTGAGTGACCATCATGGTCAAATTTGGCCAAATGTCATGCAATTAGCTAAAAAGGGAAAGCTTACAAAAGAGATTCTACATGAAGCAGGTGATTGCATACGTCTAGAAACGGGATGGAATGATCCAGTGGACTCATTGTCAGTGCATGCCTACATTACAAAATGCCAACAAAATGAGGCAATTGTAGAAGAGAAGCGCAGACGTGAGAATGCTGATGAAGGACCATCAAAAAGAGCTTCTAGAAGTGGGGGAAGAAGCGACTCAATGCCTTCTCAAACACCCTCAACACAAGGAGCATCTCCACCTGAAGTACTCATGGAGGAGTCTACAACAGGAAAGAAGAAAGAGCCAACGAAAGGTAAGACAAAAGGCCCAACTTATAGACTACAATCTGATATTGAGGTTGCTACAGATTTAAAGAAAGTCTTGGAGGAAAGGATCTTGAATAGCAAGATTGAGTTTACTTTGGGAGAAGTTCTTGGCATTGCAAAGCGTGAATTCCATGGGGAGATCATTGACATCATCAAGAGAAAGAGGCAAACCCTTGCTGAAGTTTCTCGTCCACAGGTTGAAGGGGAAAGCTCAAAGACACAAGGGATGCAACTGCAAAATAAGGAGAATGATGGAGCTGTGGTAGGATGCTACCAATCTAGTGGGAGAGTGAAGCAAGTGCATTTCTCAAATGATGATGAAGAAGTTGAAGATATTCCTAGGAGTTACTATTCACGAAGTCATTGGGCAAGGGCTACTACAGAAACTTTGGTCAAGGTAGGTGATCTTGAAGAGCCATTTGTTGCCTTGATTGACCATGGTTCAGAAATAAACATAATGTCAAAGAGTCTCTACAACAAGTGCAAATGGCCAATGGACACAGATCATGGTTGGATGGTAAAAGTGGCAAACAATTCATCCGGTGAATTGTATGCAGCATGTCCAGGTGTGAAGGTGACAATAGGTGATGTAAAGATTGACCAAAACTTCTTTGTACAGGATACATCTTCATATCATCTCATCCTTGGACAGCCCTACATTGTGGGAGTTCGAATGGAAACAAAGGTAATGGACGATGGTTCAGCATATGCTAGGATACGTAGCAAAGATGGTAAACGTGCTGTCCAATTTCTCACAGTTTGTGTAAACCATGAAAGAAATCGTGACAACCTCAGAGAACATCCTCTACCAAAGGTGAGCAAAGAGTTTCATGATCATAGAGAAATGATGGGTTTTGGCCAAGTACCATTGTAAAGCGGGATTGCAGTGGTACAGAAAGAAAAAGGGTCTCGCCTGATCCAAAAATAGGTGAAGCATTTTCAAAGAGCTCCTTGGTAACAAAGAATGGATCAGTATGTTTTACAAAACTTGAAGATTTGAAGAGATGTGATAAGCAATATGTGCATAATGTACAAATGTGCATGAAAAAGAGTGGGTTGCTAGAGCCTACTGAAAATGTTTTGGGTTTGTGTGAACAAGTTTCTTTTGTAGATACTATGGGTGAGCTTGATGCTATAATGAGGTCTAGTTTGCATCTTGAAAATGAAGTTGTGGAAGTTTGCTCTATGGAAATGTATCAAGTAATAAAGCCTTTAAAGAAAGCCAAACAGTAGGCCCAGAAGTCCATGTTGAAACTAAATACAAGAGTGTAGCAAAGAAGGTGAAACCAGTAGCTTCACCCTTACCACCCAACAACAGGGAAAAGATTGAACAGGCTTCTTTACAACCAAGTTTGCGGAATCCTAAAAAGATCGGGCATACCTTCACAAAGGAGTCTTTTCAAGAGTTGCAGATTGGTTGCGAGGAGTTTCTAACACAGGAGGAGACAAAGTGCTTCAAAGAAATGCTTTCAAAGCATGGTAAGGCTTTTGCATTTGAGCCACATGAGATAGGATGTGTTGATCCTTATATTGTAGCTCCTATGGTAATTTTCACAATACCTCATGTGCCTTGGAATCTGTGGCCTATTCCGGTTCCAAAGGCTCATTTGCCAAAGTTAGTAGAGCTACTGAATGAGAAAATCAAAATGGGAATCTTGGAGCCTTCTTGTGCTCCATACTCAAACAGGTGGTTCACAGTTCCAAAGAAGAATGGTTCTCTACGCTTCATCCAAGATATGCAACCAGTGAACAAGGTTACAATTAGAAATATAGGAACAGGTCCAATTGTGGATGAATTTGCAGAGGCGTTTGCTGGGAGGGCAATCTACTCAATGGGGGATCTCTACTCAGGGTATGATCAATTTCAGCTTGCAATCGAAAGCAGAGACTTGACAACCATGAGGACACCTTTGGGTTTGGTAAGGATGTGTACCTTGCCATAGGGAGCAACCAACTCGGTTGCACATATGATGAATGGGATGAATAAGGTCTTACGTGACTTTATTCCTCAAATCACAATGCCTTTCATTGATGATTTGCCTATCAAAGGATGTGAAGAAAATGACAAAGATGAAGCTTTGGATCTCAAGGGATGTCGCAGGTTTGTGGTAAATCACATAAATGATTGTGATAAATTTTTTTCTAGGTTGGAAGAAGTGAATCTTACATTGTCAGGGAAAAAGTCTATGTTTGGTGTCAAAGAAGTGCTCATTGTGGGGCACATGTGCGGGCCATATGGTAGGAAACCTTGTCCATCAAAGGTAGATGCCATCCAAAGAATGAAAGAAACATGCACTAGCATCACTGAGGTTAGAAGGTTTCTGGGAGCATGTGTCTTCTATGTTATTTGGATTCCACATTATGCACATGTAGCTGATCCTCTTTATCAGCTGCTTAGAAAGAATCAAAAGTTTAAATGGACAGAAGCACATGTAAAATCCATGAAAAAGCTAAAGGAGTTACTCCAGTCAGCAACGACTTTCAGAAAGGTAGACTATGAGTGTCAAAGGCCAGTGATTGTGACAGTAGATACCAGTCCTACAGGGATTGGATGGGAAATAGGGCAAGATGACAAAGAAGGACACATGTATGTGGTAAGATTTGGAGCAAAGGTACTAAGTGCTCGCCAAAGAAACTATCCACAGATAAAGAGAGAGTTATGGGGTATGGTTACAGCCTTGAAAAGTGGGAAAGAGTACCTAATTGGTGCATGTGTGGTTGTAGAAACAGATTGTCTACCACTTCTTGGGATGATTACAAGCTGCTCAACACCAGACATTGCTATGTTGCGGTGGATTGCCTACATTAAGTCCTTAAATCCCGAGTTTAAGCACATTGCAGGTAAAGACAATACAGTGGCAGATATGCTATCAAGGGCAAGGTATGAAGATGAGTCACAAATGATTGATGAGGGAAATGATGTAGGCACAAAATTCTATTCTATCTCTCATGTCAAAGGTAACAATGTCTGCATGACTAATTCACTTGAATTGTTCTTGAAAGATCTTTATGAAGGTGATTGGCTTTCTATTGGAAGGTACTTGAGTACTCTAACAAAACAGGATGATTGGTCTGAACAAGAATTCAAGAGAATACGCAGGAAAGCATATGGGTACTTTTTAAGGGATGGTTACTTGTGGAAGCATCCTAAACAAAAGGGTGCTACACCACAATGGGTTATATGTAAAAAAGAGACTCAAGTAAAGCTCATGCAAGAGTTTCATGAGAGTCTATGGGCTGGACACAAGGGTGTGTGGGCAACCTTCTCCAAGTTGAAAGAAAAATACTGGTGGAAGGGTATGTATAAAGATGTATCTCAGTTTGTAGAGTCATGTGTAACTTGTCAAATGTATTCAAATGTTCGACATCGTGATGGATTGCACCCTACATATCCACTAGCCATGCACTATAAATGGGTTGTGGATCTAGTCACGATGCCTTTAGGACTCTGGCAGATGAGATACTTGGTTCTTGCACGAGAGGACCTAACTAACCAGGTTGAAGGAAGAGCATTAAGAGCTAAGACCACAGAAGCTGTGTGCAAATTCCTTCTTGATGAGGTGATTTGCCGTTATGGTTGTGTGGGAAAAATCACTGCAGATTGAGGTGAACTGGATGCCGAAGAAGCAAGGGAGTTCTTTTCTAGATTAGGGATCAAGCTTTCTCTTACTACAGCTTACAACCCTGAAGGCAATGGAAAGAGTGAAAGAGGGCATCCTCCTATCATCAAAGCTTTGGCCAAGGCTTGCGAAGGAAGAATTGGTGAGTGGCCAAAATTGTTACCATATGCTTTATGGGCTGATCGTACAACACATAGCTAAGTAACTGGCTACATGCCTGCGGAGCTAATGTATGGTCAAAAGCCAGTGATGCCGATTGAAGATACAATTCCTACATGGAATGTACTACCTTGGCAAGAGGGGCTTAGTAGGGAAGATCTCCTTGCACTGCGTATAAGGCAGCTAGAGAGACGCCTGGAGACATTGAAGCTGCAAAAGAACGACTCAAAAATGCAAGGTTGAAAAACAAGGACTATTTTGATAAGCGACATCGACTAAGGAGAAAAGCAATTGACAAAGGTGACTGGGTTTTAGTGTATGATAGTAGCCTTGATAACCAGCATACAGTCATGCGTAAGTTCTCAAAAAGATGGTTTGGACCATATGTTGTAAAGCATGTGCATGAAAATGCTACTTACAGCTTGTCTGAACTAGATGGTACAGAAGTAAAGATTCCCATTGCAGGAAAAAGGATTAAAATGTTTAAGAGAAGAGGAGACAATGATCTCGAAGATATGGATGAGGAAGAAGAGAAAAACACAGGTGAAGATCAAAGTGAACATGAAGCCCTGGAATCATCAAGTGAAGAAGAAGACAAGGAAGATGTACAAGAGGTCTAATCTTACAAAGAGACAATGTGGCACATACCGGAGGATGTGCAGGTTTAGAGGGGGTGGATGTCGTGCTGTGACACGTACATAGTGGGAACGCATGCTACAAAATCTATCTTGTATTTTTGTAGATACATAATTATATTTCCTATAATGTACATATGCATATGTAAGTATAAAAATAAGCTTTCTATCTCATCTTATTATTTATCTCAAGGGTAATGTATTCTTACTTTACCATCAAAAAAATACTATGGGAAAAGTGTCAATAGCTCCGCCTCTTTAACTTGGGGCAAAAAGCATTGATTCTTTATTTCTACTATTTCATTATCATCTCACACCCTAGCTAGATCCTATATCTAGGGTAAACTCCAATATATATATATTATATCTATTTTTTATACTTTTCTTATATTTCTTTTTAAATAGCTACTAGGAGAGAATCAAATCCTAGTGGGACACTAGGTGGCATGATTTCAAAGATACACTTATTTTAATGCATTATTGCAAGCATGATTACAAAACTTTGTCAAGGAGCAATGTCATGATTTCATATGGCATGAGGTGTCCTTTGGAATCAAATGAAAGTCTAGGCTAAGGGGACCACATGAAGACTTTTGCTGCCAGAAATGGACCCTATTTTGATGAATTTTTTACACAAGGTTCCAATCCGAATTGGAGAATGATTTTAAAATGAAAATCGTAGCTAATGAGCTGAAGTTTCTGCCCATATTTTTACTTTTTTATTTAGAGCTACGGTTGAGGAGATATGATCAAAATACGGAAACCCAGTCTGCCCACATCATGCAGGGACAGCTCATTTCCAACTTTTCCAATTCCTGTTCACACTGGCTCCTCTCTTCTTGTGTAAACCCTTGTGGGTTCCCTTCACCTATAAAAGGGGACCTCTTCTTCCTTGGAAGGAACTCAAGCATTCAAGCCATTGATGAGAGAAATTCTTGAGGGAGTGAGTAGTAATGCCTAATTGTACTTAGCCCCATTAACATAAGCCCAAGCCTACACTTTCTCATAGAGGAAAACTAGCCATTCTTGTACGCCATCCTTGGAGGATCAACTCTAATCAAAGAAGGTGTTGTACTTGGCGTATCAATCAACGTTGAATTCTCCCCTCTTCTTCTCTCTCCCATCAATAATGGTACCGAAGGGTTTCAAGTAAGATGTGTTCTACATTGATGTTTTCTTGATTTCTTGTTGTTTTCATTTTCATCTCTAATCCAATATATATATATGTATCTAATCTCATCTCCTTAACCAAACCTATCTCTCTCATTCTTAGTAATTCATCCTCTCTAGGTTCTCTTTGCTACAGGTACATCTCTCCCCGCAGTATCCTTATTGCCTACGGGCAAGAATAGGGCTTGGGAGGGAAACTTCTCATCTCTTCACTTCTCTCGTATCTACATTTCTCACATACTATCCTAGATGAATAACCCACATGATGATCATTTCTATCGCTTTCACTCTGTACGATCTATTAGAATTAACGTATGGATTAGCCGTAAAATACACTTTCAACAACGTATAGTGTTTCTCTTCGGCCCTGAAAGGCTCAATGAAATACTTCTATCACCGGATCCCATCATACTACCTCTCATAGACTATAATTTTTCTTTTGATGTAAGCGTAGTTATCTTGCTATGAACCAAGAGGATTTGTACACACAATTAATCCCAATCACTAGGCAAAATATATATATTATGGTAAGCACAAAACTACAATTCCAAAGAACAATTCGTAGCCTATTTGGTCAGCCAAGATTGAATGCCATTAACTCATCCATTAACCCTTTCATATTACCCATGATACGATATGACCATAGCCTTGATGTTTTCATCTTCGTATTGTTTTGACATTCTCTTTTGCGTTCTTTCTTTGTGTGTGTGTGAGTGCAAGAGAGAAAGAGTGAGTCTTCTTTGATTGCACTTCTTTCCAAACCCTAGTCTTCATGGCATCCATGGTTTAACTCCTTCATATAGTTTTTGTTGAGTTCTCTCACAAACTCTCACAGCCATAAGCCCGGTGCTTTCCTGGCAAGACCGCAAATTTCTCGACAGCGTGAGTTCCTCAAATCTCAAAACCACTATTGTATATGCTCCTTCATCATCAATAAATTGAGGTTTGGTGCATCAAAGGCGTGATTCGACGTTCAAATCTTCGTCCTTCCATTTGTGCAATACGGTTTGGTGAATTCAAGGTGACTTGTGTATTTTGAGTTTTTATCGGTTGATCTTGATTTTAGGAAGTGTTTTAGTGTGTTTTTTCATTGCCAATTTTGTGTCCATTGTAAGAGGGTATTGTGGTGAGAGGTCTCCCACACCCTAAGATAGTGTGTGTGTGTGTTTTGGCAATGTTTAGCAATCACTAAGCATTGAGTGAGTTTTGTACAAGTTCTACGATAGCAACCTAACGAACCATCTCCATTTGCAAGTCACAAATAAGGTATTATGCAAGATCCTTTTCTCTCTCTCTTACCTTTGCTCTAGCTCTCTCTTATCCATTTTGTGTGTGTCTTGGTGTGAGGTTGCTTGTGTGTGTTGTGTGGTGCATCTTCTTGGTTGTACCAAAAATCTCTCTTGCGTCCTAGTTCGCATACCATAACTAGGTGGTGCCCCTATCTTGTTTGGGTTTGACTGTGGGTTGGTTGTTTTGTTGTGCTTGTGGTTGCCCCAGCCCCAATTGAGCAGCACGGGAGCCTTGAGGGGTGTTTAGAGGTCGCCTCTCTTGTTTCCCGCCCCGGACCGCCTCAATTTTGGTGCCCCCACTGAGGAGCGATTGTGTGCTTAGTGTTGTTGTATTGCATGAATGCTTGAATTTCAACATAATCAAGTAGATTTTATGAATCATGAAAACAGACCGAGTTTAATTTCAAGGAAACAAACATTGATCTAGAATATGGTTCGGATTATGCATAACATAAGAAAGGAAAAAAACATTTTCACATAAAAGTCTAGAATTCATGTTGAAAGACCTTTCAAAACTTTGTGTAGTTAGTTGATGATTGTTTGGAACTAATCTTTGTGTGGTTTTAGCATTGAGAGACTATGACACGCTATACCTTTGATGATATCCCAATCTTCTTCGGAAATCCAGAAGAAGATGTTGATGATTTTCTTGCTGATTTTAGAATGGTTTGTCATATCCTTGGTAAAAGGGATGACATTGAAAAAGGGGATTTTCTATTGCTATGCCTTAGAGGCAACGCTGAGCAATGGTTTTGGAGTATGTCTTCTCAGATTGAAGATGGATATACCCAAATTTCCAAAGCTTTGAAGGCCAGATTCTCTAAAGTTCCAACAACGGAGAAAGCATGGGCTTCACTACAGAGACTTCGACAACATGGTGAAGACTACTATGCTTATGAGGATATTTTTTCTCGTCAATGGGAAGGATGTGGATTTAGTTCTACATTTCCAGATTATGTAAAAATGGATCAATTTATTTCGGGTTTGTCTTCTTTCCAAAAGACCAAGGTTACTTGTAGTGGACCCTCTACCTTTGAGGAAGCAGTCACTATTGCCCGAAGGAAGTTTCACAAGTACTTCTACATCAAAAATGGTTTCCATCATGCTGGAAGAACCAACCATCATGAAAGTGTTTCTATCAAGGAGTCATCTCCTTTTCCATACTTGTCTCCTTCTACTCCGACAAATGTTGAAGAAGTTACTTACATGCTAGCTGATTGATCATAAAGAGATGATTGTGTACATGGAATGCCAACTCCAAAACAAAGTAGAAGAGTGTGAGTTGAATCCAGGTGAGGATAATCTTAAAGAAGTGTTTGAGGATGTTGAAAAGCATTGGTATGACCCATGTATGTTAAGCATAGAGAAACCTATCATGCAAGAAGCCAAATGTTTCACAAAATCAAACAATATTCCATCAACCTTTGAGGTGGTACAATGTGAGGAGTTACAACCTTACCAAAGGGGGGGCTTAGAAGGGGATGAAGAACATGGGAGAGTAGTAAAAAATAAAATCATAAAAGGAAACTATCAGAAGGGTATCATTCTCTCCAATGGTGTTTTAGTGGGTGGCTCTTCATTCATGGGACAATCTCTTAGCAAGAAAATCCAAGCTTTTGAAGTCCCAATCATCTTCACATTGGGTTTCACCTCTTCAAGGTCAACTTCTCCTCTCTTCACATATACCTTTCATCGGGGACACCATACCTTCTTAAGTGGAAGAGGACATGAATACTTGGTGATAAACGGATGTTTCCAAATCTTCTTCACTTGGTTCTTTGTTGTATGGAGGTCGCACATTGTGATGCTTCTGGTCTTCATCATAGATGAAAAACTTGTTGATTGCTACATGTGGATATTTCATCAATCAGTACCAAAATCTATTCTCTTCCAATGTGTTGGAAGCAATAGAAACCTTTATCTATTATCTACTTATGTGGTAAACTATCTGCAATATCTTCCAATAGCAGCTGGAAGCATGGATCAAGCTTTCCTAGATCATAAAGGTCATAGAATATTTTTACTTGATGAGCCTACCCAGGTTGAATGAAATTTATGAGCTACGGTTCAGGAATTTGCTCATACAAGATCTTGAAGATCGTAGCAGATACATCAACTTTACACAGGAGGAAGAGCAACCAATCTTTTATATCACCTTCATAGTGATAGATGCAATGATGGACAACAGTAAAATCTACAAGTTTCTTCAATCAAAATCAGTAAGTGATTCCATACCATACATCTCGCTTTGGGAAAGATATTTCAAGATCTTTGATCCTGGGGGGTGCTTATGGAAACTTTCTCGATGCAGGAGGTTTACTCCGTCACTTCATTTCATCCTGCTATTGGCTCCGAGAACCTTTCATATCGCACAAGGTTTTTTAATCATACAACAAAGGTTCTTCAAAGATGAAAGCAGACAAAGACAGACGTTACACAATCTACATGTTGTATGATCGGATAAATGGTACATGAATGTACCATTATCTAAGGGGGGGGCTAATGATAGCCGTTTTTCGGCTCTCCATAATTTCCATAGTAAGTTACTCCACCCTACCAAATTCACCCAAACGCTATGGCTATCCCTACCATTTCACTGTACATAGGCGTGTGTGAGTTAGGGGGCTTTTCCCATATCTTCTTAAAAACCCTCAACTAGCTAGTCACTGGGCTAGTTGAGCCAAAAAAATAAAAAAAATAAAAAAATAAAAGTATATTATGGCCTTTTTGTGTGTAAATATTTCATTGTATATATGGTCTAAATATAGGAATTTTTTATAATTATTTTGGTATTTTATTTAAATATTTCTACTTAGGTGTGTGTTTTATTAAACCTATGTACACCTTCTTTCATCCTCTTACACCATAATTATATTTTTTGCCAATATGTACATACTCTAACCTCATATTTTTCCTTTATACAAATCACTCCCACATTTTCACCCTCACCCTCGTGAAAACAAAAAATTGATTTCTACTCATTGGTTACGTTTATTATATTATTTACTTGCATACCTTTTCCTCTTTCACCCAAAATAATTCAAGGAGGGACCATATCATATGATTCCAATATCTTTCCATATTCATAACTCCTCCATATTTTTATTATTATTTTTACTCATTATTCTAACACCATGTGCTCATTGAGCTAAAGTCCATGAATAGTCCATACACTAGTCCCACCATGTATATATTTCTTTATTCACCAATAATCCTCCTCCATGCATGGGTCAAGGGCAACTTGGATGCTTTGTATTATAATATGACAAAGGAGGGGCTCACTCTTGGATGCATTGTACAAATTCAACAAAGGAGGGGGCCACTAAAAGACTTTTGCAGGCATAAAAAACAGACTTTTTGGTGAGAATTTTGGCACCTATCTCCACTCCGAATTTGGAGTGATGGTCAAAAGAGAAACTGTAGCACACGCTCTGAATAATCACCTCACATGTTTTCATGATTTTTGGAGCTACGAGCGGTGAGCTATGATTTTTTGAGTGGACCCCAGTCTGCCCACTTTTCTCACAAGTAGCCCTTAGTCTTCTCTCACCCTTCCACACACCTACTCACTCTTACACATCCCTCCCTCTCCTTCCCTCACTCAAACCTGCAATTTCCATGGCTTCTCCCACCCTCTTCACCATTACCCTTCTCTCTCATCCCTATAGTTCTTTTATGAACCTCTACATACATACACCCTCTCCATGTCTCTCTCTATTGCTTCTATGTTACAATTTCATTTACCTCTCCTAAAAATATCTAAAATTCAGCATCTTAACCATGATAACTTCTGCAAATTGAGGATTTTTCATCAACAAATCCTCTTTTCATCGTGGTGGTCAACCGTGGCGGCAACGTAAAGAAGCGAAGAAGAAGAAGAAGACCAACGGTCATTTTTTCCACAATCTACACAAGGGTGAGTTCAAGCTTCTTCAAAGCTTCACCATCTCAATGATTCTCTTTTAATTCACCCCTCTTCCTTCATCAAATCAACTCACTCTACCCATTGTAAATGTAACATTAACTTTCTAGTGATTACTAACGACTAACATACTAACACAAAATAGCATTGACCTAACCATAAAAGACACCTCACCTCTAGACATGTGGATAGTAACACACACTCTCTCTCTCTCTTTCTCTCTCCTTACTTACTTTCACCTTATCTACCATCAATAATGCTCTCTTTTGAGCCCACACCCATGACTCAAGCAGACAAAGAAGGCCCACAATGTTTTGATATTCAAAAAAATCATAATCCTGATTTGTTAGCTTGTAAATTACGATTTCCAATAATCTTTATGAGGGGTCTCCAACCTATAAATAGACCCCTCTCCTTCTTGTAAAACAACCTCCAACATCTCACATAGCACCCCAACACTCTATGCGTGACGAGAGACTTAGGTGTAGCAACCGCTTGTGAGCTTCACTCTTGGTGTGAGAGAAGCCTTCAAGCTACACATTGCAAGTGAGAGAGCGTGAGTTGCTCAAATCTCAAAACCACTATTGTATATGCTCTTTCATCACCAATAAATTGAGGTTTGGTGCATCAAAGGCGTGATTCGACGTTCAAATCTTCGTCTTTCCATTTGTGCAATACGGTTTGATGAATTCAAGGTGACTTGTGTATTTTGAGTTTTTATCGGTTGATCTTGATTTTAGGAAGTGTTTTAGTGTGTTTTTTCATTGCCAATTTTGTGTCCATTGTAAGAGGGTATTGTAGTGAGAGGTCTCCCACACCCTAAGACAGTGTGTGTGTGTGTGTGTTTTTGCAATGTTTAGCAATCACTAAGCATTGAGTGAGTTTTGTACAAGTTCTACGATAGCAACCTAACGAACCATCTCCATTTGCAAGTCACAAATAAGGTATTATGCAAGATCCTTTTCTCTCTCTCTTACCTTTGCTCTAGCTCTCTCTTATCCATTTTGTGTGTGTCTTGGTGTGAGGTTGCTTGTGTGTGTTGTGTGGTGCATCTTCTTGGTTGTACCAAAAATCTCTCTTGCGTCCTAGTTCGCATACCATAACTAGGTGGTGCCCCTATCTTGTTTGGGTTTGGCTATGGGTTTGGTTGTTTTGTTGTGCTTATGGTTGCCCCAGCCCCAATTGAGCAGCACGGGAGCCTTGAGGGGTGTTTAGAGGTCGCCTCTCTTGTTGGCCGCCCCGGACCTCCTCAGTATATAGATTCTAATGAGCGTGGTTGCACTATTCCACTTGTAAATCCTCTTGCTTTTGATAAGTCAATGAAGAGCTCAATTTTTGCGTACATGATTTTTGTCAAAGAGTCTCTAAAAGATACTATTGTTTCATCAAATGAAAATGATAGGAATCAAGAAGAGTTAGACTTGTGTAATTTTCTAAAAGGATTCCAATATGTGTTCGTCGATGATATGCCTATGGACTTACCACCAAAACGAGGGGATGATGACCATCACATTGAGCTCCTTCCAGGAAGCTCACTGCCTAGCAAACCTCCTTATCGAGTCTCACAAGCTCAACAAGAGGAGATCATGAGGCAAGTACAGGAATTGGTAGACAAAGGGATGGTGAGGCCTAGTTCCTCTCCCTTTTGTTCTCCAGTCCTTTAGTGCAAAAGAAAGATGGTACATACCATATGTGTGTATTATCGAGCACTAAACCGTATCACTACCAAACACAGATTTCCCGTGCCTCAGGTAGAAGAGCTGTTTGATAAGCTACAAGGCTCTACCTACTTCAGTAGGATTGACCTTAAGAGTGGCTATCATGAAATAAGGATAGTGGATGAAGATATCTTAAAGACCGTGTTTCCCACAACGTTTGGTCTTTATGAATATCTAGTCATGCCTTTTGGCTTGACTAATGCACCAGCTACGTTCAATCGTCTATTGGAGAAAATTTTTATACCATACCGCAAATTCACTGGAGTGTTCTTTGATAATATCATCATCTACTCCAAGTCTTTGGAGGAACATAAGCAACATCTCCAAGTGATTTTTCAAGCATTGAGGGAGAACAGGCTTTTTGTCAACCAAAAGAAAAGCGAATTCTTCTTTCAAGAGATTCAATACCTAGGTCATATTATCTCTCACGATGGTATCCACATGGATCCATCAAAGTTAGAGGTAATAAAATCATGGCCTAACCCAAGAAATATATATGAGCTAAGAATCTTTATTGATATGTGTGCATACTATAGACGCTTCATAGCAAAATTCTCTCAAGTAGCAGGACCACTACATGACTTAACTAAGAAGAACGTTAACTATGTCTGGACTGCCAAGGAGAAAAATGCTTTTGATAAGCTCAAAGAGAAGCTTACTTCCCAACCAGTCCTCGTGCTTCCGGATCTCTCAAAGCCATTTGAGGTCCAATGTGATGCTTGTGGTGATTTCCTTGGAGCAGTTTTGCTTCAAGAAGGGCATGCCATAGCATATGAGAGCCGAAGGCTCAATACTGATGAACGAGTCTTGGGCATTTATGAGAAAGAGATTTTAGTTGTTCTACATGTCCTAGACACATGGAAGCACTACCTATTGGGGACTCCATTTATCCTACGAACCGACCACCAAAGTCTCAAGTATATCATGACGCAAACCAAGCTTTCCGACAAACAAATGAGGTGGGAAAATGCAATAGGCTTCAATTGGTTTGAGATTAATTTTTGTCAGGCTCTGGACATTCGTTCTTCCAATGGTCGTCAGCACCACAGTTATGACAGTTTCCTGTTCTAGGCTTCATTATGGGTCTTCCCATGGGAGGTCTGACACCTTGATTAGCTACATAATACATCGGTGCTAGCTCTCGTGGAGCATAAGTCACAGTTTCTTCCATTGGTGGTGGATGTGGATTGTACCAATCTCCTTCTACCGTTACTATAGATGGACTAGGCTCTGCATAGGCTGTAACAGGCACTAATGCTTGTTCATCTATGACTCTTTCAGAGTGCATGTACTTTACAGGCACTGCATTATGTCCTAGATACGAAGGTTGTTGTCCCAACACAGGTTGAGTTCTTTCCATACCCATTGGTGGTCTTTGAGCTTGGGCCATATTAGGTTGATATCTATACATGGGTTGTCCTTGTGGCCTCATGGGTACGTACTGAACATTCCCATCATCCTTTGGTCTGAAGTAGCACTCATGGGTCTCATGGTTGGTCCATTTACCCTCGATTCCACACCATTTTTGTGGCCTAATTGGTTGTCCCTGTGGAGGTATCCCTTGTCCTGGTCCTCTCATAGGTTCTTTTTGCATATTGTTCATCATGTCGTTCATCCGTTTTAGCATATCTTCTATGTCTAAGAGTGGTGCCACATCAACCGTTCCCACTTGTGCTGGTTTTGTGGATGTTGTTTTCTCTCTTTGGTTATCCTTAGGGACATCTTCTTCGTTGAAGATCTCGCAATTGTCTCCTAGGTCAATCGCATCAGACACATACACTTCTAGGGTTGTATGCTTTTTACTATAGAGTATAGCATGAAGTTCTTTGTTTAGCACTCCTTCCAGAAACAAAGATACAAGTCATTCTTTGCAGGTATTGCCATCTCTAGGCATCTCGCAATGTATTTTTTCATTCGAGTTGCACAATCCCTAAAAGACTCACCATGTTTCTATTTAAAGCTAAAGATTTGAGCTACTATATTATGTTTAATCCCCATTTTGGAACAAGTAGCTACAAATCCTTGAGCTAATTTGTTCAAGTCCATGATTGACCTTGGTGGAAGGTTTTGGAACCATGCCAAAGATTTTCCTTCTAATGTCATTCCAAACCCCTCGAATTGAGTATGGAAATCGAATATACGCTCTGCTCTTAGCACTTTCTTAAAGCTTGCTAAGTGTTCATATGGATCCTCTGATCCACTATATTTTTTGATCCATTTTTAAAAATTAGCTGGTCTGACACATCTGTTTGGTTTAACTCCAGGTCTTCTAGGAGTTGGCCCTGTTCCGAGTCCTTCAAACCAGTCTGTTGGAAATAGTGACTTATGTAGCCCTGGACTGGCCTTAGTGTCACCCGGTTTTCTACGTGATGAGGTGGTTTCTGGTTTCTTCACATTACTCTCAGATGATCTCTCACGGTGTTCCTCTCGGATGATCTCTCACGGCGTTTCTTCACATTACTCTCAGATGATCTCTCACGGTGTTCCTCTCTTGGAATTTTTTCTGGTCCTTGCCTCAATATCCAATCCCGTATGGAATAAATACCCTTGGTATTTGGTTTGTTCTACCTCCTCATGAGTCATCATAACAAAGTTGTTGTTATAACAATCCCTAAATAGGTAGGTTGGTAGGTCTGCTGATCCCTTATCTTTGATCTTGAAGATATAGATGATATTCATGGCCGTTAATTGTCCTGGTTTGGCATGAGAAGTCCATTAAAGATCTTTTATGTTTCTATCTTCCCAACAATAGACTCCGATCCTAGGATTATCCATACTAAGCCATTTCAAAGGCTTCAAGTCTACTTGATCGTATCCCTCGAATTTTAAAGTTGGTGGTCCATCTTTTGCTGACATATCTGGGATTATAGTGTTTACTTCTAACCCCCATTTGTCTATCGTATCAGGGTTTTTGACCTGTAAATATTGAGTTCCGTTTCGATCCATGTACATTTTTCCTTATTTGTTTGCCCTAACCTCTTCTTCGAACTCAATACCATGGTCATCAATGTGAATAGCATACTCCGCGTTAGGGGTCCAAGTAAACCTGGCTCCATGACGGTTAGTCTTGTAAAAAGATAGTATATACTTATAGCACACTGTCGTTTTGGTTTCCGAGTGAGTCGAGCAAGAAGACATTTTGGATGTTGAATCTGAAAAAGTGTCTAAGACTTCTTCAAGAATTATGTGCAAGGAATTGCCTTGATTCACGCTTTCTTTGGTAGATACTCCATTGGAGGTTTCTCTGAGTATGCCCTGATTTCCTAGTATACAACTAGATCTAAGGTTCATATAGACTTATGAAGCCCTGGATAGAGTACTCACCTTTGGATTGACTTGTCGTTAATTTCCACTCGATTCAATTGCAACTTTTGGTCAAGCCACTGACTCCTCGTCTGCAACCCGATTCCTTTCAAATTTAATCAAGTTAGCTATTCTTCTATAAAGACAGTAGAGCTCTTGAGAACTCTTGTGATTGGTCTCTGTGTATCACTTCGAATTGAGCTATGGGAGTCAAAAGTTGACTTTCAGATTTGACTTTAGCAGAATTCAAAGGTTTGATCTCCAATATGAAAACTGAGTGTATCTATACCATTTTTGATCTGATTGAACCCAAAATTTCCCTGTGGCTTTATATTATGTTGGTCTATCACTGTATAAGTTCAAAAGTCAAAAATGATGTCTCTGGATAGCAGAAGTAAATAATCACGACTATTTACTTTTGTCAAATTTTTGCACTTTTTTGATAGGTTTGGCAAGCATACAACTTGTTAGAGTCTCTGGGCAAATTTCAACAAGTTTGGACCAATTCTGATCAAGTTTATCAACTGTTTGGTGTCCGCAGACTCTGATTTCAAGAATCTGGCTTAAGCCTCACTTTTGGGATCCAAATTTCACCAACATGATTTGTGAGGTCTACTTGATGTGCTTGACCTTGTGGTATACTCAAATTTGCAAAATCATCAAGTTTTGATGCAGATATAAATAATCGTGATTATTTACTCCAGCTATATTTTTACAAGTTTTTGTCCCAACTTTGACACAGATCTGTTAAGCACCTTAAGTTAAGGCCACTAGCCAATTTTGATCAAGTTTGGGTAATTTTTGGTCAAATGGTGATCAATTATCTGTCCGCAGACTAACTTTGCAATTTTAGTCACAAATTTCACTCCAACAGTCCAAATCTTATCAAATTTGGTTTTTGAGCTTATTACAACATTGTCAAGCTAGTGGTATGTAGACTTGGTCAAAAAAGTTGAAAAATAGGGTAGATGTAAACAATCGCGATTATTTACTTCTGATAAACTTTTGTAAATTTTTGGTCAACTGAGCATATACACATGTTTATCACATCAACATAAGCCTATGAATCAAATTTCAACAAGTTTGGATAAATGTTTTCCAAATTTATACTCAAGATTCAAAAAGTCAGTACAACTTTAGTTTTTACCCAATTTTTTGCAAGTTTAGTGATCCAAATCTTTTGGGCCTTTATAAAAGTTGTTTGTACGCATGCAATGAGTCAATGGTATGAACCTTGGCCAATTTAGAGCAGAAAGTTATCGTGATTATTAACTTTAGGCTTGAAATGAGCACTTTTTTGCAATTTTCTCAAAGATAGTCTTTACATGATGTATTTTAAGCCTATGAATCAAGTAAAAACTTAATTTGGCCTAATATATCAAGAAAAAGTAAATAATTTGAGTTTTAGCCAACTCTTGAAATTTTTACCTCGAAGTGTCTTTGAGCTTACCCATTGGTTCGTACAACTTTTAGGCTTACTCTCCAATTAAATTGAGTGGATTCGAGTCTTTTCAAGCTATTTCTAGCCGTAGACCTGAAATTTTGCAACTTCCAATAACAACTCACACTTGATTCTTTTAGAGAGAGCAATGTTCTGAAATTCACCTCGGATCCTACTTACCTACTCCTAGATGCTTATGCAATGGGGTTGTGGAAAGTGTCCACAAACACTCATTTTCTTGTGTTTTTTATGTTTTTTCGAGTCTTGATCTTAAGACTTGTCTCGTCTACCAATCATTATCCAAATCCTAATCTAAATCTACAATCCTACAGTCCTAAAGGTACTCAACAAGTACGATTACTTCCAAGCTACCTCTACACAGCAAAAGACAACAATCTTAAGCTATGCGGTTTTTAAAAGAAAGTTTTGAACTCTAGGTGAACCTAGAGGAAGTTAAAGGACAACTACACAAGACGCTCATGGTTTTCCCTAGTTTAGGTCTCTTCGATCCCCGACAGCGGTGCCAAATGTGGGATGCATGTCTAACCTCACCATCCTATCTTATTGCAATATTAGCGATAGCCACGATTAATTTGTCAAACCATGGGATGAAGCTGACTCGACTAGTTCATAGAGGCTACAAGAGGTTGTCATTCCCTTGAAAAAAAACTAACAACTCGCATCTAACTCAAGCTACACTCAAGTGACTGAAATCACCAAAAGCCAATCGCTCATCGGCAAGCAAATCACATCCGTTACAGCATCAAATGACATCCAAATGTAACGAAACTTCTAGGACAATTTTACAAGACCTAAGCACACATGCCTATGGTCCCAAACCCCACTGTAGGTCAAGTTTCAAAATCGCAATTATTAACAACAATGGATTTTTTACCTGCTCTTACCTACGGTTGCAATGCAACAAATGCATTTGCAATGTGACAATCGGAGAGGGAGTAGGAAGCACGAGAAGGAGCACCATTAGCTCACGTTGTGTATTTATTATCCAAAAACTTATAAAAAACTTTCAAAAATTGGTTTTTATACCTTAGCCAAGGTTTTTGGGTGGTCAAAACTACTAATCTGGAGTTCTACCAAAGCTAGGAATTGATTGGCTGATACAATCTGGAAGCTTGTAGCCCTGGCTCATTAATTACAAAGTTTATCCGAGAAAATAGGAGTTACAATATTCCCAATTTATCAAAATAATAAATGTTTTATAAGGAGAACTCCAAAAAATGGTATTCGTGTTATCTTGCTGCTAACAACATTGATGCTCACATAGAGCAGATCAAGCTATAGTTTCAATGTCAAAGGGCTCTTTAAAATCTGCACGAGTTGGACTTGGAAGATATGAAGAAAGAAGCATCCAAGACGGCAGCAGATTCCTTGCAGCTAAAGCAAAAATAGAGGCCCTAGAGAAGGATCAACTCCGGGCACAATCAGAGTTACAAAGGGACCAAGAAAATGCAGCTTACTATTACAAGGAGGTGCAAAAATTTAACGAGGCGACCTCCGTATTGCAAGTCGAGTAGCAACATCTCGAGGAGGAGCTAACCAAACAAAGAGAACAAAATGACAAGCTGCAAAGCTCGTATGCTGTGGTTAGCAGATCTTTGACTCAGCTCCTGGACATACAAGAGACCCCCTCCTCCTCAACGACGTCTGCAAGATCTACCTCCTTGAATCATGAAATTAAAGATTTGAAAGAAGTCCTGGCTCAAGAAAAATATGACAGACTGATCATGACAGCAGGACATAAGGCCCTACAACAGGCCAAGGACCAAGAAATCGAAGAATTAAAAAAGAAGTTGGTTGAGGCAAGAGGGGACTTAGAGATACTGAGACAAAGCATCAACAGGCCCCCATACAATTTGAGCAGGAAGGAGGATTTGAACCGTCCATGTCTGAGGCTCATCAAACAGAGGTGCCCACTACCAGCACGGGAAAAGGAACATATGAATCTGCACATCCAGCCATGACATCCACTTCGGAGTCGGCAAAGGAAAAAATTCAACGCTGGATCTCAGAAGTAAAGGATCCCTCGCACAAAGCTTATATACAATATGAATTGAAAGTGCTGGAATCGGCTTCCCTCCTCATAATTACTCCTAATTAGGTAGTAAAGAGACTCAGGCATGAGATGATTGTCCTGCCAATGATGCGGCAAGAGGCAAGGTTATGGCAACAAAAAATTCTACCAGAACTTCAAGTAAATAGCAGAGGAGATTACCGGGAGGTTCCTGTCATGGCACTTCAGATTCAGACAATCATTGATAATCAACCCCTCTAGCAAAAGAAATTGTTTGATCAGAGGCCAATAGATGAAACCTATTACAAGAAAGCTCCCGAGCATCTCAAGATCGATCCCACTTACTGTCCCATCAACAGACGTGGATCTTGGGACAGCTTTTACACTTGGCAAAGCAAAAGACCAGCGGTGTTGAACTACGCGATAATCACAAAGCCACTCAATAACAACCCACGGTCAGAGCAATATATGGTTCAAACTCTCAAGGGGGTGATCAACATGTTGAAGGAGATCCCGAATCTCACCTGTCAGATGCTTGTAAAGATTGCCAAAATGCTCAACACCTGCATTACAGCTTTCAGTGATATCGAAGCAGCAGAGCATCCTTGGCAAATCTTTGTCAACATGTTGAAGGAGATCCCGGATCTCGCCTGTCAGATGCTTGTAAAGATTTCCAAAATGCTCAACACATGCATTACTGCTTTTAGTGATATCAAAGCAGTAGAGCATCCCTAGAAAATCTTTGTTGAAGGCACGTGAGACATTTGCTAGGATATGGAGACCGAAATCCCAAGCAAGAATGTCATCATGGGATTATATGCAAGAGTCATGTTTCTGCCCTCTCATTGCATGTAGACCTTTAAAGAGGCGTTCCTGACAGGCTTCTTCAAAGTGGACTTATCACATCGCCTATCAAATTATCCTCAACAATAATCCCTTTAGAGAGCTGACCACCATAGTAGAGATTGAAGCAAGAGATCAAAAGTTCAAAAACCTCACTACAACACTCGAGAGAAGCCAGTAGACTCACTCAGAGACGGCTTGCACGAGGACGTGCAATGAATAGGAAGGGGGAAATGTTTGGTGGATATAGGTGTATGCACACCAAACCCTGTAAACACTCACTCATTTTTCAAAGAAAGCTGTGTAATTCAATCTATGATGATTTGTAATTATGATGTAATATGAGAACACCCTCTCAACCTCTCTGAGTCTACACCCTTGTAAGTGGCCAGATGGTCGTGGGAAAGCTCCCTTAACTTTTAAGTCGAAACCCTTAGTTTGGACTAGAGGGATATCATTAGCTGGAAGATATAAAAATGTGCACTATGGGAGCCTCTTACTGTTACAAATTGTAATCCTCTTTTCTCCCAGACTGGTAATCAGAATTCATTTCCGAATAACACATTGCGTTGCTCTACAATCTAAGTGTACATATTTTCATTTCTGCTGTGGTTTGCAACGCTTTGCTTGTGAGCTAAATGCATTGATTTGGAGGTGAAAATGGTTGTTTTTTGATGTTTTGACCATGGATAAGTGTTTCCATGCTTAAGAAGCACCTTTTCGAGTACTTTTGTTTTAGTTTTCTACACATTTTTTGTGATGGATCGTGATTTATGTACTTCCCGAATGGTGATAGAACATGGTAGGATTGTGGCCTTAGGTGTTGTGATACCTCTCCTTAAGTTTCGCTGCATTCCAAATTTGTTTGGATGCCGAAAAGGCGTGATGACCTAGAGCGGTGAGATTGGCTGCATACTGATTGTCTGACTAGGAAGTGGTTGATTTGCTTTTGTTGTAGAAAGAGTAGCCCTTTGAGTTCACTTTGAGGAGATTTACACTCTCGAGGGGTTCACTATGTGTAAAACTACCATATCACGTACGTTCAAGACATGTTTGTAAAACCCCTTATCTATGAATTTTGTTAAGAATTTAACGTACCCTTTGCTTTTAAAATCTATAAGTTGTTTTCAAATTTGAAAAAATAATGCCCTTTTGTACATATATTTTTGTAAGTTTCAAGAACTTTAAATACCCTTCCGTTGAACTCACGTGATAGGTTACATTTTTATTAGGTGACCTCCATGGGTTTACACTCTCATTGAGTCTCCGTGCCCCATCTCGAGTTGCTTCCTTGCATATTGACATTATGTTACTACAAAAGAGATATGCTGCAGACGTACATCGCGGCGACTTGCTAACAGTCAGCGAGAGGTGGAGGCCATGCCTCTCTCTTTCCTTGATTTCTCTCTCTGTCTCTCTCTCTCTCTCTCTCTCTCTCTGTGGATGTGCAACTTGCAAATGGCTTGTTTGGAAGGGCATGTGTCATGCGCTCTCTGTGTGCGTGTGTGTTGTCCAAGGCTACCCTCTGTCCTTTATTGTGGTGTCCAAGGCAGGAGAGAAGTCATGTCTCTCTCTCTCTCTCTCTCTCTCTCTCTCTTTCTCTCTCTCTCTCTCTCTCTCTCTCTCTCTCTCTCTCTCTCTCTCTCTCTCTCTCTCTCTCGCTCTATAGCCAGATAGGGTCGCATTCTATCATGAACGAAGGTAGGGCAGGCACCGGCCTCTCTCCCATTTTCGGTAGGTTCCACGTGTTATGGAATTGATATTTTATTATTTATTGCAGCTGTGATAGGTGGAAAATATTGGACCAAGCTAGGCATATGAAAATGAAAATATATACATTATACATTTTATTATTCAAGTGCTCTTTTATGAGCGTTGGCCATTTATGACTGGCTGGCCAGTTTGTAACCAATTTGACCATTCAAGAAATCTATAAAACAAATATGTGCAAGAGGGAAATGGTCACTCTTGCACAGGGGGAGATTTCACCCAGTGCTCGTGTCTATTCTTCTCTCCTCTCCTCTCTTCTCTGTCACCGTACCGGGTGTAGCACTCCGCTCTAGGAGGTGCACCTACACATGCTCTTTTGCTCTGTCTTGCTCGTAGTCTCTCTCTGTTTTCATAGGTCGCGGTTTATGTGCTATAGGAATTGCCAGGTATGCAGAATTGTCACTTTATGCTAGATATTGTGTTATCTTGGGTATTTTGCAGGGCAACCATGATTTCCATTTGTAGCAGTGGTAGTTGCGCATGCAACCAAAACCCCCCATCTTCTCTCTCACTGCATCTCGAGTGGCAACCCACCTACAGTGTCGTCATGCATCATAGTAGCCAACCATCTTGAGCCTACTGGAAGCCACACACACACACACACACAATATACTTGTTCATCTCTCTCTCTTTGTCTCTCTCTCTCTCTCTCTCTCATCTGCAAGTGATGGCGCCACTTTTTTTTTTTCATTTTTTACCATGCAGCTAGTCCTCCCCATCGACACAAAGCGGCCGTTAGAAATCAAAAAACATACCAACCACTCTTACTCTCTCTATTCAGTTGATGGCTATCAGGAACTGGGCTGGGCACCACCCATCCTCCATGCAAAATCAAACTCTCTCTAACTCTCTCCCTACCACCCATGACTCCTACGACAACTGAACCTTCTCTCTCTCACACTCTCTTCCTGCATGTCCAGCAGCCACCCTTTTTGCTTGGCCAACCACCAAACTGGCACACACACACACACCCAGTCTCAGTGTCTCTATCTTCACCACCATGCATCTGCCTCTCTCTCCAGTCGCCAACCACTCCCATGCAGTGGTTCTTTCATCCCCCGGCCCATCCTCATTTTCATCTGGCGCCTTGCCTCTGGTTATGTCCAATGGTTGCATGCGCTCCAAGGCCAATACCTCGTCCAACATCCACCACTAGCGGCTTGTTGTAGGGCTGCAACACACACCCTCCCACCCCTCGCATGGTGCGATGCACACCACCACAGAAAACGAAAAAAGGGATGGCTGCTCATTTTTTCTAACCAACTGCCAACCAGATGCGCAGTTCATTATTCCAACTCACCACAGCATCATCTCGGTTGCCCACACCATGTATAGGGAGACAATTTGTCCCTCTCTCTATCTCATTTGATGATCGCCCACACACCCTCACCACCCGCCACTCTCTCTCTCTCTTTGTTTTACTGACACTGGTGCTCTTCTCGTTCTAGTGGAGACAAAGCACTATTTGAGCACGTTACGAAAACCACTTGCCTTGTTGATTGAGCACGCTCTTCAGCACATGGTACAACTTGTGGAAGCTTTTGTCAAAGCTCTTCCGTGCCAACCATTGACAACGCTCTTGCAGCAACCGTCATTGATGAAGCTCTTCGGTACCATACTCTGCGGACCAGGTATCCTCCGACCTTGTGACACGACCCTTCAATCGGTGGCAACCCATGGATTCTCAACCTTCCGTTGCCCCCCCGACCTTGCTTCATCTCACAATGACCCTCTCATCACCGACAATACTTGGTCTCTACATGAATAACTCACTCTACTCCGACGCGACTACGACCGCTTGGAACACCGCTTTTGCAGGCTATGTCTTCGGTTTCTAGAAACACAAAACAATCAAGATTCATAAAGTAAACTTAAGCTCTAACCTCTGTATAACTCCAATATCCTCAGTGGATTCTATCACACTATTTGCAGAAATATAATTTTACTTCTAATCTTTGGATATTTATAGCAAGACTTGCATGGTTTTGGGTATGTAGCACATTATTTAGCCTTTGCGATTCCTAGCAATGCTATTCGCATTTTATTTTAAGTTGGTAAATATTAACACACGTTATTTCATGCTCATACTACTACTGCCTGCTTGCTTGGTGACCCCTTTTCGCAACTTCATCTAATTGCGACACAGCTATATTGCATGCTTTTTTTGCGATTCCTTCTGTCGACCCGGTTGTCAAATGTCCTGCATTCTTCATTAGGGACTTGAAATTTGTAGGACTTACCAAATTGTGATGATTTCATGGGTTTCTCTCCTCTTCGAATGGCTCATTATTTAATGTACAGTAGCACTGCTCAACCCCCATACCTTTATTTGGTTTATCGTAATTTATAGGAAATTAAAATTATTTGTCTTTCTTGACTTTAATCAAATGATTTTTATCATAATCTTCACTTGTTTTTGTTACATTTCTCTAACTCATTTAAGGATTCACAAAAACCGATGCAGACCATAATGCGAGGACGTCAGATAAGTCATCTTTTGCAAATTCATTCTTACGGCTTTTGTACTAATCTTCTCACTATATTTTATCGAGTTTTATGATACCCCCTACTCTATTATTGATCCAATATCTATCCTCACCTAAACCTTATTACCTCCTGCTTGATTATACTAACTCTGTCATACAAGATTGTGCCAAGCTCCTCGTTATATTGCTGATACCATTCCAAGAGACAACACAACTTTCTTGACATGCATAATCAAGTAGCCACTTTGGATCCTGCTGGTATGTACCTCGACTACGTCACTCCTCTTTTCTCTGCATTGTATTTAAGCTAAATACTCAAACACTGTGAATATTATGCCCTCTAATTGAATTCAAACGAATTTTTGTGAGATAATTTTGTTGAGATGCTTTGTCAGTAAGCTATGCAGCTACTCATGCCAGCTAAGGTGCTCTGGGATAGGCACAATCATTTGTAAATCCTTTGGTGATATACTGCACTGTGATGTCGACAACGTAGTAAATATACTTTTTGTTTCTCCTTTATGTCTTGTCTAGTCCATTGGTCACAAGCACACATATTTGCCGGTGTAGGTAGTGTGTAAATGCTCATCCTAGTGCAGATCCGTCGATTTAGGCAGCATTAGTGCAGATTCATCGATTTAGGCAGTACATTGATAAATTGCAGATTCATGATTTTTACACTTATACCAAATGCAGATTCGCCGATTTAGGCAACACCGATCACAAAATCATGCTGTAGTGGCTGGCCACCACTACAACTAGTATAATTTTGTTACGCGAGTATAGAAAATGAAAGATATTATGGATTTGGATTTGACATTGGATTTGAACTGGTATATAATGATTTTCTGTCGTAACAGTATTTATGAAAGTGAACTTGAGATTGATGAGAATTGATTTATACAATGATGAGTGTGACAAATGATATCCTGATTCATTAGGGTATGACATATATTGCTTATTCTAGCGGTATGGGACACTAGAATAGGTAGTATGTGGATGACGGCAGGCATAACCAATGTGTCTAATTTTATGTATTTTTCTTTTACTATTTGCTACAAATTTCTAATCATTGTACGTTTTGACAAGTATTGTTTGCAGATTTTTATCTTCGCACAACTGAGGACAGTTGCTTTCCAATGGAGAGGTATGTTATGGAATTGATATTTTACTATTTATTGCAACTTTGACAGGTGGAAAAGACTAGACTGAGCTAGGCCTATGCAAATGAAAATATATACATTGTACATTTTATTAATTAAGTGCTCTTTTATGAGCTTTGGCCATTTATGACCAGCCGTCCAGTTTGTAACCAATTTGACCATTCAAGAAATCTATAAAACAAATACGTGCAAGAGGGAAATGGTCACTCTTGCCCGGGGGGAGATTGCACCCAGTGCTCGTGTCTATTCTTCTCTCCTCTCCTCTCTTCTCTCTCGCCGTGCCGGGCGTAGCATTCCGCTCTAGGAGGTGCACCTACACATGCTCATTTTCTCTGTCTTGCTCGCAGTCTCTCTCTGTTCGCATAGGTTGTGGTTTATGTGCTATGGGAGTTGCCACGTATACAAAATTGTCACTTTATGCTAGATATTGTGTTATCTTGGGTATTTTGCAGGGCAACCATGTTTTTCGTCTGTAGCACCACGAGAGCATCTCTCCGTGTGCGAGCAAGGGCAATAGGTTGTCCCTGTGTCACGTGAAGGGGATGGGAGCAGGGTCATAGGTGTAGCAACAGAGTCACGTGCGCAAGCAACAAAGGGCGTCAAAAAAGGGGGTGAACGGGAATAAAGGGGTATCTTTCTAAAAACTATAATTTCTTTTGTTGCATGCGAGTATTGCATGGAAGGTTTACTATAGTGTTTTATGTAAGGGTGAAGTGTAGTATTGCTTGAGGGCCGAAATAACAACGAGCGATTCCTTGTTCAGATCGAATATTTGCATAGAGCACTATCCAACCCTAAGCAATAATAATCCCACCCAAGGTAGAATGTTTTTTGAAGACGTGAAGATATATCCAATTGCAGTTAGTAACGTGTGACTTAGTCATGAGGCCTTGCTTTTGCTTGTTCTCTCTCTCTCTCTCTCTCTCTCTCTCTCTCTCTCTCTCTCTCTCTCTCCACACACACACACACACATATTTACTGTTGCACTTTTTTTGGCCAAGGGCATGGGGATTTTGGACAGAGAAAGAGAACACTTGCATGAGCTATCGAGCACTTGAAGCGAGCTTGAAAGGTTGTTTTATGATAAATTTTCATTGATGATACTCTCACTTGATTCGCCAAGAGGAGTTTGTTTTGACAGGCAATGAAGACGTCGACTTATTATGGAATTATGATTAAAGAGAAGATAACTTGGAGATGCTCAACTTGATGACATTGGTGCAATTGTGCCTTTTATGTATCATGGTGGTGCAGAAGTTCCCATGAAGGTCACGAAGGTTGCAAACGACCCTAAAAGATGAAGTTGCTTTAAAAGTAACTCTTGTGGATAATGATCAAGCGATAAGTGATGTAAAGGTTGTTATGAGGAGGCACCTCGTTTTAGTGCGTATGCTAGCAACCTTCTGTAGCTCCCATGCATTGAGGGTGTGCCTATGTGCAAGGGTGCGATGAGAGAAGCCCATTGCGAGGTCCATACTGAGAGTGTGAACAAAATCTAAAAAGCCTTTGTAGGAAAGATAGAATGTTTTTTATATGGTATTTTTTTAACGAGCGGAAGAGATGGATAACACGTGAAATGGCATGGGAAGAACTGCCACCTTTTGAGTAGGAGAAACAAGATGAGGGAAGGAGTTGCCAAGAGAGAACAGATTTTGCCATGCCGAGAGGGGAGATGTTTTGAGAGTGGCATAGCCAGGATGAGGAGTCGTGTGCATGAGAAGGGGCACGCTGGCTAGTTTTTGCAGGATGGCATGAGAGGATGGCCTGAGAGAGGGTGTCGGTTGATTGAGAAGGGGGTTGGAAATTCACCAGGGGGAGCCACGATTGGCAGACGAGAAGATAGAGAGTTGGGGAAATCGATAGAGATCAGCCAAGATGGTAGTGGGGGAAGACGGTCAAGAGCAAAGGAGAGATTCTCTGCTGTGTCCTTTGCAAGCGAGAGAGCAAGGGAGATGATGAGGGCTTATGCAAGCCATATCAAGCAGGCGAGGGAGTGCCGGTCGGTAGAGAAGAGCCGTTGTTTGCGGGCCGGTTGGAGAGTCGCCAATGAGAGGAGACGAGGGGATGCCATACTGAGAGGGTGGCCGTGGGTATGCAAAGCGGAACCATCAAGGAGAGAGAGAGAATATCTCTTTGCGTAGTCTTACAGAATGAGAGAGAAGTTTCTCTATGTACTTAATCAGCGAGGAGAGAGATTGGGAGAGAGAACCCTGCCTTGTACTGCCGAGAGTAATTGAGAGAGAGAACGAGGGAGAGAGAGTGAAAAAAAGGTGGCCATTTGAAGGGGCCGCAATGAGCACATCTACAAAATTTAGATAACAAAATATACCATCTTGAAGCTGGCATGAAGAAGCCCTTGGAGAGATGTGATGACAAAGTGGAGCCATCGATAAGTTTTTTCTTTTTCTCATAACATTGGATGTAAATTTATGTTGATTGATAAAAACACATAAAATAGAAACACTTGCAGTCTCTCTCTCTGTCTCAGTTCTCCGAGTCCGAGCGAGTATATGCAACCCGAGCATTGCATGGATTAGAGAGAGAGAGAATTTGAAATATGTTTTGGCAGATGATTTAGTTGCACTTACATCGTTTCTTTTTGGGGTGAGCATAGCATATTGCTCGAGCTCTTTTGTTTGCTAGGTTTTTCTTGGTCTTGGTCTGCTCCATGGCCTGGCCATAGAAAAATATCTATCAGTGGCACGCCCAATGGGGCCAGCTTGCAGTCTAGGTGTTCTAGTGAAGAGCCTACATCCTAAATGGAGTTTTTTTTCCTTTTCCACTTCATAATATAATTTTCATTATAGTGCATTGGATAAGGCACCAGTCTAACCCGAGTTCTGGGTTCTCTTGTTATTTGCCTAGCTTTTACTTGTAACCTTGGACCCAAGCACCTATAAATCCCTATGTATACTTCAATAAACCTGGGTGTTTTAGGTCATTGGGAAAGACCCACTCGAGGTTATTGAGGCCCTCATCAAGGATCATTAGGAGTGTCAAGTCAAGTCATCAGTGCAAGGCTAGGGATGGTTACTAATTTGCATCTTTAAGTGATTGCATATTGTCCACCTCTTGGTTGTTCATATTTCTTTATTTTTTATTTCTCAACATACATAATCTATTGCCCAATGGATAAGGCATCAATCTTAACAGAAGTTCTAGGTTCGACACTAGCAAGGTAGTTTTCCCCGCATGACGCCACTGTTGCACCTTTTTTTGGCCAAGGGCATGGGGATTTTGGACAGAGAAAGATAACACTTGCATGAGCTATTGAGCACTTGAAGCGAGCTTGAAAGGTTGTGTTATTATAAAGTTCCATTGATGATACTCTCACTTGTTTTGCCAAGAGCACTACAAGAGGCTATTCATATTAGCGACGCTCAAAAAAAAAAATTCCCGGCGTCGCTATAAGCGTCGCAAATTTCTTTGTAAATTTGCGACGCTCATAGCGATGCCGACTGTGCTAAAAAAATAACAGAGCGCGCCCAAAAAATCAGATCTCAGATCTGAGTTTTTTGGCGCCCTCAAGCAAGGAGCAGGTAACGCTCTCCCTTTCTCTCTCTCTCTCTCTCTCTCTCTCTCTCTCTCTCTTTTCCTTCTCCACACACACACACACACACGAGGAGAGGAAGGAGAGCCAGGTATGCTCCTTCCCTCTCCTCATTCTCATGTTCCCTTCCCCTCTTTCTCTCTCCCTCTCACACACACACATAGTGTTTTTGAGAGAGAGAGAGAGAGAGAGAGTACAAACATAAACAAAAACGCACACACACATACATAAACAAAGAATGCACACACACATTGAGAGAGGAAAAGAGAGAGAGAGCATGCATAAACAAAAAACGCACGCATTGAGAGAGGAAAAGAGAGAGAGAACATGCATAAACAAAAAACGCACACATTGAGAGAGAAAAAGAGAGAGAAAACATGCATACGATCCAAAAAAACGCACACACATTGAGAGAGAAAGAGAGAGAAACTAATTTAACATCGTAGGAAACTAATTAAAATTAAAAGACCTAAAGATCTAGCCGACGAGGAGTTGAACTCAAGACCTATTATTCAAGAGGGAAATGACATAATCAATCTATCATACTTGGCATGGGTGATAGAAAGGTTATACCATTTATCTCTTTTTATTGGCACACACATCCACACACGCGCACACACACAAGAAGAAGAGAGTTATAACGTCGTAGGAAACTATCCTAAAAGACGTTAAAGATTAGGTTAGATGTAGACTTACGTTAAATTAGATTTAGGTTTATTTAAGTTAAATTAGATTAGATTTAGGTTTATTTTTAATTAGATTTACGTTTATTTACGCTAGATTTAGATTTACGTTATATTAGATTAGATTTAGGTCTCCATAGACTGCGATGCCTGCATGAAGCGGGTGAAGAAAGCCCTCAATGGAATATAGGGTATTGCTGCCTTCACTCATGGTGGGCTCCGTCGATCCAAAAGTACTGGTGAAATGTCTTCAGAAGATAGGGAAGAAGATGGATCTTCAGGGCGGCAAGAGTCACTACATCCCCGACACAATGACCATCTAGACAACCTCTAGTCATTCAACAGCAACTTCAAAGTTAGTAACAAGAGCAAGAACGGTCTAAAGGGCCAATTGCTGTCGTCAGATGTGGATGGAGATGAGGCAGCGTCACCGCCGAAAGTTAACTCTCACATCTTTAGTGATGAGAATGCCAACTCTTGCCGAGTTATGTGAAAAATTATGTGTTAAATCAGTTTTAAGGTTCTTATAATCCCTGTTAGTTTAGTTCTTTGTTTCTAATATAACATAATTTACGTTAGATTTAGATTTATGTTATATTAGATTAGACTTAGGTTTATTTAGGTTTACCCACAGACACACACACACACACACACACACACAAGCAGAAGAGAGTTTTAATGTCGTAGGAAACTATCCCAAAAGACGTTAAAGATTAGGTTAGATGTAGACTTACGTTAAATTAGATTTAGGTTTATTTTTAGTTAGATTATTTACATTAGATCGAGTCCACGCAAGAATTACTTACGGTTTAGGGTTTAGAGTTAGACGAACAGTGAAAAGATCTATTATGAAAAGATGTTAAGATGCTGTGAAGTGCTACAGCTAGAGAAGAGGCAAAGGGGTTTTGTCCACTACATGCAGTATCATGTAGACGTGGGTCTGTAGATTTCTTGTACCCACAAATATAGGTATTGACCAATAAAGACGAGATTATAACCCGGTGGTTCTGATCTCCGTGCACCTCTAGACCGAGGTGTGCAGGGATTGGACATGACTAGAGAATGTGAGAGAGAGAGAGAGAGAGAGAGAGAGAGAGAGAGAGAGAGAGAGAGAGATAAGACGAAGAATGCCAATAGAATATTAAATTTGTTGTCCAGGTTATAAGATTTTTATCCTCATTATGAGTAGTGACGAGGATGTGGGACCGTCCAACCGAAACACCTATCTCTCAACGAGGGTCTTATGTCCTTGTAATCAATGCAAGCATGCTATGCGACGGACAAGACGTGTTTCTTTGCAGCACGTTCGCGAATTTGGCGAGTTCGATCCATCTATTATAGATCGAGTTGTTGCCAATTATAACTCGTCGGACTCTGACGCTGGCCAACAAGCAGCAATCGTGCAACCCAATAGACGTGTTCAAAGGCGCTTTGGTCAAGCAGCATATGTGAGGCCACAAGATGTAGCCTCTGACAGCTCGGGGGATGATCATGCAGAGCACATTCCCAATGAGGCAATGTTTGAGTCCGAGATTGATGAAATGATCGAGACGATCATGGATTCAGAAAGGCTTATCTATGATGATATGAAAAGTGAAGCCGATACGCCATTGTATAATGGAGCACGTATGTCTAGATTGAAAGCACTCCTGGTTCTTCTCAACATGCAGGCAAAGTTTGGATGGAGTGACACTAGCGTCACAGCGCTTTTCAGGTGATCTATTACAATTAGTTTACTTTAATAAAACTCTAAATGTATAATGATCTGATAGATTTTTACACGACTGTATCGTATTTTTATGTTGTGTAGATTGCTTAAAGAGCACATACTACCAGCTGACAATGTGATGCCAGATTCCCGAGATGAAGCAAGAAATATTTTGCAAAACTTGGGGATGGATTACAATTCTATCCACGCTTGTCCTAATGACTGCATTCTTTTCAGAGGGGAATACATAGACATGGAGAAGTGTCCGAAATGTGATTCCGAAAGATATCGAGTAGATCTCCACGGGACAAAAATTCCACAAAAGGTTTTGCGACATTTTCCTCTGCTTCCTCGCATCAAGCATTTCTTTGAATGTAAGTCCATGGCCGCCCTAGCATCATGGCATGAGGAGAATAAATCTTCGGATGGTGTGCTACGAATTCCTGCAGATTGCGCAGCTTGGAAACATATAGATGGAACATGGTCGGATTTTGCCAGGGAAGCTCGAAATTTGCGCTTAGGCCTGGCTATGGATGGCGTAAATCCATTTGGTCAAAGATCAACATCTTACAGTGTATGGCCCGTTGTCATCGTCAACTACAACATTCCCCCGTGGTTGACTACGAAGAAGGGGCACCTATGGCTAAGCTTGATTGTGCCAGGGCGATATAAAGTGGGGAATATGGATGTGTATCTTCGTCCACTATTGGAAGAGCTACAACAATTGTGGATTGGCATAGAGGTGGTGGATATGAGCCGACACACAGGACGACGGAATGCTTTGATCAGAGGCATTCTAATGTGGACCATGCATGACTATCCCGGGCTAAGACAATGCTCAGGTGATCTATTGACACTCCTCACTCAGACACTGTAAATCTTGTTTTTTCCCATAGTTGATCTATTATCATGTGTATACATGCAGGGCTTCAAGCAAGCGGATACAGAGCATGTGTCACATGTGGACCTAGACTGAATGCACGTAGGGCGCCCTCACTGAAGAAGCAAATCTACGAAGGTCATCAAGCGTATCTTTCAGAGAATCATGTGTTACGCGACGGCTTTTTGGGAAGAGAGCCACCAAGGATGTCTGCACAAGCATGGTTAGAGCAGAAGGAGATGTGCGATGACGGATTGCCTCCAGGGATGAAGAGACTATCTCTATGGTACGAGTTACCATACTGGACCCGACTCATGATCAATCACTTGCTCGATCCAATGCACATATTCAAGAATGTGGGTAATCTACTATGGGACCATCTGACCGGCAAGAAAGATACTTTGGGAGCCAGAGTTGACCTTAGAAATGTGGATCGTATGGAGCAATATTGGCCGCAAACAGCGTCTGATGGATCGATAAAACTCCCTAAAGCACCATGGATTTTCACAGGAGCCCAAGAACGCAAAGTAAAAGAGACCATTCGATCTTTGTGGACCCCCACTGGCGTAATGCACTCGCTCCGAACGTGTTTTACTAAAGAAGGAAAGCTTACCGGTTTGAAGTCACACGATTGGCATAAAATGTGTCAGGTACGTTCATAGTGGACTTTAATATCATTGCATAAAATGTGGACTTTAATATCATTGCTGCACATACTTTACAGTTTATTTTACCGATTGCCATTGAGGGATGTTTGTCTCTCGACATCCGTAACACAATCTACAAACTTGCAAAGCTGGTGCAATGGATCTCACAAAAGGAGATCAACGTAGACTCCATACCATTCGCCAAACTAAATGCTGCGGAGCTTGTGTGCATGTTTGAGAAACATTTTCCTACTACCATGCTAACCATTCAGGTGCATCTTCTTGTTCACATAGTTGATGAGGTGGAAATAGTTGGCACAGTTCATTCCAGATGGATGTTCTTCTTAGAACGTTTCATGAAAACGCTTAAGGGATATGTGCGTCAAAAGGCACGTCCGGAGGGTAGCATGGCAGAAGGTTGGTTGGTATCAGAGTCCCTAGTGTACATTGGAGAGTGGTTAGACGGATTTGATAAAGCCCGGGACACGCTATGGCGAACCATAGATGATGAGCGCATATCTGGGATTGTCATGTGCAATCTCGGTGTTGAGAAGAAGATGACGGAAGATCTAGAGGCTAAAATCAACCGATTTTGCATGCTTCACAATCCAGTGATGCAAAAGTGGATTTCACAATATGAGGATGCAAAGCAGGAGCGACAAAGGGCACGAATCGAGTGGAGACGGGGAAGACGACCACCGATGCACTATCCGACGGTTCTGGAGAGCCTACCAACCTTCATGAGCTTAAGATGGTTGCACAACCAATTGAAAAGCGCACAACAATGCGGTGACGAAGTGACTTAGGAAGAGTGGGAGTACTCTCGGGGTTGCGCGACCAAGGTAAGTTTGCAATGTACGACTAGCAAGTGACTTTATTTATAAACGTTTGAACGGCCACTCATAATCTTTGTTCGTTGTAGTATAAGTCATACACAACAGCATGGTGTAAAGGTCGACATTTTAGGGTGGAACGAATCGACAAAAAGCGTTTTACTCAAGATTGTGGAATCATGGCAAAATTTGAACAGTCTAGTCGACGAAGTTCCTCTGATGTAGATCCTGTGGTGGCGGAACTCACTTACTTCGGCACGCTACAAGAGATTTTGAGGATCGATTACAGAGGATTTTTTGTCGACTTGTTTGACGTGCAATGGTTCAAGATAATCATGGAGGGTCGCAACGCTACTGTGCGTCGAGGAGAGTCTGGTTTTCTTGAGGTGGATTCTACTAAGAAATGGACTGACCTAAGAGACACTTTCGTACTACCCGAGCATTGTGAACAAGTAAGTATGTAAATAGTTAACATCCCCCTTTTACAAGTTATGTGCTTGAAAGCTCTCATGTAAGTTATGTGGCTCTGGCAGGTAATATTTCATCCTACAAAGTCTACCACAAACTGGTGGTACGTCATAGAGGTAGCCCCTCGTAGTGCAAGGACGTATGAAGGCTACCATGTGCCAATCACAACGGCATCAATGGAGGAGATCAGAGAAGATGCTCAATCAGAAGCCGCTGCGGTGGTGCCAGACAAGCATCAAGATGCTACTACTCTATATGGGGTGCATGCAGAGGAGCTACAAAATGAAACAGAGGATATGTGTTTAAACGGAGAGCTCTATATAGATATAGGAAGTTATGCTGAGTTATGCGAGGATGAGAGAGAGATCTCTTAAAGCCACAAATATTGTATTTGAACAATTTTGCTCCGTGTTGTAAAAGCCCTAGCTCTCTAAGTACCTTCCATGGTGTATAATGCTCTTTTCTACTCGTGCTCACATCTTTTGATTGAAAATTCTGAGTTTTCGACTTGCCTCCTCTATCACTCAATTCATTGTGTCATTGTATTTATATGCGTCATTACGTCATTGTATTTAATGGTCTTTGCGTCATTGTCTACTCTATTCATTCAATATTAAGTTTACATATTCGTGTGTTTAATGCAGGTATGGATGATGAGGAGTTTCTTTCTTCTTTGTCACCGCAGCAGAGACAGCGGTACGTGGAGCGTCATCGCTCTGGCGCATCATCGTGCGTTCCTACTCCATCTGCATCTCCCTCTCTTTCGGAGCATTCGGCGCACTCCAAAGCTTCGGCGTCGACGAGACGAGCTTCACACTCGTCTAGACACCGGCGCTCTAGTGGTGGCGGTGGCGGTTGTTGTGGGGATTCCGCCACCGATGTCTCCACACCGCCTCGTGTTTGACGAGGCTCTTTACCCTCCCTTTCTTTGCCCGCCCCCACACCAGCCACAGCATCGCCATCTACGCCAGGTTTTGCACGGCTGACTGTTCCTAGAAGCTACACACCTCTACCTACTCCGCCAGGAGCCACCCCACTCGACACTCCTCGCTTCGGGGCCCAGACGCCGGTGGAGACACCTGACGTCCGTACCCCCATCGACACGCCGCTAGAGACCCCTACCGGGACACCCAGGTTCACGCGTCACCGGCCAGAGGGCTTGCCTTACTCCGTCAAGAAGGTGATCTCGCGCATGCGTGGTCTTTGCTCTCAGCTGTTTAAACACTACATACTAAACAAATGGAGTGAAGTACCAAGTGATTTAAAAAACAGAGTCATCAGCATACTTCATGATGAGTTTCCCGTTCCAACACGGGATCAGCGCTTCAATGAAGACCTGAGTTAGATTCGAATGCGCGAATACTGCAAACACAAGCGTTCCGAAGTGCAAAAAGCAATCAAGAATGGGTGGAACAGGCCAGATTGGCTGGCCAAAGAAGATTGGAAGAATGCGAAGAAAGCAGCGCGCGAGAATCCCGACAAGTGGAAGCAACAAAAGGATGCAGCCAGAGCGCGAGTAGAGGCAGGGAGCTCGCACCACTTGGGGAGCGGTGGATGGGCACCTAAGCACATCTATTGATTTTGTATATATGAGTTCCATATGATGGTCGACCCATGCATCCTGACCATGAGGGATCAAAGATGACATGATCCATGGCAAAGTTGAACCAAATTGGGCTATAAACTAGGAAATTGAGAAAACATGGGAAAATCTTGTCCAAATTTGAAAAGATTTCACCTATGTACTAGGATAATCTATAAGAACATGTGC
Source organism: Adiantum capillus-veneris (assembly GCF_014529385.1). Taxonomy (NCBI): domain Eukaryota; kingdom Viridiplantae; phylum Streptophyta; class Polypodiopsida; order Polypodiales; family Pteridaceae; genus Adiantum; species Adiantum capillus-veneris. Next base: position 2,086,437 of record NC_140937.1, read on the forward strand.
TCTAATTCATCTCAAAAGGCTGCCAAACATGGATCGTGATCCATGTACCTTTCTTAGTTTTCCCAGCCAAAACCATACAATCAGGTCCTAATTGTTAAGAAAATCCTAACCCTAAAGTTTCAAGTCATTTGGATTTCAAACCCTAACCAAAGTGCCAAAATTCTCTAAGCCTGAGGAAAATTTCCAAAAAGTTGTATAAAATATCTTACCAGTGATTCAAATTCAAAAAGTTTTAAACCAGAGCATCCCCATAACATGCTTAATTAGATGTTGTTATTAGAAATCTTAGATGTATTCCAACATGGATTACAATCCATGTACAAATCTGATCTATAACCACATGACCTAGATGCATTGGTAACATTTGGTAAAGTTTGAACTTGTTTTAGCTAACCAATTGATTTTCTAATACCAGAATGCCTTGCAAAAGACCCCCAAAGGAGTGGGAGGTTGCACCATAATAAGTAATCGACATCTCATCCAATGAGAAAGCCCACATTTTTTAAGAAGGCCAATGTGTTCATTGAGGGAAGTTTCAAGCTACCGACGAAACAAAAACAAAGACTACAATTTTCCCCAAAGAGCTGTGAACACTGCACTAACAAGGTGATTGAAGGGTCAAGATGCGTGCAACTTGACACATTTTTCCGCCTTCGTCCTTGGGGAACCAACTTCCAAAGGGCACACAAATTGATGAGTATTAGTCCAATATAATGGAGAAACCACCTTAACGGATAAAGATGGAGTTACAATGAAGGTCATAATAACATACCAATTGATCAATCAAGCTCTACACATACCACCATGCAACCACAACCTCCACAAAAAAACCAAAGCAATTGACAATGACCAATCATTCATAAAGAAACAAGGGCATAAGTTTACCTACAAGGACCTCATCTACATAGAGACAAAACTACCCTTGTGACTTATTTCTCAACATCTAAAGGTTCAGAAGCCCCCAGGCCTAACCTACACATTGCAGTGTCATGACTATGAGGCTAGACAAGGAAAGATTGAAAGATGCGGCCTCAGAAACTACATCTTTAAAAATTTGGTAGAAGCTAATTTGAAAAGAAACGATCACAACAAAACATATATGCTAGACTAGTATTGATGGGGATCGCATATCAAGCTTTGGGAATGATAGCCCAACTGCCACCTATAGAATCCCAGCTTGACTTGCTACACAAAGCAAAGCATTTTGTGAGAATAGTAGGGGGATCTTCCTTCACTCCCACCAAAAGAAGAACAAGAGGCCAAATCTCTAAAGAAAAGGTAATAGATAGTGAAGCCACAAAGTCCAATGTGTAATTCAGTAGTGAAATGAAGCCAAGGAACAGAGACATACCCTTTGAATTCTAGTCAAATACTGAGGAGGAAGAAGAAGACGGCATCACCATTCCCTTAGTGAGGAACAGAAGCCGGCCAACGGAGTACATTCCCAAAACACCAACGCAAATATCTATGGAGGAAGCTCAAAGATTGCGAGAGGAATGCCACAAAGAAGCCAGTAGAGGAGGAAAAGAAAGTTGATACAGAGGGTTTTGAATCTAATGATGAAGATGAGGTGGATCTAAACAAAAAGTTAGAGCAAAGAAAAGCCGAGTGATTAGAGAAAATCAAGCAATATAAAAGAAGAAATAGTAGAAGAAGTGGAGCTCATCAACACGTGCCAACATATCCACAAGGTTCTCAAAAGAAAGGCTGAGAAAAGAGACGAGGAGGATTGAAAAAAAAAGAAAGTAGATGATTTAGAGTCTTCCAAAGACTCCCCCAAGAGACCAGACACAACACAAGACCAACCTGCCATGGGAGGCATCAGTAGAAGACACTCAAAAAACCTACATAGAGACCAAGAAACACTTCTCTCCCAAGCCGACAACACTGCCACCTATTGAAGAAGAAAAGTAGGAATCTCAAAATAAGGATTCAGATCAAGAGCAGGTTTCTCTAGAACCAAATACCTTGAAGAAAACCTGGATAACCAAGAGAAGAAGGAGACCACTCTTGAGAATCAAGAGAAGAAAGAAGTCAAAAAGATTGATCAATCCCAAACATAGGAAAAAGACCAAGACAAAGCCCAAGATCATCAAGAGAAGAAAGATTCAAATATCGGTATCTCTCAACAACAAACCAATCAAGAAAGAGGCCCAGTATCACTGCACTCTCAAGTTGTGATCAAGTATGCTGACCGACTCATCAAAGAATTTGATTTGGAGAATCACCTTGAAGCTATTAAGCTACAATCTCACTATCAAAGGGTGGTATCCAACCTTTCAAGAATTTGATCCCAAGATGCCAAAGCATAGGTTCAAGAAGCAAAAGCCAAAAACAAAAGACCGCAGCAACAAATAGAGAGCTTACAAAAAATTCAAAACAAAACAAACTACAAGAGGAGCTAGTAGAAGAAAAGAGAGAAGCTACCAATTATTATATCCACATGCAAGTGGAAAGGCAAGAACTAGTGGAACAACTGCAAAAGGAGCAACATACTGATATATACAAAGCTTGGAGAGTCCTATGGTGTGGTCAAGCACACCCTGACCCAACTCTTGAATAATAGGGTGCTTGACCACACCGTAGGGTGTGCTTGACCCAACTTCAGCTGCAATCCTCCAGGAGCTGAACACTATCAAAGTGGAGTTGGCATATGCAAAATTAGACAAAAAAATAATGATAACTAGCCATACAACCATACAAGCACAAAAAGACCAAGAGATCTAGACTTTAAGGGAGCAGATAGCTGAAGCACAAGCAGACATAGCTGCTCAAGTTGAAAAGCTTGCACATGAGCTGAAAAGGAAAGACATGGCCATCAATACCCAGCAAGTAAAGGTAGTGCTATCAGCCCAACCAGCTCTGGAAGCAAAGACCACACAAGTAGACCTACCCTATTAGATCTACCAAGTACATCTACTGAGGATGGGCTACATGATTTTGAGGTCACAAAGGATCTTACAGATGCTAGAGACAAAATCAAGAGGTGGATAGCAGAGATTCCAGATCCATCACACAAAGAGTATATGAGTTATGAATTGAAGGTATTGGAATCTGCTACCTTGTTGATGATCAAGCCTGGCGAGGTGGTCCAAAAATTTGGCCACAACATGATCCAATGGCCATTGATGAAGCAAGAATAAATTTTATGGAAGCTCCTATCGGCACTAGAGCCCAACAAAAAGGGGGATTACAAGAATGTATCGGTCTCAATAGATCATGTCCTGGCTATTTTAGAAAACCAACTTGGAGATGGACGTACCCAACAAAAAATGCATCATGGGGATGTACACCCGCACCATGTTTTTGCCCTCTCAGTACATGCAAACATTGAAGGAGGCATTCATGATCGTGTTCTTTGAGATGGATACCACCATCTTCAACCCCCTGACAAAGGATTTGTTGGCTTGCTACATTGCTTATCAAAGTGTCATCTTGAATAATCCCTTCAAAGATTTAGCAATCCAAGCAGACATAGTGGCTAGAGCAGAAAAGCTCAGAATGGTCACCAAGACTTGGAAAAGAGAGCTTTCCACTACTAAAGGCAAAGCTGCACACAAAGTTGAAGACCAAGCTTGCACGAGAACCGACAATAGCTAGGAAGGGGGGAACATTGCAGATGAACCAGAGGGGCACCCTCCTCGCTGTCCACCTCTTCATAAAGTCACCAATTTTGTGCTCCCATTATTTTTTCGAGAAAAGCCCTGTAAATAGGAGAAACTCTGATTATTTAGCCAAATGATTATTGAGCCCAACTTTTGTAAATATAAGTTGTAATCCCTGATTATGAAATTTGAGCCTTGTAAGCCTGCCACTACCCAAAAGCGTCCTAGGTATAAAATCAAATCTTTGAGTTTGAACACAATCTTTGTATCTTTATTTAAAGTTTTAGAGAGTTTGAGGTGTACGACTAAGAGAGGCTACTCTCAAGCAACTTGTAATCTATTTTTCTCAAGCTCTAGTAATCCAAATTTGTTTTCGACAATTGGATTGTGTTCCTTGTTTAGTACTCTTTAATTTAAGTGAAACCATTCTCAATTTTGTTGTGGTTTGCAATAGCCTATTTGTGAGCTAAATCTGCTATTTAGAGTGCATAAATCGTTTTTTTTTTCCGACCATAGGAGAGTATTCTTAGACCATAGGGCGACCTTTTTGGATAGTTATGTTGTAGTTTTTAGGATTTTGATAATGATGGATCCTGATTTTGGTACCTTGCTAGATTGCGACCAAACTTGGTAGGATAGTGCCCTTAGAAATCTTAAACCTCCTCCCAAAGTTTTGCTGCATTTTGACTTTGTTTGAGTGCCAAAATGGCGCGACGATCGGGAGTGGTGAGATAGGACATATGCAAATTGCCTGATAGGGAGTGAGAGAATTTCTAGTGCTTTAGATAGATTTGTTTTCGTAGTGACCCGCTAACACACTATTGAATGTAAGGACAACTACAGTCCTATATGTAAGGATAGATATAATATTTTATGTAAGGGTTAGTGAAGTATTTTATACAAGGGTATTGTGTAGTATTGAATCTAAGGGTAGTTGTAGTATCATATGTTATGGAAGATGGAGCTTTGTATTGCACGAGTTCGGTGTTGCATTTTTAGCATGCAATAAATAATACATATAGCTCGATTGCATGTTTCAAAACTAAGAGGTTATGATTATTTACTCTTGAAAATATGCTCTTCTAATTACTCGTCTCTTTGATATTACTTGTTGTGTTCTTACTTATGAAGTTTCTATTGTGTTGTTGAAATGTCAAAACTAGTCTTGGGAAGGGTCGTTAGCTCCTGCACTTCTTGATGGGAAGAAAGTAGCAAAATTACTCCTTTACAACCTTGAATAGGCCAATGTGTTCATTCACATACTTTAATAGGTTAGTGAGCTCCTTGGTTATGGTATATGGAGATTTTTATTGCAAAAGTTTGGTGTCGGACTTTTAGCATGCAACAAGTAATACATATAAATCCTCTAGTAATACATATAAATCCTCTGCATGTTTCAAAACTAAGAGATTATAGTTATTAACTCTTGCAACTATGCTCTTATAATTGCTCATCTCTTTGATATTGTTTGTTGTGTTCCTCCTAATGAAGATTCTATTGTGTTGTTGAAATGTCAAAACCAGTCTCAAGAAGGGTCAATAGCTCTTGCACTTCCTAGTGGAAAAAGTAGCAAAATTGGTCTTTGTGCTCCTTCACAACCTTGAATAGGGAAATGTGTTCCTTCACATCCAAAATGATCCATCAAAGGTACATTCATGGCCCCTACTCAACAATCATTTTCAGAGAAAGAGAGGCTATTTGAAGTCCCCCCCAATGCACCACTGTGCAAGGACTCCACAATGTGTGACCAAAACTCAGCCTGTGCACTTGCATGATTGGGGGCATAGATGTTTAAGAAGCCCACAAGGCTTCCTTGAAACTACATGTGACCCATTGGGCCATACGTGGCACAAGAATAATCTTGTCCACAATTGAATTTTGGGTCTTCGTTCAATCACTTTGGTGGGTTTAATTGTCTAGACTATGTTGGACTTTTGACTAAGAGCGTCTGCTATAGGGTTGTGCTTACATAGAAGATACTTGATCATGTCACCAAAATGCTAGAAGATTTGACTTGAACAAGCATGTCAATCACTCCAATTAGTGCTAGGCATGGTTTGTGTCATAAAATCTAATACCTAACCAGCCCAAATGATTTTCTCATATTAAATTGACCATTTAATGTGGGAGAATAAACGGGAACAAGGGTTAGGATTTAGATATGTGCTTATAGATCCGGGGCCAATGGTAATGGGGATGAAATGAGAGATGGTCTATCCAAGAGCAAGGCTAACCAATGGAGCATAAAGAGATTAGGGTTAGCTTCATTGAATACCTCCAATAGTTAGTGTTAAAATTCCTTTGACCTTAGGTAAGCTAGGGTTGTGCTTGAGGTGAGAAACGTGGCCTAAGCTTAAGGTGCTTGACATGCCTGATGACTGAGATGCTTGAGATGATTGAGGTGCTTGATAATTGAGATGCTTGATGATCGAGATGCTTGTGGTGCTTGTCATGCTTGAGATGTTAGGGCTGTGCTTGAGGTGAGAACCTAGCCCAAGCTTGAGGGGCTTAAGGGCCAAGCTTGTGGTGAGAACTAGGCCCAAGGTTGATGGGCTTGAGGTGGCACAAAAGTCAAAGTGAATCCCTACAAGGAGGGGGCGAGCCATGCATGAAGTGGGGTGGTTGCTTGAACACTCTCTCTCCCAAAGGGAACCCCTTGCCCAAGAGGCAAGTAGGACACATGTCAAGCCCCTAGCTAGGTTACCCTCATGGTGTGCCTAATGTAATGAAATTGATATTTTATTGTTTAGTGTAGCTCACATGTGGAAAAGGCTAAGGGTTATACAAAAGGATCTTGAAAGGATATTAGTGCTCTATTTTGAGCTTTGGCCATTTATGGCCGGCTGGCCAGTTTGTACTCAATTTGACCATTCAAGAAATCTATAACTGAAATACGTGCAAGAGGGAAATGGTCACTATTGCACGGGGGGAGATTGCACCCATTGTCTACCTTCTTCTTTCCTCCTCTCCACTCTTCTCTCTCACCATGCGGATGTAGCACTCCACTCTAGGAGGTGCATCTGCACTCGCTCTCTTGCCCTCTCCCACTCTCTGTCTCTCTCTTATTGCATACGGCTCATAGTATTTGCAATGATGGTTGACAGATATACAGTTTTATTGATTTATGTATTGAAATATGTTGTTTTTTCTATTTGGCAGGGCCACCTCGCCTTTCGTTTGTAGCAGTGGTATCAGATCAGAGCTACGTTCTTAGTCATTAGAAAGAGAATGGGGTCTAGGAGGGCCTCTTTCTTTGACAGTTTACTGCCTTATAGACGACCACTTGTATTGTAAGGGCAAGGATCAAATTCTCAGGCGGGTGCCAACCTCCAGTGAAATCACAGAGGTAATTTCAAGCTGCCATGACGGCGTCTGCGGTGGTCATTTTGCTCTAGATATCACCAGTAGGAAGATTCTACAAGCAGGATACTTTTGGCCTAGTTTGAACAGAGATGTGCACCATTGGTGTAAAACATGTAGGGCTTGTCAAGTGGCCAGTGATCGTACGCTAACCTACAAGCCACAAACTCCTATCATTTCATATGGTCCATTTGAGAAATGGAGAATAGATGCAATTGGTCCCTTACCAAGGGCCTAATCAAGTAAGCTGTACATCATAGTGGGTGTAGACTACATGACACGATGGGCAGAAGCAACGGCCACCACCCGCATTACAGCCCAAGAGGTGGCAAAGTTCAATTTTGAGCATATCGTTTGCCGTTTTGGCACTCCTCTTTAGATAGTATCAGATAGAGGACTAGGATTCAGAGGTGATGTGGTAGGGGAACTGATGAAGAAGTTAGGCATCACACGTCGGCATTCCACACCATACTATCCACAATGCAATGGTCTAGTAGAGAAGGTAAATGGAATGATTTGCAAGATCATCACAAAACAGGTGAACAACCATACAGGAGATTGGGATAAACATCTCATGGTAGCTCTTTGGGCCTACAGAACAACGTTCCGAACATCACTAGGTTTCACCTCTTTCCATCTAGTTTATGGGAAGGAGGCAATTCTACCCATTGAGGTTTTAGAAGAAATTGACTCTACTATAGTCAATGGGAAAGAGATACCTGCGTGGCTACAAACCAAATAAGAACTTTGGATGTGTGGTGCTTCGAAGTGTGAAAGCTCAGTGCCAGGAGGATTGCATCCTAGAAAGAGCAATGGACGATGAAGCTTACATACCGGAACCCTTTCCAGAGCAATTATTTGAGCCATTTGGATGGACTCAAATATTTTCAACCTTGGATGTGTGTGTAAATGATCTAACTCCAACCAAGCTGTGTGATCAAGAAGGCTACGACCTAGTTTCATGTTTTATGTTGAAATTGCTGAGAAATGCTAATGAGTTTTGTGAGAATGAAAATAGAGGGAGAAATAGCTATGTCATGGAGGATGTTGCACAAACACAAACTAGGAGAGAAATACAACCATGTGGAGATGTCATCATTGACATACTTGAAGAGTCAACAACATCTACTCCAAAGAAACTAACTTCAAATGATGCAGAGTTGAAAGTACAGGAAGAAGCAGATGTGCAAAGCTCCACATCAATAGATGTTCTACAGACTCAAGATCAAAGGAAGAATAAGGAAGAAGCCAAAGATGAAAAATATCCCACATTGATCAAATTCAATTTATGCGGACAAATAGGGCTCAAGGTTACATGTTCGGCCACAATTGATCCTTATGCTACTAAGAATATAATGTCATATGGCACTTGTATAATGATGGGAAAGCCGACAATTAAAGAAGTGGAGGAAACAGTATACACCAGTGCCAAAACACCAATCCCAAGTTTTGGCATAACGGAGGCAATACTCAAGTTGAGTCATGGGGAGTTCAAAGACAACTTCAACATAGTTGACTCACATCACATCAAAGAAATTCTAGTCCTAACAAAGAGTTGAAGAATATCTTCTTCAGGCAACAACAAAAAGTATCAACAACAACAACAACGACGGTCCAAGAGACATCAACAAAAAAGACACAACCATTTGCAGCAGAAAAAGCTAAGGCCAACCTAAACATTGAAGAAGATCATCCTTGCAAGTAAGTTTTACCTTTGACAAGCCCACATCAAAGCTCAAGCAAAGCCTCTACGTCAAGAATGAAAGCTTCAACAATGCAATGGATCCCTAAACAAAAGGTTTTGCAACCTAAATCTCCATCGCAGCAATGTCTCCAAAAGAAGCAAAGAAATGTCAAGCAGGTGTTGGTATCCAAGGAACACATTAAAGTCAAAGATCCAATTTGGATACACTCTCAAGAACAATATCAACAACAAAAGGCGACAGGGTGGGTGGCCTCAACTGAGGTTGGGCCAAAAAGCCCAAGGTAACGGCATGGAACTTCTCACCCTTACAAAGAAACCCCACAAACAACAAGCCGAGCATTCAACGCAAGACGACCAACTCAACTAGGAAAAAGAAGAAGCAAAAGAAAAGAGCTTCAAAGAAGAAAACAATACAAAAAATATGGGTACCAAAGTCAGAGATTTATCAAGCTACCCAACAAGGCTAAATGAAGACAAAGAATAGAATGGTTCCCGTCAAGCTACTTGAAGCACAAGGTTTCTATGAAGGTAACACCCAAATATGGTTACCCAAAGTAGTGGCTCAACCTAGAGAAACTAAGACCAACCAAGTAGCAAAGGACCCCACACAAAGACAATAATCAACAACAAAGAGACAATGGAGACTAAGCACAACCAAGGGAGAAACAACCTCAAAATGGATCCCTCGTCTTCTACTACAAAAGCAAGGCTTTTACAATGGTAATAGCCAAGTATGGATACAAAAGCCTAGTGTCCATCAAGTCAGGGAGAAACTCATGAAGCAAGAACAAAGTGGGTCCCAAAACCACTGTTGAAAACTCAGGCTCCTCACAAAGAAGAAAAATTAAAGGTACAACAATGCGGCCTCCTTACGGAACATCCCATGCAACAAAAGAAGCTAGAGGAGTCAAAGTATGCCAACTTACTTGAAAAGATGGTGGCATCCAAAGACCAAAGCAATGATAGAGGCCTTAATCTCAAGAACTTATGGCATTGGGTTTCAGACCATGAACAGGTAAGTACAAGTTGCCATTAAAAATACATGGCATAAAAGTCAAAAGTCGGGCAGCTGAGCCACTAAATGAGCAAGGCATTAGTCCCAAAGCTTCAAGTAATATTCTCTGTGGTCTAAGCGTCTTAGATATTCTAGGTACTGCTCAAGGTGGAGGAGTTGAGCATATTTATATTGTGTCGCTCATGTTGGTATAGGTGAACAAAAGAGTCCAAGTCTATTTATTTTAAGTTTGGTAAAGTGAAGAAGAGAGTCCAAAAGACACTCACGCACTATGCATAGTGAGTATTGAGTGGAGAAGCTTCAACATCAAAAACCCTTCTTGGAAATGTGGAAGCTATTGAGATGTCCTTGGATATCACATGTGCTACATTTGTTCCTTGAAGCACCCAACAACTCATTTTTCACACCGCATGATTTTCTTGAAAGAACTCTTGTGTGCATATAGAGTGTCCCATAATTGGCACTTCCATTACGCACTCTTACTTTATTTCTCCCAAGAACTCACCTTGCATGAACAGGTACTCAACTTTCAAGTGTTCAACCCAATAAGAGCGTATACCAAAGGCATTTTTTCCCACTGGGTTTTTCCCTTTGGTCATTCAGGTTCTAGACCCTAATTTAGAAACACCCATCACTATTCTATTGTATATATTCCTTCCATCAAATGAAACCAATAAATAATTTGTTACACGATCTTCAAAGAGATAAAGTGGGGCCACATTGTTCTCAAGTACGCTTTGACAAGATCAGCTCTTATCTTTAAAGATACCAACAAAGCTCTATTGACAAAGTGGCAAAGAAAATCAAATTGGAGATTCCACTGCACTCATATCAAAGTCTTAAACATTTTGAGATACGAGCTCCAATAAAAAGTCAACTGCACCAAGAGGCAAAGTATCCAAAGCAGCAGGTATCATCGACCAATTGCACAAATGGAAAGGTAAAGTAGGATGTGCAACAACATGCACAAATGCCTCGTCCACAACATCCAAATCACAACGAACACATGTTCATCAATCAAATGCAAATGGGCACCCCATTTAAACAAGAAAAACATGCGAGATATAACTCAATCAAGGAAGGAGGGAGTCTCATCAACAAGAAGACCAGACTACAAATGGTCGTGTCAAGGGACGACACAAGCTAGGAAGGGGGGAGTGTTTAGAGGTGGTAAAAACATACAAGTGCCCACCTAGCCAAGGCGCCCGTTGGGTGAGCGGGCCAAATTTTTGATGTGGTTACATTATTTTTTTCGATGTTTAATACATCAAACCCTGTAAAAGCCTCATGACAATTGTCTATGTCAAGTTTAAGTCAAAGATGTAATTTTTCCAATGATGTATGTAAAGGTCCATGAGAAGTTGGCCGCCAGCCACTTTAGAAAGCCCTAGGTATATAATACACTAAGGTTAGTGGGAAAGGGAGATTAGTTTCTGAAGATAAGTGACTATTGCTTTACGCACAAAGAGCGACATCTTGGCTCCAACTTGTAATCATGGCATTTGTGGCTACGGTAATCCAAATTCAGTTTTGTTTATTGTATTGTGTTCTTCTTACTCTGCTCTTTCATTCATGTGTAAGCATTCAAGATTCTGTGTAGGTATCAAACGCAATTGTTGTGGCCTTAAATCGCTATTTTGAGTGTTTATATGCGTACTTTATGTTGTTTTGACCCTAGGACAGGCTTTAGGGACCCAAAAACGACCCTTTAGGATCATCCATTTACTGTTTTTGTGTACTTTGGGACAAATGATCGCGATCCGTGTACCCATCCAAAATGCTCTGACAGTGATATGATATGCTCCTGATAGTTTCCTGTAGCTTCCCTTCAAGTTTCGTGCGAATAAGATCTGATTTGCATGGTAAACAGGCGTGATGACTGTAGAGCTGTGTAGAAGGACATAGGCAAATTACTTGGCTTTAGTGCGTTTGATTTTCTTGTAGAGTTAGTAGTTGCATCTCTTCGAGTTCACTTCATTAGGATTGACACCCTAGTGAGTTTCCATGCCTCATCCGAGTTGTTTCCCTGGTATTGATATTTATGTTGATGCCTGAAGGCTATGCTATGGACGTCCGTCGTCGCGACGACCCACAAACAGCACCAAATGGATTATTCATCCATCTTGGAAAGATGTCATAGGGTAAAAAGGGATCCTCTACCGCTAAGCAAAATTGACTTATGACTAAGGATTTATCTCTTCTACCTCATAGTCGAGGAGGACTATGATTTCCAGAGAGAGACGTACTGTCATAAAATCTATTATCTAATATCTAACCAACCCAAATGATTTTCTCATATTAAATTGATCACTTAATGTGGGAGAATAAATGGGAACAAGGGTTAAGATATAGATATGTGCTTATAGATCTATCTCAACACGGGGCCAATGGTGAAGGGTCCCAAATGAGATTTGGTCCATCAAAAAGCAAGGCTAGCCAATGGAGCATAAGACCTTAGGGTTAGCTTCATTGAAGACCTACAATAATGTGTGTAAAAGTCCTTTGACCTTAGGCAAGCTAGGGCTGAGCTTGAGGCGGGAACCCGTGAAAACAAAGAGGAGAGAAGAGAGAGACCTTCTCCCAAGCTACACACAAACACACATAGAGAAGAAGATACACACGGTAGAGGGCTGAACTTTCTTCTTTATCTTCTTCACAAAATGAGTGTGTATTTACATTATGAAAAACTGACTATATAAGTACTACAACCAAAAAAAAGATGCGGTCCATAATGTGAACCTGCTAAGTAGCTATGCTGGCTAGATAGATATGCCAGCGGTAGAATCCCTACCAAGGATACGCCATGTTGGTCACCAACCGTGTCAGTGATTTAAATGTGGCCAACGGTCACCAAGGCCTATAAAGAGTGCCAACTCATGGGGAGAGCTCGATATCTCAACACTCCCCCTCGAGATTGACGCCAACTGAAGGGATCCAAGCATAGTTCAAAAACAAAAGAGCTTCTTAGCTCCCAGGGCCTTGGTGAAGATATCTGCTACCTGCTCCTCTGTACTGACGTAAACCAAGTCGATGTCGCCCGCGAGAACCTGATCTTGAACAAAATGGTAATGGAACTCTATGTTCTTGGTCCGTGCATGAAATACTTGGTTCCTGGCCAACTGAATAGTACTGAGGTTGTCACAGTAAATGACAACCTCTCTGTCCACCTCTAGCCTCAAATCCATAAGTAGCTTGTGTAACCAAGCTACCTCACATAGTGCAACTGCAACACCTCTATACTCAGCCTCTCTACTAGACTAGGCAACTGTGGGCTGCTTCTTGCTGCTCCAAGTGATGGCAGCACTCCCAAGTGTAAACATAAACCCGCTAGTAGACTGTCGATCACTGGCGCTACAAGCCCAATCTACATATGTGTAACCATGCAACTCCATTGGAACATCTGCAACATAAAATAGTGCATGGTCCAATGTAGACCTCACATAGCATAATGTACGGTGCACTGCATCCAAGTGATACTTTTGTGGAAGCTGCATAAACTGACTATGAAGTCCCACTGTATAGCTCAAATCTGGCCGTGTGATAGTCAAGTAAATGAGACTGCCCACAATCATGCGATACATAGTGAGATCCTCGAGTACATCACCATCATGTGCACTCAACTTTGTATAGACATCCAAGGGCATAGAAATAGGCTTGCAATCAGCCATACCATATTTGGATAACATATCCAATGCATATTGTCTCTGAGACAACCATATTCCCTCTCTCATACAAATCACCTCAAGTCCAAGAAAGTAGCACAGTTCTCCCAAATCCTTCATCTCAAACTCCTTCTTGAGAAGACCTTAACATGCTCAATCTCTGTCTCGTTGTCACCCACAATAATCAAGTCTTCTACATAGATGGTAATAAGCACAAATCCAACATCACTCTGATGTACATAGAGTGAGTGATCAGCATGTGACATACAAAATCCAATGTGCAAAATAAATTCTGTAATTCTGTCATGCCACGCTCTAGGTGCTTGCTTCAGCCCATACAAGGCCTTACAAAGATGAAAAACATAATCTGGATGCTTACCATCTTCATAACCAGGTGGTTTCTCCACATACAATTCTTCTTGTAACTCCCCCTGCAAGAAGGCATTCTTGACATCCATTTGATGCATAAACCACCCTTTTGTTGTAGCCACCGCAATGACAGTGCGTAGTATAGCCATCTTTGCTAATGGAGCAAAGGTTTCCTCATAATCTATATCATAAGTCTGTGCATAGCCTTTTGCAACCAACCTTGCCTTATATCTTTCAATTGTACCATCAGCCTTATGCTTTACTTTATACACCCATTTCCACCCAATGACTTTCTTGCCCTTTGGTAATGGCACCAACTCCCAAGTTTGATTTACATCAAGCGCATCCATTTCTTCATCCATGGCATTTTCCCAATTCTCATTGCCAATTGCATCCTCAAAACATGTGGGTTCTACATCTTGAACAACCTTTGACATGTAAGCATAATGATGATTAACATACCCATCATAAGTCAACCTGTCCACAGAAAATCTGACCCTATTAGACCTGCGTGGTCTTAAATCATTGCCAGGTGTCCTTGCAATCTGTTTTCTAACACTTGGGGTCCTGACTACTGGTATACTAATCTCCTCATCAAGACTCGAATCTGAACCATCAGAATCTGCATCAATGTGTGAGGAACCTAAAGACACACTAGTCATACATGGGGTCTCACCTACCTTCTCTTTTCCTTTGCGAGAGACATGTGGTGCACTTTGCGGTGTAACCTGCATGCGTAATCTGCCACTCCATGGCCTGCCAATAGAACCACTAGAAGAGGACTCTCTTGGTCCACTTAAAGTATGTGACTCTTGATTCCCACTTGAAGCACCCACATGCTCTTTTACATCAGCCCCAATATTGTCCTTTACATCATTCTACCAGCCCGCCATCTGATCAAAGACAACATCCCTGCTTACACGCAATTCACGAGTACCAATATTGTAGCACCTGTACCCTTTTTGCTCATTTGAGTAACCCACAAAGATACATTTTTCAGCCTTGGGATCTAGCTTTGTGTGCAACTCATCTGGAATGTGCACATACAAAATGCACCCAAACACTGTTAAATGTGACAAATCTGGTTTCTTGCCACTATACTTTTCCTTAGGAGTGACTCCATGTTGGGATGTCATCCTAGAATAGGGAGGACATCAACATAATGTCAATTCGAGGAGTAGGATCCGGCTAGGGCATGGAAACACACAAGTGGCTTGTGCATGCCAAATGGAGGATTAGAAGGTGAAACCTACACACAAAGAAAGCTACGGAGCGGGTATGATGTTTCTACGAGGAGTGAGCATACTACTTACTCTACCATTCGGCCTAATCTCTCACACACAAGCTTAATCACACACTACACTCTAATAAATCACTAATTCAACTCTAATCAAGCACACAATGAGCATAGAATAGCATAGAATGACCACACCGGGCACCAACACTCTACACAAGCCTACACACACTTAGTAGCATGCTTAAACAAGAGGGAAATATGAAAAAAAAGAGATTAATCAACAAATCAGCCACTAATCTTTGATTAATCAAGCAATGATTACACCATGAGAAAATGAGAGAGAAGATGTTAGAGTCTAGCTATTGGCATGAGGCCGAATCGTCCATGTACGCGTGTAGAAAGCTCAAGAACTCCATAGCCATCTCCTTCTTCACAAAGCTTATCTCAAGTGAGTAAGAATCCCCTTTCACATTGTGTGTTTTGAGTTATATACTCACTAGGATTTTTAGAAGTGGCTGGGCACCCAAATGGCCAAACTCACTTTATCTCTTATCTGCACTGCCTAGGATCTAAATATAGCTCAATGTTTTCAACTTGGAACTCTTGATGAGCCCAAAACATAATTACAACCCGCATTTGCGGTCATTTGATGAAAAATCCTAAAACTTAAGTGACCGTCAATTGTGACCGTAACTCCATAGATAGTCATCAATTCCAACTCTTCTCTGCATCTGTTGCTTGTATTTGCTTCATCTTCATCTTTACTTCGCATCCGCATCATCTGGCCTTGTTAGCATTTAATAAAAATAGTAAATAGCATCTTTGGCTGGTCCGTTTGGCCATTGTTGACTTAGCCACCAAACACTCCGTGCACAGCAGCAGTAGGAGTTCTGTTCATAATGTAAGCACCTGTATTTACTACCTCAACCCAAAAATGATGAGACATATCCTTTTCAGCCATCAAGGCTCTTGCCACCTCTGCAATATGTCTATTCTTTTTCTCAACAACTCCATTTTGTTGTGGAGTGTATCGACATGAGAACTGCCTGCGTATACCATTTTTCTGCAAAAAATCAAAAAACTCTTTGGAGAAGTATTCTACCCCTCCATCTGATCTTAGTGTCTTTACTTGTTTACTTGTTTCCTTTTCAACGGAAGCTTTGAAGCTTTTGAAATGATCAAATACTTCGCTTTTTTGATTCATAAAATAGACCCACACTTTTCTAGTATGGTCATCAATGAACGACACATAATACCTGCTTCCATGAATGCTAGCAGTCTTTTGTTGGGCCCCATACATCTGTATGTACCACCTACAGTGGCCTCTTACATACGTTACGTTCTCGTGGAAAGGAATTACGTGACTACTTACCAAATTGACATGCCTCACATACTTTATGCATGCCATCAACCTTAAACTTTGGCAAACCTACAACAATCTGTTTTGATTGCATAGAGCGCAATCACTGCTCATTTACATGACCAATGTGTTTATGCCATATATCTACATTGGCCACAACACCTGCACCTTGTGCAAACATAGCAGCTTTTACTGCAGGCATATTCACATCCAAAGTAAACATCCTGCCAACACGTCTTCCTTCTGTAATCAACTTATAGTCATTCTTGTATTCTTTCACATAGCAACCATCTGGATTAAACCGGACCTGCAATCCTTGTTCTATCATTTGCCCAACTGAAACAAGATTCTTTGTAATATTTGGAACATGAAGCACATCAATCAAGTATATCATTTTACCATCTTGCATTTGCAAGGGAACTTTTCCAACATGTGCAATAGGATGAGCTGAATGGTCACCTGTTTCTAGATAACCTCTTCCATCTAGTTGCTTCATCTCTTTGAACCACTCACCAGGGGCTCTGTCATGTGGTTAGAAGCACCTAAATACACATACCATACACTGTCATTGGCATGTACATCTGCAGTCATAGAATTTACCATATGCTGCATAACAAATAATTGTTCGAACCGATCATCATCATTGTTGTTCTTGTTTGTTGCAGCATAATTGTTTTGTTGCCTTCTCCTTCTACCTCTACTACTTGGCCTCCTTCATGTTGTTGGAAATTTATTTGAGTAGTGACCCCGCTCACCACATGTGCATTATTTGATCTCTGTTTGCATTCTGTTTTCCACCTCTCTCCCTACCTCTATAATTTTGTCTTCCTCTTTCACGACCTTGACTTTGATTTCGCTGCCAATTCTAATATTGACCGTCACAACCACCACCTATTCCATGACCTCTGCCTCTTCCTCTATTTGAATAGAAGGCTTGCTGATTAGTACTGATATTTCTCTGAGAAGAGGATGCACCAAGACCAAGACTCTTCTCTTCATGAATTAACATGGTTGTCAATTCTGTAAAGTGAGGAACATCTTCTCTAGTATGCATAGAGGACTTGAAGTTTTTGTATTCTGTTCCAAGCCCTCTGATGTCACAACAACAACATCATCGTCATCACCTATGACACCAATAGATCCAAGAGAATTTGTTATTTTCTTGATCTTGGAGGCATAGTCATTGATAGACATGTTTCCTCGCTTCACTGTAATTAGCTTTGTTTTGAGTTGCAAATTCCTGGCTCTGGTATGGTCTTCATTGAGCTTTTCTAAGCTCTTCCATGCTATGGCAGGAGAGGGTGCACTCTCTAAGTAGCCCGTCATACTATCTCGGACACTCATAGATAGACAATACTGTAATTAGGTTTGTTTTGAGTTGCAACTTCTTGACTCTGGTATGGTCTTCATTGAGCTTTTCTAAGCTCTTACATGCTATGGCAGGAGAGGGTGCACTCTCTAAGTAGCCCATCATACTATCTGGGACACTCATAAATAGACAATACATGACTTTGCTTTTGCCTTGCTTCCAATCTTTTAAGGCTTTCTTCTCTTCTGGAGTAGCGTTCTCTTCGAGACACCATGGAGCTTCATCATTTTCACCTTCAATGTAATCCCAATAGCCCTTTCCTTGTAGGAAGTTTTTCATCCAAAACCTCCATGTAGGGAAATTATTACTGTCCAACTTCTTGCTAACGATTTGGTTGAACTTATCTTCCATATTCCTACACACCTCCAAAAATCTAACTTGCACAAAACTTGTAACCTTGCTATACTGGTACGTGTGATCTACTAAACACTCAACAAGAGTGACCACAGCTCATATACATGTATCCATAATCAGGCATACATGTACCAACTCTGTTTTGCTCACAATTTTGCATGCAAATCTGCAACCTGCATAGAAACGAGAAAACTGCAAATCTCGTTGTTCCTGTTTGATTAGCTATACCGGAACTCTATCTCTAAGATAGAGCCTAAATTGAGCCTAGTACCCAACTTTGTGAGAATTAGCATTTATAGATTACTGGAGATCAGCGTGTCAACAAAGTGTGTCAATAGCTCTAACTTGGCTTTGATACCATGAAAAGAAAGAGGAGAGAAGAGAGAGACCTTCTCCCAAGCTACACACAACACACAGAGAAGAAGATACACATGGTAGAGGGCTGAACTTTCTTCTTTTCTACTTCACAAAAAAGAGTGTGTATTTACATAATGGAAAACTGACTACATAAGTAGTACAACCAAAAGAGAGACGCGGTCCATAATGTGAGCCCGCTAATTAGCTATGCTGGATAGATAGATATGCCAGTTGTAGAATCCCTGCCGAGGATACGCCATGTCGGTCACCAACCGTGTCGGTGATGTAAATGTGGCCAACGGTCACCAAGGACTACCAAGAGTGCTAGCTCATGGAGAGCTCAACACTCAACAACCCGACCCAGCTCAAGGTGCTAGTCTTGCTCGTCATGATTGATGACTGCTGTGCTTGAGGTGTTTGATGATTGAGGTGCTTGAGATGCTTAAGGTGCTTGATGATTGAGATGCTTGAGGTGCTTTACATGCTTGAGATTCTAGGGTTGCACTTGAGGTGAGAACCCATCCCAAGCTTAAAGTGCTTAAGGGCCAAGCTTGTGGTGGGAACTGGGCCTATGCATGAGGGGCTTGAGGTGTCAAAAGGTTAAGATTAAATCCATACAAGGAAGGGGTGAGCCCTACAAGAGGGGGGATGAGAGAGAACACCACACACTCACACAAGGCATGCATGGTACAAAGAAAGCAAAAGGGACACTTGCCAAGTTCCTCCTCATGTTGCCCTCATGGAGTTCCCAAAGCCTATTGGTTGGCCACCCAAGGGGTCCAATGATAATTTAGGAGATTTAATTGATTGATTTTGCATTTATCAAGTCCTCTCTCTCAAAGGGGAAACGGGGAGACTTGTCCCAAGGCTACCCTTGCTGCTTGTAATGCCTCCTGCTTGTGATTGGCTAGGCCAGGAGGGGTCCAATGATCTTCAAGCCTAAGCTACAAGGGGGGTCGACCCAAGAAAGCTAGGGGGTTGCTTAGGGGGTATACTCACCCACACACACTCACAAACACTCTGTGGGACACATGTCTAACCTCACCATCCTATCTTATTGCAGTATTAGCGAGAACCACGATTAAATTGTCAATCCATGGGACGAAGCTGACTCGACTAGTGCATAGAGGCTACAAGAGGTTGTCAATCTCTTGGAAAACAACTAACAACTCGCATCTAACGCAAGCTACACTCAAGTGACCGAAATCACCAAAAGCCAATCGCTCATCGGTAAACAAATCACATCCGTTACAACATCAAATGACATCCAAATGCAACGAAACTTCTAGGACAAGTTTATAACACCTAAGCACACATGATTATGGTCTCAAATCCCACTTTAGGTCAAGTTCCAAAATCACAATTATTAACAGCGGTGGATTTTTGACCCAGAATGCATCTAAATGCTTAGGAATGATGCCCCAATACCCCACCTATGCTTAGTTTTTGATTCCAAAGTATAAATTCATAGTTATGATGAAATTAGGCCAAAAACTACGAATTACTGTGATGTGTTACGTCAATGTGTAGAGCTCTTACCTGCGGTTGCAATGCAACAAACGCGACTGCAATGTGACAACCAGGGAGGGAATAGGGAGCATGAGAAGGAGAGGAGTGAGCGCCGTTACCTCACGCTGTGTATTTCATTATCCAAAACTTGATTAAAACTTTACAAAGTTGGCTTTTATACTTTAGCCAAGGTCTAAAATGTGTAATGCCTGGCGCCCAAGACCTTTGAGGCTGCACACACTTATTGTATCTGCAACCCAGGTACACTAAGTGACCTATTCTTTACAACTTGGAACTCTTATTGAGCCCGTAACACGTTACAATTATCACAATGGCTAAATAAATTGAGAAATTACAATACATGGCCATTTTGGAAAAATGTGAAAAGTGTGTAACTCCAATCTTCACAGCTTCTTCATATTCATCTTCGATTTTCATTCATAAGGATTTGATCTTTAGCAGCTCTTGTTAAGTGACGTCGGCTCAGTTAACATTCCCCCCTTCCGATTTTAGTACCTATCCTCATGCATTGTTGAAAAGTGTCCATGGAGGCTGCGGAAGGTTTTGATTGGTTGTTGATGGGCTGATCGTCTACATTTGTCTTTGAATATGTTGACGAGGTTCAATTTGCTGCAGCATCTTCATTGGTCCGAATATGTCTAATGTGAGAGATGATGTTGCATTTGTTCGTTGTAATAGCATAATGAGGAGGCTTCTATTAGTTACAAAAAGTACGTACAAGGGAAATATAATGATGAGGTTCTAAATTAGGGTCTAATACTTGGATGACCAAAGGGAAAAAGTCCATTATGAAAAACGTTCCTTTGGGATACACGCATTATTGGAGTACTTATTAGCATAGGAAATACTAATTAAGTACTCAAAGGATTATTTGCGGATAGATATGGAAATAAAGAGACAACAAATATGAAAGGGTAGCATGACGGAACATTTTTTGCATGTTGTAGTACTCAAGGTGCATAGGTGGAAGCAAAAAAGAGTGTCTAAACGCATATGTCCAATGGTGGGACATCCTATTTATGCATACACAGAAATGCATGGAAAAAAATATGTTGTGCAAGAAAGATCTTGAGGGGTCTTAAAAAGTATAGTGTAGCTATAAAAGCATATGACATAGCTTTGCAAGCTGGCACCCCTTTAAGAATGACGAAGATATGTGCTCTCATCTTACCATGCACTGTGCATGAGTGTTGAACTCTATGACACTCCACCAATTGTAAGTTAATAGACTTTAACTCTTATGCTCATCTCATCTAGCATGAGCGGCATGACTTAGATATGCTCAACTCTTCCAGCTTGAGCGTAAGCCTAATAACTACGACTCTTAGCACAGAGTTTAATATGACTTGAAGCTTTGGGACTAATGCTTTGCTCTTTTTTTCGGCTCAGAAGCTTGACTCTGACTATGGAAAAGAGTGGTTTTTTGCACCCTAGAAAATTGACCTTTTACATTCTTGTGCTCACTACAAACATTTCTTCAAGTAAAGTAAGCTTGAATCCTCAAAAAGAGGATTAGTGAAGGACCAAGTTGGCATTGAAGGTTTGTTTTTCCATACCTGCTTTATCATCTTTGAATGTGCATTCTCATTGGTTGGGTTGTCCTTCTTTGACTGTGAAGACTCCATTATCTGTTTGATTCTCCAATTGGGCCTGTTTATAGGAGTCTTTGATGTTGTTGTAGGCCTCTATTCACTGTTGGCATTTGGATTTTGACTTGGAGCATTGGAAGACTTAGGAATCCAAATCTTTTGAGGATCTTTGTAACTCCTTTGTTGAGCTCTACGTCTTGTTGAGCTCTTGAGATCTTCATGTAGGTCTGGTGTAGCTGTAGTTGGCTTGTGGTTGACTGGTAGCCAAATCTTTGTATACCTTGTGTAAAATCCTTATCCAAGGGGCAGACTCTTTGAGATCTATCTTTTTTTTGTATCCTCTTGAAAGTTATGGTAAACTTTAGCCTCTTTCGATGTTGTTTTGTTGTATACCTGCTTCTTAGGTATTCTAGGATATTGTCGAGGCTGATACCTTGTGGGCCTTCTTTCTAGGGAGGGACTTGAAGCTACTTCATATGCCCTAACCTGCGGTTTTGGCACCCATATCTATCTGTTATCTCCATAGTACTCCTGTTCCTTTAAACTCCATTGTGATTCTATCCATCCCATGTGCTTTTCTTTCTGTGTTGATTTCCCGTCTCTTTAACCCAAATCAGATCATTGACTTTGACTAAACTGCTCGGAACGAACACTTGCTTAAATTTTCTTTTCTTTCTTGAGTACTTTAGTTGATATACCTTTTGTTTTCTGGGTGTCTCCATTGACGTTTCAGTTGGGTCAGCAATTGACTTGAAGTTTTGAAAGCCTAATTTGCTTGAAGAAGCTGATCCATGAGGGTTCTTTGATGTAGAGGCATATTCTTTTACACGTTCTTTGCTAATTGATGGAAGTTTCACTTTAGCTTTACCTTTGTCTGCACAATTTCTCTTTGATTCTAGTGACTCCTGCAACTTTGAATCTAGCATTAACGGTTCCTGTAATTGTTGTTGGCTACCTCTTAGAGAAGAGAATATTAGCATTTTATCTTCTTTGTTTCGATCACCTGATTCAATTGATGTTGGCTCATTTTGTTGTAGCACCTTTTTCTTGCAATTGTTGAGCATTGTGTGCCTGCATTTGAGTAACTTTTGATCTTAGAAGATCCACTATACTTTCTAGCACAATCTGTCTCTTTGGAGGAGTTTTGGTGGTGACCTTTGCGTATCTTTCTTGACTTTAGCTTTCATTGATCTTGATTTTTCTGTCACCTGTTCTGGAAACTTGAGGGTTTGCATCATCTTCAGATAGTCTTTAACTTCAGTCGTACCATCCACATGGGTTTGTAAAAGGTCAGGATCTTGCTTATATTCGTTACCATGTGCATCTTGATATGCATATGCGAGCTTGGTCTCATGCAACTGTCTGAACACTATGGGATTTCTTGGCTTTTGACTTTGACTTGTGGAGATCAACTGAAACTTTTATCAAGCTGTAGATAGCATTATCTTAGCCTTGATATTGCCTGGGCCCATGGGTCTCTTATGATATGAGCTTCTGTGGTTTGAGGACCCAATGCATCATAGATGCTAGACTCTCGTCTATATCTACAACTGTTTTGATCAAAGTATATGCTTGTTTAGTCACAACATCGAAGTTTGATTTTTGATGGAGGAGTGTTTGGCTCTGAATAGATTTCTGGGTTCACTCGGGTAATATCCTTCAGCTCTAGAGAGGATGGGCTATAATAGATTCTTTCCTCTGAAATGAACCATCCTTTCTTATCTATCATTGTATGCACTTCTATGAGCTGGTATGTGGGTTCTTCAAACACTGGTTGATCTTTTTCGTACAATTTCCCTTTTTGGTCTACATAGTGTGCATGTGAATTATGTGTACCATACAAAGCTAACATCATTCTATCTGATGTGTCCCTTAGATTTGTAAATGATTCCACACTTGTGTCACTGGATACGGAATCATTTGCAGACTTAACAGTCTTTTCAGCCTTTGGTGAGATCTCGACATCTTGACCAAATTCATGCAGGAATTTGTTTTTCAAAGAATCAATTTTAAGCTTTCCAGGTGCTTGTGCATCTTTGTGCTGATTTTGAACTTGCAGTGTTTTGAATTGTGCTTCTAATGGTAATGTAGAATCATCTGATTGCATTACAAGTGATAAGTTAAATGCACTTACATCGAGATTTTCATTTCCAATTTGCTTTGTACCTTGCTTGGTGGTTGATGTGTCCTTGTTGTCTGGGTTTCTTGGACAACCTTCAAAAAAATTTCCTCCTTTTCGTCCACAATCTGGGAAATACGCTATGACTGGTGGTATTTCATTTGGTTCTATCATGTCAAAGCTCTAGTTGAGAAGTTTCTGCTTCTATGTTGGCAAAGTTGTCGGCATCTTCTTTTAAAACACTAAGCATCAAGTCGTAGAATGCTCCATCTTGACCTTTATACTGTCTTTGGCTTCAATTGGTTGATCTGTTGGATCTTTCATTTCTGGTTCTCGATTATAGATCTGACCACTATTGTCCATGTACAATGACCCTGATTGCATATGCACTAACTATATGTTTTGATGGCTTGTGCAGATTTTTGGGTAAACACTTGGGTTGACTATCTGAACTTCTATCTGCACTTCATCTTTGAGCTTGCAATACCTGGCTCCAGTGAAGTCTGTGAACATCTGGAAGTTCTCTAAATCTGGCTTTACTCTGATCAATAAGATCTTGACTCCTGTCCTTATTTTGCTGCTCATTAGATATCTATGGCTTTCTGAGTTTGCATATAAGACTTTATCTCCATTGTAGCCATATAGTTGTAAAATTTGCTCTGTTGCACTTGTACCTGTGTTACCACTGCTATTGGATTTCTCTACTGTACTTAAACTCTCAGCTCAAGATGAGTCCATGTGGACTGGTTTTGTAAAAGTTGTCTCCTAGCAGATTTTGGTATTGATTAGCAAAACATTTTTTGCTTGGGTTTGATAAGACTGCTTTTGCCAAAGTACTTTTGGCATTTGATTTCTCTTAGACTCACAAGAGTTGATTAACTCTAGATCAAAAGTGTTAGAATTGATTGCAGCCTTTGAAATGATGAAAATCTAGGCCTTGAACAACCTAACCTGCAGATTAGATTTTTATCTGTTTTTTCCACTTGACTTGAATTCAGCTCTTGTCAAGCTCCCAATTCTTTGCTTGCAACCTGGTTCTTCAATCCAAGCTAAGTGAGTCGGCAATTAAGATTTCCAAATTCTATTCTTGCAAGGAGCTAAAGTACTGATCTACAACTTGAAAACTGACTTATCATGTATTAATTTTGATCCAATGGAACCCAAACTTGGCCAATGGCCTTGTATTATGTTGTTCTAACACTATACAAGCTCGAAAGTCCAAAATCTTGTTTCTGGGGCTCAAAGTAAATAACCCTGATTTTTTTTTTTCTCAGTTTCTACACTTTTTAAGCTTGTTTTGCCAAGTAATTACCTTGTTGTGGTCTCTAGACAAGTTTGGTTGAGCTTGATCAATATTTGTCCAAGTTATCAATTGTTTAGTGTTCGCAGACTCTGATTCCAAGAATCTAGCTTAAGTCTCAATTTTGTGATCCAAATTTGATTTGTGGAGTCTACTTGATGTGCTTGACTCTGTGATATATTCAGTTATACAAAATTTCTCAATTCTAGAGCAAATGTAAATAATTGTGATTATTTACTACAGGGACTTTTTTAATTATATTTTTTCCCCCTCAAAAGTAAATAATCATGATTATTTACTTTTAGTAATCTTTTGCATAATTTTGGTCAATTGAGCATGTACACTTGTTTAACACATCAATATAAGCCTATGAGTCAAGTTTCACTGAATTTGAACAACATTTACCAAGTCACAATCAATTTCTCAACAATTAGTACACATTTCAAATTTTGTCAAGTTTTTGGCATGTTTTATGATCCAAACTCTATGAGCCTTCACAAAAGATGTTTGTAATCATGCATACAGTCTCTGGTATCAACCTTGATTAGTTTTGAGCCAAAAGTAAATAATCGTAATTATTTACTTTTGACCTAAAATGAATAATTTTTTCAACTTTTTCATTGGATAGTCTTTTTATGATCTATTTTGAGCCTTTGAGTCAAGTTAAAGCTTAATTTAAACAAGATTCATCAAGTCAGACACAATTTCTCAACAATCAGTACAAATTTCAGTTTTTGTCAAGTTTTTGGCCTGTTTTGTGATCCAAACTCTATGAGCCTTCACAAAAGATGTTTGTAATCATGCATAGAGTCTTTGGTATCAACCTTGATCATTTTTGAGCCAAAAGTAAATAATCACGATTATTTACTTTTGACCTAAAATGAACAATTTTTTAATATTTTCATTGGAGAGTCTTTTTATGACCTGTTTTAAGCCTGTGAGTTAAGTCAAAACTTAATTTGGACAAGATTTATTCAAGTTATCAAAACTGTTTCGTGTCCGCAGACTCTGATTTCAAGAGTCTGGCTTAAGTCTCACTTTTGTGATCCAAATTTCACCAAAATTGATTTGTGAGGTCTACTTGCTATGCTTGACCTTGTGGTATGCCCAAATATGCAAGATTGTCAATTTTTGGAGCAGATATAAATAATCACAATTATTTACTCTTGCTATTGTTTTGCAAGTTTTTGTCCCAATCTTGACACGTATCTGTTAAGCACCTCAACTTAAGGTTTCTAGCCAAGTTTCATCAAGTTTGGACTATTTTTGGTCAAATAGTCATCAGTTTTCTGTCCGCATACTAACTTTGCAAATTTGGTCACAATTTTGAATCCAACGATCCAAATCTTACCAAATTTGGTTTGTGGGCTTATTACAACATGATAAAACTAGTGGTATGCTGACTTAGTCAAAAAAGTTGAAAAAATGGAACAGATGTACAAAATGACGATTATTTATAATTGACAACTTTTTGCATCTTTTTGGTCAAGTGATCATGTACACATGTTTATCACATCAATATAAGACTATGAATCAAATTTCAACAAGTTTGGACAATTGTTTTCCCAATTTACACTCAAGTTTTAGAAAGTCGGTACAAACTTTAGAATTTACCCAGTTTTTTGCCAGTTTGGTGATTCAAATCTTGTGTGCCTTTACAAAAGTTATTTGTACTCATGCAATGAGTCAATGGTATGAATCGTGGTCAAATCTGAGTTCAAAGTAAATAATCGTGATTTTTTTTTGGGCTATTTTAAGCCTATGAATCAAGTCAAAAACTTAATTTAACCTAAAAGGTCAAGGAAAAGCAAATAATCTTGAAAATTTTTACCTCAAAGTGTCCTTGAGCTTACCCACTGGTTCATACAACTTTTAAGCTTACTCTCTAGTCGGATTGAGTGGTTTGGAGTCTTTCCATGCTATTTCTAGGTGTAGGCCTCAAATTCTGCAACTTCCAATAACAACTCACAATTATTCTTTCAGAGAGAGCACGGTTTTGAAATCCACCTTGGATCCTACTTACCCTACTCCTAGATTCTCATGCAATGGAGTTGTGGAAAGTGTCCACAAACACTAGTTTTCTTGTTTTTTATGGTTTACTGAGCATTGATCTTAAGACTTGTCTTGTCTATCAATCATTCTCAAAATCCTACTCTATCTCTACAATCCTATAATTCTAAAGGCACCTGACAAGTACAATTACTTTGAAAATACCTCGACACAGCAAAAGACGACAATCTTAAGCTATGTGGTTCCTAAAAAGAAACTTTTACTCTAGGTGAACCTAAAGGAAGTTAATGGACAACTACACAAGACGCTCGTATTTTCCCTAGTTAAGGTCTATTCATCCCCGGTGACGATGCCAAATGTGGGATGCATATCTAATCTCACCATCCTATCTTATTGCAGTATTAGCAAGAACCACGATTAAATTGTTAATCCATGGGACGAAGCTGCCTCGACTAGTGCATAGAGGCTACAAGAGGTTGTTAATTTTCTCGAAAAAACAACTAACAACTCGCATCTAGCTCAAGCTACACTCAAGTGACTGAAATCACCAAAAGCCAATCGCTCATCGGCAAACAAATCACATCCATTACAACATCGAATGACATCCAAATGTAATGAAACTTCTAGGACAAGTTTATAAGACCTAAGCAGGCATGCTTATGGTCTTAAATCCCACTTTAGGTCAAGTTCCAAAATCGCAATTATTAACAGCATTGGATTTTTGACCTAGTTGTTTTCGACCTAGAATGCATCTAAATGCTTAGCAATGATGCCCCAATACCCACGCCTATGCTTAGTTTTTTATTTGAAAATGTAAATTCCTAGTTATGATGAAATTAGGCCACGGGTCGGTGACGCCAAAAACTACAAATTATTGTGTTGTGTTTACGTCAATGCATAGAGCTCTTACCTGTGGTTGCAATGCAACAAACATGACTGCAATGTGACAACCGGGGAGGGAGTAGGAAGCGCGAGAAGGAGAGGAGTGAGCGCTGTTAGCTCACGATGTGTATTTCATTATCCAAAACTTGATTAAAACTTTACAAAGTTGGCTTTTATACTTGAGCCAAGCTCTAAAATGTGTAATGTTCGACACCCAAGACCTTTGAGGCTCCACACTTATTGTATCTGTAACCCAGGCACACGAAGTGACTTATTCTTTACATCTTGGAACTCTTTTTGAGCCCGTAACATGTTACAATTATCACAATGGCTAAATAAATCGAGAAATTACAATAAATGGCCATTTTGGAAAAATGTGAAAAGTGTGTAACTCCAATCTTCACTACTTCTTCATATTCATATTTGATGTGCATTCATAAGGCTTTGATCTTTAGTAGTTCCTGGTAACTGGCGTCGGCTCAGTTAACAAACTCTCATTGTGCGGTATGCAAAGTGCAACAGCTCCCTCTCCTTCTCCAAGCAAGTAGAGGTTGAGAGTCTACACCAACACTCTTAGCTATGGAGTGCAAATCCAACCAAGATCCATGCTTCAATGCTTAAGCTTGCCATCTCCTTCTTCTTCATTACTATGCTATTATGCATGCTAGCAAGAAGAGTTATAATAAGTGAGGAACTAATTCTTTCTCTTATGAAATCTTTCTTTCTTCCTCTTCCCTACCCTCATTCCCTGCTTGCTCTCTCCACCTTCGAAGGTGCTTGAGGTCTTGGGACTGAGGCTTGGGGTAGTTAAAACTTTTTTCAAGTTTATGTTTTGCTTGTGATGCGTGAAGCTTTCCATCTTCATTGCATCACCTAAGTCACAAGGAACACAAAGATTTTATTGTACAACAAGTCTCTCTTAATGGGAGAAATCAATAATACAAATGCCTATTGGAGGGGGGATTGGCTCCACATAAATCCAGTCCTCAACTGTTGTCATGTTCTCTAAATTCTCTCTTGAAAAAGTATTGTTCATGCCAAGTTAACTAATTGCTATGATTATGTTGCTATCTTCAATTATCTTCACCCGCTATGCTCACAAAGTCGTTTCTCAAAAGTACTCTCATTAATTTCCGGTACTCTCAAGTTAAATATGTCAATTTCATTACAGACTGTACTAGTTGTATTGAGATTTGGTAGACAAATGTGGCCCCAACTTTTGCTAGACCGTATCAAGGAATTTCTTTTTTGTAAGGACACCTTTTCTTTTGGGGACTTCTAAGTTCTATTCCAGTCCCTAGGCCTAGTAGCTTCTCTTGTGTGCATGTGTGTGTGTGTGTGTGTGTGTGTGTGTGTGTGTGTGTGTGTGTGTGTGTGTGTGTCAAAGTCCATCCTAAATTAGTAGGTATGCGCTAGCCCGATTCAACTTCATAAAGACTCCAAAGGTTTGTACAAAGGTCTTGAACCCAAGGTAGTTAAATTAAGGGGTAAGTTTAAGGTTTGTGCAAAGATCTTGCACCCAAGCTAGTTAAATTAAGGGCTGAGTTTATGGTTTATAATAAGTAAAAGGAAAAAGCTAAAGATTCTAAGGTTAGACCAACCCTTCTTAATAAAGTTGACTCTAGTCCTTCTCTTCTAAGTTTGGCTAGGCCATATGTCCAAAGAAGCTTATACTTGCTTTCGGTGAAGTTGGCAAGTGTGTGTGAGTATGTGTGGTGTGTACTTTTTTCAAGACAAGTCTAAGAGAAGGGGGGAAGGTGTGTGTGTGTGTGTGTGTGTGGGGGGGGGGGGGGGGGGGGGGGGGGGGGGTTTCAAGTTTAGCAAGTGAGGACAAGTGTGTGAGCATGGACGAGTTGCATTTTTGAGTGTTCATTTCTCATTGGACAAGTTGTAGGCATTACATTTGAAGACTATTAACAAGTTTGCATGAGACAAAAGCAAGGGCTCTTTGGTAATTTTCTCTCTCTTCCTCATTCTCACACTCTCAAGTGCCAAGAGTGGCCAAGAAAACTCTCTAACTCTCTGTCTCTCTCTCTCTCTCTCTCTCTCTCTCTCTCTCTCTCTCTCTCTCTCTCTCTCTCTCTCTCTCTCTCTCTCTCTCTCTCTCGCGCGCGCGACGGACTCTATGTTTGAGAGCTTGTCTATGGATGAAAATGCAAGAAACTGAAAGATCTTGTTCTTTTTTGGCATATTCTACTACTCTATTATGCTAAGCTATGCTAAGAGCTTGCTCATGGAGTAAGTATATCCAAAGTACTATTTGTCTTTCTTGAAAAATAATTCTTTTATCCTCTTCTACCTCTTAGCCCGAGTAGTCTTTCTCCCCGATGTGGTGTTTAGGGCTTGGGAAGGAGGGTTACACCATGGAATCTTGAAAAACACCATCTTCTACAGCTTTGCAAGGGCACAAGTTGTCTTGTAATCGAAGCTCTCTTTTAGAGAAAATTATAAAACAAAGACATTTTGAAGGGGGGATTGCCGGCTCCAAGAAAATTTGGTCATCGTCAATTTTCCAATCTTAATGGTGGTATTTTCTTTGAATGATGTGCATGGTTTTAATGTTCTAATGTATAAATGTGCAATGAAATTAGCCCAAAATAGCCTCTAGTCTCCTCTAAAGAATTCTCTTTAGGAAAAATCTATCCATTCATAAGTTAAATTCCATTGAATCTAAAGTATGTACTAGATCCCTTGACATTAGTATCACAACTAAGGTTTTTTTAAAGAGGAGAGATCCTTGAGTAAACTATGAAAAATTGGATTTGTTCATTGCAGTAGGGTAAGTGGGTCTACGATTTATTATCTCGATTGGCATGTCTGTTTACAAGGTAAAAGGGACCCATCGAGACCTATGGTTTTAATAATGGAGTCTTTTGGGACTTGACTATGGCTTAACCATTATTGAGCTATTAGAACGCTCGCTAGGAATTGGTGCCAACTTAGCACTCCTAAACCCACTCCACTACTCTTTGCAATTAAAAATATTCTAAACCATGGGTGTAGTTACTCGTGTGTTGATTTTTGAGGGATAAGGGGAGTAGTGGAGAAAGCTTGGAAGTGCCAAGGAAAGAGCTAGCATACACATACTGTTGGGTCTGTGGCTATGGAGGGTGCAGCCTTTGGGGAGCCATGGCATGTAGTTGCAGCAACAAGGAGTTGAATGAGAGAGAGAGAGAGAGAGAGAGAGAGAGAGAGAGAGAGAGAGAGAGAGTAGTCGACATAACTTGAAAAGAGAGAAAGCAAATTGCATGCTATCATTGATTGATGATTACAATGTATATATTAAGACAAAAAGGCCAAGCAAACTTTACTATAACTGATGCATCGTCTATAGCTGCATGCTTTGAGACTTGTTCTCACATGGTTGTTAACACTAGGTTGGTAATGGGACACTTTTATGTCCTGGGACACTTTTATGTCCCGTTAAGTGACCATTTTCCTTGAATTATGTCAAGAGTTTCAAAATGGATTTTAAGGTGCTATCTGTCTAGAAAGTTGTCTCATGAGCTGAAAGAAACTCGACATTTTTTTGGAATATCAATTCCATCTTTAACCTTGTCCTTGCACAACATTTCACAACCTAAACTGTGTGAAAAAACGGGTCTTGTTTTTGGCTTTTTCAACTTTTTGCAACTATACCACTCTAGAATTCATGTTTGTAAGGTCTATAATGCTAGAGAACTATCTTTAGTAGTCCTCAACATGTCCTGATGCTTCTAGGGAGAAATAAATGTTAAAGTTGTAAGTTATGACCAAATTACAAAAGTTGTCAAATCCTGTTTTTTAGCCAATTTTAGCTCTTCTATGATTTTTTTGGTGGCTTTCATGATATCCAAATGGATTTTTGATTTTCTATGCCGCATATTGTAACATAAAGCTAATATTCCTTGAGTTTTGGGGCACCTAATACCCTATTTTGCATAGTAGACAACGATGGTTGATTTTTTCAATTATAGAAGAAAACAAAACATTCTAGTATATCAAGTATAGCTTTTTCAATATTGTTAGTTTCTTGTAACAACTACATGGATTTTGTAGGTAGTAATCATATCTAGTCATAAGGATCAAATTTGGCTAGATATTGAATAGTTTCTATGGGATTCTACAACTCATAATGTTGAACCCAGTTTTTTCATGTTTGCTGTATTTAGCACTTCATCTTTGTCCCCAAGATTCCCCTTGGTAAGAGATGTATTATTCTTTTGACATGCTCCATGGCTCTTTATGAACCTAAAGCACAATAGGGAACTAAGAAAACATGCATATATTATTTGTATTGAGCGTGGCTATAGAAACTTTGATGATAGGTTTGCAGAATGGTAAAAATTCAACTTTTTTATACCTATTTCTTTTGGCAAAACAAAAAATAGTGAGTGAGAAGCAATCATATGTTATGATCACCAACCCATTGAAGTTAACTAGGGAATTTATCTCAAGTCCTGCAAAAATCCCTAATCTTATTTTTATGCAACAAAACGTAAGAAATGACTGTTTTGATGAAAATATACCGGTCCATCAACTTTGGACGCTTGGTGTGACCAAAAGATGAGAAATTTTACAAGTTTCTTATTTTTTCCATGTGTAGTAGGCCTTGAACTATAACCTCATGAAAGGATTTTACAAAATGAGTGGATCTACTATGGTTTTGGAGGTTTTTTTCAAAACCCTGAAAGGACACTTTTATGTCCTGTTAGGTTACCAACCTAGTGTTAAAACACTATTGAATCCGGGCTTGCATACCCAACAACCCCCCCTCAAGCCCAAAGAACTAACAATGGACTCGAGACAGAAAGACCATGTCAGAGTTCATTCACCTGAAACCATGAGTAGAAATCCCCCCCTTGACTATAGCATAGGTGTGTGTGTGTACTTCCCTCAAACAACCATCAATGTGAGACATACCAGAACCCAACCAAACAACAAGGGTGGTGTTACCATTATGGTAGTGTCTATAACCCGTACAATTCTGACAAGCATGACTGACAACAAATAATGTAAAGGGAGGATTTGACTGAAAGTTTATGATGGTTTTGACAATAGACAAAATCTGACAAAACTATGACACTAAACTGGCAAAAATAGTTGGTGAAAAACTTATACTGTAATCTTGAAGGAGATTCTTATTTGTTCTTGCAATTGTCGATGTGTGTGAACATGTCGTAAAGCTTGCTTGGCACTTGGAATATGCCTATGCACCACATGTATTGCAACTGCAGGCTATCACCATCTTGATCTTCAATACCAATAAATCTTCATCGATCAATATAGTTCCAAGAACCTACCTTGATTTGACACTCACTGGCACATGATGCATGTCATACACCTTTGCTTGGGATGACCAAATGGTTATACCATTGGACATGTTGCCGAGCAAAAAACTTGAGAAGAGTGTCTTTGTAGCCCACCGTGGATATGTTAAATGCTAGCAAAAAACGTGCAAGGCCACCAAACCAATTGCATGCAAAACTACCAATTTTTTCAATTTTTATGTTCTCAATTACCTTAGATAAACTTGTATACGTGTTTATTGCTCACGCCACCAAAAACAGGGGAGCTGCAGTCCTGCGTTTCGATGTCGAATGATTTGTCGGTCACTGTCTGCAACTTGCTTATCTACTAGGAGCACCGAGTAGAGGATGTGTGTGAATACGCGCTTGCTTAAAAGGGGTAAATTAAGTTGGACAGTTTCAGGAAAGTGTGAAAAAATACAAACGAGTTTTTTTCTATAGACCAACGCGATGGCGAGCAAGGTAGGTTTACTCACAACGGGCTGTACAGGCCGATTGAGAAGCAGCTTATGTGTCAAAAATCGTTGTTGAGGCCAGGGTAAAACCTGTGATTCCAGTTTTGTTTGGTTTTTTACAGGTCGACAGTGCTTGTTTCCCTATTTTGCAGGCAACATTTCCCGTGAGTTGGGTAGAGCCGAGATCAAGAAGAGCTCTGATACCATTTGTTGGGTCTATGGCTATGGAGGGTGCAGCCTTTGGGGAGCCATGGTGTGCAGGTGCAGCAATGAGTTAAACAAGAGAGAGAGAGAGAGAGAGGGTAGTCAACACATTTTGAAAAGAGAGAGAGGAGCAAATTGCATGCTATCATTGATTGATGATTACAGTGCATATATTAAGCCAAAAAGCCCATGTAGACTTTACTCTAACTGATGGTCTATAGTTGGATGCTTTGAGGCTTGTTCTCACGGGCTTGAACACTATTGAATCTGTGCTTGCATACCCAATACATACAAGGAAATTTAATCACGGAAAAACATAATCAAGGGAATCTAATCAATATTGATAGCTTAAATCTAGCTCATGGTGTAACATCTGATGATGGTCGCAGAGTTATCAACTATCTTGTTGTCAAGCTACATAAAGAAATGGAAAACCCTACTTTGAAAATGGAGGTTCAAAGTCAAATTCAAGCCCTTCAAGTTTCCCCAATTACCCAAGAAGAGATACCTCCAAAAGAGGAATTTCTTTCGGTAATGAAGAGGAGATACCAGAAGTACCATCAAGGCAAACTCTTCTTTGAGAAGAAGAAGTGTGCTCTGAACTTTCAAGGGAGAGGTAGTAAGTGACACCCCTCTTATCTATGAAAGTGGTGTTGGCCCAAGAAGCTGGCATGCACGCACGGCAGGTCATCAAGCACCCTCTCCCATGAAAGTCCAAAAAAGGGGAGAGAAATCCAAGCAGAAGGAAGCAAAGAAAGCAGTCACCATATCTACCTTATTCTTCCTCCTCTGTTACGAGACTGGGCACCCTCCTCTTGTAGTGGTTAGCTGCAATTGGGATAGCTGGCTTAATGGTTAATTATGTGCTGTCTATTTATTTTACTAATTGAGTTGATGATTATTTTGTATAGTGGAATGCGGGGGGTTGATGAAGAGGCGACGGCAATTACTCTTGGCCATTTTATATTTGCACAGTATCTTAGAACATCATTTTAATAAGCCACTATGGCTCTGTAAATAGTTGTAGTGGGAACTTCCCTTATGGGTCATGCAAGAACTAATGAGCTTCACTCATTTGCAAAAGTAAAGTGGTTGTAAAAAGAGGGGCCTCAATTTTTGGCACCTTAAACTCAAAATAATATATTAAATACCAACTCCAGAAGAGAGGTGCCATGGATTTTGGGGAGAGATTTAGGCCTTTCTCTTGCAGATTCTCTTCTCTACTCTCTTAAGGTACGGTTATTTGCTGCGTACTCTCTAATCTAGTCTCCATCTCTTACACATCTCTTACACTCTCTTACAAGCTTGTCTATGTGAATTCTATGTTTACTGTGTGTGTGTGTGTGTCATAGTCTAGGTGAGTGTGTGTGCTTGGAAATTAGAAGAAGAAGTGGGCAGGTTGATGGTGATTTCTTCGAAGCTTGTGTTGAATATTTTAAGTGGTCGATCTCCCCCTCTTCACCCAACAGTGGTATCAGAGCAAAGTTTTCGTTTCACGAGGAGTAATTGTACAAACATGAAGGCTCGATCTCGGCGACTAAGAAGACGATGCTAAGAAGGTCAAGGTATTTATTTTTAATATTGCTAATAAAAATTCTACTAATCATATCAATGGCTGCAACACCAGAGCATTGGTCGAAGCAATTGGCAACAAAAGTTTCAAAAAAACATTGATTTTGCAATTTCTCTATTGAGCAACTCAGGATAGTTGCTATTCCTGGTGGGAGGGATGTTACGAGACTAGGCACCCTCCTGTTGTAGTGGTTAGCTGCAATTGGGATAGCTGGCATAATGGTTAATTATGTGTTGTCTATTTATTTTACTAATTGAGTTGATGATGATTTTGTATAGTGGAATGCGGGGAGTTGATGAAGAGGCGACGGCAATTACTCTTGGCCATTTTATATTTGCACAGTATCTTAGAACATCATTTTAATAAGCCACTATGGCTCTGTAAATAGTTGTAGTGGGAACTCCCCTTATGGGTCATGCAAGAACTAATGAGCTTCACTCATTTGCAAAAGTAAAGTGGTTGTAAAAAGAGGGGCCTCAATTTTTGGCACCTTAAACTCAAAATAATATATTAAATACCAACTCCACAAGAGAGGTGCCGTGGAGTTTGGGGCGAGATTTAGGCCTTTCTCTTGCAGATTCTCTTCTCTACTCTCTTAAGCTATGGTTATTTGTTGTGTACTCTCTAATCTAGTCTCCATCTCTTACACATCTCTTACACTCTCTTACAAGCTTGTCTATGTGAATTCTATGTTTACTGTGTGTGTGTGTGTGTGTGTGTGTCATAGTCTAGGTGAGTGTGTGTGCTTGGAAATTGGAAGAAGAAGTGGACAGGTTGATGGTGATTGCTTGGAATCTTCTGTTGAATATTTTAAGCGGTCAATCTCCCCCTCTTCACCCAACTTCCTCACCATCTTTTGACCCAGAGATTGGAAATTG
Source organism: Adiantum capillus-veneris (assembly GCF_014529385.1). Lineage (NCBI taxonomy): Eukaryota > Viridiplantae > Streptophyta > Polypodiopsida > Polypodiales > Pteridaceae > Adiantum > Adiantum capillus-veneris. Next base: position 2,122,658 of record NC_140937.1, read on the forward strand.
GAAGAAGAAGTGGACAGGTTGATGGTGATTGCTTGGAAGCTTGTGTTGAATATTTTAAGCGGTCAATCTCCCCCTCTTCACCCAACTTCCTCACCATCTTCTGACCCAGAGAGAAGTAACTCACTACCCAAGAGAGAAAAGAGAAGAGGAAAACAAAGTCACCATCCTCACCTTCTTCTTCCTCCTCACCATCTTCTACCTGGAAAGAAGTGACTTACCACCCAAGAGAGTAGCGACTCATCTCTTCTTCCTCCTTACCATCTTTTGACCCGAAGAGAAGTGACTCACCACCCAAGAGAGAAAATAGAAGAGGCAAAAGGAGTTATGTGGCATGGAAGAGTTCACATAAGTTGAAAAGTTCAAAGAGGAGCAAAAGACACTTTTGTTACCTATGATGGAACCTTTAAAGCAATTGATAAAGTGTTAGCTTTTATTGAACAATTTGATGCGGCTTTTGGAGATGAATATTTCTATAAATATTGAAAGCTTCAAAATGTTTCCATGCATTTCTAAAAGTTGGCCCGCCAATGGTAGGTAAGCCTACGTGCCCAAGGCAAAGCTCCAAAGACATGGAAAGTTTTGAGGATTTCTATTATGAAGCAATTTCTTGCACTTGATGCTAAAGATAAAGTCCTCACGGAATGGGTAAGCTTAAAGATAGCCCCATATGAGTGTACTCAAAAGTATGTGGATAAGTTTTGGGATTAACATCTCAAAGCCACTCTCTACAAGAAGATAGATTTTGCAGCACAAAAGCAACAATTTTGTGATGGCATATTTGAGGGGATGAGTGAGTATGTCAACTCACAATGACCTAAAACTATCTCAAGGTCATACATCACACTGTGGTCGCCTCGAGGATTCATTTTCAACAAGGGAGTAAGAAGGGCTCCAAGCCAACGGAAGCAAAGGAACCAGTTGAGCCAAAGGAAAAGAACAATGCAACATAGAACTCTCCCAAGGCTAATAAAAAAAACAATAATAAAACAAAGGTGAAGGAAAAATGGCTACAAAGGTAAAAACAAACTTTCATCTGAAGAGGTTGAGAAGTATCATAAAGATAACAAGTGTTTCAAGTGTGAAGACCAAAGACATGTTTCTTGGGTGTGTCCTAAGAGAAGTGAATGTAATGAATCTCCTGGAGCCACCATGGTGGAAGCTCTAAAAGAGGAAGGCCATTGTAAGTGAGTACCACTCTCTTATGCTTGGGAAAAATTAAGAGATCATGATGTTTTCATATTGTTTGATCCTAGCTCCCACCCACAACTTTATTTCTATTGAGCTAGCTACTAAGCTAAGAATTCATGACTTTGAGATGGGGGATGTGGTTAAAGCAAATGGAGCTTTCAAAGGGCAAGAGGCCTTAGTCACTCCATTGATTGGGAAGATAAGGTTCCATGTGCAAAGCTATGTCGACAAAGAAGATTTCTTCATATCTCCACTCAAGCATAAAGATGCTATCCTAGGGGCACCATGGTTTGAACTCATGGCTACCACTATAAAATCACCTGAAAGAAAAGTCCTCTTTTTCTATAGAGTCAAGGATTTTGTACTTGCTATAAATAGTGCAGGCAACACTATACCACTTGTACAAACTCAAACTTTAAACAAAGTAATGAAAAGTTCTCTTTCTTGTTACATGGTTTTTGTCAAGGATTCTAAGAAAGATGCATGTGTTTCTAATAAACTAGAAAATGAAACTAAAGAGGAGCTAGAATTCTCTAGTTTCCTAAATGATTTTTAAGACGTGTTTACGAATAACATCCCTAGGGAGATACCTCCCCATAGAACTGCTCCCTGGTAATTCACCTCCTAATAAGCCTCCTTATCAAGTCTCATTGGCTCAACAAGAGGAGTTTATGAGACAAGTTAATGAGCTTGTGGAAAAAGAAATGGTCATGCCTAGTTCCTCTCCATTTTTTTCACCAGTTTTACTAGTACAAAATAAATACGGTACTTATAGAATGTGTGTGCAAATCCAATTCTTTTCTTTTATTTTTACTTTCATCAATAAAAAGGCTTTATTTTTGAGAGATACGCATGCAAGCTTTAACTGGGTGGAGTGCTTCTAAGTGATATCATTTATGAGGCGTTATTATAATATCTTTATATTAAGAATTTTTTCGGCTTCAATGTGGGTTGTTTTATTTGCTTCTCATTTGGGAGTGGTGTGTTTTTATGCATCAAGTTTGGTGAGAGACCCTATCTTCCAACCAAGAGTCATGCTTCAATGCTTAAGCTTGCCATATTCTTCATATTCATTACTATGCTATTATGTATGATAGAAAGAAGAGTAATGATAAGTGAGGAACTATTTCTTTCTCTTATGGAATGTTTCTTCTTCCTCTTCCCTATCCTCATTCCCTGCTAGCTCTCTCCACCTTCGAAGGTGTTTGAGGCCTTGGGATTGAGGCTTGGGATAGTTAATGCTTTCTTCAAGTTTATGTTATGATTGTGATGCATAAAGATTTCCATCTTCATTGCGTCACCTAGGTTACAAGGAACACAAAGATTGTATTGTACCAAGTCTCTCTTGATGGGAGAAACTATATTACAAATGCCTATTGGAGGGGGGACCGGCTCCATATGAATCCGGTCCTCAACTATTGTCATGTTCTCTAAACTCTGTCTCTCTTGAAAAAGTATTGTTCATGCCAAGTTAACTAAGTACCATGTTTATGTTGCTCCCATTAATTAAGTTCGACCACTATGCTCACAAAGAATCTCTCAAAAGTGCTTCACCTAATTTCTTAATTCCGCTACTCTCAAAGTTCATAGGCAATTTTTATTACATTGGTATCATAGCATTTGGTTTCTCTTTTCTTGCTTAAGAAGAGAGGTCCTTAAGTAGCCTATTAATGGCTGTTTTTGTTAACTATATTAGGGTAAGTGGGTCTGGAATCTATTATTGATTTTGTTGAGCCCACTATGTGGGATATGGTGCACACCTCAGGAGCTTTGGTATTAATAATGGAGTCTTTTTAGACTTGCCTATGGCTTTACCATTATTGAGCCATAAGAAGTCCGAAAGTAGATATCCCTCGACAACTTCTCTATGTTAGACTCATTGCACTACTCTCTATAATTAACCAATTCGAGCCGTGGTTGTAGATACTTAAGTGCCTATTTTCAAAGGCTAATAGGAGTAGCAACTAAGTTTTTTAATTGCCAAAGCATACACTAAGTAAAAACATAAGTTTAATTAGCATGGATGAGAATAACCAAGAGAGGAGAATGAGCATTGATAAATTTGATTTTGCACATGAAGGTGCCAATGATGATGCCCCCATGTTTGTTAATTATCTTGTCACTAGGTTGCAACAAGCTATGGGCAACCCCACTTTGCAAGCACAAGTTACTCAATAACTTTGTGCTTATGGTATTTCCTTTCCTCTCCAAGAGGAGAGAGAGCTTACGAGGCCTCTTGAAGAGACCCCCAAGAGAAGACTCTCTCCCATACGAGAGGAGAAATCCAAAGATCAAGAAAGAAATGAATCCGTAAATTCCACCGAAGATGTGGCTCCACAAAGAAGGAGGACTAAATAATCGCCAACTCCTCCAAGAGGAAACTGTTAACCCATAGTCCTTCTCCTCGTCACTCCAAAAGGGAAGAAAGGAAACCAAGGAAGAAAAGGGCAAGAAAGAGGTCACCCTCTTCTCCTTCTTCTTCACCTTCCTCCTCTACCGATGAAATCTATGGCTATTCTCTTAGAGAATATAAGAGGGGAGGAAGAGGAAGGACTCTCTCTGTTTTGGTCTCTCTCTCTCTCTCTATATCTCTCTCTCTTGATTGTAGCATGAGGCAGGGCTTCCCTCTCTCTGGAGTCTTCTCTCTCTCCCTTGTTTTCAGCAGCAGCAAGCCGTGCCATGCATGGTCTTGCATAAATAATCATGTAGGCTGTGGTGTTCAACATTGGGGACAAGGCACACCATGTGTGCAGGATCTCTTGACAGGTGGGGACGACACTGTAGGGATCCTCTCTTTACTCACGGGGAAGGAACAACTGGGTGTGTGTACAACCTCTTGAGGCAAAGAGAGGAAGTTGCCGAACTGCGTAGAACTCGGAGCTATGGAGCTCGACGGGAGCGCGAGGCCCAGGGACACAGATCACGTCTCTGAACCTGACACATTCAAGCAGTAGACGCGTCGGGTGCTCTTGGTCTCTCTCCCCGTCGGCGGCTCTGTGCAATACCATGGCCAGTCAACTTCAAGGTTAGTTTTTTATTTTTCGTTTTTTGGAATCCAGAGTTGGGCGCCCTATTTTGGGCACTCACTCTTGCTAAGGGCTGCAGCCCATGCTAGGCATCCGAGGATGGCGGCAAATGTACTCCAACATGTTGCATGTTGTCATGCGGCAAAGGCCACCGTCATAGGATTGGCAAGGCATCCATGGTGTAGGGTTTTTCCATGGTGGGCCCGAACACAAGCTTCCGAGCATATCAGGAGCCAACCTAAGCACCATCTTCCTAGTCAATTGCTGTGAAATTGTACCGATCTTAAATACAACGGGACTCTCCATTTTCAACGAATGATGTCGGGATTAAGGCAGATAACAGTCATGCTAACGTTTGCAATTGGGAAGCCAATGGAAAAACCATGTCTTCCAGCATGGAGCAATCTCGACAAAGAGATTATGACAAGGATGATGTTCCTGATTGATTTGCGACATGTTGCTTAAGGTGAATTACGAGTGTTGTTATTAAACTTTTGTGTGAGCAAGGCTTATTATAGATATACACCCACCAAGCAAGGCTGCAACAATCGGCAAGGAAAGGACCTACGGTAGGTCGCGGCATGTGATTAATCAGGTGTGATAATTTTTATTTTTCAGTTTGTTTGGCAAAATGTTACAAACCATGTTGTATATTTTTATCAAGCAACAAAGGCGAGTGCACTTTAAGCACTCCAAGCACAAGCACGGCCTGTGTGACAGTTCTCATAAGAACTCAAATTTTGCTACATACTTTGATGGCAACGGCCAATTCTTTAGTATCTCAAGATGACAAGCATGACCTATTATTGGACTTCTTGAAGGCAGCAAGTTTCTCGGCCTGGCCGACTCTTTGTCACTGTTTCTACACGCTAACATAGGATGCCTACCACACAGTATTGGTTAATTTCAATTGAAATTGCTCGACATAGTTGACTCTTTTCGTCATGATATCTGCAGCCACATCCGTTGGATCTCAGCACAAACATATTTATATGAAGCACGGCTTCAATTTATGAATACTGCATTGAGATTTTTCTCGTTTGGGATATGCTATGTGCACACGCCTTTGGGGAATTTCTCCATATGCCTGCAGGATATTTCATGCCAACTTTCTCTCGCACAATAGAGATGGTTATGTACTACACTTGAGCGAGCTATTCTTCTGATATCTCCAGCCAACTGGTTACAGCAGGATGACCAGGTTAGACCATGTTCAGTATTGTTTGTTTTTCCATGTTTATACATTTACATTGGAAACTAATGCTTTTGTGCAAAGCAAAGTTCTTTGACAATTTTACATGAAGCAAGGATTCTCCCTTATGCCAAGGTACTGCCCAATGACTTGGAATCACCGGGTAGTGGCAAACAAGTTTGGGAAACTGGAAAAATAGGGAATATCACTCCCTACCAGTACATCTGCGCAAGGCACTTATGGTTTTGGGCTCACACGTTTGAGGCCATCACTTTTTCAAAGGGCTTAAATTTCTGCATGCATGGCATGCTAGCTAGGTAGATTCAATTCTACCGCCTTACACAATACGCTATCGCTATAACACCAGACACTCTATCAAGGACAAGATAAGTTCAGGATTGTTTACCATGATTTTTGTTTGCTGTCAACACACACCAAAATTAAAAGGAACCTAAATCTAGGGCTTCTTTCACAGGAAAAGTGCCATTTTTAAGTCATTTTGGTAAATTCACGACCCCATACATGGTAAGTAGTTCAAGCTGTGGCTTGTGTTTTCTGTTACCTCTCTTGATGAGAGCATTATACAGGCAGTTTGTTGCATGCTTATAGGATAAGCTGTAAGTCAAGCATAAGATGTGTAAGAGCACACTAATTGGGCACCCACTCTAGAAATTTATGGAAAGTTCCTCAACCCAGCATGCTCTTCTTCTCTCTCCTTCTCTCTCTTTTTTTCAAAGAATAAGGAAACTTTCTAAGAAGCTCTTTGATACATGTTTTGCTTGTGAGTCAATTTGAGCCAAGGTGCTCTAATGCTCAGCTAGAACTTGGCCAAGGTGCGATTCACATTAGTCTTCATCGGTTCATTGATTGAACACTAATTGCCATAAGGGCTATGAGCCACACACATGATGGCTAAGAAGCCATTGTCAGATCTTGGGTAAGACCCAATTGTTGGCATTCCTTGGGTGATTGTTCTCAAGATCGAATAGATCTGCCCAGTGGAGTACACATCGACGTTAATGGACAAGCCACAGTCTTGTCATTGTCAGGCCAAAGGTAAGATATAACTAGTGCCATTCTCTGGGTGATTGTTTTCAAGATCAAACAAATCTATCCCGGGAAGTACACATCGACGTTCCTGGACAGCAAGTCTTGTCATTACGGATGTCTAGGGTGTCATTTTTGCACTGCATGTTTTCAGTGTGACACTCAAGTTGATCACAACACCTGATCTCTACAAGGAAGTATCAATGCAGCAATCCATTGAGACAGCGTGGCTGTCCATAAGAGCAAGGCTTTACATGCATGTGTATCCTCATGCTCTTGGTCTCCCTCTCTATAGCACTACGAGTGTCTATGGACGCATTGTTTTGGGGTAAGACCCCATGGTGCTTAATTCAACTTTTCAAGTTGACTCTCATCATTTTGTACACGGTTAACTGGGTTGGTTACCGTTACCTGCTAGTTGAGCAGTTTCTACAAAGGGTCTTACCAAGGGGTTTGACTACGTAGATTCTACCCAATGGGTTTGGATTGCAAAGGAAACACCCGGGGTTTCTAGTGCAATGTTTCTTGTTTTTTTTCACAGGTGGGAGATGTACTCTGTGCATTTGAATACGGGTAACTGAACTTTCAGTTCAATCCCCAGGGCCATGCCAAGGGCCTATCAAAACAAGTATTTTGGGCCGTAGTGTCCAAAGTACATTACGTTCATATGAATTCACTTGTACGATTCGATTTGGCACATGTTGTCACATGGGATACAACATGTTCTAGGAACTCAAGGAGTCCGGTTTAGCCACTGTGGAGCAATGAATGAGGGTCCCTCTCACTCTTGTCGCGGAGTGTTTAGAGTTACCTCCACACACAAGTACACCTTGTACTTGTTGCAGGATGTTCTTTTTTAAACATCCTTACATGAGACATACTCCACATGTGGATAATATGAGTCTCTAGACTGACACTGGCACCCATTATTTCAAATATGTGTCATGAAAAAGTCCCTAGGTGCTGGTCAAACCTGTTTTCTAGACCATTTTCAGCACGACGTATCAGGAGAAATTTTGGTGGCCAAAAATTGTCGGATACTTAGAATGACTTGTTCAGGTACAAGTACTGCTAAACAACATTCATGATGTTTGTTTATACATATAGAAAGGCGCTAAGTTGTTAATGAAAAAGTTTCATTCTTTGTACCTAGAAGTGATCAATGTTTCACCTTCTATTATGATTCAGACATTTTAGCAAGGCTTGTAAAAGATTGCAACTGAAAATATTTAGTTTCTTTTCAGAACTATTTACATTCCTTTTTAATGTGTGCTAGGTGCATCACATTTTCCATAAGTATTGGCAACGATCACCATGGATATACAGGTTTGGATCTATTTTTTGCTAAATGCATGCACACTAGGTGTTATGGCCCCTAGTGTTTAGCAAAGGCTGATTTGGAACGGCATGCGTATTCATCAAGTTGTTGCTTATGAAGTATTTTGCACTCTATGTGCAGTACCTCTATGAGATTACTTTTGGGTCTACTAATCACCAATTGAGGTCATGGCTCGGTCTGTATGTTTGTGGATTTTGTAAGTTAACCACGATGGTTATTTCGGACATTGTTGATTCCTCAACAATGCTACATGATATTGTGATTCCCATTCACCAGTCATTTGGGAAAACTGTCTGTAAACCGTGAGGGAAAACACATCTCAGTACTGTCAGTTATCCAAGGGGATAGGCAGATTACAAAGTTTAATCTTTTGCTGAAGGATATGCAAAGTGTGTACGTTAGCACCAAGCGATCCAATTAGTAAGCATTTATTGCTCTACTTGGAGTTTACTTACTCTCAATTAATGCATGTTTGTGACTAAGTTTAGTCTCTTCATGTTTAAATCAGGCTCTCAACCTTGAACATTGGTTATGGTGGGGTTGTCTACTGATGAACAAGTCAAGGACTTAAACTTGGCTGACGAGTTATGTCAGCAAGTTACTTTCATGGAAAGTGACAAGAGGTACTCTTTTTGGTACATCTTAGTTGTGATAAACTTGTATACCATGCTCATGAGCATTCTAAATGGAGTCTACACACTATGTTTGGATAGGAACCGGTACCATAAGATGGCTTCAAATGGACAACGATGTAGAAAATCAAGATGTTACTCTTGGTTTCAATGAACCTCCTACTTCAAATGAACCGCTGGATCCATGAGGGATGTCATGGTAGAAAACATTTGTGTTCTTACGAAGATACCCTCACTTGTGTTTTTGCGGACAAAAACGCTTCTCCAAGGGGGGAGTAATGTCAGGACAATGGTAAGACCAGGCATGGCCAAGGGCCAGGATGGACATGCATTCAAGGGGGTCCCTATATTTAGAAGGTCAAGGGCCTATATAGGTCATGGATGGGTGGTGATGAGTATGTCCAGTTCCCTTGCCCTTTCACTACATGAAGAGATGGCTGAGTATGTCAACTCTCAACAGCTTGACTCTATCAACGAAGTAATCCACCATACCATGGTTTCTTCACGCATCAATTTCCAACAAGGGGTTAGATGGAATGTCAAACCCATGGAAAATAAAGACAAAGGTGATGCAAAGGAAAAAAATTAATACCCAAAAATTTTCCCACGGCCATTCCAACAACAACAACAACAATCGGTCCAAGGATAAAGGAGTTTACAAAGGTAAAAATAAACTCTCTCCTGAAGATCTTGAAACTTTTCGCAAGGATCACAAATGTTTTAAGTGTGGGGAGCAAGGACATGACTATCGTTCTTGCCCAAATGAAATGCTCGCAATGAGACTCCTAGAGCTTCCACTATCAAAGATCCAAAAGAGGATACTCATTGCAAAGGATCAACTCTCTCCTATGCTTGGGGGAAGGTAAGGGAGCATGATGCTTTCATCTTGTTTGACCCCTGGTTCTACTCTCAACTTCATACAATGGAGTTAGCCACCAAGTTGGGCATTCAAGATTTTGAGATGGGAGATGTTGTAACTGCAGATGCCGCTTTCAAGGGACAACAAGCCTCTGTTACTCCCTTGATTGGGAATTTAAGGCTTCATGTCCAAAGCTATGTCGACAAAGAAGACTTCTTCATCTCTCCTCTCCAACATGAGGCTGCTATCCTAGGGATACCATGGTTCAACCACATGGCTGCCAACATGAAGTTCCCTGAAAGGAGAATCTACTTCACCTACAAGGGAAAGAATATGTATATATATGCTAATGAGTCTAGTTGTACTATACCACTTGTAAATCCACTTGCCCTTAATAAATCAATGAAAAGCTCAATTTCTACGTACATGATTTCTGTCACAAAGAATCCCTAAAAGGTCCTAATGTTTCATCAAAGGTGAATGGTAGGAATCAAGAAGATTTAGACTTGTCTAACTTTCTAAAAGGATTCCAAGATGTGTTCATCGATGATATCCCTATGGACTTACCTCCAAAACGAGGGGATGACGACCATCGAATTGAGCTTCTATCAGGAAGCTCACTGCCTAACAAACCTCCCTATCGAGTTTCACAAGCTCAACAAAAGGAGATCATGAGGCAAGTACAAGAATTCGTAGACAAAGGAATGGTGAGGCATAGCTCCTCTCCCTTTTCTCTCTAGTCCTTTTACTGCAAAAGAAAGATGGTACATACCGCATGTGTGTGGACTATAGTGCACTAAATCGTATCACTATCAAAAACCAATTTCCCGTACCTCGGGTAGAAGATTTGTTTGATAAGCTACAAGTCTCTACCTACTTCAGTAGGATTGACCTCAAAAGTGGCTACCATCAAATAAGGATAGTGAATGAAGATATCCTAAAGACCGTGTTTCGTACAACGTTTGGCCTTTACGAATATTTAGTCATGCCTTTTGGCTTGACTAATGCACCAGCTACATTCAATCGATTAATGGAGAAAATTTTTAGACTCTATCGTAAATTTACTGGAGTGTTCTTTGATGATATCATCATCTAGTCCAATTCCTTGGAGGAACACAAGCAACATCTCCAAGTGATTTTTCAAGCATTAAGGGAGAATAAGCTTTTTCTCAATCAAAAGAAAAGTGAATTTTTCCTTCAAGAGATTCAATACTTAGGTCATATTATCTCTCAAGATGGTATCCGTATGGATCCATCAAAGTTGGAGGTAATAAAAGCATGGCCTAATACAAGAAATCTACATGAGCCAAGAAGCTTTATTGGTATGTGTGCATACTATAGACGCTTCATAGCAAAATTCTCTCAAATAGCAGGACCATTACATGACTTAACAAAGAAAAACATTAAGTATTCATGGATTGCTAAGGAGTAAAGTTCTTTTGACAAGTTCAAAGAGAAGCTTATCTCCCAACCAGTCCTTATGCTTCCGGATCTCTCAAAGCCATTTGAGGTCCAATGTGATGCTTGTGGTGATTGCCTTGGAGCAGTCTTGCTTCAGGAAGGGCATGCCATAGCATAGAGATCCATAGGCTCAACATGGATGAATGGGTCTTAGGAATTTATGAGAAAGAGATGTTAGTTGCTCTACATGCCCTAGACACATGGAAGCACTATCGATTGGGGACTCCATTCATCTTACAAATAGACCATGAAAGTCTCAAGTACTTCATGATGCAAATAAATCTTTGCGACAAACAAATGAGGTGGGAAAATTTTCTTTCACAATTTAATTTCCACATTGCTCACAGTGATGGTAAGCACAGTCAAGTGGTTGATGCACTTTCACGACGACCAAAAGTTAATGATGTGTCAATAGAAACTCTTAATGATCTATCTTTTATGATAGATGAGTATGCTACTGACCCTGACTTTAAAGACATAATGTCAACCCTTGCTTTGGGGAAGAAACAGGAACCATTCACCTTGTAGGATGGTTATCTTCTCCATGGAAATAGGCTATGTGTTACCCACTCCCTTCGTGAGAAAGTCAAGTATGAATACCATGTGCCTCCCTATGCGGGACATAGAGGCATTCAACCTACTCTTCAAGGAGTAGAGACGTACTTTTATTGGCCTACCATGAAAGTGGATGTACAAGAGTATGTTTCAAAATGTGAAGTATGCCAAAAGACCAAGTATGATAGAGGGAATTAGCAACCTGGATTACTCCAGCCATTGCCAATTCCTAATGCACCATGGAAATACAAGAATATGGACAATAGTCGACCAGGTTTAGCAATCAAGCACACTTTATCCTTGTCAAGAATACTATTAAGGCACACCAAATGGCAACTCTCTTCATATCACATATTTTCAAACACCATGGATTGCCAACATCCATCCTTTCAGATAGAGATCCTAGAATGACCAGTAATTTCTGGAAAGGTCTCTTTGAAAATCTAGGTACAAGATTGAATTTCTTTTCGGCCTATCACCCACAAACGGATGGCCAAAGTGAGATAGCCAATCTTACGATTCTTGATCTACTAAAGACATATGTTACAAAAGTATATCAATACTCACAATGGGAAAAGTACTTACCTCTTGTAGAGTATGCGTATAATAATACTATCCATACTTCTATGGGAAAAGAACCTTTTGAAATCATAGAGGGAAGACCTAAAAGTCCCTTGCTACTTAAAGTACATGGGAAGATCTTCGCTGCCGATGAGTATAGACGTGACTTGCAAACATCTTTTCAAAAGATTAAGGAGGCTATATTCATCTCCCAACTAAGGCAAAAAGTTATCGCTGACAAGCACAAAAGGGCCTTAACATTCAAAGAAAATGATTGGGTCTTACTTAAGTTTCCTAAGGCTCGATTGAGGCAAACGACTGGCAAAAATCCTACGGGCCATCAAAAGTATTATGCTAAACTAGCAAAAAGATACTATGGTCCTTTTCAAAATTTGAAGCCAATCAATGAGCTGGCTTATCAACTCAAGTTATCTAACCATTGGCTCATACACAATGCTTTTCATGTGAGCCTACTCAAGCCCTACAAAGGAGAGCCTCCAAATGAACCAATTATTGAAGACCCTCCCAAAATCGAAGATCAAGAATAGGTACTACAACCCGAAGCTATCCTTCGGCATGAAGACAAGGTACTAAGACATGGTAAGATTATTCGAGGGTGTCTTATTAAGTTCAAAAATTATCATTTTGAAGATGCTAGATGGATGCAAGGAATCCGGCTTAAGGATAGTATCAATCTTGTCAACGCTTACAATGCTACATTAGAGTAACCAAATGTACATGTTTCTTTTAAATGATCAATGTTTTTGTCTTATAAGACTAATTCTCTCTTTATTGTGCACAAATTTAAGTAGTATGCATACTACGAATCGTGTTTGGGATGACAAAGTCTCTCAAATATCATGTGGAATTTGTCACTCTACTTGGGAGAATGAAATGGACTAAAGAGCAGACATGCTTGCGGCAGCTATGTCTCCCAAGCACCAAATGGATTAGTCATCCATCTTGGAATGATGTCGTACGGTAAAAAAGGATCCTCTACCCGCTAAGAAAAATTGACTAATGACTATGACTTTATCTCTTTTACCTCATAGTCGAGGAAGACTATGATTTCAAGAGAGAGGTAATGCCATTAAATATCTAATAGCTAACCAACCCAAATGATTTTTTCATATTAAGATGATCATTTAATATGGGATAATAAACGGGAACAAGGGTTAGAATATAGACATGTGCTTACTGATCTATCTCAACACGGGGCCAATTGTAAAGGGGCCCAAATGAGAGATGGTATGTCAAAGAGCAAGGTTAACTAATGAAGCTTAAAAGACCTTAGGGTTAGCTTCATTAAAGACCTCCAATGGTTAGTGTTAAAAGTCCTTTGAACTTAAGCAAGCTAGGGTTGATCTTGAGGTGGGAACCCGACCTAAACTTAAGCAAGCTAGGGTTGTGCTTGAGGTGGGAACCCACCCTAAAATTAAGCAAGCTAGGGCTGTGCTTGAGGTGGAAACCCGACGTAAACTTAAGCAAGCTAGGGATGGGCTTGAGGTGGGAACTCCACCTAAGGTGCTTGTCATGCTTGATGACTAAGGTACTTGAGGTACTTGTATAAGACCTAGGAGACTGTGATGCCGGATCCACCACCCTACCACCCTATGTATAGACCGGCTCCTAGCCCTAGCCATCATATGGATCCCTAGTCCACACTGGTCCAGTCCGAGCCCCTGGCTCAGGTCCTTGACCCCCTAGGATTAGGACCCTTGTCCTGACATTACTCCCCCCTTGGAGAAGCGTTTTTGTCCTCGAAAACACAAGTGGTAGTATCTTCGTAAGAACATTGACGTTTTCTGTGTTGGCATCCCATACGCAAGCCAGTTGATACTTGATGTAGTGAAGTGATTCAATGAAACCAAGAACAACATCCTGGTTTTCAACATTGTTGTCCTTTTGCAAGCACTTGGGTCTAAATGGTAACTCCATTTATAACTCACCTGAGTACTGTAAAGGAGTAACCACAACTTAAGAGTTGTCCAAAGGCATAACCAGTTTTCAGATCTTCTAAAGGTACTGGAATAATGCAAGAAAACCTTGGCACAAATTTCTATGAAGTTGTGAGCCAGATATCCAACTCACGTGAGTATCTTAAAAAGCTCATAGCTACTAAGAAGTAGAACAGGGTGTGTCCTTATGTCAAACTTCTGATCATTTTGAAATATAGAAAACTACATGTTCACCCTAATAAAGGTGCAAACATACTTTTTCAGCACACTTACTAAGTTCTTGACGTATGAAACTATTGAAACGGTATCCAACCCCACCACAACAGGTGTTCAAAGTTTAAAAACTTACTTAATCAAATTCTAGAATAGGGAGAGAATCACCCATTCAAAAATGCGTTGTTGCTAATGTATGCTCTTAGCTTTAGCAAAAAATACTTGTAAGCTACCCATCCAACTCTCGATGAATAGCAGCAGTAAGAGTGAGGTATTGTCCCCCAACCACTTACAGATAGTCTTCCACGACTGATGATAAACTAGGACTCAACCATTGAATGTCCAATCATATATTTGATATGGAGTGGAGACAACCAACTAGGTTGAAAGTGGGCTGGATTGGAGTAAGCTCATCGAGTTTAGACCATCAAACCATAGACACCCATCCTGAGCTAACACCTTGTACGGCACGGTGTAAACTCATAATAAATCTGTAGTAGAGATTGCACGTGCAATGCAAAAAGGTGCATAAATAATAAAGTCCATGAATTTGAATGCCACTCCAAATAAATCAGTGTTAAACACTAGGGCCCATAACACCTAGTGTTAATGAATTTAACACAAACTTATCCAAACCGCAATTCCATGACGAGACTTTACATGGTATATATGGGAAATCCTGGCAACAAAAATTGGACCATAACAGAATGTGACAACCCAGTCTCACCTAGGTACCAACCATGAGAGATTCTCATGAACGTAGCATACTTGGCTATATGTAGAAATTGACCCTCCGTTAAGGTGGTTTCATAGCACTTGTAATCAGAACAAGGCTGTACTGAGTACCCAACAATTTTTGGCCACTAAAATGGTTCCAGATACAGTGTGCTCCAAATGCTCTAATGAACGAATGCACGTACGGACTTCTTTGTGACACATCATTAGGAATTAGGCACCAGTGTTAGTCCTAGAGACTCATATTCTCCACATGTGGAATATGTCTCAATAAGTATGGCCGAAAAAGCAACATCCATCAAGTACAAGATGTACTTGTGTGTGGAGGTAATTGAAAAACACTCTGTGACAAGAGTGAGAGGGACCCTCATTCATTGCTCCACACTGGCTAAACCGAACTCCTTGAGTCCCTAGCCCATGTTGTGTCCCATGTGACAACATGTGCCAAATAGAACCCGAAAAGTGAGCTTATAGCAGCATAATGTATAATGGACACTACGGCCCAAAATACTTGCTCCGACATGCCCTTGGCATGGTTTTGAAACATTCAAGTGAACTTACACGACTTGAAACAACCAAGCAAAGCATACTAAAAAATGGAATAACACCAAATCAATAGATACGTACCTGGAGATTTAAACTGAATGTTCACTTACCCGTATTCAAATACACAAGAGCACTTCGCCCACCTGTGAAAAAACAAGCAACATTGCACTGGAAACCCTGGGTGTTGCCTTCCCAATCCAAACCCGTTGGTTAGAATCTACGTAGTCAAACCCCTTGGTAAGACCCTTTGTAAGAACTGCTCAACTAGCAGGTAACGGTAATCAACATAGTCAACCGTGTACAGAATGATGAGAATCAACTTGAAAAGTCAAATTTTTTCCGCTACCGTGTGGTAGATTGCAAAATTCTTTCTTTGAAAGTATATGGGAATAGATCAAACTAAATCACCCGCTAGGGCTTACCCCAAAACTGTGCTGCCATAGACACTCGTAGTGCTATAGAGAGAGCAAGAAATCTACACAAGGGAGATGCCTAGCTCTTATGGACAGCCATGCTATCTCTACTAATTGATGCATCTATACTCCGTTGTAGAGATCAACTGATGTGAGTTTAAGATTATCAGAAACTCAATTCGAGCGTAAAACATGTAGTGCGTACAGAACACCCAAAAGATCTGTAATGGCAAGACTCTTGTTTGGCCATTAACATCAATGGGAACTCCATGGGATAGGTCTGTTCAAGCTGGAGAACAATCACCCAAGAAATACCAGCATTGGGTCTTACCCTAAGTCTGACAATGGCTCTTAGCCTGTGTGGCTCATAGCCCTTATGCCAATAACAAATTAGTGCTCAATTGAGAAATCGATGAAGACTAATTGGAGTGGTGTCTTTGTCACTTACTAGCGAAGAGTTGGAGCCCCTTGGCACAGGCTAACTCACGAGCAAAACATGTATCAAAATATTCTTAAAAATTATTCTTTGAGAGAAATAAGAAAGAGAGAAAAGAAGAGCATGCTGGGCTGAGTAACTTTCCTTAAATGACTATGACGTGTATAGTTGATTGCCATGCTCTTGTGCGTCTTATGCCTAACATGCAGCTTATGCTATAAGCATGCAACAGTTTTTTGCTATGACTCTCATCGAGAGAGGTAACAGAAAAAAACAAACAAGTTTGCAGATTGAGCCACCTACCGTTTATGTGGTTTTGACGATCAAAAGGAATTAAATATGGCACTTTGCCGGTCAATTAAGTCTAGATTTAGGTTGATTTTAGTGGTGTTGTGCATTAACAACAACCAAAAATCATATTAAACAATCCATCACTTAGGTTGTCCTTGACAGAGCTGCTAGTGTAATAGCAGAAGCATAATTCATGAGGCGGTAGAATTGACCGCACCTAGTTGGCATGCCTTGCATGTAGAATTGTAAGCCCTTACCGGGAATGATGGCCTCAAACGTGAGAGCCAAAACAAAAGTGCCTTGCTGGCTTCACGTAAAACTTGTCAAAACATACAATATTTTCCAAAATAAATGTGAAAACATAAAAAAACAAGCAAAACTTAAAATTGTCTAACCTGGTCATCCCGTTGTAACTAGTTGTCTTGAAATTCTGATGGAAAAACTTGTTGAAAGATTTCTCATAGCCATAGCTGCTACGTGAGAGAGAGTTATCGTGTATATCATATACACCCTCTTTGCATGTAATGAACTAACTGTTAGGAAATAGGACGTAGCTAAATAGATAATTGAGTAGATTACTTAATGGAGAGAGACAAATTTATATACACGAGATTATAGAGTAGAGAGAGAGAGAGAGAGAGTACACACGATATACGTGGTTCACCCAATGTGGGCTACATCCACGGGAAAGCAGCCACTCAATGGCTTTAGTACTTCAAAACAAGAAGTAGTTTACAAAGGGATTATACCCTTAATGGAGCTCCCGCCTTGCTTCACTCTCACCACCTCAGACTCACCTTGTTGCATCAACTTCACACTATGAAATGTGTGTAGAAATGGCCTCCTTTTATAGGCCAAAAGGACTGCCCTCTCCTATGAGAGACAGCCATGTGTAGCCGCCCTTGTGCGAATAAGTCCAAATCGGACCCTCCAATCTGCCCATGTGTGGCCGCCCTTGAGAAGACAAGTCCCCTTTTGAATTCGGCCACCGGCCACCGGCCATTGACTTTCGACCACCGGCCACCGGCCATTGACTTCCGACCACCGGCCATCGGCCATTGACTACCGGCCACCGGCCAACCGACCGGTTGTTTTCCGACCACTTTCCGGCCACCGTCCGGCCATAATATTCCGGTGAAAAAAAAAGTCTCGGGGGCCTCCGCCCTCGAGGCCTTTAAAGTTGCCACTGATTCTTGTCCGTGAAAATTTTGGTTTCTGGTGAGTGATTTTCCTTCACGCACGATGGCTTCTCCTCATAATGGGGGCCTTACAAATGTGCGCTTTTACCACAGAAAATTACAAGGGTAAATCAGGCTCCATACTTAACAGTTATGTCAGTTTGAAGTTTTAGTCGACCCGGATTGGCTAGCTGTCGTTGAAGGGTCAAAGTTAAAATGAATGCATGGGGTTGAAGTGCTCACTTTGTGGAGTATGTCGATCTTTTCAATTGCCATTGAAGGGTCAAAGTTGATATGAATGCATGGGACTGAAGTGCTCACTTTGTGGAGCACGTCGATCTTTTCAGATCGGCAATCAGAGTTTTGATTGTCGAGATATTTTCAGTTTAAGTTCCATCGGGGGACTAGTTCCGTACCATTTTGGTCGCCTCGAACAGGTCATCATTTGGGAGTTTTTGGGCTTCAATCAAGTACTCGAATATGGTGCACTTCATAGAGCAATAAGTGCTCGAGGAGTATCTTGTCCAGAATGTCATATCTTCCAGTGCATTGGTAACTAGGTATGTTGGAGGACGTGTGCTCGGCACTACTGTGGTCGAGATTTATGCGTAAAGCGGTGTTTTTGGCAATTCCCGATATGGTTGTAGCAAAGAAGCTCTTAGTATTTTAGCTGGATGTGAAGGGAAAGGGCTTCCACGAAATACAATCACTTATACTTGCATCTTAAAGGCATGTGGCACTATCCAAAACAAAACTGATGTAAGCAACATAATTCTTGATGATATTGTCATTCAAGGGTTGCTGAAAATCAAATGTGTGCTAGGCAATGCTTTGGTTGATATGGGGTGCCTAGCGATGCTTTGGTCTGTGTGCATACCAAATGTGGTGTGAGGCAATGCTTTGGGTGATATATATTCCAAATATGGTGTGCCCATAAGGGCTTGAACATCAACAAAAGGGATATGACCGCCCACTATGGCAATAAGGCCGCCTAAAGGCAATGGCCGCCCTTAAGCCAAAAAGGATGGCCGGCCAAGGTTAAGGGTGGGAAAATCAATGGCGAGGCGGAAGCGAGCAACGCAAGATGGAGAAGGGAGGCTCGCAGTAGCTTCTATGCTGATCCGACGGTTACTAGCGAGGAGGGAGAATTGCTCAGGGCCCGATGGCGCGCCTCGTGAAGCCTGCTTTCCACACCAGACAGCTTTTCACGCCGCCATGACAACAAAGAAGGGGTTTTTTAAAAGGCCTAAATATAGAAAAGCAAAGAGAGAGCAGAAACGTGATAAATGGGAGGGAAGCGGTTGGGGCATCAATGAGAAGGGGTTGAAGCAAAAGGGAATTACTCGAACGAAGGAGAGGAAGGAAAGTGAGGAGGCATGACCAAAGCAAAAGGAAAGAAAGGAGCGGGAAGCTCTAGGGTAGGCATGGCGGGGAAGCATTCCTGTGAGTAAAAGGGGAAGAGGGAGGAGATGGTGTGCATGAACGAAGGAGAGGAAGGAAAGCGAGGAGGCATGACCGAAGCAGAAGGATGATGGGGAGAAGCTCAAGGAAATCTCTCGCCTTCTCTTGACTAATTTCTCTATCGACTAAGGAAAGCAACAAGGGCTTGTCCTCTCTCTGTTAATTAAGCAAGACAAGAGTAAGCTTGTGGTTCAAAGGAAAAGGAAGAAGGTGGAATGAGGGGGAAGAAGAGGGAGGAGAAGGCGCAAAAGATCTCTCTCTCTCTCTCTCTCTCTCTCTCTCTCTCTCTGAATCCACCGCAAAGCAAGATAGGAGGAGGAATTGAGATTAACCAAGAAGGTATGTAAAAGGGACGTGTTCTGCAAGATAGAGAGTAGACAAAAATCGAAAGGGAAAATCTTGAAAACTGATAAGCAAGGGAACTGTATAGGGTGGGTTTTTCTTGGCAATTATAGATTGCTTCTGAGGGGTTGGGGATTTTTTATTATGGGTTTGCAAATCAACAAGCATACCGATGATGAGGTATGCAACCAACTTGTAACAGAGTTTCAGATATCAGTTTATTGGAAGCATCTTTTGATTGCCAACATCAATTGATTGTTGATAAATGGTTTTAATTTAATTTTCACTGCTAATTGTGTTGGGAGTCATGATTTCCTTCCAAAATTTCTCTGTAATCATCACTATATCCTGTTGCTAACACTAAATCAACTTTATCTGCATTCGATTCGCTTGGTTTTTGTCTCGCCTGATTATCCGTCTACAATCAAAAGCCCGACACTTTCCCGATCGACCCCGGAGATCGACGCTCTATACTTAACAATATCTGCATCAGCATACCCTTCTAGAAAAATATCAGTTCCTCCAAAATACAAAGCATTTGTTGTTGTCCCTTTTAGATACCTAAGTATCCACTTCACAGCTTGCCAATGCTCTTTACCTGGGTTGTCCATGAACCTACTCACAACTCCCACTGCATGTGCAATGTCTGGCCTTGTCTAGACCATAGCATACATTAGAGAACCTACCGCTGCAGCATATGGAACTTTAGACATATAGGCTATCTCCTCTTGTGTCTTTGGACACATATCCTTCATTAGTTTAAAATGACCAGCCAAAGGTGTAGAAACTGGTTTTGCATTTTGCATTGCAAACCTTTCTAGTACCTTCTTGATGTAATCTTCTTGAGATAGCTTTATTGTCTTCTTCGTCCTGTCCCTTGATATTTTCATACCAAGTATCCTGTTTGTAGCACCTAAATCTTTCATTGAAAAAGATTTGGACAACTCCTCTTTTAGGTCTTTGATGTCCTGCATGTTAGCACTTGCAGTCAACATGTCATCAACATACAACATTAGGATGATGAATTTCCCATCTCCCAAATTCTCCGTGTAGACGCAGTGATCCGAGTTGCATCTTGTGAATCCATGATCCAACATCCATCGATCAAACTTCAAGTACCATTGTCTTGATGCTTGCTTTAAACCATACAAGCTCTTCTTTAATCTGCAAACCATTTTCTCCTTACCTTTTACTTCATACCCCTTTGGTTGAAGCATGTAGATTTCCTCCTCTAAGTCACCGTGAGGGAATGCCGTATTTACATCCATTTTCTTGAGATTTAGATCATGAGCAGCCACAAGGCTTAAGACAAGCCTAATTGAGTTCATTTTTACAACAGGAGAAAATATTTCATTGAAGTCAATACCTTTCTTTTGAGAAAAACCTTTTACCACAAGCCTAGACTTGTACCTTTTCTTCCCACCTTCTTCTTCCTTTAGCTTGTACACCCATTTGTTTTGAAGTGCCCGCTTACCTTTAGGCAACTCAACCAACTCCCATGTTTGGTTGCGATGTAGTGAGTCCATCTCCACTTGCATCTTCTTCGTCCATTCTTCTTTGGATTCATGTTGCATAGCTTCTTCATATGATTCCGGCTCTCCAGAATCTGAGATCAAGAGATGGTTGAAGGAAGGAACAAACCTTTCTGGAGGTCTACTTGCTCTTGTAGATCTTAGGAGAATAGGTTGAGGCTCCTCATTTGGTTGACATTGTTGCACATTGTCACCGTTTGCAGTCCTTGAGTCTTCACCGTCCTCAAGATCCATGTACTCATCACCTGTTTCTTTTGTTTGTTTTCTTTCAAAGTAATCTTTGTACATATTTTGTTCGTTAAAAATTACATCCCTACTCCTTAAGATTTTACCATCTTCAGGATTCCATAGGCGATACCCAAAGTCTCCTTCTCCATAGCCAATGAAGAAACACTTTTTGGACTTTGCATCTAACTTTGATCTTAGGCTTCTATCTATGTGCATGAAAGCCTCACACCCAAACACTTTGAGAAATGCATAATTCACCGGTTTACCTGTCCATGCCTCTTCTGGAACTCCCCCATCCAATGCCGTTGAGGGTGACCGATTGATTAAGTACACAGACGTACTTACAGCTTCCGCCCAAAGCTCAAGCGGTAGGCCTGCATGTAGCCGCATGCTTCGTGCTCGTTCCATGATTGTCCTGTTCATCCTTTCCGAAATCTCATTTTGTTGAGGTGTCCTTGGGGTTTTCCTTTGCCTCCGAATTCCATTGCTAGCACAAAAGATTTCAAAAGCTTGGCTGCAGTATTCACCTCCATTGTCGGATCTGAGGCATTTAACCTTGGTACCTGTTTCATTCTCCACAAAGGCTTTCCACCTTTGAAATATGGAAAATACATCGGATTTATTCTTCATGACATAAACCCATGTTTTTCTAGTCGCATCGTCTATGAATGTTACATAGTACAATGAGCCACCAAGTGATGGTGTACTTGCAGGACCCCAAACATCAGAATGAACCAACTCAAGTTTTTTATTTTTTCTTTCATTTCCTGATTTTTGAAATTTTACCCTCTTTTGTTTACCATAAACCCAATCTTCACAGAACTCTAAGTCCACTTCTTTCAAACCTGGTAGAAGCTTCTTTGTTTGAAGGATTTGCATTCCTTTGGCACTCATATGCCCAAGTCGGTAGTGCCACACCGCACTGTCAACTTCTGTAGTTGCTGCACAAGCTGAAGGTTGCGTGCTAACAGTACACAAGTAAAGTGTACCAACTTTTTCACCCTTGGCAACCACCAAATATGCCTTTGAGATCTTCCACCGTTTGTTTCCGAATGCAATGTTGTGACCTTCATCGTCCAATTGTCCTGTAGAGATCAATTTTTTGCGAAGAGAAGGAACATGCCTAACATTTTTAAGCTTCCATTCATTTCCGTTAGCAGTTTTGACAGAAACCGTACCTTTGCCGACAATCTCACAAGCTTCATCATCTCCCAAGTATACATACCCAAAATTACCTTTGGTGTAGTCTTGGAAATGTTGCTTGTGTGGTGTCGCATGGAATGAAGCCCCGGAATCTACTATCCAGGAATTAGACACATTGTCTAATGAGAGAATTAGAGCATCTTTCTCTACTTTACCTACCACATTGGCCTCCGATGTTGGCTTGTTGTTTGGAGACTCTGTCTCCTTCTTCTTCTTGGACCAGCAATCCTTCTTGACGTGGCCCTTCTTGCCGCAGTTCCAACATTCAAGAACTGACTTTGTGCGTGACTTGCTCCGCCTTGAGCGATCAGGACCCTTTTGGTTTTTGAACCTCTCCTTAGGCCTTCCTCTTGTTTCCACTGATAGTGCAGCACTTGATGATTCTCTTGTGCTTCTCCTTCGCATTTCCTCGCTTAGGAGAACACCCACAAAATCATTAAACTTAAGAGTATTTGTGCCAAAGATAGAATTACTTACAGCCATCACAAGGCTATCCCAACTATCCGGTAGAGATGATACTATAAGGAGAGCTCGCACTTTGTCATCGAAATTGATTTTCACTGATCGAAGTTGACTTATGTTTGTGTTAAAGTCATTTAGGTGTTCTGCAACTGAACCATTCTCTGCCATCTTTAGATTGAACAAGCGCTTCATAAGAAATACCTTATTGGATGCCGATGGTTTCTCGTAGAAGACGTCAAGTGACTTCATCAAGTCCTCCGTGGTCTTCATCTCCGAAACATTGAAGGCCACCATTGATGCCAAGCTTAACCGGATTGTTCCCAGTGCCTTTCGATCAAGGACAATCCATGCTTCATCTGCCATTGTTGCGGGCTTCTTCGCAAGACCGCCTAGTGGAAAATAGAGGTCCTTTTGGTAGAGATAGTCTTCAATCTGCATCTTCCAATGTTGGTAGTTTTTGCCGTTGAACTTCTCAATCTTGAGCTTCCCTTCCTCCGCCATAACTCCCACTCAATTCAAGGAATCCTTTCTTGAGATAATTTAGCTACGAGCAAACCTTGCTCTGATACCAGTTGTAAGGAAATAAGACGTAGCTAAATAGATAATTGAGTAGATTACTTAATGGAGAGAGACAGATTTATATACACTAGATTATAGAGTAGAGAGAGAGAGAGAGAGAGAGAGAGAGAGAGAGAGTACACATGATATACATGGTTCACCCAATGTGGGCTACGTCCATGGGAAAGCAGCTACTCGATGGCTTTAGTACTTCAAAAGAAGAAGTAGTTTACAAAGGGATTATACCCTTAATGGAGCTCCTGCCTTGCTTCACTCTAACCACCTCACACTCACCTTGTTGCATCAACTTCACACTATGAAATGTGTGTAGAAATGGCCTCCTTTTATAGGCCAAAAGGGCTGCCCTCTCTTATGAGAGACAACCATGTGTAGCCGCCCTTGTGCGAATAAGTCGAAATCGGACCCTCCAATCCGCCCATGTGTGGCCGCCCTTGAGAAGACAAGTCCGATTTTGAATTTGGCCACCGGCCACCGGCTATTGACTTCCGACCACCGGCCACCGGCCATTGACTTCCGACCACCGGCCATCGGCCATTGACTACCGGCCACTGGCCAACCGACCGGTTGTTTTCCGACCACTTTCCGGCCGCCGTCCGGCCATAATATTCCGGCGAAAAAAAAAGTCTCGGGGGCCTCCGCCCCCGAGGCCTTTAAAGTTGCCACTGATTCTTGTCCGTGAAAATTTTGGTTTCCGGTGAGTGATTTTCCTACACGCACGATGGCTTCTCCTCATAATGGGGGCCTTACAAATGTGCGCTTTTACCACAGAAAATTACAAGGGTAAATCAGGCTCCATACTTTACACTAACACGCTGAAAAATTGACAAAATCCTCCCAGTTTTATGCTTATAGCATAAGCTAGACGGGAAAGTTTCAATGGATGATGCCGAATTGGAAGCCTTGCTTCCCTTAACAACGTATGGAGTTCCTGAGATCTCATAGTCACAGGATATTTATGCTAACAAACAGATGTCATAGCAAAAGAGAGTCGACCGTGTCGATCATTCACAAATAATTGACCGTGTCAAATTGTACATTGTATTGAAAAACAAAAAAATTACTTGCAAGAAATGTACCTCGTACTTGCTTGGTTTGATTTGTTATCCTCTGGATTTGTAGATGGAGCCTTGCTCCCGTGATGTCTGTCACAACGTTGTCATACGCGTTACACGTAAAGGAAAAGTAACCATGAGCTCTGACTACTTCCGCTTGGCATGTAGTCATTGCCAATTACGTTAAAAAACGCGTTGGATCACATTCACAGGCCTTGCCTGTACCAACGTTTCATAGGCCTTGCCTGAACCTTAATAACTAACATTGCCGCAGAACCATGTTCGAGAAAAAAATTCCAACCCAAAGATTGAAATTTTACCATAACTGCAGACCGTTAATGGTAGAGGCCATTGGGCCAACGACTGTGCTCATAACTATTTAACATAGCATATCATATGCATGAAAAACATTCACGTGCCGAATATGATTGAGCGGCTCGATGATTGAAAAGCCCAATGTATGCTTAACGTAAAGAGATCTGCGAAATTCAATGAATTGAGAATTGAAAATGTGAAAGTCAACTTGCTTACCCATGCTGACAAGCCCTCTTCGAGCGGTGAAACCATGTCATCATAATCCGGATGTCCTTGTTAGCAACATATGATGCGCTACATGATTATGTTTAGTGGAACTTTCTGGACACAGCTGCAAGAAGTTGTTACCATAAATAGAGCCAAGACCAAATCCGTGCCTTCACATGGTCTTGAAGTTGTATACAACACATCGAATCGTTGCCTTGAGTGCTTGGAGATTTTTCCTTTGAATTCTTGATCGAAATCCCGTCGACCTACCTGATAATGCTGAGGTCATCGAAGTCCGTGTTGCACTCGGCCATGCAACCATGAACCCTTTGTGGATATCCTTGCCTGCCCTTGCATGTTTATGCAGGTCACCACAACTAGCTACTGATCGCCTTCATGCTGGACATTGCATTGCAACCTTGGCCCCTTGTAGAAGCCGTTGCATGGTCATGCAGCTTTGCATGATTGCATCTAGGCAAACCGGGGTAAGCCCATGGAGTGGGACAGGCTACTAGGAATGGAGGGCGCCCAATTGATGAAAAAAAAGAAAAAGAAGAAAACCTGCATGACCACCATGGCGGCTCTACGTGAGGGCAAAAAACGCTTCTGCAGAGCTGTAGGCTTCTTGCCAAGGATGCTTCATGTGAAGAAAATATCTCCATGTGGCAGCGCTCTCCTAACGAGTCCGCTCTGGACTGATTTGGAACTGCTCAAGTCCTCCCCCTCTTCGACACTAGGAGTCCTTCACACACGCTTTCAAGACTCCTCCCAATCTTTGTGTATCGAAGAGGCCATGCCCACGGCCTACAGAATCTCTTCCCTTGCTAGGGGGCTTGCAGAATCTCCTCCCTTGCTATAGAGAGAGAGAGAGAGAGAGAGAGAGAGAGAGAGAGAGAGAGAGCACATGCAAAGCCATGAAAAGGAGGTTTACCCTCCTCCATAGCTCTCCCTTCTCCTCCATGGCTTTGATACCAATATAAGACCTAGGAGACTGTGATGCCAGATCCACCGCCCTACCACCCTATGTATAAGCCCTAGCCATCATATGGATCCCCAGTCCACACTGGTCCAGTCCGAGCCCCTGGATCAGGTCCCTGAACCCCTAGGCTTAGGACCCTTGTCTTGACAACTTGTCACATTTAATGAGGAAGCTGCTTGAGAAGCTTTCTATGCATGGGGGGTAAGATGCTTGAGTCAAAAAGAGAACCTACACACTTAATGAGGAAGTTGCTTGAGAAAATTCCTATGCATAAAAGTCTCA
This sequence comes from Adiantum capillus-veneris, assembly GCF_014529385.1. Classification (NCBI taxonomy): domain Eukaryota; kingdom Viridiplantae; phylum Streptophyta; class Polypodiopsida; order Polypodiales; family Pteridaceae; genus Adiantum; species Adiantum capillus-veneris. Next base: position 2,148,930 of record NC_140937.1, read on the forward strand.
AAGTTAGCGGAATTCTAAAAGAGCATATGGGACACATGCCAGACTCTCACCAAGCTTAACCACATGGTGTGCTCGAATGCTATTGGTTGGGCTAAAGAGGAGTCCAATGAGCTTCTACTTCCATCTAACAAATATCTAGATATTTCGAAGCTCTCTCTGTCTAAGGGGTAAGGAGGACACTTGTCAAAAGACTACCCATGTACTTGACTGCATGCTGTATGTGATTGGCTAGGGGGAGAGGGGTCCAATGAGCTTGCAACATGCAGAAAGGTCACCACTTGCCCAAAGCAATGAGAGGGGGGGGGGGGGGGGGGGGGGGGGGGGGGGGGGGGGGTAGGGGGATATAATCCACACACACACTCATTTGCAGGGCAATTCTGACTTGGTGAAAGTTGAGGAACACCACCTCCTTCTCCAAGCTTGTGAGAGTGAAAGACTACACCAACACTCTTGGCTATGGAATGCAAATCCAACCAAGAGCCATGCTTCAATGCTTAAGCTTGCCATCTTCTCCATCATTATTACTATGCTATTATGTATGCTAGCAAGAAGAGTAATGATAAGTGAGGAACTATTTCTTTCTCCTATGGAATGTTTCTTCTTCCTCTTCCCTATCCTCATTCCCTGCTAGCTCTCTCCACCTTCGAAGGTGTTTGAGGCCTTGGGATAGTTAATGCTTTCTTCAAGTTTATGTTATGCTTGTGATGCATGAAGATTTCCATCTTCATTGCATCACCTAGGTTACAAGGAACACAAATATTGTATTGTACCAAGTCTCTCTTGATGGGAGAAACTATAATACACATGCCTATTGGAGGGGGGACCGGCTCCATATGAATCCGGTCCTCAACTATTGTCATGTTCTCTAAGCTCTCTCTCTCTCTCTTGAAAAATTATTGTTCATGCCAAGTTAACTAAGTACCATGTTTATGTTGCTACCATTAATTAAGTTCAACCGTTATGCTCATAAAGAATCTCTCAAAAGTGCTTCACCTAGTTTCCTAATTCCGCTACTCTCAAAGTTCATAGGAAATTTCCATTACATTCTCCCACTTGATGGCCAATGTGGGAGAACATAAGAATGGAAGAGAACCATTCTTCACCCAATGCCCATCAACTCACGATAGTGATGAAGCTAATGGCTGGAGAGACTTGTAGTGAGTGCATCTGTTGTGTTCTCTGATTTAGGAATCTTCACTAAATGAAGGCTCTTGTTTGCTAGGCATTCATGATTGAAGTGACAACACACATCAATGTGTTTGGTTCTAGAATCAGTGCATCCGTTGTGTTCTCTGACGTAGGAATCTTCATTAAATCAAGGCTCTTGTTTGCCAAGCATTCACAACTGAAGTGATAACGCACATCAATGTGTTTGGTTCTAAAATGAAACAATGGATTTTTAGCCAAGGCAATAGCACTCTGACTGTCACAATGAAGAAATGGTGTGCACTGCTCCAATCCAAGATCTTTCACTAGGAGAGCAAGCCAGATAGCTTCTTTGCATGCCTCACTCCATGCAACATACTCTGCCTTTGTGGTAGAAATGGATGTATAGTTTTGAAGAAAGGATCTCCAAGAAATAGCAGAACTATCAAATGTGTAAATCCAACCTGTTGTTGATTTACGACTCTCAACACATCTGCATAATCACTGTCTACAAAACCCTGAATGGATGACTCTCCACAACCACAGCATAACTGTCTATCTGCAGTGCCACTCAAGTATCTGAGAATCGACTTGACAACATCCCAATGCTTTTTACCTTGGGTCATAAGTCTCCAATTACTAGCAAAAGTCTGGTAAGAATCTGGTAAGGCATCAAGAACAGTCTGCACAAGGGAACTGTCTGAAATTACTTCACGTACATAAATAAGTTACTCATTGATATCCTTGACACTAGCAAGGAAAGCGTCCACATCATCTTCCTCATGCATAATCTTTGACTCCAGCTCTTTCCGTAGCAAAGCAATTTTAGCCTCATTGCGGCCTGCATAAAGACCAACCAAAATATCCCAAGCCTGTTTTGCAGATTTTGCTGAACGGATGTTGATGCGCTTCACAGACAACACAATCAATGCATGAGCGTGCGCATCCTTTACATCCCAACAAGCTTGTTCTGCCATAGGAAAAACAACTCTAATAGTAGCAATCCTTGCAGCAAGACCTCCAACATCCTGCACATCGCCTACATCCTCAGAACCAGAACGTAGATCAATGCCTTGCAAAATGTTCTAGATGCCCTTTGACACAAGAACATATTGCATCATATAAGCCCACATAGGGTGGTTGTCCCCATCCAACCTGTCCTCAGTAGTAGCAAACATCTTGAACACATCTGTGTTGTTGTCAGCCATGGTAAATGTTGCACCTAATATGAAAATTTCCCAAAAATAGGAGAAACAGAGCGGGAACAACACGTGCTATATAGCACAAACCGTAGAAGACTATAAGGCACCTGCTATGCAGAAAACGACACTGACAGAAACTCTGCACAAAATGACAAAATAGCCTATGCAATACTGCTTGTAATGGAAACAGAGGCCGAAATGAGCCCGAAATATTTGTCGACCTGCGAACGCTCACCAAACCTCACTGTAATCCGAGAAAGCGAGCAGGCATGTGCTGGAGCAGCTTTCGACTAAGCCCGAGAGGACGCAACCTGCTCTGATACCAATTGTTGGAATTAGGGTTGCAGAGAAACGCACACAGCTTGGAGAAGACAAAGGAAGCTCAAGGCACACAATAGAGAGTGTGTTTCTTAGTGTGCAATGGAAAGATAGATAGTCCTAGAGTGATGGACGTATATACAATGCTTGAGGGAAAACACCTCCTAAAGAGGGAAAAAATGCCCCGGCGGTCCTAGTGGGTTCACACACATCACTACCACATGTATATGGTAACAACCACAAATTCTCTCACTTTTCCCTGCCCCCGCCACGGCCCATGCGGCCCAGCTTTGAAGGCACCCCTGGTCATGGCCCGTCATTGTCCATTCATTAGCCTTGGTTTTTTAAAACAGCAACAAGAACGAACCCCAATCAAGGAGGAGCACAATACCAAGAAACGATAAAAAAATGTTGTTTTTACATTCACCACCCCCTTTCTATGCTTGCCCACAACGGGCCGCCCCTCAGTTTGGCCACACCCCTCCATTATCACCAAAGGACAACTTCTCTCTCTCTCCTGCTTGGCTCCGCCAACCCACCATATCTCTCTCTTACCTTGCTTCTGTGTCACCTAGCCCAATGGGCGCATAAAACAAGCTGCCACCCTCTTTCTTCCACTGGCGGCCCGCCTGGCTTTTACAAAATTCTCCCTCTCTCTCTCTCTCTCTCTCTCTCTCTCTCTCTCTCTCTCTCTCTCTCTCTCTCTCTCTCTCTCTCTCTCTCTCTCTTTCTCTCTCTGTCTTATTTCACAAACACACATATTGCACACTACCCCCCACCCCCACCCCCTCAACACTCTTTCGCCCTCTCTGCCTCTCTCTCCCCTCGTCAAGCCCGCAGGCACAGTCGTGAGTTCATCTCTCTCTCTCTCTCTCTCTCTCTCTCTCTCTCTCTCTCTCTCTCTCTCTCTCTCTCTCTCTCTCTCTCTCTCTCTCTCTCTCTCTTACCCTCTGTGTAAGCAGCCGAACACGCGTAGTAAAATAACACCCTCTCTCTCAACACACACACACACACACACACACACACACACACACACACACACTCCCCATCCCTCTCACCCCCCTCAGCCCTCACGTGCTCCCTCTCCCACCTCCCCACCCGTCTCTGTGTAAGCCTGCATGAAAATATATATTTATATATTATATATAAAAATATATATAATCTCTCTCTCCCGTTCCCACGCCACATCCCTACCACCATTGTTGACACTCACACATAACATACACACACACACACATGCGCATGCATTCACGAGCATGCCTACACACACTCACACGCACAGACAAGAAAAAAATAAAAAAACCAAAGAATCGACATTGAAGCCCAGAGTAGAAGATACGATCGAGTCACGCAATGCCGACACCCAATCAAGGAAAGACGCCGAACGCATGCCCTAGCCGGCCTCGAAACTGGCGAACGTGCTACACTGCTGCACTAGCGAGGCCCGCTGTTCGTCGACATCTTGTTAACGACGCATCTTTGTAGTAATATCTGTAGGTTATCATTATTTTCCAGTTTTAAGCCAAAATCTTGTAAAAAAACCCCATTTGTAAATTGTCACCTCTCTCTAGGTGATGGTCACAAATGCCCACCTAGGAGATTTTATTTTAAAATTCTCCTAGGACAAAGCAAGGGTCAACCATCTGGGACCCAGCTCCTTGCTTTGTCTCTCCTGATTAGGGCCCTAACATAATCAGATTACCCAAACCTAATGCAACCTGCACCTATAAAAAGGCATTGAGAGGTCCCTATCGGGTGGGGTCAGTATTTGGTAGCATTTTTGTGAGGGGACTGGCAACACTTGCATAAAGAGAGAGGGTATTTTAGTGTAGCATTTTAGGAATTAGCACTACGAGAAGAAGCCATATATACACCTTGACTCCAATGGTCGCCACACACTCACAATAGTAGAAATCTCCATGCTTATGAGTCATCTTTAGAGAACGCACTATAGGCTCACTATCTCTCTCTATCACCATGGTTGCCACCTCACTGAAGATAAGGTTTTTGTGAATTTTGCATTGAATCAGTTTTTCCTCACACCCCAAGGGGTTTTCATCACCCGTGTCAGCTCTCTCTCTCTCTCTCTCTCTCTCTCTCTCTCTCTCTCTCTCTCTCTCTCTCTCTCTCTCTCTCTCTCTCTCTCTCTCTCTCTCTCTCTCTCGATGTGAAGAGTTTGTGCTATTTCAAATCACCATTGTCCGCATCCTAGACGCTCAAAGCTAGGTGATGCCCCTTGTTCATTTCATCGTGGTTAGCGTGGCGTGCATCGGCTCCTGGCGTTTCAGGCCGTTGCGGTCCATGTCGCTCTTTGCGCTCGTCACTTGGTGCCCCCACTGAGGAGGGATTCTCGAAAACCTCCAGTTTGCAATGCTGCAGACAACGCGTCATCAATCATGGACGAATGGATGAAATAATTCTCCAATTGTTGTAGTGTCATCAATATCCAAGAGGTAAGCTCCCCATCTTGCATTGCTTGTGCTAATCACAAATCAAGAGCATCAAGTGCGAGGACTGCGAAATGTCGTCACTGTTGCCAACAAAAGCATTCTAACAATGAGTACTGATAGAGGAAGTGAAGAAATAACGGCGGTGAGTTTTGCTTTTGGAAACCGCATCACTCTTACGTCAATCAAATTTTGTGTAGCACCAAGTGTTTTCTCTCTAATGGTTCGCGAAGAGTCGTCAACTACATCAACCACAAAGTCCAAGCCACAAATCCTAAAGCATTTGGTGGACGCAAGTGGGTCTACGCTCTCTCTAGGCCTAGAGAGTTCAAGTGAAATGAGACCACCCAAGCGCCACCGTCGCATGCAGAATGGAAAGCCGATTGAGGTAGACTCTTCTCGCCCAGTCTGTTTTGTACTTAATGTAGAGGATTGTGCGGACTTCAACAAGAGGTAGAGGCATGTGGTGAAGGTGTCACCTTGTCGGCACTTAAGGTATGCAACTCTAGTAATCAGTTCCCTACACCCAACATGGATAATATTAATAGGCCAAAAGTCTTTCCTTTCCGTTTCTTGCAACACATGCATGTGAATGTGTACATTGATAGGAAGATATTCTACCAACAAAAGATTGTTTTCCTATTGTGAGCAAAAATGCTTGATGAAATCTTGAGATCTCCACATCCCATCATCTTACCCCTTCTAGATTACTACCACTCTTTTTCTATAAGCATCTTTATTTTGTTCTAGCTTTGCGATCCATTTTTTTAAAATCTGTTTTAAACCTATCTACCCAACCCTGTAATAAAGCTGTGATATAGAAAAAAGTTTGTAATTTCCTACTCATTGAGTTACTACCATGGCAAGTGTTTCTTTTCTCACATTCAGTTAGAAGGGATAAGACATCACCACCGATTTTTTGGATGACTTTGACATCACTTATGTGGTTTCCAAATGACGGCCGGTTTTCGAAACCGCTACCGCGAGAACCATACCCCAAGAAGGGGAGAGCATATTACCAAAAGGAAAAAAAAGGGAAAAGTTCTTTACCATTCACCACCCTTTAGGGTTAACCACTATCGGGGTGCTACCAATTTGGCCACACCTCTCCATTATCGCCAGAAGACAGAGCCTCTCTCTCTCCTACTGCTTGGCTTCGTCAATTCTCTCTCTCACTTACTCTGCCACTGTATCACCTGGCCTAGTGGACGCACAAGACGGGATGCCACTGTCACACCCCTCTGGTGGACCGGCATGCATTTTGTATATTCTCTCTCTCTCTCTCTCTCTCTCTCTCTCTCTCTCCTCTCTCTCTCTCTCTCTCTCTCTCTCTCTCTCTCTCTCTCTCTCTCGCTCTCTTTGCTCGTCCACATCCAGCCCTAGCGGGCCGCCATACTATAACACCCCTCCCCCATCTCCCCTCTCATCGACACCCCCTTCGGCCTCACTCTCCTCCCTATACCACCCCCTGTTTTCTTCCCAACTCTGGCGGACCACTGGCCTATAACCCCCCCCCCCATCTTCCCCTCCCATTAGCACTCTCTCTCTCTCTCTCTCTCTCTCTCTCTCTCTCTCTCTCTCTCTCTCTCTCTCTCTCTCTCATTCACTTCCCTCCACGTAGACACTCTTTTCCCTATCCTATCCCCCCCCTCACTCACACACTCTCTCTCACTCTCTTCCACGGTGGGAACCCGCCATAAGGAAAAACACAGACTCTCTCTCTCTAAAACTCCAAACCCCCCCTTATTCTGTTGACTATACCCCCCCTCCTTCTTGGCCTCTGTCGGATGCGGGCCACCCATGCCATGCTCTCTCTCTTGCTCCCGGACCCAGCCCATGCGGGCGCATTGGAAAAAGACGCCACACACACACACACACACACACACACACCCTATCTCCCTCTCCCTCCCTCACCACTTCACCCCACCCTCACTCTCTCTCGCGCGCTGTGCGTAGGCCGCTATCTCTTCACTGTCACTCTCAGCCTGTAGGTGCTACGTTCTCATGCGCTCACACACACACACACACACACACACACACCCTCCCTTCCCCACAGACAACGCCCTGGCACACAATCTCCCCATCTATCATCCTCGCTGTTCTCTGTAGTAAAAACCACCCAAATATATATATATATATATATATATATACTCCCCCCCTTGTTCACACGCACGTTAATACACACATACATATGTCCATACATATACAAACTCACACTCGCGTACTCACATATATATACACACACTCACCCATGCACAATACACTCACGTATATACACACACTCACAGCATAAAAAAAAGGAAGAAGAAAACCAAACGACATGGACATCGACAAGAAGGAAGACAAGCAAAATCTCACTACACCGACACCGAAACAAGCAAAGGCATGCCTCGGCCAACCCCGAAGGTGATGAATGCGCTACACCAACACACCAGCAAGGCTGCCATTCACCGGCATCGCGTCCACAATGCCCTCTTCACTAAAACCATAGGTTATTATCATTTTTCCCAGTTTCCAACCAAACCTTGTAAAAATCCCAAATTTGTAAATTCTCATCTCTCTAGGTGATGGTCACAAAGGCCCACCTAGAGGATTTCCTTATAATATTTCTCAAGACAAAGCAAGGGTCAACCACCCAAGGCCCATCGCCTTGCTTTGTCTCCCTTGATTAGATTACCCTAATCACACCAGATTATCCTAATCTAAAGCAGCCAGCACCTATAAAAAGGCACTGAGAGGTCACTATCAGGGGGGGCAAGTTCATGAGAGGTCATCACTTGGTAGTATTTTGGTGGGAGGATTGGCAACATTTGCATCACAAGAGAGGAGACTTAGCGTAGTGATTTTACTATGTAAAGGAAGCTATGTCTACATCTCGACTCCAACGGTCGATGCACACACTCATGTTAGCAAGTTTCATGTGAATGACTCATCTCTAGAGAACGCACCAAGTAGGTTCACTATCTCTCTATCACCATGATAAGCCACCTTGCCGGAAATAAGATTGCTGTAAACATGGCAAGAGAATAATTCTCCCTCACATCCCCAAGGGTTTTCATCACCTGTCTATTCTCTCTATTCTCTCTCTCTTTCTCTCTCTCTCTTTGTGTAGAATTCGTGATATTTCAAATCACCGTTGTCTACGTCCTAGCCGCTCAAAGCTAGGTAGTGCCCCCTGTTCGCTTCACTGTAACCGGCTCACGGCGTTCATCATCTCCCAACGTTTTAGAGGCCGTCGATATTTGTGTCGTGCTTTGCGCTCGTCATTTGGTGCCCCCACTGAGGAGGGCTTCTTGGAAACCTTCAGTTTACAATGCTGAAAGAAATGCACCTCATCAATCATGGATGAATGGTTGAAGGAATTCTCTAACTAGAGGACGAAAGAGGAGGAGACTAAGTAGGCAGTAGCTGCCTTCATTGAAGTACTACTGCCAAGCTGCAATGTCGTCAGTATTCAAGAGGTAAGCTCCCCATCTCGTGTTGCTCGTTCTAACCACAAATTGAGAGCATCAGGTGGGAGGCATATGAAGTGCTATTATTGCTGTCAACCAAAACACACTGGCAATGAGTGCCAGCAAGGAAGGCAGGGGCTGAAATGGTCTACATCGACATTCACTGCGAGGAAGTTGTCCATATCAAAGGAGGAAAGAAAACGGTAAGGCCTCTCTTCCCTAAGAAAGCTGCAATCAAAGGTATAACCTCTAGTCCAAAATGGCCTAAAGGGGATTCTCAAGCCAAAGGTAAGGAAAGGCTAAGCCAGTCTGAAAATACATGACCCCAAAGGAAGAAGCGTCTAGTCAAGTGAGTGCTTCAAGTTCAAAAAGTCGGGTCGTACCTAGTTTGCCAAAAATAAGGTCATCTGAGGCTAAGCGGCGGACGGTTGCCTACCAATTTGCACGGCGCATGTGAGTACCGCCAAGCCATCTCATCAATCCTGAAGCTGAAGTGGTAAGAGGGTTTCCATGCCCTAAGGAAAGTGGTTTGGCTACTGCTCTTGCTATTTTGGAAGACGGGTAGAGGGTCTTCCTCCTCTCCCTGTACAGCTCATTCTGAAGAAGCTCTCCACCACGGGTGAAACCCAGTGGGCTGGAGACAAATTACAACTGAATGGAGTGGAATTCATACAACACACCGACTACGGTAATTATCTGTAGTTGCTACTGGCCAAAAGGCTGGGAGTAGTCAAACGTGTCGCCATCACCCTGTACGTGCTAAGCGATGAAGGAAAAGTAGAGCCTATGAAAGGCGACGACCTCTTGTGGATATGCCAACTCATCAACAACGGCACAATAAGAGTATAAGTAAGTGCTCCACCCTTTGTGAATGATGAAAAACGGGCCAATAGCGTTCCCGTTTAGATTTCTGCACCATGTGCATGTGAATATTTATGTAGATAGGAAGATCTTCTACCAAAAGATTGTGTATTTGTTCGGCGCTGCGGTGCTAGGAGAAATCCTTAGCTCCCCAAACCCTATCATTCTTCCCATATTGGATTACCACCACTCCTTCAATGTTTCCATCTTTATCATGTTTTAATCTATCCGTCCAACCCTGTAAAAAGCCGCTATGAGCCGCTACTGTCATTAATATATATTTTTTTAAAAGTTTGTAATTTCCTGAGTTATTACCATTGCAAGTGTTTCTTTCCCCACGTTCAGTGGATAGAAGGGAGAAGACATCACCACCGACTTTCTGGATGATTCTGACATCGCTTGTGTGGTTTTCAACAAGGATGACGACGCCTCATGGCTTTGAATTTTTCCTCTACTGATTAAGGTAGAGGCCAAGTCTTGGTACAATGCTTTGCCTCAAGCTACCAAAAATGCATGGGATGTGTTACGTGCTGCCTTTGTGAAGAGGTTTGGTGGAGGCACAACCTTGGAGAAGCTATGGTAGCTACTGATGGAATTAAAGCAGGGAAGTCTGCTAGAGTATGCCACCTACGAGTCCATGTGTTGTGGATTTGTGGGAGAGATGGGTTGCCTCACTGGAGGAAGGTGAAGGAGCGCCTAATTTCCTAAAGAAGGAGCGTTTCATTGCTGGCCTATGGTCGCCGCTTAAGGAGAAGGTGAAGGGAAGGTTTCCTGCAATATATAAGTTGGCAGTAGAAGTAGCTCGCCTTAAGGACAAGAAGTTGCACATGCAAGCAAGAGTCAACGAGTCAGAGGAATCAAGCTCAGTCCGACTAACCCCAGTGACTGCAACAGCCGTTCATAGAGCCCAACCATAAGAGGCATCAGAAGAGTAGCAAGACCTGCTGAGTCACATCACTATCCACCAACTAGAGAGTTTATCAGTGCATCTGGTGCAACAAGGGCATACACGTGTCAGAAATCTAGAACAAGGAAGAGGACAACAAAGGCAAAACCAAGAGTACCACTGCTATAATTGCGGGGAAGACGGCCATGGTATGTACTACTGTCCACATCCAAGAAGGCAAAATTTCAATAGAGGAGGGAGACAGAATCAGATCTCTCTGCCAAGGGCAAGACCACCACCACCCAGGCAACCAGGGCCGATTCCACCATCCAAATCCTTCGACCACCTGTACAACAACCACAACCACAACCTCTTATTCCACCGCTACCCCCACCACCTGCTGAAACCAAGCGGTGAGTGTCATTAGCTTGGAAGCTAAAGGGAAGGCAAAGGTAGAAGAACCATTTTGAGAGAAGCACAAAGGAAAATCAAAAGTAGAAGAAGTGGATGCCATGGGAGTGAAGCATGCTAGGCACGAAGAAGCCTCTCAAAGAGAAGAGAAAATGAAAGGGAAAGCCGAGTCTAGCAAGCAAGTAGATAAACCGCGACGAAAGATAGACATCGTGGATTTCTCACTAGGTTAGTATGCTAAACCCTATGACTTAGTTCAGGATGCGTTGATGTAGAGCCTGAAGATAACTTGGCCCCAATTACTCCACCTTGCACCAAGGATGAGGAGGGAATGGACGAAGATGGTAAGTACAAGGAAATCAAGACCAAGGATAGTTGGGGCTATCTCTGGGAGGGATCTCGACGACATCCTACCAACCATGGATGCCCACATCAAGGGGCAACAAATCTCAAACTTCTACATAGATGGTGGCGCGCAAATATGCGTCATGAGTGAAAAAATGATGCACCATCTAGGCCTCGAGGTGAGTAGGCCGGCACCTTACCGAGCCAAAATGGCAAACAATGTAAGAGTGAAATGTGTAGGCATTGTGAATGTGGTCAAAGTAAAGGCATTCAATACAGAAGTGGAGGTAGTTTTTGTCATGCCACACAAAGGGGACGGCTACCCTATCATTCTTGGGAGACCTTGGCTCATGGCTATGGAAGCTAAGAAAGACTGGAGCACCATAATGATTCAGATGAAGGATGCTAAAGAGAAGTCCATATTCTATGACATGAGGATTGGGAAGCAACGCAACATGGTTTTGGAGGCTTCAGAAGATGAGTCCACCAGTGACTATTCGTCCACCACAGGGACAATAGCATCAAAGCGATGGGGGTCATCCTTAAAGACCCAAAAATATTGACACAATCTGAAGCACCCCCGACAAACCGAGAGGAACCATCAAGTACAAAATCTTTAGAGGATTCAAGTAAGTTACATCGGATTCTCTCAAATGAGTTAACCGATGAAGAGAGGAAGGAATATGTCTCCATGCAAGGTAACTTCACTACATTGTTCATTGATGTTTATGATAAGATCACAGGAATCACAGTAGTACAACACCACATAAAACTCAAGGAAGGAAGTAAACTAGTAGTGCAACAGCTTAGATGACTTGGGGTAATCCAACAAGAGGCACTACTTAAAGAAATGAGGAATTTGTTGCAGGGCAGGCTTCATCTACCCCGTCGAAGACTCAAAATGGGTCTCTCTAGTAGTAGTCAGACCAAAGAAGAATGGCAAGTGGAGAGTCTGTGTGGACTATAAACCTCTCAATGCATCCAGAAAGAGGGATCACTTTTCCCTCCCATTCCAAGATAAAATTCTCAATGAAGTGGCCGGTCATGAGTACTACACAGTATGTGATGGCTACTCAGGATACTTTCAGATTAGCATTGCGAAAGAAGACCAAAAAAAGATAACTTTTATAACACCTTGGGGATGTTTTTCTTACAAGGTGATGCCTTTTGGCCTCACCAGCGCTCCGGCCACATTTCAACGATATGTGACCTTTGTCTTCCAACCATACTTTGGAACGTCAATACGGGTTTTCATAGATGATTTTGCATCTATAATTCATGATCCCTCCATTTGAGCAAAGTCTATGATGGCCTAACGAGGCTGCAAAGCTTGGGTGGCCATCTCAACGTGGATAAGTGTCACATTGGTGAAAGCAAAGTCACTCTCCTTGGCCATGTAATTTCAGCAAAAGGGATTGAGGCTGACCCTAGCAAGATTCAAGCTCTGGTATCTTTGTCATCACCCACCACAGCTAAGCACTTGGTTTCTTTCCTTCAAAAGGTAAGATACTTAAGCAGGTTCATCCATTTTCTATCTCAAGTGGTTCTCCCTCTACAACAAGTCACCCAAAGGGATGTCTTCTCATGGAGTGAAGAAAATGAGCAGCAATTTACCGAGGTGAAGCAAATCCTAGCTACGCTTTCCATCATTTCACCCCCCAAGTGGGACAAGCCATTCTATGTGAACCCCAGTGTAGAAGTGATACACTTGGAGCCATACTAATGCAAAAAGACCCCCAAACTTCTTTCATGTGTCCTATTTACTTCTCTAGTTGTGTCATGACCCCATCAGAAAAGGGATTCACCGCAGTATAACATATGGTTCTCGCACTAATGTTTGCTACCACAAAGTTTCGCTCGTATCTTTTTCCTAGACCCTTTGTAATTTTGACAATGGAGAGGTTTTTCCGTATGTAATGCGACACATGGATGCCTCATCTAGGATCTCTAAATGGATGGTTAGATTACAAGAGTTTGACTACACCATGCAAGTAGAAAACTCCACCAGGGCTAGTTTAGCGGGTATTCTGACTCATCGCCACTATGAAAAGAAGCTGAAGGTCAACACGGAAGCAAAAGAAGAGACACCAATGGTAGAAATTCCTAAGCTAGAAAGAGCTCATTCTCTTTTCTGTGATGGAGCATACAAGAGAACAGTAGACCAGTCCGCAGCTGGCATAGTCATTTTCAATGAGCAACAGGAAAGGGTATTCTCCATTGGACAGCTATTACACTCCCACTCCAACAACGAAGCAGAGTATGAAAATTTAATTCTTGGTTTAGTACAATGTATTTTCCAAGGAATTCAACACCTAAATGTGTTTGGCGATGCTTTGCTTTTGATAAGGCAGATAAACGGCACTTGGGTTTGCAAAAATCACGTTTTACTTGGTCAACTACGCCAAGGTAAGGATCTTTTAAGGAAGTTTGAAGCAGTGCAAGTATTTCATGTCCCCAGGACAGAAAATCAGGAGGCAGATGCTCTAGCCAAGGAAAGAATACAAAACGTTCTTGTAGGAGCAATCAAACTGAAACTACCCCTCTTTCAAGGTAGTGATGATATTCCTGATACCATCATCTTTCTAGATACAGGAGAATGTCTAGAAGGGTACACTAAAGGCCAAAAATAGTGGCTTGTAAGGAAGGCTACAAGATACCGCCTTGTAAACGACCACTTGTATTATAAGGGCAAGGATCAGATTCTTAGGCGAGTACCAACCTCCAGTGAGATCATAGAAGTAATTGCAAGTTGCCATGATGATGTCTGTGGTGGTCATTTTGCTTTAGATATCACCAGTAGGAAGATTCTACAGGCAGTATACTCTTGGCCTAGTCTAAATAGGGATGTACATCATTGGTGTAAAACATGCAAGGCCTGTCAAGTAGCCAGTGATCGCACACTAACCTATGAGCCACAGAGTCCTATCATCTCATATGGTCCATTTGAGAAGTGGGGGATAGATGCAATCAGACCTCTACCAAGGGCCCAATCAGGAAAACTATACATTCTAGTGGGTGTAGACTACATGACTCGATGGGCGGAAGCAATAGCCACCACCCGCATTACAGCCCAAGAGGTAGCAAAGTTCATATTTGAGCACATCTGTTGCCGTTTTGGCACTCCTCTAGAGATAATATCTTATAGGGAACCAGGTTTTAGAGGCGATCTGGTGGGAGAACTGATGAAAAAGTTAGGCATCACACACCGACATTCCACCCCATATTTTGCACAGTGTAATGGCTTGGTAGAAAAGGTAAACGAAATGATCTATAAAATCATCACAAAGCAGGTGAGCAACCACACAAGAGATTGGGATAAACATCTCATGACCGCTCTATGGGCCTACCGAATGACGTTCCGAACATCATTAGGTTTCACCCCTTTCCATCTAGTTTATGGAAAGGAGGCAATTCTACCCATTGAGGCACATATAGCCAGCTTATGATTCATGGCTAGCCAAATACAACGCCCAATTGTAAATCTCCGCAACCACATCCTAGATCTGGAAAGGCTCCAACTAGATACGGAAGAAGCAATCAATCAATATGTAGCGCAGGCAGAGCAACACCAGCTCACCTTCAATCAAGGGCTTAAAGAAAAGGGCCTGGAAAAGGGCATGTTAGTGTTGAGATACAACAACAGATTTGAAACCAAGAAGGACAAGAAATTTCAACCCTGATGGGAGGGACCATTCATTGTCAAAAGACGCTATGACAACGGTAGCTATAAGCTGATGGAAGCAGATGGGAGAATTCACAAGACTAGAGTTAATGGATGGAGGCTGAAAATGTATTTCCCAGGCTTAGGTTTGATCCAGAGTTCATGCTAGATATTCTAGATGAGGGAGATACCTCCAACTCCACAAATAGAGAATCAGAGGTAGGGCTAGAAGCATGAATGCCTCTAGCCAGATGGGAGGGCTAATGACGATCGTTTTTGAAATCGCGACCGCGAGAATTATACCCCAAGAAGGGGAGAGCATATTACTAAAAGAAAAAAAAAAGGGAAAGTTCTTTACCATTCACCACCCTTAGGCTTAACCACTAGAGGGGCGCCACCAATTTGACCACACCTCTCCATTATCGCTAAAATACAGAGCCTCTCTCTCTCCTACTGCTCGGATTTGCCAATTCTCTCTCTCACTTACTCTGCCGCTACATCACCTGGCCCAGTGGGCGCACAAGACGGGATGCCACTGTCACACCCCTCTGGCGGACCGCCACACATTTTGTATATTCTCTCTCTCTCTTTCATATATTCTCTCTCTCTCTCTCTCTCTCTCTCTCTCTCTCTCTCTCTCTCCTCTCTCTCTCTCTCTCTCTCTCTCTCTCTCTCTCTCTCTCTTTGCTCGTCCACATCCTAGCCCTAGCAGGCCGCCATACTGTAACCCACCCATCTCCCCTCTCGTCCACACCCCGTTCAGCCTCACTCTCCTCCCTATACCCCCCCCCCCCCCCCATTTTCTTCCCAACTCTGGCGGACCACTGGCCTATAACCCCCCCCCCCCCCCCCCCCCCCCCCCCTATCTTCCCCTCCCATTAGCTCTCTCTCTCTCTCTCTCTCTCTCTCTCTCTCTCTCTCTCTCTCTCTCTCTCTCTCTCTCTCAATTCACTCCCCCCCACATAGCCACTCTTTCCCTATCCTATCCCTCCCCCCTCACTCACAGACTCTCTCTCACTCTCTTCCATGGTGGGAACCCGCCATAAGGAAAAATACTCTCTCTCTCTCTCTCTCTCTCTCTCTCTCTCTCTCTCTCTCTCTCTCTCTCTCTCTCTCTCTCTCTCTCTCTCTCTCTCTCTCTCTCTCTCTCTCTCTCTCTCTCTCTCTCTCTCTCTCTCTCTCTATAAAACTCCAAAACCCCCCTTACTCCGTTGACTATACCCCCCTAGGCTTCTTTCCCTCTGTCGGATGCGGGCCACCCAGGCCACGCTCTCTCTCGCTCCTGGACCTAGCCCGTGTGGGTGCATTGGAAAAAGACGCCACACACACACACCCTATCTCCCTCTCCCTCCCTCATCACTTCACCCCGCCCTCACTCTCTCTCATGAGCTATGTGCAGGACGCTATCTCCTCACTCTTGCTCTCAGCTCGTAGGCACTGCGTTCTCATGCGCTCACACACACACACACACCCTCCCTTCCCCACACACACCGCCCTCGCAAACACTCTCCCCATCTCTCATCCTCGCCGTTATCTGCAGTAAGAATCACAAAATATATATATATACTCCCCCCCCCCCCCTCGTTCACACGCACGTTAATACGCACATACATACATCCACACATATACACACTCAAGCTCGCGCACTCACATATATATACACACACTCACCCATAGACAGTACACGCACGTATATATGCACACTCACAACATTAAAAACAAAAGAAGAAAACCAAACGACATTGACATCAACAAGAAGGAAGACGACCAAAATCTCACTACACCAACACTGAAACAAGCAAAGGCGTCGAAGGCATGCCTCGCCCGACCCCAAAGGTGATGAACGCACTACACCGGCACACCAGCAAGGCTGCCATTCACCGGCATCACGTCCATGACGCCCTCTTCAGTAAAATCGTAGGTTATTATCATTTTTCCGAGTTTCCAACCAAACCTTGTAAAAATCCCAAATTTGTAAATTCTCATCTCTCTAGGTGATGGTCACAAAGGCCCACCTAGAGGATTTCCTTATAATATTTCCCAAGAAAAAGCAAGGGTCAACCACCCAAGGCCCACTTCCTTGATTTGTCTCCCCTGATTAGATTACCCTAATCACACCAGATTATTCTAATCTAAAGCAGCCAACACCTATAAAAAGGCACTAAGAGGTCACTATCAGGGGGGGCAAGTTCATGAGAGGTTAGCACTTGGTAGTATGTTGGTGGGAGGATTGGCAACATTTGCATCACAAGAGAGGGGACTTAGCATAGTGATTTGCTTTGGGAATTGTAGTATGTAAAGGAAGTTATGTCCACATCTCGACTCCAACGGCCGATGCACACACACTCATGTTAGCTAGTGTCATGTCAATGAATCATCTCTAGAGAACGCACCAAGTAGGTTCATTATGTCTCCCTCTATCTCTCTATCACCATGATGTGCCACCTCGCCAGAAATAAGATTGGTGTAAATATGGAAAGAGAATAATTCTCCCTCACACCCCCGAGGGTTTTCATCACATGTCTATTCTCTCTATTCTCTCTCTCTCGCTCTGTGTGTGTGTGTGTGTAGAATTTGTGATATTTCAAATCACCATTGTCTGTGTCCTAGCCGCTCAAATCTAGGTGGTGCCCCCTATTTGCTTCATTTTGACCGGCTCATGGCGTTTTAGAGGCCGTCGGGATTCATGTCGTGCTTTGCGCTCATCACCAAGAAGGATAACGAGGCCTCACGGCTACAAATGTTTCCTCTACTGATGAAAGTAGAGGCCAAGTCTTGGTACAATGCTTTGCCCCAAGCTACCAAGAATGCATGGGATATACTACGTGTTGCCTTTGTGAAGAGTTTTAGTGGAGGCACAACCTCAAAAAAGTTATGGCAGCTGTTGTGACAGAGTTAAAGCAGGGAGGTCTGCTAGAGTATGCCACTTACGAATCCAAGTTTGTGGATTTGTGGTAGTGATGGGTTGCCTCTCTAGAGGAAGGTGAAGGAGAGCTTAATTCCCTGAAGAAGGACCGTTTCATTGCTGGCCTATGGTCTCCGCTTAAAGAGAAGGTGAAGGAGAGACTAATTTCCTAAAGAAGGACCATTTCATTGCTGGCATGTGGTCGTCACTTAAAGAGAAGGTGAAGGGGAGGCTCCCTGCAACGTATGAGTTGGTAGTGGAAGTAGCCCACCTTAAAGACAAGAAGGTGCACATGCAAGCAAGAGTCAAAGAGTCAAAGGAATTGAGCTCAGTCCGACTAACCCCAGTGACTGCAACAGCCACTCATAGAGCCCAACCATGAGAGGCATTAATAGAGCAGCAAGACCTATTGAGTCACATCACTACTTAGCTTGAAAGTTTATCCGTGCAGCAAGATGCACGGATAAACTTGATAGGTGCAGCAAGGGTATGCACCTATCAAAAATCCACAGCAAGGGAGAGGACAACGAAGACAAAACCAAGAATACCACTCCTACAATTTTGGGGAGTACGGCCATGGCATGTATTAATGTCCACATCCAAGAAGGAAAAACTTCAATAGAGGAGGAAGACAGAATGAGATTTCTCCACCAAGGGAGAGACCACCGCCACCTAGGCAACCAATCCCACGTGTTCAAGTCCCACCACCAGCCCTGCAATCACAACCAGTCCCAGTAGTTCATGTCATACATCCACTAGTTCAACCACCACCACAATCACCACTTACACTCATCCTATGCCTACCACCAATTGGTTCTCACACACCAAGTGTCATTGGTCTTGAAAAAGAGGTCAAGATGAAGATAACAGAAGAAGGGTCAAGCGAGAAGTTTGTTCAAAGGGCTGAAGTAGTGGAGAAAGAGGTTAAAGAATCAAAAGATGCTACCCCAGTGAGGGAGGTAAGTCAAGAAAATTGTGTTACCAATGTCAGTACATATCTAACCTTGGATGAAATAGACACCAAGCGATCAATCCACAACGTTGGGTAGTAAGGGTAAGAAGGTGTAAAGTGTTGATCATGCCTTGTCGGAGTAAGAAGAATGCAAAGAGCATGGAAGATACAAGAGAAGAGGAAGACAAGCCTGCTAGCAAGGCTTTGCAAAAAATGGACAGCATATCAAGCAAAGGGGACTGCTTTGAAAACAGAAGCCTATGCACCAGCATGGATGAAGAACAGTGTAGCAAGCTGAAGGCATCCTGCATCAAGGAAGTTTCACCAGAGGACCATAATGAAGAGGTACGTATGAATGAAGTTTTGGAGTTGGATATTGTTCCAGAGGCTTGGCAGCTGAGCAAGACTTTATTGTGTAGTGTCATAGACTTGGAGATTGGTAATGCCTCTAGTCTAGTGGAAGGTGTCATAAACTTGGAGATGGGTAATGCCTCAAGTTTATGTAAGGGTGTTCAGAGTAAGCTTGATGATCAACATGTTGCCAACCTTTTAAGGATGTTCCAGACTTCGCCACAACGTAGCATTGTGTTTGCATGGGATGCATTAGACTTATGGTCATGGATAACCACTAGGACATATTGGGGTAAGATCAGCATGGAGATAAAAGTTAAGGATCCATGGATAGACAAAAGACTGATAGAATGCAAGAATGAAGGCCTCATCCCCAATTTGGTGCAAATTTTACAAATAGTGCATCCTCTCTTTGGAGAGAGGTAAGTGGATTATGCTTGTATTGAAGCCGCAAGGTATGTGGTTCACTATCAACATCAGAAAAGACAGCTGACATGTTTGAGCACAACGAAGAGGAGCATGAAATGGTTACCGGATTTTCCAGTTGTGACAGTAACAAAAATTGTGAAGACAATTGGAGCTCACCACACCAAAAAGGCAGCCATGTATGGTGGATTCTTGGCACAAGTCTTGGGAATCATAATCTTTAGTCGTGCCTTTGCAGGAGCCAAGGTGCTCATTTCTCCTCTCGCTACTAGTGGTTACAAATTTGGTCCTATGTGGCATGCAAATTTTATTGTTTAGACACTGCAGATAATGATCCTATTCTTCACCTGAGATCCAGGAGGACATTGACACAAAAATCTGGAAGCCATGGGCTTCCCATTTAATCAGCCCACACTATTCCAAGGAATAGGCTATCATCCGAACCTGTTACAGATTCATGGATATCCCATAAATCTCACCAATGGCCAAGTGGAATGGTTAGTTTAGAAGGCAACTCGATATTGGCTCCTACGGATTAGCTGAAGAAGAATCAAAGGCATGGCTAGAAGCATGAATGCCTCTAGCCAAAAGGGGAGAGCTAATGATAGCCGGTTTTTGAAAATCAAGAAAAAAAAGGAAAAAAAGTTTATCTCTCCTCTGCCCGAAGCAAGGAAAAACCACCGGAGGGCTCGACAATTCCTTGGTCAATTTGTAAGCCACGAATTCTCTCTTTTCCCTGCCCCCGCCACGGCCCATGCGGCTCGGCTCTGAAGGCACCCTTGGCCATGGCCGTCATTGTCCATTCATTAGCCCCGGTTTTTGAAACCGCGGCCGCAAGAACCAACCCCAATGAGTGAGGATCACAATACCAAGAAATGAAAAAAAACGTTGTTTTTACATTCACCACCCCCTTTCTATGCTTGCCCGTAGTGAACCGCCCCTCAGTTTGCCCTCCATTATCACCAGAGGACAGCTTCTCTTTCTCCTGCTCGGCTCCACCAACCCGCCATCTCTCTCTCTTACCTTGATTTGTGTCACCTAGCTGAATGGGCGCATAAAACAAGATGCCACCCTCTTTCTTCCACTGGTGGGGCTCCATGCTTTTACAAAAGTCTCCCTCTCTCTCTTTCATTATTCATATTAGCACTCTCTCTCTCTCTCTCTCTCTCTCTCTCTCTCTCTCTCTCTCCAAAATCTCCAAGGAATTTGGATGCTAATCCAACCACATCGTCTACAACAACGGAAGCAATGATCATGGCTTACTTGATCTCGTTACAAGAAACCGTCAACAAGCAAGGTGAAGAGTTGCGCGCACTTGCAATGGAGAATGGTACCTTAAGAGTTCTCGTTGTGGAGAATGAGCACCTCAAGAAGGTTCTTGAAATGCAAACAACGCGCTTGATGCATCTTGAGAATGAAGTTCAAGAATGTAAACGCTCTCTTGTGGACATGAATGTAGTGAAAGAGCGCTTGAGCAAAGTTGAGAGTGATCATGTATTGAAAGAGGAAACGATAGATACAATACGACATGATGTATGTGAGATGAGAAATGCATCCAAATCATGGGCTGATATATGTAAGGATAATGTGGTTTCTACATCTCCTATCACGCAAGCCGTTGTCCAAGCAAAGAATGTAGAGAATGTGGACACTCAAGAATTGCAAGAACGACAAAAACGCTCAAAGAACATCGTCATTCGTGGAATCAAGGAGGAAAGCATGGAAACACCCCAATCTCTTGCGGTTGCTATTGAAGAGTTTTTTGCTACACACTTTGGCATGTCAGGAATCATGGCTTATGGTGCACATCGAGTTGGAAAACAAGGAGTCCCTCGCTCGGGAGAAAGACCTATTGTATGTACCATGGCTGATGAGGTAAAGAGAAAGATCATCCTTGACAATGGTTGGATCTACCTCAAAGGAACAGGTTGTAATGTATATGAGGATCGCACTCTTATGCAACAAAATGTACGTCGCAAAGCATACGAGGAAAGAAGCAAGAAGGTTAAGGTATCATCTCAAGAAGAAAAGGCACTTGAGGAGGATGCAAGTCCACCCAACAAATAGGGACACATGATCTATGAGACCAACTCACGCTTGCGAATAAGCTTTTGGAATTGTAACGGGTATCCATGGAATGCGGGAATTGGCATTGATGAGCTTACCAATGACTCTGATGTGATACTTCTTGTCGAAACATGGGAGCATGATGCGCAACGAATTCTTGGATTTGACAAATACGATGTACATTCTTTGATGTGGGCCAAAAATGCAAAGCAACGAAGAGGCCAAGGAGGCATAGCATGTATGACCAAAAAGGGTTTGAAAGATGTTTCCATTGTCAAAGAAGATAAGTATAAACGCTACTTATGGCTGAAAATCAGCCCACCAAATGGTCAAGTCATGTTTGTGGCCGGCTGCTACATTCCTCACTATGACTCCAACTTTTATGCTCGCTTGAATATGGATAGAGATCAGCCCTTTGTTGAACTAGAGGAAGACATTGCTTATTACAAGGATCAAGGTGAAGTCATTGTTTTTGGAGACATGAATGCTCGCACAAATATGTTACAACACGACACACAACAAGTCGACATGCCGCATGTATCAAGAAGAGTGGATGACTCATACATGTATAATCGAAGTTCTAATGATGCAAAAGAAGTGGATCACTATGGAAAGTCACTTCTACATATGTGCAATAGTACCGGAATGCTCATTGCAAATGGTGTATCTCTATGGCAAGGCACCAATGACTTTACATGTAGAAAGCACAATGGTGCTAGCGTGATTGACTATATGTTGTTCTCAGAAGCCACTCTAGAATGCATACAAAGCTTTACACTTGGTGAATGGAATCCGGAATCGGATCATAGGATGTTATGTATTGACCTCAAGTGTGGTAAACGGCCCGAGCATGTAGCCTCCAATCATGATGTGAATCATTTGTACCTACGTCTAGACTTCAAACGAGCACTTATATATGCTGATATGGTGGACCAAATGTTAAGCATGATAGAGCATCAAGGGAGCCCAACATTAGAATGCAAGTGGAAAGTTTTCAAAGAAGTAATTTTCTCTTGTGCGAAGGAATGCTTTTCGGCGAAACACATGTCTTGCAAAAGGTCTAAGAAGGGTAGCACCAAGAAGAAATGGTTTGACATGGAATGTAGTCAAGCCCGAAAACACTTGCTAAGATTGGATGCAATCAAAGACAAGGAAGTTTACTTGGAATGTTCACACACATACAAAGCACTTGTTCAAAAGAAGAGGAGAAGGTGGGAAGTCGAAAAACAACTTCTTTTAGCACAAGAGAAAGCACATGCATGTGGCAAGTTTTGGCAAAATCTAAAAGGCAAGCGCGTTGAGAGCTTTGGTGACTTGACTCTTGAGGATATGTATATGCATTGTAAGAACCTCTATGAGCAACCCAATGTTGATAAGATGGAGGGTTGTAGCTCCCTTCCATTTATGTCTCCCTTCTTTACCATTGAAGATGTATGCCGCGCGCTTGAGAAACTTGCTACTCGCAAGGCAGGTGACCTTCAAGGTGTCAAGGCTGAAATGATTAAATGGACAAGCAAGAAAACACGATATTGGATATGCGATATGTTTAACCTTGCACTTCAGTATGGCATGCCTCATGATTGGAGTGCAAATTGGATCAAACCTTTGCACAAAGGAGGAGATGTAAACAATGTGAACAACTATCGCACTATAATGGTTGGTTCTTTGATGGCAAAGTTATTTGGATGTATCATGGAGATGAAGATAAGTGAATGGGCTGAAAAGAATGGCAAACGTGCGCTTGGCCAAGCAGGTTTTCGAAAGCATCATAGCACTATTGATCACCTTGTCACTCTTCGAGTTCTTATGGAAGCGTCTCGATTGAAAGGAAAAAAGTTGTATTGTTGCTTTGTGGATTTCAAGAAAGCTTTTGACATGGTACCGCGAGGAAATCTTTGGAGACGTATGCAAAGCCTTCAAGTGCCGAGAGAATTTATGCATGCAGTCTTTCGCATCTACCAAAAAGTGATATGTCGATTACGTATGGGAGATGGAATTTCAGAATTTTTTGCAAGCACTATTGGTGTCAAACAAGGATGCCCACTTTCCCCAACCCTCTTTGGGCTACTCATTGATGAATTGGAATACATGGTTCTTGATTTTATGCAGCAAGAAGGCATAGAAGAGGTTAAGATTGGAAATGCGGTGATCATGCTTTTGCTTTATGCCGATGATGTAGTGCTCTTGGCACATACCTTAGAAGATGCACAAAAGCTTATGAGTGTCTTGGAACGCTTTTGCCTACATAGCGGGTTGATCGTGAATGGATCCAAAACCAAGGTTATGCTTGTAAAGACCCTCAATGACGAAAATCCATGCATTGTATACAACAATGAGAAACTTGAAGTGGTAGATCACTTCAAGTACCTTGGCCTTGAGGTTGCATCCAATCATAAATGGAAGGATTGTGCAATGCGTCGCTTGGAAGCCGGAAAGAGGGCTTATTATGCATTTGAGAACATGTGCAATGCAGGAGAGATCAAGTGTTGGGCTCTCAAAAAGTACCTCTTTGACACATTGGTGACACCCGTGCTTCTTTATGGAGTGGAGGTGTGGGGTGGAAGCATCGGGAAGTCTACTTGGAAAGAGTTTGAGAATGTCCAAAAGCGTTTTCTCACCAACTTTCTCCAAGTCAAGACACAAACACCCTACATGCTCTTACTTCTTGAGTCCGGATCGCTTCCCATTAAGGTCTTGGGCATGGAAAGGGTTGTGGAGTACATGCGTAAGACACAACGTAGCCCTTTGCATCGACTTCCTAGAATCGCATATGAAGCAAGTCAAAAGGTTCAAAAGACATGCAAGAGAAAAATACTAAGTTCGGGGTGGATGCTTGATATCAAGAAATGGTTTGGAAGATGGGATGCATGTCACTTGGTCAAGGATGCGTCGATCGACTCCCAAGTTAATGAGGCCTTCTTACAACGCCAATGTATCATGGCTTGGGAGAAATCTGGAGGTTCTCGCTTCAGCCATTACACCACACACGTTGCCCCAAACTACAAATCTCTCTTCTTCTCGGAACGAGGTAACCGAACCCCTTCCTACATCCTTGAGCCCATCCCGTTGAGTGCGATCCGCACCATTGCCTCCATTCGTCTTAGCTCCCATTCTCTACGCTGCGAGACAGGACGTTGGGGCACTGGCGAGGAGTGTCATCGACTTTGCACCTTATGCCCTCGTCAAGTGCGAGAGAGTGAGTACCACACACTACTTGAGTGCTCAGCTTTTGACCACATTAGGTCCTCTTTTCCCCATATATTCAGCCATGAGCTCTCCCTACATACCTTCCTCTCCCAACCACGATGTGGACTCTCTATTGCGACGCTCATTTCAGCCATTTTTGAGCATCGAGAGTCACTTATGAACTCCACTCACACCACGTGACATGTTCATTTGGTCCCATAGGTCATATTTGACCTCCCAGGACGATAATAGAACTATCTATCTATCTATCTCAGTGCAGCCGTTTTTTGACCTAGTAGACAGCAATCCACTCTTTTGATCATAACTTCTTCATCCGAACTCCGATTTGGGTGATCTATAGCCTCAATCGAAGAGCACGAAGTCCTCTACACATTGATGTAAAGACAGAAATTTTCAGAGTTATGGAAGGCATTTCTGTAGCAGCATTTCCGAAGTGAACAGGTTCAACAAAATTGATTCTCGTCTCCTATTTTACATACAATGTCTTCCGGCACTCGCAAGGGTTCTTCTTCTTCAACAAGGTCCACAACCATTGTGAAAAATGATCCAGAATCTCCTAAGTGTGGAGATAGCAACACAACCACCCAACCAACGACATCGGAAACCATGATCATGGCGTACTTGGTATCATTGCAAGAGACCGTAAACAAACAAGGTGAAGACTTACGAGCACTTGCAATGGAGAATGGCACACTAAGGGTACTTGTGGTTGAGAATGAGAATCTCAAGAGGACACTTGAGATGCAAACAACACGTTTGATGCAACTTGAAGAGGAAGTCAAGGAATGTAAATGCTCTCTTGTGGACTTGAATGCTTTGAAGGAGCGGATGAGCAAAGTAGAGCATGACCATGTATTGAAAGAGGAGAAATTTGACACTATGAGCCGGGATGTATGCGACATGAAAAATGTATGCACAAACAAGTCTTGGGCTGATGTATGTGGTAGCAATGTGGTTTCTAATTCCTCACTCATGCAAGCCATGGTTCAAACAAAGAATGTTGAGAATGTGAATGTGGAGGAGTTGAAGGAACGGGAGTGTGCGCTCCTTGCCGCACTGTCGAAGCAAGGGACTTGCCAATACACCGTATGCGAGCCACAAACGGCTCCAAGCACACAACAAGCCTAAACTAGCAAGCTCAAGAAAACAAAGGGTGTGTCACTCACCGCTCTACGCTCGCCTTCGTGGTGGATTCCTCGCCGCAATGAAGAAGAAGCTGCAGTCGTGCCGCGCTCAACCGCTTCGCCGCCGTCGTGCCTTCGTAATGCTCGATCGCACACACACTCTCCCTCTCTCTCTCTCTCTCTCTCACACACACACACACACACACAAGGAGGTGAAGAAGAAGAAGATGGAGATGGAGCAAGAGCACTCTTCAATTGCACAAATGAGAGAATGAGTAAAAATTAGGTTTAGTTGGCTTTTATAGGAGCTCACCCCATTCACACTTGGGCGCCCATGCTTAACCAACTAATCCCTTGAATGTCCAAGTTAAAGTGCGCCTCTCATCGGCGATCACTCTACCTTTCCCTATTGGTCCGACAAGCCCGGTACCTAACTCTACCAAATACATAATACGCGTCCATCGTAGGTGATGGGTGTCCGTGTGCCGTGAGGGTTAACATGCCCCCCTTCCTGATGTAGATTCCGTCCTCGGAAGCTATTGGGTTGAAGCTGGATCGTCGAGGTGGAAGAGCATTTGAGATGAATTTCCTTAGCCTTCTTCAGTCACTGCAAAATCAAACAACATTGGCACAGTAATTGCATTCTCTTAAAAAGCATATGCAGTTTTAGGTAGACAAATTGATTAGTCAAAGAATTTCAAACAATTTGTTAGCAATGAACATTAAATTGCAATGTAATCAAATGCATAAACAGATGTAAAGGCAAAAAATTAAACAAGTCTGGGGTCGCTAATTTGACGGTCGAAAAGCACTAGAGATCGAATATTAATACCATGGGTAAGCTTCTTAATTTTCTGTGGTCAATTAAGTTGTTTAATCGCGAAAGCCAAGTATTCATGTTCGAGGGCTGACTAGAGGCTATATCTAGAAGACTTTGTAGTTAAGCTACCATAAAAGGAATTTCTCATGAAATCATCGCCTGACTGATTACTTTTTCTTTGACTCCCCAAAGTCTTTTCACACTGATTCAATTTTGAAGTGGGTGCTTATTTTGTATGCCTTGGGTTTTTTGCTTTTCAAGGAAAAGCGCCCACGCTGGGAACCTCTAGGGCTCTAGTACCATAGGCAATACATGTGAGTGAAGTACCAAATCAAGCTGAGATTTCTCTTCCAGCTTAAAATTTTACATTGTGGCACTTTGATTTTTTTCTTGTTCATTTTCAGCATTTAAATTTGTAACTTTGGGGGGCCATATAACACTGTTACACTCCCGAGGCTCATCACATTAGTAAACTCCCTTTATAATACTTAAGCTAAAGGTCACTAGTGTTAAGCCCACTAGAAAGCCCTAGTACAGTTCATACAATGCTGCCTAAATCGGATTAAGAACCTAAGTAACCATTGATTATTAGGAAGGCATTCCCCATGGTATTAAGAGAAGATTGCTAATACCTAGCTTGGTCACACTAGCTTAGTCGGACTGCTTGATTTTTAAACCTAGACAAGTGATTATGACAAAACATTACATTGAATTAAATGTTTGATACTAAGCCAATGTGCTGAATATTATGCTACCAATCACAATCAAAGCAGACAAACATGGATGCAAAAAGATAAAGGCAATGCTAATGGATAAGAAACACCTGTTTGTGTTGATGGTCGCGCTTGATTTGAAGTGTGAACGAGAGAAAGGTTCCATGAAGGTCCAAATCCTATCAATAGCAACACGCTCCTGTACACACTATGAAACACAAACAATACCTCTAGGAGGCACATCAGTGGGAAAAGAGAACTTCGCTAATCACTCAACTCTAAAACAGAAACACTCCTATCGTACTAATCTTACCTACCCTCCATCACTCAAGTGATGAGGATCAAAGGTGTTTTATGGCATAGGTTTCTGTTTCACTGTACCAGATGTGACATGTGTAGGTCTGAGTCAATGTTTTGATTTTAATGTGCATACTCGTTTGCTAATTGCTCTTGCTCTTTTTTTTTTTTTTTTTTTGGTATAAAGCTTTATATGTACATTCCCTAAGATTAGAATTGAGAGGTCAGGAAAAAAGGTTGAGAGGGAAGCAAGTGAATGATGGATGTCCACAAACACTCCCCCCTTCCTTGGGTAGATCATACCGTTTGAAATGAGCTTGTCACCCTTTGAAACCAATTGTTCCAGTTGGTAATAGGTGAGGATTTTTGCCAGTAGTTTTCTATTACCCTAGGTGCCTTGTCAAGTTGCAACGGTGGTAAGGTACTCTCCCAGGATTTTATTTGCGACGTTGTTGTAGGTGGTGAACTTACCCCGGAAGGTGCAAACTCTTTCGTGCTTGGATGGATATGTACAGTGGTAGGTGGAGGTTGTGTCGAAGCTTCTATTTGCGTATAGGAACTACATGAAGAGCAAGAAGCTTCATTTGATTTCCCTGTTCCTGAGCTAGGTGGGACAAATCGTTCTTTCTTTGGTACCCAAACTAGCTCTAGAACGGGTGTGTCATTCCATGATTTTTTCCTTTCCCGCAATTTTCAATTTGTTTTGGAGCCACAGGATTGGGTTTACATGGGTCAGGTGATAGGTAAGAGCACAATTTACGTTTGGGCACCCAGATTTGATCATTTCCTTGATAGTATCCTTGGGCTTCCAATAGTCGTTTAGGAATCCATCGCAACATTTTCTTACTTTTCTTGGAGCGAGTGGTACGTTTCTTACAAGGCTTCTGTTTTTTAGCACTAGCTATGGTCACTAAAGAAGCTTTAGGGACCCACTTGTATGTTTTCTTCGTTACATTAGGATGAGTCTTGTCAGAAGCGATATGCATTGCTTGTAGCATATTTAAGGGTATAGGCATTTCATCCCCCTCAGGTGTTACCCAGGTCGTCCCTCTATTTCCCCAAGTGTCTATGGTTGATGCTAGGTGGACCCAATCCACATTGTCTGATTCCGTCATACCCGGTAACACATCCATGTAAGGAGAATCTTGGCCAATGTCTGTATCCTTCTTACAAGTGTAACAATATTGTAGTGGGGCCGAGTGAACTGTGGTGTCAGAGCGATGATCAATAATGGTTTTACTCCCTAAGGGGTGTACCTTACCAGTCACCAAATCCACTCTAAGGACAGAGTCTTGGAATTGCAAATAGACATGATTTTTAGACCAATCGTGAACCATTTGTGCTTCCCTCATGAATGGTCGTCCTAAAATCATTTCATATGACATAAGGTGTTTAGAGAAATCCATTACAATGAACGTATGTCGTACCTTGTGTCCTAGAACTTTGATCTTAAGATCCTTGAGCATCCCCATAGGTTTGGCTATGGTACCATTTGCCATCTTTACCACAATGTTAGTAACACTGAGGCGGGGTTTTCCCATGGATTCCCAACAATCTTTTGTAACGATGCTAACTCCCGCACCACCATCAAGAATTCCCTTTATAGTTAATCCCTTGGTAGTGATGGGTAGGGTCGCATTAGACTCGTCGCCTTCAAAATACTGCCCTAATTCGTTAATGGGTACCTCGATCACAGACTCGTGTCCATCTAAGTCAAGTGATTGCACATGATTTTCCTCATCAATCATAATCGAGTCAGGCCTATTTGGTTGCGCAAACTGCGGTAATCCCGTTCGTAGCTCTCCGTTAAGGAATGCTCGAAGTGCAAGGAATAACTCAGGATCTCCATACAGCTTTGCTATGATCGTGGTTCGGACCTCAGAAGACATGAAGTCCACTAGTTTGGCAACATTCATTGGCGTTTTGCAAGGTGTAGGTCCTTGACTAGGAACTGGTGAGGATGGAATCTCATATTCCTCAATGGGATCAGGTATTCCTTCGTTAAACATCCTTTCCAACAAGAAGGGTGTATGCTCACTTTCTGATGTCCTGTCCTCACTCCCTTCTTGGATGATACTAGATATGGCTAACGGTCTATGGTTCATGTGGGGTGGATGAACTTGCGTGGGAAACACTGTGTCATGAATTTTGACCTGCATGGGTTCTGGTTCTAGTTTCCTTTGAGTCTCCTCCACTAAACCTCTTAGATGTTTCACCTGCTCAATCTCATCTACTGGGTTTGGGTACGTCCCAATCTTCTTTTTACGATTTTTCCCTTTTTTCCCCTGCGATTTATCTTGGGGGTCTTGGCTTGGATTTGGAAACACTTGTGGTGTTTTAAGAGGCTCTTTATGATTTTCTCTTATTCGGTTTTCATTTGGTCCCATGTTACGGTTTTCCTTGTCGGTCTTTCCCTTTGTGGTATTGGTTCTAGTCTCCATTGTGTCGACTGAATCTGAATCATCCTCGAGGTCATTCATATACACGGGGTCATCTCCTGTTCCTATGTTTGTTTTGGAACTTGGCTTTGAATTTTCCGTATTCTGCGACTTCTTCCTTCGTGTCTTCTTTTTCTTTGCTTGGATAACTGACGCGGTATCTCTCTCTTCGAGGATATGGCCTGGCCCTTGAAGCATGGACCGTGTAATCGCATAAGCGGGTGCGACGGGTGGTATTGGCGATGTCACACTAGCAATTTTGACCAAATTCAGGGGTGTGATTTTAGGCGCATTTGGGTTATAGGGGCATTGGGCAATCAAGTGATCTATGCCACAACGATTACATGTGAGTATTGGCATTGCAGACGTGCTCCCTTGATTCATTTGCATCTGTGCAGCATTCTTTTGCAGCCTAATAGGGCACTCCGCTACTCGATGTGGTCCACCACACTCGTAGCATTGAAGAGGTGGCCTCCTAGCCTGGGTGTTGATATTTTGACCTCTGGATGCGAGAGCAGCAGCTTGATAAACCGGCTTGACTTGTCCCCAACAATCTTCCATGTAGTATATAGGACACTCTTCCAATGTATCAAGTCCGTAGGCAATACTAGTGTCTATTTCCTCCTCACAACCATCTGCATAAGCATTTGATGGCTCGCAACCCACTTGGTTCATAGGGGCGACTCTTGGATGCGGGGGCTGCGGTCCTAGCACAGGAGGTGGTAACGGTGTAGCTTGTACAACATTTTGAGATCTAGGGACCATGTGTTGCGGTAGTTGCTCAACAGGTGGAGCAGGCATCAATACAGGAGCTCGAGGTGCATCCGTCCAGGCTACAGGTGGTCTATTTGCCATCATACGTTTGATCATTAAACAATCCTTAGCTTGGTGACCATACCTACCACATGCGTTGCAAGTTCCATTAAATTTTACTCTAAACGTAGGGCACTCACTAGTGCTATGTGGACCTAAGCAAATGGAACACCATTGTTGCTCCCTTCTTGGATACATGTGACTATTTTGAGGGGGTCGATTATCCTTAAGAGACTCTTGGATTGCCTTGGTGAGGTCTGTCAAGAATGTCTCAAATACCTTTGGCTCATTGGCAATGGGCTTTGCAGTCATGGGTTCATACTCAATGGCTTGTGAGCTAGTGGATCTCGTGTCAGTAGACACCCTCATGCCTGCTATCATCAAGTTGTCCTCTAATTGGATTGCATTGGCAGTGACATCTTCCCAGGTTGTGATACCTCTAATCACTAGTCCATTATAGATTCCTTCATTCCTCAACCCTCGAATGAATCGATCAAGCAGTTGGTTATTGTTGAAGCGCTCATTTACAGGGCAGCGAGAGTTTAAGTGCTTTAGACGACTAATGAAGTCCCTTACTGACTCTCCTTCCTTACGTTCGGCCTTCTGTAGCTGAGATGCTACACCCCAAAGCACACCTTCTCGTATGTACTCCTTTAGAAACAACCTTCGAAGGGTAGGGTAGATTGTTTTCTCGTCCACCCTTAGGGTCCTATACCAATCTCCAGCCTTCCCACTTAATGTCAAGCTTAAGGCATTGCACTTATGTAGTTCGTTGCGTTCCCCTAAGGAATCACATACTTGTTCAAACACTTCAATGTGTTTCCTAGCATCTTCGTCCCCATTGAATTTTTGCGTGAGTTTGGCAATTTGTACTGCCTTACTTCTAGGCTCTCTATCAGATGCATGACGCATATTTTCCGCGATAGATCGACCTATGGTTTGAGCAAACGCTGCCAAGTCACCTATGTGAGGAGGCAGGGCCGGTGGAGGTACTCTTGGAATCATATGTGGGAGAGGAACGGGTACCGGTCTTGGCATATGTGTGGATGATGCAGGATATGGAACATAACCGGGCATAGGTCCACTCGGATAAGAGCTAGGGAGCGGCACTCGAGGAGCATAAGCAAGTGGTACAATTGGAGGTGTGGGGGCCATGTGTGCATAAGGGGCTAGAGGCACATACGGTCGAGGCCCCATATTAGGTACTACGACACTAGGTAGTGGCACTGCGCTAACCGTAGATGTCATCGGTACATTCTCTGTCAGGCTTATCCCTGGAGTGAGCACTGTGTTTTCCTTGATAGAGGGTTGAGCCAAGTTAGGGAAGCTAAAGTTTTCGCTCGGAGGCTCAGATTGCATAGAGACCCAGGTGAAATGACGTAAGATGGGTCCATGGGGCTCATTAGAGGAGTCTCCATTTGTGATAGAGTAGGCTGTTGAGCCTTGCTCGTATCCAAAAATCTCATGGGGCCAGTTGAGAGTATATTTACCCCTCGGTTTTGCCTTTCTGATTGAATAATGCCATGGATAACATTACAGATCATTTTCTGTTGATCTTCGATGCTCGTGGCACTAGAGGTGGATTGTACAATCTCTATCCATCCTACATGGTAGGCGTGGCCAGAGTGTAGATCCGTCAACACCTCAGTGTGGAGGTCGTATGTCCAATGATCATTAATGAACAATCCTTCTAGAGTCGACGTGTTAACGGTTTCTTGTGAGGTAGAAGCAATGTTGCTCCCCGTGGTTTTACTTGTCACCAACGGTACTCTAGAGGGAACTTCTGAAGGAGGCAGCTCAACAGGGCCTTCTTGGTAAGAAGTTGGCAGGATATCCACATGGACACTCTTTGGGGGTGTGGGGTCCACGTGCGATGTGAAAGGAGAGTCCACTTCCCCACCCCCTTCGTGTGCTTCATTTGCATCAGGTTCCGAGCGAGTAGCTCTACCTAATGTTTCCATGAAACGGCTAAACATACTAGTACTAGGCTGTGGAGCTTCGGGAGGTGCATGGCCTTCTCTCTCAGTGTTTTGGGTAGGGTATGCTTCCATGATTTCTGAGTCGGAGGAGGAATCACTAGCGGCTATTTTAGGGTCTTGGGTGGTGCTACCTTGTGTCCCCGCTGAGGGTCTAGAGCTTATCGTGGATGGGTAATGGGTGTCCGTATGAACAGAGGCACCCTCAATATGCTCGTGTTCTAGCACCCGCCCAGAGCGTAAGTGCATGTGCTTCTGATACCCTAAGGTGTCAAAAAGCTGCTCTAGGAGGCCTTGTGACTAGTTTTTAGCGTGTTTTTTGTTTGTTTTTTTGCTAGATTTTTTAGAGCGTGTCTTGGAATGGGCCGTGTGATAGCTCAAAACGAGCGTATCGGTCAGAGGGTCGTGCCGTGCTTTACAGCCCTCCGTTTGGTCACTCTATGCCCTCGGAATCCCTAAAACTGTCAATTTCCAGTAGGGAACTAGGCCCAAACTAGAAAGTCTAAGGGTGCAAGTGGGAACAGAAAGGAGGAGAGTGGAGGACTTGTCCCACATGCTCTCATTCTCTCTTGAGGGAGTAGGGTATATATATAAAAGTGAGTCTAGTATATATCATAAGACTGAGGACTGAGGCCTGGGCCTGGGCTTGGGCTTGGGCTTGGGCTTGGGCTTGGGAAAACGATCCCGATCTATCTTTTATACAAACCAACCCGTCCGTTTTAAGAGTCACGTTTTTTATTTTCGAAAAATTTAGCCGCCCGCTCGCTCGCGTTTTTTTATTTCCGAATTTTTATTTTCTTTTTTTTTTCGATTTTTTTTTTTTTGGAGAAAAAATAAAAAACTTTTTTTTTTTTTTGTGCAGAA
This sequence comes from Adiantum capillus-veneris, assembly GCF_014529385.1. Classification (NCBI taxonomy): domain Eukaryota; kingdom Viridiplantae; phylum Streptophyta; class Polypodiopsida; order Polypodiales; family Pteridaceae; genus Adiantum; species Adiantum capillus-veneris. The sequence goes on from NC_140937.1 coordinate 2,182,612, forward strand.
AATACAGAAATTGAAAACGCAGATATGCAATAAATGCAGAAATTGCAGAAATTGCAGAAAAAAACGCAGAAACTGCAGAAATTGCAGAAAATGCAGAAATTGCAGAAAATTAAAAAAACGCAGAAATGCAAAAAATTGCAGAAATTGAAAACGGCGAACTTGAAAATGCAGAAATTGCGGAAATTGAAAAAACGCAGACAATAGCAGAAATTGAAACTTGACAGCAATTGCAGAAAACGCAAAAAACAGAAATCTCCACAGAATCCTTCCTTGCCTTTCCTATGATAGAAATTGTACCACAAGGAAGCGTAAAGTGCTAACCGAGCTTAGTGTAGGGCATATCCCCGGCAGCGGCGCCAAAAATGTGCGCTCCTTGCCGCACTGTCGAAGCAAGGGACTTGCCAATACACCGTATGCGAGCCACAAACGGCTCCAAGCACACAACAAGCCTAAACTAGCAAGCTCAAGAAAACAAAGGGTGTGTCACTCACCGCTCTACGCTCGCCTTCGTGGTGGATTCCTCGCCGTGATGAAGAAGAAGCTGCAGTCGTGCCGCGCTCAACCGCTTCGCCGCCGTCGTGCCTTCGTAATGCTCGATCGCACACACACTCTCCCTCTCTCTCTCTCTCTCTCTCTCACACACACACACACAAGGAGGTGAAGAAGAAGAAGATGGAGATGGAGCAAGAGCACTCTTCAATTGCACAAATGAGAGAATGAGTAAAAATTAGGTTTAGTTGGCTTTTATAGGAGCTCACCCCATTCACACTTGGGCGCCCATGCTTAACCAACTAATCCCTTGAATGTCCAAGTTAAAGTGCGCCTCTCATCGGCGATCACTCTACCTTTCCCTATTGGTCCGACAAGCCGGGTACCTGACTCTACCAAATACATAATACGCGTCCATCGTAGGTGATGGGTGTCCGTGTGCCGTGAGGGTTAACAGGGAGCTACGTTCCAAGAACATTGTTATTCGTGGAATTCCCGAAGAGAAGTTAGAGACACCTCCTTCTCTTGCCATTGTTATTGAAGATTTCTTCAAAACCCACTTTGGCATGTTCGGAGTTATGGTCTATGGAGCACATAGAGTGGGGAAGCAAGGAGCTCCTCGCTCGAGAGAACGGCCAATTGTATGCACCATGCCGGATGAGACCAAGCAAAAGATTATCCTTGGTAATAGTTGGATCTATTTGAGGGATACAAAATGTTTTGTATGTGAAGATCGCACTATTAAGCAACAAAATATGCGTCGCAAGGCATATGAGGAAAAAAATAATAAAAACAAGGAGATATCTCATAAAGAAAATGTGCCCAAGGAGGAGGCAAGTCTCTCAAGCAAATAGGGATGCGTGACCTATGACACCGAGTTACAATTGAAAATATGCTTTTGGAATTGTAATGGATACCCATGGAATGCGGGGGTTGGCATTGATGAACTAACAAGCAAAGCCGATGTTGTACTTCTTGTTGAAACTTGGGAGCATGATACACAAAGGATTAACGGCTTGGAGGATTACAATGTACATTCATTGATGTGGTCAAAGAATCTCAAGCAACGAAGAGGACAAGAAGGGTTAGCATGTATGGTTAAGAAAGGATTGGAATATTTTGTATCAATTGTGAAAGATGACAAGTACAAACGTTATGTATGGCTGAAAATTATGACACCAAAAAGAGCACCGATTTTTGTAGCCGGTTGCTACATTCCTCATCATGATTCTCCCTTTTATGCTTGCATGGATAGAGATCAACCATTTTCTGATTTGGAAGAGGACATTGCTTATTTCAAAGGTGAAGGTGATGTTATTGTATTTGGGGATATGAATGCTCGCACAAAAACATTGCAACATGATACTCAACAATTTGATATGCCATACATTTCAAGGGAGTTGGAGGAAGTTCACTTGTATGATCGTACTTCAATGGATGAGAAAGAGCCGGATCACTATGGAAAGTTACTTTTACACATGTGTAATAGCACGGGTATGCTCATTGCCAATGGTGTATCTTTGTGGAGTGGAACCAATGGATTTACATGTAGAAGACATAATGGGGATAGTGTGATTGACTATATGCTACTTTCTGAAGCCATCATGTATCGCATAAAGAGTTTTATGTTTGGTCAATGGACCCCGGAATCCGACCATCGCACCTTATGTATTGACCTTTCATGTGGAGAAGCAACTAAGCATGATAATCTCAGCCAAAGGAAAGAGAAGTTATCACTATGTATGGATTTCAAACGGGCACCAATGTACATTGAAATGGTTGAGCAAAATTTATGGATGACAAAGCTTCAATGTGATGCACCATTGGAAACTAAATGGGAAGCTTTCAAGAAAGCTATTTGTTCTTGTGCGGAAGAATGCTTTGCCATAAAGCATCTCCATGGTATCAACAAAGATAGATCACGCAAAAGGTGGTTTGATAAAGAATGTCAAGATGCTCGAAAGTCCTTGATAAAGCTTGATGCAACTATGGACAAAGACAACTATCAAAGTCATTTGCATACATACAAGGCATTGATTCAAAAGAAGAGAAGAAGATGGGAAGTAAAGCAACAAGAATTTCAAGTCCAAGAAAAGGCACATGCATGTGGAAGATTTTGGAGAAACTTGAGAGGCAAGCGGTTGAGAATTTTGGTAACTTGAGTCTAGTGGATATGTACACACATTGTAGGCAATTATATGAGCAAGAAAATACTGAAAAAATGCCATTTTATGGTTCACTCCCATGTATGCCGTCTTTTTTTACTATTGAGGATGTATGCGGTGGGCTTGAAAAGTTGGCCACTCGCAAAGCGGGAGATCTTCAAGATATCAAGCCGGAGATGATCAAATGGACAGGAGATTTTACCCATGAGTGGATGTGTGATATGTTCAACCTTGCACTTCAACATGGTATGCCTTATGATTGGAGTACTAATTGGGTTAAGCCTTTGCATAAAGGAGGGGATGTAAAGAATGTAAGCAACTACCGGACTATAATGATTGGGTCTCTTATGGCAAAGTTGTTTGGGTGCATAATGGAGATGAAATTGAGTGATTGGGCTGAAGAGAATGACAAGCGTGCAAAGGGACAAGCGGGTTTTCGTCGATGCCATAGCACCATTGATCATCTTGTCACTCTTCGTGTTCTCATGGAGGAAAGTCGATTGAAAGGCAAGCGATTGTATTGTTGTTTTGTGGACTTTAAGAAAGCCTTTGATATGATTCCACGTAACAATTTGTGGAGAAGGATGGAAGAACTCCAAGTGCCAAGTGAGTTTATGCTTGCGGTTTCTCGAATCTATGAGAAGGTGATTTGTCAATTGCGCATGGGAAGAGAAATTTCAGAAATTTTTGTAAGCACTATTGGGGTTAAACAAGGATGTCCATTGTCACCAACTCTCTTTGGTCTATGCATCGATCAATTGGAACAAATGGTACTTGACTTTATGCAAGAAGAAGGCATTGAAGAGGTCACTATTTGCAATGCGGTAATCATGCTTTTGTTGTATGCGGATGATGTAGTGCTTCTAGCGCACACTTTAGAAGATGCACAAAAGCTTATGGTTGTCCTTGAGAACTTTTGCTTGCATAGTGGGCTGATTGTAAATGAATCCAAAACAAAGGTTATGCTTGTGAAAACCAACCATAAGGAGAAGCCATGTATTGTGTACAACAACGAGACACTTGAAGTTGTTGAGAGCTTTATGTACCTTGGCCTTGAGGTTCCATCCAATCACAAGTGGCATGAATGTGCTATGCGTCGTTTGGAAGCGGGAAAGAGAGCATATTATGCATTTGAGAACATGTGTAATGTGGGAAACATCAAGTGTTGGGTTCTCAAGAAGTATCTTTTTGATGCATTGGTGACACCGGTTCTTCTTTATGGAGTTGAAGTGTGGGGCGGGAGCATCTCAAAGTCTACTTGGAAAGAGTTTGAGAATGTCCAAAAGCGTTTTCTTACAAACTTTCTCCAAGTTAAGACACAAACACCATATATGCTCCTACTTCTTGAGTCGGGATCTCTTCCAATTGAGGTTATGGGCATGGAAAGGGTTGTGGAGTACATGATAAAGATGCGTCAAAACCCCTCACATCGACTTCCTACAATTGCATGGGAAGCAAGCAAAAAAGTTCAAAAGACGCATAAAAGCAAGATCTTGAGCACGGGATGGATGCAAGACATAAAGAAGTGGTTTGGGAGATGGGATGCATTATACTTGCTACATGATGCTTCAATTGACTCTCAAGTGAATGAAGCTTTTCTACAACGCCAATGTATTACGGCTTGGGAGAAATCCGGTGGGTCATGCTTCATACATTACACCACCTATATTGCCCCCAACTACAAAACCATGTTCTTCGCTGAGAGAGGAAACCGTACTCACACTTACATGCTTGAGCCTATTCCCTTGTCCGTGATACGCACTATCGCAGCAACTCGGCTTAGCTCCCATTTCCTTCGATGCGAGATAGGGCGTTGGGGCAACGGAGAAGAGTCAAATCGATTGTGCACATTATGCTCACTGCAAGTTCGAGAGTCTGAGTACCACACACTACTAGAGTGCTCAGCTTTTGATCACATCCGAACTTTCTTCTCTCACATTTTCAGCCATAACTTAGACCTACACACTTTCCTCTCCCAGCCAAAGTGTGGGCTCTCCATTGCGACTCTCATCACTACAATTTTGGAGCATCGAGAGTCACTCATCAGCCATACACATACTACATCACATGTAACTTTGGTCCCATAGGTCATATTTGACCTCCAAGGACGATAATAAAATAAATCTATCTATCTATCTCTCTCTCTCTCTCTCTCTCTCTCTCTCTCTCTCTCTCTCTCTCTCTCTCTCTCTCTCTCTCTTACCCCTCCTCGCTCGTCCATACTCCTTCGGGTGGGCTGCCATGCCACACTCTCCCTCTCCCCCCTCATCCACACTCCCTCGACCTCACTCTCCCCTCCCTCTCTCCGCTTTTGTCTTTCTCCCTTTGGTCGCCGCCAGTCCCCCAAGCCCTCTATCTCTCACTCTCTCTCTCCCTCCCTTGTTCTAACTCTCTCTCTCACTCTCTGTGTGAGCGGCCCTACGGGTGCATCATAGAATCTCTCTCTCTCATAACCCACACACACACTCACCACCCCTCACCCCATTCACCCCTCAACCACGCACCCCCCCTTGGCCCACTACTCCCCCCACCCCGTGACCTCACCCCCCCCACCCCCGTTCCTATTGTCAATAGTCCGAGGCTGCTCTCTCTCTCTCTCTCTCTCTCTCTCTCTCTCTCTCTCTCTCTCTCTCTCTCTCTCTCTCTCTCTCTCTATGTCTCTCTTATTCACACACACAGATACCGCACACTACCCACCCCCTCAACACTCCCTTACCCCATCTTGCTCCCGCGCTCTCTGCCTCTCTCTCCCCTCGTCAAGCCCGCAGGCGTAGTCCTGAGTTCATCTCTCTCTCTCTCTCTCTCTCTCTCTCTCTCTCTCTCTCTCTCTCTCTCTCTCTCTCTCTCTCTCTCTCTCTCTCTCGCACCCTCTGTGTAAGCAGCCAAATAGGTACAGTAAAATAACTCCCTCTCTTTCTCAACACACACACACACACTCTCACAACACACACACACACACACAAACACAAGCACACACTCCCTATCCCTCTCACCCTCCTCATCCCTCACGCGCTCCCTCTCCCACCTCCCCACCCGTTCTCTATGTAAGTCTGCGTGTAAAATAAAATATGTATATAATCTCTCTCTCCCGTTCCCACGCCACACCCCTACCACCATTGTTGACACTCACACATTACATACACACAGACATGCACATACATCCACAAGCACTCCTACGTAGAGTCACTTATACACATAGTACACGCACGCATATACGCACACAGAAGAAAAAAATTAAAAAAAACAAAGAATTGACATCGATGCCCAGAGAAGAAGAGACGGTCGAGTTTTGCAATGCCAACACCCAATCAAGGAAAGACGTCGAAGGCATGCCCCAGCTGGTGAACGCGCTACATCGAGGCATCAGCGAGGCCTGCCATTCATCGACATCTCGTCCATGATGCATCTTTGTAGCAATATCTGTAGGTTATCATAATTTTCCAGTTTCACGCCAATTGTATAAAAACCCCATTTGTAAATTGCCACCTCTCTCTACGTGATGGTCACAAAGGCCCACCTAGGAGATTTTATTTTTAAATTCTCCTAGGACAAAGCAAGGGTCAACCGTCTGGGACCCAACTCCTTTCTTTGTCTCTCCTAATTAGGGCCCTAACCTAAATAGATTACCCTAACCTAATGCAGCATGCACCTATAAAAAGGCACTGAGAGGTCACTATTGGGTGGGGTTAGTATCTGGTAGCATTTTGGTTAGGGGATTGGCAAAACTTGTATCAAGAGAGAGGGGATTTTAGTGTAGCATTTTGGGAATTAGCACTATAGGAAGAAGCCATGTCTACACCTTGACTCCAATGGTCGCCACACACTCACAATAGTAGAAATATCCATGCTTATGAGTCACCTCTAGAGAATGCACTATAGGCTCACTATCTCTCTCTATCTCTATCTATCACCATGGTTTCCACCTTGCCAAAGATAAGGTTTCTGTGAATATTGCATTGAATTAGTTTTCCCTCACACCCCGAGGGGTTTTCATCACCTGCATCAGCTCTCTCTCTCTCTCTCTCTCTCTCTCTCTCTCTCTCTCTCTCTCTCTCTCTCTCTCTCTCTCTCTCTCTCTCTCTCTCTCTCTCTCTCTCTCTCTCTCTCTCGGTGTGCAAAGTTTGTGCTATTTCAAATCACCGTTGTCCGCGTCCTAGCCGCTCAAAGCTAGGTGGTGCCCCCTACTCATTTCACCGTGGCCAGCTCGATTGTTGAGATGTCGAGCTCTACATCTTGAGCTGGCATCCACTACGGGTCTTGGCCACTTACGTCATTTACTCACTGGCGCGTTAGGTGATCGACACGGAGGATCTCTACCAGTGATTCTATAGCTGGACTACACTTATAGTGCCAGCCTAGTATGCTTCTAGCGAGTTCATACTTAGTGACCGCATGTACATATGTGCTACCTTTCAGCTTTAGCACTTAGTCATTTTGTACTCTCTTTTCTGTGAAGAAGAAGAAGAAGCTTTCCATCTCTGTGTGCTTTGTGCTTGTCTTGTGTAGCTCTCTTGCATCCTCATTCTTTACATGGTATGAGAGCCTGGTGCAGGCAAGAGAGGCTAAGAGAGCAAGAGCATCACAATCCCTTAGTTCGCAATCCACGACAGTGTCAGTCAGATTGTTATTGAGAAGCTTGAGAAAAATAACTACCCTGTATGGAAGTTCAGAATAACAAATTTCCTAAAAGGAAAAGGTTATTGGGACTATGTAGAAGGAGACAATGAAAAGGAACCAGAGATTCCCGAGGCAACTGCTACAGCAGAACAAAGGAACGCTTTGAGGGACTGGCAACAAGGCCAGAGCAAAGTGATGTATTGGCTTTCTATGAGCATCACAGATGGCATGATGGGCTATCTACAGGATGCTGAAATCCCCGCCATTGCATGGAGAAACTTAGGCAGAGTGTTCGAGGTGAACACCAAGGCCAGGAATCTTCAACTAAAGTCGGAGCTAAATCAGGTTAAGAGGAACAACCTCTCAATCAATGATTATTCCTTAAAGATCAAGAGTATCATTGAGGCTCTTGTATCTATTAAAGTCTCAGTGGAAGACGATGACATTGTCCGTGCATGCTTGGATGGTCTAGGAGATGAGTGTGTACATTTTAGGTCTTCCATGAATACAAGAGACGACATCCCCGTGTTCCAAGATTTGATTTCTATGCTTATTCTTGAGGAGAAGAACCTTGACACATCTTCTTCTCATGGCACAAATAATTCTGAACAGGCCTTCTCTTCTAACTCCAACAGACGTAGAGGTAGAGGTCGTGGTCGAGGCCCAAGGGGTTGTAGGGGCCAATTTCTGGAAGGTCAATCAAATCAAAACAATACAGGTGGCAGGGGAAACCAGTCTCAAGGCAGGGGGAGTCAAAGAGGTCGTGGTGCAGGATCAAGCAGGCAGCAACATACTCTAGATAGCAGAGAATGTTGGACTTGTGGTGAAAGAGGTCACATGTCACGTGACTGTCCAAAGGGAAAAGCAAGTGGAAAGAGAGAACAGGGCAACTATGCATCTACTAGCAAAGATGCAGATGACAGAAAAAATGAGCGCATGTTTGTTATGCAGCATGTAATGAATACAATGACTGCAGATAATTCCACCCAAGATGATGTTTGGTATGTGGATTCACGTGCCTCTAATCACATGACGTCTCGTGGAGAGTGGTTTAGAGATATGCGCAAACCAGATGTGTCAGGCTATGTGTAGAGAGGAGATGACACAGCTCACCCCATTGCTCGTGTAGGGGACATACCTCTAAATACGAAGAGTGGGAAATCAAAGTACTTAGCAGATGTACTTCATGTCCCAAACATTACAAAGAATCTTGTTTCTGTTGGACAAATGGTTGAGCAGGGTTTGCAGGTTCACTTCAATCCAAATGGCTATTATGTAGAAGATTTCCAGAATGGTTGTAAGCTGATCACAGAGGGCAAATGTGTGGGCATAATGTTTACGCTGAATGTAGACATGCCTGAGGTAAAAGCTGCATTATTTGCACAGGGAACAGGTGTTGTGGCTGATGTTGACATTTGGCACAAACACATTGGCCATGTCAATGAGCAGAGATTGCGCAGCATGCAATCAAAACAGATTGTAAAAGGTTTTCCCAAATTCAAGGTGGATGGTATGCATAAAGTGTGTGCAGCATACTAGTTTGGAAAACAGTCAAAGGGCTCCTTTCCACATGAGCGCAATGTATGTAAAAAGCCACTTGAGGTAGTGCACATAGATGTTTGGGGTCCAACCGATACTGCAAGTATACATGGTTGCAGGTATTATGTCTCTTTCATTGATGACCATACAAGGAAAGTATGAGTCTACTTCATGCGTAACAAAAGTGAAGTGTTTGGTCACTTTCAAGACTTCAAAGTCATGATTGAGAAGGAGACATATATGCAAATCAAGACATTGAGGTCAGATGGAGGGGGAGAGTACTTCTGCAATGATTTTTTAGATTTTCTGCGAATGCATGGTATACGCAGGCAGTTTACATGCAGATATACTCCACAACAGAATGGGGTCGCAGAAAGGAAAAACAGGCACATTGTAGAGGTTGCACGTGCATTGATGAATGAGAAGAACATGCCTCATCATTTCTGGGCTGAAGCCGTAAATACAGCTGTGTACATTATGAATAGGACACCTACAGCTGCGGTGCATGATGTAACACCTGAGGAAAAGTTTACAGGTACAAAGCCTGATTTGGCACACTTGAAAGTGTTTGGCTGCATAGCTTACGTGCATGTACCAGATGAGTTGCGTAGGAAATTCGATCCTAAAGCAGAGAAATGTATTCCTGTGGGATATTCCCTTGAACAAAAGGGGTACAGGTGCTACAATCCTACTACACGAGAATTACGAGTGAGCAGAGATGTAGTCTTTGATGAGATGAGCAGCTGGTACAGTAATGCACATGGCACTATTGGGGCTGATGTAAAAGATGATGTGGTTGTACAAAATGTGAGGCCACAGTCACAGGTTTTGAGTGGACCACAAGAGTTCTCTTCTCGTGGCTCTGTTGAGAAACCATGGAATGGTAGACTACGTACGCAGGTTACTCCACCAACAGGTACAGGGAATGTATCACAAAAAGGAAAGGAAAAGTTTGATGAACCTCCCTTTATGGCTGATGCATCATCAGGTTTTTCACATGTAGACATGGATTCAGATGGTTCTGAACAAAGTCTTGATGAGGAATTTGGAATTCCGGCTATCAGGACACCTGGTGTAAGGAAAGTACAAGAAGATGCTAGAGGGCAAAGGAGTGACCCAAGACCGCGCAGATCTAATAGAGTCAAAAATCCAGTTCAGAAATTGACTTATGATGGGTATCTAGCGCATCACCAAGCCTACATGGCTAAGGTGATACAGGATGTGGAGCCCACATGTTTTGAGGATGCAGTTGGAAATGTGCATTAAGATGATGCAATGAATGAAGAGATGGCTGCATTGGAAGCAAACGACACATGGGAGTTGGTGCCATTGCCAAGTGGCAAGAAAGCTATTGGCTGTAAATGGGTGTATAAAACCAAGCATAAGGCTGATGCTAACATTGAGCGTCACAAGGCAAGGTTGGTCGCAAAGGGTTATGCACAAACATTGATAGCCGTTTTTTGGCTCTTTGTAATTGCCACAGTGAGTTACCTCACCCTACCAAAATCACCCAAACACTGTGGCTATCCCTACCATTTCACTGTACATAGGCGTGCGTGAGTCACGGGACTTTTCCCATATCTTCTTAAAAAACCCTCAATTAGCTAGTCATTGGGCTAGTTGAGCCAAAAAAATAAAAAAATAAAAAATATAAGTATATTATGGCCCATTTGTGTGTAAATATTGCATTGTATATAGGGCCTAAATAAAAAGATTTTTTCGTAATTATTTTGGTATTTATTTAAATATTTCTACGTAGGGTGTGTTATTTATGCTATGTACATTGACTCACCATTACCATATTTTTTCTTACCATTTTGCATACTCTTTATTCCATATAAAAATAATCTCATGCAAGCTTCTCTTATTTTTAGTGTAACTCCATCCCAACAAAAACCAAAAAAACTAGTTCTATTTATGTGTATATTTTTTCACTATTGTGATTTTTTTCCTTCCTACATCTATTCTCTATTACTCTCATAAATTAGACCATCAAAAATATTCATTTTTTTATGGTAGACTTATGATGAGAGAGATTTATTTTGACCCCTTTATATTTTTTCCACCTATATTATTTATATTTGACATGTACATATATTTTTAGACCCCTCAATATTTGATTTTCTTAGTTGTACTATTCACTTATATCATGATCTCAACAATATCTTCAATTATAGACCTACCAAATAAGGTCAAGGGTAGGTGGCATGCATACATGCACTATGGAGGGCCCACTCTTGGAGGTATTCAAAAGAATCATCCAAAGAAGGACCCCACAAGGACTTGTGCAGTGGAAAAAAACAGTCGGTTTTGATGAATTTTTAAAGTTCACTTGCTCTCCGAATTTGAAAAGGTGATACAAACAAAAGTTGTAGCTCATGGGCTGAACTTTTTCCTCAAATGTTTTCATATTTTTTTGAGCTACGAGCTGTGAGCTATGATTTTATTAGTGGACCCCAGTTTTCCCATGCTATGCAGCCACACTCTCTCTTCCACTTTATCATTTTCCTCTTTCACACACACTTCTTCACTCATCATCCCCACCTCTCTCACCACTCCTCTCTGCACCCTACTCACCTTCTCCTCAACCTTGAAGAATAAGAGAAACCATGGTGAACTCATACCTCCCACACACAATTCCATTCCAAAATTGACCACCTAGTCTCATTTTTCCTCCTCCAAATTACCCATATCTATCAAAAAAACCACAAAATTCAGCCTCTTCTCTTAAAAGACAGCATCATGGTGGTTGATTACTCAGCTTCAATTACCTTGTCTCTCAAGGAAGGTCAAGAGTGGAGAAAAAATGTACCGTCAAAGCTAGTGGACCGTCAACAAGCGTCAAAATTGGCCCTACTCAAGACACTTGGAGCATCAACCTTGTAAGAAATCCACCTTTTCTTACCTCTTCAGAAGTTTTCTTCCTTAATTGTATCCTACATGGATACTCCCATTGTAAATATCCAATTCCATTTGTAAATTAATACTAACTCTACTAACACTAACCCACTATGAAAAGTCCTATCACCTCCATTTCTCTCCTCTCTCTTTCCCCACCAACTTCTTGATAATTCCAAGCAAAAGAAATTAGATAAATTGATGAAAATCTATACCAACCATGGTTAGAGGAGTAACCCTAGCCTTCAAAATTGCTATAAAAGGAGGGTGTAGCTAGCACAAAAAGGGGGGAGAAGAAAGAGCACTATGCTATAGCTTGAGAAGCCAAGCTCAACCTCTCTAGAAGGAGCTCTTGAGTGGAAGCTCATTGTCTTATGCATGTGCATGTGTTGTAATAGAGGGTTAGCAAGGGAACTCTATGCCATTGTAAGAGAGAGAGTGATCATTCAATTGAGAGTAGGAAATCTATCATTTCTCCTACTAGTGTAAGCCCAACATTTGCTGAATCAAGGAGGGTGGATTTGGACTAAGCTTGGATACTTTGTCTCCCTTCCAATGTGAAGTAATGGACAACAATGATGCGTAAGTGTCTTGGTGTTTTTTGTTAAGTTCTTGATAGCTTGTCTCTGGTGTTGTCATCAATCTAGCCATAAATCCCACATACTGTAAGAGGGCGATAGGGTGGAGAGGACTCCCCTGGCCTTAAGACAGTGATTGGGATGGCTTTTCTTGTGATATGTTGTGGTGAAATTTACGCAAGCTATGTTGAACAAATACTAATCTCACTTTGATTTGTCATGACAGATTTGTAAGAAGGTATTAATGCAACAAGCACCCCCTCCCCCTTTCTCTCTCTTTCTTAAATATATAGTTGTGTTTGCTTGATCATTGCCGATACGTTTCAAAGCAACCCAAGCACTATTTCTCTCTCTCTCTCTCTCTCTCTCTCTCTCTCTCTCTCTCTCTCTCTCTCTCTCTCTCTCTCTCTCTCTCTCTCTCTCTCTCTCTCTCGCTCGTGTTTTAGTGTGTGAGAGTGTTCCATTGGTGTTAGGGTTAGTGTAAATTCCTTGCTTGTTTGTGGGTTGCTCTAACGATTCTCCTCTTTTGCGTCCTAGTTCGCTCTTAAACTAGGTGGTGCCCCTTGTGTAGTTGGGATTTGGCTGTGGGTTTGTTTTTTTGGTTTGTGTTGTGTTGTGCCCCAGCCCCATTGAGCAGCACGGGAGCCTTGAAGGGTGTCTAGAGGTTGCTCTTATTGTTGCCCACCCCGGACCGCCTCAACGTATGGCATAGACTATGAGGAGGCCTTTGCTCCAGTGGCAAAGATGACGACTGTGAGAGCTGTCATAGCAGTGGCTGCATCTAGAGGATGGATTATGCATCAAATGGATGTAAATATTGCCTTCTTGAATGGTGAGTTGCAAGAGGAAGTGTATATGGATCAGCCACCTGGTTATGTCGATCCAGGTTACCCAGATTATGTATGCAGACTTCTCAAAGCTTTGTATGGTTTGAAGTAGGGCTCTAGAGCATGGTATGACAGGATTGCCAAGTATCTTGTCAGTATTGGTTTTAGGAGAGCTCATGCTGATCATTCACTCTATGTACGTGAGAGTGATGTGGGGATTGTGGTCATTACCATATATGTAGATGACCTTATTATTGTTGGTGACAATGCTATGGAGATTGACCTTGTGAAGGGTCTTCTCAAACAGGAGCTTGAAATGAAAGATTTAGGCGAGTTGCGCTACTTTCTTGGCATTGAGGTGATCAGGACTCCAGAGGGTGTATGGCTATCACAGAGATAGTATGCTTTGGACATGTTGTCAAAGTATGGTATGGCTGATTGTAAGCCAATTTCTATTCCCTTGGATGTGAATGCAAAGCTGAGTGCAGAGAAGGGTGATGTTGTTGAGGATGTCAACATGTACAGGAAGATTGTGGGTAGTCTAATCTACTTGACTATCACGAGGCCAGACTTGAGCTACACAGTAGGCTTGGAGAGTCAGTTCATGCAGCTTCCGAGGAAGCCACATTTGGATGGAGTACGATGCACACTTAGGTATGTGCAAGGTACTCTTGACTACGCATTGTTCTATGCAGCAGATGCACCATTAGCATTGTATGGGTATACAGATGCAGATTGGGTAGGTAGCATTGTTGATAGGAGATCTACGAGTGGCTTCATGTTCTCTTTTGGGAGTGTTGCTGTTACTTGGAGCAACAAAAAGCAACCTACGGTTGCTTTATCGAGCACAGAGGCCAAGTACAGAGGTGCAACAGTTGCGGCGTGCAAGGTAGCTTGGCTACGCACATTACATGAGGACTTGGGAGGGTAGGTGGACCAGCAGATTTTCATCCATTGTGACAACCTCAGCAGCATGCAGTTGGCTAGGAACCCAGTGTTCCATGCCAAGACCAAACACATAGAGGTCCATTACCACTACGTTCGAGAGTGAGTGTTGGCGGGCGACATCGACTTGGTCTACGTCAGCACAGAAGAGTAGATAGCGGATATCTTTACCAAGGCCCTCGGAGCTGAGAAGCTTCGACGTTTCCGGACTATGCTTGGACTCTGGGACATGCAGAGCTCGAGGGGGAGTGTTGAGATGTCGAGCTCTACACCTTGAGCTGGCATCCACTACGGGTCTTGGCCGCTTACGACATTTACTCACTGGTGCGTTAGGTGACCGACACGGGGGATCTCTGCCAGTGATTCTATAGCTGGACTACACTTATAGTGCCAGCCTAGTACGCTTCTAGCGAGTTCACACTTAGTGACCGCATGTACATATGTGCTACCTTTCAACTTTAGCACTTAGTCATTTTGTACTCTCTTTTCTGTGAAGAAGAAGAAGTAGCTTTCAAGAAGCTTTCCATCTCTATGTGCTTTGTGCTTGTCTTGTGTAGCTCTCTTGCATACTCATTCTTTACATTGATGTGCATCGGCTCCTGGCATTTGAGGTCGTCGGGATGCTTGTCGTGCTTTGCGCTCGTCACAACATACATGGTCTAGGAACTCAAGGAGTTTGGTTTAGCCAGTGTGGAGAAAGATTCATGAGGGTCCCTCTCATGCACATCTCACCGTGTTTGTAGTTACCTCCACACACTAGTACATCTCGTACTTGAAGGATTTTCTTTTTTTAAGACATTCTTAGTTGAGACATATTCCACATGTGGAGAATATGAGTCTCTGGGACTGACATTGGGGCCGTTACTTCAATTATGTGTTGCAACAATGTCCTTAGGCGCGCTAGTCAAATTCAATTTCTGTACCATTTTTAGCACAACGTATTAGGAACAATTTTAGTGGCCATAAATTGTTGGATACTTAGAACGACTTGTTAAGGTACAAGTGACGCTAAACAATATTAAGATTGGTTGTTAATGAAAAGGTTTTATCATTTGCACCTAGAAGTGATTAATGTTTCACCTTCTATTATGGTTCAAACATTTCTGCAAGGCTTGCAACTAGCTGCAATAGAAAGTATTTAGTTTCTTTTTGGAACTATTTACACTCCTCTTTAATGTGTGCTAGGAGCATCACATTCGCCATAAATATTGGCAAGTATGATTACGAATATGCAGGTTTGGATCTGATTTTGCTGAATGCATGCACACTAGGTGTTATGGGCCCTAGTGTTATCAAAGGGTGATTTGGAGTAGCATGCATATTCATCACAATAGTTGCTTATGAAGTATCTTGCACTCTCTCTGCAGTATCTCTATGAGATTATTGTTGGATCTACCAATCACCAATAGAGGTCATGGCTGGGTGGAGCATACTCAATCACAACTTGATTTTGATAGAAATCTTACATCTTTGAATTAAAATTACGAATCTAATTATCACGGCTAATTATTGGAGACGTCGATACATTGCACAACTACAAGATTTTTGATATCTAGGTATTCTTCCCTTTAATTTGATACATTGTACATCTACAAGATTTTTGATATCTAGGTATTCTTCCCTTTATTTACTAGCACCACACAAAACCGTCATGGATTCCTCATTTAAATTTTTGGCTATGAAACTATCTGAGAATAATTTTTTGAATTTGATCTTCATTCACAAGAATCTACTCCTCCTCCTTAGAGCGTGCTTGAAATTTTGGAGGATACTAGCAATCTAATCCACAAAAATAATATGTCACAAGACGCGACTTTCAACAGTTTGAAGAATAGTTTTGAAAATTGGCAGTTTGCGTCCACTTGCTTGCTACAAAGGTGGATCACCTTACGGAGTTGATCATCTCGTGCATTCCACAGGCTGCAGTATCTACACCTGTGGCAGTCGTCGAACAATCTAAGCCAATGTGGCAAAGAGGAGACTTTCCACAATAGACTTTAAGAAAGCCACAATGCAAAAGCTATGTTTCAATTGTATGGGACAGCATAACAAAAACATTGTCCCTTGGTACTAGATTCATAGAAATTTTTATGGATTCTAATACTAAGTAGTCAATCAATTGGTTTTGCATGCTCTTTAGTGGTTATCTACCCTTTCAGATAACCCTTTCAATTATCTTTATAAGATACAATAGATTGCTTATCATAGCATATTCAATCAAGATCTCATACATGTTACATTGATGCTTTTCTTCTTTATAATATTTTGACAAGGTTGACTCTTCTTTATTTAGACACATGTGTGTCAATGGGAGCATCTATTAGCTATGAGCACTAGCACTCCATAAATACTTATGTGAAGCAAGGCTTGCCTTTCGCCATTTGGCATAGTGGTTTCCAAAGGTTTGGACTATGCTAATAGCAGGTTTTTACGTCACAAGAGAGTGTATATGGCGTATGCAACGACATTATCTTCCTTCACAGATTTAACTATGAGCCAAATTCTAGCGCGTTTTATTTTGAAAACTCAAGACACCTCGCTATAGCAAGGCAACAAGGATAAAAAATTTCAAATTTTATTGTATATCTATATTTTCACTTTAAAATTGGCAACGCTTGCCTATTGTACAAATCAAAGTGATTTGATAGCATTTATGAGAGCGTCTATGCTCCTATCGTTGACTTCAAATCAACGACATTGGCACACAGTTTCGGGCATTTAGCACTGTGCGGATATAAGCTCACAAATTACATAAGACAAAGACAAACTTGTGATGTATCCATGCCTGGTGGTGCATTGCACTTTTGGTATTTGCTTCATTTGTAGAGTCCGTCAATGTTGCCTTAGATTTACACCTCTGTGTGCATGGCATGCCAGTGAGAATGACATAATTCCATCACATTACTATTTACACTTCCGCTTTATCACTAATTCCCTTGTCAAGGACAACGTAAGTGATTGATATCTTTAAAACTTTTTTCCTATTTATTCACATGAAAAGTACACTATTTAAGTCACCTTGATACAATCACGCTCACTTACAAGGTAGGTGGGTTACGATGTGACTTATGGTATCTCTCGCTATAAGAGCGTTGTACACACACACACGCACACAATATTGTATGCTGATAGGATCACCTATGATTCAAACAATGTTTTCACATAAGCTTTCATAAGGTGCATATAATACATTAGACTAATGGGTCTTCCTCAGCCCAACATTCTCTCTCTCTCTCTCTCTCTCTCTCTCTCTCTCTCTCTCTCTCTCTCTCTCTCTCCACAAGCACCTGCGTGGTTAGCTCATCAGTCTTTCAACCGTGACATCGTGGGTTCAAGTCTCAACCATTGTTCGGCTTCTTCTCTCTCTCTCTCTCTCTCTCTCTCTCTCTCTCTCTCTCTCTCTCTCTCTCTCTCTCTCTCTCTCTCAGCCGTTTTTTGACCTAGTAGACAACAGTTCACTCTTTTGACCATAACTTGCTCATCTGAACTCCGATTTAGGTGATCTATAGCCTCAATTGAAGAGCACGAATCCCTCTACGCATTGATGTAAAGACAGAATTTTTCTGTGTAATGGAAGGCTTTGCTGTAACAGCATCTCAGAACTGAAAAAACTGTCAAAACGTTGCGTTTTTGTTGCCGACTTGAAGGTAATGTCAGACAAAATTCGCAAGGGTGGAAAAGCCACACTCGCCATGGAGAATGATGCAAAATCTCCAAGGAATTTGGATGCTAATCCAACCACATCATCTACAACAACGGAAGTAATGATCATGGCTTACCTGATCTCGTTACAAGAAACCCTCAACAAACAAGGTGAAGAGTTGCGTGCACTTGCAATGGAGAATGGTACTTTAAGAGTTCTCGTTGTGGAGAATGAGCACCTCAAGAAGGTTCTTGAAATGCAAACAACACGCTTGATGCACCTTGAGAATGAAGTTCAAGAATGTAAACGCTCTCTTGTTGACATGAATGTATTGAAAGAGTGCTTGAGCAAAGTTGAGAGTGATCATGTATTGAAAGAGGAAACAATAGATACAATATGACATGATGTATGTGAGATGAGAAATGCATCCAAATCATGGGTTGATATATGTAAGGATAATGTGGTTTCTACATCTCCTATCACGCAAGACGTTGTCCAAGCAAAGAATGTAGAGAATGTGGACACTCAAGAATTGCACGAACGACAAAAACGCTCAAAGAACATCGTCATTCGTGGAATCAAGGAGGAAAGCATGGAAATACCCCAATCTCTTGCAGTTGCTATTGAAGAGTTTTTTGCTACACACTTTGGCATGTCAGGAATCATGGCTTATGGTGCACATCGAGTTGGAAAACAAGGAGTCCCTCGCTCGGGAGAAAAACCTATTGTATGTACCATGGCTGATGAGGTAAAGAGAAAGATCATCCTTGACAATGGTTGTATCTACCTCAAAGGAACAAGTTGTAATGTATATGAGGATCGCACTCTTATGCAACAAAATGTACGTCGCAAAGCATATGAGGAAAGAAGCAAGAAGGTTAAGGTATCACCTCAAGAAGAAAAGCCACGTAAGGAGGATGCAAGTCCACCCAACAAATAGGGACACATGATCTATGAGACCAACAATGTCGGTTTTTCTCAATAAATGAATAATTACAAAAAATAATATTCCATCGAGCACTCATTTTCCGTAGGTTGTGTCCAGCCGCTAACAGTTTAGCATAATACTTTTGATGGCCCGTAGGATTAATGCCCATAATTTTCCTTAATCGAGTCTTAGGAAACTTGAGTAGGATCCAATCATTTTCTTTGAACATTAAGGCCCTTCTGTGCTTATCAGCAACAACGTTTTGCCTTTGTTGAGAGATGGATATAGCCTCCTTAATCTTTTGAAAAGATTCTTGTAGGTCATGGATATACTCATCGGCGGCTAAGATCTTCCCATATACTTTGAGTAGCAAGGTACTTTTAGGTCTTCCCTCAATGGTCTCAAAAGGTGCTTTTCCCGTAGAAGTATGTACAATATTATTGTAGGCATACTCTACAAGAGGTAAGTATTTTTCTTATTGTGAGCGTTGATCTACTTCGGTAACATAAGTCTTGAGTAGATCGAGTATCATAAGATTGGCTATCTCACTTTGGCCATCCGTTTGTGGGTGATAGGCCGAAGAGAAATCTCAATCTTGTTCTTAGATTTTCAAAGAGACATTTCTAGAAATTACTAATCATTCTAGGATCTCTATCTGACACGATGGATGTGGGGTAATCCATGGTGCTTGAAAATTTGAGATATGAAGAGAGTTGCCATTTGATGTTCCTTAATAGTCTTTTTGAGAGGAATAAAATGTGCTTGCTTGCTAAACCTCTCAACTATTGTCCATATTTCCGTATTCCCATGGATAGACTTGGGTAATCCAAAGATGAAATCCATGCATATACTCTCCCATGGTGAATTTGAAAAAGGCAATGGCTGGAGTAGTCTAGGTTTCTTCCCTCTATCCTACTTGGTCTTTTGGCATACTACACATTTTGAAACATACTCTTGTACATCCACTTTCATGGTAGGCCAATAGAAGTATGTCTCTACTCCTTAAAGAGTAGGTTGAATATCTCTATGCCCCAAATATGGAGGAGCATGGGATTCATACATAACCTTCTCACGAAGGGAATGTGTAACACATAGCCTATTGCCGTGGAGAAGATAACCATCCTACAAGGTGAATGGTTCCTCTTTCTTTTCTAAAGCAAGGGCTGCCATTATGTCTCTAAAGTCAGGGTCAGTAGCATACTCATCTATCATAGAAGATAGATCATTGTGCGTAGCTATAGACACCACATTAAGTTTTGGTCGTCGTAAAAGTGCATCGGCCACTTGATTATGCCTACCAACAATGTGAGCAATATGGAAATTAAATTGCAAAAGAAAAATTTTTCACCTCATGTTGGGAGTTCCATCGTTGCAATAGCTCCAATGACCAACAAAACTGTCAATACGGAGGGATGAGCTACCCAGCTAGGGCATGGAAACACTCACACGGTTAGTGAGCTAATCATGGAAACACAAATGGTTAACTCTACGAGGTGAGCTTCTTGGCCTATGGAGGAGCTAAGCCGCAATGAAGGGCAATCTCCATATCCACTTTTGTTCACCTCTAATCAACCCAAACACACACACTACAATTGCAAGACGCACACAACATTAATCCTATCATGCAACACACTAATGGCAAAGCACACACACATAGATCTATCGAGCACCACACTCCAATCAAACATACATACACACACAAGCAAAAGAGGAAAATCATACAATATTAGGAGGGTTTTATTTTTGCGAGCTTTTAGTTTCGAGCTTTTACAATTGGAACTATTTTTTCGAGCTTTTAAACCCAAATTTTACACCAATGATATCTTTAAATATCATTGTATAGTGGAGAAACTCAAAACCTTACAATACAATCCTTCAACTACCAAACACTTTTAAGAAATATGGAAGCATGTCTATGCTTATGCAAAATGAAACTTTATAAAAAGCACCATTTGTATGTATTTTTGAGGCTGTACTAAAAATGTGGGCTCCCACATGGGATTTCTTTCACATAAACTCTTATTTCCATCACTTTAATGATTTTGTTATCTCACAAAAATCAACACACAAGCCAATGGTGTCAACATAATCTAACTACAAAAGAAAGCTCCAATCAAAGTCATCTCCACATCATGTGGCCGTCATGTACCAAACAAACACAAATGAAATGTATGGAGCATACCAAAATGCCATGTCAATGTCATATGGCTACCATGTACATAAAAACATAAATCAAAACATGAAGATGTGTACTGTCAGAATAGAGTTTCCTCAACCAAATGTGCATCTGCAATCAACATTTCACAGGTCCACATGCAATATCGGTCAAACATCTTTCATAGAGAAAATGATCTAGCTCTAGACACATGCAATGCCTCATATCTTCCGCAAAAGCTCGGCCCAAACCACCACACCCTGCAAACAAGTCCAAAACATAGTCATGAGGCTCAGTAAATGTTGTCAGCAACCACCTGACCATATAAAAAATAAATTAGAAATCGAATGCAAACACATATATACCATAACATTCACTAGTATCATACTTTGGACTAGTCTTACCAAAAGAACAAAGAAGACCGCTCTGCCCCGCCTCTAAGAATAACACAATCAATCTCAATGGGGAAGACTACATCATCTATCATGTAGCTACAATCTGCTGGAAACAATCTCTCGGCAATTTTCTCCCCTGCCTCTCTATCACAGTGTGGCACAGGATGGCCAATACAATACCAAAGACACATGGTAAGATCAAGTACCTGCATGAATAAAAAACTCAAAGAATGAATGGCATAGCTACAATGTTTTTAGCTAGGAAATTAAACTATGAAACTAAGTTTGCTATCTCACCGCCTCTCTAGTGAGTGGATGCCGATATGCCTTCTTATTACACATGAGAGTCCCTGTACGTAAGAGCACAAGACCTACCCCAGCTGCATCTGCAATAAAATCTCCAATATGCTCGGCCATGCACATGGTGACTAAAAACCCCTCATCGACCAAAAACTCACAAGCAACATCCATGCACCCTGTCACTAGACCCCTGGAAAATGTGTTCCACATGGGAACACTCATGCCCTCTACAAAAGTGAATGATGACATGTAAGCATACAACCATAGTTAGTTGTAGGTACTACTCCAAAGAAAAATTACTTACCCAATGGGATTGGTCCTAGACCATCCACAAGAAAACTTGTAGGAAAATCTGCAAAGATAAGCCTAGAAACCTCACGACATGGCACACCATCTTTGCTATATAGATTTGTATTCTGTGTCGCAAAAAATTTGTTGATGCTATAAGAAAACCAAACATGAATTATGTTCAAAATCATAGAACCATGCAAGAAGAAAATGCAAATAAGTAAGCACTATGAAAATCTACCTATCAAGGGAAAACTTATCAATTTGTGATATATTCACAAGCAAAACATCTACAATAGTTTGGTAATGGAACCTTGCAAGCATTATCCAAATTAGCTTTGAATTAGAAAATATGGAAGACATATATTCTAACAATTTTCTTAAACTTACCAACAGATTGTGTGATCGGCCTTATCTCCCAAGCCTCTCACCCAAGTGAAGACTTTGCAACAAACGAAGTAGTGTGCACCAATGAGGATGTAGTGGGCACATTAGAAGAGGGTGCCATATGGGGTATAGTGGTTCCCAAAGAGGACATGCCGGGCTCTATAGATGGCACAATGGGAGGCATTGAAGAAGGAGTAGATTTCCTTGATGTACTTGGAGGTTCCATTTTTCCTTTACCCTTATTGAGTACATTGCTTGCTAGTGGAGTACCTTGAGAGCCACTCTCAATGGTGGTTTGAGTAGCTCCTTGAGAAACGGGAGGGAGAGACTCTTCTTGTGTCTCCTGTAAGTACTCATCACTCTCATTTTGAAACCCTTCACTCAACAACCATATAGCACAATATCACATAAATTAGTACTAAAGTAGGACATATACATTCTCAAAATAAAAGAGCCACTAGTGTTAAGATACTTACTCTTACTTAATTCAAAATCTTGCTTTGGAATAACTCCTAGTGGATAATCCAACCACCAAGGACAAACCTTGGCTTCCCATGTTGTCAGATTCTTTTCAATCAAAGAGGGAGAGAACATTGTATTCTCATCACGTACATCAATCCACTCTCTAGTGAATAATGGCGCTTCATTCAATTCCTGCGCCTCAACGCATTGCATAACGCATCTACACAATTTTTAGAGCATCATCCACTTTGAAAAGCATATAAATGCAATGGTATAATAAATGTCATGTATCCAAAAAGAAAAATGTCAGAGTCTCCTTTGTATGGAGAATACTTTTTCAAAATAAACCATAAACCCTATCTTGGGCTCCCACAAGGGATTTAAGTGTTTTCAACATAGACATTATAAACACGCGTATTGTCAAAAGAACCATTCACCCCATATCGGTCTTCCAGAGGGAATTTAAGGAATTTTTGTAAACACAAAATGATATTTCATCATTCTCAAAATGACCCACTGTCACCAAACCATGGCAAAAAAATGAAATGCTCTTTTTTTGCAAAGAGTGCAAGTGGAAGATGCAAACCTGTAAATCACTCTCTTAGCCGACAACATAAGCTCCGGCATCTTCTCACTAGAGTCGGAAGACTTCACCGCATCCATTAGATAAATAAAAGCCTACATACATAGTAACAATCAAAAAGCACACTCAACTTGATCTTGTGTAAATTAAAACATGTCTATATTCTTTTAAAAACAATGGTCAAACGTCTACCTGCCAAAATATGATTCTTCATGCTCATCTTGTAGAATAGGTCAAAAGAATTAGGAAGTTGTGGACCTTCTACTTGCATCCTTTTAATCATAAGTGTAGTCTCCCCATGCAAGTGAGCCCAATAAGTCTCCTTTTTCATGTAACTTCTAAAAAGCTTGTAATCACCAAAATGAAGATATTGTGGATCCTTAGACTTAGTGAGGCTCATGAGGTGCAAAATTATCTTCTTTCTACAAGCAATAAGAACAACATATCACTTAATCATATAGAAAAACAAAATTGAATGAATACAATTAAAAATGAGAAACTAATAGCTTCAATACCTCTCAGGAGTGATTTTAGAGCTTGTCAAACAATAGAGCTTATCTCTAGTGATCTTTAGCATTCCCGGTTCATCCCATTTAATGCTAAAAAGAAACTTGAAGAACTCATCACCATTAAGAGGATTGGCGATTGACAAGTACTTGTAGCCCCTATCTTTCAACTGTTCCTCTTCTACCTTTGTGGCCAGCTTGTCCAGTCTCTTCTTCTTCTCAACATCATTTAGTCCAAGTGCATCTAGCTTTGCTCTTTCTTTGGGCATAAATGCAGTGAACTCATCCTAATACAAAACACTGTATTGAAACCATAATAAAATTTTACATTAATTACCCAGCATGTAGAGTAGGTATCACCTTTCACACAAGTTGAGATATCAATCCTCATGGAATGTTGTACCATGGTGCAGCACCATGGTAATACCTTGCCTCCACAATCATCTCCACCCTAGCCCATTCTCTCATATCAGGTGTCAATTTTTGAAGGATTGAATCTTTATTTGCCATGCCAAATCTTTGAAACATATAAACTTCATGAGTGATGTTTGGCATGACATGTGCCCTGGAAATGCTGCAGAAAAATTGAAAACAAAGATTGAACACAAGCATTGCTTGCAAAAAAATGAGAGTCAACATGCAATTAACAAACTTACGCATTGGAAGTGTCAAGTGCAAGAAGCAACTCTGCTTCTTTTGCTCTGGACAACTCAAGGAATTGGCAATGAACACTAACATGGTATTGACCATTGTCCGAGTACTCTACCACACACAAAAAAAATCATCATTTGTAAAAACAAATCTCTACAACAAAAGAGTGAAAAAGGCAAAAGATCTTACTATCTTTGATTCTCTTCCACCATGTTTTTAGCCTATGGTTGCCATCCCATACCAGAAACGTTTTTCCTTTGAGCTCCTGGCATTCTCTACCAAGTAATCTCTCGAACTCAGCATTTCTTTCCCGCCAAAGTGGTCCCCATTCCTCCAAATCCGTTGCGGTCACGGGAATGATATCTCCTCTAGAATCCCCAACGGACACAAGGAAATGCCCCTTAGTTTCTAAATACCCAGCAGAATCAAATGAGGAAATGAGCCATTCTACATCATCTCTAGCAAACCTAGCAGCCTCATGCACCATGAGTCGACAAAGTGGAACAGGAGGAGGCAATGTCTTCTTCTTTACATAAAACTGACTTAGAACATCTTTCATCAAGCCAAGCGAAATTTGCTTGCCTAGGTGTTTGGAATGCTTATTCTCCTCATCCCCTTCAGGATCACTATCTTCTTCATTGTCATGATGATCTTCAATGTGAACATTGCAAAGAGATAACAAGTGACAAACATTCAATTGTCCAAAAACATATGTAACTAGGATTAGATAGTGTAAAGTATTTAATTTACAAAAATTTTGCCAGAGTCTCCTTTGTACAGAGACAACTTAAAAGAAAAAAAAAACGCACACCCTATATAGGGCTCTCACATTAGATTTAAGGACCTTTTCTCCAACATAAACAAAAACAATACTTAATATTTTCTCTAGCAACTATCAATGGTATGTATATAAAAAATGGTTCACCTTTTCTTACTCTCCCACATGGTTATTAATTACCAAACTTTCCAAACGGAAAAAAAACGTCCATTAAATTTAACAATCTACCATTGAAAAATTTATAATATAAACTACGTATTGACATAAAATTATAGCATACACTCATAATTTACCTGTGATCTCTACTTCATCTTCGATGTTGTTGGAGTCTTCATCAACTTGAGCTATAAAAACACACCTTTTGAGAATCCTGTTCTTTTTATTTGGTGGAGTGTCCAAATGTCGGACTCGTGATGATGCCTCTTGATCCATAGCTCCCTTTGGTATACAACCGGACCTAAGCTTCATGCTCACTTGACGGTTGCTAAAAGGAGAGACTGGAGGTTAACTTTTCTTGCTATCCCTCTTTGGTGCCATTATCTACACAACACATATAATATAGTTTTTAGTTTATATAAAACCACATAAAAAATGCAAAAAAAGGGGGAGGCAGAGCTTCCCCATCATCCGCGCACACGCGGATGATGGGGGAGCTCTGCCTCCCCTTTTTTTGTCGACGCAGATGATGGGGGAAAAACATTTCAAAAACCTTAATGAAAAGACTATTTCCAGCAACACCATTGACAAAGCTCACCAAATCTACAAAAAAAAAGGGGGAGGTAGAGCTCCCCAATCATCCGCGTTTTCGGATGATAGGGTTGCTCTGTCTCCCCTTTTTTTGCGTTTTTTATGTGTTTATTGAACAAATATATATCAAATAATTTAGGTTTTATTTCAATAACCTCAAGCAAAAGCATTTTTCCTACAATACCATTGACAAAGCTCACCAAATCGACAAAAAAAGGGGGAGGCAGAGCTCCCCCATTTTTTTTTCCTAGTTGAACAGTTCTCTGCGGTCTATCTTCCGGTGCCGCAACAAAAATTGTGTGTGTGTGTGTGTGTGTGTGTGTGTGTGTGTGTGTGTGTGTGTGTGTGTGTGTGTGTGTGTGTGTGTGTGAGAGAGAGAGAGAGAGAGAGAGAGAGAGAGAGAGAGAGAGAGAGAGAGGAGGCACCAACATGATGCGCGCGCGATGGTACTGGACTGTGTTAGCTCGAGCAGGTAGACGATTGGTTCCCAAATTAAGTAGTAATGCTTCAAACCTAAGCTTTGACATTCACTTTTTTTAACCTCTTTCTAGTCTTAAGCAAAGCGGCCATTTTTAGCGAGCCGTAAGTCCCAAACGGTTCATAATTTGCCCGAGGCCGACTCACATGAATTTGTTTGCCTTGTTGAGCTCTTCGACAGTTGAGTGATACAAAAAATTCATATCCAACTCAGTTTCGCTGAAAATTCACCTGCAAGTTGACAATTTCTACAAAAACAGCGCAAAACAGCATTTTCTCACTTTTTCCCTAATCTACGGGCTGAAACGAGCATCAAAATGAAGGAATCTGAAAAAACTTAAAGAAGCAATATTTTTCCTCGTATTGAAGACTACAATTCCTACATACAAAACTTTTCCAAATTTTGACCTTAGCATTCTCAAAACTAGCACCCAACAGGTGTCCCGGGTCAAAATTTGAAACTTCACGGGAACGATTAGAATAAAGTCCTAGACTGTGGAAAATGATGAAATGAACGATAAATATTATATAACATTACTATACTCTGTATTATGTACAGTATATGTATAATCACAATATATATATATATATACTATATAACGTACTGTAGTGCTACTGGACTGGTATTGGACTGAACTTATCCTCGACTAGACTGGACTAGTACTAGACTAAACGTATCCTGGATTGGGACTGGTACTAGTACTGGACTGGACTTATCCTGGACTGGAGTTATCCTATACTGGTACTAGTACTGGACTGTACTAGTACTAGTAATGGAATGGAATTGGAGCTGGTACTGGTACTGTACTGGACTAGACTTAACTGATACTGGACTGGACTAGTACTATATTAGACTGATACTGACACTAAACTGAACTTGACTGGTACACTATAGCTATTGGACTGGATTGGATTGGTACTTGACTGGATTGGGACTGGACTGGTACTGGGTGGGATTGGTCTACTACTGAACTAGATTGGACCGGACTACTACTAGATTGGACTTCATTGGTACTAGACTAGACTGATATTGGACTGGTACTGGGTGGACTAGTACTGGATTGGACTTGACTGGTACTGGACTGGACTGGACTAGTACTGGACTAGACTAGACTACTGCTAGACTGGACTTGATTGGTACTGGGCTGGTACTGTATTGCTACTGGACTGGACTGGCCCGGTACTAATACTGGTATAATGTAATGTAGCTATATATACTATATACTTAATACCATATATTCTATATATACTATACTATGTCCATTTTAATTTTAAAGCGCTTAATTGGAAATATAAAAAATTGTACTCTACACTATATATATATATATATATATATATATATATATACACACACACACATATATTATAAATAATTTTTAAAACATCGTATATTTTATAACTCCTATGTTCATTTTTTTAATATGCGCGTATTTGGGGAGATTTTCAAAGCTCGATAGGTGAACATATGGATTTGACAACATGCTGATTCAAATGTATCTTAATGGCTATGACTGTGCATATCTTAAAGAGTGAATATTCCAAATCTATTTAGAACAATTTTCAATGAATAAATTAAATTTAGAAGAGTTTTCAATGAACGCAACAATAACTTTTTGCAGCTGCATGCTTTTACACTTTCTTTGTACCTTATGCACATTCTCTTCCTTCTCTTTTTGTCATTTTTCTAACCTCAAGTATTATTCCTCTCTGTCTGTCTCGAACATGACAGCTACAACTACATCAATGCTTTGTATTCTTATTAAATACTTGAAAACAGAGATTTACATTTATATGGTTTTAATTGTTTTGTATTTATAGGTCAGTCAAACTCCATGGGAGAGAGCTCAAATTCCAAGTATAAACTTGTCAGAGAGCATCCGTGCTAGTTGGCTAGCAGGTGAAGGTGGTAAACGTAAAATCTCACTTTATGATGCATGTGTCAGTGATGTTTTGAATGCATAAATTCAATGTGCAAAAAGATTGGGATACACCACATGCAGATACATCGGAATGGGCCCTTCCATAGAAGCAATGATGGCCAGTTCCAAACGCAGAGAATCTCCAAATCCAAATCATTTTACGAGTACATTAAAAGGCTTGGTTGCTGGTAGTCCTTTGTATGAGGAGCCTGTGATGGAAGGTGACAAAGAGACAGTACAACGGAAGAAGAAAACATGTGCAGTCGGTACAAGCTCACATAAACTTGGATATGTAATGGAAGCAAGACAACGAAAAACCAGAGGGAGACCACGGAGTATACATTTTGATAGAGAGGATAATGAAGAAGTATATGTTGTCACTGACAGTGAAGTAGGAGATAGCATTCCAGTGCATCCTGGGGAGAATTCAGCAAGGTGTATTCAAGAGGTCCAAGTTTCCTACGAAGAGTGGGCTTTACGAAGGATGCCAGCAAATTGCATGAGGAAATGTTTTGGAATGGTAGGGAAGAAAAGTTGTGGTAACAAATTACAAAGCCGTAATGTGGGAATGGTTGCTCCTTGTTTTTGGTCTGAGAGAACTTTAAAGACAAGACAGTTGCACAGTGGATATGGTTCTGCAATTATGAAGTAGGCCACACACAAAAAGTACAGAGGCAAGTTAAATTCTCACCTGTCGTTCCTACTTTCTGGCAAGTGGATATTGGAACCAATTTATCAAAGGAAGAGAGTGAAGTAGGCCACACACAGAAAGTACAGAGGCAAGTTAAATTCTCACCTGTCGTTCCTACTTTCTGGCAAGTGGATATTGGAACCAATTTATCAAAGAAAGAGAGTGACAGCTTGGTACAAAGTGGATTTCAATTTGCAGATTTTGCAACACCACTACGACGCATGAACAATACAAATGCTACTCTTACACAAGGAGGCTCGAGTAGTAGCAGGAAGCGTAAGTGGAGACATGGTATTTCCAAAGAAGTGCAAAAGAGATTGGAGTCAGCTGCAAGCATGGTTGCAACGTTTTTGGACGAGAAATTAGAAAGTGAACAACACATAGTTTTTCGAATATTGACAGAGAGTTGTTATGATGTACACATTAAGGTAGAACCTAGTTGCACCTCTCCCGATTTTCAAAAGAGAGAATCTACACATAAAGTGTTTTTGGCATGTAAGCACATGTACTATGTGTATGTGCATATTCTAGGGCTTCAACCAAAAGAGCACATGGTCATTCATCAGCCTGCACTAACTCCCACAGACCTTGCATTTGTATTAGGGAAAACCCGCAAGATAAAGCTTGTGGTGTAGTGAGCCTAAATCTTAGAGATTGTCCTGTAGAGGTATGCACTGAAGTAGATTTCTCTTTTGTATTAGATGTGGAGTAGCTTTTCTAGACATATGAGACTTTATTTTAATTCCTTTTAGTAAGAGAAGCATGCTTTGTGGTATCTATCTAGACAATTGTACAAGCTCAAAATTAGGGCTTTTGGAATCTTGTACA
This sequence comes from Adiantum capillus-veneris, assembly GCF_014529385.1. Lineage (NCBI taxonomy): Eukaryota > Viridiplantae > Streptophyta > Polypodiopsida > Polypodiales > Pteridaceae > Adiantum > Adiantum capillus-veneris. The sequence goes on from NC_140937.1 coordinate 2,212,408, forward strand.
TGTTTTTGGTGTGTATCGTTAAAAGAGACTCAAAATCTTAAGCCAATTTTTTGTGAGATTATAGATCTTTTTTGTCGTGTATAATATTTTGATGTCTTTGTTTTGGATTAATTTTTTGTGTCGTTAGAAAAGGCTCTAAATCTAAAATCAAAAAGCTTGCAAAATTGGGTTTGATTGCAAAAGCTCGCAAATAAAACGCACTCCAATATTAGATAGGGATTAACCACTAGTTAGTTAAGATCTAGCTAATCTAAGCATCATAGTCGATCATAAGAAGCATGAGAGAGGCATAGTGAGAGAGAATGAATCATTGATTAGTGTTAATCAAGTCTCATGAGTAAGGAGAAGCTCAAGGACTCCATAGCCACACACCTCAAGAGCTCTCACCAAAGAGTGCTCTCAACTAATGAGCTTGAGAACCCTAATTTCATTTTACACACTGCCTTATATACCTAGGGTAAAAATGTGCAATGTCTGGGCACCCAAGGCCTTTAGGGCTTCACCACTTACTAAATCTACAACCTAGGCACAATAAGTGACCTATTCTTTACAGCTTGGAACTCCCATTGAGCCCGTAACCCGTTAAAAATATTACAATGGCTTGAAATAAATCGGGAATTTACAATACGTGACCATTTTGGGAAAATGTGAAAACAGTGTAACTCCAATCTTTACTGCTTCCTCACTTTGATCTTCGATGTGCATTCATACATCTTTGGTCTTAGCAGCTTCTGTTAACTGATGTTGACTTTGTTAACATTCCCCCCTTTCGATTTTAGTGCCCGTCCTCGGGCACTGTTGAAAAGTGTCCATGGAGGTTGTGGAAGGTTTTTGATTGGTTGTTGATGGGTTGATCGTCTTCCTTTTGTCTTCGAATTTGTTGACGAGTTTCAATTTTTTGCAGCATCTATTGGTCCGAACATGTCTAATGTGAGAGATGATGTTGCATTTTTCCATTGTCATAGCATAATGATGAGGCTGCTGTTTATTTATGAAAATTATGTACAAGGGAAGTAGAGTGATGAGGTTCTAAATTAGGGTCTATTAATTGGATGACCAAAGGAAAAAACCCAGTGGGAAAAAGTGTCTTTGGGATAAGCGTATTATTGGAGTACTTATGAGCATGGGCAATATTAGTAAAGTACTCAAGGGATTATGTGCCGATAGATATGGAATTAAAAGGGTAGCAAATATGAAAGGGTAGCATGATGGAACATTGGTTTGCCTATTGTAGTCCACTCAAGGTGCATAGGTGGAAGCAAAAATAAGAGTGTCTAATGCATATGTCCAATGATGGGACATCCTATTTATGTATACACAGAATGGCATGGGAAACAATATGTTGTGCAAGCAAGATTTAGAGGGATTATTTAAAAAGATGGTGTAGCTATAAAAGCATATGACATGGATTTGCAAGTTGGCACCCCTTTAAGAATGGTTTTTGTTGATGAGGATATGTTCTCTCATCTTACTGTGCACTATGTGTGAGTGTTGGACTCTACGACACTCCACCAATTGTAAGTTAATAGACTTCAACTCTTATTCTCATCTCATCCAGCATGAGCGACATGACTTTAGATATGATCAACTCTTCCAGCTTGAGTGTAAGCCTAATAACTACGACTCTTAGCACAGAGTTCAATATGACTTGAAGCTTTGGGGCTAATGCTTTGCTCATTTTATGGCTCAACAGCCCGACTCTGACTATGCCAAAGAGTGTTTTTTGCACCCTAACGACTTGACTTTTTACATTCTTGTGCTTACTACAAACATTTCTTCAGGTAAAAGTAAGCTTGAATCCTCAATAAGAGGATTAGTGAAGGACCAAACTGGAATTGAAGGTTTCTTTTGCCATACTTGTTTTATCATCTTTGAATCTGCATTCACGTTAGTTGGGTGGTCCTTCTTTGACTGTGAAGAATCCATTACCTGTTTGATTCTCCAATTAGGCCTGTTGATAGGAGTCTTTGATGTTGTTGTAGGCCTCTGTTGATCGTTGACATTTGAATTCTGACTAGGAGCATTGGAAGGCTTAGGAATCCAAATCTCTTGATCACCTTTGTAACTCCTTTGTTGACTTTGCTTTTTTCTAGTTCTTGTTGATTTCTTGAGATCTTCATGCATGTCTGATGTAGTTGCTGCTGGCTTTTGGTTGACTGGTAGACAAATCTTTGTATATCCTATATAGAATCCTTGTCTAAGAGGAACATTCTTTGAGATCCATCCTGGTTCTGTATCCTCTTATGAGTTGTGGTAAACTTCAAGATCTTTCAATGTTTTTCTATTGTATACCTGCTTCTTAGGTATCCTAGGATATTGTCGAGGTTGATACCTTGTGGGCCTTCTTTCTTGGGAGGGACTTGAAGTTACTTCATATTCCCATACCTAAGGTTTTGGAACCCATATCTGTCTGTTACCTCCATAGTACTCCTATTCTTTTAAGCTCCACTGTGATGCCATCCATCCCATGTGTTTGTCTTTCTGTGTCGATTGCCTGCTGTCCTTAATCCAAACAGGATCATTGACTTTGACTAAATTTCTCGGAACAAACACTTGCTTGACTTTCCTTTACTTTCTTGAGTACTTTGGCTGGAGTATCTTTGCTTTTCTGGGTGTCTCCTTAGAGGTTTCTGTTGGGTCAGCAATTGACTTTAAGTTTTGAAATCTTGTCTTGCTTGAAGAAGCTGATCCATGGGGGTTCTTTGATGTAGAGGCATATTCTGTCACACCTTCTTTGCTAATTGGAGGAGATTCCACTTTAGCTTTACCTTTGTCTGCAAGATTTGTCTTTGATTCTCGTGACTTTTGTAACTCAAAATCTAGCATTAACGGTACCTCTATCTGCTGCTAGCTACCTCTTGGAAAAGAGAGTATTAGCACTATATCTTCTTTGTAGGCCTTGTGTTGGTCTAGCCACTGATGTCCAAGGATGACATTTGCATGCATGTCTTTTGAAGGTTTTACCTGAAACTTTACCTGCTCTTCATGATTGTGGATGCTAAGGGTAGCAACCATTTCTTTTTGACTTGTAGCCTTACCGATATGATTTCTCTGTTACCTGGCTTGCCTAGAGTAATCTCAAGCATGCTTTGAATGTGGTCTACAACCATATTGCAATTTGCTTCTTTATCCAATAGAGCATTGCATCTGAAGCTTCTTTTGTACTGCTAAGAACTATAGCTATTCTAATTGCTGGTTCTATTGAAGATCTTTGTATTTGATTTGATTTTTCCATGGTATCATCTTGATCTGATTGTGTCTCTATGGAGAGTAGCTTGAGACTTTGTGTTCCAGTCTGGCTTGCATCAGCTAATTTGACTGGCACTGTCTGATTGATCTTTGGACTTCCTATTTCTTCTTGGTTGTTTGCAGTCTCATTTTTCTTAACTTCTAGCTCTGATGGCATTGAACTTTTCTCAATAGCTATCGTGGTTACTTTTTGTTTTGTTAGATCTGCACTTGCTTTTGCCTGATTTGCTTTAAGCTCGTCTGAAGTTCTCTTTGATGGAGATGAATCATCTTCAATAAGATCTTCCATTTGAATTGTGCTTGAGGACTTTGTGTTGTCGTCCGCGGGTGACCAGTCTTGGTCTCCATTCCTGGTTGTCTGTGATGATTCCATTATGTTTGACTTTTGTATCTCTGACATCTTCTGAGCCATTGGCATTCCCATTATGATGTCGTCTAGCATATATTTTGTTGTGATCACGTGACATTGAGCTATGATGGTCTGTGAACTTACTTCAATGGTGGTGGAGATGATTCCCCAGCATTCTACTCATTTATTTCCAGATATGCTCACAAATTCAGGAGCATCTTCCAACTGTGGTTGGCCACATCTTTTCCAAGTGCGAAAAGACATGAGGGTCTTGTCTAACTGAAAATCTAGCTTTACTTCTCTTGATAGCTTTTCTTCGTTTTCACCAACTATGTTACACTTGATCTTCTCGAGATTTGTGTCTGGATTGACTTCTTTTTCTATGGCAACATCCTTTGGTTGGACCTTATCTACATTTTCTTTGCTTTTATCACCTGCTTCAATTGATTTTGACTCCATTGGTTGTAATATTTGCACCTTTTTGCAATTGTTGAGCATTGTCTATCTGCCTCCGAGTAACCTTTGATCTTTATAGATCCATGGTACTGTCTGGAAAAATTTGTCTCTTCGGAGGAGATTTTGGTGGTGATCTTTGTATATCCTTCTCGCCTTTAGCTTTCAATGACTTTGACTTATCTGTTACCTATTCTGGCAGCTTGAGGTCTTGCATCATCGTCAGATATTCTTTGACTTCAGTCGGGCCATCCCTAGAGGTTTGTACAAGGTCATGACCTTGCTGATATTCGTTACCATGTGCATCTTGATATGCATATGTGAGCTTGATCACATGTAACTGTTTGAACACTATGGGCTTTGTTGGCTTTTGACTCTGACTTGTGGAGATCAGTTGAAACTTTTGTCCTTGATGATCTTCATAGAAGCATTTGTCTGTAGACTCGGATGGAATCTGGCTCAATTGGAAACTTCCAACAATCATATGATCTTTCAATGGTTTCTGGTTTGAAGAGGTCTATTGGCTAGAAGCTCTAGGGATTCTAACTGCTGTAGCATTTCATGGTACATAAGCTGAGTTTGATGGGTTTACAGCTCCCCTCTTCCTAGGGTGATCACTATAGCCTACTTCATTGTAAGAGTTCAAAAATGTTTCACTCTGGTTTAGTCTCACCTTTTGGGATTGTGAATGTACACTTTGGCTAGCACTGTTGACATTTGGTATCTATAAACCTTCTGCATAGTTTCCTATATATCTTCTTGAAACATGACAATTTATTCCCCAAGTCAAGCTATATATAGAATTATCTTTGCCCTGATATTGTCTATCCCATGGGTCTCCTATGATATAAGCTTTTGTGGTTTTAGGACCCAAGGCATCATAGATGCTAGACTTCCATTTATATCTACGATTGTTTTGGTCAAAGTATATGATCATTTGGTTACAACATCGAAGCTTTATTTTCGATGGAGGAGTGATTGGCTCTGAAAAGGTTTCTGGGTTCTCTCGGTTTATATCCTTTAGCTCTAGAGAGGATGGGATATACTAGATTTTTTCCTCTGAAATGAACCATCCTTTCTGATCTATCACTTGACGCACTTCTATGAGCTGGTATGTGGGCCGTTCAAGCACAGGTTGATCCTTTTTGTACAGTTTCCCTTTTTGGTCTACATAGTGTGCATATGAATTATGGATACCATATAAAGCTAACATCATTCTGTTTGATGTGTCCCTTAGACTTGTGAATAATTGCACCCTTGTGTTAATGGATGTAAAATCATTTGCAAACCTAACAGTCTTTTCAACCTTTGGTGGTATCTCGACACCTTTACTAAATTCATGCAAGAATTGTTCAAAGAATCAATTTTAAGATTTTCAGGTGCCTGTGCATCCTTATGCTGATTTTGAATTTGCATTGTTTTTACTGGTGCTTCTAATGGTAATGCAGAATCATATGATTGCATTAAAAGCAACGAGTTAGATGCACTTACGTCAAGATTTGCATTTCCAATTTGCTATGTACCTTGGTTGGCTGTTGTTATGTCTCTGTTGTCCGGATTTCTTGGAAAATCTTCAAAAAAATGTCCACCTTTTCATCCACAATCTGAGTAATATGCCATGACTGGTGGTGTTTCAACTGGCTCTATCATGTCAAGCTCTAGTTGAGAAGTTTCTGCTTCTATGCTTGCCAAGTTGTCGGCGTCTTCTTTTAAAACACTGAGCATCAAGCTGTAGATTGCTCCATCTTGACATTTGTACTGTCTTTGGCTTTGTTCTCCAATTAGAATGGCTTCAATTGGTTGATTTGTTGGATCTTCCATCTTTGGATCTTGACTATATATCTGACCACTGTAATCCACGTACAATGACCCTGATTTCATATGCAGTGAATGGATGCTTTGTGGACTTGTGCAGATTTTCGGATAACCATTTGGATCAATTCTTTGCACTTCTATCTGCACTTCATCTTTAAGCTTGCAATACCTGGCTCCACTGTAGTCTGTGAACATCTGGGATTTTTTTAAATCTGGCTTTACTCTGATCAACAGGATCTTGGCTCGTGTGTTGCTTTTATTGCTCATAAGATACCTATTGTAGCCATTGTAGCCATATAGCTGTAAAATTTGCTATGTTGCACTAGTACCTGTGTTACCACTACTACTACTAGCTTGCTCTACTATACTTGGAACTCTCGGCTCGATTGAGCCTATGTTGGCTTAATCCACAAAAACTGTCAATTGGAAGATTCTGGTATTGATTAGCAGAATTTCTCCTACCCGGCTTGATAAAGTTTAGTCAAAGCACTTTGCAGTTGATTGCTCTTCAGACTCGCAAGAGTTGATTAACTCTATCTTGACAGTTTCAAAATTGATTGCAACCTTTTGAAACGATGAAAACCTGGGCCTTGAACAGATTAATCTGCGATCCACCGTGATTTGTGTCTGTTCGTCCAATTGGAAGCTAAATTACAGCGCAATTACTCACACTAGCCCATTTCTAGCATGCAAAATTTTGGAAATTTGACTACTGCTCAATCGGTTGTGAGTTGGTCGATTTCTCGCTTTTCTTCTTGCTGATTTCTCGCTTTTCTTCTTGCCGATTTCTCGCTTTTCTTCTTGCTGATTTGGTTTGCTTTGGCACAGTTTGTTGCTATTTTTGCGGTGTGTCCGGTACACTTTTTGGCTTTGCTTTTTTCTTTTCTAGGTCTTTTTTTAGGCTCGTTCTGTCTTTTTCTCACACTTGCTGGCTTTTTCTGGGTTATTTCTGCGCTTACAACCACTTCCTTTTATTTTATAAAATTTTGAATTTTCTAAATTTTTTAGGTTTGTTTTTAATAAATTTTGATTTTTTACAATTTTTTTGTGAATTTTAGAATTTTTTGTGATTTATCTTGATTTATTTATGTTATTTTTGAAATTTTAATGACGTTTTTAATTTTTTGTGCATTTTCTATGTTTTTCTTAGAATTTTTTGTGAGCTATTATGAATTTTTTACAGCTTTTATGATTTTTTTGGTCAGTTTTGGAATTATCTCTAGAGTTTTTAATTTTTTAAGATTTTCTTGAATTATTGGAATTTTTTCTTGATCCATTTTTAAAATTTTATAAATTTTTTATTAATTTTGTGATTTCTTTTTGTCTTTTTTTTTTAAAAGAATTTTCTAAGAAGTTTTTAAATTTTTATGTCTTTTCTTTTTTTTATTTTTTTGAAAAATTTTAATCCTTTTTTAGTTTTTTTTTGGATCTTTGGATTTGTAATTCTTATTATGTTTTTTAATGTTTTTTGTGATTTTTTAAAAAGCCCTTTTATTGTTTTTTAAATAATTTTTGTAATTTTCTAAATTTCTTTTCATTTTTTTTTCTTTTTTATGTTTTTTAATTGTTTTTGTTTTTGTATTTTATTTTTTATCTTTTTATGTTTTTGATTTTTTTATTGTTTTTGTATTGATTAAAAGAACACTTACCTACGTGGGCAACTGCCCGTTGTGACTGCAGGCTGAAAGCACCCCGTTGGAGTCCGCTGATTGCGGGTCTTGTCACCGTAAAGGAAGGCGGGACTGACGGACGGCCTAGCGCTCACGGATGACGTGCTGACCTGGCAAGGTACGCGCACCTGCAAGAGAAGAGAGAGGGCTACACGACAAGGCGGGTGACAAGGTGGGTGGACAAGGCGTGTGTGTGTGTGTGTGTGTGTGTGATACTATTAAAAAATATGTGTGTACATGTGGGCGTTCACGCAGGGGAGAGAGAGATGAAGGGAGAGATGGGGAGGGCATAGGTGGGAGGTCATGCACGGGGTTTAGAAAATACATTTTTCCTAATCGAAGAAAATAAGGGCAACTTGAAATTCTCCCGGTTTGTAGGTCAAAATTTGAAGCTTTTGCCGATAATTACACTAAAACTTGTGGAAATCACTCGGTTTTCTTCAAGGCAAGCTCAAAATCTAACCGAGATTTTATGATTTTAGTCGGTAAAAATACATTGTACCCCATTTTTTTCTTAACACTAGAGAGAGGGAAAGTTAGAGAGAGATGGCTGACAGGAGAGACAGAGTGAGTTAGAATATGAGGTGGGTTCACACGGAACGGGAAGAAGAAGAAGAGAATTTTAAAGTCGACAAAAATTATTGCAAGCGATCGTAAAGATCTCGTTGACGAAGGTTTTTGATGCACCACAAGGCACGACCTCGCAACTCGAACCTGCCTTTTTCATTTTTTTATTTTCAAATTTCCAAAAATACAAAAAATAGGCCGAAAATTTGGTGAAAACTCCAAAAATCACCAAACAATCCCAAAATTTGCCAAAAAATTCCCAAAAATTCTTGGAAAATTATAAGAATCTTAGTAGATCACCGATATTCACAATCAAACATTTTTGATACGCAAAAAGCACATCAAAAATAGCACAGTTTACCGAAAACATGATTTACGACACAAATATCAACCCGATCCTCGGAAATAGCAAAACGCTCAAAAGTCTACCACGGAGGGCACAAATGCGAACAAAATGATGCTCTAAATATGCACACACAAAATAGCTCGTAAAGATTGCATAATCAATTTTTTTGGAATTATCCAAAAATTAACAAAAAATTACAAAACATATTAAAAAAAATACCCAAAAAGTTTCTAAAACTTTTTCACACATTGCAAAAAATATCGAGAAAAAACATGCTACAAATCACACCAATTTAATTGCCAAACAATTTCATCAAATAAATCAAGACGAGGCAAATAAATCGACAAAATTACCAATAAAAATATGTCAAAATTTGACGCAATAGAGTGTGTAAATCCCTGTTTTGAGCACGAAAAAAAGTAGAAATCAATCATTGTACACATCAATTATGCAATCAAAATATGAATCAATCATGCAAATTTAACACTTTTTAGGCGCACACACACTAAAAAATTGGCAGTTTTTACCAATCTTTAGGTGCACACACAAAAGGGTTAAATTTTTTGGATTTTCAATATGACTTCGCAAATCATTAGTTGGGCATGAGCACAACACAAATCAATCATCACAATTGAAAAATCATAACGCACACATTGATTTCTAGGTGCTCAAACATGTGAAAAATAGTGCACACACCCCTAAATTTAGCATACACACACTCAATTAGAATGCACACACTTGATTTTAGTGCACACACTTTTGAAATTGACCATCAAACCATGCAATTAACTCAATCAAGCACCCAATTAGTAACCTACAATCACCAATTAGCATTTGAAACTTGTCAAATTCATGTGCCACCAATTCTTAAAAATTTCGGCATTACAACAGAGTGAAAATGAATAATCGCAAAATTTTCAATCCATAACATCAACATATCATAGCATTACATTGCATCAACATTACATTTCATCATGGTGGGATCTCTACACAATTCTACACATCTCTAGATTCTAGGAAGCTTGAGAATACCACTTTGATTACCTTTCCGTTGAAGATCAATTGAATGGTAGAATACTCCAATCCTTGATAGCAAGTTAGTAAGTTAGCAAAAATTAGTCAAATTAGCAAGCGGTTAGTATGAAATTAGAGTGTGTAAACACACAATTGGCAAGATATGGTGTCAAATTAGGGAATTATGAACACAATGCTTCATGCACACACATTCAAAATCTATAAAAACAAAAATACAAAAGTGAAATTAGTGAGGGAATGCATTTGATTATGCCAAAATTACACTAGCATAGGCCGTCGTCCCCGACAGCGGTGCCAAATGTTGGGGGTTCCATCATTGCAATAGCTCCAATGACCAACAAAATTGTCAATACGGAGGGATGAGCTACCAAGCTAGGGCATAGAAACACTCACACGGTTAGTGAGCTAATCGTGGAAACAAAAATGGTTAACTCTACGAGCTGAGCTTCTTGGACTATCAAGAAGCTAAGCCGCAATGAAGGGCAATCTCCATATCACTTCTCTTCACCTCTAATCAACCCAAACACACACTACGATTGCAAGACGCACACAACACTAATCCTGTAATGCAACACACTAATGGCAAGCACACACACATGGATCTATCAAGCACCACACTCCAATCAAACCTACACACACACACAACCAAAAGAGGGCAATCACAAAAGATTAGAGAGGGATTAATCACTAATTAGTTAAGATCTAGCTAATCTAAACATCATAGGCAATCATAAGAAGCATGAGAGAGGCATAGTGAGAGAGAATGAATCATTGATTAATGTTAATCAAGTCTCATGATCAAAGAGAAGCTCAAGGACTCCATAGCCACACACCTCAAGAGCTCTCACCAAAGAGTGCTCTCAATAAATGATCTTGAGAACCCTAATTTTATTTTACACAGTGCCTTACATACCTAGGGTAAAAATGTGCAATGTCCGGGCGCCCAAGGCCTTTAGGGCTCCACCACTTACTGAATCTGCAACCTAAGCACAGTAACTTACCTATTCTTTACAGCTTGGAACTCCCATTGAGCCCGTAACACATTAAAAATATTACAATGGCTTGAAATAAATCGGGAATTTACAATACGTGACCATTTTGGAAAAATGTGGAAAATGTGTAACTCCAATCTTTACTGCTTCCTAACTTTGATCTTCGATGTGCATTCGTACATCTTTGGTCTTTAGCAAATTCTATTAACTGACGTTGACTTAGTTAACACCTCATTTGTTTGTTGGAAAGCTTGGTTTGCATCATGAAATACTTGCGACTTTGATAATTGGTTCGTAGAATGAATGGAGTCCCCAATAAGTAGTGCTTCCATGTGTCTATCTAGGACATGTAGAACAACTAAAAGCTCTTTCTCATAAATGCCCAAGACACGTTCATCAGTATTGAGCCTTCGGCTCTCATATGCTATGGCATGCCCTTATTGAAGCAAAACTGCTCCAAGGCAATCACCACAAGCATCACATTGGACCTCAAATGGATTTGAGAGACCCAAAAGTATGAGTATTGGTTGGGAAGTAAGCTTCTCTTTGAGCATATCAAAAGCATTTTTCTACTTAGCAATCCATATATACACTTTTTCTATTGAGTTAGGTTGTGTAGTGGTCCTGCTACTTGAGAGAATTTTGCTATGAAGCGTCTATAGGATGCATACATACCAGTAAAGCTTCTTAGATCATGTAGATTCCTTGGGCGATGGATCCATATGGATACCATCTTGAGAGATAATATGACCTAAGTATTAAATCTCTTGAAGGAAAATTTCATTTTTCTTTTGGTTGAGAAAAAGCTTATTCTCCCTCAATGCTTGAAAAATCACTTGGAGATGTTGCTTATGTTCCTCCAAAGACTTGAAGTAGATGATGATATCATCAAAGAACACTCCAGTGAATTTACGATAAGGTCTAAAAAAAATTTCCATTAGAAGATTGAATGTAGCTGGTGCATTAGTCAAGCCAAAAGGTATGACTAGATATTCATAAAGACCAAACGTTGTGCGAAACGCGGTCTTTAGGATATCTTCATCCACTATTCTTATTTGATGATAGCCTACTAAAGTACATAGAGCCTTGTAGCTTATCAAATAGATCCTCTACCCGAGGCACGGGAAATATGTTTTTGATAGTGATATGGTTTAGTGCTCGATAGTCCACACACATACAATATGTACCATCTTTCTTTTGGACTAAAAGGACTAGAGAACAAAAGGGAGAGGAACTAGGCCTCACCATCCCTTTGTCTACCAATTCTTGTACTTGCCTCATGAGCTCCTCTTGTTGAGCTTGTGAGACTTGATAAGGAGGTTTGTTAGGTGGTGAGCTTCCTGGAAGGAGCTCAATGCGATGGTCATCATCCCCTCGTGTTGGAGGTAAGTCCATAGGGATATCATCGATGAACACATCTTGGAATCCTTTTAGAAAATTAGACAAGTCTAGCTCTTCTTGATTTCTACCATTTACATTTGATCAAACATTAGGATCTTTTAGAGACTCTTTGACAAAAATCATGTACACAGAAACTGAGCTCTTCATTGACTTATCAAAAGCAGGAGGATTTACAAGTGGAATAGTGCAGCCACGCTCACTAGCATCTATATACATGTTCTTTCCCCTGTAGGTGAAGTAGATTCTCCTTTTTGGGGAACTTCATGTTGGCAACCATGCAATCAAACCATGGCGCCCCTAGGATAGCATCCTCATGTTGGAGAGGAGAGATGAAGAAGTCTTATTTGTCAACATAGCTTTGGACATGAGGCCTCAATTTCCCAATCAAGGGAGTAATGGAGGCTTGTTGTCCCTTGAAAACTGCGTCAGCCATTACCATATCTCCCATCTCAAAATCTTGAATGCCCAACTTGGTGGCCAACTCCATTGATATGTAGTTGTGAGTAGAGCCAGGGTCAAACAAGATGAAGGCATCATGCTCTCTTACCTTTCCCCAAGCATAGGAAAGTGATGATCTTTTGCAATGAGCATCCTCTTTTGGAGCTTCGATGGTGGAAGCCCTAGGAGTCTCATTGTGAGTATTCTTCTTGAGCAAGAGTGATAGCCATATCCTTGCTCCCCACACTTGCAACACTTATGGTCCTTGCAAAAAGCTTCAAGCTCTTCAGGATAGATTTTGTTTTTACCTTTGTAACTTCCTTTTCCTTGGACCGATTGTTTTTGTTGTTGTTGGAAGTGCCTTGGGAACAATTTTGAACATTGGTTTTCCCCTTTGCATCATTTTTGTCTTTGTTTTCCATGGGCTTAACATTACGTCTAGCCCCTTGATGAACATTGATGCGTGAAGCAACCATGGTGTGATGGATTACTTCACTAATAGTGCCAGTCCGTTGAGAGGTGATGTATTCGGCCATCTTTTTAGGTAGCACCACACAAAATTGCTGCCTTTTCTCGGCAAAGTCTATCTTTTGAAAGACAGTAGCCTTGAGATGTAGATCCCAAAACTTGTCTACATACTTGTGGATAGACTCATGAGAGAGATGTTATAGAATTGATATTTTATTATTTATTTCAGATGACAGATGGAAAAGACTAGACCCGGCTTCGCCTATGCGAATGGATATGTATATCATGTACATTCTATTATTCAAGTGCTCTTTTATGAGCTTTGACCATTTATGACCGGCCGGCCAGTTTGTAACCAATTTGACCATTCAAGAAATCTATATAACAAATACGTGCAAGAGGGAAATGGTCACTCTTGCTTGGGGGGAGATTGCACCCAGTGTCTGCGTTGCTCTTCTCATCTCTCCTCTCTTCTCTCTCGCCGTACCGGCGTAGCACTCCTCTCTAGGAGGTGCGCCTACACGTGCTCGCTTACTCTGTCTCGCTCTCTGCCTCTCTCATGTGAGATTTGCTATGTCGTTTACGCGTACACGATGGCACATGTATGGAGATCTATTGATTTATGGTCTGTAGCATGTTATTCTATGTATTTTGCAGGGAACCACGACTTCCGTTTGTAGCGGTGGTATCAGAGCTTGGGCCACGCTCTTGGGTTTGCAAGAATCAAAGCTAAGTGTTGTCACTTTTGTTTTTTCATTCTAAATTTTAAATGATTATGTCCTCTTTCTTTGTCATAGAATGTTTATGCGTTGGTTGGTCTATACCTACTCGCTTTGTGATCAATTCATATCTAAATATAGCACTTTGCACTGCATCATAGAGAAATTAGCTGCTTTTAGTAGATGCATACTAGGAAAAACTCAAATTGGTTGAATACTATGATTAAACAATTAGTATATGTACAGGTACAATTAGAGTATCTTGCATATGAATAATCATGGTAGATCGATTACTAATAGGCAAGCTTATGACGAGCGCAAAGATATGAATAAGGAGTCGAGGACTTGTAAAAGGCGTAGAGGAAGAAGAGGAATCATATAAATTTATTTTATTTTTTCCACTGTAGTAGGAACTACCTCGCACAGCTATGCGCAATGCAAACCGATTAGAGGCGACCACATGGTGGGAACCACCACGCACGAGGATTAAATAGTAAACTATATACACTAACTTATTAGCGACTGCATTCATCGTCATCATCAACGATGGTTATCACCATCCCCACAATCCAAAGAACTTGTCGCCCTGGTCACCACCCCCCGAAAACTGCTCGTGGCATCGTCAGTTAGCGACAGCTACTACGGGCCATCCTATACACCGCCAACCTCACCAGGTTTGTCCGCATAGCGTTGATCTGTCTCTCCAACTCATGCCACGACACTAGTTAATGACGGCTCGCATGCGGCGCACTCGCTTCAGTTATGCATAGTTGCAGTTCCTACTAGCTGCATGCATATTTGCATGGTGATTTCAGTCACTCCCAGCCCCACGCAATCTCTCTCTCTATCTCTCTCTCTCTCTCCCTTTGGTCGAATAACGACCACCAACACCCGCAGTTCTCTGGTTTTCTCTTAGTTCTCACCCGCCATGCAACCATCAATTATCACGTCCCAATCCACACATGCAGTACACGGGGTCATCTCTCTCTCTCTCTCTCTCTCTCTCTCATAGTTTCCTGGCCGTTGTCTCTGTGAAGCCGCCATGAATCCCTCATCAAACTTGCGGCGCTCTCTCTTTCTCTCATGTCGGACACAGCAGTGGTGTCTACCCGCCAGCATGTAGCCCACTATTGCTCTCTCCTCATTTGGTGGTAGACCACCTACCTAGCAGTTCCACTGGACGCCTTCCACCCCACCAACTCTCCCCCACTAGCGCTGCTGACTCTCATGCCGTGCAACTTCTCGAACTGCCACTCTCTCTCACTACAACCGCCAGGCACTCCCACACACTATGCATGCCTCCGTTCGACACCCTGCTTCTGCATCTCTCTCTCTCTCTCTCTCTCTCCCAGCAACATGCTGTCTCCCTCATCATCTATACTCTCTCACACACACACACACACATACACACAGGTTGTCAACAGCCAGCACCTCGCCATGTAGTCGAACAAAACTCTCGCTGTCTCTCTTCAGTCATCATCCATCTCTTTCCTATTGTGATGAACCAACCCCATCAGCAGCTACACTGAAACGCAAGGGCATAGCAGTTGGCGAGTGCTGCCCAAGCAGGCTGGTCAGGCGAGGTGTAGCAAGAGTTGCCGACTGCAGTACACTCACTTCCTGCGGCCTGTGGCATCAAGTATGGTAGCTTCTCTATGGCGGAGAAGAACTCCATCATCCAGCTCCACGCCGTTCTTGGCAACCGGGCCTTCCCGTTTCCATTTGTAGCTCAGTATAGTGAGCGTTTCGCTTGTCTTTCAACAGTTGCATGATTGTCGTGCTACCTTTATTCCCACAGCTCCCAATCTCCCTCAACCTATCTTGTGACCCACCTGGACATCCACCATGGTGCACTGGCAGTGGACTTCTCGCAGACCAAGTGTGCGAGTTGACACTTGAGCCAGACGAAGCAGACATCCCCGCCAACAATGACTTCCTTCAATCCTGCCAGTCTCTTACTCCCGGACTGCATGCCTATCCGCCTGCACACTTGCTGCATGTTCCATTCTCTTATCTGCTTATAGAGATGGTATTAGTGATCTTTTGCGAGGGAAATTAAGATGTTGAACGATAGGTCCAAATCTTCCAAAAGCAACCTTCTACAACAACAGTACGTATGAGAAAGCGAGAGACGCATGAGGCTATCTTCAATCTCTTGCGAACATGCATCAAGAAAAACGATGTCGCTGCTACCATATGCGTGCATGCTCTTTTGGTAAGATCTCATCATGTAGAGTCTGCTCTCGTTGATCAGCTCAATTGGTTCTTCTCTTCTGCTGATTGTCTGTTGAAGCTGTCTTTGAAAGCATACCCTTTCCTGGGGTGCACTCATGTCACGGCATTCCATTATCTCAGCTCATTAATATGGGTCCGGAGAGAAGGCTGAAGCCTTGAAGTTGTATCATAGAATGCAACAACCGGCTCTTGTTAAGGCCACCGCCTATATGTTCTCATGTGTTTTGAAAGCTTGCAAGCTCCTATATGAGCAAATTAAAGCGAGCGATCTTGTTTTTGCTGTTGTAATTGTTGTTATTGGCAATACCCTAGTTGACATGTTTACCAAAAGTGGGGAACTCCAACAAGCAATTGAGGTTTTTAAAAGCCTGCCAATGAGAGATGTGGTTTCATGGAGCTCCATTATTGCAAGCTTTGCCCATCATAGACATAGTTTTGCAGCTCTAGAGGCCTTTGATAAAATGCAAGGCGAAGGTATAACACCAGAGAAGGTATCCTTTTTGTGTGTTTTAAGAGCTTGTAGCCTTTTAGGAGAGTGCAATTATGGTAGTTTTGTGCATGACCAGCTGATAAGAGATGGACCTTGTTAGGAAATACTCTTATTGATTATATTTATGGAAAATGTGGCAGGCTCGAAGAGGCACAAATTTTTTTAAAAAAATAAAATAAAAATTTTAAAAAATAAAAAAAAATCCTTGAGGTGTTCCCGGATAGGACTGTAGTATCTTGGAATGTAATCCGATTATGTTATAGCCAACATGGCCTTGCTGGTCCAACATTAAATCTTTATAATAAGATGCAAAAAGAGGGAGTGAAACCTACAGAAGTGACATTTTCATGCACAATCAAAGCGTGTGTCAGGATAGGAGCTTTAAAGATAGGTTAGATTTTACATCATGGGATTATTAGGCAGCAGCTAGAGCAAGTCACCGTAATTGGAAACATGATCGTTGACGTGTATGAGGAATATGGTAGATTAGATGTTGCATATAAAACCTTCAGCGACTTGTCAAGTGCTAATAACATATCTCTATAACGTGACCAATATCACGGATATATGTTGTTTTTCAATAAGGATTTTCTTCTTATTCTCTTTACTTGGCATAATGATTGCCCTCATCAATCAATTTTTAGAGCTCCAAATACCAAACCGGAATTTGAAGCCATCAATTCTTGAAATTTACCTTCAAACATGAAACAAATAGCTCGTGTAGCCCAGTTATCTTGAATAATTCTCGAGTTCCTCATGATTGTAGATGATCCATTCTTTAGTGGGTTGTGATTTTAATTTATTTTTACTCTACCCGGTTCAATGCAAGAAATTATCAAGCATACACAACAAACCCCCTCTCTCATCATTATTTGCAAGAGACATAATGTAAGTTTATCCCATTAGCAATGTTGTAATGTAATTCGATTTTCGCTTTGATTGCTTTACAAATTTTCTTAAAAGGTACATCACATGTCAATGTTGCATATTCCTCAATAGTGTTCTATTTATTTGCTTATGTATCACACCCTTGCCAATGTTTCTAATACTCCTTCGCAGAGGACTATGTTTATTGACATGTATTTACCTCTACACCAGAATTTGAAGCCAACTACTTTAGGCGACCTGCTTTTGACCTATCCTAACATTCATACATTGAGTGTGGCCTCACTTTTTCTGAAGATTGATGTCCACTGCTCATCCCAATCTTGCAAACCACCCTCTCAATTTCGATCACACCTCTCTTATCCGCTCATTTTTACTTCAAGTTATCTACTTTCATTCTCTTTTCTTGGCAAACAAACTTTGCATCAAATTTTTCCTTCATGGCGTTTCAAATGTTAATGCATTTGATCTACAATAATTACATCTTCTTAAATTTCACAAGATTGTTTTTAGTGCTTTGTTTTTTAGCAAAGTTTTGCAGATAAATCTAAATATAATGTTCTCATATCAAAATCCAGGTATGACACTCCTTAATTCATTTTGATAATACCCCTCTTGAAACATTATTACAATTATCTCTGATAAGTAAAATCTCTCTATATATCTTAAGACCAAAAAGTAACGTTATCTAATTCACTAGAAGTGCTTATCCCATCTCTTCTTTTATCTTGGCCCCTCCAAATTCCCCCCCCCCCCCCCCCCTTCACCACATCTCCTTATGCGCAAATCCTCTAGTTTAATAGTGGTTTGATAAATTAATGTTTATTATATTTGATTTCTTTTAAGTGAGTCTTTTGCAGATATTCTCACACCCCTACAAATACCCAAGCACCTTTGCAACAGGCAAGAATTTTTTTCTAGATTCTTTAAGACGACAAAACTTCCTTACTTGTTTACATGTTGCAAAATCCATTGTTTCTAGTGTCATGGGTTCTACTTTCTTTGATTGGACTCTTATTGAGATGACTTGTCATTCACTACTTACATGAGCTCATTTGGTGTGCAATGATCGCTAAGATTTGATACATGATTTCACATTCTAGTCTATTCCAATTTCATATCAAATAGGTCATTTATTTTTCACTTTTTATGCTTAGCCTAGTCCATTGGTCACATGCACACAGATTCGTCGATTTAGGCAGTGTGTCAATGCTCATCTAGTGCAGATTCGCCGATTTAGGCAGCACAACAACAAACTACAGATTCACGCTTTTTGAACTTATATCAAATGCAAATTCGCCGATTTAGGCAGCATTAGTGCAGATTCGCCGATTTAGGCAGCACGTCATATTGGTGTAGATTCGCCGATTTAGGCAACACCAATCACAAAATCATGCTGCAGTGGCTGGCCACCACTGTAACTGGTATGATTTTGTTACCCTGGTACATAATGAAAGAGATTTGGATTTGGACTTATATTGTGGAATTGGAATTGGATTGGGATTTGGTATATGGTGATTATTACAACTGTGTTTATGTGATGAGACTTAACATTATGGAATTGATGATGAGTGTGACTAATGATATCCTGATTCATCAGGGTGTGATATATACTGCTTATTCTAGTGGTATGGGACACTAGAATAATGTTGTCTAGTTATATGGATTTTTTTACTACTTGATACAGATTTCTAATCACTATATTTGACAAGTACTGTTTGCAGATTTTTATCTTCGCACCTGAGGACAGTTGCTTTCCAACGGAGAGGTATGTTATAGAATTGATATTTTATTATTTATTGCAGATGACATATGGAAAAGACTAGACCCGGCTTGGCCTATGCGAATGGATATGTATATCATGTACATTCTATTATTCAAGTGCTCTTTTATGAGCTTTGGCCATTTATGACCGGCCGGCCAGTTTGTAACCAATTTGACCATTCAAGAAATCTATATAACAAATACGTGCAAGAGGGAAATGGTCACTCTTGCACGGGGGGAGATTGCACCCAGTTTCTGCGTTGCTCTTCTCATCTCTCCTCTCTTCTCTCTCGCCGTGCCGGCGTAGCACTCCGCTCTAGGAGGTGCGCCTACATGTGCTCGCTTACTCTGTCTCGCTCTCTGCCTCTCTCATGTGAGATTTGCTATGTCGTTTACGCGTACACGATGGCACAGGTATGGAGATCTATTGATTTATGGTCTGTAGCATGTTATTCTATGTATTTTGCAGGGAGCCACGACTTCCGTTTGTAGCAAGAGAAGCTTTTGGTAAGTACTTTGTCCTTTGCATCGCTTTCAAGGAATTGCTTCATGATGGAAACTCGTAGAGTTTTCCATGTCTTTGGGGATTCACTATTGCCACGAAGGCTAGCCCACCATTGACAAGATGATTCTTGAAAGTGCATAGCTACATGGTGTAGCTTGGAGGACTCTGTGAAGCCCTCGTCTCCAAAGGCCGCATCAAATTGCTGGATGAAGGCCAATACTTTGTCGGTAGCACTAAAGGTGCCA
The DNA here is from genome assembly GCF_014529385.1 of Adiantum capillus-veneris. Classification (NCBI taxonomy): domain Eukaryota; kingdom Viridiplantae; phylum Streptophyta; class Polypodiopsida; order Polypodiales; family Pteridaceae; genus Adiantum; species Adiantum capillus-veneris. Next base: position 2,232,034 of record NC_140937.1, read on the forward strand.
TCATAGGTGCGAAAAGAGATACTCTTTCCTCCCTCCTTGAACTTCTTTAGCTTTTGTGACCTTCACCATGCAGGAAATGATTTGCAATGTCCTCCCCTCTTGTATTCTCTAGGAGAATAGCCATAGCTTTCATCAGAAGAGGAGGAAGGAGAAGAAGAAGGAGAAGAGGGTGATCTCTTCCTAGCCCTTTTCTTCCTTTGTTTCCTCTCTTCCCTTTTGGAGTGATGAGGAGAAGGACTATGTGTTGATCTTTTCCTCTTGGTAGGAGTGGGTGATCGTCTTGACCCCCGTCTTCATGGAGCCACATCTTCAGAGGAACTTAAACTTTCATTGCTTTCTTGCTCTTTGGATTCCTCCTCTCGAATGGGAGAGAGTCTTCTTTTTGGGGTCTCGTCAAGAAACCTCCTAAGTTCTCTGTCCTCTTGGAGAGGAAGGGAAATTCCATAAGCACAAAGTTGTTGAGTAACTTCGGCTTGCAAAGCAAGGCTGCCCATATCTTGCTGCAACCTAGTGACGAGATAATTCACAAACATGGGAGCATCATCATTAGCACCTTCATGTGCAAAATCAAAGCTATCAATGTTGATTCTACTCTCTTGATTATTGCTAGCTATGTTAAAAAAATTTATGTATGTACTTAGTGTATGAATTGGCAATTCAAAACCTTAGTTGCCACTCCTCTTTGCCTTTGAAAATTAGCTCTTAAGTATCTACACGCACGGCTTGAAGTGGTTAATTATAGAGAGTACAGGAGTAGGTCTAACATACCAGAGTTGCCAAGGGCTAGCTCCTTTTGGACTTCTTATGGCTCAATAATGGTAAATCCGTAGGCAAGTCTAAAAAGACTCCATTATTAAGTCCAAAGCTCCTGAGGTGTGCACCATATCCCACATAGTGGGCTCAACAAAACCGATCATAGATCCCAATTCCACTTACCCTAATATAATTAACAACATCAACCATTTATAGGCTACTTAGGGACCTCTCTTCTTAAGCAAGAAAAGAGAAACCAAATGCTATGATACCAATGTAATGGAATTGCCCTAATTAACTTGAGAGTAGCGGAAATTAATGAGATTACTTTTGAGAAATGACTTTGTGAGCATAGTAGGTGAACATAATTAAAGATAGCAACATAATCATAGAAATTAGTTAACTTGGCATGAACAATACTTTTGCAAGAGAGAATTTAGAGAACATGACAAGAGTTGAGGACCGGATTTATGTGGAGCCGGTCCCCCCTCCAATAGGCATTTGTATTATGATTTCTGCCATTAAGAGAGACTTGTTACAATACAATCTTTGTGTTCCTTGTGACCTAGGTGATGCAATGAAGATGGAAAGCTTCATGCATCACAAGCATAACATAAACTTGAAGAAACTCTAACTATCCCAAGCCTCAGTCCCAAGACCTCAAACACCTTCGAAGGTGGAGAGAGCTAGCAGGGAATGAGAGTAGGGAAGAGGAAGAAGAAACATTTCATAGGAGAAAGAATTAGTTCCTCATTTATCATAACTCTTCTTGCTAGCATACATAATAGCATAGTAATGAAGAGAAGGAGATGGCAAGCTTAAGCATTGAAGCATGGCTCTTGGTTGGATTTGCACTGCATATCCAAGAGTGTTGGTGTAGGCTCTCAACCTCTACTTGCTTGGAGAAGGAGAGGGAGCTCTTGCACTTTGCATAGCACACGAGAGTTTTTGTGGAGTGTGTGTGGGTGAGTATACCCCCTAAGAAACCCCCTAGCTTTCTTGTGTCTACCCTCCCTTGTAGCTCATGATTGAATCTCATTGGACCCCTCTAGGCCTAGCCAATCACAAGCAGGAGGCATTACAAGGAGCAAGGGTAGCCTTTGGACAAGTGTCCCCATTTCGCCTTTGAGAGAGAGGACTTGATAAATGCAAAATCAATTAATTAAATTCCCTAAATTATCATTGGAACCCCTTGGGTGGCCAACCAATAGGCTTCACGCACACCATGAGGGCAACATGAGGAGGAGCTTGACAAGTGTCCCTTTTGCTTTCTTTGTACCATGCATGCCTTGTGTGAGTGTGTGGGTGTTCTCTCTTCTCCCCCCCTCATGTAGGGCTCGCCCCTTCCTTGTAGGGATTGAACTTTGACCTTTTGACACCTCAAGCCCCTCATGCATAGGCCCAGTTCACACCACAAGCTTGGCCCTTAGGCACTTTAAGCTTGGGCTGGGTTCTCACCTCAAGTGCAACCTTAGTATCTCAAGCATGTCAAGAACTCAAGCATCTCAATCATCAAGCACCTTAGGCATCTCAAGCACCTCAAGCACCTCAGTCATCAAGCATGACAAGCAAAACTAGCACCTCGAGCTGGATCGAGTTCCCGCCTCAAGCTCAACCCTAGCTTGCCTAAGGTCAAAGGACTTTTACACACATTATTGGAGGTCTTCAATGAAGATAACCCTAAGCTCTTATGCTCCATTGGTTAGCCTTGCTTTTTGATAGACCAGCTCTCATTTGGGCCCCTTTACCATTGGCCCCGTGTTGAGATAGATCTATAAGCATATGTCTATATCTTAACCCTTGTTCCCATTTATTCTCCCACATTAAGTGATCAGTTTAATATGAGAAAATCATTTGGGTTGGTTAGATATTAGATATTAGATTTTATGACACATTCGACGGCCTTCGGCCGTCGGCCACCTCTCTCTCTTTCTTTGTGTTGTCCTTCTCTCTCTCTCTCTCTCTCTCTCTCTCTCTCTCTCTCTCTCTCTCTCTCTTTGCGTGCGTTGAGCGTTGGGTTGAAGGGCACACTACTAGATCTGGCGAGATGAAGCAGAAAGCCACCATGTGTCTGGGGGAGGGGTTAGGATCCCTCCCCCATTTATAATAGTATATATGCATTTGCACTAGTGTTCAAGCAAAATGTGTCTCAGCTTTATATCATCTCATTTATAATTTCAAAAATGTTGGTGGAGGGCAAGGGGAAAAGTAGAAATTCCACCCCATAATAGAGATGAATAGTGTAACCTAATTTTGTCCAATATCCTCTTGAAAAATTCAAAGAAAGGAATTTAATATGTTTGGAAAATTGATTTTTCTCAAAAATTGATTTGCACATGTCTTGGGTAGTGCCAACAAATAAATACCTGTCCGTGATGTGGGTGCTCAACATAATTATTTGGTTAAGAGGGCTCCCCCATAAGACCTTCAAGCTGGAGGGCTTTGCACATCGTAGAGGGCCCCTGAGGTTTGAAGCAGCACCTCATACACTTTGAGAAGTGATAGAGATAACCTGCAATGGGTAGTGACTTGTGCCAGTTCTGTCGATTACCTCGTGCAAATTGTAAGGTGCTACCTACCACAACGTGTTAAAAGATGATTCTTAAAACTAGGGGGTGCTTGAAGTACCCCCTAACAAGTCTACAAGGATGGCTTCTGATCACTAAGCGGTAGAAAATCTGAAAGGCAGGAGGGTGTATGGGGCTACAGCTACCTAAGGGGGGTGTCACACTTGGGCAGGCAATGAATAGCCATCCTGAAGTGGCAGGCAACAATTTTCTCAACAAAAAACGGAGGATGACCTTCCACTCATGTCAAAGGGCAAGAAAACTCCCCCAGCCAGCTTCTTCTACGGGTGTCGTCTAGCTGCAAAAAAGCAAGGCGGAAAAGTTTACAACAGGACTTGAGCACTCACAGAGCAGTATGTGCCATTTTGGAGCTCAACCATTTGGCCAAGAGGGAGATGGGAGAGGGGGCGGATGCTCCAGTCTGACACGGACCAAAGATGAGTGCCCTCAACAGGCCGACGGGCTGGCTCTCTAATAAAACTTAGATATTCTTCTAAAACCTAAAACCAGCCCCTAGAAGGCTGAGACCGCCAGTCGGTATCAAAATTTGAAGAGAAAGTGAATCTTAGGTATCATATGGCCATGGAAAATGTGGTGGATGGTAAGTGGGCGATCACGTGAAGGCATATCAATACAATTACTAGCAAAAAAATACACAAAAGGTGTGCCAATGGGGCCCCTCTACATGACCATCCCTTTCTCATCACCCTCTTGGGCCTCCCCCCCGCCCCCGCCACCACCCACACACACACACACACAGGCACGACGACATGGAAGGGAGAGCTCCTCTTTTTTTGGTATTCTAGAGCCTAGAATTTTCTAGTTGATGGTAAATTTTGTTGGCTCTAGATTTCTGTGGCCTAAAAGGCGTTTTCCACGGGCGGGGGTTGACCCCCATTTTGCAAAAAGGGATGGGTTTCGCATGTCCACGTGGGGATTATCCATGCATAGCTGGTGTAACTCCACCCAATTGGGAAAAGTTTGCTAGCATTTATTGGTAACGACTTACACAACACATGCCTGACAATTGTGAAAGTCGACAACATTGAATTTTGCATAGGCAGCAAGCTTGAAGAAGCACATGCTTCGGATACTTCTAGTGTTACTTACAATCAGTGCAACAGATTCTCACCTGCATGTCAATTTTGACTTGCATCTTCAACATGGTGGGGCGCTATTGGTGGGCACGTAGAAGTTTCCTCACCTACTTTGGTCACTCAAATTGCAGGGGTCAACTTTGCACGAAGGCTCAATTACACTAGGTGGGGGTTTATTTTATTGCTCAATGGAGGTTGAAATCGAACGTGAAACCACTCTTGTGTGAAACACCTCTTAAGATGAGTGCCCTTAAAAGGCCTACAGGGTCGCTCTCTTATAAAACTTAGACATTCTTCAAAAACATATAAATTTTCTACAGAGCCACATTCTCAAAACTTCAAAAATATCGATAGAGACTCATGGAGAGGTAATAAGACTAGGGTAGGTGCATGCAAAGTACGGACACCAAGACATGTTTCTTTCAGCCTTGTCATCTTTGTGCCATTTTCAACTCTTCTTTGCATCATCTTCTACTTTCCCTTTCTGCTCCCCCCTCCTTTTTGGGGGAGGGTTGAGCCATGGCACTACATGAAGCTTTGAAGAATGGACTCATCCTAAACCTAACCCTACCAATGGTTCTCAAGCTATGCATGTTTCCCCATAGCAGCTTCATGCCTCACTCTTTCAAAACAGACCTAACCTTGTCTCTCTAATGCCATCAACCTTCCCCTCTGCCACAGGCAATGCAAGCATTGGTAATGTCCCCCACCAACTCTCGTACGCTTAGGTAACTGGCCTACCTCAGCAAAATACTGATGTGCATGCACCTATCCATGTCTTCAATCCTCCAAGTAAATCCCCTAATTTTTTTTATGCTCCTGATTTTTCTCAACTTTCTGAAAAATGAAATATGCAACAATGTGAAATGAATCACATTCCCCGTTTGCATGAGATTCACACTATTAGGCCTAAGCTTATTCAACAAGAAGGTTCCCCCAACCCATTTTCTCGTGAAGACACCCTTGAAATAGGAGATCCTATCAATCATGCAGCTTTTGTTTGTATTTCTGGTAAAGACCTTGAGCTTTGGCACACTCAGGTCCAACAGTGTGTTGTTAATTGGTCTCTGCCATGGTGCCCGCCCCTCTCTTGAAGCCCTTAAGAGTTTGATTTCATAGCAATGGACCAACAAAAACCTAAATGTCACCCAAGTGCAGTATCTATCCAACAACTACTACCTTTTCTTCTTTGTAGACCCAATTCAGCTCTTCAAGTTGTAGGGCATGGCCAATGGTTGATTCGAAACACTATTATGTCCGTTTTCAATTGGTTTCCTGATTTTAACCCTAGAGGACCCAAACCTTCTAAAGTTCGTGTATAGGTTGACTTCCCAGACCTGCCCATTGAATTTTATCCTTGATTGAAAGACATAGGAGGATGGTTAGGTAAAGTGCTTGGGCAGAGAGCTAGGGTTAATATAAACCCTAAATGGGATCCTCAACTCCTTATCAAAATTGACATAAGCAATGAATTGAAATTTGAAATTCCCATCAAAGACTCATTGGGAAAATCCTTACATGTCCAAAGGGTTGCTTATAGAAATTTGCTCAATGCCTGTTTTCATTGCCTTAAACATGGTCATTTTATAAAAGATTGTCCTGATCTTAAACCTGTTGCCCAAGTCTCCAGCCCAAAGGACACGAAAGAAGGATTACAACCTATTTCCCAAAAAAACTCTGGTAAAGGAAGGAAAATAATAGGGCCAACCAGTCAAGAAACAAAAACACATTTATCCCCCTCTTGGTTAATATTTTTGACCCTTTCAACTATGATGTAGATGAAGCAGACACTCATTCAAAAGAAGAAGAAATGAGTCCTCCTCCTCCTGAACCCAATGTGTTCCCTCTAACAATTTAACAGGGAAATCCCACCCCTCTCAGACACTAGGCCAGAATTCTGTCTCCAAAGAGCCTTCAACTAACTAATGTTGACTCTTGAGCATTTTTGTGAGACTACTTTGAGAACATAGATGGTGAACTTAATAAGTGGTAGAAACATAACCATAGTATTTAATTAACTTGGAATGAACAATACTTTTTCAAGAGAGAGAGTTTAGAGAACTTGACAACAGTTGAGGACCGGATGTATGTGGAATCGGCGGTCCCCCCTCCAATAGGCTTTTGTATTATAGATTCTACCATCAAGAGAGACTTGGTACAATACAATCTTTGTGTTCCTTGTGACCTAGGATATGCAATGGATATGGAAAGCTTCATGCATCACAAGCATAATATAGACTTTGTAGAAATCATTAACCATCCCCGGCCTCAGTCCCAAGGCCTCAAACACCTTCAAATGTGGAGAGAGCTAGCGTGGAATGAGGTTAGGGAAGAGGAAGAAGAAACATTCATAGAAGAAAGAATTAGTTCCTCACTTATCATCACTCTTATTGCTTAGCATACATAATAGCATAGTAAAGAAGATGAAGAAGATGACAAGCTTAAAAATTGGAGCATGGCTCTTGGTTGGATTTGCATTCCATAGCCAAGAGTGTTGGTGTAGGCTCTCAAATTCTCTACAAGCTTGAAGAAAGAGATGGAGCTCTTGCCTTGCACCTCACACAATGAGAGAGAGAGATAGAGAGAGAGAGTGTGTGTGTGTGGGAGATTATACCCCCCAAGCTAGCCCCTAGGTCCTTGGTTGACCCCCTCTTTCTAGCTCATGATGGACGCTCATTGGACCCTATCAAGCCTGGCCAATCACATGTAGAGCACATATCAAGCAAGCATGCTAGCCTTGGGACAAGTGTCCCCCTTTACCCTTTGAGAGAGACGACTTGATAAATGCAAACAAAATTAATTAAACTAGCTAAATTATCATTAGAACCCTTGGGAGGCCAACCAAATAGGCTTTAGGCACACCATGAGGGCAGCATGAAGAGGAACTTGACAAGTGTCCTGGTTGCTTTATTTATACCCAGCTTTCCTTGTGTGAGGGTGTGTGTGTTATCTCTCTATCTCCTACAATGAAGGCTCACTCCCCCCTTGTGTAGGGATGTGATTTGACTTTTTGAGCACCTTAAACCTTCAATCACCTTAGCCATGGAGCACCTTAGTCAGCAAGCATGGCAAGCACCTCAAGCTTGGTCCAAGTTCCCACCTCAACCATAGCCCTGGCTTGCCTAAGGTCAAATGACTTTTAGCACTAACCTTTGGAGGTCTTTAATGAAGCTAACCCTAAGGTCTTTAAGTTCCATTAGCTAGCCTTGCTCTTTGACAGACCATCTCTCATATGGACTCATTTACCATTGGCCCCGTGTTGAGATAGATGCGTAAGTCTATATTCTAACCCTTGTCCTCATTTATTCTCCCACATTAAATGATTAGTTTAATATGAGAAAATAATTTAAGTTGGTTAGATATTAGATTTTATGACAGTACCTCTCTCTTGAAATCATAGTCGTCCTCGACTATGAGGTAGAAAGGATAAAGCTTTATTCATTAGTCAATGTTTCTTAGCGGCTAGAGAATCCCTTTTTACCCTATGACATCATTCCAATATGGATGAATAATCCATTTGGTGCTTGGGAGATGTAGTTGCCACAAGAATGTCTGCTCTTTAGTCTATTTCATTCTCCCAAGTAGAGTGACAAATTTCACTTGGTGTTTGAGAGATGTCATCATCACAAACATGATTCTAAGTATGCATGCTACTTAAATTTGTGCACAATAAAAAGATAATTAGTCTTATAAGACAAAAAATTGATCATTTAAAAGAAACATGCACATTTGCTTACTCTAATGTAGCATTGTAAGCATTGACAAGGTTCATACTATCCTTAAGCTATATTCCTTGCATCCATCTAGCATCTTCAAAAGAATAATTTTTGAACTTAATAAGATACCATCATATAATCTTACCATGTCATATTACCTTGTCTTCATGCCAAAGGATACCTTTGGGTTGTGGAACCTCTTCTTGGTCTTCAATTTTTGGTATTCAATTTTTGGAGGGTCTTCAATAATTGTTTCACTTGGTGGAACTCCTTTGTAGGTCTTAAATAGGATCACATGAAAATCATTGTGTATGAGCCAATGGTTGGGCAACTTGAGTTGATAAGCCATCTCATTGATTGGCTTTAAGATTTGCAAAGGATCATAATATCTTTTTGCTAGTTTAGCATAATACTTTTGATGGTCCATAGGATTTTTGCCAATCATTTGCCTTCATCAAGCTGGGAAACTTAAGTGAGAACCAATAATTTTCTTTGAACGTTAAGGAATTTTTGTGGTTGTCAGCAGTAGCTTTTTGCCTTTGTTGAGAGATGGATATAGCCTCCAGAATCTTTTGAAAAGATTCTTGTAGGTCACGGCTATACCCATCCGCAGTGAAGATCTTCCCATGTAATTTAAGTAGCAAGACACTTTTAGGTCTTCCCTCAATGATTTTAAAGGGGAATTTTTTTGTAGAACTATGGACAGTATTATTGTACGCATACTCTACAAGGCGTAGGTACTTTTCCCATTGTGAGCATTAATCTACTTTTGTAACATAATTCTGTAGTAGATCGAGAATCATAAGATTGTCTCTCACTTTGGCCATCAGTTTGTGGGTGATAGGCCAAAGAGAAATTCAATCTTGTGCCTAGATTTTCAAAGAGACCTTTCCAATAATTATTGGTCATTCTAGGATCTCTATCTGACACAGTGGATGTTGGCAATCCATGGTGTTTGAAAATTTGAGATATGAAGAGAGTTGTCATTTGGTGTGCCTTAATAGTCTTCTTGACAGGAATAAAGTGTGCTTGCTTGCTAAAATTGTCGACTATTGTCCATATTGCCTTATTCTTATGGATAGAATTGGCTAATCCAAAGATAAAATTCATGGATATACCTCTCCCATGGTGAATTAGGGATTGGCAATGGCTGGAGTAATCCAGGTTGTTTTCCTCTATCATACTTAGTTTTTTGGCATACCACACATTTTGAAACATACTCTTGTATGTCCACTTTCATGGTAGTCCAATAGAAGTCCGTCTCTACTCCTCAAAGAGTAGGTTGAATACCTCTTTGCCCCACATAGGGAGGAGCATGGGATTCATACACAACGTTCTCATGAAGGGAGTGGGTAGCACATAGCCTATTACCATGGAGAAGATAACCATCCTACAAAGTGAATGGTCCTTCTTTCTTTCCCAATGCAAGGGTTGACATTATGTCTCTAAAGTCTGGTGTCAATAGCATACTCATCTATCATAAAAGATAGATCATTGTGAGTTTTTATAGACACCACATTAACTTTTGTTCATCATGAAAGTGCATTGGCCACTTGATTTTGCTTACCAGCAATTTTCCCACCTCATTTTTTTGTCGGAAAGCTTGGTTTGCATCATGAAGTACTTGAGACTTTGGTGATCCGTTTCCAAAATAAATGGACACCAAAGTCGGGGTCAATAGGACCCCAAACCAAAGTCTTAAGTTGGGGTCAATAGAGGACATCATGTCTCTAAAGCTGGGGTCAATAGCATACTCATCTATCATAAAAGATACATCATTATGAGTTTCTATAGACACCACATTAACTTTTGGTCGTCGTGAAAGTGCATCGGCCACTTGAATGTGCTTACCAGCAATGTGAGCAATATGAAAATAAAATTGCAAAAGAAAAATTCTCCACCTCATTTGTTTGTTAATAAGCTTGGCTTGCATCATGAAGTACTTGAGACTTTGGTGATCTGTTTGGTGATCCGTTTGCATCATTGTAAGTAATTTTCCCATTGTGAGTGTTGATCTACTTGGCAACATAAGTACTTAGTAGATCAAGTATCATAAGATTTCCTATCTCAGTTTGGCCATCAGTGGGTGATAGGCCGAAGAGAAATTCAATCTTGTTCCTAGATTTTCAAAGAGACCTTTTCACAAATTACTGGTCATTCTAGGATCTCTATCTGACACGATGGATGTTGGTAATCCATGGTGTTTGAAACTCTGAGATATGAAGAGATTTGCCATTTGGTGTGCCTTAATAGTCTTTTTGACAGGAATAAAGTGTGATTTCTTGCTAAACCTGGCGACTATTGTCCATATTCCCGTATTCCAATGGATAGACTTGGGCAATCCAAAGATGAAATCCATGGATATACTCTCCCATGGTGAATTTGGGATAGGCAATGACTGAAGTAATCTAGGTTGCTTCCCTCTATCATACTTGCTCTTTTGGCATACTACGCATTTTGAAGCGTACTCTTGCATGTCCACTTTCATGGTAGTCCAATAAAAATATGTCTCTACTCCTCAAAGAGTAGTTTGAATACCTCTATGCCCCGCATAGGGAGGAGCATGGGATTCATACATAACTTTCTCACGAAGGGAATGGGTAACACATAGCCTATTTCCATGGACAAGATAACCATCCTGCAAGGTGAATGGTTCCTCTTTCTTCCCCAAAGCAAGGGCTGACATTATGTCTCTAAAGTCGGGGTCAATAGCATACTCATCTATCATAAAAGATAGATCATTGTGAGTTTCTATAGACACCGCATTAGATTTTGGTCGTCGAGAAAGTGCATCGGCCACTTGATTGTGCTTACCAACAATGTGAGCATATATGAAAATAAAATTGCGAAAGAAAATTTTCCCACCTCATTTGTTTGTTGGAAAGCTTGGTTTGCATCATGAAGTCCTTGAGACTTTGGTGATCCATTTGCAAAATAAATGGAGTCCCCAGTAGATAGTGTTTCCATGTGTCTAGGGCATGTAGAAAATCTAAAATCTCTTTTTTGTATATGCCCACGACTCGTTCATCAGCACTGAGCTTTCGACTCTCATATGCTATGGCATGCCCTTCTTGAAGAAAGGTTTCTCTAACGCAGTCACCACAAGCATCACATTGGACCTTAAATGGCTTTGAGAGATCCAGAAGCATAAGGATTGGTTGGGAGGTAAGCTTCCTTTGAGATTTTGTAAAGCATTTTTCTCCTTAGCAGTCCATGACTACTTAACACTCTTCTTTGTTAAGTCATGTAATGGTCCTGCATTTGAGAGAATTTTGCTATGAACCGTCTATAATATGCACACATACCAATAAAGCTTCTTAGCTCATGTAGATTCCTTGGATTAGGCCATGCTTTTATTACCTCAAACTTTGATGGATCCATACGGATACCATCTTGAGAGATAATATGACCTAAGTATTGAATCTCTTGAAGGAAAATTTTGTTTTTCTTTCAATTGATAGAAAGCTTGTTCTCCCTCAATGCTTGAAAAAAAACCTGGAGATGTTTCTTTTGTTCCTCCAAGGACTTGGAGTAGATGATGATATCGTCAAAGAACACTCTAGTGAATTTGCAATAGGGTCTAAAGATCTTCTCCATTAAATGATTGAACATGACTGGTGCATTAGTCAAGCCAAAAGGCATGACTAATGTAGGATATCTTCTTTCACCTTTATCTGATGATAGCCACTTTTAAAAAATCCTACTGAAGTAGGTAGAGCCTTGTAACTTATCAAACAAATATTCTACCCGTGGTACAAGAAATCTATTTTTGAAAGTGATACAGTTTAGTGCTCGATAGTCCACACACATGTGGTATGTACCATCTTTAGTTTGCACTTAAAGGACTGGAGAACAAAAGGGAGAGGTGCTAGGCCTTACCATCCCTTTGTCTACCAATTCTTGTACTTGCCTCATGATCTCCTCTTGTTGAGCTTGGTAAACTCAATAAGGAGGCTTGTTAGGCGGTGAGCTTCCTACTAGGAGCTCAATTCTATGTTGGAGGTAAGTCCATAGGGATATCATCGATGAAGACATCTTGGAATCCTTTTAGAAAATTAGATAAGTCTAACTCTTCTTGATTCCTGCCATTTATATTTGATGAAAGATTAGGACTTCTAGGGACTCTTCGACAAAAATCATACACGCAAAAATGAGCTTTTCATTGATTTGTCAAAAGCAAGAGAATTTACAAGTGGTATAGTATGATCAGACTCACTAGCAGTGAAAGGCATAGGGAACTGGAACATGCTCATCACCACCCAGCCATGCCCTATATAGACCCTTGGCCTACTAAATATAGGGATCCCCTTGACTGCGAGTGCGTCCTGGCCCTTGGTCGTGCCTGGTCCTACCCTTGTCATGACATTACTCCCCCCTCAGAGAAGCATTTTCGTCCTTGGAAACAAGAGTGATGATACACTAAGGTTTTCTATAGTGGCATCCTTCATGGATCTAGCTGTTTGGTTGACCGAAACACGGCTCAACAGGAGGTTCAATGAAACCAAGAGTAACATCTTGATTTTTCACATTGTTGTCCATTTGCAACCATCTTGTGTTACCTATTCCTATCCAATCATAGTGTGTAGACTCCATTTAGAACACACATGAGTATGAAAAGCGCGTTATCACACAAAGATGTACCCTAAAGAGTACCTCTTTTCACTTTCCATGAATGTAACTTGCTAACATAACTCATCAGTCAAGTTTAAGTCCTTGACTTGTTTTCCAATTTCAGCAATAAACAACCCCACCATAACTAGTGTTCAAGGTTGAGAACTTGATTTATACATGAAGAGACTACACCTAGTCGCAAACATGCTTTGACTTATGGTAAGCAAACTCTAAGTAGAGCAATGAATGCTTACTAATTGGATTTTGTGGTGCTAACGTACGCACTTTGCATATCCTTCAGCACAAGATTACACTTTGTAATCTGCATATCCCCTTGGATAATTGACAGTACTGAGGTGTTTTCCCCATGATTTACAGACAGTCTTTCCAGATGGCCCATAAACGGGGATCACAATATCATACAACATTGCTCAGCAAACAACAATGTACTGATGAATAACCATCTTGGTTGTAATGTGAAAAATCCACAAGCACCTAAACTGAGCCATGACCTCTATTGGTGATTGGTAGATCCAAAAGCAATCTCAGAGAGATACTGCACATAGAGTACAAAATCCTTCATAAACAATGGATGTGATGAATATGCATGCTTCTCCAAATCAGCCTTTGCTAAACACTAGGGCCCATAACACCTAGTGTGCATGCATTTAGCAAAACCAGATTTGAACTTGTATATCCATGATTAGCTTTGCCAATACTTATGGTGAATGTGATGCTGATAGCACACATTAAATAGGACTCTAAATAGTTCAAAAAAGAATCTAAATACTATCTGCTACAATCATTTGCAAGCCTTGCTAAAACATTTGAACCATAATAGAAGGTGAAACATTAATCACTTCTAGGGACAAATAATGAAACTTCTTCATTAACAACTTAGAGCCTTTCTATATGTATAAACAACCATCTGTAATGTTGTTTAGCAGTACTTGTATTTGAACAAGTCATTCTAAGTATCCGATAATTTTTGGCCACTAAACTTGCCCCTGATATCTTGTGCTGAAAATGGTCTAGAAAACAGATTTGACCAGAACCTAGGGACTTTGTCGTGACACATACTTGAAATAATGGGTGCCAGTGTCAGTCTAGAGACTCATATTCTCCACATGTGGAATATGTCTCATGTAAGGATGTTTAAGAAAGAACATCCTTCAAGTATAAGATGTACTTGTGTATGGAGGTAACTCTAAACACTCCACGACAAGAGTGAGAGGGACCCTCATTCATTGCTCCACACTGGCTAGACCGAACTCCTTGAGTCCCTAGACCATGTTTTTTATCCCATGTGACAACATGTGCCACATTGAATCCAACAAGTGGGTTCATAACAACATAATGTACATTGGACACTACGGCCCAAAATACTTGTTCCGACATGCCCTTGGCATGGCCCTGGGGATTGAAGTGAAAGTGCAATTACCCCTATTGAAATGCATAGGAGCACGTCTCCCACTTGTGAAAAAACCAAGTAACATTGCACTGGAAACTCTGGGTGTTGCCTTCGTAATCCAAACCCGTTGGGTAGAATCTACATAGTCAAACCCCTTGGTAAGGCCCTTTCTAGAAATTGCTCAATAGTAGGTAATGGTAACCAACACAGTTAATTGTGTACAGAATGATGGGAATCAACTTGAAAAGATGAATTTTTCCGCAACTGTGTGGTAGATTGTGGAATTATTTCCTTGAAAGTATAACAAGAATAGATAAAATTGTGATCCTCAATGCCTATGGGGTGATTTAGTAAGCACCTGCGGGGTCTTACCCCAAAACAATGCATCCATAGACACTCATAGTGCTATAGAGAGAGAAGGATCCACACAAGTGTAAAGCGTAGCTCTTATGGACAGCCATGCTGTCGCAATGGTTTGTTGCATCTAAAATCCGTGGTAGAAATCAGCTGAGTTGAGTTTATGGTTATCAAAAACTCAACTCGAGTGTCACACTGAAAACATGTCATGCAAAAATGACACCCTAAACATCCGTAATGACAAGACCCTTGCTTGTTCATTAACGTCGTTGTGTACTCCACTGGGTTGAACCGTTTGATATTAAGAACAATCACCCAAGGAATGCCAACAATTGGGTCTACCCGAGATCGGACAATGACTCTTAGCTAGCGTGTGTGGCTCATAGCCCTTATGGCAATTAGTGTTCAATCGACAAAACAATGAAGACTAATGTAGAGGGCATCTTACCCAATTTCTAGCTGAGAGTTAGAGCACCTTGGCTCATGCTGCCTCACAAGCAAAACATGTAGCAAAAGATTCTTAAAAAGTTTTCTTTATTCTTTGAGAGAAATAAGAAAGAGAGAGAGAGAGAGAGAGAGAGAGAGAGAGAGAGAGAGAGAGAGAATGCTGGGATGATGAACTTTCCTTAAGTGATGACTTTGTATATGTTGTGCCCATGCTCGTGTGCATCTTATGCGTAGAGTGCAACTTATCATATAAGCGTGCCATAGTTTTCTGCTATGAGTCTTTCATCGAGAGAGGTAACAAAAAGACAACAACCAAAATGATGTGAAACAATCCAAAACGTAGCTTGTCCTTGACAAAGTGTCTAGTATTATAGCAGAGGCATGTTTCAAGAGGCGGTAGAATTGAATCCACATAGCTAGCATGCCATGCATACATAATCTTAAGCCCTTGGCAAAAGTGATGGACTCAAACGTGAGAGCGAAAACCATAAGTGCCTTGCACAGTTTTGACTGGTAGGGATTCTATGAGCTGAGATTCCCTATTTTGCCAGTTTCTCGAACTTGTGTGCCAATGCCCTTGATGCCAAGTCATTGGGCAGTACCTTGGCACCAAGGAGAAGCCTTGCTTCCTGTAAAATTGTCAAAGCACTTTTCTTTGCATAAAAGCAGTAGTTTCCAATCAAAGGTGTAAACCCTGGAAAAATAAACAAAAGTGAACATGGTCTAACCTGGTCATACATGGTCTAACCTGGTCATCGTGTTGTAACAAGTTGTCTTGATATGTCAAGGAAGAACTTGCTCAAATGCATCTCATAGCCCTATCTGTTGCGCGAGAGATAATTATCATGTGTATCATATACACCCACCCTCGTATATCATATATGCTCGTCTGGTATGTAATGAAATAACCTACGATCATATTGCCAATTCCTCCGCCAAGTTTGTATGCTCATAGCATAGTCCAAATGCGGGGAATCTTCAATGTAAGATGCCCAAATTGTAGCCAACAGATGCTGTTACCGATGTAAAAAGATCACAAAAAATGAGAGTTGACCTTGTCAAGAAATTTCATTTAAAATTGGCTAGTGTCGTGTGGCGAGCATCTTTGTTGGCTTTTGGAAGCAGTGACAAGAACTCCGCCATGCCGAGCTCTGTGCACCCTTCATGAAGTCGATCCACAGGGTGTGCCAATCTCCTTGAGATTCCATGGGCACCAAAATTAAATTGTTGATGATCCGTGCAGCAGATCAGGGTTGCAGGTACTCAAGCCATGCTTGAGTCATACCCAATACTAACAAAATTTTAATGCTTTAAAAAAAATTGTCACAAGACGTGCTTGTGCTTGGAGTGCCTAAAGTGCACTCCCCTTGATTGCATGCAAGGCTTGCTAGAAGGCATTGCAAGCCTTGCTTGCCCAAAATGTTATGTAAATTTCAAAGTAACAATGCAACATGCACATTATAGGCATAATTTAGTTGCATGTGCAAGTGATGATCATTCATGCTAGCAAAACCATGCAAATGAATGGAGATTGATACCTTATATAGCAGCCTTGCTGGGACAAGAATCACTCATCATGTTCGAACAAATTTGCGAAACAACTTCAAAAACAAATGCATACCTCATTACTGACTTGTGCCGACTTACCTTGGTAGCCGTATGGCCTATGTGGTAGCTCTTTCATGATCCTTGCAACCCATGTCAAAACTTAAAGCTTGTCCTGACCTCATGATGGAGGTTGGTTGCAAGGCTTCTCTTGGAATTCCTTGCCTTATGTGCAACCCATGGTGAAGATTAAAGCAAGGATTAGTTACAAATTCTTGGCTACAAACCTTTTTGAATGTGATTCACTCGAATCCAAGAGAGTTTGAGGCATACGGACTTCATGGACTTTCTTATTGCAGCATCACGTATGTGCATGCTTGAATTCATGCCAAGGTGACCATGCCTTGAAATCCTGCGCATGCTTTTTAATTACTTGCATTGACTTGCCTCGCCAAGGAGTGGCTTGTGCGTTGGATCTAGAATTCAATAAAGACTTGCTTCTCCACTACCATGCTCTCCATGGATTCTGCATAAGTCTCGTACTTGTCATCGATCATATGTTAAAATATTTACTAAATTTATTTGCTTGCTTCAAGTATCACCCTCCTTGAGAGTTCAACTAAACATGGCCGTGTTGTTGAGCAGGAAGGCATGCCTCTGCCTTCAAAGCAATTAACCTCACTTGTGGGTCCTTGATTCCCATCCCTTGCTGCTTCGAAAACCTCGTGATGTGGCATGCCTTGCATGCTTGCCCAGTTTATCTCTGACCGCAATCTTCTGTTTCTTGCTACGACTGGTAACAAGTGTGCATGCACCCTTGAAGTATTTAGGGTGGCCAAGGTACTCTAGGTTTGAAAATGCGTTCCCAACCAGCCATGGTCATTGCGCAGGTTTTGCCGCCGATGGAAGGAGACAGATGTTCCACAGAGGAGGCCGAATCGGGCACTGTCATAGAAGCAAAAAACACTCCTGATGGTAGCGCAATCTCAACAAGCCTGAGCATGCGGGTCTTGCCACAGGTCAAGTGTTAACCCTCTCTCGCTCCAAGGGCGCTTGCACATGGCCGCCTCCCTTTTCCTTCCTTGGCAGCCAAGGGATCTTGCCCACAACGTTTTCCTGTCGAGCCTTCACGAGCTCTTTCCTCCATGCCATGATGACTTGACGAGAGAGAGAGAGAGAGAGAGAGAGAGAGAGAGAGAGAGAGAGAGAGAGAGAGAGAGAGAGAGAGAGAGAGAGAGAGAGAGAGAGAGAGAGAGAGAGAGGGAGAGAGAGAGAGAGAGAGAGAGAGGGAGGCCATGCCTCATGCTGAGATCAAGAGAGCAATAGAGAGAGTCCTTCCCCCTTCCATGGGTCTCACCCCTGAGCTTTGATACCAGTGAAAGGCACAGGGAACTGGAACATGCTCATCACCACCCAACCATGCCCTATATAGACCCTTGACCTTCTAAATATAGGGACCCCCTTGACTGCATGTCCGTCCTGGCCCTTGGCAGTGCATGGTCCTACCCTTGGCATGACAAGCATCTATATACATGCTCTTTTTCCTGTAGGTGAAGTAGGTTCTCCTTTGAGGGAACTTCATGTTGGTAGCCATGCGGTTGAACCATGGTGCTCCTAGGATACCATCCTCATGTTGGAGAGGAGGGATAATATTGGGGCTTACAGAAGTTTCCAGATTGTATCCCATTTTTGACATTTAGATTGAGTAGATGGTTAAATTGGAACATTAGGGTTTGAGATTGTAAGGTATTTATACCACTTTTTGATCTTAATGAAAAACCTTTGTCATTTTTAAAAAGTTTTGTCTATGAGTGAGCGTACTGTGTACGAGAGAGAGTGAGAGTTTCATCTTGACGCTACGCGCGCACCGGTGGTCAAAATCGAGTGCGGAGAAGTGCACGTGTTTCCCTCGATGAGAGCTACGCGCCAATACCTACATTGCGGGCGTATGGTCTCGTTTTGCGAGCTCGACCCACGAGATTCATCTGGTGATTCGGTGAGCATACGTTGTCTGTTTTTGCATTGCAACATATCCACGCATTTGCATTGAGTAGAGCTACACATTAGGCACTTTAGTTTTTGGAAACGAAGACCTGCAGATTTCGGCCAGACATCCTACGTGATTTCACCAGGTGTTTAGGGTTGGGATTTTGGTTCATGGACCTTAGGGAGAGCGACCTATTGGTGTTAGTAGGGTTTCCTTCAAGTTCTGTGGCGTTTCGAGAACGTTTGATTGGTATTTGGCTCTTGGAAGCATTGTAGGAAATCTCCTCTTATGCACTCCTGAAGGCTGTAGCTTAGACATTGGGTAGAGACCTCTGTAGGAATTAGTCGAGAGTCAGCCGAGCGTAGATTGACACCCTATGCTTGCTTCCACGTGTCTGCGGGTCAAGCTTCATCCTTAGCTGACAAATCTTGTTAGGTGAGTTCTCACTGTGCTGACGTCCGTCACGGCTTATCCGCCAACATAAACTAGCAAAAAGATACTATGGTCCTTTCCAAATCTTGAAGTCTATCAATAAGAAAAATTATCAATTCAAGTTGCCCAACCATTGGCTCATACACAATTCCTTTCATGTAAGTCTACTTATAGCCCTACAAAGGAGATCCACCAAGTGAATCAATTATTGAAGACCCTCTCGAAATTGAAGACCAAGAAGAGGTGCTACAACCCGAAGCTATCCTTCAGCATGAAGACAAGGTACTAAGGCATGGTAAGATTATCCGACGGTATCTTATTGATAATACTCTCAAGAACAATCTCAACAACAAAAGGCGACAGGGTGGGTGGCCTCAAATGAGGTTTGGCCAAAAAGCCCAAGGTAACGGCATGGAACTTATCACCCTTGCAAAGAAACCCCACAAAGAACAATCCGAGCATTCAATGCAAGACAACCAAATCAACTAGGAGAAAGAAGAAGCAAAAGAAAAGATCTTCAAAGAAGAAAACAATACAAAAAATATGGGTACCAAAGTCAGAGATTTATCAAGCTACCCAACAAGGCCAAATGAAGACAAAGAATAGAATGGTTCCCGTCAAGCTACTTGAAGCACAGGGTTTCTATGAAGGTAACACCCAAATATGGTTACCCAAAGTAGTTGCTCAACCTAGAGCAACTAAGACCAACCAAGTAGCAAAGGACCCCACACAAAGACAATCAACAACAACAAAGAGCCAATGGAGACTAAGCACAACCAAGGGAGAAACAACCTCAAAAGGATCCTTTGTCTTCTACTACAAAAGCAAGGATTTTACAATGGTAATAGCCAAGTATAGATACAAAATCTAGTGTCCATCAAGTCAAGGGAGCAACTCATGAAGCAAGAACAAAGTGGGTCCCAAAACCAATGTTGAAAACTCAAGATCCTCACAAAGAAGAAAAAGTAAAGGTACAACAATGCGGCCTCCTTACGGAACATCCCATGCAACAAAAGAAGCTAGAGGAGTCAAAGTATGCCAACTTACTTGAAAAGATGGTGGCATCCAAAGACCAAAGCAATGATAGAGGCCTTAATCTCAAGAACTTATGGCATTGGGTTTCAGGCCATGAACAGGTAAGTCCAAGTCTCCATTAAAAATACATGGCATAAAAGTCAAAAGTCAGGCAGCTGAGCCACTAAATGAGCAAGGCATTAGTCCCAAAGCTTCAAGTAATATTCTCTGTGGTCTAAGAGTCTTAGCTATTCTAGGTAATGCTCAAGGTGGAGGAGTTGAGCATATTTATGTTGTGTCGCTCATGCTGGTATAGGTGAGCATAAGAGTCTAATTCTATGTATTTTAAGTTTGGTAAAGTGAAGAAGAGAGGGCAAAAGACACTCACGCACTATGCATAGTGAGTATTGAGTGGAGGCTTCAACATCAAAAACCCTTCTTGGAAATGTGGAAGCTATTGAGATGTCCTTGGATATCACATGTGCTACATTTGTTCCTTGAAGCACCCAACAACTCATTTTTCACACCGCATGATTTTCTTGAAAGAACTCTTGTGTGCATATAGAGTGTCACATAATTGGCACTTCCATTACGCACTCTTACTTTATTTCTCCCAAGCACTCACCTTGCATGAACAGGTACTCAACTTCCAAGTGTTCAACCCCAATAAGAGCGTATACCAAAGGCATTTTTTCCCACTGGATTTTTCCCTTTGGTCATTCAGGTTCTAAACCCTAATTTAGAAACACCCATCACTATTCTATTGTATATATTCCTTCCATCAAATGAAACCAATAAAGAATTTGTTACACGATCTTCAAAGAGATAAAGTGGGGCCACATTGTTCTCAACTACGCTTCGACAAGAGAAGCTCTTATCTTCAAAGATACCAACAAAGCTCTATTTTCAAAGTGGCAAAGAAAATCAAATTGGAGATGCCACTGCACTCATGTCAAAGTCTCAAACATTTTGAGATACGAGCTCCAATAAAAAGTCAACTGCAACAGGAGGTAAAGTATTCAAAGTAGTGAAGGGGATCACGGAGCACCACATATAGAGAGTGAGAGAGAGAAGGAGACACACGACACACAGATATGGGAGGGGAGACTCGAAGAGTGAGCAGCTGCCCCCTATACACTTATGCTATGTATAAGGTATACAAGTTAGTGGGCGCTTAGACTCTTGGCGGTCGGGCAAGGCACAGGCGCCTATACCCCAACAACCTCCCACATACAGGTGATTGTGCCTTTAAGCAAGAGAACCTAGTCTAAAGACTACAAAAGACAAGAGAAAACCGCTCTCAACCGATGCCCACTGGCTGGCTGTGATCGTGTGCATCCGGCTATCTTGCTCCTATGTAAGTCCATACACCACCAGACGTACCGCACACGTACTGCTAGTATGTACGCAATACGTGCATGTCTCCCTCGTGTACTATGACATCATCAGTCAACAAACTACTAACAACCCCAACTGCAAATGCTCCCACTGCATCTACGATATCCGATCTCAAGATCAGCATCTCATACATGAGACCACCGAATGCCGATGCAATGCTAGTGGGCTCTGATAGCTCTACGGAGCATGCATCAACATATATATCCCTGGCAATAGGCATCTCTGATTGACAATGCGTGTCAGCCACATGCATCTCTTGACTGTCCGCAACACACGCATCAACCCGTCGTGCAACCTCAGAGCAAACGAGCTGCTCTAGGTGTCTGCTGGAAGACATATCCTGCACAACTATATCCCCATGCTCACTGTCGAGCATAGAAAGGAATGACTACATAATCGCTGACATCTCAGCCTCCTCTGCAATCATCCACTACAAACATGACCACTCAATCTGCTATGACTCACTAGAGCTCTCATGCTCTAACTCCTTATGCATAGACTCTTGCACAACGTCCTCCTGTCGTGAATCACTAGAGCAAGACCACTCTACCTGTCTATCTTGCATAGGAGTATCTCGCACAGCTGACTCTCTGCTTTGCTCAGTTCACTAGCAAAGCATGCATGTCTGACTCTGTCACCTCTCTGTGTGACTGCTCAAGTCGTGCCTCAACTCTATGCACAACGAGCTCACTACTCTGCACTCCATGCAAATCACCCTGCAACCCATGAGCAAAAGAGACTGTCCGGGTCTCTCTCTCTCTGCATGGCTGTAACAAGATTGAGACTTGAACATCTCGCACCAGTACTACGTGCAATGGGTACCATGTGCTAACTCTAGCACCTCTCGCAATCACTAGCGAACCCAAATGCAACACAAAAGATCGCTCAAGTAGAAATACCCGACATCCACTATCCCGTAACTGTCTGATTGAGATCAAATCCTCTCTCAGATCTGACACATAACGCACATGACGCAGGGTAAATGTCATACCACTGGGCAAGGACAAACATACGTCTCCTGCACCCTCAATGTCATACACAACACCATCATCCATGTGCACACAACCAAGTCTCCCACTAGAAAACGTGCTAAACCACTCACGATGCGATGTGACATGGAAAGTAGCATCTGAATCTAGTAACCAATGTGAAGACAATGTGCAATCCGATATGCAATCCGTAGACATAAGATCGTCTGAAGACAAGCTAGATGTAAATGTGACATCGCCATGTCACAAGCATACTCAGTAACCACCGTACTGATCTCACTAGCATCTGTCATGCCCAAATCTGCATCACGCATCTTTCGCCTCCGTTGTCTCAAACGCCTGAAACATCGACGCCTAATGTGCCCTCTATGTCCACAATGCCAACATGTCAAGTATAAGGTCTCTACTTTTGAATTTCACACAAGTTCTATTACGCATTTGAATTTTTTTTAAACTATCACTTATTATTTCAGATATTCGAGTTCAAATTATGAATTGTAGACTGAGAAAACCTAGAATTTAAAATTTACGCTACAAAATTCTGACATGATTAGCTATATGAATCACTAATTAACTTATTGCAAGACTTAGTTACTGATTGTAGAATTTTCTTTTACTACTGTAAAGTTAATATAAGACTATAAAGTTTAACTTAAAAATGTAAAGTAAATTATCATTAAGGAAATAAGTAAAATAAATATAAAGACAAAAGAATACACACGGATGACAAATGAAGGCACATGGACTCACCTGGACTCACATAGGAGGGGACGAAGTGGGACACACTGTC
Organism: Adiantum capillus-veneris; assembly: GCF_014529385.1. NCBI lineage: Eukaryota > Viridiplantae > Streptophyta > Polypodiopsida > Polypodiales > Pteridaceae > Adiantum > Adiantum capillus-veneris. The sequence continues at coordinate 2,255,148 of NC_140937.1, forward strand.
ACATGAAAAGGAGAGGCTAGTCTTGACCAATCTTAAAGAGGGGGGCCTGTGTGGCCTTATCTTTTGATGATAATGACAAAGTGGTCAAGCTGATGAGTACCACAAGGGTACCAAAAACGCGGGTATGACTTTTGGGATTTTTTTTAAAAAAAAAAAATAGAAAAAAAAAGTTGGACATTTTCTTTTCTGCTACAAATAGAGCATCCATGCTCACACTTTAGACATAGAGATTGCCTCTATAGTGCTCATGAAGTGCTGCCACTTCTCTTAGAGAGAAGGCGTCCACAAACCACTAAGAGAGCAAAAACTCTAGTGGACTAATAAGGTGCGTATTAATCAAGCATTCAATTAACTTTAGGAATGATGTATGTGTGCTATCTCTTACTTTAATCTCTCTAATAGATTAGTAAGAATCAATTAGCTATGTGTGTGTGTGCTATCTCTTACTCTAATCTCTCTAATAGATTAGTAAGATTCAATTAGCTATGTGTGTGTGTGTGTTTATCTCTTACTCTAATCTCTCTACTAGATTAGTAAGATTCAATTAGTTTTAAGAAGGATATATGTGTATGTGTGCTATCTCTTACTCTAATCTCTCTAATAGATTGGTGAGGTTCAATTAGCTTTAGAAAAGGATGTGTGTGTGTTCTCTTTTACTCTAATCTTTCTAATGGATTAGTAAGATTCAATTAACTTTAGAAAATGTGTGCTATCTCCTACTCTAATCTCTCTAATAGATTGGTGAGATTCAATTAGCTTTATAAAAGGATGTGTGTGTGTTCTCTTTTACTCTAATCTTTCTAATGGATTAGTAAGATTCAATTAACTTTAGAAAAGATGTGTGTGTATGTGTTCTCTCAGAAAAGGATGTGTGTGTGTTCTCTTTTACTCTAATTTTTTAATGGATTAGTAAGATTCAATTAACTTTAGAAAAGATGTGTGTGTATGTTTTCTCTTAGAAAAGGATGTGTGTGTGTTCTCTTTTACTCTAATCTTTCTAATAGATTAGTAAGATTCAATTAAGAAAAGATGTGTGGGTGTTCTCTTTTACTCTAATTTTTTAATGGATTAGTAAGATTCAATTAACTTTAGAAAAGATGTGTGTGTATGTTTTCTCTTAGAAAAGGATGTGTGTGTGTTCTCTTTTACTCTAATCTTTCTAATGGATTACTAAGATTCAATTAACTTTAGAAAAGATGTGTGTATGTTTTCTCTTAGAAAAGGATGTGTGTGTGTTCTCTTTTACTCTAATTTTCTAATGGACTAGTAAGATTCAATTAACTTTAGAAAAGATGTGTGTATATGTTTTCTCTTACTTTAATCTCTCTAAGTATACCTACTCTCTCTAGTTAGTACATTGATAGCCGACTTTCGAAAATCAAAGAAAAAAAAAAACTCATTTCACCCCCCCCTCTCAGTACCCCCCCACCGTAACCTACTTTTTCCCCTCCCGCCCCACGGGCATCGGATAAAACCCTCGCACTCTCTTCCCCCCATTTTCCTTACATACCCCCCCTTTTCCTAATATCTCTCTCCCCCCGATTTACCCTCCCCAGCCAGGCACAAACTCAGAGAAGAAAACCCCAACTCCTCTCTCGTGCTCCCTCGGTGCGAGCCGCGTGAGAACCCCCCCCCCCCCCCCTCACTCTTACAATTACCCGAATCACACTTACCCATTACCCTCTACCCTCATTTCCCCCCCCCCCCCCCCCCTCTTTGGCCCGCCAATATTCCCTCCTCCCTCTTCCCCACCCTCTCGCCTCACCCTCCTTCGGCTCATTCATACCCCCCTCGGCCTCATTCCCCCCCTCTTGGCCCGCGGATATATTCCCTTACACCCCACCAATTGACTAATCCCCCCCCTTCGTCCTTAAGTCCCATGCAAAAACAACACCCCCCCCCCTCTCCCTCTCACCCACACAACCCATGCCCCGCCATACCCCCTCTCCCCTCACTCTCCCTCACACACTCTCTCTATCTCTTATCCCCTTACCCCTCTCCCCTCCCCCTCTCCCTCACTCTCCCTCTCACGGCAGCGCCATAGGCTCTCTCTCTCTCTCATCCGGATGCCGCCACAGCACGCCAAAGCTTTCTCTCTCTCCCACGCGGGCAGCGCTGCACAACACACAACACACACACACACACACTCCCTCACACACACACACACCCCACAACACCCCCCCCCCCCTCTCCCTCTCTCTCCCATGCGCTGTGCGCTGCGTTGCATCCCACACACACACACACACACGCCCTCTCTCCTTGCGCGCAGTCCGCAGCCGACACACACACATACACACCCTCGCGGCAGCAACATGAAAAAAAACACACACACACACACACACACACTCACACACACCATACATACACCCCCCCCCCCCCCCCTCTCTCCTTCCGCCATACGCAGTAGAACAAGCCGCCGACATCAGAGAAGAAAAACTATATATATATATATATATATACATTATATATTTATATAGTACCCCCTCTTCCCTTGTTCCCACGCACGCATGTGCACCCACATATACATATACGCACTCACCCGAAAATACACATATATACATATATGCTCCCACACTCACACACATACACACGACACGCATATATGCACGCACCGACAAAATACAAAAGAAGAAGAACAAGCAAAACGCCATCGACATCAACAAAAGAAGAAGACAATCCAAAGCACGTGCCGCCAACAACAAAAATAGAAAATGCGCCGAAGGCATGCCCCGGCCGACTCCGAAAAGAAGTACGCTCGACACCGACGCACCGCTAGCACACCATTCGTCGGCAACACGCAACCACGATGCCATCCCAATCATTTTTAGGTTATTTTACCATTATCTTCAGTTTTTCACCCGAGCCATTGTAAAATTTCCATTTTGTAAATATCCTCTCTCTAGGTGATGGTCACAAAGGCCCACCTAGAGATTCCCATCTTTTAATAACCTTCCCCAAAACAAATCAAGGGTCAACCACACCGGGCCCACCACTTGCTTTGTCTCCCCGATTAAGATTACCCTAACCACACTGGGATTACCATAATCCAAGCAGCCAACACCTATAAACTGGCACTGAGAGGTCACTATCGGGGGGGCAACTTATGTAGAACCAAGCATTGGGTAGAGTGTAGTAGGAGGGATTGACACCATCACTATCACGAGGAGGAGGTCTTGTGTGTGGGGTTTGCCTTGGAAATTGCACCATGCGAAGGGAACCACACCCATACCTCGACTCCAATGGTCGATGCACACACACGTATGCACGCTCTTGGAAATGAGTATTCACAGTCATTGAGTCGCCCTAGAGAACGCACCAAGTAGGTTGCACCATCTCCTCTCCCTACCTCTCTACCACCACGGCATGCCACCTTGTAAATATTGTAGAAATAACTCAACGTCACAGTCCCGAGGTTGTTTTCATCAATTGCGAGTGTTCTCTCTCTCTCTCTCTCTCTCTCTCTCTCTCTCTCTCTCTCTCTCTCTCTCTCTCTCTCTCTCTCTCTCTCTCTCTCTCTCTCCCTTCCTCTCTCTCGGTGTGTAGCCTTGCGGTGTTCATATCATCATGGGCTTTGCGTCCTAGCCGCTCAAAGCTAGGTGGTGCCCCCAGTTCGCTTTACCGTGGCAAGCTCGAGGCGAGCCATTCGGCCCCCGGTGTTTTAGAGGCCGTCGGGGTTCGGGGTCCGCTTTGCGTCCGTCATTTGGTGCCCCCATGAAGGAGGGCTTTTCTAAGACCCCTTCAGTTTACAATGCTGAAAGTGACACCCAGTATCAATCATGGACGAGTGGCTAAAGGAATTTTCTAACTGGAGGACGGAAGAAGAAGAGACGAAGGAGGCCCTAGCCGCCGTCATTGAGGTGCTATTGCCAGGCTGCAGTGTCATCAACATTGAAGAGGTAAATTCTCCATCTCGTATCGTTCGTTCTAACTATAAATCAAAAGCATCAGGTGGCAGATTGGTGAGGTGCCATCACTGTTGTCAACCAAGGCACACGGTCAATGAGTGCCAGCAACGGAGGAAGCGGAAGGGCTGAAGTCTTCTACATTGACATTCATTGCAAGGAGGTCATTCACGTCAAGGAAGGAAAGCGGACGGTGAGGCCTCTTTTCCCTAAAGAAACTACAGTAAAAGATAAAACCCCAAAGTGTCCTAAAGGGGCTGCTCGAGCCAAGGGCAAGGAGAAGATAGGCTAGCCTGGAAACACATGACCCCGAAGGGAGAAGCATCTGGCCAAGAAAGTGCTTCAAGCTCAGAGAGCCGGGTTTTACCCACTTGGTCAAAGAAGAAGTCATCCAAGGCTAAGCGACGGAAGGTCGCCTACCGATTTGCACGACGCATGCGAGTGCTACCAATCCACTTCGACAATCCAGAAGAAGAAGTGGTGAGAAGATTCCGATGTCCTAGAGAAGAGTGGTTCGACTACTGCTCTCGCTGTTTTGGGAAGCAAGTGGAGGACCTTCCTCCCCTCCCTGTACAACTTATCCTAAAGAATCTCTCTACCACGGGAGAAACCTAGTGGGCTGGAGATGAGCTGCAGCTGAATGGATTAGAATTCATGCAACACGTCGATTACGGAAATTACCTACAATTGCTGTTAGCCAAGAGACTGGGAGTGGTCCGACACGTCGCCATCACCCCGTACGTGCTAAGCAACGAAGGAAGGGTAGAGCCCATGAAAGGTGACGACCTCTTGTGGATGTGCCAACTCATCAACACTGGCACGGTAAGAGTATAAGTAAGTATTTCACCCTTTGTGCATGATGGAAAACGGGCCGACGGCATTCCCATTCAGATTCCTACAGCATATGCATGTGAATATCTATGTAGATAGGAAAGTCTTCTACCAATAGAAGATCGTTTACCTATTCGGTGCGGCAGTACTAGGAGAAATCCTCAATTCCCCGAACCCTATCATTCTCCCCATACTAGATTACCATCATTCCGTTAACGTCTCTATTTTTATCTTGTTTTAGCCTATCCATTCGCCCCTGTAAAAACCGCTATGAGCCGTTCCCGAGTCACCACCATGGCAAGTGTTTCTTTCCCCACGTTTAGTGGAAAGAAGGGTGAGGATCTCACCATTGATTTTTTGGACGATTTTGACATTGCTTGTGTCGTCTCCAACAAAGATGAGGACGCTTCACGACTCAAAAATTTTCCTCTACTGATGAAAGTAGAGGCCAAGTCCTGGTATAATGCATTGCCCCAGGCTACCAAGAATGCATGGGATGTGTTAAGGGCTGCTTTTGTAAAGAGGTTTGGTGGAGGCACAACCTCGGAGAAGCTATGGCAACTATTGACATAATTAAAGTAGGCAGGCCTGTTGGAGTACGCCACCTATGAGTCAAAGTTTGTGGACTTATGGGAGAGGTGGGTTGCCACACTGGAGGAAGGCGAAGGGGCGCCTAATTTCCTGAAGAAGGACCGTTTCATTGCTGGTCTATGGTCGCTCCTTAGAGAGAAGGTGAAGGGAAGGTTTCCTGCAACATATGAGTTGGCAGTCGAAGTAGCCCACCTTAAAGACAAGAAGCTGCGCATGCAAGCAAGAGTAAACGAGTTAGAGGAAATAATCTCGGCCCGACCAACCCAGTGGCTGCAACAACCAATCATAGAGTCCAACCACAGGAGACAACAGAGGAACAACAAGACCTGCTGAGTCGCATCACCACCCAACTAGAGAGTTTATCTGTGCATCTGGTGCAGCAAGGGCATGCATCTGGCAGAAATCCAGAACAAGGAAGAGGACAATAAAGACAGAACCAAGAATACCACTATTACAACTGCGGGGAAGACGGCCATGGAATGTACTACTGTCCACACCCAAGAAGGCAGAATTTCAATAGAGGAGGGAGACAGAATCAGATCTCTCTGCCAAGAGTAAGACCACCACCAAGGCAGCCAGGACCAATCCCAGTAATCCAAATCCTGCAGCCACCTATACAAAAACAACCACCACCCCAACCTCTCATTCTGCCAGTACCCCCACCACCTGCAGTGAACCAAGCGGTGAGTGTCATTAGCTTAGAGGCTAAAGGGAAGGCGAAGGTAGAAGAGTCAGCTGGAGAGAAGCACAAAGGAAAAGCGAAGGTAGAAGAAGTGGATGCTATGGGAGTGAAACGTGCGAGGCACGAGGAGGCATCTCAAAAGGAAGAGAAGATGAAAGGGAAAGCCGAGTCTAGCAAGCAAGCAGCTAAACTGTGGCGGAAGATAGACATCGTGGACTTCTCACTAGGTGAGGAAGCGCAACCCTATGACTTAGTTCAGGATGTGTTAATGCAAGGCCCGAAGATAACTTGGCCCCAATTACTCCACCTTGCACCCAGAATGAGGAGGCAATGGACGAAAATGGTAAGTACCACGAAATCAAAACCACGGATAGCTGGGGCTATCTCTGGAAGGGATCTCGATGACATCTTGCCAACCATGGATGCTCACATCAAAGGGCAGTGGATTTCAAACATCTACATAGATGGTGGCGCGCAAATATGCGTCATGAGTGAGAAGATGATGCACCACCTAGGTCTAGAGGTAAGTAGGCCGGCACCCTGCCGAGCCAAGATGGCAAACAATGTAGGAGTAAAATGCGTAGGCATTGTAAATGCGGTCAAAGTAAAAGCATTCAATACGGAAGTGGAGGTAGACATCTTCGTCATGCCACACAAAGGGGAGGGCTACCCCATCATTCTTGGAAGGCCTTGGATTATGACCATGGAAGCCAAACAAGACTGGAGCACCGGGATGATCCAGATGAAGGATGCTAAAGGGAAGTCCATATTCTACGACATGAGGACTGGAAAGCAGCGCAATATGATCTTGGAGGCTTCAGAAGACGAGTCCACCAGCGACTCCTAGTCTACCTCAGGAGAAGACACAACCACCACTGATGGGAGTGACAGTAGCATCGAAGTAATGGGAGTCATTCTTAACACTAGGTTGGTAACCTAACAGGACATAAAAGTGTCCTTTCAGGGTTTTGAAAAAAACCTCCAAAACCATTGTAGATCCACTCATTTTGTAAAATCCTTTCATGAGGTTATAGTTCAAGGACTACTACACATGTAAAAAATAAGAAACTTGTAAAATTTCTCATCTTTTGGTCACACCAAGCCTGCAAAGTTGATGGACCAGTACATTTTCATCAAAACAGTCATTTCTTACGTTTTGTTGCATAAAAATAAGATTAGGGATTTTTGTAGGACTTGAGATAAATTCCCTAGTTAACTTCAATGGGTTGGTGATCAAAACATATGATTGCTTCTCACTCACTATTTTTTGTTTTCCCAAAAGAAATAGGTATAAAAAAGTTGAATTTTTACCATTCTGCAAACCTATCATCAAAGTTTCTATAGCCACGCTAAATACAAATAATATATGCATGTTTTCTTAGTTCCCTATTGTCCTTTAGGTTCATAAGGAGCCATGGAGCATGTCAAAAGTATATTATATCTCTTACCAAGGGGAATCTTGGGGACAAAGATGAAGTGCTAAATACAACAAACATGAAAAAACTGGGTTCAACATTATGAGTTGTAGAATCCCATAGAAACTATTCAATATCTACCCAAAATTGATCCTTATGACTAGATATGGTTACTACCTACAAAATGCATGTAGTTGTCACAAGAAACTAACAATATTGAAAAAACTATACTTGATATACTAGAATGTTTCGTTTTCTTCTATAATTGAAAAAATCAACCATCATTGTCTACTATGCAAAATAGGGTATTAGGTGTCCCAAAACTCAAGAAATATTAGCTTTATATTACAATATGCGACATAGAAAATCAAAACTGCATTTGGATATCATGAAAGCCACCAAAAAAATCATAGAAGAGCTAAAATTGGCTCAAAAACAGGATTTGACAATTTTTGTAATTTGGTCATAACTTACAACTTTAACATTTATTTCTCCCTAGAAGCATCAGGACATGTTGAGGACTACTAAAGATAGTTCTCTAGCATTATAGACCTCACAAACATGAATTCTAGAGTGGTATAGTTGCAAAAAGTTGAAAAAAGCAAAAAACAAGACCCGTTTTTCACATAGTTTAGGTTGTGAAATGTTGTGCAAGGACAAGGTTAAAGATCGATGGAGTTGATATTCCAAAAAAATGTGGAGTTTTTTTCAGCTCATGAGACAACTTTCTAGATAGATAGCACCTCAAAATCCATTTTGAAACTCTTGACATAATTCAAGGAAAATGGTCACTTCACAGGACATAAAAGTGTCACAGGACATAAAAGTGTCCCATTACCAACCTAGTGTTAAAGACCCAAAGAGCTTAACACAATCTGAAGCAACCTCAGCAAACCAAGAGAGACCATCAGGTAAGCAGTCATTGGAGGATGCAGATAAGCTACAAAAAATGCTCTCAAATGAGTTAACCAATGAAGAAAGGAAGGAGTATGTCTCCATGTTAGGCAACTTCACTACTTTTTTCATTGATGGCTATGATAAGATCATAGGAATTACAGTAGTGCAACACCACATAAAGCTCAAGGAAGGCAGTAAACCCGTAGTACAGAAGCTCAGAAGACTTGGAGTAATTCAACAAGAGGCATTGCTTAAAGAATTAAGGAGTTTGCTACAAGTAGGTTTCATCTACCCTGTCGAAGACTCAGAATGGGTCTCCCCAATAGTAGTTACACCAAAAAAAAAGGTAAATGGAGAGTCTGTGTGGATTATAAACCGCTCAATGCAGCCACAAAGAGGGACCATTTTCCCCTCCCATTCCAGGATGAAATACTCAATGAAGTGGCAGGTCACGAACGCTACACAGTATGCGATGGCTACTCAGGATACTTCCAGATTAGCATTGCGGAGGAGGATCAGAAGAAAACAACCTTCATCACACCTTGAGGATGTTTTGCCTACAGAGTGATGCCATTTGGCCTCACCAACGCCCCAGCCAGATTTCAACGCTATGTGACATTTGTTTTCCAACCCTACTTTGGAACATCAATACGTGTTTTCATAGATGATTTTTGCATCTATAGCTCACGAGCCCTTCATCTACGCAAAGTCTATGATGGCTTAACCAGGCTACAAACCCTAGGTGGCCAACGCAACGTGGACAAGTGTCACATTGGTGAGAGCAAGGTCACTCTCCTTGGTCATGTAATTTCAGCAAAAGGAATCGAGGCTGACCCTAGCAAAATTTAGGCTCTGATATCTTTATCATCTCCCACCACGCCAAGAAGTTGGTTTCTTTCCTTCAGAAGGTAAGATATTTAAGCAGGTTCATTCACCTGCTATCTCAAGTAGTCCTTCCCCTACAACAACTCACCCAAAGGGATGTTTTCTCATGGAGTGAAGAGAATGAGCAGCAGTTCACTGAGGTAAAGCAAGTCCTATCTAAGCTTCCCACTATTTCACCTCCTAAGTGGGACAAGCCATTCTATGTAAACCCTAGTGTGGGAAATGATACTTTGGGAGCAGTGCTAATGCAAAAGGATCCCAAAACTTCTTTCATGATCCCTATTTACTTCTCTAGTCAAGGCATGACCCCATCAGAAAAGGGATTCACCGAAGTAGAACACATGGTTCTAGCACTAATGTTTGCTACCACGAAATTCCGCTCATATCTCTTGCCTAGACCATTTGTAATCCTGACAATGGAAGAAGTTTTCCCTTATGTAATGCGACACATGGATGTCTCCTCTAGAATCTCAAAGTGGTTAATTAGACTACAAGAGTTTGATTACACCATGCAAGTAGAAAATTCCACTAGGGCTAGTCTAGCAGGAATTCTCACTCATCGCCACTACGAGAAGAAGCTGAAGGTCAACACGGAAGCAAAGGAAGGAATACCAGATAGAGAGAGCCCTAAGCTAGAGAGAGATCACTCTGTCTTCTTTGACGGAGCATACAAGAGAACAATGGATCAGTCTGCAGCAGGCATGGTCATTTTCAACGAACAGCAAGAAAGAGTATTCTCCATGGCGTAATTATTACACTCCCACTCTAACAATGAGGCAGAATATGCAGACCTAATCCTTGGGCTGGAACAATGTATTTCACAAAAAATTCAGCCCTTAAATGTGTTCGAAGACGCTTTGCTTTTGATTAGGTAGATAAATGGCATCTGGGAGTGCAAAAATCAGGTTTTACTTGGTCAACTTTGCCAAGTTAAGGACCTTCTAAAGAAGTTTGAAGCAATAAAGCTCTTCCATATTCCCAGAGTAGAAAATCAATAGGAAGATGCACTAGCTAAAGAAAGAATACAAGATGTTCCCATAGGAGCAATCAAATTAAAGCTACCTCTCTTCCAAGGCAGTGACGCTATGCCTGATATCATCAGCTTTCTGAATACAGGGGAATGTCCAACAGGACACACTAAAGGACAAAAACAATGGCTGGTAAGGAAGGCTACTAGGTAAGCGAGTCAAACTTGTAGTATTAAGAAACAAAATCAAAGAACAGTTTTTAAATTCAAACAAGAAAAACGACTAGTTTATTTGAAATCAAATAAACCTCCCAAAATGAAATTCAAAATCTAGCGGGCAAAACCATATCGTATAACATATCTATGGAAAGAGCTCGACGTGTAGATTACGGATCTATAATCTCTGCTCAAATCAGAGATAGTATGTAGAACTTATGGAAAGCCAAAAATCATAAAGTTGTTCCCCCTTTTTGGGGGAAAAAGTGCATCCTTTGACCACTCTTACACCTCTCTTACACACCCACCATTCTTGCACACATGGCATGAACCTATTTGTCAACATCCTAATCACCTCCATAATCTCATGGAAAATAAAGAGGCCCCATCCTCTTCCTAATGTATGGATTAATCAAGGAGATCCCACAATTGGCATTCGAGCAAAGATTTGTGCAATTATGAACTAAAGATAAGTGCGCTTATCCAATTTCTTTTCTATTTTATTTAATTTTTACATCCTTTATTATATTACTTTCTTGCAAAATTTTGAACAACTTACTGCTAATCCTCTTCACTTGGTAATTAGTGAAAGATATATGATTAGATATTTATACCATGAGCAAAGCTTATACATTGTTAATACATATATGTAAATATATCAAATAAGCACGATAAATATCACCGTAGCTTGTTATTATAAAAGAAAAAAAAAGGTAATAGGATGCACTTGCGATTGCATATCATTAAGAGAGCACTTCACTAGATCAAGGATCTGTATAGCAGTAGAAGAATAAGAAGATGAAGCTTAAGAATTTTGTCTTAAGTCTAATAAAGGAAAAATCGAGAAACTTTAATGTCGTTAGAACAACCTCCAAAGACCTAGGCTAAAATTTAGAACCTGATAGTCAATAGGGAGCTGTGATAATCAACTACAATACTCAGAAAAAGAGAAACCCCATCATTGTAAAAGGATTAGGCTCGTGAGAAACCACCCCACGAAGTTTATTTTGAGCGCTATACACTTAAGTGAAACATTTTTCTTTTTCATCTTCTATAGCCTGCCTATGTCGGGCATACTCAGTGCCGGTAGAGCAAGTTGAGAAAGTGGAACTGTTGGAATTAGGGTTGCAGAGAAATGCACACAGCTTGAGAAGATGAAGGAAGCTCGAGGCACACAATAGAGAGTCTGTTACTTAGTGTGCAATGGAAATATAGATAGCCCTAGAGTGATGGGCGTATATACAATTCTCTGGGAAAAAAAACCTCCTAAAGAGGGGAAAAATGCCCCGGCGGTCCTAGTGTGTTCACACACATCACTACCACATGTATATGGTAACAAATCCCACCTGGAGTGATGCGGTGAACGAGAGTTGGTACATGAGTAAAGGGAAGTGCCATGCCCCGAGGACATGATCAGTCCACAAAGGGGAGTAAGCCCAAAGCTTTGCGGAAAGCTTCAAGCTTCTCAGGAGAAAATGCCTTTGTGAAAAGATGCAAGGTTGTCCTATGTTGGCACATAAGCCAAGCTGATCTCTCCTACTGAGAGCCTCTCCCTGACATAGTGGTAATGCACCTCAATGTGCTTTGTGTGAGCATGAAAAACTGGGTTCCTTGCAACTGCAAATGCGCTCTGACTATCAGTGTAGATAGTGTTGGCAGTGTCCTGTCTAACACCCAAATCAACCATAAGGTGTCTGAGCCATACACACTCAGCCGTAGCTTGAAGACTACCCTGTACTCAGCCTCACAACTCGAAGTGGCCACAGTAGGTTGCTTCTTGCTCAACCATGATATAGATGAACTTCCAAGCATGAAACTAAAACCACTTGTGGACCCTCACGTGTCAAAACAACCAGCCCAATCTGAGTCCGAAAAAGCATGTAAGTCTGGCGGCAATGATCCCCCCCTGGGATAAAACAATCCAAGATGTAAAGTGCCACTAAGGTAGCAGAAAATCCTCTTGACAGCCTGCCAATGCTTAGACCCTGGGCTATGCATAAATCTACTGACCTATGAGACTGCAAACTGAATATCCGGCCTCGTCTTGCATACTTAAATGATAAAGAGTGACATCAACAGGATCGCCAACATCATGTAGACTCAACTTCAAACTTGTTTCCATGGGAGTGGCAATAGGTTTTCAATCCCCAAGTCCAAACTTACATAGCAATGTCTCTATGTAACTTTTCTAACACAAGGAAATACCACCATCACACTGCTTAAACTGTATACCCAAGTAATGATGCAACAGCCCCAAATATTTCATCTTGAAAGTAGCATTCAAATCAGCCTTAAATTCAGCAATATGTCTCTCATTTGGTCCAGTGATCAGCAAATAATCAACATAAAGAACCATAATGAGAAGTACATCATCCTCATGCTTTACATACAATGTGCTTTCTGTTGGACTATTACGAAAGCCTTGTTTAACCAAATGAGTGTCAGCTTTCTCATACCAAGCACGAGGAGACTACTTCAACCCATAAAAAGCCTTCTTACATCTACACACTTTGTCCTCTTGTCCTTTTATGAAAAAACCGCGAGGCTGCGTTACATAAACTTCCTCAAATATGTCACCATTCAAGAAAGCAGTAACAATGTCTGATTGATGTACATCCCAACCAAAATGAGATGCCAATCCACATAGAAAACGCACAATAGTCATACGACAAGTGGGAGCAAAAGTCTCTTCATAATCCATGCCTTTTTGCTGTGCATAACCCTTTGCAACAAGTCAAGCCTTATGGTGATCGATCTCACTATCTAGCTTGCGTTTCAACTTGTAAACCCACTTCGTACCAATGGCCTTTTTCCAGGAGGCAAATCACATAAAGTCCATGTGCCATTTTCTATAAGTGCATCATATTTTGATTGCATGGCAGCCATCAATTTTTTGAATTCTGTGCTTCATCAAAAGACAGAGGCTCCTCAACATCATGTAAGCTTGACATAGCCAAATCATAACAATCGAATGCATAAGATGCATGGTGAGAGCCTGAACAAGTACGACTAGAGAAAGGTGCATCGAATTTACTATCACGCAAAGTGTGCACTAGCCATTTTGGCATACCTCTAGCCTACTCATTTTCAGCCCTTTCCTCATCAAGTACATCATGTACATCTGCATCAGTAATAGGCTGATCTGTAACATTTTTAGAAACCCCCATAGGCTATACATTTGCCTCATTGGAAATTATATTCGTATTTCCACCACTAAAAAGAGGCATCAAAGTGTCATAAATGTCCTGTGAGCTTACATTACTGTCTCTAGGACACAACAGTAAGGGCTGAATAGAATCTTCCACAAACACTACATCCCGTGAAACCAGAATACATTTTGTTTGCGGATGATACAACCTGTAACCTTTGCTTTCAGCACTATAACCAACAAAAATACACTTGATAGCCTTATCATCCAATTTTCTGCAATGTGTTTGTGGCACCAAAGTATATGCCAAACATCCAAAAACACGCATGTGCTCAATAGAAGGCTTTCTATCATGCCATGCTTCATACATGATTCATATGGAGTAATAGATTGCAAAGCTTTCGTAGGACACTTGTTTAGTACATAAGTGGCACACATGATGGCCTCAAGCCAAAAAAGAATGCGGCAAAGCTTGACTTTTGACCATACATCGTACCATTTCTGTAAGTGACCTATTTTTCCTCTCAGCAACACCATTTTGCTAAGGTGTATAAGGCACTGTACATTGGTGTTTTATCCCACAACTAGCCAGAAATGCATTAAATTCATGAGACATATACTCCCCCCCCTCGATCGGAACGGAGGGTTCCCATAGTACATTTTGAGACATTTTTAGCCATAGCCAAAAATTGTTTGAAGCACATGAAAACTTTGGACTTCGCTTTAAGCGGAAATACCCGTGCATGCCAGGAGTAATCATCAATGAAAGTCACAAAGTACAGATAATTGCCCAAGGACGGAGTTTGCATGGGCCCACAAACATCACTATACACAAGCTACAACCTGCATGTGGCCCGAACTGAACCATCCTTTGGAAACTTAGAATGCTGCATCCTACCCAAAATACAGCCTTCACAAACATGTTTGATAGGTGCTTCAAGAGGCGGCAAAGAAGCAACCATATCAGATTTCTGCAAACGCAACAAACTGGCAAATTCAGATGACCAAAATGTGCATGCCAATGTTTTGCATCTGAAATAGCCCTTGAATCTGCTTGTCCACACTTGTCATACAAAGTGAGCTTATACAGCCCACGGCACAAAAGGCCAGATGCAACAATTTCATCACCAAAACTGAGATCATGAACTGTACATCTGTCATCCACAGATTTGACTACAAGTCCAAGTCTAGCAATTGCGGATACAGACAAGAGATTCTTCTTGATCCCAGGTACATAAAGTCCATCAACAAGTGTGAAGGAACTCCCATTTGCAGCAACAGTAAGCACAATCCTTCCAACTTCTTGAACCGGATAAGAGGCATTGTTGGCACAAGTGACTGAATTCCCATGAGGGACAGACTCGAGAGAGGTAAACAATTCATGATGTGAGGTAATGTGCTTTGTAGCACCAATGTTGAAATACCACACATGTGAATCTGCAGCAACTGACAAGCATGCATCATGGACAGCAGGATTATAAGTGCACTTTGCGCTAAAAGCCCATTCTGCATCAATATCAGCAACACATTCTTCTTTCACAGAAGACTCAACAATGGCTGCATTTGTAGTGGAACCAGCATTTGCAGAGGAACCACCCTCTTCCTTCTTAGCCTCTTTGGCCTTCAACTTAGGACAGGACTTGATCAAGTGATCATTAGCTTTACAATAATGGCAACGCATCTTCTTTTTGCCCTTATCACCAGAATTGCCAGACAAAGTGCTGCTAGAAAAAGCATTAGGAACAGAAGTTTTGCCACTCGCAGCAGAACCATAAGAAGTGGCTGCATTGCTGTTACCACCCTTTCTTTGAGAAGCAATAAAAGCCTGTTCAACTACATGCTGTCTAGTCCTATTTTTTCTAGAAAGTGACTCTTGCAACAGCAATGTGCATAATCCATCAAAATTGACAACTTCTGGATTTCCTTGGGTCATACGTCTCCAAGTACTAGCAAAAGTATGGTAAGAATCTGGTAAGGCATCAAGAAAAGTCTGCACAAGGGAACTGTCTGAAATAACTTCACCTGCAAAAATAAGTTGCTCATTGATATCCTTGACACTAGTAAGGAAAGTGTCCATATCATCTTCCTCATGCATAATCTTCGACTCCAGCTCTTTACGCAGCAAAGCAATTTTAGCCTCATTGCGACTTGCATAAAGACCTGCTAGAATATCCCAAGCCTATTTTGCAGATTTTGTTGAACGAATGTGCAGAACAATGGTGCGCTTCACAGACAACACAATCAATGTATGAACCTGCGTATCCTTTACATCCCAACGAGCTTGTTCTACCGTAGGCAAAACAAATCTAATAGCAACAATCCTTGCAGCAAGACCTGCAACATCCTCAACATCGCCTACATCCTCAAAACCAGGACGTACATCAATGCCCTGCACAATGTTCCAGACGCCCTTTGACACAAGATCGTGTTGCATCATATAAGCCCACATAAGGTAGTTGTCCCCATCCAACCTGTCCTTAGCAGCAAACATCTTGAACACATCTGTGTTGTTGTCAGCCATGGCAAATGCTGCACCTGATGTGAAAACTGCCCAAAAATAGGAGAAACAGAACGGGAACAACACGTGTATTATAGCACAAATTTAGAAGACTATGAGGCACTTGTTATGCAGAAAATGGCACTGACAGAAATCCTCTACAAAATGACGAAATAGCCTTTGCAGTATTGCTTGTAGTGGAAACGGAGGCCGAAATGAGCCCGAATCAAAACTCTGAGCAGACTGAGATCTACCAGCTCTCTCGAAATTTTTGTCGACTTGTGAACGCTTGCCAAAGCTCACTAAAATTGGAGAAAGTAAGCAGGCGTGTGCTGGAGCAGCTGGCAACTAAGCCCGGGAGGACGTAACCTGCTGTGATACCAATTGTTGGAATTAGGGTTGCAGAGAGACACACACAGCTTGGAGAAGATGAAGGAAGCTCAGGGCACACAATAGAGAGTGTGTTACTTAGTGTGCAATGGAAAGATAGATAGCCCTAGAGTGATGGGCATATATACAATGCTCGGGGGGAAAAAACCTCCTAAAGAGGGAAAAAATGCCCCGGCAGTCCTAGTGTGTTCACACACATCACTACCACATGTATATGGTAACATGAACTTTATGCAGCCTCTATGCGATACACGATCAGCCACTAGCAACCACTGGTACCGTTCGACGCATTGTTGCCACTGAAATGATGGATAATATCGGGCTTTTGACACCCATTGGCACATCATGACGTGAGATGCTATTACTGGTGGCTATTTAGCACATGCCATGCATGTTTATCTAGTTTTAGCACATTTTAGTGGATGGCGATTGCAGGTAAAGCTATAGTAACCTATCAGAGAGTCTTATCCACCGATTAGGCCTCTAGCAAACCTTCCCCCCATTAGAAGGCTACCGCAGCAAAACCTCCGGACTCACTTGCAGCTCTCGACTAATTGTTGCAAGTTTTTCAACTACTTCCATGCACTAAAACTTGATTGTAGACCCTATCTCAAGGAACCTTACGCAGCTACCTGCTTTTAGTGCTACCTCCCAACCCTCTCTCCTAACCAACGGTGTTGACATTTGTGTGTGTGTGCACGCGTGTTACCCTGCGACCACCTACCCACACAAGTAAACTCTCTCTCTCTCTCTCTCTCTCTCTCTCTCTCTCTCTCTCTCTCTCTCTCTCTCTCTCTCTCTCTCTCTCTCGCGCGCGCGCGCGCGCATGTTGCCAATTACTACCACAAGCTGCGCATGCATCTCTTTCTCTCCGCCCCACATTAGGTACTCATGCATACACTCCTTCAGCCCCTGAACGACATGCGAAACGGGTTAGCCCTTGCATCGGTTTTCTACTCAACTACAAATATCCAACAACTACAGGGACCATCTAGTAAAACTCCCCCTCTCTCTCTATCAAGCATGCAATTCACTCACTCTCTCTCTCTCCACCTCTCTCCATTGTGGTTGTCACCAACCTTTTAGTCTCTACCACCCACTATAGCTGCCGTCCCTTTCTCCCTCTCTGTAGCCGTCCTTTTGTGAGTTTTATCCAGTCCACTGGCACACACCCATAGACACACAATCTCTCTCACTCTCATGCCACTCCTCGATCATCAATCTCTGTCACCCTCATGCCACTACTCGTTCATCAATCTCTCTCCCTCGTCCGCTTCTGGGAAAAAAAAAGCGAAGAGTCTCTCTTGACTCCCTCTGCCGACCACCATGGGCTTCATGTGGTACAAGATGAGTTGGAAGACGAGTCGATCATGGGATTCAACACTCCTTGACTGATGCAATACTCTCTGTGATGACGCTCGCTGTAGCGCATCCTCGGGCATTGACGATGATGATGGCGATTAGTTTGCCGTTTTTTGGGCTTTAGCTTTAACGTTTTTAAAATTTAATATTTTACTATACTTCATTCTATTTTGTATCCAAACATTGGATTAGATCCATAAGAATTGTCAGTTTGATCCCATGGACATTTGAAGACGAGTAATATAACACTTCATTTCATTTCTCTATCTCTCTCTCCCCTCCCAGTACTACGGCTACCTACAAAGGCGAACATTGACGAAGCTCTTCAGCGAGCGACTTGTGCAATACTTTCTCGGACAACCAACTTGACGATGATGATGCTAATTTTAATAAACAATTTTAGGCTTTTAGTTTTAGTCTTATTTTTAAGTATTTCACTTTATTTCATTTCATTTTGTACCCAAACATTGTATTAGATCCACCAAGATCGTATCATTTTATTCTCATAGGTAATTTTGCCTTTTGCACACTATTAATATAACATTTCATTTCATTTCTCTCTCTTCCCATCGGGTGATAAAGCTTTAAGGTCTCTTGGGATATTTTCCTATGATGTTACGCTTCATAGATAGCAACAATCGATGTGGGACACTAGTGGGGCTTGGTGAGGCTCAAGCTGTTAGGAAAAATTGAACTTCTCTATGAGCTTATCCTCTTAAGAGTCAAGCATTGTCAAAACTGGTTAAATCACCTTCTTCTACCGTTACTTTACACACATTGGTCGACCTCCCTACTCATTTGCACTCTTTAGATCACATTTGGGTGAAAGCATGTTAACCTGTCGCGCTTTTTGTGCTAGTTAGGAGTTTCAAGTTAGCACATCTTCAAAAAGTTGGGCGTCCGGTAAATTTTTTACAAATAATATCAAAATTTTTCGGAGTTTGTACATTTGGATTCTTTGTTTCAAGTGATTTCTATTGATATATCATATGTCATAGATCTTGGAGATGTAGCTCAAGTTATTGTAGTAGTTAGCATATGCCAAAATTGTGCTAGTTAGCATTGTCCGGGACATGAAAAAGCATGACAGGTTAACATGCTTTCACCCATTTCCTTTCACCATTGAGAAAGGTGTAGGCGCCAAGGGCCCTACCATTTAACTCGTATGTAGAATTCTTTTATTTTGTTTGTCTCAAATCAGTATGCTTGTAGTTAGCCATAATGCGCATGTCATATACGTAATCACATCATATGTTAAACACACACATAACCATAAATGTTTCACTTCATAAAGTTGCACTACGATGATCAAATCCCACTCAGGATTATCATGTTGTAGCACCCAATGTGCATAGCTCACACAAGTAGAAGCCCGACACATTTCATATGACACCCACCTACAACCAATAAACATAATTATTCTTATGTAATAACACACAACACGTAGTGAACACCTCGTGATAACCCCTTTTTAATACAAGTTTACAAGTTTTAATACATTGTAAGCCTACATCTAACTCAAACAATGTCAGGACCGAAAGAGCTTCACGGTATGGATTTTGTAATGATTGTTCTCTTCACATTTCTCCAGTTCTCACTATGGTTACTAGTTGAATACCAATGCTCCCTCTTCGTGCAATTCACTTATTAGAGGATTCTTCCCATTTTCTTTGAAAATATTCTCATTACTCACTAGACTTTTCTATGACCTACTTCCTTAAGAGTCTCTCTCCGTTGGCTGCCGCTCAAACAACCTCTATATTTCCTAGTTTGTCGATCATCCTAGGTATGTATATTTCACTAATAAGTAGGATAATTTGTCATGAAGCTCAGTAATCACACCGTAAATCCCCTTCTTTTATTATTACAACGTTCCTTATAACATTCAGGTGCTCCCCTTCAAAACCCCACAATTCCAACCCTCTCCATCTTGTACAAGTATTCTATTTTTGTGTGACTCCATAATCTAAATTGTCATTCTTTCAATTATGGCTTTTGATGCACGCAAAGACAGGTACATACATTTTCAGATGCAAAATATCCTCTAGCTATGCAGTTCCTCATATAAGCTAGAGTGCTCTGGATATCGAGCCAGAGTTTGTAAGTGCTTTGCTACTGGAACATACTCTCATTTGGTGTCAAATGTTTTCTTTTTATGCCTTGCTAGTCAGTAGCACACATATTTACCGATTTAGGCAGTGTGTAGATACTCATCCTGCTCTGCAGATCCGCCGATTTAGGAAGCACATTGATAAATTGCAGAATCATGATTTTTAAACAATATCAAATGCAAATTCGCCGATTTAGGCAGCATTAGTGCAGATTTTCCGATTTAGGAAACACATATTATTGGTGTAGATTCGTTGTTAGGCAACACCAATCATGAAATCATGCTAGACAACACTGTAACTAGTATGATTTTGTTACCCGAGTATACAAAATGAAGGATATTTGGATTTGGATTTGAAATGGGTACATGTTGGAAGATATTAGAATTCGGAGTTATATTTGAAATTGGATTTAGACTTGGTATATGATGCCATCCTATCGTGATAGTGTTTATCAAATTGGACTTGTGATATATGAGATTGATGATGAGTGTGACCAATGATATCTTGATTCATCAAGATATGACATATACTACTTATTCTAGTCATATGGGACATGCACTAGAATAGGTAGTATGTGAATGACGACAGACATAAACAATGTTGGTTGGTTTAAGAATTTCTTCCTTTTATTATGACATGTTCCTAACACAGAACACTAATCACTATTTTTGACAAGTATGGTTTGTAGATTTTCTATCTTCGCAACTGAGGACAGTTGCTTTGTAACGGAGAGGTATGTAATGGAATTGATATTTTATTGTTTAGTGCAGCTGACATATGGAAAAGGCTAAGGGTTATGCGAAAGGATCTCAAAATGATATTATGTTTTATGTATAATTCAAGTGCTCTTTTATGAGCTTTGGCCATTTATGACCGGTCGGCCAGTTTGTACTCAATTTGATCATTCAAGAAATCTATAAATGAAATACGTGCAGGAGGAAAATGGTCACTCTTGCACGAGGGGAGATTGCACCCAGTGTTTGCCTTATTCTTCTCTCCTCTCCACTCTTCTCTTTTGCCTTGCCAATGTAGCACTCTGCTCTAGGAGGTGAGTCTGCACGCGCTCTCTTGCCCTCTCCCGCTCTTTGTCTCTCTCTTATTGCGTACGGCTCGGAGTATATGCAATGATGGTTGCCAGGTATATAGTTTTGTCGATTTATGGCTTGCAATATGTTGTTTTCTCTATTTGGCAGGGTCACCCCGCCTTCTGTTTGTAGTATCTAAAGACTATTGGTTGGCCTTCCAAGGGGTCCAATGATAATTTAGCACAATTAATTGATTATTTTAGCATTTATCAAGACCTCTCTCTCAAAGGGGAAAGGGGGACACTTATCCCAAGGCTACCCTTGTTGCTTGGTATGACTCTTGCTTGTGGTTGGCTAGGCTTGGAGGGGTCCAATGAGCTTGAAGCATGAGCTACAAGGGGGTATCGACCAAAGCAAGTAGGGGGCCTGCTTAGGGGGTATACTTTCCCACACACACTCACACACACTGTCAGTGCTAAGTGCAAGAGCTCCCTCTCCTTTTCCAAGCAAGTAGAGGTTGAGACCCTACACCAACACTCTTGGCTATGGAATGTAAATCGAACCAAGAGCCATGCTTTAATGCTTAAGCTTGGCATCTTCTCCGTCTTCATTGCTATACTATTATGTATACTAGCAAGAAGAGTGATGATAAGTGAGGAACTAATTATTTCTCCTAAAACATGTTTCTTCTTCCTCTTCCCTACCCTCATTCCCTGCTAGC
Organism: Adiantum capillus-veneris; assembly: GCF_014529385.1. Lineage (NCBI taxonomy): Eukaryota > Viridiplantae > Streptophyta > Polypodiopsida > Polypodiales > Pteridaceae > Adiantum > Adiantum capillus-veneris. The sequence goes on from NC_140937.1 coordinate 2,276,788, forward strand.
TCTCCACCTTCGAAGGTGTTTGAGGTCTTGGGATCGAGGCTTCGGATAGTTAATGCTTTCCACAAAGTTTATGTTATGTTCGTGATGCATGAAGCTTTCCATCTTCATTGCATCACCAAGTCATAAGGAACACAAAGATTGTATTGTAACAAGTCTCTCTTGATGGGAGAAATCATAATACACATGCCTATTGGAAGGGGGACCGACTGCACATAAATCGGGTCATCAACTGTTGTCATGTCCTCTAAATTCTCTCTCTTGCAAAAGTATTGTTCATGCCAAGTTAACTAGATGCTATGTTTATGTTGCTACCATCAATTATGTTTAGCCACTATGCTCACAAAGTAATTTCACAAAAGTACTCTCTCTCTCAAGTTAATAGGCCATTTCCATTACATCTATAACTACGATCAGTCTTGACTACAAACTCTCGTTCATATAGAAAATGTTTCCAATCCTTGAGGGCCGAAATAACAAAGAAGAATTCCTTGTCATAGACCAAATAGTTGTGCAGAGCACTATCTAACATCTGGGTAACAATAAGCCCATCCAAGGTAGAATGTGTTTTGAAGATGTCAAGCAATATGCAATTGAAGTTTGTAATGTGTGACTTAGTCATGAGGATCTCCCCCCTCCCAAACAACCACACACACAAAAAAAAAAAAGCACATCTACTAGGGGATTTTGGGCACATGTTAACTCTTTAGCTATTCAATTAAGATTCTAATCTTAGGTGAAAGCCATGTAAGTTGAAGAGAAACTTAAGCCCTAGTTGTGTGCACATAATTTGCATAGGTGGAACAACATAGACGACAAGGGAAGGAACAATGGAAAGAGGAGGGGGGGGGGGGGGGGGGGGGGGGGGGAGACAAATGATAAGGGGAAGAGGGAGCAAAGTCCTCGCTTCTCTTTCTCTCTCTCTCTCTCTCTCTCTCTCTCTCTATTATATATATATATATATATATATCGTCCTCAACACTCTAAAGTCTGCCCTCATCTCGCCTCGTCGCTATATGGCACGTGGGTGTGGCTCAGAGGGGATCTAGGGCCCAAATTTAGGGGAGCGAAGCGACTTTAATTTGGGTCATCGGATCATTCACAATGAACTAGGGGTGAACTAGGGTGGGGTAAACTAGGGTGTGATTGTGTGCCATGCCCACATGGACAATGACACGCGCTAGTGTGATGGTAGGGTTTTCGTGTTGCTATCGGGGGTCTCGGGTTCGACCCATGTCCCGTGAGGCGGGTGAACTCGGGGCACCATTTTTGTCCCCGAGTTCACCACGAGTTCACCCCCTAGTTCACCAAGCGATCAGACGGTTGAGATAAAAGCCGCTCAACGTCTCCAAATTTGGACCCTAGATCCCCCTGGTTGAAGCGTGTGAGATAGTGAGAAAAGACACGTGCCCCACTCTATGACAGAGGAAACGCCAATGAGAATCTTCGGCAGCTTCCACCCAACGAGGGGCCTCCGGCTCAAAAGGCTCCCTGTATGTCCTCGCGCATGATCTGCCCTTGGCTAAGGTGCTGAAGCCCTGCCAATCTCCAAAACTGCGGGCTGGGCCAGCAGCCATTAAAGGACGTCATGCCAATCTCCGCCTAGAACCTAGGATGTGACCCGATCTGTACGCACTGCACGACTCCATATAGGAGGTTGTCTGGCACCCTCCTTCATAAAAGAGGGCTGTCTTTGAGAAAGGCCACGGCGAAGGAGCTCCCAGACTCAAACAAAACTCAGCATAAAAAGGTCTTCCTAGCTCCGACTCAAGCCTGACCTCCTCATCTCAGCAAAAATCCATCTGACCTCAGGTGCCCATGGACCACCTACTTGAGGAGCCCTGGCACGAATCTTAGGTGGTAGGAGCTCCTCAGCGCTTGAAGGGGTCCACGGAAGCACGTGCGCATGTCGGAGCCGGCGGGGGCTTGGTCTGACAAGGGTGTTCTATTCGTAGTGTTAGAAACGCGCCTGGTTTAAGGAAATGAATGCCAACCAACTCTTTGAGCTCTAGCCTCTATCCCCTTCTGAATGCCCATGCAAACTTTCACTTGATTCCCGACCTCGTCGGGGCCTCTGTTCTGATGGTAAATGCATGCCGAGAGCCACCAACCTCCGATAATGTGCCGTTGGAATGTACAAATCCCACCCAGTCCATACTTAATTTGCTACAAGTTTGTAAAGACGAGCAAGCCCTGTGCTTGGATTCTGGGAAGGGAGAGGTAAGACTCTAGCGTATTAGAGCATACACTCTCGAGGCTTGCGAGAGAGATCCGGGAGGCCCAAGGGAGCTTGTGTGTGTGTGTGTGTTGTGACACACACACACACACACACACACACACACACAGAGAGAGAGAGAGAGAGAGAGAGAGAGAGAGTTGAGCCTTAAGAGAGAAAGAGAGGGAGAGTTCGAGAGAGAGCCTAGGCCCTAGACTCTCGAGGCCCGAGCGGTGAGGGCCTAGGCCTGAGCCTTGCAAGTTGGGAGGGAGAGACTTTGAGAGAGAGAGAGAGAGAGAGAGAGAGCTTGTGAGGAAGAGATTTTAAAGGGGGGGGGGGGGGGGGGGGGGGGGAGGTTTGACATAGGCCAGGTTCACAAAGGGCGGAGGAAGGAAAAGCATTTTTGAGACTGCCGCCGGTCTTTGGTTCACACAAGGCGGAGGCTAAGACAACTAAATTGACTGGTTCACGTGGTTAGACCAGCGTGAAAGAGTTTTAATTGGAGCCACCCGTGTTTAAAACCTCCATTGCGTTTACCTGGCGCGTGTTATGGGCGGAAGCAAATTTCTTCCGAGGGGGGGGGGTCGCCCACCTTTTGGTGGGTCCGGAAGAAGCTAAACTTTTTGCTGGCCAATCTCGCCTCGCCAACTCCTTTGTACGCCCCTTTTGCACTTTCTTCCATGTGAGGTTTCCAGTTTCTGAAACTTTAAAGATTGTATAAAGCTTAATCAAACTGATATAATTATTGAAAAAGCAATGTAGAATTGCCCGACCATGGCAAATATTGGTATTTTTGGAATCTTAAGCACAACAAAACCCGGACTAGAAATTTTTAAATTTAAATTTGGACAAAAACTGACCCCGCTAGTCCTTCCGGAAGATTCGATGTAAATTAAATTATTAAAAAAAATTGAAGGGTTGCAGTAATCATTTAAGCATAGACTTTATTAAAGGCCTCCCAAATATTTACAAGATATTCTACCAATTAAGCAAAAATAGGTCAAAATATAGCATAATTGACATTTTAAAAGTTGGCAGGTAATGGGAGGGTCCTCACTGACCTGCCAGGGACTCATTTAGCAGCAAGGGGCACCATCTGGAGCTGTAGGGCTGCTTGAGCTGCAAGCAACTGCTTTTTCCAGCCTGTGAAGAGATTGTGAATGCCAGAAAACTATAAATAGGACCCCTTGCTTCATAATTTGATAGACTCGGTGCCTTGATACTCTCTCTCTAATCTAGAGAGAACGCTACGCAGAAATCACTAGAGATTAAGCTTTAGTTGATTAACTTAAACGGTAATTAGCCTAATCTTTCTTAATTAGCAAGGCTAGATAAATCTATTTTCTTAATAAATTAAATATTAAGCCGATGTATGCTCATAAATCCTCTCTTAATTAATTATTCTCTGCTGATTGTTATAATTAAGCTTGGTAATGTTAAGCTAATTAATTATCCTATCATATTAGGGCTGAAATTAGCCAAATTAACCATGAATTAATGGGAAATATATCAATTAAGCTTAGATTAAGCTGAGGTAATTATCAAAGCTGCATTAAACTATCATTAAGCTAGAAAAATTATCCTATAATTTTTTGAGTAATTTTCCTAATTAATTAGGCAGAATTACACTATTTTTTAGAGAAAATTAAAGGGAAAAATAATCAAATTGATTCCAAATGCTTTGATCTATTTATCAGTGGTTAATTATATTTTAGAAAACCCGTGATAATTAGGAGAAGCTCAGGTAATTAATTTACCTAATTACTCTAGAAGGAATACTCTGTTTTTAAGACAAATTAAATAGGGAAAATTAGTAAATTGATTTTAAATGATTTGAGTTATTTATTAGTGGTTAACTACATGTTAAGTAATCCATGATAATTAGAAGAAGTGCAGATACTTAATTTACCTAAATTACTTTAGCAGAAATACTCTGTTTTTTAAAAGAAAAATTAAACAGGGGAAATTAGTAATTTGATTCCAAATGCTTTGAGTTATTTATTAGTGGTTAATTATCTGCTAGGGAATCAGTGATAATTAGGAGAAGCTCAGATATTAATTTATCTAATTACTTTAACAAAAATACTCTGTTTCTGGGACAAATTAAATAGGGGAAATTAGCAAATGGATTTAAATTGAATTAATTTATTTATCATAGGTTAATTACATGTTAGGAAACCTGTGATAATTAGGTCAAGCTTAGATAATTAATTTATCTAATTACTTTATTAGAAATACTCTGTTTTTATGACAAATTAAATAGGGGAAATTAGCAAACGGGTCCAAATGGAATTGAGTTATTTATCAGAGGTTAATTACATGTTAGAAAACTTGTGATAATTAGGTTAAGCTTAGATAACTAATTTATCTAATTACTTTAGTAAAAATACTCTACTTTTAAGCCAAATTAAATGGGGGAAATTAGCAAATGTATTAAAATTGAATTGAGTTATTTATCAAAGGTTAATTACATGTTGAAAAACCCATGATAATTAGGATATGCTCATATAATTAATTTATCTAATTGTTTTAGTAGAAATACTTTGTTTTAAGGACAAATCAAATAAGGGAAACTAGCAAATGGATTCAAATTGAATTGAGTTATTTAGTAGAGGTTAATTATATATTAGAAAACCTGTGATAATTAGGAGAAGCTCAGATAATTAATTTATCTAATTACTTTAGCATAAATACTCTGTTTTTATGACAAATTAAATAGGGGAAATTAGCAAATGGATTCAAATTGTACTGAGTTATTTATCAAATGTTAATTACATGTTAGAAAACCTGTGATAATTAGGTTAAGCTCAGATAATTAATTTATCTAATTACTTTAGCAGAAACACTCTGCTTTTAGGACAACTTAAAAGGGAAAAATTAGTATCTTTGATTTATTAATCAGAGGTTATTTACACCTTAGGAAAACCGTGATAATGATGTTACCATCATATAATTAGTTTACCTAATTATCTTAGAAAAATTACATTATTTTTAGGAAAAAATAAAAGGGGGATTATAGTAATTAATCCAAAAACCTTTGATATAAATAGCAGAGGTAGAACACACCTTGAAGAACTCGTGATAAATACCCCAACCTCAGATAAATGATTTAGGTATTTATCTTCAATAAAAGTAACCGATTTTGCGTATAAAATAGAGAAAAAAAATAAATACCTAAGGTCCAAAATCACTATTGAGGGTGGGAAAATTACCTCATCATAAATGATTGGTATAAAAAATTACTATCAGTAAACTTCTACCTAAATTAGACCATAAAGTATAGGAGGTTATAAATCAAATTTATGAAAATTCTTAAAGATACAACATTCAATTGAAATTTAGGGTGAGTAATCCATTAGCCGATAGAAATTTATAATTCACTAAGGCTAAAATGAAATATAGACTAAGGATAAACCTAATTAAAGGGCTTCCCAAATTAAATGGTAATTATGGGAAATTACTTATAGCATAAATTAGTTACAGGAGGAACATCTCATCAAATTGACTATTCAAGATACCTACTTACTCCAAAAATCCTTATTTTTGGGTAAAAAAAGGAAAAAGAAGATTATCCAATTAAACTTCTAATGGATTAAGTCTTTTTATAAGGCTGCCGACATGGCTCCAAAGAGAACCATGGGAAATCCTCTTACCGAGGAAGAGGATGTTAGCAACAAAAGAAACAAAGCCACTAATGACCATGAGACTGGGCCTAGCCATAGGCCAACGGAGGAAAGTCTACGGGCTCCCGCCTTACAGCACATGGACGAGCAGTCCGAGGTGGATTTTTATTTTGTTCATCATTTAAAATCTTTTAAAGTTCATTTTTAAGTTATCATTGCATACGTAAGGTTAGGAGGATAAATTGGCTGAAAACGGAAGGTAATTTTCAATGTGCATTTGTTTATAATGTAGGAAAGAATTGTTTGGGTTAAAATTGGTTGAATTAGGAAAGGTATGATTGATCATCCTTAAGACAGCTTGTCTCAAGACACCTTCGAATCCTTAGTATAAACTTATGATAATGATTGGCTTTCTAGCCACGGATAAATCGGTTACCCCCATGAACGTTGAGTTTCTACTCTGTGTCATGTCTTGATGTTTCTACATAAGTTAGGATACCGTTTTTTTATCCTAGGGGAGCCGCCCGGTTGTATGGGCAACTGGTTTGGTGTATGGACATCGAGAACCTTGGGTTGGGGTTTATCCACTCCAAATTTGAATAAGGAATGGGTGTCGTTTTTCACCCTTAGGTGGTCTTGAGACAAGAAGAGTACTGGTCATGGTTATTATGGACAATGTTTTGATTGACAGTACCCTGTCTTAAGTTTAAAGATGTCTGTTTTCTAAAAGAATGCTTTCAAGGAATTACTGTGATGGAACGTTAAAAGAAACCATTATTTTAAATGTTAAAACAATGTGAATAAGATAAATGAATCTTGTGTGGGTGCGGGGTGGTAAGTGGGGATTGACTAAGGTTGTCAATCATGGACGGGTGGACCTGATTAGTCAGGTAACTATCCATTCCCGCGCAATAAAACGTTTTAGAAACTTCTTCACATGGAAGAGGAATCCACCAACGGCTGTGCCCTCACATATGTTAGGGGGGAAAAAGCGTTGGCTAAGGAAATCATAATCTGAATGATGAAGTTATAGGGCCGGAATAATATATATTTTTTTGTAGGCCGTTTGAATACGTTATCCCGTTTCCGATGCGAGACAGGACTAGGTCTTCTTTTAAGGCTATAGACCCAAGCCATTGTCAATGGTACACTACAAGAGGCTCTTCATATTAGCGACGCTCACACAGCGACGCTCCAAAAAAAAAAATCCCGGCGTCGCTATGAGCGTCGCTATAAGCGTCGCAAATTTCTTTGTAAATTTGCGACGCTCATAGCGACGCCGGCTGGGGTAAAAAAAAAACCGAGCGCGCCCAAAAACTCAGATCTCAGATCTGAGTTTTTCGGCGCTCTCAAGCAAGGAGCAGGTAACGCTCTCCCTCACTCTCTCTCCCTCTCTCTCTCTCTCTCTCTCTTTTTCTTCTCCACACACACACACACACACACACACGAGGAGAGGAAGGAGATCCAGGTATGCTCCTTCCCTCTCCTCATTCTCATGTTCCCTTCCCCTCTTTCTCTCTCCCTCTCTCTCTCTCACACACACACACATACACACACACACATAGTGTTTTTGAGAGAGAGAGAGAGAGAGAGTACAAACAAAAACAAAAACGCACACACACATACATAAACAAAGAATGCACACACACATTGAGAGAGAAAAAGAGAGAGAGAGCATGCATAAACAAAAAACGCACGCATTGAGAGAGGAAAAGAGAGAGAGAACATGCATAAACAAAAAACGCACACATTGAGAGAGGAAAAGAGAGAGAAAACATGCATACGATCCAAAAAAACGCACACACATTGAGAGAGAAAGAGAGAGAAACTAATCTAACGTCGTAGGAAACTAATTAAAATTAAAAGACCTAAAGATCTGGCCGACGAGGAGTTGAACTCAAGACCTATTATTCAAGAGGGAAATGGCATAATCAATCTATCATACTTGGCATGGGTGATAGAAAGGTTATACCATTTATCTCTTTTTATTGGCACACACATCTACACACGCGCACACACACAAGAAGAAGAGAGTTATAACGTCGTAGGAAACTATCTTAAAAGACGTTAAAGATTAGGTTATATGTAGACTTACATTAAATTAGATTTAGGTTTATTTTTAACTAGATTTACGTTTATTTAAGCTAGATTTAGATTTACGTTATATTAAATTAGATTTAGGTCTCCATAGACTACGATGCCTGCATGAAGCGGGTGAAGAAAGCCCTCAATGGAATATAGGGTATTGCTACCTTCACTCATGGTGGGCTCCGTCGATCCAAAAGTACTGGTGAAATGTCTTCAGAAGATAGGAAAGAAGGTGGATCTTCAGGGCGGCAAGAGTCACTACATCCCCGACACAATGACCATCTAGACAACCTCTAGTCATTAGACTTACGTTAAATTAGATTTAGCTTTATTTTTAGTTAGATTTACGTTTATTTAGATTTACGCTTATTTACGTTAGATCGAGTCCACGCAAGAATTACTTACGGTTTAGGGTTTAGAGTTAGACGAACAGTGAAAAGATCTACTGTGAAAAGATGTTAAGATGAAGTGAAGTGCTACAGCTAGAGAAGAGGCAAAGGGGTTTTGTCCACTACATGCAGTATCATGTAGACGTGGGTGTGTAGATTTCTTGTACCCACAAATATAGGTATTGACTAATAAAGACGAGATTATAACCCGGTGGTTCTGATCTCCGTGCACCTCTAGACCGAGGTGTGCGGGGATTGGACATGACTAGAGAATGTGAGGTAAAGAGAGAGAGAGAGAGAGAGAGAGAGAGAGAGAGAGAGAGAGAGAGAGAGAGAGAGAGAGAGATAAGACGAAGAATGCCAATAGAATATTAAATTTGTTGTCCAGGTTATAAGTTTTTTATCCTCATTATGAGTAGCGACGAGGATGTGGGACCGTCCAACCGAAACACCTATCTCTCAACGAGGGTCTTATGTCCTTGTTATCAATGCAAGCATGCTGTGCGACGGACAAGACGTGTTTCTTTGCAGCACGTTCGCGAATTTGGCGAGTTCGATCCATCTATTATAGATCGAGTTGTTGCCAATTATAACTCGTCGGACTCTGACGCTGGCCAACAAGCAACAATCTTGCAACCCAATAGACGTGTTCGCAGGCGCTTTGGTCAAGCAGCATATGTGAGGCCACAAGATGTAGCCTCTGACAGCTCGGGGGATGATCATGCAGAGCACATTCCCAACGAGGCAATGTTTGAGCCCGAGATTGATGAAATGATCGAGACGATCATGGATTCAGAAAGGCTTATTTATGATGATATGAAAAGTGAAGCCGATACGCCATTGTATAATGGAGCACGTATGTCTAGATTGAAAGCACTCCTGGTTCTTCTCAACATGCAGGCAAAGTTTGGATGGAGTGACACTAGCGTCACATCGCTTTTCAGGTGATCTATTACAATTAGTTTACTTTAATAGAACTCTAAATGTACAATGATCTGATAGATTTTTACACGACTGTATCATATTGTTGTGTAGATTGCTGAAAGAGCACATACCACCAGCTGACAATGTGATGCCAGATTCCCGAGATGAAGCAAGAAAGATTTTGCGAAACTTGAGGATGGATTACAATTCTATCCACGCTTGTCCTAATGACTGTATTCTTTTCAAAGGGGAATACACAGACATGGAGAAGTGTCCGAAATGTGATTCCGAAAGATATCGAGGTGATCTCCACGGGACAAAAATTCCACAAAAGGTTTTGCGACATTTTCCTCTGCTTCCTCGCATCAAGCATTTCTTCGAATGTAAGTCCATGGCCGCCCTAGCATCATGGCATGAGGAGAATAAATCTTCGGATGGTGTGCTACGAATTCCTGCAGATTGCGCAGCCTGGAAACATATAGATGGAACATGGTCGGATTTTGCCAGGGAAGCTCGAAATTTGCGCTTAGGCCTGGCTATGGATGGCGTAAATCCATTTGGTCAAAGATCAACATCTTACAGTGTATGGCCCGTTGTCATCGTCAACTACAACATTCCCCCATGGTTGACTACAAAGAAGGGGCACCTATGGCTAAGCTTGATTGTGCCAGGGCGATATAAAGTGGGGAATATGGATGTGTATCTTCGTCCACTATTGGAAGAGCTACAACAATTGTGGATTGGCATAGAGGTGGTGGATATGAGCCGACACACAGGACGACGGAATGCTTTGATCAGAGGCATTCTAATGTGGACCATGCATGACTATCCCGGGCTAACAGAATGCTCAGGTGATCTATTGACACTCCTCACTCAAAAGGCGTCAAAAGGCACGTCCGGAGGGTAGCATGGCAGAAGGTTGGTTGGTATCAGAGTCCCTAGTGTACATTGGAGAGTGGCTAGACGGATTTGATAAATCCCGGGACACGCTATGGCGAACCATAGATGATGAGCGCATATCTGGGATTGTCATGTGCAATCTCGGTGTTGAGAAGAAGATGACGGAAGATCTAGAGGCTAAAATCAACCGATTTTGCATGCTTCACAATCCAGTGATGCAAAACTGGATTTCACAATATGAGGATGCAAAGCAAGAGCGACAAAGGGCACGAATCGAGTGGAGACGCGGAAGACGACCACCGATGCACTATCCAGCGGTTCTGGAGAGCCTACCAACCTTCATGAGCTTAAGATGGTTGCACAACCAATTGAAAAGCGCACAACAATGCGGTGACGAAGTGACTGAAGAAGAGTGGGAGTACTCTCGGGGTTGTGCGACCAAGGTAAGTTTGCAATGTACGACTAGCAAGTGACTTTATTTAATAACGTTTGAACGGCCACTCATAATCTTTGTTCGTTGTAGTATAAGTCATACACAGCAGCATGGTGTAAAGGTCGACATTTTAGGGTGGAACGAATCGACAAAAAGCGTTTTACTCAAGATTGTGGAATCATGGCAAAATTTGAACAGTTTAGTCGACGACGTTCCTCTGATGCAGATCCTGTGGTGGCGGAACTCACTTACTTCGGCACGCTGCAAGAGATTTTGAGGATCGATTATAGAGGATTTTTTGTCGACTTGTTCGACGTGCAATGGTTCAAGATAATCATGGAGGGTTGCAACCCTACTGTGCGTAGAGGAGAGTCTGGTTTTCTTGAGGTGGATTCTACTAAGAAATGGACTGACCTAAGAGACACTTTCGTACTACCCGAGCATTGTGAACAAGTAAGTATGTAAATAGTTAACATCCCCCTTTTACAAGTTATGTGCTTGAAAGCTCTCATGTAAGTTATGTGGCTCTGGCAGGTAATATTTCATCCTACAAAGTCTACATCAAACTGGTGGTACGTCATAGAGGTAGCCCCTCGTAGTGCAAGGACGTATGAAGGCTACCATGTGCCAATCACAACGACATCAATGGAGGAGATCAGAGAAGATGCTCAATCAGAAGCCGCTGCGGTGGTGCCAGACGAGCATCAAGATGCTACTACTCTATATGGGGTGCATGCAAAGGAGCTACAAAATGAAACAGAGGATATGTGTTTAAACGGAGAGCTCTATATAGATATAGGAAGTTATGCTGAGTTATGCGAGGATGAGAGAGAGATCTCTTAAAGCCACAAATATTGTATTTGAACAATTTTGCTCCGTGTTGAAAAGCTCTGGCTCTCTAAGTACCTTCCATGGTGTATAACGCTCTTTTCTACTCGCGCTCACATCTTTTGATTGAAAATTCTGAGTTTTCGACTTGCCTCTTCTATCACTCGATTCATTGCGTCATTGTATTTATATGCGTCATTACGTCATTGTATTTGATGGTCTTTGCGTCATTGTCTACTCTATTCATTCAATATTGAGTTTAAATATTCGTGTGTTTAATGCAGGTATGGATGATGAAGAGTTTCTTTCTTCTTTGTCACCGTAGCAGAGACAGTGGTACGTGGAGCGTCATCGCTCTGGCGCATCATCGCGCATTCCTACACCATCCGCATCTCCCTCTCTTTCGGAGCATTCGGCGCGCTCCGAAGCCTCGGCGTCGACGAGACGAGCTTCACACTCGTCTAGACACTGGCGCTCTAGTGGTGGCGGTGGCGGTTGTTGTGGGGATTCCGCCACCGATGCCTCCACACCGCCTCGTGTTCGACGAGGCTCTTTACCCTCCCCTTCTTTGCCTGCCCCCACACCAGCCACAGCATCGCCATCTACGCCAGGTTTTTCACGGCTGACTGTTCCTAGAAGCTACACACCTCTACCTACTCCGCCAGGAGCCACCCCACTCGACACTCCTCGCTTCGGGGCCCAGACGCCGGTGGAGACATCTGACGTCCGTACCCCCATTGACACGCCGCTAGAGACCCCTGCCGGGACACCCAGGTTCACGCGTCATCGGTCAGAGGGCTTGCCTTACTCCGTCGACATCAGCGGCGGCATCATCATAGATGATGATGGCAAGGAGGTGATCTCGCGCATGCGTGGTCTTTGCTCTCAGCTGTTTAGACACTACATACTAAACAAATGGAGTGAAGTACCAAGTGATTTAAAAAACAGAGTCATCAGCATACTTCATGATGAGTTTCCCGTTCCAACACGGGATCAGCGCTTCAATGAAGACCTGATGAAGATTCGAATGCACGAATACTGCAAACACAAGCGTTCCGAAGTGCAAAAAGCAATTAAGAATGGGTGGAACAGGCCAGATTGGCTGGCCAAAGAAGATTGGAAGAATGCGAAGAAAGTAGCGCGCGAGAATCCCGACAAGTGGAAGCAACAAAAGGATGCAGCCAGAGCGCGAGTAGAGGCAGGGAGCTCGCACCACTTGGGGAGCGGTGGATGGGCATCATTTGAGGCCGATTTTGTAAGTCTTTTCACATTGCTCTTTATGCATGTTCGATAGTTTAGGGTTTATGAGTTTTTTAGTTCTAACATAATGAAATCTTTGTATGTTTTGACAGTGGTCGATGACAGGACGTGATCCCACACCGTACGAGCGCGAGTACGCAGGCAGGAAGGGCTTAAACGCCCTGATGGACATTCTCAGTTCTCGCGGAGGCATGGTGAGTATTAGGGTTTACTCTTTTGTATTTTTTGTATTGTTTTATAAAAGTCGTTATATGTTTATACTTACTGAAAGCTGTCTTATTGTTTTTTTTTGCAGAATCCGACAGATACGCCGCTTGGACGCGATGAGACGTTTGACTAAACGACGTCAGTTTAGCCGTAGCTAGATAGAATTAGTTTAGGGTTTCTCATAGCTTATGTATCATGAGACGGATTTTATACGTCTTTTTGAACCATGTATATTATTACATTTGTCACCGCAGTTCCTTTTGCCAATCAATTCTTTATGCCTATGATGTTGTACAATTGTCATTATTACATTTGCCAATCAATTCATTTTGCCTATGATGTGTACAATTGTCAATTTTGGAAACAATGCGTCTTGTGGGTGACTATTTTGGGTCTATTATCTACCTTTGCACTTTTTTTAAAAAGTGAATCAAGTACAATATGCTTGATGGGTGGCAGGGCATTCAATGCCCTGCCACCAAAAAAATATTCTCTCGGGCGTCGCTATTTATGGCTCTGTAGCGTCGCTATGAGCGTCGCTATAGTCTTCTGTGTAAACGTCGCTATAGGCGTCGCTATATATAGCGACGCTCATAGCGACGCTTATAGCGACGCTCTCGTAGCGATGCTCGTAGCGACGCCGGGGGTTATAAAAACCCAATGTATTTCCGTCGCTAACAGCGTCACAAGAGCACACAACCTCTTGTAGTGGTAAAGGTCTATTCCTTGGATTTTTTTTGTTTAGAGACTCTGATTTTTATCAGACATAGAGACCTGTCAAGGATCCTATTCCAATCTTGGTATTGGCGGGTTGGGGATCTTACATTCCACCGGCCTTTCTGAACCAAGCCATAGTCACAAGAGGCACTAGGCGCGCACAGAAAGTAGCCTTTAAAAAAAAAAGAATATCGCCCTTGTAGGTCCAACAATCATATGATCATTGGCCACTTTTCGTCCGTCTGCGCATTCTGAAGACTCAAGGCGTTCTATCTGCTTCTGAGGGACAGACAATGACCCAAAATGTGATCGCGTCTAGACACGTTTCGAGAAGGGATGTTGGCTAGGAACATTCCCATGCATTCCAAGTCCTTGTTCTCCATGTTTCCTGTGACTGTGGTACAAGCCAACTACCCACTACAGAGCCTCTGTGAGAGTACCTAGCCACTATAAGATATAGATCATGCTCATGCCTGCTAATCCACAGTCTGGGCAGCAGGCTCTGTCAAGAATTTCTATGAAAGCCCTGAAGTGGCAAGTGCTCGAGAATGGCGGTCCGGCTCATTCTCAGTATTGTATCGCCCCACCCACACGATGTACTAAAAAAAGGAAAGAGTTGGGGCGCCTGGAGCCACGATCCTTAGTGTTACGATCCTTCACCTTCGATCGCATTGCTTGAGGGACGAGGCCGCGTTGCAGTGGTCGAGCCAGGTCTTCTTACTTGAAACCTGCGAGACGAGAAACATTAGCTTGCACACTTCACATGCATGCCTGAACCTGAAAACAACACTTGTGAAAGATGCGAGAGGGACACGAGTGTGGATGCAACAAATAATTTTTGACGTTGGAGATGCTAAAAGAGTACAAATGTAGAGGGAATTCCTTTAATAGCTTTGTTAGTTTTTTAAAGAGGCTGGTAGCGGTAGCTTAGAGGTCTCAGTTTTCAGCCAAGCAACTATCCCTTACAATTGTGCACATTTTGGCGCGGGCCGACAAACAATAGGAGCACCTCGAGTTCTGGATAGAAATCCTAGCCGTGGGGTTTTGATGCAACGTGCAGTTCCAAGAAATGCGCATGGGGGTCATGACACGCATATTGTGAGGGGTCCCCCCTCGGATAGTAGCCTTTTACACCCTACTCAAAATATCCTAGTTAGCCCTATACTACCTAGGTTTCTAATTACATGAGAACTATGCTAGATTGCAGCGTGAAAAGAAAATAGCATGATGGCTAGGCATTCCTATCAAAATTAACTGGGTGGTAGGGTATCTGTCATAGGGATGATGTAGAACTTCAACATTGAAGGCCACGCTGGACCAATTAGTTGTGCCTTAGGAACCTAGGTGCAATCGATCATAGGTCGGACACCATTTGAAGTAGAAGAGTTGGCCTTGTTTACCATAGCGTGCTTTAAGGATGGCTTCCGGCTCGTATGGTTCCAAGGACGGCCATATGAGCCAGAAGCCATCCTTAAAGCACGCTATGGTAAACAAGACCAACTCTTGTGAGGGGGTTTCCCTCACACACTCCCTTGGGATAGTAGAGTTTGACGCCCTTCTCAAATTATCCTAGTTAGCCCTATGCTACCTAGGTTTCTAATTATGTGAGGAATATGCTAGACTACGGGCAAAAAGAAAATAGCATGACGGCTAGGAATTCCCATAAAAATCAATTGGATGGTAGGGTATCTGCTATAGCGATGATGTAGACCTTCAACATCAAAGGTCTCACTGGATCAATCATTTGTGTCTGAGGAACCTAGGTGCAATTGGTTATAGGGTGGGGGCCACATCATTTTACGTGGAAGAGTTGGCTTTGTTTACCATAGCATGCTTTAAGGATGGCTTCCGGCTCATATGTTTGTTGCCTATGAACTAGTCCCTTGATTGGGTGCATATAGCTTGTTGTATGTTGGATACCTTCGACATTTTACTATGATGCCTCTACGTGCATGTCTCGAATCATGTGATCCACTTCCTTTCCCAAAGAATAAATCATGTATTTGTCGATGAATGTCAAGCCCACGATCATCTCAAAGTTATCCATAAGAACCACAAGAAAATCCAATTTTGCGTTCCTCCATTCTCCCTCTACTTTGACTTGCAAGGCTGCCTTGATGTTTGAATCGGTCCCTTGAGCGAAAGACACAAACGTCATCCCAATACTACTTAGCTTTAGTCCCAACTAGTACGACCGGCCGCCTTCCACGGCCCCCATCTCTCTCTCTCTCTCTCTCTCTCTCTCTCTCTCTCTCTCTCTCTCTCTCTCTCTCTCTCTCTCCCCCCCTCTTTATCGCGTGCACAAGAGCTTCTCTATTTTTGGAATCTAGCCTTCGTCTCACAGATTTTGACACCTGTAAAGGGCAATCCCTCTGCCGTTTTAGAATACATATAGATTTTCTTGCACACTTGAGTGCTGGATTGCATGAATAATGGTCGATGAATACGTTCTAAAGATTTATTTGCGCGTATTATTCGTTGCCACGTCAGTTTTTTTCAAAATAATGTTTTACTGCTTACATATTGATTGACAGCCTATCGATCGATATGTAATCGTTCGATAGGCTTTCGATCGATAATATAAATCGATCGATATAATTTCAATCGACATTGTAGTAGTATATAAAGCCCAAATTTGCGTGTTTTAACTACAATTCCCTTCACCAAGGTGTCAGGTTATTTCCGACATAGAAAGGTTGAGTTGTCAATTTTAAAAATCAAAGATTTTTTTTAAAAAAGATTATTTTTAATGTTTATACATTAAAAATAAAATAAATATATAGATTTGAATCACCTATAATTCTAAACAATAGAAGCTATTCTTTAACTCTATTGCTATAGTATAAATAAATTACTCTAAGCTATTCTTTAACTCTATTGCTATAGTATAAATAAATTACTCTAAGCAGTAGAGACTATACTTTTAGCTCTACTTGTTTTAAAATAGATAAATAAATAATTGTACGCATTAGAAGCTACTTTTTTAGCTATAGTGTGAATGTATAATTCTAAACATTAGAAGCTATACTCTTAGCTCTATTTGTTTTAGAATAGATACCAAAAGTAATATTTGATGGCTAAAATCTATCATAGCTATAATATGTGCATAGATATAGTGTTAATTCGTACATTTTGGAACATATACACATACATGTAGGGTCTTTTGGTTGTCATGAACAAATGTTCTTACCTCCATATAGACATAGAATAGGTTCACTTAGTGCCTCTTGATTGTTATGAGATGATTCTCTTACTTCTAGGTGAGGTTTAAGGTATGAAGTAGGAATCACTTGGTTGTTATCGAGCTTATGCTCTTACCTCTAAGTGAATATGGTGGATTACCTATAGAATTCACTAGGTTGTGATCGAGCGAAAGCTCTTACCTCCTAGTGAATATCAATTATGCACAATACTTACGAGTCACATGGATGTTATCAAGCTCATGCTCTTACCTCTATGTTGATATAGAAATTAGAGACCTCAGTTATTTTAGAGTCGATTAATTGTGTTTGAGCAGTAGCTCCTATCTCCAAGAGATATAGATAGTGTAAAGTGAGATGACTCCATCGCTCATCTAGGTTGTCTTGAGCAAATGCTCTTTACCTCCTAGTAGCCAGGAATGACATATCCATTGGTGATCTTCCCTAAAATATTATCTTAACACTATTCATTCATCATTTTAATTTAGCAAATCATATCTATAACCTTTTATCTTTCTCATTGCACTATTATGGTGAAAAATTATAATCATAGTGTATCTAGTGATTGTAGGATATATTTTGTTCAAGTCAGAAAGCATGGTGCGAGGAAAAGAGTGGTCATATGTGGAGTAAAAAGAGAGAGGAAAAACAGTTTTGTTTGTGGAATGCAAACATTGTGGGCATAAGTGACACGGCAATGCAACTCGCATCAAAGAACATTTAGTCGGCACTAGACCCAATGTGTGAAAGAATGTGGAGCACCACCTAACGACATATGGGTCCATTTTGCAGGTATGTAAAGAGATGCAAACAGGCAGGACTTCTTCCTAAGAGACAGAAGGGTATGACAGGTACGTCATCTGTCAACATAGAATAAGTGAGTGTAGATCAAGAGGACATGCGAGATAACCAAGGATCTTCAATGGAAACAACCCGAACACCTCAAAGTCCTTACACTTTTCCAAATGGTGTCATGGGAGGGATAGATGCAGGTCTCGGGACATCTAGAAAAGCCGGTACGCCTGGGACTCTATAGGCAGCATTCACTTAACAGGACGTACTCGCATTGCATCTAAAGTGGACACAAGCCTTTATGGCTTGTGGAATCCCATTTAATATCATAAGAAATCCTATTTTCAAAGATGCCCTAATGTCAACTCGAAAAAAGGATTCATCTATCCTGATTATAATAAAATTCATTAGGGAAAATTTGGACTCACAAAGGAGCCTCATAAGGAGTTTGACTTCCTCTCTCATGTACAGAACGGGCGTGCAGTGAAATTTTTGCAAATCAATTCTAAACTTGGCGGAGGTTTGGCAGTTAGAATCTACTCTTCAAGCTCTTTCTATTGATATATAGCACGCCACGAGATTCCTCATATTTTGAAAGATTCTATTTTTGATTCTTTGGATTCTAGACGGAGTTGTCACATCACAAGAGAATCAAAAATAGAATCTTTCAAAATATGAAAAATCTCAAGGCGTGCTATATATCAATAGAAAGATCTTGAAGAGTAGATTCTATCTGTCAAATCTTCACCAATTTTAGAGTTGATTTGCAAAAACATTTACCGCACGCTCGTTTTGGACATGAGAGAGGAAGTCAAACTCCTTATAAGGCCCCTTTGTGAGTCCAAATTTTCCCTAATGTAAACAGAGTATGTGGACAAAGTCAAGAGCAGTACATAAGAGTTCTCAAGTGAAAAGTGCTTCACTTTGTTCCAGCGTTTGGCTGTGCCATAGCCTTCGACGGATGGACCAGCTGTCAAAAAACCATTGACTAATGTCATGGTAATTTGTCTCAAAGGTGCAATGTTTTTGGGGGCCATTGATATCTCATTGAAAGAGAAGACATCTCTCTACTTGACAAAGGTATGTAAGCGAGCTATTGCTCGATTGGGTGGACCGAAGAATGTGACAACTATTGTTATAGATAATGCTTCCAACTACAAAGGAGCGGCTTTAGCCATTATGAAAAAGTACTCAAAAATTACATGGCTTGGATGTGCAGCTCACACCCTATATTTACTCCTAAAGGATATGGGCAAATGACGCCGATCACATAGTCAAGTTTATACGGGAACATCAATTTACATATTCTTTATTTCGCTCCAAGTCTCCGAAAAAAGCACTTCAAATTTTTTGTGCCACACGGTTTGCTACATCATACTATGTTTTGAATAATCTCATTGAAGTGCGAGCGGCTCTTACAGAAACTGTCGCAGATTGCCATTGGGGGCTTGGCTCAGCAGGTATCCAAAGCCATCACAAAGAAACTAAAAAATGTGTGTCCTTGGTGCAATCTCCTCTCTTTTGGCGGAACATTGACAAACTTGTTGGGGTTAGTAATCCCTATGTGGAACTACTAAGGGTTGTTGACACAGATAAGTTTGTCATTGGTAAGGTTTATTGGATCATGTTTGAGGAATTGCGTCAAACCAAAGAATACAACCACTACACTGCAAGAGACAGATCACAGTGATAGCCGTTTTTCGGCTCTTTGTAATTGCCACAGTGAGTTACCTCACCCTACCAAAATCACCCAAACACTGTGGCTATCCCTACCATTTCACTGTACATAGGCGTGCGTGAGTCACGGGACTTTTCCCATATCTTCTTAAAAAACCCTCAATTAGCTAGTCATTGGGCTAGTTGAGCCAAAAAAATAAAAAAATAAAAAAATAAAAAATATAAGTATATTATGGCCCATTTGTGTGTAAATATTGCATTGTATATAGGGCCTAAATAAAAAGATTTTTTCGTAATTATTTTGGTATTTATTTAAATATTTCTACGTAGGGTGTGTTATTTATGCTATGTACATTGACTCACCATTACCATATTTTTTCTTACCATTTTGCATACTCTTTATTCCATATAAAAATAATCTCATGCAAGCTTCTCTTATTTTTGGTGTAACTCCATCCTAACAAAAACCAAAAAAACTAGTTCTATTTATGTGTATATTTTTTCACTATTGTGATTTTTTTCCTTCCTACATCTATTCTCTATTACTCTCATAAATTAGACCATAAAAAATATTCATTTTTTTATGGTAGACTTATGATGAGAGAGATTTATTTTGACCCCTTTATATTTTTTCCACCTATATTATTTATATTTGACATGTACATATATTTTTAGACCCCTCAATATTTGATTTTCTTAGTTGTACTATTCACTTATATCATGATCTCAACAATATCTTCAATTATAGACCTACCAAATAAGGTCAAGGGTAGGTGGCATGCATACGTGCACTATGGAGGCCCCACTCTTGGAGGTATTCAAAAGAATCATCCAAAGAAGGACCCCACAAGGACTTGTGCAGTGGAAAAAAACAGTCGGTTTTGATGAATTTTTAAAGTTCACTTGCTCTCCGAATTTGAAAAGGTGATACATACAAAAGTTGTAGCTCGTGGGCTGAACTTTTGCCTCAAATTTTTTCATATTTTTTTGAGCTACGAGCTGTGAGCTATGATTTTATTAGTGGACCCCAGTTTTCCCATGCTATGCAGCCACACTCTCTCTTCCACTTTATCATTTTCCTCTTTCACACACACTTCTCCACTCATCATCCCCACCTCTCTCACCACTCCTCTCTGCACCCTACTCACCTTCTCCTCAACCTTGAAGAATAAGAGAAACCATGGTGAACTCATACCTCCCACACACAATTCCATTCCAAAATTGACCACCTAGTCTCATTTTTCCTCCTCCAAATTACCCATATCTATCAAAAAAACCACAAAATTCAGCCTCTTCTCTTAAAAGACAGCATCATGGTGGTTGATTACTCAGCTTCAATTACCTTGTCTCTCAAGGAAGGTCAGGAGTGGAGAAAAAATGTACCGTCAAAGCTAGTGGACCGTCAACAAGCGTCAAAATTGGCCCTACTCAAGACACTTGGAACATCAACCTTGTAAGAAATCCACCTTTTCTTACCTCTTAAGAGTTTTTCTTCCTTATTTGTATCCTACATGGATACTCCCATTGTAAATATCCAATTCCATTTGTAAATTAATACTAACTCTACTAACACTAACTCACTATGAAAAGTCCTATCACCTCCATTTCTCTCCTCTCTCTTTCCCCACCAACTTCTTGATAATTCCAAGCAAAAGAAATTAGATAAATTGCTGAAAATCTAACCCAACCATGGTTAGAGGAGTAACCCTAGCCTTCAAAATTGGTATAAAAGGAGGGTGTAGCTAGCACAAAAGGGGGAGAAGAAAGAGCACTATGCTATAGCTTGAGAAGCCAAGCTCAACCTCTCTAGAAGGAGCTCTTGAGTGGAAGCTCATTGTCTTATGCATGTGCATGTGTTGTAATAGGGGGTTATCAAGGGAACTCTATGCCATTGTAAGAGAGAGAGTGATCATTCAATTGAGAGTAGGAAATCTATCATTTCTCCTACTAGTGTAAGCCCAAAATTTGCTGAATCAAGGAGGGTGGATTTGGACTAAGCTTGGATACTTTGTCTCCCTTCCAACGTGAAGTAATGGACAACAATGATGCGTAAGTGTCTTGGTGTTTTTTGTTAAGTTCTTGATAGCTTGTCTCTGGTGTTGTCATCAATCTAGCCATAAATCCCACATACTGTAAGAGGGCGACAGGGTGGAGAGGACTCCCCTGGCCTTAAGACAGTGATTGGAATGGCTTTTCTTGTGATATGTTGTGGTGAAATTTACGCAAGCTATGTTGAACAAATACTAATCTCACTTTGATTTGTCATGACAGATTTGTAAGAAGGTATTAATGCAACAAGCACCCCCTCCCCCTTTCTCTCTCTTTCTTAAATATATAGTTGTGTTTGCTTGATCATTGCCGATACGTTTCAAAGCAGCCCAAGCACTATCTCTCTCTCTCTCTCTCTCTCTCTCTCTCTCTCTCTCTCTCTCTCTCGTGTTTTAGTGTGTGAGAGTGTTCCATTGGTGTTAGGGTTAGTGTAAATTCCTTGCTTGTTTGTGGGTTGCTCTAACGATTCTCCTCTTTTGCGTCCTAGTTCGCTCTTAAACTAGGTGGTGCCCCTTGTGTAGTTGGGATTTGGCTGTGGGTTTGTTGTTTTGGTTTGTGTTGTGTTGTGCCCCAGCCCCATTGAGCAGCACGGGAGCCTTGAAGGGTGTCTAGAGGTTGCTCTTCTTGTTGCCCGCCCCGGACCGCCTCAACAGATTGTGCATTTTGTGGAAATACGATGGGCTCAAATGCACACACCATTGCATGGTGCTGCATTTGTCTTGGATCCAAACGGACAAGCCTCCAACAAAGATGTGATGAGAGACTTTAGGAATGTCTGCCCGTAGTTGTAGCCAGGCGACAATGGCATGAATGCATTCTAATAGAGGGTGGATTATGCCAATAGGGAAGGAACTTTCAGAGATCCTTGGGTTCTTAATAGCGTAAAAATAATTTCAGGCCCAGTATGGTGGAAAGAATATGGAGGAGACGTAGTTGAGTTACAACACGTGATGACCAGGGTGCTTTCAATCGCGGCATCCAGTGGTAGCTGTGAGCACAATTGGTCTTTGTATGACTTTGTGCACTCAAAGTGCAGAAATCGCTTAAGTCCTGCTCGTGCAGCAGACCTTGTGTACGTCTTTTGTAACATGCGTCTCCTTCATGCACCCATGAAGATAGCCACACATGCGACCAAAGTACACTTTGGAGTGCTTCAAACTCATGAAGCTGTGGTGGAACAGAGATGTAGCGACGATGAGATGGAGTATAAAATGGTGGCTACAGAATTTTCAGATAATGAAGAGGTTGATGACCTGGTGCCTGTGATAGATGGAAAAATGTAAACATTTTTTCATGATAATGTATCTACTCTATCTCAGTGTAGCTCCCTATTGAGCTATATATCTCACTTTTTTGAATTAGGAGCAACAAAGTCAAGTATTGAAGAGAGTTTGCATAAACATAAGTATTGAGGAAATGATGTGGCAACCGAATAAAAAAACAATCTCAAATCCTGAAAAAAGTGACATCTATAAATCAAGCTGTCGACAAAGTCATCAATTAGCATCTCCAAAACAAATTCATTGCCATAAACATAGAGAGAATACAATGCGTCTCAAAAAAGGACGGGATAAATTGCCATTAAAATTTTCAACGATAGTCTACAATGCCTTTAAGAAATTGTGATATCCACCACTTCTCCAAGATCTGCGTTCAATGTTGCCTCAAGCATATCCACTGTTTCTTGAATATCTGCCTCGTGACTTGGTTCTGCCTCCTCAAGCAAGTGAGAGAGAGGACCGTACCGTGCTTCATATTTGACAAGTTTTTTCTTTAAAACAGCTGCTTCTGCTTCTTTGGCTGCCAACTTCTCTTGTAGCGAGAGAATGCTCTCTCCTTGGCTGGCTAGTGTAGCCCCCTGAGACACAATATTAATAGTTTGTTCATGCTCATCTGGTGAGAGCACAACTGGACTCTTTTGTGCAGGTGGATCTGCCTCCCCACGACATGCTTGTGCCCTTTCTTTAGCTCTTCCAAGTCCGACACCAGTGTTGAAATGACAGCCACAGTTTCATGGATTGCCTAATGAAAATGCACAGACATTTATTGAAAAGTTGGAAGTCAATTGCTTGCTGTACAATATACTAGACCAAGCTATATTGTTGCGTCTACTACAATATAGTTTACAAGATGAGGCACAAGTTTGGTTACAGAATTTGAGGAGTTGATACATGCACAAAATCCAGGGGTGATTTTGGACTACAATCGTGTGAAGCAAGCTTTCCTGTCACAATACCGATCCATCGAAGTACCTGATGAAGTTTGGCACGAAATTCTGGGGTACACTCAGAGGGCTAATCAAAGTGTTGATGATTTTGTCATGCAGTTCACCCGTTTATGGAATAAAGGGGCTCGAGCTTTGGGAAACGAGATCCCTCCATCCATGTTAAAGAAGGACCATTTTGTGGCAAACCTAAAAGAAAGTCTAAAGTTGAAAGTTGAGATGAAAAGACCCGTCACCTTCGAGGAGGCAGTTGCCATTGCCAGAGAGAAAGAATGGAAAGCTCAAAGGCTTAATGAATACGGGAAAGTGGTACCTAAGCAAAATAATGGTAGCCAAAATGTGGAGAGTCAGGTAGAAGCTGGAGGCCAACCTGTTCAAAGGGCTTCTAATACCAAACAGTTACAACAAAATATGCAAGACATGATGACCATGATGCAGGAATTATGACTTAGTTTCTTGGTGGTGGAGGTGGTCGTGGTCGTGGACGTGGTAGAGTAATGGCTCAGGCATGTGAAGCTCAGTCTAATGCAAATGCTAGTCGGGGACAAGGCGGTTTTGAGCCACAGAGGAGGTTCATCCCCACTTGTTATAATTGTGGTGAACTTGGTCATATTAGCACTTATTGTTCAAAGCCAGTAAGGAAGGAAGGGGATATGTTTCCACTTCCTCAACACATTCCTAATAGAGCTAATAATTATGCATTGGATACACGGGGAGATCAAGGTACGGGACAGGAAAGTCAAGCCTCAACCTTTGGTGGCCATGTGGGTATTGTGCGAGTCGAAAAGAAAGATGCAGATGTGCTACCAGGAGGCAAAAGAGAGAGGGAAGGCTATGTAGAACCAAGGCCTTATAGAAAGAAAGGGATGAAAAAAGAGAGTGAAGATGCGAACGCTAAGGGAAAGAGAAATCCTCGTAGACAATTTAAAGTGGTAGATTTACTTTTAAGAGAAGGACAAACAGCTTACAGTTTAAAGGAAGACCTGATTGGTAGGAAAGTAGATTGTACATTTGGATAGTTGATGAATATGGTGCCGAAACTTAAAAGGTAATGGAAGTCATTAGTGAATCCAGAGAAAAAGCCGAAGCATGGACAAGTCAGAGTGTTTTTTGTGGGAGAGTTACCCGACATTTGTCCTGTGGTGAACGGTTGGCACAAAGGTGTGGGCATGGGAGAAGCCTACATTGATGGAGGTGCTCAAGTTTGTGTGATCACATAGTCATGTGTTGAGAGACTGGGTCTCATTACATGCGGAAGCTCTGGGTTTTGGATTCGATTAGCAAACCATGCCAAAGTGAAATGTTTGGGAATGATCAAGAATTTGGAATTCGAAGTCTTTAACGTGAAGGTTATGGTAAATTTTCATGTTATGCCAGCTGGTCGGAGCCTTTCCTCTCATTCTGGGATGACCTTGGTTGAGAGCTGTTGGTGCCATGCAAGGTTGGCGCAAGGGCACAATCAGTGTGCATGACAAGAAGGGTGAAAAGAGAGTGTTTGATATGTCTACCAAACAGACTATGGCACTTGAAGATGTGAGTGAGAATGATGAGTCCAAAACTACTAGTGATGATAGTTTTGAAGACTCAGGAAGTATCACTACTTCGAGTTCTAGTGATGAGGATGAAGTGTCATTCTTGTTGATGGATGAGGAATAGAGAGAAGTTACTGAGGTGCTGCAATTATCATGGGAATATAAATGCTTCAAGCCGTTTAGAGCAACTTGAAGAGTTGATGCAACCAAAACAGGAATTGCCAGTGAAGAAAGAGTTAATTCAAAATATGGTGAGTACTAATTTGACACAAGGAGAAAGAAGGGAGTACTTAGTAATGCTGGACAGGTTTCCAAATCTTTTCATTACCTCATATCAGGAAACAGGGGGTTTTGTTGGGGGTCCTATTAAGATTGAGCTAGTTGAAGGGGCAAGCCAATACGACAAAAATTAAGAAGGATGGGTATGGAACAGATGAATGCTTTAAAGGCAAAAGTGGATAAGCTTTTGGATGTAGGGTCATTGTGCCAGTGGATAATGCTGAATGGGTGAGCCCTGTAGTAGTCACCCCAAAGAAAGATGCACGTTGGAGAGTTTGTGTTGATTACAAGCCACTAAATGCGGTGACCAAGAAAGATCCTTACCCTTTGCCTTTTATTGATCAATTGTTAGATGCAGTGGCTGGTTTTGAAAGATACACTGTCTTTGATGGGTATTCAGGATACTTTCATCTTATCCTTGCTCTTGAAGACCACGAAAAGACTACTTTTATCACGCCATTGGGTTGTTTCTGCTTTTTCCTTTTGGGTTGACAAATGGGCCGGGAGCCATTGAAACAAAAGTAGATTGGGTCCTTACCCCATTCCTTGGGAAGTTTGTCATAGGATTCATAGATGATTTCTGTGTATACAGTTCAAGAAAACTAGAGCATGTTCAAAATCTTGAAACGACTTTTGCAAGGTATGACGAATGCGGGGGTCAGCTAAACCCTAAAAAATGTCATTTGGCACAGCCACGGGTGAAGCTTCTTCGGCATGTTATTTTAGAGAATGGGATTGAAGCAGATTCAGAGAAAGTGGAGGCTTTGTTGTTACTGTCATCTCCAAAATATACCAGATAGTTGGCCACTTTCATACAGAAAGTTAAATATTTGTCTCGCTTCATACCCTTGGCATCGCAACTATTATATCCATTGTAGTAAACAGTTAAGAATGATTCCTTGGAATGGTCTCATGATTGTGACGAGGTTTTTGACAAAGTTAAAGAGGTTTTGAGTACGCTCACCATTATGCAGGCTCTTGATTGGGAAAAGGAGTTTTATGTTAACCCATCAGTGGGAGATGATGCTATCGGGGCTATATTATTGCAAAGGGGGAAGGAATCTCAGTATATGAAGCTTGTTTATTATGCTAGCAGAGTAAAGACTCCTCATGAAAGAGATTTTTTGAAAATTGAATTAGTGATGACCAGTATGGTTTATGCTTGCAGACAATTCAGACACTACTTGTTGCAAAAGTCACTCACCTTCCTCACTAGTTATTCATTACTTCGGTAGCTGTTCAATAATTCAAATATATCAAAAACAATGATGAGATGGTTTATAGAGCTTCAAGAGTTTGAGTTCACCTTTTTGGTGGAGGAAAGTAATCGAGCTACCCTGGCAGATCTTCTCACTTATAAGGATACTTCGGTTTTGGTGAAAGAAGAGGTGGTGCGAAAGAAGGAAGTTGGGACTCTTGCCATCCCTAATGCTTCATTGTTATACTTTGACGATTCTTATTGAAGAAGTCATGATGCTTCTTTAGGAGGCATTGTTATTTATGATGCTGTTAACCCTCACGGCACACGGACACCCTATGATCTATAAACGTTGTATTATTTAGAGTCAGGTACCGGGCTTGTCGGTCCAATAGGCAAAGGTAGAGTGATCGTCGATGAGAGGCGCACTTTAACTTGGACATTCAAGGGATTAGTTGGTTAAGCATGGGCGCCCAAGTGTGAATGGGGTGAGCTCCTATAAAAGCCAACTAAACCTAATTTTTACTCATTCTCTCATTTGTGCAATTGAAGAGTGCTCTTGCTCCATCTCCATCTTCTTCTTCTTCACCTCCTTGTGTGTGTGTGTGAGAGAGAGAGAGAGAGGGAGAGTGTGTGTGCGATCGAGCATTACGAAGGCACGACGGCGGCGAAGCGGTTGAGCATGGCACGACTGCAGCTTCTTCTTCATCGCGGCGAGGAATCCACCACGAAGGCGAGCGTAGAGCGGTGAGTGACACACCCTTTGTTTTCTTGAGCTTGCTAGTTTAGGCTTGTTGTGTGCTTGGAGCCGTTTGTGGCTCGCACACGGTGTATTGGCAAGTCCGTTGCTTCGACAGTGCGGCAAGGAGCGCACATTTTTGGCGCCGTTGCCGGGGATATGCCCTACACTAAGCTCGGTTAGCACTTTACGCTTCCTTGTGGTGCAATTTCTATCATAGGAAAGGCAGGGAAGGAGTGTGTGGAGATTTCTGTTTTCTGCGTTTTTCTGCATTTGCTGTCAAGTTTCAATTTCTGCTATTGTCTGCGTTTTTTTAATTTCCGCAATTTCTGCATTTTCAAGTTCGGCGTTTTCAATTTCTGCAATTTTCTGCATTTCCTGCAATTTCCTGCAATTTTCTGCGTTTTTTGCAATTTTCTGCGTTTTCTGCAATTTCCTGCATTTCCTGCAATTTCCTGCAATTTCTGCATTTCAGCGTTTTTCAATTTTCTGCATATCTGCATTTTCTGCAATTTTTCCCAAGCCCAAGCCCAAGCCCAAGCCCAGGCCCAGGCCTCAGTCCTCAATCTTATGATATATACTAGACTCACTCTTATATATATACCCTACTCCCTCAAGAGAGAATGAGAGCATGTGGGACAAGTCCTCCACTCTCCTCCTTTCTCTTCCCACTTGCACCCTTAGACTTTCTAGTTTGGGCCTAGTTCCCTACTGGAAATTGACAGTTTTAGGGATTCCGAGGACATAGAGTGACCAAACGGAGGGCTGTAAAGCACAGCACGACCCTCTGACCGATACGCTCGTTTCGAGCTATCACACGGCCGATTCCACGACACGCTCTAAAAAATATAGCAAAAAAACAAACAAAAAACACGCTAAAAACTAGTCACAAGGCCTCCTAGAGCAGCTTTTCGACACCTTAGGGTATCAAAAGCACATGCACTTACGCTCTGGGCGGGTGCTAGAACACGAGCATATTGAGGGTGCCTCTGTTCATACAGACACCCATTACCCATCCACGATAAGCTCTAGACCCTCAGCGGGGACACAAGGTAGCACCACCCAAGACCCTAAAATAGCTGCTAGTGATTCCTCCTCCGACTCAGAAATCATGGAAGCATACCCTAACCAAAACACTGAGAGAGAAGGCCATGCACCTCCCGAAGCTCCACAGCCTAGTACTAGTATGTTTAGCCGTTTCATGGAAACATTAGGTAGAGCTACTCGCTCGGAACCTGATGCAAATGAAGCACACGAAGGGGGTGGGGAAGTGGACTCTCCTTTCACATCGCATGTGGACCCCACACCCCCAAAGAGTGTCCATGTGGATATCTTGCCAACTTCTTACCAAGAAGGCCCTGTTGAGCTGCCTCCTTCAGAAGTTCCCTCTAGAGTACCGTTGGTGGCAAGTAAAACCACGGGGAGCAACATTGCTTCTACCTGACAAGAAACCATTAACACGTCGACTCTAGAAGGATTGTTCATTAATGATCATTGGACATACGACCTCCACACTGAGGTGTTGACGGATCTACACTCTGGCCACGCCTACCATGTAGGATGGATAGAGATTGTACAATCCACCTCTAGTGCCACGAGCATCGAAGATCAACAGAAAATGATCTGTAATGTTATCCATGGCATTATTCAATCAGAAAGGCAAAACCGAGGGGTAAATATACTCTCAACTGGCCCCATGATATTTTTGGATACGAGCAAGGCTCAACAGCCTACTCTATCACAAATGGAGACTCCTCTAATGAGCCCCATGGACCCATCTTACGTCATTTCACCTGGGGTCTCTATGCAATCTGAGCCTCCGAGCGAAAACTTTAGCTTCCCTAACTTGGCTCAACCCTCTATCAAGGAAAACACAGTGCTCACTCCAGGGATAAGCCTGACAGAGAATGTACCGATGACATCTACGGTTAGCGCAGTGCCACTACCTAGTGTCGTAGTACCTAATATGGGGCCTCGACCGTATGTGCCTCTAGCCCCTTATGCACTCATGGCCCCCACACCTCCAATTGTACCACTTGCTTATGCTCCTCGAGTGCCGCTCCCTAGCTCTTATCCGAGTGGACCTATGCCCGGTTATGTTCCATATCCTGCATCATCTACACATATGCCAAGACCGGCACCCGTACCTCTCCCACATATGATTCCAAGAGTACCTCCACCGGCCCTACCTCCTCACATAGGTGACTTGGCAGCGTTTGCTCAAACCATAGGTCGATCTATCGCGGAAAATATGCGTCATGCATCTGATAGAGAGCCTAGAAGTAAGGCAGTACAAATCGCCAAACTCACGCAAAAATTCAATGGGGACGAAGATGCTAGGAAACACATTGAAGTGTTTGAACAAGTATGTGATTCCTTAGGGGAACGCAATGAACTACATAAGTGCAATGCCTTAAGCTTGACATTAAGTGGGAAGGCTGGAGATTGGTATAGAACCCTAAGGGTGGATGAGAAAACAATCTACCCTACCCTTCGAAGGTTGTTTCTAAAGGAGTACATACGAGAAGGTGTGCTTTGGGGTGTAGCATCTCAGCTACAGAAGGCCGAACGTAAGGAAGGAGAGTCAGTAAGGGACTTCATTAGTCGTCTAAAGCACTTAAACTCTCGCTGCCCTGTAAATGAGCGCTTCAACAATAACCAACTGCTTGATCGATTCATTCGAGGGTTGAGGAATGAAGGAATCTATAATGGACTAGTGATTAGAGGTATCACAACCTGGGAAGATGTCACTGCCAATGCAATCCAACTAGAGGACAACTTGATGATAGCAGGCATCAGGGTGTCTACTGACACGAGATCCACTAGCTCACAAGCCATTGAGTATGAACCCATGACTGCAAAGCCCATTGCCAATGAGCCAAAGGTATTTGAGACATTCTTGACAGACCTCACCAAGGCAATCCAAGAGTCTCTTAAGGATAATCGACCCCCTCAAAATAGTCACATGTATCCAAGAAGGGAGCAACAATGGTGTTCCATTTGCTTAGGTCCACATAGCACTAGTGAGTGCCCTACGTTTAGAGTAAAATTTAATGGAACTTGCAACGCATGTGGTAGGTATGGTCACCAAGGTAAGGATTGTTTAATGATCAAACGTATGATGGCAAATAGACCACCTGTAGCCTGGACGGATGCGCCTCGAGCTCCTGTATTGATGCCTACTCCACCGGTTGAGCAACTACCGCAACACATGGTCCCTAGATCTCAAAATGTTGTACAAGCTACACCATTACCACCTCCTGTGCTAGGACCGCAGCCCCCGCATCCAAGAGTCGCCCCTATGAACCAAGTAGGTTGCGAGCCATCAATTGCTTATGCAGATGGTTGTGAGGAGGAAATAGACACTAGTATTGCCTACGGACTTGATACATTGGAAGAGTGTCCTATATACTACATGGAAGATTGTTGGGGGCAAGTCAAGCCGGTTTATCAAGCTGCTGCTCTCGCATCCAGAGGTCAAAATATCAACACCCAGGCTAGGAGGCCACCTCTTCAATGATACGAGTGTGGTGGACCACATCGATTAGCGGAGTGCCCTATTAGGCTGCAAAAGAATGCTGCACAGATGCAAATGAATCAAGGGAGCACGTCTGCAATGCCAATACTCACATGTAATCGTTGTGGCATAGATCACTTGATTGCCCAATGCCCCTATAACCCAAATGCGCCTAAAATCACACCCCTGAATTTGGTCGAAATTGCTAGTGTGACGTCGCCAATACCACCCGTCGCACCCGCTTATGCGATTACACGGTCCATGCTTCAAGGGCCAGGCCATATCCTTGAAGAGAGAGATACCGCGTCAATTATCCAAGCAAAGAAAAAGAAGACACGAAGGAAGAAGTCGCAGAATATGGGAAATTCAAAGCCAAGTTCCAAAACAAACATAGGAATAGGAGATGACCCCGTGTATATGAATGACCTCGAGGATGATTCAGATTCAGTCGAGACAATGGAGACTAGAACCAATACCACAAAGGGAAAGACCGACAAAGAAAACCGTAACATGGAACCAAATGAAAACCGAATAAGAGAAAACCATAAAGAGCCTCTGAAAACACCACAAGTGTTTCCAAATCCAATCCAAGACCCCCAAGATAAACCGCAGGGGCAAAAAGGGAAGAATCGTAAAAAGAAGATTGGGACGTACCCAAACCCAGTAGACTCATCCTAATATAACGAAGAAAACATACAAGTGGGTCCCTAAAGCTTCTTTAGTGACCATAGCTAGTGCTAAAAAACAGAAGCCTTGTAAGAAACGTACCACTCGCTCCAAGAAAAGTAAGAAAATGTTGCGATGGATCCCTAAACGACTATTGGAAGCCCAAGGCTACTATCAAGGAAATGATCAAATCTGGGTGCCAAAACGTAGATTGTGCTCTTACCTATCACCTGACCCAAGTGAGCCCAATCCCGTAGCTCCAAAACGAATCAATGATCGTGGAAAGGAAAAAATCACAGAATGCTACACACCCGCTCCCGAGCTAGTTTGGGTACCAAAGAAAGAACGATTTGTTCCACCTAGCTCAGGAAGGGGGGAGTCCCATGAAGCTTCTAGCTCCTCATGTAATACATCCATAGAGGTAAAAGCTTCTACACCGCCTCCATCTATAGTAGTGGACCTCCATGAAGCTACAAAAGAATCCACACCTCCCAGTGTTCAAGAATCACCTGATGAACCACTTCAAGTTCGATCCTGGGAGAGTACCTTACCACCCTTGCAACTTGACAAGGCACCTAGGGTAATAGAAAACTACTGGCAAAAATCCTCACCTATTACCAACTGGAACAATTGGTTTCAAAGGGTGACAAGCTCATTTCAAACGGTATGATCTACCCAAGGAAGGGGGGAGTGTTTGCGGACAGTCATCATTCATTTGTTTCCCTCTCACCCTTTTTCCCTGACCTCTATATCTCCCAATCTTAGGGAATGTACATATAAAGCTTTATACTCACAAAAAACAAAAAAATAAAGAGCAAGAGCAATTAGCAAACGAGTATGCACATTAAAGTCAAAACATTGACTCAGACCTACACATGTCACATTTGGTACAGTGAAACAGAAACCTATGCCATAAAACACCTTTGATCCTCATCACTTGAGTGATGGAGGGTAGGTAAGATTAGTATGATAGGAGTGTTTCTGTTTTAGAGTTGAGTGATTAGCAACGTTCTCTTTTCCCACTAATGTGCCTCCTGGAGGTATTCCTTTTGTTTCATAGTGTGTACAGGAGCGTGTTGCTATTGATAGGATTTGGACCTTCATGGAACCTTCAAATCAAGCACGACCATCAACACAAACAGGTGTTTCTTGTCCATTAGCATTGCCCTTATCTTTTTTGCATCTATGTTTGTCTGCCTTGATTGTGATTGGTAGCATAATATTCAGCGCATTTTCTTAGTATCAAACATTTAATTCAATGTAATGTTTTGTCATAATCACTTGTCTAGGTTTAAAAATCAAGCAGTCCGACTAAGCTAGTTTGACCAAGTTAGGTGTTAGAGATCTTCTCTTAATACCATGGGGAATGCCTTCCTAATAAGCAATGGTTACTTAGGTTCTTAATCCGATTTAGGCAGCATTGTATGAAATGTACTAGGGATTTCTAGTGGGCTTAACCCTATCGACCTTTAGCTTAAGTATTATAAAGGGAGTTTACTAATGTGATGAGCCTGGGGAATGTAACAGTGCTATATGACCCCCCAAAGTTACAAAATTTAAATGTTGAAAATGAAAAAACAAAAAATCAAAGTGCCACAATGTAAAATTTTAAGCTGGAAGAGAAATCCTGGCTTGAATTGGTACTTCACTCACATGTATTGCCTATGGTACTAGAGCCCTAGAGGTTCCCAGTGTGGGCGCTTTTCCTTGAAAAGCAAAAAACCCAAGGCATACAAAATAAGCACCCACTTCATAATTGAATCAATGAGAAAAGACTTTGGGGGGTCAACGAAAAAGTAATCAGTCAGGCGATGATTTCATGAGAAATTCCTTTTATGGTAGCTTAACTAAAAAGTCTTCTAGATATAGCCTCTAGTCAGCCCTCGAACATGAATACTTGGCTCTCGCGATTAAACAACTTAATTGACCACAGAAAATTAAGAAGCTTACCCATGGTATTAATATTCGATCTCTAGTGCTTTTCGATCGTCAAATTAGCGACCCCAGACTTGTTTAATTTTCTACCTTTACATCTGTTTATGCATTTGATTACATTGAAATTTAATGTTCATTGCTAACAAATTGTTTGAAATTCTTTGACCAATCAATTTGTCTACCTAAAACTGCATATGCTTTTTAAGAGAATGCAATTACTGTGCCAATGTTGTTTGATTTTGCAGTGACTGAAGAAGGCTAAGGACATTCATCTCAAATGCTCTTCCACCTCGACGAACCAGCTTCAACTCAATAGCTTCCGAGGACGGAATCTACGTCAGGAAGGGGGGCATGTTAACCCTCACGGCACACGGACACCCTATGATCTATAAACGTTGTATTATTTAGAGTCAGGTACCGGGCTTGTCGGTCCAATAGGGAAAGGTAGAGTGATCGTCGATGAGAGGCGCACTTTAACTTGGACATTCAAGGGATTAGTTGGTTAAGCATGGGCGCCCAAGTGTGAATGGGGTGAGCTCTTATAAAATCCAACTAAACCTAATTTTTACTCATTCTCTCATTTGTGCAATTGAAGAGTTCTCTTGCTCCATCTCCATCTTCTTCTTCTTCACCTCCTTGTGTGTGTGTGTGTGAGAGAGAGAGAGAGAGGGAGAGTGTGTGTGCGATCGAGCATTACGAAGGCACGACGGCGGCGAAGCGGTTGAGCGCGGCACGACTGCAGCTTCTTCTTCATCGCGGCGAGGAATCCACCACGAAGGCGAGCGTAGAGCGGTGAGTGACACACCCTTTGTTTTCTTGAGCTTGCTAGTTTAGGCTTGTTGTGTGCTTGGAGCCGTTTGTGGCTCGCACACGGTGTATTGGCAAGTCCCTTGCTTCGACAGTGCGGCAAGGAGCGCACAGATGCACAAGGGAAGCTTATGAGGAAAGCAAGGGCTAAAACTTGATGCCAAAAGTAACAATGAAGCAGAATACATGGCTCTTGAAGGTGGTTTTCATATTTGCTCACAATTGGGAATTATACGCTTGAAAATTAAAGGAGATGCTTTGTTGGTTGTGAAGCAAGTGTTGGGAGTATGGAAGAATAAGAACCCAAAACAAAAAAATTTATGCTTCAAAGTGAAAGCGTTGCTCAAAAAGCTTGAAACATGGAGTTTGCAGCATATTGAGAGGTCTTTAAATGAAAAAGCTCATGATGCTGCCCAAGAGATGATCACTTGTGTGTTTGTGGTAAAGGCAGATGTCCCTTTATATCATGGCAGGGAAATCTTATCAGAGGAAGTGGATTTTCTATTGACAGGTCTTCTACCTGAAGGTTTACCGTCTTCTAAAAAGTATGCATTCATAAGAAAGTCCAGGAAATACAAAATGTTGATGATGTGCGTTACATGAAATGAGGTGATTTGGTTTTGCGTTGTGTGCCTTGGAAAGATGAAATTTACAAGATCTTAGAAGAAAATCATGAGGGATCTTGTGGAGGACATTTTGCTATGAAGATCATGTTGCATAAGGTCTTTCAAGAAGCTTACATATGGCCGAGTATTCAATGGGATGTTAATCATTGGTGCAAGTCGTGTTTGCCTTGTCAGAGGGTAGGAAAGAGAATTTTGAAGCTTGAATTGCAAAAGATAATTTTAGCTTTTTGATGTGTTTGAAAAATGGGGTCTTGATGCTATTGGACCCTTACCTATGACTAGCAAAATAAATGATTACATTTTGACAGCAGTGGATTATTTATGATGGACAAAAGCCAAAGTTGTCAAACAGATTACTAGTAAGGAGATGGGAAAATTTGTTTATGAGTATATATGCTGCAAATTTGGTGTACCCCTAGAACTACTTTCTGATAGAGGACCACAATTTAGAGCAGAGTTGTTTGATTTCTAATGCGAGAAGCTCAATATACAACATAGGTACCATTCTCCTTATAATTTACAATGCAATGGTCTCAATGAGAGGTTCAATGGAGAGCCGGTAAAGATCTTGACAAAGATGATTCGGACACATGGGAAGACTTGGGATTTAGAGTCGCCTTGTGCATTATGGGCCTACAAAACTGCTATCAAAACGAGCATAGGATTTTCCCCTTATTACTTGGTTTATGGCAAGGAATCTTTATTGCCAATTGAAGTGGAAATTCAAGCTCTCAAGTTGTTGTCATTCAAAGATGAGGAGAAAACAAATGCATCGCAGAAAAGGTTATTGGATTTACAATGCTTGCAATTGGATAGAGTTTTAGCTTTGAGTTACTATGAGGAAGTGTTAAGAAAGGCTCAGCTAAAATCCAATGAATGCATAGAAGATAAGAAAATTGAAAAAGGGTGATTTGGTGTTGCGATACAATAGTAAGTTGGACAATACCTTTTAGAAGAAGTTTCAAATCAAATGGGAAGGTCCTTTTACTGTTGTAAATAAATTTGAAAATGGAACATATTAGTTGGAAGACTTAAATGGTGCACATCATAAATATCATGTCAATGGTTATAGATTAAAGAAATATCTGGCATGTTTGATGACAATTGTGACTGATGAAATGATATCAATAGAAGGAGACAATGTGGAGACATCTGAAAATGTGGATGAGGTTTCTGGGGATGAAATGTAGCAATTATTCACCCTAGACACCTCTTCTTGTCATGAATGATCAAGCAAGCTAGGGGGGGTTGGCAAGCTATGTCAGGCATTTTTTGGATGAAGATAAAGTCACTAATCCATGCTAAAAAGCTTGCTCACTAGCCTCGAGTACATAGATGTACATAATGCTTTGAGTTTTCAGAGTGCTCTTGTAAAATTTATGTATAAAGGCTTCGTTCTGCTTAGTCATTCACAAGAGTTTTGGGTTTATTAAACTTCTAAAAGGTGGTCTTCAATGAGTGTTTTCAGTCATGCTTGTTAGCCAGTGAATCGGACTCATACATCATGAGTTACATGCATTTGTAATGGGCGGTTCCTTACTTAGAAAGTGGGTGCGGATGCATGCGAGGAAAGGCAAGTGGGATGATTTGATGGAATTAATTAAAAAAGGTTTGGCCAAGGATTTTTGGAAATAGCCAAAGTGATAAGCTTCGAGCCAGTGTCACATTTGGTGCTTGGAGTCACCCGCCACGCCTCCGTCAAGATTGCTCGGAGTGGGAAGCAAAACAGGAAATTTATATGCTTAAGTAGGGAGGTGGGAGGATGGTGCCAAGTGGAAATACAGTAATCCCACATGAGGGGGAGAAAGCGAGAATTGGAGGGTATAAGGGGGGAGTGGCCCTTAATTAGTAGTAGTTTGGTACCAAAACAGGACACATAAGTGTCCTTTTTTTACAAATTTAAATTAAATGCTACTTGCATTAGACAGTTTATTTAAGAAAACCCTCTTGATATTTTCAAATATGTTAGCTAGAGGGTCTTTTAAAAATATAACCTTGAATTTTAGAATCTACCATGATCAAGAACTATACTCATCAAGTTGACCCTCATAAGACTGCGATTGATGGTTTTAAGAAATCAACTTTATAAGCTCAAGAAAAAATGAAGCGACCTTGTAGAAAATTTTAGGTGTCTTTTCCATAATTTTGCTATGGATAATTGAAATTTTCATGTGCAAAAAAATTGACTTGGGAGTATATAACATATTGGAAAGTTCTATGTGTTTGATATAGCCATTTCAAGCATATCGTTGTATACAAAGAAAACTATGTTTTTGATGTATTTGTGAGTTTTAGAAAGTGATGCATTGCTTACCCTTTCCATCTAGGACTCAAGGTGGCAAATAGAAGGGCTTTGGTATGAAACAATTATTGGATTATTTTAAATATTCAAAACAACATAAGAGAGAACTTTGATATTTTCATTCTTGAGACATAAGCATTCAAAACCTCAAATAATATCAAACTTTCTATGTGGATCAACTAAATGTATCAAAGTACATGGTACATATACAATTGAGGTGCCCAAAACCTTGGTTTTAATGTTATTATGGAGAACTCAAGATTTTCAAGAGTTTTTCCATGATAACAGATTCAAGATAGAGTTCAAGGAACGAGATTTAATTGAGTTAGGGAGCCCAAAAAATACGTAGTTTCTTGGTTTCAACATATAAATTCATTTGTAGTTGTCAAATTGCATTAGAATAGCCTTAATTCCATGAGGTGAGCTTTGGAAGACCAAAATTATGCTCTAATTTAGCACGTGCTCAAGTATGAAATTATGTCTATAACTTGCGTGTGACTTGGAAACCTGTCTTTAAAGTGCATTCCATTTTTTTGTAACACTAAGTGCTAACAATTGGCTTTTATAAACATAAAAAGGGCCATCTCTACAAAAAGATATAAGAGTTTTATGATTTTTTTGGCAAAACATCTTGAAATTTTACTAAAATTTATGACTTAGAACTTACCAAAATTCTATCCATATGGATTGTATTTTGACATGGAAAAAAATTGAGTGTTTTCTTTCCCTCATGACCAACCTATGGTATAAGAAAGGTATAAAAAACTTCTTTCTAGCTTGACAAATAAATTGCCAAAACATGGAAAGAAAACAGGACACTTAAGTGTCCAATTACAGAACTAGTGCTAAGGTTGTATCAAAGGCAAAAATGGATCTTACTTGTCTAGCCCATGAGGGCTCGAGGGCTTTGGGGGAGGAAAGGGCACCCACTATGGGTTCCCACCAGCTGGACAAGCACCGGGGTTTCTTTTTGGTCCTTTGGAAACTGCCTTTCGCCACTTTCCTTGGTCAAAAAGTGGTCGACATGCCATTTTCTACCCAAATTAAGCCCAAAATGGACCAATTAAAAGGTGACCAAAGAGAGAACCATGTCAGCTAAGAGGGGAGAGAAAATTCCTTGGGATAAGAGCCAAAATTTCCCCTTTTTAATAGCTACAATTATTTGCACACCTTTTTTGCTTACAGAGACTAGCTTTTTTGGAGCTTCAACTTTGAAAGCTTGTAACTCTCTCGTTTGTTGTCGAAATCAAGCATCTCGATGCTCTATGGAGGTCTACACAACACGAGATTCATCTTTATAGTCTCAGTTTTTAGCAATTTTAATCATGGTTTGGGTTAGGGCTTTTTCCCACCCGACTTTACAGGTGTTGGACATAGGTATTTTCTGCAGCTTTATGGTGTTTCCTTTCGACGGTGTGGTGTGTGAAAGGCTATAGGGGTTGTCGTTTTCCTTCTTTTTTGCACGCTAACAATGGTGATTACGATTACACTTTTGTCATTATACAGATCTACAATGTAGACCTACGAATCATGTCGTCCATGAATACATATATTGAAAAGTGTATAGATTAAAGACTCACTAGATTAAAAAATTATTCGCAAAAATTGTGTCTAGGAGTAACTTCATTTGTTGTAAGAACTAAGGCTCAGATGCAGAAAAAAGTATGATTTTTTGCAAGCTCACATTTTATCCGAGATTATTTTACCTAAAGCATCGTACAAAGTAAGATTGTCCTGAGACATATCAAACAAATGCACATGCTATCTAATGGTCCTAAAACCCCGTACAAAGTATGAGTGCCGCCAAGCATATCAAAACAATGTATGGTGTTATCTAAAATCCTAGCTCAAGTAAGAGTGTTGCAAAGCATATCAGAACAAGAGTCAATGTTTTCTTTTTTTTTTTCTTTAAATTACTATGGAAGTAAGATATAAAATCAGACAAGCCATAGTAATTTCTATATCCTATATGGTAGCCTCTGGAACGTCTATATTTTTCCATTATAGACACATAAAATAAGGATCATAATTTTGTGAATGACAATGCCAATGTGGTGGTGGTGGAGTTAGAACATGGGTAAGAAGCAAATAAGCTGTAATATCCCTACTTTACCTCTTTCAAAGTACTACAATTGCAAGAAAGTGATGTGAGAAAAAAATCAAGAAAATCATTTCACCTTTAGGCTTTCAGATATGCTTTATCACCAGTACATTGAGCGGCACTGTGTTCAGGCATCTAGGTGCTCCACTTGGGGTGGTCATTACAAATAAACAGAGATGCGACTAGCTCTTGACCAAAGTGAACAACAAAATGAGAAGATGGAAGTTTGTACTCCTAGTAGAGTCACAGTGATCAATGCTTTCATGATATTGTACATTCTCTTTGTATCATCGTTGCTAAAATGAGAAAATCCAATTGGAAAGAATTCTTGAATCCTATCAAGAGGTTTTTATGGAAAAGCAACATCAAAGCCACAAACCCTTACCAATGGGGGAAATGGGAATGGGCAGCAAGACCTAAGAATTAGTGCAGAATTGGGATTATTGACCCCATGGTGCATGCCGAAGTTGCGTCTGCCAAACTTCTCATCTCTTTGACGAATCAAAAACCAGAATGGGCTATTATGGCTTGGAATATGATAAACAATGAAAATCTTGCCTCATAACAAGGTATATGGAAGATGGCCACTGTGCAGCACCTGGTTGGACATCCCTCAAGCTTGGTGCATACATAGGGGAACTAGCATAAAAGTGTAATAAAGCAGCCTCAACTTTGGAATGGGGAGAGAAGTTCAGACCAGTTCCTCCCGCAATTGGTCCCCCTGGCTCTCCAAAGTTGGAAGGGTATCCTTGGACCTCTTTTGGAGGGAAGTTTCATGGTTGGTGAACAACAAAGGAATTTCAAAACTTGCACATATTTGGGATAACAAAAGCTGTTGTTGCTGGAAGGATGTGGAGCTCATAGCAATGCAGCATAAATTGGGGATATACAAAAGGCTTTTGATTCGTAAAATCTTGGAAGTGCTGATATCCTCGGTTCCTTCTTCTTGCGGATCAAAAATAGATTGGAGAGCTTGGCATTGACTGAAAGACAAAGTGTTCTCACTTCCCAAGACGTAGAGTACCTATGTAACATTTAATGGTCTAGTAACTTGTGTGTAGTGGAAAATAGAATGAACATAGTGAGCATTTCATTAGAATAGTTTCCTAATGAGAATAACAAGAGTGTTGGGGTGGAGAGAGCAACAAAAAGTATAACACCTAGTTAGATAGCATGAACAATACTTCAAAAGAGAGAGAAATTAAGCAATTGACAACAGTTGAGGACCGGATTTGCATGGAGCCGGTCCCTCTTCCAAAAGGCTTGGTATTATGGTTTCTCCCATCAAGAGAGACATTTTACAATACAATTCTTTGTGTTCCTTCAATACTAGCTAGCGCAATCAAGATGGAAACTTCAAGCACTAAGAAAAACACTTATCTAACACAACATCAATTCCCTCACGGTCTCAGACCCAAGACCTCACACACCTTCAAAGATGGTGAGAGCTAGTAGGGTTTGAGAGTAGATTGAGAGGAAGAAGGAGTATTCGAGAAAGATGTACATCTCCTTACTTAATCACTCATATTAGCATAGCTTAGCTTAGTAGTTATCATGGTAGAGGAGATGAGCATGCATTGAAGCTTGGATCTTGGTTGGATTTGCATCACATAGCCAAGAGTTGTTGGTGTAGGCCTCCCTTCTCACAAGCTTGGAGTAGGTGGTAAGCTTTCCATTAAAGCTTTAGAAGGAGAGAGAGTCTTCTTTGCTTCACACATGAGTTTGTGTGAGTGTGTGTGTGATAATGCCTTGCAAAAATCAGCTCCCTCTCTCTCTTGGTTGACCCCTCTTGCTATTTGCTCATCCTCACACCTCATTGGACCTCCCTAGGCCTAGCCAATGGAAATTAAACAGCATAAGTGATAGTCTTCTTACATGTGTCCCCCTTTACCCATTTGTGAGAGATTTAGGTGATTACTTAATTCAACCAGACTCTCATTGGACCCCTTTGCCTCATGGAAAATAGGAATCAGGCAAGCCATTGGGTTGCTGAATGCTCATTGGACCCCTTGGGAGACTATCCAATAGTCTTCTAGAGATCTTAATTCTTATTGGTTCTTTTATTAAGTGTTTTTAAATTAATTAAACTAGATTTACTCTAGCGTAATTCTCATTGTTCCACCTCCAAGGCCATCCAATAGGAATTGAGTACACCTTGTGGGCATCCGGGCTAGGGAGCTGACATGTGTCCCTCATTCCCTTTGTGTAAAGGGAGCTTGTGTGTGTGTGTGTGTGTGTGTGAGTGTCTCTCTCATCTCCTACTTCCAGGGCTTGCCCCCTCCTATGTAGGGATGGTTGAAGACTTTTATGACACACACAAAGCATCCAGTTTCCCTAGGCTTTAGACCTTTGGACACAACCTTTGAATCTTGGAACCTTAGCATTTTGGA
This sequence comes from Adiantum capillus-veneris, assembly GCF_014529385.1. Classification (NCBI taxonomy): domain Eukaryota; kingdom Viridiplantae; phylum Streptophyta; class Polypodiopsida; order Polypodiales; family Pteridaceae; genus Adiantum; species Adiantum capillus-veneris. The sequence goes on from NC_140937.1 coordinate 2,318,403, forward strand.
AGTCTTAATGGGCTGAACCTTAGGGTCTTTTAAGCCCATTGGTGCACATTGATCTTTTGCAGATGGCCCCCATTTTGGATCCCTATTTTCCCTCCTTTGGATCCCTACTGTGGCCGGTTTGCTAGCTTAACCAATATTCTAGCCTTTTCTCCCCTGGCACTTCCCCATATTAAATGATCAGTTTAAGATGAGAAAATCATTTAGGAGAATTACATATTGATTATTATGACATTACCTCTCTCTTGAAATCATAGTCGTCCTCGACTATGATTTCAAGAGAGTTGTCCTCGATTATGGGGTAGAGAAGATAAAGCATATTCATTAGTCCTTTTTCCTAGCGGGTAGAGGATATCTATGTTACCTTAGGACACGTTCCAAAATGGATGACTAGTCCATTTGGTGCTTGAGAGCCTAAGCTGCCGCAAGCATGTCTACACATTAGTCCTATTAATTTTCCATAGTAGAGTGACAAGCTCTACTTGGTGTTTGGGAGATGTCGTCTCCACAAACTTGATCGAAGCATGCATACTACTTCATTTTTGTGCACAATAAAGAAAAAGAAAGTCTTATAAGAACAAAACTATGTTCATTTTTAACATTTGTACATTTGCTTACTCTAGGGAAGCATTGTAAGCATTGACAAGGTTTAGGTTATCCTTTAATTGTATGCCTTGCATCCATCTAGCATCTTCAAGAGGATTATTCTTAAACTTAATAAGATATCATCGGATATCCTTGCTGCCTCTTAGTACTTGTCTTCATGTCGGAGAATGGACTCGGGCTGCAGCACCTGTTCTTGGTCTTCGATCTCCGGTGGGTCTTCAATAGTAAGTTCTTGAGGTGGCTTTAATAGCTCTCCTTTGTAAGGCTTTAATAGGCTCACATGAAAAGCATTGTGTATGAGCCAATGAATAGGCAACTTGAGTTGATAGGCCATCTCATTGATTGGCCTAAGAATTTGGAAGGGACCATAGTACCTTTTTGCTACTTAGCATAGTACTTTTGGTGTCCTGTAGGATTCTTGCTTGTCATGTGCCTTAATCAAGACTTAGGGAATTTTAATAAGACCCAATCATTTTCTTTAAAGACTTGGGCTCTTTTGTGCTTGTCACCAGCAGCCTTTTGCCTTTGCTGTGAGATAGAGATAGCATCCTTAATCTTTTGGAAAGATTCTTGTAGGTCTCGGCTATACTCATCTGTAGCAAAGATCTTCCCGTGTACCTCGACAATACCCAAGGTGGAGGGACCTATTCTTGATGATCTGGTAAAAGGTATTCAAGAGATAAATTTAAACTTCAAAATTGTTAAATTGAAGGGTTAGTTGCAAAGGCGTCTACTTCCGAACCTAAGCAGCAACCTCCACCATGTAAAAACTGGGATAATTGATGCATGTGGTGGAATAGTGAAGACCATAGGTATGTGAAAGAGTGTGATGAGTTTGATGAAGCTTACAAGAAGAATGTGGTTTTTTGGAAAGACAGGAAGATTCATCTCAAGGCAACAGGAGAGATGCTCCGCTTAAACTATGGAGGGGGAACATGAAAAAGCTAGTGGAAGAAATACAACATAATGTTGATATTGTGGAAGCAGCTACATATGGGCTGCAGGTTTGTGGTAAGGGAGATGATGAAGGTACAAGTGCAAGGGGACAAATATGGCTATTAGGACCTGATGCTTCAGTAGTGGTTTATTTAGTTTTATTTGTAATCAAGGTTGAGACCTTTTAACTCTAAGGGTGTTTTTACACCTATGATGGTTAGTTTTAAGTGGGTAAGCTTTAAGCGTACAATCGAGTTCTTGGTGCATCATGGCGGTTGAAAGTAGTTAGTTGTTGGCTTCTTCCTAACATGGGTGTGCTGTAGTGTGTGTTTACATGATGCAGAGTATGCAGTAATACAGTACAGTTACTTTGTGTCAATGATGTTTGCAATTTTTTGTTGTGTAGTACAGCCATGTCGTATGCAGTTTACTGTGTATTTACCTTTAATTACTGCTAGGTAAGTTAGCCTCTAACACTTTGGCGATCCTGCTATGCGTGTCCTAATTGGCGTGGGAGCGAATTACAGTAATATCAAAGCAAATCATGAGTCGGTTATGATGCAAAGTTTCTTTCTCGTGCTCTAACTGCCACCTTCTCTCTAAAGCGATTCTTGCAACTAGTTCGAATTCAGCCTAAACCATATGAAACTCAAGAATTCAAGAGGTTCTTGACATGTTAGTCAAGCTCGACCACTTGTAGGAATTCTTGAATTGGGTGACTCCGTAGGAAGTGTCTAAGGAATATACATTAAATTCTTGGAGGAGTCTTTCCAAATCTGCCAGGGAAAATCAAAATTATAATTGCTGACAAGTTGCAAGTCTTTATAGGTTCTTGACAGTTTCTGTGCAAGCAGTTTTTGTCTAGTTAAGGCAATCAAATTCCGTTGGCTTTGGCCAGGGTGCTAAAGAGGAACAAACTGGGCAAAGTAGAGACTTTGGGTCTGCAATTTTAAATTTGCAGTTCAATTGTTTACAGGTTGCAAATTTTAGAAATTCTAGTTTGCAGAATGTAGTTTCAAGTTTTCCAGTTTGCAATGCAGTTTAAGCAGTTTCAGGGTTTAAATAGGTATAAATGCTCTCTATTCTTTTGATGTTTGATTAATGGCAAAGAAGAAGAAGACAAAGTGTGCAATATGCCAAAAGTATGAGCACCACACACAGGAATGCCCTTATATGTGCAAGCCCTGTCAAAAGGAAGATGCATGTGTCAAATACTGTATGCATAAACTGTGTAAGAAGTTGTATCGGATTGTCAGATCTTTTCAAGATGCATCAGATCATGAGGAACTATGTGATTCACAAGAGGATTTGGATGATTTGTCTAATCTTCTTCACAAGGCGGAAGACTTGCATGAAGGTTGTGAAGGAAAAAGAAGAAAGTTGTGCTCTAGTATGTGCAGGATACAGGTGTTACAAGAAGCAATTGAAGTCTTGAAAGAGAAGTATGAAGATCACTTTCAGGAGAAAGATGAAAGTAATGATGAGTGGGGAGTTATAACACCAATGTTTCCCTTGGTTGGGAAAAATCAGGTACAATCATGTTTAACTTCTCCAAATGCACTTGCTGTAAGTCCCAAATCAATGAAAGAAGTTCAAGCATAAAGCCAACCTGAAGAAGTCAAGAAGGTGATGTTGGAAAGGGGATAAGAAAAGAAGACCGTATTAGGTAAAGTGGGAAAATCCCAATTCCCAAGTTGGACAACTTTCAATATATCATGTACAAAATATAGAGATTTTGTCAAAAATTTGAGTTTTCTTAAGGTCTCATTCCACTATATGCACATACAATACACAATGAAAACAACTAAAATACCATGGTTTCAATCAATTGGATTATTAGAAGACAAGTATATTGCATCCATTATCATTGTCTATGTTCTATTGTCCTACCTACAACTTATCTCAACATGGAGAGCTTGGTTTCTAGGTCCACCACTTGTCCAAGTTAATGTAAAAGTGACTCGAGGTTCACAACTTGTGAAAGCAAGGATCCATTGAGGAATACAATCCACTTGGCTATTTTTCCTTAATTTATTGCATGTGACATTCAAGCAAGGTCCACTTCTAATCTATAAATTCTTAATTTGAGGCATGGGACATACATAAAATATGTAGCATATGCTCTATTGCCTCATAGGAAGGTTGGTTTCAAGGTGTACTTATCCATGCTAGCCTATCTTGGAGAAATAATGGAGCTTGCTTCTCTCCTTGTTTCAATGGAGACTAGCTTGGACAAGTGGTGGACCTTTGCTTCTCTCTATGTTTCAATAGAGTTAGTTTGGACAAGTGGTGATCTTGGAACAAAACCCCCATGCAAAACATATCATGGGTATTACAAGTGATTAGAAAGATTACCATTTAAGATATAACCTTATAGGTTGGACAACTGGAGCTTGGCTTGGAGAAATGGTGGACCTTTGATTCTCTCCATGTTTCAATGGAGCCTATCTTGGAGAAATGGTGGAGCTTGCTTCTGTGCATGTTTCAATGGAGCCTAGCTTGAACAATTGGTGGACCTTTGCTTCTCTCTATGTTTCAATAGAGTTAGCTTAGACACGTGGTGGATCTTCAAACTAAACCAACTACTATCAATGTTTCCTAGCTTGGACAAGTGGTGGAGTGTTTCTCTACTCCATGTTTCAATGGAGCTTAGCTTGGACAAGTGTTGGACCTTAAAACAAAAACCCCATGTACAACATAGCATGGATTTTCTAGATTTCAATGGAGTCTAGATTTAACAAATGGTGGAGCTTGTCTTCATCCATGTTTCAATGAAACTAGCTTGGACAAGTGGTCAACCTTGTAACAAACCCCCCCATGTACAACATATCATTGGTTTTCTAAGTGATGGGAAGGAATACCATTCAAGATATAAACTTATAGCTTGGATAAGTAGTTGACTTTAAAACCAAATTCATCATAATACAATGAAATACAGGTCAGCCAATTCCTAACTTGAGACCAAAACTCCCATGCTATTAGAGATAATATATTGGATAAGTGGTGGACCTTCTATTATTTTCCAATGCCCAATTTAGACAACTGGTACACTTTGTAGCTATAAAGGTTGGACGAGTTGTGGAGCCTTGTTTCTATCCATGTTTTAATGGATCCTAGCTTGGACAAGTGGTGGACCTTGAAAAAAAGCTTCCATGTACAACATATATGAGATTTTCCATGTTTTAATGGAACCTATCTTGGAAAAATGGTGAAGATTGCTTCTCTCCATGTTGATTTTGGAACTACCTTAGACAAGTGGTAGAGCTTTGCTTTTCTACTCTTCATAATACAATGAAGTATAGGTTGTTTACATGGTGAATCTTAAGGCCAAACCTCCCATTTTACTAGAGATGATAGGTTGGACAAGTGGATCAACCTTCTATCATTTCTCCATGACTATATTGGACAATTAGTAGACCTAACATCTCTCTATGTTGTCTAGAGATGAGCTTGGACAAGTGATGGACCCTGCTTCTCTCTTCCCTTGGTTTACTAGTTTGAAGACTCAGTATATATACTTTCTTAGATCTAGATTGAACAAGTGGTGGACCTTGTATCCACAATCTTAATTCATTACAAAAAAGTATATGAAAAAATAACATAGGAATCTTGGTTTGAAGGTCAAGCAATTAGGTTCCAAATGCACATAATAATATATTTTCCACCCATAATAAAAGAAAGTTAAATATGTTATTACCAAATTGACAAAGGTAACGTCCAAGAATTCTAGCTTTGCATCTTGTCAGATCTAAATCTTCATCAAGGCGACATGCATGTATACATCAACTTTCAATCCATTCAAGAATACATGCACTTAGATTCCATAGTTTTGTTTTCAAAGTCTTTTAGGTTCTAAAACTCTTTCACATAAAGTATGTAATGACAAAATTCTTGAAGCAAACATTTGTGCCCAAGAAAAAGATCCCTCTCACATATTTAAAGTCCATAAATTCTCTGATCCACACTTACAAGTTTTATTTTGATATCAAACATCAATTCTCTCATAGTTACAAATAAATGCAACCTCGATATGAATTGACAAAAAATGAATTTCTTTTACTTTATGACCCAGCATAGGCCCCAATCAAATAAAAAATGAGTCCCCAAAAATTTGGGTGCACTCTAGCAATACATCAGAGTCCCCTTACAATAGGATGCACTCTAATAGTACATTGAAGTCCCCTTAGAGTAGGGTGCACTCCATTCAAGTGTTCATAAAATTGACACACCTTTGTTTTTTTTTAAAAAAGACTATATCAAATTATACAAATGTTGAAAGATACACACTAGAATAAAAAAGCATCTTATGGCCATATTTATTCAATGCTTTCGTGTTGACAAGTACACACCAAGGACATAATTTGTCTCAGAATCAGTATACTGATTTACAATTGTGTTGTATGTGTAGACTCTCTTATCTCTTGCATACAACCATCCTACCAACCATGGAATTATGGTTCTCTGCAAGAAGTTTTGAAGTTGCTCGGAAGTTTGCCTCCACATCTTTGGAAATATAAGATATGTCCCTGGCATGTTCCACATCACCCTATATGGAGTGTCATAAAAAATTAAGGTATTGTTTGCATCCAAATCCTCAAATATCTTCCAAATATCACTCAAATTTTTGTGATAAACCCTTGTAAATCCTAACATGATATTTGGATTTTGGAAATTTTTGTTACTCATAAACACCTTGAACTTGGTATACTGCTCAGGAAAACATTTTTGTGTGATGCGTTGCACCCTTGTTAAGTTATAGCAACTCCATATCCATAGCTCAAAGTATTCAGCACAAAAATCCAAAAAACTTTGTGCGTTTGGTCGCACCACATGATAAACTTCATCTTTATCCTCCACAAGTCGCATGTGTTGAGCCCAAGATGGCATAGAATCTCCATGTTTCATTTCAATTGTCTTGAGAAGTAACCCCTCTAGATCCAAGATAAGTACTCTTTTGATGTCCTTGAAAGTAAGTGGTAGGTGATAAGGAGGTGATTCATTCCTTGGACAAGGTCTTGGAGGAGGTTGGATGGGTAATTCAATAGTTTTCTTCAATTTATGCCAGCATATAGCCAATCCATTTTTCTGTAATGGCTCTGAAATTTAAGAACAAGAACACTTAATGCAAACACAACAATAGACATGAGTTTTACATTGTCTACCCTAAGGTTTTATTAGATACCAAAATCCATCTATGATCTACTCATTAATAGAAAGAAAGTCAAATTAAAATCCTGACTCTTTTTTATGCTACACTCTCTCTTAGTCTCAATACCATGGAGTTCAACTAGACTTAAGTTAACTAATAACTACTACTTGTTGTTAAAGGTATGCTTGAAGTGCATAAGACTTAACCAATGCTCTAGTGTAGAATGGGTATTTAGGTCTCAAGGTCTACCACTTATCCAAGCAAATATCCATTTAGATATGGAAACCCAATTTTTCTTAAGATAATGATATAAGAGTGGACAAGTGGTGAATCCTGAGACCAAACCACACATGCTACTAGGGATAATAGGTTAGACCTTGAATGTAAACCCCCCATGTACAAAGTATCAGGGGTTTTGGGTATCTCAATGGACTCTAGCATCTTGGCTCCCCATGTAAAACATATCATGGACATTACAAGTGGTGAGAAAAAATACCATTCAATATATGACCTTATAGGTTGGACAAATGGTGGACCTTAACACCCAATTATTATTAATATAATGACATAAAGTGGACAAGTGGTGAATCTTGCGACCAAACCTACTAGGAAAAGTAGGTTGAAAAAGTGGTGGACCTTGAATGCAAACCCCCCATGTAAAAAATATCACTCATGCTACTAAGAATAATTTGGTATTAAGGTCCATCTTTCAATGGAGCCTAGCTTGGAAAAGTGGTGGACCTTTGTTTCTCTCTATGTTTCAATAGAATTAGCTTGGACAAGTGGTGAACCTTGGAACAAAACCCCCATGTAAAGCATGTCATGGGAATTACAAGTGGTGAGAAAAAATACCATTCAAGGTATAACCTTATAGGCTGGACAAGTGGTGGACCTTAGCACCCAATTCCTCTTATTATAATGACATATAGTGGAAAAGTGGTAAATCGTGAGACCAAACCTACTAGGGATAATAGGTTGGACAAATGGTTGACCTTGAATGTAAATCATCCATGTACAAAATATCATGGGTTTTGGGTATTTCAATGGAGCCTAGCATCTTGGAGACATGGTGGAACTTAGTTCTCTCCATGTTTTAATGGAGCCTATCTAGGAGAAATGGTGGAGGTTCTTTCTTTCCATGTTTCAATGGAGCCTAGCTTGGACAAGTCGTGGACCTTTGTTTCTCTCTATGTTTGAATATGGTTAGCTTGGACAAGTGGTGGATCTTGGAATGAAATTCCCATGTAAAACATATCATGGGCATTTCAAGTGGCGAGAAAGGATACCATTTAAGATATAACCTTATAGGTTGGACAAGTGGTGGATCTTAACACATTGTTCTTCTTAATATAATGACATAGAGTGTACAAGTGGTGAATCTTGAAACCAAACCACTCATGCTACTAGGGATAATAGGTTAAACAAGTGGTGGGCCTTGAAATAAAACCCCCTAGAGTGTTTCAATGGAGCCTAGCTTGGAAACATGGTAAATCTTGCTTCTCTCCGTGTTTCAATGCAGCCTATCTTGGATAAATGGTGGAGCATCATTCTCTCCATGTTTCAATGGAGCCTAGCTTGGACAAGTGGTGGACCTTTGTTTCTCTCTATGTTTGAATAGAGTTATCTTGGAAAAGTGGTGGACCTTGGAACAAAACCCCCATGTAAAACATATCATGGGCATTACAAGTGGTGAGAAAAAATACCATCCAATATACAACCTTATAGGTTGGACAAGTGGTGGACCTTAACACCCAATTATTCTTAATATAATGACATAGAGTGGATAAATGGTGAACTTGGGACCAAACCTACTAGGGAAAATATGTTGTACAAGTGGTGGACCTTGAATGTAAACCCCCCATGTACAAAATATCACCCATGCTACTACAAATAATTTGGTATTAAGGTCCATGTTTCAATGTAGCCTAGCTTGAAAAAGTGGTGGACCTTTGTTTCTCTCTATGTTTCAATAGATTTAGGTTGGACAAGTGGTGGACCTTGGAACAAAACCGCCATGTAAATCATGTCATGGGCATTACAAGTGGTGAGAAAAAATACCATTCAAGCTATAACATTATAGGTTGGACAAGTGGTGGACCTTAGCACCAAATTCCTCTTAATATAATGACATAGAGTGGACAAGTGGTGAAACATGAGACCAAACTTACTAGGCATAATAGGTTGGACAAGTGGTGAACCTTGAATGTACACCCCCCATGTACAAAATATTATGGGTATTGGGTATTTCAATGGAGCCTAGCAACTTGGAGACATGGTGAAGCTTATTTCTCTCCATGTTTCAATGGAGCCTACCTAAGAGAAACAGTAGAGGTTCCTTCTCTCCATGTTTCAATGAGCCTAGCTTGAACAAGTGGTGGACCTTTCTTTCTCTATATGTTTTAATAGAGTTATCTTGGAGGAGTGGTGGAACTTGGAATGAAACCCCCATGTAAAACATATCATGCGCATTTCAAGTGGTGAGAAAGGATACCATTTAAAATATAACCTTATAGGCTGCACAAGTGGTGGACCTTAACACATAGTTCTTCTTAATATAATGACATAGAGTGTACAAGTGGTGAATTTTGAGACCAAACCACTCGTGCTACTAGGGATAGTAGGTTGGACAAGTGGTGGACCTTGAATGTAAACCTCTCATGTATAAAATTGTGGGTTTAGGGTATTTCAATGGAGCCTAGCTTGGAGACATGGTGGAGATTTCTTCTCTCAATGTTTCAATGGAACCTATCTTGGAGAAATGGTGGAGCATCCTTCTCTCCATGTTTCAATGGAGCCTATCTTGGACAAGTGGTGGACCTTTGCTTCTCTCTATGTTTCAATAGAGTTAGCTCGGACAAGTGGTGGGTCTTGGAACAAAACCCCTTTGTAAAACATAGCATGGACATTACAAGTGATGAGGAAAAATATCATTCAAGATATAACCTTATAGGTTGGAAAAGTGGTGATGGACCTTGACAAGTGGTGAAGGATACCATTTAAGATATACCCTAATAGGTTGGACAAGTGGTGCACCTTAACACCCAGTTATTCTTAATATAATGACATAGAGTGGATAAGTGGTGAATCTTAAGACCAAACGAGTAATGCTACTACGTATAATACGTTAGAGAAGTGGTAGACCTTGAATGTAAACACCCCATGTACAAAATATCATGGTTTTAGGGTGTTTTAATGGAGCCTAGCAACTTGGAGACATGGTAGATCTTGATTCTTTCCATGTTTGAATGGCACCTTTCTTGGAAAAATGATGGAGGTTACTTCTCTCCATGCTTCAACCGAGCCTAGCTTTCACAAGTGGTGAACCTTTGCTTCTCTCTATGTTTGAATAGAGTTAGTTTGGACAAGTGGTGGACATTTTCTTCTCTCTATGTTTGAATAGAGTTAGCTTGGACAAGTGGTGGACCTTGGAATGAAACCCCCATGTAAAACATATCATGGGCATTTCAAGTGGTGAGAAAGGATACCATTTAAGATATAACCTCATAGGTTGGAAAAGTGGTGGACCTTAACACATAGTTCTTCTTAATATAATGACATAGAGTGTACAGGTGGTGAATCTTGAGACCAAACCACTCGTGCTACTAGGGATAATAGGTTGGACAAGTGGTGGACCTTGAATGTAAACCTCTCATGTATAAAATTGTGGGTTTAGGGTATTTCAATGGAGCCTAGCTTGGAGACATGGTGGAGATTTCTTCTCTCAGTGTTTCAATGGAACCTATCTTGGAGAAATGGTGGAGCATCCTTCTCTCCATGTTTCAATGGAGCCTATCTTGGACAAGTGGTGGACCTTTGCTTCTCTCTATGTTTCAATAGAGTTAGCTTGGACAAGTGGTGGGTTTTGGAAAAAAACCCCTTTGTAAAACATAGCATGGACATTACAAGTGATGAGGAAAAATATCATTCAAGATATAACTTTATAGGTTGGAAAAGTGGTGATGGACCTCAACAAGTGGTGAAGGATACCATTTAATATATACCCTTATAGGTTGGACAAGTGGTGGACCTTAACACCCTGTTATTCTTAATATAATGACATAGAGTGGATAAGTGGTGAATCTTAAGACCAAACCACTCATGCTACTAGGTATAATACATTCGAGAAGTGGTATACCATTTCAAGTGGTGAGAAAGGATACCATTTAAGATATAACCTTATAGGTTGGACAACTGGGGGACCTTAATACATAGTTCTTCTTACTATAATGACATAGAGTGTACAAGTGGTGTATCTTGAGACCAAACCACTCGTGCTTCTAGGGATAATAGGTTAGACAAGTGGTGGGATTTTAAATAAAACCGCCCATGTACAAAATAAAATGGGTTTAGGATATTTAAATGGATCCTAGCTTGGAGACATGGTAGAGCTTGCTTCTCTCCATGTTTCAATGAAGCTTATCTTGGAGAAATGGTGGAGCATCATTCTCTCCATGTTTCAATATAGCCTAGCTTGGACAAGTGGTGGACCTTTGGTTCTCTCTATGTTTCAATAGAGTTAGCTTGGACAAGTGACAGACATTGAAACAAAACTCCCATGTAAAACATATCATGGGCATTTCAAGTGGCGAGAAAGGATACCATTTAAGATATAACCGTATAGGTTGGACAAGTGGTGGACCTTAACACATTGTTCTTCTTAATATAATGACATAGAGTGTACAAGTGGTGAATCTTGAAACCAAACCACTCATGCTACTAGGAATAATAGGTTAAACAAGTGGTGGGCCTTGAAATAAACCCCCCTAGAGTGTTTTAATGTAGCCTATCTTGGATAAATGGTGGAGCATCATTTTCTCCATGTTTCAATGGAGCCTAGGTTGGACAAGTGGTGGAACTTTGTTTCTGTCTATGTTTGAATAGAGTTATCTTGGAAAAGTGGTTGACCTTGGAACAAAACCCCCATGTAAAACATATCATGGGCATTACAAGTGGTGAGAAAAAATACCATTCAATATATAACCTTATATGTTGGACAAGTGGTGGACCTTAACACCCAATTATTCTTAATATAATGACATAGAGTGGATAAGTGGTGAACATGGGACCAAACCTACTAGGGAACATAGGTTGGACAAGTGGTGGACCTTGAATGTAAAACCCCCATGTACAAAATATCACTCATACTACTAGAAAAAATTTGGTGTTAAGGTCCATGTTTCAATGAAGCCTAGCTTGGAAAAGTGGTGGACCTTTGTTTCTCTCTGTGTTTCAATAGATTTAGCTTGGACAAGTGGTGGGCCTTGGAACAAAACCCCCATGTAAATCATGTCATGGGCATTACAAGTGGTGAGAAAAAATATAATTCAAGCTATAACATTATAGGTTGGACAAGTGGTGGACCTTAACACCAGATTCCTCTTAATATAATGACATAGAGTGGAAAAGTGGTGAATCATGAGACCAAACCTACTAGGGCTAATAGGGTCTACAAGTGGTGAACCTTGAATGTAAACCCCCCATGTACAAAATATTATGGGTATTGGGTATTTCAATGGAGCCTAACAACCCTGAGACATGGTGGAGATTATTTCTCTCCATGTTTCAATGGAGCCTATCTAGGAGAAACAGTGGAGGTTCCTTCTCTCCATGTTTCAATGAGCCTAGCTTGGACAAGTGGTAGACCTTTCTTTCTCTATATGTTTTAATAGAGTTAGCTTGGACCAGTGGTGGACCTTGGAATGAAACCCCCATGTAAAACATATCATGGGCATTTCAAGTGGTGAGAAAGGATACCATTTAAAATATAACCTTATAGGTTGCACAAGTGGTGGACCTTAGCACATAGTTCTTCTTAATATAATTACATAGAGTGTACAAGTGGTGAATCTTGAGACCAAACCACTCGTGCTACTAGGGATAATAGGTTGGACAAGTGGTGGACCTTGAATGTAACCCCCTCATGTACAAAATTATGGGTTTAGGGTATTTCAATGGAGCCTAGCTTGGAGACATGGTGGAGATTTCTTCTCTCAATGTTTCAATGGAACCTATCTTGGAGAAATGGTGGAGCATCCTTCTCTCCATATTTCAATGGAGCCTATCTTGGACAAGTGGTGGACCTTTGCTTCTCTCTATGTTTCAATAGAGTTAGCTTGGACAAGTGGTAGGTCTTGGAACAAAACCCCTTTGTAAAACATAGCATGGACATTACTAGTGATGAGGAAATATATCATTCAAGATATAACCTTATAGGTTGAAAAAGTGGTGATGGACCTTGACAAGTGGTGAAGGATACCAGTTAATATATACCCTTATAGGTTAGACAAGTGGTGGACCTTAACACCCAGTTATTCTTAATATAATGACATACAGTGGATAAGTTGTGAATCTTAAGACCAAACCACTCATGCTACTAGGTATAATACATTAGAGAAGTGGTAGACTTTGAATGTAAACACCCCATGTACAAAATATCATGGTTTTAGGGTGTTTCAATGGAGCCTAGCATCTTGGAGACATGGCAGATCTTGATTCTTTCCATGTTTGAATGGCACCTATCTTGGAGAAATGATGGAGGTTACTTCTCTCCATGCTTCAACGGAGCCTAGCTTTCACAAGTGGTGAACCTTTTCTTCTGTCTATGTTTGAATATAGTTAGCTTTGACAAGTGGCGGACCTTTGCTTCTCTCTATGTTTGAATAGAGTTAGCTTGGACAAGTGGTGGACCTTGGAATGAAACCCCCATGTAAAACATATCATGGGTATTTCAAGTGGTGAGAAAGGATACCATTTAAGATATAACCTTATAGGTTGGACAACTGGGGGACCTTAATACATAGTTCTTCTTAATATAATGACATAGAGTGTACAAGTGGTGTATCTTGAGACCAAACCACTTGTGCTTCTAGGGATAATAGGTTAGACAAGTGGTGGGATTTTAAATAAAACCCCCCATGTACAAAATAAAATGGGTTTATGATATTTAAATGGATCCTAGCTTGGAGACATGGTAGAGCTTGCTTCTCTCCATGTTTCAATGAAGCCTATCTTGGAGAAATGGTGGAGCATCATTCTCTCCATGTTTCAATATAGCCTAGCTTGGACAAGTGGTGGACCTTTGGTTCTCTCTATGTTTCAATAGAGTTAGCTTGGACAAGTGACAGACATTGAAACAAAACTCCCATGTAAAACATATCATGGGCATTTCAAGTGGCGAGAAAGGATACCATTTAAGATATAACCTTATAGGTTGGACAAGTGGTGGACCTTAACACATTGTTCTTCTTAATATAATGACATAGAGTGTACAAGTGGTGAATCTTGAAACCAAACGACTCATTCTACTAGGAATAATAGGTTAAACAAGTGGTGGGCCTTGAAATAAACCCCCCTAGAGTGTTTTAATGCAGCCTATCTTGGATAAATGGTGGAGCATCATTTTCTCCATGTTTCAATGGAGCCTATGTTGGACAAGTGGTGGAACTTGGTTTCTCTCTATGTTTGAATAGAGTTATCTTGGAAAAGTGGTTGACCTTGGAACAAAACCCCCATGTAAAACATATCATGGGCATTACAAGTGGTGAGAAAAAATACCATTCAATATATAACCTTATATGTTGGACAAGTGGTGGACCTTAACACCCAATTATTCGTAATATAATGACATAGAGTGGATAAGTGGTGAACTTGGGACCAAACCTACTAGGGAACATAGGTTGGACAAGTGGTGGACCTTGAATGTAAAACCCCCATGTACAAAATATCACTCATACTACTAGAAATAATTTGGTATTAAGGTCCATGTTTCAATGAAGCTTAGCTTGGAAAAGTGGTGGACCTTTGTTTCTCTTTATGTTTCAATAGATTTATCTTGGACAAGTGGTGGGCCTTGGAACAAAACCCCCATGTAAATCATGTCATGGGCATTACAAGTGGTGAGAAAAAATATAATTCAAGCTATAACATTATAGGTTGGACAAGTGGTGGACCTTAACACCAAATTCCTCTTAATATAATGACATAGAGTGGACAAGTGGTGAATCATGAGACCAAACCTACTAGGGATAATAGGGTCGACAAGTGGTGAACCTTGAATGTAAACCCCCCATGTACAAAATATTATGGGTATTGGGTATTTCAATGAAGCCTAGCAACCCTGAGACATGGTGGAGCTTATTTCTCTCCATGTTTCAATGAGCCTAGCTTGGACAAGTGGTGGACCTTTCTTTCTCTATATGTTTTAATAGAGTTAGCTTGGACCAATGGTGGACCTTGGAATGAAACCCCCATGTAAAACATATCATGGGCATTTCAAGTGGTGAGAAAGGATACCATTTAAAATATAACCTTTTAGGTTGCACAAGTGGTGGACCTTAACACATAGTTCTTCTTAATATAATGACATAGAGTGTAGAAGTGGTGAATCTTGAGACCAAACCACTCGTGCTACTAGGGATAATAGGTTGGACAAGTGGTGGACCTTGAATGTAACCCCCTCATGTACAAAATTATGGGTTTAGGGTATTTCAATGGAGCCTAGCTTGGAGACATGGTGGAGATTTCTTCTCTCAATGTTTCAATGGAACCTATCTTGGAGAAATGGTGGAGCATCCTTCTCTCCATGTTTCAATGGAGCCTATCTTGGACAAGTGGTGGACCTTTGCTTCTCTCTATGTTTTAATAGAGTTAGCTTGGACAAGTGGTGGGTCTTGGAACAAAACCCCTTTGTAAAACATAGCATGGACATTACAAGTGATGAGGAAAAATATCATTCAAAATATAACCTTATAGGTTGGAAAAGTGGTGATGAACCTTGACAAGTGGTGAAGTCGGATACCATTTAAGATATACCCTTATAGGTTGGACAAGTGGTGGAACTTAACACCCAGTTATTCTTAATATAATGACATAGAGTGGATAACTGATGAATCTTAAGACCAAACCACTCATGCTACTAGGTATAATACGTAAGATAAGTGGTATACCTTGAATGTAAACACCCCATGTACAAAATATCATGGTTTTAGGGTGTTTCAATGGAGCCTAGCATCTTGGAGACACTGTAGATCTTGATTCTTTCCATGTTTGAAATGCACCTATCTTGGAAAAATGATGGAGGTTACTTCTCTCCATGCTTCAACGGAGCCTAGCTTTCACAAGTGGTGAACCTTTGCTTCTCTGTATGTTTGAATACAGTTAGCTTGGACAAGTGGTGGACCTTTGCTTCTCTCTATGTTTGAATAGAGTTAGCTTGGACAAGTGGTGGACCTTGGAATGAAACCCCCATGTAAAACATATCATGGGCATTTCAAGTGGTGAGAAAGGATACCATTTAAGATATAACCTTATAGGTTGGACAAGTGGTGGACCTTAATACATAGTTCTTCTTAATATAATGACATAGAGTGTACAAGTGGTGTATCTTGAGACCAAACCACTCGTGCTACTAGGGATAATAGGTTAGACAAGTGGTGGGCCTTGAAATAAAACCCCCCTTGTACAAAATAAAAATGGTTTAGGGTATTTAAATGGATCCTAGCTTGGAGACATGGTGGAGCTTGCTTCTCTCCATGTTTCAATGAAGCCTATCTTGGAGAAATGGTGGAGCATCATTCTCTCCATGTTTCAATATAGCCTAGCTTGGACAAGTGGTGGACCTTTGGTTCTCTCTATGTTTCAATAGAGTTAGCTTGGACAAGTGGCGGATATTGAAACAAAACTCTCATGTAAAACATATCATGGGCATTTCAAGTGGCGAGAAAGGATACCATTTAAGATATAACCTTATAGGTTGGACAAGTGGTGGACCTTAACACCCTATCCCTTTTAATACAATGACATAGAGTGGAGAAGTGGTGAATCTTGAGATCAAACCTATCAAGCTACTAGGGATACTAGGTTGTATAAGTGGTGGATCTTCAATGTACATCCCCTATGTATAAAATATCATGGGTTTAGGTTGTTTCAATGGAGTCTAGCATATTGGAGACATGGTGGAGCTTGCTTCGCTCCATGTTTCAAGTGGTGGACCTTCAATTATTTTCCCATACCTAGTTTAGACAACCCATACACTTTGCAACTCTAAAGGTTGGACGAGTGGTGGAGCTTTATTATTTCCATGTTTTAATGGATCCTAGCTTGGACAGGTGGTGGACCTTGGAAAAAAGTCCCCCTTGTACAACATAGCTGAGTTTTTTCATGTTTTAATGGAAGAGAGATTCGACAAATGGTGGAGCTTGCTTATCTCCATGTGGATTTTAGAACTAGCTTGGACAAGTGGTGGAGCTCTGCTTTTCTACTCTTCATAATACAATGATGTATAGGTTGGTTACATGGTGAATCTTAAAGCCAAACCTCTCGTCTTAGTGCTGCAAGGATTTGATACACATTATTCCTAGTAGCTGTCGACCAAATTGCAACATTAAACCTCTGTAAAATAGTCTTCAAGAATTGGATGCAACCTGGCCTGAGTATAATATATCTTTTTGAATCCATTTGCACTGAGTTGTGGTGTGAGGATGGTTGAGGGGAACGTTTCAACAATAGACCATTTAAATCCAATATAATTGTAAGCATGGATTTCTCAACATCTACGCTACATGACGTAGTACCAATTGGCAATAGCTCGTGAGTGGACTTTTCAGTCTCTTTTGATGTATGTTGCATTTTTGAAGCATCGATTTCTTGGTTCTCATTATTGGAATCTTGCTCAAGTTGCACAACACTATACTCTATTATAGAAATATCATCCATCTTGGGCACTTTAGAAACCATAGAATCCATGGATTCTATAGTCGTTGACTGAACCATAGGAGAATTATCCATCCCAGTTTGTGAATCTAAGAAAACACACAAACAAATGGTATCTCAAAACCACTAGAATTTTATTCACCATATTTATAAGTAGAACTCCTAGTAAGAAATTTATTTAAGGTAAATTCGTTGTTCCGGCCATAAAAATTGCATGTGAGTGTATATAATGTTTTGAGGTGATGTTTTTTATTTATTATGATTTTTGGAAATTTTTTGGTTTTGATTTGCTATTTTCCTTTTAATGTTACTAATTTTTGGCAGAAAAACTTCAAAAATACAAAAAGCAGGTGAAAAATGGTCATAATGAAAAAAAATATATGGGGATGATCAGTGACTATAGGAAAACCTATGGTACAGTGGGGGTGCAATTATGAGACTGGAGCGAAAAGCGTGTTTTGGCTAGATTTTGATCGAAATGCCAAAATTCTGGTAAACAGGGCAAATGGAGTCCAATTCAAGAAATTTTTGAGCCTAAACCGCATCACTCAAGATGTTGGGAGCACATGTCAAATTTCATAAAAGGTGGTTCGGGGACCTCCACTATAAGAAATTTTCACCTCATTTTTAGCTCATTTTCACTATTGACCTTTGAGAGAGAGCTTCTACCACCTAGAGCGAGCGAAACTTCCAGCAGCTTCTACGATGCGCACGACCACCCGATGGGCTTCAGACATGAGAGGTAGGCTCACCACCTTGAGCTTTTCGTGCATGTTTGTCGTTTTGTCGCGAAAACTAGCGTAGGGTTCACACAGAAAGCGGGCAGTAGAGACCTACAACTAGAAGTGGCCAACTAAAGGCTAACCCAAAAGCAATGAGACTTCATCGGTAGCTTACCCTAGCATAGGAGACTAGTTTTGGATGTCCAAAGGCAGTAGAAAATCATCGAGAAAAACCCTAATTCCTAGAACCCCGCAAGAGGCCACCAAATGGAAAATCGGCGGAGAGGCGCCCAAATGCTACCAAAATTCATGGGTAGGAGCATCTCGACATGCTCGACAAGTCTATGTGGCCCACATGACCAAAAGGTGACCCGAAGTGGCACTAAACTTCAGAAACGGCATCAGACACATAAAGCGTCAAATAGCTATCGCGGCCAAACCGCATGTCTGTTTGCCACCAAACTTCACGAGCGGATTTCCTAGACCATCAACAACCAAGTCCTATGGTGGTAGACCACCACAAGTCAGCGAAGACATGTAAACGCAACTACGGGTGCTTCCAGAGTGACAAATTGCCAAATGGAGCTCCGGTGAAGCCAAAGTCGACAAAAACCATATGGCAAGGATCCCCAAGGGATCAGGAAGCTAAGGAGACCAACATCAAGATATTTCATCGCCGAAAAGCACTCCAAAAGTCGAAAAACGGTTCGGAGGCTCTGAAATCCACACAGGGAGTTACTTTCTATCCATTTGACTTTTTTGTTGAAATTAGGCTTAAAAGGGACTCAGGGGAACAAAGGGCAAGCACCAACAGTTTCCAGGAAAAAATCATCAGGAGACATCCTACGCGTATGATGTCTCAAGACCATTTCTGGGCACAAAACCCAACATTTCTCATCACACACATTTTTTGAATAGCCTTTACATACTAGCCACCAAGTTTCATCACATTTGCACCAACATTGACCTCATATGCATGAAAAAACGCAAAGTTAGAGAATCGAGGCAATAATGGACCATAGACCTACCAAATCTTGTCCAAATCACATGAAACTTGCACAACACATTCATGAGCACATAGCCAACCAACCTGTGTGGTTACTTGCCAAAATTGATGAAGTAGACATCCTACGCGTAGGATGTCTATTTGACATTTTTGGCCTATAAGGGGTGTTTTTACATTCCGGATCTTTTCTTATCATCTTCAAGAGCTCATATATCAAGTTTGAAGCCGTTCTAATCAATTTTGACCCCCAACACCTTCAAGATACATTTTTTAGCCCAAAAACACTACACAGGGTCTTACCAACATCAATTCTTGTCCAAATCAAAATCCAAGAGCATGGCCATGTTCCACATGCCAAGGATTACCCACAAAACAAATCTCAAACAATTTTGATGAAATAGACATCCTACACGTAGGATGTCTCCAACATGTTTTTGAACTTCTATGCAAAGAATGACATCATGGGAGCCCTTACCATGGTGCAAGGAGCCCATATATCAATTTTCAACCCATTTGGATATCATTTGTCACCTGTTGTGGAGATTCTACCCAATTTGTGATCCTAAAGCCTAATTCTGCCCAAAAATCCACTTTTTGATGCCCAAAACCAATTCCAACCACATAGCTATGTTGTACAGGCCAAGGACCACTAGCATGTCAAGTATCACCAAAATCTGATTAAAAAGACATCCTACGCGTAGGATGTCTAGATGATAAAATTTTGCCAGAATTGCACTGTGAGCACATGAACAGTTGCCCAAGTTCCTTTTAAGTTTTATTTTCAATTTTCAAGTCATTTGGATAGTTAAAACTCAGTTTCTCAGCTGATATGGAAAAAACGCTAACTTCAGACTATTGAGTGCAACAGGATCTATGGCAGCCGCAAATTCACCAGCAAAGAAGAAGAGGATGACCATAAAAGATTACCTAGAAGAGGTAGAGCCCTTCGTCATACGAGAAGGAACTCTAAAGCCAACCAGCACATGGATCCAAGAAGATCTGCTAGAGTCGAATGATCTAAAGATTTACCAAGGAGTGTTCAAGGACATAGAAGGAAATGTGATAGAGCTACCAATGCTACCGCGGGAGCTCAATGAGTTCGTCAGAAGAAAAATGGCAGAGTATTTGGAGAAGATTGATCTCCACAATTATTTTGAAGTTGTGACAGCAGGTATTGACATAAAAAGAGTATGGTAATTTGTGACGACAATCAAAGAAGATGGAGTGGCCCGAGTTACGGATCTGCAGGGCAAGCCAGGAACGGAGATTCTAATCACAGAGAGAGTAGTGGCAGTTGCACTAGACCTCTCCAACAAAGGAGAGAGTGTAACCAAAAGAAGAGACGAAGTAAAGGTGTACACTGAAAAGAAAGGAAACTATACCTTTGAAGACATTGCAACCCCAAAGTGTCAATCATGAGTCAGCTGTACAATCAGTATTTCCATATGTGTACAAAACGGCCTCAAAAGTACAAAATGCTGCCACAACATTCACGGTGCCCAAATCAGTAAATTTTGACTTGGCAAGCACAGGGCCCAAAGAGCAAATGCAGAGCCTGCGGCGGTTAGTGGAGTTAAAGGAGATGGCCAGATACAGTGGACCTGCACCCGCCCACCAATGATTGGGATGTGGTGATGACAAAGCTAACCGGGCTAAGAGCATAGTCAATGGCCACAGAAAGTGAAATGGCAACTCTTAAATCCATTGAAGTGCAGATAAAGCTTGAAGTCAACACTTTACAAAAACAAAGCCAAAGGCTGATAGAGAGAGAAGCAGAGATGCAAGCCAGTCTGGCAAAGGCATTGCAAAGATGCCAGGAAATGGAAAGAGAAAATTAGGAAGCAGCTCAAAGACTTCAAGGAGCCGAAGAGGAATATAGAAAAATCAGCAAATCATTGACAGATGCAGAGAGGGAAAGGGATAACCTAACCCTACAACTTGCTGAGGAGTCCAAGGAAGTTGAAGCCATGCGAAATGCCAAGGAGAAGGCAGAAATAGAGCAGGAGGCTAGCCAGGATGAGGTCCTTGAGCTCAAGAACCAGCTTAAAGTTAAAGATCAAACCATCCAGCGGCTACAGGCATCTCCTACCAGAGTCAGAGCTACTAGCTCAACTCACACCACTACAGAGAGCCACATCTATGAAGAATAGATGAAAGAGCTCCAGAAAGAGTTGACCTTAGAGAAGAAGCAAAGGTTGATGATGGCAGAAGGGTCGGTGGTTATGCAAACACGCATGGAAGAAGAGCAGAAAGCAATGCAAGAAGAGCTAGAAAATATCAAGAGAAAGCTCAAGGAGGCGGAGAAGATAAACAACGAATTGAAAGACCTCCTCGTGAACATGGGAAAACAAGCTGAAGGAGAGAAACAAACACTCCAAAAGCAGATAGAAGAGCTGAGAGGCCAGCAGGCAAAAGAGCAGGCAAGCACAAGGCCAACAGCCATGGAAGGCATCAACCTAGAGAATGTGGAAGATCCAGTGGACACACCCATGCAAGAGGAAATCCTTGTAGGACCCTCTCAAGAGCCACAAGATCTGACACAAGAAGAGGAAGAGAAGCTGTGCAAGGCCATAGAAGCAGAAATCAGGGAAACGGCCAAGGAAGCCTTGGAATGGGAGTAGAGGGTTTTTAAATCCATGACCATTCAGAAGATAGATGCAGCAACCTTCGGCGTGAATGGCTACAGCCCTCTCTCCCATATCCTTTGCTGAAGTATGAAGCTGCCACAATCAACAAGAGAATCAGAGAAGAGCCAACAGTTCCACTCTACACACCAGATATCTCCAATCCTGAAGGGGTAAAGTTGATAGTCGACTCCCAGCCCAGGTGGAGAAAGTCATGGCTGTCGAAGTATCCACAGTACCTAATCCATTTGGTAGAGGCACCCAAAATCATCAGAGATAACTTAAGCTTCTGCCCTCTACCAAGGATGTGGACGTGGAAGGCCCAGGAGCTACTACAAAGCAGCCAATCCACTTGGCTAAACTACCCGAAGCTGCTAGGATTGAAGGCAGGCAAGAGCATAAGTGTTCAATACATGGTGAAAACCCTAACGGGCGCCATCAAATTGTTCACTGGCTCGCCTGACCTTTCTTGCATTATGATGAGGAAGATTTGCAAAACCCTTTTGGCAATCTTCGAGATGTTGAAACCGGGCCATGCGACAGACAATATCTTCTTCTTTCAAGATACTTACAGATGTGCATATGATCTGTCTGGTCAGCCTTCCAAGGAGGTGATACATGCATTGTATCAAAGGATCATGTTTTTGCCATCCTATCACCTCCAGGCCTTTGAAGAAGCTTTCTACACCGGCTTCTTCACCATCAACACTGATATATTCGGCCCAACACTGCTGGATTTACATGCAAGATACGAGTCGCTGCTCAAGATGCGCGAAACCATAAGATGAAGAAGCATCTCAATAGCCATGTCGGGGATGACATGAGCAAGGAGGAGGGGAGTGTTAGAGCTGGACACACCCTACGGAAACTGACTACTCGACAGATCATGATTTTTTGTAGTTATTCATTTATTGAGAAAACCTGACATTTCACCTTGTAAATATTGGGGCTTACAGAAGTTTCCAAATTGTATCCCAGTTTTGACATTTAGATTGAGTAGATGGTTAGTTTGGAACTTTAGGGTTTGAGAATTGTAAGGTATTTATACCACTTTTTGACCTTAATGAAAAAACCTTTTGTCATTTTAAAAAGTTTGGAAGTCTGTGAGTGAGCCTATTGTGTACGAGAGAGAGTGTGAGCTTCATCTTGACGCTACGTGTGCACCGGTGGTCGGAATCGAGTGCGGAGAAGTGCAGCGTGTTGCCCCCAATGAGAGCTACACGCCGATACCTACATTGCGTGCATACGGTCTAGTTTTGCGAGCTCCATCTACGAGCTTCATCTAGTGATTCGATGAGCATACGTTGTTCGATTCTGCATTGCAGCATATCCACGTGTTCACATTGAGTAGACCTACACATTAGGCACTTTAGATTTTGGAAACGAAGACCTGCAAGTTTTGGCCAGACAACCTACGTGATTTTGCACCGGGTGTTTTGGGTTGGGGTTTTGGTCCTAGACCTTAGGGAGAGCGACCTATTGGTGTTAGTAGGATCTCCTTCAAGTTCTGTGGTGTTTCTAGATTGTTTGATGGGTGTTCGGCTCTAGAAAGCATTGTAGGAAATTTCCTCTTATGCACTCCTGAAGGCTATGACTTAGACATTGGCCAAGGACCTCTGTAGGAATTAGTTAGGAGTTGGTCGAGTGTAGGTTGACACCCTATGCTTGCTTCCACACGCCTGCGAGTCGAGCTTCGTCCTTAGCTGAAAAATCTTGTTAGGTGAGTTCTTGCTGTGCTGACGTCCGCCGCTGTGTATCCGTCCAACACATTTCTACCTTCTGCATCTTTTGCACCATTTATCTCTTGGACTCCTTGGATCATGCAAACTTGGCTTCCTTGAACTGTGCCACTTGTGGCTCCTTGAGTCGTTTGCGAATTCATAAATTTCATAAGTAACTTGGTAAGATTGGTAACATTTGCATTAAGTGCAGAGAGGTTGCATTCAAGTACACTTTGGTGATTTTCCAAAGTCTTGAAAGCAGCCATATCTACAAGGTCATGATCTCCTAAATCATTGTCATCATGCATATTAGTGTCAGCACACCTGTGGTGCCCTGATTTTGATCTACGTTCTCAAAACTATCATGATCTCCTAAATCATTGTCATCATTCATATTAGTGTCAACACACCTGTGGTGCCCTGATTTTGATCTACGTTCTCAAAACCAAACGTGTGTGTAGGTGAGATATCCTCTGTGGCCATGGTAAACACACACTAATGCAAAGAGAGAGAAAAAAACGACAATTTGTACCTTGTGAAAGTGAAGTCTTAGTGTTTTGTATGCTCCGCGATTTGTGTTGCATGCAAACCTTGCCTTGCGGGAATTTGAGCACTTCACTTGTCGTTCGTTGTAAGAACACCTTTGCTGATTCTTCATAGAAACCCGTCATTTTTGTGAAGGCTTTTGTTCATTTTGAAGCTATCTCCTTGAGGAAAACATAATTTTTGGAGGAAAACTTGCCTTTCTCCAAGAAGTGAAAAGGAAGGGTGAAGCTACTTCTTTGAAGTTTGAAGCTTTTCCTTTCCTTCTAGTTTTCCTTTCAACACAAGTAAGCTATTTTTCCTTGTTATACACAACAAGGGTCAATAGCTTGATGGTAAAGTGTTGTCCTCTTACCCTCATGGGGTGGGGTCAACCCTCCTTCATACAAGGGTTAAGAGGGCCTTCCTACAAGTGCAACCAACGGTGCCAACGGAAGCCTTCAAAGCCTCGGTGCCGTCGAGTTCCTAGTCGAGCTTGCATTGGTCGCCCGCTGGAGGACGTAGATGGGGCGGTTGTGGTCGGCTGTTGTTGTCTGCCTACGCGTTGCGCACAAGAATTGCTGCACAGTAGAAATGTCGATGTCAATGAAATATGGGAGAGAAGGACAAAGTCACACAAACATGCAAATCGCTTTTTTCTTCCTCCCAAAAATAGCTCGGATACTAGTGAAAGGGCGGTGGTAATGCATGTGCTAGTCTCCACCCAATCATGCTATCTTATAGCCTCCCTGTAGCGTACACACTATCTAGCTGTGCCAGTGGCCTTGCCCATAGGACCCATGTCCTTACAGAACTATCTACATCTACCAACTCCAGATCAGGGACCAACAACAGAGGAATACATGGTGAAAACCCTAACGGGTGCCATGAATTTATTCAAGAGCCTCCCTGACCTCTCGTGTGCCATGTTGTAAGGTTTGCAAAATGCTGCTCACATGTATTCAAGAATTTCACAAGCCAAAGCAAGCCGAAGCTCCATGGATGTCTTTCCTCAAAGGCAATAAGGGTCTCTGTTATGACTTAAATGGTCAGCCTTCGGAATAAGTCCTCTACGGATTCTACGCCCGATGCATGTTTTTGCCCTCTAGCAATATGTTGGCATTTGAGGAAGCATTCTATATAGGTTTCTTCACTTGGCGAACGAAGATATTTGAGCCAGTGATAAGTAACCTTACATCCAGATTTGTTGGCTATTCAGCCATTGAGCTTAAAAGCAGTCACTATGCAGTTCTTGTAAGTTTCTGACAAAGAAAGAAGACTTGGATATGAGAAAGCACTCCATGCGCTTAAAGACCGCCTTGCCAGTCGTTAACTAAAAGACTACTTCAGTCCATGAAGTTGTGTCAAGGGACGACACAGTCAAGGAGGGGGAGAATGTTATCAGCAAGCTAACTTGGATAACATTTTTTGGAGCTTTTATTGTAAAAACACTTATTATTTTGATGAATTGTGAATGTTGTAGCTCCTACTTTCCAGATAAACAATGTAATTGATGAGCCAGGGCTACAAGCTTCCAGATTGTATCAACCTGTCTTTAGTTAGAGCTCCTAGATTATTAGTTTTGACCACAAAAACATTGGCTAAGGTATAAAAGCCAATTTTTGTAAGTATTTAAAAAATGTTTTGGATAATAGAAACATAGCGTGAGCTAACGATGCTCACTTCTCTTCTTCTTGTGCTTCCTACTACCTTCCCGATTGTCACATTGCAGTGCAGTCTATTGGAGTGCAACCACAGGTAAGAGCTCTACGCATTGACGTAAGCATTTCATGGTAATCCGTCGCTTTTGGCATCCCCGAACCGTGGCCTAATTTCATCATAAGTAGGAATTGAAGCTTTAAAATCATAAAGTAAGTATAGGTAGGGTATTGGGGCACCATTGCTAAGAGTTTAGATGCATGCTGGGTCAAAAACGACTAGGTCAAAAACGCACTGCTGGTAATAATCGTGATTTTTACACTTGACCTTAAGTGAAATTTGAGACCATAAGCATGTGTGCTTAGGTCTTATAAACATGTCCTAGAAATTTGTAATGTTTGGACGTCGTTTGGTGCTGTAAAGGATGTGATTTGTTTGTCAATGAGCGATTAGCTTTTGGTGATTTCAGTCATTTGAGTGTAGCTTGAGTTAGATGTGAGTTGTTTGTTGTTTTCCAAGAGATTGAAAACCTCTTGTAGCCTCTATGCACTAGTCGAGTCATCTTCATACCATGGATTTACAATTATATTCGTGGTTCTCGCTATGTCTGCAATAGGATAGGAGTGAGGTTAGACACCCTCATAGGCACTTCATTAGACCTATCTATCGGTGCAAATTGTGGTAACTCGATATTCAATCTCCATTACGAAAGCTCAAAGAGCTAGGAATAGCTCAAGATCTCCATATAGTTTATACATGATGGTGGTTCTAACTTCTAAAGCCATGAAATCCATTAGTTTGGCAATATTTAACGAAACTTTTTGGCCTTTAGTGCCTTGACATGGGGAAGATAAGATCTCAATTTCTTCAATAGGGTCAAGTAATCCCTTTGTAAACATTGTATCCAACAAGAAGGGAGTACGTCCACTTCCCAATGACTTAAAGTCACTTTCATCTTGTATGACACTAGGTATGGCTGGTGGTCTATGGTCTTTGTGAGGTTGATTTTGTGTAGGAAACATTGTGTCTCTAATTTGGATCTTCCTAGGTGTTGGTTCTAGCTCCCTTTGGGTCTCATCTACCAAAATCCTTAATTTCTTGACTCGCTCGATCTCATCTATAGGGTTTGGTTAAGTTTTGATCTTATTCCTAAGTTCCATGGGTTGTGTCCACTGTGGCTCATTATGATCCTCCTTGTTTTTTTATTTTCTAATGGTTGTTTTAGTCTCCATGGTCTCACCTAAATCAGAATCATGTTCAGCATTGTTCATATACACGGGGTTGTCACCAGTTCTTATGTTAGTCTTTGAACTAGGGCTTGACTTTGTTACCTTTTGTGATATCTTCCTTTGTTTTTTCTTCTTCTTGTTGGATTGGGTGATTGATACCATGTCTCTTTCTTCAAAAATATATTTTTGGTCTTGGAGCATTGATTTTCTTGAGTACACTTGCTAATACCACCGGTGTACTTTGTGATGGTGCCTCACCAATCTCAATTAAGTTCAATGATGTGATCCTTGGTGCATTTGGATTATTAAGACATTGGGCAATCAAATGATCTATGCCACATTGATTACACATGAGTATCAGCATTGTAGATGTACTCCTTTGATTGGTATGCACTAGTGTGGCATTTTTTTGTAGTCTAATAGGACATTAAGCTACATGATGTGGACCTACACACTCATAGTATTGAAGAGATGGTCTCTTGGCAGTGAGATTGATATTTGGCCTCTTGCTGCAAGAGCATCTACTTGATAAAAGGTTTGACTTGTCCCCAGTAGTCCTCCATGTAGTATTGTGGACACTCTTCAAATTCATCCATCCCATAGGCAATAGTAGGGTCTATATCTTTCTCACAGCCTTCCTAACAAGCACTAGATGTCTCACAACCCATATGATTCACATGGGTGACTCTTGGATGTGGGGGCTACTGTCCTAGCATTGGAGGTGATAGGGGTGTAGCTTGAGCAACATTTTGGGCTCTAGGAACCATGTGTTGTGATAGTTGTTCAACAGGTGGGGTAGACATCAATGCAAAAACTCAAGGTGAATCCATCTAGGTCAAGGGTGGTCTATTTTCCATCACACGTTTGAGTATTATAAAATCCTTAGCTTGGTGATTGTACCTAGCACATGCATTGGAATTCTTGTTTAATTTTACTCTAAATGTAGGGCATTTACTAGTGCCATGTGGACCAAAGAAAACTGAGCACCATTATTGTTCCGTTTTTGGATACATATGATTGTTTTGTGAGGCATGATTATCTCTAAGACTTTCTTGAATGTCCTTGGAGAGATCTCCTAAATTCATCTCATATATCTTTGGCTCTTTAACAATAGGCTTTATGATTGGTTATTATTGAAGTGCTCATTTGGATTACAACGAGAATTCAAATGCTTCAAGCGACTAATAAAGTCTTTCATTGACTCCCCTTCCTCTCATTTGGCTTTTTGGAGCTGAGATGATACACCCGAAAGCACTCCCTCTTGTATGCACTCTTTCAAGAACAATCTTCTAAGAGTAGGATAGTTCGTGTGCTCTTCATTTTGTAGGGTTCTATACCAGTCCCTTGCCTTCACACTTAGAGTCAAGCTCAAATATTTGCATTTATGCAGATCATTGTGCTCTTCCAAGGAATCACATACGTACTCAAATACCTCAATATGCTTTCTAACATCCCCGTCCCCACTGTATTTTGTGTGAGCTTGGCCACTTGTACTACCTTACTTCTAGGCTCTCTAATAGGCGTGTTATGCATACTTTCAGCAATGGATCAACCGATAGCTTGAGAAAATTGTTTCCAAGTCACCCAAGTGAGCAGGTCTAGTGGGGACATGCACTTTTGGAAATGCATGTGGAATGGGGGTTGGCATCGGGTTAGGCATACGGGTGATCTTCGAGTCCCAAGCTGGGTATGATGTTGTGCCATGTGGTGGCCCAAAGTTTATAATTGTGGCCCTAGTCATAGCAGACATATGATATGACATGTTAATACTAGCTGGTATGGCCCAACTAGAATGAGTACTCAGATAGGGCGGTTGTGGAGTGTAGGCTATCGAAACAATCAGGGGTGTGAGAGCTACATGGGTATGAGGGCCCATAGGTACATATGATTGATGTACACTTGTAGGTATTTTTGTGGGAATTGTGCTAGTTTGTAGTGGTGCTTTACTCACGAATGAGGTCCAAGCTGTACTTTTTGGTGGGACATGCATAGTAGCCGTAGATTCTTTGAGGCAAAGATGAGGTAAATTACGGAATGTGAAACTATTGCTTGTGGGTTCAGAGGGTATCGAGACTCTAGGTAAAACAACATATGAAGGATCAATGGGAACCACTAAGGGAGTCTCCATTTCTGATAGGGTTGGTCGTTTGGCCTTTCCCATATCCAAGAATCTCACAGGACCCATTGAAGGAATATTAATTCCCTGGCCTTGCCTCCCTAATTGGACGGCAGCATGGTTGAAATCACAGGTCATTCATTGTTTCTCCTCTAAACTTGTGTCCCCAAACATGGATTGTACCACCTCTAACCACTCCATAGGGTATGTACAACGTGTGTATAGGTCGATCAACATCTCAGTTTGTAGGTCATACTCCCAATTCTTTGTGACAAATATCCCCTCTAAGCTTAGCTTGCTGGAGGTTCCCCTTGAAGTGGAAGCATTATGGATCCCCGTCGCCTGACCCTCCATGACTACTATCTTGGAAGCACTTGATTGCTTGACTAGCATGGTTGTTGTCATGGGGGTCTTTTCTTTCATAGCTCACCTTTGTTCTAGAATTCGTAGGTTCTCAATTTCCCTCTCCCTTGTTGCTTGCATATATCATTCGATATCTTGCACTTCGGCATGACTCCTGCCATTGGGTAGTAAAACCTTAGGGGGTGATGGATTGGTAGGGTCTTTAATGAATGGAGTAGGTAGGATGGCCACATGGGCACCCTTGGGGATTAAAGGTCTACATGAGAAGTGAAAGGTGAATCTACCTCCCCGTTTCCCTCGATCAGTTCACCACTTGTGGGCTCCAAACAGGTGGCTTGACTAAATGTCTCTTTTAAGCAACTAAACATGCTAGACCCCTGCCATGAGGCAGAGGCATGCATGTCTTGACTTGGCATTTTAGGGTTTTGTGTAGGATATCCCTCCATGATGTTCTAGTCAAAGCAAGATTCACTAGATGATATGAGTTTCAAGCCCCAAAACACTCAAAAACTGCTGCAAGACATTGTTTCCACAAGCAAAAAGACCTGGATGACTACTACACCTACAAGTATGAGTTTCTACATCTTTGGGCTTTACGGGTAAGGAATATTGCTAACCTAGGAGATGGTATAGAGTTTTTGAAGAAGGAGATGTTCATAGTTGGTTTATTGAAGAAGGATTTGCCGGATCCAAATGTGCATGTGGTAGAGGCGACTAACTCAAATGAGGTGGACATGGGAGCAAATGGCATTAAGTGTAGTTGTAGAAAGGGTAAGGAGAAAGGAGTCACATTGCAAAGTGATCATGGATGAGGTAAGAAGGAGAAGGAGACCAAGGAAGCCAAGAGGACTCAACAATGTATCAACCTCCAAGACTTCCCTCATGGTATGGCTCCATACAATCTCTTGGATGACATGAGCGGTAAGGGTCCTGTTATCTCATGGCCTCAATTTCTTGCATTGTGTCCACAAGTGAGGATGGAATTAACAAAGGAAGTTAAGAGGAGCAACATCAAGAGAAGCTCCATTAAGAATCATCCCAAAGTGAAATGGAGGAAGAATGGACCAATAGAACTTTAGAAGAAGAAGGTAGCGACAACATTAGTGAAGAGGAGTCTTCCATCAAATTCATGGGGGTAAGGTTTAAGCCAAGCTACCAAGAGACCTCTTGCCCAATCTTGGAAGAGGTAGGTCCTCAAGAGAACCAAGGTGTGCAAGACAAAGGTATGCTAAAAGATATGTTGTCAACAACATTTACAAAGGAATAAAGAGAGGAGTTCAAATGTGTGATAAGGAAGTTTTTAGGCATTCTACTAAAGACTACACGGGTGCGCATGGAATAGATGTTGTTCAACACAAGATTGAGTAAAATCCTGAGGGCACACCTAAGGCACAAAAGCTACAAAGGCTAGGAGTCATCAAGGAGGGATCTACTCAAGAAGGTAAGAAGGCTCCTAACAGCTACTTTTATTTATCTAATGAAGAATTCAGAGTGGGTCTCTGTCATCGTCGTCACTTCCAAGAAGAACAACAAGTGGAGGGTGTGTGTGGACTACCATCCACTCAATGATGCAACAAGGTGAGATCATTTTCCTCTCCCGTTTCAGGATGAGATACTGAATGAGATAGTCGGTCATAAGAAGTACATTGTGTGTGATGGCTACTCAGGTGATACCTATTTCAAACAGCCTTCATCACTCCTTGGGGATGATTTTCTTTTAATACCATGCCATATTTGGTCTGACAAATGCTCCGGTAACTTTTCAACGTTTCATGAACATGGTGTTCCAAGCTTTCTTTGGAAAGTCAATTAGGGTGTCTATTGATGACTTTTTCATTTATAGTTCAAAATCATTCCATCAAAAGGTAGAAGAAGATTTAAAGAAACTTTACAACCTGGAAGGTCAACTCAACTCTGACAAATTCCATATAGGTGAGGACAGAGTGATCTTGCACGGTCACAAGGTTTCCTATAAAGGCATTGAGGTGGAGTTATCATCAACCAAAAGTATCGAAGAGGTCATCTCATTCATTCAAAAGGTGAAGTATATGTCCCGCTTCATTCACTTAGCCTCAAAGTTACTTCACCCTTTGCAAAAGGTGACACAACAAGTAGAATTTTCATGGTCTAATGAGCTTGAGGAGTACATTTGTAACATTAAAGTCATTTTGTCAAAGCTACCAACACTCATGCCTCCTTCTTCGGAGTGCACATTCTTTGTTATCTCTACTGTTGTGAAGTAAACAATTGGTGTTGTTTTGTTACAACAAGATCCCCACAATACCAAGATGTGGCCCATCTACTTTGTTATTAGGGTCATGAATGCTTTGGAGAGAGGCTACATAGAAGCAAAACTCATGATGCTTGTCCTCATGTTTGTAGTGAGAAAATTTAGGTCCTACCTGTTACCAGAACATTTTGTAATTTTCATTACAAAAATTTGTTTCCTTGGGTGTCATCTCAAATGAACCTTAGTACTAGGATTTTAAACTGGATTATGGAATCGCATGAGTTCCAATACTCTTTCAAGGTGGAAGATAGTGTGTGTTGAAAAGGGGGAAATGGGAAGACACCTAGCACACAACTCGAATGCCTCTTTATAGCCCAGGGATTCCACAACACCCCTATCCCCTATTTAGAACACACATAAACACCCAATCTGCTAGCAATTGTTGCCCATGACTGTACGCAGCCAACCCAGACTACATACAACCAACCACAAAGCATACCATAATGGATTATGTCCATGACCTTTCAGAGAACCTTCTCCAACAAATACACAATTAGTATCTAACAATACACATTGATATCCACATAGGAAGCACTCACACACTCGCACTAAAACCTCACACATACACGACACATACATATAGACATGAGAGAGAGGGAAAGTGACATTTTCTCAAATAACAAGAATCGGGAGATTATGAGAATGCCGCATTGACTAGTTTGTGCCAAGCTCCACATGTAGCTTGTATATTACATTGCTAAGGTTAATATTTTCTTTTGTTTACATAGAAAGGTTGGGAAGAGTACATGTCTGTGGTTGTTTTTGCAGATCTAGAACAGATATAGTGAAGCTGTCATTGTCTTTTTTAATTTTTTGTCAAAACTATTTTTGTTTTAGATCTGTGTGCCTAGGTATTGTATTTTTGTAAATATGAATTTCCGTTGCATTTGTGTAAATCTGCATTTTTGTAATTTTACATTTCAATAATTTAGTAATTCCACAATTTCAACAAAACAAAAAAAGTAAAAGGGAAAAAAGCAAAGAAACCCCTAAAAGCCCAGACAGATTTTGGATTGACAAAAAAAATACTATGGCTAGCCCTTGAGTGTTTGAAAAAGAAAAGACCCCATTAGCCCCGGCCTCGGTCTTTGATATATATATATATATATATATATATATATATATATATATATATATATATATATATATATATATATATATATATATATAGAGAGAGAGAGAGAGAGAGAGAGAGAGAGAGAGAGAGAGAGAGAGAGAGAGAGAGAGAGAGAGAGGAAGAGGAGACCTCCATAGCTTCCTTTCAAGTGAAGGAATAGAGTATCTCATACTATATATACCACAAGTCTAGAGGTCAAAAGGAAGCATGTGGGATATAGGCTTCACCCTTTCCTTCCACTAGCTTCCTTGGACATTCCCCCTTTTTCCCTGCATGCACTACAAGAGGTTGTGTGCTCTTGTGACGCTGTTAGCGACGGAAATACATTGGGTTTTTATAACCCCCGGCGTCGCTAAAACCGTCGCTACGAGCGTCGCTACGAGAGCGTCGCTATAGGCGTCACTATGAGCGTCGCTATATAGCGATGAATATAGCGACGCCTATAGCGACGTTTACACAGAAGACTATAGCGACGCTACAGAGCCATAAATAGCGGCGCTTATAGCGACGCCCGAGAGATTTTTTTTTTGGTGGCAGGGCATTGAATGCCCTGCCACCCATCAACCATATTGTACTTGATTCACTTTTTAAAAAAAGTGCAAAGGTAGATAATAGACCCAAAATAGTCACCCACAAGACGCATTGTTTGCAAAATTGACAATTGTACACATCATAGGCAAAATGAATTGATTGGAAAATGTAATAATGACAATTTTACAACATCATAGGCATAAAGAATTGATTGGCAAAAGGAACTGCGGTGACAAATGTAATAATATACATGGTTCAAAAAGACGTATAAAATCAGTCTCATGATACATAAGCTATGAGAAACCCTAAACTAATGCTATCTAGCTACGGCTAAACTGACGTCGTCTAGTCAGACGTCTCATCGCGTCCAAGCGGCGTATCTGTCGGATTCTGCAAAAAAAGACAATAAGACAGCTTTCAGTAAGTATAAACATATAATGACATTTATAAAACAATACAAAAAATAAAAAAGAGTAAACCCTAATACTAACCATGCCGCCGCGAGAACTGAGAATGTCCATCAGGGCGTTTAAGCCCTTTCTGCCTGCGTACTCGCGCTCGTACGGTGTGGGATCACGTCCTGTCATCGACCACTGTCAAAACATACAAAGATTTCATTATGTTAGAACTAAAAAACTCATAAACCCTAAACTATCGAACATGCATAAAGAGCAATGTGAAAAGACTTACAAAATCGGCCTCAAATGATGCCCATCCACCGCTCCCCAAGTGGTGCGAGCTCCCTGCCTCTACTCGCGCTCTGGCTGCATCCTTTTGTTGCTTCCACTTGTTGGGATTCTCGCGCGTTGCTTTCTTCGCATTCTTCCAATCTTCTTTGGCCAGCCAATCTGGCCTGTTCCACCCATTCTTGATTGCTTTTTGCACTTCGGAACGCTTGTGTTTGCAGTATTCGCGCATTCGAATCTTCATCAGGTCTTCATTGAAGCACTGATCCCGTGTTGGAATGGGAAACTCATCATGAAGTATGCTGATGACTCTGTTTTTTAAATCACTTGGTACTTCACTCCATTTGTTTAGTATGTAGTGTCTAAACAGCTGAGAGCAAAGACCACGCATGCGCGAGATCACCTTCTTGCCGTCATCATCCATGATGATGCCGCCGCTGATGTCGACGGAGTAAGGCAAGCCCTTTGGCCGGTGACGCGTGAACCTGGGTGTCCCGGCAGGGGTCTCTAGCGGCGTGTCGATGGGGGTACGGACGTCAGGTGTCTCCACCGGCGTCTGGGCCCCGAAGCGAGGAGTGTCGAGTGGGGTGGCTCGTGGCGGAGTAGGTAGAGGTGTGTAGATTCTAGGAACAGTCAGCCGTGCAAAACCTGGCGTAGATGGCGATGCTGTGGCTGGTGTGGGGGCCGGCAAAGAAGGGGAGGGTAAAGAGCGTCGTCGAACACGAGGCGGTGTGGAGGCATCGGTGGCGGAATCCCCACAACAACCGCCACCGCCACCACTAGAGCGCCGGTGTCTAGATGAGTGTGAAGCTCGTCTCGTCGACGCCGAAGCTTTAGAGCGCGCCGAATGCTCCGAAAGAGAGGGAGATGCGGATGGTGTAGGAATGCGCGATGATGCGCCAGAGGGATGACGCTCCACGTACCACTGTCTCTGCTGCGGTGACAAAGAAGAAAGAAACTCCTCATCATCCATACCTGCATTAAACACACGAATATTTAAACTTAATATTGAATGAATAGAGTAGACAATGACGCAAAGACCATTAAATACAATGACGTAATGACGCATATAAATACAATGACGCAATGAATCGAGTGATAGAAGAGGCAAGTCAAAAACTCAGAATTTTCAATCAAAAGATGTGAGCGCGAGTAGAAAAGAGCGTTATACACCATGGAAGGTACTTAGAGAGCCAGAGCTTTTACAACACGGAGCAAAATTGTTCAAATACAATATTTGTGGCTTTAAGAGATCTCTCTCTCATCCTCGCATAACTCAGCATAACTTCCTATATCTATATAGAGCTCTCCGTTTAAACACATATCCTCTGTTTCATTTTGTAGCTCCTCTGCATGCACCCCATATAGAGTAGTAGCATCTTGATGCTCGTCTGGCACCACCACAGCGGCTTCTGATTGAGCATCTTCTCTGATCTCCTCCATTGATGTCGTTGTGATTGGCACATGGTAGCCTTCATACGTCCTTGCACTACGAGGGGCTACCTCTATGACGTACCACCAGTTTGATGTAGACTTTGTAGGATGAAATATTACCTGCCAGAGCCACATAACTTACATGAGAGCTTTCAAGCACATAACTTGTAAAAGGGGGATGTTAACTATTTATATACTTACTTGTTCACAATGCTCGGGTGAGCATCTTCTCTGATCTCCTCCATTGATGTCGTTGTGATTGGCACATGGTAGCCTTCATACGTCCTTGCACTACGAGGGGCTACCTCTATGACGTACCACCAGTTTGATGTAGACTTTGTAGGATGAAATATTACCTGCCAGAGCCACATAACTTACATGAGAGCTTTCAAGCACATAACTTGTAAAAGGGGGATGTTAACTATTTATATACTTACTTGTTCACAATGCTCGGGTAGTACGAAAGTGTCTCTTAGGTCATTCCATTTCTTAGTAGAATCCACCTCAAGAAAACCAGACTCTCCTCTACGCACAGTAGCGTTGCGACCCTCCATGATTATCTTGAACCATTGCACGTCGAACAAGTCGACAAAAAATCCTCTGTAATCGATCCTCAAAATCTCTTGCAGCGTGCCGAAGTAAGTGAGTTCCGCCACCACAGGATCTGCATCAGAGGAACGTCGTCGACTAGACTGTTCAAATTTTGCCATGATTCCACAATCTTGAGTAAAACGCTTTTTGTCGATTCGTTCCACCCTAAAATGTCGACCTTTACACCATGCTGCTGTGTATGACTTATACTACAACGAACAAAGATTATGAGTGGCCGTTCAAACGTTTATAAATAAAGTCACTTGCTAGTCGTACATTGCAAACTTACCTTGGTCGCGCAACCCCGAGAGTACTCCCACTCTTCTTCAGTCACTTCGTCACCGCATTGTTGTGAGCTTTTCAATTGGTTGTGCAACCATCTTAAGCTCATGAAGGTTGGTAGGCTCTCCAGAACCGCTGGATAGTGCATCGGTGGTCGTCTTCCCCATCTCCACTCGATTCGTGCCCTTTGTCGCTCTTGCTTTGCATCCTCATATTGTGAAATCCACTTTTGCATCACTGGATTGTGAAGCATGCAAAATCGGTTGATTTTAGCCTCTAGATCTTCGGTCATCTTCTTCTCAACACCGAGATTTCACATGACAATCCCAGATATGCACTCATCATCTATGGTTCGCCATAGCGTGTCCCGGGATTTATCAAATCCGTCTAGCCACTCTCCAATGTACACTAGGGACTCTGATACTAACCAACCTTCTGCCATGCTACCCTCCGGACGTGCCTTTTGACGCACATATCCCTTAAGCGTTTTCATGAAACGCTCTAAGAAGAACATCCATCTGGAATGAACTGTGCCAACTATTTCCACCTCATCAACTATGTGAACAAGAAGATGCACCTGAATGGTTAGCATGGTAGTAGGAAAATGTTTCTCAAACATGCACACAAGCTCCGCAGCATTTAGTTTGGCGAATGGTATGGAGTCTACGTTGATCTCCTTTTGTGAGATCCATTGCACCAGCTTTGCAAGTTTGTAGATTGTGTTACGGATGTCGAGAGACAAACATCCCTCAATGGCAACCGGTAAAATAAACTGTAAAGTATGTGCAGCAATGATATTACAATCCACATTTTATGCAATGATATTAAAGACCACTATGAACGTACCTGACACATTTTATGCCAATCGTGTGACTTCAAACCGGTAAGCTTTCCTTCTTTAGTAAAACACGTTCGGAGCGAGTGCCTTACGCCAGTGGGGGTCCGCAAAGATCGAATGGCCTCTTTTACTTTGCGTTCTTGGGCTCCTGTGAAAATCCATGGTGCTTTAGGGAGTTTTATCTATCCATCAGACGCTGTTTGCGGCCAATATTGCTCCATACGATCCACATTTCTAAGGTCAACTCTGGCTCCCAAAGTATCTTTCTTGCCAGTCAAATGGTCCCATAGTAGATTACCCACATTCTTGAATATGTGCATTGGATCGAGCAAGTGATTGATCATGAGTCGGGGCCAGTATGGTAACTCGTACCATAGAGATAGTCTCTTCATCCCTGGAGGCAATCCGTCATCGCACATCTCCTTCTGCTCTAACCATGCTTGTGCAGACATCCTTGGTGGCTCTCTTCCCAAAAAGCCGTCGCGTAACACATGATTCTCTGGAAGATACGCTTGATGACCTTCGTAGATTTGCTTCTTCAGTGAGGGTGCCCTACGTGCATTCAGTCTAGGTCCACATGTGACACATGCTCTATATCCGCTTGTTTGAAGCCCTGCATGTATACACATGATAATAGATCAACTATGGGAAAAAACAATATTTACAGTGTCTGAGTGAGGAGTGTCAATAGATCACCTGAGCATTCTGTTAGCTCGGGATAGTCATGCATGGTCCACATTAGAATGCCTCTGATCAAAGCATTCCGTCGTCCTGTGTGTCGGCTCATATCCACCACCTCTATGCCAATCCACAATTGTTGTAGCTCTTCCAATAGTGGACGAAGATACACATCCATATTCCCCACTTTATATCGCCCTGGCACAATCAAGCTTAGCCATAGGTGCCCCTTCTTCGTAGTCAACCACGGGGGAATGTTGTAGTTGACGATGACAACGGGCCATACACTGTAAGATGTTGATCTTTGACCAAATGGATTTACGCCATCCATAGCCAGGCCTAAGCGCAAATTTCGAGCTTCCCTGGCAAAATCCGACCATGTTCCATCTATATGTTTCCAGGCTGCGCAATTTGCAGGAATTCGTAGCACACCATCCGAAGATTTATTCTCCTCATGCCATGATGCTAGGGCGGCCATCGACTTACATTCGAAGAAATGCTTGATGCGAGGAAGCAGAGGAAAATGTCGCAAAACCTTTTGTGGAATTTTTGTCCCGTGGAGATCTACTCGATATCTTTTGGAATCACATTTCGGACACTTCTCCATGTCTGTGTATTCCCCTCTGAAAAGAATGCAGTCATTAGGACAAGCGTGGATAGAATTGTAATCCATCCCCAAGTTTCGCAAAATCTTTCTTGCTTCATCTCGGGAATCTGGCATCACATTGTCAGCTGGTAGTATGTGCTCTTTCAGCAATCTACACAACATAAAAATATGATACAGTCGTGTAAAAATCTATCAGATCATTGTACATTTAGAGTTCTATTAAAGTAAACTAATTGTAATAGATCACCTGAAAAGCGCTGTGACGCTAGTGTCACTCCATCCAAACTTTGCATGCATGTTGAGAAGAACCAGGAGTGCTTTCAATCTAGACATACGTGGTCCATTATACAATGGCGTATCGGCTTCACTTTTCATATCATCATAGATAAGCCTTTCTGAATCCATGATCGTCTCGATCATTTCATCAATCTCGGGCTCAAACATTGCCTCGTTGGGAATGTGCTCTGCATGATCATCCCCCGAGCTGTCAGAGGCTACATCTTGTGGCCTCCCATATGCTGCTTGACCAAAGCGCCTGCGAACACGTCTATTGGGTTGCAAGATTGCTGCTTGTTGGCCAGCGTCAGAGTCCGACGAGTTATAATTGGCAAAAACTCGATCTATAATAGATGGATCGAACTCGCCAAATTCGCGAACAAGCTGCAAAGAAACACGTCTTGTCCGTCGCACAACATGCTTGCATTGATTACAAGGACATAAGACCCTCGTTGAGAGATAGGTGTTTTGGTTGGACGGTCCCACATCCTCGTCGCTACTCATAATGAGGATAAAAAACTTATAACCTGGACAACAAATTTAATATTCTATTGGCATTCTTCGTCTTATCTCTCTCTCTCTCTCTCTCTCTCTCTCTCTCTCTCTCTCTCTCTCTCTCTCTCTCTCTCTCTCTCTCTCTCTCTCTCTTTACCTCACATTCTCTAGTCATGTCCAATCCCCACACACCTCGGTCTAGAGGTGCACGGAGATCAGAACCACCGGGTTATAATCTCGTCTTTATAGGTCAATACCTATATTTGTGGGTACAAGAAATCTACACACCCACGTCTACATGATACTGCATGTAGTGGACAAAATCCCTTTGCCTCTTCTCTAGCTGTAGCACTTCACTTCATCTTAACATCTTTTCACAGTAGATCTTTTCACTGTTCGTCTAACTCTAAACCCTAAACCGTAAGTAATTCTTGCGTGGACTCGATCTAACGTAAATAAGCGTAAATCTAAATAAACGTAAATCTAAATAAAAATAAAGCTAAATCTAATTTAACGTAAGTCTAATGACTAGAGGTTGTCTAGATGGTCATTGTGTCGGGGATGTAGTGACTCTTGCCGCCCTGAAGATCCACCTTCTTCCCTATCTTCTGAAGACATTTCACCAGTACTTTTGGATCGACGGAGCCCACCATGAGTGAAGGCAGCAATACCCTATATTCCATTGAGGGCTTTCTTCACCCGCTTCATGCAGGCATCGCAGTTTATGGAGACCTAAATCTAATCTAATATAACATAAATCTAAATCTAGCTTAAATAAACGTAAATCTAGTTAAAAATAAACCTAAATCTAATTTAATGTAAGTCTACATATAACCTAATCTTTAACGTCTTTTAAGATAGTTTCCTACGACGTTATAACTCTCTTCTTCTTGTGTGTGTGCGCGTGTGTGGATGTGTGTGCCAATAAAAAGAGATAAATGGTATAACCTTTCTATCACCCATGCCAAGTATGATAGATTGATTATGCCATTTCCCTCTTGAATAATAGGTCTTGAGTTCAACTCCTCGTCGGCTAGATCTTTAGGTCTTTTAATTTTAATTAGTTTCCTACGACGTTAAATTAGTTTCTCTCTCTTTCTCTCTCAATGTGTGTGCGTTTTTTTGGATCGTATGCATGTTTTCTCTCTCTTTTCCTCTCTCAATGTGTGCGTTTTTTGTTTATGCATGTTCTCTCTCTCTTTTCCTCTCTCAATGCGTGCGTTTTTTGTTTATGCATGCTCGCTCTCTCTTTTTCTCTCTCAATGTGTGTGTGCATTCTTTGTTTATGTATGTGTGTGTGCGTTTTTGTTTTTGTTTGTACTCTCTCTCTCTCTCTCTCTCTCTCTCTCTCTCAAAAATACTATGTGTGTGTGTGTGTGTGTGTATGTGTGTGTGAAAGAGAGAGAGAGGGAGAGAGAAAGAGGGGAAGGGAACATGAGAATGAAGAGAGGGAAGGAGCATACCTGGCTCTCCTTCCTCTCCTCGTGTGTGTGTGTGTGTGTGGAGAAGAAAAAGAGAGAGAGAGAGAGAGAGAGAGAGTGAGGGAGAGCGTTACCTGCTCCTTGCTTGAGGGCGCCGAAAAACTCAGATCTGAGATCAGAGTTTTTGGGCGCGTTCGGTTATTTTTTTACCCCAGCCGGCGTCGCTATGAGCGTCGCAAATTTACAAAGAAATCTGCCACGCTCATAGTGACGCTCATAGCGACGCCGGGAAAATTTTTTTTGAGCGTCGCTGTGTGAGCGTCGCTAATATGAAGAGCCTCTTGTAGTGATGCCAACTAGAATTCGACTATTTTGGGGGTCGCAAGAGTTTTTGGTAGCCAAATCATGTGTTCTAAAGCAAGCCAAATTTCTTTGAACGATACACTTGTTTCAAGATATCACAGGACTTGTTCCGTCTCACGCACATAAAAAGGGGTTTTAAAAAAAATACAAAACAAACAAAACCAAGTAAAACGATAAAGTCTCTAGTGGCGAGACCTCTTAGAGTACTCGTCACTCAAAACTTTTGGGATACGCGCCTCACATATATTTGTGCTCTCGACAAATGATAAAGTCCGATCCATTAGAGTATACCTCAAATTACACAGGAACCCATTATCCATCCACGTTAGGTTCCAGCCTATCATAAAAAGATGAACATTTTTGGTGTTTCGATTTATGAGAGTGAAAAGGAGAGTAATTATAGAAAGGAAAAAATCACAATAGTGAAAATACCCACACAAATAAAACTAGTTTTTGTGGTTTGTGTTGTAGTGGAGTTTCACCAAAATGTATAGAGGCTTCGATGAAAAGGTTTAAAAATAGTGGGAATACACAACGGTAAGAAAATCATGATAATGGTGAGGATACTTAGGCAAATAATGGACACTTAGGTAAAATAATCAAATAAATATCAAAATAAAAAAAGTCCCTATATTTAAGCCCTATGTATAATGAAATATTTACACACAAAAATATCATAATATATTTTTTTATTTTTTGTCTCAACTAGCTCAGTGACTAGCTAACTAAGAGTTTTTAAGGAGATATGGAGGAATTTTCCTAACTCACACACACCTATGTATAGTGAAAAGGCAAGGATAGCCATAGTGTGAAAGTGATTTTGCTTGGGTGAGGTGTCTCACTATAGCAAATACGGATAGTTGAAAAACGGCTATCATTTGCCTCCCCCAAGATGATGGTATATTCACGTACCACCATCAAGCGTCTTTTTCAAAGAGAGTGGTTTCGAGTCTTTTGTCATATTTGATACCTTGATAAGATTTTAATTGTGTGGCGCCTTGTCATTTGGCTCGAGTTGCAAAACTGCTTTATGCAACAAAACTTACATGAGATAGTCGCTCTTTGGTTGACAGATCTTTGGTAGAAGGCGACTCAAATAGGGATTTAGCCAATACCAGTTTACCTTCTTAGAGTTCTCTTTACCATTCAAGTTCATGAGCTGGTAGTAACTTGAGTTGAAAGACTTCTTGACTAGATATGGTCCTTGCCATGTAGTTTCAAACTTGGCATCAAAACGATTATCAATTCGATTGTCACACTTAGCACAATCTCCTTCCTTGATGTCTTTGTCCTTCAGTTTCTTGTCAAGCTTCTCATTTTCTTGTGTAGCTTTCCTCTTGTAGCACTCGTAAGCCTCTCTTCCACTCAAGTTCCACTAATGTAAGAAGTCGATCCATCCATGCCTCTTGGTCATCTTGTAAGGTTTCTAGTTTCTGAAACCTTAGAAATTGTACAAAGCCGATCAAATTAACTTGGCTGTTGAGAAAACACTGTAGAATGATCCAATTATGGCAAATATTGATATTTTTGGAACCGTAACAAGAGCTTTACTCGGTTAGAATTTTTCAAAACCGAATTTCGATAAAATCTGGAAAAGTTACGGGCTCTGAAAGGTTACACTATGAATTTAATTAGTTAAGTAAAATTGAATGGTTTCAGTAATTATTATTGCTAAAGACTTTTTATCATAAGGTTTTAGAAATTGCAGATATTTTCAAGTTTAATCATTAAAAGTCAGAAAAAATAGCAGAAATGGATTCTGGAAGCTGGGAGGGCTGTGTGGGACCGTAATGAACCTTCCCAAGACAAAATTAGTAGCAAGTGGCGCCATTTTGAGCCTCGGGGTTGCTTGAGCTGCAAGCAACTGTTTTTTTCAGCCTATGAGAGCTTGTGAGTGCTAGAAACCTATAAATAGGACCCCTTGCTTCACAATTTCGGACAGACTCGGAGCCTTGGTACATTCTTTCTCATATAGAGAGACCTCTACGCAAAAATCACTAGAGAGCAAAGCTCTAGTTGGTTAATCAACGGTTATA
Source organism: Adiantum capillus-veneris (assembly GCF_014529385.1). NCBI lineage: Eukaryota > Viridiplantae > Streptophyta > Polypodiopsida > Polypodiales > Pteridaceae > Adiantum > Adiantum capillus-veneris. The sequence goes on from NC_140937.1 coordinate 2,361,408, forward strand.
ATTAGCACTAACCTTTCTTAATTAGTAAAGCTAGGTTAACTTATTTACAAATATCTTAATTAATTGAAGATTAAAACTATGTAAACTCAAAATCCTCTCCTAATTCAAAATTTTTTGCTGATTATTGTAATTAAGCTTAGGGACACTAAGCTAATTAATTATTATGTTCATATTAGGACTGAAATTACTTATTTTAACCATAAAATAATGATAATTATACTAACTAAGTTTAGATTAATATGAGATAATTATCAGAGCTGTGTTAGACTCTCATTATGCTAGAAAAATTATCTTGTAATGTTTTGAGTAATTTTCATAATTAATTAAGCAAAACTACACTATTTTTAAGAGAAAAGTAAAGGGAGAAATGATCAAACTAATCCAAAATGCTTTGAGATAACTATTAGAGGTAAATTACATCCTATGAAACCCGTGATAATTATCATTACCTCAGATAAATAGTCTAACTAATTATCTCAGTAGAATTACACTAGGTTTAGGGAAAAATAAAAGGGGAAAAATAAAAAACTAATTCCAAATGCTTTGAGATAATTATTAGAGGTAAATTACATCTTATGGAACCCAAAATAATTATCTTAACATCAAATAATTAGTGTAACTAATTATTTCAATAGAGTTACACATTTTTTAGAAAAAAAATAAAAGGGAGAAATAGCAAACTAATCCAAAATGCTATGAGATAATTATCAAAGGTAAACTACATCTTATGGAACCCGTGATAATTATCTTAACCTCAGATAATTAGTCTAACTAATTATCTCAATAGAATTACACTATTTTTAGGAGAAAATAAAAGAGGGAGAATAGCAAACTAATCCAAAATGCTTTGAGATAATTATCAGAGGAAAAATACATCTTAGGAAACTCTCGATAATTATCTTAATCTCAAAGAGTTAGTTTAATTAATTATCTTAGTAGAAAAACATTATTTTTAAGGAAAACTTAATGGGAAAAAATAGTAAATTAAACTAAAAAGCTTTGAGATAATTATCAGAGGTAAGTCACACCTTAACAAACCCATGATAATTATCTTAACCACACTATTTTTGAGGGTAAATTAAAGGGAAAAAATAGTAAATCATGTGATATGATTACATGCTATTTATCAGAGTTGTATTATAGGATAAAGAGGCCGTGATAATTATTTCAAGATTAGAAAAGTAGTATAGATATTTATCTAAGTCAAATTATACTAATTCTAGCTGAAAACTAAACGAGGAATTTAGTAAATCATGTGATATGATTATATGCTATTTATTTGAGCTATATTACATGATAAAAAGGTCGTGGTAATTATGTCAAGGTTAGAAAATTAGTATAGATATTTATCTAAGTCGAATTATACTACTTTTAGCTGAAAATTAAAGATGAAAATTAGAAATTTGAGTTGGAAAACTAGAAGATAATTACCAAAGGTGAAGAATATCCTTATCTACTTTTGATAATTATACCATAGTAAATTAGTGAGTTTAGGAAATTACAATTGACCAAAAGTCCTATTTTTAGCAAAGGATTAATTAAAATAAATAGACTTTGCGGTCAAAATCTTTTAGGAAAATTATAGTAAGTGTAAACCTATGATATAAAGTTGAGGAAATAAAATATTTGAGAGAAAATAAATAGAATAAATATTAAGCTTAAAATAAGAAGATTCCAAGCTTAAAATTCGATGGAAAAATTAGGAAAAAGATATACAAAATTATAAGTTAATTAGGATAGCTTAGAAAACCCTTAGGAAAGCTATGGAAAAAGTTATTATGCCTATATACACAAATAAGAAATTACTAGTTCAAGAATTTACTACGATTGAATACAAAAGTTAAGTTTAGATTTCAAATAATTTACCTAATGATTAGACGTGCTTTTTATAAGGATAAGAAGTTATAGCACCAAAAAGGACCCGAGCCAATCCTACATCTAATGATGAGAGTAGAGATCTAAAAAGAACTAGAGCGTCGCACTCACAACGATGAAGTTGGGCCTAGTAGTAGGCCTACAGAGGAGAGTCTTCAGGCGCCAGCGCAGCATCAGATGGCCGATCAGTCTCAGGTGGGTTTCCCATTATTCAATTAAGTCTTTAAATAGTTTAAGTTCTTTTATAAGTTAGCATTGCATACGTAAGGAGTGAGTAAGGATCAAAAGAAGAATAATTGACAAAAAATGAAAGGTAACTTCCAACGTGCATTTATTATAATGTAGGAAAGAATTATTTGGATTAAAACTGGTTGAATTAGGAAAGATACAATTGATCATCCTTAAGACAGCTTGTCTCAAGACACCTCCGACTCCTTGGTATATTTTGATGAATAGTGATGGCTTTCCAGCCACAGATAAGTCGGTTACCCCCATGAACGATGAGTTCCTACTCCGTGTCATGTCTTGATGTTTCTACATAAGTTAGGATACCGTTTTTATCCTAGGGGAGCCACCCGATTGTATGGGCAACTAGTTTGGTGTATGGGTACCCAGAACCTTGGGTGGTGGTTTATTATCCACTCCGAATTGTGAATAAGGAATGGATACTGTTTTTTTTACCCTTAGGTGGTTTGGAGACAAGAAGAGTACTAGTCATGGTTATTATGGACAATGTTTTGATTGATAGTACCCTGTCTTAAGTTTAAAGATGTCTATTTTCTAAAAGAATGCTTTCAATGTTGTCTTTATAATAATTGATTGGAGAAATTATTGTGACGGAACGTTAAAAGAAACCATTATTTTAAATGTTAAAACAATGTGATAGTAATTACCAAATAAATGAATCATGTGTGAGTGCGGGGTAGCAAGTGGGGATTGACTAAGATTGTCAATCAAGGACGGGTGGACCTGATTAGTCAGGTAGCTATCCATCCCTACGTACTAAAAACGTTTAGAAAATTTCTTCACTTGGAAGAGGAGTCCACGAGCCGCTGTGCCCTCACATCTGTTAGGGGGAAAAAAGCATTGGTTGAGGATACCTTAGCCCAATTGTGGAAGTTATAGGGCCAAAATAGTTTTTTTGGGCTTTTAATACGTTGTCCAGTTTCTGCTACGAGATAGAACTAGGTCTTCTTCTAAGGCTATAGACCCAAGCCATTGTCAATGGTAAAGGTCTATTCCTTTGATTTTTCTTGTTTAGAGACTATGATTTTTATCAGACCTAGAGACTTGTCAAGGATCCCATCCCGATCTTGGTATTGGCAGGTTAGGGATCTCACACCTATTGTGTCCCTTTGTTGTGAAGCTGCATCGTTGGGATGTTAAGCTCGATAGGTTGCAAAGCCTCTTGGCCATAAACCAAGTGAAATGGCATGAACTCTGTGGCCTCCCTATATGTGGTCCGATATGCTTCCAAGGCTCCATCCAAGAATTCATCCCACAACTTTGTTTTGTTTTTCACCATCTTTCTGATGATGCATGTAATGACACCATTAGCTTTTTCTACCATGCAATTTGACTTGGAATCGTAAGGTGTGCTATGAAAATGTAGAATGTGAAGCTCTTCACAAACTTTGGTGGGAAAACCCTTCTTAAATCATGGAACATTATCAGAGATAATCTCCAAAAGTGTGCCAAATCCACAACATATGTGAGTGTAGACAAATTTACTCATTGTCCTCTTCTTGGCGACACTTTGTGCTTCCACCTACCTAGTCATATAGTCTACAGCCACAAGGATGTAAAGTTTACCATTTCTTGTTCTTGGTAGTGGACCCATAGCATCAATGCCCCACTTTTCAAAGAGTCCATTTGCAGGCACTAGTTGCCTTGGATCATGGAATAATCTGCTTTTTCCATTCACCTAGCAATTGTGACAGCTTCTACACCAATGCTGAACATCAACATGCAAGCTTGGTCAAACATACCCCGTAAGCAAGATCTTTTTCACAGTTAAATCTTGGACAAAATGACCACCACATGCTTCCTCATGAAAACCTTATAGAATGGCCGATGGGATTTTCTCCATCATTGGTACTCTTCTACACTCTTGATCCTTTCCTCTTTGATAGCGGGAGCCGTCTAGGAAGAGGTAAATATATGCCTTCTTTATGAGCCTCCTCTTTTGAGCCTTTGTGAAGTCTTGTGGGAACTCTCCCTCCAAAGTGTAGCCAATAACGGGAGCCAATGACTCCAACCCCTCATACCTTGGTTGCTTGACAGATGCTACCACCATGATGGCGTGCACTTCTTCCTCGACACATGAAATTGCCTATTGTGCAAGTATTTCAACATCCTCATTTTCTTTCCTAGGAATATGATATAGTTGCACCTCTTCAAATTGATTAAACAACCTATAAATATAAATAAAATTTTTTCCTTAGGCTTTCATTTTTGCATGCCCAAACGCCTAGGATTTACTGTACAATGAGAAGTGCATCCCCATTTATCATGCGACATTATATCCCTAAAATGTCGTACTCTGATTCATTGTTTCTTTTTAAACATGGTAGATTGACCTTCTCCTTCATGAACACCTCTCCACTTGGGTTCAGTAACATTATCCCTCCCCTTGCTTTACTTGTGGCTCATCAAAAGGCTCCATGAAAGAACAAGGTAAATGAATTACCACTAGGTTGGTAACCTAATAGGACATAAAAGTGTCCTTTCGGGGTTTTGGAAAAAACCTCCAACCATAGTAGATCCACTCATTTTGTAAAATCCTTTCATGACGTTATAGTTCAAGGCCTACTACACATGGAAAAAATAAGAAACTTGTAAAATTTCTCATCTATTGGTCACACCAAGCCTCCAAAGTTGATGGACTAGTACATTTTCATCAAAACAGTCGTTTCTTACGTTTTTTTGCATAAAAATAAGATTAGGGATTTTTGTAGGACTTGAGATAAATTTCCTAGTTAACTTCAATGGGTTGGTGATCAAGACATATGATTGATTCTCACTCACTATTTTTTGTTTTGGCAAAAGAAATAGGTATAAAAAAGTTTAATTTTTACCATTTTGCGAACCTATCATCAGAGTTTCTATAGCCACGCTCAATACAAATAATATATGCATGTTTTCTTAGTTCCTTGTTGGCATTTAGGTTCATAAGGAGCCATGAAGCATGTCAAAAGCATAATACGTCATCTCTTACCAAGGGGGATCTTGGGAACAAAGATGAAGTGCTAAATACATCAAACATCAAAAAACTGGGTTCAACATTGTGAGTTGTAGAATCCCATAGAAATTATTCAATATCTAGCCAAATTTGATCCTTATGACTAGATATGGTTACTACCTACAAAATGCATATAGTTGTCACAAGAAACTAGGAATATTGAAAAAGCTATACTTGATGTACTAGAATGTGTTGTTTTCTTCTATAATTGAAAAAATCAACCATCGTTGTGTACTATAAAAAATAGGGTATTAGATGCCCCAAAACTCAAGGAATATTAGCTTTATGTTACAATATGCGACATAGAAAATCAAAATTGCATTTGGCTATCGTGAAAGCCACCAAAAAAATCATAGAAGAGCTAAAATTGGCTAAAAAACAGGATTTGACAATTTTTGTAATTTGATGATAACTTACAACTTTAACATTTATTTCTCTCTAGAAGCATCAGGACATGTTGAGGACTACTAAAGATAGTTCCGTAGCAGTATAGACCTCACAAACATGAATTCTGGAGTGGTAATATAGTTGCAAAAAGTTGAAAAAAGCCAAAAACAGGACCCGTTTTTTCACACAGTTTAGGTTGCAAAATGTTGTCCAAGGACAAGGTTAAAGATGGTATTGATATTCCAAAAAAATGTCGCGTTATTTTCAGCTCATGAGACAACTTTCTAGATATAAAGCCCCTCAAAATCCATTTTGAAACTCTTGACATAATTCAAGGAAAATGGTCACTTAATAGGACATAAAAGTGTCCCATTACCAACCTAGTGCTAATTAGGGATACTTTTAGGTGGTGACAATGATGGGGTTTTTACTTCATGCACTTTAATCTCCTTCTCATGCACCCTATAAGTAAGAAAGAGTCCCTATCAAATGTCCACATACACTATCTTCCACCTTGAAAGAGTATTGGAACTCTTGCAATTCCATAATCCACTTTGAAATCCTAGTACTAAGGTTCATTTGAGATGACACCCAAGGAAACAAAGTTTATATAGTGAATATTACAAAAGGTTTTGGTAACAGGTAGGATCTAAATTTTCTCATCGCAAACATGAGGCCAAGCTTCATGAGTTCTGCTTCTGTGTAGCCTCTCTCCAAGGCATTCATGACCCTACTAGCAAAGTAGTGATAGCCGTTTTTCGGGTCTCCGTAATTGCCATAGTGAGTTATCTCACCCTACCAAAATCACCTAAACACTATGGCTATTCTTACCTTTTCATTATACATAGACGTGTGTGAGTTAGGGGACCTTTCCCATATCTTCTTAAAACCCTCAACTAGCTAGTCATTAGGCTAGTTGAGCCAAAAAAAATCAAAAAAAATCAAAAAAAATTTATCATGGCCCATTTGTGTGTAAATATTTCATTGTACATAGGGCCTAAATATAAGAAAATTTTATAATTATTTTTGTATTTATTTAAATATTTCTACATAGGTGTGCGTTATTTTTCTGTGTATGCTATGTACATTGACTCACCATTACCATAATTTTTCTTACCTATGTATTCTATAAAAAATCATTTCATGCAAGCTTCTCTTATTTTTGGGCAAGAATCCACTCCAAGGGAAAACTTCAAAAATACCTTTCACCATCAGTCATTGCCTTTCACTAAATTCCTATTTCCTAGAGGTACTTTTTCTATCCCTTTAAATAAATATACTTCAATAAAAACAAATGCGTGTCTCCTCATTTGATTTCTTATATTTTCATATATCTCTTTTTTCCATTTTATATTTATATATAGCTGACACTATTCTAGATTCCATAAATTGTTTATATATACTAGCCTGTTTTTCCCATCTTATCCATGTATTATATTTTTCATAATCCACAACCATGCATATTTTCAAACCCCTAAGAATCAATTAGGTCATGCTCTAATGCAAGGAAGGTCTCACCTTTGGAGCCATATGTAAATTCAACAAAAGGGGGGCCACTGAAGACTTTTTTGTGAAGAAAAATAAGTATTTTGGTGGGATTTTTTATATCCATCTCCACTCTGAATTTGAAGCGGTGGTCAAAAGAGAAAATGTGAAACAAGAGCTGAATAATCACCTCAAAAATGTTGGTGATTTTTGGAGCAACCACCGGTGAGCTAGCATTTTTTGAGTGGACCCCAATCTGCCCACTTTTCTCACAAGTAGCCCATAGTCTTCTCTCACCTCCTTCCACATTTCCACACACACACACACACTCATTCCTCTCTTTCCCACACCCAAACCTGAAACTCCCATGTCCTATTGCACCCTCTTCACCATTTCCACTTCTCTCACACCTCCATAGCCTTTATCTTGCATTTCTACACCCCTATGTGCTCCCCTTTCTCTCTACATATATGTCCATATTACCATATCCTCTTCAGCTTTCTTAAGAACTCCAAAAAATTAGCAAAAATTCAAGGTTAACCTCTACAAATAAAGGCTTTTATCATGAATTATCCAAGGTTTTAAGATAACATAGCTTCATCGACACGTGCAACTTCGCCATGCTGACCGCTTCTTCTACCAGTGCTATAAAGAGGTGAATGTCAACTTCTCCAAAGCTTCAACCTCTCTTTACAAGCTTATCCCTTCTCTAACTTTTCTCATGATATATCTCAGCATTTGGTGAATGATTTTGTAAATATTAACCAAATACTAACCACTAACCACTAACCTCATTGTAAAAATGCACCCTCTACTATCTATTAGAGTAGGCACTCCCAAATTATTCACTCAATACTCTCTCCTTTCATCCTCAATAATTCTCTTCCCTTGAGACCACATCCATGTGACTCAAAGGATAAGAGAAACCCATCCTCATTTAAAAAATAAAAATATGCATAATCTTTGATTTCTTCAAATAAACTTGATTAGGTCTAATCTTAATTGGGGCTTCTAAAACTTATAAATAGATCCCTTCTCTCCCTTGTAAATTATCACATGATCACACTACACCACACCATTCTCCACACATAACAAACCACTCTTCAAGCCTAGTTGTGTAGAGGGTGTGCATTGTGAGTGCTCTATTCCATCACTACACTGGGCATGGAAAAGCTTGAAGTTAGTTATGCCATCTAGAGGAGTGGAGTGATGCCATACTCTTCATCACACTTGTAGCTTACTTTTGTGCATATATAGTTTTGGGTGCAATTGTATGCAACAACTACGACTCTTCTCTCCAAATTGACTTGATAAGTTGGCTCATCAGGTGGCTGAAGGTATATTGTCTTGAAGTATGTTGTGCCCTTTCATGCTTGGTGGTTTGAAGGCTTGTTGAATTGTTTGCCAAAAAAGTCAATTGTAAGAGGGTGCTCGGTGAGGGGGCTCCCGTGACCTTAAGAAAATTTGTGTATTGGCAACAAGATCAAGTTTTGTGTTGTCTCTTTATTTCTCACCAAGCTTTGTGTGCATCTAGTCTTTAAGGCTAAGAGTGAGTTGCTCAAGTTGATTTGTGCTCTTTACCTCACTCTGGTGTGGTGAATGTTTGTGTTTTGTGTGTGTGGCTATCTTGCATTCCCCTCTCTTTGTGTGTTTGAGTACAAGGAGATATCACGTGCATCCTAGTTCGCATCTACAACTAGGTGGTTCCCCTTTCTTGTTTGGTTTTTGGTTGTGGGTTGTTGTTGTCTTTGATTGTGCTTGCCCGAGCCCCATTTGAGTAGCATGGGAGCCTCGAAGGGTGTCTAGAGGCTGCTCTTCTTGTTTCCCGCTCCGGACCGCCTCAATTTTAGTGCCCCCACGGAGGAAGAATTTGTGCTTATTGTTGTTGTATTGCATGAATGCTTGAATTTTGCATAATCAATTAAATTATATGAATCATGAAAACTTGTATGACCCAGTTTAATTTCAAGGCAACAAAAATTGATCTAGAATATGGTTTGGATTAGCATAACATAAGAAAGGGAAACCATTTTCACTTAAGAATCTAGAATTCATGTTGAAGGCCTTTCAAAACTTTGTGTATTTAGTTGATGTCATGAGAGAAAATGATTGTTTGGAACTAATCTTTGTGTGGTTCTAGCATTAAGAGACTATGACACGCTATACCTTTGAGGATATCCCAATCTTCTTCGGAAATCCAGAAGAAGATGTTCATGATTTTCTTGTTGATTTTAGAATGGTTTGCCATATCCTTGGTAAAAGAGATGACATTGAAAAAGGGTATTTTTGTTGCTATGACCTAGAGGCAACACTGAGCAATGGTTTTGGAGTATGTCTTCTCAAATTGAAGATGGATATACCCAAATTTCCAAAGCTTTGAAGACCAGATTCTCTAAAGTCCCAACAACAGAGAAAGCATGGGCTTCATTAGGGAGACTTCAACAACATGGTGAAGACTACTATGCTTATGAGGATACTTTTTCTCGTCAATGGGAGGATGTGGATTTGATGCTACATTTCCAGATTATGTAAAAATGGAGCAATTTATTTCGGGTTTGTCTCCTTTCCTAAAGACTAAGGTTACTTGTAGTGGACCCTCTACCTTTGAAGAAGCGGTCACTGATACGTACAGATGTGCATATGATCTGTCTGGTCAGCCTTCCAAGGAGGTGATACATGCATTGTATCAAAGGATCATGTTTTTGCCATCCTATCACCTCTAGGCCTTTGAAGAAGCTTTCTACACTGGCTTCTTCACCACTAGCATCGACATATTCGGCCCAACACTAGTGGATTTACATGCAAGATACGAGTCGCTGCTCAAGATGCGAGAAACCATAAGATGAAGAAGAAGCTCAACAGCCATGTTGGGGATGACATGAGCAAGGAGGGGGGGAGTGTTAGAAGCTGGACACACCCTACGAAAAATGACGGCTCGACAGATCATCATTTTTTGTAATTATTCATTTATTGAGAATAGCCGACATTTCACCTCGTAAATATTGTAGCTTACAGAAGTTTCCAGATTGTATCCCAGTTTTGACATTTAGATTGAGTAGATGGTTAGTTTGGAACTTTAGGGTTTGAGAATTGTAAGGTATTTATACCACTTTTTGACCTTAATGAAAAAACCTTTTGTCATTTTAAAAAGTTTGGAAGTCTATGAGTGAGCCTATTGTGTACGAGAGAGAGTGTGAGCTTCATCTTGACGCTACGTGTGCACTGGTGGTCGGAATCGAGTGCGGAGAAGTGCAGCGTGTTGCCCCCAATGAGAGCTACACGCCGATACCTACATTGCGTGCATACGGTCTGGTTTTGCGAGCTCCATCTACGAGCTTCATCTGGTGATTCGATGAGCATACGTTGTCCGATTCTGCATTGCAGCATATCCACGCGTTCACATTGAGTAGAGCTACACATTAGGCACTTTAGATTTTGGAAACGATGACCTGCAGATTTTGGCCATACATCCTACGTGATTTTTCACCGTGTGTTTTGGGTTGGGGTTTTGGTTCATAGACCTTAGGGAGAGTGACCTATTGGTATTAGTAGGGTCTCCTTCAAGTTCTATGGTGTTTCGAGATTGTTTGATGGGTGTTCGGCTCTAGAAAGCATTGTAGGAAGTTTCCTCTTATGCACTCCTGAAGGCTGTGACTTAGACATTGGGTAGAGAAATCTGTAGGAATTAGTTAGGAGTCGGTCAAGCGTAGGTTGACACCCTATGCTTGCTTCCACGCGCTTGCGGGTCGAGCTTCATCCTTAGCTGACAAATCTTGTTAGGTGAGTTCTTGCTGTGCTGACGTCCATTGCGGTGTATCTGTCCAACATAAGGTAACATGAGCTTGGATCTATTTAACTGAGTGCTTTGCTGGCATTTCAATCTCACTGGGGACAATCAAACTAGAGATGCTATTTCTTGAGATGAGCATCTTGATGTCACATTTTTGCATGTCCTTCTCAAGGTTTTATTGAATAACTGTCAAGTCATAGATGCAACCACTCATTTGTTCATCAATGCTCCATATGTCTCCCCCAACCATCATGGTTTCTGGTGTATCTGAAGACAGGGACCCTTGTTCCTCGGCTCCATCTAGGCATTGTACATCTACTGCCTGACTAAGAGCATGCAAATGGTCAAGGGTTGGGAGAATTCTTTGTAGGCAAGGGAAGTTCCTTTCAACTATTATCTGGATCCCATAAAGGTTCTCGCACTTTGATCCCCAGTCTACACAGTCAAAGTAGTTGCATTGCATGCTCACATATTACCATTGCAATGGAGATCACATGCTAAGGATTTTGAAGAGGAAATTTCTCTCATCTATCACTTCAAATGTGGAGGAGTCACTCTCAAACCTTTTGAGGGTTGCTTCACCTGCTACCAATCTAGTTGTGTATTTCTTACTTGAACCAAACTGGCTAAAACGGTCAGATTTTATTGAAATAAGAGCCAAAAGTCATACCTGAAAGTTTGATCCAACTGGGGTGCAAGTGCAATAAATCTTAGTGTTGTGTACTAGCTCTTGCCAATTTCTTGCTTTGACTAGAATAATTCAAGAAATTTTCCAACGACAACTGTTCCATGAAGTGAACCTCCGACAAGCGCATGTAAGAGCTAGAATTGACTTGTTTATATTTGCATCGAGTAGAGTATACTTGATATACTGCCAAAACCCCTCAACTTGGTTTGTAGTATCAACATTCACATGTGGAAATAAACACCCAAACCATGGTCACCTTCTCCAACACATACATGTTGGACCACACCGGCCATTTGAGACATAATATTATATATTCTTGTGTGTTGTGTATGTAGTCACCAACGTCATGTATCTCTTATTGAACATCTCCTTGAGTAATGCATGCATTAGGTTTGGCAAGAGATTATACACATCATCCCGCTTGTCTTTAGGGACCTCCATAGACAAGTTGACACCAATGTAAATGTTCGCTTGTATCTGCATGTCATGTTAAAAAAATGGTGTGAATATTGACCAGTTATCACATCAAAAACCTATGGCATGAGGTTCTCTACCCATGCCTTCTTTACATGGAACCAGCAAGGCAACACATGGCCTGCTACTTGTTGTCGTCCACCGTCCAGCTCAATCAAACGATGATAGTCTTTATGGACCACCTTGATTATTGCTTCCAGCTCCTATTGATTCTTGTCAATGACAATGGTAGTGGGCCGAACTACACCTACCCTTGCAAAGACCATCTTAAAGGCCAACTCCAAGGCCCATTTTTCTGGGATAGTGCACACATCACTTGCGCACAGCATCAACCATATTGGAATTCCCACACCGTTTGGTTGGGCAAGATAATGGCATAGAGAGGCAACCCAAAGATGTTTGTCTTGAATGTGCTTTCTATGGCCCATGCATTATGTCCCAAGAACCAAAGATCCATTTTCAGCATCCACTCATCTTGAATGATGAGTGTGAAGGGTTGTCTAGTTTTATCATATGCTTGTGGGTTGTATGGCTATACAAAAATGACATGATACAAGGTACTATGGCATGAGCAAGACAAATTGAACTTGAGGCAAGAAGATGAGCATCCAATGCTACCTTCTTCAAGTATTGCAAAAGTGAACATATTTTGCAAGAATTTTAGCCCAATCATGGTCTACAAAACCACAGGAAATTACACCAAATTATATCCTAGGTAGTGATTAACCCTAATTGAAGCCCATTTCAGTTGTACACACACTATCCATGAAACATTTTGATACAAAACTCCATGGCCATTGATGTACCTTGTACATGCATTTGATGTAGCGACATCCATACCTTAAACTGCCAAGTAAAGAGGTCCTTCTAGACTCCATTCTCTTCCTAATGAATATGTGCTAAAATGGGCCCTGTAAGGCATACGATCCATTTTAGCACATAGTAAGGTTAGGGACCTCCCAAAACATATTGGATGGACACAAGACTTTGCAAGGATAGGGTGATCACCATTAATCCACTCTTAGAATGTTACATAACCATATAATATGGTGTGGGCAATCAAGGCCCATATTATGCGCTAAAATGGGACGTATGAGCCTTACGTCCCATTTTAGCACATAATATGGGTCGGGAATACCCAAACTATATTGGATGTCCATAAGACTTTGCATGAGTGGGGTTCAAGCAAAGGAGAGTTCAAGCATACTCTCCTTTGCATGAGTGGGAAAACTATGGGAAAAAATGTCCATAAGCTCTTCTGAAACTTAAACCAAATTTTGCACTGACTTCTACACTGTGGAGAGTCTTTTGCAAAATAAAAATGTTGTTTTGGAGACATTTGTTTGTGTAAGATTCTATGAGTAGAAAGTAGAGAAACCAGTACAGGTAAAGGTTTGATCTGTGAAAGAGCTTATTGATGATAGCCACTTTTGGTCTGATTTCGGGGACACATACTTGGTGATGAGGCCTGTGATGTTATCTTTGCGTCAGCTTGATCTTAAGTTACCCAATATAGGGAAGGTTTACATGGTCTTGTATAATGTTCAAAAGAGCTTGAACTCTCCTTTACAACCAAAAAGTGTCCATAAGTTTTACCACCAATCGATGGGCGACTAGAAGTAGCTGCATTGATGTTTTAAAGGAGAGCAAGCATTGGCGTCCATGACAAGTTCACAAGCCACCTATACATTCATACAATCGTAAAAATATTAGGTTTTTGAAAAACAATATCTAATTGAATAACTGTATAATAAAGTAAAATAGTATACATATAAACATAATGAGTAGGATGTTTGACATGCGGGTTTCTTCCTACACGCTTACGGCAAACATCTTTTTTTCACGGAGAGACCCTTGTTTCATTAGTCCAGAAGTTAAAAAAAAATCTCTTTCACTTCATGGGTAAGGGTGCTCCTACACTGTTGTCTTCGGCATGTTGCCAATGCAAATGAGCCATCCTCTTCTTCCAGCCTCATGCGATGTTCAGCTGAGTAGAAATTCCTCCTGTGGACTCCCAAAACTCTAGAATCTCTTCCAATGTTTAGCTCCTACGATTCAAAAGATTCACTAGCATCAACATAGCTGATCTTTTCAAGAAAATCTCATCTGAGGATCTTGGTTGCTTCACAAATGTCAGGGTGTTTCCAATATATTGAGACAAGTGTTGCTTGAAGAGCTTGCACCTCCCTTATATCTATAACTTCCTTCAAAGATGGATCTAGGAGGATTTGACCAAACGCTTCTTTTTTTGTTGTTGAGTTTAGGCCCCTCATGCGTGTATCAAAACAATGTGCCACTTCATTGCATATCTTGCATCTTTTTTGCTCATTGTTATCATTGTTCTCTGTAGAACAAAGTGGTTCGTTTAGTTTGACCCTCTCTCATTGTTTCCATTTATGTTCAACCTCGTATTGCCTTATGATGTCTCTTGTTCGATCTTTACATGAGTTGCGTGGCAGTTCTTGTGATGGCTCTACGTCACAAGATTCTTCAGATTGCATTGTACCAGCTGTGCACACACTTCTAGATGGTTGAAAACTATGCAGATACTTGTAGAGTTTTACCAAAGCTAAAGGAGAAGGATCTACGTTCAAGCCTGACTATCTTACGATGCCCTGGCTCTAACAAAACGAAGCAAGAAAGGCATTACACACACACACACACAGGGAGAGGGAGACGAGTTGTTGCTCTATGGGATCCAGTCATTTTGTGGTTCACTACCCACGTTCCTGGGTCATTACACACTCATCATTTTTTAACCCATTTTTAAAAAAAGAAAATGTTCTCCCGACAAATACAGTTTTTCAGTGCCAGAAACCTATCATTAGGGGAATTTTGAGGTCATTTTTGTGTCTTTTAATGTGTAGAGAGAGAGTGGTCTCAACCAATGGTTGAAGAGCTTCCATTACGGAACCTCTATTTTTGAAAACTCACAAAAAAAGCAAATATTCTATCTTTACCGCAACTTTGAGCTGGTAAATAGCAATGTAAACAAGTAAAAGTGCAAAGGCATTCAATAGATGTCGCTTTTAGAAAGACGTACTTCTCATATTATATTGTTTTCATTTTGCACGTCGTCATCATAAAACAACGTTTGGATTCTATCTCATGATCTTTTCCAAATTTGGACCGTTTTTTGCACATTCTGCTTATTCTTCTCTTGAACTCAGGCTAAACTTCTCTGCTCATTTATTTTTTCACCATGGAATCTTCATCACGATCAAAACGACCAAGAACTTCCATTGAAGCCATTGTCACTTACAACACGACTGATCAAAATGGAGAATGGATTCCAATAACTATACACAAAGGAACGTGTATACTGATGCAACAGAACAAGAGAATAAAGTCTTCCACCAAAAACTCTTTCTTGGCGGGATGGAAGGGCATTGTTAAAGATTTCAGCTTTGGCGACAACAAAAAATCAATCAAAGAGGTGTTGGTGCAGCATGTGTACATGCATAAAGATCTGCATATTGACTCAGAGAGTTCTGCTTTGCCATTACATAGACCAAACTGTAAGTCTCTTAACTTAAATTCTTATTTGTAATGCATGTTGTATAAGGTTATTTGTTGTACAGATTTGTATCCTTCAAACATTATGGAATGGCAGCCAGTAGAATGTTTTATAAATATTCTGGATGTGTGTCATGGATCAATTGGTGAAGAAATATACAAGGGAAGGACTAAGGGTTCATTGGCAGAGAATGGAATATTCTTCTTTGACCATTATTATGTTCCACCTAGAAGGACTGGAGAACTTGGAGCCACAACCAAGCTAGACTTGCTTGATTTCAAAAGTGGAGAATGGTCACTCCCTAGCTAAACTCCCTAGCTCAAATACAAGTGAGGGCTATAGGTGAAAACTATTTTGTGAGATTCAAAAGTGTTTGAAAGCAAACATAGCAAGCAAACAGAGTAGAATTTCTATATTCATGCCCATTACAGTTTTTGTAGACTTCTTCTCTAATGTTGAAGTCAGAAAATCTAGAACAATGTTTTCAGTGAAGACTTTAGACTCAGCAAATGTACTTGAATTTGTGGATGAGGGTTGGAACACCAAAACAGTGAATGGAATCACTTGTAATGTGCAAGCTATCTCAATTGTTTGCAAATACATGATAGGGACACAAAACTTCATTATGTCATTTTATTACAGAAGATGGCACTATGTTGGTGGTCAGCTAACTCCACTTGATCAAGACATGGAGGACTTCATTGACAACCCAATAGAAGACATTGATATATGGGTAAACAATGTGCATCTGTCAATTGTAAACATAAGAGGCATGTGTAGCTTACAGCAATTGAGATTGGACCTGCAAAATGATGAATTGAACTGCCCACAACATTCTGCTTTCAAATAAATGGTGGAAAGGTAACCGTTATGCCTAAAAGTCTCTTGTTCTCTTATTGGTTCTTTATTTAACTTGAACTGTTTTTGTAGGTATCAAAAAGGAATGAAAAGAGGCTACAGTGCAAGGACATCTTGGATGGCATTGTACATTTGGTGCCTTAAACATCCTTCAAGGCAATTTTGCAAGGATCTTATTTTGTATCACATGACCTGCAAGGATCTAAAAGGATCTTTATTTTGTTATTGAAATGCAACTTTTCCAAACATCCAATGATTTGATTTTGTAACAGAGTCTTAAAACAAGGTGATCAAAATGTATTCAATTTCAAATATTTGCACTTACATACAAGGGTCCATACAAGGGCCAATTGGTCACAAGTGGGCTATAGAATAGACAATTGGATACAATAGAGAACTGGGAAGCTTGATACAAGTGGGCTACAATAAGCTAGAATAGTTTTCTGCCAGGAGTTTTCCTGTCCCTAGGGGACTTCCTTAATGGAGTTGGTGCTTTTGCAGAAGATTTTCTTTTTGAAGTGGGCTCTTTTGTCCTGGGAGATTTTATTTTTGAAAAGGGCTCTTTGGTAGGAGGGCTTGAAGGCTGCTTCCTCTTTCTCTTATCATCCATCTCTTCACTTGCCTTTTCCTGCTCACCACTCTCTTCTTCCTCTTCACTTGCCTTTTCCAGCTTTGCTTTCCCCTTATCATCTTTAAATACCTCTTGCAGTTGTCCATTTGCTTCAATCATATACTTGATAATCCTTGCTCTTGTCAACCATGCATGGTTCTCACTATAGCACTCTCTGTTGATCTATACAAGGCAATAGAAAGCAAGTTTTAGGAACAATAAAATGAGAAAAAATACAGCTGGCAAATATGAAATATTATGCTATACTTCTATATCTTGATTGTCATTGCAGTATATGAAGTCCAAGAGGAGCTTGGCATTTGTCACTACCCTCCATCCACATGAATGGTTTTCAGGTTGGATTGGAACTTGCAATTCATTACATGTATTTATGGGAAAAAATCTTTGAGGATAATCCATTGAAGTGAACAAAGCATAAAGAATTCCAACCTTCACAACTGAAAATTGGATTTCATTCAGCATCTTTGGCATGGGTGGACAATTCTCCAGTGTCTATATAAATCTTGTAGCAGCACTGTCCAAAATTCTTTACAAATGAGGTTCTGCTTTACTAAAAGTATGTGCTTGTGGTTTACAAAATGTGTCTGCTGCTATACTTACAATTTTGCTTGACCATGTACTCCAGCAAGAGAATTGACAAAGTAGCATTTTCTTTTCACAATATCAATTGCAATTAAACTCCAATGTGAGCTATAAAAACAAGCCTCAGTTAGCCTTCTAACATGAATTAGCAAATTCTCTTCACAAGGTGTAGGTAGGAAACTTACCTCTCATGATAAGGAATCAAGAAAATTTCACAGATTTCCAAGTCCACATGAGTCAACCACTTTGTGAGCTCTCTAATGTTTGTCTATGTCCTGAGAAAGTGGGAGATAGAAGGGTCTAAAAATTCCACCTTTTGTTGAAGGTCTAGCTCATATGTATGCATCATTAACCTGGTACAAGATATTGTTATATAAAGAGTTCTTGATATAAACAAAAATACAGAGGAAAACAAAAACAACCTGAGGCATGTGATAAGGAGTGGAGAATTGATCTCCTTGGTCCAGTCCTTGAGAATTTCCAAGGTCTCAGAGTCAAGTGAATTGTAATCCTCCCTAGGATCCTCCTCACTGAATAGAGCGACAACAAAACCAGTAGGATTGACACTCCTCAAGAGGGGCACTAGCTGAGGTTCCAACAGGTCAAGCTCCTTTCTCTCTGCAATTTCCTTGTCTTCCTTGGCTCTCTTTTTCCTTTCCTTTTCCTCTTCTTTAGTAATATCAACAACTCCTACTTCAGGCTCCTTGGGCTTCCTCCAAGGAGGAATGTTGAGAATATTGAATGCCTTAATATCATGCCTAGGGACAAGCTCCAAAATTTTTGAAAATCTGTATCTCAGCCTCCTGAGAGTGATCATGTCTTTGTCCATCAAAGTAACCCTATGGGCATGAGCTGCACAGATATAGGCATCTTGGAAAAGCTCAATCATAAAGTCCTCAGAAGCCTCCTGGATACATGCCAATGAAGTTCTAGTCCACCTCATGTCAATCTTGTACTCCTCTGCAACTTGTCTGCACAGTCTCTGGAAGGGCAGTTTGGGAATTGCAAGATTGATGGCCTTTATGGCCTTCCTTATCTCTCTTAGACATTTGACCCCCTGCTTGAACTTTCTCTTTGTAAGGAGAGGCTTAAGCTGCAGAGGCTTGGAAGCTTTCCTCTGATGTGTAGCTTTCCTTTTGCTTGGTTTAGGGTCAAGTAGAGAAGAATCCTTCCTCTGAGATGTGCTCTTCTTTGCGCCAGCAGAGGTTGGTTTGCCAGGAACTTTGGAAGTGGATGGTTGGTTTGGTAAAGTAACAGCTGAAGCTTTGCTAGGCTGAGGAACTTCTTCTTTATCTTTCAATAGAGGCTCATCAACCTTCCTTGCAGTCTTCTTGGTTCTTGCCATCTTCAAAAAGAATAGGAATGATTGCTGCACAACAAACAACAAACATTAGTAAAAAAAGTAAAAGATGTATATATAATTTTTACTATTACTTTCACAAAGAACAATAGATAAGCCTCTGGCCGTGTTGGCAATGGTTGGTGACACCCCGTGCGCGATAACAATAGCATTGGAGGCTTCGAGCGTCCAAGCGGCTCACGCACGGAGTGACAAGCGGTAGGCATACAAACACATGGTAAACTCCTCCTGGTGGACTTAGTGGCACACATTGCATGTGACACCCTGTACGCGAAATGACGAAGGGAGCAATGTCTTCACACTCACGTAGATCGCGCACCGGGTGACGGTTGATCAAAGCACTGGAAGAATCGGGTTGTGGAAGCGCAAGAATCGGGTAAAACCTCCTTCAAAATGCGTTTGATTTTGGTTTTGAGGAGCTTCTTGGGCTTGTATAGGGTGCTATGCGTAAGTCCCTAGGCGCGCCGCTCCTCCCTAGGCACATACTAGCCGTTGGGCACACACTTCGAGGCGGAAACCGCTTTGCACACCCCCCGAGGCGGCGTTTTTGGCCATAAAAACAACCTACCCAACCCGCTTTTCCGCTTATTGTGCTTCACAAGGCTTAGAAATAAAGCCTCCAACCCTCCAATCGACACCTCGCGACACCCCGTGCGCGATTTCAGAGGCTGTCGACCTCTTCCTAGCACGTGGATTTTGCGTACCAAGTGTCACGCCGTGCACGAATTTAGTGAGTGCCGACTTTCTCCTAACCCTCACAACTCGCGTAGCAAGTGACAAACTTAGCAAGTGACACAATTTGATGTAATTATTTCTTGCTTGCTTAGATTTACAACTTGCATACTTGTTTAAAAACCATTATTATTTTTTTCCATTATGAAGGAAGGGTGTTTTATTTATATATTTTAGTCATAGAAGAAATTTACACACCATGTCATGTCTATTTCTTAATGTCTTGATGGACTTCTCTTTTCTCTTTCTTAGACATTTGTGGATTGTCATAATGGATACAGAGGATATACAAGAGACCGTTGATGACAGGCTGGTGTCTTTTCCTTACAAAGTTAATGAACTTACAAGATTTCAAAGTGTCAAAGAGATTTTTAATGCTGCCTTTGATCTTCATGTACTTGTGGATGGCTTCTCCACACAAATTAGTGACTTGAAAGAGATATATACAGCATTGACCAGAGATCGCAGGCTTGACAATCTTATTCATTTTGTTGATATATGCAAAGCAGGTAGCTTGTCAAGGACAGGTATTGCAATGAAGTGGTCAAGCCTTCATCCAGATTGGCAAAAGATCATAAAGCCTTGCAAATTTCATGGTAATATGCATTTCCAGTTGGTAGAGTATGACCATGGACTTATCATTTTCTTCAGTGTACTCCCAACACCAGAGTGCAAAGAGATTCCAAAGCAGATTTCTCAGGCTGAGGAGGACCAGGAAGAAGAGGAGATAGAGATGGAGTTCCATGAAGAGGAAGAGAAACTACAAAGCACTGAGATGCTGGACATTGCAAAATTTAAAGCAGAAAACATCACTAAAGTGGAGAATGTTGACATTGAGGATGAAGATGTTGATCCTTTGCATTGCACAGCACCATTTCCCACATACAAAGTTAACAAAAAGGAATATGTTTTGCTGAATGACATTCAGCATCTTTTTGATCTAAGGGAAGATTATGCTTTGGCAGTTTTGGCTGAGTGGGGATCTATTGATTACTCACCTTGCCCCTTAGCAGTCTTGGACACAGACTGATTACTCACCTTGCCCCTTAGCAGTCTTGGACACAGAGGCAGAAAATTTTATTGACAACTCAAGTGTTGGAAAGCATGTGCAGGACATTGTTCTGAGATATGAGCAACAGGGTGTACCTTCTGAAGAGGAGTTCAATGAGATCCAGAAAAGGCTTAAAATAGAGCATATGGGAGAGGAAAAGACCAGAGATTATGAAGTAAGGCCAACTAGATCCATTGATATATGGGAACCTGCCTTGTTTGAGGAGGATGAGTCTCCTAAGGTATGTTTATGACCATTTTGCTTTGTCTAATTAATGTGCTGAACAATTAACCAAGACATATTTTTGCAGATTGAAATACTGGACACAGACAAATTCCTTGGCAGGGGGAAGGGTTCCAGACCCTTAAATTTAGGAAGGAACTAGAGCTTGGGACACTTTATTGGGAAGCTCAACAAAGAGACTGTCATTATATTCCATAACAAGTTTACAAGAGAACCATTGCTGCCAATGCTTGCAATTAAAGCACTTGCAAAGGTTGTTGGTTCATATCAGCTTACTCCAGGGTTAGAGAAGTTAATATTGGTGGAAAAGGAGGAATCCATTAGAATTTTTGGATTCTTCCCTGGCCTTACTGGTTCTAGAGCTGTTTATTTTGCAACAATGGTATCCTATGTGCTTGCCCACTCTGGGGACCTCAAGAGACAAATGATAGGCTACAATAAGCAGAAGTTTCTAAAGTTTAGGGGTGAAGTTGATGTTCCTTCATTAGAAGACTTCTGACTTTGCTCAAACCTGTACTTTGGCCCACTTTCTACCTTGTCTCTCTCTTGTCAGATTTAGAAAATGCCTTACACAGGAACAAGCAGAAAAGACAAAATTCATATAATAGTTCATCTGAAAATGAAAAATTCTTACAATTCAGTAGTGCTTTCTTTGTCATTTTTTATCTATTTCTATGCCATATTTGTCTATAGAACGATTGGAAAACCTCAAGCAAGCTGTTTGCCTTCACTGCACCTCCCCCATGTCTTGTATGCTTGAAAAACTTGGTTCTTGCTTGATAATGGGATTTGTCCATGCCTTGTGTAGACCATATGGACAGGGAGTGTGATTGTAAATTATATGCTGGCAAAGTAAAAGTGTGTCAATAATTAGTAAGTATGAGATTAATCATATGCTGCCAAACTAAAAGTATGTACATATTAAAAAGGTAAGAAAATAAATAAAAAACTTACCATGTAATTTGTGAATTCCTGATACCAAGCATCTTTCATTGCACTTCTGAAGTTATTGAGCACTTTCTTGAAATTTGGCAGATCATTTTTGCCCCAGGATGTCTTATCATAGTAGGAAAATACTTTGTCTAGTGATTCCCATACCTCTGCTTTTTTATTTCTTGATGTACCTTCAAGACCATGATCTTTGATGGCATTGTGGAGAGATTTCCACTGGTTATACTTCACATTGGATGAACCCTTCTTGGCATTTACCTTTCCTAGTTTTCCATGAGACCCTAGGAAAGCTCTGGCCTTCACACCACCAACAGAGACCTTTGTAGGCACATTGTTTCCATTTGAAGACCTCTTCAGGTCTGTTTCAATCTTAACCTTACCACTGTGAAGGCCAATTTCTGATAAAACCCTTTCAATACATTTGATTGCAGCATCTCTAGCTGCTTTTGGCTGTAACTCCCAAGCAAACCCCACATACAGATGTACAATTTTCTCCACAATTCTGCAAAGAGCATGCAGAGTGCATATGTGGACATTAGCAAGTGGAATATTTAAAACTTCTTTGAAGTTTGGATCTTGAGTATGCCTATTGGGTGCTCTGTTCCAATTTGCAGGATTACATTCTTTTGCTGATGCCATACAATACAGACAAGGGCTCTTTGCCATAGCTCCTTTGGAGACATTGTACATACATTTAAGGGTTTTAAGGTCTCCTCCCATGTGCCATTCCACCATGTAACTTCCAAACCCTTCAACTTTAAGCTCTTCCCCTAATTCTTGTGCATTAATGACTTCGGGTATTGTTGTTTGATGGAAAACCCAATCCAGAACATCAAAGTCTTCACTCTCTACTTCAAAAGCACCTAGCCACCAGACATTCTTCTTTGATTGCACGCTGAAGTACTTGGTATCCTTCGGTTTCAATGCTATGTTCATTAAAGTTATGGAAATCCTCTCAATTTTTCTGTTCTTAACAATCTCGCATTCATCAAGCTTTATCACAAAACTGACAACACCATTAGCTTCTGTATTCTCCAGCTCATATAATCTGATCATTTCCTTCTCAAGTGTCTTCAAGTCAAGGAAAATATTATTGAACTCGTCAAATTGAAGATCCCTCTTTTTACCATGATAGATACCATGAATGTGGTGAGGCTCACCCAACATCTCCATTATCCTCTCATTGATCTTTTGCCTTGCCTGCTGCACAATGGATGGCTTTGGAAGCAAAGAGGACTTGACTTTACATTGCTTTAACCTTGACTTCATATTTCTGAACAGCTTGCTATAACCATCTCTGCTAATGCCTACCTTATCCATAGTATATTGCACATCCTCCTTGTCCAAGCAAGAGCTCTGCAAAAATCCCTCAATGCACTGCTCCTTTGCCTTTTTAAACTTCTTCTCTGTGAAAATATTTTTGGCAACCTTGGGAGGTAAAACATCACAATAATGTTTAGCTGCCATTTCCATGTTTGATGCAGAGTTTGGTTGTAGCAAGGTCACCTAAATCAAAAGGTACAAAATTAAATGATTATTGATCTTGTCCAAATGACACCAACAAAATAAACAAACATTGATCAACTAAATTAAAGTTAACTGAATATTAATCATTTAATAAAGAACAATAGCATAATAACAACCTAACAAAGAATATGGAGCAGAATCATAATACAAAAGATAATGTGGAGCAGAATCATAATACAACTTAACAAAGAAAAGTAACCTAAGCATATTAACAAAGAATAGTAGCAACTTAACAATATAAAATAAGCATATATACCTTGCTGCTCTGATTCTCTTGCTGCAACCTCCTCCACCACGTCTCAAGGCTTCAATGTTCTTTAACTTCTTTTCTCTTTGTCTGTTTCCTAACATTGTATTCTTTCTTCTAGCTTGTTTGAGCTGAGTTTGTAGATTTTCGTTGCTCTCTTTACATTCCTCAAGCTGTTGTTTAAGAGTATTTATCATTTGTTTGGTCAAATGATCTTCTAACTTAAGAATATCTCTCTCTGCCGCAAGACTAGTCTGTGTATAACCCAGCAACCCTCTTTGACCATCACCCACAAATTTTATCAAAGATGAACAATTTGAGAATGGGGGAGTGCTCTTTGTCATTGGGTCCACTGGATACAATCTTCCATCAGTCCAGAGATCAATGTGTTTTTTTTTATCTTTCCGCATTGCTTCAAATATGGACGAGGACACCTCTTCACATTTGTTTCTCTTGCGCACTGGACAATATTCTTCATTTAGCTCAATGTGTAGATGGTATAAGCTTCTCTTCTCCATGGAAGTCTGTTAACAGTATTTGTCAGAGATAGTACTATAGGGAAAATCTCTGCAGATACGAGGAAGAAGACGACACAGAAAAGGTTTGTTTCAGCTTTTGAAAATTTTGAATTTTGGGTCAAAACTTACGTTTTCGTTAGTTTTGGAGGGAGAATACTAAAGATCCTAGAAAGATTTGACAATGACATGTTTCGGCGGAGGTAAAAAGGGCGCAAACTCACCTTTTTACAAACATTTCACTATTTTTTAGATAAAGTATATATTCTCTCTCTACATATTCTTATAGGGCACAAAAGTGACCTCAAAATTCCCCTAATGTAGGTAACCTTCTTTTCAACGCTGACGCTCGGGCTTCTTCCACTTCTTGAGATTGGGTCTCTGGCTGGCCGATAATCTGGCTGAGATAATTGAGCATAAGTCCTGCCATCTCATCTTGGTTTTGAATTGTATTCCCTTTCTCATCATCAAGCACTTGCACTCGGCCTCGACTCTTTCTCACTTTTAGAGCCCTAAAAAATATGCTCGGTTAGAAGGCTCTGGTTGGAGGAAAGTCTCCCTAGAGAGCAATCTCGACTTCTTGATTTCCTCCAGATGTTCGTTGGCTAGGTGAGATTTAGCTTCTAGCCATCGCTTGTGCTCATCTTCGGTAGCCAGTCTGGCAGCCTTCGACCTAGAGGCTAATTGCACTACCTCCTCTGTGAGATGTTTGATATGTGCCTCATTGGCTTTTTTATCCCGAGGACCCTAAGTTTTAATAGCTTTTTGTACACTTCGAACAAATAGATTCCAAGCACTAGGTTTATTCAACCCCACATCTTTCTTGAGCTTTCCCAACGCTTTCTTGGTGATGCTTCTGAAGAGAGGGTCTTTGAACAGGTGTGTCCCTATAACCATAAGGTTTTTTCTCCCCTCTTGGGGATTGCCCCCCCCCCCCCCCTCTATCTTTCTTGAGTTGTAAGTGTAATGGCATGTGATTGGAGAGGCTTCTTGTTGAGATTACCTTCATCTCTAACGCCGATGAGATCCAGTCAGCTTGATGAGAGCAGTAGCATCTGTCCAGCCGGGAGGCAGTGCGGACATACTGAAGACTTGTGTAGGTGAATCCAGGCATGCTGTTCCATGGGCCCACTTTCCACAAGTTCAATCATAGCCCACTTCTCACATAAGCTCAGCCATTTAGACTTTTTTGAGCCACTCAGTATGCTAGCGGAGCCTGTTCTGTCCTTGCTTTTCTTGACCATATTAAAATCTCTAACCATCAGCCATTCCCCTTCGATCGGAGTATCTCTGAGCTACATCCATAGTTTAGCTCTATCCTTTGCGTTGCAAGGGCCGTAAACATTTACTATGGTGATGGGTTGATCGTCCCATCTGATTCTAATACCAAGGACTCTTCCGTAGGGGTGGTTTAGAACCATCTTTGGCTCCAAATCTCTGTCAACAATGAACAAGACACCACTGAACCCGTCTCTTCCTTCCCCATAAAAGATAAGTTTTTTTCCTACAATCTGTTTTCTCTTGCTATGAGCATCCAAATGGTGCTCTTGGATGGCCCAGCAATTGACTGTCTTCTCTTTCTTCACTTCTTCCCAGAAGAGAGTGCCCTTCTTCCGGGTTTTTAATCCCTTCACGTTTCAAGATTGAATAGAGAGAGTATCCATCATTGGGAAAGGGGGACAAATTCTTTTGCCTCCAGGAACTCTTCAACAAAGTTCGCATTCAGGTTGTCCTCTTCCTTTATTGGAAGTTTTGGGAAAGACGAATCAAGAAGACCTTTTCACTTCTCCGAGGCTTCTTATAAAAAGCCAAAAAAAAGTGACGAGAAGATGGAATGTCATATTTGTGAAAACCACTAGTCATGCTCACTAATGATGGAAAATATACAATTTCGCGTTCTGTTCTCTCTCGATTATACAATGTGTTGTTGAGGAGAATGTAGAGATTATGACGTTTTCTCTCGCCCTTTTTCTCCTCTCTCTCTCTCTCTCTCTCTCTCTCTCTTTTTATCTTCAATGTGGCAGATATTATTAGCTGAGATTAGCAAATTCTATGTTATTATACTCTATGAGGCGTTGCAAATTCAGAAGAAAGGCATATCACGGAACCGCTCGACAAGACCGCTGGTGGTATTCACGAATTGTACCACGATTTGGATGGCGTTGCGGCCGATGAGACCCAGCACGTTGGCGCGGACGAGGCCGGTGGCGCCATAGCCGCCGTATCGCTCACTGTTGGCGCCTATGTGGTAGATGTGGCCGGAGGTGAGGGTGACGCCATCAAACGGTTGAGCCTGCTGGCGCAGGTGGTTGGCCAGATTCTCACCACTCTGAAGAGCCTGCGAGCTCGCCCCCCGATCCGGCTGTACATGTCCCATGTACAGTGTCCGGGTACTGTTCTCCCACCCCAGTGTTAGACAACACCCTGAAAGTTGACTGGTGGCTATTATGCGCGTCGGATGCGCCGCCGCGTCGTTATCTTGTAGACTGATGGAATACCAACTTCCCGACGGTATTGTATTACCGCCGCTCAAATAGCTCGCTGACATCACCGGCACTGCCAGCGCCTTTATCGTGTGACTCCTCACCGCTCCCCTGCTTAGCCCTAGGCTGCTCGGGAAGAAGCGCAGCCCCGAATTCTGTGACGGTACGTAGACGTCGAACGACTGCAAGCCGCCGGAGCTGCCGCCCGATGCCTGGAATTGATTCTCTCGACCAGCGTTCGGTGAAGTCACGATGAGGTAGACGGCAAGCTCGTCAGCGTCAAAGTCATCGGCGCCGAAAGCGTCGCAGGCGTCGGTGGGTGTTCTGGGGAAGCCGTTGTTATCGTGAGGCGGTATACCGCCGCTGCCGCCAGCGGCAGCGCAAGTGGCGAGGAGGCGGCGGCGGCGCAGCTGATCATGAATGGGCGCAGTTGTAGAGTCGGCAGCCTTGCCGTTGCCGCAGCAGGGGTCGGGGACATCGAACTGGCCCCAAATGTTTAGAGCTGTGTTAACACAGCGGGAGGGCTGAAAGAAGAAGACGCCATCCACAACTGCCCACGACTGCGCGCACCACTTCTCCCAGCTCTCACCGGACGGAATGCTCCACAAGACGCTGGAGAATTGGCGCCGGCCGTCGCCCTTGCAGCCGTCGTTCTGGAAGGAGCCCCAGTTGGGGTTGCAGCCGCTGTCCAGAACGTAGAACTCACCCCATTCCCCTCCCAAGCCCCGGTTCACACACTTGTCGGGGCTGCTAAAGTAGGTGCCTTGGACAGTGGCGGACGTGCCCTTGCACTGGGATTCCCAGTCCCCCTTGATATTCCATAGCCTTGATGAATATTTGCGGTAGCCAGGCAGCACACAGCTGCCTTTGGAGAAGCTACCCCAGTTAGCAGCGGAGGATGCATGCAATAGCAGAATTAGCTGCAATAGCATCACTACCCAATACAGTAGTAGACCCTTCATGTTGCTGATATCTAGGTATACTTATACAGTCAAGTACATGCAAGAGCTCCTCGATACTAAGTTTTGCAATTGCAAAGTTTTTCGTGCCATTTTAAGAGGCAAGAGTGACACCCACACACGTAACTTAAACGAGTGACACCCACACACGTAACCCCTTAACAAACTTTTCAATGTAATTGTACACATCAAAATCACTAGAATTTTCTAAAGCATTCACCTTTTTCGATTATCCACATGGTGTAGCATGTTGTTTTTGAAGTTTCCACAACTTTTCAACGGAATTGTACAAGTTTAGATTCTCCACATGGTATGGCTTATTGTTTTGAGAGTTCCCTCAACGTGTCCCAAAGAGTCCACCCGTTTTGAAAGTTTCCTGAAGTTTCACAATTGCTTGTGATACTTGGGCACAAACCAATGATGAAATGATGAGATCTCCACAGGCACTTGTTTTTATTGTTAGACAAGTGTCCATATTGTTTTTATTGTTAGACAAGTGTCCATAAGGGACCTCAAAAGTCTAGAAAGAAATCATAGCTTTTTAAATGGAATTTTTCAAATTGCATCCCATAATGTGAGGTATTGATAAAAGGTCTTTTTATTTAAGGACATCTAAGATTTTTATTTCACTAAATAGTTTTATTAATTTTTATGTTTATTAAATCTATCT
This sequence comes from Adiantum capillus-veneris, assembly GCF_014529385.1. Classification (NCBI taxonomy): domain Eukaryota; kingdom Viridiplantae; phylum Streptophyta; class Polypodiopsida; order Polypodiales; family Pteridaceae; genus Adiantum; species Adiantum capillus-veneris. The sequence continues at coordinate 2,389,674 of NC_140937.1, forward strand.
TTTCTTATGAGAAACATTTAAACATTCTTTAGTTTTAATTTTTGATATCTTTTTTATTTTATTTTGTTTGAAAATGCTATGTGCACTTTTTACCTTATTATTTAAGTGGGGTTAAAATACCAATTGTGATTATGTATGTATAATAGATAATACAATTTTATATTAAAACACAACAACAAGGTGAAAGTTCTTCATGGCTTACATATGGCTTACTATGACACTAATTTTTTAAAACATTTTTTTCTTGAAAAAGCATAACAATAAATATTTAGACTACAATATATTCCAAAAACATAAAAAATAATGTCGAGAAAACCACTTGGAAGCATTGAAGAAAATTGAGAAGAGAAAGATTGTGTGTGACCCAATGTTCAATGGCCCTCTTTAAAGAAAGAGGTACACAAATGTCAACACCTCTCACAAAGACCTAAAATAAATATTAAAAAGAATGTTTTTTTCCATGTGACTGCAAGCTTTATCCAATGGTCCACAATTGCACCAAAAATCCAATGATGTACTAAGGACTCCTTATGTAGTCCAAAAATTAGATATGATTGCAGGCATTTATTTAAACTTACTCTTCCCTATCCTCCATTAACTTATTAGACCTTCATGCCTCGTTACCTTGTTGCATTGTGTGCTAAAATAAGGTTGAGGTTTGCACCTTAACATAATTCACATAGGGGCTTCGAATATTGGGTTCAGATATGTGTGTGTGTGTGTATGTATATATATATAAGTGTATTACATGCATTTAATAGAAAGGTTTACTGGAAAGGTTACAAAAGAGAGATAAAAAGTGCAAACTGAAAAAAACTTTTTTCTAATTTATGAAAAAAGGGGTTATTTAATTAAAGATGAAGCATGTGTTCAAAGAGGTTTTCAAGATATCTCTTGAATGCACATGATATCTAAGATTTGCTAATAGCCCTCACCTCCTCCCCTCCCCTCCCCGCGCCCCAACCCCCCCTCCTCTCTTAGGCTGCGGGGTTCATAACACACATCATACAAGTGCCTTTAAGTGGATTAACAACATAATTAATGCTTTCAGAGTACAACATTGAAAGTTATAAGTTATCTACAACGTTTGAAGTTCGATAGAGCTCGTGTCCCATGCAAAATATCCCCAAGCGTCCTGCTTACAAAGCGCCCTTGTAGTGTGATCAACACTTTGCCTATCATAAAATGCACGTGATAAATCAAGTTCTTCATATGAATCTCAAGAGTATGTGGGTCAATAATGACCCCTATATGCTTTGCCTTCCATCATGAGATATACTCGTATGGTGTCCGTGGAGGTCTCCAATGAGTGTGGGACCTATTGAAGTGAATGGAGAGCCGATATCACAAAATAGAGGTTTATTTTCTATGTCATCCAAGAGAATGGTGGTAAGACTCCACTAGAGTCATATGCACTACAATACACAATTCTTTGCTGTTGGAATCACCCTTGTGGCCAAGTCCTTACGCTATAAGAGGTGCTCAGTATTGCCATGCAGTATGCGTTTAAATTTGAGAGAGTAGAGAGATAAGTAGCGTGACAAGAGAGAGAGAGAAGAAGTAGGGCTTTTCAAAAAAACACATATCTACGCAAATATCTACTATATGTTTTTTAAGAAAAAATTGAGCACGATCTATTTGACTGCTGATTGAAAATATCTTGAAACTTATTTTTGAATTGTTTAATGACAAAGATAGACAGGTATGGAAGAAACAACTGCCTTTTGTCCTTATATTTTATACAATCAATTTCCAAAATAATTTTTCATAGTAACCATTATTGTACTCATAGTAATAAAAGGTCCTAGGTTTCTATTCCTCACATAGAATCTAACTATTTGCATTTTGATAGGTACACAAATGAATAAAAATATATTATGGTTATTTTTTATATTGACATGTATTGCAATCACAAAAAATCTTAACATCCAAAAACAACACATGTCATGTGGAAAGATTCACAATTTACATATTAATCATCCATAACAGCTTTGCCAGCATCATCCATCAAATCCCTAGTGGTAGAGAGATCTAGGTGAAGGCCTTCTTGGTAAATATAATCAAGTGGATCATTCTTTTCAGAGCCCTCTTCATCTAAGTCTTCATCTTCATCATTCTCTTCATTTCCTTGATCCTCCTCATCAACAACGGCTTCTTCAACTGGCAAAGCATATTGTGGTTGGGTCTCCATGTGTATTCCCATCCCTATGTCGATCTATGTGTTTTCTTCATCTATATCTTGGATTTGAGGTTCATCGAATTGTGAATCCTCAGTAATAGTTATGCCTAGTATGAAAGCCTTCGGTTATCGTCTTGTCACTATGAAGTTACACAATCGCAAATTTTCTACGAGTCCTATGGAAGAAAAATAGTGTTTGCATAGTCTCAGACATACCAGACGCTAAGCAATGGCCATGAAACTTTGTAGAGACAGAGGGTAGGATGCATTATAAGTGATGGTCATGAAACTTTGCAAGGATGGAGACTAGGGTGCATTACATATCCCTACAAAGTTTCATTTCCATCAATTACCATCTCGCCAATCAAGGGCTATGCAATCACCAATTTCTTACCACAAGGCTTGTTGAGGGACCTAAGGCAAAAAAAAAGGCATTTTCATAGCCGTGGATTGGCAAGATGATAATTGATGGCCATGAAACTTTGTAGGGGCTAGGATTAGGGTGCATTACAAGTAATGGCCATGAAAATTTCTAGGGACAGGTAATACACCCTACTCCTTGCTCATGCAATGTTTCATGGCCATCGCTTATTGTCTTGTCGTTCTGGGACTATGCAAATGCCATTTTTTTTCCATAGGGCCCTCAATTAGCCTTGTGGTATGAAATTTGAAATTGTGTAGCTCCATACAAATGAGATAAAATAGATGGTTATGAAACTTTGCAGGGATGGGTAATGCACCCTATCAACTATCCCTGCAAAGTTTCATGGCCATCAATTACCATATCACTAATCAAGGGCTTCACAAACACCAATTTTTTTTCCATAGGGCCCTCAATGACCCTTGTTGTAAAACCATGGATTTTGTCTAGTACCAAACCGACGAGACAAAAAGCAATGGCTATGAAACTCTGCAGAGGTGGGGAGTAGGGTGCATTACCTACTCTTGCAAAGTTTCATAACCATAGGTTATGGTCTCATCGATATGGGCCTACACAAACACCAATTTTTTACCACAAGACTCACTGAGGGCCCTTTGATTTTAAAAATGGCATTTTCACAATCCTAGACTTGTAAGATGATGAGTGATATCCATGGAACTTTGGAGGGGCAGGTTGTAGGGTGTGTTACCCATCCCTATAAAGTTTCATAACCATATGTTCCCATCTCATTCGTATGGGGATAACAATCACCAATTTCTTACCAGAAGGCTTGTTGAGGATTCTGCGGAAAAAAATTGATGTTTGCACAGTCCCTAAACAACAAGATGATAAGCGATGGCCATGAGACTTTACACCAGTGGAGAGTATGGTGTATTACCTATCCCTAAAAGTTTTATGTCCACTTCTTGTAATGCACCCTACTCCCTACCAATGCAAATTTTATGGCCATCCCTTACCATCTTGTCGTTCTAGGGATGCACAAAAGCTAACTTTTTGTGTAGCACGAGACCAACGATACCGTAAGCGATGGCCATGAAACTTTGTCAGGATGAAGAGTAGGATACATTACCTGCCCCTGCAAAGTTTCATGTCGATCAATTATTGTCTTGCTAATCAAGGGCTACACAATCATCAATTTTGTACCACAAGGCTTGTTGAGGGCCCTATGGCAAAAGAATGACATTTGTGTAGCCCTTGACCAATGAGATGATAACCAAAGTCCATGAAACTTTGTAGGGGCACGCGGAAGGTGCACTACAAGCGATGGCCATGAAACTTTTTAGGGGTAGGCAACAACCCCTACTCCTTGATCATGCAAAGTTTTATGTCCATCACCTATCGTCTCGTTGTTTTGGGACTATGAAAAATGCCAATTTATTGCCATATGATCCTAAAAAATCCTTGTGGTAAGAAATTGCTGATTGTGTAAACCCATGGCAACAAGATGGGAGCAGATGGTTATGAAACTTTGTAGGGATGTGGAATGCATCCTACCACTCATCCCTACAAAGTTTCATAGACATCTCTTACCATTTTGTATGTCTGGGATTACACAAACGTAATTTTTTTCCTATAGGACCCTCAACGAGCCTTGTGGTAAGAAATTGGCATTTGTATAGCCCCACACTGATGAGACATTAGCTTTGAAGGGGATTGGAGAACACCACAGACGGAGAGTGAGAGAGAGAGAAGGAGACACAGATATGGGTGGGGAGACTCAAAGAGTGAGCAGCCCCCTATACACTTATGCTATGTATAAGGCATACATGTCAGTGGGCGCCCAGACTCTGGGCGGTTGGGCAAGGCACAGGCGCCTATACCCCAACAACCTCCCACTTAAAGGCGACCGTGCCTTTAAGCAAGAGAACCTAGTCTAAAGACTACAAAAGGTGAGAGAAAACCACTCTCAACCGGTGCCCACTGGCTGACTATGATTGTGTGCATCCGGCTGTCCTACTCCCGTGTAAGTCCATACACCACCAGACGTACCGCACACATAATGCAAGTATGTATGCAATACCTGCATATCTCCCTCGTGCACTATGCCATCATCAGTCAACAAATGACTGACAACCCCAACTGCAAATGCTCCCATTGCAGCTGCGATATCCGGTCTCAAGATCAACATCTCATACATGAGACCACCGAATGACGATGCAATGCTAGCGGGCCCTGCTAGCTCTACGGAGCATGCATCAACATATATATCCATGGAAATAGGTATCTCTGACTGACAAGGCGTGTCAGCCACATGCATCTCCTGACTGTCCGCAATAGACGCATCAACCTGTCGTGCAACCTCAGAGAAAACTAGCTGCTCTAGGTGTCTACTGGAAGACATATCCTGCACAACTATATCCCCATGCTCACTGTCGAGCATAGAAAGGAATGACTGCATAATCGCTGACATATCAGCCTCCTCTGCAATCATCCACTGCAAACATGACCACTCAATCTGCTGTGACTCACTAGAGCTCTCATGCTAACTCCTTATGCATAGACTCTTGCACAACGTCCTCCTATCGTGACTCACTAGAACAAGACCGCTCTACCTGTCTATCCTGCATAGAAGTATCTCGCACAACTGACTCTCTGCTTTGCTCAGTCACTAGAAAAGCATGCATGTCTGACTCTGTCACCTCTCTGTGTGACTGCTCAAGTCGTGTCCCAACTGTGTGCACAACGAGCTCACTACTCTGCACTCCATGCAAAGCACCCTGCAACCCATGAGCAAAAGAGGATGTCCAGGTCTCTCGCTCTCTGCATGGCTATAACAAGTGTTAACCCTCACGGCACACGGACACCCTATGATCTATAAACGTTGTTAACCCTCACGGCACACGGACACCCTATGATCTATAAACGTTGTATTATTTAGAGTCAGGTACCGGGCTTGTCGGACCAATAGAGAAGGGTAGAGTGATCGCCGATGAGAGGCGCACTTTAACTTGGACATTCAAGGGATTAGTTGGCTAAGCATGGGCGCCCAAGTGTGAATGGGGTGAGCTCCTATAAAAGCCAACTAAACCTAATTTTTACTCATTCTCTCATTTGTGCAATTGAAGAGTGCTCTTGCTCCATCTCCATCTCCATCTTCTTCTTCTTCACCTCCTTGTGTGTGTGTGTGTGTGTGTGTGTGAGAGAGAGAGAGAGAGAGGGAGAGTGTGTGTGCGATCGAGCATTACGAAGGCACGACGGCGGCGAAGCGGTTGAGCGTGGCACGACTGCAGCTTCTTCTTCATCGCGGCGAGGAATCCACCACGAAGGCGAGCGTAGAGCGGTGAGTGACACACCCTTTGTTTTCTTGAGCTTGCTAGTTTAGGCTTGTTGTGTGCTTGGAGCCGTTTGTGGCTCGCATACGGTGTATTGGCAAGTCCCTTGCTTCGATAGTGCGGCAAGGAGCGCACATTTTTGGCGCCGTTGCCGGGGATATGCCCTACACTAAGCTCGGTTAGCACTTTACGCTTCCTTGTGGTGCAATTTCTATCATAGGAAAGGCAGGGAAGGAGTGTGTGGAGATTTCTGTTTTTTGCGTTTTCTGCATTTTCTGTCAAGTTTCAATTTCTGCTATTGTCTGTACTTTTTCAATTTTCTGCATTTCTTGCGTTTTTTTCAATTTCTTGCAATTTCTGCATTTTCAATTTCGGCGGTTTCAATTTTTGCAATTTTCTGCATTTCTGCGTTTTTTCAATTTTCTGCATTTCTGCATTTTCAATTTCTGCGTTTTCAATTTCTGCATATCTGCGTTTTTTCAATTTCTGCGTTTTCTGAAATTTCTGCATATCTGCGTTTTCAATTTCTGTATTTTCTGCACCCAAAAAAAAAAAAAAATTTAAAATTTGTTAGTTTTTCTCCAAAAAAAAAAAAGGGAAAAAAAATTTAAAAAATTAAAAAAATTAAAAAAATTAAAAACGGAAATTAAAAACGCGAGTGAGCGGGCGGCGAAATTTTTCGAAAATAAAAAACGTGACTCTTAAAACGAACGGGTTGGTTTGTATAAAAGATAGATCGGGATCATTTGCCCAAGCCCAAGCCCAAGCCCAAGCTCAATCTTATGGTATATACTAGACCCACTCTTATATATATACCCTACTCCCTCAAGAGAGAATGAGAGCATGTGGGACAAGTCCTCCACTCTCCTCCTTTCTCTTCCCACTTGCACCCTTAGACTTTCTAGTTTGGGCCTAGTTCCCTACTGAAAATTGACAGTTTTAGGGATTCCGAGGGCATAGAGTGACCAAACGGAGGGCTGTAAAGCACGACACGACCCTCTGACCGATACGCTCGTTTCGAGCTATCACACGGCCCATTCCACGACACGCTCTAAAAAATCTAGCAAAAAAACAAACAAAAAACACGCTAAAAACTAGTCACAAGGCCTCCTAGAGCAGCTTTTTGACACCTTAGGGTATCAAAAGCACATGCACTTACGCTCTGGGCGGGTGCTAGAACACGAGTATATTGAGGGTGCCTCTGTTCATACGGACACGCATTACCCATCCACGATAAGCTCTAGACCCTCAGCGGGGACACAAGGTAGCACCACCCAAGACCCTAAAATAGCCGCTAGTGATTCCTCCTCCGACTCAAAAATCATGGAAGCATACCCTACCCAAAACACTGAGAGAGAAGGCCATGCATCTGAGCCTCCGAGCGAAAACTTTAGCTTCCCAAACTTGGCTCAACCCTCTATCAAGGAAAACCCAGTGCTCACTCCAGGGATAAGCCTGACAGAGAATGTACCGATGACATCTACGGTTAGCGCAGTGCCACTACCTAGTGTCGTAGTACCTAATATGGGGCCTCGACCATATGTGCCTCTAGCCCCTTATGCACACATGGCCCCCACACCTCCAATTGTACCACTTGCTTATGCTCCTCGAGTGCCGCTCCCTAGCTCTTATCCGAGTGGACCTATGTCCGGTTATGTTCCATATCTTGCATCATCTACACATATGCCAAGACCGGTACCCGTTCCTCTCCCACATATGATTCCAAGAGTACCTCCACCGGCCCTGCCTCCTCACATAGGTGACTTGGCAGCGTTTTCTCAAACCATAGGTCGATCTATCGCGGAAAATATGCGTCACGCATCTGATAGAGAGCCTAGAAGTAAGGCAGTACAAATTGCCAAACTCACGCAAAAATTCAATGGGGACGAAGATGCTAGGAAACACATTGAAGTGTTTGAACAAGTATGTGATTCCTTAGGGGAACGCAACGAACTACATAAGTGCAATGCCTTAAGCTTGACATTAAGTGGGAAGGCTGGAGATTGGTATAGGACCCTAAGGGTGGACGAGAAAACAATCTACCCTACCCTTCGAAGGTTGTTTCTAAAGGAGTACATACGAGAGGTGTGCTTTGGGGTGTAGCATCTCAGCTACAGAAGGCCGAACGTAAGGAAGGAGAGTCAGTAAGGGACTTCATTAGTCGTCTAAAGCACTTAAACTCTCGCTGCCCTGTAAATGAGCGCTTCAACAATAACCAACTGCTTGATCGATTCATTCGAGGGTTGAGGAATGAAGGAATCTATAATGGACTAGTGATTAGAGGTATCACAACCTGGGAAGATGTCACTGCCAATGCAATCCAATTAGAGGACAACTTGATGATAGCAGGCATGAGGGTGTCTACTGACACGAGATCCACTAGCTCACAAGCCATTGAGTATGAACCCGTGACTGCAAAGCCCATTGCCAATGAGCCAAAGGTATTTGAGACATTCTTGACAAACCTCACCAAGGCAATCCAAGAGTCTCTTAAGGATAATCGACCCCCTCAAAATAGTCACATGTATCCAAGAAGGGAGCAACAATGGTGTTCCATTTGCTTAGGTCCACATAGCACTAGTGAGTGCCCTACGTTTAGAGTAAAATTTAATGGAACTTGCAACGCATGTGGTAGGTATGGTCACCAAGCTAAGGATTGTTTAATGATCAAACGTATGATGGCAAATAGACCACCTGTAGCCTGGACGGATGCGCCTCGAGCTTCTGTATTGATGCCTACTCCACCTGTTGAGCAACTACCGCAACACATGGTCCCTAGATCTCAAAATGTTGTACAAGCTACACCGCTACCACCTCCTGTGCTAGGACCGCAGCCCCCGCATCCAAGAGTCGCCCCTATGAACCAAGTGGGTTGCGAGCCATCAAATGCTTATCCAGATGGCTGTGAGGAGGAAATAGACATTAGTATTGCCTACGGACTTGATACATTGGAAGAGTGTCCTATATACTACATGGAAGATTGTTGGGGGCAAGTCAAGCCGGTTTATCAAGCTGCTGCTCTCGCATCCAGAGGTCAAAATATCAACACCCAGGCTAGGAGGCCACCTCTTCAATGCTACGAGTGTGGTGGACCACATCGAGTAGCGGAGTGCCCTATTAGGCTGCAAAAGAATGCTGCACAGATGAAAATGAATCAAGGGAGCACGTCTGCAATGCCAATACTCACATGTAATCGTTGTGGCATAGATCACTTGATTGCCCAATGCCCCTATAACCCAAATGCGCCTAAAATCACACCCCTGAATTTGGTCGAAATTGCTAGTGTGACATCACCAATACCACCCGTCGCACCCGCTTATGCGATTACACGATTACACGGCCAGGACATATCCTCGAAGAGAGAGATACCGCGTCAATTATCCAAGCAAAGAAAAAGAAGACACGAAGGAAGAAGTCGCAGAATATGGAAAATCAAAGCCAAGTTCCAAAACAAACATAGGAACAGGAGATGACCCTGTGTATATGAATGACCTCGAGGATGATTCAGATTCAGTCGAGACAATGGAGACTAGAACCAATACCACAAAGAGAAAGACCGACAAAGAAAACCGTAACATGGAACCAAATGAAAACCGAATAAGAGAAAATCATAAAGAGCCTCTGAAAACACCACAAGTGTTTCCAAATCCAATCCAAGACCCCCAAGATAAACCGCAGGGGCAAAAAGGGAAAAATCGTAAAAAGAAGATTGGGACGTATCCAAACCCAGTAGACGAGATTGAGCAGGTGAAACATCTAAGAGGTTTAGTGGAGGAGACTCAAAGGAAACTAGAACCAGAACCCATGCATGTCAAAATTCATGACACAGTGTTTCCCACGCAAGCTCATCCACCCCACATGAACCATAGACCGTTAGCCATATCTAGTATCATCCATGAAGGGAGCGAGGACGGGACATCAGAAAGTGAGCATACACCCTTCTTGTTGGAAAGGATGTTTAACGAAGGAATACCTGATCCCATTGAGGAATATGAGATTCCATCCTCACCAGTTCCTAGTCAAGGACCTACACCCTGCAAAACGCCAATGAATGTTGCCAAACTAGTGGACTTCATGTCTTCTGAGGTCCGAACCACGATCATAGCAAAGCTGTATGGAGATCCTGAGTTATTCCTTGCACTTCGAGCATTCCTTAATGGAGAGCTACGAACGGGATTACCGCAGTTTGCGCAACCAAATAGGCCTGACTCGATTATGATTGATGAGGAAAATCATGTGCAATCACTTGACTTAGATGGACACGAGTCTGTGATCGAGGTACCCATTAACGAATTAGGGCAGTATTTTGAAGGCGACGAGTCTAATGCGACCCTACCCATCACTACCAAGGGATTAACTATAAAGGGAATTCTTGATGGTGGTGCGGGGGTTAGCATCGTTACAAAAGATTGTTGGGAATCCATGGGAAAACCCCGCCTCAGTGTTACTAACATTGTGGTAAAGATGGCAAATGGTACCATAGCCAAACCTATGGGGATGCTCAAGGATCTTAAGATCAAAGTTCTAGGACACAAGGTATGACATACGTTCATTGTAATGGATTTCTCTAAACACCTTATGTCCTATGAAATGATTTTAGGACGACCATTCATGAGGGAAGCACAAATGGTTCACGATTGGTCTAAAAATCATGTCTATTTGCAATTCCAAGACTCTGTCCTTAGAGTGGATTTGGTGACTGGTAAGGTACACCCCTTAGGGAGTAAAACCATTATTGATCATCGCTCTGACACCACAGTTCACTCGGCACCACTACAATATTGTTACACTTGTAAGAAGGATACAGACATTGGCCAAGATTCTCCTTATATGGATGTGTTACCGGGTATGACGGAATCAGACAATGTGGATTGGGTCCACCTAGCATCAACCATAGACACTTGGGGAAATAGGGGGACGACCTGGGTAACACCTGAGGGGGATGAAATGCCTATACCCTTAAATATGCTACAAGCAATGCGTATCGCTTTCGACAAGACTCATCCTAAGGTAACAAAGAAAACATACAAGTGGGTCCCTAAAGCTTCTTTAGTGACCATAGCTAGTGCTAAAAAACAGAAGCCTTGTAAGAAACGTACCACTCGCTCCAAGAAAAGTAAGAAAATGTTGCGATGGATCCCTAAACGACTATTGGAAGCCCAAGGCTACTATCAAGGAAATGATCAAATCTGGGTGCCAAAACGTAGATTGTACTCTTACCTATCACCTGACCCAAGTGAGCCCAATCCCGTAGCTCCAAAACGAATCAATGATCGTGGAAAGGAAAAAATCACAGAATGCTACACACCCGCTCCCGAGCTAGTTTGGGTACCAAAGAAAGAACGATTTGTTCCACCTAGCTTAGGAAGGGGGGAGTCCCATGAAGCTTATAGCTCCTCATGTAATACATCCATAGAGGTAAAAGCTTCTACACAACCTCCATCTATAGTAGTGGACCTCCATGAAGCTACAAAGGAATCCACACTTCCCAGTGTTCAAGAATCACCTGATGAACCACTTCAAGTTCGATCCTGGGAGAGTACCTTACCACCCTTGCAACTTGACGAGGCACCTAGGGTAATAGAAAACTACTGGCAAAAATCCTCACCTATTACCAACTGGAACAATTGGTTTCAAAGGGTGACAAGCTCATTTCAAACGGTAAGATCTACCCAAGGAAGGGGGGAGTGTTTGTGGACATCCATCATTCACTTGTTTCCCTCTCAACCTTTTTCCCTGACCTCTCAATTCCAATCTTAGGGAATGTACATATAAAGCTTTATACTCACAAAAAAAAAAAAAAAAGAGCAAGAGCAATTAGCAAGCGAGTATGCACCTTAAAAGTCAAAACATTGACTCAGACCTACACATGTCACATTTGGTACAGTGAAACAGAAACCTATGCCATAAAACACCTTCGATCCTCATCACTTGAGTGATGGAGGGTAGGTAAGATTAGTACGATAGAGTGTTTCTGTTTTAGAGTTGAGAGATTAGCAAAGTTCTCTTTTCCCACTGATGTGCCTCCTAGAGGTATTGTTTGTGTTTCATAGTGTGTACAGGAGCGTGTTGCTATTGATAGGATTTGGACCTTCATGGAACCTTCAAATCAAGCACGACCATCAACACAAACAGGTGTTTCTTGTCCATTAGCATTGCCGTTATCTTTTTGCATCTATGATTGTATGCTTTGATTGTGATTGGTAGCATAATATTCAGCGCATTGGCTTAGTATCAAACATTTAATTCAATGTAATGTTTTGTCATAATCACTTGTCTAGGTTTAAAAATCAAGCAGTCCGACTAAGCTAGTTTGACCAAGCTAGGTATTAGAAATATTCTCTTAATACCATGGGGAATGCCTTCCTAATAAACAATGGTTACTTAGGTTCTTAATCCGATTTAGGCAGCATTGTATGAAATGTACTAGGGCTTTCTAGTGGGCTTAACCCTATTGACCTTTAGCTTAAGTATTATAAAGGGAGTTTACTAATATGATGAGCCTGGGGAGGGTAACAGTGTTATATGACCCCCCAAAGTTACAAAATTTAAATGCTGAAAATGAACAAGCAAAAAATCAAAGTGCCACAATGTAAAATTTTAAGCTGGAAGAGAAATCTCAGCTTGATTTGGTACTTCACTCACATGTATTGCCTATGGTACTAGAGCCCTAGAGGTTCCCAGTGTGGGCGCTTTTCCTTGAAAAGCAAAAAACCCAAGGCATACAAAATAAGCACACACATCATAATTGAATCAATGTGAAAAGACTTTGGGGGGTCAAAGAAAAAGTAATCAGTCAGGCGATGATTTCATGAGAAATTCCTTTTATGGTAGCTTAACTACAAGGTTTTCTAGATATAGCCTCTAGTCAGCCCTCGAACATGAATACTTGGCTCTCGCGATTAAACAACTTAATTGACCACAGAAAGTTAAGAAGCTTACCCATGGTATTAATATTCGATCTCTAGTGCTTTTTGACCGTCAAATTAGCGACCCCAGACTTGTTTAATTTTCTACCTTTACATCTGTTTATGCATTTGATTACATTGCAATTTAATGTTCATTGCTAACAAATTGTTTGAAATTCTTTTACCAATCAATGTGTCTACCTAAAACTGCATATGCTTTTTAAGAGAATGCAATTACTGTGCCAATGTTGTTTGATTTTGCAGTGACTGAAGAAGGCTAAGGACATTCATCTCAAATGCTCTTCCACCTCGACGAACCAGCTTCAACTCAATAGCTTCCGAGGACGGAATCTACATCAGGAAGGGGGGCATGTTAACCCTCACGGCACATGGACACCCTATGATCTATAAACGTTGTTAACCCTCACGGCACACGGACACCCTATGATCTATAAACGTTGTATTATTTAGAGTCAGGTACCGGGCTTGTCGGACCAATAGGGAAGGGTAGAGTGATCGCCGATGAGAGGCGCACTTTAACTTGGACATTCAAGGGATTAGTTGGCTAAGCATGGGCGCCCAAGTGTGAATGGGGTGAGCTCCTATAAAAGCCAACTAAACCTAATTTTTACTCATTCTCTCATTTGTGCAATTGAAGAGTGCTCTTGCTCCATCTCCATCTCCATCTTCTTCTTCTTCACCTCCTTGTGTGTGTGTGTGTGTGTGTGTGAGAGAGAGAGAGACAGAGAGAGAGAGGGAGAGTGTGTGTGCGATCGAGCATTACGAAGGCACGACGGCGGCGAAGCGGTTGAGCGCGGCACAACTGCAGCTTCTTCTTCATCGCGGCGAGGAATCCACCACGAAGGCGAGCGTAGAGCGGTGAGTGACACACCCTTTGTTTTCTTGAGCTTGCTAGTTTAGGCTTGTTGTGTGCTTGGAGCCGTTTGTGGCTCGCATACGGTGTATTGGCAAGTCCCTTGCTTCGATAGTGCGGCAAGGAGCGCACAACAAGATTGAGACTCGACCATCTCGTACCAGTACTACGTGCAATGGGTACCATGTGCCAACTCTAGCACCTCTCGCAATCACTAGCGAACCCAATTGCAACGCAAAAGATCGCTCAAGCAGCGATACCCGACATCCACTATGCCTAAGCTGACCAACTAAGATCAAACTCATCGTCAAATGTGGTACATGATGCACATCCCTGAGCGCGCACGATGCACCGCTCGGTAATGACAGTCTCACATCTCCTGAACCAACAATCTCATGCACTGACCCATCTACCAATCACACACTACCATGCACTCTGCTAGAATAGCTACTGAACCAGTCACAAAATGGAGTGACATGAAAAGTAGCATCCTTGTCTAGCACCCACTGCAAAAGAATTCACTATCCTCAGACATCAAAAAATCAGGAGTAATACAGGAAGCAAATCTGACCTCACTATCACTAGGGTACTCAGACACTGTATCTGATCCTGCAACTGTCAAGTCAACGGAGCTTATAGCATCTACTACATCCTTGAGACTAGCCTGTCTCCTGTGCTGTCTCATACAATGAAAGAATCGTCATCTAATGTGCCCTGTGTGACCACAATGCCAACATCTCAAGTGTCGACACGAACGAGAACACCGTCTCTCATGAGTCATTGTCCTAGACTCGAAAGCCTCACACATATTGACTACTATAAGTGAATGTCAAAAATAACCAAGAGCTGTAACTCTACTCTAGGTACGGTAGCAATGAAATGCACTCAACTAATCCAAAAGAAGCAACCTGCAATGAGAAAATGCTCTCCGAAAAAGAGCTCACTAGCACCTACAATGTTTATGCGAATCCACGTATAAAATCTCTCGCAGTAGTGTAACCACACTGTGCTCCACAAATGGCAATGATGCAAATTCCAAATGCCAAGTGTACGAGGATCCTGTAGAGTAAACCAAGCTCCTATATGGCTGTAAAATATGGCTGCAAATCAGCCCCAAAACAGCCCCAAAATTCAACTTTTAAATAGTTGCATAAACAAGTCACAAACGTGTCCCAGATCAACCTACAACTGAGCCATACATGGACACCTGCAAAGAGGAAACAATGGCTGAAAATTCAGCGCCCAAATAAGCCCTCAAACCTGCCTGTAAACTTGTAAACCTGTAGCTGAAACGTGCTGAAAAACCTCAAGCCATTAGTGCTCGAATCCAGCTACCTAGCTCGTAGCCACACAAGCATACATCACAATATCCACTCCTGTAAGTGTGCTACGCCTGTCAAACCATGAGCTAATCACCAAGCCCACACTGTGCGGTATCGATGCATACACATGCACAAATCTCCCACCTGCAGAGAACACCGCACACAAATGCTGAGTGCAACCCGCAATCTCTACCTAGATCGCATAAATGATGCGCATAAAACTCCTGGGAAAATTTCGCCAGAGTTTCGACTCACAATGGCTATTGACACAAAATAACCATTGTCCTGCAAGCTCAATACAATGAGCAATCAATGCGTATCAAACTACACTCAACATACATGCATAAGCTCTGCAAACTTGTGTCCAACAAATGCTCACAAAGAGTATCACAGGTGACCATACATGTCATCCACAACCAACCTCTGCACTTGCTCACAAGATCTACTGCTCACCACATAAGCATACATAGAGCATTACCCGCTCAAAGACCATGTACTCAAGCCACAACACTGCAGAAGAACCACTCAACTGCAACTGGCAACACCTGTGGGAGTACTAGACTCAACCTGTACCTGGGAGTCAAACCCGATCTTGTAACACCTCATATGTGCCTGCTACCTGCAGTGTGCACGGGTAAGCTGTCTGCAGCAAAGAAAACAACAGAGCCCAAAAATGTCCTGAAAAACAGTCTCTGTGTTTTTAATTTCAGACCACCTGCACTCCAAATCAGAAAACAATTTTTTCTATAAAGTCGTAGACCTTGAAGCCAGCTCCGTTTTGAATCAAAAAGTTTTGGAATCGGAGCTTTGTAGCTCAAGTTATGAGCAAAACAGTGGACTGCTGTCAAACTATCAAAAACTGAACGACTTTTTTATGTGCTTATTTGAGCTCATAGAAAGGCTCAAACTCACTTCCCACCTCGATGCATGAGCTGGATGTATCAATCTCACAATGCTTCCATGTCTATGGAAGATCCAAGCTCCAATTTGTCACCGATGTAGCCGTTACAAAGCTTGCCGAGAAGAGGGAAAATGCTCTATACAGTGGGCTGATCTGTAGAGGGAAAATGCTGTATACAGTGGGCTGATCTGTAGAGGAACTGTGGACTGATCTGTGAGCACTAAGAAGATCCTAAGAGCTCTCCTACAAGCCTCTATATGGCTGTCCACAAGACTCCTCTATTTCTTTGCTCAGATCTGTGACCTCTCCGCCATAGTCGAGGAGTTCATCGCGAATTCGTCTATCTACGCTCTCAAACCTGTCGCTTTGATACCAATTGAAGGGGATCGGAGAGCACCACAGACGGAGAGTGAGAGAGAGAAAGAGACACAGATATGGGTGGGGAGACTCAAAGAGTGAACAGCCCCCTATACACTTATGCTATGTATAAGGTATACAAGTCAGTGGGCGCCCAGACTCTGGGCGGCCGGGCAAGGCACAAGCGCCTATACCCCACAAGCTTATGGTCATGAAACTTAATAGGGGTAGGTATGCACCCTAATCCCTACCCTTGTAAATTTTTATGGCCATTGTTGGCCTGGGACTATGCAAAATCTATTTTTTTGCCACAAGGCTTGTTGAGGGTCCTATGGCAAAAAACTGGTGTTTGTGAAGCCCTTGACTAGTGAGACAGTAATTGATGGCCATGAAACTTTGCAAGAGTGTGTAATGCACCCTACACCCCATGCTTGAAAAGTATCATGGCCATCAATTATCATCTCGCTAGTCTAGGACTGTTTAAGCGATAATTTGTTACCATAGGTCCCTCATTGAGCCCTATGGTAAGAAATTGGTGATTGTGTAGTTGTATATTGGTGAAATGTTAATCAATGGCCACGAAAATTTGTACGGGTAGGTAATACATCCTAGTACTTTCTCCTACAAAGTTTCATGGCCATCGCTTATCACTTCGCCAATTTGAGATTGTGCAAACACCATTTTTTTCCCATCGGAACTGAAGCAAACCTTGTGGTAAGAAAGTGGCAATTGTGTAGCCTCATACCCACAAGATGGTAGCCAATGGCTATGAAACTTTATACGGATAGGTAATACATCCTACTCTCTACCTTTGGTTTGGGACTATGCAAACACCAATGTTTTGCCATAGGGACCTCAGCGAGCCTTGTGGTAAGAAATTGGGGATTGTATAGCTCCATGGTAACAAATGGTTATGAAACTTCGCAGGGATGGTAATGCATCCTACCACCCACCCTTCCAAAGGATGAAAAAGGCCACCTATCTTGAGGTGTTTTGCCTTATTAACTTGGCATTGTTGGCAGTTTAGTACGTACTCTTGAACATCATGATGTAAGCCTGGCCAATAAAATTGCCATCGAACTAAGGCATACGTCTTATGACTACCTGGATGACTAGCACTTGGACTATTGTGACACTCAAATAATATTTGGAGCCTAGTGTTTGAGTCCTTTGGCACACATACTCTACCCTTGTAGAGTAAGTAGCCATCATCAATGGAAAAATTCTCTCATCGCTTAAGCTCGTCCTGAGTAGGGGTGGAGCTCTATGTGTTGGAATTTTTATCTATGCGTGCAAAAACATGTTGATCTGGTTGTGCTAAGACATGTGAGTGTGAGGGATCCCTTCTTAAGACTACACTCCACACTTTAGCATATGATTGATCTTGTGCACACTTGCCACGTAATGACTCCAAAAGTTCACTCTTTATTTATGCGAAAGCAAGTGAATTAATCTGAGGCATCCAGCTTAGTGCA
This sequence comes from Adiantum capillus-veneris, assembly GCF_014529385.1. Classification (NCBI taxonomy): domain Eukaryota; kingdom Viridiplantae; phylum Streptophyta; class Polypodiopsida; order Polypodiales; family Pteridaceae; genus Adiantum; species Adiantum capillus-veneris. Next base: position 2,407,404 of record NC_140937.1, read on the forward strand.
TCCGCTACTACATTATATCGCCCCTTGCGATAGTGTAGCTTACAATCATAATCTTGAAGGATCTCCGTCCATCTAGCTTTACGATCCTTCAAGTCTATTTGAGTAGTAAACCATTTTATACTCTCATGGTCAAAAACCACTAATAACTTGATACCATATATATAGTGTCGCCACTTTCGTAAAGCATGAACTATGGCATAGAGCTCTCTCTCATAGACAAAATAGTTCTGTTGAGCTCTACCTAGCTTTTTACTTTCAAAGGCTATAGGTCTTCCCTCCTGGAGATGTACCACACCAATTGCTTTATCATTAGCATTAGTCTCTACCACAAATGGCTTAAGTGGGTCAACAATTGCTAGGATGGGAGCAGTGGCTACAGCTACCTTGAGCTATTTAAAATTGCGTTGTTGGGATTCTTCCCAATAAAAGGTCTTACCTTTTTCTTTAACTTGATTTGTCATAGGAACAAAAATTTTGGCATAATCGCGGATATATTGTCGATAAAGTCCAGCCATGCATGCCTAAGAAAATTTGAAGCTCCTCAACCATATTGGGATGTGGCCATTGAAAAATGGTAGTGACCTTGTCAGTGTCCATCTTGATGCCAAAATAAGAGATCACATGATTGAGGTAATGCATTGTTGTTTAAAGAAATCGCACTTGCTTGGCTTAGCATATAGGGCATGAGTTCGTAGTTGTTTGAACACTAATCACGTAAGTGTTCTATGTGTTCATATTCAATCTTACTGTAAATGAGAATGTTATCAAGGAAAACACATCAAATTTCCCAAGGTAGGGACGTAAGACACTATCCATGAGTGTCATAAATGGATCTGGATCATTAGTTAAACCAAAAGATATAACCCAGACTCATAATACCCAAACTCATAATACCCAAATCATGCTCTAAAGGTAGTCTTAGAGATATCTTCAAAAGGATATGCACTTGGTGGTATCTTGAATGAAGATCTGTCTTTGTATAGTATCTTGCCCCATGGATTTGATCAAAAAACTCATCCACTCAAGGTAGAGGATACTTGTTCTTAACGGTTATGTCATTTAATCCGTGATAATCTACGCACATGCGCATAGTACCATCTTTATCTTTTACCAATAGAAATGGCGATGTCCAAGGCAAAGTGTTAGGTCTAATGAAACCACGAGCGCAGTAGTCATCCAACTGACACTCAACACCCTTGGCCTCACTAGCACTCATACAATAAGGTGGTTTACTCAACGGTTTGGTGCCCAGCAAAACATCTATGCCATGTTGCACATCACGTGTAGGGGGTAAACCCAGTGGTTAATCACTTGAGAATACATCACTGTACTCCGTGAGTCAGTGAGTTAGCTTTTTCCCTGCATAAGGAGAAAGTAAACTAGATTTATGATGGGATGGAGAATCTTGTCATTCTTTCATGTTTGTTTTACAACAGTTGTACGTTGCTCAACATAATTAGAATTGAGAGCACTTTGCTCTTTAGAATTGTTAGCACTTTGCATTTCATTAAAACTCATTGCAGTTTGCATACCATAACTAGAATCCATAGCACTTTTCTCTTGAGAATTCACAAGACTTGGAGACAAGCACCATCACAAAAATACTTTCATCTATTAAATCTTATTTCTATAAAATAGAAAGTTTGGCTGTACATATAAGAGGTGCAGATGGTATATTTTTCTCACCAAGAAAGAGCATATGTTTATCTCTTGTTTATCTCCCTGCTCCCATAAGTATGTGGTAGAACAGATGTTTGGAAATGATAAATAAGTATGGGACACCGTAGCTCAAGGGGTTGAACTTAATGTTCAAGATCATATGATGACCCTTGGCTTTCAGGTTATTGACATGGATTGTGCTAATGTAGTCTTAGGATGGGAGTGTGTGCATGGTTTATGAAACACATTGCACACTAATTAAGAACACAACTAATTAGTGTGCAATGTGTTTCATAAACCATGCACACACTCCCATCCTAAGACTACATTAGCACAATCCATGTCAATAACCTGAAAGCCAAGGGTCATCATATGATCTTGAACATTAAGTTCAACCCCTTGAGCTACGGTGTCCCATACTTATTTATCATTTCCAAACATCTGTTCTACCACATACTTATGGGAGCAGGGAGTCTGTGTAAGCTTCAATTTCTTGACTAGCTTATAGTTCAGGAAGTTATCAGTTGCACCATCATCCACTAAAATACAAACACGTTGTCCATTATTAGTGCCATGCATGCGAATAAACTCATGGGGACCAAAGGTGGGTTGCCACATTGAAGTAGGCACACAAGACTGGTGATTTTCTTCCATATGAATAACCTCTACAACACAATATTTAGGAGATGAATATGATGTGAGGCATTGCATCGTGTGCATGGCCTTTTCTTTACCTTGCAAAAGAGGAAAATCCTTCTTGTTATGCTGGTCCAAAAGACATTTCAAACACAAATTGTGTTTCTCTGCACGCTCAAAATCGACAGTGCTGATAGAGCCACGTGGAGTATCTCATGATTGTTGAGGCTTCTTAGCCACTTGAGGGCACGGAGAGGTAGATTGTCTCTTGATCCTCTTGGAACATTTCCGGGGGATATGTGTTTGAAACGTGACCTAGGAAGGCACTGGGCCTCTTGCTATGGGAGGTGTCAAAGAAAGAAAACAACAGCTATCGAAACATTTGGTAATCACCGTAATCATCAATTAATTGACAAATTCTTAGATTACAAGTCAATCCTTAGCCAAGGCGGACTGTTATCAGCACCGTCACTCGGATCAACTAAAAATTAGGAGTTTAAGATCCCTTTTTATAAGATTAACCAGGCCATTGATGACATCAAGACTTATCAAGATGATTAATCAATCTCTATCTGATGACGATGATGGAAATTTTCTTCAATTGCCCTTGGATTCTACAACCTTTAAGTCTGAAAGTGGCCTCTTTCTTCATCTCCATGCTTGTCTGAGAGAGAGAGAGAGAGAGAGAGAGAGAGAGAGAGAGAGAGTGGCTACCCCTTGCTCATGCACGCCTATTTTCCTTCTTCTCTACAAAGAAAAAACACTCTCCCCCCCCTCTTTACTGTCCTTTTTAAGGCGCGTCCGATCTCCTATTTTTAGCCCCCCCCCCCTTTATCTTTATTTAGCTTCTGAATGGCGTGTGTAATCCTTGCTTTTCCCTATTTTTTGCCCCTTTAAATGCTATTCTTAGCTTGCCTTAAGCTCCACGGCTCAATACTTGAATACTAGTTCTAGTCATAATAGCGCTGACATTGGAACTGGTGCAGCTGGCTCTGGTAATACCAGTACTGACACTGACTCTCAAGACTTTGATGCTCGAGAGACAATTTAATATTGAACGCTGGAAACACCAATACTTGCCATATTGGCGCTGATGCTGGAACTGGAAATGGAGATACTGGCTAGTTCTTGAGACACTGACGCTGAAGACTGGAGATAGTAGAACTCAAGATACAGGCTCTAGAGAAACTCTAACTGGTAGTATTGGCATTGTTTGGCACTGGTGTAGCTATAATGCTATACTAACAGCCGAACCAACACAAAATTGGCCCTGCAAAACTTCAACTGGTGATAACTTGGCATCCGGTACTAGTCTCCCTGGCACTGGTGCTCGACAGTGGACACTAGTCTAGCTGGCTCTGATAATACTGGCGCTGGACTCTGGCTCTCGTGATATAGGCTCCCAAGATACACTCTGACGTTGTACACTAGAACTCAAGTCACTGACTCTTATAATACTGGTACTGACACTAACTCTCGGTAAAGCCGCATCTGGCATATATTAATCGTACAAATAGCTTGTTAACAAGCCCTAAACACTAATTAAAGATCATGTAAGCTTTTATTAAGCTCAATGTGCATCTTCCTGGTCTCTTTCTTAGCATGGGAGAGGAGATGCATGACCTCCATCCCCTCTAAACATACATAGTCTCCGGTCTGTGCTAACTATACTTGAATTTTGAGCATACCTTGAAAGCACTTGATTTCCTCTTTATTGAGAAAACCATCTTCTCCAACCTTCAGCTATGCAATGTCTCCTTGGTAAATTTATGATCAATGTTCTTTGGATCTCTGAGCATAGGCTGTCGAAAGCTTCTTTAATCACCCTTTCACTTCCTTCTAGTAGAGGTGTATCCACTGGTCTCACTTTCTTTGCAATTGTCTTGTATTTCGTCTCTAACTGTGCTTCAACTTCTTTACCCAAGTCATCTTCAATATGCATAAGTGCCTCGTATATGTCCAGCTCTTCATAGATGTCCATTGACTGCACTTTAACAACTTCAATTCCACTTTGTAACTTGTATTGTTTGATATCCTCAAGCTCTCTGAAGATTCCTGAAATCACATCATCTAGTTCAAGCACATCACATCCTGCAATTCACTTTGAATACTTGAAACATATTGTTTCTCCCACTTAAGTAAATCATTAAATTTTTTGTAAGATATTGAATCCTCAGATGTCAATCCCAAAAATCCTGAAGAGAAGGTTTCTCTTTGCGAGAACTTCTCCTCACTTGTGCCACCATAGTCCTGCTTTATAGAGGCACCCAAGAAAATCCTGAGAAAACCTATGTTCTGTGAACTCTTTGTGTATCTTTGGCATTGGATGATCGTGTAAATTGTCTTTGTTCCTAACATGGTCAACACATACAATTAAAATTTGAACCGCTTTCTTAGCTTCAAACCCTGGCATAGGCCAAGCCATCATCTAGCACCTTGGTTTCCATTCACACAGCTGTAATGTAGGGCTGTTCTAGAATCAATGGGGGTAGGAGGAATGGTCCTGTATAAAGAAGTTTTGCTCATCACAGACATCCCCAATAGTTACCTTGACGTTTGCAAATACACCATAAATATCGCCTAGAAGCATGTTGGTAGCTTGAATCCACCACCCGTGGTCCACATCAATAGGCCACTTTCCCTTCTGGTGTAAATTATTTTCCATTAGATTGAATTTTGAACCATGGTCTATAAGGGATAAGACTAGCTCCTCAATGTTGCCAAGCTTTACCACAGTTTTAGTTGTTGCTCTTGCTCAATCAATGTAACATTTAGTGGCCTAGTAACTTGTGTGTAGTGGAAAATAGCATGAACATAGTGAGCATTTCATTAGAATAGCTTCCTAATGAGAATAACAAGAGTGCTTGGGTGGAGAGAGTAACAAAAATCATAACACCTAGTTAGATCGCATGAACAATACTTCAAAAGAGAGAGAAATTAAGCTATTGACAACAGTTGAGGACTGGATTTACATAGAGCTAGTCCCCCCTCCAAAAGGCTTTGTATTATGGTTTCTCCCATCAAGAGAGACATTTTACAATACAATTTCTTGTGTTCCTTCAATACTAGCCAGTGCAATGAAGATGGAAACTTCATGCACTACGCAAAACAATTATCAAACACAACATCAATTCCCTCACGGTCTCAGACCCAATACCTCACACACCTTCAAAGATGGTGAGAGCTAGCGGGGTATGAGAGTAGATTGAGAGGAAGAAGGAGTATTATTACAAGAAAGATGTACATCTACTCACATAATCACTCATATAAGCATAGCTTAGCTTAAAAATTATCATGGTAGAGGAGATGAGCATGCCTTGAAGCTTGGCTCTTGGTTGGATTTGCATCACAAATCCAAGAGTTGTTGGTGTAGGCCTTCCTTCTCACAAGCTTGGAGTAGGTGATAATCTTTTCATTAAAGCTTGAGAAGGAGAGAGAGTCTTCTTTACTTCACACATGAGATTGTGTTAGTGTGTGTGTGATAATGCCTTGAAAAAATCAGCCCCTCTCTCTCTTGGTCGACCCCTCTTGCTATTTGCTCTTGCTAGCAGCCTATTGGACCTCCCCAGGCTTAGCAAATGGTAATTAAGTAGCGTAGGTGATAGACTTCTGACATGTGTCCCCCTTTCCCCTTTTGTGAGAGCTTTAGGTAATTAATAATTCAACTAAACTCTCATTGGACCCCTTTGCCTCCTGGCCAATAGAAATCAGGCAAGCCATTCGGCTGTTGAATGCTCATTGGTCCCCTTGGGAGACTATCCAATAGTCTTCTAGAGAGATTAATTCCCACTGGTTCTTTTATTAAATGTTTTTAAATTAATTAAACTAGTTTTACTCTAGCCTAATTCTCATTGGTCCACCTCAAAGGCCATCCAATAGGATTCGAGTACACCTTGTGGGCATCTGGGCTAGGGAGCTGACATGTGTCCCTCTTTCACCTTGTGCACAAAGGGAGCTTGTGTGTGCGTGTGTGTGAGTTTCTCTCCCATCCCCTACTTCTTGGGCTCGCCCCCTCCTATGTATGGCTTGACAAAGACTTTAGGAACACACACAAAGCATCAAATTTTCCCTAATGTTGACCTTTCGACACAATCTTTGAATTTTAGAACCTTAGCATTTTGGAGGTCTTAATGGGCTGAACCTTGGGGTCTTTTAAGACCATTGTTGCACATAGCTCTTTTGCAGATGGCCCCCCCTTTGGATCCCTACTATGGCCGGTTTGCTAACTTAACCATTATTCTAGCTTTTTCTCCCCTGGCACTTCCCCATATTAAATGATCAGTTTAACATGAGAAAATCATTTAGGAGAATTAGATATTGATTATTATGAAATTACCTCTCTCTTGAAATTATAGTTGTCCTCGACTATGATGTAGAGAAGATAAAGCATATTCATGAGTCTTTTTTCTTAGCAGGTAGAGGATCCCTATGTTACCCTACGACATCATTCCACAATGGATGACTAGTCCATTTGGCGCTTGAGAGCCTGAGGTTTCCGCAAGAATGTTTGCACATTAGTCCTATCAATCTTCCATATTAGAGTGGCAAGCTCTACTTGGTGTTTGGGAGGCGTCGTCTCCGCAAACTTGATCTAAGCATGCATACTACTTCATTTTTGTACACAATAAATAAAAAGAGAGTCTTATAAGACAAAAAATTTGTTCATTTTTAACGTTTGTACATTTGCTTACTCTAGGAAAGCATTGTAAGCAAGGTGTAGGTTATCCTTTAATTGTATGCCTTGCATCCATCTAGCATCTTCAAAAGGATAATTCTTAAACTTAATAAGATATCGTCGGATAGTCTTACCGCCTCTTAGTACCCTATCTTCATGTCAAAGAATGGACTCGGGTTGCAACACCTCTTCTTGGTCCTCGATCTCCAGTGGGTCTTCAATAGTCGGTTCTTGAGGTGGCTCTCCTTTGTAAGGCTTTAGTAGGCTCACATGGAAAGCATTGTGTATGAGCCAATGGTTGGGCAACTTGGGTTGATAGGCCATCTCATTGATTGCCCTAAGAATCTAAAAGGGACCATAGTACCTTTTTACTGACTTAGCATATTACTTTTGGTGTCCCATAGGATTCTTGCCCGTTGTGTGCCTTAATCGAGCCTTGGGAAATTTGAGTAAGGCCCAATCATTTTCTTTAAAGGCTTGGGCTCTTCTATACTTGTCAGCAGTAGCCTTTTTCCTTTGCTGTGAGATAGAGATAGCATCCTTAATCTTTTGAAAAGATTCTTGTAGGTCTTGGCTATACTCATCTGCAGCAAAGATCTTCCCGTGTACCTTAAGTAGCAAGGGACTTTTTGATCTTCCCTCAATTGCCTCAAAAGGTGCTTTTCCCGTGGAAGTATGTACAGTGTTATTGTAAGCATACTCCACTAATGGTAAGTACTTCTCCCATTGGGATCTTTGATCTACTTCCGTTACATAGGCTTTTAGTAGATCAAGAATTGTTAGGTTAGCTATTTCACTTTGGCCATCTGTTTGCGGGTGATAGGCCGAAGAGAAGTTTAGCCTTGTTCCTAAATTCTCAAAGAGACCCTTCCAAAAATTACCGGTCATTCTAGGATCTCTATCTGACACTATGGACATTGGCAAGCCATGGTACTTGAAGATTTGTGAAATGAAGAGGGTTGCCATTTGATGGGCTTTGATAGTCTTTTTGACAGGTATAAAATGAGCTTGTTTACTGAACCTATCTACTATCGTCCATATTCCCGTATTCCCATGGATAGACTTAGGGAATCCAAAGATAAAATCCATGGATATGCTCTCCCATGGTGAATTAGGGATTGGCAAAGGTTGAAGCAATCCAAGTTGCTTCCCTCTATCAAACTTTGTCTTTTGGCATACCACACATTTAGAAACATACTCTTGTATGTTTTCTTTCATGATAGGCCAATAGAAATATGTTTCAATTTCCTTTATGGTAGACTAAATCCCTCTATGTCCTGCATAAGGAGGAGCATGAGATTCATACATTACTTTCTCACGTAGTGATCTAGTAATGTATAGTCTATTTCCATAGAGAAGATAACCATCTTGTAAAGTAAATGGTTCCTCTTTCTTCCGTAGTGCAAGGGCTGAAATCACATCTCTAAAATTGGGATCAATAGCATACTCATCTACCATACAAGATAGATCATTGTGAGCTGCTATGGAAACCTGTAATGTCCGAAAAATGGCTACTTCTACTCATATACACACACACCTAGGGACTTGATTTGGCGTTTGGCCCCATATACCTGTAGAAACATGTTGTATAAGGACATATGTACTTGGGTTAGTCTAGAAAATTTCGCAATCAAACAACAACCCTTAAAAATAGTTGAAAAACATGTCCTGTTTTGCTCTTTCTGCTATTGGGTCCGCATTTGGGAATGCCTCCCCCCCTCTTAGCCGGAGTCCTCCCGGACAACAAGGTATTGCCTCGGAGTATGTTCCGTGCATAGGCTGAAAAACTTATGCTAATGCATGGCCGTGTACTGTGGCCCTATTTTATGCATACTCGGTCAATGCATGGAAAAATTAATGCTGTGCAAGAGAAGGGTATAAGCAAGATGCTTATTGGCATTCGTCGTTGAGGTTTCCTGTTTTCTTTGCAAGCAAAAGCTGTAACTCTACTGCTCTCTGTTTGATTGTCTTTGGGGCAAAAGTCGCTTGCTTTGACGCTACTGACAACAAGGTATTGCCTCGGAGTATGTTCCGTGCATAGGCTGAAAAACTTATGCTAATGCATGGCCGTGTACTGTGGCCCTATTTTATGCATACTCGGTCAATGCATGGAAAAATTAATGCTGTGCAAGAGAAGGGTATAAGCAAGATGCTTATTGGCATTCGTCGTTGAGGTTTCCTGTTTTCTTTGCAAGCAAAAGCTGTAACTCTACTGCTCTCTGTTTGATTGTCTTTGGGGCAAAAGTCGCTTGCTTTGACGCTACTGTTGATATGGGCATAGTTATCTCTTTGGAGAGCATTGGCTTGGCCGGAATGTTCGTAGACCTTATCTCTTTTGCTTTCCATTGGTAGCTTGTTTTTGCCGGTTTTTGTAGGTTTCTTGCTACTTCCTTGATTGCCATTGTTTTGTTGCTTATTGGCATCCACATAAGTCGATTTGCCGGTTGCAGTTGCAGCTGTCTGCCTGCTGATGTTGCTTGTACTGAAGGGAGTTCCTTTTGCTTTGGTTTCGGTATCCAAATGCGAGTTGCATTTGAGTTGTTGCTGAGCATTTTCTTTGGGATCTATATCTGTTTTATTCCCTTGGTTTTTGGTTGAATTATCTGCTTCGGTTGAATTGTTCTGGTGTCTTGTTTTCTGTCTACCATGTCATTTCTATCCTTCCGCATCCATACTTGTTTCTCTTGTTTTGGTAACCCCGATCTTCTCACTGTGGTAGGTAACTTCTTATTCATGTAGTGACCATGGTTGGTAGTTCCCTATTTGATTTTTAGTGGTACGCTTCTTTTTGGCTTTTTATTGAGGGATTGCATTGCTGGCAGCAGATTCTTCTGGGGTTGCTGAGCAAAGGTTACCACTTGTTGTTCTTGTGCATGCTGAATTTTGACTGCATTCGCATTCCAATTTATCTGCACATTGTACTCTTTTTGCCAAGTTTGTCCCAACAACATGGGGTGTTGTGTGCTTTCATCCTCGACTACATAAAATTTGTGTGGGTAAATATATTGATGTAGTTATACATGCAATATAGTCCAGCCCAATGTTTTCAACGAGTGTGATGTACTACTTTCCAGCACTTGTGAAGTAGGATGAAGTTGACCTGTGGACTTGAGTTGTTTGTATAATCCGTAAGAGATTAAATTTGCTTGAGCTCTAGAATCAAGCAATGTCGTTGATTCAACTTGATTGCTACCCACTTTGACTGCAATTATTGGCTCCACTGTGTCTTCATCAAACTTCGTTAGTGGGATGGCATTGATTTGCAATGGTGCTCCACATTGTTGTTGTTGTCACAGAAGTCATCTTTTTGCAATGCGTTCTTTTGCTTCTGCTTGAGCTTCTTCTCATACCCTCTGTTTCTCCTTCATTCGTTGTTTTCCTTGATGGGTTTGTTGAAGCATATCCTGTGTTAGTGGTAAATGATATTTCTTCAATCGACACCCACTAATCCAATTTGACATTTCTTCACCTGCTAATGTAGCAAGCTTGACAGCTCCGCTTTGTGATAGATCACTAATCACAAAGGGTCTCATCCCTCGCTTTTTAAGTTTCTTGGCATATTGCTTCAAAGTATAAACAAGTACATAATCACTTGTTTTGAACTCTTTCGTGCGCACATGCTTGTCAAAAAACTCTTTTTGCCTTCTCTTTTTAGCATAGATCGAAGCTACAGCTCTCAAGCGAAGTTCATCTAGCTTTTCAAGGTCATCTATTCTTGAAGAGAGCTCATGTCCTGTCCATTCTAGGTGTTTCGCTACTTGTAGAGTTGGAATTAGAAACTCTATGGATAATATAGCATTTAAGCCAAACACCATGTTGTACGGTGTCATTCCTATCGATGTTTTGTAAGCTACCCTATATGCCCATAGTGTTGAGTGTAGCTGCTGATCCCAATCTGTTCTTGACTCTGACACAATTTTAGTGAGAACCGTGCATAGTGTTTTATTTGTGCCCTCAGCTTGTCCATTTGCCTGTGGATGGTATGGAGCAAATTTCCTATGTTTGACCATGAATTCCTCTAGCAAATATTCAATGACTTCATTAAGAAAATGTGTTCCACAATCACTGACAATTTCTATTGGTAAACCGTATCGTAATTCTCATACAAAAATTGTGCAGTGGTCCGTGCATCTGCTTTTTGTGTTGCCTTGGCTTCCACCCATTTTGTGAGATAGTCCGTAGCCACAATGATATATTGGGTATGGGTGCGATATGCAGGGGGTGAAATAGGCCCCACAAAATCAATGCCCCATTTTTCAAATGCCCTTGCCCCCATCATTGGCCGTAGTGGCATCTCATCTCTCCTTATCGGCACCTTGGTGCACTGACATGCGTCACAACGCTTTACAAACTCTTGAGCATCCATATGCAATGTAGGCCACCATATTCCTACGGTTAAGACAATTCCCGGGGAGGTCACCTAATAAAAATGTAACCTATCACGTGAGTTCAACAGAAGGGTATTTAAAGTTCTTGAAACTTACAGAAATATATATACAGAAGGGCATTATTGTTCCAAATGTGAAAAAAACTTACAGATTTTAAAAGAAAAGGGTACATTATATTCTTAAAAAAATTCATAGATAAGGTGTTTTACAAACATGTCTTGAACGCACGTGATATGGTAGTTTTACACAGAGTGAACCCTTCGAGAGAGAATTTTTGTTGTCTTATCGCCTGAAAAATGGCCTCCACTTATTCCGCTATGTGCATGTTCTAGAATCAGCAGGTATTCAGTTTCACTTGCACAGATTCTAAGTTGATTGTCCTTTCCTCGCTTATAGAGTTGGTTTCCAATTAACTGAAAGTCACGAGCCTCCAACTCTATAGCCCTTTTCCGTGCTCTTGTTATGTTTTCACGAAACGTCCTTGTGGTTAAGAAATCAATGATATATTGACTCCATGCCGTTGCAATGTTTACCTGAAACAATGTCGCGTGATCCATTGGTCGTTTGGCACTACATATAGTACAATTGGTAACATAAGCATGTGTGTCCGCATACATAGTTGGCCAATAAACCCCTAACTATTTCAGTCTCTGGTGTGTTTTCACTGTTGAACAATGGAATGCACAATCCTGGACATGCGCTTCTTCAAGGTAACACTCGAATTCTTTCGGATTTATACATAATCGTAGAATTTGGTCCGATCCTAGATGATACAGCCGTCCTGCAATCAACTGGAAGTTTTTTGTTTGTCGAATTGTTTGTTGTTTGGATCTGTCTTTCGTGTTATCAAACCTACCTCCAAAGGAAAGAATACTAAAAATTTCCTGAGACCATTTGGGTATCATTTCAATATTGAAAAGATAAGCATCTGGAATGTCATCATCTACTCCTTTAGGAGCTTCCCCGTTGTGTAGCCTTGAGAGATGATCCGCCCATAGATGGGTTTTACCCTTTTTTACCACCACTGTGAAATCAAACTCTAGCAATATAATAAACCAGTGCACAATCCTCCCTGTATTGCATGGTTTATTCACCAGATACAAAAGAGCTTGATGATTTGTGAAGAACACAAATTTATTTGCGAGCAAATAATGCCGAAATTTCTTTACAGCATAAATCATTCCTAACCCCTCTCGTTCTTTTCTGCATTGTTTAATTGTCGCGGCTGGCATAACAAACTGGAAAATCTATTGTTCCGTCTCCAGGTTGAGCTAGAATACTCCTGATTGCATATGCAGAAGCATCAATGTGAACATGGAATATTTTTTCCCAATCCGGTGCTTTATGTACAGATGTTGATACAAGGTTTTCCTTTAGCTTTTGGAATGAAGTTTCACACTCCTCAGTCCAGTCGAAATTGACTAGCAAACGATAAAGAGGTTGTGCGATGACTGCATACATATATATGAATCTTCGATAATACCCACAGTGTCCCATGAAGGATTGCACTTGTTTCGCATTAGTAGGCCTGGGTAGGTCTATTATGACTTTGACTTTGTCTAGGTCAGTGGTTATGCCATTTCTTGAGACAATGTGTCCTAAGATGCGGCCTTGCCTCACCATGAAAATGCACTTTTCCCGGTTAAGACATATTCGATATGTCCTATATTTTTCAAACACCTTTTGCAAATGGTCAATATGTTCCTCTCGTAGAAGAGAGTGTACACAAAGATCATCCATGTATATTTCTAAGAATATTCTCAGGTATTCTTTGAACGCGTGCATCATTAACCTTTGAAAGGTAGCTAGGGCATTAGTTAAGCCAAACGGCATAACTGGATACGCATATATTCCCCATTCTGTGGCAAACGCTGTTTTGTGTTGATCCTCCATTGCAATTGCCAGTTGGTTGTATCTTGAAAACCAATCCAAAATGGAATAAGCCCGTTTTTTGGTCACCCTCTCAAGTACAGGTTCTGTGATTGGCAAAGGATAATTATCCCTTATGGTGGCTGCATTTACCTTTTTGAGGTTTACACACACTCACAGTTTTTCATTCTTTTTGGGACTACCACAATGGGTGACACCCAATCTGTATGTTCGATTTCATAAATGAATTTAGCTTCCATCACCTTGTCAATCTCCTCTTTGATTCGTTTAGCAAATGTGTCATTATATGTATAAGGACGTTGTTTGCTAGGTTTTGCATCCGATTTCAAAGGAATCGTATGTTGACATATCGATGGATCAACTCCTTTGAGGTCTTTGTAGGACCATGCAAACACATCTTTATACTTCTTGAGAAGTTGTGTTAGCCGTTCTTCTTCTTCAGGCTCTAAATCGGTTGTGATATAGACCAGCTAAGGCTTCTCACCTAGTTCCGTGAGGTCTATCCTTTTTGCAATTTTTGGCCCATCGTAAGATTCCTGGTTTGTTCTTTCCCTGACTGATGGTGTCATTATGATTTTTTTGTCTTGGATGGTAAATTTCCGATAGTGTGATGGTACATTCATGTTTCCCTTTTCTGACTCTCCTTTACCATCACTATCTCCCTCAGTAGTCCATACCTCTCGTAAAGACCGTTTCAGTTCTTGGTATTTCTGTTTACGCTCCAGTTTGGTCCACTCTTGGTCTTTTGTTGTTTCTTTTTTTTATTTTTGAGATTTTTGTGATTTTGTTTCTGTTCTAGCTTTTTGTACTTGTCTTTTTTCCTCTCGCGTTCTTTCCCTTCAAGCTTTTGAGAATCTTCCTGATATTTGATCTTTTGCACAATCCCCTGCTTTTACAAGCATCAGATAGTGAGTTTTACCTTTTATCCTAGGCATCAGGTTCTCTCTCTCTTTGTTTTCTGCTCATTTTCTCATATAGCTTTCTTAGTGTGTAGGGTGCTGATTAGCAAAATCATAAAACTTGATATTCTGTGTTTTCCCCCTCACTTGAGTTGTCTGAACACTCATTATTATCTGCATCGTTATTTACTTCCATATGTTCAGAGGAGTTATAAAACTCTTCTTGTTCTGGTGGTTCTATCGTCTCATCTCCTCCTGGTATAATGCTTACCATGTAGTAGGGTAGCACATCATAGCCATCCTTATCGCAAAATTTTGTTGTTGGACTATCTGTAATGGTACAGACATCCAATGTTGCTAGTATGTGTTCCCATTCCAGAGGTTCCAAGGCATCTTCAGGAAAAGGTTCCAGAATATACTCTTTGTCCTCAATCGCTCTTTCTAAGACGCATTCCTCTCTTTTTAGGATTCCACAATGTGAAGCTCCGCACATCCATAGCTCTTTTTGTTTCCCTAACCATGCTAGGAGTTCCCATCCTGCGACTGTAGCTGTGAATCAAACTCTTCCACTCGTGTCTAGTTCACATCCTCGTAACTATGGTCTTTCAGGTGTATTTTGGTTGTTGTCTCGCCATGTATGAGGTATATGTTGTCGTAACTCCAATCCTGGACCATCTTCAATTGTCGCATGAACGGTCTTCCCAAGATGATCTCATAATTGTTCTTTTTGTTGAAATCGACTATTGCAAATGTATGCTCATACTCGATTCCACATGAAGTGACAATCACTTTTTCTAAGAGTCCTAGAGGCTTCTCCATGAACCCATCTGCCAATTGCTGGTTTTCCCCATTTTTTCTAGATTTCCTTGGTGGTTATAGCAACCCCTGCTCCACTGTCAAGAATAGCTTTGGAAACTACTCCTTGGAATTCTACTGGTAGCCTGGTGTTTCCATCTTCTCCCTCGCAATACTCTCCAACCTTGTTTAAAGGTACTGGCCTAGTACTTAGTTGAGGCCTGTCCAATTCTCTGATCCCTTCTTGAAGCTTTGAGGTGGGGTCTTTCACTCCAAATTTTTCTAGGCATTTGCCTTATACTGTGGTCCACATGTTTGGTCGTAACCGTAGGAGTTCAGCTAATGTGATTGTGCATGCCACCGGGGTGGACAATAACTCAATCAACCCTTGTGAATCCATCACTTTGTTAGAATAAAGTCCTTGAGATGGGATTGCTCTCACCTCATACTTGGCTTCATACTCTCCTAGGTAAGAGGGTAGAGCTTTCAACGAGTCTGGTTGGTTGTGCCCTGAACTAATTGACCCCTGGTCTCTCTCTTGTGAATGTATATCAAAGTTCACTTGTGATCCTGCGTCAAATTCTTCAATAGGAGGTAAGATCTCATTTTTCTCTTTTCTCGTGCTATTCATGTGGGAACTCACCCTGTTAGCTTCTTGGCCAATGTTTTAGGCTGGAACCCGTCACTTGCCTCATCTGTTGTATTTGGCACTATCATAGGTTCTCCCCTAGACTCATAAGCATTCGTGAGTCTTTCCTTCGTTTCTACTTGTTCCTCTAAAGCTGGTTGGATAGGGGTTGGAGCTGGTACTTCATGCCAATTTGCAGGTTTACCAAGCGGGTTTTCTATCAAAGCTTGAGCTGTTTCAATCATCTTTCTACACATTTCCAACCTTTGTTTTTCTATTTCAGCATATGGATAAGTCATCCATCTTTGCTCTTGGTTTTGGTTCCTTTTGAGTCTGGCTTCGTAAGCTTTTAGAAGTGCATCCAACTGCTCATTTACCTTGTCTGCCAATACTGATCCTCCTGATCCTGCACTTTTGGGCTCTGCTATTTCCTTGGGTGCTATGGTTGCCGTGGTGTGTGAGCTTAAGCTAGCTAGATCCTCTAACCGCTCTAATCTATCCTTTGTGTGTTTTAACTCCTCGAATAGAGCTGTTTGCTCTCGTTCTTTCCTGGCTTTCATACGCGCCTTTCTAGCTTTCCAAGTGCTTCTCTGATTTTTCATTTCTGAACTTGGGGCATCGGTTTTTGGCTCTTCAATTATGGGTTCGTTCGTCATTCTTTGAGCTTGGGTTCGTGTCACCGCCTGAATAGGTATGATTATTTCATTTTCTAACCCTCCACTGGAAGGCATTGCTTCCAGCATGTTCAAAGTAGTTTTTTCTCCTTTGCTCGGGTTCTTAGGGTAATCAGGAATCAAATGAGTAACTCCACACTCGGTGCAATATGTGTTGACTCTAATGATTTCATCATGAGGACAGTCTCTTAGCGAATGGTCTCCACCACATTTGTAGCAGGGTCCTTTAGGCTGTTGAGGTGCTCCTTGAGCTCCTCTTTGTTGATATGCATGTCTCTGTCCGCCCATACCTCCGTTGGCTATGAACAACAATGTTCGTTCATTTAAGCTATATCTTCCTTCTCCTGCTGCCTGTGCAGTTGTTGGTGGTCCTGTATTTCCTATCATGCTCCATGGTTCTGGTGTCGAGGGTTCTTCTGGTGGATAATAGACAGGGTTTGCACATATCCATTGGGATCTTCATAATATGCGTGCATAGGCACCAAAGCCTTCTCTTCTGATTCAATTACTGTTGGTGTGTATCTTATACCGACTGGTCGTAATCCTGGTAGGGGTGGTTGTTGCCCCAACACTGGTTGTGGTCTTTCTACACCTACAGGTCTTGGTAGGTTGCCTGCTTGATACCTAGGCATCAGTGAGACTTGAAGAGAAGTTACCTGAGCTTGGGGAGCATAAGGTCTCTCTCTCACATATCCCTTGTTATAATAACATTCCTCCGTCCCATGGTTTGTCCATTTTTGTTCAATAGAACACCACTTGGGCTATTTAGCCTGGGCTTTGGTGTATAAGTTAATCTTTTTTAGCACTTCCTCTACAAGCTGCTCCTGGCTTACAACTACTTCTTCTTTCAGTGTTGTCTTAGAATACTTGCTTCCACTTTGTTGTGAGGATGAATCATCGTCAAGATCCTTGAACTCACCCTCTTTGTAGACTGCACAATTGTCTACAAGGTAAAGAGCCTCCTTGGTTAACTCGTTCAACGTCGTGCTCCTCTTCATATGTAAGTCCTTATGGAGATCGGCATTCCTTATTCCTTGGATAAATATAAGCATAAGTCTAGAATGAGTTGGAAGTTCTTCCACAGGGAAGAACTTAACATATCGTTTTAGTCTTAGGGTTGCCTTTCATACAGATTATCCTTCTTTCTGTTTGAATTTATGGATTTGTGAGACCGTATTATGAGCTATCCCCCTTTGTGAGAATTCCTCGATAAACTCGTCAAACACCTCCTCCATAGACTCAAAGTCTCTATGCTCCACAGAGTCAAACCAAGTAGCAGCGTCATCCTCTAGGGTTAGTCCAAACCCTACAAATTGGGTAGGGAAGTCTAACACCTCTTCAGCTCTAATTACACGCACAAAGGCAACTACATGATCTCTTGGATCTCTGCTTCCTGTGTATTTCTTGTTTACCCATTTCTGCACTTGAGAAGGTCTAATTCTACGATGGTCTACAAATCTCATCATTGGATCTCCACATCCTAATCGATATACCTCCTCTGGTCTTTTGTAGTAGGCTGGTTCCTCTCCCAGTGGTGCTCCTAATCCATAATTTCTAACAGTTCTTGCAAGAGATGGTTCGTCTCTTCGAACTCGTTCCATGTGTGGTCTCCCAGACTCTGTTGACCCTTTAGTTTTTGGCTTACTCTCTCCTTGATACCTTGAATAGAGTGGTGGTTCTTGTAAATCCCTTAGCCCTAGTGCGGCTTGATAACCATCTCAATTTCGGTCTTGCTCCAATGTTGCACTTTGTCGAAGCCATGCCTGCAATGATGGCTGAGTTGTTGGTTGGTTTTGATTGTTGAATGTCTGCGGTCGGGTCGAATGTGAGGTCGCGTCATACTCCTCTGAAAAGGGATTTGTAGACTTGCTAGGGGTGTAGGTGGCTCTTGGCACTTCGTCGAGGGCATATGTTGTTGCTTCTAGAACTGTTGCCTTTTCTACCTCCTCTGGGAGAATACATTGGTATTCCCGCCCGTATCTATCAACAAAAACAATATCCTTCCCCATTGAAATTTCATAAGAGAATATGTAAAGAACCTTGTCTTTGCTTAACTCGTTTGGGTATGGTTCTTTGTAGCGAAAGTAAGAGACTATTCCCTCGCTCTCATGCTTGTAGATTCCCACGTTCTCATTATAAGTTGAAATCCTGGTTGTTTTCTTGTCATACATAAAAATTGTTCCAGGTCGATCAATGTTTGGTGGCGGTTCTTGAGTTTCTGAAACCATTTTCCCTTTCGCCACGTTATCTCCATATCTGTTGTAATCTTCAGGGTTACTAACTATCAGATAGTGGTTCCCCTTTTTGTCTCGAAATCTATCTCCATCATCATAGACTCGAATTATCTCCAGTCTTTGAGCCGGCCTTTCTTCAATACAGATACACTTGCGTCCTCGATAATCAGAATAGACTAGGGCTCCCCTCGAGTTTGTTCCGTCTAAGAAGATCACAGTGAACTTGGAATCATTCAAAGGATTTAGGGAGGTGCTTCCTCTTGGCATGGGTCCATCATAGGTAAAACCTCCTGGCTGTTGACTACCCATCATGAAGAAAGATTTGTCTGACTAAGTGTCAGTATCACTACCCTCCTCAATAATTGGTGCTAGTGGATCTAGCCTTGCCTGAGTTACACTCTCCTCGGTGGATACTAAGCTACGTTGGTCACCTGCCACCTTTTGGTCTCTAAAAATGTATCTTCCTCACCTTAAATTCATCAAACTTATCAATGCAATTTATCACAAATCCAACCACTCACCTAGCAAAGGATTAGTCTCCGCACAACTTCTTGCTTTGCTGCTGAATATACGTGTACACAAGCATTTAATTTCGGAAATGGAATCAAATCATTTAACTGCTAGAGGTGATTTTAGTAATGATTGGTATAACTGAAGAATTAACCTCAACCAATACTGTATTTTATACATTGTTGATGTTCTGGATCAAGTCTGGTAATCTGGAACTGTACTTCCCTCGGATGTTGGTCAATTTACGTGGAAAAGTCTGAATTCAGTCTTTGCTCCGTCAAATGGCCAAACAAGGTCCAAATTCACTTCTGAAAGAAGTTCTGGAACCCTTAAGCCAAATGGAACCTCACTGTCTAAGCCCATTCAAATTTTCTCTTCACTAAGCTCCAGTAGACATCCTACGCGTAGGATGTCTCCTTCTCTGTTTTGCCGGGATTCTTGCACTATGAGTTCCCCTTCATGTGTTGGTGCTTTTAATTTTTGATTTGGACACCCATAAGCTGGTCAATGGATCAGAAATCTGTTCCGACAGCCTGCTGCTGGTCTTGATCAGTCTAATCAACCCCAATTTGGACCAAAATTGACTAGGAGGCTTGCCTCAGGCTATACAACACCTTGCTATGCCCACAGTCAGTATCTGGCTTCAATTTCTTGCTTTAGACATCCTACCCGTAGGATGTCTTTTTGCCCAGAATGGCTTCAAATTCAAAGCACAGACTCCCCTTGAGGTGCTGATCACTTTGGTATGCTCAAAATTAGGTTTGGAGTGCAGAATCACACAGATGACATCCTACGCGTAGGATGTCTTTTTGGCCTGTTTGACCCCAGACTTGACCCAAAGCTTCCCCTTGATGTCAGCAACCCAGTGGTATGCTTAGATTGTGGTTTGGATTTAAAAAGTCCCCAATTTTAGATGTTCTAGCCTTTTTCAGTCATAAGTGCTACAGTCTGCTTAGAACCCAACTTTCTCACCCAAATGAGATGAAACCTCTCCTAGTCACTCAATATATCATGCTCATGCAACCCTCCTATGGTTTTGGTCTTAAAATAATGCTTTGGCACAATTCGGGTAGGATGTCTAGCAATTTCAGTCTATCTGGCCTTATCCTGTCAAGATATGGTCAAATTTCCACTTTCCAGGTGAAAATAGGGTAAACCCCACCTTTTGAACACACTGGTCAACTCAAAATTCCAATATTCCCACCAGATTAGCTTGTAGACATCCTACGCGTAGGATGTCTCCTGGCTTAAAATTAAATTTTTTCCTGACAGAAATGCTCCTGATGCTCTGCAGCTCTATCAAAAACACTCACAGTAACTTTTGGACTTCACTTCAGCTTTCAAACACACTTTTGCGTCTTTTTGTGTCTTTTACAACCTTGTGATGAATCTACCAAGCAAGTACACATGAATGAAGTGCTCTAGATCCTGAATCATGATGTCCTACTTACTCTACTCTTACTCATCATGTGAAATGGTGATAATGGTGTTTTGATTGCTTTCTAGCCTCTCCGGACTCTCAAGCTCTCCTCTCACCGCTCCTACCACTCCAACTCCTACTCTTCTAATACCTAAAACTATCTCAGTCTACCTAAATCTACCTAAGTCGTAGGATCTAGGCCACACACACGCTCCCTAGACTCCCTCCGAGAGCCCTCCACCCTTTGATCCTATCTAAATGTAAAATGAGACTCTTGGCAAGCCAAAGAATCCCTATCCTCAAGGACTAGTCTCGGTCACCTACCTAAGGTTTTCGCCCCCAGCAACGGCGCCAATGTTGGACGGATACACCGCGACGGACGTCAGCACAGCGAGAACTCACCTAACAAGATTTGTTAGCTAAGGAACAAGCTCGACCCGCAGGCGCGTGCAAGTAAGCATAGGGTGTCAACCTACACTCGACCGACTCCTAACTAATTCCTACAGAGGTCCTTGCCGAATGTCTAAGTCACAGCCTTCAGGAGTGCATAAGAGGAAACTTCCTACAACGCTTTCTAGAGCCGAACACCCATCAAACAATCTAGAAACACCACAGAACTTGAAGGAGATCTTACTAACACCAACAGGCCGCTCTCCCTAAGGTCTATGAACCAAAACCCCAACCCAAAACACCCAGTGCAAAATCACGTAGGATGTCTGGCCAAAATTTGCAGGTCTTTGTTTTCAAAATCTAAAGTGCCTAATGTGTAGCTCTACTCAATGTGAACGCGTGGATATGCTGCAATGCAAAATCAGACAACGTATGCTCACTGAATCACCAGATGAAGCTCGTAGATGGATCTCGCAAAACCGGACCGTACGTACCCAATGTAGGTATCGGCGCGTAGCTCTCGTCGGGGGCAACACGCTGCACTTCTTCGCACTCGATTCCGACCACCGGTGCACACGTAGTGTCAAGATGAAGCTCACACTCTCTCTCGTACACAATACGCTCACTCACAGACTTCAAACTTTTTTTAAAATGACAAAGGTTTTTCATTAAGGTCAAAAAGTGGTATAAATACCTTACAATTCTCAAACCCTAAAGTTCCAAATTAACCATCTACTCAATCTAAATGTCAAAACTGGGATACAATCTGGAAACTTCTGTAAGCCCCAATATTTACAAGGTGAAATGTCGGGTTTTCTCAATAAATGAATAATTACAAAAAATGATGATCTGCTGAGTAGTCAGTTTCCGTAGGGTGTGTCCAGCTTCTAACACAATGTATTACTTAAGAATATCACTATTCCTGAATTTCACGGGGAAGAGCGTGATCACAACAAGGATGTGGTCAACACGTTCTTACACAAATGGAGTTCTATTCATCAATTAAGACACACCCCGGCTATGGAAACAAGTCTATCTCTTAAAGGCAAGGCCTATAAGTGGTGGATGGCATTTCTAATAGATGCTCCTTTTTCGTCTTGAGCTGCATTTCAAGATTCTTTCTCCAAAGAGTTTTTGGACTCCAATGAAGAAGATAAGAATTGGTTAGCATGGGCATGGGATGCGTGCTGCATGTCTGGCCTCTCTCTCACACAGTACCTTTCAAAGTATCTAGAAGTCATATTAAAACTAGAAGGTCTAAAAGATACGGGTTTTAATAGGGGTCTTGATAAGAACTATTGTCTTCATGTCAAGACTCAACATCCAAAAACTTTGGAAGAAGCCATCAATCATGCCCAAAGATATGATGATGACCAAGAGAGGAAAGGAAATGTTCCCTAGACTAAGACTAAGTTTGCTAAGATCAATGTGTCTAAGAGCCAATGGCGAGGTAGATCTCCCACACGTTCCAAGAGGAATAAGAGAAAATCTACCTCTCCACGTCCACAAGAGGCTAAGAAGCCTAAGTACTCACAAGATACTCCACGTGGGTCTCTCAGCACTGCTGATTTTGAGCGTGCAAAGGAACACAATTTGTGTTTTAGATGTATTTCGGACCAGCATATCAATAAAAATTGTCCTCTTTTGCAAGGCAAAGAAAAGGCCATGCACACATTGCGATGCCTCACACTAGATTCATCTCCTAAATATTGTGATATAGAGGTTCTTCATATGGAAGAAAAGCACAAGTGTTGTGTGACTGCTTCAATGTGGCAGCCCACCTTTGGCCCCCATGATTTGATTTGCATGCATGGAAAATTAATGAACAACATGTTCGTATTTTAGTGGATGATGGTGCAACTCATAACTTCTTGAACTATAAGCTAGTCAAGAGATTGAATCTTACACAGACTCCCCACTCTCACAAGTATGTGTATGGAGCAGATGTCTGGAAATGATAAAGATGTATGGGACATGGTAGTTCAAGGGGTTGAGCTTATTGTTCAAGATCATACGATGACCCTTAACTTCCAAGTTATGAACATGGACCGTGCTGATGTAGTTTTAAGACAGGAGTGGCTGCATGGTTTAGAAAACACATTGCACACTAGTTATGAACACAACTCCTTATCCTTTATGGCCAATGGTAAACATGTGCTTTTTCTTGGTGAGAAAAATATACCATCTGCACCTCTTATATGTATAGCCGAGCTTTCTATTTTGCAGAAAGTAGATTTAATAGAAGAAGTCTTTTTGTGTTACTGCTTGTCTCCAAGTCTTGTGAATTATCAAGAGCAAGGTGTGGCGAATTCTAGTAATGGTATGCAAAGTGCAATGAATTCTATTGATAAAAAAGTGCAATGAATTCTATTGATAAAAAACGTGTTAACAAATCTAACGAGCAAAGTGCTATCAGTTTTAATTCTATAGAGCAACATGAAACTGTTGTAAAACAAACATTACAGGAATTACAAGATTCTCCATCCCAGCATAACTCTAGTTTACTTTCTCCTTTTGCACGGCAAAAGATGACTTACTTACCCACAGAGTATAGTGATGTGTTCTCTAGTGATTTACCACCGTGTTTACCCCCTATACCTGATGTGCAACATGGAATAGATGTCGTGCCAGGCACTAAACCGGTGAATAAACCACCTTATCGTATAGATGTCTTGCCAGGTACTAAACCGGTGAATAAACCACCTTATCTTATGAGTGCTAAAGAAGACAAGGAGGTTGAGATTCATTTGGTTGACTACCTCGCTCGTGGTTTCATTAGACCTATCACTTTGCCTTGGGAATCACCAATTCTATTGGTAAAAAAGAAAGATGGTACTATGCACATGTGCGTAGATTATTGCGGATTAAACGCCATAACCATCAAGAACAAGTATCCTCTGCCAAGAGTAGACGAGTTGTTTGATCAACTCCATGGGGAAAGATACTATACAAAGATAGATCTTCGTTCAGGATACCATTAGGTGCGTATCCTTTTACAAGATATCTCCAAAACTACCTTTAGACACACGATTCAGGCATTTGGAATTTTTGGTTTTACCTTTTGGTCTAACCAATGCTCCAGCTACATTTATGACACTCATGGATAGTGTCTTACATCCCTATCTTGGAAAATTTGTTGTGGCTTTGCTTGATGACATTCTCATTTATAGTAAGACTGAAGATGAACACATATAACACTTACGATTAGTGTTCGAACAGTTACGAGCTCACACGCTGTATGCTAAGCAAAGCAAGTGTGATTTCTTTAAAATAGAGATACATTACCTCGGTCATGTGATCTCTTATTTTGGCATCAAGATGGACACTGAGAAGTTCAATGCCATTCTTCAATGGCCACATCCCAACACGGTTGAGGAGCTTCAAATATTTTTAGGCATGGCTGGATTTTATCGATAGTAAATCCGTGACTATGCCAAAATCACTATTCCTATGACGG
This sequence comes from Adiantum capillus-veneris, assembly GCF_014529385.1. Classification (NCBI taxonomy): domain Eukaryota; kingdom Viridiplantae; phylum Streptophyta; class Polypodiopsida; order Polypodiales; family Pteridaceae; genus Adiantum; species Adiantum capillus-veneris. The sequence continues at coordinate 2,431,659 of NC_140937.1, forward strand.
ATCAACTTAAAGCAAAAGGTAAGACCTTTTCTTGAAAAGAAGCCCAAAAACGCAGTTTCGAACAGCTCAAGGTAGCTATAGCTACTGCTCCCATGCTAGCAATTGTCGACCCACTTAAGCCGTTTGTGGTAGAGACTGATGCTAGTGATAAAGCCATTGGTGCGGTACTTCTCCAGGAGGGAAGACCTATAGCCTTTGAAAGTAAAAAGTTAGATAGACCTCAACATAATTATTTTGTTTATGAGAGAGAGAGCTCTATGCCATAATTCACGGTTTACAAAAGTGGAAGCACTATTTATATGGTGCCGAGTTTGAAGTAGTTTTTGACCATGAGAGTATTAAATGGTTTACTACTCAAATAGAATTGAAGGGCCATAAAGCTAGATGGGTAGAAATCCTTCAAGATTATGATTGTAAGTTACAATATTGCAAGGGCACTACAAGAGGCTCTTCATATTAGCGACGTTCACATAGCGACGCTCAAAAAAAAATTTCCCGGCGTCGCTATGAGCGTCGCTATGAGCGTCGCAAATTTCTTTGTAAATTTGCGACGCTCATAGCAACGCCGGCTGGGGTAAAAAAATAACCGAGCGCGCCCAAAAACTCAGATCTCAAATCTGAGTTTTTCGGCGCCCTCAAGCAAGGAGCAGGTAACGCTCTCCCTCACTCTCTCTCTCTCTCTCTCTCTCTCTCTCTCTTTCTTCTCCACACACACACACACACACACACACACGAGGAGAGGAAGGAGAGCCAGGTATGCTCCTTCCCTCTCCTCATTCTCATGTTCCCTTCCCCTCTTTCTCTCTCCGTCTCTCTCTCTCTCTCTCACACACACATACACACACACACACATAGTGTTTTTGAGAGAGAGAGAGAGAGAGAGTACAAACAAAAACAAAAACGCACACACACATACATAAACAAAGAATGCACACACACATTGAGAGAGAAAAAGAGAGAGAGAGCATGCATAAACAAAAAACGCACGCATTGAGAGAGGAAAAGAGAGAGAGAACATGCATAAACAAAAAACGCACACATTGAGAGAGGAAAAGAGAGAGAAAACATGCATACGATCCAAAAAAACGCACACACATTGAGAGAGAAACTAATTTAACGTCGTAGGAAACTAATTAAAATTAAAAGACCTAAAGATCTAGCCGACGAGGAGTTGAACTCAAGACCTATTATTCAAGAGGGAAATGGCATAATCAATCTATCATACTTGGCATGGGTGATAGAAAGGTTATACCATTTATCTCTTTTTATTGGCACACGCGCACACACACAAGAAGAAGAGAGTTATAACGTCATAGGAAACTATCTTAAAAGACGTTAAAGATTAGGTTATATGTAGAATTACATTAAATTAGATTTAGGTTTATTTTTAACTAGATTTACGTTTATTTAAGCTAGATTTAGATTTACTTTATATTAGATTAGATTTAGGTCTCCATAGACTGCGATGCCTGCATGAAGCGGGTGAAGAAATCCCTCAATGGAATATAGGGTATTGCTGCCTTCACTCATGGTGGGCTCCGTCGATCCAAAAGTACTGGTGAAATGTCTTCAGAAGATAGGGAAGAAGGTGATCTTCAGGGCGGCAAGAGTCACTACATCCCCGACACAATGACCATCTAGACAACCTCTAGTCATTAGACTTACGTTAAATTAGATTTAGCTTTATTTTTAGTTAGATTTACGTTTATTTATATTTACGCTTATTTACATTAGATCGAGTCCACGCAAGAATTACTTACGGTTTAGGGTTTAGAGTTAGACGAACAGTGAAAAGATCTACTGTGAAAAGATGTTAAGATGAAGTGAAGTGCTACAGCTAGAGAAGAGGCAAAGGGGTTTTGTCCACTACATGCAGTATCATGTAGACGTGGGTGTGTAGATTTCTTGTACCCACAAATATAGGTATTGACCAATAAAGACGAGATTATAACCTGGTGGTTCTGATCTCCGTGCACCTCTAGACCGAGGTGTGCGGGGATTGGACATGACTAGAGAATGTGAGGTAAAGAGAGAGAGAGAGAGAGAGAGAGAGAGAGAGAGAGAGAGAGAGAGAGAGAGAGAGAGAGATAAGACGAAGAATGCCAATAGAATATTAAATTTTTTGTCCAGGTAATAAGTTTTTTATCCTCATTATGAGTAGCGACGAGGATGTGGGACCGTCCAACCGAAACACCTATCTCTCAACGAGGGTCTTATGTCCTTGTAATCAATGCAAGCATGCTGTGCGACGGACAAGACGTGTTTCTTTGCAGCATGTTCGCGAATTTGGTGAGTTCGATCCATCTATTATAGATCGAGTTGTTGCCAATTATAACTCGTCGGACTCTGACGCTGGCCAACAAGCAGCAATCTTGCAACCCAATAGACGTGTTTGCACGCGCTTTGGTCAAGCAGCATATGTGAGGCCACAAGATGTAGCCTCTGACAGCTTGGGGGATGATCATGCAGAGCACATTCCCAACGAGGCAATGTTTGAGCCCGAGATTGATGAAATGATCGAGACGATTATGGATTCAGAAAGGCTTATCTATGATGATATGAAAAGTGAAGCCGATACGCCATTGTATAATGGAGCACATATGTCTAGATTGAAAGCACTCCTGGTTCTTCTCAACATGCAGGCAAAGTTTGGATGGAGTGACACTAGCGTCACAGCGCTTTTCAGGTGATCTATTACAATTAGTTTACTTTAATAGAACTCTAAATGTACAATGATCTGATAGATTTTTACACGACTGTATCATATTTTTATGTTGTGTAGATTGCTGAAAGAGCACATACTACCAGCTGACAATGTGATGCCAGATTCCCGAGATGAAGCAAGAAATATTTTGCGAAACTTGGGGATGGATTACAATTCTATCCACGCTTGTCCTAATGACTGCATTCTTTTCAGAGGGGAATACACAGACATGGAGAAGTGTCCAAAATGTGATTCCGAAAGATATCGAGTAGATCTCCACGGGACAAAAATTCCACAAAAGGTTTTGCGACATTTTCCTTTGCTTCCTCGCATCAAGCATTTCTTCGAATGTAAGTCCATGGCCGCCCTAGCATCATGGCATGAGGAGAATAAATCTTCGGATGGTGTGCTACGAATTCCTGCAGATTGCGCAGCCTGGAAACATATAGATGGAACATGGTCGGATTTTGCCAGGGAAGCTCGAAATTTGCGCTTAGGCCTGGCTATGGATGGCATAAATCCATTTGGTCAAAGATCAACATCTTACAGTGTATGGCCCGTTGTCATCGTCAACTACAACATTCCCCCGTGGTTGACTACGAAGAAGGGGCACCTATGGCTAGGCTTGATTGTGCCAGGGCGATATAAAGTGGGTAATATGGATGTGTATCTTCGTCCACTATTGGAAGAGCTACAACAATTGTGGATTGGCATAGAGGTGGTGGATATGAGCCGACACACAGGACGACGAAATGCTTTGATCAGAGGCATTCTAATGTGGACCATGCATGACTATCCCGGGCTAACAGAATGCTCAGGTGATCTATTGACACTCCTCACTCAGACACTGTAAATATTGTTTTTTTCCATAGTTGATCTTATATCATGTGTATACATGGAGGGCTTCAAACAAGCGGATATAGAGCATGTGTCACATGTGGACCTAGACTGAATGCACGTAGGGCACCCTCACTGAAGAAGCAAATCTACGAAGGTCATCAAGCGTATCTCCCAGAGAATCATGTGTTACGCGACGGCTTTTTGGGAAGAGAGCTACCAAGGATGTCTGCACAAGCATGGTTAGAGCAGAAGGAGATGTGCGATGACGGATTGCCTCCACGGATGAAGAGACTATCTCTATGGTACGAGTTACCATACTGGCCCCGACTCATGATCAATCACTTGCTTGATCCAATGCACATATTCAAGAATGTGGGTAATCTACTATGGGACCATTTGACCGGCAAGAAAGATACTTTGGGAGCTAGAGTTGACCTTAGAAATGTGGATCGTATGGAGCAATATTGGCCGCAAACAGCGTCTGATGGATCGATAAAACTCCCTAAAGCACCATGGATTTTCACAGGAGCCCAAGAACGCAAAGTAAAAGAGGCCATTCGATCTTTGCGGACCCCCACTTGCGTAATGCACTCGCTCCGAACGTGTTTTACTAAAGAAGGAAAGCTTACCGGTTTGAAGTCACACGATTGGCATAAAATGTGTCAGGTACATTCATAGTGGTCTTTAATATCATTGCATAAAATGTGGACTTTAATATCATTGCTGCACATACTTTACAGTTTATTTTACCGGTTGCCATTGAGGGATGTTTGTCTCTCGACATCCGTAACACAATCTACAAACTTACAAAGCTGGTGCAATGGATCTCACAAAAGGAGATCAACGTAGACTCCATACCATTCGCCAAACTAATTGCTGCGGAGCTTGTGTGCATGTTTGAGAAACATTTTCCTACTACCATACTAACCATTCAGGTGCATCTTCTTGTTCACATAGTTGATGAGGTGGAAATAGTTGGCACAGTTCATTCCAGATGGATGTTCTTCTTAGAGCGTTTCATGAAAACGCTTAAGGGATATGTGCGTCAAAAGGCACGTCCGGAGGGTAGCATGGCAGAAGGTTGGTTGGTATCAGAGTCCCTAGTGTACATTGGAGAGTGGCTAGACGGATTTGATAAATCCCGGGACACGCTATGGCGAACCATAGATGATGAGCGCATATCTGGGATAGTCATGTGCAATCTCGGTGTTGAGAAGAAGATGACGGAAGATCTAGAGGCTAAAATCAACCGATTTTGCATGCTTCACAATCCAGTGATGCAAAAGTGGATTTGACAATATGAGGATGCAAAGCAAGAGCGACAAAGGGCACGAATCGAGTGGAGACGGGGAAGACGACCACCGGTGCACTATCCAGCGGTTCTGGAGATCCTACCAACCTTCATGAGCTTAAGATGGTTGCACAACCAATTGAAAAGCGCACAACAATGCGGTGACGAAGTGACTGAAGAAGAGTGGGAGTACTCTCGGGGTTGCGCGACCAAGGTAAGTTTGCAATGTACGACTAGCAAGTGACTTTATTTATAAACTTTTGAACGGCCACTCATAATCTTTGTTCGTTGTAGTATAAGTCATACACAGCAGCATGGTGTAAAGGTCGACATTTTAGGGTGGAACGAATCGACAAAAAGCGTTTTACTCAAGATTGTGGAATCATGGCAAAATTTGAACAGTCTAGTCGACGACGTTCCTCTGATGCAGATCCTGTGGTGGCGGAACTGACTTACTTCGGCACGCTGCAAGAGATTTTGAGGATCGATTACAGAGTATTTTTTGTCGACTTGTTCGACGTGCAATGGTTCAAGATAATCATGGAGGGTCGCAACGCTACTGTGCGTAGAGGAGAGTCTGGTTTTCTTGAGGTGGATTCTACTAAGAAATGGACTGACCTAAGAGACACTTTCGTACTACCCGAGCATTGTGAACAAGTAAGTATATAAATAGTTAACATCCCCCTTTTACAAGTTATGTGCTTGAAAGCTCTCATGTAAGTTATGTGGCTCTGGCAGGTAATATTTCATCCTACAAAGTCTACATCAAATTGGTGGTACGTCATAGAGGTAGCCCCTCGTAGTGCAAGGACGTATGAAGGCTACCATGTGCCAATCACAACGACATCAATGGAGGAGATCAGAGAAGATGCTCAATCAGAAGCCGCTGCGGTGGTGCCAGAGGAGCATCAAGATGCTACTACTCTATATGGGGTGCATGTAGAGGAGCTACAAAATGAAACAGAGCATATGTGTTTAAACGGAGAGCTCTATATAGATATAGGAAGTTATGCTGAGTTATGCGAGGATGAGAGAGAGATCTCTTAAAGCCACAAATATTGTATTTGAACAATTTTGCTTCGTGTTGTAAAAGCTCTGGCTCTCTAAGTACCTTCCATGGTGTATAACGCTCTTTTCTACTCGCGCTCACATCTTTTGATTGAAAATTCTGAGTTTTCGACTTGCCTCTTCTATCACTCGATTCATTGCGTCATTGTATTTATATGCGTCATTACGTCATTGTATTTAATGGTCTTTGCGTCATTGTCTACTCTATTCATTCAATATTAAGTTTAAATATTCGTGTGTTTAATGCAGGTATGGATGATGAGGAGTTTCTTTCTTCTTTGTCACCGCAGCACAGACAGTGGTACGTGGAGCGTCATCGCTCTGGCGCATCATCGCGTGTTCCTACTCCATCCACATCTCCCTCTCTTTCGGAGCATTCGGCGTGCTCCGAAGCTTCGGCATCGACGAGACGAGCTTCACACTCATCTAGACACCGGCGCTCTAGTGGTGGCGGTGGCGGTTGTTGTGGGGATTCCGCCACCGATGCCTCCACACCGCCTCGTGTTCGACGAGGCTCTTTACCCTCCCCTTCTTTGCCCGCCCCCACACTAGCCATAGCATCACCATCTACGCCAGGTTTTGCACGGCTGACTGTTCCTAGAAGCTACACACCTCTACCTACTCCGCCAGGAGCCACGCCACTCGATACTCCTCGTTTCGGGGCCCAGACGCCGGTGGAGACACCTGACGTCCGTACCCCCATCGACACGCCGCTAGAGACCCCTGCCAGGACACCCAGGTTCACGCGTCACCGGCCAGAGGGCTTGTCTTACTCCATCGACTTTAGCGGCGGCATCATCATGGATGATGACGGGAAGAAGGTGATCTCGCGCATGCGTGGTCTTTGCTCTTAGCTGTTTAGACACTACATACTAAACAAATGGAGTGAAGTACCAAGTGATTTAAAAAACAGAGTCATCAGCATACTTCATGATGAGTTTCCCGTTGCAACACGGGATCAGCGCTTCAATGAAGACCTGATGAAGATTCGAATGCGCGAATACTGCAAACACAAGCGTTCCGAAGTGCAAAAAGCAATCAAGAATGGGTGGAACAGGCCAGATTGGCTGGCCAAGGAAGATTGGCAGAATGCGAAGAAAGCAGCGCGCGAGAATCCCGACAAGTGGAAGCAACAAAAGGATGCAGCCAGAGCGCGAGTAGAGGCAGGGAGCTCGCACCACTTGGGGAGCGGTGGATGGGCATCATTTGAGGCCGATTTTGTAAGTCTTTTCACATTGCTCTTTATGCATGTTCGATAGTTTAGGGTTTATGAGTTTTTTAGTTCTAACATAATGAAATCTTTGTATGTTTTGACAGTGGTCGATGACAGGACGTGATCCCACACCGTACGAGCGCGAGTACGCAGGCAGAAAGGGCTTAAACGCCCTGATGGACATTCTCAATTCTCGCGGCGGCATGGTTAGTATTAGGGTTTACTCTTTTTTATTTTTTGTATTGTTTTATAAATGTCGTTATATGTTTATACTTACTGAAAGCTGTCTTATTGTCTTTTTTTGCAGAATCCGACAGATACGCCGCTTGGACGCGATGAGACGTCTGACTAGACGACGTCAGTTTAGCCGTAGCTAGATAGCATTAGTTTAAGGTTTCTCATAGCTTATGTATCATGAGACGGATTTTATACGTCTTTTTGAACCATGTATATTATTACATTTGTCACCGCAGTTCCTTTTGCCAATCAATTCTTTATGCCTATGATGTTGTACAATTGTCATTATTACATTTGCCAATCAATTCATTTTGCCTATGATGTGTACAATTGTCAATTTTGCAAACAATGCGTCTTGTGGGTGACTATTTTGGGTCTATTATCTACCTTTGCACTTTTTTTTAAAAGTGAATCAAGTACAATATGGTTGATGGGTGGCAGGGCATTCAATGCCCTGCCACCAAAAAAAAATACTCTCGGGCGTCGCTATAAGCGTCGCTATTTATGGCTCTGTAGCATCGCTATGAGCGTGGCTATAGTCTTCTGTGTAAACGTCGCTATAGGCGTCGCTATATGCGTCGCTATATAGCGACGCTCTCGTAGCAACGCTCGTAGCGACGGTTTTAGCGACGCCGGGGGTTATAAAAACCCAATGTATTTCCGTCGCTAAGAGCGTCACAAGAGCACACAACCTCTTGTAGTGGGGGTGATACAATGTAGTAGCGGATGCACTAAGTCGGATGCCTCAGATTAATTCACTTGCTTTCATAGAACTAAAGAGTGGATTTTTGGAGTCATTACGTGGCAAGTGTGCACAAGATCAATCATATGCTAGAGTGTGTAGTGCAGTTTTCAAAAAGGATCCCTCACACTCACATGTCTCTGAACAACCAGATCAACATGTCTCTGCACATGCAAATAGAAACTCCAACACACAGAGCTCCACCCCTACTTAGGAAGAGCTTACGCAATGGAAGAATTTTTCCACTGATGATGTCTACTTACTCCACAAAGGTAGAGTATGTGTGCCAAAGGACTCAAACACTAGGTACCAAATCTTATTTCAATGTCATGATCGTCCAAGTGCTAGTCATCCAGGTACTCGTAAGACGTATGCCTTAGTTTGATGAAAATTTTATTGGTCGGGCTTACATCATGATGATCAAGAGTACGCACTAAACTACCAACGGTGCCACATTAATAAGGGAGAGCATCTCAAGGTAGGTGGCCTTTTACATCCTTTAGAGATTCCACAAGGTAAGTGAGAGAGTATCTCTATGGATTTTGTAGTAGGACTACCTACTACAAATCGTGGCCATGATGCCATTTGGGTAATTGTAGACCGTCTCACAAAGATGGGTCGAATCATTCCCACTAAGACTACAATTAACACTAGGTTGGTAATGGGACACTTTTATGTCCTGTTAAGTGACCATTTTCCTTGAATTATGTCAAGAGTTTCAAAATGGATTTTGAGGTGCTATCTATCTAGAAATTTGTCTCATGAGCTGAAAAAAACTCGACATTTTTTTCGAATATCAATTCCATCTTTAACCTTGTCCTTGCACAACATTTCACAACCTAAACTGTGTGAAAAAACGGGTCTTGTTTTTGGCTTTTTCAACTTTTTGCAACTATACCACTCTAGAATTCATGTTTGTAAGGTCTATAATGCTAGAGAACTATCTTTAGTAGTCCTCAACATGTCCTGATGCTTCTAGGGAGAAATAAATGTTAAAGTTGTAAGTTATGACCAAATTACAAAAATTATCAAATCCTGTTTTTTAGCCAATTTTAGCTCTTCTATGATTTTTTTGGTGGCTGTTGAACCCAGTTTTTTCATGTTTGCTGTATTTAGCACTTCATCTTTGTCCCCAAGATTCCTCTTAGTAAGAGATGTATTATTATTTTGACATGATCCATGGCTCCTTATGAACCCAAAGGACAATCGAAAACTAAGAAAATATGCATATATATTTCTATTGAGCGTGGCTATAGAAACGTTGATGATAGGTTTGCAGAATGGTTGAAATTCAACTTTTTTGTACCTATTTCTTTTGGAAAAACAAAAATAGTGAGTGAGAAGCAATCATATGTTCTGATCACCAACCCATTGAAGTTAACTAGGGAATTTATCTCAAGTCCTACAAAAATCCCTAATCTTATTTTTATGCAACAAAACGTAAGAAATGACTGTTTTGATGAAAATGTAATGGTCCATCAACTTTGGAGGCTTGGTGTGACCAAAAGATGAGAAATTTTACAAGTTTCTTATTTTTCCCATGTGTAGTAGGCCTTGAACTATAACCTCATGAAAGGATTTTACAAAATGAGTGGATCTACTATGGTTTTGGAGGTTTTTTTCAAAACCCTGAAAGGACGCTTTAATGTCCTGTTAGGTTACCAACCCAGTGTTAAGACACCTGAATTAGCACGACTATTTGTAGAGAACATATACAAACTCTATGGTCTTCGATTTAGTATCATTAGTGATAGAGATTGAAAGTTCGATAATCACTTCTGGAGAGTTGTGTTCCAAAAGCTGGAAACTAAACTTAATCTAAGTACAACTGATCATCCAGAAACGGATGGTCAAACAAAAAGAGTTAATCAAGTGCTAGACGATATGCTATGAGCATACGTTAGAAAGAATCAAACCAATTGGGAAGACTACTTACCTATATTGGAATTTTCTTACAATAGTTCAAAGCATGTGACTACAAGGTTTAGTCCATTTATTCTTTTATATGGATTTCAACCTAGATCACCCGTTACGGTGGGTTTTTCTAAGGAGAAGATACAATAAGCAAAGGATTTTCTCCAAGACCATTTTGACATGCTTCCAGTTGCTTGACAGAATGTTAAGCAAGCTCAAGATTGATATAAGAAGTATGCAGATGAGCATCGTTGTCTTGCTACTTTTGAAGAAGGAGACAAGGTTTTACTCAAAGTTTCGGAGCATTCAAAAAGTCTGAAGACGGGAAAATTTGCTAAACTTTTACCACATTATTGTAGACTGTTTACAATTCTCAAACATATAGGTCAAGTGGCTTATAAGTTAGCTCTTCCAGAGCACTGATGAGTTTATCCTGTTTTTCATGTTAGCCGTTTATGAAAACAGCTAGGACAGAATGATAACGTCATTGACATAGGTGTGTTAGTTGACCTTATTGAACCGCCAAGCATTCCTCATGAGCCCAAAAAGATTTTGGATTCTCATGAGCTTCGCACCAAAAATCATGTCAGACGACAGGTGTTGGTAAAATGGCTAGATAGACCTAAAGAAGGTTCTACATGGGAGAATGTCTCCGCACTTAAGAAACATTTTCCTACGTTCATTTTCAAGGACAAAAATGATTCCGCAAGGGGGGGGGGGGGGGGGGGGGTAATGTAAGGACATGGGTCCTATGGACAAGGCCACCGGCACGGCTGGACAGTGTGTACGCTAGGGGGAGGCTATAAGATAGCACGATTGGGTGGAGACTAGCACATGCATTACCACCACCTTTTCAAGTTAAGCCATGTCGGCCTCTTCTTTTTCAGTGCTTCATATACTTGCCATGTCCTTACCCTTGGTACATGACAAAATGCTGGATCTTTCTGAAGGGCTGCAAGTGCTCTTGTGAACAGAATCAGATATCTCAAATTCTTGTTCAACCAGCTCTTTCTCCACTTGGGGTGGATATCCTCTAAGCCTTCTGCCTACATATCCTTGTATAATATTTCTTTTACATGTAATAGCTCCACTTTAATAAAGGGGTATGGCAATGATTGCTCATGCCACTGTGCATTGATTTGGTTGGAAGTGAGTTGAGTTACATTGACTCAGTGAAGAATTCTCAACTCCCAATCCATCATTGCTTTCCATTCAAAATCTGTTTCCTGGGCAATCTGCTCCTTTAGTGCATTTTTCTCAGCTTTATAAAGCTAGACCATGAGCACTTGCTCAACTTTAATGAGTGGTATTTGAAAATCCACTTCTCCTTCTAGCCCTTCTGTCGGCTGTGTTTCCATCTCAGCAAATGAGACTGAGGGTATATCAGCAGTTGGTTGTTCAGAGGTACCTACTTCTTCTTGATGTTCTGGCTATCTCTCTCAGCAGCAACTGATTGACTCTCTTTAATTTAGCTATCTCTTTGAGTAGTTGCTCTTCTTGTTGGACCCGCATCAATGCAAGGTTGCATCTTCGTGAGTTTTCTAGCTTCATCTCTAGCTCGAGATCCTTGTTTCTTTTTTCCAAAGTCTTATAGACTTCATCTATACCTTTTATTGAAGAGACAACATGATTTTCTCTTATCTGTCTCAAAAAGGTTACCTGATCATTGATCCTTTTCTCAGAGTACTGTAGACAAGCGTTTGCTACATCGAGCTGCACTTGGATCTTTTGTACGAACACAATAGTGGTTAGGAGTTCATTTGTTACTTCTGTCAGCTGTTGATCTTTGCTCTTGCAGGAATTGGATGACTTGGTTAGAAGCTCTCCCAACTTCTCCATTTCTTTTTGCTGCTTCTCTTTTGCAAGATGGTGTTGTTCTGCTTCATCTTTCAGCTCTTTGATCTATCCTTGGAGATATGCAATAATGTTCATTTGGTCATCTAAATCTCCTTGTAGAGCATCAATAACTAATTCCAGCTCCCTAGCCTTAGTACTGTGGCTAAGTGCTGATGTTTGCATTTTTTCTATCATTTGCTACATTTGCTTGGCATATTCATTAACCCGTATGATGACTTCATAATTTTCTTCCCAATCTTCACGCTCTATAGGCTGTCTAGACGTTTTAGCCATTTCAGGTTGTGGCTCCTTGGGTGCTACTGTGGTGGCTGCTTGTGGTTGCAGTGGGGGTTCTACTTGTCGTTGAGGTGTTGCGGTTGCCTCGGCTGCTTCTACTTCTTGAGGCTTAGTAGATGCCTAATCTGTTTTTGGCTGGGTGGTCGTAGAAGGTTTTTCCGTAGTTTGTTCTGCTAGTTTTGGTTGTTCAGAACTTGCCACTGCCTGTTGCTCAGGCTCATTTTCCTTGTCTTCCTCACCCTCATTGGTTTCAGCTGTTGATGAAGGGCTTGGGCTTGGCATTGGGTGGTCTTCGTGCTCTGTAGGCAGGTGAAGTGGGCTTCGAAGACATCTCCCCCTAGTCGTGACGTGTCTCACTTTGCTCAATAGCCTCAGTTTTTCTCTGTTGCTCGGCTGCTTCCTCCTTTGCTTTCCTTTCAGCTTCTGAGCTTCTTTCAATTTTAAGGCTTTTTCCTCTGCATACATGCATTCAAGAAAGTCCATGAGATCCTATGCTTCTTTCCTTGCAGGGTTCCTGGTTTTGGGTCCCCTTATCTCTCTTGGAACCCATCTTTCCAGGTGCTCACCTGCAGCTTTTGGCGGCTTCTTTCATAAGTATTCTTTTCTCTTTCAAACCTCGTCTTCTTTTGTTGAGGTTCTTCTTGGTGTGTGGATACATCTCTCTTCTTCATTTCTTCAATTTTGGTCTGTCTTTCCTCATTGTCCGAGCTCTCACTGCTATGAGCTTCGTGGGAGCTTTCAGCAGATTCTTCATCTGACTTATATACTCTCTTTGATGAATGTGTGGTTCTTGGAGAAGGTTGCACAGACACAATCCATGTGTTCTAATATGGGGCTGGTGACAACCTGTCGGCCATGCCAATAGCATGATATGCTATTCTTGTCAGTACTTCAGGGGTGTCCAGATATGTGATTTTACCTTCTTTCTTTGTGCCCTTCAGCGTTGTCAACACGTAATGCGCATGATCAATTGGTTGCTTGATTGTTGACTTTAAGAATGAATGAAAGTGGTTGCAACTGCGTGGTTTGGGGTAGTGTACCATGGAGGTCTCTTTGACAAGAAGTGGAAGTGTTGATGGTATAGGCAAGCTAGCTCTTCCACTTGCCTTTGGATGAGGTCAAGAAAAGTGGCAGCAACAATCTCTTTTGTAAATGTTCCTACCGTCTTTCTATCACGGGCCCGCATCATCTTACCTTCAGTTGGTAGCTTCAGTGCCTCAACCACAATCTTTTTTGCGATTACTACTTCTACCTTCTGCCCTTGTTGGTCGGTGATTTGGGCTGACCCATCTTCTTTGATTGTGGATAGTAGTTCATATTCTTTCTAAAAATCTACACTGCATGGTTCCTGATCGTAGAAGTCCCTTAAGCCTAGCCATCTGTTGTCTTCTTTGGTGTCTAACTTGGCAGCTATATCATATATCTCTTTTGGTAGCATTTGCAATTCCACTTGGTGTCCTTCTTTGCTCTTGAACCATGGTGTTGTTTTCTTCCAGCTGTTCTTTTGACAAGTACGTTGCCTTGGCCATCTATATTGAACTTGGGTTGAGTTGGTAGGGTGGAAGCTCTTGCAATTTTTTTTTCTAGGACGCCCTTTTCTTGGCCTTCTCGATAGCTTGCATTGCTCCTGTTAGGGAAATACAGTGTCAAAGTTAGAAAATTTTGCAAATTCCACTCTGAAATGCCCTGAGTCTGAATTGCTAACAAATGTTGTCCATGTTGCTTCAAATCAATTTTGGAGCATGCATAGATGTATAAAAACATGTAAAGATCAAAATCATACAATTCCAGCAAAAATTGCAACAAAAGTAAATAATCACGGTTATTTACAGCTGAGGATTTTTCCAACTTTTTGCAATTTTGACATCATAGGCTTGAAACATATGGCATTTAGGTGCTCTGAGTGAAGTGTGGGCTTAGTTGAGTGCACTAGGTGGAAATGCTGCCAAATTTAGGCTTTTAGAGTCTGAAACAGTAGATATATTGAGATTTTGAGTTTTTGAGATCCAAATTTGCTCAAACTTGGTCAGTGGACTTGGGACATCATTTTCTTTGGTCCCATAAGGTCAAAGTTACAATTTTCACCCATTTTGGCAAGAAAGTAAATAATCATAATTATTAATTTTGTTTATCAAAATGTACATTTTTTGGTGCAACTTGGTTCTAGGCATGATGTAGACTCTATATATGAGATATGGGGTGATTTGGATATAAAATGTGAAAGATAACTCAAAATTTAGATTAGAAAGACTTTGATGAGTTTTTTTGACAATTTCTGAGTTTGTCTTGATCATTTTGGCTCATACTTGAAATGTGGCGTGTAATAGATGTGTACAAATGATAGGTGAAGTGAAGAGATCAAAATCAAGCCAAATAAGCACAAAAGTAAATAATTACGACAATTTGATGACTTGGACATATTCAATACATCTAAAACAAGTCCTAAATTGAATTTGGTAAAGTTTTGTCATGCCGGCATCACTTCATGCTTTGTCGACTCTAAAATCACCGAATTTTATGACTAAATGGCCTATGGAGCTGGTTAGTCACTTTTGAAGCTATGGACCTGTAACATTTAATGGCCTAGTAACTGGTGTGTAGCGGACAATAGCATGAACATAGTGATCATTTCATTAGAATAGATTCCTAATGAGAATAACAAGAGTGCTTGGGTGGAGAGAGAAACAAAAATCATAACACCTAGTTAGATAGCATGAACAATACTTCAAAAGAGAGAGAAATTAAGCAATTGACAACAGTTGAGGACCGGATTTGCATGGAGCTGGTCCCCCCTCCAAAAGGCGTTGTATTATGGTTTCTCCCATCAAGAGAGACATTTTACAATACAATTCTTTGTGTTCCTTCAATACTAGCTAGTGCACTGAAGATGGAAACATCAAGCACTAAGCACAACACTTATTAAACACAACATCAATTCCCTCACGGTCTCAGACCCAAGACCTCACACACCTTTGAAGATGGTGAGAGCTAGTGGGGTATGAGAGTAGATTGAGAGGGAGAAGGAGTTTTCTTACGAGAAAGATGTGCATCTCCTCACATAATCACTCATATTAGCATATCTTAGCTTAGTAATTAGCATGGTAGAGGAGATGAGCATGCATTGAAGCTTGGCTCTTGGTTGGATTTGCATCACAAAGCCAAGAGTTGTTGGTGTAGGCCTCCCTTCTCACAACTGTAGACACCAAGATATTTTTACATTTTGTACTAAAACTGGTGTAACTTGGGGATTTGCATGGGCATGTTAGGTGCATTAGCATGTTAATGATTTCCATAATGAATGCATTAGTGCTAAGTTTTGTCAAATTTTATAACTGCAGGCTGATATTTTTTACCTAAAGTAGTTAATCACTTGATGACTGGAGTCCGTTTTAAGGAGTTTGTTGATTGTTAGGTTAGAAACTTTAAATTTGAACCATGCCATTAGGCATCCCAATCTGAGTTTAATAGGAAATTATCAGTTTTAACACTACAAGAGGCTATTCATATTAGCGACGCTCACACAGCGACGCTCAAAAAAAAAATTCCCGGCATCGCTATGAGCGTCGCAACTTTCTTTGTAAATTTGCGACGCTCATAGCGACGCCGGCTGGGCTAAAAAAAAAACCGAGCGCACACACACACACGAGGAGAGGAAGGAGAGCCAGGTATGCTCCTTCCCTCTCCTCATTCTCATGTTCCCTTCCCCTCTTTCTCTCTCTCTCTCTCTCTCTCTCTCTCTCTCTCTCACACACACACACACACACACACACAAATACACACACACACATAGTGTTTTTGAGAGAGAGAGAGAGAGAGAGAGAGAGAGAGAGAGAGAGAGAGAGTACAAACAAAAACAAAAACGCACACACACATACATAAACAAAGAATGCACACACACATTGAGAGAGGAAAAGAGAGAGAGAGCATGCATAAACAAAAAACGCACGCATTAAGAGAGGAAAAGAGAGAGAGAACATGCATAAACAAAAAACGCACACATTGAGAGAGGAAAAGAGAGAGAAAACATGCATACGATCCAAAAAAAC
The DNA here is from genome assembly GCF_014529385.1 of Adiantum capillus-veneris. Classification (NCBI taxonomy): domain Eukaryota; kingdom Viridiplantae; phylum Streptophyta; class Polypodiopsida; order Polypodiales; family Pteridaceae; genus Adiantum; species Adiantum capillus-veneris. The sequence continues at coordinate 2,447,847 of NC_140937.1, forward strand.
GCACACACATTGAGAGAGAAAGAGAGAGAAACTAATTTAACGTCATAGGAAACTAATTAAAATTAAAAGACCTAAAGATCTAGTCGACAAGGAGTTGAACTCAAGACCTATTATTCAAGAGGGAAATGGCATAATCAATCTATCATACTTGGAATGGGTGATAGAAAGGTTATACCATTTATCTCTTTTTGTTGGCACACACATCCACACACGCGCACACACACAAGAAGAAGAGAGTTATAACGTCGTAGGAAACTATCTTAAAAGACGTTAAAGATTAGGTTATATGTAGACTTACATTAAATTAGATTTAGGTTTATTTTTAACTAGATTTACGTTTATTTACACTAGATTTAGATTTACGTTATATTAGATTAGATTTAGGTCTCCATAGACTGCGATGCCTGCATGAAGCGGGTGAAGAAAGCCCTCAATGGAATATAGGGTATTGCTGCCTTCACTCATGGTGGGCTCCGTCGATCCAAAAGCACTGGTGAAATGTCTTCAGAAGATAGGGAAGAAGGTGGATCTTCAGGGCGGCAAGAGTCACTACATCCCCGACACAATGACCATCTAGACAACGTCTAGTCATTCAACAACAACTTCAAAGTTAGTAACAAGAGCAAGAACGGTCTAAAGGGCCAATTGCTGTCGTCAGATGTGGATGGAGATGAGGCAGTGTCACCGCCGGAAGTTAACTCTCACATCTTTAGAGATGAGAATGCCAACTCTTGCCGAGTTTAGGGAAAAATTATGTGTTAAATCAGTTTTAAGCTTCTTATAGTCCCTGTTAGTTTAGTTCTTTGTTTTTAATATAACATAATTTACGTTAGATTTATATTTATGTTATATTAGATTAGAATTAGGTTTATTTAGGTTTACCCACACACACACACACACACACACAAGAAGAAGAGTGTTTTAACGTCGTAGGAAACTATCCTAAAAAACGTTAAAGATTAGGTTAGATGTAGACTTACGTTAAATTAGATTTAGGTTTATTTTTAGTTAGATTTACGTTTAGTTAGATTTACGCTTATTTACGTTAAATCGAGTACACGCAAGAATTACTTACGGTTTAGGGTTTAGAGTTAGACGAACAGTGAAAAGATCTACTGTGAAAAGATGTTAAGATGCTGTGAAGTGCTACAGCTAGAGAAGAGGCAAAGGGGTGTGTAGATTTCTTGTACCCACAAATATAGGTATTGACCAATAAAGACGAGATTATAACCTGGTGGTTTTGATCTCCGTGCACCTCTAGACCGAGGTGTGCGGGGATTGGACATGACTAGAGAATGTGAGGTAAAGAGAGAGAGAGAGAGAGAGAGAGAGAGAGAGAGAGAGAGAGAGAGATAAGACGAAGAATTCCAATAGAATATTAAATTTGTTGTCCAGGTTATAAGTTTTTTATTATGAGTAGTGACGAGGATGTGGGACCGTCCAACCGAAACACCTATCTCTCAACGAGGGTCTTATGTCCTTGTAATCAATGCAAGCATGCTGTGCGACGGACAAGACGTGTTTCTTTGCAGCACGTTCGCGAATTTGGCGAGTTCGATCCATCTATTATAGATCGAGTTGTTGCCAATTATAACTCGTCGGACTCTGACGCTGGCCAACAAGCAGCAATCTTGCAACCCAATAGACGTGTTTGCACGCGCTTTGGTCAAGCAGCATATGTGAGGCCACAAGATGTAGCCTCTGACAGCTTGGGGGATGATCATGCAGAGCACATTCCCAACGAGGCAATGTTTGAGCCTGAGATTGATGAAATGATCGAGACGATTATGGATTCAGAAAGGCTTATCTATGATGATATGAAAAGTGAAGCCGATACGCCATTGTATAATGGAGCACGTATCTCTAGATTGAAAGCACTCCTGGTTCTTCTCAACATGCAGGCAAAGTTTGGATGGAGTGACACTAGCGTCACAATGCTTTTCAGGTGATCTATTACAATTAGTTTACTTTAATAAAACTCTAAATGTACAATGATCTGATAGATTTTTACACGACTGTATCATATTTTTATGTTGTGTAGATTGCTGAAAGAGCACATACTACCAGCTGACAATGTGATGCCAGATTCTCGAGATGAAGCAAGAAAGATTTTGCGAAACTTGGGGATGGATTACAATTCTATCCACGCTTGTCCTAATGACTGCATTCTTTTCAGAGGGGAATACATAGACATGGAGAAGTGTCCGAAATGTGATTCCGAAAGATATCGAGTAGATCTCCACGGGACAAAAATTCCAAAAAAGGTTTTCGACATTTCCCTCTACTTCCTCGCATCAAGCATTTCTTCGAATGTAAGTCCATGGCCGCCCTAGCATCATGGCATGAGGAGAATAAATCTTCGGATGGTGTGCTACGAATTCCTGCAAATTGCGTAGCCTGGAAACATATAGATGGAACATGGTCGGATTTTGCCAGGGAAGCTCGAAATTTGCGCTTAGGCCTGGCTATGGATGGCGTAAATCCATTTGGTCAAAGATCAACATCTTACAGTGTATGGCCCGTTGTCATCGTCAACTACAACATTCCCCCGTGCTTTGATCAGAGGCATTCTAATGTGGACCATGCATGACTATCCCGGGCTAACAGAATGCTCAGGTGATCTATTGACACTCCTCACTCAGACAATGTATATCTTGTTTTTTCCCATAGTTGATCTATTATCATGTGTATACGTGCAGGGCTTCAAACAAGCGGATACAGAGCATGTGTCACATGTGGACCTAGACTGAATGCACATAGGGCACCCTCACTGAGGAAGCAAATCTACGAAGGTCATCAAGCGTATCTTCCAGAGAATCATGTGTTACGCGACGGCTTTTTAGGAAGAGAGCCACCAAGGATGTCTGCACAAGCATGGTTAGAGCAGAAGGAGATGTGCGATGACGGATTGCCTCCAGGGATGAAGAGACTATCTCTATGGTACGAGTTACCATACTGGCCCCGACTCATGATCAATCACTTGCTCGATCCAATGCACATATTCAAGAATGTGGGTAATCTACTATGGGACCATCTGACCGGCAAGAAAGATACTTTGGGAGCCAGAGTTGACCTTAGAAATGTGGATCGTATGGAGCAATATTGGCCGCAAACAGCGTCTGATGCATCGATAAAACTCCCTAAAGCACCATGGATTTTCACAGGAGCCCAAGAACGCAAAGTAAAAGAGACCATTCGATCTTTGCGGACCCCCACTAGCGTAATGCACTCGCTCCGAACGTGTTTTACTAAAGAAGGAAAGCTTACCGGTTTGAAGTCACACGATTGGCATAAAATGTGTCAGGTACATTCATAGTGGACTTTAATATCATTGCATAAAATGTGGACTTTAATATCATTGCTGCACATACTTTACAGTTTATTTTACCGGTTGCCATTGAGGGATGTTTGTCTCTCGACATCCGTAACAGTCTAGTCGACGACGTTCCTCTGATGCAGATCCTGTGGTAGCGGAACTGACTTACTTCGGCACGCTGCAAGAGATTTTGAGGATCGATTACAGAGGATTTTTTGTCGACTTGTTCGACGTGCAATGGTTCAAGATAATGATGGAGGGTCGCAACGCTACTGTGCGTAGAGGAGAGTCTGGTTTTCTTGAGGTGGATTCTACTAAGAAATGGACTGACCTAAGAGACACTTTCGTACTACCCGAGCATTGTGAACAAGTAAGTATGTAAATAGTTAACATCCCCCTTTTACAAGTTATGTGCTTGAAAGCTCTCGTGTAAGTTATGTGGCTCTGGCAGGTAATATTTCATCCTACAAAGTCTACATCAAACTGGTGGTACGTCATAGAGGTAGCCCCTCGTAGTGCAAGGACGTATGAACGCTAACATGTGCCAATCACAACGGCATCAATGGAGGAGATCAGAGAAGATGCTCAATCAGAAGCCGCTGCGGTGGTGCCAGACGAGCATCAAGATGCTACTACTCTATATGGGGTGTATGCAGAGGAGCTACAAAATGAAACAGAGGATATGTGTTTAAACGGAGAGCTCTATATAGATATAGGAAGTTATGCTGAGTTATGCGAGGATGAGAGAGAGATCTCTTAAAGCCACAAATATTGTATTTGAACAATTTTGCTCCGTGTTGTAAAAGCTCTGGCTCTCTAAGTACCTTCCATGGTGTATAACGCTCTTTTCTACTCGCGCTCACATCTTTTGATTGAAAATTCTGAGTTTTCGACTTGCCTCTTCTATCACTCAATTCATTGCGTCATTGTATTTATATGCGACATTACGTCATTGTATTTAATGGTCTTTGCGTCATTGTCTACTCTATTCATTCAATATTAAGTTTAAATATTCGTGTGTTTAATGCAGGTATGGATGATGAGGAGTTTCTTTCTTCTTTGTCACCGCAGCAGAGACAGTGGTACGTGGAGCGTCATCGCTCTGGCGCATCATCGCGCGTTCCTACTCCATCCGCATCTCCCTCTCTTTCGGAGCATTCGGCGCGCTCCGAAGCTTCGGCGGCGATGAGACGAGCTTCACACTCGTCTAGACACCGGCGCTCTAGTGGTGGCGGTGGCGGTTGTTGTGGGGATTCCGCCACCGATGCCTCCACACCGCCTCATGTTCGACGAGGCTCTTTACCCTCCCCTTCTTTGCCCGCCCCCACACCAGCCACAGCATCACCATCTACGCCAGGTTTTGCACGGCTGACTGTTCCTAGAAGCTACACACCTCTACCTACTCCGCCAGGAGCCACGCCACTCGATACTCCTCGTTTCGGGGCCCAGACGCCGGTGGAGACACCTGACGTCCGTACCCCCATCGACACGCCGCTAGAGACCCCTGCCGGGACACCCAGGTTCACGCGTCACCGGCCAGAGGGCTTGTCTTACTCCATCGACTTCAGCGGCGGCATCATCATGGATGATGACGGCAAGAAGGTGATCTCGCGCATGCGTGGTCTTTGCTCTCAGCTGTTTAGACACTACATACTAAACAAATGGAGTGAATTACCAAGTGATTTAAAAAATAGAGTCATCAGCATACTTCATGATGAGTTTCCCGTTCCAACACGGGATCAGCGCTTCAATTTAGACGACGTCAGTTTAGCCGTAGCTAGATAGCATTAGTTTAGGGTTTCTCATAGCTTATGTATCATGAGACGGATTTTATACGTCTTTTTGAACCATGTATATTATTACATTTGTCACCGGAGTTCCTTTTGCCAATCAATTCTTTATGCCTATGATGTTGTACAATTGCCATTATTACATTTGCCAATCAATTCATTTTGCCTATGATGTGTACAATTGTCAATTTTGCAAACAATGCGTCTTGTGGGTGACTATTTTGGGTCTATTATCTACCCTTGCACTTTTTTTAAAAAGTGAATCAAGTACAATATGGTTGATGGGTGGCAGGGCATTCAATGCCCTGCCACCAAAAAAAAATTCTCTCGGGCATCGCTATAACTGTCGCTATTTATGGCTCTGTAGCGTCTCTATAGTCTGCAGTGTAAACGTCGCTATCAGCGTCGCTAGCAGCGTCTCTATATAGCGACGCTATAGTCTGCAGTGTAAACGTCGCTATCAGCGTCGCTAGCAGCGTCTCTATATAGCGACGCTTGTAGCGACGGTTTTAGCGACGCCGGGGGTTATAAAAACCCAATGTATTTCCGTCGCTAACAGCGTCACAAGAGCACACAATCTCTTGTAGTGTAAATGAGTTCCTAACCTAAGTTTAGCCAACTAAATTATCAGATACTAGCTAGATTTTAATCTTGGTTTGAAAGAAACTCCAAAATTTCATAGATGTTAGTGATCGCAAAGGGGTTGCGAGCTTGAGATTAGTCAGAATGAATTTTATTAGGTTCCTTATAGCTGTTCTATGACAGGAAAAATCTTCTTTTAATGACCAAGGCGGGATAATTGAGTCACCATGTCTGTTGAGTCCGAGTGAAAAGATAGTGATAAGGTTTTGACCTTAAAACTTGTCGAAATTGATCTTTAAAATCTTTTACAATGATCCTTACAACGTTAAAATGTTTCCTTTTGAGGACTATTTTGGTGCACACGATAGTAAATGAAAGAGAGAGAGTCATTATCTGTTGAGTCCAAGTGAGCGAGTGAGAAAAGTCATGAGTTTGAGACTATCCGGTCTAGATTTCAGAAGTCCGATGATTTTATTTACGATGCCGACGAATGGGTAAGAATTGTACTGAGTTCAGGTCGTGCCGGACAGATTGTTGATTGAATCCTTATAGGATTGTTCCTTCAAGGAGAAACAAATTCATTTGAGGGTAAAGGCAAGAATAAGGTTTATGAAACATATAAAAAGTTTAATAAAAAATTTCGTTTTTGGGTCTCTAATGAAAAACGACACCAGTTAGTTAGAAGGTGGGGTCGACTGGAAATATGAGGAGTCACCAGCCTAGAGAGGTAGTTGGGAAAGCACCTTTCTAGCTAGTGTGTGTAAGTGTGTGTGTGACTGTGTGTGTTAGCGCTATAGGAAAGAGAGAGATAGAGAGAGAAGAAACATTATCAAGAGTAGGAGAGAGAATAGGAGAGAGAAAACATATTCTCAGTGTGTGTGTGTCGTTTTTCTTGAGAGAAGAGTGTGTGTTTGTCTTCTTGGTTGCATATTAGTGTAGTGTTGCAGGAATGCTCACAGTCAAGCAAGAAAGGAAGCTATTTTTGTTTTCTCTCTCCTGTTTCTCACTAACTTTCCCACATTTCTCTCTCTCTCTCTCTCTCTCTCTCTCTCTCTCTCTCTCTCTCTCTCTCTCTCTCGATTAACTAAAATACGAACGTATAATCAGAAAATAGTTAAAATGAGCTTGAAAGCCGCAAATATATGGCAAATTAGTGCACGTCTAGGTTAATTAGGGGGATGTTGGGTTATTTGAACATTATTAAGAAGACTTGGAAGGCGACGTTCATTTGGTGCGTCCATCGGGAGTTTGGCTAGCTATTTTAGCTACGGGGTACCCCGGTGCATAGACTTTGCGTGCCGATTGTTCCCTGGTTTGACCTAGAGACCTAGAGTAAGATATAGAGTTGTTTAGTCTAATTCTCACGGGGTCCTTGGGCTTAAAGAGCCGTGGTTGTTTTGTGTGAGTGACAATCAGGTCGAATATAGTACACAAGTGTCCATTGACACTTAGGACTTTCCAATTGATAGGGAGAGTCAATAAAATCTCAATAAGTCGAGTTTCCATACTAAAAATAATACGACTATAGTCAAGGATCCTATCAGTAACTTGACTGATCTCATTAAGTGGAAAATTTTAGACAAGCTTTTAAAAGCCATGAGTGCGGTTAAATACACTTATAAAGGCCTATACATAGGTTGGATTTGTAGTGCATTTGGGAAAGAAGGAGAGTGTGTACATGAGTACACTGAACCAGAAAGAGCCCTAAACATAGATTCTCAGCAGCTAGAGACCTCATAAATAATCGTTAACACCCCTAGTGATCCTATGCAAAAACCCTTAACGCATTTAGACACGTACGGAGCAATCCAGCTAATCGACCAACTGGAAATTAGTGGACGTGATATACTATAAGATTATAGCATTTTGAGTCAGGTGGGGGATACCATTGTGAAAGGTATTCGATTCCAAAAGAGAGGCCGCTAGCATTTAGCGATTTTCAAAAATACTTAGCATTAGGGAGCGGGGTTCCTAGAGAGTTGGACCCTTACATGATTAAAGAGCATAGAGACATCATAGAGCTAGAAGAACAATCTGCGTCTGAGTGGCTTTTGTAGAAGTAAGGAGCTATAAAGTATGCTTGGAAAACTACGGCCTAACGACGAGTGGCTCCAGGAGTATAAAAATTGGGATTTCGAACCCCAAAACATTGTGTCAACTAAATCTGTAGGGTTACTGTAACATTTAATGGTCTAAAAACTTATGTGTAGCGGAAATTAGCATGAACATAGTGGGCATTTCATTAGAATAGATTCCTAATGAGAATTACAAGAGTGATTGGGTGGAGAGATCAACAAAAAGCATAACACCTAGTTAGATAGCATCAACAATACTTTCAAAAGAGAGAGAAATTAAGCTATTGACAACAGTTGAGGACCGGATTTGCATGGAGCCGGTCCCCCCTCCAAAAGGCTTTGTATTATGGTTTCTACCATCAAAAGAGACATTGTACAATACAATTCTTTGTGTTCCTTCAAGACTAGCTAGTGCAATGAAGATGAAAGCTTCATGCACTTGTCAAAACACTTAGCAAACACAACTTGAATTATCCCCGTTCTCAGACCCAAGACCTCACACACCTTCGGAGCTAGCAGGGTATGAGAGTAGATTGAGAGGAAGAAGGAGTATCTTACGAGAAAGATGTACATCTCCTCACATAATCACTCATATTAGCATAGCTTTAGCTTAGTAATTATCTTGGTAGAGGAGATGAGCATGCATTGAAGCTTGGCTCTTGGTTGGATTTGCATCCACAAGCCAAGAGTGTGTCGATGTAGGCTTCTATCTCACAAGCTTGGAGTAGGTGATGAGCTCTCCATTAAAGCTCGGGGAGAGATAGTCTTCTCTTTCTTCACACATGAGATTGTGTGAGTGTGTGTGTGTGTGTGTGATAATGCCTTGCAAAAATCAGCCCCCTCTCTCTCTTGGGTGAGCCCCCTTGCTATTTTCTCTTGCTCCAGCCTCATTGGCCCTCCCCAAGTCAAGCCAATCACAATTAAGCAGCATAAGTGATAGCCTTCTGACATGTGTCATCCTTTCCCCTTTTGTGAGAGCTTTTGGTAATTAAATAATTAAACTAAACTCTCATTGGACCCCTTTGCCTCCTGGCCAATAGGAATCAGGCAAGCCATGGGGCTCCTGAATGCTCATTGGACCCTTTGGGAGACTGCCCAATATTCTTCTAGGAGACTTAATTCTCATTGGTTTCTTTTATTAAATGTTTTTAAATTAGTTAAACTAGATTTACTCTAGCTTAATTCTCATTGGTCCACTTCAAGGGTCATCCAATAGGAATTGGGCACACCTTGTGGGCATCTGGCCTAGGGAGCTGACATGTGTCCCTCATTCCCTTTGTACAAAAGGGAGCCTGTGTGTGTGTGTGTGGCTTTCTCTCTCATCCCCTAGAAGAAGGGCTCGCCCCCTCCCATGTAGGGATATGCATTGACTTTGGAGAGCACACAAAGCATCCAATTCCCCCTAAGCTTTAACCCTTTGGACACAACCTTTGAATTTTGGAACCGTAGCATTTTGGAAGTCTTAATGGGCTGAACCTTAGGGTCTTTTTAGCCCATTGTTGCACATGGCTATTTTGCATATGGCCCCCCCTTTGGATCCCTACTGTGGCCGGTCTGCTAGCTTAACCAATATTCTAGCTTTAAGATTCTCCATTCGGTGAGTACTTTGTCTTTGGCATTGGTGGCCAAAACCTGCTTCATAATGGAAGCTCTTAAAGCTTTCCATGTTCGTGGAGCTTCACCGTTGGCTCGTAGGCTAGACCACCATTGTCTGGCGGACTTTTGAAAGTGCATAGCTACATGGAGTAGCTTAGAGGACTCCGTGAAGCCCTCATCTCCAAACGCCGCATCGAATTGTTGGATAAAGGCCAAGACTTTGTCCGTAGCACCAAAGGTACCATCATAGGTAAGGAAAGAGATGCTCTTCCCTCCCTCTTTGAATTTTTTCAGCTTGGATGACCTCTTCCATGCGGCATAGGATTTCCTATGGCCTCTTCTTTTTGATGGTTCAAAGATTTCACCATCACTTTCTTCAGAAGGTGAAGAATTTGAAGAAGGTGGAGAAGAGGGTGACCTCTTTCTCGCCTTTTTCTTGTCTTGATCTTTGTCGTCTTCACCATAGCTTTCATAAGAGGAAGAGGATGAAGAAGATGGAGAAGAGGGTGTCCTCTTTCTCACCTTTTTCTTCTCTTGCTTTTAATCATCCCTCTTTGAATTATGGCGTGGAGAAGAGTGTGATGGTCTTCTCCGCTTTGGTGGTGATGGAGAGCATTTAGCCCGCCGTCTTCGTGGAGCCATCTCCGCCGAGGTGGCGGGAGACTCGCTTATTTCTTGTTCCTTTGGTGTAGGCTCTTGAGTTCTCCTTTGGGAAGGAGATGCATCATCAAGAAGTAAATTCTTGAGCCCTTCATATGGATTCTCTTCTTCTTCCCGAATTGGAGAGATACCTCTTTTGGTAGTCTCACAAGGAGGCTTCCTAGGTGTTCTCTCATCATGGTGATGAGCTTGGAGAATCCCGTGATCATGGAGCTGCCGTTGCACTTCACTTTGGAGAGATGGATTGCCCATGGCTTGTTGAAGCCTAGTAACAAGATAGTTAACAAGCATTGAAGCATCATTAGTAGCTTGCTCATGAGCAAAATCAAAGTTATCAACATTAATTTCACTCTCTTTACCATTGTCAACCATTCTAACAAACTTTAGGTGTAAACGTTTTAGGTGTACTTTGGCACTTCAAGCCCTAGTTGCTACTCCTCTTTACCCCTTTAGAAAAAGCACTCAAGCTACTGTACCCGCAGCTCGAATACCATTAATTGCAAGGAATAGAAGAGAGGGTCTTTCAACACCAAAACAACACTAGCTCCTGTCAAGCTTCTAATAGCTCAATAGTGGTTAAGCCGTAGGCAAGTCCCCCTAGGAATCCACTATTAAGACCATAGCTCTCGACGGTGATGCCCTGCTAACTGCACAAAGGCAGGCGCACTGTAAGGCTGAAAAATCCCTATTCTACTTACTCACAGGCAATTAATAATACCAACCATTTGTAGCTAGCTTGAGGACCTCCCTTCTTGAGCAAGAAAAGAGAAACCTTGTGCTCTGATACCAATGTAACATATAATGGTCTAAAAACTTATGTGTAGCGGAAATTAGCATGAACATAGTGGGCATTTCATTAGAATAGATTCCTAATGAGAATTACAAGAGTGCTTGGGTGGAGAGAGCAAAAAAAAGCATAACACCTAGTTAGATAGCATCAACAATACTTTCAAAAGAGAGAGAAATTAAGCTATTGACAACAGTTGAGGACCGGATTTGCATGGAGCCGGTCCCCCCTCCAAAAGGCTTTGTATTATGGTTTCTCCCATCAAGAGAGACATTGTACAATACAATTCTTTGTGTTCCTTCAGGACTAGCTAGTGCAATGAAGATGAAATCTTCATGCACTTGGCAAAACACTTAGCAAACACAACTTGAATTATCCCCGTTCTCAGACTCAAGACCTCACACACCTTCTAAGATGGTGAGAGCTAGCAGGGTATGAGAGTAGATTGAGAGGAAGAAGGAGTATCTTACGAGAAAGATATACATCTCCTCACATAATCACTCATATTAGCATAGCTTTAGCTTAGTAATTAGCTTGGTAGAGGAGATGAGCATGCATTGAAGCTTGGCTCTTGGTTGGATTTGCATCCACAAGCCAAGAGTGTGTCGATGTAGGCTTCTATCTCACAAGCTTGGAGTAGGTGATGAGCTCTCCATTAAAGCTTGGGGAGAGATATTCTTCTCTTTCTTCACACATGAGATTGTGTGAGTGTGTGTGTGTGTGATAATGCCTTTCAAAAATCAGCCCCCTCTCTCTCTTGGGTGAGCCCCCTTGCTATTTGCTCTTGCTCCAGCCTCATTGGCCCTCCCCAAGTCAAGCCAATCACAATTAAGCAGCATAAGTGATAGCCTTCTGACATGTGTCATCCTTTCCCCTTCTGTGAGAGATTTTGGTAATTAAATAATTAAACTAAACTCTCATTGGACCCCTTTGCCTCCTGGCCAATAGGAATCAGGCAAGCCATGGGGCTCCTGAATGCTCATTGGACCCTTTGGGAGACTGCCCAATATTCTTCTAGGAGACTTAATTCTCATTGGTTTCCTTTATTAAATGTTTTTAAATTAGTTAAACTAGATTTACTCTAGCTTAATTCTCATTGGTCCACTTCAAGGGTCATCCAATAGGAATTGGGCACACCTTGTGGGCATCTGGCCTAGGGAGCTGACATGTGTCCCTCATTCCCTTTGTACAAAGGGAGCCTGTGTGTGTGTGTGTGGCTTTCTCTCTCATCCCCTAGAAGAAGGGCTCGCCCCCTCCCATGTAGGGATATGCATTGACTTTGGAGAGCACACAAAGCATCCAATTCCCCCTAAGCTTTAACCCTTTGGACACAACCTTTGAATTTTGGAACCGTAGCATTTTGGAAGTCTTAATGGGCTGAACCTTAGGGTCTTTTTAGCCCATTGTTGCACATGGCTCTTTTGCAGATGCCCCCCCCTTTGGATCCCTATTTTCCCTCCTTTGGATCCCTACTGTGGCTGGTCTGCTAGCTTAACCAATATTCTAGCTTTTTCTCCCCTGGCACTTCCCCACATTAAATGATAAGTTTAATATGATAAAATAATTTAGGAGAATTAGATATTGATTATTATGACAATTACTAAGTCAACTACAAATAGAGAGTAGATGGTTTGGGAAATCTTGGACCATACTATGCGCTAAAATAGACCGTATGGCTCATACGACCCATTTTAGCACATAATATGGGCCTTGAATGCCTATACCAATTTGGATGGTTGTGCAAATTCTAAGGGGTGGGATAATGGTGCTCACCCAAACCCATGCAAACTCATGTGACCATTGAATATAGTTTGGGTGATCAAGGCTCATACTATGCGCTAGCATAGGTCGTATGAGCCATATGGTCCATTTTAGTGCATAGAATGGACCTTGATCACCCAAACCATATCAAATGAGTGTGAAATTTTGTACGCAAAGTCTTGTCGCCATCCAATATGCTTTGAGCAGTATCGATCGATACTATGCATTGTAAACCCTAAACCCTGAACCCGAAATCGTAATCCCTAAACCATAAACCCAATACCTTTAACCTTGAACTCTCAACCTAAATCCTTATCCCTAAACTCAAACCATATACCCTAAACGCTAACTATAAACCGTAGACGTTGAACCAGAAACCCTAATCCCTAAACCATAAATCTTTATCCCTAAACTCAAACCATATACCCTAAACGCTAACTATAAACCTTAGACGTTGAACCATAAACCCTAAACCCTAAACCATAATTCTTAAACCTTAACCTTAACCTTGAACCATAAATCCTAAATCTTAAACCCTATACCCTAAAACCTATACCCAAACCCTAACCCTAAATCCTAACCCATAAATCCCAAACTTGAATGGTTGTGAAACTTTGGGTGGGTGAGGGAATGTTGTTTCACATCCATTTAATATGGTTGGAGCGGTCCCCATCCCATACGCTAAATGGGATGTATGGTTACCCTAAACCCTAAACCACGAACCCTAAATCCTAACCCATGAACCCTAAACTTGGATGATTGTGTAGCTTTGCACAGGTGGAGAAATGGTGCTCACCCCCACCCATGAAAATTTTCACATCCAGTCAATATGGTTTGAACGGTTTTGACCCATATTATGTGCTAAAATAGACTATATGGCTCATACAACCCATTTTAGCGCTTAGTATGGGCCTTGACCACCCATATCTTATCCAATGGTTGTGAAAATTTTCACAAGTGGTGAATAGTGATAACCTCCACCCATGGAAATTTTCCCAGCCATGTGATATGGTATGGACAATCAAGGCCCATACTACGTGCTAAAATGGGACATATCACTCTTACAACAAGTTTTAGCACATAGTATGCGTCGAGACCTCCCAAACCATATTGGATGGACACCAAAACTTTACATGGGTGGATTTTAGTAATATTTATTCACTCGTGCAAAGTCTCATAGCCATACTATATGGTTTGGGTGGTCAAGGCCCATACTATGCACTAAAATGGGTTTTATGAGCCATACGACCCATTCTAGCGCATAGTATGGTTTGAGACCACTGAAACCATATTGGATAGCTACAATACTTTTTATGGATGTAGGTGAGAACTTTTTTACTATCTCTACAAAGTTTCATAGCTATCTGATATTGTATGGGTGATTAGGACCCATAATATGTGTTAAAATGGTCCGTATGAGACTTACGGTCCATTTTAGCACATAGTATGGTTAGGGATTTCCCAAAACATATCAAATGGCCACAAGACTTTGCACGGATTGTAAGAAATATGGAATACAATAAGGATCTAGTAGTAGGGAGAGTAGAGAGAGATACAATGCAAAGTAGATTAGTGGAAAATCAAACACTTTAGATTAGCACACTACTACAAAGTGATGGCGTCATCCACCCATGCGCTCTCAAGGTAGATCTTAGATGGTGATTTAGACAACTAGATCAAGTAGGAATACAAGGGACTAACAATACTTACACAAGGATGTGTTGTGTGCGTCAAGTGTGCACACAACACATTAATCCTTACACAAGGATGTGTTGTGTGTGTCAAGTGTGCACACCATTCTACCGAATTACTCATGAGAAGTCCTCGTTATATAGATTTAAGGGAGCCTCTAAACGCCCATGTGCAGCCGCCCTTAGATAGCCAAGTCCAAGTAGGACTCTCCCATGTGCCCATGTGTAGCCACTTTTGGATAGACAAGTCCTCCTAGAAATCAGCCACCGGCCAAGGAAATCCGGCCACCTGCCAAAGACCACTGGCCGCCGACCATTGGCCAAAGACCACAGACCACCATCCGCGGGCCACTGGACGGCCATTTTCCAATTGTCTTCCGACCATCATCCGGCCAAGATATTCAGGCGAAAAGGAATATTCCGGTGAAGGGGAAAAAAATTATCGGGGGATTCCATCCCCGAGGCCCCCAAAGTTGCCCCTGAATTTGCTCCGTTTCATCCACGATCACAAATAGAGATCTCATCAGCGTGCAAATCTGGAATCCACCAAATATATATGTACCATTGGCGTCTCCTTATATGGGGGCCTTACAAAGTGTGCAACATATATTGTGGTGGCAAAACTGAGAGAGGTGGGCATTGCAAGTATGCAAACATGGATTGGGGTGATCACCATTAATTCACCTCTACAATGTTACACAACCATCCAATATGGTATGGGTGGTCAAGATCCATATTATGCGCTAAAATGGGACGTATGAGCGGTACGGCCCAATTTAGCGCATAGAATGGGTCGGGATTGCCCAAACTATATTGGATGGTGACAAGAATTTTCATGAGTGGGGTAGAGTATATTTTTGCCACCCGTGCAAATTTTCCCAGCCATTCGATATAGTATGGGTAATCACGGCCCATACTAGACATATGGCTCATTCAACAAATTTTAGCACATAGTATGGATCAATACCTCTCAAACTATATTGGATGGCCATAATAGTTTGCATGGGTGGTTTTGGGTACTATTTCCTCACTCATGCAAAGTCTCACAGCTATTCGATATGGTTTAGGTGGTCAGAGCCCACACTATGCGCTAAAATGGACCATATAAGCCGTATGACCCATTCTTGCTCAAGTATGGTTCGATACCACCCAAACCATATTGGATTGCCACAAGACTTTGCATGGGTTAGGGTGAGAACTATTCTCCCATCCCTACTATGTTTCACAGCCATATGATATGGTATGGGTGATTAAGGCCCATAATATATGCTAAAATGGACCGTATGAGACATATGATCCATTTTAGCACATAGTATGGTTAGGGACTTCCCAGAACATATCGGATGGCCACAAGACTTTTCAGGAATGGGGGTGATCACACTACTTTACCCTTGCTATGTTACACAACCATCCAATATGATATGGGTGGTCAAGGCCCATATTATGCGCTAAAATGGGATGTATGAGCGATACAGCCCATTTTAGCATATAGTATGGGTCGAGATTGCCCAAACTATATTGGATGGCCACAAGAATTTTCATTAGTGAGAAAGGTTATAATGTTTCCAACCCTACAAATTTTCCCAGCCATCCGATATCGTATGGGAAGTCACGGCCCATACTATGTGCTAAAATGAGACATATAGCTCATTAAAAAAAAATTAGCGCATAGTATGGATCGAGACCTCTCAAACCATATTGGATGGCCATAGAAATGAGAAGAACATGACTCATTATAATTTGGTTGATGAAATGTCTATAGCTGTATACATTATGAACTAGGAACCCCCTATTGTAGGGGATTTTTTTTGGCGAGCAACAAATAGATTCCAAAGAGATTCTTTCTCTCTCTCAACCCTTGTTAGTTGAGGACCCTCTTTTTCTCTCTCTCCTCTCTCTCGCACACACTCACATAGACACATAAATTCCTTTCCTTGGCAAGTACACATACAAAAGGACCAAAACACACCCGAATCATTAAACACATATACACTCAAGCTTTTAGTTTATCCACCAACACAACTTGATCAAAGATTGTGATCCCTTCAAAAATAAATGTCTCTCTCTCCCTCTATCTCTTGCAAAGCTTCCTCTCTCTCTCTCTCTCTCTCACACACACACACACACACACACACACACAATGACAATTATACACCCAAATCATTTAACACCACATTACTATTCATAATAAAGTAAATCTAAGCACTTTTAAACCAAACTAATCCAAAACAACTTTGCTAGTTATCCAATACTGGAATAATCCAAACCAACTTTGTGAGACTCAATGCATGGTGGAAAACGGAATCACAAAATTATCCAAACCAATTGTACCAGATTCAATACATGACAAAAATAGGAGTAACAAAACTATCCCAATCATTGGGCTTTACTCTAAGTTTGGATAAGTGAGTTCATAGTTAAGATCATTGTAGACATCTACCTTGCCTAGCACAGGCTGATGTATGAACATGTTTTCATTTTGGCTCAATCAAAGCACTCTCGAGAAAATGAAGTACAAGTGCTTGTAGCCTAGATAATATTTTTTCTTGGTTTCCCTATCGGTGAAATTGGGGCATGTGCACTAGTGCTCATCCTTGATGTGCACCTCATACACCCCCACATGTCCGTCTCCTGCGTGAGACTCTACCTTGAAGACTTCATGTACATTGTATAAGATGGATTGCACCCATTTTTTCTTTTCCAACTGTCTCCACTTGAAATCCTTATTCAAGCAATATCTCAACTTCATCGTATGTAAGATCTGTTCCTAGATCAACTGACCAAATGTCAGTGGAGGAGTTGGCCTTATATCTATGTTATGAACTGCCACATAACAGTGAATAACATAGTTGGGACAAAACCAAAACCATTGCCTAAGTTACCCATTCGGATGTTTTCTATACCCCTCAAATGATGGTACAATAGTCCGTTTGTTGGTCCCACTACATGTGACACGGCTATTGAGAGGAGTTCTTCTAATTTCCCACATAACTTCATTGACCTCTCATTCCAAAACACAAACCTTTGCCTTGTCTTTACAATTCTCACTCCCATCTCCAATCCTTGAGTTCTCCTTGAAATTGATTTTCCCGGGCCTTCCACGAGATGTACAGTCATGTGTTTTGGCATTGTACTCTGGTCTATGCGTGGATTCATCCTCAACATCAATAATTGATGGCCCTTGCTTTTGCCAAATGGTTTCTTTGTCTGCTTGAAGAGGTGTGCAAGTTTTACACATGGGTGTTCCAGATGTAGCATCATTGACTACTCTTATCACTTGCATTGGACTAAGGAAAACTCTGTCCTTGAGTCTCTATAATGAAACACCCTTTCCAATATGTTTACCTTGAGAGTAAGAAAATTCCTTTGTGCTCTGTAGTATTGTATTAGCCATATCTGAAGTGCATCATATAATGAGATTTTTTCTCGGGAGGTGCACTCTGTAATCATGTTAATGTATAACGTGAGTTCAAAAGGAGGGGTTTTAAAATGCAAAAAAGGCAATTTAACAAAGAAATTAAAATAAGGGGTCTCTATATTTAATTTTGGAAAAAATCATAAAATAAGGGGTCATTTTATTCTTATAAACATGTTAAAAGAGGGTTTTTTTTTAATACCCCGTGAACGCACGTTATATAGGGGTTACTAAATGATGAACCCCTCGAGGATTTTTTTTTTGAATGCCTCACATGCGAGAAAGCTCCCATGCTTAATCTTAGCCAAGTTTTTTCTTGGAGTGTTTACTCCATCACTATTTCTCTCCACTACTGGCATGATGCTCCTCTGATGTGCAATACGTACCCCCCACCAACTCAGCTAGGAGTCCATTATGGGGATGTTCTTATCCATGCAATGTCCATTGCACCACCACTGTCAAAGGAGATGAGCATCTGATGTTGCTGCCTCTCTAGAGGGTGATAAATGCCACTTTTTGCACATTTCTTTGTGAGTTTGCTGAGATGAAAAAACAATGTACTTTGTTATGTGCACCACCATGATTTTTTTTCAACAAAAAATGCATGATCGCTCTTGATCTTGTAGAACATTGTCTTTCCTACCATTGAAAACTCTCTCCTTGAGTCTCTATAATGAAACACCCTTTCCAATATGTTTACCTTGAGAGTAAGAAAATTCCTTTGTGCTCTGTAGTATTGCATTAGCCATATCTGAAGTGCATCATATAATGAGATTTTTCCTCGGGGGGTGCACTCTGTAACCATGTTAACGTATAACGTGAGTTCAAAAGGAGGGGTTTTAAAATGCAAAAAAAAGGCAATTTAACAGAGATATTAAAATAAAGGGTCTCTATATTTAATTTTGGAAAAAATCATAAAATAAGGGGTCATTTTATTCTTATAAACATGTTAAAAGAGGGGGGTTTTTTAATACCCCGTGAACGCACGTTATATAGGGGTTACTAAATGATGAACCCCTCGAGGATTTTTCTTTTGAATGCCTCACGTGCAAGAAAGCTCCCATGCTTAATCTTAGCCAAGTTTTTTCTTGGAGTGTTTACTCTATCACTATTTCTCTCCACTCCTGGCATGATGCTCCTCTGATGTGCAATACTTACTCCCCACCAACTCAGCTAGGAGTCCATTATGGGGATGTTCTTATCCATGCAATTTCCATTGCACCACCACTGTCAAAGGAGATGAGCCTGTGATGTTGCTGCCTCTCTAGAGGGTGATAAATGCCACTTTTTGCACATTTCTTTGTGAGTTTGCTGAGATGAAAAAACAATGTACTTTGTTATGTGCACCACCATGCTTTTTTTTCAACAAAAAATGCATGATCGCTCTTGATCTTGTAGAACATTGTCTTTTCTACCATTGAACACAATGCATTGCATTCCAATTGGCTTGAGCTTTGTTAGCCACATGAATCTATCAAAATCCACTTTCTCTTATCCATGCCCCTCCCTAACTTTATTTATGCATTCCTAACAAAGGATTTGGGCTTCCATGTCCTCCTCTTTCATCTCACAAGTTGCAATAGTGAGGAGGTCTTGCATGCTATAGTGTAAGACATTCATACTAGTATATATATTAATAGTAGTTTCTTAATAAATGTCAAACTTGAAAATATGTTGCCAAAAAATCAAACCTTGGATCATACATATGGCATGCCATGGTCACCCAGTTCACCACTGGGTGACTGTGATCAAATTGCACCTAAGCATGCCGACAATCTACAGTTCTCCACTACGTCTCATCTGATTGACCATATCCAATCCAAAGGCAGGATCAATCATAGACATTTTGAACACAAAGCATTGCTCTCCTTCTACTCCTTGACCAGGGAATCTTCTTTTGTGAAAAAAAAAATCATATGTGAAATCTCTTTTTAGCTGCAACAACAGGGAATCTACACCGAAGCTCTCTTTTGTTGGGCCATTTCTTACTGTTTCCACGGACTTACAAAACCTGTATTATAGAATTTAGTTATTTTGAAGTAATATGCATAAACAAGAGCAACAAGTAATTATCCTCACCACTTGTCCTCCACTAAGGGGCCCATGGCTTGAGCAAAATTTAAAAATCCTTTCTCTCCAAGTACATGGCGAGATCCCCCTTCTTGTATCAAACTTGTTATTGCAAGTTTCTTTGCCACACACATTTGTACCTTTCATGCACCTACATGTTTGTCTACACCGAGGACTTGTGCAGCCACTTCTTTGGTTTTATCAGTGAGTTTTTTGGACATACCATCCCTCATGTCATGTTGATGATTCCCTTGATTCATACATTGGTGTTCCATAGCATCCATTGGATGCACCTTTCCTAAGGTCAGTGGAAACTCAAACACCATGTTACCATTGTATATTTTTGAATTGTCACTTGTTTGGTTTCCACCATCTTTGAAAGAAGCTTCATTAATGTGTTTGGATTCTTCACTGAGCTAGAAAAAGACAAAATACTTATTTGTTCCCCTTACCTCGACATAGTTTTCCTCTGCCTGGTCTCCATAAAGTTGTTTCTTGTTTGGCTAGTAAGGTCTATGTACAGAGCGTCTACAAGAGGATCATCCATCCCACTCGAATTTAAAATTGTGCCATCTTTGACTACCACAGTGAAATTTGTAGAGAGAGATTTGTCCACAACAAAAAACTCCTCTCGTAAGTGATTGCCAGTTTTCTCTAGGGGCACTATCAAATCTTCACTCCCAACCATGACAATGGCATGTAAAGCACTCAATGTTTGCAGCGCAACATGTTCTTGTAGATTTCTAACCCCTAAAATAATCTTCCCGTTAGTAAAGGAAAAAGATCTTTTGAAGGAGAGGGGAAGACTATAATGCATGACATGATAGCAGAGTTCAAGAAATAAGCACTATATTGGAAAAAAGAGAGTAAAAGTGTCTTGTGTTTAGGAGAGTTAAGCACATATTATACTAATACTAAAAGTTAATAGTATTTTTTAATAATTTCTTAACATCCAAAATAAATTATTTTTAATTTTAATTTGTATCTTATCATCAAAGGGTTGTTTTAGATTCCTATATTGGCTTACAAACCCAAAGAAGATCTTGGTGTTACAAACCTTCAAGAAATCATTACAAACATAGATATTTGGGTATTATGAAATAGAGTATCCAAAGATAGTATGCTACAGGTAATTAAAACTCATTCCCAAACCAAGTATCCTTAGTTCACTTGGTTTAGCGACCTAACAATTGACAAGTTTTGCATCCATGGTGCCCAAGACCACAAATCTTGGCCAACAATATGAAGTGGATTATTTACATCACCAAGTTATTAATTTGAATCCTCGTTGAACTAGTAAGGTATTCACCCTCAACAAGCTTCCTCGCCCTGTACTTGATGGAATTGACTGTAGTCAAAAGGTCACTTACTTGGCGGCATTGATCATCATCAAGTTCAGATTCAAGCTCTGCCAGGTATGTAAGTCCATTATCAACATAATTGATGAGGTGGGAAATTTTGTGCTTAGTTTGTTGTGGTGTCCTTGCAGTGTGAATAGCCTTTGAAAGGAGAGAGAGAGAGAGAGAGAGAGAGAGAGAGAGAGAGAGGGACTGAGATCAAGAACATGGAAAGCTAGAGAAAGAGATTTGGTGTGTGAGAGCATGAAAGAAGGAGAGATAGATAGATAGATAGATTGCATTATCGTCCACGAAGGTTAGATATGACCTATGGGACCGGGAAAAAATCGTACAACGAGTCTGCTAAGTGGGGTGCATGTATATCTTAGTTAAGGAATGAGGGTCCAACAAAAAGAACAAAAGGACAACCTAAGAAGGGACAGGTGAGAGGGAAGCCGGTTTGGGAGTTCCAAACTCCTGGATGATGGCTTTACCTTCTCAATAAACCGCTCATTTTCTTGTTGCTCGTACATCATGCATCTTTTGAAGTTCATGTAACGTGAATGCTACACGATCATCGATCTTGTGAGAAACAACTTCTTGCACTTGAGCCTTGACCTCCTTTGTGAGAGTGATTTCCACCTCTGCTTTGGTTTTAGTGAGCATGGATTCTATATCTTTTGTTTTTTCATCTTTGCATTTCTCCACTGCAATGAAATAGACCTCGATTTCTACGAGCGTTTGTTTCAAATCTTGATTCTCCTTGCTGAGTCTCTCAACCTCATGTTGAAGGCGCGTGTGGTTGTCAAGCATCGGAGGTGTTGCCACAACCCCTGCAAAAGTAGGCTTGCCTCGAGAAGAGGCTCGAGTAGTCACGGCTCGCAAGAACAACCTTTGACTGTCTTTTGTAAGCTTGAGAAGCTGGACGAGCAGCCTTGGTCGAGGGGCTTGTGACCACCTTTAACTTCCACTAGCGATATTGTATAAGGGAAAGCAAAAGAGAGGTGCTTGGCTTGAGAGAAAAGAATGGCTACCAATCTTATACTTGTAAACATCAACTTTTTATTAAGCTTGTAGTATTTAATAAAATAACATTTTGCTTGCAGTTATATTGAATTACCGACACATGAATTCTCTCTCTTTCCACTCACTTTCCTTCTCTTGCTCTACACATGCACACGCTCTCTCATGAGTCTCTCACCCACTCTCTCTCCACACACACACACTCTCTCTATCCCTACCTTTCTCTCTCTACACTGCACCCTCTCTCTCACTCTCTCTCTATCTTTGCATCTCCCTCACACACATATACACTCTCTCTCTACCCCTCACTCTATACACACATGCACCCTCTCTATCTATCTATCTATTACTCTCTCTCCACACCCACCTCTACCTCTTCCTTCTCTCTCAATGCATCCTCTCTCTCTCTCTCTCACACACGTTAAGGTCACAAACCCTAATGCCTTAGGCTGTCCTCCCCTCGGCGAGGGGCAGCCCTGTGGGAGGGTTTTTGAACCCAGCCCCGCCCCACACAAAGCCTCAAGACGACACAGCCCAACCCTACTCCGCATCAAGCCTTTGGCATTGCGCCATGGTGCAGACGCTCTTCTGCTTCCAAACTCGACCGAGCCTGCTCACAGAGTGAGCGGCTCTTGACACGCGACCCTACCCTCTACAGAGCCCACTTTCCATTTTTCATTCTTTTCATTTCTCATTCTTCTCGTTGCCAGCACGTGACAGAAATCCATATGGGACCTGCTCACATAGTGAGAGGCTCTCCACACAAGACCAGCATAGCCAAATGCTCTTCTCACAAGGCCTCATTTGATGATTCCGATTTGAAAAACCACAAGCACAGTGTCCCACGAGTTATAGAGAGCCGAACCTCTATGATTTTTACAATGTTCACATAGAACCTAAAGACTTACCCACCGACTCATGTCTTCCTTCAACACGCCGACCCCTAGCACACACAAGAGTTGGCCGCTGCACCCAGGAAGGATCCTGCCACTCGCCAAGACGCGAGGATCACAGCCCTCGAGGCTCAGATCCAAGCACTTGTTTTGGAGAATGATGCACTCAAACAACACTTGAACAAGCTCGAGGATGGGGCAAAGGAGATCGCAACTCTACTTGCAAAAAAACATGAAGCCGAAGCGCTTCTCTTAATGAGACTATCAAGGCGGCTCAGCAAGAAGTAAATGCGACAGCGCATAAGAAGATTGACAGCGAAATCCAAGCGTCCTTTCAAGAATGCCGGCTACAAGAGTCCCTTGTCCTCAAGATCAGAATTGGAGGGTTCTCTTCACCATGGTGCACCGAAAAGGACACCCTTGAAGAAGCCATCACCAAGCTTATTTCCACTCTCCAACCAATCAACATCGAGCCCAACACTGTCTCCTGGATCAACGACATGCACTCGGGGGGTTCACTATGTGTAAAACTACCATATCACGTGCGTTCAACACATGTTTGTAAAACCCCTTATCTGTGAATTTTGTTAAGAATATAATGTACACCCTTTCTTTTAAAGTCTGTAAGTTTTTTTCGAATTTTAAAAAATAATGCCCTTCTGTATATATATTTCTGTAAGTTTCAAGAACTTTAAATACCCTTCTGTTGAACTCACGTGATAGGTTACATTTTTATTAGGTGACCTCCCCGGGGACATGCATAGGCATATACCACTTGGCCAATGTCTCTTGGCCACTCATAGGAATAACAAAGAAGAACATACAAGGTTGCTATGCCAATCATACCGCCTCAAGGGGACAAAGCTTTGGATTGCCAGGGAATTGACTACAAACCAACTCAAGCTTAAAGCAAGCAAGCTCAAAAAGGTGCATGATGCACGTAAACAAGGTAAATGGGCAGTCTATCGTGGTGGTAAAGCTATCATTTAGGAGTTTCAAACTCCCAAGCTAGCTCCCCCTCCACCTAACCCCCCTTAGGGTTTTGTTTTTGATCTTATCCTTTTTTCCCCCCTTCCCCTTTGATGGACCCTCAGTCCCTAACTGATATGTGTCCAACATCTTCACTCCAAAATACCATATGTAACATTTTGTTTTTGGTCCCATAGGTCATATCTGACCTCCATGGATGATAATTCATCTATCTATCTATCTCTCTCTCTCTAGATATATATATATATATATATATATATATATATATATATATATATATATATATATATATATCCATATCCACCCCATCCTCCACCCCCCTTATCTCTCTCTCTTTCTTCCCCCTCCTCCCCTCCTCTCCTCACGCACTATCTCTCTCTACCCCTGCCTCTCTCTCTCTCTCTCTCTCTCTCTCTCTCTCTCTCTCTCTCTCCGTGAACAAGGACGTCCGTGGGACCACTCTCCACCACAAGGCTGTCTCCATGGACCATTGGTCCACGAGGGTGCCCCGTGTGGACTATGGATCACTCGCACTCCATGAGGGCTAACCCCGTTGTCGTGCAGCTCCGCTCCCATGCTAAGAAAGATACCAGAACAATGCATGTTGAGCTTATTTGAAGCTTAATTGATTAATGATCAATGTTGAGGGCTTGGTAATAAGCCCTCAACATTGATGTTGAGCTTATTTGAAGCTTAATTGATTAATGATCAATGTTGAGGGCTTGGTAACAAGATATTCTTACAGTTTTTGTATGCCAGATGCAGCTTTAGAGGGCCAACAAATGCTTTAATGATGCTAAAAAGGAGTATGCTTAAAGTGAGCATAGATGGTATTTTATGATATGGAACTACATTGCTTGAAGTGCTCTACCAATCTGTCTTTACGGCTCGTTGTTTAGAGCTACGATAAAGAAGTTATGGCAGGTTGAAGTTTGAATCAATTACAGATCTATACCAGATTGGGTAACTGCAACTGAGGGATCAGAGATGAAGTGAATGCATGGGCCTGAATTGCTCACTTTGTGGAGTATTTTTATGGTTAATGTATGCCAGATGCAGCTTTAAAGGGCCAACAGATGCTTTAACGATGCTAAAAAAGATTATGCTTGTTAACCCTCACGGCACACGGACACCCTATGATCTATAAACGTTGTATTATGTATTTGGTAGAGTCAGGTACCGGGCTTGTCGGACCAATAGGGAAAGGTAGAGTGATCGCCAATGAGAGGCGCACTTTAACTTGGACATTCAAGGGATTAGTTGGTTAAGCATGGGCGCCCAAGTGTGAATGGGGTGAGCTCCTATAAAAGCCAACTAAACCTAATTTTTACTCATTCTCTCATTTGTGCAATTGAAGAGTGCTCTTGCTCCATCTCCATCTTCTTCTTCTTCACCTCCTTGTGTGTGTGTGTGTGTGAGAGAGAGAGAGAGGGAGAGTGTGTGTGCGATCGAGCATTACGAAGGCACGACGGCGGCGAAGCGGTTGAGCGCGGCACGACTGCAGCTTCTTCTTCATCGCGACGAGGAATCCACCACGAAGGCGAGCGTAGAGCGGTGAGTGACACACCCTTTGTTTTCTTGAGCTTGGTAGTTTAGGCTTGTTGTGTGCTTGGAGCCGTTTGTGGCTCGCATACGGTGTATTGGCAAGTCCCTTGCTTCGACAGTGCGGCAAGGAGCGCACATTTTTGGCGCCGCTGTCGGGGATATGCCTTACACTAAGCTCGGTTAGCACTTTACGCTTCCTTGTGGTGCAATTTGTATCATAGGAAAGGCAGGGAAGGAGTGTGTGGAGATTTCTGTTTTTTGCGTTTTTTGCATTTGTTGTCAAGTTTCAATTTCTGCTATTGTCTGCGTTTTCTCAATTTCTGCAATTTCTGCGTTTTCAATTTCTGCAATTTTCTGCGTTTCTGTCAATTTTCTGCAATTTCTGCGTTTTTTCTGCATTTTCTGCGTTTTTTCTGCATTTCTGCGTTTTCCCAAGCCCAAGCCCAAGCCCAAGCCCAGGCCCAGGCCCAGGCCTCAGTCCTCAGTCTTATGATATATACTAAACTCACTCTTATATATATACCCTACTCCCTCAAGAGAGAATGAGAGCATGTGGGACAAGTCCTCCACTCTCCTCCTTTCTCTTCCCACTTGCACCCTTAGACTTTCTAGTTTGGGCCTAGTTCCCTACTGGAAATTGACAATTTTAGGGATTCCGAGGGCATAGAGTGACCAAACGGAGGGCTGTAAAGCACGACACGACCCTCTGACCGATACGCTCGTTTCGAGCTATCACACGGCCCATTCCACGACAGGCTCTAAAAAATCTAGCAAAAAAATCAAACAAAAAACACGCTAAAAACTAGTCACAAGGCCTCCTAGAGCAGCTTTTTGACACCTTAGGGTATCAAAAGCACATGCACTTACGCTCTGGGCGGGTGCTAGAACACGAGCATATTGAGGGTGCCTCTGTTCATACGGACACCCATTACGCATCCACGATAAGCTCTAGACCCTCAGCGGGGACACAAGGTAGCACCACCCAAGACCCTAAAATAGCCGCTAGTGATTCCTCCTCCGACTCAGAAATCATGGAAGCATACCCTACCCAAAACACTGTGAGAGAAGGCCATGCACCTCCCGAAGCTCCACAGCCTAGTACTAGTATGTTTAGCCGTTTCATGGAAACATTAGGTAGAGCTACTCGCTCGGAACCTGATGCAAATGAAGCACACGAAGAGGATGGGTTGGACTCTGACACACCTCTACGATACCCCATTGAGTTAAATAGTGCCTATGGAAAAGTGCTATATAACGCCTTATTGGACACGGGTGCTAAATACAATCTGTTATCCTATGGGGTGTGGTGTCAGTTAGGGAAGCCTCCTCTATCTGAGAGTATTATCCAAGTCAAGGGTGTCAACAAGAAAAAAACTGCGGTTTTTGGAATCTGGCACACTTCTGTCAGTTATGACAATGGGGTGGTAGCTCAAGACTTTTTGGTCATGCCTACTGGAACTATGGAGGGTAATATAAACCTAGGCCGCACGTGGATGATAGCCACCAAATGCACTATTGATTGGGGACTGGGGGTGTTACAACGCAAAAACCAACTCTTAGCCCTACCACTCAAGCCATAGTCCCTGAGATATTGCCCAAGGAAATAAAACCCAAGACATTGCATGTCCAGGAGATTGAACCATACGTCCCCATAGCCCAACTCTCTAGAGCTTCAACTAATGTAGTTGAAAGAAAGCTTGAGACACACAAGAACCATCCTAATATAACAGAGAAAACATACAAGTGGGTCCCTAAAACCTCTGTAGTGAGCATGGTTGATGCAAAAAAACGGAAACCTAGTAAGAACCGTACCACTCACTCCAAGAAATGTAAAGAAACGCTGCGATGGATCCCTAAATGACTATTGGAAGCCCAAGGCTACTATCAAGGAAATGATCAAATCTGGGTGCCAAAACGTAGATTGTGCTCTTACCTATCACCTGACCCAAGTGAGCCCAATCCCTTAGTTCCAAAACGAATCAATGATCGTGGAAAGAAAAAAATCACAGAATGCTACACACCTAGTCCAGAGCTAGTTTGGGTACCAAAGAAAGAACGATTTGTTCCACCTAGCTCAGGAAGGGGGGAGTCCCATGAAGATTCTAGCTCATCATGTAATACATCCATAGAGGTAAAAGCTTCTACACAGCCTCCATCTATAGTAGTGGACCTCCATGAAGCTACAAAAGAATCCACACCTCCCAGTGTTCAAGAATCACCTAATGAACCACTTCAAGTTCGATCCTGGGAGAGTACCTTACCACCCTTGCAACTTGACGAGGCACCTAGGGTAATAGAAAACTACTGGCAAAAATCCTCACCTATTACCAACTGGAACAATTGGTTTCAAAGGGTGACAAGCTCATTTCAAACGGTATGATCTACCCAAGGAAGGGGGGAGTGTTTGCTGACAGTCATCATTCATTTGTTTCCCTCTCAACCTTTTTCCCTGACCTCTCAATTCCAATCTTAGGGAATGTATATATATAGCCTTATACTCACAAAAAAAATATATAAAAATAAAGAGCAAGAGCAATTAGCAAACGAGTATGCACCTTAAAAGTCAAAACATTGACTCAGACCTACACATGTCACATCTGGTACAGTGAAACGGAAACCTATGCCATAAAACACCTTTGATCCTCATCACTTGAGTGATGGAGGGTAAGTAAGATTAGTACGATAGGAGCGTTTCTGTTTTAGAGTTGAGAGATTAGCAAAGTTCTCTTTTCCCACTGATGTTCCTCCTAGAGGTATTGTTTGTGTTTCATAGTGTGTACAGGAGCGTGTTGCTATTGATAGGATTTGGACCTTCATGGAACCTTTCTCTCGTTCACACTTCAAATCAAGCGCGACCATCAACACAAACAGGTGTTTCTTGTCCATTAGCATTGCCGTTATCTTTTTTGCATCCATGTTTGTCTGCTTTGATTGTGATTGGTAGCATAATATTCAGCGCATTGGCTTAGTATCAAACATTTAATTCAATGTAATGTTTTGTCATAATCACTTGTCTAGGTTTAAAAATCAAGCAGTCCGACTAAGCTAGTTTGACCAAGCTAGGTATTAGAAATCTTCTCTTAATACCATGGGGAATGCCTTCCTAATAAACAATGGTTACTTAGGTTCTTAATCCGATTTAGGCAGCATTGTATGAAATGTACTAGGGCTTTCTAGTGGGCTTAACCCTATTGACCTTTAGCTTAAGTATTATAAAGGGAGTTTACTAATGTGATGAGCCTGGGGAGGGTAACAGTGTTATATGACCCCCCAAAGTTACAAAATTTAAATGATGAAAATGAACAAACAAAAAATCAAAGTGCCACAATGTAAAATTTTAAGCTGGAAGCAAAATCTCAGCTTGATTTGGTACTTCACTCACATGTATCGCCTATGGTACTAGAGCCCTAGAGGTTCCCAGCGTGGGCGCTTTTCCTTGAAAAGCAAAAAACCCAAGGCATACAAAATAAGCACACACATCATAATTGAATCACTGTGAAAAGACTTTGGGGGGTCAAAGAAAAAGTAATCAGCCAGGCGATGATTTCATGAGAAATTCCTTTTATGGTAGCTTAACTACAAAGTTTTCTAGATATAGCCTCTAGTCAGCCCTCGAACATGAATACTTGGCTCTCGCGATTAAACAACTTAATTGACCACAGAAAGTTAAGAAGCTTACCCATGGTATTAATATTCGATCTCTAGTGCTTTTCGACCGTCAAATTAGCGACCCCAGACTTGTTTAATTTTTTGCCTTTACATCTGTTTATGCATTTGATTACATTGCAATTTAATGTTCATTGCTAACAAATTGTTTGAAATTCTTTGACCAATCAATTTTTCTATCTAAAACTGCATATGCTTTTTAAGAGAATGCAATTACTGTGCCAATGTTGTTTGATTTTGCAGTGACTGAAGAAGGCTAAGGACATTCATCTCAAATGCTCTTCCACCTCGACGAACCAGCTTCAACTCAATAGCTTCCGAGGACGGAATCTACATCAGGAAGGGGGGCATGTTAACCCTCACGGCACACGGACACCCTATGATCTATAAACGTTGTATTATGTATTTGGTAGAGTCAGGTACCGGGCTTGTCGGACCAATAGGGAAAGGTAGAGTGATCGCCAATGAGAGGCGCACTTTAACTTGGACATTCAAGGGATTAGTTGGTTAAGCATGGGCGCCCAAGTGTGAATGGGGTGAGCTCCTATAAAAGCCAACTAAACCTAATTTTTACTCATTCTCTCATTTGTGCAATTGAAGAGTGCTCTTGATCCATCTCCATCTTCTTCTTCTTCACCTCCTTGTGTGTGTGTGTGTGAGAGAGAGAGAGAGAGGGAGAGTGTGTGTGCGATCGAGCATTACGAAGGCACGACGGCGGCGAAGCGGTTGAGCGCGGCACGACTGCAGCTTCTTCTTCATCGCGGCAAGGAATCCACCACGAAGGCGAGCGTAGAGCGGTGAGTGACACACCCTTTGTTTTCTTGAGCTTGCTAGTTTAGGCTTGTTGTGTGCTTGGAGCCGTTTGTCGCTCGCATACGGTGTATTGGCAAGTCCCTTGCTTCGACAGTGCGGCAAGGAGCGCACAATGCTTGAAGTGAGCACAAATGGTATTTTATGATATATAATTGCAATGCTTGAAGTGCTCTACTAGCTTGTCTTTATGGCTCGTCGATTGGAGCTACGCTGAAGAAGTTATGGAAGGTTGAAGTTTTTCAATTGGAGATCCATACCGGATTGGGCAATTGCAGTTGAGGGGACAAAAATGAAATAAATGCATGGTCCTGAAGTGCTCACTCTGTGGAGCACGCCGGTCTTTTTAGATCAGTGGTCGGAGTTACGGTCACCAAAATATCACCAGATTAAATTTCATTGGGGGCCAGTTCCGTACTAGTCTGGTCGGCTCGATCGGAGTTCCATCTCGAATTTTACAGCCCAGTAGGGTTTGTATGTGTTCCATGCAGCTTGAGAAGTTTGCAAGAATTTAGGACTCATGAGACAGCGTCCGGGTTGATGAGATAATACATCTTGAGGCTGGTGTCAGTTGCCGAGACTGCTAAGCTGGATGAATTTTTGACATTATTCAAGACACTGATATGAGCGATAAAATTCAAGACAATATTGTCATTTAGGGACTGCAAGATGTTGATAAGGTTGTGGCGAAGAAGCTCAATGAAGTTCTAACCGAATGCAAATGGAATGCCTTTGGTAAAAAAGAATCACCTATAGTTGCATCTTAATGGCCTGCGGCAATGTCTGCAACACTGAAATGGGCAACAAAACTCACAACAGTAGCGATGGCACTTGATTTTGTATGGGAGCAATATCGTGTTTTTTAGGGATATGATCGAGAAGGTTTTATTGCATGTCATGAAGCCGAGATGAAGAGCCAACATGTTCCAAAAAATTGGATGATTGCAACTTTTGAAGAGGTTGTAAACTCAGATTCTAAAAAGCAGGTTCAAGAATTGGCATAAGCATATTCCACATGGTGGTACTATTTTGCATAGGAATTTATTTGCAAAAGCCCAAGGATTATAGATCTAGAAATAAAATAGATTACTAAACAAAGCCAGGTTGTCTTCAGTAAAGGTGAATTGGATCAGATGCAGTTCATGAATTTTGGGAACACATTTCTACAAGAAGCAAAGCCAAAGAAAATGTGGAATTGGAAATAGCAAATTCGGTTTTAGAGGAGCATAGTTTGAGCAATGAAGAAAAGGTAAACGATGAATTTAATGCTGAAAAAAACTTATATGATTTTTTTTTCAAAGATTGCTTGCATGGATGCTACTTCTAATAATGGTTTCAACGAAGAAATATACTATATAGTAAGTGGTTCACAAGCTATTGACCTTGACATGGGATATTCTAAAGGAGTTCATCAAGTAGATGAGCCTCTACAAAATATTACTGAAACTATTTGCACTATAGCCGAGTAGGACAACATGTTTTCGACATATGAGTGCATAAATAAAGCTATTATATAGAGAGTAGATGATGAAGTGAACAAGATTGTGGACCGAGCACATTATGATCCTTAGGATGTCAGTGAACCTATGATTGCTACTAACAATATGTTTGTAGATGCTGCTATCACAAAAGAGGATGCCATAATCAATGATTTTTTGTCTAGATCTGAAGGAGATGATTATGACAATATAGAAGAGCTTTATGATGCATGTACCTCTCCAAAGAGGGTGTCAGATGAGCCTTTATAGTGCTAAGATGGATTGATAAGTCACATAGATGCAAATGAGGAAGCAAAGGATGATATCGATGAGTATGAAGATTGCCTAAATCATGTTGATTGTGAACAAATTATTGACAGGGATTTCATATCTATTCTTGTACATGGGCTGCAAGAGGAGATAACTCCTAAAGTTTTGATGAATGTTGAGACTTCCAAGGGTGATTTTCTTGAGGATGCTATGGATGAATATTATAGGTTGAAGTTTTTTTTGATGATCAAACTGAAACACCAACATGTAATGATACAGGTCTAGAGACTCCTAAGGTCTTTCGTAATGGCTATGAAGCTAGAGGGGGTGTTGATGCTAAATCATCATTGATACTGAAAAAAGTGCACAAGGTTTTCATTTCCTTGGATAATGTTCCAAATGTGACTGGATTTGGATGCTATTCCTAATGATGCTTATGTCAATGATGTGCTGCCACTAAAAGGGATTCAGAATTCTTTAATGCTTGTTGGTAACGAGCTTAAGTTTTCAAAAAGTTTATGAGATGTGGGTACTGCACTATACTTCAAGTAAAGCTCTAGTATATTATGGAGCCCATCAATGCTATGTGATCTCAATGGTGTTTGATCCAAGAGATTCTAAGGATAATCTTAAGCAAATACAATATGGATGGATAGTATTAAGTATGCATAGTAATTGCGTGCTATTTGAACCAGGGGTAGCATATTTGCACCAGAAATGCTTGATGTTGACTGATACAGGAAATGTATGCTGATGTGGATATTATGATGCTCCAATTTGTGGGAAATTCCTTTTTATTACATTTGATCCTTAGGGGCTACTGAAGTGCAAGTTACAAATTCAAAGGATACCACATGTCTATTGTAGCATGTTGCATGGTACAAGTTTTTGGTTTCTAGATTATGCTATCAGAAGATTTTTTGGTTATGTGATCAATAAGCTTACATGGCTAGCTTCTAATTGGCTTCTTTGGACAATTGATGACGTATCTCAAATTTTTTGAGTTGGTTCTGCTACCGAGAATTGAAGTAAAGGACTTGACGGCCATTCCATGTGCAGGCAGAGTAAGGCATACTTAAGATTGAAAGGGTTCCCTAAAGCAAGCTTAATGATCAAGCCGTGTGCATCATTAACTGGAGCACTTGAGTCTGGCAAGGTTCACTAAATAGGTTTTCATAATTGAGTTCTTTGGAGATACAAAAGATACGGTTCAGAGATTTCTGATGGGTAGCTACCTGCTCATTAAGCTAGAACATTGATGATATGGTATAAGCCTTATATTCTTTTTCATGTGTTTATCAATTATGTGAGTCTGATGATGGCAAAGAGCTTAAGGTACCTATAGTAGATGCAGATTGAATTGCAGTTGGCATAGACCTGAGGTTGTGCAGGTTCAGAGGGGGTGGATGTCCTGTAGCTCCGCTCCCATGCTAAGAAAGATACCAAAAAAATGCACATCAAGCTTCTTTGAAGCTTAATTGATTAATGATCAGTGTTCAGGGCTTGGTAACAAGCTATTTTTGCGGTTAATGTTTGCCATATGCTGCTTTAAGGGCCAACAGATGCTTTAAATGTGCTAAAAAGGAGTATGTTTGAAGTGAGCATAGATGGAAGTTTATGATCTAGATTTGCAATGCTTGAAGTGCTCTACCGATCTGTCTTTACGGCTCGTCGATTGGAGCTACGATGAAGAAGTTATGGTAGGTTGAATTTTGAGTCAATTGCAGATCTGTACCCTATTGGGCAACTGCAGCTGAGGGGACAATAATGAAATGAATGCATGTTCTTGAAGTGCTCACTTTGTGAAGCACGTTGGTATTTTTTGATCAATGATCGGACTTACGGTTACCAATATAGCCCCATATTAAATTTCATCGGGGGCCAATTCTGTACCAGTTTGGTCAGCTCGATCGGAGTTCCGCCTGGGAATTTTACAACCCAACATGGTTTGTATGCATTCTATGTAGCTTGAGAAGTTTACAAGAATTTATGACTCATTAGACAAAGTCCGGGTTGATGAGATAATATGGCTTGAATCCACTATAAGTTGCTGACACTATTGAGCTAGATGAATTTTTGGCATTATTCAAGACACTGATATGAGCAATAAAATTCGAGACGATATTGTCATTTAGGTACTACCAGATGTTGAAAAGGTTGTGGCAAAGAAGATCAGTGAATTTCTAGGTGAATGCAAAGGGAATGCCTTTTGTCAAAAGTAATCACCTACAATTGCATCTTAATGGCCCGTGGCAATGTCTGCAACACTGAAATGGGCAACAAAACTCATGATGATAATTGTATTCAAGGAGTCCTAGAGAAATATGTTGTGCTTGGCAATGCTTTGATAGATATGAATGTCAAATGTGGTGCCCTTACAAGGGCTATGGCCACTCAAGGCAAAGGGCCAATGGCCACCCACTTTGTTAAAAGAAAGAAAGGCCACCCAAGGTTGAATGTCCAATGGTCTCCCACTTTGCAAAATAAACAAGGGATTTAGAGTGTGAAGGGAGAAAAAAAAAAGAGCCATGGTGTGGGCAGGAAGCGAAGGAGGCATAGGAAGGGAGAGATTTGCTTGCGGTGGACTGGGTGGTGCTCTGATGAGCTCGGCCATGAAATGAAAAGGCCATGGCTTGCCAGGGCACTCCCATTCGGAGACATTTTCCGTAAATTTCGTGTCATAAAAATGAATATATAGCCAACCCAAATTATTTTCTCATATTAAAATGATCACTAAATGTGGAAGAAGGAAAGGGAACAAGGGTTAAGAGATTGAGATGTGCTTATCGTCTATCTCAACACGGGGCCAATGGTAAAGGGGCCCAAATGAGAGATGGTCTATCAAAGAGCAAGGCTAACCAATGGAGCATAAGACCTTAGGTTTAGCTTCATTGAAGACCTACAATAACTAGTGTAAAAGTCCTTTGACCCTAGGTAAGCTAGGGTTGATCTTGAGCTGGGAACCCAGACCAAGATTGAGGTGCTTGAGGTGGGAACTCGGCCCAAGATTAAGGTGCATGAGGTGCTTGATGATTGAGGTTCTTGAGATGCTTGAGGTGCTTGATGATTGAGATGCTTGTCATGCTTGTGATGCCAGGGTTGCACTTGATGTGAGAACCCAGTCCAAGCTTAAAGTGCTTAAGGGCCAAGCTTGTGGTGGTAATTGGCCTATGCATGAGAGGCTTGAGGTGTCAAAAGGTCAAGGTTCAATCCCTACAAGAGGGGGGATGAGAGAGAACACCCACACTCTCACACAAGGCATGCATGGTTCAAAGAAAGCAAAAGGGACACTTGTCAAGTTCCTCCTCATGTTGCCTCATGGTGTGCCTGAAGCCTATTGGTTGGCCACCCAAGGGGTCCAATGATAGTTTAGGATATTTAATTAATTGATTTATCAAGTCCTCTATCTCAAAGGGTAAAGGGGGACACTTGTCCCAAGGCTACCCTTGTTGCTTGTAATGCCTCCTGCTTGTGATTGGTTAGGCCTGGAGGGGTCCAATGAGCTTCAAGAATAAGCTACAAGGGGGGGTCCACCCAAGAAATCTAGGAGTTTGATTAGGGGGTATACTCACCCACACACACTCACAAACACTCTCATTGTGTGCTATGCAATGTGAAAGATCTCCATATCCTTCTGAAAGCTCCTTCAGAAGTGGAGAGCCTACACCAACACTCTTGGCTATGGAGTGCAAATCCAACCAAGAGCCATGCTTCAATGATTAAGCTTGCCATCTCCTTCTTCTTCATTACTATGCTAGCAAGAGGAGTTATGATAAATGAGGAGTTAATTATTTCTTCTATGAAATGTTTCTTCTTCCTCTTCCCTACCCTCATTCCCTGCTAGCTCTCTCCACCTTCGAAGGTGTTTGAGGTCTTGGGATTGAGGCTTGGGATAATTAAAGCTTTCTTCACTGAAGTTTATGATATTCTTGTGATGCATGAATCTTTCCATCTTCATTGCATCACCTAGGTCACAAGGAAAACAAAGATTGTATTGTAACAAGTCTCTCTTAATGGAAAAAATAATAATACAAATGCCTAGGGGGGACCGGCTCCAC
The DNA here is from genome assembly GCF_014529385.1 of Adiantum capillus-veneris. Lineage (NCBI taxonomy): Eukaryota > Viridiplantae > Streptophyta > Polypodiopsida > Polypodiales > Pteridaceae > Adiantum > Adiantum capillus-veneris. Next base: position 2,483,660 of record NC_140937.1, read on the forward strand.
ATAGATCTGGTCCTCAACTGTTGTCATGCTCTCTCAAATCTCTCTCTTTCAAAAGTATTGTTCATGCTGATAGCCGACTTTCGAAAATCAAAGAAAAAAAAAAACTCATTTCACACCCCCCCCCCCCCCCTCTCGGTACCCCCCCATCGTAACCTATTTTTCTCCCTCCCGCCCCACGGGCATCGGATAAAACCCTCGCACTCTCTTCCCCCCATTTTCCTTACATACCCCCGTTTCCTAACATCTCTCTCCCCCCGATTTACCCTCCCCGGCCAGGCAGAAACTCAGAGAAAACCCCCCCCCCCCCCCCCTCTTTGGCCTGCGAATATTCCCTCCTCCCTCTTCCCCACCCTCTCGCCTCACCCTCCTTTGGCTCATTCACACCCCCCTCGGCCTCATTCCCCCCCCCCCCCCTCTTGGCCCGAGGATATATTCCCTTACACCCCACCCATTGACTAATCACCCCCCTTCGTCCTTAAGCCCCATGCAAAAACAACACCCTCGCCCCCTCTCCCTCTCACCCACACAACCCATGCCCCGCCATACCCCCTCTCCCCTCACTCTCCCTCACACACTCTCTCTATCTCTTACCCCCTTACCCCTCTCCCCTCCCCCTCTCCCTCACTCTCCCTCTCACGGCAGCGCCAAAGGCTCTCTCTCTCTCTCATCCGGATGCCGCCATAGCACGCCAAAGCTTGCTCTCTCTCCCATGCGGGCAGCGCTGCAACACACACACACACACACACTCCCTCACACACACACACACCCCACAACACCCCCCCCCCCTCTCCCTCTCTCTCCCATGCGATGTGCGCCGTGTTGCATCCCCCCCCCACGCACACACACCCTCTCTCCTCGCGCGCAGTCCGCAGCCGACACACACACACACACGCCCTCGCGGCAGCAACATGAAAAAAAAAAAAACACACACACACACACACTATACATACACACCCCCCTATCCTACCCCCCCCCCCCCCCCCCCCCCTCTCTCCTTCCGCCATACGCAGTAGAACAAGCCGTTGGCATCAGAGAAGAAAAAATAAAAAATATATATATAAACATTATATATTTATATAGTACCCCCTCTTCCCTTGTTCCCACGCACGCATGCGCACACACATATACATATACGCACTCACCCGCAACTACACATATATACATATATGCTCCCACACTCACACACATACACACGACACACATATACGCACGCACCAAAAAAATGCAAAAGAAGAAGAACAAGCAAAACGCCATCGACATCAACAAAAGAAGAAGACGATCCAAAGCACGCGCCGCCAACAACAAAAACAGAAAATGCACTGAAGGCATGCCCCAGCCGACTCCAAAAAGAAGTACGCTCGACACCGACGCACCGGCAGCACACCATTCGCCGGCAACACGCAACCACGATGCCATCCCAGTAATTTTTAGGTACCATTATCTTCAGTTTTTCACCCGAGCCATTGTAAAATTTCCATTTTGTAAATATCCTCTCTCTAGGTGATGGTCACAAAGGCCCACCTAGAGATTCCCATCTTTTAATAACCTTCCCCAAAACAAAGCAAGGGTCAACCACACCGGGCCCACCACTTGCTTTGTCTCCCTGATTAAGATTACCCTAACCACACTGGGATTACCATAATCCAAGCAGCGAACACCTATCAATTGGCACTGAGAGGTCACTATCGGGGGGGGGGGGGGGGGGGGGGACAACTTATGTGGAACCAAGCATTGGGTAGAGTGTAGTAGGAGGGATTGACACCATCACTATCACGAGGAGGAGGTCTCGTGTGTGGGGTTTGCCTTGGAAATTGCACCATGCGAAGGGAACCACACCCATACCTCGACTCCAATGGTCGATGCACACACACGTATGCACGCTCTTGGAAATGAGTATTCACAGTCATTGAGTCGCCCTAGAGAACGCACCAAGTAGGTTGCACCATCTCCTCTCCCTACCTCTCTACCACCACGGCATGCCACCTTGTAAATATTGCAGAAATAACTCACCCTCACACTCCCGAGGTTGTTTTCATCAATTGCGAGTGTTCTCTCTCTCTCTCTCTCTCTCTCTCTCTCTCTCTCTCTCTCTCTCTCTCTCTCTCTCTCTCTCTCTCTCTCTCTCTCTCTCTCTCTCTCTCTCTCTCTCTCTTCCTCTCTCTCGGTGTGTAGGCTTGCGGTGTTCATATCATCGTGGGCTTTGCGTCCTAGCCGCTCAAAGCTAGGTGGTGCCCCCTGTTTGCTTTACCGTGGCAGGCTCGAGGCGAGCCATTCGGCCCCTGGCGTTTTAGAGGCCGTCGGGGTTCGGGGTCCGCTTTGCGTCCGTCATTTGGTGCCCCCAATGAGGAGGGCTTTTCTAAGACCCCTTCAGTTTACAATGCTGAAAGTGACGCCCACTATCAATCATGGACGAGTGGCTAAAGGAATTTTCTAAGTGGAGGACGGAAGAAGAAGAGACGAAGGAGGCCCTAGCCGCCTTCATTGAGGTGCTATTGCCAGACTGCAGTGTCATCAACATTGAAGAGGTAAATTCTCCATCTCGTATCGTTCTTTCTAACTATAAATCGAAAGCATCAGGTGGTAGATTGGTGAGGTGCCATCACTGTTGTCAACCAAGGCACACGGTCAATGAGTGCCAGCAACGGAGGCAGCGGAAGGGCTGAAGTCTTCTACATTTACATTCATCGCAAGGAGGTCATTCACATTGAGGCGGTCCGGGGCGGGCAACAAGAAGAGCAACCTCTAGACACCCTTCAAGGCTCCCGTGCTGCTCAATGGGGCTGGGGCACAACACAACACAAACCAAAACAACAAACCCACAGCCAAATCCCAACTACACAAGGGGCACCACCTAGTTTAAGAGCGAACTAGGACGCAAAAGAGGAGAATCGTTAGAGCAACCCACAAACAAGCAAGGAATTTACACTAACCCTAACACCAATGGAACACTCTCACACACTAAAACACGAGAGAGAGAGAGAGAGAGAGAGAGAGAGAGAGAGAGAGAGAGAGAGAGAGAGAGAGAGAGTGCTCGGGCTGCTTTGAAACGTATCGAAAATGATCAAGCAAACACAACTATATATTTAAGAAAGAGAGAGAAAGGGGGAGGGGGTGCTTGTTGCATTAATACCTTCTTACAAATCTGTCATGACAAATCAAAGTGAGATTAGTATTTATTCAACATAGCTTGCGTAAATTTCACCACAACATATCACAAGAAAAGCCATCCCAATCACTGTCTTAAGGCCAAGGGAGTCCTCTCCACCCTGTCGCCCTCTTACAGTATGTGAGATTTATGGCTAGATTGATGACAACACCAGAGACAAGCTATCAAGAACTTAACAAAAGACACCAAGACACTTACGCATCATTGTTGTCCATTACTTCACGTTGGAAGGGAGACAAAGTATCCAAGATTAGTCCAAATCCACCCTCCTTGATTCAGCAAATGTTGGGCTTACACTAGTAGGAGAAATGATAGATTTCCTACTCTCAATTGAATGATCACTCTCTCTCTTACAATGGCATAGAGTTCCCTTGCTAATCCCCTATTACAACACATGCACATGCATAAGACAATGAGCTTCCACTCAAGAGCTCCTTCTAGAGAGGTTGAGCTTGGCTTCTCAAGCTATAGCATAGTGCTCTTGCTTATGGCTCCCCTTTTTGTGCTAGCTACACCCTCCTTTTATAGCAATTTTGAAGGCTAGGGTTACTCCTCTAACCATGGTTGGGTTATATTTTCAGCAATTTATCTAATTTCTTTTGCTTGGAATTATCAAGAAGTTGGTGGGGAAAGAGAGAGGAGAGAAATGGAGGTGATAGGACTTTTCATAGTGGGTTAGTGTTAGTAGAGTTAGTATTAATTTACAAATGGAATTGGATATTTACAATGGGAATATCCATGTAGGATACAATTAAGGAAGAAAAACTCTTAAGAGGTCAGAAAAGGTGGATTTCTTACAAGGTTGATGCTCCAAGTGTCTTGAGTAGGGCCAATTTTGACGCTTGTTGACGGTCCACTAGCTTTGACGGTACATTTTTTCTCCACTCTTGACCTTCCTTGAGAGACAAGGTAATTGAAGCTGAGTAATCAACCACCATGATGTTGTCTTTTAAGAGAAGAGGCTGAATTTTGTGGTTTTTTTGATAGATATGGGTAATTTGGAGGAGGGAAATTGAGACTAGGTGGTCAATTTTGGAATGGAATTGTGTGTGGGAGGTATGAGTTCACCATGGTTTCTCTTATTCTTCAAGGTTGAGGAGAAGGTGAGTAGGGTGCAGAGAGGAGTGGTGAGAGAGGTGGGGATGATGAGTGGAGAAGTGTGTGTGAAAGAGGAAAATGATAAAGTGGAAGAGAGAGTGTGGCTGCATAGCATGGGAAAACCGGGGTCCACTAATAAAATCATAGCTCACACCTCGTAGCTCCAAAAAATATTTAAAAATTTGAGGCAAAAGTTCATCCCACGAGCTACAACTTTTGTTTGTATCACTTTTCAAATTCGGAGAGCAAGTGAACTCTAAAAATTCAGCAAAACCGACCATTTTTTTCCACTGCACAAGGTCTTTGTGGGGTCCTTCTTTGAATGATTCTTTTGAATACCTCCAAGAGTGAGCCCTCCATAGTGCATGTATGCATGCCACCTACCCTTGACCTTATTTGGTAGGTCTATAATTGAAGATATTGTTGAGATTATGATATAAGTGAATAGTACAACTAAGAAAATCAAATATTGGGGGGTCTAAAAAATATGTACATGTCAAATATAAATAATATAAATGGAAAAAATATAATGGGGTCTAAAGAAATCTCTCTCATTATGAGGCTACCATAAAAAGATAAATATTTTTGGTGTTCTAATTTTTTAGAAAAAAAAAAATAGATATAGGAAGGAAAAAATCACAATAGTGAAAAAATATACACATAAATAAAACTAGTTTTTTTGGATTTTTGTTGGGGTGGAGTTACACCAAATATAAGAGAAGCTTACATGAAAATATTTCTATATGGAATAAAGAGTATGAAAAATGGTAAGAAAAATTGTGGTAATGGTGAGGCAATGTACAGAGCATAAATAACACACACCTAGGTAGGAATATTTAAATAAATACCAAAATAATTATGAAAAATTCTTTTATTTAGGCCCTATATACAAAGAAATATTTACATACGCATGGGCCATAATATACTATTTTTTATATTTTATATTTTTTTGGCTCAACTAGCCCAATGCCTAGCTAATTGAGGGTTTTTTATTTCAGTAAGGAGATATGGGAAAAGTCCCCTAACTCACACGCACCTATATACAGTGTTTGGGTGAGGGTAACCACAGTGTTTGAGTGATTTGATAAGGGGGGATAACTCACTATGGCAATCACAGAGAGCCGAAAAACGGCTATCATTAGCCCTCCCCCAGGATGATGGTATATTTATGTACCATCATAAAGAATCTTTTCCAAAGAGAGTGGTTCAGAGTCCTTGACAAGATCTTCATTGTTTGGCCCCTTGGAATTTTGGTTTGTGTTACACTCATGCTTCATGGAACAATACTTACATGGGATAGTTTCCTTTTGCTCTGGTAGATCCTTTGGTAGAAGGCGACTGAAGTAAGGCTTCAAGCGATAGCTGTTTACCTTCCTGGAGTGCTCTTTCCCATTCAAGTCCATAAGTTGATAGTAACTTGAATTGAAAGCCTTCTTGACTATGTATGGCCCCTGCCATCTTGTTTCAAATTTGGAATCAAAACGATTATCGAGTCGATTGTCATACCTTAGCACAAGATCTCCTTCATTGATGCCTTTGTCCTTCAGTTTCTTGTCAAGCTTCTCCTTTGTCTGTGTGGCTTTCCTCTTATAGCACTCGTATGCTGCTTCTCTTTTCCACTCATGCTCAGCTAAGGTAAGAAGTCGATCCATCCATGCTTCTTGATCATCTTGTGCTGCTTTGTCATGAAGTCGCATTGTTGGAATGTTGAGCTCAATTGGTTGTAAAGCCTCTTGACCATAGACCAAGTGAAATGGTGTGAACTCCGTGGCTTCCCTATATGTGGTTCGATACGTCCACAAGGCACCATCCAAGAAGTCATCCCACAACTTTGTCTTGTTTTTCACCATCTTTCTAATGATGCCTGCAATGACACCATTAGATTTTTCTACCAAACCATTTGATTGGGAATAGTAGGGTGTACTGTGACGATGTAGAATGAGAAGCTCTTCACAAACTTCTGTGAGCAAGCCCTTTCTAAACCCTGGACCATTATCAGAAACAATCTCCAAAGGTGTGCCAAATCTACAACAAATGTGATTGTACACAAAATTGCTAACTGTCCTCTCATTCACTCTTGCCACACTTTGAGCTTCCACCCACCTAGTCATATAGTCTACAGCCACTAGAATGTAGAGTTTACCATTTTTTGTCCTAGGCAGAGGACCCATAGCATCAATGCCCCACTTTTCAAAGGGTCCATTTGCAAGCACTATTTGCCTCGGGCCATGCACCAACCTTCTATTTCCATTTATCTGACAATCGTGACAGCTTTTACACCAATGTTGAACATCCACATGCAAGCTTGGCCAAACATACCCTGCAAGAAAAATCTTCTTCACAGTTGATTCTTGGGCAAAATGACCACCACATGCCTCTTCATGAAAACCTTTTAGAATGGCTGGAATTTCCTCGATAGTTGGTACTCTTCTGCACACTTGATCCTTCCCTCTTTGATAGAGGGAGCCTTCTAGGAAGAGATACATGCTTGCCTTCTTCATGAGTCTCCTCTTCTGAGCCTTCGTGAAGTCTTGTGGAAACTCGCCCTCCAAAATGTAGCTAATAATGGGAGTCAATGACTCCAATCCCTGGTATCTCGGTTGCTTGACGGTTGCTGCCACCATGATGACCTGCACTTCTTTCTCAACACATGTAACTACTTGCTGTGCAAGTAAATCGGCATCTTCATTCTATTTCCTAGGAATATGATATAGTTGCACTTCTTCAAATTGATTAAACAATCTACGAATGGCATGAACTTTTGTCCATAAGCTTTCATTCTTGCATGCCCAAATGCCTAAAATATGTTTAATAATGAGAAGTGCATCTCCCTTTACCATGAGGCGTTGTATCCCTTGGCCAATGCACATCTTCAAACCATGAATTAGTGTGTCGTATTCTACTTCATTGTTGCTAGTTGAACTTGGTAGATTGAACTTCTCTTTCATGACCACCTCTCCACTTGGGTTGAGCAACACTAGCCCTCCCCCTGCTTTTCCTGTGGCTCGATGAAAAGCTCCATCAAAGAACAAGGTAAAAGCATTAGGAATACTTTTTGGTGGTGGTAATGGTAGGGTATTTACTTCAGGCACCTTAATCTCCTTTTCATGCACCCTATAAGTGAGAATCCCTGCCAATTGTGCACGCACACTATCTTCTACCTTGAAAGAGTATTGAAACTCTTGCAACTCCATAATCCACTTTGAGATCCTAGTACTAAGATTCATTTGAGATGACACCCAAGGGAAAAAATTCTCTGCAGTGAGAATTACAAAAGGTTTTGGTAGCAGGTAGGATCTAAACTTTCTCACCGCAAACATGAGAGAAAGCATCATGAGTTCTGCTTCTGTGTAGTCTCTCTCCAAAGCATTCATGACCCTACTATCAAAGTAGATGGATCGCATCCTTGTACTGTGGGGATCTTGTTGTAGCAACACAGCACCAATTGTTTCCCTTCCAACACTAGAGCTAACAAAGAATGTGTACTCCCAACAAGGAGGCATGAGTGTTGGTAGCTCTGACAAAATGGCTTTAATGTTACAAAAGTACTCTTCAAGCTCATCAGACCATGCAAATTCTACTTGTTGTGTCAACTTTTGCAAAGGGGGAAGTAACTCCGAGGCTAAGTGAATGAAGCGTGACATATGCTTCACCTTTTGAATGAATGAGATGACCTCCTTAAGACTCTTGGGTGAGGGGAGCTCAATAAGAGCCTTTGCCTTTGAAGGATCCACCTCAATGCCTTTATAGGAAACCTTGTGACCAAGCAAGATCACTTCATCCTCCGCTATGTGACACTTGTCGGGGTTGAGTTGACCTCCCATGTCATAGAGCTTCTTTAAACCTTCTTCTACCCTTTGTAGATGCAATGATTTTGAGCTATAAATGCAAAAATCATCAATAAAACCCTAATGGTCTTTCCAAAGAATGCTTGAAACACCATGTTCATGAAGCGTTGGAAAGTTGTAGGAGCATTTGTCAGGCCAAATGGCATGACTCTAAAAGCATAACAACCCCAAGGAGTGATAAAGGTTGTTTTCAATTGATCCTCCAATGCGATACCTATTTGAAAGTAACCCGAGTAGCCATCACACACAGTGTACTTCTCATGACCAGCTACTTCATTTAGTATCTCATCCTGAAATGGGAGGGGAAAGTGATCTCTTTTTGTTGCCTCATTGAGGGGACGGTAATCCACACACACCCTCCACTTGCCATTTTTCTTAGGAGTGACAACAATAGGAGAGACCCACTCTGAATTCTCCACTGGATAAATGAAACCTGCTGCTAGAAGCTTTCTTACCTCCTTGAGTAGAGCCTGTTCCTTTATAACTCCTAGCCTTCGTAGCTTCTAAGCTTTAGGTGTGGCCTCAGGCTTTAACTCAATCTTGTGTTGAACAACATCTACCCCATGCACGTCGGTGTAGTCTTTAGCAAAAAGTCTAGGAAACTTCCTTAGCACACATTTGAACTCCTCTCTTTCATCCTTTGTAAGTGTTGTTGATAGCATACCTTCCAGCATCCCTTCATCTTGAACACCTTCGTTCTCTTGAGAACCTACCTCCTCCAAGCCTTGACAAGAGGTCTCTTGGTTGCTTGGCTTAAACCTTACCCCCATGACTTCGATGGAAGACTCCTCTTCAGTAATGCTGCCACTACTTTCTTCTTCTGAAGTGCTATCGGTCCAACCTTCTTCCGTCTCACTTTGAGATGATTCTTCATGGAGCTCCTCTTGGCGTTGCTCCTTCATGTCAAAGACAACCTTCTTGTGATTGTCATTCCTGCAAATTAGCTTTCCACTCTCCCAATCCTGCAAAGCTCGCATTTTCATTAGCCATGGTCTTCCTAGGATAAATGGGTAACCATTTCCCTTGGTAGACATGACATAGAAATCCACTGTCTTCTTAATGCCAAAGGCCTCCACAAAAACATTTTTACAAATGCCTACGCACCTAGCCTTGCTATTGTTTGCCATTTTCACTTTGATTTCAGGTGTCTCATGGATGTGCATGCCTAGTCTTTGCATGAGCCCTTCTGTCATGATGCAAATTTGTGCACCCCCATCCACTAGACCTTTCCTAACCAATCTTCCTTTGATGTAACAGTCTAGCACCGGTGTAATGTCCTCATTCATTTCAGCTTGTGCAATTTTTACGACAGGCACACTCTCTTTTACCTTTCTCCTAGTGCTAACTGCCCTTGTTAAATCCCTCCTAACTTGTGGACATAATGCAAGAAATTGAGGCCATGCAATATCAGGACCCTTACCTCTCATGTCTTCCAACAAGTTGTACGGAGCCATACCATGTCCAAGAGGGAAGTCTTGGAGGTTGATACGACGTCGAGTCCTCTTGGTTTCCTTGGTCTCCTTTGCCTTTTTGCCTTGTCCATGGTCACTCTGTGATGTGACTCCTTCTTTCTCTTTACCTTTCCCTCGGCCACGTTTAATGCCATTGGCTTCCATGTCAACCTCATTTGAATTTGTCACCTCTACCACATGCACATTTGGATCTGGCAAAGGTGGAACTCTTTCTACCCCTTGTGGAGGTGGTCTTGGTCCATTTGGCCTTTGTAGAAGCCTTAGTTATTGACCAGCTCCTTCTCCTGCATTCATCACTGGGTAATTCAAGTTAGGTCTCCCTGGCTCTCCACGGGGCCAAGGACAATTATACATCCCATGTCCAGACTCTCCGCAATTTCAACATTGCAAGACTCTCCTAGTTCGTGGCTCTCTCTCTTCTGACTTCTTTGCTTGTCCCTTTGGACCTACAGCTTGTGCAAGGTGAATTGACAGGCTGCTTAAAGATTCATTTAACTTCTCAATCACTTCAGCCGTTACCTCAGGAAGCTCCCTAGATGCTGATGCTTGTGACTTACCTTTGGGTCTAAGAAATTCTATTGGAACCTCTCCCCTTAAGCACTTGAGTTTCCTATACTTCTCAGCAGCCCTAGTTTCCGCTGCATCAAAGGTAGCAGGTGCACCCGCCTCAAATTTTACCTTAAGGTCAGGAAAGAGTCCGGCTATGAGCCTCTCCTTCTTTAGAAATTCTGCACCATCACCAGGGTTAGCAACATTTCGTATCCATAGAGCCCAAAGACGTAGGAACTCTTGCTTGTACAAGTAGTAGTCATCTAAGTCTTTTTGCTTATGAGAAACAATGTCTTGCCATAATTTCGGAGTGTTTTGGGGATCAAAGAAGTATTTCTTGAAACGATTCAAAACTTCCGTGTAATTCCCTTTAACTTCTTCAGGCAAAGAGTCAAACCAAGTGCTAGCATCTTTCCTAAGGACCACCTCAAACATTTCTACACGTTCTTGATCAGTTTCTATCCTCTTGATACAGCAAGACATCTTGAAATTCGCTAGAAATAATTCTGCATCCTCTCCATGCTCTCCAAAGAAAAGAGGATATCCAGACATTTGGCGTTGGCTCTCCATTGAATTGATTTCAAAGTGACGCGTTTTTGTTTTTTCTTTCTTTAAAAGATTTACACAATAATATTTTCTAAATTGCAATCTATTCTACAACAAAACAAAAATATTCACATCAAATGACATATGATAATCAATAAGAGGTAGAATGACAGGGTTTGGTGACGCGAGAATTTCTCCTGCTCTTTGGGCACCAAACATGAATACCATACGTTGTTGAAAATGGATTTTTCTACTAATTGCACTGTTTACTCTAATGTGTGGAGTGAAATGAAAGGGAAAAACCTGTATTCCTGGGCCATTATCCATGGTCTATGCATGACCTAATTCTTAAAACAAAACAAAAATATAAACGTCCAAACTAAGGTCGTACCTAATGAGAGGCAAAATAAAAAGATTTACTGATGCGTTTATCTCTACCAACCTAAGAGGACCTAAAATTCTACGAATTACTCGCTGAAATTGCAACTTAGTACTAACAATTATGTGTACCTTTTGCCTTGCAATGGGAATGAAGGGATCATACAAATTCTCGTGATTCATGCAAGCTACTTGATTATGCTAAAGGTTGAGACTTCACAGAACATACACAAGCCTGTCCTCCGTGGGGGCACCAATTTGAGGCGGTCCGGGGCGGGCAACAAGAAGAGCAACCTCTAGACACCCTTCAAGGCTCCCGTGATGCTCAATGGGGCTGGGGCACAACACAACACAAACCAAAACAACAAACCCACAGCCAAATCCCAACTACACAAGGGGCACCACCTAGTTTAAGAGCGAACTAGGACGCAAAAGAGGAGAATCGTTAGAGCAACCCACAAACAAGCAAGGAATTTACACTAACCCTAACACCAATGGAACACTCTCACACACTAAAACACGAGAGAGAGAGAGAGAGAGAGAGAGAGAGAGAGAGAGAGAGTGCTCGGGCTGCTTTGAAACGTATCGGCAATGATCAAGCAAACACAACTATATATTTAAGAAAGAGAGAGAAAGGGGGAGGGGGTACTTGTTGCATTAATACCTTCTTACAAATCTGTCATGACAAATCAAAGTGAGATTAGTATTTATTCAACATAGCTTGCGTAAATTTCACCACAACATATCACAAGAAAAGCCATCCCAATCACTGTCTTAAGGCCAAGGGAGTCCTCTCCACCCTGTCGCCCTCTTACAGTATGTGGGATTTATGGCTAGATTGATGACAACACCAGAGACAAGCTATCAAAAACTTAACAAAAGACACCAAGACACTTACGCATCATTGTTGTCCATTACTTCACGTCGGAAGGGAAACAAAGTATCCAAGATTAGTCCAAATCCACCCTCCTTGATTCAGCAAATGTTGGGCTTACACTAGTAGGAGAAATGATAGATTTCCTTCTCTCAATTGAATGATCACTCTCTCTCTTACAATGGCATAGAGTTCCCTTGCTAATCCCCTATTACAACACATGCACATGCGTAAGACAATGAGCTTCCACTCAAGAGCTCCTTCTAGAGAGGTTGAGCTTGGCTTCTCAAGCTATAGCATAGTGCTCTTGCTTATGGCTCCCCTTTTTGTGCTAGCTACACCCTCCTTTTATAGCAATTTTGAAGGCTAGGGTTACTCCTCTAACCATGGTTGGGTTAGATTTTCAGCAATTTATCTAATTTCTTTTGCTTGGAATTATCAAGAAGTTGGTGGGGAAAGAGAGAGGAGAGAAATGGAGGTGATAGGACTTTTCATAGTGGGTTAGTGTTAGTAGAGTTAGTATTAATTTACAAATGGAATTGGATATTTACAATGGGAGTATCCATGTAGGATACAATTAAGGAAGAAAAACTCTTAAGAGGTAAGAAAAGGTGGATTTCTTACAAGGTTGATGCTCCAAGTGTCTTGAGTAGGGCCAATTTTGACGCTTGTTGACGGTCCACTAGCTTTGACGGTACATTTTTTCTCCACTCTTGACCTTCCTTGAGAGACAAGGTAATTGAAGCTGAGTAATCAACCACCATGATGTTGTCTTTTAAGAGAAGAGGCTGAATTTTGTGGTTTTTTTGATAGATATGGGTAATTTGGAGGAGGGAAATTGAGACTAGGTGGTCAATTTTGGAATGGAATTGTGTGTGGGAGGTATGAGTTCACCATGGTTTCTCTTATTCTTCAAGGTTGAGGAGAAGGTGAGTAGGGTGCAGAGAGGAGTGGTGAGAGAGGTGGGGATGATGAGTGGAGAAGTGTGTGTGAAAGAGGAAAATGATAAAGTGGAAGAGAGAGTGTGGCTGCATAGCATGGGAAAACCGGGGTCCACTAATAAAATCATAGCTCACACCTCGTAGCTCCAAAAAATATTTAAAAATTTGAGGCAAAAGTTCAGCCCACGAGCTACAACTTTTGTTTGTATCACTTTTCAAATTCGGAGAGCAAGTGAACTCTAAAAATTCAGCAAAACCGACCGTTTTTTTCCACTGCACAAGGTCTTTGTGGGGTCCTTCTTTGGATGATTCTTTTGAATACCTCCAAGAGTGAGCCCTCCATAGTGCATGTATGCATGCCACCTACCCTTGACCTTATTTGGTAGGTCTATAATTGAAGATATTGTTGAGATTATGATATAAGTGAATAGTACAACTAAGAAAATCAAATATTGAGGGGTCTAAAAAATATGTACATGTCAACTATAAATAATATAAATGGAAAAAATATAAAGGGGTCAAAAGAAATCTCTCTCATTATGAGGCTACCATAAAAAGATAAATATTTTTGGTGTTCTTATTTTTTAGAAAAAAAAAATAGATGTAGGAAGGGAAAAATCACAATAGTGAAAAAATATACACATAAATAAAACTAGTTTTTTTGGATTTTTGTTGGGGTGGAGTTACACCAAATATAAGAGAAGCTTACATGAAAATATTTCTATATGGAATAAAGAGTATGAAAAATGGTAAGAAAAATTGTGGTAATGGTGAGGCAATGTACAGAGCATAAATAACACACACCTAGGTAGAAATATTTAAATAAATACCAAAATAATTATGAAAAATTCTTTTATTTAGGCCCTATATACAAAGAAATATTTACATACGCATGGGCCATAATATACTTATATTTTTTATTTTTTTGGCTCAACTAGCCCAATGCCTAGCTAATTGAGGGTTTTGTATTTCAGTGAGGAGATATGGAAAAAGTCCCCTAACTCACACGCACCTATATACAGTGAAAGGGTGAGGGTAACCACAGTGTTTGAGTGATTTGATAGGGGGGGATAACTCACTATGGCAATCACAGAGAGCCAAAAAACGGCTATCAACGTCAAGGAAGGAAAGCGGACGGTAAGGCCTCTTTTCCCTAAAGAAACTGCAGTCAAAGATAAAACCCCAAAGTGGCCTGAAGGGGCTGCTCGAGCCAAGGGCATGGAGAAGATAGGCTAGCCTGGAAACACATGACCCCGAAGGGAGAAGCATCTGGCCAAGCAAGTGCTTCAAGCTCAGAGAGCCGGTTTGTACCCACTTGGTCAAAGAAGAAGTCATCTGAAGCTAAGCGGCGGAAGGTCGCCTACCGATTTGCACGACGCATGCGAGTGCTACCAATCCACTTCGACAATCCAGAAGAAGAAGTGGTGAGAAGATTCCCATGTCCTAGAGAAGAGTGGTTCGGCTACTGCTCCCGCTGTTTTGGGAAGCGAGTGGAGGAGCTTCCTCACCCTGTACAACTTATCCGGAAGAAGCTCTTTACCACGGGAGAAACCCACTGGACTGGAGATGAGCTGCAGCTGAATGGAGTAGAATTCATGCAACAAGCGGATTATGGAAATTACCTACAATTGCTGTTAGCCAAGAGACTGGGAGTGTCCGACGCGTCGCCATCACCTCGTACGTGCGAAGCAACAAAGGAAGGGTAGAGCCCATGAAAGGTGACGACCTCTTGTGGATGTGCCGACTCATCAACACTGGCACGGTAAGAGTATAAGTAAGTATTTCACCCTTTGTGCATGATGGAAAACGGACCGACGGCATTCCCATTAAGATTCCTGCAGCATATGCATGTGAATATCTATGTAGATAGGAAAGTCTTCTACCAACAGAAGATCGTTTACCTATTCGGTGCGGCAGTACTAGGAGAAATCCTCAATTCCCCGAACCCTATCATTCTCCCCATACTAGATTACCATCATTCCTTTAATGTCTCTATTTTTATCCTGTTTTAGCCTATCCATTCGCCCCTGTAAAAACCGCTATGAGCCATTGCTATTGATGTAAAAAAAAAAAAGGTTTGTAATTTCCTGAGTCACCACCATGGCAAGTGTTTCTTTCCCCACGTTCAGTGGAAAGTAGGTTGAGAATCTCACCACTGATTTTTTGGACGACTTTGACATTGCTTGTGTCGTCTCCAACAAAGATGACGACGCTTCACGACTCAGAATTTTTCCTCTACTGATGAAAGTAGAGGCCAAGTCCTGGTATAATGCATTGCCCCAGGCTACCAAGAATGCATGGGATGTGTTAAGGGTTGCTTTTGTAAAGAGGTTTGGTGGAGGCACAACCTCGTAGAAGCTATGGCAGCTATTGACAGAATTAAAGCAGGCAGGCCTGCTGGAGTACGCCACCTATAAGTCAAAGTTTGTGGACTTATGGGAGAGGTGGGTTGCCACACTGGAGGAAGGCAAAGGAGCGTCTAATTTCCTGAAGAAGGACCGTTTCATTGCTGGTCTATGGTTGCCGCTTAGAGAGAAGGTGAAGGGAAGGTTTCCTGCAACATATGAGTTGGAAGTCGAAGTAGCCCACCTTAAAGACAAGAAGCTGCGCATGCAAGCAAGAGTAAATGAGTTAGAGGAAACAAGCTCGGCCCGACCAACCCCAGTGGCTGCAACAACAAGACCTGCTGAGTCGCATCACCACCCAACTAGAGAGTTTATCTGTGCATCTGGTGTAGCAAGGACATGCATCTGGCAGAAATCTAGAACAAGGAAGAGGACAACGAAGGCAGAATCGAGAATACCACTGTTACAACTGCGGGGAAGACGGCCATGGAATGTACTACTGCCCACACCCAAGAAGACAAAATTTCAATAGAGGAGGGAGACAGAATCAGATCTCTCCGCCAAGAGTAAGACCACCACCAAGGCATCCAGGACTAATCCCAGCAATCCAAATCCTGCAACCACCTATACAACAGCAACCACCACCCCAACCTCTGATTCCGCCACTACCCCCACCACCTGCGGTGAACCAAGCGGTGAGTGTCATTAGCTTAGAGGCTAAAGGGAAGGAGAAGGTAGAAGAGTCAGCTCGAGAGAAGCACAAAGGAAAAGCGAAGGTAGAAGAAGTGGATGCTATGGGAGTGAAACGTGCGAGGCACAAGGAGGCATCTCAAAAGGAAGAGAAGATGAAAGGGAAAGCCGAGTCTAGCAAGCAAGCAGCTAAACCGTGGCGGAAGATAGACATCGTGGACTTCTCACTAGGTGAGGAAGCGCAACCCTATGACTTAGTTCAGGATGTGTTAATGCAGGGCCCGAAGATAACTTGGCCCCAATTAGTCCACCTTGCACCCAGAATGAGGAGGCAATGGTCAAAAATGGTAAGTACCAGGAAATCAAAATCACGGATAGCTGGGGCTATCTCTGGGAGGGATCTCGATGACATCTTGCCAACCATGGACGCTCACATCAAAGGGTAGCGGATTCCAAACGTCTACATAGATGGTGGCATGCAAATATGCGTCATGAGTGAGAAGATGATGCACCACCTAGGTCTAGAGGTAAGTAGGCCGGCACCCTACCGAGCCAAGATGGCAAACAATGTAAGAGTAAAATGCATAGGCATTGTAAATGCGGTCAAAGTAAAAGCATTCAATATGGAAGTGGAGGTAGACATCTTCGTCATGCCACACAAAGGGGAGGGCTACCCCATCATTCTTGGAAGGACTTGGATTATGGCCATGGAAGCCAAACAAGATTGGAGCACCGGGATGATCTAGATGAAGGATGCTAAAGGGAAGTCCATATTCTACGAAATGAGGACTGGAAAGCAGCGCAATATGATCTTGGAGGCTTTAGAAGACGAGTCCACCAGCGACTCCTCGTCTACCTCAGGAGAAGACACAACCACCACTGATGGGAGTGACAGTAGCATCGAAGTAATGGGAGTCATTCTTAAAGACCCAAACAGCTTAACACAATATGAAGCAACCTCAGCAAACCAAGAGAGACCATCAGGTAAGCAGTCATTGGAGGATGCAAGTAAGCTACAAAAAATGCTCTCAAATGAGTTAACCAATGAAGAAAGGAAGGAGTATGTCTCCATGTTAGGCAACTTCACTACTTTGTTCATTGATGGCTATGATAAGATCACAAGAATTACAGTAGTGCAACACCACATAAAGCTCAAGGAAGGCAGTAAACCCGTAGTACAGAAGCTCAGAAGACTTGGAGTAATTCAACAAGAGGCATTGCTTAAAGAAGTAAGGAGTTTGCTACAAGCAGGTTTCATCTACCCTATTGAAGACTCAGAATGGGTCTCCCCAGTAGTAGTTACACCAAAAAAAAAAGGTAAATGGAGAGTCTGTGTGGATTATAAACCGCTCAATGCAGCCACAAAGAGGGACCATTTTCCCCTCCCATTCCAGGATGAAATACTCAATGAAGTGGCAGGTCACAAACGCTACAGAGTATGCGATGGCTACTCAGGATACTTCCAGATTAGCATTGAGGAGGAGGATCAGAAGAAAACAACCTTCATCACACCTTGGGGATTTTTTGCCTACAGAGTGATTCCATTTGGCCTCACCAACGCCCAAGCCACATTTCAACGCTATGTGACATTTGTTTTCCAACCCTACTTTGGAACATCAATATGGGTTTTCATAGATGATTTTTGCATCTATAGCTCACGAGCCCTTCATCTAAGCAAAGTCTATGATGGCTTAACCAGGCTACAAACCCTAGGTGGCCAACTCAAGGTGGACAAGTGTCACATTGGTGAGAGCAAGGTCACTCTCCTTGGTCATGTAATTTCAGCAAAAGGAATCGAGGCTGACCCTAGCAGTAATTCAGGGTCTGATATCTTTATCATCTCCCACCACTGCCAAGCAGTTGGTTTCTTTCCTTCAGAAGGTAAGATATTTAAGCAGGTTCATTCACCTGCTATCTCAAGTAGTCCTTCCCCTACAACAACTCACCCAAAGGGATGTTTTCTCATGGAGTGAAGAGAATGAGCAGCAGTTCAATGAGGTAAAGAAAGTCCTATCTAAGCTTCCCACTATTTCACCTCCTAAGTGGGACGAGCCATTCTATGTAAACCCTAGTGTGGGAAATGATACTCTGGGAGCAGTGCTAATGCAAAAGGATCCCAAAACTTCTTTCATGCGCCTTATTTACTTCTCTAGTCGAGTCATGACCCCATCAGAAAAGGGATTCACCGAAGTAGAACACATGGTTCTAGCACTAATGTTTGCTACCACGAAATTCCGCTCCTATCTCTTGCCTAGACCATTTGTAATCCTGACAATGGAAGAAGTTTTCCCGTATGTAATGCGACACATGGATGTCTCCTCTAGGATCTCAAAGTGGTTAATTAGACTACAAGAGTTTGATTACACCATGCAAGTAGAAAATTCCACCAGGGCTAGTCTAGCAGGAATTCTCACTCATCGCCACTACGAGAAGAAGCTGAAGGTCAACATGGAAGCAAAGGAAGGAATACCAGATAAAGAGAGCCCTAAGCTAGAGAGAGCTCACTCTCTCTTCTTTAACGGAGCATACAAGAGAACAATGGATCAGTCTGCAGCAGGCATGGTCATTTTCAATGAACAACAGGAAAGAGTATTCTCCATGGGGCAGTTATTACACTCCCACTCTAACAATGAGGCAGAATATGTAGCCCTAATCCTTGGGCTGGAACAATGTATTTCACAAAAAATTCAGAGCTTAAATGTGTTCGGCGATGCTTTGCTCTTGATTAGGCAGATAAATGGCACCTGGGAGTGCAAAAATCAGGTTTTACTTGGTCAACTTCGCCAAGTTAAGGACCTTCTGAAGAAGTTTGAAGCAGTAAAGCTCTTCCATATTCCCAGAGCAGAAAATCAAGAGGCAAATGCACTAGCTAAAGAAAGAATACAAGATGTTCCCATAGGAGCAATCAAATTAAAGCTACCTCTCTTCCAAGGCAGTGACGCTATGCCTGATATCATCAGCTTTTTGAATACACGAGAATGTCCAACAGGACACACTAAAGGCCAAAAACAATGGCTGGTAAGGAAGGCTACTAGGTACCGCCTTATAGACGACCACTTGTATTGTAAGGGCAAGGATCAAATTCTCAGGCGGGTGCCAACCTCCTAGTTTGAACAGAGATGTGCACCATTGGTGTAAAACATGTAGGGCTTGTCAAGTGGCCAGTGATCGTACGCTAACCTAAGAGCCACAAACCCCTATCATTTCATATGGTCCATTTGAGAAATGGGGAATAGATGCAATTGGTCCCTTACCAAGGGCCCAATCAGGTAAACTGTACATCATAGTGGGTGTAGACTACATGACACGATGGGCAGAAGCAACGGCCACCACCCGCATTACAGCCCAAGAGGTGGAAAAGTTCATTTTTGAGCATATCGTTTGCCGTTTTGTCACTCCTCTTGAGATAATATCAGATAGAGGACCAGGATTCAGAGGTGATGTGATAGGGGAGCTGATGAAGAAGTTAGGCATCACACGTCGGCATTCCACACCATACTATCCACAATGCAATGGTCTGGTAGAGAAGGTAAATGGAATGATTTGCAAGATCATCACAAAACAGGTGAACAACCATACAGGATATTGGGATAAAAATCTCATGGCAGCTCTTTGGGCCTATAGAACAACGTTCCGAACATCACTAGGTTTCACCCCTTTCCATCTAGTTTATGGGAAGGAGGCAATTCTACCCATTGAGGTACAAATAGCCAGCTTACGAGTCTTGGCCAGCCACACCCACCGTCCAATCATAAACCTTAGAAACCACATCTTGGATCTAGAGAGACTCCAACTGGATAGGGAAGAAGCAATCAATCACTATGCAGCACAGGCAGAACGACGCCAACTCACTTTCAATCAAGGGCTTAAAGAGAAAGGACTAGAAAAAGGC
Source organism: Adiantum capillus-veneris (assembly GCF_014529385.1). Classification (NCBI taxonomy): domain Eukaryota; kingdom Viridiplantae; phylum Streptophyta; class Polypodiopsida; order Polypodiales; family Pteridaceae; genus Adiantum; species Adiantum capillus-veneris. The sequence continues at coordinate 2,503,459 of NC_140937.1, forward strand.
ATGTTAGTACTCCGATACGACAACAGATTTGATACTAGGAAGGATAAGAAATTTCAACCCAAATGGGAAGGGCCATTCATCATCAAGAAGCGCTACCACAACGGCAGCTATAAGCTGATGGAAGCAGATGGGAGAATTCACAAGACTAGAGTCAATGGATGGAGACTGAAGAGGTATTTTCTTAGGTTTGAACCAGAATTCATGCTAGACATTCCAGAAGAGGGAGAACCCTCTAGCTCTACAGCTGAAGAAACTGAAGAAGGGCTAGAAGCATGAATGCCTCTAGCCAAAAGAGAGAGGGCTAAAGATAGCCGACTTTCGGAAATCAAAGAAAAAAAAAAAAACTCATTTCACCACCCCCTCCCCCCCCCCCCACTCTTGGTACCCCCCCACCGTAACCTATTTTTCCCCCTCCCGCCCCACGGGCATCGAATAAAACCCTCGCACTCTCTTTCCCCCATTTTCCTTACATACCCCCCCCTTTTCCTAATATCTCTCTCACCACGATTTACCCTCCTCGTCCAGGCAGAAACTCAGAGAAAAAAAACCCCAACCCCTCTCTCGTGCTCCCTCGGTGCGAGCCGCGTGAGAACGCCCCCCCCCCCTCACTCTTACACTTACCCGAATCACACTTACCCATTACCCTCTACCCTCATTCCCCCCCCCCCCCCTCTTTGGCCCGCCAATATTCCCTCCTCCCTCTTCCCCACCCTCTCGCCTCACCCTCCTTCGGCTCATTCATACCCCCCTCGGCCTCATTCCCCCCCCTCTTGGCCCGCGGATGTATTCCCTTACACCCCACCAATTGACTAATCCCCCCCCTTCGTCCTTAAGCCCCATGCAAAAACAACACCCCCCGCCCCCTCTCCCTCTCACCCACACAACCCATGCCCCGCCATACCCCCTCTCCCCTCACACACTCACTTTATCTCTTATCCCCTTACCGCTCTCCCCTCCCCCTCTCCCTCACTCTCCCTCTCACGACAGCGCCAAAGGCTCTCTCTCTCTCTCTCTCTCTCTCTCTCTCTCATCCGGATGCCGCTATAGCACGCCAAAGCTTTCTCTCTCTCCCATGCGGGCAGCGCTACACCACACACAACACACACACACACACACACACTCCCTCACACACACACACACACACACACCCCACAACACAACCCCCCCCCTCTCCCTCTCTCTCCCATGCGCTGTGCACCGCGTTGCATCCCACACATACACACACACACGCCCTCTCTCCTCGCACGCAGTTCGCAGCCGACACACACACGCTCGCAGCAACAGCATGAAAAACAAAAAACACACACACAAACACACACACACCATACATACACCCCCCCCTATCCTTACCCCCCCCCCCCCCCTCTCGCCTTCCGCCATACGCAGTAGAACAAGCCGTCGCCATCAGAGAAGAAAAAATAATATATATATATATATATATATACATTATATATTTATATAGTACCCCCTCTTCCCTTGTTCCCATGCACGCATGCGCACACATATACATATACGCACTCACCCACGAATACACATATATACATATATGCTCCCACAGTCACACACATACACACGACACGCATATACGCACGCACCGACAAAATACAAAAGAAGAAGAACAAGCACAATGCCATCGACATCAACAAAAGAAGAAGACGATCTAAAGCATGCGCTGCCAACAAAAAAAACAGAAAATGCGCCGAAGGCATGCCCCGACCGACTCTGAAAAGAAGTACCCTCGACACCGACGCACAGGCAGCACACCATTCGCCGGTAACACGCAACCACGATGCCATCCCAATAATTTTTAGGTTATTTTACCATTATCTTTAGTTTTTCACCCGTGCCATAATAAATTTCCATTTTGTAAATATCCTCTCTCTCTAGGTGATGGTCACAAAGGCCCACCTAGAGATTCCCATCTTTTAATAACCTTCCCCAAAACAAAGCAAGGGTCAACCACACCGGGCCCACCACTTGCTTTGTCTCCCCGATTAAGATTACCCTAACCACACTGGGATTACCATAATCCAAGCAGCCAACACCTATAAATTGGCACTGAGAGGTCACTATCGGGGGGGGCAACTTATGTGGAACCAAGCATTGGGTAGAGTGTAGTAGGAGGGATTGACACCATCACTATCACGAGAAGGAGGTCTCGTGTGTGGGGTTTGCCTTGGAAATTGCACCATGCGAAGGGAACCACACCCATACCTCGACTCCAATGGTCGATGCACACACACGTATGCACGCTCTTGGCAATGAGTATTCACAGTCATTGAGTCGCCCTAGAGAACGCACCAAGTAGGTTGCACCATCTCCTCTCCCTACCTCTCTACCACCACGGCATGCCACCTTGTAAATATTGCAGAAATAACTCACCCTCACACTTCCGAGGTTGTTTTCATCAATTGCGAGTGTTCTCTCTCTCTCTCTCTCTCTCTCTCTCTCTCTCTCTCTCTCTCCCTCTCTCTCTCTCTCTCTCTCTCTCTCTTCCTCTCTCTCGGTGTGTAGGCTTGCGGTGTTCATATCATCGTGGGATTTGCGTCGTAGCCTCTCAAAGCTAGGTGGTGCCCCCTGTTCGCTTTACCGTGGCAGGCTCGAGGCGAGCCATTTTGCCCCCGGCGTTTTAGAGGCCGTTGGGGTTTGGGGTCCGCTTTGCGTCCGTCAATGCCAAGTTAACTAATTGCTATGCCTATGTTGTTATCTTCAATTATTCTCATCCACTATGCTCACAAAGTTATTTCTCAAAAGTAATCTCGCTAATTTTTTCTACTCTCAAGTTAGTAGGCCAATTCCATTACATTGGTATCAGAGCATTTGGTTTCTCTTTTCTTGCTTAAGAAGAGAGGTCCTTAAGTAGCCTTTAAATGGTTGATGTTGTTAATTATATTAAGGTAAGTGGAACTGGGATTGATTATTGGTTTTGTTGAGCCCACTATGTGGAATATGGTGCACACCTTGGGAGCTTTGGACTTATTAATGGAGTCTTTTTAGACTTGCCTACCGCTTTACCATTATTGATCCATAAGAAGTTCAAACGTAGCTAGCCCTCGACAACTCTGCTATGTTAGACCTACTCCGCTACTCTCTATAGCTAACCACTTTGAGCCATGGGTGTAGATACTTAAGAGCCAATTCTCAAAGGCTAAGAGGAGTGGCAACTAAAGTTTTGAATTGCCAAAGCATACACTAAGTACATACATAAATTCTGCTAACATGGCTGACAATAATCAAGAGAGTAGAATGAACCTTGATAGATTTGATTTTGCACATGAAGGTGCTAATAATGATGCCCCCATGTTTGTGAATTATATCATCACTAGGTTGCAGCAAGCTATGGGCAACCCTCCTTTGCAAGCCAAAGTTACTCAACAACTTCATGCTAATAGAATTTCCCATCCTCTCCAAGAGGAGAGAGATCTTAGAAGGCCTCTTGAAGAGACCCCAAAAGAAGACTCTCTCCCACTCGAGAAAAGGAATCCAAAGAGCAAGAAAGCAATGAAACATTAAGTTCCTCTAAAGATGTGGCTCCACAAAGACGGTGGTCTAGACGATCGGCCACTCCTCCCAAGAGGAAAATATCAACACATAGTCCTTCTCCTCGTCACTCCGAAAGGGAAGAGAGAAAACTAAGGAAGAAAAGGGCTAGGAAGAGGTCACCCTCTTCTCCTTCTTCTTCACCTTCCTCCTCTTCCAATGAAAGCTATGGCTATTCTCCTAGAAAATACAAGAGGGGAGGACATCACAAATCAATTTCTGCATGGCAAGGGTCACAAAATCTAGAGAAGTTCAAGGAGGGAGGAAAGAGTATCTGTTTTCTCACCTATGATGGCACCTTTGGTGCTACTGACAAAGTGTTGGCCTTCATCCAACAATTTGATGCGACCTTTGGAGACGAGGGCTTCATAGAGTCCTCCAAGCTACACCATGTAGCTATGCACTTCCAAAAATCAGCTCGTCAATAGTGGGCTAGCCTTTGCGGCAATGGTGAAGCCCCAAAGACATGGAAAACTCTACGAGTTTCCATCATAAAGCAATTCCTTGCAAGCAATGCAAAGGACAAAGTGCTTACCGAATGCTGCATCTTGAAGCTTCTGTCTCATGATTCTATCCACAAGTATGTAGACAAGTTTTGGGATCTACATCTCAAGGATAATGTCTTTCAAAAGATAGACTTTGCCGAGCAAAGGTAGAAATTCTGTTCAGGATTACCTAAAGAGATGGCCAAATACATCAACTCTCAATGGCCTGGTACTATTAGAGAAGTCATCCATCACACCATAGTTGCTTCATGCATCAATTTCCATCAAGGGGCTAGACGTAATGTCAAGCCCATGGAAAACAAAGACAAAAATGATGCAAAGGGGAAAACCAATGTTCAAAATTCTTCCAAAGTCACTTCCCACAACAACAACAATCGGTCCAAGGAGAAGGGAGTTTACAAAGGCAAAAACAAACTCTATCCTGAAGCGCTTGAAGATTTTTGCAAGGACCATAATAGTTTCCAGTGTGGGTAGCAAGGACATGGCTATCATTCTTGCCCCAAGAAGAATGCTCGCAATGAGACTCCTAGGGCTTCCACCATCGAAGCTCCAAAAGAGGATGCTCATTGCAAAGGATCATCACTTTCATGTGCTTGGGTAAAGGTAAGAGAGCATGATGCCTTCATCTTGTTTGACCCTGGCTCTACTCAGAACTTCATATCAATGGAGTTGGCCACCAAGTTGGGCATTCAAGCTTTTGAGATGGGAGATATGGTAATGGCTGATGCAGCTTTCAAGGGACAACAAGCCTTCGTTACTCCCTTGATTGGGAAGGTGAGGCTTCATGTCCAAAGCTATGTCGACAAAGAAGACTTCTTCATCTCTCCTCTCCAACATGAGGATGCTATCCCAGGGGCACCATGGTTTGATTGCATGGCTGCCAATATGAAGTTCCCTGAAAGGCTTCACCTCAAGGGAAAGAACATGTATATAGATGCTAGTGAGCATGGTTGCACTATTCCACTTGTAAATCCTCTTGCTTTTGATAAGTCAATGAGGAGCTCAGTTTTTGTGTACATGATTTTTGTCAAAGATTCTCTAAAAGATCCTAATGTTTCACCTAATGTAAATGGTAGGAATCAAGAAGATTTAGACTTGTCTAATTTTTTGAAAGGATTCCAAGATGTGTTTATCAATGATATCCCTATGGACTTACCTCCAAAAGAACGGGATGATGACCATCGCATTGAGATCCTTCCAGGAAGATCACCTCCTAACAAGCCTCCATATTGAGTCTCACAAGATCAATAAGAGGAGACCATGAGGCAAGTACAAGAATTGGTAGCCACAGGGATGGTGAGGTGTTCCTCTCCCTTCTGTTCTCCAGTCCTATTAGTGCAAAATAAAGGTTGTACATACCATATGCTTATGGACTATCGAGCACTAAACCATATCACTATCAAAAACAAATTTCCCATGCCTTCGGTAGAAGATCTGTTTGATAAGCTACAAGGCTCTACCTACTTCAGTAGGATTGACCTTAAAACTCGCTATCATCAAATAAGGATAATGTATGAAGATATCCTAAAGACCACATTTCGCACAATGTTTGGTCTTTATGAATATCTAGTCATGCCTTTTGGCTTGATAATGCACCAGCTACTTTCAATCATCTAATGGAGAAAAAATTTAGACCTTATCACAAATTTAGTGGAGTGTTCTTTGATGATGTCATCATCTACTCCAAGTCTTTTGAGCAACATAAGCAACATCTCCAAGTGATTTTTCAAGCATTGAGGGAGAACAAGCTTTTTCTCAACCAAAAGAAAAGCAAATTCTTCCTTCAAGAGATTCAATCCCTAGGTCATCTTATCTCTCAAGATGGTATATGTATGGATTCATCAAAGTTAGAGGTAATAAAAGCATGGACTAACCCAAGGAATCTACATGAGCTAAGAAGCTTTATTGGTATGTGCGCATACTATAGACACTTCATAGCAAAATTCTCTCAAGTAGCAGGACCATTACACGACTTAACTAAGAAGAACGTTAAGTATGTATCGACTACTAAGAAGAAAAATCCTTTTGATAAGCTCAAAGAGAAGCTTACTTTGCAACCAGTCCTCGTGCTTCCGGATCTCTCAAAGCCATTTGAGGTCCAATGTGATGCTTGTGGTGATTGCCTTGGAGAAGTTTTGCTTCAAGAAGGGCATTCCATAGCATATGAGAGCCAAAGGCTCAATACTGATTGAACGAGTCTTGGGAATTTATGAGAAAGAGCTTTTAGCTGTTCTACATGACCTAGACACATGGAAGCACTGCTTATTGGGGACTCCATTATCCTACAAACCGACCACCAAAGTCTCAAGTATTTCATGATGCAAACCAAGATTTCCAACAAACAAATGAGGAGGGAATATTTTCTTTTGTAATTTAATTTCCATATTGCTCACATAGTTGGTAAGCACAATCAAGTGGCCGATGCACTTTCATAATGACCAAAAGTTAATGCGGTATCTATAACTACTCACAATGATCTATCCTCTATGATAGATGAGTATGCTATTGACCTTAACTTTAGAGACATAATTTCAGCCCTTGCTTTGGGGAAGAAAGAGGAACCATTCACCTTGCAGGATGGTTAAATTATCCATGACAATAGGCTATGTGTTACCCATTCCCTTCGTGAGAAAGTTATGCATGAATCCAATGCTCCTTTCTATGCGGGGCATAGAGGTATTCAACCAACTCTCCAAGGAGTAGAGACGTATTTCTATTGGCCTACCATGAAAGGGGGAATTTCTTTTTTTGTGAGATTTCAGTTTTGAGCTTTTACAGTTGGAGCTATTTTTTCGAGCTTTTGAACCCTAATTTTACACAAATTATATCCTTAAGTATCATTGTGTAGCAAAAAAACACAAAACCTTACAATAAAATCATTCAACTACCAAACACTTTGTAGAAATATGGAAGCACAACAATGCTCATGAAAAATGAAATTTTACAAAAAGCACCATTTGTTTGTGTTTACAAGCCTGCACATAAAACTTTGATTCGATTCTTTTTGCCAGAGTCTCCTTTGTATGGAGACCTCTTCTAAAACAAAATTGTACACCCTTTCTTGGGCTCCCACATGGGATATCCTTTACATAAACTCTTATTTCCACTACTTAAATGACTTTGTTATCTCACATCAATCAACACACGAGCCAATGGTGTCAGCATGATACAACTACATAGGAAAGCACAATCAAAGTCATCTCCACATCATGTGGCCATCATGTACCAAACAAACACAAAAGAAACATCCAAATGAAATGTATGGAGCACACCAAATTCAATGTCAATGTCATATAGCAACCATGTACATCAAAATATAAATAAAAAAATCAAGATATGTACTGTTAGAACAGTGTTTCCCCAATCAACATCTCATAGGTCCACATGCAATGTCTATCAAACATCTTTCATAGAGCACATCATCTAGCTCTAGACACATGCAATGCCTCATATCTTCCGCAGAAGCTCGGCCCAAACCACCACACCCTGTAAACAAGTCCAAAACTATTACCAACAACCACCTAACAGTATCAAAAGTAAATTAGAAACATAATGCAAACACATATCTACCATAACATTCACAAGTATAATAATTTAGACTAATATTACCAAAAGAACATAGAAGACCGCTCTGCCCCACCTCTAAGAATGACACCATCAATCTCAATGGGGAAGACTACATCATCTATCATGTAGCTACAATCTGCTGGAAACAATATTTTGTCAATTTTCTCCCCTGCCTCTCTATTATAGTGTGGCACAGGATGGCCAATACGATACCAAAGACACATGGTAAGATCAAGTACCTGCATTAAAAATAAGTCAAATAATTTAATAGCTATAAAGTTTTTAGTTAGGATATAAACTATGAAACTAAGTTTGTTATCTCACCGCCTGTTTAGTGAGTGGATTCTGATATGCCTTCTTGTTACACATGAGGGTCCATGTATGTAACAACACAAGTCCTACCCTAGTAGCATCTGCAATAAAAAGTCCAATATGATTGGCCATGCACATGGTGACTAAAAACCCCTCATCTGTCAAAAACTCATGAGCCACATCCATGCACCCTGTCACTCGACCCATGGAAAAACTGTTCCACTTGGGAACACTCATGCCCTATTTAAAAGTGAATGTTGTTATGTAAGCATATAACCATAGTTAGCTATAGGTATTACCCCAAAGAAAAGTTACTTACCCAATGGAATAGGTCCTAGAACATCCACAAGTAGACTTGTAGGTAAATCTGCAAAGATAAGCCTAGCCACCTCACGACAAGGCACACTATCTCTGCTATATAAATTGGTATTTTAGGTCACAAAACAATTGTTGATGCTATAGGAAAACCAAATATTAATCATGTTCAAAATCATAGAACAATGCAAGAAGATAATGCAAAGAAGTAAGCATTATGGAAATAAACCTATCAACGGCAAACTTATCAATTTGTGATGTATCCACAAGCAAAACATCCACAATAGTTTGGTAATGGAACCCTACAAGCATTAATCAAATTAGATTTTAGTTAGGAACTATGAAAGACATATTTGCTTTTTATTAAACTTACCAACCGATCGTGTGATCGGCCTTCTCTCCCAAGCCTCTCGGCCAAGTGAGGACTCTGCAACAAATGAAGTTTTGTGTGCTAATGAGGATGTAGTGGGCACATTAGAAGAGGGTGTCATATGGGGTATTGTGGTTTCCAAATAGGACATGCCAAGCTCAGTAGATGGTACAATGGGAGGCATTGAAGAGGGAGTAGGTAATCTTGATGTACTTGGAGACTCCATGGTCTCTTTACCATTCTTGAGGACAATGCTTGCTAGTGGAGTACCTTGAGAGCCACTCTCAACGGTGTTTTGAGTAACTCCAAGTGAAACGGGAGATAGAGCCTCTTCTTTTGTCTCCTCTAAGTACTCATCACTCTTGTTTTGAAACCCTTTATTCAACAAGCATACAACGCAATATCACATAGATTAGCACTAAAGTAAGTCATGTACAATCTCAAAAGAAAAGATTGAAAAGTGTATAGGTACTTACTCTCTCGTAATTCAAACTCTTGCTTTGGAATCACATCCAGTGGATAATCCAACAACCAAGGACAAACATTGTCTTCCCATGTTGTCAAATTCCTTTCAATCAGAAAAGGAGAGAACATTGTATTCTCATCACGCACATTAATCCACTCTCTAGTGAATAATGGGCCTTCATTAAATTCATGCTTCTCAACGCATTGTATAAACCATCTACAAAATTTTAGGGCATCAAAAACTTTGAAAAGCACATACACACAATACTATAACAAATGACACATAATCGAAAAAATAAACCCCAGTCTCCTTTGTATGGAGTATACTTTTTCAAAATAAACCATAAACCTTGTCTTGGGCTCCCACAAGGGATTTAAGTGTTTTCAACATTGGATTGTTACACGCATGTATTGTCAAAAAAAACCATCCACCCCATATTGGGCTTCCAAAGGGATTTTAAGGATTTTTAAAAAAACAGAAAATGATATGTCACCAATCTCAATACGACCCATTGTCACCTAACGATGGCAAACAAATGAAATGCTCTTATTTTGCAAAGAGTGAAAGTGAAAGATGCTAACCTGTAAATCACACTCTTAGCCGACAATACAAGCTCCGGCATCTTCTCACTAGAGTCCGAAGATTTCACCGCATCCATTAGAAAAACAAAAGCCTACACACAAAGTAAAAATGGAAAAACATACTCATCTTGATCTTGTGTAAATTAAAACATGTATATATTCTTTTACAAAACAATAGTGAAATATCTACTTGCAAAATATGATTTTTCATGCTAATCTTGTAGAATAGAGCAAAAGAATTTGGAAGTGGTGGACCTTCTACTTGCAGCCTTTCAATCGTAAGTGTAGCTTCCCCATGCAAGTGAGCCCAACAAGCCTCGTTTTTCATGTAGCTTCTAAAAAGCTTGTAATCACCAAAATGAAGATGTTATGGATGCTTAGACTTGTTGAGGCTCATTAGGTGCAAAATTATCTTCTTTCTACTAGCAGAAAAGACAACATATCACTCAATCATATAGCAAATCAAAATGGATCAAACACAATTACAAATGAGAAACTAATAGCTACATACCTCTCAAAAGTGATTTTAGAGCTTGTCAAACAATAGAGCTTATCTCTAGTGATCTTTAGCATTCCAGGTCCATCCCACTTAAAGCTAAAAAGCAACTTGAAGAACTCATCACCATTAAGAGGATTAGTAATTGATGGGTACTTGTATCCTCTATCTTTCAACCGTTCCTCTTCTACCTTTGTGGTCTTGTCAAGTCTCTTCTTCTTCTCAACATCATTTAGTCCAAGAGCATCTAGCTTTTCTATTTCTTTGGACATAACTGCAGTGAACTCATCCTAATAAAAAACAATGTATTGAAACCACAATAAAATAAGCAGTAATTACCCAACATGTAGAGTAGATATCACCTTTCACACAAGTTGTGATATCAATCTACATGGAGTATTGTACCATGGTGCAGCACCATGGTAATACCATGCCTCAACAATCATCTCCACTCTAGCCCATCCTCTCATATCGGGTGTCAATTTTTGAAGGATAGACTCTTTATTTGCCATGCCAAATCCTTGAAACATGTACACTTCATGAGTGATGTTTGGCATGACATGTGCCCTAGAAAATGCTGCAACAAAATATAAAACAAATAGTTCAACTCAAACATTGTTAGCAAAAAAAGAGAGCCAACATGCAACTAACAAACTTATGCATTGGAATTATCAAGTGCAAGAAGCAACTTTGCTTCTTTTGCTCTAGACAACTGAAGGAATTGGCAACAAATACTAACATGGTATTGACCATTGTTCAAATACTCTACCACAAAAACAATAATCACAATCTATAAAAACGTAAAAATGAAGCTTTATAACAAAAGAGTGAAAAAAGGCAAAAGGTCTCACTTTATTTTATTCTTTTCCACCATGTTGTAAGCCTGTGGGGGCTGCCATCCCATACCAAAAATTTATTTTCTTGGAGCTCTTGCCATGCCCCATAGTTTCTAAATACCCAACAGAATTAAAAGAGGAAATGAGCCATTCTACATCATCTCTAGCAAACCTAACAGGTGCATGCACCATGAGATGACAAAGTGGAACAGGAGGAGGCAATGTCTTCTTCTTGACATAAAACTGACTTAGAACATCTTTCATCAAGCCAAGAGAAATTTTCCTGCCTAGGTGTTTGGAATGCTTATTCTCATCATCCCCTGCATGATCACTATCTTCTTCATTGTCATGAGGTTCTTCAATGTGAACATTGGTCTCTACATAAATAAAACACACAAACATTTAATTGTCCAAGAACATATACAATTAGGATTAGATAGTCCAAGGTATTTAAATTACAAAAAATTTACCAGAGTTTCCTTTGCATAGAAGTAACTTTTCCAAAAAAATATCGCACACCCTAAATAGGGCTCTCACATGAGATTTAAGGACCTTTTCTCAAACATGAACAAAAACTGTTCTTAATATTTTCTCAGCAACTATCAATGGTATGTATACAAAAAAATTATACACCCTTTCTTAATCATGTACATTTTTGAGCACAACCAAACTTTCTCAACAAAAATCAACCATCCATAGAATATAACATCTATCATTGCAATTAAAATTATAACATACAGCCATAATTTACCTGTGATCTCTACATCATCTTTGACATTGTTGGAGTCTTCATCAGCCTGAGCCTCATCATCAATAAAAACACATCATTTAAGAATCATGTTCTTTTTCCTGGGGGGGAGTGTCTAAATGCCGGACTCATGATGATGCCTCCTGATCGACAGTTTCCTTTGGTATACAACCAGATCTTCTTCATGCTCACTTGACGGTTGCTAAAAGGTGTGATTGGAGGTTTTCTTTTCTTGAAATCCCTCTTTGGTGCCATTATCTACAAAACATATATTATGTAGTTTTTAGTTCATATAAGACCAATAGTTTGAAGTTAGGTACATATCAAATAAAGTAGACTACCCACAACTTGAAAAATATACTTTAGAATGTAGACTATAGTAAGTAACACAGTATACCATATGATATATAATAAATATTATAGATAATTATCTATAAGTACACAATATATATAGTACTACAATACATAAAATTGTACTCTCTAATTGTATTATATACTCTATATTATATACTATCTAATTCTATTATACACCTTATATTATCTACTATACACTCTTTATAATATATACTGTATACTTTATATTATATATAAATCGATGACATTATAGACCCTAAATTGTATATACATAATATATAGTATATACACTAAATACTATATATATTACATACTATATAACCTCATAATAATATATTAGATTATGTACATTATTGTACATACTGTACATATACAATATTTGCATTGAGACCGATTAGGTGTAAATAAATTATGGGATAAAGCACAATTGAAATTGCAAAAAAAAGGGGGAGATAGAGCTCCCCCATCATCCCCGCGCACGTGGAAGATGGGGGACCTCTGTCTCCCCCTTTTTTTTACCGAATCATGGAACCTAATGAAGGAATGATGGGGAACTCTGTCCCCCCCCCCCCCCCCCGCCCCTTTTTTTGCATTTTTTGGCTTATAGGAGATTAAATTCAACAATTTTCGCATTTCTCAACACATTTCAACATTCTTAATATGCTTGAAGCTTCAAGACAATCCACCCACAATCCAGAAATGCAAAAAAAAAGGAGGGGGGGAAAATGTTTTTGGCCTTAAAGCAAATGAACATCAACAATTTCTCAACACATTTCAAAGAATTGGGCTTGAGGTTACAAAAGGATGCTTTTGTTTCTTTTTTATGAGCAATTTTCACTTATAAGCAGATGCGTGCATCGATCTCTTCCTCCCTTTCTTGATCTTGTGAGAGTGGGAATCACCCCTTAGTCCAAAAATAAAAAAATAAAAAAATAATCAATGCTTGCTAACGACTATGTGGCACACACTCACCTTGCTTGGTGCTAGCAAAAACAACACACACACACACACTCAGTTCGGGATCCTTTTTTCTTGGCGCTAGCGAAAACACACAACACCTCCTTCAGTGCTCGCACATGCTCCAGTAGACGCGACTTGCATCCCACACAGAAGTGACAACATCTCGACCTACCTGGTTTGGTGCACACATGACACCACCCGATACTTGCCACTTGCCAGGTTTGGATGCTTGCTGCTAACCCCGTCCCTTGCAGACCCGCACTTCTCACCCACTATGCTGTGCTAAAAGCACACACACACACACACACACACACACATGCACTACCTACCCTCGCCTCTGTCTTGGAGCGGGTTTGTTGCCTACATGCCAGGCTCGCATCAGCACACACACAACCACTTGATGTTGCACTTGTCGGCCATCACAGTCTCCAACGGCACGCGAGCACGAGCATACACTATTTTTTTTTTTGAGGCACCATGCTCACCCACACACACATGCAATCATCCCTCTCGACTACTCCTCGGATTTCACCCTATCGAGTCGCCATGAACTTGACGAGCAGTTATTGGAAAAAACAATCCTTTTCTGAAGTTAAAAAAAATACTAAAAATAAAAAAATAAAAGGAGGTTCACACCCTCATTTGAGTGAAAAGATGAGCTTTTTAATTCCAACTCACAACAAACCTTTGAGAGGAGAGTGCATCAATGCTTTGATGCACTAATGGTCAAGCTTTATTTTGATGAGGTACGGCTAGCTACACAAAATTGGGCATCGACGGCTTCAAGAGGCGTGACATTTACTGCATCATATGCTTATGCTATGTATGCTACATGTGCTATCAAAGAGCAAGGAAGTGGGCTTCGATCAAGTGTGTGCTATGCTTGTGTAATCATTCTCATGCAGAAATGAATTCTCATTCCACAAACTTTTTGGCTTGTGCGTGGTTTACTGCTCGGTTTGATTTAAGTTTTCATTGCACTAAATGGCAAGATCTTTTTATGCACAAACAAGCTTCATTGCCTTGGTTTGAGTATTATGTTAATGCTAAATGGAAAAATTCCTTGTGATATGCATGCAGGCATGAGAGTTGCATTATGACGAGTGGTGCTTTATGATTGAGCTTGGCATTGCTTGATATATTTTAGTGCTTGACTTGAATGAAAAATCATTGGAAAGAATTAAAATTGAGCTTGTTTTAATGGCCAAGAGAGAGCATGAGAATTCTGGGGTTGTGGTTGATCATGCTTTTAGTGCTTGTATTGGATGTTCAAATGCTTAAGAGCACTAATGATTTGAGTTTTTTTGAAGGGGTGTGGTAGGTGTTTGATTTCCTTGATCCAAGAAGGGGTCATCATTGCAAAATATTGCAAAATTTGGCTATTTAGAGCCATTCCATTTCTTTGGATTTAAAGTTGTATACATGCTAGCTCATAGCTTGGTCAAAAGTTAAAATGTTTTTATTTTGAGCTAGTGTTTAGCCAACTTTTTTGAGCTTTCAAGTACATAATTTGGCTATTGAGAGCCATTCACTTTCATTCCATTAAGAGTTGAGCTAGGAACTAATCTACTTTGAATCATGCATGAGAGATTGTAAAAATTGCAAAATTTGCTTATGTAGAAGCATTTTATCTCTCATTTTTGTTGTGTATTCATAAATTTTCTATCAAAGAGCACCATGTGCATAACCAAAGGTGTCTTTTTCCCTTGGGTTTTTTCCCTTTGGCAATTTTGGGTATGCAAGACCCTAGCTTTCGGTTTTTAAATAATGTTTTTTGTGTGCTTTTGTTTTCAATAAAAGGCTTTGGAGCTTGTGTTTCACACTTGTCTTCAAATCAGCTTCTTTTGCAAATAAAAAGATCAAGAGACTTCTCTATAGAAAGGATGCTTGCTCAAGGATACAAAGAGCATGAATAGGTGTAATCCTTCCATGATTTTTCTCTTTTGTTCATCTCTTCATTCTCTTGATTGGCTTAGTGAAATTTTGCTTCTAAGCTATGGTTGTTTTATGTTCAAAAGCTAGGCATCCTAATGTTTCAACAATTTGCTTTGTGGATACCAACTCATCCAAAAATTAGGTTTTATATGTGATAATCATAGGTAATTGGCCTTGACCTTAGGTTAATGTAGGTTCATTTCTCATTAGTCCTAAACTCTTAGTGATAGTTTTAATACTCCATTTATTTTTAACATGACCTTGGGCTATGATTAAGCGTTAGTCCGTTAGTCCAATTTCCATAAGCATCTCATAAAGGAAGCAATAAAAAGTGCTAACAATGAATCAATGAAGCAAAAAAGTTTCAAGAAAAAGTAGCAAAAATGCTACTAGACACATAAAAATCAAAATCTTTATGCTATGTTGTGTCTTTGTGAGGCCTAGCGCCTTATTGGCACTTGCCAGGTGAGGGGAATTGCCTTAGGCTGATAGGGGTTAGCCGTCACCTTGGTAGGCTAGTAGTCTTTTGGAACACCTTCTTGAGGGTTCAAGAAGCCCAGAGTTGCACCTAGACTTGCCTTGGGGTGGTAGCCTTGTAATGTGCTTTAATTTTTTCAATGAATCACAAAAACAAAACTTCCATGAGCTTCAAAAAGCTGTGACAATGCACTAATAGATTAGGAGCTTTTTTATAGCCCGTAGACATGATAGACTTATTAAGATTGGTCACATAGTTTTTTAGGCTAGTAGGTTTATGAACTTGCATTAGCCTAGGGTCATAATTGATTGCTTATGTTTCATGCATAAAACTGAAATTTCAAGTGGTTTAATCTTCATGATAGTTTGAGTGTTTTTTTTCTTTATGTTGTCTAGTTTTTGACTATGATTCACCCATCTTTTGGAAGAAAAAAACTCACTTTGCATGATTGTTTATTGTACTTCATGTTTTGTATCCTTATTGGCCTTTGATGCTCATTATTTGTTCTTATGTTTTGCAGCTCAACATTTCTTCCATGGACTTGCTTTCTACCATGTCACCATGTTTTGCTTCACCGGCACACCAGGACGTGCGCCAAGTTAGAAAGGGGGGAATGTTAGCATCGGCTAACACATGCTACACCAATTATGCACCAAGTTGTGGATGTGCTATAGTGCACAATATTTACTTTTCATTGTATAGGGCCTTGGGCTCATTTAAGAGTTCCAAAGTTGTATAAGTCTAAGCTAAAGAGCTCAACTTTATCCCATAGTTGAAGGGTTTGAGGCCCAGAGCTATAAAAGAGCCTTATGCTTAATGAGAAGTCATTCTTGGGTGAGTTCTTCTCTTTGTAGGATGGTCATGAGGCTCATGGGCTTTACATGACCATGTAGCTCTTGATTTCCAATAATCAATTACACTTTCTTTCTTATTAGTCTTCTTTGTTTGATTATGTGGAGTGAGATTGTATTAGTGTGATGGTAGATCTCTAATACTTTTTTTGAGTTAATCTCTTATATCCACACAATTGGCCATGGTGTGTGAGGGCTATGCCTTCCTTCTCTTCCTCTCTCTCTACAAGGTGTGCGGTTAGTGTGTGTGCATACATAGTCGCATTGAGGTGATGTACCACAAATGGACACACTAATGCGGAGTAGGTATATTAATTGCATGCTTATGTAAGTTGTGTGATTAAGAGTTGTGATTAGAGTGATTGATGTGAGAGGTTAATTTCAATCACATGATTGTGTGCAAGTGATTAGCAAGTAGGAATGTGTAGTTGATTAAAGGAAGCCCTTTACATGGCTTCTCTCTCTGATGAGAAGAAGGATCCCTTGAATGCAATTAGGTCGTGCTACAATGCCTCCCTATGCTTAATGAGAAGTCATTCTTGGATGAGTTCTTCTCTTTGTAGAGTGGATGATCATGAGGCTCATGGGCTTTCCATGCCCATGTAGCTCTTGATTTCTAATAATCTATTACACTTTCTTTCTTATCAGTCTTCTTTGTTTGATTATGTGGAGTGAGATTGTATTAGAGTGATGGTAGATCTCTAATCCCTTTTTTGAGTTACTCTCTTCTATCCACACCATTGGCCATGGTGTGTGAGGGCTATGCCTTCCTTCTCTTCCTCTCTCTCTAAAGGTGTGTGGTTAGTGAGTCGCATTGAGGGGATGTGCTGCAATGGACACACTAATGCAGAGTAGATATGTTACTTGCATGCTTGTGTAGTCGTGTGATTAAGAGTTGTGAATAGAGCGATTTATGTGAGAGGTTAATTTCAATCACATGATTGTGTGCAAGTGATTAGCAAGTAGGAATGTGTGGTTGATTAGAGGAATCCCTTTCCATGGCTTCTCTCTACGATGAGTAGAAGCATCCCTTGAATCCTCTATGTCTATTCATCCTATGCTCATGCTTCCACACCTAGCTAGGTTGCTGATTCACAGATTTGAAAATTTTGTGGGTTGCAATTAGGTCGTGCTACAATGCCTCCCTACAACCTGCCACTATTGTGACATAAGGTCACCTATTTAAATGTTTTCAAGTGTATGATCTGTTATGTGATGCCAAAGGAAACAAGAATAACACCTTTGGTGATCCATCTAGGAGTGCATGACCAAAATGTACAGCTAGGAACTAGAAGGGCAGCTCTTGAAAAGGTACGCAATCTTGTTAAGACAATTTTAAAGATTGAGAAGGGGGGTCCTAAAAAAATACAAATGTTAGTTGCTCGTCATATGTTATTCCAATCTTTGACTAGAGAAGATGATGTAGAAGCCACTAATATAGAGCTTAACCATTTCCTTGAGGAAATGATGCCCCTTATTCAAAATAGGGGCTTCAAAAGTATTGTGTCAAATGAAAAAGCTAAATTGGGTCAAGTTGTCGATGATGGATACGTCAATATACTATTGCTACAGAAACGATGTGTTTTTCCATTCATTCATGGAAGCTGCTTTCGAGGCCAAGGTGGGCCTGACGATAAATGCTACGTATTCAAAATGTCCACAAAAGGGCCCGCTTTTGGAGTTGATCTAGGCAATAGAATGAGGCAAGGAGGGACAGGAGATTTGAGTAGTGCTTGGGTGAACTTTTCTCATACTCATTGGATTGAAGGATGGGCAACTATGTCCTGCTCGGTTTATGATCCTGGGTAAGTGAATTTATAAAAATATGATAGATAGAGTGTTTGGTATAAGTTAACTTTTTCAACTTATTTGTTCTATGTGTACAACATGAGAGCATTGCAGGTGATAGCGATATGTGAATGTAAAGAAGAAGATGAAGATACACAAATTTTGTTCTGGAGAAATTTAAACTCAGTTATGGAGAGGTGTGGGCATGAACCGGTAGACTTTGTTGGGTTTATGTTTGATGAAGCCGGGGCTAATTGGTTGGCATACAAGTTTTATACAATGGAGGATGGCATAATGTAATGGAGGGGAGGGAGCACTTGTGTCTGCTCCATTGGGAACAAATTCTACACAAACACACAAAAAAAACATGTCACTACAGATAGAGAAATGCATCACATTGAAATGTGTGAAGCATGGCACTTAGCAAAGACTAAAAATGTGGCCTCCCATATAGCTTCCAAATACAAGAATGGTGGGTGAAAAATGTGACAGGGGATAATAAAAAGTCTTTAAAGAGATGGTTTAATTGGTGGGAGCAACGGATTGCCCATTGGGGAAGCTCTGAGGCAATGGTATATCAGCGTGCTTTTTTATTCTTATAAAATACATGAAATAGAGATTTACATGTTTATGATTTTACTTTTTTTGTATTTATAGGTCCATAAGAGTCCACAAGAGAAAGCTCAAATACCAAGCATAAACTTGTCAAAGAGCATCCACGCTAGTTGGCTCGCAAGTGAAGGTGGTAAACGTAAAATATCACTATATAATGCATGTGTCAATGATGTTTTGAATGCATATATTCAATGTGCAAAAATATTGGGATACACCACAGGTAGGTAGAGCGGAACGGGTCTTTTCACAGAAGCAATGATGGCTAGCTCCAAACGTAGAGAATCTCGAAATCCAACTCAGTTTGCGAGTTAAAAGTATTGGTTGCTGGTAGTCCTTTGTATGAGCAGCCTTTGATGGAAGGTGACAAAGAGACAGTACAACTGAGGAACAAAAATAGACACCTAGTGGATATGGTTTTTGCAATTTTTAATTTGGCCACACACAAAAAGTACAGAGGCAAGTAAAATTCTCGCCAAACGTTCCTACTTTTTGGCAAGTGGATATTTGAACAAACTTATCAAAGTGAGAAAAAGACAGTTTGGTACAAACTGGATTTCAATTTGCAGATTTTGCAACACCACTGCAACACATAAACAACACAAATGCCTCTCTTACACAAGGAGGATCCAGTAGCAGGAAGCACAAGTGGAGACATGGTATTTCCAAAGAAGCACAAAAGAGATTGGAGTCAGCTGCAAGTATGGTTGCAACGTTCTTGGACGAGAAACTAAAAAACAACCAACACATAGTTTTTTGGGTATTGACAGAGAGTTGTTATGATGTACACATTAAGGTAGAGCCTAGTTGCACCTGTCTTGATTTTCAAAAGAGAGAATCTTCACATAAGGCTTTTTTGGCATGTAAGCACATGTATTATGTGTATGTGCATATTCTAGGGCTTCAACCAAAAGAGCACATGGTCATTCATCAGCCTACACTAACTCCCACAGACCTAGCATTTGTATTGGGGCAAACCTGCAAGATAAAGCCTGTGGTGTAGTAAATCTAAATCTTGGAGAATGTCATCTAGAGGTATGCAGTCAGGGAGATTTCTCTTTTGTGTATATGTGGTGTAGCTTTTCTAGACCGATGAGACTTTATTTGAATTTCTTTTTGAAAGAGAAGAATGCTTGGTGGTATCTACCTAGACAATTGTACAAGCTCAAAACTATGGCTTTTGGAAACTTGTACATGTTTTTGGTGTGTATTGTTGAAAGAGACTCAAAATCTTTAGCCGAATTTCTACAAGATGATAGATGTTTTTTTTGTGTATAATATTCTGATCTCTTTGTTTTGAATTTATTTTTTGTGTCATTAGAAAAGGCTCTAAATCTAAAATCAAAAAGCTCGCAAAACAGGTTTTGATTGCAAAAGCTTGAAATTGGAAGCTTGCAAATAAAATGCACTCCCCTGAAAGTGGGCATACAAGAGTATGTTTCAAAATGTGTAGTATGCCAAAAGACCAAATATGATAGAGGGAAGAAACATGGATTACTCCAGCCATTGCCTATCCAAATTCACCATGGGAGAGTATATCCATGGATTTCATCTTTGGATTACCCAAGTCTATCCATGGGAATATGGGAATATGGACAATAGTCGAAAGGTTCAGCAAGCAAGCACACTTTATTCCTGTCAAAAAGACTATCAAGTCACACCAAATAGCAACTCTCTTCATCTCTCAGATTTTCAAACATCATGGATTACCCGCATCCATCGTGTCAAATAGAGCTCCTAGAATGACCGGTAATTTTTGGAAAGGTCTCTTTGAAAATCTAGGCAAAAGATTGAATTTCTCTTCGGCCTATCACCCACAAATGGATGGCCAAAGTGAGATAGCCAATCTTATGATACTCGATCTACTCAAGACTTATGTTACCAAAGTAGATCAATGCTCACAATGGGAAAAGTACTTACCTCTTGTAGAGTATGCCTACAATAATACTGTACATACTTTTACGGGAAAAGAACCTTTTGAGATCATTGAAGGAAGACCTAAAAGTCCCTTGCTACTCAAAGTACATGGGAAGATCTTCGCGGCCGATGAGTATAGCGGTGACCTACAAGAATCTTTTCAAAAGATTAAGGAGGCTATATCCATATCTCAACAAAGTCAAAAAGCTACTGCTGATAGTCACACAAGGGCGTTAACATTCAAAGAAAATGATTGGGTCTTACTCAAGTTTCCTAAGGCTCGATTAAGGCAAATGACGGGAAAAAATGCTATGGGCCATCAAATGTACTATGCTAAACTAGCAAAAAGATACTATGATCCTTTCCAAATATTGAAGCCCATCAATGAGATGGCTCATCAACTCAAGTTGCTCAACCATTGGCTCATACACAATGCCTTTCATGTAATCCTACTTAAGCGCTACAAAGGAGAGCCACCAAGTGAACTAGATATTAAAGATCCTCCCACAGTTGAAGACCAAGAAGAGGTGCTACAACCCGAAGCTATCCTTTGCCATGAAGACAAGGTACTATGACATGGTAAGATTTTCCGAAAGTATCTTATTACGTTCAAATATTATCCTTTTGAAGATGCTATATGGATGCAAGCAATACGACGTCTCTCAAACACCAAGTAGAATTTGTCACTCTACTTTGGGAGATTGAAATGGACTAAAGAGCAGACATGCTTGCGGCAGCTATGTCTCCCAAGTACCAAATGGATTAGTCATCCATCTTGGAAAGATGCCATAGGGTAAAAAGGGATCCTCTACCCGCTAAGTAAGATTGACTAATGACTAAGACTTTATCTATTCTACCTCATAGTCGAGGACAACTATGATTTCAAGAGAGAGGTTAAATGTCATAAAAACTAATATCTAACCAAACCAAATGATTTTCTCATATTAAACTGATCACTTAATGTGGGAGAATAAAAGGGAACAAGGGTTAAGATATTGAGATGTGCTTATAGATCTATCTCAACACGGGGCCAATGGTAAACGGGCCCAAATGAGAGATGGTCTATCAAAGAGCAAGGCTAACCAATGGAGCATAAGACCTTAGGGTTAGATTCATTGAAGACCTCCAATAGTTAATGTAAAAGTCCTTTGACCTTAGGTAAGCTAAGGCTGAGCTTGAGGTGGGAGCCCGCCGGCCCAAGCTTGAGGTGCTTGAGGTGGGAACCCGACCCAAGATTAAGGTGCTTGAGATGCTTGAGGTCCTTGATGATTGAGATTCTTCAGATGCTTGTCATGCTTGAGATGCTAGGGTTGCACTTGAGGTGAGAACCCAGCCCAAGCTTAAAGTGCTTAAGGGCCAAGCTTGTGGTGGGAACTGGGCCTATGCATGAGGGGCTTGAGGTGTCAAAAGGACAAGACTCAATCCCTACAAGGAGGGGGCGAGTGCTACAAGAGGGGGGATGAGAGAGAACATCCACACACTCACACAAGGCATGCATGGATCAAAGAAAGCAAAAGGGAGACTCGTCAAGTTCCTCCTCATGTTGCCCTCATGGTGTGCCTGACGCCTATTGGTTGGTCACCCAAGCGGTCCAATGATAATTTAGGAGATTTAATTAATTTAATTTGCATATATCAAGTCCTCTCTTTCAAAGGGGAAAGGGGGACACTTGTCCCAAGGCTACCCTTGTTGCTTGTAACACCTCTTGCTTGTGATTGGCTAGGCCTGGAGGGGTCCAATGAGCTTCAAGCATGATCTACAAGTGGGGGTCAACCCAAGCAAGCTAGAGGGTTGCTTAGGGGGTATACTCACCCACACACACTCATAAACACTCTAATTGTTTGCTATGCAAAGTGCAAGAGCTCCATGTCCTTCTCAAATCTCCTTCAAAAGTGGAGAGACTACACCAACACTCTTGGCTATGGAGTGAAAATCCAACCAAGATCCATGCTTCAATGCTTAAGCTTTCCATCTCCTTCTTCTTCATTACTATGCTATTATGTATGCTAGCAAGAAGAGTTATGATAAGTGAGGAGTTAGTTCTTTCTCCTATGAAATATTTCTTCTTCCTCTTCCCTACCCTCATTCCTTGCTAGCTCTCTCCACCTTCGAAGGTGTTTGAGGTCTTGGGATTGAGGCTTGGGATAGTTAAATCTTTGTTCAAAGTTTATGTTATGTTTGTGATGCATGAAGCTTTCCATCTTCATTGCATCACCGAGGTCACAAGGAGCACAAGGATTGTATTGTAACAAGTCTCTCTTCATGGGAGAAATCCTAATACAAATGCCTATTGGAAGGGGGACCGACTCCACATAAATCCGATCCTCAAGTGTTGTCATGTTCTCTCAATTCTCTCTCTTGCAAAAGTATTGTTCATGCCAAGTTAACTAATTGCTATGCCTATGTTGTTATCTTTAATTATGTTCGTGTGCCATGCTCACGAAGTAATTTCTCAAAAGTATTCTTGCTAATTTCCGCTACTCTCAAGTTAATAGGCCAACTTCATTACATTTCATGTCATCCACAACTTGGGCTGCAACGTCATCTAAGGGAGTCCCATGCCATGTCAGTCATGGCACCGTGGCTGCATGGGAGGGAGCTATTTTTAGGGCTTTATTGGAGGACATAGCAAGGGGAGAGGAAGCAAGAAAAGCGGGAAGCCTGAGGGGAAGGAGAAAGGGGAGAATGGCCCTGTCTCTTGACCTTGTGTAGCGAAGGAAGGGGGGCAATCTCTCTCTCTCTCTCTCTCTCTCTCTCTCTCTCTCTCTCTCTCTCTCTCTCTCTCTCTCTCTCTCTCTCTCTCTCTCTCTCTCTCGTGCTTGAGAAGCAAGGCAAGGAAGGATCTCGACAAGGAGGAAGAGGAGAGCTCGGACGAGGTTAAGAGTCATCTCTCTCTCTCTCTCTCTCTCTCTCTCTCTCTCTCTCTCTCTCTCTCTCTCTCTCTCTCTCTCTCTCTCTCTCTCTCTCTCTCTCTCTCTTTCAAAACTAGGTATAAGCAAGAGAAAAATCATTGAAGAAATATCTCTCTCTCTTGTGCATGAGCAAGGGATTCGACCTAAGGAATCAAGAGGGAATCTCAAGGCAGGGAAAGCAAGGAGTTGCTCTCTCTCTTTCATAGATGAGCAAGCAGTAGGTGAATCTCTCTTGTTGAGAAGAAGTCAAGCACAAGGAAGATGGAACTCTCTCTCTCTCTCTCTCTCGTTATTAGGCAAAGCAAGTCAAGGGGAGGTGCTCTCTCTCTCTCTCTCTCTCTCTCTCTCTCTCTCTCTCTCTCTCTCTCTCTCTCTCTCTCTCTCTCTCTCTCTCTCTCTCTCTCTCTCTCTCTCTCTCTCTCTCTCTCTCTCTCTCTCTCTCTCTCTCTCTCGTGGATCATAAGCAAGAGGAAAGCACAAAGGCCAACACAAAGGAGTTCTTCAGCATAATCATTAGCTCAAGCTTCTTTGTCATGTTGATCAATTTTGGAGCCATTAATGGCCCGCATAATCAGGTAAAGGGAGATTAAACTCCTATTTGTCAGTTACTCCAACTGTTGATGCTACTAATAGCTCACCTTGGCTACCAATTACATTGTATTTAAAGCTTGAATTGATTAATATCAATCTCTCAAGTATTCAAGCCTCTCACTTTTACTCTCACACTCTCTCTTTACACTTCTCTTTTATCTTTTCTCTCATACTCTCTTGCTCTACTTCAAGTTTGCGAGCCTGTAAGCTTTCACTCTTCATGATGTACTATAAACCCTTTAAACCCCCCCCCCATTCCTCTGTATTCATCTTTCCCTCTTTTCGTACCCTCCCTTACATTCCTCTCTTTTCACCTCTCCACCCACTCTTCTCTCTTCACTTGCCCACCTTCTATAATTTTCTCTCTCACCCGGAGCATTCTCACTCCTTTGATTCTATTGTTATTGCTAAAAAAAGGCCAATTCTTATGAGACACCAAGAAAAAGGAGTGGACCACCAAGAAGAAATCCCAGTCCACATGACTCAAGAAAGTGGTTATTCTTCTGGGACGACATCCGTAGTTGGTGCATCTATGTTGATATATTCGCACATAACTCCATTGAAGGGTGAAATCACATCAACAACCATAGAAGCACAAACATGGGTAATGACCTTGTTGTGATCTCTTTGGATCCATGGTTGATAGCCACATTTCTTCAGATTGGATTGATGCACATATTGTTGTCATACAGTCACCATTTGCTCAAGTTCCACTTTGTCATCTTTTGGCCAATCCAGCTATTAGAATGAATAATGATTATGTGGCGGAACTCACGACCTCTTTACCCAAAAGAGGCTACCAGCCCATGATAGCTTGTTTCATTGTGTCTGAAGATTTTCTTGGGCAGGATCTTGTACCATTTGATAGGTGTGGCACTTATGGGAGAGAGTTTGTGATGTCCACCATGTTCGTGATGTTCATCGTGTGGATGGAAATCATCACCTCCACACATGGAAAGATTGGGCATCGCATGAGTGGATGACTGAATTCTCAATCCCAAAGATTGAGTGCACGATTGTAAAGTTTAAACGTGAGGAGATGGCGGAATTTTGTTAGTGCTCGGTATGATCAACAAGGTCTTTTAAATTACTTTTGATGTACTTGAAATGTTTTTTGCTACCAAATTGTTACGTTAAAAAATAGGGTCACATGAGTCCATGTGTCTCACACTACTACCCACGACATCTTTATAATGCAAAAGTTGGTACTTACAGACCCACAATCCTTGTTGGACAAGTTCAATAAAGAGGTTAGGGAAAAAGCTAATAGGGTGCTTCGTGGAACATAAATGAACCGTTAAAAATGGCTCAAACTACCAATGTCTTTGCTAGCACAACTACTATGGAAGGTTTGTGTAATTTATAATACACATGCAATGGATGACTTCATGGTAATTTCTTTAAAATTAAATTTTCCTTTACGTTGTGTATTATAGGAGGAGTTTGATGTAATGTATCGGCTCAAAAAGTAGAATTTTCTAGCTAAGGACAATAGGGAACACCTTTTGAAAGTGGTTGATTACAAGGCAAGATATGATATGGTGCTAAAGGATACCAAGAACTTTTTGTTTGGAAGGGATTGGAGATACCGTTCTTCACCAATCTTCAAAATGGCACGGTGTCGGAGGATTTGTGTTCGAAAGGTGATTCGGGAAGGCACGGGGCCTCTGGCTGTGAGAGGTGTGTGGAAGAAAGTTGCAGCAAACACAATTAATGTAGACAAAGCTTAAAACTGACAACTTGAACACGATTCTGAAGCTTGATTACCCAAAGCGGACAATTAACAGTACCGCTGCTTAAATTATTTAAAATCCTTACATCATGTTAATTTGCCTTCATTGGCTTGCTGAGCTTGCATTGATAATAGTTGTCTCCTTCGTTGCTTTAAGATAGATAGATAGAGAGAGAGAGAGAGAGAGAGAGAGAGAGAGAGAGGGATCCCAAGAAAATGATTAATTATGGCTTGAGAAGAGATTACGGCTTGGGTTATGGCTTCTTTGATTAGAGTGGCTATGGAAGCTTGGATAAGAGTGGGCTAAGAAAGAGTCAGAGTGCTCAAAGCTTATGGCTTCCTCCCCTGATACAGGAGAGAACGAAACCTTGAATATCTCCTAATCCGTGCAGAATTAGCCTCTATGTGTGAGACGCAAAAATGCTCAAAACGCTATTTTTATTTTGCCAAAGCGGTCTATTTTTACCAAAAACCTGTTTTACAAAATTTTCCAAAATAAGACTTTTTTCGGCCTCCCTCATGCAGAGATGTAAAGTCTCTCACAGACTTTCCTTTTTACCACTGACCACATGTCTTTCTTTACCCAAGTTGCCTTGTATGTCCTAAGAGCTTTTTCACATGTAAAACCCTTTTCTTTGAGCATGAAGTATGTATTCTTAGGCCTTTATAACCACATAAAACATACACTGTTTGGATCTCCTAGCTTGTTCTCGAGCCCTGGCCACTGCTCAATAAATGTGTAAGCTTCAAATAGACTTTTTATGCTTCCCTTTACTCTTTTTCCCATCATGGAAGCGGAGCTGCACGACAACGGGCTTCTTTTGAAGGTGTATTTTGTGGGTTGAGGAGAGAAGGGTTGCAAAATGACTCCCTTTAGAGTGTTCAAAATTGCATGTGCACGCATCAATCCTTTGAAGAAAGTATTATTTTGCTTTTGAATGCATTTTTGATTCATTTATTCTCTAAAACATTGTAAGAAATTTTGTTTAGTTGACGTATTGGCCAAGCGTAAAGTTTCCATGACAAAGGCATCCACTCCAACTCAAGAGAATCCATTCTCGTAGTGGCTAAGAATGCATGTTTACTGGTGGAAGCTACAAAGGCACATGTAGTAACGTTAGAGTACGTGTTCAAGTTTATAAGTGCAATGTTGCTAATGCATGAAGTGCAAGGATGTATTGAGATTGGCGGAGAAGATGGAGGGTGAGAACTCAATAGTGAAGAAGCTCTAGGTACGTACCACACGCAATTGTGGCCTATCTCTTGGAGAGGCAATGAATTTTTTTTTAAAAGAACATTTTAACAAGGCTTTTATGCTATGAAAGACAACCATATGAGCCACACACATTGGAGAGGACCAATCACACTTTTCATGCAATGTGTGATGCCTACTATATAGGTATTCAACTATTGATTTTTAATGGGGTGTATGATTCATAATATACGTTTTGGTTAATTAGGTTGAAATTAAAATTTGTAGATGGTTTTTGGGTGCCCTCAAGAAAGGTTTGTGTAGTCTATATCTTGAGCATCCCAATGATGCATGGGTGGAGTATGAGAGAGAGGAGAGTGGACTCTATCCCAAAAAGTGGATAGACAAGCTCCATGGTAAGGATGCATGGAGAGACTGCCCATGGTTCTTGGGCTATGTCAATGGCGAGTTCCCCAAAAACAAAGCAGAAGCATACAATGGTAAGTTATCTTCTTCTTATGCAGCCAACGTGATTCTTGATTGTGTATAGTGTCCTAAATACTTTTTTGGCTTGCAACATTACACAAAAAGGTTAGGGGGAAGGGAAAAAGTGCAAGTACCACCATCAATCGATCTCTTGATGGCCTTTCTCCTAGCACGGCTAGGAGATGTCCAAGCCCAAATATAGCAACTACAGGACCATCAAGTGGAGAAAAGAGAGGAAAAATTGTCATTGAAGAATCAAAGGAGTCATTGAAAGAGCAACAGACTACAAGGAGCGAACAACAAGTGGGTGTTTCAGATTATGAGTAGGGTGACTCCAAGCAATGCTCAAAATCATGTAAATTAAATCATGTAAATTGAGTCCATCTTGTGGTTTGAGATCTAGGGGTTTGATACTCACCACCTCAATTGTTGTTGGGCAAAGTGAGGGCAGCCACTCACTTTTAGCGAGGCTTCCAAAGCACTTGTCTCCTTTTGACTAGGTTAAAAACACAAAAAGAAGTCAACGCGTGTTGTTTAAATGAAATTGATTCCCAATAATCGATCACGTTTTGGATGTGAAGTAGTCTCTACACACTTGGACATGGACATGGTGAAAGTTGGGACTATTGGAGAGGTTCCTTTACATCTTGCATTCCTTGCTGATGTAGACCATCTACGAAAGGCGCTTATGGACCCAAAAGGCAACCTTGAGTAAGTTTATAACACGTTATTATCTACTCTCTATTCTAAAGTCATTGGACACTAAATTTAATCTTATTATGCATGGTCTTGTGCATCATAGGTCACTCCAAGCGATCCATTGTTTGGTGGGGTCTCTCACTCACATCGATCAAATGGATCCTGATCAGCGGCTTGGGGAGGGTGCATCTTGTGTGGACAGACCTATTGACACACTGCAAACTTAGTGTTGGCATTGGAAGCATCCCCCAATTAAATGCATTCTCTATCGTGGTCTTTGCTAATGTGTTCACCTTAGCTGCAAAGTTCTTATTGCAGGATGGTGCAGTTTTGGTGGTTTGTCAAGTGAACCATCTAGCACCTTTCATTGAGGAGGCTCGCGTGTGTGATTTTTGCCATTTTCATTCCATCTTCCTTCAGATGTTCTTGCGTACATATGTTGTTAACAATTTCAAAGATTCAATAAGTTCTAAACTATTTGTCCTTGAGTTTCATGATAGATATGGTTGTGTTTCCATTCTATCTCGTGAATCATGTTACAAGTTGAGATGTGAGTGCTATACATATTTACACGTAAATCTGGCGGGCTTCCATGAGTTCCGGTACATGATTGCCAAGTTGGATATGTGATAACCAACAATGATGGTTTTGATGCCGACAATGATATAATCTGGGAACCATTCCAAGAGGTTCCATGGACTCTAGACAGCATTAGTGCACCCTTGTGGTTTAGTGTGGAGAAAAGAAAGTTCTTTGCTTAGTAAGTTGAGGAATGGTTGATGTACCTGTCTATAGTTGCCATTGAAATTTCCAACAATGTATGTGATGTAGTATAGGTGACTGTTGGGTACATTCACAAAGGTTGGCAATGAAATTTTGGAATGTCGTGCTAGATGTGGTTTCTCGGTGACGGAGTGTGAGTGGCTAAAATGGCATTGCATCATGGTAGTGTTTTACCACAGTAGTGGCTTATGAGTGGACTAGGGTCAACTTTTCATTTTGGTGACGTTTCGCGTTCATCACAATCACATCCACCCACATCGTACCTATCACATCTCCAAGAGTCCATGGTGCCATCTATTCCACCCCTGATTAGACGACCATCTATAGTACCTAGTCCACCCTACCACAACCAATTTCTCGACAGGCCTCTCTTCCCCTCGCTACCCATGGGGTCCCCACTGACATGATCACCACTAGCACAGCAATCTCTAGAGTTGACACTACCAGGAACTTAAAACCCGTGTACTGTTTTTTCATATGAACACATTTTCTATGTAATGCTCCCATCAAACTTTGTAATTTATCTTCCCATTATATTTAACTTTTTCAAAGGATCGCATTCTATTTTTTAAAATTAATTGTTGGAATAAGGGTTGCAAGAAAACACACACAGCTTGTAGAAGACGAAGGAAGATCAAGGCACACAACAGAGAGTGTTTTACTTAGCATGTAATGGAAAGATGGATAGCCCTAGAGTGATGGGCGTATATACAATGCATGGGGGAAAAATGCCCCGACGGTCCTAAGTGTGTTCACACTTAGTGATGTGTTCACACACATCACTACCACATGTATATGGTAACAAAGCCCCCTAGAGTGATGCGATCTCGGGGGGTTCACTATGTGTAAAACTACCATATCACGTGCATTCAAGACATGTTTGTAAAACCCCTTATCTGTGAATTTTGTTAAGAATATAATGTACCCTTTTCTTTTAAAGTATGTAAGTTTTTTTCAAATTTGAAAAAATAATGCCCCTTCTGTATATATATTTCTGTAAGTTTCAAGAACTTTAAATACCCTTCTGTTGAACTTACTGATAGGTTACATTTGTATTAGGTGGCCTCCCTAGGGATGCAGTGAACAAGAGTTGGCACATGAATAAAGAGAAGGTACATTCCCTGAGGACATGATCAGTCCACAAAGAGGAGTAAGCCCAAAGCTTTGCAAAAATCTCTGAACTTCTCACGAGACAATGCCTTTGTGAAAAGATCGGCAAGGTTGTCCTGCACTGCACATAATCCAAGCTGATCTCTCCTACTAAGAGCCTCTTCTTGACATAGTGGTAATGCATGTCAATGTTATTCGTGTGAGCATGAAAAACTAGGCTCCTTGCAACTGCCAATGTGCTCTGACTATCAATGTAGATAGTGTTGGCAGTGTCCTGTCCAACACCCAAATCAGCCATAAGGCGTCTGAGCTATATACACTCAACTGTATATGTGAAGACTGCCATGTACTTAGCCTCACAACTCAACGTGGACACAATAGGTTGCTTCTTGCTCAACCATGATATACATGAATTGCCAAGCATGAAACAAAAACCACCTGTTGACACTCGCATGTCCAAACAACCAGCCCGATTTGAGTCTGAAAAGGAATGTAAGCTCGCAGCAATGATTCCCCCTTGGATAAAACAAGCCAAGATGTAAAGGGCCACTCAAGTAGCAAAAAATACTCTTGACAACCTGCCAATGCTTAGACCTTGGGCTATGCATAAATCTGCTGACCTTTGAGACTGCAAACTAAATATCTGGCCTTGTGTTGCATACATAAATGAGGCAGCCAACAACATTTTGGTAAAGAGTGACATCAGCAGAATCACCAGCATCATGTAGACTCAACTTCAAATATGTTTCCATGGGAGTGGCAATAGGCTTGCAATCTTTAAGTCCAAACTTACATAGCAATGTCTCTATGAAACTTTTTTGACACAAGGCAATACCACTATCACACTGCTTATACTGTATGAATTTAAGGCTGATTTGAATGCTACTTTCAAGATGAAAGATTTGGGGATGTTGCATCATCACTAGGCAATATGTGCCTCATTGGGACCAGTGATCAGCAAATCATCCACATAAAGAACAAAAATGAGAAGTACATCACCCTCACGCTTGACATACAATGTTCTTTCTGTTGGACTGTTACGAAAGACTCGGTAGACCAAATGAGTGTCAGCTTTCTCATACCAAGCACGAGGAGATTACTTCAGCCCATACAAAGCCATCTTACATATGCACACTTTGTCCTCTTGTCCTTTCGTGACAAAACCACGAGCTGCGTTACATGAACTTCCTCAAATATGTCACCATTCAAGCAAGCAGTAACACTGTTTGATTGATGTACACACCAGCCACAATGAGCTGCCAATGCACATAGAAAATGAACCTAGTCATACAACAATTGGAAGCAAAGGTTTCTTTATAATCCATGCCTTTTTGTTTCACATAGCCTTTTGCAACAAGTCGAGCCTTATGGCGATCAACCCCACCATCTAGTTTGCGTTTCAACTTGTAAACCCACATTGTACCAATGGACTTTTTGCCAAGAGGCAAATCACATAAATTCCATGTGTCATTTTCTATAAGTGCATCATGTTTTGATTGCATGGCAACCATCCAATTTTTTGAATTTATGTGCTTCATCAAAAGATAGAGCTTCCTCAACATCATGTAAGCTAGATACAACCAAAGCATAACAATCTAATGCATAAGAGGCATGGCAAGAACCTAAATGAGTATGACTAGACAAAGGTGCATCCAATATACCATCACCCAAAGTGTGCACCATCCATTTTGGCATACCTCTAGCCTGCTCATTTTCAGCCCTTTCCTCATCAAGTACATCTGCATTAGTAATAGGCTGATTTGTAGCATTTTCAGAAACCCCCACAGGTTGTACATTTTCCTCATTGGAATTTACATTCGTATTTCCACAACTGAAAAGAGGCAACAAAGTGTCAAAAATGTCATGTGAGCTTACATTACTGTCTCTAGTACATGATAGCAAAGGGCTGAACAGAATCTTCCACAAACACAACATCCTGTGAAACCAAAATACACTTTGTTTGTGGATGATACAATCTATAACCTTTTCTTTTAGCACTATAACCAACAAAATTACATTTGACAGCCTTATCATCCAATTTTTTGCGTTGTGTTTGTGGCACCAAAGCATATGCCAAACAGCCAAAAACACGTATGTGCTCAATAGAAGGCTTTCTTTCATTCCATGCTTCATATGGAGTAATAGATTGCAAAGATTTTTTAGGACACCTATTTAGTACATAGGTGGCACACATGATAGCCTCAATCCAAAAATAATGTGGCAAAGCTTGACTTTTGACCATATACGTGCCATTTCCATAAGTGACATGTTTTTCCTCTCAGCAACACCATTTTGTTGAGGGATATAAGGCAGTGTACATTGGTGTTTTATCCCATGACTGGCCAAAAATGCATTAAATTCATGAGGCATATACTCCCCCACTCGATCAGAATAGAGGGTGCCTATAGTACATTTCGAGGCATTTTCAGCCATAACCAGAAATTTTTTGAAGCACATAAAAACTTTGGACTTTCCTTTAAGTGGAAATACCCATGTATGCCTGGAGTAATCGTCAATGAAAGTCATGAAGTAAAGGTATTTTACAAAGGACGGAGTTTGCATGGGCCCACAAACATCACTATGCACAAGCTACAACCTTCATGTGGCCCTAACTGAACCATTCTTTGGAAACTTAGAACGCTCCATTTTACCCAAAATACAGCCTTCACAAATATGTTTGACACATGCTTCAAGAGGCGGTAAAG
Organism: Adiantum capillus-veneris; assembly: GCF_014529385.1. Taxonomy (NCBI): domain Eukaryota; kingdom Viridiplantae; phylum Streptophyta; class Polypodiopsida; order Polypodiales; family Pteridaceae; genus Adiantum; species Adiantum capillus-veneris. The sequence continues at coordinate 2,536,301 of NC_140937.1, forward strand.
AAGTAACCATATCAAATTTCTATAAACCCAGCAAATTGGCAAAATTCAAATGCCCAAAACGTGTGTGCCATAGTTTTGCATCTTAAACAGCCCTTGAATCTGCAAATTCATTTGCAAAATTTTGTCCACACTTTTCATACAAAGTGAGCTTATACAGCCCACGGCACAAAAGTCCAGATGCAACTATTTTATCATCAAAATTGAGATCATGAACTGTACATCTGTCATCCACAAATCTGAATACAAGTCCAAGTTTAGTAAGTGTAGATACAGACAAAATATTCTTTTTGATCCGAGGTACATAAAGTACATTAGAAAGTGTGAAAGAACTACCATTTACAGCAGTAAGCACAATCTTTTTAACTCCTTGAACCGGATAAGAGGCATTGTTGGCACAAGTGACTGAATTCCCGTGAGGGACAGACTCAAGAGAGGTGAACAGTTCACGGTGTGAGGTAATGTGCTTTGTAGCACCACTATCAAAATACCACACATGTGTATCTATGGCAACTGACACGCATGCATCATGGTCAGTAGGATTGTAAGTGCACTCTGCACTAAAAGCCCATTCTACATCAACATCAGCATCATAGTCTCCTCTCAGAGAAGACTTAACAATGGTTGCATTTGTAGTGGAACTAGCATTTTAGTGGAGCCACCCTCTTTCTTCTTAGCTTCTTTGGCCTTCAACTTAGGACACTTCTTGATCAAGTGATCATTAGCTTTACAATACTGGCAACGCATCTTCTTTTTGCCCTTATCACCAAAATTTCCAAACAAATTACTGCCAGTAGAAGCATTAGGAACAGGTGGTTTTCCATTGGAAGAAGAACCATAAGAAGTGGCTGCATTGCTATTACCACCCTTTCTTTGAGAAGCAATAAAAGCCTGTTCAATTGTACGTTGTCTAGTCCTTTTTTTTTTGGAAAGTGACTCTTGCAACAGCAATGTGCATAATGCATCAAACTTGACAACTTCAGGATTTCCTTGGGTCATAAGTTTCCAAGTACTAGCAAAAGTCTGGTAAGAATCTAGTAAGGCATCAGGAACAGTTTTCACAAGGGAACTGTCTGAAATGACTTCACCTACAAAAATAAGTTACTCATTGATATCCTTGACACTAGCAAGGAAAGTGTCCATATCATCTTCCTCATGCATAATATTTGATTCTAGCTCTTTACAGAGCAATGCAATTTTTGCCTCATTGCGGCTTGCATAAAGACCAACCAGAATATCCCAAGCCTATTTTGCAGATTTTGTTGAACAAAGGTGAGGAATAATGGTGCACTTTACAGACAACGCAATCAACACATGAGCCTGCGCATCCTTTACATCCCAACGAGCTTGTTCTATCATAGGAAAAACAATTCTAACAACAGCAATCCTTGTAGCAAGACCTGCGACATCCTCAACATCGCCTACATCCTCATATTTAGGACATACATCAATGCGTTGCACAATATTCTAGACGCCCTTTGACACAAGAACATGTTGCATCATGTAAGCCCATATAGGGTAATTGTCCCCATCCAATCTGTTCTTAGCAGCAAACATCTTGAACACATATGTGTTGTTGTCAGCCATGGAAAATGCCTGCACCTAATGTGAAAACTACCCAAAATGAGGAGAAACTAAGTGAGACCATCATGTGCTATGTAGCACAAACCATATTAGACCTTAAAGGACCTACAGTAATTGGTGTTGACAAAAAATTTGTACAAAATAACGAAATTGCATGTGCAGACTTGGCTGTAGTGGAAAAGGAGGTCGAAATGAGCCCGAATCAAAAATCTGAGCAGATTGAGCTCTACCACCTCTCCCAAAATTTTTGTTGACCTATGAACGCTCCCCAAAGCTCACTAAAACTGGAAAAAGTGAGCAGGCGTGTGCTGGAGAAGATGGTGACTAAGCCCGGGAGGACACAACCTTCTCTGATATACATTGTTGGAATTAGGGCTGCAAGAAAACACACATGGCTTGGAGAAGATGAAGGAAGCTCAAGGCACACAATAGAGAGTGTTTTACTTAGTGTGCAATGGAAATATGGATAGCCCTAGTGTGATGGGCGTATATACAATGCACGAGGGAAAAAACCTCCTAAAGAGGGAAAAAATGCCCCGGCGGTCCTAAGTGCGTTCACACACATCACTACCAGACGTGTAACATTTAATGGTCTAAAAACTTATGTGTAGCGGAAATTAGCATGAACATAGTGGGCATTTCATTAGAATAGATTCCTAATGAGAATTACAAGAGTCCTTGGGTGGAGAGAGCAACAAAAAGCATAACACCTAGTTAGATAGCATCAACAATACTTTCAAAAGAGAGAGAAATTAAGCTATTGACAACAGTTGAGGACCGGATTTGCATGGAGCTGGTCCCCCCTCCAAAAGGCTTTGTATTATGGTTTCTCCCATCAAGAGAGACATTGTACAATACAATTCTTTGTGTTCCTTCAAGACTAGCTAGTGCAATGAAGATGAAAGCTTCATGCACTTGGCAAAACACTTAGCAAACACAACTTGAATTATCCCCGTTCTCAGACCCAAGACCTCACACACCTTCGAAGATGGTGAGAGCTAGCAGGGTATGATACTAGATTGAGAGGAAGAAGGAGTATCTTACGAGAAAGATGTACATCTCCTCACATAATCACTCATATTAGCATAGCTTAGCTTAGTAATTAGCTTGGTAGAGGAGATGAGCATGCATTGAAGCTTGGCTCTTGGTTGGATTTGCATCCACATGCCAAGAGAGTGTTGATGTAGGCTTCTATCTCACAAGCTTGGAGTAGGTGATGAGTTCTCCATTAAAGCTTGGGAAGAGAAAGTCTTCTCTTTCTTCACACATGAGATTGTGCGAGTGTGTGTGTGATAATGCCTTGCAAAAATCAGCCCCCTCTCTCTCTTGGGTGAGCCCCCTTGCTATTTTCTCTTGCTCCAGCCTCATTGGCCCTCCCCAAGTCAAGCCAATCACAATTAAGCAGCATAAGTGATAGCCTTCTGACATGTGTCCCCCTTTCCCCTTTTGTGAGAGCTTTAGGTAATTAAATAATTAAACTAAACTCTCATTGGACCCCTTTGCCTCCTGGCCAATAGGAATCAGGCAAGCCTTGGGGCTCCTGAATGCTCATTGGACCCTTTGGGAGACTGCCCAATAGTCTTCTAGGAGACTTAATTCTCATTGGTTTATTTTATTAAATGTTTTTAAATTAGTTAAACTAGATTTACTCTAGCTTAATTCTCATTGGTCCACTTCAAGGGTCATCCAATAGGAATTGGGCACACCTTGTGGGCATCTAGGCTAGGGAGCTGACATGTGTCCCTAATTCCCTTTGTGTAAAGGGGCTTGTGTGTGTGTGTGTGTGGATTTCTCTCTCATCCCCTAGCAGAAGGGCTCGCCCCCTCCCATGTAGGGATATGCATTGACTTTGGAGAGCACAAAAAGCATCCAATTCCCCCTAAGCTTTAACCCTTTGGACACAACCTTTGAATTTTGGAACCTTAGCATTTTGGAAGTCTTAATGGGCTGAACCTTAGGGTCTTTTTAGCCCATTGTTGCACATGGCTCTTTCGCAGATGGCCCCCCCTTTGGATCCCTACTGTGGCTGGTCTGCTAGCTTAACCAATATTCTAGGTTTTTCTCCCCTGGCACTTGCCCACATTAAATGATCAGTTTAATATGAGAAAATCATTTAGGAGAATTAGATATTGATTATTATGACATTACCTCTCTCTTGAAATCATAGTCGTCCTCGACTATGGTGTAGAGAAGATAAAGCATATTTATGAGTCCTTTTCTTAGCGGGTAGAGGATCCCTATTTTACCCTACGACATCTTTCCATAATGGATGACTAGTGCATTTGGCGCTTGAGAGCCTGAGGCTTCTGCAAGTATGTCTGCACATTAGTCCTATCAATCTTCCATAGTAGAGTGACAAGCTCTACTTGGTGTTTGGGAGACGTCGTCTCCGCAAACTTGATCTAAGCATGCATACTACTTCATTTTTGTGCACAATGAAGAAAAAGAGAGTCTTATAAGACAAAAATTTTGTTCATTTTTAACATTTTGTACATTTGCTTACTCTTGGGAAGCATTGTAAGCATTGACAAGGTTTAGGTTATCCTTTAATTGTATGCCTTGCATCCATCTAGCATCTTCAAAAGGATAATTCTTAAACTTAATAAGATATCGTTCTATAGTCTTAACCGCCTCTAAGTACCTTGTCTTCATGTCAGAGAATGGACTCGGGCTGCAGCACCTCCTCTTGGTCCTCGATTTCCCGTGGGTCTTCAATAGTTGGTTGTTGAGGTGGCTCTCCTTTGTAAGGATTTAATAGGCTCACATGGAAATCATTGTGTATGAGCCAATGATTGGGCAACTTGAGTTGATAGGCCATTTCATTGATTGGCCTAAGAATCTAGAAGGGACCATAGTACCTTTTTTCTAGTTTAGCATAGTACTTTTGGTGGCCCGTAGGATTCTTGCCCGTTGTGTGCCTTAATTGAGCCTTGGGAAACTTTAACAAGACCCAATCGTTTTTTTAAAAGGTTTGGGGTCTTTTGTGCTTGTCAGCAGCAGCCTTTTTCCTTTGCTGTGAGATAGAGATAGCATCCTTAATCTTTTGGAAAGATTCTTGTAGGTCTCGGATATACTCATCTGCAACGAAGATCTTCCCATGTACCTTAAGTAGCAAGGGACTTTTTGATCTTCCCTCAATTACCTCGAAAGGTGCTTTTCCCATGGAAGTATGTACAGTGTTATTGTAAGCATACTCCACTAAGGGTAAGTACTTCTCCCATTGGGATCTTTGATCTACTTCCGTCACATAGGCTTTTAGTAGATCGAGGATGGTTAGGTTAGCTATTTCACTTTGCCCATCCGTTTGTGGATGATAGGCCGAAGAGAAGTTTAGCCTTGTCCCTAAATTCTCAAAGAGACCCTTCCAGAAATTACTGGTCATTCTAGGATCTCTATCCGACACTATGGACATTGGCAAGCCATGGTACTTGAAAATTTGTGAAATGAAGAGGGTTGCCATTTGATGAGCTTTGATAGTCTTTTTGACAGGTATAAAATGAGCTTGTTTATTGAACTTGTCTACTATCGTCCATATTCCCGTATTCCCATGGATAGACTAATTAGGCAATCCAAAGATAAAATCCATGGATATGCTCTCCCATGGTGAATTAGGGATTGGCAAGGGTTGAAGCAATCCAAGTTGCTTCCCTCTATCAAATTTTGTCTTTTGGCATACCACACATTTAGAAACATACTCTTGTATGTTCACTTTCATGGTAGGCCAATAGAAATATGTTTCAATTCCCTTTAAGGTAGACTGAATCCCTCTATGCCCCGCATAAGGTGGAGCATGAGATTCATAATTACTTTCTCACGTAGTGAGTTTGTAACGCATAGTCTATTGCCATAGAGAAGATAACCATCTTGTAAGGTAAATGGTTCTTTTTTCTTCCCCAATGCAAGGGCTGAAATCACATCTCTAAAGTTGGGATCAATAGCATACTCATCTATCATTGAAGATAGATCATTGTGAGTTGCTATGGAAACCGCATTCACTCTCGGCCGTCTTGAGAGTGCATCAGCTACTTGATTATGCTTGCCAGTAATGTGAGCAATATGAAAATGAAATTGCGAAAGGAAATTTTCCCACCTCATTTGTTTGTCGGAGAGCTTGGTTTGCGTCATGAAGTACTTAAGACTTTGGTGTCCATTCGCAGAATGAAAGGAGTCCCCAATAAATAGTGCTTCCATGAGTCTAAGGCATGTAGAACTGCAAGGAGTTCCTTTTCGTATATGCCTAGAGCTTGCTCAACAGGGTCGAGCCTTCGACTCTCATAGCCTATGGCGTGCCCTTCTTGGAGCAAAACAGCTCCAAGGAAATCACCACAAGCATCACATTGGACCTCAAATGGTTTTGAGAGATCCGGTAGTGTAAGCACAGGTTGAGAGATAAGCTTTTCGAAAGCATTGTTCTCCTTAGCAAACCATGTGTACCTAATGATTTTCTTTGTTAGGTCATGTAATGGCCCCGAAATTTGTGAGAACTTTTCTATGAAGCGTCTATAGTATGCACACATACCTATAAAGCTTCTTAGTTCATGAAGATTCCTTGGTTTAGGCCATCCTTTTATTACCTCTAACTTGGATGGATCCATTTGGATGCCATCTTGAGAGATAATGTGACCTAAATACTGAATCTCTTTCAAGAAAAATTCACTTTTCTTTCGATTAATATAAAGTTTATTCTCTCTTAAAACTTGAAATATTACCTGGAGGTGTTGCTTGTGTTACTCCAATGAATTAGAGTAGATGATAATATCATCAAAGAACACTCCAGTGAAAGTTCGATGAGGCCTGAAGAGCTTCTCCATCAAGCGGTTGATTGTGGCTGGTGCATTGGTCAAGCCAAAAGGCATGACAATGTATTTGTAAAGACCAAATGTGGTGCGAAATGTGGTCTTTACAATGTCTTGATCAACTATCCTTATTTCATGATAGCCACTCTTTAGGTCAATCCTACTGAAGTAGGTCGATTCTTGTAGCTTATCAAATAGGTCTTCTACCCGTGGAACGGGAAACCTATTCTTGATAGTGATCCTATTTAGTGCTCTATAGTCGACACACATACGATATGTGCCGTTTTTCTTTTGCACTAATAGCACAGGTGAGCAAAATGGAGATGAGCTTGGCCTAACCATATCCTTCTCAACTAACTCATGCACTTTCCACATAATCTCCTCTTGTTGAGCTTGAGAAACTCTATAAGGAGGTTTGTTAGGCGGTGAACTTCCTAGAAGAAGTTCAATTGCATGGTCATCATTACCTCGTTTAGGTGTTAGCTCACAAGGGATGTCGTCAATAAAAACATCTTTAAACCCCTTTAGAAAATTGGATAACTCTAATTCCTTTTGGTTGCTTTTATTTTCTTTTGCTAAAGCATTAGGTTCATTTTGAGAATCTTTAGCAAAAATCATGGACACGGAAATAGAGCTCTTTATTGACTTGTTGAAAGCTGGTGTATGTACAATGGGAATAGTGCTACCCATTTCCTTAGCATCTATATACATGTCTTTCTCCTTGAACTTAAAGGAGATTCTCCTTTCTGGAAATTTAACATCGGCAGCCAGGCGACCAAACCATGGTGCCCCTAGGATTACATCCTCATGCTTGAGAGGAGAGATAAAGAAGTCCTCTTTGTCCACATAGCCTTGGACATGAAGCCTCAATTTCCCGATTAAGGGAGTGACAAAAGCTTCTTGCCCCTTGAAGGCACTGTTTGCGGGTAGGACATCTACCATCTCGTAGGATTGTATGCCTAGATTGGTGGCCAACTCTATAGATATAAAATTGTGAGTAGAACCAGGGTCAAAGAGAATAAAAGCATCATGTTCTCTTACATCCTTTCCCCAAGCATGGCATAGAGGAGATCCTTTGTGGTGAGTTTGGTGAGTCTCCTCCTCTTGGATTTCAACCAAGGAAGCTCTAGGAGGATCTTGGCGGTTGTTCTTTTGGGGACAAGTGCGGTACGCATGCCCTTGTTCGCCACACTTGAAACACCGGTTATCCTTACGATAACGCTCAAGCTCTTCAGGAGAGAGTTTGTTCTTACCTTTGTAAACTCCCTTCTCTTAAGCTTTGTTGGAGTTGCCCTTGGGAGAATTTTGGACATTGTCCTTCCCCTTAGGCTCATTGGAACCCTTGTTTTCCGGGGGCTTATTATTTCTTTTAGCCCCCATTTGGAAATTGATTCGAGAGGCCACCATAGTGTGGTGTATTACCGCCGATATGGTACGTGGCCTTTGGGAGTTGACATACTCCGCCATTTCTTCAGTTAAGCCCGCACAAAATTGTTGCTTTTTCTCTCCAAAATCCAACTTTTTGAAGACAATGGCTTTGAGTTGTAGGTCCCAAAACTTGTCTACATATTTGTGGATGGATTCATTGGGAGAGAGCTTTAAGCTTCGCCATTCGGTGAGTACTTTGTCTTTGGCATCGGTGGCCAAAAACTGCTTCATAATGGAAGCTCTTAAAGCTTTCCATGTTCGTGGAGCTTCACCGTTGGCTCGTAGGCTAGACCACCATTGTCTGGCGGACTTTTGAAAGTGCATAGCTACATGGCGTAGCTTAGAGGACTCCGTGAATCCCTCATCTCCAAACGCCGCATCGAATTGATGGATACAGGCCAAGACTTTTTCCGTAGCACCAAAGGTACCATCATAGGTAAGGAAAGAGATGCTCTTCCCTCCCTCTTTGAATTTATTCAGCTTGGATGACCTCTTCCATGCGGCATAGGATTTCCTATGGCTTCTTCTTTTTGATGGTTCAAAGGTTGCACCATCACTTTCTTCAGAAGGTGAAGAGTTTGAAGAAGGTGGAGAAGAGGGTGACCTCTTTCTCACCTTTTTCTTGCCTTGATCTTTGTCGTCTCCACCATAGCTTTCATAAGAGGAAGAGGATGAAGAAGATGGAGAAGAGGGTGTCCTCTTTCTCGCCTTTTTCTTCTCTTGCATTTTATCATCCCTCTTTGAATTATGGCGTGGAGAAGAGTGTGATGGTCTTCTCCGCTTTGGTGGTGATGGAGAGCGTTTAGCCCGCCGTCTTTGTGGAGCCATCTCCGCCGAGGTGGCGGGAGACTCGCTTCTTTCTCCTTCCTTCGGTGTAGGCTCTGGAGTTATCCTTTGGGAAGGAGATGCATCATCAAGAAGTAAATTCTTGAGCCCTTCATATGGATTCTCTTCTTCTTCTCGAATTGGAGAGAGACCTCAAGGAGGCGTCCTAGGTGTTCTCTCATCATGGTGATGAGCTTGGAGAATCCCGTGAGCATCGAGCTGCCGTTGCACTTCACTTTGGAGAGATGGATTGCCCATGGCTTGTTGAAGCCTAGAAACAAGATAGTTAACAAGCATTGAAGCATCATTAGTAGCTTGCTCATGAGAAAAATCAAAGTTATCAACATTAATTTCACTCTCTTTATTATTGTCAGCCATTCTAACAAACTTTAGGTGTAAACTTTTTAGGTGTACTTTGGCACTTCAAGCCCTAGTTGCTACTCCTCTTTACCCCTTTAGAAAAAGCACTCAAGCTACTGTACGCGCGGCTCCAATACCATTAATTGCAAGGAATAGAAGAGAGGGTCTTTCAACACCAAAACAGCACCGGCTCCTGTCAAGCTTCTAATAGCTCAATAGTGGTTAAGCCGTAGGCAAGCCCGGTAGGACTCCACTATTAAGACCATAGCTCTCGACGGTGATGCCCCGTTAACTGCACAAAGGCAGGCGCGTTGCAAGGCTGAAAATTCCCTATTCTACTTACTCACAGGCAATTAATAATACCAACCATTTGTAGCTAGCTTGAGGACCTCCCTTCTTGAGCAAGAAAAGAGAAACCTTGTGCTCTGATACCAATGTAACATTTAATGGTCTAAAAACTTATGTGTAGCGGAAATTAGCATGAACATAGTGGGCATTTCATTAGAATAGATTCCTTATGAGAATTACAAGAGTGCTTGGGTGGAGAGAGCAACAACAATCATAACACCTAGTTAGATAGCATCAAAAATACTTTCAAAAGAGAGAGAAATTAAGCTATTGACAACAGTTGAGGACCGGATCTGCATGGAGCCGGTCCCCCCTCCAAAAGGCTTTGTATTATGGTTTCTCCCATCAAGAGAGACATTGTACAATACAATTCTTTGTGTTCCTTCAAGACTAGCTAGTGCAATGAAGATGAAAGCTTCATGCACTTGGCAAAACACTTAGCAAACACAACTTGAATTATCCCCGTTCTCAGACCCAAGACCTCACACACCTTCGAAGATGGTGAGAGCTAGCAGGGTATGATACTAGATTGAGAGGAAGAAGGAGTATCTTACGAGAAAGATGTACATCTCCTCACATAATCACTCATATTAGCATAGCTTAGCTTAGTAATTAGCTTGGTAGAGGAGATGAGCATGCATTGAAGCTTGGCTCTTGGTTGGATTTGCATCCACATGCCAAGAGAGTGTTGATGTAGGCTTCTATCTCACAAGCTTGGAGTAGGTGATGAGTTCTCCATTAAAGCTTGGGAAGACATAGTCTTCTCTTTCTTCACACATGAGATTGTGTGAGTGTGTGTGTGATAATGCCTTGCAAAAATCAGCCCCCTCTCTCTCTTGGGTGAGCCCCCTTGCTATTTGCTCTTGCTCCAGCCTCATTGGCCCTCCCCAAGTCAAGCCAATCACAATTAAGCAGCATAAGTGATAGCCTTCTGACATGTGTCCCCCTTTCCCCTTTTGTGAGAGCTTTAGGTAATTAAATAATTAAACCAAACTCTCATTGGACCCCTTTGCCTCCTGGCCAATAGGAATCAGGCAAGCCATGGGGCTCCTAAATGCTCATTGGACCCTTTGGGAGACTGCCCAATAGTCTTCTAGGAGACTTAATTCTCAGTGGTTTCTTTTATTAAATGTTTTTAAATTAGTTAAACTAGATTTACTCTAGCTTAATTCTCATTGGTCCACTTCAAGGGTCATCCAATAGGAATTGGGCACACCTTGCGGGCATCTGGGCTAGGGAGCTGACATGTGTCCCTAATTCCCTTTGTGTAAAGGGGCTTGTGTGTGTGTGTGTGGCTTTCTCTCTCATCCCCTAGAAGAAGGGCTCACCCCCTCCCATGTAGGGATATGCATTGACTTTGGAGAGCACACAAAGCATCCAATTCCCCCTAAGCTTTAACCCTTTGGCCACAACCTTTGAATTTTGGAACCTTAGCATTTTGGAAGTCTTAATGGGCTGAACCTTAGGGTCTTTTTAGCCCATTGTTGCACATGGCTCTTTTGCAGAAGGCCCCCTTTTGGATCCCTATTTTCCCCCCTTTGGATCCCTACTGTGGCCGGTCTGCTAGCTTAACCAATATTCTAGCTTTTTCTCCCCTGGCACTTCCCCACATTAAATGATCAGTTTAATATGAGAAAATCATTTAGGAGAATTAGATATTGATTATTATGACAACACGTATATGGTAAAATTAGTGTGATTAGTGCACTCGTGATATAGTAACCCTTGGTTTGAATGTAAGTCAAGCAAAGATGTGTAATTTTAAAGTGAAATCTTTTTTTTTGACAAAAATCAGAATTGTGAGTGAATTATATTAGCAACCCAAAAGAATTATAGATAGTAGTCAGGCTCCTGTCAAGCCATGACCTCTCTCAGCAACCATATCTACAATTGAAAGGGGGCCCACCCCACAGCAAAGGCACGACACTTGGTTGGACATGGAGCATGCACTTAAGAATGTGGGTCAGACATTGTGGCACCCATATCTCTATTCCACTCATCAGAGTTCCTCCATTATCCATTGGTGACAATCACGTCCTTGATTTCTTGAATGATTTTTGTGAACCTAGTTGTTTCAAAGGTGTTCTTGAAGAGACAACAATTCTTGGCCTTACGCACATGTTTGAAGTAGTAAAATCTAGCAATTTGTGTAGTGATAAGAAGCGGTTGGCTCTTGAACACCTTTCCCACTCAAGAATAGATCATTCTTGATGACCCTAATTTTCCATGTATTTTGCACCCATTTGCAAATGTTTTTTGCCAGGCCACAAATTTTCGAGCATTCCTTAAATAAATGAGGGAGGTACTCACTTGCAATTTTGCATTGCGAGCATCTATCTGAACCAATACCTTTGGCTAGGACCTTCATACCAACCGGTAAGTCTCCTCAAAGTACCTTCCACATAAATCTTATTTATTTTGAAGTGAAATATTATTCAATTTACTATTTTATTCTAAAAGCAGTCGTAGGACATGGTGCAAATGTTCTTAAAAATAAAATCACTTAGGCTTTCCTATAAAAAGACAATAATTCACAAGTAACATTCATTCACAATTTTCCAATCTGTTCTTTTGCACAAGCTTCTCTTTCATTCTTCCCTTGTTCACACATCCACCATGCCGAGGAGAAACCATAAACAATGCAATGACCATGGGAAACCTGCTCAACATGGGCATGGCCTAAGCGTGGTTGAACACCACTCCCACCCATGCTCTCAATGCACACAACCCGGGTTACAAGCAGCAAAATATATGCTTGAGGTTTGGCCTCTCACCATGAAAGTTGCAAGAACACTCCATAGACCAAGAAACTCACTGACACACACACACTCAATAAGTGAAGCGCTATGGCTATGGCACACAAAAAATCATTATCCCCATCATCCTCACTTTGTCCCTCACCTTCCATGGATATGGCAAGAAAGCATCCAAAAAAGAGAGAAACAAGAGTTGTGCCAATGCAAGAGAGTTTGAAAAGTGGAAGAAGCAGGCACATAAATGAGTTGTGCATAACTTTCTCAACCTCCCAACCACCTTTTCTTGATATTCCAAAGTTTGAACGTTTACATATTTTTTGGCTAAGGTCAAAGAACCTTTTATTTTTGAACTAGAAAGCCAAAATGAGATCCTAGCACCCTTCAATTTTTGTGATATAAACACACACATTGGACATGGCATTCACAAATGTGTGGACCCGCTAATATGCCAAGACAATTTACAAAGCATTTCTTAATAAAAAACTCAATTTTATAAATGTTTGTTGCCAAAATGCTAAAGATTTTCTATTGGAGTCCATAAAATGTGCCAAATTGCACTAAACATTGAGTGTCCTCATTTCTCCCACACTTGAATGCCAAGTGTCCTCACAAGCAAGTTTGATGTAGAATCCACATCACTCAAACCAAAACTCACAATCACTCAATCTCCCACACTTAACTAAAAGACACATATCTTACGTACACTCTCACACAATCACTCACACTTCCTCTCTCACACAATCTTTCACACCAACATAGAGCCTAGACTAGATTTGCATTCCATAGCCAAGAGTGTTGGTGTAGGCTTTCATTCTCACAAGGTTGGAGAAGGAGGTGGTGTTCCTCAACTTTCACAAAGTGAGAATTGCCCTGCAAATGAGTGTGTGTGGAGTATATCCCCCTAGCACCCCCCCTCCTTGCTTTGTGCGAGTGGTGACCTTTCTGCATGTCGCAAGCTCATTGTCCCCCTCTACCCCCTAGCCAATCACATGCAGCATGCAGTCAAGTACATGGGTAGTCTTTTGACAAGTGTCCTCCTTACCCCTTAGAGAGAGAGAGAGAGAGAGAGCTTGAAAATATCTAGATATTTGTTAGATGGAAGTAGAAGCTCATTGGACCCCTCTTTAGCCCAACCAATAGCATTCAAGCACACCATGTGGTTAAGCTTAGTGAGAGTCTGGCACGTGTCCCATGTGCTCTTTTAGAATTCCCCTAACTTTGAGATTTTTATGCATAGGAAATTTCTCGAGCAACTTCCTAATTAAGTGTGTAGGTTCTCTTTTTGACTCAAGCATCTTAACCCCCATGCATAGGAAGCTTCTCAAGCAACTTCCTCATTAAATGTGACAAGTACCTCAAGTACCTTAGTCATCAAGCATGACAAGCACCTTAGGTGGAGTTCCCACCTCAAGCACAGCCCTAGCTTGCTTAAGTTTAGGTCGGGTTCCCACCTCAAGCACATCCCTAGCTTGCTTAAGTTTAGGTAGGGTTCCCACCTCAAGCACAACCCTAGCTTGCTTAAGGTTCCCACCTCAAGCACAGCCCTAGCTTGCTTAAGTTTAGGTCCGGTTCCCACCTCAAGCTCAACCCTAGTTTTCTTAAGGTCAAATGACTTTTAACACTAACCATTGGAGGTCTTTAATGAAGTTAACCCTAAGGTCTTTTAAGCTTCATTAGTTAACCTTGCTCTTTGATAGACCATATCTCTTTTGGGCCCCTTTACCATTAGCCATGTGTTGAGATAGATCCGTAAGCACATGTCTATATTCTAACCCTTGTTCTTGTTTATTATCCCATATTAAATTATCAGTTTAATATGAGAAAATCATTTGGGTTGGTTAGATATTAGATATTTAATGATAGAGAATGTTAGGTTTAATGGACATGTGGCCAACTGCCCATCACTAAGTGCTACTAACCCTAAGTGTACAACTATACACTTGTGTGAGCCACTAACACTAAGCACAATGTAGAATGTGCCTTAGTGCACAAGATAGAGAATAAAGAAAGGGGGCACACAATACGTGTTGGCTCTCGAGTCTCCCCATCCAACCTGTGTGTGTGGCTATGGTGGTGTGTGTGTGAGTATGTGTGTGTGTTTATTCTTTCGCTTCCGCTGTGCTCCCGGATCCTCTCCTTCATTGAGTAGGCTCACATGAAAAGCATTTTGTATGAGCCAATGGTTGGGCAACTTGAGTTGGTAATCCATCTCACTGATAGACTTCAAGATCTAGAAAGGATTATAGTATCTTTTGCTAGCTTAGCATAATACTTTTGATGGCCTGTAGTATTTTTGCCTGTGGTTTGCCTCAATTAAGCCTTTAGAAACTTAAGCAAGATCCAATCATTTTCTTTGAACGTTAAGACCCTTCTGTGCTTGTCAAAAGTATCTTTTTTCCTTTGTTGAGAGATAAATATAGCCTCCCTTCACGGCTATACTAAACGGCAGCGAGGATCTTCCCATGTACTTTGAGGTGCAAGGGAATTTTAGGTCTTCCCTCAATTATCTCAAAAGGTGCTTTTCCCATAGAAGTATGTACAGTATTATTGTCGGCATACTCTACAAGAGGTAAGTACTTTTCCGATTGTGAATGTTGATCTACTTCGGGCAATCCAAAGATGAAATCCATGGATATACTCTCCCATGGTGAATTTGGGATAGGCAATGGCTAAAATAATCTAGGTTACTTCCCTCTATCATACTTGGTCTTTTGGCAGACTACGCATTTTGAACATACTCCTGTATGCCCACTTTCATGGTAGGCCAATAAAAATACGTCTCTACTCCTCAAAGAGTAGGTTGAATACCTCTATGCTCTACATAGGGAGGAGCATGGGACACGAAGGGAATGGGTACCACATAGCCTATTGCTATGGACAAGATAACCATCCTGCAAGGTGAATGGTTCCTCTTTCTTCGCCAAAGCAAGGGCTGACATTATGCCTCTAAAGTCAAGGTCAATAGCATACTCATCTATCATAGAAGATAGATCATTGTGAGTAGCTATAGACACCGCATTAACTTTTCTTCGTCATGAAAGTGCATCAACCATTTGATTGTGCTTACCAGCAACGTGAGAAATATGAAAATTGAATTGCAAAATAAAATTTTCCCACCTCATTTGTTTGTCGAAAAGCTTGGTTTGCATCATGAAATACTTGCGACTTTGGTGGTCAGTTCATAGAATGAATGGAGTCCCCAATAAGTAGTGGTTCCATGTGTCTAGTGAATATAGAACATCTAAAAGCTCTTTTTCATAAATGACCAAGACTTGTTCATCCGTATTGATCCTTTTCTGTCATATGCTATGGCATGCCCTTCTTAAAGAAAAACTGCTCCAAGGCAATCACCACAAGCATCACATTGGACCTCAAATGGTTTTGAGAGATCTTGAAGCATGAGAACTGGTTGGGAAGTAAGCTTCTTTTTGAGCTTATTAAAAGCATTTTTCTCCTTAGCAGTCAATACATACTAAACTTTCTTCTTATTTAAGTCATGTAGTGGTCCTGTTACTTGAAATAATTTTGCTATGAAGCGCCTATAGTATGTGCACTATTGGACGGATACGCCGCGACGGACGTCAGCACAGCGACAACTCACCTAACAATATTTGTCAGTTAAGGAAAAAGCTCGAACCGTAGGTGCGTGGAAGCAAGCATAGGGTGTCAGCCTACACTCGACCGACTCCTAACTAATTCCTACAGAGGTCTCTACCCAATGTCAAAGCTACAGTCTTCAGGAGTGCATAAGAAGAAACTTCCTATAACGCTTTCTAGAGCCGAATACCCATTAAACAATCTCAAAACACCACAGAACTTGAAGGAGACCCTACTAACACCAATAGGTCGCTCTCCCTAAGGTCTATGAACCAAAATCCCAACCCAAAACACCTGGTGCAAAATCACGTAGGATGTCTGGCCGAAATTTACAGGTCTTCGTTTCCGAAATCTAAAGTGCCTAATGTGTAGCTCTACTCAATGCGAACAGGTGGATATGCTGCAAGGCAAAAATGAACAACGTATGCTCACCAAATCACCAGATGAAGCTCGTAGATGGAGCTCGCAAAGCCGGACCGTATGCGCGCAATGTAGGTATTGGTGCGTAGCTCTTGTCGCGGGCAACATGCTGCACTTCTCCGCACTCAATTCCGATCACCGGTGTGCACGTAGCGTTAAGATGAATCTCTCACTCTCTCTCGTACACAGTACGCTCACTCACAGACTTCAAACTTTTTTTTAAATGACAAAAGGTTTTTCATTAAGGTCAAAAAGTGGTATAAATACCTTACAATTCTCAAACCCTAATGTTCCAATTTAACCATCTACTCAATCTAAATGTCAAAACTGGGATACAATCTGGAAACTTCTGTAAGCCCCAATATTTACAAGGTGAAATGTCAAGTTTTTCTCAATAAATGAATAATTACAAAAAATAATAATCTGCCGAGCAGTCATTTTCCATAGGGTGTGTCCCTAACACTCCCCCCCCTCCTTGCTCATGTCGTCCCCGACATGGCTGTTGAGCTGCTTCTTCATCTTAGGGTTTCTCGCATCTTGAGCAGTGCCTCATATCTTGCATGTAGAGCCAGTAGTATTGGGCCAAATATATCAGAGCTGATTGTAAAGAAGCCGGTGTAGAAAGCTTCTTCAAAGGCCTGGAGGTGATAGGATGGCAAAAACATGATTCTTTGATACAATGCATGTATCACCTCCTTGGAAGGTTGATCAGACAGATCGTATGCACATCTGTATGTATCTTGAAAGAAGAAGATACTATCTGTCTCCTGGCCCGGTTTGAACATCTTGAAGACTCCCAAAAGGGTTTTGCAAATCTTTCTCATCATAATGCAAGATAGGTCAGGCGAGCCAGTGAACAATTTGATGGCGCCCGTTAGGGTTTTCACCATGTATTGAACACTTATTCTCTCGCCTGCCTTCAAGCCTGGCAGCTTCGGATAGTTTAGCCAAGTGGGTTGGCTTCTTTGTAGTAGCTCATGGGCCTTCCACGTCCGCATCCTTGGTAGAGGGCAGAAACTTAGGTTATCTCTTATGACTTTTGGTGCCTCTACCAGATGGATTAGGTATTGTGGATACTTTGTCAGCCATGCCTTTCTCCACTGGGCTGGGAGTCGACTATCAGCTTTACCCCTTCAGGCTTGGAGATGTCTGCTGTGTACAGTGGCATTGTTGGCTCTTCTCTGATTCTCTTGTTGATTGTGGTGGCTTCGTACTTTAGCAAAGGATATGGGAGAGAGGGCTGTAGACATTCATGCCGAAAGTTGCTAGCGCCTATCTTCTGAATGGTCATTGATTTAAAAACCCTTTGCTCCCATTCCAAAGCTTCTTTGGCCGTTTCTCTGATTTCTTCTTCTATGGCCTTTTGCAGCTTCTCTTCTTCTTCTTGTGTCAGATCTTGTGACTCTTGAGAGGGTCCTACAAGGATTTCCTCTTGCATGGGTGTGTCCACAAGATCTGCCACATTTTCTAAATCTATTCCTTCCATGGTTGTTGGCCCTATGCTTAACTACTCTTCTGTCTGCTGGCCTCTTAGCTCTTCTAATTTCTTTTGAAATGTCTGCTTTTCCGCTTCAGCTTTCTCTCCCATATTCACAAGGAGGTCGTTCAAATCGGCATTTATCTTCTCCACCTCCTCGAGCCTTCTCTTGATGGTTTCTAGCTCATCTTGCATTGCCTTGTGCTCTTCTTCCATGCGGTTTTGCATGACCATTAACCCCTTGGCCATCATCAACCTTTGCTTCTTCTCTAAGGTCAACTCCTTCTGGAGCGCTTTCATTTGTTCTTCATAAATCTGACTCTCTGAAGTGGTGTGAGTCGAGCTAGTAGCTCTGACTCTGGCAGGAGATGCCCGTAGCCGCTGGATGGTCTGTTCTTTAACTTTAATCTGGTCCTTGAGCTCAATGACCTCATCCCGGCTAGCCTCCTTCTCTATTTCTACCTTCTCTTTGGCATTCCGCATGGCTTCCACTTCCTTGGACTCTTCAGCAAGTTGTAGGGTTAAGTTATCCCTTTCCCTCTCTGCATCTGTCAATGACTTGATGAGTTTTCTATATTCTTCTTTGGCTCCTTTCAGTCTTTGAGCTGCCACATGATTCTCTCTTTCCATCTCTTGGCATCTTTGCAATGCCTTTGCCAGACTGGCTTGCAGCTCTGCTTCTCTCTCTATATGCCTTTGGATTTGTTTGTGTAAAGTGTC
Source organism: Adiantum capillus-veneris (assembly GCF_014529385.1). Classification (NCBI taxonomy): domain Eukaryota; kingdom Viridiplantae; phylum Streptophyta; class Polypodiopsida; order Polypodiales; family Pteridaceae; genus Adiantum; species Adiantum capillus-veneris. The sequence goes on from NC_140937.1 coordinate 2,554,609, forward strand.
GACTTCATACTTTATTTGCACTTCAGTGGCTTTGAGCTTAGCCATTTCACTTTCTGTGGACAATGATTGTGGGTGGGTGCAGGTCCACTGTAGCAGTGGCCATTTCTTTTGGCTCCACTAACCGCAGGCTCTACATCTGCTCTTTGGGCCCTGTGCTTGCCAAGTCAAATTCGACTGGGGAAGCCTCTTCTTTTGAATATCCAATAGCTAGTAGTTCTAGAAATGTGTTATACCTTGCTTCATTTGGCTCTGGCTACTCACTTTTGGGCTTAGCTTCTTCTTTTTCCTCTTGTTCTTGGCTCTGTTCTTGCCTTGAATCTTCTTGATCTTCAGGTTTGTCTAGCTCCTCCTTCTGCTGAGTTTGTGGAGGGCTACGAGGAGGTGGTGATGGCGGTGGACTGGACTCAGGGCTAGATGGTGAAGTTGTCGGATTTTTCTTGAAATCCCTGTCCGCCTTTGTCTTCCTCTCTCTCTCTTGGCCTTCCTGCTCTTCTAGCAGTTGCCGTCGGACTTCCTCCACTTCTGTCTCTGTAAATGGTATATGTGGGATATATTTCTGCCGTGGCATCCAGAATCTCAAAATTCTTAATATAATCTTCAAATATGTCTCTATGCACCCTTCGAGATGATCCCAACATTGCTTCTAGTGACGGCTTCCATAGCTCGCTCAAATCTCCCTTGAGGGTCTTTCGGCTCTGAAACTTTCCATTAGTTGCACTAGCCATACCGCCTTCTGTGATTTTGTCTCTTTGACCGACACTTGGACGCTCTCTTTCTTCCCTTTATTCAACTCTCGCTGCTCTTCTTGCACGGTCTCTAGCCGGCGTTTCAAACGTGTTGCCACCCTTGGTGCTTTGGACTGTTCCTCTTCCTTATCTTCCTTGAGCCTTAGCCAGTCATTTTGTGACAGAGGGTCGGGCCATCTTCCCTTGGCTTGCAATGCCCCATAAATGAGTTTCGTGATTAGCTCACCCGGTACAATGTAGGTGGGGTTCTTGTTGCCCATCTTCACTAGATTGTCATGTATATAAGCTTCATAGTTGATTACCTTCGGCTTGCTTTTCTGCATTGCCTAGGTGAAGGTTGTGGAAATTCCTCCAGGCGGCATTCTGTACTTTTGTGGCCGCTTTGTACACATATGGAAGTACTAGTTGTACTACCCCTTAAGAATGACGCCAAACCCAGCAGAAAACGTCCCTATACTTACAATGAAACGTTTGCGAAAAAGATCAAGGAGGAGATAGATAAACTTAAGGAGGCAGAGTTTATTTACAAAATTGAGCACACCGATTGGGTTTCACCGATTGTGGTGGTCCCGAAGAAAAATGAAAAGTTAAGAGTGTGCATCAATCTCAACAAAGTAAATGCTGCTACGATTCGGGACAACTATCCCCTACCCATTACTGACCATGTAATAGAAAGGGTGGCAGGCAAAGAGGCTTATCGCTTCTTAGATGGCTTTTTGGGTTACAACCAACTCGCAATAAAGCCAGAGGATCATCACAAAACGACTTTCGCAACTGAATGGGGTATTTTTGCATTTCGGGTAATGGCTTTTGGCTTAACGAATGCACCAGCCACATTTCAGAGGCTGATGGGTCATGCCTCTATTTGCTACAAGAGACTCAGTCTATAAAAAATGGGGCTAAGCAAAATGTTGTTGAATAAGAATTTATGGTTGCTCAATATAATACTATAGTTTCCACCTCCAATGCTCCTTCTTCAAGAATCAAATCTTTATTCACTTCTAAACAACACGAAGTTAGAAAATCTAGTCTTAAAGGCAAGAAGAAGCTGAAGTATGTTGGAATTAGGGTTGTAGGGGACACACGCAACTTGGAGAAGACGAAGGAAGCTCAAGGCACACAAAAAAGAGGGTATTACTTAGTGTGCAATGGAAAGATAAGATAGCCCTAGAGTGATGGGCTTATATAGAATGCACGGGGAAAAAACCTCCTAGTGAGGGAAAAATGCCCCGACGGTCCTAAGTGTGTTCACACACATCACTACCATATGTATATGGTAAAAAATCCCCCTGGAAGGTCTAGTGCAGCTACCACTACTTTCTTTGTGATTACAATCTCCGTGTCTAGCTTGCCCTGCAGATCCGTAACTCTAGCCACTCCATCTTCTTTGATTGTAGTCACAAACTCCCATACTCTTTTTATGTCAATTCCGGCTGGCACAGCTTCAAAATAATTATGGAGATCTATCTTCTCTAGGTACTCTGCCATTTTGCTTCTGACAAACTCATTGATCTCCCGCGGTAGCATGGGTAGCTCTATTACATTTCCTTCTATGTCTTTGAACACGCCTTGGTAGATCTTCAGATCATTTGACTCTAGCAAGTCCTCTTGGATCCATGTGCTGGTTGGCTTTAGAGTTCCTTCCGGTATGACGAACGGCTCTACTTCTTCCAAGTAATCTTTTATGGTCATCCTCTTCTTCTTTGCCGATGACTTTGCGGCTGCCATAGATCCTGTTGCACTCAGTAGTCCGAAGTTAGCGTTTTTTCCATATCAGCTGAGAAACTGAGTTTTAACTATCCAAATGACTTGAAAATTGAAAATAAAACTTAAAAGAAACTTGGGAAACTATACATGTACTCACAGTACAATTCTGGCCAAATTTATCATCTAGACATCCTACGCGTAGGATGTCTTTTTCATCAGTTTGTAGTGAAACTTGGCATGCTGGTGGTCTTTGGTATGTGCAACAAGGCTATGTGATTGGAATTGGGTTTGGGCATCAAAAAGTGGATTTTTGGACAGATTCAGGATTTATGCTCACAAACTAGGTAGAATGTTCACAACAGGTGGTAAATGATATCCAAATGGGTTGAAAATTGATATATGGGCTCCTTGCACAATGGTGATGGCTCCCATGATGTCATTTTTTGCACAGAAGGTCAAAAATGAGCTGGAGACATCCTACGCGTAGGATGTCTTTTTCATCAAAATTGCCAGGGATTTGTTCTGTGGGTAGCTCTTGGTATGTGGAACATGGCCATGCTCTTGGATTTTGATTTGGACAAGATTTGATGTGGGTAAGACCCTGTGTACTGTTTTTGGGCTCAAAAAGTGCATCTTGGAGGTGTTGGGGGTCAAAAATGATTAGAATGGCTTCATTCTTGATATATGAGCTCTTGAAGGTGATATGAATAGATCTGGAATGAAAAAGCATCCTCTGTAGGCCAAAAATGTCAAATAGACATCCTACGCGTAGGATGTCTACTTCATCATTTTTTGCAAGTGACCACACAGATTGGTTGGCAATGTGCCCATGAATGTATTGTGTAAGTTTCATGTGATTTGGACAAGTTTTGGTAGTTTTATGGTCCATTATTTCCTCTATGCCCTGACTTTGCGTTTTTTCATGCATATGAGGTCACTTTTTGTCCAAATGTGATGAAACTTGATGGCTAGCATGTAAAGGCTATTCAGAAAATGTGTGTGAAGAGAGTTGTTAGATTCGGTGCCCAGAAATGGCCTTGAGACATCCTACGTGTAGGATGTCTTTTGATGAAATTTTGTGTGAAGGTGCTACTGGTGCCTACCCTTAGTCCCCCTGAGTCCCTTTTAAGCCTAGTTTCAACAAAAAAGTCAAATAGATAGAAAATAACTCCCTGTGTGGATTTCAGAGCTTCCGAGCCGTTTTCTGACTTTTGGAGTGCTTTTCGGCAATGAAATTTCTTGATGTTGGTCTCCATAGCTTCTCGATCCCTTGGGGATCCTTGCCGTATGGTTTTTGTCGACTTTGGCTTCATCGAAGCTTCATTTGGCAATTTGTCGCTCTAGAAGCACCCGTGGTTGCGTTTACATGCCGTCAATGACTTGTGGTGGTCTACCACCATAGGACTTGGTTGTTGATGGTCTAGGAAAGCCGCTCATGAAGTTTGGTGGCAAACGGACATGCGGTTTGACCACGAGAGCTATTTGACACTTTGTGTGTCTCATGCCGTTTTTGAAGTTTAGTGCTGCTTCGGGTCACCTTTTGGTCGTGTGGGCTACCTAGACCTGTCAAGCATGTCGAGATGCTCTTGCCCATGAATTTTGGTAGCATTTGGGCGCCTCTCCGCCGATTTCCCATTTGGTGGCCTCTTGCGGGGCTCTAGGAATTAGGGTTTTTCCCGATGGTTTTCTACTGCCTTTGGAAGTCCAAGACTGGTCTCCTATGCTAGGGTAAGCTACCGATGAAGTCTCATTGCTTTTGGGTTAGCTATTAGGCGGCCATTTCTACTTGTAGGTCTCTACTGCCCGCTTTCTTTGTGAACCCTACGCTAGTTTTCACGACAAAACGACAAACATGCTCGAAAAGCTCAAGGTGGTGAGCCTACCTCTCATGTCTGGAGCCCGTCGGGTAGTCGTGCGCGTCATGGAAGCTGCTGGAAGTTCCGTTCGCTCTAGGTGGCAGAAGCTCTCTCTCAAAGGTAAATAGTGGAAATGAGCTTAAAATGAAGTGAAAATTTCTTATAATGGGGGTCCCCGAACCACTTTTCATGAAATTTGACATGTGCTTCCAACTTCTTGCGAGATACGGTTTAGGCTCAAAAATTTCTTGATTTGGACTTCATTTACCCTGTTTACCAGAAATTTGGTATTTCAGTCAAAATCTGGCCAAAACACGCTTTCCGATCCAGTCTCATAATTGCACCCCCACTGTACCATAGGTTGTCCTATAGTCATTGATCATCCCCATATTTTTTGTTTTTCATTACGACCGTTTTTCACCTGCTTTTTTGTATTTTTGAAGTTTTTTTGGAGAAAATCCCCAAAAATCATAATAAATCAAAAACATCACCGCAAAACATTATATACACTCACATGCAATTTTTAGGGCCGGATTTCTCCGTTTTATCAATATTTTGCCCGAAAAATGGCTATTTTTACTTATATACACACACCTAGGGGCTTGATTTGGCATTTGGCCCCATATACTTGTAGATTCATGCTGTATAAGGGCATATGTACTTGGGTTAGTCCAAAAAAATTTTCAATCAAACAACAACCCTTAAAAATAGTCAAAAAACATGCCCTTTTTTTGCTCTTTCTGCCATTGGGTCCGCATTTGAGAATGCCTCCCCCCTCCTAGTCGGAGTCCTCCCGGACGACAAGGTATTGCCTCGGAGTATGTGCCGTGCATGGGTTGAAAAAATTGTGCTAATGCTTGGCCTTGTAATATGGCCCTATTTTATGCATACTCAGTCAATGCATGGAAAAATTAATGTTGTGCAAGAGAAGGGTATAAGCAAGATGCTTATTGGCATTCGCCATCGAGGTTTCCTGTTTTCTTTGCAAGTAAAAGCTATAACTCTACTGCTCTTTGTTTGATTGTCTTTCTTGCAAAAGTCGCTTGCTTTGCCGCTACTGTCGATATGGCCGTAGTCATCTCCTTGGAGAGAATTTTCATGGCGGAATTGGCCGTAGACCTTGTCTCTTTTGCTTTCCATTGGTAGCTTTTCTTTGCTAGTTTGTGTAGGTTTATTGCTACCGCCTTGGTTGCCACTGTTTTGTTGCTGATGGGCGTCCACATAAGTCGGTTTGTCGGTTGCATATGCAGTTGTTTGCCTTCCGATGTTGCTTGTATTGAAGGGAGTTCCTTTTGCTTCGGTTTCGGGATCCAGATGCGAGTCCTATTTGAGTTGTTGCTAAGCATTTTCTTTGGTATCCATATCTGTTTTGTTACCTTGGTTTTTGGTTGAACTATCTGTTTCTGTTGTATTGTGGTTTGTCTACCCTATCATTTCGATCCTTTCGCACCCATACTTGTTTTTCTCGTGTTGCTAACTCTGATCTCTTCATTGCAGTCGGTGTCTTTTTATACTTGTAGTGAACATGGGTGGAAGTTCCTTGTTTCTTGGGTATCATGTTATTCTTTAGTGGAACCCTTGCTTTTGGCTCTTTTTTAGTGATTGCATTGCGGGCAGCTGATTATTCCTGGGTTGCTGAGCAAAGGCTACCACCTGTTGTTCTTGTGCATGCTGAATGTTGATTGCATTCGCATTCCAATCTATCTACACATTGTACTCTCTTTGCCAAGGTTGACCCAACAACATGGGGTGTTGTGTGCTTTCATTCTCGACCACATAAAACTTGTGCGGGTAAATATATTGATGTACTTGTACATGCAATATAGTCTAGCCCAATGTTTTTAGTGAATGTGATGTACTACTTTTCAGCACTTGTGGAGTAGGATGAAGTTGACCTGTGGCCTTGAGCTATTTGTATAATCTGTAAGAGATCAAATTTCCTTGAGCTCCCAAATCAAGCAATGTCGTCGATTCAACTTGATTGCTACCCACTTTGACTGCAATTATTGGCTCCATTGTGTCTTTGTTAGTTGAATGGCATTGATTCGCAACGGTGATCCACATTGTTGTTGTTGTCCGCAGAAGTCTTCTTTTTGCAATGCGTTCTTTTGCTTCTGCTTGAGCTTCTTCTCGTACCCTCTGTTTCTCCTTCATTCGATCGTTGTTTTTCTTGATGGATTTGTTGAAGCATATCCTCTGTTAGTGGTAAATGATATTTCTTCAATCCACACCTACTAATCCAATTTGGAATTTCTTTACCTGCTAATGTAGCAAGTTTGATAGCGCCGCTTTGTGATAGGTCACTAATCACAAAGGGTCCCATCCCTTGCTTTTTAAGTTTCTTGGCATGTTGTTTCAAGGTATAAACAAGTACATAATCACCTATTTTGAACTCTTTTGTGCGCACATGCTTGTCAAAAAACTCCTTTTGTCTTCTCTTTTTAGCATAGATCGAATCTACAGCTTTCAAGTGAAGTTCATCTAGCTTTTCAAGATCGTCTATTCTTGAAGAGAGCTCATGCCCTGTCCATTCTAGGTGTTTTGCTACTCTTAGAGTTGGAATTAAATGTTGAAGATGATGAAATAGGAAACAGAAGGAAGACAGCAACTCAGAGTAGGAAGAAGATGGAGAAGGAGAAGACACAGAGCTTGTGTACGAGATCTCTGTAGTCTCTCTCTCTGTATTGGAATAATAGAGTATCTACAAACTCGGAGCTACAAAGCTTATATGAAACCCTAAGAGATAAGGTGTCCTTTCACACCAGGTGTCCAGGGGGAAAAACCCAGTGGGAGAAAAGTGCCCCTGGTGAAGCGCGTATACACACTAACACTACTACATGTCTACAAATCCCCCCTGTAGTGATAGTGTGAATCTGTACAAGGTAGCAGATCATCATGTGTATGAGAGTAAGCCCAAATCTTTTCGGAAAGCTTCAAACTTTTCTCGTGATAACGCCTTCGTAAACAGATCTGCAATGTTATCCTGTGTAGGATAGTAAGTTAGTGTGATCTCCCCTGCATGTAGCCTTTCCCTGACATAGTGGTAGTGAACCTCTATGTGCTTTGTTCTTGTATGAAATACTAGATTCCTTGCAACTGCCATAGCACTCTGACTGTCAGTGAAAATGGTAGTGGGTGCCGTTGACACTCACAAAGATCTGCCAATAACCTGCGTATCCATACACAATCAACTATTGCCGTGAAAGATGCCCTGTACTCAGCTTCACAAGTTGATGTAGCCACTGTGGGTTGCTTCTTGCTTAGCCAAGATATACATGCATTTCCCAAGAAAAAACAATTGCCACTTGTGGAATGTCGTGTGTCAAAATCACCAGCCCAATCTGAATCGCTGTAACCAAGAAGCTGCATAGAACTGTGCTTTCCATACATATCCCCCCTTGGAAAGAACATGGCAAGATTAGGGGTACCTGAAAGGTAACGAAGTATGCGCTTCACAGCCTGCCAATGATGCATACCTGGGCTGTGCACAAATCTGCTTGCTTGTGAAACCCCAAATTGAATGTCTGGACGAGTGTTGCCTGCCAAATATATCAAGCAACCAACCGTTGCTGCATAAGTATGTACATCAAAAGGTTCTCCAGCATCGTGCATGCTCAACTTTGATCCAGTTTCTACGGGTGTAGAGATTGGTTTACAATTTTGCATACCAAACTTGTCCAAAATTTTATGCAAATATTTTTCCTGCAACATGTATATGCCATCCTCTGATTGCACAAACTGAATACCCAAGTAATAATGTAGTAATACCATCAGACATCTCAAAGGTTTTTCTCAAAGAATCTTTAAACGCTTCAATTTCATTTGCATTATTGCCTGTAAGAAGCATATCATCCACATAAAGTGTTAGCATAATGAGAACTCCATCTCTCTTTTTGACATACAAAGTACTTTCTGTTGGACTATTCTGAAATCCCTGGCCAATCAAATAAGTATGTATCTTCTCATACCATGCTCTTGGAGCCTGTTTGAGACCATACAAAGCTTTATGCAATCTACATACCTTTTTCTCTTGACCTTTTACAACAAAACCACTCGGTTGAATTACATAAACTTCTTCCTGCAAATCACCATTCAAAAAAGCAGTTTTGATATCCAACTGATGCACTTTCCAACCATGATGAGCAGCAATTGCAACTAGTGATCTAATTGTGGACGCACGAGAAGTAGGAGCAAAGGTTTCATCATAATCTATGCCTTTCTGTTGCGCATAGCCTTTTGCCACAAGCCTTGCTTTGTACCTGTCAATAGTACCATCTTGTTTCCTTTTTACCTTAAAAACCCACTTTGTACCAATAGGCTTTTTACCTGTATGCAAGTCCACTAGATCCCATGTATGATTCTTATGAATAGAATCAATTTCTTGTTGCATAGCATCTTTCCACTGAACACACTCTAAAGCTTGTTCAAATGAATCAGGCTCATCTGCATCACAAAGAGTGCTAAAGCAAGCCAAATCTACTTGCTCTCTGCCAAAAGTAGTACCAGCACGTGTTTTTCGTGGCAACGGTGCATCCAACTTGCTATCCTGCAAAGTTTTCTGAACCCATTTAGGCAAGGTTCTTTCTTCCCTGAGAACTTCTTGCTCTTCACGCACAATTTCCTCTACATCATGAGGTGTCACATGCTGATCAAAAGATTGATCAAGCTTATCAACCTGTTGTGATTCTTGATTCTCCACAAAAGAAGGAAGCAAACCTTCAAATACATGATGTGTCTGCATATGAGGTACATCAAAAGCAACCATAGGTTGAGCAGTAGTTTCTGCAAAAATTACATCACGACTTTCAAAAATCTTGTTTGTAGCAGGATTGTAAAGTCTATAACCTTTACTTCCACTACTGTACCCCACAAATATACATTTGATTGCCTTATCATCAAGCTTCCCATGTAACTGCTGAGGGATGTGAGCATAAGCAAGACAACCAAAAACACGAAGATAACTGACTGAAGGTTTTTTGTCATACCAAGCTTCATATGCAGTAATGGTCTTCAAGGCACGAGTAGGACACCTGTTCAAAACATGTGTTGCACAAGCAACTGCCTCCATCCATAGCTTATGAGGCAAACTCTTAGCCTTGAGCATACATCTAGCCGTCTCCATTAAAGACCTGTTCTTCCTTTCTGCAACACCATTCTGTTGTGGTGTGTATAGCATAGTGCATTGGTGTTTAATGCCTTTCTTTCCCAAAAAATCCTTAAATGCACCTGACATGTATTCACCTCCTCGATTGGTACGAAGAGTCTGTACTTTGCAACCTGTTTCATTTTCAACCATGGCGACATAATGTTGAAAAACTGCAAACACATCTAACTTTGCTTTGAGTGGATACACCCAACAAAACTTGGAAAAGTCATCAATGAAGGTCACAAAATAAAGGCTGTTTCCTATAGATGGCGTCCTCATAGGACGCCATCATAGGACCTCATAGGCTGTTTCCTATAGATGGCGTCCTCATAGAACCACATACATCACTGTGTACAAGCTGCAACTTTCGTGTCGCTCTAACTGAACCATCCTGCGAAAATGAAAATCTGTGCATCTTTCCAAGAACGCAACCTTCACATACATGTCTTGGTGGCATCTCCAATAAAGAAAAATCATGCACCATATTATGACGTTGTAAAGTCATCAAACTGCCATAACCAACATGCCCAAATCTAGCATGCCACAACTCAGCATCCTGCATGGCCTGAGTCTTTGTTTCTGCAATACATACCTGAATCTACTTTTCATAACGATCTAGCACAAATAGTCCATTGTCCAGCGTACCTGTAGTGATAAGAGAATAACCATTCTCTCGATCTCGTACAACACATCTGTCATCCTCAAAAATGACCCGAAGACCATTTTTTGCAAGAGAGGATACAGACAACAAATTCTTCTTGATCCCTGGAACATATAAGACATCTGGCAAGCATAAATCTGAACCATCTCAAATGGTAATCAAAATCTTACCAACTCCTTTGATTGGATAAGAAGCATTATTTGCACATGTCACCTTCTTTCCTGCTAGAGCTGCATCCAATGAACAAAACAAATCCTTCCTTGAAGTAATATGCCTGGATGCACCACTATCAAAGCACCAAATCATTTGTGTCTTGTCAACACTGTAAGAAGAAAAATCTGAACATACTACAAAAGCATAAGAATCCTGCACAAAGTTTGCAGACTCTTCTTTAGCTGTAGAAGAATCACCAGAAGCTGAAACAACCAAACTTGACTCTTTCTTCTTTTCTTTAGCAATTCGCTTTTTACACTCACTAATGTAGTGACCAGGTTTCTTGCAGTAGTGACATTTACCTTTCTTCTTGGACTTGTCGGAATCACCTTTAGACTTCTCTGAAGACTGTCCTGCACCAGACTTGGAGTGATGAGCACTCTCTTTATCCTTGTTTTTGTTCTGTACAACAAGAGCATGATCCATACCATCCACCTGTAAAGACTTGTTCTTACGTGATTGATCCTCTTGCAATAGCAAAGCCACTAACTCTTCAAAATGAAGAGGGTCAGGATTAGCTCGCAAAGACAGAGTCAAAGAAGTCTGAAAAGTCAAATAAGATGGTGGTAGTGAATTGAGTGTTTTGGAAACCAAGTCCTTCTCTGGAATCACTTCATCAATGCTAAGCAATTGCTCTTTAAGATCCCTGATTTTTGTAAGATGCTCGACAACATCATCACCTTCGTCCATCTGTATTTTGTCAAGTTGTTTCTTCAAGAACTCTATTCTGGCAGCGTTTCTTCCTCCAAACATAGCTTGCAGAGTGTTCCAAGCATCCTCACAAGTTCTGCAAGATCTGATATGTGGTGTGATTGTCCTCTTTATGGTTAAGGCAATCACAGCCATAGCCTGTGCATCTTTAGTATCCCATCTCTTTTGCTCTGGAGTGACTTGTGAGGGTCCTGCACCAACAGCTGCACCACGACCAGGCGTGGTAGGTGCAATGCTACCTGGACGAACTTCATCTCCAGATACATAATCCCACAATCCTTTAACAACCAAAACATTTTTGGCCATAAAAGACCAAAGAAAATAGTTGGTACCATCCAATTTGTCTTCGGATGTAAACGCACCAAAAATCTCTTTCTCCGTAGATTGAGCCATACTGTAGATGCACACAAGAGAGCAAAAGAACCTCCAAGAGATTCACAAATCTCCTCTCCAATGCAAGCAAAACTCTACACAAAATCTCAGCACAAAGCTAAGACAAGCTGCTTCCCAAAAGAACTGTTTACCTGAAGAAAATCTGTCAAAAAGCACACCTTCTTGATCTAAATGCCTCCGAAAAGTAACTTCTGCTACGCTGCTCAGAACAAAATTCTGAGGGCTCGAACGGCTTTGAAAGGGGGATAAAACCCCAGGTCGCCTACTCAGAATACTCCCGGAACGTCGAGGATGCTCCCACGAGCAAATTTTCCGAAAACTGCCTTAAAACTGCGATTGCGCGCGCGGACGCGAAAACGCAAGTAGAGGCTCTGGAAATCACCTCGCTCTGATACCAATTGTTGATTCAAGATGATGAAACAGGAAATAGAAGGAAGACAGCAACTCAGAGTAGGAAGAAGATGGAGAAGGAGAAGACACAGAGCTTGTGTACGAGATCTCTGTAGTCTCTCTCTCTGTATTGGAATAATAGAGTATCTACAAACTCGGAGCTACAAAGCTTATATGAAACCCTAAGAGATAAGGTGTCCTTTCACACCAGGTGTCCAGGGGAAAAAACCCAGTGGGAGAAAAGTGCCCCTGGTGAAGCGCGTATACACACTAACACTACTACATGTCTACATTAAAAACTCTATGGGTAATATAGCATTTAGGCCAAACACCATGTTGTACGGTGTCGTTCCTATCGATGTTCTGTAAGCTACCTTGTATGCCCATAGTGTTGAGTGTAGCTGCTGATCCCAGTCTGTTCTTAACTCTGATACAATTTTAGTGAGAACCATGCATAGTGTTTTGTTTGTGGCCTCAGCTTGTCCATGTGCTTGTGGATGATATGGAGTAGATTTTCTATGTATGACCATGAACTCCGCCAGTAGATATTCAATGACTTCATTAAGAAAATGTGTTCCTCGATCACTGACAATTTCTATTGGTAATCCGTATCGTACAAAAACATTCTCATACAAAAATTGTGCAATGGTTCGTGCATCTGCTGTTTGTGTTGCCTTGGATTCCGCCCATTTCGTGACATAGTCCGTAGCCACAATGATATATTGGGTATGGGTGCGATATACAGGGGGTGAAATAGGTTTCACAAAATCAATGACCCATTTTTCAAATTCCCTTGCTCCCATCATTGGCCGTAGTGGCATCTCATCTCTCTTTATCGGCACCTTGGTGCGCTGACATGCGTCACAACGCTTTACAAACTCGTCAACATCCATATGTAATGTAGGCCACCATATTCCTGCGGTTAAGATAATTTTTGCCATCTTATCGCCTGAAAAATGGCCCCCACTTATGCCTCCATGTGCGTGTTCTAGAATCAGCAGGTATTCACTTTCACTTGCACAGATTCTAAGTTGATTGTCCTTTCCTCGCTTATAGAGTTGGTTCCTAATTAACTGAAAGTCACGATCCTCCAGCTCTATAACCCTTTTCCGTGCTTTTGTTATGTTTTCAAAAAATGTCCTTGTGGTTAAGAAATCAATGATATATTGACTCCATGCAGGTGCAATGTTTACCTGAAACAATGTCGCGTGATCCACTGGTCGGTTGGCACTACATATAGCACAATTGTTAACATAATCATGTGTGTCCGCGTACATATTTCGCCAATAAACCCCTAACTATTTCAGTGTCTGGTGTGTTTTCACTATTAAACAATGAAATGCACAATCCTGGACATGTGCTTCTTCAAGATAACACTCGAATTTCTCCGGATTTATACATAGTCGTAGAATTTGGTATGAGCCTAGATGATACAGCCTTCCTGCAATCAATTGGAAGTTTTTTGTTTGTCGAATTGTTTGTTGTTTGGATCTGTCTTCCATGTTATCAAACCTACCTCCAAAGGAAAGAATGCTAACAATTTCTTGAGACCATTTGGGTATCATTTCAATATTGAAAAGATAAGCATCTGGTATGTCATCATCTACTCCTTCAGGAGCTTCCCCGTTGTGTAGCGTTGAAAGATGATCCGCTCGTAGATGAGTTTTACCCTTTTTGACCACCACTGTGAAATCAAACTCTAGCAATATAATAAACCAGCGTACAATCCTCCCTATATTGCATGGTTTATTTACCAGATACAAAAGAGCTTGACGATCTGTGAAGAACACAGATTTGTTTACGAGCAAATAATGCCGAAATTTCTTTACAGCATAAATCATTCCTAATCCCTCTCTTTCGGTGGTTGTGTAGTTCTTTTCCACACTATTTAACTGTCAGCTTGCATAACAAATTGGAAAATCCATTGTTTCGTCTCCGGGTTGAGCCAGAATACTCCCAATTGCATATGCAGATGCATCAATGTGAACATGGAATATCTTTTCCCAATCTGGTGCTTTAAGTACAGGTGCTAATACAAGGTTTTCCTTCAGCTTTTGGAATGAAGTTTCACACTCCTCAGTCCAATCAAAATTGACTAACAAACTATACAGAGGTTGTGCGATTACTGCATACATATATATGAATCTTCGATAATACCTGCAGTGTCCCATGAAGGATTGTACTTGTTTCGCATTAGTAGGCCTGGGCAGGTCTACTATGACTTTGATTTTGTCTAGGTCTGTGGTTATGCCATTTCTTGAGAAAATGTTCCCTAAGATGCGGCCTTGCCTAACCATGAAAATACACTTTTCCGGGTTAAGATAGATTCGATATGTTCTGCATTTTTCAAATACCTTTTGCAAATGGTCAATATGTTTCTCGTACAAGAGAGTGTACACAAAGATCGTCCATGTATATTTCTAAGAATATTCTCAGGTATTCTTTGAACGCATGCGTCATTAACCTTTGAAAGGTAGCTGGGGCATTAGTTAAGCCAAAAGGCATAACTCGATACGCATATATTCCCCATTCTGTGGAAAACACTGTTTTGTGTTGATCCTCTATTGCAATTGCCAGTTGGTTATACCCTAAAAACCCATCTAGAAAGGAATAAGCCCGTTTCCCGGCCACCCTCTCGAGTACATGTTCTGTGATCGGCAAGGGATAATTATTCCTTATGGTGGCTGCATTTACCTTTTTGAGGTTTACACACACTCGCAGTTTTTCGTTCTTTTTGGGGACTACCACAATGGGTGACACCCAATCTGTATGTTCGATTTCATAGATGAATTCAGCATTCATCAGCTTGTCAATCTCCTCTTTGATTCGTTTAGCAAATGTGTCATTATATGTATAAGGACGCTGTTTGCTAGGTTTTGCATCTGATTTCAAAGGAATTGTATGTTGACATATCGATGGATCAACTCCTTTGAGGTCTTTGTAGGACCATGCAAACACATCTTTATACTTCTTGAGAAGTTGTTTCTTCTTCTTCAAGTTCTAAATAAGTTGCTATATAGACCGGCTGAGGTTTTTCTCCTAGTTCAGCGAGGTCTATCCGTTTGGCATTTTCCGGCCCATCGTAAGATTCTTGGTTTGTTCTTTCCCTGACTGGTGGTGTCATTATGATTCTTATGTCCTGAATGGTGAATTTTTGATAGTGTGATGCTACATTCATGTTTCCTTTTTCTGACTCCCCCTTACCATCACTATCTCCCTCAGTAGTCCATACCTCTCGCAAAGACCGTTTCAGTTCTTGGTATTTATGTTTACGCTCCAGTTTGGTCCACTCTGGGTCTTTTGTTGTTTCTGTTTTAGCTTTCCGTACTTGTCTTATTTCCTCTTGGGTTCTTTCCCTTCGAACTTTTGATAATCTTCCTGATATTTGATCTTTTACACAATCCTCTGCTTTCACAAGCATTAGATAGTGAGTTTTATCTTTTATCATGGGCATCACGTTCTCTCTCATTTTTTTTTCTGCTCGTTTTCTCCTATAGCGTTCCTGGCGTCTAGGGTGTTGATTCGCAAAATTATAAAACTTGATGTTCTCTGTTTTCTCCCCACGCTCACTTGAGTTGTCTGAACACTCATTATCTGCATCATTATTTACCTCGAGATGCTCAGAGGAGTTATAAAACTCTTCTTGTTCTGGTGGTTCTACCATCTCATCTCCTCCTGGTATAAGGCTTACCATGTAATAGGGTAGCACATCATAGCCATCTTTATCACAAAATTTTGTTGTTGGACTATTTGTAATGGTACAGACATCCAATGTTGCTAGTATGTGTTCCCATTCTAGAGGTTCCAAGGCATCTTCAGGAAAAGGTTCCGGAATATACTCCTTGTCCTCAATCGCTCTTTCTAAGACGCATTCCTCTTTTTTTAAGCTCCCACAATGTGAAGCTCCGCACATCCATAGCTCTTTTTGTTGCCCTAACCATTCTAGGAGTTCCGAACCTGCAACTGTAGCTGAATCAAACTCTTCCACTGGTGTCTGGTTCACATCCTTGTAACTATGGTCTTTTAGGTGTATTTTGGTCGTTGTCTTGCCATGCCTGAGGTATATGTGGTTGTAACCCCAATCCTGGACCTGGACCATCTTTAATTGTCTCATGAATGGTCTTCCCAAGATGATCTCATAATTGTTCTTTTTGTCAAAATCGACTACTATTGCAAATGTATGCTCATACTCGATTTCACACGAAGTGACAACCACTTTTTCTAAGAGTCCTAGAGGTTTCTCCATGAACCCATTTGCCAATTGCAATTTCATTTTGGTAGCTCTTAAAGCTGGTTTTCCCCATTTTTTCCAGATTTCCTTGGTGGCGATAGCAACTTTTGCTGCACTGTCAAGAATAGCTTTGGAAACTACTCCTTGGAATTCTACTGGTAGTGTGGTGTTTCCATCTTCCTCCTCACAATACTCTCCAACCTTGTTTAATGGTACTGGCCTAGTGTTTAGTTGAGGCCTGTCCAATTCTTTGATCCCTTTCTGAAGCTTCGAGGTGGGGTCTTTCACTCCAAATTTTTCTAGGCATTTGCCTACTGTGGTCCACATGTTTGGTCGTAACCTTAGGAGTTCGACTAATGTGATTGTGCATGCCACCGGGGTGGACAATAACTCAATCAACCCTTGTGAATCCATCACTTTGTTAGAAGAAAGTCTTTGAGATGGGATTGCTCTCACCTCCGACTTGGCTTCATACTCTCCTAGGTAAGAGGGTAGATTTTTTAGCGAGTCTGGTTGGCTGTGCCCCAAACTAATTGACCCCTGGTCTCCCCCTTGTGAATGTATATCAAAGCTCATTTGTGATCTTGCCTCAAATTCTTCAATAGGAGGTAAGATCTAATTTTTCTCTATTCTCCTGCTGTTCATGTGGTAACTCGCCCTATTAGCTTCGGTGCCCTCATGTATTTGCTTCCACAGATCATCCAGGCCGTTACAATCCTTACCCATTTATACCAATATGTTGGGTTAAAGGCCCGTGTGCCCGGCTGCCCGTTGTTCAGCCGCCCATGTACAGCCATTCATTTACTCATTCATAATAACTATACTCATAACTACACATTGTAGTGTGAGTACCGCCCCGCCACACACCGTGTCTATCTCCTTCTTCGTGTTGGCTCTCTGTGTGTGTGCTCTCCGATCCCAACAAGTGGTATCAGAGCTTGGTAGTGAGAGCATTGAGAGCTTCATCATCATTGTTGAGTGTGTTGAAACTTGCTGCTGTTTCATTTCCGTTTTTCGGTTCCGTGCACGCGCGCATTTCTAAAGAGCAGAAGGTTTTTCTGAGCTTGGCATTGGAAGGTTCAGCACTCCGCGAGTATTTTCAACAGGTGTCCTGGAGTTTAACCCCCCTTTCGGAGCCATTCGTGCCATCAAAAATCCCATCCGAGCTACAGACTAGGAGCTGCGTTTTTCAGCTCTCTTTGGTAGTTTTCTGCTGCCAGAGCTTCCATAGCCATTACAGGTGCCATTGTTGTAGTGTCTTCCACTTACGTGAGCCCACAGCTCATTTGAGAGTGTGTAGCCTCTTCTTGGAGTGGCCTCATACACACAGAAAGAGTGGGAGTTTTGGCGACATTGTCTTCTTCGACTACAGGTACAGGTACAGGTACAGGTACGGGTACAGGTTACAGGTTACAGGGAGCTTTGGATACAGGTCTCTTTTGTGGTTACAAAACATGTATTTTGATTGTGGGACAGCCATGTATATGGTTGTGGTTTGAGTGGGAGCTTCTACTCTTCTCGGCAGTCTGTTTATGCGTGTTCTTGAGCTACAGGTTTACATCATCTATGTATGTTGATGGATGTGGATATGGCAGTTTGACAGACACTCTTTATGAATGATATTGTGGAGATTTGGTTCACTTATACATAGAGCGGGTTTGCTCTTGCTTGCAGTGTTGCGGTTTGAGTACAGATAGGTACTTGGTTGACAGTAGAGATTGGACTTCGTTGAGCTTGTGCATTGGTTATATGCTCACTTGGATCCATTTATGCTCACGGATTTGTGTAAGCTTGGTCAGCTTATGTCTCTATTGTGGTTATTCATACATGGAGTATGTTTATGCCTCTATGACAGCTCATTGTTGATGCATTTTGTGGCACAGTTTGCCTAGGCCGGTTGAGTTACAGGTGTCACGGGTTTATGCATTTGTTTGTGGATTTCTACATACATTTTTTGACCATATTATGGGCTGATTTATACTCTATGTGTTTGCTCTTTGATTGAGCAGCAGGTGTTGTCAGATTTGCAACATTACTTTGTTGTGGCAGTTTGTTGGTTGGTTACAGGTTTCTCATTGTTGCATTCTTGTTGTAATGGGCACTAAAGAGGACACAGTTTTCAATATTGAGAAGTTGGATGGTGCTAACTTCTCATATTGGAAAGATCAGATTTGGGATGTCTTGGTGCAGAAGAAACAGATTCGACCTCTAAAGTTGTAGGGAGTTAAGCCAGAGAACATGGAGAGGGATGATTGGGAGGAGTTGGATGAGATGTGCAGGTCTACCATTAGGCTTTCCCTTTCAAAGTCTGTTTATTACAATGTGAAAGATGCACAGGGTGGAGCTTATGAGCTATGGCAGCGGATTTGCGATATGTATGATAAGCATTCGGCTGCTTCTATGGTGTATTGGATTAAAAAGCTTATTGATTTGCGAATGGAGGAAGGTGCTTCCATGAATGCGCATTTGAATGAGTTCAATACAATTTTCAGCCAACTTGCTACGCAGGAAATTACGTTTGAGGAAAATGTAAAAGCTATGTTTTTACTTGTCACGTTGCCTGAGTCATGGGACACATTTAGGACAGCCATAAGTAACTCGGTTCCTGCGAATGAGTTGACAAGTACTAATGTGGAGTCTAGTCTTCTCATGGAAGAGATTAATCGAAAGAATAATGCAGGTAGGAGGTCTTCTAGTGCAATGGTTGTCAGAGGCAGGACTATGGACAAGTATAAGTCCAACAGGGGTAAATCTAGAAGCAAGTCCCGTGCACGCACAAGTAAAAAGGATGTGGAATGTTTTCATTGTGGTAGAAAAGGCCATTTCAAAAAGGATTGTTACAAGTGGAAAAGGGAAAATGGAGATGGTAAGAAGAAAGACCATGATGCTAAGGACAAGCCTAAATCCAATGTCAAGATTGAGGAGTTAAATGCAACACAGGGAGAGTGTAGCTCTCAAGATGACCATGTATGTGCTCCGACTAGTGCTACTAGTGAAGAGCTTGGTGATGTGTTGCTTGCATCCTATTTTGATGATGCTTTTCTTCTCACTCATGAGCGTAGTATGCCTATGGATTGGTTCATTGACAGTGGTGCTTCTTTTCACGTTACGCCTCATAGGTCGTGGTTTCATGACTACGATGCTTCGAGCACAGGTACTGTCAAGATTGCCGATGGGCGTTCTATGCAGATTCATGGCATTGGGGATATTCATTTGGCTATGCCAAACTCTACTACGTTTGTCTTGCAGCGTGTGCGTCATGTGCCGGCTCTTGCAAAAAGCTTGATTAGTGTGGGTCAGTTGGATTCACTTGGTTTCAATGTATCTTTTGGTGATGGAGGTTGGAAGATCACTAAGGGCAGCCTTGTTTTGGTTAAAGGTGCTAAGAGGAATACGTTGTATTCCCTTTGTGTAGCTAGTGTGGCTGATCACATTGTGGGGATCACTGAGCAACCTCCTGCTTCTTTATGGCATCAGCGTTTGGGGCATATGTCACTAAAAGGTTTGAAGTTGTTGGCACGTGCGGATTACATTCCCGTTTCAGATTTTGGTGGTTTTGAGTTTTGTGAGCATTGCCTTTATGGTCGACATGCTCGGTCTTCTCATAAGAAAAGTGTTCCACACAGATCTTTGGAAAAGCTAGCTTTGGTGCATAGTGATGTATGTGGGCCGATGCCCAATGCTTCTCTTGGAGGTGCTATGTACTTTGTTACGTTCATTGATGATGCTAGAAGGAAGGTATGGGCATACCCCATTCGTAAGAAGGATATGGTGTTTGATATATTTAAGCAATGGTTGGCTCTTGTTGAGAACCAATCAGGTTGTAAGTTGAAGTGCTTACGTACGGACAATGGGGGTGAATTTATGTCTCATGCTTTCACAACATTATGTGTTGAGAAGGGTATACGGCGCGAGCTTAGTGCTCCCTATACACCTCCTCAAAATGGTGTGGCAGAGCGCATGAACAGGACTATACAGGAAAAAGTCCGTAGTATGCTTTCTATGGCTGGTTTGTCAAATGGATTTTGGGCTGAAGCTGTTGCCACTTCTGTGCATTTGATAAATCGTTCACCTAGTGTTCCTTTGGGCTTCAAAGTGCCTGAAGAGGTATGGACAGGTTTGCCACCTTCGTATGGTCACCTTCGTGTTTTTGGCTGTGAAGCTTATGTACATGTACCTAAGGCAAAACGCAGCAAATTGGATCCAAAGAGCAAGAGATGTATCTTCTTGGGTTATGGTAGCTCTGGTGAGATGGGTTATCGATTGTGGGATCCTATTGACAGGAAGATTGTGCACAGCCATGATGTTGTTTTTCATGAGGACTCTATGTATAGAGCATCACCGTGAACGGTTGAGGTTCGGCGTGTGATATTTGAGGAGGATGGTCATCGGTATGATGGTCCCATGGCTGCTCATGGGCAGCCCATTGACCCTCAAGTGGGAGATCAGCCCTTGTTGGGAGATCATGTAGATGTGGGACAGCCAGATGCACCTCCTGCACAGTCTTTGAGGCGTTCAGAGCGGCGTGCAAGACAGCCTCAGCGTTTTGTGCCTTCTATGGATTATGTATTGTTGACTGATTGCGGGGAGCCATCATGTTATGATGAGGCCATGTCTAGTGTTGACAAGCTCAAGTGGGAGCAGGCTATGCAGTCAGAGATGGATTCGTTGATCCAAAATAAAACGTGGGAGCTTACTCCTTTGCCAAAGGGTAAGAAGGCACTACCATGCAAGTGGGTTTACAAGATAAAATTGTGTTCAATGGATGCAAAGCCTAGGTACAAAGCAAGGCTTGTGGCTAAAGGATTCAAGCAACAGAAGAGCATTGATTTTGACGAGATCTTCTCCCCAGTGGTGAAGATGTCTACTTTGCGTATGTTGTTTGCCTTGGTAGCTATAGAAGACATGAAGTTGAAGCAAATGGATGTAAAGAGAGCTTTCTTACATCCGGAGTTGCACGAGGATTTGTACATGGAGCAACCAAGTGGGTTTGTTATTCATGGTTCAAAGAAGATGGTATGCCGGCTTCTTAAGACCTTGTATGGGTTGAAGCAATCATCTCGTGAATGGTATCGTAAGTTTGATGCATTCATGAGTTCATTGGGTTATGTACGCAGTTATGAGGACCCATGCCTCTATACTCGCAAGGCTACATATGGTAGTCTTATTGTTTTGGTTTTGTATGTGGATGACATGCTGATCGCAGGGAAGTGTATTTCTGATGTGGATGCCTTGAAACATAGGCTACATGAGACCTTTTCCATGAAGGATCTTGGGGATGCCAGTCATATTTTGGGTATGCGGATCACTCGTGATCGTTCTCGCAAGATGCTCTTTCTTAGTCAGAAAGAGTACATTGACAAGGTGCTTGAGCGTTTTCATATGGAAGGGGGGAAGGCCATTAGTACCCCGTTGCCTCCATATGTAAAACTCAGCCATGATGACTGCCCTCAGACAGATTTGGAGACTACAGAGATGTCTCAGATTCCCTATGCGTCAGCTGTTGGTTCCTTGATGTATGCCATGGTGGCTACGCGTCCAGATCTTGCTCATGCAGTTGGTGTGGTTAGCAGGAACATGTCTAACCCGGGCAAGCGTCATTGGGATGCAGTGAGAGGTATTCTCAGATACTTGAGAGGGACTTCAGAGTTGTCCCTATGTTATGGTGAGAAGGATATGTCTGTTTGTGGATATTCAGATTCAGACTATGCAGGGTCAGTGGACTCGAGGAAGTCTACTAGCGGCTATGTGTTCACAGTTGTAGGTGGACCGGTTTCGTGGGCATCACGTTTACAGCCATGCGTTGCTTTGAGCACTACAGAGGCTGAATATATGGCTGCCACTGAGGCTGCCAAGGAGGCCGTATGGCTCTCACGACTAGTGGGAGATCTTGGTATGGCTTGTGATGCTCCGATTCTACATTGTGATAGCCAGAGTGCCATAGCATTGGCACGGAATCCTGTCTTCCATGCGAAGACAAAGCACATTGCGGTGAGGTATCACTTCATACGAGAGGTGCTAGAGGACAAGCGCATAGAGCTTGTCAAGGTACACACTGACGATAACCCTGCTGATCTACTCACGAAGTCGTTAGCCTCACAGCGGTTTGCACACTGCAGATCGCTGATGGGTATGGCTTGACTTCTTTTGCTGTACTTTGGCCACTTTAAAGGCACACTGCCTTTAAGTGGGAGATTGTTGGGTTAAAGGCCCGTGTGCCCGGCTGCCCGTTGTTCAGCCGCCCATGTACAGCCATTCATTTACTCATTCATAATAACTATACTCATAACTACACATTGTAGTGTGAGTACCGCCCCGCCACACACTGTGTCTATCTCCTTCTTCGTGTTGGCTCTCTGTGTGTGTGCTCTCCGATCCCAACACAATATTATAGGCTGAAACCCGTCACTTGCCTCATCTGTTGTATTTGGCACTATGATAGGCTCTCCCCTAGACTCTGAGGCATTCATGAGTCTTTCCTTCGTTTCTACTTGTTCCTCTAAAGCTGGTTTGATAGGGGTTGGAGTTGGTACTTCATGCCAATTTGCAGGTTTACCCAGTGGGTTTTCTATCAAAGATTGAGCTGTTTCAATCATCTTTCTATACATTTCCAACCTCTGTTTTTCTATTTCAGCATATGGATAAGTCATCCATCTTTTCTCTTAGGTTTGGTTCTTTTTTATTCTGGCTTCGTAAGCTTTTAAAATTACATCTAATTGCTCATTTACCTTGTTTGCCAGTAGTGATCCTCCTGATTCTAAACTTTTGGGTTCTGATATTTCCTCGGGTGCTATGGTTGCCGCAGTGTGTGAGCTTAGGCTAGCTAGATCTTCTAACCGCTCTAATCTATCCTTTGTGTGTTTTAACTGCTTGGATAGAGCAGTTTGCTCTCGTTCTTTCCTGGTTTTCATACACGCCTTTCTAGCTTTCCAAGGGCTTCTTGTATTTTTCGTTTTTGAACTTGGGGCATTGGTTTTTGGCTCTTCAATTATGGGTTCGTTCGTCATCCTTTGAGCTTGGGCTCGTGTCACTGCCTGAATAGGTATGATTGTCTTGTTTTCTGACCCCCCACTGGAAGGCACTGCTTCCAGCATGTTCAAGGTAGTTTTTGCTCCTTTGCTCAGGTTCTTAGAGCAATCCGGAATCAAATGAGTAACTCCACACTTGGTGCAATATGCGTTGACTCTAATGATTTCATCATGAGGACAGTCTCTTAGCCAATGGTCTCCACCACACTTGTAGTAGCAGGGTCCCTTAGGATGTTGAGGTGCTCCTTGAGCTCCTCTTTGTTGGTATGCATGTCTCTGCCCTCCCATGCCTTTGTTGGCTATGAACAACAATGTTCGTTCATCCAAGCTATATCTTTCTTCTCCTATTGCCTGTGCAGCGGTTAGTGGTCCTGTATTTCCTATCATGCTCCATCGTTCTGGTGTTGAGGGTTCTTCCGGTGGATAATAGATAGGATTTGCAACATATCCATTGGGATCTTCGTAATATGCATGCATAGGCACCAAAGCCTTCTCTTCTGATTCAGTTACGGTTGGTGTGTATCTTATGCCGACTGGTCGTAATCCTGGTAGGGGTGGTTGTTGCCCCAACACTGGTTGTGGTCTTTCTACACCTACAGGTCCTTGTAGGTTTCCTTCTTGATACCTAGGCATCGGTGGAACTTGACGAGAAGCTACTTGAGCTTGGGGAGCGTAAGGTCTCTCTGTCACATATCCCTTGTTATAATAACATTCCTCCATCCCATGGTTTGTCCATTTTTGTTCAATAGCACACCACTTGGGCTGTTTAGCTTGGGGTTTGGCGTACAAGTTAATCTTTTTTAGCACTTCCTCTACAAGCTGCTCTTGGTTTACAGCTACTTCTCCTTTTGGTCCTATCTTAGAAGACTTGCTTTCACTTTGTTGTGAGGATGAATCGTCATCCAGATCCTTGAAATGTCTCTCTTTGTAGACCGCACAATTGTCTACCAGGTAAAGAGCCTCCTTAGTTAACTCATTCAACGTCGTGCTCCTCTTCATATGTAAGTCCTTCTAGAGATCTACATTCCTTAGTCCTTGGATAAATATAAGCATAAGTCTGGACTGAGTTGGAAGCTCTTCCACAGGACAGAACTTAACATATCTTTTTAGTCATAGGGTTGCCTTTCTCACAGATTCCCCTTCTTTCTTTTTGAATTTGGGTGAAAGCATGTTAACCTGTTGCGCTTTTTGTGCTAGTTAGCAGTTTCAAGTTAGCACATCTTCAAAAAGTTGGGCGTCCGGTAAATTTTTTACAAATAATATCAAAATTTGTCGGAGGTTGTACATTTGGATTCCTTGTTTCAAGTGCTTTCTATTGATATATCATATGTCATAGATCTTGGAGATGTAGCTCAAGTTATTGTAGTAGTTAGCATATGTCAAAATTGTGCTAGTTAGCATTGTCCGGGACATGAAAAAGCATGACAGGCTAACATGATTTCACCCATTTATGGATTTGTGAGACTGTATTATGAGCTATCCCCCTTTGTGAGAATTCCTCGATAAACTCGTCAAACACCTCCTCCATAGACTCAAAGTCTCTACGCTCCACAGAGTCAAACCAAGTAGCAGTGTCATCCTCTAGGATTAGTCCAAACCCTACAAATTGGGTAGGGAAGTCTAACACCTCTTCCGCTCTTATTACACGCACAAAGGCTGCTACATGATCTCTCGGATCTCTGTTTCCCGTGTATTTCTTGTTTACCCATTTTTGCACTTGAGAAGGTCTAATTCTACTATGGTCTACAAATCTCATCATTGGATCTCCACGTCCTAATCAATATACCTCCTCTGGTCTTCTGTAGTAGGCTGGTTCCTCTCCCAATGGTGCTCCTAAGCCATAATTTGTAGAAGTTCTTGCCAGAGATGGTTCATCTCTTCGAACTCGTTCTATGGGTGGTCTTCCCGACTGTGTTGACCCTTGAGTCTTTCGCTTACTCTCTCCTTGATACCGTGAATAGAGTGGTGGTTCTTGTAAATCCCTTAACCCTCATGTGGCTTGATAACCATCTCGATTTTGATCTTGTTCTAATGTTGCATTCTGTCGAAGCCATGCCTGCAATGATGGATGAGTTGCTGGTTGGTTTTGGTTGTTGAATGTCTGCGGCCGGGTAGAATGTGAGGTCGCGTCATACTCCTCTGAAAATGGATTTGTCGACTTGCTAGGGGTGTAGGTGGCTCTTGGCACTTCATCGGGGGCATATGTTGATGCTCTTGGAACTGTTGCCTTTTCTACCTCCTCTCGGAGAATACGTTGGTAATCTCGCCCGTACCTATCAACAAAAACGATATCCTTCCCCATAGCAAATTCATAAGAGAATAAGTAAAGAACCTTGTCTTTGCTTAACTCATTTGGATAGGGTTCTTTGCAGCGAAAGTAAGAGACTATTCCCTCGCTCTCATGCTTGTAGATTCCCACATTCTCATTATAAGTTGAAACCCTGGTTGTTTCTGAAACCATTTTCCCCTTTGCCACGTTATCTCCATATCTGTTGTAATCTTCAGGGTTACTAACTATCAGATAGTGGTTCTCCTTTTCGTCTCAAAATCTATCTCCATCATCATAGACTCGAATTATCTCCAGTCTCTGAGCCGGCCTTTCTTCAATACAAATACACTTGCATCCTCGATAATCAGAATAAACTAGGGCTCCCCTCGATTTTTTTCCTTCTAAGAAGATCACAGTGAACTTGGAATCATTCAAAGGATTTAGGGAGGTGCTTCCTCCTGGAATTGGTACGTCATAGGTGAAACCTCTTGGCTGTTGACTACCCATCATGAAGAAGGATTTGTCTGATGAAGTGTCAGTATCACTACCCTCTTCAATAATCAGTGCTAGTGGATCTAGCCTTGCCTGAGTTACACTCTCCTTGGTGGACACTAAGCTACCTTGGTCACCTGCCACCTTTTGGTCTCTAAAAATGTATCTTCCTAATCTTAAATTCATCAAACTTATCAATGCAACTTATTACCTAGCCAACCACTCACCTGGCAAAGGATCAGTCTCCGCACAACTTCTTGCTTTGCTACTGAATATACCTGTACACAAGCGTTTAATTTCGGCAATTGAATCAAAGCATTTAACCGCTAGAGATTATCTTAGTGATGATTGGTATAACTAGAGAGTTAACCTCAACCACTACTGTATTTTATACACTGCTGAGTTCTGGATTAGGTCTGCTAATTTGGAACTGTACTTCCCTCGGATGTTGGTCAATTTACGTGAAAAGTTTGAATTCAGTCTTTGCTCCGTCAAAAGGTCAAACAAGGTCCAAATTCACTTTTGAAAGAAGTTCTGGAATCCTTAAGCCAAATGGAACCTCACTGTATAAGCTCAGCCAAATTTTCTCTTCACTTAGGATGTCTCCTGCTCTGTTTTGCCTGGATTCTTGCACTATGGGTTCCCCTTGATGTTGTGAGTCCACAGCTGTTTTTACTTTTTGATTTGGACACCCATAAGCTGGTCAATGGATCAAAAATCTGTTCTGATAGCCTGCTTTGTTGTTCTTGATTAGTCTAATCAACTCCAATTTGGACCAAAATTGACTAGGAGGCTTGCCTTAGGCTATACAAAGCCTTGCTATACCCAGAATCAGTATCTGGCTTCAATTTCTTGCTTTAGACCTTCTACGCGTAGCATATCTTTTTGCTCTGAATGGCTTCAAATGCAATGCACAGACTCCCCTTAAGGTGCTGATCAATTTGGTATGCTCAAAACTGAGTTTGGAGTGCAAAATCACACAGATGACATCCTACGCGTAGGATGTCTTTTTGGTCTATTTGACCCTAGATTTGACCCACAGCTTCCCCTTGATGTCAGCAACCCAGTGGTATGCTTAGATTTTGGTTTGGATTTCAAAAGTCTCCAATTTTAACTGTTCTAGTCTTTTTTTGTCAAAAGTGCTAAAGTCTGCTTAGAACCCAATTTTCTCACCCAAATGAGATGAAACCTCTCTCAGTCTAAATATATCATGCAAATCATGATCATGCAGCCATCCTATGGTTTTGGTCTTAAAATAATGCCTTGGCACAATTTGGGTAGGATGTCTGGCAATTTCTGTATATCTGGCCTTATCATGTCAAGATATGGTCGAATTTCCAGGTGAAAATAGGGTAAAACCTACCTTTTGAACACACTGGTCAACTCAAAATTCCAAAATTCCCACCAGATTAGCCTGTAGACATCCTACGCGTAGGATGTCTCCTGGCTTAAAATTAATTTTTTTCATGACAGAAATGCTCCTGATGCTCTATAGCTCTATCAAAAACACTCACAGTA
The DNA here is from genome assembly GCF_014529385.1 of Adiantum capillus-veneris. NCBI lineage: Eukaryota > Viridiplantae > Streptophyta > Polypodiopsida > Polypodiales > Pteridaceae > Adiantum > Adiantum capillus-veneris. The sequence goes on from NC_140937.1 coordinate 2,581,970, forward strand.
ACTTTTGGACTTCACTTCATCTTTCAAACACACTTTTGCGTCTTTTACAACCTTGTGATGAATCTAACAAGCAAGTATACATGCATGAAGTGCTCTAGATCCTGAATCATGATGTCCTACTTACTCTACTCCTACTCATCATGTGAAATGGTGATAATGGTGTTTTGGTTGCTTCCTGGCCTCTCCGGACTCTCAAGATCTCCTCTCACCACTTCTACCACTCCAACTCCTACTCTTTACAACACAACTCAACTAAAAACTACCTAAATCTACCTAAGTCGAAGGCTCTAGGCCAGACACACCCTCCCTAGACTCCCTCTAAGACCTAGAGAGTCCTCCACCCTTTGATCCTATCTAAATGTAAAACGAGACTCTTGGAAAGCCAAAGAATCCCTCTCCTCAAGGACTAGTCTCGGTCACCTACCTAAGGTTTTCGTCCCCGGTAGCGGCGCCAATGTTGGACGGATATGCCACGACGAACGTCAGCACAGCGAGAACTCACCTAGCAAGATTTGTCAGCTAAGGACGAAGGTCGACCCGCAGGCGCATGGAATCAAGATTAGGGTGTCAACTTACACTCGACCGACTCTTAACTAATTCCTACAGAGGTCTCTACCCAATGTCAAAGCTACAGCCTTCATGAGTGCATAAGAAGAAACTTCCTATAACGCTTTCTAGAGTCGAATACCCATCAAACAATCTCGAAACACCACAGAACTTGAAGGAGACCCTACTAACACCAATAGATCGCTCTCCCTAAGGTCTATGAACCAAAACCCCAACCCAAAACACCTGGTGCAAAATCACGTAGGATGTCTGGATGAAATTTGCAAGTCTTCGTTTTTGAAATCTAAAGTTCCTAATGTGTAGCTCTACTCAATGTGAACGCGTGGATATGCTACAATGCAAAATTGGACAACGTATGCTCACCGAATCACCAGATGAAGCTCGTAGATGGAGCTCGCAAAGCCGGACCGTACGCGCACAATTTAGGTATTGGTGTGTAGCTCCCGTAGGGGGCAACACGCTGCACTTCTCCGCACTTGATTCTGATCACTGGTGCGCACATAGCGTCAAGATGAAGCTCTCACTCTCTCTCATACACAGTACGCTCACTCACAGACTTCAAACTTCTTTTTAAATGACAAAGGGTTTTTCATTAAGGTCAAAAAGTGGTATAAGTACCTTACAATTCTCAAACCCTAATGTTCCAATTTAACCATCTACTTAATCTAAATATCAAAACTGGGATACAATCTGGAAACTTCTGTAAGCTCCAATATTTACAAGGTGAAATGTCGGGTTTTTCTCAATAAATGAATAATTACAAAAAATAACAATCTACCGAGCAGTCATTTTCCGTAGGGTGTGTCCAGCTTCTGACATGCACATACCAATAAATCTTCTTAGCTCATGTGATTCTTTGGATTAGGCCATGCTTTTATTACCTCTAACTTTGATGGATACATACGGATATCATCTTGAGAGATATTATCACCTAGGTATTGAATCTCTTGAAAGAAAAATTCGCTTTTCTTTTCATTGAGAAAAAGATTATTCTCCCTCAATGCTTGAAAAATCATCAAAGAACACTCCAGTGAACTTGCAATAAGGTCTAATTTTTTTTTCCATTAGACAATTGAATGTAGCTGGTGCATTAGTCAAACCAAAAGGCATGACTAGATATTCATAAAGACCAAACGTGGTGCAAAACTCAGTCTTCAGGATATCTTCATCCACTATCCTTATTTGATGATAGCCTCTTTTAAGGTGAATTCTATTGAAGTAGGTAGAGCCTTGTAGCTTGTCAAATAGGTGCTTTGCGATTGTCAAATAGGTAATTGAATGTATCTGGTGCATTAGTCAAACCAAAAGGCATGACTAGATATTCATAAAGACCAAACGTGGTGCAAAACTCAGTCTTCAGGATATCTTCATCCACTATCCTTATTTGATGATAGCCGCTTTTAAGGTCAATTCTATTGAAGTAGGTAGAGCCTTGTAGCTTGTCAAATAGATCTTCTGGCCAAGGCATGGGAAATCTGTTTTTGATAGTGATATGGTTTAGTGCTCAATAGTCCACACACATACGGTATGTACCATCTTTCTTTTGCACTAAAAGGACTGGAGAGCAAAAGCGAGAGGAGCTAGAACTCACCATCCCTTTGTCTACCAATTTTCTCATGCTCTCCTCTTGTTGAGCTTGAGAAACTCGATAAGGAGGCTTGTTAGGTGGTGGAGCTTCTTGGAAGGAGCTCAATACGATGGTCATCATCCCCTTGTTTTGGAGGTAAGTCCGTAGGGATATCATCAATGAACACATCTTGGAATCATTTTATAAAATTAGATAAGTTTAACTCTTCTTGATTCCTACCATTTACATTTGATGAAACATTAGGATCTTTTAGAGACCCTTTGACAAAAAATATAAACGCAGAAACTGATCTCTTCATTGATTTATCAAAAGCAAGAGGATTTACAAGTGGAATAGTGCGACCAAGCTCACTGGCATCTATGTACATGTTCTTTCCTCTGTAGGTGAATTAGATTCTCCTTTTAGGGAACTTCATATTCGCACCATGCGATTAAACCATCGCGTCCCTAGGATAGCATCCTCATGTTGGAGAGGAGAGATGAAAAAGTCTTCTTTGTCGACATAGCTTTGGACATGAAGCCTTTACTTCCCAATCAAGGGTGTAATGGAGGCTTATTGTCCCTTGAAAGCTGTGTCAGCCGTTACAATATTTCCCATCTTGAAAGCTTGAATGCCCAACTTGGTGGCCAACTCCATTGATATGAAGTTGTGAGTAGAGCCAGGGTCAAACAAGATGAAGGCATCATGCTCTCTTACCTTTCCCCAAGCATAGGAAAGTGATGATCCTTCACAAACAATGAGCATCCTCTTTTGGAGCTTCAATGGTGGATGCCCTAGGAGTCTCATTTGTGAGAATTCTTCTTGGGGCAAGAACGATAGCCATGTCCTTGCTCCCCACACTTGCAACACTTATGGTCCTTGCAAAAAGCTTCAAGCTCTTCAGAAGAGAGTTTGGTTTTTCCTTTGTAAACTCCCTTCTCCTTGGACCGATTGTTGTTGTTGTTGTTGGAAGTGCCTTGGAAAGAATTTTGAGCATTGATTTTCCCCTTTGCATCATTTTTCTCTTTGTTTTCCATGGGCTTGACATTCCGTGTAGCCCCTTGATGGAAATTGATGCTTGAAGCAACCATTACTTTGGTGATAAAACCAGGCCATTGAGAGTTGATGTATTCGGCCATCTCTTCATGTAATCCCGCACAAAATTGTTTCTTTTGCTCGACAAAGTCTATCTTTTGAAAGACAATAGCCTTGAGACGTAAATCCCAAAACTTGTCTACATACTTTTGGATAGACTCATGAGAGAGAAGCTTCAAGCTGCACCATTTGGTGAGCACTTTTTCCTTTGCATCGCTTGCAAGGAATTGCTTCATGATGGAAACTGGTAGAGTTTTCCATGTCTTTGGGGTTTTGCTGTTGCCACGAAGGCTACCCCACCTTTCACGAGTTGATTTCTGGAAGTGCCTAACTACATGGTGTAGCTTGGAGGCCTCTGTGAAGCCCTCGTCTCCAAAGGCTGCATCAAATTGCTAGATGAAGGCCAACACTTTGTCAATAGCACCAAAGGTGCCGTCATAGGTGAGAAAAGAGATAATCTTTCCTCCCTCCTTGAACTTCTTTAGCTTTTGTGACCTTTGCCATGCAACGTATGATTTGCAATGTCCTCCCCTCTAGTATTCTCTAGGAGAATAGCCATAGATTTCATCAAAAGAGGAGGAAGGTGAAGAATGTTGAGATGTCGAGCTCTACACCTTGAGTTGGCATCCACTACAGGTCTTGGCCGCTTACGGCATTTACTCACTGGCACGTTAGGTGACCGACATGGAGGATCTCTGCCAGTGATTCTACAGCTGGACTACACTTATAGTGCCAGCCTAGTACGCTTCTAGCGAGTTCACACTTAGTGACCGCATGTACATATGTGCTACTTTTCAGCTTTAGCACTTAGTCATTTTGTACTCTCTTTTCTGTGAAGAAGAAGAAGAAGCTTTCCATCTTTGTGTGCTTTGTGCTTGTCTTGTGTAGCTCTCTTGCATCCTCATTCTTTACATGGTATCAGAGCCTGGTGCAGGCAAGAGAGGCTAAGAGAGCAAGAGCATCACAATCCCTTCGTTCGCAATCCACGACCAGGTCTCTGAACAGGTCTCCAAAGTGCAGTATACAGAGATTTACTGTACAAGTACAGTGGTTGTATGTACGCTTGATTGTGGACACTCGTTGAGTGTAGAAAGCGTTACAGGTACCACGATAGCAGGTTCAATAGATTTGCAGGTTTTTGCAGATTGCAGCTATTTTGTCTTAGTGCTTCAAGATGTCTGACAGTTTCAGTCAGATTGTTACTGAGAAGCTTGAGAAAAATAACTACCCTGCATGGAAGTTCAGAATAACAAATTTCCTAAAAGGAAAAGGTTATTGGGACTATGTAGAAGGAGAAAATGAAAAGGAACCAGAGATTCCCGAGGCAAATGCTACAGCAGAACAAAGGAAAGCTTTGAGGGACTGGCAACAAGGCCAGAGCAAAGTGATGTATTGGCTTTCTATGAGCATCACAGATGGCATGATGGGCTATCTACAGGATGTTGAAACCCCCGCCATTGCATGGAGAAACTTAGGCAGAATGTTCGAGGTGAACACGAAGGCCAGGAAGCTTCAACTAAAGTTGGAGCTAAATCAGGTTAAGAGGAACAACCTCTCAATCAATGATTATTCCTTGAAGATCAAGAGTATCATTGAGGCTCTTGGATCTGTTAAAGTCTCAGTGGAAGATGATGACATTGTCCGTGCATGCTTGGATGGTCTAGGAGATGAGTATGTACATTTCAGGTCTTCCATGAATACAAGAGACGACATCCCCGTGTTCCAAGATTTGATTTCTATGCTTATTCTTGAGGAGAAGAACCTTGACACATCTTCTTCTCATGGCAGAAATAATTCTGAACAGGCCTTCTATTCTAACTCCAACAGAGGTAGAGGTAGAGGTAGAGGTAGAGGTCGTGGTCGAGGCCCAAGGGGTTGCAGGGGCCAATTTTTGGAAGGTCAATCAAATCAAAACAATACAGGTGGCAGGGGAAACCAGTCTCAAGGTAGGGGGAGTCAAAGAGGTCATGGTGCAGGATCAAGTAGGCAGCAACATACTCCAGATAGCAGAGAATGTTGGACTTGTGGTGAAAGAGGTCACATGTCACGTGACTGTCCAAAGGGAAAAGCAAGTGGAAAGAGAGAACAGGGCAACTCTGCATCTACTAGCAGAGATGCAGATGACAGCAAAAACGAGCGCATGTTTGTTATGCAGCATGTAATGAATACAATGACTGCAGAGAACTCCACCCAAGATGATGTTTGGTATGTGGATTCAGGTGCCTCTAATCACATGACGTCTCGTGGAGAGTGGTTTAGAGATATGCGCAAACCAGATGTGTCAGGCTATGTGCAGACAGGAGATGACACAGCTCACCCCATTGCTCATGTAGGGGACATACCTCTAAATACGAAAAGTGGGAAATCAAAGTACTTAGCAGATTTACTTCATGTCCCAAACATTACAAAGAATCTTGTTTCTGTTGGACAAATGGTTGAGCAGGGTTTGCAGGTTCGCTTCAATCCAAATGGCTGTTATGTAGAAGATTTCCAGAATGGTTGTAAGCTGATCACAGAGGGCAAATATGTGGGCAGAATGTTTACGCTGAATGTAGACATGCCTGAGGTAAAAGCTGCATTATTTGCACAGGGCACAGGTGTTGTGGCTGATGTTGACATTTGGCACAAACGCATTGGCCATGTCAATGAGCAGAGATTGCACAGCATGCAATCAAAACAGATTGTAAAAGGTTTGCCCAAATTCAAGGTGGATGGTATGCATAAAGTGTGTGCAGCATGCCAGTTTGGAAAACAGTCAAAGGGCTCATTTCCACATGAGCGCAATGTATGTAAAAAGCCACTTGAGGTGGTGCACACAGATGTTTGGGGTCCAACCGATACTGCAAGTATACATGGTTGCAGGTATTATGTCTCTTTCATTGATGAACATACAAGGAAAGTATGGGTCTACTTCATGCGTAACAAAAGTGAAGTGTTTGGTCACTTTCAAGACTTTAAAGTCATGATTGAGAAGGAGACAGATATGCAAATCAAGACATTGAGGTCAGATGGAGGGGGAGAGTACTTCTCCAATGATTTTTCAGATTTTCTGCGAATGCATGGTATACGCAGGCAGTTTACATGCAGATATACTCCACAACAGAATGGGGTCGCAGAAAGGAAAAACAGGCACATTGCAGAGGTTGCACGTGCATTGATGAATGAGAAGAACATGCCTCATCATTTCTGGGCTGAAGCCGTAAATACAGCTGTGTACATTATGAACAGGACACCTACAACTGCGGTGCATGATGTAACACCTGAGGAAAAGTTTACAGGTACAAAGCCTGATTTGGCACACTTGAAAGTGTTTGGCTGCATAGCTTACGTGCATGTACCAGATGAGTTACGTAGGAAATTGGATCCTAAAGCAGAGAAATGTATTCTTGTGGGATATTCCCTTGAACAAAAGGGGTACAGGTGCTACAATCCTACTACACGAGAATTACGAGTGAGCAGAGATGTAGTCTTTGATGAGATGAGCAGCTGGTACAGTAATGCACATGGCACTATTGGGGCTGATGTAAAAGATGATGTGGTTGTACAAAATGTGAGGCCACAGTCACAGGTTTTGAGTGGACCACAAGAGTCCTCTTCTCGTGGCTCTGTTGAGAAACCATGGAATGGTAGACTACGTACGCAGGTTACTCCACCAACAGGTACAGGGAATGTATCACGAAAAGGAAAGGAAAAGGTTGATGAACCTCCCTTTATGGCTGATGCATCATCAGGTTTTTCACATGTAGACATGGATTCAGATGGTTCTGAACAAAGTCTTGATGAGGAATTTGGAATTCCGGCTGTCAGGACACCTGGTGTAAGGAAAGTACAAGAAGATGCTAGAGGGCAAAGGAGTGACCCAGGACCGCGCAGATCTAAAAGAGTCAAAAATCCAGTTCAGAAATTGACTTATGATGGGTATCTAGCGCATCACCAAGCCTACATGGCTAAGGTGATACAGGATGTGGAGCCCACATGTTTTGAGGATGCAGTTGGAAATGTGCATTGGGATGATGCAATGAGCTGGTGCCATTGCCAAGTGGCAAGAAAGCTATTGGCTATAAATGGGTGTATAAAACCAAGCATAAGGCTGATGGTAACATTGAGCGTCATAAGGCAAGGCTGGTCGTAAAGGGTTATGCACAGACGTATGGCATAGACTATGAGGAGACCTTTGCTCCAGTGGCAAAGATGACGACTGTGAGAGCTGTCATAGCAGTGGCTGCATCTAGAGGATGGATTATGCATCAAATGGATGTAAAGAATGCCTTCTTGAATTGTGAGTTACAAGAGGAAGTGTATATGGATCAGCCACCTGGTTATGTCGATCCACGTTACCCAGATTATGTATGCAGACTTCTCAAAGCTTTGTATGGTTTGAAGCAGGGCTCTAGAGCATGGTATGACAGGATTTCTAAGTATCTTGTCAGTATTGGTTTTAGGAGAGCTCATGCTGATCATTCACTCTATGTACGTGAGAGTGATGTGGGGATTGTGGTCATTACCATATATGTAGATGACCTTATTATTGTTGGTGACAATGCTATGGAGATTGACTATGTGAAGGGTCTTCTCAAACAGGAGTTTGAAATGAAAGATTTAGGCGAGTTGCGCTACTTTCTTGGCATTGAGGTGATCAGGACTCCAGAGGGTGTATGTCTATCACAGAGACAGTATGCTTTGGACATGTTGTCAAAGTATGGTATGGCTGATTGTAAGCCAATTTCTATTCCCTTGGATGTGAATGCAAAGCTGAGTGCAGAGAAGGGTGATGTTGTTGAGGATGTCAACATGTACAGGAAGATTGTGGGTAGTCTAATCTACTTGACTATCACGAGGCCAGACTTGAGCTACACAGTAGGCTTGGAGAGTCAGTTCATGCAGCTTCCGAGGAAGCCACATTTGGATGGAGTACGATGCACACTTAGGTATGTGCAAGGTACTCTTGACTACGCATTGTTCTATGCAGCAGATGCACCATTAACATTGTATGGGTATACAGATGCAGATTGGGCAGGTAGCATTGTTGATAGGAGATCTACGAGTGGCTTCATGTTCTCTTTTGCGAGTGCTGCTGTTACTTAGAGCAGCAAAAAGCAGCCTACGGTTGCTTTATCGAGCACAGAGGCCGAGTACAGAGGTGCAGCAGTTGCGGCGTGCGAGGTAGCTTGGCTACGCACATTACTTGAGGACTTGGGAGTGCAGGTGGACCATCAGATTTTCATCCATTGTGAAAACCTTAGCAGCATGCAGTTGGCTAGAAACCCAGTGTTCCATGCCAGGAACAAACACATAGAGGTCCATTACCACTACGTTCGGGAGCGAGTGTTGGCGGGCGACATCGACTTGGTCTACGTCATCACAGAGGAGCAGATAGCGGATATCTTCACCAAGGCCCTCGGAGCTGAGAAGCTTCGATGTTTCCGGACTATGCTTGGACTCTGCGACATGCAGAGCTCAAGGGGGAGGGTTGAGATGTCGAGCTCTACACCTTGAGCTGGCATCCACTACGGGTCTTGGCCGCTTACGGCATTTACTCACTGGCACGTTAGGTGACCGACATGGAGGATCTCTGCCAGTGATTCTACAGCTGGACTACACTTATAGTGCCAGCCTAGTACGCTTCTAGCGATTTCACACTTAGTGACCGCATGTACATATGTGCTACTTTTCAGCTTTAGCACTTAGTCATTTTGTACTCTCTTTTCTGTGAAGAAGAAGAAGAAGCTTTCCATCTCTGTGTGCTTTGTGCTTGTCTTGTGTAGCTCTCTTGCATCCTCATTCTTTACAAAGAAGAACGAGAACATGGTGACCTCTTTCTTGATCTTTTCTTCCTTTTTTTCCTCTCTTCCTTTTTGGAGTGATGAGGAGAAGGATTCTGTGTTGATCTTTTCCTCTTCGGAGGAGTGGGAGATCGTCTAGACCACCATCTTCGTGAAGCCACATCTTCAGAGGAACTTAAATTTTTATTGCTTTATTTCTCTTTGGATTCCTCCTCTTGTATGGGAGGAGTCTTCTTTTGGGGGTCTCTTCAAGAGGCCTCCTAAGCTCTCTCTCCTCTTGGAGAGGAAGAGAAAATTTGGCTTGCAAACAGGGTTGCCCATAGTTGATTAGCACCTTCATGTGAAAAATCAAAGCTATCAATGTTCATTCTACTCTCCTGGTTATTGTCAGCCATGTTAACAAAATTTGTGTACGTACTTAGTGTATGCTTTGGCAATTCAAAACCTTAGTTTCCACTCCTCTTAGCCTTTAAAAATCATCTCTTAAGTATCTACACGCACGCCTCAAAGTGGTTAATTATAGAGAGTAGTGAAGTAAGTCTAACATAGAAGAGTTGCCGAGGGCTAGCTCCTTTTGGACTTCTTATGGCTCAATAATGGTAAAACCGTAGGCAAGTCTAAAAAGACTCCATTATTAAGTCCAAATCTCCCGAGGTGTGCACCATATCCCACATAGTGGGCTCAACAAAACCGATAATAGATCCCAGTTCCACTTACCCTAATATAATTAACAAAATCAACCATTTATAGGCTACTTAAGGACCTCTCCTCTCAAGCAAGAAAAGAGAAACCAAATGCTCTGATACCAATGTAATGGAATTGGCCTATTAACTTGAGAGTAGCAAAAATTAAAGAGAGTACTTTTGTGAAATTACTTTGTGAGCATAGCGGTGATGGGAGCCTTACTCTAAAGTCAGCTCCTATACAGGAAGTTTGGTCAGACAACCTACCTCCTAATATGGACGTGGATGTACAATCCTTGTACGAGGATTGCAGATCTGAAGCTTCAGGAATGTCTAAACCATTGACCTTGAAAACATTACCCTCTTACTTGGGAGATAACGAAGATGAATCCATAGTGTGTAAGACCACTCAAATAAAAAGAGCGGAATAGACCCTAGAAGTAGACAACATTCATTCAATCATGTCTACATTCATCCAATGCACTCTTACCTTGGGAGAACTATTAAAATTCAGACCATATTTATGAAATGATCTACAGAAAACCCTAGAGAAGGTGGGGATAATAGGGCTAATTGCAAAAAAAATGGAAAAATTGAAACACAAAATGGAAAACAAAGGATTCAGTCCGTTCCAATGAACAAAGTCGGAGAATACTATGAAGGGGAAGAAGGAAACACCACCCTTCTAGTGAAATATAATGACATTGAAATTGTAGCAATATTGGATAGTGAAGCAGGCATAGCCATAGCCACGAAAGCAATATGGGAATCCTGGGGACAACCAGCCATTATACAAACTCAAATGAAATTGCAATTAGCTGACGGACATAGTGAAAGACCCTTAGGACTGCTAGAAAAGGTGATAGTTAATTCCTATGGGATTGAATATCAACACACTTTTGCCATAGTAGACTTTGGAAGAAACTCAATTACAAAATCATATTGGAAAGACCTTTCATGAGACAGGTACAACTTATCCAAGATTGGGGAAACAACTATCTGTACTCGAAGCAAGTGGGATCCATAACAAGGGTTAATCTAAAAGACTACACTTATAGAGATGTCATGAAAACACCCTTACAAGAGTTTGATTCAGTCTCTTCAGCTAAAACTAAGCTTCCATCTTGGTTAAACAAAGACACTCCCATTTGGATGTGCAGAGCTTCAAAAAATGGGAGCATAAAAAGAGAAGAATGTATCTTAGAAACGGATTGCATAGACAAAGCCTATGTACCTGAACCCTTTCTAGAGCATTGGTTTGAGCCATTTGAGTGGACTCAAATCTCAGCAACAATGGATGTATGTGTGAATACGTCTATGCCTACTCAATTTTGCAATGAGGATGGCTACAACATAATTCCCATCCAAATGAATTCAACCCTTTACATTGAAGATGAAATTGGGGAACCCAAGGACTTGATGAAAGCTCAACAAGTCTTTTCAGACCTCTACTACGACGCAACAAATGAGTTAGATAAACACCCAGCTACCTCAGAAGATTCGGGGTCAGAAAAAGAACATGTAAGAGCTAAGCTACTCCTGAAAGGAGGGGAGGAAAAGTTTTTTTACTTTCCTAACCAAAAATCGAGAAGAAAAAAATGGTATAGACGAAAAAGAGACACCAAAAACGTGAAAACAAGACCTATGCCATCAATCTCCAGTAGAACGCAATTCCTGATGCAGATAGATACACATGATTGTGTCAAGGACAAAATCACTGGAAGATATCCTTAAAATGAAAATCCAAAAATGTTGAAAACATCGAGAAAAACGAGGAAGGATACGCAAGCAAAGCCAAACAAACAGAACAAGGAGCCAACTGTGACACGAATTGAGCAGAAAAAGAAATATCAAGAGTTGAAAAAAGCTCTAAAGGAGATATATACAACCAAAATGGAACCACAAAAGAGGATGGTAAGAATGTAATGAGTGTTCCATCCCATTACAAAAAATATACTCTCCAAGACAAAAAAATCATGCCTACATTGCAAATGACCTGACATGAGTAGAAATTCCAAAATGGCTCCACATTTTCACATACAATGGCAATCCGCACTCTACGTACATCAACGGAGTGACCGCCCATAAGCAAGCACCAAAAGATTTGCAATTCGGAAACTTGATCAATGCGAAAACAGTGCTCTCAAGAGAGCTCACCGGCACTTGAAAGTGCTCGGCTGTAAGCTTCTTTTCTTGCAACTCGTTCTAACACATGCTCAGTGATTGGAAGAGGAAAGTTGTCTCTAATGGTAACTGCATTCACTTTTTTGAAGTTGACACACACTCGTAATTTTCCATTCTTCTTGGGTACTAGCACAATTGGAGACACACAATCCGTGTGTTCAATTTCGTAAATGAATTTGGCTTCCTTTAGTTTTTCAATCTCTTATTTGATCTTCCTAGCAAATGTTTCATTATATGTGTATGGACTTTGTCTACTTGGGTTTGCATCATCTCTCATGGGTATGGTATATTGACAGATTTCTAGATCAACACCCTTGAGATCCTTATAAGACCAAGCAAAAATATCGCGGTATTCTTTGAGTAAGCTTAACAAAAGCTCTTCTTCTTCTTCTTGGCATTGAGTAGTGTTATGGTTTATGGTAGAGATTGTACTTGAGTTTTTTGCTCAGTTTTTAGGGGAAATTCTGTCGGATTTTTTCCAGATTCTTGCCATAGTTTGTGATCGAGTGTTTACTCTCACTTTGACAGGTTTTGTCAGTTTGGACAGAGTTTTGTGTTTTTGTATCCACTCTCGCAAGAGTGAGGAGTTGTGTATCTTTCTTTGTTTGAGACAGTGGTTTGCTCTCGGGTGGGAGAGTCTTGTGATCTCGAGCATTGTTTGCCATGGTTTTGCAGAGCTTATGCATGTATGTTGAGTGTAGTTTGATGCGCATTGATTGCTCATTGTATTGAGCTTGCAGGACAATGGTTATTTTTTGTTGATAGCCATTGTGCGTCGAAACTCTGGTGAAATTTTCCCAGGAGTTTTATGCTTATCATTTATGCGATCTAGGTAGAGATTGCGGGTTTCACTCAGCATTTGCGTGCGGTGTTCTCTACAAGTTGGAGACTTGTGCGTGTGTATGCATCGATACCGCATAGTGTGGGCTTGGTGATTAGCTCACAGATTGCATTGTGATACTAGAGCAGGCGAGGCTTGTATTGACATTGCGGGAGCTCTATTTTGGAGTGTGTCTCACAGGTTTTACATTGTGTTTCTAGCCATATTTGTAGACATTTACCAGGTGTTGTTGGTGAGGTGGTTTTTCTTTCTAGTTTGCTACATTGTGCTCATGGCAGAGACAGGTGATCGATCAGATTGTGACCTCTCACAGATGTGCGTGTTTGATGGGTCAGACTTTGCGGCATGGAGAGATTGTATGCTTGATGCACTAACACAGCCAGGGTTGGATCGACCATTGAGTGGTGATGCAGGTAGACCTTTAAACATGTCTGACGATCAGTGGCAGGAGCTAGAGGAGATGGCACTATCTACACTCTCTTTGCACATTGCTGAATCCATATATGCTCTTGTTATGTATGAAAATACCTAGAGAGCACTTTGGCGCAGATTACATGATATGTATGATAGATCTGAGTCATCAAGGACTCGTGTGAAACATGTACATTCACGAGCACGCCGATAGGTGACGTGTTGGTATTGTGGTCATTCTGGACACATTAGACGGCGCTGTTTTTGTCGTATGCGACATTGTAGGAGACATGGCAGTCTCAGAGATGTCTGTAGTGATGCCATGGACTCAGTTGCTTTGACAATTGAGGCAGATGTAGTGTCGGAGTATACTAGTGACGGGGATGTCACTTTTACCTCGAGCTATGCACGCGATGCTATACATGTGGATAGTGCACTCCCTTCGCAGTGGTTGCTAGACGCAGATGCTATGTTTCATGTCACGCTGCATCCTGAATGGTTTTGTAGCTATTCTAGCGGGATGCTTGGCACTGTACGTTTGACCGATGGATCGGTGCATGCGATAGCAGGTGCAGGAGATGTGAGACTGTCATTACCGAGTGGTCCATCTTACTTGTTACGACATGTGCGCTATGTACCAGATTTGACAGTGAGTTTGATCTCGATTGGTCAGCTTAGAGATTGTGGATGTCAGATTTCGCTACGAGACCGAGATATTGTGATGCATTTGGGTTCGCTAGTGATTGCGAGAGGTGCCAGGAGTGGTACAGGCTACCCATTGCATGTGGATCACGGGAGAGACAATGTTGTCTCTGTGATCATTCAGCGAGAGAGCAGGCGAGTCTCTTTTGCTTGTGGGTTGCAGGATGCTTTGCATGGAGTGCAGAGCAGTGACATTGTTGTGTAGGTTGTGTCTACGGATGCACAGGTAGAGCGGGACAGCTCTAGTGAGTCACAACAGGATGAGTCATCAGAGGTGATGACAGAGATGACTCATATGGATGCTGAGATGTCGACTATTGTGGAGTCATTTCTTGATATGCTTATGCCAGAGCTTGATGCAGATTCAGGACAGATGGATACTCTTGGTACACATGTGATATGTGGTGGGCACGAGGAGTCACTCCAGAGATCGGAGTCAGAGTGCCATGGTCTCTATGATAGGGGACAGGATTTCCATGAGTTGAGTTCTGAGTTGGAGGTGGCAGAGGTTTCCAGGGTTGCATCAACGTTCGGTGTCCTCATGTACGAGATGCTGATCTCGAGGCCCGAGATAGCAGCTGTAGTGGGAGCATTTGCAGCAGGGTTGATTAGTTGTTCGATGACTGATCTTGGCATAGAGCATAGGGGAGGTTTGCAGGTATTGGACAGATACTTGCAGAAGTTCATGAGCTCTTGTAGACTCTTTGCACAGCTTGGAGCTAGCTCTGTGTGGCTTCCGCAGCGGGATGTTTGTCTATCAGTAGAGCCGTATGAACTAGCTCATCGAGAGTCAGTGGGCATAGGTTGAGAGAATCTCTCACCTTCTATTGGTTGTACACTAGTAGATCTTGCTTAAAGGCACATTGTCCTTTAAGTGGGAGGTTGTTGGGGTTAAGGCCTATGTGCCTTGATCGGTCACCCAGGTCATGGGCGCCCGCCCACTGTTACCCTATACTTATAGTGAGTATACTGTATAGGGGGAGCTGCCACTTCACAGTCTCCCCACCCACATTGTGTGTGTGTCTCCTTCTCTCTCTCACACTCTCCATCTATGGTGCTCCCCGATCCCCTTCAAAAAGGCATTTCCATGCAAATGGGTATACAAGAAGAAGTATATCACAGATGATCACGAGCCTAAGTATAAAAAGCTAGATTGGTTGCAAAAGGGTTCAAGAAAACGAAAGGCATGGATTTTGATGAAATCTTTTCTCCAGTTGTCAAGATGACTACATTGTGTATTGTGCTTGGTCTAGTAACCATCGAGGACTTGGAATTGGTCCAAATGGATGTGAAGACAGTGTTTCTTCATGGGGATGTTGAAGAGGATCTTTACATGAAACAACCAAAGGGTTTTGTGATAAAGTCTGAGAAGCCAACACGGGCAGGACTGGTGCGTAGACTCAAGAAATCTTTGTATGGATTAAAGCAAGGCTCAAGGAAATGGTACATCAAGTTTGATACATACATTCAGCCCAGGTTTACATACGGAGCCAAGTACACAAAGAGTTTGAATGATGGTTCCCTCATCATTTTTGATTTTGGACATGGATGATATGCTCATAGCCGGAAAGTCAAAAGATGAGATTGCACTTCTCAAAGATGCCTTAAGCAAGCCATTTTCTATGAAAGATTTGGGCGATGCACATCACTTTCTTGGTATGCGCATCAAGAGATAACACAAACGTGGCATACTTGAACTTTTGCAGGAAGAGTATATTCACAAGGTCTTGCAATGTTTTAATATGCAAGAGGGGAAAGCATTGAGTACCCCAATGGAAGCATACAAAAAACTTAGCAAGCATGATTATCCCAAATTGGATGCTAAAAAGGAAGAGATGGAAAAAGTGTCGTATTCTTTGGCAGTTTGGCAGTCTTATATTCTCCATGGTTAGCACACAGACAGACATTGCATATGCAGTGGGAGTGAATCAACAGGTCTATGGAAAATACAGTAAAAAAGCATTGGGAATTAGTGAAGCACATCTTGAGATATGTCAAGGGCTTGAATGGCAAGTGCTTACGCTTTGGGCAAAGTGATGCATTCATAGTTGAATACACTGATTCGGATTATGCGGGTTGTGTGCACACTAGGCGATCCATATCTGGCTACATTTACTTATTTGCTAGAGCCACAGTTTCTTAGAGATAATGTATCTAGAATTGCACTTCGTCTTCCACCACTGAGCCAGAGTATGTTGCAGTTTCTAGTTCCAGTAAAGAAGCTGTGTGGTTATCTCGTCTACTGGGAGATTTTGGTATACACCAGACTCTAGTGCTATATTGTGACAGTCAAAGTGCGA
This sequence comes from Adiantum capillus-veneris, assembly GCF_014529385.1. Taxonomy (NCBI): domain Eukaryota; kingdom Viridiplantae; phylum Streptophyta; class Polypodiopsida; order Polypodiales; family Pteridaceae; genus Adiantum; species Adiantum capillus-veneris. The sequence goes on from NC_140937.1 coordinate 2,598,103, forward strand.
TTGCATTAGCAAAGAACCCCGTGTTTTACTCCAAGCCAAAACACATAGAGGCGAGGTATCATGTGGTATGGGATATTTTGGCTAGCAACACATTGAGTTAGTCAAAGTTCACACGAATAAAAACCCAGTGGATGCTCTAACCAAGAGCTTAGCCTTAGAGCGATTCATACATTGCATAGAGATGATGGGCGTAGGGTGAAGCTAGAGTCACACTTCATGTTTTGTACATTTGTACATAGTAGCCCCTATATTCTTTAGCCACTTGGGCCACATTGGCCTTCAAGTGGGAGATTGTTGGGTTTGGCCGCGGACGCCCGCCCACTTTACAAATATTATTGGTTATAATGAACAATAAGGAGAGTGAGACTCTTAGTGTCACTAGCTCCACCAAACAAGTCTTCTCTTGCATCCCCTTCCCCTTCTCTCCTTCCCTTCCCTTGCACTCTCCAACAGCACCTTTAGATTTCATTGAACCTCAAGTCCACCTGCATGAACCTAAATACATCTTGGACTGTCATGATTTACAGACTCGCCATCATGTACGTTGACAAGTTTTAGTCATGGAAAGATTGACCTGAAGAATGTGCCACTTGGGAAAACATTAGTGTTCTGAAGAATAAGTTTCCCACTTTTGTTTTTGAGGACAAAAACACTTCTCCAAGGGCGGAGTAATGTGAGACCAAGGGCAACCCAACGGGTCAAGAACCTAGACCAAGGGCATGGATAGCTTAGAAATGCGGGTTGGGGATCCAGTTAGACTAGGTAAGCCACACAGTCTATACAAAAGGTGGTAGGGAGGTGGATCTCCTAGGCAATCCCTCTGGGTTCTTACATGAAATGTGCATAGGATACTATGGATGTATCAATTGAATCACATGAACAGAAGCAAGAGCCTAAATGTATTGTGGAGGAAGTGCATGCACGTGATGATATAGTTGAGTAGGATGAGGATGGCATCACTGATGCTTGCCTATGCAGTTTATATGAATATGGTTCAATATGTGGTGATAGCCCTTATGATGGGATTTTCAATTCAAAGGGGGTGCATGTCTTACAAAGGGATGATGGGCTTACAATAGACACATGCATTTTTTAAGAAGACCAAGAAGACAACTTATGCATAGATAAGTCTATGTGTGTGACTGATACTCTAGAATAACAGATGCACAGGATAGTATTGAGCTTGCATGTGTCAAATTTAATTATGGGGGAATGAGATAACAACAAGCACATGAAGATCCCAAATCTAGAGGGGGTGAAGATGGTATGCCAGATCGTCTACCAAGATGGCAAGACAACCAAATTTTCAAAAGATACTCGCTAGCTTCTTTGGAGGATGTGTACGGTATGGGTTTTTTTATGGTATATCCTTATGGTTCATCATGTTAGGGATTTATGGTTTTCAATGGAAGGAAGTAGTTGCTCTTTTGTGCATTCCAAAAGACAAATTCTATTTCCAATCACCGACAGGGTTTGGGTGCTTTCTCTTTGATTCAGGACATGTTTCTATGTTTTGCAAAGACTATAGGTTTTATGTATTCAGAATGAAGTTCAAATTGAGTGGATCCAAAAAAAATTGAAATCACATTCAACATGGATGTATGTTATTGGGGCCAAGCTATGGTGTTAGGGTGCTTTCTCTTTGATTCATGACATGTTTCCATGTTTTGCAAACACTATAGGTGTTATGTACTCAGCATGAAGTTCAAATCGAGTGGATCCAAAAAAACTTGAAATTAGATTCAACATGGATATATGCTATTGGGGCCAAGCTATGGTGTTATGTTGTGTGAAGCTTGCAAAATGCACACACATTATCGGGTTTTTGCAGCCACATATGCAAGAAGCATTTCATGAAGCTCCAATGTTTGGGCAATTTCTTCTTTCTCCATCTGATCCAGGTGGGTATGAAGATATCTACAGGTTATGGATGGATGTCTCCATGAGCTCTAAAGTAGGGCATTCATTGGGTGAAGGGTACAAATTCTTGGTTGACTGCAGTATGTTGGGATTTTTGTATGATCCTCGAGAACTCATGAAGCCAAAGGCTGATCCAATCCAATTGGCACATGTCGGAGGATGTGCAGGCTCAAAGGGGGTGGATGCCGTGTCGCTCCACTTCTGTGAGTGGAAACAAGGTTAGAAGATACATATTAACTTAATTGTACACAATGATTGTGAAATTTTAGCGCTTTGATGCTTACAAGAAATAGTTATATGGGAAAGGTCTCTTAAAACATGCAAGGCAAGTTGAGTGGTTGGAGGCCATGTGGTCGGTAGTGAAAGGCCTAGTGGGTGAGAGACTACATGTACTACATAAGGAGGGTCAAAAAGTCATATTCTGTAAAAGTTTTACAAAAATCATTTCTTGTGAAAACGGGCCATGAAAGACAAGGAAAGCCCGTTTTGAGCATTTTTGCATCTCACACATATAGGTCAATTCTTCATCGATTGGGAGATATTAATTGTAATCTGCTATTTTTTAGGAGAGTTGTAGGAAGAAACAGGAGAAGTGGAAGGGCAAAGGGGAATCAGTGGAAGAGGGAGGCTTATTATTCTTCTTAGATGTGAAGAGAAGAGAAGAAAGGTTGAAGACAAAGCAAAAAATTTGGAACCATGGGTTGTGAACTGCTAATGTTTTCTTCGTGATTGCGATTAACAACAGACAAAGGCCGCTAACAAGTTCATGGGCTTGGAAAAAGGAAGGGTGACCTCAACAACAGAAGGATAGTGGTCAATGTTTGAGGTAAGCGCCAATCCACGTTCAAAGAGGGCTCGAGTGTATGTGGCTATGAGGGCTTGGACATGCATCAAAAAGACCCCAAGATTGTGATTGAAAACCAAGCACCAGTTCTAATTGATTGTCAGTGTTGGAGTTTATGTTTAAGGTTTTACCCAGAGTTGTTGAACATCTTGGTGATTATTATACGTTGATACTATTTGTTGTAGGTTCATTAAATTCAGCGTTAAGTTGGGCTCTTGTTGCATGTTTCTCATTATGTGCTGTTATTAATCTTATGATATTTACTACATCTATGTTATCTCTTGCAAATTAGCCTCTAATGGCACTTATGCTCTCATATTAAGTCTCCAGTATCTACTAATATACTATATACACTTAGTTTTGTTTCTACTTCTCTCCTCTCTCAAGTCTCTCATAGCCAGAAGCCCGGTGCTTTCCCGATCAACCCCAGAGAACCGCACACTCCAAATCCGGGGAGAGGAGCTTCTAAATGCTATGTTGGCTGATGACTCAAGCATGCAGGGCTTTGAGACCAATTTTCACAGGGGGTGAGCAAGCTTTATAGGTGTTTTGTTGTGCATCGGGAGCATTAATCAACTGGCGAATGAAAGTTGAGTTTTGGGGTGATGATGCTCCCACGTGTGACTTGATGCTTAGAAATGGATTTCATTGGATCCCTCCAAGGATTCCAATTTTCTACTTGGTATGCTAGATTGTCTTGGACTTTTCACATCAGACTTCCCCCCTTCTCCTAGCCATCAAGAGAAAGCTATTACATTGGAGCTCATCGAGGCTTTCTCTTGTTGGTAGGGATGTTGTGGCCAACCAGGTGCTTTTGGCCACCATGTGGTACATCAGATCTTGCTAGATCTTCTTGAGTTCTTGTATCAGCTAGCTAGAGAGCCTGATGAGGAACTTTTTATGGACAGGGAGAGACACGCGGGTGGCTCAAGCCAAAGCCTCCTAGAAGGTCATCACCTTACCCTACTCTCAAGGGGGACTGGGTATCATCAATCCAACATGGAAAAGTAGAGCCCTCTTTGGGAAGCTCATTGTCAAGGGTCTTATTTTAGGGGAAGGAGCCCTGGGTAGAAATAGCTCCTGTGACATCAGATCAAGGGACGAGTTTCACATGTAGGTGGCCCTTGGAGCTCCTCGATCCACTCATTGGAATTTTACAGAGATGCACAGAGTGGGCTTGAGCAGGAGATGGTAGGACCATTTTGTGTTTAGCTTATGTCGGTCTTGGGAGCAACTCGGGGGGGGGGACTTGAACATCACCCAGTCCACCTGCATTGAGGAGTGCTTGAGGTAGCCTCTTACATGGAACCCATTGGTCAATACATAGCATGGTTGGAAGTAGACCCCATGTCTCATGGGGTCCCATGGTATAGGGTCCAGCCCACACACTAGAAGGTTGGTTACAGTTTACATCACTTCCTGAGGAGAGTCAAAGCATCCAACTGCGCGGCATGAGGAGGGTACATAGCATATGGTAGGACATCGTCAAGTCTATACCAACACTACAACACAACATGGAGATATCAACGCGCGTATATCAATGAAATTAGCGGGCGTCGCTATACGCGTCGATATACGCGTCTCAATGTACGTCGATATACGCGTGGAAAGGCTTTAGTTCCCACGCGTATATCGACGCGTATAGCAACGCAAAAAAATTTGGGGGAAAAAAGCGAAACCCGCGAGCAGTAGGGGCCATTTTTGCCTGCGCTCTGCTCAAATCTTGGCCTCCACCTGCTACGCAGGTATAATGCCCCCCCCCCCCCCCCCCCCCCCCCCCTTCTCGCCCGCCCCCAACCCCTCTCTCTCTCTCTCTCTCTCTCTCTCTCTCTCTCTACATCGTGTGTGTGTGTGTAGGAAAGAGAGAGAGAGAGAGAGAGAGAGAGAGAGAGAGAGAGAGAGAGAGAGAGCGGTGTGTGTGTGTAGGAAAGAGAGAGAGAGAGGTGTGTGTGTGTGTGTGTGTGTAGGAAATAGAGAGAGAGAGAGAGAGAGAGAGAGAGAGAGAGAGAGAGAGAGAGAGAGAGAGAGAGAGAGAGAGAGAGAGAGCGGTGTGTGTGTGTGTAGGAAAGAGAGAGAGAGAGAGAGAGAGAGAGAGAGAGAGAGAGAGAGAGAGAGAGAGAGAAATGTGTGTGCGTAGGTAATCAAAGAGAGAGAGAGAGAGAGAGAGAGAGAGAGAAATGTGTGTGCGTAGGTAATCAAAGAGAGAGAGAGAGAGAGAGAGAGAGAGAGAGAGAGAGAATTAATGTATACCTAGGAAATTAAAATTAAAGAAAAATAATTAAAGAGAGAAATGAAATGAAATGTTATATTAACGTCTTCGAAAGGCCAAAGTGACCTATGAGACATGAGACAAGAAAGTTACAATGTGATGGATCTGATACAAAGTCAGAGTAAGAAGATGACAAAATAAAATATTATGGAATCCTATATTGTTGGGTATGGACTAAACGGTTAAACAAGCTAGCTGGGATAGGTAGATCATAGGAGATCTAGCAGCTGTCGCTGGAGGATCTCATCAATCTCCTCCATGGTCAGTAGTCTAACCGGGCGTTATGCATGTCGAGCCAAAGTGACCTAGCTAGATCCTCTGATGTAGCCTCTGTCGATGTTGTGTAGTCCTCCGCAGTCGTGGACGTCTATATCTCCCTAGCTCAGTCGCTCGTTCGATCAGTAGAGAGATAGGGAAGTAGAGAGCGAGAGAGAGAGAGAGAGAGAGAGAGAGAGAGAGAGGTAAGTAGAGAGAGAGAGATAGGAAATAGGAAATAGAGAGATAGATAAATATAACTCTCTTTCTCTATCTCTCTATATATATATATATAGAGAGAGAGAGAGAGAGATAGAGAAAGAGAGTTATATTTATCTATCTCTCTATTTCCTATCTCTCTCTCTCTCTCTCTCTCTCTCTCTCTCTATACACTCTCTCTCTCACTCTCTTTCTCTATCTCTCTCTCTCTCTCTCTCTATATATATATATATATATATATATATATATATATATATATATATATATATAGAGAGAGAGAGAGAGAGAGATAGAGAAAGAGAGTGAGAGAGAGAGTGAGATATATATATATATATATATATATATATATATATATCTCTCACTCTCTCTCTCACTCTCTTTCTCTATCTCTCTCATATATATATATATATATATATATATATATATATATATATATATATATATATCTCACTCTCTCTCTCACTCTCTTTCTCTATCTCTCTCTCTCTCTCTCTCTCTCTCTCTATATATATATATATATATATATATATATATATATATATATATCTCATATAACTCTCTTTCTCTATCTCTCTCTCTCTCTCTCTCTCTCTCTCTCTCTCTCTCTCTCTATATCTCTCTCTCTATATATATATATATAGAGTGAGCTCTCTCTCTCTCTCTCTCTCTCTCTCTCTATATCTCTCTCTCTCTATATATATATATAGAGTGAGAGAGAGAGATAGGAAATAGAGAGATAGAGAAAGAGAGTTATATATATCTATCTCTCTATTTCCTATCTCTCTCTCTCTCTCTCTCTCTCTCTATATATATATATATATATATATATATATATATATATATAGAGAGAGAGAGAGAGAGAGAGAGAGGTAGGGAAGTGAAGAGCGAGACAGAGAGAGAGAGATAGGAAATAGAGAGAGAAAGAGAGATAGCGAGAGCGAGAGAGAGAGAGAGAGAAAGAGAGATAGCGAGAGTGAGATTGAGAGAGAAAGAGAGATGGAGATCGCTTTTTTGAGCAAGTACCATGCAAGGCTTCTGAATCTTTCTCAAGTTGCTCATCCATCTCCACATTATCTTTTGGCTTGGACATGGAGGCCCCGTCCGGTTTACAATCAGGTAGAAAACTCATTGGGCTGAGAACTTCCATGGCTTGTGCTTTCATCAAGTCCGGCATTGGAAAGCTTTCTCTGATAGGATACCTCGGAAGGGAGGCAGGTGGGTTCGTAGACAAAGAAGAAACTATGGAACTAAAAGAGGCAAAGGGGTTTTGTCTACTACATGCATTGCCATGTACACTTGGGAGTGCACGTATGTGTCTACCCATATAGGATTTGACCAATAAAGATGAGATTTTGACCCGGTGGTCTTGATCTCCGTACACCTCTGGACCGAGGTGTACGGAGATTGGGCAAGACTAGAGAATTCAAGGTAGTTTACATTGTGAGGAGTATATATATATATATATATATATATTAAAACAACATTCATAATCATTGTAGATGGCAACGTCATCAACTAACATGGAGGAAAAGATTGCATGCTCGTGCACACTCTGCAAGTATCAAATCCTACGCAAGCGCAGGATATGTAATGAGCATGTGCACAAGTACGGAGAGTTTGCTAGAGAAACCGTACAGAATCTGCGATACGACTCCTACGGAACGGGCATTGATTTCCGTGACATAGCACCTACATCTGAGAGAGAGAGAGAGAGAGAGAGAGAGAGAGAGAGAGAGAGAGAGAGAGAGAGAGAGAGAGAGAGAGAGAGAGAGAGAGAGAGAGAGAGAGAGAGAGAGAGAGAGAGAGAGAAAAGATTATGCGTGAAGGTCCGACCAATATAGAGCCATGGATGGAAGCAGAAAAGGGCTTACAAACAGAAGACGACGGCATGGAGGAGATGCTGGATGCCTTCTTCCAGACAAGTGAGGAGAACGCGAACGAAGCAGCACCAGAAGCCGTGCGCCTATCTCCTGAAGACATGTTGAGGAAGTTGGCACGTCAACCAATCTATGAAGGTGCCAAAATATCTGTGCTTCGTACTTGTTTGGCGTTTTTGAATCTTCAGTCAGTGTACGGGTGGTCAAATGCAAGCATCACTGCTTTGTTTAGGTATGTAATTTACAAAAGAGATTTTCCGATTGCAACGGTGATGTGCTCAGAGAGCTTTTTAATTTAATGTGGCTTAAACAGGTTATTGCGGGAAAAACTTCTCCCGGCTGGCAATGAAATGCCCCCCTCTAGGCCAGACGCAAAGCAACTTCTGACCTCAGTTGGCTTGGACTACAACAAGATTCATGCATGTCCAAATGATTGCATTCTTTTTCGTAATGAATTCGCAGATTTTCTGTCGTGTCCTAAGTGCGGAGCAATGCGCTACAAACAAGATGAAGTTGGCGAGACAGTGCCAGCTAAAGTGTTGCGGCATTTCCCTATTATTCCTAGGATAAAAAGCATGTTTTGTTGTGGTTCCATTGCAAAGTTGATGCGGTGGCATTCTACGAATAGATCCACTGACGCAACATTTAGGGTGCCCGCTGATTCGAAGGCTTGGAGGCACATTGAAGATACCTGGCCACATTTTAAGAGTGAACCACGCAATTTGCGTTTGGGCTGGCAATGGATGGAGTCAATCCATTTGGCTCGAGAAGCTCGTCATGGAGCACTTGGCCTGTGTGCCTTATCAATTACAACCTCCCGCCGTGGCTTGCTATCAAGAAGGGTCATTTGATTTTAAGCTTGATTGTACCTGGTAAGTTCAAGGAAAAAAACATGGATGTTTATCCAGCTCCACTAGTTGAAGTGCGGACCTGCATATACAAGATTTCAGAGCTAGTACGATGGATCTCTTCCAAGGAGATACGGGAGGAATCTATTGGAGTCGCAAGGGCTAACTCCATTGAGACAGTTTGCATGATTGAGAAGTATCTACCCACGAGTTGCCTAACTATCCAAATGCACTTGCTCGTCCATGTAGTAGATGAGGTTGCAGTGGCAGGTACAGTCCACAGCCGTTGGATGTTCTTTCTAGAGCGGTTCATGAAAACACTTAAGGGTTTTGTTCGCCAAAAAGCGCGTCCGGAGGGGAGCATGGCAGAAGGATGGCTGGTGCAAGAGTCTCCTGTATTGAAGACCGAATTTCTATCCGTTTCTGACCCAGAAATGCCTCGACTGTGGAGCGATAAGGAGGATGCAAGACTGGTGGGAGAGGAGCCGCAAGGGCAAGGGATGCCGAAGAAAATGAACCTAGCCATGCGAGAAAAGATCACGAAGTTCTGTATACTAAATTCAGCGCCAATGCAAAAATGGCTTGAAAGGTACGAAGAAGAGAAAGAGAGATGCAATCTAGAGCGACAGGATTTCAGGCAAAGTCGAACGACTAGAGGCTTACCCTTGCCAGACTATCTCGCTCCTCTACCTGAATTCCCTACAATGGCATGGTTGGACAAGATAGTGAGAGCAGCTCGACAAATCGGAGAACCCATATCTCTAGAAGAGGAAGAGCTGGCTATTGGATGTGACTGGAAGTATCATACATACATGGCACTATGGTCGCATGGAAAGCATTTCAGAACACAACAAATTGACAGCAGAAGAAACACGTTTGACAGTGGGGTAATGGTTAGTTTCATGCAAAAGAGCAGGGCCAGTGCTAGAGACACGAATGAGAGCACTAGCAACCTGGATTACTGTGGTCTGGTGTCAAATATCCTGAAAGTAAGCTTCAGGCGGTTTGAGATGCTTTTGTTGGATGTGAAGTGGTTCAAGGTGATTACTTCTGGTCGCAATGCAACGGTACGCAGAGATGGAAACAAGCTTGTGCAAATAGATTCTACAAAGACTTGGACAAATGCGAGCAACACATTTGCTCTCCCCGAACATTGCGAGCAAGTGGTCTTTGTATCGGACCCTCGAGAGCGACAATGGTGGTTTGTGGTTCAGGTTGCTCCAAGAAATAAACAAGTATTTGAAGGGCAAGATCTCCTGGAGGAAATTCAGACAGACGACGTCCATACTACTGTGACATTAGATGAGATGGACGAAGGTATGGCAGAGGAAGCTGACAGATATACGAGGGATGACGCAGACGAGCCAGAATTGACACTTGTAGATGAAGATGCAATGGATGAAGACAATCTGCCAGAACGAGTTGGGGCAGAGTTATGTTTGCAATTACAGATAGACGATGATACGGTGCAAGATCTTATCGTCGAGACCTAGGCCTGTAAGTGTTTGTGTGAAGACTTTGATTTAAAATTAAGCTTAAAGTTAATTTAAACAACTATGTTCTGACGCTTTATTTTACTTTCTTTGTGCAGGACTTTAGTATGGCAGACGAGATTCCAGATCCGGCTTCCATGAGTGCAGATGCATTCATGGGCTTCGTTACACGGATGACGCCTGCTCAGATGGCAGAGGCTTCTCAGTATTGGGCGATCGGTGGAGGTGGTGGTTGCTGTGGAGGAGGGTCCACAGATGCTTCGACTCCTCCTCGCCCAGGCACACCTCTCGACACACCTCTTGGCACACCTCGGACACCTTGGGGGGCACACGATCCTAGTGCCTCCAAACTCTATACTGTACGGGGGGATGGTTCTGTTGACATGGATAGAGTCGGGACTGAGATGCAACAGCGGATTCACCAGCTCGTGGAGCTACAGTTTTCGATCAGCATTCTGACGTCTTGGGATCAGCAAGACAAGGAAAAAGTCACTTACATAGTGGAGACCATCCTAAGAGAGTACCAGCCTGCTCCGGGTTCTTCCGTTGTTTCGGCGCGGTGGATCAAGGGTGTTGCACGGGACACCATCAAACATCGACGAGATGCATCTCGGAAGGCTTTCAGGACCGGCTCGGCAAAGCCTTCGGGCATCCCACACGAGACGTGGCTGCAGATCAGGGAGGATGAGCGGACAGTGGCCACGCGGTTCAGATAGCAGCGTGAGGCCGCGCAGGTACGACAGATGACTAGGGGGACATCTCATCTTGGCAGCGGAGGCTTCGACACCTTTCGCTATGAGTATGTGAGTTTCTAATCCAATCTTAACTATGGCGTTTTTTAAAACGCGATGAATCATGTATTCTTATTACTTTGATTTTTATATAAACGCAGAATCTTGCGATGCATCGAGCTCCATCACGCGAGGAGGAGTCAGATGGATATCGTAGAGGTATCTATGAAGTACTGAATGATCTTGAAGCTTCAGGAGAGCCTGTAGACTGGGAGGCCTTACAGTCTCGCTGATCGCTTGAGGTGAGACGTTAATATGTGTGAGTTGATTTAATTGAGTCAGTATATGTGAAGTAATATCAATACTAATTTTGTGAGTTTTCCTATGTGCAGGTTGCGACGCCTAGTCATTAGTGGACCAGATTTCATCTATATGCTTTGTGAGACACAGACATGCTTCTGTGTCTCTTTTTTGTACAAACAATTAGTGTTCAGACAGTTATTGTTTCCCTTATGGTTATGATTATTGTCATTGTCATTGTATAGACAGTTATTGTTTCTCTTTCTGGTTATGCTTATGGTTATTGTTAATTTTGTTTATGGTTATGGTTATCTGCATTATGGTTTTGATCAAAGTGGTTATAGCCGGTTATGGTTTTAAGTTATGGTTATGCTTTTAAGTTATGGTTATGGTTCATTATGGTTATGATTATTATGGTTATGCTTTTAAGTTATGGTTATGGTTCGTTATGGTTATGCTTTTATGTTATGGTTATGCTTTTAAGTTATGGCTATGCTTTTCAGTTGCTACGGTTGTCTTTCATTGGCCTTAAATCTCATGTGAGATCCTACATGGATAGCATGTAGGAGGCGTATACATGATATGGTTTTTTTTTGAAAAGTTTATGTAAAAACAAAGGGAACTCTGCCAAAATTTCTACGCGCGGGAGCATGGTTGATATTTTGGTGCTGCTCGCTTTCTTGGGCAAAGGGCAGGAAGTCTGGCTGTGGGTGTGTCCATCTTTTAACTGGGCACAGGCCAGGCTACCTGTCCTCTGCCCAAGAAAAAAACTTTCTGCTATGGTCGTCGCTATGACCGTCGCTATGAGCATCGCTATCCACATCGCTAATAGCGACTGGTTTCACAGCGACGTGTATAGCGACGCGCATAGCGACGGGCAGCGTCGATAACACCTGTTTTTGTTGTAGTGCAACAGAGTGGCACGATCCTTTTGAGTCAGCGGCTCCCAGCTAGATAGGGGCCTTTAATAGCCTTGAGGTCCTCATCATAGTTGAGGCCTCCTCTGACTCAGACCTTTGCATGTTCTTTGAGGTTCAATGAGAGGGTCGCCTCCACAGAGTTGCTACTGAGGCACCAGAGGTAGCAGAGTGGTGCTTTCAACGGATTCAAGTTGTGGGAATCAGAGGGAGGATATCTGTGCTTGCTCCGAACCCGCCAAAAGATCTTGAGACGGGACATTCGAGGCTCTAGGCTTGGGAGATTCACCGTCTGTCGCGAGTGCAGTTGGACCCTGGGGATTAGTTTTTGCGAGACCCTTTTGTTTCGGCTAATCCCTGAGGGATTCCTTTTTTCCAGTACACAACATGACTGGGGTGCTATATTTTGGCTTCTCTATGAAGTGCACCATATTTGAGTACTTGGTTGAAGCCCAAAAACTCCCAGACGATGACCTGTCAAGGCGACCAAAGTAGTACGGACCTGGCCCCCGATGGAATTTAAACTGTCAATATCTCGACAACCAAAATTTTGATTGTCGATCTAAAAAGATCGATGCACTCCACAAAGTGATCACGTGAGCCCCATGCATTCATATCAACTTTGACCCTTCAACTGCAGCTGCCCAATCCGGTCGGCTTGCAATCGACTCAAAACTCAAATTGGCATAACTTCCTCACATTAGCTCCATTTGACGAGCCGTAAAGAGGTGCATGGAGACCATGTCAAACCCTACAAATTTGGCTTATAGAATCACATTTTGGAAACATCACTTACAACACGGCTTGCGGGCAATAGGTCCATTTCTAGAAACAGAAACCCACATTTAACATACATTTCAGTCCTCTTGCTGACATAACAATTGCTAGCATTGCTCACAAGTTTAGCAAAACTTGAATCCGTACAAAAATTTTCATATTTCACCTCGTTCCCGCAATGCGGCACGACATCCACCCCCTCTAAACCTGCACATCCTCCGGTAGGTGCCAACCGTTATTCCAAACTACAAGCAGAAACGTGTAAACGCATAAGTATTTCCCCACTGTGAGCATGCTTTGAAGAATTTTGCAACATGTGTCCTTATTGGAATATATCCTCCTCCAGGATCATAAGGAAAACATAAGAATTTCCTAGCAGTAGAGCATAAGCGCGAATTAACCCATAAACCATCAGGAACCCCACTTGGATCATATGGTATATAAGTCAATCGCCCCAAACCATGCACATATCCATCTCCACCCAGATTAAACGGCCCATCAATCAATTTCCCTAGACCATGCAGAAAATCGTCTCCTCCTGGATCAAAAGCTAGTATAAAATCCCCTACATCATAGGGTAGCAGAAAGTCCCATACATCATTTGGTAACAATAAATATTCTCATCTCCCTTGTGAAACTGGCTCGACCAATTTTTGATCATCAACCACGGGCAAGAGCATTGGTAATGCATCTTCACCACCTCTAGTGTTAGAATTCTGGTCCTGCATATCTGATTGGTTCCCTGGGAAAACCCTCTTCATTAGACACCCAAGTGTCATCCAGAAAAATTTCTCTATTTTTTACATACCCAAAATGTAGTAGAACCTCATCCAACAATTTCATAAAATCACCATCATCCGCATCTGGATAAACTTGCTCATGCACAAAACTAAATTGCATGGTACCCTTTGCATCCGTAATTGAAAATCCTTCCAAAGCTTCATCCAATAAGCACATAAGCTCTAGGTCCGCCGCTTCAGAAGAACCTTCCACCCTACATATCTCAGGCTGCAAACTAGGCATTCCACATATGATATGCATACTAGCCACATATGTTGTAAACTGCTCATCAAGTTTTTCCCCCTCATCCAAATATCTTTGAACTTATGTAGCACAAAGCTCAACATGCATATTAAAAATTGCATCTATGTACATGCCCATATCATTGGCACAATGAACCCAATTATATGCAACACCAAAAGATTGCAATACATTATGCACCCCTTCTGAATAAGCGTGACTTACAACTCGGCTTGTAGGGCAATGTTAACCCTCGCGAGTCACGGACACCATATCACCTACGGCGGACATTGTATTATTTATTTGGTAGAGTCAGGTACCGGGCTTGTCGGTCCAATAGGAAAAGGGTAAGAGTGATCGCCGATGAGAGGCGCACTCTCACTGGAACATTCAAGGGATTAGTTGGCTAAGCATGGGCGCCCAAGTGTGAATGGGGCGAGCTCATATAAAAGCCAACTAAACCTAAAATTCACTCATTTGTGCAATTGAAGAGTGCTCTTGCTCCATCTCCATCTTCTTCTTCTTCATCTCTTTGTGTGTGTGTGTATGCGTGAGAGAGAGAGAGAGAGAGAGAGAGAGTGTGTGATCGAGCATTGCGGCGGCACGACGAGGGCAAGGTGGTTGAGCACGGCGTAGCGGCATCTCCCTCTTTTTCGCGACGAGGAATCCTCCACGACAGGAAGCGTAGAGCGGTGAGTGACACACCAACGCCATCTTTGAGCTTACTAGTTTAGGCTTGTTGTGTGCTTGGAGCCATTTGTGGCTCGCACACGGTGTATCGGCAAGTTCCTTGCATTGACATGTGCGACATACACGCACATTTTTGGCGCCGTTGCAGGGGAATGCCATACACTAAGCTTCAATGGCACTCTGTGCTTCTTTCGTGGTGCAATTTCAATTGTAGGAAGGGTAGGGAAGAAGTGTGTGTGTGGACAGAAGAAGGTTTTTGTGTTATACTGTGTATTTTGTTGTTAATGGAGTTTTCAAAGGTACTGTGTTTTTTTCTATGTGTAAGGTGTTAGTATTAAGGTTGTTAGTTCTGTGTAATGTAATGTACAGTAAGTAGGAATTAGATCTATAAGATCTAATAGAGTGTGTTAGTGTGTAACAGTAGGTGTATTACTTGGAAGTAGGTAGGTAGAGTGTGTGTACTCTCGCGCAGGCCGCGGTGACCATATCCTTTATAGAAAAAAAAAATTAAAAATTTTAAAGGTAGGATCGGGATCGGGAATATCTCCCAGACCCAAGCCCAAGCTCCCATTCAGGCTTAGGCATCTATCGCCCTTTAAAATTACGAATTTTAGCTTCACACATAGCTAAAAATTGACTTTTTTGAGGACCAATGGAGCTTCAGGTGACCGAACGTTGTGCTGTAAAGCACATCACGACCCTCTGAGAGATACGCTCATTTTGAGCTATCACACACTTTAATCAAAAAAGTCGATCATAAAAAAATATTAAAAACACATTAAAAACGTAAAAAACACGAGTGAAAATGGACGCCTAAAAAAGTAAGCGGTTAACCTTTGAGGTTATTCGCCGACGCTTGAAGGGTGCCAAAGGACCGCAACCACCACATCCGACAATCACTTCTGTGAATCAAGTGGGTTGTGAGTCATCTATTGCTTGTTTGGAAGGTTGTAAGGAAGATATAGATCCTAATATTGCCTATGGGATGGATGTGCTTGAAGAAAGTCCACAATACGACATGGAGGACTATTGGGGACAAGTCAAACCTGTATATCAAGTAGCTTCTCTTGCGGAAAGAGGCCAAAATATCAATTACACTGCTAAGAGACCACCTCTTCAATGTTATGAGTGTGGAGGTCCGCATCGTGTAGCCGAGTGTCCTATTAAGCTACAAAAGAACGCCACACTAATGCAAACCAATCAAGCGAGCACGTTTACAATGACGATACTCATGTGTAATCGATGTGGCATAGATCATTTGATTGCCCAATGTCCAAATAATCCAAATGCACTGAAGATCACACCATTAAACTTGATTGAAGTTACCGAGGAGCCATCACAAAGTACACCTGTGGTACCAGTAAACGTACTCATACGATCGATGCTCCAAAAACAAAATTATATTCTTGAGGAAAGAGACACGGCATGAATTACCCAATCTCAGAAAAAGAAGAAAACATGAAGGAAGAGATCGCAAAAAGCAGCGAAGTCAGACCCCAATTCAAAGACCAACATAGGGACTGGTGACGACCCCTTATATATGAATGACGCTGAAGAGGATTCTAATTCAGGAGAAACCATGGAGACCAAAACAACCACTAAGATAGACACTAACAAGGAAGATCTTTATGAGCCACAATGGCAGGGATCCAAGAAGAAGATAGGAACTTACCCAAACCCTACAGAGGAGATTGAGAGAGTCAAGCAATTAAAGATTTTGGTAGAAGATACCCAAAGGGATCTAGAACCCTACGGAGGAGATTGAGAGAGTCAAGCAATTAAAGATTTTGGTAGAAGATACCCAAAGGGATCTAGAACCATCACCTACAAAGATCGAGATTACAGACACCGTGTTCCCTACGCAACAACAACCTCACCAAGACCATAGACCCTTAGCCATACATAGTTTCATCCAAGAAGAGAGTGACTTAAAGTCATGGGAAAGTGGGCGTACTCACTTCTTGATGGAAATAATGTTTACAGAGGGACTACTTGATCCTATCAAAGAAATGGAGATCCCATCTTCCCCACATCAAGGGACTGAAGTCCAAAAGGTGCCGTTAAACATTGCCAAATTGATGGATTTCATGTCTTCAGAAGTTAGAATCACCATCATGTCCAAAGTATATAAAGATCCTGAGCTAGTCTCAACTCTTCGAGCCTTCCTCAATGGAGAACTGTAATTTGGGCTACCACAATTTTCATAGATGGATGGAGCTGGGGAGATGCCAATAGAGGAGGAACACTTAGATCCACAACCCAACCTAGACGAAAACCTTGTTATAGAAATACATGTTAACAAGTTGGGACAATACTTTGAGGGTGATGAATCCAATGCGACCATACCAATCACTACTAAGGGATTAACTCTGAAGGGAATCCTTGATGGTGGTGTTGGGGTTAGCATTGTGACTAAAAATTGTTGAGAAACTATGGGACGACCTCACCTTGCAACCACAACCATAGTAGTGAAGATGGCCAATGGGTTTATTGTTAAACCTATTGGGATGCTAGAAGATCTAAAGATCAAGGTATTTGGACATAAATTAAGGATTACCTTCATTGTTATGGATTTCTCCAAACACACTATGGCATCGCAGATGATCTTAGGACGTCCTTTCATGAGGGAAGAAAAAATGGTACATGACTTGTCCAAAAACCATGTCTACCTGCAATTCCAAGATTCTATCATTCGAGTGGATCTTGTGACGGGTCGAGCACATCCTCTAGGAAATAGGTTTATAATTGAAGATCTGACACCATAGTTCACTCGGCCTCGTTGCAGTATTGTTACACGTGTAAAGCAGACACTGATGTTGGGGAAGATTCTCCTTATATGGATGTACTACCTAGGATGACTGAGTTGGACAATGTGGATTGGGTCCACCTAGCAGCAACCATAGACACTTGGGTAAATAGGGGGACAATTTGGGTAACACCTGAGGGGGATGAAATGCCCGTACCCTTAAATATGCTACAAGCAATGCATATAGCTTCTGACAAGACTCATCCTAATATAATGAAGAAAACATACAAGTGGGTCCCTAAATCTTCTTTAGCGACCATAGCTAGTGCTAAAAGACAGAAGCCTTCTAAGAAACGTCCCATTCGCCCCAAGAAATGTAATGAAATGTTGCGTTGGATTCCTAAACGACTATTGGAAGCCCAAGGCTACTATCAAGGAAATGATCAAATCTGGGTGCCAAAACGTAAATTGCACTCTTACTTGTCACCGGGCCCATGTGAGCTCAATCCTGTAGCTCCAAAACAAATTAACGATCGTGGAAAGAAAAAAATCACAGAACGCTACACACTCGCTCCAGAGCTAGTTTGGGTACCAAAGAAAAAACGATTTGTTCCACCTAGCTCAGGAAGGGGGGAGTCCCATAAAGCTTCTAGCTCCTCATATAATGCATCCATCGAGGTAAAAGCTTCTCCACAGCCTCCACCTACAATAGTGGACCTCCATGAAGCTACAAAGGAATTCACACCTCCCAGTGTTCAAGAATCACCTGATGAACCACTTCAAGTTTGATCCTGGGAGAGTACCTTACCACCCTTGCAACTTGACGAGGCACCTAAGGTAATAGAAAACTACTGGAAAAAAATCCTCACCTAGTACCAACTAGAACAATTGGTTTCAAAGGGTGACGAGCACATTTCAAATGGTATGATCTACCCAAGGAAGGGGGGAGTGTTTGTTGACATCCATCATTCACTCACTCCCCTCTCAACCTTCCTCCCTGACCTCTTAATCTCCCAATCTTAGGGAATGTATATATAAAGCCTTATACTCACAAAAACAAGATAAAAAAGTAAAAGAGCAAGAGCCATAACAAAAAATCATAAAAACACATTATACACAAGAACACGACCCTTGTAATATTTTCACTCTAACCATCATCTATTTGCGTGTACAGATATGGCTAGTACGCTAGAGTCATCCACTCCTGCCTTGGGTCAGAGGTACCCTCATTACTTTTCACAAATGTTCCACATGGTCTTTTCGGTGCTTGCATGTGAATGGGATTTGGTAGGTATGCTAGCATGTGAGAGGAATTTTGAGGAGTTAGAATGGCTGATACGTCTCTTGACCACACGCCTGACCCATACTTAGTAGAGAGTGTTTCTCCCATTGCAGAAGCCTACCTTTTTGACCAAGATGACTATAGGCGTTTAGTGACCTTCTTAGTAAACATGGGTACCTATGATGAAGAAGAAGATTTACATGACTACACGGGTGGCATATATGGTCTCATGGATGATGACTTTGTTTATCTCGACGACGAGGATAAGGCTTTAGCCTTAGGGTTTCCCCCCAATCTCTACAATATCATATTCCCTTGACTCTCTAGGGGGAGTGAAAATAATTAGGTTAGGGTTCCTTATGTGTTTTTATTGTGTTCAATAAGTGTTGGTACCTTTTCCCACTGATGTGCCTCCTAGAGGTATTCCTTGTGTTTCCTAGTGTGTACAGGAGCGTGTTTCCTAGTGTGTACAGGAGCGTGTTGTTGTTGTTAGGATTTGGACCTTCATGGAATCTTTATCTCGACTCACTCTTCAAATCAAGCGCGACCATCAACACAAACAGGTGTTTCTTGTCCATTAGCATTGCCCCTTATCTTTTTTGCATCTATGTGTGTCTGCTTTGATTGTGATTGGTAGCATAATATTTATGCCTTTGTTTAGCACCAAACATTAAATTCAATGTAATTTTTTGTCATAATCACTTGTCTAGATTTAAAAATGAAGCAGTCCGACTAAGCTAGTTTGACCAAGTTAGGTGTTACAGATCTCTTAATACCATGGGGAATACCTTCCTAATAATTAATGGTTACTTAGGTTCTTAATCCGATTTAGGCAGCATTGTGTGAAATGTACTAGGGCTTTCTAGCGGGCTTAGTCCCTATTGACCTTTAGCTTAAGTATTATAAAGGGAGTTTACCAATGTGAAGAGCTTGGGGAGGGTAACAGTGTTATATGACCCCCCAAAGTTACAAAATTAAAATGTTGAAAATGAACAAAAAAAAAAACCAAAGTGCCACAATGTAAAATCTTAAGCTGGAAGAGAAATCTCAGCTTGATGTGGTACTTCACTCACATGTATCGCCTATGGTACTAGAGCCCTAGAGGTTCCCAGTGTGGGTGCTTTTCCTTGAAAAGCAAAAAACCCAAGGCATACAAAATAAGCACACACATCAAAATTGAATCACTGTGAAAAGACTTTGAGGGGTCAAAGAAAAGGTAATCAGTCAGGCGATGATTTCATGAGAAATTCCTTTTATCGTAGCTTAACTACAAGGTCTTCTAGGTATAGCCTCTAATCAGTCCTTGGATATGAAATACTTGGCTCTCGCGATTAAATAACTTAATTGACCAAAGAAAATTAAGAAGCTTACCCATGGTATTAATAGTCGATCTTTAGTGAGTTTTGACCATTAAATTAGCAACCCCATACTTGTTTAATTTTTTACCATTATAGTTGTTTATGTGTTTGATTATATTGCAATTTAATGTTTATTGCTGACAAAAGGTTTAAAATCAAATTGTCTGCCTACAACTACATATGCTTTTTAAGCTTATGAGAATGCAATTATTGTGCCAATGTTGTTTGATTTTGCAGTGACTAAAGGAGGCTAAGGACATTCATCTCAAAAGCTCTTCGACATCGATGCACGCGCTTCAACTCAATAGCTTCCGAGGACGGAATCTACATCAGGAAGGGGGACATCTTAACCCTCACGGCTCACAGACACCCTATCACCTACGACGGATATTGTATTATTTATTTGGTAGAGTCAGGTACCACGCTTGTCGGTCCAATAGGAAAAGGGTAAGAGTGATCGCCGATGAGAGGCGCACTCTAACTGGAACATTCAAAGGATTAGTTGGCTAAGCATGGACGCCCAAGTGTGAATGGGGCGAGCTCATATAAAAGTCAACTAAACCTAAAATTCACTCATTCTCTCATTTGTGCAATTGAAGAATGCTCTTGCTCCATCTCCATTTTCTTCTTCTTCATCTCCTTGTGTGTGTGTGTATGCGTGAGAGAGAGAGAGTCTGAGAGTGTGTGTGATCGAGCATTGCGGCAAGACGACGGCGGTGTGGCGGTTGAGTGCGGCGTAGCGGCGTCTCCCTCTTCTTCGCGGCGAGGAATCCTCCACGAAAGGAAGTGTAGATCGGTGAGTGACACACCAACGCCATCTCTTACTAGTTTAGGCTTGTTGTGTGCTTGGAGCCATTTGTGGCTCGCACACGGTGTATCGACAAGTTCCTTGCATTGACACATGCGACATACGCGCACAGGCAACAACTCCATTTCTAGCCACCGAAAACCACATTTAGAATACATTTCGGTCCTCTTGTTGACATAATAGCTGCTAACATTGCTCATAAGTTTAGCAAAACCTTGAATTGTATGCAAATTTGCATCTTTCACCCCGTGCCCGTTGTTGGGGTATAGGCGCATGTGCCTTGCCCGGCCACCCAGAGTCTGGGCGCCCACTGACTTGTATACCTTATACATAGCATAAGTGTATAGGGGACTGCTCACTCATTGAGTCTCCCCACCCATATCTGTGTGTCGTGTGTCTCCTTCTCTCTCTCACTCTCCGTCTGTGGTGCTCTCCGATCCCCTTCAATTGGTATCAGAGCGACAGGTGTGAGAGCGTAGATGGACGGCTTCGCAATGAACTCGTCGGCTATGGCGGAGAGGTCACATATCTGAGCAAAGAAATAGAGGAGTCTTGTGGGAAGCCATACAAAGGCTTGCAGGAGAGCTCTCGGGAGCTTCCTAGGGCTCACAGATCAGTCCACAGTTCCTCTACAGATCAGCCCATTGTGTACAGCATTTTCCCTCTTCTCAGTAAGCTTTGCAACGGCTACATCAGCGATGGATTGGAGCTTGGAGCTTCCATAGACATGGAAGCATTGTGAGATTGATACGTTCAGCTCACGCATCGAGGTGGGAAGTGAGTTTGAGCCTTTCTATGAGTTCAAAGAAGCACCTAAGAAAGTCGTTCAATTTTTGGCAGTTTGACAGCAGTCTATTGTTTTGCTCATAACTTGAGCTACAAAGCTCCGATTCCAAAACTTTTTGGTTCAAAACGGAGCTGGCTTCAAGCTCTACGACTTTCTAGAAGGAGTTGTTTTCTGATTCAGAGTGCAAGTGGGTCTGAAATTAAAAACACAGAGACTGTTTTTCAGCACAGTTTTGGGCTCTGTTGTTTTCTTTGTTGCAGACAACTTACCGGTGCACACTGCAGGTAGCAGGCACATATGAGGTGTTACAAGATCGGGTTTGACTCCTAGGTACAGGTTGAGTTTAGTACTCCCACAGGTGTTGCCAGTTGCAGTTGAGTGGTTCTTCTGCAGTGTTGTGGCTTGCATACATGGCCTTTGAGCGGGTAATGGTCTATGTATGCTTATGTGGTGAGCAGTAGATCTTGTGAGCAAGTGCAGAGGTTCGTTGTGGATGACATGTATGGTCACTTGTGATACCCTTTGTGAGCATTTGTTGGACACAGGTTTGCAGAGCTTATGCATATATGTTGAGTGTAGTTTGATGCGCATTGATTGCTCATTGTATTGAGCTTGCAGAACAATGGTTATTTTGTGTTGATAGCCATTGTGCGTCGAAACTCTGACGAAATTTTCCCATGACTTTTATGCGCATCATTTATGCGATCTAGGTAGAGATTGCGGGTTGCACTCAGCATTTGCGTGCGGTGCTCTCTGTAGGTGGGAGATTTGTGCGAGTGTATGCATCGATACCACACAGTGTGGGCTTGGTGATTAGCTCACAGTTTGACAAGCGTACAATTATCTTGGCACACTCGCAGGAGTGAATATTGTGATGTATGCTTATGTGGCTACGAGCTAGGTAGCCGGATTCGAGCACTAATGGCTTGAGGTTTTTCAGCAGGTTTCAGCTACAGGTTTACAAGTTTACAGGCAGGTTTGAGGACTTATTTGGGCGCTGAATTTTCAGCCATTGTTTCCTCTTTGCAGGTGTCCATGTATGGCTCAGTTGTAGGTTGATCTGGGACACATTTGTGACTTGTTTATGCAGCTGTTAAGAGCTGAATTTTGTGGTTGATTTGCAGCCATATTTTACATCCATACAGGAGCTTGGTTTACTCTACAGGAGCCTCCTACACTTGGAATTTGGGATTTGCATCATTGCCATTTGTGGGAGCTTTATGCTCACAGATTGTCTCACAGATTTTGCATCGTGACTTTGCCATATTCTTGGGCAGTTGGCAGGTGCTGAGACATTGATTTTGCTTTCTAGTTTGCTACATTGTGCTCATGGCAGAGACAGGTGATCGCTCAGATTATGATCTCTCCGAAATGTGCATGTTTGATGGGTCAGACTTTGCAGCATGGAGAGAGTGTATGCTTGATGCATTGACACGGTGAGGGTTGCATGGATCATTGAGTGGTGATGGAGGTAGACCTTCATGCTTGTCTGACAATCAATGTGGCAGTAGCTAGATGAGATGGCATTATCTACGATATGTTGCACCTTGCGGAGTCTATATTTGCTCTTGTTATGTATGAGACGATCACGAGAGCATGTTGGCAGAGATTGCATGAGATGTATGATAGATCTGAGTCATCTGAGACTCTTGTGAGACAACGGCATTCAGATATGCGCCACCGGGTTACGTGTTGGCATTGTGTTCGTTCAAGGCACATTAGACAGCGATGCTTTCGTCGTATGAGACAGCACAGGAGACATGCTAGTCTCAAGGATGCAGTAGATGCTATAGGCTCCGTTGACTTGACAGTTGCAGGATCAAATACAGTGTCTGAGTACCCTAGTGACAGTGAGGTAACATTTGCTTCTAGTATTACTCCTGATTTTTTGACGTCTGAGGATAGTGCACTTCTTTTGCAGTGGGTGCTAGACAGGGACGCTACTTTTCATGTCACTCCGTATCATGACTGGTTGTTAACCCTCACGGCTCACGGACATCCTATTACCTACGACGGACATTGTAACCTACGGCGGACATTGTATTATTTATTTGGTAGAGTCAGGTACCGGGCTTGTCGGTCCAATAGGAAAAGGGTAAGAGTGATCGCC
This sequence comes from Adiantum capillus-veneris, assembly GCF_014529385.1. Lineage (NCBI taxonomy): Eukaryota > Viridiplantae > Streptophyta > Polypodiopsida > Polypodiales > Pteridaceae > Adiantum > Adiantum capillus-veneris. Next base: position 2,621,354 of record NC_140937.1, read on the forward strand.
GATGAGAGGCGCACTCTAACTGGAACATTCAAGGGATTAGTTGGCTAAGCATGGGCGCCCAAGTGTGAATGGGGCGAGCTCATATAAAAGTCAACTAAACCTAAAATTCACTCATTCTCTCATTTGTGCAATAGAAGAGTGCTCTTGCTCCATCTCCATCTCCATCTTCTTCTTCTTCACCTCCTTGTGTGTGTGTATGTGTGTGTGTGTGTGAGAGAGAGAGAGAGAGAGTGTGTGGGCGATCGAGCATTACGAAGACACGGCGGCGGCGAAGCGGCGGCTCCTTCTTCTTCGTGGCGAGGAATCCTCCACGAAGCAAGCGTAGCGCGGTGAGTGACACACCATCGCCTTCTTTGAGCTTACTAGTTTAGGCTTGTTGTGTGCTTGGAGCCATTTGTGGCTCGCACACGGTGTATCGGCAAGTTCCTTGCATTGACACGTGCAACATACGCACACATTTTGGAGCCGTTGCCGGGGAATGCCATACACCAAGCTCGCGTAGCACTCTGTGCTTCTCAGTGGTGCAATTTCTATTGTAGGAAAGGTAAGGAAGGAGTGTGTGTGTGTTGAGAAGAGGGATTTGGTGTTATAATGTGTGTTTTTTTTAATTAATGGAGTTTTCAAAGGTTCTGTGTTTATTCTTTGTGTATAAAGGTAGTTAGTTTTCTTTGTTAATAGAGATTTCAAAAGTTCTGTGTTTATTCTCTGTGTATTAAGGTAGTTAGTTTTCTGTGTACAGTAAGTAGGAAGTAGATTAGTGAGAGTTAATAGAGTGTGTTAGTGTGTAAGAGTAGGTGTATTAGTTAGAAGTAGGTAGAGAGAGTGTGTGTGTGCTCTCGCGCAGGCCGCGGCGGCCTTATCCTCTCTTTTTTAAAAATTAAAATTTAAAAAAAAAAGGTAGGACCAGGATCGGGAATATCTCCCAGATCCAAGCCCAGACCCAAGCCCAAGCTCACGCTCAGGCCTAGGCCTCAGTCGCCTTTTTTTTTTAAAAAAAACCGAATCTTAGCTTCACACGTAGCTAAAATTTGATTTTTTGAGGACCAACGGAACGTCAGATGCCCGAAAATTGTGTTGTAAAGCACACAGCGACCCTCTAAGTGATACGCTCGTTTCGAGCTATCACACACTTTAATCAAAAAAATCAAACATTCAAAAACATTCAAAAAACATAAAAAACAAGAAAAAATCAAGTAAAAAACGGGGTGCAAAACACCCACAAAACAAAGCAAGTAACCTTTGAGGGTACTTGCTGACACTTGTAGGGCACCCAAAGCACATGTATCTACGCTCTGGTCGTGTGCTAGAGTCCGAACAACTAGCTAGTGCTTCGATTTACGGGGGTACTCACTATCCTTCCATGCTAGGGTCTACGCCCTCGGCGGGGACCCAAGGTAGTGCAACCCAAGACCCAAATATAGCGGCTAGCGACTCTTCCTCTGACTACGATATTATGGAAGAGCATCTTACACAAAGCCCCGGGGGAACAAATGAAACCGTGCCTAGCTAGGTCCAACAACCTGGAACTAGTGTTTTTAGCCTTTTGATGGAGACTTTTAGTAGAGCTACGCGCTCTGAATCTACGGCTAGTGAAATAAAGAAAGGGGGTGGGGAAGTAGAATCACCATTCACATCTCCTGTAGACCCCACACTCCCGCAGAGTGTCCACGTGGACATTCTACCTACCTCATTTAATGAGGGCCCTACCGAGCTACCACCTTCCAAAGTCGCCTCTAAGGTAGCGGTGACTAAAAGTCAAAACATGGGAAGCAACATTGCATTCACCTCACGGCAACCCTCTAGTACACCAAGTTTGGACGGGGTATTTCTCAATGAAAATTGGGAATATGACCTACACACAGAGACTTTGACCGACCTATACATGGGCTACACATACCATGTGGGTTGGTTAGAAGTTGTACAATCCACATCTAGTGCCACTAGTCTAGAGGAAAAACAACACATGATCTGCAATGTCATCCATAGGATTATCCAGTCCGAGAGGCAAAATCGAGGAATAAACATACCTTTGACGGGTCCTATGCGATTTTTAGACACGGGCAAAGGGAAACAACCCACTCTATCACAAATGGAGACTCCCCCAGTGAGTCCCATCGATCCCCCATATGTTGTTTCGCCAGGGGTCTCAATGCAATCTGAGCCCACAAGTGATAGCTTTACTTTTCCAAGTCTAGCTCATCTTTCCCTTGATGACACCACGGCTACCATGCCTACCCCAATGATGGGCATGCCAAGAAACACGCCATGGACCTCATTTGTTAGTAAAGCACCGCTACATGGTAGCTCAATTCCTGCAATAGTACCTACAAGTGCGAAACAAACGTATGCACCTATGGGTACACGTACTCATGTAGTCCCTACCCCTCCCATTGTTTCAACTACCTATGCTCCACAACCACAATACACAAGTTCTTAATTCCATGGGACTATACCGGCTAGCATTAGCATGTCACATCCAACGTCTGCTATGCCTAGGGCCACTCATATGAACTATGGACCACCACATGGCACAACATCGTACCCAGCATGGAACCCAAGGGCTTCCTATGCGCCAAGCCCAATGCCAATACCTACTCCACATGTAGTCTCTGGAGCACCTTCACCCACCGTTCCTGCTCACTTAGGTGACTAGGCAACATTTGCTCAAGCTATTGGTCGATCTATTGCTGAGAATATGCGTAACACGCCTGATAGAGAGCCTAGAAGTAAGGCAGTACAAATAGCCAAGCTCATACAAAAATTTAGCGGAGACGGGGATGTGAGAAAGCATATCCAAGTGTTTCAACAAATATGTGATTCTCTAGGAGAACATAATGACCTACATAAGAGCAATGCTTTAAGCCTAACCTTAAGTGGAAAGGTTGGGGATTGGTATAAAACCCTAAGGGTGGAAGAAAAAACGATTTACCCTACTCTTAGGAGTCTGTTCTTAAAGGAATACATACGAGAGGGAGTGATTTGGGGTGTAGCCTCTCAGCTCCAGAAAGCCCAACGAGAGGAAGGAGAGTCGGTGAGACACTTTATAAGTCGCTTGAAGCATTTGAATTCTTGTTGTAATCCAAATGAGTGCTTCAACAATAACCAATTGCTTGATAGATTCATTAGGGGGTTACGACATGAGGATATCTACAATGGCCTAGTCATTAGAGGTATCACCACTTGGGAAGCAGTCACCACCAATGCGATCCAATTGGAGGATAATTTAATGATTCAAGGAGAAAGAGTGTCTGTTGAGCCTAAATCTATTAGGTCGCAAGCATCAGGGCATCAGCCAATGACCCTAAAGCCTATTGCTAAGGAGCCAAAGATATCTGAGATGACTTTAGCAGATCTCACCAAGGCTATTCAAGAGAGTTTTAGAGACAATCGTTTTTCGCAAAACAATCATATGTATCCAAGAAGGGAGCAGCAATGGTGCTCAGTATGCTATGGACTGCATAGTACCAGTGAATGCCCTACTTTTAGAGTAAAATTCAATGGGAACTGCAATGCATGTGGGAGGTATGGTCATCAAGCTAAGGATTGCATAGTATTTAAGCGTGCGATGGCCAATAGACCAACCTTAGTATGGACAGACACACCTCGAGTGCCTGCATTGATGCCGGCCCCACCTCTTGAACAAACAGCACAACACATGGTCCCTAGGGCCCAAAATGTTGTTCAAACAACACCCTTACCACCTCCAGTGCTAAGACCGGAACCACTACATCCGAGAATCACTTCTGTGAATCAAGTGGGTTTTGAGTCATCTATTTCTTGTTTGGAAGGCTATGAGGAAGATATAGATCCTAATATCGCCTATGGGATGGATGTGCTTGAAGAAAGTCCACAATACTACATGGAGGACTATTGGGGACAAGTCAAACCTGTATATCAAGTAGCTGCTCTTGCGGCAAGAGGCCAAAATATCAATTACACTGCTAAGAGACCACCTCTTCAATGTTATGAGTGTGGAGGTCCGCATCGTGTAGCCGAGTGTCCTATTAGGCTACAAAAGAACGCCACACTAATGCAAACCAATCAAGTGAGCACGTCTACAATGACGATACTCATGTGTAATCGATGTGGCATAGATCATTTGATTTCCCAATGTCCAAATAATCCAAATGCACCGAAGATCACGCCATTAAACTTGATTGAAGTTACCAAGGATCCATCACCAAGTACACCCATGGTACCAGTAAACGTACTCACACGATCGATGCTCCAAAAACAAAATTATATTCTTGAGGAAAGAGAAACGGCATCAATTGCCCAATCTCAGAAAAAGAAGAAAACACAAAGAAAGAGATCGCAAAAAGCAGCGAAGTCAGACCCCAGTTCAAAGACCAACATAGAGACTGGTGACGACCCCGTATATATGAACGACGCTGAAAAAGATTCTGATTCAGGTGAAACCATGGAGACCAAAACGACCACTAACATAGAAACCAACAAGGAAGATTTTCATGAGCCACAATGGCCCGGATCCAAAAAGAAGATAGGAACTTACCCAAACCCTACAGAGGAGATTGAGCGAGTCAAGCAATTAAGGAGTTTGGTAGAAGATACCCAAAGGGATCTAGAACCAGCACCTAGGAAGATCCAGATTACAGACACCGTGTTCCCTACGCAACAACAACCTCACCAAGTCCATAGACCCTTGGACATACCTAGTGTCATCCAAGAAGAAAGTGACTTAAAGTCATGGGAAAGTGGGCGTACTCACTTCTTGATGGAGAGAATGTTTACAGAGGGACTAGCTGATCCTATCGAAGAAATGGAGATCCCATCTTCCCCACGTCAAGGGACTCAAGGCCAAAAGGTGCCGTTAAACATTGCCAAATTGATGGATTTCATGTCTTCAGAAGTTAGAACCACCATCATGTCCAAAGTATATAAAGATCCCGAGCTAGTCTCAGCCCTTCGAGCCTTCCTCAATGAAGAACTGAAGTTTGGGCTACCACAATTTGCATAGATGGATGGAGCTGGGGAGATTCCAATAGAGGAGGAATACATAGATCCACAACCGAACCTAGATGAGAACCTTGTTATAGAAATACATGTTAACAAGTTGGGACAATACTTTGAGGGTGATGAATCTAATGCGACTATACCAATCACTACTAAGGGATTAACTATGAAGGGAATCCTTGATGGTGGCGTTGGGGTTAGCATTGTGACTAAAAAGTGATGGGAAACTCTGGGAAGACCTTACCTTGCGACCACAACCATAGTAGTGAAGATGGCCAATGGGTCTATTGTTAAACCTATTGGGATGCTAGAAGATCTCAAGATCAAGGTCTTTGGACATAAAATAATAATTACCTTTATTGTTATGGATTTCTCCAAACACACTATGGCATCGGAGATGATCTTAGGACGTCCTTTCATGAGGGAAGCAAAAATGGTGCATGACTGATCTAAATACCATGTCTACTTGCAGTTCCAAGATTCTGTCATTCGAGTGGATCTTGTGACGGGTCGAGCACATCCTCTAGGAAACAGGTTTATAATTGATCATAGATTTGACACCACAGTTCACTCGGCCCCATTGCAGTATTGTTACACGTGTAAAGCGGACACTAATGTTGGGGAAGATTCTCCTTATATGGATGTACTACCTGGGATGACTGAGTCGGACAATGTGGATTGGGTCCACCTAGCAGCAACCATAGACACTTGGGGAAATAGAGGGATGACCTCGGTAACACCTGAGGGGGATGAAATACCACCACTTGTACCCTTAAACATGCTAGAAGCAATGCATATAGCTTCTGATGATCTACAAGATGAAAGTTTGACTGGCATTGAAACCAGTAGCGCCTCACAAGACTATAGCCCACACAATTTGGGGTCAGAATCATCAGTTGAAATTGACTCTGAGGACAAAGAATCTGAGTTAAATCTTAGTGCAAATGTGGGGACAAACCATTCAAGGCCCAGTGGTAACCTAGATGATAATCTATCCAAGGGAGCAGAAGACACAAGTAGTGATTCATCTAGTGAGTCTTCACTAGAAATCGACCGTAATCAAGAATTAAACAAGAAGAGTAAGAGATATAAGAGGCGATGATATCAAGCAAATGTGCGTGCTAGAATAAATGAAAAGAAATCTACTGCAGAATGGCTTAATTATATAGGGGCATGTGATGCTCATCGAAATTTGGTAGATAACTGGGGTGAATACCTTCAAAGCGTTATGTGGTGTAGTCCACAACCCATTGACATCGCACAACTAGAGGCTACAGAGAAGCCAAAGTTGAGCCGTAGCGTAAGGAGACGACAAAATCGAGAGTTAGCTCAACAACAAAAGGAATCAGAAGTTAAATCACAGTCCACAGAACAACAGGATCCCACAGACTTACACCCTGCACCTGAACATTTCAAATCCTATACCATAGAGGAATGTAAGGTTGTGTATACAAAGGCTCAAAGAAAACTTATCGATGGGAGAAATGGAGTCTATGATGGTCCAGCGATAGTTAAGGAAATAGAGTTAGCAAACCCAGGAGAAGAGTCTAAACCTGTCTTCATTGCCCAAGATCTGACAGCGACTGAGGAGTCTGTACTTAAAGAAATTCTCAAGGAATTCAGGGATATATTTGCTTGGACATATCATGATATGAAAGGTGTTCCACCTTCCATGGTGCAGCACACAATCCCCATGAATAGCATGGCTAAACCAATTCAACAACGACCCTACCCAATGAATCCTAAATATGCAAAAATCGTTCAAGAAGAGATTGAAAAGCTTGTGGAATGCAGATTCATATACCCTATTTAGCACTCAAAATGGGTGTCACCAATAGTGATTGTGCCAAAAAAGAATGGGAAACTCAGAGTGTGCGTGGATCTCAAGAAGGTCAATGTCGCCACTAGGAGGGACCATTACCCCTTGCCATATTCAGAACATGTGCTTGAAAGAGTTGTAGGTAAGGAAGCTTATAGCTTTTTAGATGGGTACTCTGGCTACAATCAAATCACAATTGCGCTAGAGGATCAAGCTAAAACAGCCTTTATAACCGAATTTGGAGTGTTCGCATTTCGTGTTATGGCTTTTGGCTTAACCAATGCCCCGGCTACCTTTCAAAGATTAATAAACACTACTTCTAGAGAATATTTGAGGGAGTTTTGTGAAGCTTTCTTAGATGACCTTTGTGTTTATTCCTCTTGGAAAGAACATCTATCATGCTTACGAAAAGTGTTTGAGAAGTGTAGATTGTATCGCATCTCCTTAAACCCTTTCAAATGCCGATTTCGGGTTAAACATGGAGTCATTTTAGGGCATATAGTGTCCAAAAATGGGATTTCCACAGATGAGAGCAAAATTAAAGCCATTGCAGAATTTCCACCACCTACAAACTATAAAGGAGTTCAAAGGTTCATCGGCCATGTTGGTTATTACCGACAGTTTATTTTAAACTTTGCCGAGATAGCTCATCCTTTGTACAGGATTCTTATTGAGTTCCAATGGACTACGAAGTGTGACCATGCTTATGAGTCATTGAAAAAGATCTTGACTAGCGCTCCTATTCTACGAGTGCCCGATTGGAATGTAATTTTTCATGTGCATATTGATGCATCGAACTTTGCTATTGGGTGTGTTCTAGCTCAACCAGGAGAACATAAACTGGACTACCCCATTAGCTTTGCAAGTCATCAGTTGAATGATGCCGAAAGAAACTACACCACTACAGAGCGAGAAGGTTTAGGTATGATTTATGCAGTGAAGAAATTTCGCTACTACCTTCTGGCCAACAAGTTTGTGTTCTATGTTGATCATCAAGCCTTGTTGTATCTAGTAAATAAACCTTGTTTCACGGGAAGAATTACAAGATGGTTTTTAATTCTCCTTGAGTTTGATTTTACCATTGTGGTGAGACCTGGTAAAAGAAATGTCATGGCTGATCATTTGTCTCGCATACCCAATGGTGAAGCCCCTACTGGAGTCGATGATGAATTGCCTGATACTTCTCTATTCCTAGTCGAAACCATACCTGAATGGAGTGAGAAGATTGTGAACTTTCTAGTTAATGGTTTTCCACCCAAAGAGCTTCGTAAGGACATAGCTCGAAAATTGTTAAAAGAATGGGAACCTTACTCTCTCATTGCAGGAACTCTCTACAGGCTAGGGAAGGATGATATTCTTAGACGTGCCCGTGAGGATGAGTATTTATACATACTACAAGAAGCCCACATGGGTATAGCTGGAGGACATTTCTCAGGGAACTAACAGCTAGAAAGGTGTTGCAATCAGGCTATTGGTGGCCAATCTTATTTAAGGATGCATCACTTTTTCCAAAAGGATGTGATGAATGCCAACGTTACAAGATCACACAACAAAAGGATAGGATGTCCTTACATCCTTTTAAAGTGACTCAACCATTTGAAAAATGGGGTTTTGAAACCGGCCCGTAGGGCGGTAGGCGTTGGCTTTCACCCGAAATTCTTTACTTTAGACACACACACAGAGCACTTTGCAAAGAGAACCTGCGACGGAAATTAACACTTGAATACACACACACGGCTCGGAAGCTTGAATGCTCCGAGAAGACGCCGACAACCTGTAGGCCCCAAAATTGGCGCCCCTTTTGGTATTTCTTTATTCTTTAGGAGGGTAAATTACAAGGTAAGGTCCTGGGAATCCTTCACGTGTATCCACCTAGATACCATTTGATTTGGCCAAATTTCGGCAGCATAACAGCCCCAAAACTTGCACGAAACCAATTCCCCTGCTAGAACTCACTTGCACTGGCATATACTCTCTGATTCCTGCCCAAAAACAGTAAATTTAGCACGCTGTATTTATTGGTTTTTGCCCTGGTTTCAGCCCCAAACAGTCCCCTTACTGTCCTCTACCAGTGGGGCACGATTCCTAAGTGTCCTGGCATCCGTATGGCTGAAAAACAATCAAATTACAGCACATACACAGCGTTGATTTTGCACCTGTATGGTGAGGTTATGACCCTCACCAGTGCCTGCTTTGGAGTAGCAGTTAGCTACCCCTGATCCTGCTCAAGGAGGCTCTTGCCTCGGCACGAAATCATGAACCCACACAGTTGTACATCAGTCAAATGAATAGCCCTCTTGTGGGGCATCACATAACTGCACGTAGGGGAGAGAGAGAGAGAGAGAGAGAGAGAGAGAGAGAGAGAGAGAGAGAGAGAGAGAGAGCAGTGTGTAGCATGCAAGGCATCACTCCTGGCACCACATTGTACATGAGAGGGAAAGGAAGCACTCCATAGCTCTTAACCTATGACAAACTGCAAATGAAGGCCTCTCCCAGCTTAAAAATCAGCGCCCATTTTTTTGTAGGAGGAAAGTTCATGAAAATGTGACACTTGGCACATTTACAAGCATTTTCCCGTTTTGCGTTCACCGCTTAAAAATATCCTGACCGGTTGCCCAGTTGACTTCGCGGCAGAGTTGTAAAATGTTCCTCTAGTCATACCGGAGGTAATGACGCGAACACATTTCACGGCCCAAAATAGCAGTTTCCTAAATTCTAAGAGATGCTTTCGTTGGGCTCCCACTGGTCTTCTGACCATCTATCCTCATTGGGACCACATCGAAAAGTGCAATGTGGCCCAACTGTCGGATACTTTTTGTTGGTAGTCCCACCTTGACTTTACGCCTTAATTGAGTTCACTTCCTAGTATCCACCAACTTCCTAAGTGCGACGGGGGGACCTATATGATCTTGCTCTGAGCCTAGACATCCTCTTACCATACGAATTCCAGTGCCGACCACTTCCCGTCTGCGGGTGAAACTACCGTTCACATTGGCCATACAATGTCCGACCGTTTGCTACTTCAAAAAGAGGGTCTCAAAAAAATAAAATAAACCCCATTGGAAAGAATCCAACAACCAAGGTTAGCAGTAGCCACATCCTTGTGACATGGTTAATAACTGCCACGTCCTCATGATAGTTTTAGACTTTGTAGGCCCAATTAGTCCGGCAGCTCGTAAAACTCAATCTCGATATATTATCGTTGCCACTGACTATGTGACAAAGTGGGCGGAAGCCAGGGTGACACGTAAGTCCGATGCAAGGTCAACTGCCAAGTTTCTCTTTGAGAACATTGTTACAAGATTTGGTTGTCCCTTTGAGATTGTGAGTGACAATGGTACTCATTTTATAAATGGAGTAATAAAAGAACTCACTACCAACTTTATGATAAACCCCATTGAAAAGAAACCAACAACCAAGGTTAGCAGTAGCCACATCCTTGTGACATGGTTAATAACTCCACGTCCTCGTGACATACCCCCCTCTTGAAATCGCAAACGTCCTCGATTGCATACCATAAATACACGCAATTGATGATATTGTGCTATTAACACTCTTTTATCATCGCATGTATCCGCAAGAAAGGTCGTAACATACATAGATACAAATGACTTAATGAGACCTTCATGCTTTTTCCATTTCCATCTATGGCACTGAATTCATATGTACATTTGATGTACTAGCTCTATCATTACCCCTCCTTTGCACACGTTGGGTTGGGGCATAAGTAGGCTGTAACCCAAAGGCTTCAAGGTAAAGCTGCAATACATTTGGAGACTCTGACAGTTCATGCTCTTCCATCCACTTTGCATCCATAGGCGGATAGTTCTTGAACTTCACCAAATAGCGTCTTGCAACTTGTCCTTTAACTTTTATGTCCTTATGTGCCAAAACTTTCTCAGGTACCAGGATCTCATCAAGTTCCTCAACTTCTGGCTGATCCTCAACTGGCATATCTTCTGGCACATCACCCACGAAGGGTCTTAGAAGACTCACGTGAAACGCATTATGAATCTTCCATGCATCAGAAAATTTCATCCTGTAAGCCACATCGATGATCTTGTCAAGCACTTGAAAAGGCCCATAGTAACGCATGCTGAGCTTAGGAAACAATCGTTCCTTGCCCTTCATCTTCTTTAACCTTGCCTTTTTGAACCTTAACAGAACCCAATCACCAGGTGATAACAGCAATTCACGTCGGTGACAATCAGTAGCCTTTTTCTGCTTTGCCTGAGTCTTCTCCAAGGCAACTTTAATTTTCTTATACATCTCATCCATGTTCTGAACATATCGATCTACCTCAAAGATCTTGTCCTTTGTATGCGAAATGGGAGGAACCTTTTTGCCGCCTTCAACAATCTCAAAAGGTGCTTTGCCAGTAGACGAATGCACCGTATTATTGTACGCATACTCAAGCATAGGCAAATACTGTTCCCACTTTCCCTTATTATCTGACACATAGCATTTCAGCAGATCTAAGACAGTAGAGTTATCCTCTTCTGACTGTCCATCAGTTTGTGGATGAAACGAAGACGAAACCTTGAGCGTAGTGCCCATGTTCTCAAACAATCCTCTCCAGAACAAACTGTTCATGCGAGGATCACGATCACTGATAATCGATTGTGGCATACCATGGTACTTAAACACATTGTACATGAACAAGCGTGCCATCTGATCAGATTTTATCTTCTTCCTGACAGGGATAAAGTGGGCTTGCTTGTTGAACCTGCAGATAATGGTCCATATACCATCATTCCCTGTTGGCGTCCTTGAAAGATCAAAAATAAAGTCCATAGCAATGCTTTCCCATGGCTTATCCGGAATCAGCAATGGTTGTAACAACCCTGGTGCCTTTTGCCTGTCAAACTTGACCTTTTGGCAAACTATGCATGCTCGCACAAAGGCATCCACATCTCTCCTCAAGGTAGGCCAATAGAAGAATGTCTCTACCGCTTTAACTGTTGCATCAATGCCACGATGCCCTGCATACGGTGGGACATGACTCTCTTCCATGACCTTATGTCGCAGTAGCCTAGTGACACAAAGTCTGCCATGCATCATCATAAAACCATCTCTGAGGAGGTATTGCTCGTGATGTTGCCCCTCTTGTAACTGTTCAAAGATCCTTGCAAAATCTTCATCAGCAGTATATTGTTCCTTCATTTCATCTAACTCATGATGATAAGGAATTGACACAGCTGAAATTTGTGGCTTTCTTGATAACGCATCAATCACAACATTATTCTTGCCTTCCACATGCATAATCTGGAAGTGGAACATGGAAAGAATGTTTGCCCATCACATATGCTTTTCGGATAACTTGACTCTGTCAAGAAGTACCACAAGGTCTGATGATCTGTTTGGACAACAAAATCATCACCTAAGAGGTAGTGCTTCCAGCTAGAAAGCGCATGAATCACGGCCAAGAGCTCTTTCTCATAGACTTGCATAGTCCTTTCTGGCCCTTGCAAAATTCGGCTTTCATAAGCTACTACTCGTCTGTCTTGCATTAGCACTGCTATGATGCTACTGCCACACGCGTCACACTAGACCACAAATGACTTCCTGAGATCTGGCAAAACAATAACTGGATCTGAAGTCAACTTTTCCTTTAAGAGACTGAAAGCTGAAATCTCTTTTTGGGTCCATCTGAAAGTGACCTCTTTCTTTTGCAATGCGTGAAGAGGCGATGCTATCTCTGCAAAATTTCTGATAAACCTTCTATAGTAGGAACACAATCCCAAGAAGCTTCTAACATCGTACACAGTCTTCAAGTCTGGCCATGTCTTGATAGCTTCGACCTTTGCGGGATCCATTCTAACACCATCCTTTGAGACTATGTGGCCCAGAAAGTGGATCTCTTTGAGGAAGAATTCACTTTTCTTAGGATTGACAAGTAACCTGTGACTGCGCAGCTCTTCAAACACAATGTTCAAGTGACGCATATGCTCCTCTTCATTCTTCGAATACACTATCATGTCATCGAAGAACGTTCCAACAAACTGTTGATGCGAGCGGAAAATCTGGTCCATCATTCTGTTGAACGTGGCAGGAGCATTTGTTAGCCCAAACGGCATCACTAGAAACTCATAAAGACCAAATGTCGTTCTAAACGCAGTCTTGTGCACATCCTCTAGCCTTATACGAATCTGATGGTACCCACTCTTAAGGTCTATCCTGCAGAAAATTGTAGCACCCTCTAAACAATCGAGAATATCATCAATGCGAGGAATAGGAAACCTATTCTTGATGGTATTCTTATTCAACGCACGGTAATCAATACACATGCGCCATGAGCCATCCTTCTTCTGCACTAGGAGCACTGGGGAGCAAAAGGGTGAAGAACTAGGCTGAATCAGCCCCTTCTCTAATAACTCCTCAACCTGGCCCATAATCTCTTTCTGCTGCACCGCACTAACCCTGTAGGGAGGTCTATTTGGTGGGCTACACCCTGGCACCAAATCTATCCGATGGTCCTCAGGTCTCTCTGGCGGCAATTGCGACGGTAATGAATCAGAAAAACAGTCACTAAACTTTTGCAAAAATGCTGACCTTTCTTTATCTAACACAGATAAATTTGATTGATCACTATCTGAGACATCACGTGCAAAAATCAAGTACACAGAAAGATGATTCTTTATTACAGAAGTGATAGCAGAAGCAGATACAATAGGGACTGACTCTCCTTTAAGCTTTACATCCAAGATGTGAGTTTTGCCCCTATGCTGTACAGTGATCTTTTTGTTGTAGGCATCCAAGACTCCATGCACTCGGAACATCCACGGGATCCCCAACAAGGCGTCACAACCTTCCAGCGGCATGATGTTGATAGCCGTTTTTCGGCTCTCCATAATTGCCATAGTAAGTTATTCCACCCTACCAAATTCACCCAAACGCTATGCTATCCCTACCATTTCACTGTACATAGGCGTGTGTGAGTTAGGGGGCTTTTCCCATATCTTCTTAAAAACCCTCAGCTAGCTAGCCACTGAGCTAGTTGAGCCAAAAAAATAAAAATAATAAAAATAATAAAAAAATAAAAGTATATTATGGCCTCTTTGTGTGTAAATATTTCATTGTATATATGGCCTAAATATAGGGATTTTTTATAATTATTTTGGTATTTTATTTAAATATTTCTACTTATGTGTGTGTTTTATTAAACCTATGTACACCTTCTTTCATCCTCTTACACCATAATTATATTTTTTGCCAATATGTACATACTCTAACCTCATATTTTTCCTTTATACAAATCACTCCCACATTTTCACCCTCACCCTCGTGAAAACAAAAAATTGATTTCTACTCATTGGTTACTTTTATTATATTATTTACTTGCATACCTTTTCCTCTTTCACCCAAAATAATTCAAGGAGGGACCATATCATATGATTCCAATATCTTTCCATATCCATAACTCCTCCATATTTTTATTATTATTTTTACTCATTATTCTAACACCATGTGCTCATTGAGCTAAAGTCCATGAATAGTCCATACACTAGTCCCACCATGTATATATTTCTTTATTCACCAATAATCCTCCTCCATGCATGGGTCAAGGGCAACTTGGATGCTTTGTATTATAATATGACAAAGGAGGGGCTCACTCTTGGATGCATTGTACAAATTCAACAAAGGAGGGGGCCACTAAAAGACTTTTGCAGGCATAAAAAACAGGCTTTTTTGGTGAAAATTTTAGCACCTATCTCCACTCCGAATTTGGAGCGGTGGTCAAAAGAGAAAATGTAGCCCACGCTCTGAATAATCACCTCAAATTGTTTCATGGTTTTTGGAGCTACCAATGGTGAGCTATGATTTTTTGAGTGGACCCCAGTCTGCCCACTTTTCTCACAAGTAGCCCTTAGTCTTCTCTCACCCTTCCACACACCTACTCACTCTTACACATCCCTCCCTCTCCTTCCCTCACTCAAACCTGCAATTTCCATGGCTTCTCCCACCCTCTTCACCATTACCCTTCTCTCTCATCCCTATAGTTCTTTTATGAACCTCTACATACATACACCCTCTTCATGTCTCTCTCTATTGCTTCTATGTTACAATTTCATTTACCTCTCCTAAAAATATCTAAAATTCAACATCTTAACCATGATAACTTCTGCGAATTGAGGATTTTTCATCAACAAATCCTCTTTTCATCGTGGTGGTCAACCGTGGCGGCGGCGTAAAGAAGCGAAGGAGAAGAAGAAGACCAGCGGTCATTTTTTCCACAATCTACACAAGGGTGAGTTCAACCTTCTTCAAAGCTTCACCATCTCAATGATTCTCTTTTAATTCACCCCTCTTCCTTCATCAAATCAACTCATCCTACCCATTGTAAATGTATCACTAACAATTCTAGTGATTATTACCACTAACAACTAACTTCTCTTGTAAAAATGCACCCACACTATCAACATATGGAGTAGGCAACCGCACAAGTAAACCAAATTCACTCACTCCCATGGAAGTTTCTCTCCTTTCACCACATCAATAATTCTCTTACTTGAGCCCACATCCATGTGACTCAAGAGAAAAGAGAGACCCCATTATCATTTGAAATTCATAAAAATTCATAATCCTTGATCTTTCCTAATAAAATTGATTAGGCTTAATCCTAATCAAGGCTTCTAAAACCTATAAATAGAACCCATTCCTCCTTGTAAATGATCACTATACCATTGCACACTAGATTGAGCGTAGCACACGCCAGTTCTATCTTGGTTGTAAAGAGAGAGTAAGCTTTCTATACACCATCACTTTGGTGCATAGAAAAGCTTGAGCTAGTTTGAGTGAGTGCGAGTAGAAGATATTCTTCCTACCATTGTTGTATCTACCCCAACATCAATGAATTGTTAGTTTTGGGTGCAATTCATGTCCAAAGGCTCACGCTTCTCCTCCAATTTGGCTTGGCAAACTCATTCAGCTTCATAAGGTGACTTGTTTCATTGAAGGTTGTTGTTTTGTTGCTTGTGATTCATTGGCTATTGTTTGGCTACCATTGTAAGAGGGTGGATGGTGAGAGGGCTCCCATAACCCTAAGACAATGTGCTAGTGATGCTATAACCAAATCTTGTCACTTGATTCCGCAAGCTCTAAGTCCCTTTTTGTGCAACATATAAAGTTGAAGCTAAGTTGTACACCATCTCTCTCTCTCTCTCTCTCTCTCTCTCTCTCTCTCTCTCTCTCTCTCTCTCTCTCTCTCTCTCTCTCTCTCTCTCTCTCTCTCGTGTTTTAGTGTGTGAGAGTGTTCCATTGGTGTTAGGGTTAGTGTAAATCCCTTGCTTGTTTGTGGGTTGCTCTAACGATTCTCCTCTTATGCGTCCTAGTTCTCTCTTAAACTAGGTGGTGCCCCTTGAGTAGTTGGGATTTGGCTGTGGGTTTGTTACTTTGGTTTGTGTTGTGTTGTGCCCCAGCCCCATTGAGCAGCACGGGAGCCTTGAAGGGTGTCTAGAGGTTGCTCTTCTTGTTGCCCGCCCCGGACTGCCTCAATGTAAAACTCTTCAGTGTCCACATACGACTGAATATGCAGACGCAGTTTTCCAATGATGGGAGTAACACACTCTGAGTGGCCAGGACATGCCAACCCTGCCTCTGCTGTGTACCCCATCTCTTCAGCTCTGATGCCTAGCTTCAAATGAGTGTCGTCTGATCCCTAACTTTACCCCATGCCTTGCATAACTCACTGGCATCTCTGTTGGGCCTGTCACCCACCATGTCTGGCACTAAACCTGTCGTGGGTTTTGGCTTCTTGCCTTTCTGGTCTTCTTTATCCTCTGAGTCAGCTGGCCTTTTCCTTTGTGGACAATTGATAGAAAAGTGACCAGGCTGCTCGCATATAAAGCATTTGTTCTCAGCCATTAGGACCTTTTCCTCGAGAGACTTGCGCACAAAAGGCTTCCTTTTCTGTTTCTTTGCCTGCGCTCCAGAAGTCCCGGCTGAATCCTTGTCTTTGGTGGCCTTTTCTGACCCCTGTGACGCATCAGGAGCTGTTTTCACAAAGGGCTTCTTCGCTGAATTTTTCTTTTGCTGCCCTCCTTTGTCACTGCTCGGAAATCCACTGTCCTCTCCTTTCAACAAGGCAAGACCAGTGTTCACAACTTCCATAAGCTGAGTAAGGGTATCCACTCTGTTCTTTGTATAGTAATCGCGAAGCCCTTTAGGCAGCCCACAACAGTACTTCTCTATCTGCTCTGTCAGTGGCACAAATCTGTAGGAGGTCACTGAGAGTAACGCTTTACAAAACCTCCTATTGTACTCCAGCAAGCTCTTGCACGAAGCTGAAGTAAGCTGGTGCCAATTTGTCAGGACGTCGGCTTCAAATTCATTTGACATCCAAGTAGATGCAAACATTTGCTTGAAGTAAACCCAAGTGGCGGGTGCCTGTCCATGCATTAACAATGTCGTCCACCATGTAAGCGCATTGTCCTTTAAGAAAGTGGCAGCTTTCCTGACCTTTGAGGCCTCTATAAAATTCCCTCCCGCATAAGCTGTATCAAACTGCTGGAGGAAAGTGAGTGCCTTTGTCTTATCCTCGAAACCACTGAAGGTACTGAACTTTACTGCTGCACCACCTTCTTTGTAAGCCTTCGGCTTCTCTAGTGCCCCCAAATTGTCATACGGAATGGTCTGCAACATGGGCACTGTAGTAGGCATGATCGACACGTGTTGGCCATTCACATTTTGCGTCAGAGGTGCGATATCTGGCTGTTGTCCAGAAAAACCAGCCATGCCAAAATGACCCTGTGGCACCCCAAATTGGCCGTGGTTGCTCTGAAAACCCTGCTGCATGCCAATACTACCATACATGGTGTATGGCAAGCATACCCCCGAACATTGTTCCTGGCATGTACGGCTGACTTCCAGCGCATAACCAGCCATACTTTGGAACACTGATCCACCCCCAAAATACCCAGGATGTACCGTGGGTGGTGGAAAAACTGAGTGCATAGCCTGGTATCCAGCTCCCTGTCCATTCAAGACAGCATGCTGGCTCTGAAAGGTGGCGGGCTGAACTGGCATAACCTGTGGAATGGGCGTTCTAGCCACCTGTTCAAGCACGGGAGGAACCTGCTTTAGAGCCCCCGACTCCGCAACATGCGAATGTTCCCTTTCCTCCTACGCCACATGAAGTACCTGGGCTTGAGCATCAACAAGCTACGTACGCGGCGTAGGTTGCCTATTTTGTTGTTGCACTGGTGGCGCTTGCAAGAATTCCATAAACCTCGGATTCTGCACTAGCTGCGAAAAGACATTCACCGCAGCAACTAACTGAGTCTTGAACGCATCATACTCAAGTTGCCCTGTCATAAAGCCCTGTACTACTCGAGGGACATTCACATTGACAGGAGGTATAGACTGACGTGTCCGTGAGCTCTCGCCAATCTCACAAACCATAGGAATCTCTTGCCTGTCCTTTGAAGACGAACCCTCTTCCATAATTCCCTTCCCCTTGTCGGCCATAGTGTAATCCCTATGTTCCTGCACTGTGTGTCTTTATCCCAAAACAATCCAGGCTCACTCTTTAAGGAAAAAGTGATTGATGTCCCGGCAACGGAACCATGAAACCGGCCCGTAGGGCGGTAGGCATTGGCTTTCACCTGAAATTCTTTACTTTAGACACACACACACAGAGCACTTTGCAAAGAGAACTTGCGACGGAAATTAACACTTAATTACACACACACGGCTCGGAAGCTAGAATGCTCCAAGCAGACGCCGACAACTTGTAGGCCCCAAAATTGGCTCCCCTTTCGGTATTTCTTTATTCTTTAGGAGGGTAAATTACAAGGTAAGGTCCTGGGAATCCTTCACGTGTATCCACCTAGATACCATTTGATTTGGCCAAATTTTGGCAGCATAACAGCCCCAAAACTTGCACGAAACCAATTCCCCTGCTAGAACTCACTTGCACTGGCATATACCCTCTGATTCCTGTCCAAAAACAGTAAATTTAGCACGCTATATTTACTGGTTTTTTCCCTGTTTTCAGCCCCAAACAGTCCCCTTACTGTCCTCTGCCAATGGGGCACGAATCCTAAGTGTGTCCGTATGGCTGAAAAACATTCAAATTACATCGCATACACAGCGCTGATTTTGCACCTGTATGGTGAGGTTATGACCCTCACCAGTGCCTGCTTTGGAGTAGCAGTTAGCTACCCCTGTTCCTGCTCAAGGAGGCTCTTGCCTTAGCACGAAATCATGAACCCACACAGTTGTACATCAATCAAATGAATAGCCCTCTTGTGGGGCATCACATAACTGCACGTAGGGGAGAGAGAGAGCAGGTGTAGCGTGCAGGGCATCACTCCTGGCACCACACTGTACATGAGAGGGAAAGGAAGCACTCCATAGCTCTTAACCTGTGACAAACTGCAAATGAAGGCCTCTCCCAGCTTAAAAATTAGCGCCCATTTTTCTGTAGGAGGAAAGTTCACGAAAATGTGACACTTGGCGCATTTACAATCATTTTCCCGTTTCGGGTTCGCCGCTTAAAAATATCCTGACCGGTTGCCCAGTTGACTTTGCGGCAAAGTTGTAAAATGTTCCCCTAGTCATACCGGAGGTAATGACGCGAGCACATTTCACGGCCCAAAATAGCAGTTCTCTAAATTTTAGGAGATGCTTCCGTTGGGCTCCCACTAGTCTTCTGACCATCTATCCTCATTGGGACTGCATCCAAAAGTGAAATGTGGCCCAACTGTCGGATACTTTTTGTTGGTAGTCCCACCTTGACTTTACGCCTTAATTGAGTTCACTTCCTAGTATCCACCAACTTCCTAAGTGCGACGGGGGGACCTATATGATCTTGCTTTGAGCCTAGACATCCTCTTACCATACGAATTCCAGTGCCGACCACTTCCCGTTTGCGGGTGAAACTACCGTTCACATTGGCCATACAATGTCCGACCGTTTGCTACTTCAAAAAGAGGGTCTCAAAAAAATAAAATAAACCCCATTGGAAAGAATCCAACAACCAAGGTTAGCAGTAGCCACATCCTTGTGACATGGTTAATAACTGCCACGTCCTCATGATAGTTTTAGACTTTGTAGGCCCAATTAGTCCGGCAGCTCGTAAAACTCAATCTCGATATATTATCGTTGCCACTGACTATGTGACAAAGTGGGCGGAAGCCAGGGTGACACGTA
Source organism: Adiantum capillus-veneris (assembly GCF_014529385.1). Classification (NCBI taxonomy): domain Eukaryota; kingdom Viridiplantae; phylum Streptophyta; class Polypodiopsida; order Polypodiales; family Pteridaceae; genus Adiantum; species Adiantum capillus-veneris. The sequence continues at coordinate 2,641,299 of NC_140937.1, forward strand.
AGTCCGATGCAAGGTCAACTGCCAAGTTTCTCTTTGAGAACATTGTTACAAGATTTGGTTGTCCCTTTGAGATTGTGAGTGACAATGGTACTCATTTTATAAATGGAGTAATAAAAGAACTCACTACCAACTTTATGATAGCTCACCATAAATCCACACCTTATTATCTACAAGCGAATGGCCAACCTGAGAGCACCAATAAGACCTTAATCTCTATCTTAATCAAAACGGTGGAAGCTCATCGCACAGATTGGGATTTAAAGCTTACATGAGCTCTATGGGCTTATCGTACTGCGTATAAAGTTGCCATTAACTGCACACCATTCAAGATGGTGTATGGCCAAGAAGCGGTTATGCCATGGGAGTTTGTCGTTCCTAGTCTTCGAGTAGCTTCTCAAGAAGGTTGGGATGGTAACCCCTTAGTTGAGCGATTATATATCCTTGAAAGGCTAGATGAAGAGAGGCAATTAGCTGTGCAAAATGCACTTGTGGAGAAAGATATGAGGAAGAAATGGTTTGACCGTCATCTAAAGAACAAAGATATCAATGTTCGTGATAAAGTCCTTATGTATGGAGTGCCACCCCACAAGGAACCATTCGTGTGGAGACTCTTGATGGAGTTGAAACCATTGGATTCCTCAATGGGAGAAAATTTAAAATATACTATGATTCTTTAAGCCAAGAGGAGTTGCGTGTCATCCATACAAAAAAGGCAGCCAAGGAACAAATAGAATTGAAGAAGATACAAGTTCAAGCTGAGGCTAAGGAGCGACAACAACGTATAAGAAGAAAACGAGAGTCTAACCTTGGATTCACACATGCATTCCACGTTGAAATCGACAAGGATTGGTTGGACTCTGACACACCTCTACGATACCCTATTGAGCTAAATAGCACCTATGGAAAAGTGCTATATAACTCCTTATTGGACACGAGTGCTAAATATAATCTGCTATCATATGGGGTGTGGTGTCAGTTAGGGAAGCCACCTCTATCTGAGAGTATTATCCAAGTCAAGGGTGTCAACAAGAAAAAAACTACGGTTTTTGGAATCTGACACACTTCTGTCAGTTATGACAATGGGGTTGTAGCTCAAGACTTTTTGGTCATGCCTGTTGGAACTATGGAGGGTAATATAAACCTAGGATGAACGTGGATGATAGCCACCAAATGCACTATTGATTGGGGTACTGGGGGTGTCACAACGCAAAAACCAACTCTTATCCCTACCACTCAAGCCATAGTCCCTGAGATATTGCCTAAGGAAATAAAACCCAAGACATTGCATGTCCAAGAGGTTGAACCATACGTCCCCATAGCCCAACTCTCTAGAGCTTCAACTGATGTAGTTGAAAGAAAGCTTGAGACACACAAGAACCATCCTAATATAACAAAGAAAACATACAAGTGGGTCGCTAAAGCTTCTTTAGTAACCATGGCTGATGCTAAAAAACGGAAGCCTCGTAAGAAACGTCCCCCTCACTCCAAGAAATGTAAAGAAACATTGCGTTGGATTCCTAAACGACTATTGGAAGCCCAAGGATACTATGAAGGAAATGATCAAATCTGGGTGCCCAAACGTAAATTGTACTCTTACCTGTCATCACCGAGCCCATGTGAGCTCAATCCTGTGGCTCCAAAACAAATTGAAGATCGTGGAAAGGAAAAAATCACAAAATGCGACACACCTGCTCCAGAGCTAGTTTGGGTACCAAAGAAAGAACGATTTGTTCCGCCTAGCTCAGGAACAGGGAAAGCAAATGAAGCTTCTTTCTCTTCATGTAGTTCCTATACGGAAATAGAAGCTTCGATACAACCTCCACCTACCATTGTACATATCCATACAAGCAAGAAAGAGTTTACACCTCCCATTGTAAGTTCACCACCTACAATGATGTTGCAAATAAAATCATAGGAGAGTACCTTACCACCCTTGCAACTAGATGAAACGCATAGAGCGGTCTAAAACTATTGGTTAAAGCCTTCACCTATAACAACTTGGAACAACTAGTTTCAAAGGGTGACGACATCATTTCAAACGGTATGATCTACCCAAGGAAGGGGGGAGTGTTTGTTGACATCCATCATTCACTTGCTTCCCTCTCAACCTTTCTCCCTGACCTCTTAATCTCCAATCTTAGGGAATGTATATATAAAGCCTTATACTTACAAAAACAAGATAAAAAAGTAAAAGAGCAAGAGCGACTAGCAACGAGAGAGCACCCTATCAGATCCTACACATAAGTCTAAATTCACCATGTCACATCAAGCAACACACAAAAACAAATCATGTTTTAAAGACCTAACCAAATCTATTTGTATTCTCCGAGATGGCTAGTTCACCACAGGCATGCACTTCTATTTTTGATGAAAGGTACCCTTTTTCTTTTTCTCAAGTGTTTCACATCTGCTACCCTGTACTTTCTTGCGAATGGGATTTGGTAGAGAGACTTGCACGTGAGAGAAATTTTGAGGAGTTAGAATGGCTGATACGTCTATGGATAACTAGTGATCCCTACCCAGTAGCGAATGTTTCTCTGGTGGCACATGCTTATTCTTTTGCACAAGATGAGTATCCACGCATCGCGAGGTTCTTGATTAACACGCTTGCGTAAGAGGATGATGAAGAAGAAATAATAGAGACCGAGGAAGACTATGGCCTCACGGAAAATAATTTCGTTTATCTAGATGATGAGGATAGAGGCCTAGCCTTAGGGTGGCCACCCGGTTTATATAATATCCTCTTTCCTTGATTCTAAAAGGGATGACAGATAGGTAGGTTAGGAGTCTGGATTGTGTTTTGAGTTTGCTTTCTAGGAGTTTTAATTTTTTCACACTAACATGCCTCCTAGAGGTATAGTGCTTGTTTTTTGGATGTGTTAGGTAGGACTTATATGGATCTCCATCCACATGGCTGAGGACATCTGCTTCGACGAAATGAGCAACTCCATACCTCCATGTGTACTACTTTCCATGATTCATGTTGGTGGATATGTATAATTGCTAATAATGATTTTTCATGGTTTGTTTGAGTGCAATAGTTATGTTTGTTATCTGCCATTATAGATTTATAAATTTTTCTTTGCTTAAGTTGATGGAACTAGAGTTTAATCTTATGGATGAGCCTTGAGATTAGGAGACCGTGACTTTAGGTTAACTCATTTACTTGACCACTAGGCCTAGCTGATAAAATTATCTGGGTATTTGAGACCTTAGGAATGTTTAAGGCATAGAGAAGCTTGCTCACTTAAACAACAAAAACACTAGTGAGAATACAAAGGAAATGGAAGCATAAACATAAGTGCCACAAATGAAAAATCTAATGCTGGAAGAGAAATCCTGGCTTGATTTGGTACTTCACTCACATGTATTGTCTATGGTACTAGAGCCCTAGAGGTTCCCACTGTGGGCGCTTTTCCTTGAGAAGCAAAAAGCCTCGGACATACAAAATAAGCACACACGTCAAATGATTGTGAACCAAAGTAAAAAAGAGAAAAAGAAAAAAATGAATGACATTTAAAAGACTTCCATCGAGCTTACAGTTAACATTTCAAGCTTTTGTTTGCAGTTGTGAGAGCTAGTTGGCTAATCAAAGCTGAAAAGCACAATTAGGGAATCTTGCATTTAGATAATCTTCTTAGCTTAGCTAGTACTAGAGTAGTTGTTTTAACCTTAGTCATAGCTAACTAATTGATAGAATCACCCATAAGCCCAAAACTCTTGATTAATTAATTTACTCAACGTGCGATTTATTTGTCCTTAATGGCAGTCTAACATTTCATAAATCTTGCATTTACTCATTTCCACATGTACTTTACATTCCCCTCATGATTTATGGAAATATAATTCCGCTTGCTGAAACAGTGACTTTGCCTTGCAGATTCAAATCCAGATGCTCTACAACATGGACATAATAAGCTTCAACTCAATAGCTTCCGAGGACGGAATCTACATCAGGAAGGGGGGCATGTTAACCCTCACGGCTCACGGACACCCTATTACCTACGAACGGACGTTGTAACCTATGGCGGACATTGTATTATTTATTTGGTAGAGTCAGGTACCGGGCTTGTCAGTCCAATACGAAAAGGGTAAGAGTGATCGCCGATGAGAGGGGCACTCTAACTGGAACATTCAAGGGATTAGTTGGCTAAGCATGGGCGCCCAAGTGTGAATGGGGTGAGCTCATATAAAAGTTAACTAAACCTAAAATTCACTCATTCTCTCATTTGTGCAATAGAAGAGTGCTCTTGCTCCATCTCCATCTCCATCTTCTTCTTCTTCACCTCCTTGAGTGTGTGTGTGTGTGTATGTGAGAAAGAGAGAGAGAGAGAGAGAGAGAGAGAGAGAGAGAGAGAGAGAGAGAGTGTGGGCGATCGAGCATTACGAAGGCACGGCGGCGGCGAAGCGGCGGCTCCTTCTTCTTCACGGCGAGGATAGTGGAAGAAGATATCCTAAAGACCGTGTTTCGCACAACATTTGGTCTTTATGAATATCTAGTCATGCCTTTTGGCTTGACTAATGCACCAGCTACTTTCAATCGTCTCATGGAGCAAATTTTTAGACCATATCGTAAATTCATTGGAGTGTTCTTTGATGATATCATCATCTACTCCAAATCTTTGGAGGAACATAAGCAACATCTCCAAGTGATTTTTCAAGCCTTGAGGGAAAACAAACTTTTTCTCAACCAAAAGAAAAGTGAATTCTTCCTTCAAGAGATTCAATATCTAGGTCATATTATCTCTCACAATGGTATTCGTATGGATCCATCAAAGTTAGAGGTAATAAAATCATGGCCTAACCCAAGGAATCTACATGAGCTAAGAAGCTTTATTGGTATGTGTGCATATTATAGACGCTTCATAGCAAAATTCTCTCAAGTAGCAGGACCACTACACGACTTAACAAAGAAGAACGTTAAGTTTGTATGGACTACTAAGGAGCAAAATGCTTTTGAAAAACTCAAAGAGAAGCTTCCTTCCCAACCAGTCCTCGTGCTTCCGGATCTCTCAAAGCCATTTGAGGTCCAATGTGATGCGTGTGGTGATTGCCTTGGAGCGGTCTTGCTTCAAGAAGGGCATGCCATAGCATATGAGAGCCAAAGGCTCAATAGTGATGAACGAGTCTTGGGCATTTATAAGAAAGAGCTTTTAGTTGTTCTACATGCCCTAGACACATGGAAGCACTATCTATTGGGGACTCCATTTATCCTACGAACCGACCACCAAAGTCTCAAGTATTTCATGACGCAAACCAAACTTTCCGACAAACAAATGAGGTGGGCAAATTTTCTTTCGCAATTTAATTTCCATATTGCTCACATAGCTGGTAAGCACAATCAAGTTGCCGATGCACTTTCACGACAACCAAAAGTTAATGCGGTGTCTATAGCTACTCACAATGATCTATCCTCTATGATAGATGAGTATGCTACTGACCCTGACTTTAGAGACATAATGTCAGCCCTTGCTTTGGGGAAGAAAGGGGAACCATTCACCTTGCAGGATGGTTATCTTCTCCACGACAATAGGCTATGTGTTACCCATTCCCTTCGTGAGAAGGTTATGTATGAATCCCATGCTCCTCCATATGCAGGGCATAGAGGTATTCAACCTACTCTCCGAGGAGTAGAGACGTATTTCTATTGGCCTACCATGAAAGTGGACATACAAGAGTATGTTTCAAAATGTGTAGTATGCCAAAAGACCAAGTATGATAGAGGGAAGCAACCTGGATTACTCCAGCCATTGCCTATTCCAAATTCACCATGGGAGAGTATATCCATGGATTTCATCTTTGGATTACCCAAGTCTATCCATGGGAATACAGGAATATGGACAATAGTCGACAGGTTTAGCAAGCAAGCACATTTTATTCCTGTCAAAAAGACTATTAAGGCACATCAAACGGCAACTCTCTTCATATCTCAGATTTTCAAGCACCATGGATTACCCAAATCCATCGTGTCAGATAGAGATCCTAGAATGACCAGTAATTTCTGGAAAGGTCTCTTTGAAAATCTAGGAACAAGATTGAATTTCTCTTCGGCCTATCACCCACAAACAGATGGCCAAAGTGAGATAGCCAATCTTACGATACTCGATCTACTCAAGACTTATGTTACCGAAGTAGATCAACGCTCACAATGGGAAAAGTATTTACCTCTAGTAGAGTATGCCTACAATAATACTGTACATACTTCTACGGGAAAAGCACCTTTCGAGATCATAGAGGGAAGACCTAAAAGTCCCTTGCTACTCAAAGTACATGGGAAGATCTTCGCCGCCGATGAGTATAGCCGTGACCTACAAGAATCTTTTCAAAAGATTAGGGAGGCTATAGCCATCTCTCAACAAAGGAAAAAAGCTGCTGCTGATAAGCACAGAAGAGCCTTAATGTTCAAAGAAAATGATTGGGTCTTACTCAAGTTTCCTAAGGCTCGATTAAGGCAAACGACGGGCAAAAATCCTACGGGCCATCAAAAGTATTATGCTAAACTAGCAAAAAGATACTATGGTCCTTTCCAAATCTTGAAGTCCATCAATGAGACGGCTTATCAACTCAAGTTTCCCAACCATTGGCTTATACACAATGCCTTTCATGTAAGCATACTTAAGCCCTATAAAGGAGAGCCACCAACTGAACCAATTCTTGAAGACCCTCCCGAAGTTGAAGACCAAGAAGAGGTGCTACAACCCAAAGCTGTCCTTCGGCATGAAGACAAGGTACTACGACATGGTAAGATAATCCGACGGTATCTTATTAAGTTCAAAAATTATCCTTTTGAAGATGCTAAATGGATGCAAGGAGTACAACTTAAGGATAGTATGAACCTTGTCAATGCTTACAATGCTACATTAGAGTAAGCAAATGTACAACTCTCTTTTAAATGACTCATGTTTTTGTCTTATAAGACTAATCCTCTTTTTAATTGTGCACAAATTTAACTAGTATGCATGCTTAGAATCATGTTTGTGATGACGACGTCTCTCAAACACCAAGTAGAATTTGTCACTCTACTTTGGGAGAATGAAATGGACTAAAGAGCAGACATGCTTGCGGCAACTATGTCTCCCAAGCACCAAATGGATTAGTCGTCCATCTTGGAAAGATGTCGTAGGGTAAAAAAGGTATCCTCTACCCGCTAAGTACGATTGACTAATGACTAAGGCTTTATGTCTTCTACCTCATAGTCAAGGACGACTATGATTTCAAGAGAGAGGTAATGTCATAAAATCTAATATCTAACCAACCCAAATGATTTTCTCATATTAAATTGATCACTTAATGTGGGAGAATAAATGGGAACAAGTGTTAAGATATAGATATGTGCTTATAGATCTATCTCAACACGGGGCCAATAGTAAAGGGGACCAAATGGGAGATGGTCTATCAAGAGCAAGGCTAACCAATGGAGCATAAGACCTTAGGGTTAGCTTCATTGAAGACCTCCAATAATGTGTGTAAAAGTCCTTTGACCTTAGGTAAGCTAGGGCTGAGCTTGAGGTGGGAACCCGGCCCAAGCTCGAGGTGCTTGTCGTGCTTGAGGTGCTTGTCCTACTTGAGGTGCTTGATTAAGATCCTTGAGGTGCTTGACTGGCTCCATGCTTGAGGTGCTTGACTTGGTGCATGATTAAGGTGCTTGAGGTGCCTTGAGAAGCTTGCCTGAGATGCTTGTGGGAACACCCCCTACTTCAAGTGCTTAGTCATGATTGATGACTAAGGGGCTTGCTCGTCCAAAGTCAAAAATATCCCTACAAGGAGGGGGGAGAGCCTACAAGGGGGGGGGGGGGGGGGGGGGGGGGGGGGGGGGGATGAGAGAGAACACACACACAAGGGAAGCCCCAGCTTGAAGAGGCAGCAAGGACACTTGTCAAGTTCCTTCCCATGTTGCCCTCATGGTGTGCCTGAAGCCTATTGGTTGGCCACCCAAGGGGTCCAATGATAATTTAGGATATTTAATTAATTGGTTTTGCATTTATCAAGTCCTCTCTCTCAAAGGGGAAAGGGGGACACTTGTCCCAAGGCTACCCATGTTGCTTGTAATGGCTCCTGCTTGTGATTGGCTAGGCCTGGAGGAGTCCAATGAGCTTCAAGCATGAGCTACAAGGGGGGGTCGACCCAAGCAAGCTAGGGGGGTGCTTAGGGGGTATACTCACCCACACACACTCACAAACACTCTCATTGTGTACTATGCAAAGTGCCTCTCCTTCTCCCAGCAAGTAGAGGTTGAGAGCCTACACCAACACTCTTGGCTATGGAGTGCAAATCCATCCAAGAGCCATGCTTCAATGCTTGAGCTTGCCATCTATTTCTTCTTCATTACTATGCTATTATGTATGCTAGCACAAGAGTTATGATAAGTGAGGAACTAGCTCTTTCTCGTATGAAATGTTTCTTCTTCCTCTTCCCTACCCTCATTCCCTGCTGGCTCTCTCCACCTTCGAAGGTGTTTGAGGTCTTGGGACTGAGGCTTGGTATAGTTAAAGCTTTCTTCAATTTTAGGTTATGCTATGATAGTGATGCATGAAGCTTTCCATCTTCATTGCTTCACCTAGGTCACAAGGAACACAAAGAATGTATTGTAACAAGTCTCTCTTTATGGGAGAAATCATAATACAAATGCCTATTGGAGGGGGGACCGGCTCCACATAAATCCGGTCCTCAACTGTTGTCCTGTTCTCTAAATTCTCTCTCTTGCAAAAGTATTGTCTATGCCAAGTTAACTAATTGCTATAATTATGTTGCTATCTTCAATTATGTCTACCCGCTATGCTCACAAAATCATTTCTTGAAAGTACTCTCATTAAATTCCGCTACTCTCAAATTGAATAGGCAAATTCCATTACAGGTGGTCTCATGTATGAGATGCTGATCTTGAGACCGGATATCGTAGCTACAGTGGGAGCATTTGCAGTTGGGGTTGTCAGTCATTTCTTGACTGATGATGGCATAGTGCACGAGGGAGATATGCAGGTATTGTGTACATACTTGTAGTACGTGTGCGGTACGTCTGGTGGTGTATGGACTTACACGAGAGTAGGACAACCGGATGCACACGATCACATCCAGCCAGTGGGCATCGGTTGAGAGAGGTTTCCTCTCTCCTTTTGTAGTCTTTAAACTAGGTTCTCTTGCTTAAAGGCACAGTCGCCTTTAAGTGGGAGGTTGTTGGGGTATAGGCGTCTGTGCCTTGCCCGGTCGCCCAGAGTCTGGGCGCCCACTGACTTGTATACCTTATACATAGCATAAGTGTATAGGGGGCTGCTCACTCATTGAGTCTCCCCACCCATATCTTTGTGTCGTGTGTCTCCTTCTCTCTCTCACTCTCCGTCTGTGGTGCTCTCCGATCCCCTTCATCCGCAAAGCGCCACGACATCCACCCCCTCTAAACCTGCACATCCTCCGATATGTGCCAACAACCATTATTTCAAACTACAAGCAGGAACCTATAAACACATAAGTATTGCCCCATTGTGAGCATGCTTTGAAAATTTTTGTAACATGTGTCCTTATTAGAATATATCCTCCTCTAGGATCATAGGTAAAAGACAAGAATTTCACAACAATAGAGCATAAGCGCGAATTAATCCATAAACCATCATGAACCCCACCTAGATCATATGGTATATAAGTCAATCGCCCCAAACCATGCACATATCCATCTCCACTCGGATCAAACGGCACATCGATCAATTTCCCCGGACCATGCATAAAATCGTCTCCTCCTGGATCAAAAGCTAGTAGAAAATCCCCTACATCATGGGGTAGCAAAAAGTCACAAACAGCATTTGGTAACATTCAAAATTTCCATCTCCCTTGTGAAACTGGCTCAATCAATTTTTGATCGTCAATCACGAGCAAGAGCATTGGTAATGCATCTTCACCCCTAGTGTTAGAATTCTGGTCCTGCATATCTGAGTACATTCGTTCCCTGGAAAAACCCTCTTCTTTGGGCACCCGTGTCATCCAGAAAAAATTCTCTATTTTGTACGTACCCAAAATCTAGTAGAATCTCATCCAACAATTGCATAAGGTCACCATCATCTGCATCTGGATAAATCTTCTCATGCACAAAACCAAATTGCATGGTACCCTTTGCATCCGTAATTGAGAAGCCTTCCAAAGATTCATCCAATAATTACAAAAGTTCTAGGTCCGTCGCTTCAGAAGAATCTTCCACCCTGCATATCTCAGGCTCCAAACTAGGCATTCCACATATGATATACATACTAACCACATATGTTGTAGACTGCTCATCAAGTTTCTCCCCCTCATCCAAATATCTTTGAACTTCTATAGCACAAAGCTCAACATGCATATTGAAAATTGTATCTACATCCCTGTCTATATCATCGGCACAATGAACCCAATCATATCCAACACCAAAAGATTGCAATTCATTATGCACCGCACCCCTTTTGAATAAGCAATGAGCATAATCAAGTTCACAATCACTTTGCCATATTGAGAGCTCTGCATCACAAAATCTTGATAAAGAAGGAGTCTGCACCCCCTCTAAATCATCACCATGTAGATCTTCAAGCACATATCCTTGCTCATCCAAGCCCTTAAAATCTGGTCTGGTGTATCCAAACCCTGTAAATGTGATATACACAACTCTTGTAGGTGCTCATGTACATCCACATTCCCTGTGAACCCTCAAGTGTGTACAAACCCTCTAAATCCTCATGCGTTTCTCGACCCTATAAGTCTTCAACTTCAGCCATTAGCATGGAATTTGCAATTCCAAGTTTTGCATAGATAGCTTGGACAACCTCTTCATCATCTTTATCCTGTAATAACCTATCATCCTCAAGAAAGCATTCATCAATAGTAGTTTCCTACTTAGCACAAATCTGCTTGCAAACCTCCGCATAGGTAGGCATATTAACACAATCCTCATCATCTTCATACATGCTTGGATCCCATCATTTTCAGATGACTGTAGCTTTAAACTTGCTCCAGCTATGCAAATTTTGCTATTGAAGCTCTTAAATTCTCTCAATAAAATTCAGGATCACAAACATGTCGAATTTTAGAGTCTTGTTCTCTTTTGGCACCCCATGCAACTCGAGCTCCTCGTCATAGCACTCCAAGTATCCTATTGGATCATAACCATCAAAAATCACATGCTGATAAAAAACTGAGCGTTTGGCATTTTCAAGGGCTAGCTGCTGCAACATCTCTCACTTCCAGTCATCTGGCTCTTAGTTTCCCTCTTTCCCATTGTTGACTTTGATGCTTGAATTTTTTTGTGTTAATCTGCTTTTCAAATCCACTGACTTCACTTTTTGTAGACTATTGTAGTTCTCCGCTCTCTATTTTCAAATTGACATCCAAATTTTGGTTCATAGCTTGTACTTGATTTGAATATTGTTGCTGCAAAATAGTAGCCATTAACCCCATAATATGTTGCATCTCTTTCTCTTGGCTTGCTGGCATGGCTAGTTCCATCTACCCCGGTCAAGTTCGTGTCGGGCTCACCAAAAATATGTCGGAGTGCGAGGCTCTCCGGGGTCGATCGGGAAAGCGTCGGGCTTTTGATTGTAGACGGATAATCAGATGAGACAAAAACCAAGTGAATCAAATGCAGATAAATTTGATTTAGTGTTAGCAACAGGATATAGTGATGATTACAGAGAAATTTTGGAAGGAAATCATGACTCCCAACACAATTAGCAGTGAAAATTAAATTAAAACCATTTATCAACAATTAATTGATGTTGGCAATCAAAAGATGCTTCCAATAAACTGATATCTGACAAATTGGTTGCATACCTCATCATCGGTATGCTTGTTGATTTGCAAACCCATAATAAAAAATCCCCAACCCCTCAGAAGCAATCTATAATTGCCAAGAAAAACCCACCCTATACAGTTCCCTTGCTTGTCAGTTTTCAAGATTTACCCTTTCGATTTTTGTCTACTCTCTATCTTGTAGAACACGTCCCTTTTACACACCTTCTTGGTCAATCTCAATTCCTCCTCCTATCTTGCTTTGCGGTGGATTCACACACAGAGAGAGAGAGAGAGAGAGAGAGAGAGAGAGAGAGAGAGAGAGATCTTCTGCGCCTTCTCCTCCCTCTTCTTCCCCCTCATTCCACCTTCTTCCTTTTCCTTGGAACCACAAGCTTACTCTTGTCTTGCTTAATTAACAGAGAGAGGACAAGCCCTTTTTGCTTTCCTTAGTCGATAGAGAAATTAGTCAAGAGAAGGCGAGAGATTTCCTTGAGCTTCTCCCCATCATCCTTCTGCTTCGGTCATGCCTCCTCGCTTTCATTCCTCTCCTTCGTTCATGCACACCATCTCCTCCCTCTTCCCCTTTTACTCACAGGAATGCTTCCCCGCCTTGCTTACCCTAGATCTTCCCGCTCCTTTCTTTCCTTTTGCTTTGGTCATGCCTCCTCGCTTTCCTTCCTCTCCTTCATTCGAGTAATTCCCTTTTGCTTCAACCCCTTCTCATTGATGCCCCAATCGCTTTCCCTCCCCTTTATCACGTTTCTGCTCTCTCTTTGCTTTTCTATATTTAGGCCTTTTAAAAAACCCCTTCTTTGCTTGTCATGGCGGCGTGAAAAGCTATCTGGTGTGGAAAGCGGGCTTGATGAGGCGTGCCATCAGGCCCTGAGCAATTCTCCCTCCTCGCTAGTAACCGTCGGATCAGCATAGAAGCTATTGCGAGCCTCCCTTCTCCATCTTGCGTTGCTCGCTTCCGCCTCGCCATTGCTTTTCCCACCCTTAACCTTGGCCGGCCATCCTTTTTGGCTTAAGGGCGGCCATTGCCTTTATGCGGCCTTATTGCCATAGTGGGCGGTCATATCCCTTTTGTTGATGTTCAAGCCCTTATGGGCACACCATATTTGGAATATATATCACCCAAAGCATTGCCTCACACCACATTCGGTATGGACACAGACCAAAGCATCGCTAGGCACGCCATATCAACCAAAGCATTGCCTAGCACACATTTGATTTTCAGCAACCCTTGAATGACAATATCATCAAGAATTATGTTGTTTACATCAGTTTTGTTTTGGATAGTGCCACATGCCTTTAAGATGCAAGTATAAGTGATTGTATTCCGTGGAAGCCCTTTCCCTTCACATCCGGCTAAAATACTAAGAGCTTCTTTGCTACAACCATATCGGGAATTGCCAAAAACACCGCTTTACGCATAAATCTCGACCACAGTAGTGCCGAGCACACGTCCTCCAACATACCTAGTTACCAATGCACTGCAAGATATGACATTCCGAACAAGATAATCCTCGAGCACTTATTGCTCTATGAAGTGCACCATATTCGAGTACTTGATTGAAGCCCAAAAACTCCCAAATGATGACCTGTTCGAGGCAACCAAAATGGTACGGAACTAGTCCCCCGATGGAACTTAAACTGAAAATATCTCGACAATCAAAACTCTGATTGCCGATCTGAAAAGATCGACGTGCTCCACAAAGTGAGCACTTCAGTCCCATGCATTCATATCAACTTTGACCCTTCAATGGCAATTGAAAAGATCGACACACTCCACAAAGTGAGCACTTCAACCCCATGCATTCATTTCAACTTTGACCCTTCAACGACAGCTGCCCAATCCGGGTCGACTAAAACTTTAAACTAACATAACTGTTAAGTATGGAGCTTGATTTACCCTTGTAATTTTCTGTGGTAAAAGCGCACATTTGTAAGGCCCCCATTATGAGGAGAAGCCATCGTGCGTGAAGGAAAATCACTCACCGGAAACCAAAATTTTCACGGACAAGAATCAGGGGCAACTTTAAAGGCCTCAGGGGCGGAGGCCCCCGGAACTTTTTTTTCGCCGGAATATTATGGCCGGACGGCGGCCGGAAAGTGGTCGAAAAACAACCAGTCGGTTGGCCGATAGTCAATGGCCGATGGTTGGTGGTCAGAAGTCAATAGCCGGTGGCCGGTGGTCGGAAGTCAATGGCCGGTGGCCGAATTCAATGGCCAGTAGCGGAATTCAAAAGCGAACTTGTCTTCTCAAGGGCGGCCACACATGGGCGGATTGGAGGGTCCGATTTGGACTTATTCGCACAAGGGCGGCTACACATGGCTGTCTCTCATAAGAGAGGGCAGCCCTTTTGGCCTATAAAAGGAGGCCATTTCTACACACATTTCATAGTGTGAAGTTGATGCAACAAGGTGAGTGTGAGGTGGTGAGAGTGAAGCAAGGCGGGAGCTCCACTAAGGGTATAATCCCTTTGTAAACTACTTCTTGTTTTGAAGTACTAAAGCCATTGAGTGGCTGCTTTCCCGTGGACGTAGCCCACATTGGGTGAACCACGTATATCGTGTGTACTCTCTCTCTCTCTCTCTCTCTCTCTCTCTCTCTCTCTCTCTCTCTCTCTCTCTCTCTCTCTCTCTCTCTCTCTACTCTATAATCTCGTGTATATAAATCTGTCTCTCTCCATTAAGTAATCTACTCAATTATCTATTTAGCTACGTCTTATTTCCTAACAACTGGTATCAGAGCAAGGTTTGCTCGTAGATAAATTATCTCAAGGAAAGGATTCCTTGAATTGAGTGGGAGTTATGGCGGAGGAAGGGAAGCTCAAGATTGAGAAGTTCAACGGCAAAAACTACCAACATTGGAAGATGCAGATTGAAGACTATCTCTACCAGAAGGACCTCTATTTGCCACTAGGCGGTCTTGCGAAGAAGCCCGCAACAATGGCAAATGAAGCATGGATTGTCCTTGATCGAAAGGCACTGGGAACAATCCGGTTAAGCTTGGCGTCAACGGTGGCCTTCAATGTTTCGGAGATGAATACCACGGAGGACTTGATGAAGTCACTTGACGACTTCTACGAGAAACCATCGGCATCCAATAAGGTATTTCTTATGAAGCGCTTGTTCAATCTAAAGATGGCAGAGAATGGTTCAGTTGCAAAACACCTAAATGCCTTTAACACAAACATAAGTCAACTTCGATCAGTGAAAATCAATTTCGATGACGAAGTGTGAGCTCTCCTTATACTATCATCTCTACAGGATAGTTGGGACAGCCTTGTGATGGCTGTAAGTAGTTCTATCTCTAGCACAAATACTCTTAAGTTTGATGATGTTGTGGGTGTTCTCCTAAGCGAGGAAATGCGAAGGAGAAGCACAGGAGAATCATCAAGTGCTGCACTATCAGTGGAAACAAGAGGAAGGCCTAAGGAGAGGTTCAAAAACCAAAAGGGTCGTGATCACTCAAGGCGAAGCAAGTCACGCACAAAGTCAGTTCTTGAATGTTGGAACTGCGGCAAGAAGGGCCACGTCAAGAAGGATTGCTGGTCCAAGAAGAAGAAGGAGACAGAGTCTCCAAACAACAAGCCAACATCGGAGGCCAATGTGGCAGGTAAAGTAGAGCAAGATGCTCTAATTCTCTCATTAGACAATGTGTCTAATTCCTAGATAGTAGATTCCGGGGCTTCATTCCATGCGACACCACACAAGCAACATTTCCAAGACTACACCAAAGGTAATTTTGGGTATGTATACTTGGGAGATGATGAAGCTTGTGAGATTGTCGGCAAAGGTACAGTTTCTGTCAAAACTGCTAACGGAAATGAATGGAAACTTAAAGATGTTAGGCATGTTCCTTCTCTTCGCAAAAATTTGATCTCTACATGACAATTGGACAATGAAGGTCACAACATTGCATTCGGAAACAAACGGTGGAAGATCTCAAAGGGATCTTTGGTGGTTGCCAAGGGTGAAAAAGTTGGTACACTTTACTTGTGTACTATTAGCACTCAACCTTCATCTTGTGCAGCAACTACAGAAGTTGACAGTGCGGTGTGGCACTACCGACTTGGGCATATGAGTGCCAAAGGAATGCAAATACTTCAAACAAAGAAGCTTCTACCAGGTTTGAAAGAAGTGGACTTAGAGTTCTGTGAAGATTGTGTTTATGGTAAACAAAAGAGGGTAAAATTTCAAAAATCAGGAAATGAAAGAAAAAATAAAAAACTTGAGTTGGTTCATTCTGATGTTTGGGGTCCTGCAAGTACACCATCACTTGGTGGCTCATTGTACTATGTAACATTCATAGACGATGCGACTAGAAAAACATGGGTTTATGTCATGAAGAATAAATCCGATGTATTTTCCATATTTCAAAGGTGGAAAGCCTTTGTGGAGAATGAAACAGGTACCAAGGTTAAATGCCTCAGATCCGACAATGGAGGCGAATATTGCAGCCAAGCTTTTGAAAGCTTTCGTGCTAGCAATGGCATTCGGAGGCAAAGGACAACCCCAAGGACACCTCAACAAAATGGGATTTTGGAAAGGATGAACAGGACACTCATGGAACGAGCACGAAGCATGCGGCTACATGCAGGCCTACCGCTTGAGCTTTGGCTACCGCTTGAGCTTTGGGCGGAAGTTGTAAGTACGTCTGTGTACTTAATCAATAGGTCACCCTCAACGGCATTGGATGAGGGAGTTCCAAAAGAGGCATGGACAGGTAAACCGGTGAATTATGCATTTCTCAAAGTGTTTGGGTGTGAGGCTTTCATGCACATAGATAGAAGCCTAAGATCAAAGCTAGATGCAAAGTCTAAAAAGTGTTTCTTCATTGGCTGTGGAGAAGGAGACTTTGGGTATCGCCTATGGAATCCTGAAGATGGTAAAATCTTAAGGAGTAGGGATGTAATTTTTAACGAACAAAATATGTACAAAGATTACTTGGAAAGTAAACAAACAAAAGAAACAGGTGATGAGTACATGGAGCTTGAGGACGGTGAAGACTCAAGGACTGCAAATGGTGACAATGTGCAACAACGTCAACCAAATGAGGAGCCTCAACCTATTCCCCAAAGATCTACAAGAGCAAGTAGACCTCCAGAAAGGTTTGTTCCTTCCTTCAACCATCTCTTGATCTCAGATTCTGGAGAGCCGGAATCATACGAAGAAGCTATGCAACATGAATCCAAAGAACAATGGACGAAGAGCATGCAAGTGGAGATGGACTCACTACATCGCAACCAAACATGTGAGTTGGTTGAGTTGCCTAAAGGTAAGCGGGCACTTCAAAACAAATGGGTGTACAAGATGAAGGAAGAAGAAGGTGGGAAGAAAAGGTACAAGTCTAGGCTTGTGGTAAAAGGTTTTTCTCAAAAGAAAGGTATTGACTTCAATGAAATATTTTCTCCTGTTGTAAAAATGAACTCAATTAAGCTTGTCTTAAGCCTTGTGGCTGCTCATGATTTAAATCTCGAGCAAATGAATGTAAATACGGCATTCCCTCACGGTGACTTAGAGGAGGAAATCTACATGCTTCAACCAAAGGGCTATGAAGTAAAAGGTAAGGAGAAAATGGTTTCCAGATTAAAGAAGAGCTTGTATGGTTTAAAGCAAGCATCAAGACAATGGTACTTGAAGTTTGATCGATGGATGTTGGATCATGGATTCACAAGATGCAACTTGGATCATTGCGTCTACACGAAGAATTTGGGAGATGGGAAGTTCATCATCCTAATGTTGTATGTTGATGACATGCTGATTGCAAGTGCTAACATGCAGGACATCAAAGACCTAAAAGAGGAGCTGTCTAAATTTTTTTCAATGAAAGATTTAGGTGCTGCAAAGAGGATACTTGGTATGAAAATATCAAGGGACAGGACGAAGAAGACAATAAAGCTATCTCAAGAAGATTACATCAAGAAGGTACTAGAAAGGTTTGCGATGCAAAATGCAAAACCTGTTTCTACACCTTTGGTTGGTCATTTTAAACTAACGAAGGATATGTGTCCGAAGACACAAGAGGAGATAGCCTATATGTCTAAAGTTCCATATGCTGCAGCGGTAGGTTCTCTAATGTATGTTATGGTCTGGACAAGGCCAGACATTGCACATGCAGTGGGAGTTGTGAGTAGGTTCATGGAAAACCCAGGTAAAGAGCATTGGCAAGCTGTGAAGTGGATACTTAGGTATCTAAAAGGGACAACAACAAATGCTTTGTATTTTGGAGAAACTGATATTTTTCTAGAGGGGTATGTTGATGCAAATATGGCAGGTGACAAAGATTCTCGAAGGAGCACTACTGGCTATGTGTTCACGGTTGGAGGCACAACAATAAGCTGGGCTTCAAAGCTGCAGAAAGTGGTTTCACTTTCTACCACGGAAGCAGAGTATGTAGCAATGACGAAGGCAAGCAAAGAAATTCTGTGGCTTCACAGATTCTTAGAAGAGCTTGGATTCAAACAAGACAAATGTGTCTTGTACAGTGATAGCCAAAGCGCTATCCATCTTGCGAAGAACTCAGTCTTTCATTCAAGGACAAAGCACATTGAAGTGAGATATCACTTCATACGCACTCTTTTGGAAGAGGGACAGCTCAAGCTAGGAAAGGTGCATACAAGTGAAAATCCTGCAAACATGTTTACAAAGGTGGTCAACAAGGAGAAGTTGAGCTTTTGCTCATCTTCAATCGGCATTCAAGGATAAGAAGCCAGAATGGAAAGCAGTCACAGGTTTGGTTTGGAAATCAGTCTCCAAGTGGGAGATTGTTAAGTATGGAGCCTGATTTACCCTTGTAATTTTCTGTGGTAAAAGCGCACATTTGTAAGGCCCCAATTATGAGGAGAAGCCATCGTGCGTGAAGGAAAATCACTCGTCGGAAACCAAAATTTTCACGGACAAGAATCAGAGGCAACTTTAAAGGCCTCGAAGGCGGAGGTCCCCGAGACTTTTTTTCGCCAGAATATTCTTTTTTGCCTGAATATTATGGCCGGACGGCGGCCGGAAAGTGGTCGGAAAACAACCGGTCGGTTGGCCGGTGGCCGGTAGTCAATGGCCGATGGCGGTGATCGGAAGTCAATGGCCGGTGGCCAGTGGTCGGAAGTCAATGGCCGGTGGCCGAATTCAAAAGCGGACTTGTTTTCTCAAGGGCGGCCACACATGGGCGGATTGGAGGGTCCGATTTGGACTTATTCGCACAAGGGCGGCTACACATGGCTGTCTCTCATAAGAGAGGGCAGCCCTTTTGGCCTATAAAAGGAGGCCATTTCTACACACATTTCATAGTGTGAAGTTGATGCAACAAGGTGAGTGTGAGGTGATGAGAGTGAAGCAAGGCGGGAGCTCCATTAAGGGTATAATCCCTTTGTAAACTACTTCTTGTTTTGAAGTACTAAAGCCATTGAGTGGCTGCTTTCCCGTGGACGTAGCCCACATTGGGTGAACCACGTATATCGTGTGTACTCTCTCTCTCTCTCTCTCTCTCTCTCTCTCTCTCTCTCTCCTCTATAATCTCATGTATATAAATCTGTCTCTCTCCATTAAGTAATCTACTCAATTATCTATTTAGCTACGTCTTATTTCCTAACAATAACTTCCTCACCATAGCTCCAATTGACGAGCCTTAAAGACATGCATGGAGAGCATGTCAAACGCTACAAATTTGGCTTATAAAATCACATTTTTGCAGCATCACTTACAACTCAGTTTGCAGGCAACAGCTCCATTTCTAAGCATCGAAACCTACATTTAGCATACATTTCAGTCCTCTTGTTGACATAGCAGCTACTAACATTGCTCATAAGCTTAGCAAAAGTTTGAATATGTATACAGATTTGCATCTTTCACCCCGTGTCCACAAAGCGGCACGACACTGCTGCAGCATGTCACTGGCAGGAGGAGGGTCTCATAGCTGAGATATTGACAGACTTTTGGGAGTGCTTGTGGGCAACAGATAGCTAAGAGATTCCCCATGTTCCAATGGCTTGTCGCCCATCGAGCTACCGCAATGGGAAGGTGGTTGGTCTGTAGTGGCAATCCGGCGGGTTGTGCCGCGTGCGACCACGTTTGGCTTGGGATTCTACGATTGATGCCAGTCTTGTCATCATCTAGTCAGTACACTGGGGGTGTTGTTGCACGATCCACCCTCACAGGCCCAACACTTCGTTTTGAGTTTTTCGTCAGCTAGCAGGATGATTGTGATACAAAAGGACCAGACCCACACTCCAACCCGTACGGAGGTTACGTCCCAGGAGTGGAGTAGTGATAGAGAGCTTTTTTGGGAGCTTATCTGCAACCTGACTCTCTTGTTTATATGGAGAACCCAATCCTTCCACATAATCGAGGCTCGCCCCGTCTCACCGATGGAGACGATACGAGATACAAGGTTGGAGTTGCTCGAGACTTTGAGGTCAATTCGAGAGCCTGCAAGGTAGCTCCGGCCATATGCTAGAGCGTCGCGAGGCATTTCTACAACTCTGGCATCCAGAGCCTTTCTACGCCATGGTCCATGGGGCTCCTAGATGGCACTACAGGCCACCTATGTGGTTGTTTCCTCATTACATATCATGATTTAGCCGTCATTGTACATATCTCATTTTTTTCATGGGGAGAGTCCTCCCTCATGCTGATGTAGCCCCCCCGCCCCCCCCCAAATCAAGGATGTGTGTAGCCCAATGGGAAGTCTTATTACCTAACAGAAGGATCTCTCTCTTGGGGAAAAAAAAAAAGAGGAGTTCCAAGAGTAAATACTTAAAGAGTATGGGATGTGAATTCAGTGCGGGAGAAACCTACAAGATAAGAGAAGACTCAAAGTAGGGGTTTAGACACTCAGGGTAGGAAAACAAAGGAGTAGGAAATCAAGGAAGAGGAAACTTGATCAAGAAAAATCCTCCTAGTGAATTGAGGATAAGAGTTGTACAAGTTTTAATTTAATAAAAGTGTAATGTTTTCAAGGTTTTAAAAGTGCAGAGTTCTTTTTCAGTGTGTATATTGTGCCTTTTTTCTCCCAAGTTTTCGTAGCTGTCCGACTAGAGTAACACAACCTTTTGGTGCGAGATTTGTGTTTACCTGACATTTGGTGATGAACCTGACGTGAAATTTCCGAAATAAGAAATTGGAGGAGATATGGTCGAGGCAAAGATTCTACCAATGGTGGACATCACTTTTCTTCAATAGGAGGAAAAATATGACATGGTTGAGATAATGCAGAGTGTTTTGGCTAGAACAAAAAGCGATTGATTGATAAAATTGAAGAACCACTAAATGTAGTGCTAAATGAGAGGAGTTTATTTGATGGGATATGACCTTCCAAGGTACATTGTGGTGTTATAAGCGGGGATGTAGCTTCAAGAGATTTCAAAACGCCAGACAATTGAAGCGTTTGAGCAACGAGTGAATCGAGAGCTCAATGAAAACATTGAAGTTTAGGATGACTTTAGCATTTATAAAAGAAGGTTTAGGTTATCTGGATCTAGAGACAAAACAGTATGTATCTAGAGATGGAGATTTGATACAGGTGGAAAGAAAAGTTGCAGATGCCAAGTTTTCACGGATTGTGGATGAAGCAAAGATTGAAGCTCTTCTAGATGCGTGACGTCCGAGAGCTTCCACTAAGAAATATGTAAGACAACGTATGCGAACAAAATAAGGGATTTATAATTAAGTATATTTACAAAAAAATGTACTTACATAAAAAGTTTTTTAATTGAGAGTGAAATTTTTCGTACATAAAGGTTAGTTTTTTTATAACAATGCATACATAAAGAGTACATATAATACTTGAAAATATACATATAAGCGATAATTTAAAAACCTCTTGTTCGCACGTGCTATATGCAATTTTAACATAGTGAACTCGTTGGACGTGACGTCTACAACATAAGTTATTGTTCGCTATTGATAAAGACATTCTCAAACGTCTCTTTGCAAAAATGATAATTTAAGTGAAGATGAATCTATGAAGATTTAAAATTATCAAAGTGAAGACTCAAAAGTGTTTATAAGTGCGACATAGGGTGAAGAGACATCAACAAATGGAATAGAAGGGAAAGAAATCTATTTATGGTTGGACTGTGATATGGGTAATATTTCTGGTCTATATGGAGATGCAAATAAGGATGCTTAAAAGTGTCTATTATGCAAGTCTGTAAGAATTTGGGTTTTCTATGGGTATGCGAACAATATTTAGGGCCATGAATGGACTAAGGGTCCGTGTCACAAGATAATTGCAAGCAGGTTTATGAGGTAAACGGGTATACATCGTGACAACTTGAAGGAAGAAGAGGTCTCTATGCCAAAGTCAAAAGTTATGTGATGGGAAAGATTTTTTTTCCAAATCCTATACCCTACTACTGTTAAATTCTCTAGGGGGATATTTAGCTTTGTGCTATGTCTTAACACACAAGAGAAGGGTTGTTGGGGTTTGTGTCATCTTCCACACCCCCATGGGAGTTCCCTCCACCCAAGCTTAGAAACAACCTACACTAGAGGGTACTTAGGATCCCAAGTGCAAGCACAAGATGTGCTCCCATACCTAGATAAGATCCCATTTGAAACAATTTAGGCATCTCTTTGCAAGCCACATTCTAAACAATAGGCATCTCTTTGCAAGCCATATTCTAAATAATCTTTGCATTTAGTTTATCATTAGTCTATCACATGGTTTTCCATTACTTTTTGCATTGAATTGTTTCTTAATCTTTTGCACTCTCTAATTTCACAATGAATGGGATTTCACAATGAATGGGAGCCTAAAACTTCCACCATAGCTTAAACTCCTTTGACCGGCATTCTCTTGTTTCCTTGAATGTGGCAAGCAAGAAAATGTTGTGCTCAAACTACATGCTAAAGTATCTTGGGTCATTGATTGTGATGCTCGCATCCAACAGTCTATTCATGAGGGTTATTAGGATGTGCTTGAGCTTTGTCTCCTTCACGAGCTCGAACGCCTCGAGCTTAATCAAAGACTTCAGAAATCCATCGGATTCTTTGTATGTCATTTTGAAGAGCTACACAATGCAGATGTGCAATACATTTGTATCATATGAGTTTGATGCCTTACGATAAAGGGAGAAAGATCGTAATGATCTAGCATAGATCCCTTATATCTTATGGAATTAGGAAATTAATAATCCCTAGAGGCTCTTAAGACTTGTTGATGGAGCTATAGGGTGGATTAGCATGTAGCAATCATACCCACTTGGTTATAATCAATCAATACACGAATCAACTGGATTTAAGTCTCAATAATAGTCACATAAAGATGGAAACAGAAATAATATTCTCATTGCTCCATAACAATAGTAGACTCGCCTTTATATAGGAATCGAAAAGGAAATGAGAACCATCTAGCTCTGGAAGAGGGGTAGCAGGCTACAACTAAAGTTGAGCTAGAAGCACTCGACTGTGGATACCTTTTGACTCTTCTACATTTGGCTAAGCACCAAATATCATGTGGGTAACCCGAGGTACTCCAAAAATGTATACTGATCTTATGCATACAACGGAAGAGGATGAGGACTTTTAAAAGACGCCCCTAATGAGAATATAGCATGTATAATCTCTATAGCAAATTTCTGATAAATGCTTCAACATGCACCCTTCTGATAGAACTCCTCGCCTGATATCAAAAGCTACTTAAATCATGCAAGTCCCAACAAACAGTATGAACCCCCCATGACAGTGCATTCTTTAAAAAAGGCAAAAAGCTCTCTCTCTCTCTCTCTCTCTCTCTCTCTCTCTCTCTCTCTCTCTCTCTCTCTGTGCTAAATATTATTGTTGTTGACTTTTGCTAGGCTCTCTTCTGCTACATCCTCTACTTACAACCAAGGCAAGGGACCTCCATGGTCTGCTACCCTCAGCTACATCTTCCACGGGCATGGTAGATGGGATCCAAGGCCCCTATCAATCTATGGCAACGAAAACAATCAGGCACAGTAGATCGTTGCTAAAACTAATTCCACCCATCTTACATGAATGGCCCCACAAGTAACGATGCTTAGCAATAGTATCATGCAGGGAAACAGTGAGAAGCCACTGACAAATCAAGTGGTTGATGAGCACAATCACAGCAAGAGATTTTTTTTTTGAAGCTTTTGACGAGTGAGCTTTTTGCAATGGCACCGCTAAGATGGAACTCTTTAGGGCCATCTCCTTCAGGATATAGAGGGCCACATGTAGCCATGAAGGCCTCTACACACATTTTACCCCATGCCATAACCACCCCAGCGGTTTGCAGGCAATGATGTAGTCACCTCATTAAACATTGCTGTGAGTCTTGTATCAAACCCATTATATTGTGTGGTGGCCCTCTTCAATGTTCAAGCAAGCTCCAAGCAAAAGATAAAATCCCAAAACATCGACAAACTTTTCCCATCCACTGTCCTTTTGAACTCATAGTTTGAACCCATAGTACGTGTATGGTCACCTTATACCGAAGATGAGACTGCGTAACTTCCACGTTCTTTACGTCTGATGATGGTAATTTTTCCATGGTTTAAAAAATTACCAATTTTCACATGGAAAAACCAGTCCCAATTACCATCTTCTCTGAAAAAGTGTTTTCTAACCAATCTTAGAAGACCGGGGAGCCGCCAAAATTATAAATAAAATGCAAGTCTGTCCGGGGAACTTCACACCTAACACTTTCAAAATCTTGGAAACTCATTTCAAAAGAAAAGAACAAATGGAACTACTCATCCAATGGACTTCACACACACTCATTGCTTTCAAATCCGAGATACTAGAGGCAAAAGAGTGGATTTCAATTAAGTGAACAGTGTGGCAGAATTTACAAATATATATATATATATATATAATGCATGCAAAAATGGGCCGATAAGGACAGGATCTATCATAAGTACATGCATTGGGCTCATCATAATAAGACCTAACTAAATTTGGAGCCCCTAATAAAGTTTTTGCCATATTTCAGTTGAAAGTCTTGTGACTCCCAACAATATATTTAGGAACTCTATGAACTCACCATGTAGAGCATTACATAGGAGTGATTAGTAAAATGCCCTTCCTGCCTGCTTCCAAGAGGGGATGATCAACACAATCTTCCATCAATTCAAGAAACTATCTCCTATAGACCCTTAAAAAATAAAAATGAATAAAATCCAACCATACCTCCAGGCAGAAATTTGTACAGAGGACACAACTAAAAGGAAAGGGCAGTGTGTTTAAGCATCATCACCGCCTTCCGCAAAAAATCTTGAGCTCCCGTGTGATGTTTACTGCACAAGCTCATTCACCCAGTCGAGATCTGGGACATCTGAATCCACAACAGGAGCTTCATTGCCAGAAGCTGGCACCAAGGGGGAAGGCACTGTAGTGCCCATGGGAGCCCGTTGATCCACTCGCATGCTGTTCACTTGTAGATACCTGGACTTTGGAGTGTTTGGTGCACTTTGTGATGGCACTTGTGGTGGTTGCACTGGCAATAGTGGCCATCCACTTGAGGACGAAGATAATGCCCGGCATGATTGACCTGCCATTGGACTGGGAGATAACTGTAGGCTTTGAAGAGTGGACATCAGCTCTGCCATAGTACATGGTGACCTTTGTGGCGGTGAGTGATCGCCACTATCTTCAGCTTCCGGAATGTTGATTGTTGGGATTGATCTCAAGCGGTCCAAGTGTCTGCGGTGCCCAGGTATACCTGCCCATGAGTTAGAGCAGCTAACAAGGGGAGATGCTGGCGAGAGCACAGGGGATGACATTGGAGATGGCGAGGTAGCAGCTGCTGACAGGCCTACTAATGTGGAACTGGGCGAACTCCCCATTCCAATCCAATGATGGTGGTGGTGGTGGTGACAAGCTGCTGCAGGACTACTCTTACTGCTCGCATCATCCAGAAAGAGCTCAAGCGCCATACTTCCATCCAGTGTCCCTGCCAATGCCCTCCTCAACGGAGATCCATCATATGCCCCGCCACTTAGTGCAGCTGCCTTGAGCAAACTCGACCGGGTTGATCCCCCACTGCTGCTCCCACTCCCAGGTGTGGTGGGTGGTGACTCACCCTCAGGAGGCACTACCCTCAACTGCTCTGGAGTATGCGCAAAAAAGCAGACCCTTCGACGACAGCTCTTCCCATCTTTACATGGTTGTGTCCTGTAGCGTGTTGGATGCAACCAGCATTCAAAAACACCGTGCGAGTACTCACAAGCTTCTCCCCTCCTACAATTCCCCTTGCGAAAGTCTGGGCATGCAGTGCCTGAATACCGGTAGCGCCGCGGATCCCTCCTCCTTGCCTTCTCTCCAGGATGAGCAAAAGGGCATTCAGTCCAGTCATGGCTGCGACCTCGAACACATTTGCGCACTTTGAACTCATACATACGAAAGTCATCACAAGAATAAACATCCAATGCTGGCCAAGAATCTGCACCCGACCATATCTCCTCCTCCTCCTCCTCCTCCTCAATATCCTCCTCTTCATCCATCACATTATTTGAGGGGAGGAATTTCTGAAAGGCCAGAAGGGCCTCTGATAATCCAGGTGAGCTCACCATGCAACTTCCGCTACTTCCACTGCAACACATCTCATGAGGGCCAGCAGGAATTGCTTCGCTATTTAGTATCTCATTAAAGTCTCTGCCACTGCCACTCCTACTTGGAGACGCACTCCTCTTACCAAGCTTCGACTGGCTTCTATTCAGGAGCTTGACTTCTGATGAACCCTTCGAGCTCATGTCGGTAACGTTACCTAGGAGAGGGGGGCTCTGCATCAAGCCATGCGTACCTGAAGTGAATGAGCTCACAGGGATGTCGCCAAAACGAAGGGCACATGCCACATCAGGGGGGCGATCATCATCATTGGCAGCCGCGATGGAGCTGGTGCTGGAGCTCTCATAGCTGATAGCACTGGTTGGAGAGGAGAGGGGGGAAGATCCATGGGAGACCTGGTGAACCGTACTGCTAAAATGGGGATAGGAATGCATTGGGCGGCTAGCTGCAGCAAGAAGGGCAGGCATAGCACAAGTACTAACAGAGAGATGGGGACAAAATTCGACGCATCAAACCGCACGCGCCTATCTTCTGTATGTGTTCTAGAACACAGAAATCCAAAGCCAACAGAAATCCAAAGCCCGGGAGAGTGACGAGAAAGGGATGGGCACGTAGAGGGGCCCCGTCGGCGCACCTTTTGTGTATTTTTCTGCTAGGAATAGTATAGGTACGCCTTCACGTGATCGCCCACTTACCACACTTACCACCCGCCACGTTTTCCATGGCCACGTGACACCTAATAAGTTTGCTCACTTTGCCTTCTAAGGCTGGTTACAGACCGCGTGCCCAAGCTTGGGCGCGCAAAGGTGGAGGCTAGGCGGCGTTTGCTGATACGCACTGCAGAAAGGGCAGAGGACAAGGTCTTGGACAGGTGATACCCCCTGTCCAAGCTCGGGCGGGGGTTGAGCTTTTGCTAGGTCAGCCAAAATCAGGCGGCGAACCAATGCGATGGACGCAGCTGTTGAAAATGATTTTGCTTTATGATAAAATAATGTAGCCAGTGTGTAATGCATGCCCGCCCATCATCAACAGTGACAGCACCCGCATTGGTAGTGTGTATCCAGCCTAAGAAGTTCTAAGTTCTAGGTAGCCCCAGGGTGTCGCAGTGTGTGAGTGGCATTATAAGATTTATTTAAGGGAGAACTACCATTACAAAATACAAAACACCCCCCCCCCCCCCCCAAAATTTGTGGAAATTCCCAAAATATCTCTCAAATTTTTAAAATTCCCCGAATTTACCCTTTATCTATTTTGATTTTAGTTGGTTTGTTCTAATCCTTATTCCTTTTTGACAATTGAGACCCATTTTTTAGTGGTTCGCATGTAATTTGTCACAAATTACCTAGCAAAAAAAGGGCAATTGTGTCTAAAAATAATGAAGCAATTAATCTCCTGAGCCTACATAACCAACTCAAATTCTAGTTTGATCATCTTGAATTGATAGACAATTAGCCTTCTTATGAAAAGCTACAATTTTTTAATCTTTGGAGAAATGTAATCTCACAACAAGATGTATTTTGAGAATTTTGGAAAATTTGAAGGGCATTTTGGGAATTTATGACAAAATATTGAGAGTATTTTGGAAATTTTTAAAATTTGAGGTTTATTTTGAGAATTTCCACAAATTAGAGGGGTATTTTGGTAATTTTTCCTTTATTTAATCCCACAAAACAATGGTCACCTGAGTTCAGGGAAAATGTGTCTCAGCTTAATATCGTGTCGTTTTCAATTTCAAAAATACCGGTTGAGAGAAAGGGGAAAAGGAGGAATTTCGTCCCAAAATAGAAAAAAAATGGTGTAAAAACCCAAAAAGATAAATCTAATACTCTAAAATTTCCTCGTGGCAAGGAAAGGAATTC
Organism: Adiantum capillus-veneris; assembly: GCF_014529385.1. NCBI lineage: Eukaryota > Viridiplantae > Streptophyta > Polypodiopsida > Polypodiales > Pteridaceae > Adiantum > Adiantum capillus-veneris. Next base: position 2,669,417 of record NC_140937.1, read on the forward strand.
TATCGATTTTGAAAAATGATTTCTCCCGAACACTGGTATTCACCCTTCACTACCATGATTTTTGTGAAATGAAAGGGAAAACTTCCGTAAAGTTCTATTATGTGTGTATCACACTAAAAAAGGGGTAAATCGCAAATGCTTGAGTAGATTCTCTCTCTCTCTCTCTCTCTCTCTCTCTCTCTCTCTCTCTCTCTCTCTCTCTCTCTCTCTCTTCGTGTGTGTGTGTGTGTGTGTGTGTGTGTGTGTGTGTGTGTGTGTGTGTGTGTGTGTGTGTGTGTTGCGCGCGCGCACGCCCGTGCATGTGCTCAGAGAAGATTGTCAATCAGGGGCTCTCGTAGAGGCTACGATGGGATTTTAAGCCGCGTATGTGTGTGAGGGAAGAAACAGGAGAGAATAGCCATAGAGCGCAGCCAATAGGGGGAAGGGAACCTTTGAGAAGGGTGAAAGAGGGAGGGGGGGGGGGGGGGGGGGGGGGGGGGGGGGGGGGGCATCTCGCGCACGCATGTGCTCAGAGAAGATTGTCAATCAGGGGCTCTCGTAGAGGCTACGATGGGATTTTAAGCCGCCTATGTGTGTGAGGGAAGAAACAGGAGAGGACAGCCAAAGAGCACAGCCAACAGGGGGAAGGGAACCTTTGAGAAGGGTGAAAGAGGGAGGGAAGGGGGGGGGGGGGGGGGGGGGGGGCATCTGCCTAATTAATGTATTTTAATATCATCCAAGCTATTTATGTGTTAGTGATATTTTCAACTAATTCTCACTGCCAGTAATCAATAGGGGGACTCAACTCTTAGGAAAACAATGAAAGTTATTTGGTTTTCAAATGAAGTAGAAATTGTATTAAAAGAAAGGATGAAACGTATACAAGGACCCAGATGAAGGGGGAGGGTCACCCCGAGGACATTAGATTACAACATGAAGAGTAAGTCCTTCATAAGTAATCTAGGGGCAGAGTAACATTGGGATCTTTTTCTTCCATTGAGACCATTTGAAAAGCTTTCGTAGGCTTGAGACAGATGATAAGGAATCAGCTGGTGCAATATAGGATTTGTTACAAAGCGAGGTTGAGCATTTCTTGAGCTCATACAAAAGGGCAAAAGAGTGATAGGAAGTAGACTGGAATAGCACTGCATTCCTTCTTAGCCATATGAACCAGAGAACAAACCCCTTCCAAACTGTCCAGGTGGGAATATCAAGCCTTTTACAATTCCCCAGTAGTAGGTCCTTGCTATCAATTGTTTGTGACCTAAATGTCATGATAGATACTGAAGGTGCCGCGGGAAGCGTGTGCGAGTGCAAGTGCGAGAGCAGAGAGAGAGAGAGACCTGCTTTGGGTGGAGCGCACAGCAACGTTATCGTGTTGCATCTCCTTATTGTGTTAAATTAAAGAATAAGTGTATACATGGTTAAGTTAGTAGATGGGTTAGTAGTAAGTGGGATGTCCGGCCAGTTGGCCTGAATCCCAACAAACTCCCACTTGAAGGCCAACGCAGCCCAAGTGACCTGGTATGTACGACCATGAAGCAATCTAGTGGCTTCAACCTATACCCATCAACTCACTGCAATGTGTAAACTGCTCCAAAGCTAAGCTTTTCGTCAAAGCATCTGCTGGGTTGTCATCAGTGTGTACCTTGACCAAATCAATGAGCTCTTTGGCCAAGAAATCTCTCACGAGATGATACCTGACTTCAATGTGTTTCGATTTGGAGTGAAACACGGGATTCCTTGCCAATGCAAGAGCACTCTGTGTTGGAATTAGGGTTGCAAAGAAACACACACAGCTTGTAGAAGACGAAGTAAGCTCAAGGCACACAATAGAGAGTGTGTTACTTAGTGTGCAATGGAAAGATAGATAGCCCTAGAGTGATGGGCGTATATACAATGCACGAGGGAAAAAACCTCTTAAAGAGGGAAAACATGCCCCGGCGGTCCTAGTGTGTTCACACACATCACTACCACATGTATATGGTAACAAATACCCCCTGGAGTGATGCGGTATATGAAAATATAGATTTTCATTAACTTGTGAATCATGTATATCAAAATATAGATTTTCATTAAGTTGTGAAAAGCATGCATATTTACAAGGGATAGGATGCTACCCGACTCATAAACATGTATGTACATATCTCCTAGCATAGGAAAAACAAAACCCTTTTGCCATGAGCATCCTCTTTTGGAGTTTCCAGCATAGAAACTCAAGGCGACTCGTTGCGTGCATTTCTTTGGGGACAAGCACGATAGACATGCCCTTGCTGTCCACACATTTGTTATCCTTACGATAACACTCTAGCTCTATTGGAGAGAGTCTATTCTTACCTTTGTAGACTCCTTTCTCCTTAGCTTTGTTATCAGTGTTGCTAGAGCTACCTTTGGAGGAAGTTTGAGCATTATTCCTTCCTCTAGGCTCATTTTGATCCTTCACTTCCATGGGCTTAGAGTTTCTCTTAACCCCTTGTTGGAAGTTGATTTGAGAGGCGACCATAGTATGGTGTATGACCGCCGATATGGTATTAGGCCTTTGTGAGTTAATATACTCGGCCATCTCTTCAGAAAGACCCGCACAAAATTGTTGCTTTTGCTCCTGAAAGCCTATCTTTTTGTAGACAGCACTACTTTGAGAAGTAAATCCCAAAACTTATTTACATACTTTTGGATAGACTCATAGGGAAAGAGTTTCAAGCTCTTCCATTCCATGAGGACATTGTCTTTAGGGTTGCTTGCCAGAAATTGTTTCATGATGGAGGCTCTTAAAGCCTTCCATGTCCTTGGAGCTTTCCTTTGGGCTTGTAGGCTAGCCCACCATTGACGAGCGGAGCTCTGGAAATGCATAGATATTTGACGTAGTTTAGAGGACTCCATGAATCCCTCTTCACCAAAGGCCACATCAAACTGTTGGATGAAAGCCAAGATCTTGTCCATAGCACCAAAGGTGCCATCATAGGTAAGGAAAGTGGTGTCCTTTCCTCCCTCCTTGAACTTCTTCAGCTTCTTGGACCTTCTCCATACCGGATAGGTCTTGCGATGCCCTTTCCTTTTGGGCTCTTTGAGAGAAGAGCCGCTACCTTCATTGGAATATGAGGAAGGTGATGAAGATGGAGAAGAGGGTGATCTCTTTCTCTCCTTTTCCTTCTTTTGATACCTCTCTTCCTTTTTGTGATAACGAGAAGGAGCACTTTGCGGCAATCTTTCCCTCTTGGGGGGAGTTGGAGATCGTTGAGGCTGCCGTCTTCTTGGAGCCACATCTTCGAAAGTATTGGGAGACTCGCTTCTTTCTCCTTCCCTTGGTGAAGGCTCTATAGTAGAGACTTCACCTCTCTTCTTGGATGGAGGTAAGCCCGCTAGTAAACGTTTAAGCGCTTCGTATGGGTTCTCCTCTACTCTCACCGTAGAGAGCCCTCTCTTGGAAATCTCTTGAAGAGACTTCTCAAGTGCTCTCTCTTTTAGGGGAGTTGGGAGAATCCCATAACTATGAAGTTGTTGGAAAACTTCACCTTGTAGGGCTGGGTTTCCCATAGTTTGTTGCAGCCTAGAAACAAGACAATTGATAAACATGGGAGCATCATCATTAGCACCTTCATGTGCAAAAGCAAAGTTATCAATGTTCATTCTACTCTCTTGATTATTTTCAGCCATGTTAACAAACTTTATGTATGTAGCTAATGTATGCTTTGGCAATTCAAAACCTTAGTTGCCACTCCTCTTAGCCTTTGAAAATCGGCTCTTAAGTATCTACACCCATGGCTCGAAGTGGTTAATTATAGAGAGTAAAAGAGTAGGTCTAACATAGCAGAGTTGTTGAGGGCTGGCTCCTTTCGGACTTCTTATGGCTCAATAATGGTAAAGCCGTAGGCAAGTCTAAGACTCCATTATTAATTCCAAAGCTCCCGGCGTGTGCACCATCCCCCACATAGTGGGCTCAACAAAACCGATAATTGTTGGGGTATAAATCCCAATGTGGTCGCCCAGGTAAGTGGGCGGGCCGCCAGGTATGTACACATATTCTTTTGTAAAAACCTAATAAGAACTCACTACGTTCTACACATTACAGTAGAGCGAGTTCACCATATTGTCGTGCTTTTCTTCTCGCACTCTCTCTCGCGTCGCACTTCCGCTCGTACTCCTTCAACTAGTATCAGAGCTCAGATCGAGGCTCGGGGCAGCACTGCAGGAGGCTAGAGTCACCAGCTTAGATTGGAGTGAAATTCGACAGGGGAAGACACGGCCCCAAATCCTGTGGGAGTGCTCGAAGGACTTGGTGTTCTCAGAATTTCATTCTGAGGTCATCTCGACCACCGTTCAGCTTCGACAAAGGTCTGCGCAGGCCATTTTCGACTACGTGGTCTCGGCGGGTGCAGATCCGACTCAACAAATTTGGGGTTTTCGGCCTACGACTGCAGGTGCTGAGGATATCGACACTCCTAGAGTGTTGATTTGTGGCTGTCTACACATCGAAGGACGGCTCACAGTTCTTGGAGGCGTGTCACATACGACACGGGCGCATCTACACACAGACTGTAGGCGACATCCACTAGTTCATCAGGTAGCTTGTGTTTGCTGCTCGATATTCCAGATTTCATCCTGACATTGCAGGTACTTCCACATGGGATGTATTGTCAGAGATGATGTATGTTTGTTGAGGGGTTGCTGGCTGTGAGTCACGCAGCAAACAACCGCCGTAGCGGTTACAGCATATAGTGGGAAATTTGTGGATGTATGACTTTGTGGGAAGTCTATGTACTATCAGATTTACTGCAGCCTTTGTTGAGGGTTGAGTGAGGTTTTATTGAGCTGGGGGATTCTCGAATGTTGAGATCCTTTCAGTGATACAGGTCTTGGAGCGATCCCTCGAGCACCCTTAGATAGGCAGCTAGGATGTATTGACCGTGAGTTAGACAGTTGGGATTGCATCTTTGCTTTACTGCAGTTGAGGCATTGTCACAGTCTATGCTTACAAGACAGTGACAGGACAGTGAGAGACAGTTCAGGTGCAGGACAGGTTTACCCTCAGCTTACAGTGTCAGAGAGACAGTGTTTTTTGAGCTGTTTTTTGGTCTGGTTTTTGAGTACACCAGAGCCATTTTACAAAGGAGACTCTACCGAAATTTATGCAGAATATGAAGCTTTCTTGGTTCATTTGACAGGTTGATATTGGTTCAGAGGTCAGTTTACAGGGGAAACTCTGCCGAATTTTTCCCAGGAAAGTAAACCACTGTGAAGCGTAGCTATGGCTGGATCACAGGACACTGCTCTTTACAATATCAAGAAGCTAGATGGAACCAATTTCCCATTGTGGAAGAAGCAGATTTGGCACGTGTTGGTACAATAGAAGCAGATAAAACCTATAAAGCTCAAGGGGATAAAACCAGAAGATATGGACGAAGATGAATGGAGCGAAATGGATGAATTGGCACTTTCTACCATTATGCTGACTTTGGCAGAAAGCGTTTACTTCAATGTAGCAGACGAGATGTCGGCTTATCAAGCATGGTTAAAGCTGAGTGATCTTTATGAGAAGCAGAGTGCATCTTCACAGGTATACTGGCTTAAGAAGCTTGTTGACTTGAAGATGAAAGAAGGGACACCTATGTCCAATCATCTGAATGAATTCAACACAATCTATAGTCAGTTGTCAGCTCAAGGTGTCAAGTTTGATGAACCTGTTAGAGCTATGTTCCTGTTGATCACATTGCCGGAAAGTTGGGACACTTTTCGCACAGCTTTGAGTAATTCTGCACCTCCAGATGGTTTGAACATAGAAGGTGTAGAAGGAAGTCTGCTTACTGAAGAAACCAATAGAAAGACAATGGACAAAGGCAAAGGAACAGCCTTAGTTGTCATTGGAAGGACCAAAGAAAAGTACAAAGATGGAAAGAGGAATCAGTCTCGTAGCAAGTCCCGCAGTGCTAAAGGCAAGAGTGACATAGAATGCTACCATTGTGGCAAGAAGGGTCACATGAAAAGAGACTGCAGAGAATGGAAAGCAGAAAAAGGCAAAGAGAAATCTGAAGACCATGGTGAGAAGAACAAGTCCTCAGTGAAGATTCAAGAAATAAATGTGACAAACACTGTTGCAGAGGATGACAGTCTAGTGTCAGAAGACATCTACTTCTTGAAGAATACAATGGACTCAGCTCTTCTTACAGCATCTGATGGAAATGCACTGAGTGACTGGATTATAGACTCAGGGGCATCACTTCATGTGTCTCCAAACAAGGAGTGGTTTACCTCTTATGTGACCACTAAAGATCATGTTCGGCTAGGCAATGGGCAAACACGTGAGATCTTAGGTGTTGGAGATGTTCAATTGAAGTTTCAGGATGGCTCTTCTTTCACACTGAAGAATGTGAGACATGTTCCCGCAATTACAAAGAGCTTGATCAGCACAGGTTTACTTGATGATGCTGGCTACGTCACCACTTTTGGACAGAACATGTGGAAGATATCCAAGGGTTCTATGACAGTAGCACATGGAGTAAAGTCTGGAGGACTTTACATGATTTATGCATCAAATGTCTCTAAAAATGTAATCAATGTAACCGAGCAGCCGAACGTTTCTTTGTGGCATAGCCGGTTAGGAGATATGTCCAAGAAGGGAATGGAAATCTTGTCTCGTTTTGGTTATTTGCCTGGCTTTTCATTTAATGATTTTGAATCCTGTGAACATTGTTTGTATGGTAAGAAAACACAGCAGCCACATAAGCATAGAAGCATTAGAAGAGATACACAGTTGGCACTTGTTCATAGTGATTTGTGTGGACCTATGCCTAACCTATCTCTAGGGGGAGCTTCTTACTTTATGACATTTATAGATGATTACTCGAGGAAAGTATGGGTTTACTTTCTCAAGCACAAGGATGAAGCGTTTAGTGTTTTCAAAATGTTTGTGACACTTGTGGAGAATCAGAGTGGCAAGAAGCTTAAATGCTTACGGACTGACAATGGTGGAGAGTTGTTTCAAAGGCCTTTCAGGACTTTTGTGAGTCAAAAGGTATAAAACGTGAACTTACTGCTCCTTACAATCCTCCTCAAAATGGTGTTGCTGAGAGGATGAATAGGACCATACAAGAGAAGGTCAAAAGTATGTTGTCTGTTGCACAGCTGCCAAATGGGTTTTGGGCTGAAGCTGTATCAACAGCTGTTCATCTTGTAAATAGATCTCCTAGCAAGGTTTTGCAGAAGGATTCAGTGCCAGAGATGGTATGGTCAGGCAAGGTGCCCTCATACAAGCATCTCAGAGTCTTTGGCTGTGAGGCATATACTCACGTTGCAAAGGAATTTAGGAACAAACTTGAGCCAAAGAGTAGAAAGTGCATCTTTCTAGGCTATGGTAATTCTGGTGAGATGGGGTACAGACTTTGGGATCCCGAATCCAGAAAGGTTGTCCACAGCAATGATGTTCACTTTAATGAATCCAAATATCATTCTAAACCAGAGAGGGTTGAGGAGATTAGAAGAGTTGTCTTCCAAGAAGATGGACCCGCGCGTGCAAGACAAAATGTCAAGGCTCAAGAGGAGCAAGGACAGGATAGATTGGAACCACAGGTTGTGGCTGAGCCTGAGCCACCTATTGTGCATAGATCTGGACATGTTACGCGACCTCCTGATAGGTTTGTTCCATCTATGAACTATGTCATGTTAACTGATTGCAATGAGCCTTCATGTTACAAGGAAGCAGTGCAAATGAAGGACTCCGGGAATTGGGAATTGGCCATGCAGTCAGAGATGACAGCTCTGCATAAAAACAAGACATGGAAGCTAGTTAAATTACCACAGGGCAAAAAGGCTCTACCTTGTAAATGGGTTTACAGGTATAAGATCACCGCTCATGATAGTCAGCCAAAGTACAAAGCAAGGCTTGTTGCCAAGGGCTTTAAGCAAGAACAAGGCATTAACTTTGATGAAGTCTTCTCTCCTTTGGTCAAGATGACTACATTGAGATGCTTTCTTGCATTGGTTGCCATATTAGATTTGGTGTTGCACCAAATGGATTTCAAGACAGCGTTCTTGCATGGTGATTTAGACGTGGAAATTTACATGCAGCAGCCAGAAGGGTTTGTTGACAAAGGCAAGGAAGATTGGATATGCCAGTTGTTAAAGAGTCTTTATGGCTTAAAACAATCACCGAGGGCATGGTACCATAAATTCCATAAGTTTATGCTTTCTCAAGGCTACAAACGTAGTGATTTCGATCATTGTCTATATACAAAGAAGGCTAAGGATGGCAGTTGGTTGATCCTTATTTTGCAAGCACTTGGAAGAAATTTCAGCTTTGAAGTCAAAGATGGCAAAATCGTTTGACATGAAAGACATGGGTGAGGCAAGTCATATACTTGGTATGCGCATTGAGAGAGACAGATCAAAGAAGTTGATTTGGTTATCTCAAACAGAGTATATTGACAACGTTTTGCAACGTTTCAATATGGAGAAGGGAAAGGCATTGAGTGTTCCATTGCCACCATATGTGAAACTTAGCAAACAAGATTGTCCTGTGTCTGAGGAAGAACAGGCTGAAATGGATAAGATTCAATATGCGTCTACAGTGGGTAGTTTGATGTATGCAATGATTGCTACTCGCCCAGACATTGCATTTGCAGTGGGAGTAGTAAGTCGATACATGTCAAACCCAGGCAAGAAACATTGGGAGGCAGTGAAAGGAATATTGAGATACCTGAAAGCTACAAAGAGTATGCGTATATGCTATGGGAGTCAGGAGCTAAGTGTAAAGGGTTTTACAGACTCAGATTATGCAGGTGACTTAGACAACCGAAGGTCTACGTCAGGGTATGTCTTTACATTGGCTGGTGGAGCAGTATCATGGCGTTCTAGATTACAAGATTGTGTTACTCAGTCTACTACAGAGGCTGAATATGTTGCAGCATCAGAGGCATGCAGAGAATCAATTTGTCTTAATCAACTAGTAGCAGATTTGGGAATCAAAGAAGAGATGCATGTGTTATATTGTGATAGTCAAAGTGCTATACAATTGGCTCACAATCCAGTTTATCACTCAAAGACAAAGCATGTGGATGTGAAGTATCATTTCATCAAGGAAATGCTCGAGGAGAAGCAACTTCAGCTTGTCAAAGCTCACACCACAGAAAATCCTGCTGATCTACTTACAAAAGGACTTCCCTCAGAGAGCTTTGCGCATTTTCGCAAGCAGTTAGGTGTAGGGTAGTACATCACTTCTCTACATCTCTTGTATATTAGCTTGTATAGTAGCGTCTCTCACACTTAAAGTACCACATTGGACTTTAAGTGGGAGGTTGTTGGGGTATAAAGCCCAATGTGGTCGCCCAGGTAAGTGGGCGGGCCGCCAGGTATGTACACATATTCTTTTGTAAAAACCTAATAAGAACTCACTATGCTCTGCACATTACAGTAGAGTGAGTTCACCATATCGTCGTGCTTTTCTTCTCGCACTCTCTCTCGCGTCGCACTTCCGCTCGTACTCCTTCAATAATAGATCCCAATTCCACTTACCCTAATATAATTAACAACATCAACCATTTATAGGCTACTTAAGGACCTCTCTTCTTAAGCAAGAAAAGAGAAACCAAATGCTCTGATACCAATGTAATGAAAATGGCCTATGAATTTAGAGAATAACGGAATTAAGAGAATTAGAGTGAGAAACTTTGAGAGCATAGAGGGTGAACTTAATTGGTAGTAGCAACTTAATCATAACACTTAATTAACTAGGCATGAGAAATACTTTTGCAAGATAGAGAGAGAGAGTTTAGAGAACATGACAATAGTTGAGGATCGGATTTATGTGGAGCCAGTCCCCCCTCCAAAAGGCATTTGTATTATACATTCTCTCATTAAGAGACTCTTGGTACAATACAATCTTTGTGTTCCTTGAGACCTCTTTGGCACTATGGAGATGGAAGCTTCATACATCAAGCTTTTGCATAATATCAACAATCAATCTTAGCTTGCAAACAATCAAGAACTTGTGAACATCATTAGTCTTTGTGTTCCCTAAATCATTTGAGTGCATGAAGATGTATACTTTTATGCATCAACTTGTGCCTAAAGAAACAATTAATCTACCTTGCAGTACAATTAATCTACTTGCATTAAGTAACTAATCTACTTGCAATAAACCATTAGCCTTCTTCCAATAAGCATAACATGCACTTTTTAGAAAGCATTAACTATCCCAAGACCTCAAACACCTTCGAAGGTGGAGAGAGCTAGCAGGGAATGAGGGTAGGGAAGAGGAAGAAGAAGTATTCCATAGGAGAAAGAAATAATTCCTCACTTATCATCACTCTTCTTGCTTAGCATACATAATAGCATAGTAATGAAGATGGAGAATATGGAAAGCTTAAACATTGAAGCATAGCTCTTGGTTGGATTTGCATTCCATAGCGAAGAGTGTTGGTGTAGGCTCTCAACTTCTCAAGGAGCTTGGAGAAGGAGATGGAGCTCTTGCACCTTGCCTAGCACACAATGAGAGTGTTTGTGAGTGTGTGTGGGTGAGTATACCCCCTAAGAAACCCCCTAGCTTGCTTGGGTCGACCCCCCCTTGTAGCTCATGCTTGAAGCTCATTGGACCCCTCCAGGCCTAGCCAATCACACAAGCAGGATGCATTACAAGCAGCAAGGGTAGCCTTAGGACAAGTGTCCCCCTTTCCCCTTTGAGAGAGAGGACTTGATAAATGCAAAATCAATTAATTAAATCTCCTAAATTATCATTGGACCCCTTGGGTGACCAACCAATAGGCTTCAGGAACACCATGAGGGCAACATGAGGAGGAACTTGACAAGTGTCCCTTTTGCTATCTTTGTACCATGCATGCCTTGTGTGAGTGTGTGGGTGTTCTCTCTCATCCCCCCTCATGTAGGGCTCGCCCCCTCCTTGTAGGGATTGAATATTTGACTTTTTGACACCTCAACCCCTCATGCATAGGCCCAGTTCCCACCACAAGCTTGGCCCTTAAGCACTTTAAGCTTGGACTGGGTTCTCGCCTCAAATACAGCCCTAGCATCTCAAGCATGTCCAGCACCTCAAGCATCTCAATCATCAAGCACCTCAAGCATCTCAAGCACCTCAATCATCAAGCACCTCAAGCACCTTAGTCATCAAGCATGACAAGCAGGACAAGCACCTCGAGCTGGGTCGGGTTCCCGCCTCAAGCTCAGCCCTAGCTTACCTAAGGTCAAAGGACTTTTACACACATTAATTGAGGTCTTCAATGAAGCTAACCCTAAGGTCTTATGCTCCATTGGTTAACCTTGCTCTTTGATAGACCATCTCTCATTTGGGCCCCTTTACCATTGGCCCCACGTTGAGATAGATCTATAAGCACATGTTTATATCTGAACCCTTGTTCCCGTGTATTCTCCCACATTAAGTGATCAGTTTAATATGAGAAAATCATTTGGGTTGGTTAGATATTATTTTTATGACATTACCTCTCTCTAGAAATCATAGTCGTCCTCGACTATGAGGTAGATATGGTAAAGTCTCACCCATTAGTCCATTGGTCTTAGCGGGTAGAGGATCCATTTTTACCGTACGACTTCATTGCAGAGTGGATGACTAATCCACTTGGTGCTTGAGAGACATTGTCTGCCGCAAGCATGTCTGCTCTTTTTACTCCATATCATACTTCCAAAGTAGAGTGACAAGTTCTACTTGGTGTTTGGGAGACGTAGTCACCACAAACATGATCCTAAGTATGCATACTTCTTAAAATTTGTGCACAAAACATAAAAAGAGAGTCTTATAAGACAAAAACATGCATCATTTCAAATGCATTTCTTTTACATTTGCTTACTCTTCTGTGTTATTGTAAGCATCATTAACAAGGTTCATATTATCCTTAAGCTATGTTCTTTGCATGCATTTAGCATCTTTGAAAGGATAACTCTTAATTTAAATAAGATACTGTCATGTCAGTAATCTTACCATTGCTTAATACCTTGTGTTCCTGTCAAAGGATGAACTTGGGTTGGAGCTTGTTTGCTTCATCCTCGATCTCTGGTGGGTCTTCATTTATAGACCCTATTGGTGGCTCTCCTTAATAAGGCGCTCCAATAGGCTCTCATGAAAAATGATATATATGAGCTAGTAGTTGGGCAACTTTAATTGATAAGCCATTGATGGATGGGCTTGATAATTTAGAAGGGGCCATAGTATCTTTGTGCTAACCGAGCATAATACTTTTAATGGCCCGTAGGATTCTTGTGTGTAATTTGCCTTAGATGATCCTTGGGGAAGTTTAGTAAGACCCAACTTTTTTTCTTTTTCTTTAAAGGATAAGGCTCTTTTGTGCCTAATGGTGGCAGGAGCCTCTTTTGCCTAGCTAATAGATGGATATAGCCTGTTTAATCTTCTAAAAAGATTCGTTTTGATCTCGGCTATACTCCTTTGCAATGAAGATCTTCCCAGGTACCTTAAGATACAAGGGACTTTTGGATCTTCCGTCATTAGCCTCGAAATTTACTTCCCCCTTAAAAGTATGTTCATGTTATTAGAGACATACTGTTGTTAGGGTAAGTGCTTCTCCCATTTTGAGCATTGATCTATTTCGAATCACAGGCTTTTAGTAGATCAAGGATCATTAGTTTTGTGATTTTACTTTTTGGCCATCCGTTGGAATAGTAGGCTGACATAAGAAGGTTACTCTAGTTCTAATAGAGACTCTACCAGAAATTAGTGGTCATGGTAGGATTTCTATCTGACACAATTAGATGTTGGCAAGCCATGGTCCTTCTATCATACTTCATCTTTTGGTATACCATACATTTTGAAACATACTCTTTTATGTTCTCATTTCTTGGTAAGCCAATACAAGTATGCTTTTACTCCTAGCAGAGTAAATTTGAATTCCTCTTTGCCCCACATGTGGGAGGTGTATGGGAAGTGAGGAAGATATAGCCTATTGAGGTATGGAAGATAACCATCCTCTAACGTGAGTGGTTCTTTTTCTTCCATTTGTAAAGGCTATTATCATATCCCTAAAGCCTGGGTTAGAAGCATATTTAACTATCATAAAACATAGTTCATTGTAAGTTGCTATTGATACCCTATCTACCCTTGGCCATCGGGAAAGTGCATCGGCTACATGATTGTGCTTGCCACCAATGTGAGCAATGTAAAATTTAAATTGCAAAAAGAAATTTGCCCACCTCATTTGATTGTCGGAGAGCTTGGTTTGTATCATGGATAGAGTCCGCAAGAGCTACTTCCATGTGTCAACAGCATGTAAAACAACTCGTAGTTCCTTTTGTATATGTCCAACATTTGCTCATTGGATTTGAGTCTTTGAATCTTGTATTCTATGGTATTCCCTTCTTGAAGCAAATGTTTGCTTGAATGCATGCATCCAGGCATTACATTGGACCTCAAATAGCTTTGAGAGATCCCGTAGTGTAAGCATAAGTTGAGAGATAAGTTTCTCTTTGAACTTTTCAAAAGTATTTTTCTCTCTTTGCAGTCCATGTATACTTAACGTTCTTTTTTGTTAAGTCATGTATTGGACCTGCTATAAGCATGAATTTTTCTTATGAAGCATCTCTAGTATGCACTCATACCTTTAGAGCTTCACAACTCATGGAGACTCCTTGGATTAGGCATTCTTTTTATTACCTCTACTTTTTGTGGATCCATACAAATACCACCTTTAGAGATAATGTGACCTAATTATTGAATCTCTTGAAAAATTCACTTTTCTTTTGGTTAGAAGGAAGCCTAATCTCTCTTGAAACTTATCAATTCATGCTATTGCCTTTTGAACTCCTCTTGTGGAGCTTATAAAGCTCAATAAGGAGGCTTATTAGGCAGTGAGCTTCGTGGTGAAAGTTCCATTGCATGGTCATTGTCCCCTCATCGTGGAGATAGCTCATGGGGGTATCATTGATAAAAACATTTTGGAATCCATTTAGGAGTTTAGACAACTCTAATTCCTCTTGATTCCCATCCTTTTTATTGTTACTGGTTGAAACAATAAATTCATTTACAGACTTTCTAACAAAAATCATGTATATGAAAATATAGATTTTCATTAACTTGTGAAAAGCATGCATATTTACAAGGGATAGGATGCTACCCGACTCATAAACATGTATGTACATATCTCCTAGCATAGGAAAAACAAAACCCTTTTGCTATGAGCATCCTCTTTTGGAGTTTCCAGCATAGAAACTCAAGGCAACTCGTTGCGTGCATTTCTTTGGGGACAAGCATGATAGACATGCCCTTGCTGTCCACACATTTGTTATCCTTACGATAAAACTCTAGCTCTATTGGAGAGAGTCTATTCTTACCTTTGTAGACTCCTTTCTCCTTAGCTTCGTTATCAGTGTTGCTAGAGTTACCTTCGGAGGAAGTTTGAGCATTATTCCTTCCTCTAGGCTCATTTTGATCCTTCACTTCCATGGGCTTAGAGTTTCTCTTAACCCCTTGTTGGAAGTTGATTTGAGAGGCGACCATAGTATGGTGTATGACCGCCGATATAGTATTAGGCCTTTGTGAGTTAATATACTCGGCCATCTCTTCAGAAAGACCCGCACAAAATTGTTGCTTTTGCTCCTAAAAGCCTATCTTTTTGTAGACAGTGACTTTGAGAAGTAAATCCCAAAACTTATTTACATACTTTTGGATAGACTCATAGGGAGAGAGTTTCAAGCTCTTCCATTCCATGAGGACATTGTCTTTAGTGTTGCTTGCCAGAAATTGTTTCATGATGGAGGCTCCTAAAGCCTTCCATGTCCTTGGAGCTTTCCTTTGGGTTCGTAGGCTAGCCCACCATTGACGAGCGGAGCTCTGGAAATGCATAGATACCTGACGTAGTTTAGAGGACTCCATGAAGCCCTCTTCACCAAAGGCCACATCAAACTGTTGGATGAAGGCCAAGATCTTGTCCATAGCACCAGAGGTGCCATCATAGGTAAGGAAAGTGGTGTCCTTTCCTCCCTCCTTGAACTTCTTCAGCTTCTTGGACCTTCTCCATACCGGATAGGTCTTGCGATGCCCTTTCCTTTTGGGCTCTTTGAGAGAAGAGCCGCTACCTTCATTGGAATATGAGGAAGGTGATGAAGATGGAGAAGAGGGTGATCTCTTTCTCTCCTTTTCCTTCTTTTGATACCTCTCTTCCTTTTTGTGATAACGAGAAGGAGGACTTTGCGGCAATCTTTCCATCTTGGGGGGAGTTGGAGATCGTTGAGGCTGCCGTCTTCTTGGAGCCACATCTTGGAAAGTATTGGGAGACTCACTTATTTCTCCTTCCCTTGGTGAAGGCTCTATAGTAGAGACTTCACCTCTCTTCTTGGATGGAGGTAAGCCCGCTAGTAAACGTTTAAGCGCTTTGTATGGTTTCTCCTCTACTCTCACCGTAGAGAGCCCTCTCTTGGAAATCTCTTGAAGATACTTCTCAGGTGCTCTCTCTCTTGGGGGAGTTGGGAGAATCCCATAACTATGAAGTTGTTGGAAAACTTCACCTTGTAGGGCTGGGTTTCCCATAGTTTGTTGCAGCCTAGAAACAAGACAATTGATAAACATGGGAGCATCATCATTAGCACCTTCATGTGCAAAATCAAAGTTATCAATGTTCATTCTACTCTCTTGATTATTTTCAGCCATGTTAACAAACTTTATGTATGTAGCTAATGTATGCTTTGGCAATTCAAAACCTTAGTTACCACTCCTCTTAGCCTTTGAAAATCGGCTCTTAAGTATCTACACCCACGGCTCGAAGTGGTTAATTATAGCGAGTAGAGGAGTAGGTCTAACATAGCAGAGTTGTTGAGGGCTGGCTCCTTTCGGACTTCTTATGGCTCAATAATGGTAAAGCCGTAGGCAAGTCTAAGACTCCATTATTAAGTCCAAAGCTCCTGAGGTGTGCACTATCCCCCACATAGTGGGCTCAACAAAACCGATAATAGATCCCAACTCCACTTACCCTAATATAATTAACAACATCAACCATTTATAGGCTACTTAAGGACCTCTCTTCTTAAGCAAGAAAAGAGAAACCAAATGCTCTGATACGAATGTAATGGAAATGGCCTATGAATTTAGAGAATAGCGGAATTAAAAGAATTAGAGTGAGCAACTTTGAGAGCATAGAGGGTGAACTTATTTGGTAGTAGCAACTTAATCATAACACTTAATTAACTAAGCATGAGCAATACTTTTGCAAGAGAGAGAGAGAGAGAGTTTAGAGAACATGACAACAGTTGAGGACCGGATTTATGTGGAGCCGGTCCCCCCTCCAAAAGGCATTTGTATTATAGATTCTCTCATTAAGAGAGACTTGGTACAATAAAATCTTTGTGTTCCTTGAGACCTCTTTGGCACTATGGAGATGGAAGCTTCATACATCAAGATTTTGCCTAATATCAACAATCAATCTTAGCTTCCAAACAATCAAGAACTTTTGAACATCATTAGTCTTTGTGTTCCCTAAATCATTTGAGTGCATGAAGATGTATACTTTTATGCATCAACTTGTGCCTAAAGCAACAATTAATTTACCTTGCAATACAATTAATCTACTTGCATTAAGTAACTAATCTACTTGCAATAAAGCATTAGCCTTCTTGCAATAAGCATAACATGCACTTTTTAGAAAGCATTAACTATCTAAAGCCTCAGTCCCAAGACCTCAAACACCTTCGAAGGTGGAGAGAGCTAGCAGGGAATGCACTTTTTAGAAAGCATTAACTATCTAAAGCCTCAGTCCCAAGACCTCAAACACCTTCGAAGGTGGAGAGAGCTAGCAGGGAATGAGGGTAGGGAAGAGGAAGAAGAAGTATTCCATAGGAGAAAGAAATAATTCCTCACTTATCATCACTCTTATTGCTTAGCATACATAATAGCATAGTAATGAAGATGGAGAATATAGAAAGCTTAAACATTGAAGCATAGCTCTTGGTTGGATTTGCATTCCATAGCCAAGAGTGTTGGTGTAGGCTCTCAACTTCTCAAGGAGCTTGGAGAAGGAGATGGAGCTCTTGCACTTTGCCTAGCACACAATGAGAGTGTTTGTGAGTGTTTGTGGGTGAGTATACCCCCTAAGAAACCCCCTAGCTTGCTTGGGTCGACCCCCCCTTGTAGCTCATGCTTGAAGCTTATTGGACCCCTCCAGGACTAGCCAATCACAAGCAGGATGTATTACAAGCAGCAAGGGTAGCCTTAGGACAAGTGTCCCCCTTTCCCCTTTGAGAGAGAGGACTTGATAAATGCAAAATCAATTAATTAAATCTCCTAAATTATCATTGGACCCCTTGGGTGACCAACCAATAGGCTTTAGGCACACCATGAGGGCAACATGAGGAGGAACTTGACAAGTGTCCCTTTTGCTATCTTTGTACCATGCATGCCTTGTGTGAGTGTGTGGGTGTTCTCTCTCATCCCCCCTCATGTAGGGATCTCCCCCTCCTTGTAGGGATTGAATATTTGACTTTTTGACACCTCAACCGCTCATGCATAGGCCCAGTTACCACCACAAGCTTGGCCCTTAAGCACTTTAAGCTTGGACTGGGTTCTCGCCTCAAATACAGCCCTAGCATCTCAAGCATGTCCAGCACCTCAAGCATCTCAATCATCAAGCACCTCAAGCATCTCAAGCACCTCAAGCATCTCAAGCACCTCAATCATCAAGCACCTAAAGCACCTTAGTCATCAAGCATGACAAGCAGGACAAGCACCTCGAGCTGGGTCAGGTTCCCGCCTCAAGCTCATCCCTAGCTTACCTAAGGTCAAAGGAATTTTACACACATTATTGGAGGTCTTCAATTAAGCTAACCCTAAGGTCTTATGCTCCATTGGTTAATCTTGCTCTTTGATAGACCATCTCTCATTTGGGACCCTTTACCATTGGCCCCATGTTGAGATAGATCTATAAGCACATGTCTATATCTTAACCCTTGTTCACGTGTATTCTCCCACATTAAGTGATCAGTTTAATATGAGAAAATCATTTGGGTTGGTTAGATATTAATTTTTATGACATGATCTCTCTTCCTAAGAGTCTCTCCCTGACATAGCACCTCAATGTGCTTTGTGAGACCATGAAAAACTGGGTTCCTCGCAACTGCCAATGCGCTCTGACTGTCAGTGTAGATAGTGTTGGCAGTGTCCTGTCCAACACCCAAATCAGTCATAAGGCGTCTGAGCCATACACACTCAACGGTAGCGATAAAGATTGCCCTATACTCAGTCTCACAACTCGAAGTGGCCACAGTAGATTGCTTCTTGCTCAACCATGATATACATGAACTGCCAAGCATGAAACAAAAACCACTTGTGGACACTCGTGTGTCAAAACAACCAACCCAATCTGAGTCTGAAAAAGCATGTAAGTCTAGCGGCAATGATCCCCCCTTGGGATAAAAGAAGCCAAGATGTAAAGTGCCACTAAGGTAGCGGAAAATACTCTTGACAACCTGCCAATGCTTAGACCCTGGGCTATGCGTAAATCTGTTGACCTGTGAGTCTGCAAATTTAATATTCGGCCTCGTGTTGCATACATAAATGAGGCAGCCAACAACAATTTGATAAAGAGTGACATCAACAGGATCGCCAGCATCATGTAGACTCAAGTTCAAACCTATTTCCATGGGAGTGGCAATAGGTTTGCAATCCTCAAGTCCAAACTTACATAACAATGTCTCTATATAACTTTTCTGACACAAGGCAATACCACCATCACACTGCTTAAACTGTATACCCAAGTAATGATGCAACATCCCCAAATCTTTCATCTTGAAAGTAGCATTAAATAGGCCTTAAATTCAGCAATATGTCTCTCATTTGGTCCAGTGATCAGCAAATCATCGACATAAAGAACCACAATGAGAAGTACATCATCCTCACGCTTTACATACAATGTGCTTCTGTTGGACTGTTACGAAAGCCTCATTTAACCAAATGAGCATCAGCTTTCTCATACCAAGCACGAGGAGATTGCTTCAACCCATACAAAGCCTTCTTACATTTGCACACTTTGTCCTCTTGTCCTTTTATGACAAAATCACGAGGCTGCGTTACATAAACTTCCTCAATTATGTCACCATTCAAGAAAGCAGTAACAATGTCTGATTGATGTACATCCCAACCAAAATGAGTTGCCAATGCACATAGAAAACGCACAGTAGTCATACGACAAGTGGGAGCAAAAGTCTCTTCATAATCTATGCCTTTTTGCTGTGCATAACCTTTTGCAACAACTCAAGCCTTATGGCGATCGATCTCACCATCCGGCTTGCGTTTCAACTTGTAAACCCACTTTGTACCAATGGCCTTTTTTCCAGGAGGCAAATCACATAAAGTCCATGTGTCATTTTCTATAAGTGCATCATATTTTGATTGCATGGCAGCCATCCAATTTTCTAAATTCTATGCTTCATCAAAAGACAGAGGCTCCTCAACATTATGTAAGCTAGACACAGCCAAAGCATAACAATCTGATGCATAAGATGCATGGCAAGAGCGTGAACGAGTACGACTGGACAAAGGTGCATCCAATTTACTATCACGCAAAGTGTGCACCAGCCATTTTGGCATACCTCTAGCCTGCTCATTTTCAGCCCTTTCCTCATCAAGTACATCATGTACATCTGCATCATTAATAGGCTGATTTGTAACATTTTTAGAAACCCCCATAGGCTGTACATTTGCCTCATTGGAAATTACATTCATATTTCCACCACTAAAAAGAGGCAACAAAGTGTCATAAATGTCTTGTGAGCCTACATTATTGTCTCTAGTACATGACAGCAAGGGCTAAACAAAATCTTCCACAAACACTACATCCCGTGAAACCAAAATACGCTTTGTTTGTGGATGATATTGTAATGGAATTGGCCTATTTAATTTGAGAGTAGCGGAAGTTCATGAGAGTACTTTTGAGAAATGACTTTGTGAGCATAGCGGGTGAACATAATTGAAGATAGCAACATAATCATAGCAATTAGTTAACTTGGCATGAACAATACTTTTGCAAGAGAAAGAATTTAGAGAACATGACAACAGCTTAGGACCGGATTTATGTGGAGCCGGTCCCCCCTCCAATAGTCATTTGTATTATTATTTCTCCCATTAAGAGAGACTTGTTACAATACAATCTTTGTGTTCCTTGTGACCTAGGTGATGCAATGAAGATGGAAAGCTTCATGCATCACAAACATAACATTAACTTGAAGAAATATTTAACTATCCCAAGCCTCAGTCCCAAGACCTCAAACACCTTCGAAGGTGGAGAGAGCTAGCAGCGAATGAGGGTAGGGAAGAGTAAGAAAAAACATTTCATAGGAGAAAGAATTAGTCCCTCACTTATCATAGCTCTTGTTGCTAGCATACATAATAGCATAGTAATGAAGAAGAAGGAGATGGAAAGTTTAAGCATTGAAGCATGGCTCTTGGTTGGATTTGCACTCCATAGCCAAGAGTGTTGGTGTAGGCTCTCAACCTCTACCTGCTTCGAGAAGGACAGGGAGCTCTTGCACTTTCATAGCACACCATGAGAGTGTTTGTGAGTGTGTGTGGGTGAGTATACCCCCTAAGCAACCCCCTAGCTTTCTTGGGTCGACCCCCCCTTGTAGCTCATGCTTGAAGCTCATTGGACCTCTCCAGGACTAGCTAATCATAAGCAGGAGGCATTACAAGCAGCAAGGGTAGCCTTGAGACAAGTG
This sequence comes from Adiantum capillus-veneris, assembly GCF_014529385.1. Classification (NCBI taxonomy): domain Eukaryota; kingdom Viridiplantae; phylum Streptophyta; class Polypodiopsida; order Polypodiales; family Pteridaceae; genus Adiantum; species Adiantum capillus-veneris. The sequence continues at coordinate 2,690,066 of NC_140937.1, forward strand.
TCCCCCTTTCCCCTTTGAGAGAGAGGGCTATATAAATGCAAAATCAATTAATTAAATCTCCTAAATTAGCATTGGACCCCTTGGGTGGCCAACCAATAGGCTTCAGGCACACCATGAGGGCAACATGAGGAGGAACTTGACAAGTGTCCCTTTGCTTTCTTTGTACCATGCATGCCTTGTGTGAGTGTGTGGGTGTTCTCTCTCATCCCCCCTCATGTAGGGCTCGCCCCCTCCATGTAGGGATTTAATATTTGACTTTTGACACCTCAAGCCCCTCATGCATAGGCCCAGTTCCCACCACAAGCTTGGCCCTTAAGCACTTTAAGCTTGGGCTAGGTTCTCACCTCAAGTGCAACCATAGCATCTCAAGCATTTCAAGCACCTCAAGCATCTCAATCATTAAGCACCTCAAGCATCTCAAGCACCTCAATCATCAAGCATGACAAGCAAGACAAGCAAATCGAGCTGGGTCGGGTTCCCGCGCCTCAAGGTCAGCCCTAGCTTACCTAAGGTCAAAGGACTTTTACACACGTTATTGGAGGTCTTCAATGAAGCTAACCCTAAGGTCTTATTCTCCATTGGTTAGCCTTGCTCTTTGATAGACCATCTCTCATTTGGGCCCCTTTACCATTGGCACCGCGTTGAGATAGATCTATAAGCACATTTCTATATCTTAACCCTTGTTCCCATTTATTCTCCCACATTAAGTGATCAGTTTTATATGAGAGAATCATTTGGGTTGGTTAGATATTAGATATTAGATTTTATGACATTACCTCTCTCTTGAAATCATAGTTGTCCTCAACTATGAGGTAGAAGAGATAAAGCCTTAGTCATTAGTCAATTTTACTTAGCAGGTAGAGGATCCCTTTTTACCCTACGACATCTTTCCAAGATGGATGACTAATCCATTTGGTTCTTGGGAGACATAGTTGTTGCAACCATGTGTGCTCTTTAGTCCATTTCATTCTCCCAAAGTAGAGTGACAAGTTCTATTTGGTGTTTGAGAGACTTCGCCATCACAAACATGATTCTAAGCATGCATACTAGTTAAATTTGTGCACAATTAAAAAGAGGACTAGTCTTATAAGACAAAAACATGAGTCATTTAAAAGAAATTTGTACATTTGCTTACTCTAATGTAGCATTGTAAGCATTGACAAGGTTCATACTATCCTTAAGATGTATTCCTTGCATCCATCTAGCATCTTCAAAAGGATAATTTTTGAACTTAATAAGATACCGTCGGATAATCTTACCATGTCGTAGTACCTTGTCTTCATGCCGAAGGATAGCTTTGGGTTGTAGCACCTCTTCTTGGTCTTCAACTTCGGGAGGGTCTTCCATAATTGGTTTAGTTGGTGGCTCTCCTTTGTAGGGCTTAAGTAGGCTTACATAAAAGGCATTGTGTATGAGCCAATGGTTGGGCAACTTGAGTTGATAAGCCGTCTCATTGATGGGCTTCAAGATTTGGAACGGACCATGGTATCTTTTTGCTAGTTTAGCATAATACTTTTGATGGCCTGTAGGATTTTTGCCCGTTGTTTGCCTTAATTGAGCCTTAGGAAACTTGAGTAAGACCCAATCATTTTCTTTGAACATTAAGGCTCTTATGTGCTTATCAACAGAGCAGCTTTTTGCCTTTGTTGAGAGATGGATATAGCCTCGTTAATCTTTTGAAAAGATTCTTGTAGGTCACGGGTATCCTCATCGGCGGCGAAGATCTTCCCATGTACTTTGAGTAGCAAGGGACTTTTAGGTCTTCCCTCAATGATCTCAAAAGGTGCTTTTTCTATAGAAGTATGTACATTATTATTGTAGGCATACTCTACAAGAGGTAATTACTTTTCCCATTGTGAGCATTGATCTACTAAGGTAACATAAGTCTTGAGTAGATCGAGTATCGTAAGATTGGCTATCTCACTTTGGCCATCCGTTTGTGGGTGATAGGACGAAGAGAAATTCAATCTTGTTCCTAGATTTTCAAAGAGACCTTTCCAAAAATTACTGGTCATTCTAGGATCTCTATCTGACACGATGAATGTGGGTAATCCATGGTGCTTGAAAATGTGAGATATGAAGAGAGTGGCCATTTGATGTGCCCTAATAGTCTTTTTGACAGGAATAAAATGTGCTTGCTTGCTAAACCTGTCGACTATTGTCCATGTTCCTATATTCCCATGGATAGACTTGGGCAATCCAAAGATGAAATCCATGGATATACTCTCCCATGGTGAATTTGGGATAGGCAATGGCTGGAGTAATCCAGGTTGCTTCCCTCTATCATATTTGGTCTTTTGGTATACTACACATTTTGAAACATACTCTTGTATGGCCACTTTCATGGTAGGCAAATAGAAGTACGTCTCTACTCCTCGGAGAGTAGGTTGAATACCTCTATGCCCCGCATATGGAGGAGCATGGGATTCATACATAACTTTCTCACGAAGGGAATGGGTAACACATAGCCTATTGCCGTGGAGAAGATAACCATCCTGAAAGGTGAATGGTTCCACTTTCTTCCCCAAAGCAAGGGCTGACATTATGTCTCTAAAGTCAGGGTCAGTAGCATACTCATCTATCATAGAGGATAGATCATTGTGAGTAGCTATAGACACCGCATTAACTTTTGGTCGTCGTGAAAGTGCATCGGCCACTTGATTGTGCTTACCAGCTATGTGAGCAATATGGAAATTAAATTGCGAAAGAAAATTTGCCCACCTCATTTGTTTGACGGAAAGCTTGATTTGCGTCATGAAATACTTGAGACTTTGGTGGTTGGTTTGTAGGATAAATGGAGTCCCCAATTGGTAGTGCTTCCATGTGTTTAGGGCATGTAGAATAGCTAAAAGCTCTTTCTCATTTAATTCCCAAGACTCATTCATCAGTATTAAGCCTTCGGCTCTCATATGCTATGGCATGCCCTTCTTGAAGCAAAAATGCTCCAAGGCAATCACCACAAGCATCACATTAGACCTCAAATGGCTTTGAGAGATCTGGAAGCACGAGGACTGGTTGGGAAGTAAGCTTCTCTTTGAGCTTATCAAAAGCATTTTGCTCCTTAGCAGTCCATACATACTTAACCTTTTTCTTAGTTAAGTCATGTAATGGTCCTGCTACATGAGAGATTTTTGCTATGAAGCGTCTATAGTATGCGCACATACCAATAAAGCTTCTTAGCGCATGTAGATTTCTTGGGTTAGGCCATGATTTTATTACCTCTAACTTTGATGGATCCATACGGATACCATCGTGAGAGATAATATGACCTAGGTATTGAATCTCTTGAAGGAAGAATTCGCTTTTCTTTTGGTTGAGAAAAAGCTTGTTCTCCCTGAATGCTTGAAAAATCACTTGGAGATGTTGCTTATGTTACTCCAAAGACTTGGAGTAGATGATGATATCATCAAAGAACACTCCAGTGAATTTGCGATATGGTCTAAAAATTTTCTCCATCAGATGATTGAACGTAGCTGGTGCATTAGTCAAGCCAAAAGGCATGACTAGATATTCATAAAGACCAAACGTTGTGCGAAACGCGGTCTTTAAGATATCTTCATCCACTATCCTTATTTGATGATAGCCACTCTTAAGGTCAATCCTACTGAAGTAGGTAGAGACTTGTAGCTTATCAAACAGATCTTCTAGCCGAGGCACGGGAAATTTTTTTTTGATAGTGACATGGTTTAGTGCTCGATAGTCCACACGCATATGGTATGTAGCATCTTGATGGCGGGAAAAAGAGCAGTGCAATCGGGTGGCCTCTGTACTCGTGCACACTCCACAAACCACGCCTCATGAAAACAAGCAAAGAACAAAACAAGGGGGGCACCACCCTAAATTAAGAGGTTTAGGGACCTCACACATAGTGCACATAGGCAAGTGAGACTTCTGGCATTATGATGGCATCAAAACATATGGCAAAACACATAGAAACGAAGCTTAGGGACCTTATGTAGCATATATATACACAAGACATCAGCTTAACAATACAACGGCATCTGATCATACATAACAAGGATATAGAGAAGCAAGCCAAGGATGGCATAATCCCTTGCCAAAAAAAATCAACCCAGTAAGTAGGTATGATCCTACTAGCAACACATCAATACCTTAGAGAATGATGGCGAGGATGGTGGCCATGGAGCATGAGAGAAGACTCCTTATTTAGGTTTTAGGGCTAGTAATGTAGCATACTAGAGGGAGAGAGAGAGAGGGAGAGAGAGTAGAGCTCCATCCATAGCTCCTCGTTGTGAGCAATGTCGTCATAGCTTCATTGCTTGGTGAAGGGGGTGAAGTGTGTTGGTTTTGAGTGAGAGAAGGCCTCCTTATATAGGTTTCTGAGAGGGTTTATAATTAGGGATAAACATGCTTAAATCCGTTGATTGGGGTTACTTTTTGCTTAGGGTGGTCAACAGATTGAGGTCACCTGATATGTCACCATCAAGATATTCTCTAGAGTGATGTGAGAGGGGAGGGTAAATGCTGATTTTTCTGATTGTGACACATGGGGATAAGGCCTTGACCAGCATTTAAGAGCAGGTAGGTGGCTGTTGAAACTGGAGGTTCTCCTGAATATCAAATTCGCAAAAAATCCTCAACCATGGCTTCTTTTGACATGTGTTCTTTGAAAAAATCAGCATGTCTCTTTTCAACTCAAAAGTCTTTATCCTTGTTGACTCACCTTTACCATAAGATTTTCCCTTCTTCTTCTCCTGTAACTGCATTGTTGATGCCCAATCACTGCTTCTAGTAACAGTGAATTGTTACCTACCAAATACTTATGGTGCAGTAAAAAATATTTACCATGGGTAAAAAAAGTTACTGTAGGTAAAAAGTGATTTGTATTTAACATGTAGGTGAAAAATATTTACTGTAGGTAAAAAATATTTACTGTCGGTAAAAAAGTAAAAACGGACTATGATGTGCTGTGAGTCCACACGAACATCCTCGTGTAAATTTCACTAGAAATTCACACCTAGAATGGGTTATTCTGTAAGATATAGGTTGTAGGCATGCATAAGAGCTCGTTCCCATGTATCTTCTGTCCATGGCACTTTTTACTCTTTGGTGCTTGTGAAGTAGATTTTTCTTCTCTTTCGAGATCCCTTGGACTAGAGTATCCTCATCTCCCCAACAACTGACTGTGCCTTTATTGCATCTTCAGAAGGGGTCCTAAAAACCATGCATCACATCTTTCTTTTGCAATAAAAGGATTGGAGAACAAAAGGGAGAGGAACTAGGCCTCACCATCCCTTTGTCTACCAATTCCTGTACTTGCCTCATGATATCCTCTTGCTGAGCTTGTGAGACTCAATAAGGACGTTTGTTAGGCGGTGAGCTTCCTGGAAGGAGCTCAATGCGATGGTCATCATCCCCTCGTGTTGGAGGTAAGTCCATAGGGATATCATCGATGAACACATCTTGGAATCCTTTTAGAAAATTAGACAAGTCTAACTCTTCTTGATTCCTACCATTTACATTTGATGAAACATTAGTATCTTTTAGAGACTCTTTGACAAAAATCATGTACGCAAAAACTGAGCTCTTCATTGACTTATCAAAAGCAAGAGGATTTACAAGTGGAATAGTGCGACCACGGTCACTAGCATCTATATACATGTTCTTTCCCCTGTAGGTAAAGTAGATTCTCCTTTTAGGGAACTTCATGTTGGCAGCCATGCGATCAAACCATGGCTTCCCTAGGATAGCATCCTCATGTTGGAGAGGAGAGATGAAGAAGTCTTCTTTGTCGACATAGCTTTGGACATGAAGCCTCAACTTCCCAATCAAGGGAGTAACGGGGGCTTGCTGTCCCTTGAAAGCTGCGTCAGCCATTACCATATCTCCCATCTCAAAAGCTTGAATGCCCAACTTGGTGTCCAACTCCATTGATATGAAGTTCAGAGTAGAGCCAGGGTCAAACAAAATGAAGGCATCGTGCTCTCTTACCTTTCCCCAAGCATAGGAAAGTGATGATCTTTTGCAATGATCATCCTCTTTTGGAGCTTTGATGGTGGAAGCCCTAGGAGTCTCATTCAGAGTATTCTTCTTGGGGCAAGAATGATAGCCATGTCCTTGTTCCCCACACTTGAAACACTTATGGTCCTTGCGAAAAGCTTCAAGCTCTTCAGGAGAGAGTTTGTTTTTACCTTTGTAAACTCCCTTCTCCTTGGACCGATTGTTGTTGTTGTTGGAAGTGACTTGGGAAGTATTTTGAACATTGCTTTTCCCCTTTGCATCATTTTTGTCTTTGTTTTCCATGGGCTTGACATTACGTCTAGCCCCTTGATAGAAATTGATGCATGAAGCAACCATGGTGTGATGGATTACTTCGCTAATAGTACCAAGCCGTTGAGAGTTGATGTATTCAACCATCTCTTCAGGTAATCCCGTACAGAATTGCTACCTTTGCTCGGCAAAGTCTATCTTTTGAAAGACAGTAGCCTTGAGATGTTGTTAGCAGCGGGACACACCCTATGGAGCTCGGCGAAATATTATTTTTTGTAATTATTCATTTATTGAGAAAAATTGGCATTTCACCTTTGTAAATAGTGGGGCTTACAGAAGCTTCCAGATTGTATCCCATTTTTTACATTTAGATTGAGTAGATGGTTAAATTGGAACATTAGGGTTTGAGATTGTAAGGTATTTATACCACTTTTTGACCTTAATAAAAAAAAACCCTTTGTCATTTTAAAAAAGTTATGTCTGTGAGTGAGCGTACTGTGTATGAAAGAGAGTGAGAGTTTCATCTTGACGCTAGCGCGCACCGATGGTCGAAATTGAGTACGGAGAAGTGCAGCATGTTGCCCCTAACGAGAGCTACGCGCCAATACCTACATTGCGGGCGTACGGTCTGGTTTTGCGAGCTCGACCCACGAGCTTCATTTGGTGATTCCGTCAGCATACGTTATCCGTTTTCGCATTTCAGCATATCCACGCGTTCACATAGAGTAGAGCTACACATTAGGCACTTTAGTTTTCAGAAACAACGACCTGCAAATTTCTACCAGACATCCTTCGTGATTTTGCACCAGGTGTTTAGAGTTAGGATTTTGGTTCATAGACCTTAGGGAGAGCGACCTATTGGTGATAGTAGTGTCTCCTTCAAGTTCTGTGGCATTTTAAGAACGTTTGATGGGTATTTGGCTCTTGGAAGCGTTGTAGGAAATCTCCTCTTATGCACTCCTGAAGGCTGTAGCTTAGACATTGGGTAGAGACCTCTGTAGGAATTAGTCGAGAGTCGGTCGAGTGTAGATTGACACCCTATGCTTGCTTCCACATGCCTGCGGGTCGAGCTTTGTCCTTAGCTGACAAATCTTGTTAGGTGAGTTCTCGATGTGCTAACGTCCGTCGTGGCATATCCGTCAACATTGGTGCTGCTGCCGAGAACGAAAACCCTAGGTAGGTGACCGAGACTAGTCCTTGAGGATAGGGATTCTCTGGCTTGCCAGAGTTTCGTTTTACATTTAGATAGGATCAGAGGATGGAGGACTCTCTAGGTCTTAGAGGGAGTCTAGGGAGCATGTATCTGGCCTAGATCCTTCGACTTAGGTAGACTTAGATAGACTTAGATAGTTTTTAGGCCTTAGTTGAGTTGATAAGTAGGAGTTGGAGTTTTAGAAGCAGTGAAAGGGGAGGGAGCTTGAGAGTCCGGAGAGGCTAGGAAGCAACCGAAACACCAATAACACCATTTCACATTATGAGTAGGAGTAGGGTAAGTAGGACATCATGATTCATGATCTAGAGCACTTCATGCATGTTATCCTTGCTGTTAGGTTCATCACAAGGTTGTAAAAGACGCAAAAGAGTGTTTGAAAGCTAAAGTGAAGTTTAAAAGTTGTTGTGAGTGTTTTTGAGAGAGCTGCAGAGCATCAGGAGCATTTCTGTCAGGAAAAAAATAAATTTTAAGCCAGGAGACATCCTATGCGTAGGATGTCTACAGGCTGATCTAGTGGGAATTTTGAAATTTTGAGTTGACTAGTGTGTTCAGAAGGTAGGTTTTACCCTATTTTCACTTGGAGAGTGGAAATTTGACCATATCTTAACAGGATAAGGCCAGATAGACAGAAATTACCAGACATCCTACCCAAATTGTGCCAAGGCATTTTTTTAAGACCAAAACCATAGGGTGGCTGCATGAGCATGATCTGCATGATTTATTGAGTGCCTGAGAAGGGTTTCATCTCAATTGGGTGAGAAAATTGGGTTCTAAGCAGACTTTAGCATCTTTGATTGAAAAGGGCTAGAACACCTAAAATTGGGGTCTTTTGAAATCCAAACCAAAATCTAAGCATAGCACTGGGTTGCTAACATCAAGGGGAAGCTGTGGCTCAAATCTGGGGTCAAACAAGCCAAAAGGACATCCTACACGTAGGATGTGTTCTGTGTGATTTGGCACTTCAAACCCAGATTTGAGCATACCCCAAGTGATCAGCACCTCAAGAGGAGTCTGTGCTTTGCATTTGAAGCCATTTTGAGCAATTAGACATGCTACGTGTAGAATGTCTAATGCATGAAATTGAAGCCAGAAACTGACTGTAGGCATAGCAGGGTGTTGTATAGCCTGAGGCAAGCCTCCTAGTCAATTTTGGTCCAAATTGGAGTTGATTTGACTGGTCATACCAACATCAGGCTGCTGGAACATATTTTTGATCCATTGACCAGCTTAGAGGTGTCCAAATCAAAAAGTAAAAACAACTGTGGACTCGGCACATCAAGGGGAGTCTATAGTGCAAAAACCATGCAAAACAGAGCAAGAGACATCCTACGCGTAGGATGTCTACTGGGGCTTAAAGAAGTGAAAAACTGACTGAGGACATACAGTGATGTTCTAATTGACTTAAGAGTTCCAGAACTTCTTTCAGAAGTGAATTTGGACCTTGTTTGACCTTTTGACAGAGCAAAGATGTAATTAAGACTTTTCAGGTAAATTGACCAACATCCGAGGAAAGTACAGTTCCAGATTAGCAGACCTAATCAAGAAAATCAGAAGTGTATAAAATACAATAGTGGATGAGGATAACCCTCAAGTTATACCAATCATTACTAAAACCACCTCTAGCGGTTAAATGCTTTGATTCGATTGCCGAAATTAAATGCTTGTGTACAGGTATATTCTGCGGCAAAGCAAGAAGTTGTGCAAAAAATGATCCTTTGCCAGGTGAGTGGTTGGATTTGTGTTAAGTTGCATTGCTAAGTTTGATGACTTTAAGATCAGGAAGACACATTTTTAGAGACCAAAAGGTGGCAGGTGATCATGGTAGCTTAGTGTCCACCGAGGAGAGTGTAACTCAGGCAAGGCTAGATCCACTAGCACCGATCATTGAGGAGGGTAGTGATACTGACACTTCATCCGATAAGTCCTTCTTCATGATGGGTAGTCAACAGCCAGGAGGTTTCACCTATGACGGACCAATGCCAGGAGGAAGCACCTCCCTAAATCCTTTGAACGATTCCAAGTTCACTATAATCTTCTTAGAAGGAACAAACTCGAGGGGAGCCCTAGTTTATTCTGACTATCGAGGACGCAAGTGTATTTGTATTGAAGAAAGACCTGCTCAGAGACTGGAGATAATTCGAGTCTGTGATGATGGAGATAGATTAGGAGACAAAAAGGGGAACCACTATGTGATAGTTAGTAACCCTAAGGATTACAATAGATATGGAGATAACGTGGCAAAAGGAAAGATGGTTTCAGAAACTCAAGAACCACCTCCAAATATTGATCGACCTGGAGCTCTTTTTATGTATGATAAGAAAACAACCACGGTCTCAACTTATCATGAGAATGTGGGGATTTACAAGCATGAGAGCGAGGGAATAGTCTCTTACTTTCGTTGCAAAGAACCCTACCCAAACGAATTAAGCAAAGACAAGGTTTTTTACTTATCCTCTTATGAAATTGCTATGGGGAAGGATATCATTTTTGTTGATAGGTACGGGCGAGAATACAAACGTATTCTCCCAAAGGAGGTAGAAAAGGCAACAGTTCCAGAAGTATCAACATATGCCCCCGAAGAAGTTCCAAGGGCCACCTACACCCCTAGCAAGTCGACAAATCCATTTTCAGAAGAGTATGACGCGACCTCACATTCTACCCGACAACAGACGTTCAACTACCAAAACCAACCAGCAACTCAGCCATCATTGCAGGCATGGCTTCGACAGAGTGCAACATTAGAACAAAACCAAAATCGAGATGGTTATCCAGCTGCACGAGGGCTAAGGGATTTACAAGAATCACCACTCTATTCACGGTATCAAGGCGAGAGTAAGCCAAAAACTCAAGGGTCAACAGATCCTGGAAGACCACCCATAGAGCGAGTTCGAAGAGATGAACCATCTCTTGCAAAAACCGTCAGAAATTACGGCTTAGGAGCACCACTGCGAGAGGAACCCACCCACTACAAAAGGCGAGACGAGGTATATAGATTGGGAAGAGGAGATCCAATGATGAGATTTGTAGACCATTGTAGAATTAGACCTTCTCAAGTGCAAAAATAGGTAAACAAGAAATAAACGGGAAACAGAGATCCTAGAGATCATTAGCAGCCTTTGTGCGTCTAATTAGAGCTGAAGAGGTGTTAGACTTCCCTACCCAATTTGCAGGGTTTGGACTAATCCTAGAGGAGGATGTTGCTACTTGGTTTGACTCTGTGGAGCGTAGAGACATTGAGTCTATGGAGGAGGTGTTTGACGAGTTTATTGAGGAATTCTCACAAAGGGGGATAGCTCATAATACAGTCTCACAAATCCATAAATTCAAACAGCAAGAAGGGGAGTCTGTGCAAAAGGCAGCCCTACGACTAAAAAGATATGTTAAGTTCTGCCCTGTGAAAGAACTGCCAACTCAGTCCAGACTTATGCTTATATTTATCCAAGGACTTAAGAATGCAGATCTCCAGAAGGACTTACGTATGAAGAGGAGCACGACGTTAAATGAGTTAACTAAGGAGGCTCTTTACCTTGTATACAATTCTGCAGTCTACAAGGAGGGTGAATTCAAGGAGCTTGACGATGATTCATCCTCACAACAAAGTGGAAGCAAGTCCGCTAAGACATCACCGAAAGGAGAAGTAGTTGTAAGCCAGGAGCAGCTTGTAGAGGAAGTGCTAAAAAAGATTAACCTGTACGCCAAACCTCATGCTAAACAGCCCAAGTGGTGTACTATTGAACAAAAATGGACAAACCATGGGACAGAGGAATGTTATTATAACAAGGGGTATGTGAGAGAACGACCTTACGCTCCCCAGGCTCAGGTAGCATCTCCTCAACTTCCATCGATGCCTCGGTATCAAGCAGGAAACCTACCAGGACCTGTAGGTGTAAAAAGACCACAACCAGTGTTGGGGCAACAACCACCCCTACTAGGATTACGACCAGTCGGCATAAGATACACACCAACAGTAACCGAACCAGAAGAGAAGTCTTTGGTTCCTATGCATGCGTATTATGAAGATCCCAATGGATATGCTGCAAATCCTACCTATTATCCACCGAAAGAACCCTCAACGCCAGAACCATGGAGCAAGATAGGAAGTGCATGACCACCAACAGTTGCACAGGCAACAGGAGAAGGAAGATATAGCTTGGATGAACGATCATTGTTGTTCATAGCCAACGGAGGCATGGGAGGGCAGAGACATGCATACCAACAAAGAGGAGCTCAAGGAGCACCTAAACAATCTGAGGGACCCTGCTACAAGTGTGGTGGAGACCATTGGCTAAGAGACTGTCCTCATGATGAAATCATTAGAGTCAACGCATATTGCACCGAGTGTGGAATTACTCATTTAATTCCTGATTGCCCTAAGAACCCGAGCAAAGGAGCGTAAACTACCTTGAACATGCTGGAAGCAGTGCCTCCCAGTGGAGGGTCAGAAGACGAGACAATAATACTTATTCAGGTAGTGACACGAGCCCAAGCTCAAAGAATGACGAACGAACCCATAATTGAAGAGCCAAAAACCGATGCCCCAAGTTCACAAGTGAAGAATCATAGAAGCACTTGGAAAGCTAGAAAGGCGCGTATGAAATCCAGGAGAGAACGAGAGCAAACGGCTCTATTTGAGGAGTTAAAACACACAAAGGATAGATTAGAGCGGTTAGAGGATCTAGCTAGTTTAAGCTCACACACTGCGACAACCATAGCACCCAAGGAAATAGTAGAATCCAAAAGGGCAGGATCAGGAGGATTAGTGTTGGCAGAAAAGGTAAATGAGCAGTTAGACGCACTTTTAAAAGCTTACAAAGCCAGACTCAAAAACAACCAAACCCAAGAGCAAAGATGGATGACTTATCCATATGCTGAAATAGAAAAATAGAGGTTGGAAATGTGTCGAAAGATGATTGAAACAGCTCAATCCTTGATAGAAAACCTGCTTGGTAAACCTGCAAGTTGGCATGAAGTACCAACTCCAACCCCTACCAAACCAACTTCAGAGAAACAAGTAGAAACGAAAGAAAGACTCACGAATGCCTCTGAGTCTAGGGGAGAGCCTATCATAGTGCCAAATACAACAGATGAGATAAGTGAGGGGTTCCAGCTTAAAACATTGGTAGAAATGGGTAGGGATTGTAACGGTCTAGATGACGTGTGGAAGCAAATCCATGATGCCAACGAAGCTAACATGGTGAGTTACCACATGAATAGCACGAGAAAAGAGAAAAATGAGATCTTACCTCCTATTGAAGAATTTGAGGCAAGATCACAAATGAACTTTGATATACATTCGCAAGGGGGAGACCAGGGATCAATTCGGGGCACGGCCAACCAGACTCACTAAAAACTCTACCCTCTTACCTAGGAGAGTATGAAGCCAAGTCTAAGGTGAGAGCAATCCCATCTCAAAGACATTCTTCTAACAGAGTGATGGATTCACAAGGGTTGATTGAGTTATTGTTCACCCCTGTGGCATGTACAATCACATTAGCCGAACTCCTGAGGTTACGACCAAACATGTGGACCACCGTAGGCAAATGCTTAGAAAAATTTGGAGTGAAAGACCCCACCTCGAAGCTTCAAGAAGGGATCAGAGAATTGGACAAGCCTCAACTAAACACTAGGCCAGTACCCTTAAACAAGGTTGGAGAATATTGCGAGGGGGAAGATGGAAACACCACGCTACCAGTAGAATTCCAGGGAGTAATTTCCAAATCTATTCTAGACAGTGGAGCAGGAGTCGTTATTGCCACTAAGGAAATCTGGAAAAAATGGGGAAAATCGGCTTTGAGAGCTACCAGAATGAAATTGCAACTGGCAGATGGGTTCATGGAGAAGCCTTTAGGACTCTTAGAAAAAGTAATCGTCACCTCGTGCGGAATCGAGTATGAGCATACATTTGCAATAGTCGATTTCGACAAAAAGAAAAATTACGAGATCATCTTGGGAATACCATTCATGAGACAATTAAAGATGGTCCAGAATTGGGGTTACGACCACATATACCCTAGACATGGCGAGACTACAACCAAAATACACCTAAAAGACCATAGTTACAAAGATGTGAACCAGACACCATTGGAAGAGTTTGATTCGGCTACATTGGCAGGGTCCGAATTCCCACCATGGTTAGGGCAACAAAAAGAGCTATGGATGTGCGGAGCTTCACATTGTGGGAGCTTAAAAATAGAGGAATGCGTCTTAGAAAGAGCTATTGAGGACAATAATTATATTCTGAAACCTTTTCCTGAAGATGCCTTGGAACCTCTGGAGTGGGAACACATACTAGCAACGTTGGATGTCTGTACCATTACAGATAGTCCAACGACAAAATTTTGCGATGAGGATGGCTATGATGTGCTACCCTATTACATGGTAAGCCTTATACGAGGAGGAAATGAGATTGTAGAACCACTAGAACAAGAAGAGTTTTATAACTCCTCTGAGCATCTGGAGGTAAATAACGATGCAGATAATGAGTGTTCAGACAGCTCAAGCGAGCGTGGGGAGAAAACAGCGAATATCAAGTTTTATGATTTTGCCAATCAGCACCCTAGACGCCAGGAACGCTATAGGAGAAAACGAGCAAAAAACAAAATGAGAGAGAACCTGATGCCCAGGATAAAAGATAAAACTCACTATCTAATGCTTGTCAAAACAGAGGATTGTGTAAAAGACCAAAGATCAGGAAGATTCTCGAGAGTGCGAAGGGAACGGACGCAAGAGAAAATAAAACAAGTACGGAAAGCTAAAACAGAAACAAAATCAGAAAAATCTCAAAATCAAAACAAGAAACAACAAAAGACCCAGAGTGGACCAAATTGGAGCGTAAAAAGAAATGCCAAGAACTCAAACGGTCTTTACGAGAGGTATGGACTACTGAGGGATAAAGTGATAGTAAGGAGGAGTCAGAAAAAGGAAACATGAATGTACCATCACACTATCGGAAATTCACCATCCAGGACAAAAAAATCATAATGACACCACTAGTCAGGGAAAGAATAAACCAGGAATCTTACGATGGGTTGGAAAATGAAAAACGGATAGACCTCGCGGAACCAAGTGAAAAGCCTTAGCCGGTCTATATCGCAACTGATTTAGAGCCTGAAGAAGAAGAACAGTTAACACAACTTCTCAAGAAGTATAAAGATGTGTTTGCATGGTCCTACAAAGACCTCAAAGGAGTTGATCCATCGATATGCCAACATACAATTTCTTTGAAATCAGATGCCAAACCTAGCAAACGGCGTCCTTATACATATAATGACACATTTGCTAAATGAATCAAAGAGGAGATTGACAAGCTGATGGATGTTGAATTCATCTATGATATCAAGCATACAGATTGGGTGTTACCCATTGTGGTTGTCCCCAAAAAGAACGGAAAGCTGCGAGTGTGTGTGAACCTCAAAAAGGTAAATGCAACCACCATAAGGGATAATTATCCCTTGCCGACAGAACATGTACTTGAGAGGGTGACCGGGAAACGGGCTTATTCCTTTCTAGATGGGTTTTCAGGGTATAACCAACTAGAAATTGCAATAGAGGATAAACACAAAACAGCGTTTGCCACAAAATGGGGAATATATGCGTATAGAGTTATGCCTTTTGGCTTAACCAATGCACCAGCTACCTTTCAGAGGTTAATGAAGCATGCGTTCAAAGAATACCTGAGAATATTCTTAGAAATATATATGGATGATCTTTCTATAAACTCTCTTCTACGAGAGGAACATATAGACCAAACGAGAGGGGTTATGAATGATTTATGCTGTAAAAAAATTTTGGCATTATTTGCTCGCAAACAAATTTGTGTTCTTCACAGATCATCAAGCTCTTTTATATCTGGTAAATAAACCATGCAATACCGGGAGAATTGTACGCTGGTTTATTATATTGCTAGAGTTTGATCTCACAGTGGTGGTCAAAAAGGGTAAAACACATCTATGGGCGGATCATCTTTTAAGGCTACAAAACGGGGAAGCTCCTGAAGGATTAGATGATGACATACTTGACGCTTATCTTTTCAATATTGAAATGATACCCAAATGGTCTCAGGAAATTGTTAGCATTCTTTCCTTTGGAGGTAGGTTTGATAACAAGGAAGACAAATCCAAACAGCAAACAATTCGACAAACAAAAAACTTCCAGTTGATTGCAGGATGACTGTATCATCTAGGATCGGACCAGATTCTACGATTATGTATAAATCTGGAGGAATTCTAGTGTTATCTGGAAGAAGCACACGTCTAGGATTGTGTATTTAATTGTTCAACAATGAAAACACGCCAGAGACTGAAACAATTAGGGATTTATTGGCCAACTATGTCTGCTGACACACATGCTTATGTTAACAATTGTACTATATGTAGTGCCAAACGACCAGTGGATCACGCGACATTGTTTCAGGTAAATATTTCACCTGCATGGAGTCAATATATCATTGATTTCTTAACCACAAGGACGTTTCCTGAAAACATAACAAGAGCACGGAAAAGAGCTATAGAGCTAGAGGCTCGCAACTATAATTTAATTGGGAACCAACTCTATAAGCGAGGAAAGGACAATCAACTTAGAATCTGTACAAGTGAAAGTGAATACCTGCTAATTCTAGAACACACACATGAGGCATAAGTGGAGGCCATTTTTCAGGCGATAAGACGGCAAAAATTATCTTAACCGCAGGAATATGGTGGCCTACATTGCATATGGATGCTGAGGAGTTTGTAAAGCATTGTGACGCATGTCAGTGCAGCAAGGTGCCGATAAAGAGAGATGAGATGCCACTACGGCCAATGATGGGAGCAAGGGCATTTGCAAAATGGGACATTGATTTTGTGGGGCCTATTTCATCCCCTGCATATCGCACACATACCCAATATATCATTGTGGCTACGGACTATCACACAAAATGGACGGAAGCCAAGGCAACACAAAAAGCATACGCAAGAACCACTGCACAATTTTTGTATGAGAATGTCTTTGTACGATACGGATTACCAATAGAAATTGTCAGTGATCAAGGAACACATTTTCTTAATGAAGTCATTGAATATCTGCTAGAGGAATTCATGGTCATACATAGAAAATCTGCTCCATATCATCCGTAGGCAAATGGACAAGCTAAGGCCACAAATAAAACACTATGCACGGTTCTCACTAAAATTGTATCAGAGTCAAGGATAGACTGGGATCAGCAGTTACACTCAACACTATGGGCATACAGGTTAGCATACAAAACATCGATAGGAACAACACCGTACAACATGGTGTTTGGCCTAAATGCTATATTACCCATAGTAGAGTTTTTAATTCCAACTCTACGAGTAGCGAAACGCTTAGAATGGACAGGGCCTGAGCTCTCTTCAAGAATAGATGATCTTGAAAAGCTAGATGAACTTCACTTACGAGTTGTAGCTTCGATCTATGCTAAAAAGAGAAGACAAAAAGAGTTTTTTGACAAGCATGTGCGCACGAAAGAGTTCAAAACAGGTGATTAGGTACTTGTTTATACCTTGAAGCAACATGCCAAGAAACTTAAAAAGCGAGGGATGGGACCCTTTGTGATTAGTGACCCATCACAAAGTGGAGTTGTCAAGCTTGCTACATTAGCAGGTGAAGAAATGCCAAATTGGATTAGTGGGTGTCGATTAAAGAAATATCATTTACCACTAACACAGGATATGCTTCAACAAAACCATCAAGAAAAACAACGGGTGAAGGAGAAACAGAGGGTACGAGAAGAAGCTCAAGCAGAAGCAAAAGAACTCTTTGCAAAAAGAAGGCTTCTACGACAACAACAACGATGTGAATCACCATTGCAAATAAATGCTATTTGACTAACGAATTTTGATGAAGACACAGTAGAGCCAATAATTGCAGTCAAAGCGGGTAGCAATCAAGTTGAATCGACGGCATTGCTTGATTCTGGAGCTCAAGCAAATTTAATCTCTTACAAATTATACAAACAGCTCAAGCCCACAGGTCAACTACATCCTACTCCACAAGTGCTGGAAAGTAGTACACCACATTCGCTAAAAACAATGGGCTGGATTATATTGCATGTACAACTACATCAATATATTTACCCACACAAGTTTTATGTGGTCAAGGATGAAAGCACACAACACCCCATGTTGTTGGGACAACCTTGGCAAAAAGAGTATAATGTGCAGATAGATTGAAATGCGGATGCGGTCAAAATTTAGCATGCACAAGAACAACAGGTGGTAGCCTTTGCTCAGCAACCCTTCAAGAACCAGATGGCAGCAACACAATCACTGTATAAATAACCAAAAGGATGGGTGCCACTAAAGAACAACATGATACCCATGGCGACCAAACAGGGAACTGCCAACCATGTTCACTCCAACCATAAAACAACATCGACCGCAATCAAAAGCTCAAGGTTAGCAACACAAGAAAAACAAGTATAGGTGCGGAAGGATAGAGGTGACATGGCAAGCAAACCATAACACAACAGCATAAGTCAAAAGGAGAAAATAGTTCAACCAAAAACCAAGGGAATTAAAAAGATATGGATCCCAAAGAAAATGCTCAGCAACAACTTAAGTGATACTCGCATTTGGATCCCGAAACCAAAACAAGTATAGGTGCGGAAGGATAGAGGTGACATGGCAAGCAAACCATAACACAACAGCATAAGTCAAAAGGAGAAAATAGTTCAACCAAAAACCAAGGGAATAAAAAAGATATGGATCCCAAAGAAAATGCTCGGCAACAACTTAAGTGCGACTCGCATTTGGATCCCGAAACCAAAGCAACAGGAACTCCCTTCAGTACAAGCAAAATCGGCATACAGACACACACTATATATGAAACCGGAAAACCGATCTATGTGGGTACCAATCAGCAGCAAAACAATGACAACCGCGGAAGTAGCAATAAACCTACAAAAACCTCGAAAGCAAAGCTACAAATGGAAAGAAAAAGAGACAAAGTCTATGGCCAATTCCGCCACAAAAATTCTCTCCAAGGAGACGACTACGGCCATATCGACAATAGCGACAAACCAAGCGACTTTTGCAAGAAAGACGATCAAACAGAGAGTGGTAGAGTTACAACTTTTACTTGCAAAGAAAATATTCCGACTAAATCAACAACAAATAGGAAACCTTGACGGCGAATGCCAATAAGCATCTTGCTTATACCCTCCTCTTGCACAACATTAATTTTTCCATGCATTGACCGAGTATGCATCATGTAGGGCCACATTACACGGCCAAGCATTAGCACGATTTTTTATAACCCAGGAACGGCACATACACCGAGGCGATACCTTGTTGTCCAGGAGGACTCCGGCTAGGAGGGGGAGAGGCATTCTCAAATGCGGACCCAATGGCAGAAAGAGCAAAAAAGGGCATGTTTTTCGATTATTTTTAAGGGTTGTCATTTGATTGCAAATTTTTTTGGACTAACCCAAGTACATATGCCCTTATACAGCATGAATAGACAAGTATATGAGGCCAAACGCCAAATCAAGCCCCTAGGTGTGTGTATATAAGTAAAAATAGCCATTTTTCGGGCAAAATATTAAAAAAACGAAGAAATCCGGCCATAAAAATTGCATGTGAGTGTATATAGTGTTTTGCGGTGATGCTTTTGATTTTCTAGGTTTAATTTGCTATTTTCCTTTTAATTTTACTAATTTTCGGCAGAAAAACCTCAAAAATACAAAAAGCAGGTGAAACACGGTCGTAATGAAAAACAAAAAATATGGGGATGGTCAGTGACTATAGGACACCCTATGGTACAATGGGGGTGCAATTATGTGAATGGAGCGAAAAGCGTGTTTTGGCCAGATTTTGACAAAAACATCAAATTTCTCATAAACTGGGCAAATGGAGTCCAAATCGAGAAATTTTTTAGCCTAAACTGTATCTCGCAAGAAGTTGGGAGCACATGTCAAATTTCATGGAAAGTGGTTCGGGGACCCCCATTATAAGAAATTTTCACTTCATTTTAAGCTCATATCTACTATTGACTTTTGAGAGAGAGCTCCTACCACCTAGAGCGAACGGGACTTCTAGCAGCTTCTACAACGCGCACGACCACCGGACAGGCTCCAGACATGAGAGGTAGGCTCACCACCTTGATCTTTTCGCGCATGTTTGTTGTTTTGTCGCGAAAACTAGCATAGGGTTCACACGGGAAGAGGGCAGTAGAGACCTACAGGTAGAAGTGACCACCTAACGGCTAACCCAAAAGCAATGAGACTTCATCGGGGGCTTACCCTAGCATAGGAGACCACTTTTGGATGACCAAAGGCAGTAGAAAACCATCGGGAAAAACCCTAATTCCTAAAGCCCCGCAAGAGGCCACCAAATGGGAAATCGGCGGAAAGGCGCCCAAATGCTACCAAAACTCATGGGTAGGAGCATCTCGACATGCTCAACAAGTCTATATAGCCCACATGGCCATACGGTGACCCGAAGCAGCACCAAACTTCAGAAATGGCATCAGACACACAAAGCATCAAATAGCTCTCGCGGCTAAACCGCATGTCCGTTTGCCACCAAACTTCACAAGTGGCTTTCCTAGACCATCAACAACCAAGTCCTATGGTGGTAGACCACCACAAGTCATCGAAGACATGAAAATGCAACCACGGGTGTTTCCAGAGCGACAAATTGCCAAACGGAGCTCCAGTGAAGCCAAAGTCGACAAAAACCATATGGCAAGGATCCCCAAGGGACCGTGAAGTTATGGAGACCAACATCAAAAAATTTCATCGCCGAAAAGCACTCCAAGAGTCAAAAAACGGCTCGAAGGCTCTGAAACCCACACAGGGAGTTTCTTTCTATCAATTTGACTTTTTTGTTGAAATAATGCTTAAAAGGGACTCAGGGCAAGTACTAGTAGCACCTCCAATATAATTTTCATCAGGAGACATCCTATGCGTAGGATGTCTCAAGGCCAAATCTGGGCACCAAACCTAACATTTCTCATCACACACAACATCTGAATAGCCTGTACAAGCTAGCCACCAAGTTTCATCACATTTGGACAAAAATTGACCTCATATGCATCAAAAAACGCAAAGTCAGAGCATAGAGGCAATAACGGGCCATAGACCTACCAAAACTTGTCCAAATCAAATGAAACTAACACAATACACTCATGAGTACATTGCCAAGCTATCTGTGGGGTCACAAATGAAAAATGATGAAATAGACATCCTACGCGTAGGATGTCAAAATGACCAAATTGGCCCCCAGCTGATATTTTTCAATTCCAGATCCCTTTATGACACTTTCATAAGCCCATATATCAAGTTTCAAGCCATTCCCATCACATTTGGTCCCCAACACCTCCAAGATGCACTTTTTCAGCCCAAAAACACTACACATGCTCTTACCAACACCAATTCTTGTCCAAATCAAAATCCAAGAGCAGGGCCATGTTCCACATGCCAAGAGCTACCCACAGAACCAATTTCAAGCTATTTTGATGGAAGACATCCTACGCGTAGGATGTCTCCAGCATGATTTTGACCTACTGTGCAAGAACTGACTTCATAGGGGCCCTTAACATGGTGCAAGGAGCCTGTATATCAACTTTCAACCCATTTGAATATCATTTGCCACCTGTTGAGGACATCCTACCCAATTTGTAAGCCAAAAGCCTGAATTTGCCCATAAATGCACTTTTTTTTAATGCCCAAACCCAATTCCAATCACATAGCCATGTTCAACAGGTCAAGGACCACCAGCATACCAAGTTTCACCAAAAACAGGCAAGATAGACATCCTACGCGTAGGATGTCTAAATGATAATTTTTGGCCAGAATGATATTATGAGCACATGCAGAGTTTCCCTAGTTCCTTTTTTGTTTTATTTTCAATTTTCAAGTCATTTGGATAGTTAAAACTCAGTTTCTCAGTTGATATGGAAAAAACGCTAACTTCGGACTACTGAGTGCAACAGGATCCATGCGGCAGCCGCAGAATCACCGGCAAAGAAGAAGATAATAACAATAAAAGACTACTTGGAAGAAGTAGAGCCATTTGTGATCCCAGAAGGAATCTTGAAGCCAACCACCACATGGATTCAGGACGATTTGCTAGAGTCCAATGATTTGAAGATCTACCAAGACGTGTTCAAAGATATTGAAGGAAATGCAGTAGAGCTACCCATGATACCACGGGAGCTCAACGAATTTGTCAGAAGCAAGATGGGAGATTATCTGGAAAATTTGGACCTTCATTACTACTTTGAAGCTTTGCCAGCTGGGATTGACATCAAAAGAGTGTGGGAATTTGTAACCACTATCAAAGAAGATGGAGTGGCCAGAGTCACTGATCTGCAAGGCAAGCCGGATACCATGATTGTCATCATAGAGAGGGTGGTGGCAGCCGCTCTTGACATCTCCAACAAGGGAGATAGTGTGACAAAGCGCCGAGATGAACTCAAGGTGTACTCCGAAAAGAAGAACAACTACACTTTTGAAGACATTGCAAACCCAAAAGTGGCTATCATGAGCCAACTCTACAACCAATACTTCCACATGTGTACAAAGCGGCCACAAAAGTACAGAATGCCACCTGGATCCATTGCCACCACCTTCACCTGGGCAATGCAGAAGAGCAAGTCAAAAGTGATCAATTATGCTGCCTACATCCATGACAACCTGGTGAAGATGGGGAACAAAAATCCCACCTACATTGTACCTGGTGAGCTAATAACAAAGTGGTTTATGGAGCATTGCATGCCAAGGGAAACTGGACAGAATCTCCTTCACAGAATGATTGGTTAAGCTGAAAGAAGATAAACAAGAAGAACCTCCCAGGGCACCCAGAGTTGCCACACGTTTGAAGCGCCGGTTAGAAACCGTGCTAGAAGAGCCATCGGAGTCGAAGAAAGGAAAGAAGGAAAGTGTACAAGTGCCGATCAAAGAAACCAAATCACAAAAAGCGGCGCGGCTAGAGCGACTAATGGAAAGCTTCAGAGCCGAAAGAGCACTCAAGGGAGATCTAAGCGACCTGTGGAAGCCCTCCCTGGAAGCCATGTCGGGATCGTCTCGAAGGGTGCACCGAGATCGGTTTGAAGACTACATCAAAAATTTTGAGATCATGGATGCTACGACAGAAAATATCCCTAATGTCCCTTTTACAGAAGAAGAAGTAGACGAAGTACGACGGCAGCAGCTGGAAAAGCAGGAAGGCCAAGAAAGGGAGAGAAAGACCAAGGCGGACCGGGACTTCAAGAAGAAGCCAGCAACTCCACCGTCAAGCAAGGAGTCCAGCCCACCGCCATCACCACCTCCTCTTAGCCCTCCACAAACCCAACAAAAGGAGGATGAACAAGAAGATTCAAAGCAAGAGAAGAGCCAAGAGAAAGAGCAGAAAGAAGAAGCTGAACCGAAAGAAGAGAAGTTAGATCCATAAGAAAAGAACTTCATAATATTTCTTGATCTACTAGCTGCGGGTTATTCACGAGAAGAGGCAGCCACTGTGGCCTTTGAGTTGGCAAGCACAAGGCCCAAGGAACAGATGCAGAGCCTGCGGTGACGATTAGTGGAACTGAAAGAGATGGCCACTGATACAGTGGACCTACAGCCACCGACCAATGACTGGGATGTGGTGATACACAAGCTAACCGGGCTCAGGGCAAGATCAATGGCCACGAAAAGTGAGATTGATAATCTCAAAGCCAATGAAGTTCAGATCAAGTCTGAAGTCGACACACTACAAAGACAAAGCCAAGAGAATATGGACAAAGAAACAAAGTTGCAAGCTAGTTTGGACGCGGCATTACAAAGATGCCAGGAGATGGAACGAGAAAATCAGGCACCAGAAAACAAGCTTCAAAGAGCTGAAGAAGAATACAAGAAAATCAGTAAGTCATTGACAGATGCAGAGAGAGAAAGGGACAACCTAACCCTACAACTTGCTGAAGAATCCAAAGAAGTGGAAACCCTGAGAAATGCCAAAGAAAAGGCAGAGATAGATCATGAAGCGAGCCAGGATGAAGTGATCGAGCTGAAAGATCAGATTAAAGTCAAAGATCAAACCATCCAAAGGCTGCGGGCATCTCCTGCCAGAGTCAGAGCTACTAGCTCCACTGGCACCACTTTAGAGAATGAGCTATATGAAGAACAAGAAGGAGCTCCAAAAGGAGTTAACACTGGAGAAGCGGCAAAGGCTGATGCTGGCCGAGGGGTCTATGGTAATGCAAAACCGCCTAGAAGAAGAAAATCAGGCCATGAAGAATGAGTTAGAAGCCATCAAGAGAAAGCTCGAGGAGGCGGAAAAGATAAATGAAGATCTAAACGACCTCCTAGTAAACATGGGAGAGCAAGCAAAAGAAGAAAAGAAGACACTTCAGAAGCAAATAGAAGAGCTGAGAGACCAGCAGCAAACGGAAGAGCAGCAGTTTAGCACCGGGCCAGTAGCCATGGAGGGTATTGACATAGAGAATGTGTCAGATCCAGTGGACACCACCATGCAAGAGGAAATCTTGGTGGGACCCTCACCAGAGCCACAAGATCTGACACAAGAAGAAGAAGAGAAGCTGCAACAGGCCATAGAAGCGGTAGTCAAACTATCCCAAAAGACGTTAAAGATTAGGTTAGATGTAGACTTACTTTAGATTAGATTTAGGTTTTTGGCGTGAATGGCTATAGCCCTCTCTCCCATATCCTCTGCTAAAATATGAAGCTGCCACAATCAACAAACGAATAAAAGAGGAGCCAATAGTGCCATTGTACAAAGCAGATATCTCCAAACCTGAAGGAGTCAAGCTGATAGTGGATTCTTAGCCCAGGTGGAGAAAGGCATGGCTGACAAAGTATCCTCAATATCTAATTCATCTGGTAGAGCCTAAAGTGATCAGAGATAACCTCAGTTTCTACCCTCTACCAAGGATGAGGACATGGAAAGCCCATGAGTTGTTGCAGAGAAGCCAACCCACTTGGCTAAATTACCCGAAGCTGCCAGGCTTGAAGGCAGGCGAGAGAATAAGTGAGCAATACATGGTGAAAACCCTAACGGGCGCCATCAAATTGTTCACTGGCTCGCTTGACCTATCTTGCATCATGATGAGAAAGATATGTAAAACACTTTTGGCAGTCTTCGATACCTTCAAACCAGGCCAGGCGACAGACAGTATCTTCTTCTCTCAAGATACATACAGATGTGCATACGATCTTTCTGGTCAGCCTTCTCACGAGGTGATACATGCATTGTATCAAAGGATTATGTTTTTGCCATCTTATCACCTCCAGGCCTTTGAAGAAGCCTTCTACACCGACTTCTTCACAATTACCACATACATATTCGGCCCGACGCTACTAGCTCAACATGCAAGATATGAGTCCCTTCTCAAGATGAGAGAAAGCCTACACTAAAGACGCAGCTCAACTGCCAGGTCGGGGACGACATGAACAAGGAGGGGGGAGTGTTAGCAGCAGCGAGACACACCCTATGGAGCTCGACGGAATATTATTTTTTGTAATTATTCATTTATTGAGAAAAACCGATATTTCACCTTTGTAAATAGTGGGGCTTACAGAAGCTTCCAGATTGTATCTCATTTTTTACATTTAGATTGAGTAGATGGTTAAATTGGAACATTAGGGTTTGAGATTGTAAGGTATTTATACCACTTTTTGACCTTAATAAAAAAAACCCTTTGTCATTTTAAAAAAAGTTATGTCTGTGTGAGTGGAGGGAGTGAGAGTTTCATCTTGACGCTACGCGCATCATTGGTCGGAATCGAGTGCGGAGAAGTGCAGCGTGTTGCCCCCGACGAGAGCTACGCGCCAATACCTACATTGCGGGCGTACGGTCTAGTTTTGCGAGCTCGACCCGCGAGCTTCATCTGGTGATTCGGTGAGCATACGTTATCCGTTTTCGCATTTCAGCATATCCACGCGTTCGCATTGAGTAGAGATACACATTAGGCACTTTAGATTTTGGAAACAAAGACCTGAAAATTTCGACCAGACATCCTACGCGATTTTGCACCAGGTGTTTAGGGTTGGGATTTTAGTTCATAGACCTTAGGGAGAGCGACCTATTGGTGATAGTAGGATCTCCTTCAAGTTCTGTGGCGTTTTGAGAACGTTTGATGGGTATTTGGCTCTTGGAAGCGTTGTAGGAAATCTCCTCTGATGCACTCCTGAAGGCTATAGCTTAGACATTGGGTAGAGACCTTTGTAGGAATTAGTCGAGAGTCGGTCGAGTGTAGATTAACACCCTATGCTTGCTTCCACGCGCCTGTCGATCGAGCTTCGTCCTTAGCTGACAAATCTTGTTAGGTGAGTTCTCACTGTGCTGACGTCCGTCGCGGCATATCCGCCAACAGATGTAAATTGCAAAACTTGTCTACATACTTGTGGATAGACTCATGAGAGAGAAGCTTCAAGCTAGACCATTCAGTAAGCACTTTGTCTTTTGCATCGCTTGCAAGGAATTGCTTCATGATGGAAACTAGTAGAGTTTTCCATGTCTTCGGGGCTTCATCATTGCCACGAAGGCTATCCCACCATTGACGAGCTGATTTTTGGAAGTGCATAGCTACATGGCGTAGCTTGGAGGACTCTGTGAAGCCCTCATCTGCAAAGGATGCATCAAATTGCTGGATGAAGGCCAACACTTTGTCGGTAGCACCAAAGGTGCCATAATAGGTGAGAAAAGAGATACTCTTTTCTCCCTCCTTGAAGTTCTTTAGCTTTTGTGACCTTGTCCATGCAGGAAATGAGTTGCAATGTCCTCTCCTCTTGTATTCTCTAGGAGAATATCCATAACTTTCATACGAAGAGAAGGAAGGTGAAGAGGAAGGAGAAGAGGGTAACCTCTTCCTAGCCCTTTTCTTCCTTTGTTTCCTCTCTTGTCTTTCAGAGTGATGAGGAGAAGGACTATGTGTTGATCTTTTCCTCCTGGGAGGAGTGGGCGATCGTCTAGACCACCGTCTTTGTGGAGCCACATCTTCAGAGGAACTTAAACTTTCAGAGTGATGAGGAGAAGGACTATGTGTTGATCTTTTCCTCTTGGGAGGAGTGGGCGATCGTCTAGACCGCCGTCTTTGTGGAGCCACATCTTCAGAGGAACTTAAACATTCATTGCTTTCTTGCTCTTTGGATTCCTCCTCTCGAATGAGAGAGAGACTTCTTTAGGGTGTCTCTTCAAGAGGCCTCCTAAGCTCTCTCTCCTCTTAGAGAGGAAGGGAAATTCCATAAGCACGAAGTTGTTGAGTAACTTCAGCTTGCAAAGCAGGGTTGCCCATAGCTTGCTGCAACCTAGTGATGAGATAATTCACAAACATGGGAGCATCATCATTAGCAGCTTCATGTGCAAAATCAAATCTATCAATGTTCATTCTACTCTCTTGATTATTGTCAGCCATGTTAACAGAATTTACGTATGTACTTAGTGTATTCTTTGGCAATTCAAAACCTTAGTTTCCACTCCTCTTAGCCTTTGAAAATCAGCTCTTAAGTATCTACACCCACGGCTCAAAGTGGTTAATTATAGAGAGTAGAGGAGTAGGTCTAACATAGCAGAGTTGCCGAGGGCTAGCTCCTTTGGACTTCTTATGGATCAATAATGGTAAAGCCGTAGGCAAGTCTAAAAAGACTCCATTATTAAGTCCAAATCTCCCGAGGTGTGCACCATCCGCCACATAGTGGGCAGCTCAACAAAACCGATAATAGAACCCAGTTCCACTTATCCTAATATAATTAACAACATCAACCATTTATAGGCTACTTAAGGACCTCTCTTCTTAAGCAACCAAATGCTCTCATACCAATGTAATGGAATTGGCCTATTTAATTTGAGATTAGCAGAAATTAATGAGAGTACTTTTGAGAAATGAATTTGTGAGCATAGTGGGTCAACAAAATTGAAGATAGCAACATAATCATAGGAATTAGTTAACTTGGCATGAACAATACTTTTGCAAAAAAGAGAACTTAGAGAACATCACAACAGTTGAGGACCGGATTTATGTGGATCCGGTCCCCCCTCCAATAGGCATTTGTATTATGATTTCGCCCATTAAGAGAGACTTGTTACAATACAATCTTTGTGTTCCTTGTGACCTAGGTGATGCAATGAAGATGGAAAGCTTCATGCATCACAAACATAAGATAAACTTGAAGAAAGCTTTAACTATCCCAAGCCTCAGTCCCAAGACCTCAAACACCTTCGAAGGTGGAGAGAGCTAGCGGGGAATGAGGGTAGGGAAGAGAAAGAAGAAACATTTCGTAGGAGAAAGAATTAGTTCCTCACTTATCATAGCTCTTTTTCCTAGCATACATAATAACATAGTAATGAAGAAGAAGGAAATGTCAAGCTTAAGCATTGAAGCATGGCTCTTGGTTGGATTCGCACTCCATAGCCAAGAGTGTTGGTGTAGGCTATCAACCTCTACTTGCTTGGAGAAGGAGAGGGAGATCTTGCACTTTGCATAGCACACCATGACAGTGTTTGTGGGTGTGTGTGGGTGATTATACCCCCTAAGCAACCCCCTAGCTTGCTTGGGTCGACCTCCCCTTGTAGCTCATGCTTGAAGCTCATTGGACCCCTCCAGGCCTAGCCAATCATAAGCAGGAGGCATTACAAGCAGCAAGGATAGCCTTGAGACAAGTGTCCCCCTTTTCCCTTTGAGAGAGAGGGGTAGATAAATACAAAATAAATTAATTAAATCTCTTAAATTAGCATTGGACCCCTTGGGTGGCCAACCAATAGGCTTCAGGCACACCATGAGGGAAACATGAGGAGGAACTTGACAAGTGTCCCTTTGCTTTCTTGTACCATGCATGCCTTGTGTGAGTGTGTGGGTGTTCTCTCTCATCCCCCTCCATGTAGGGCTCGCTCCCTCCTTGTAGGGATTTAACATTTGACTTTTGACACCTCAAGCCCCTCACCAGAAGCTTGGTCCTTAAGCACTCTAAGCTTGGGCTAGGTTCTCACCTCAAGTGCAACCCTAGCATCTCAAGCATTTCAATCACCTCAAGCATCTCAATCATTAAGCACCTCAATCATCTCAAGCACCTCAAGCACCTTAGTCATCAAGCATGACAAGCAGGACAAGCACCTCGAGCTGGGTCGGGTTCCCGCGCCTCAAGGTCAGCCCTAGCTTACCTAAGGTCAAAGGACTTTTACACACATTATTGGAGGTCTTCAATGAAGCTAACCCTAAGGGCTTATGCTCCATTGGTTAGCTTTGCTCTTTGCCCTTTACCATTGGCCCCGTGTTGAGATAGATCTATAAGCACATGTCTATATTTTAACCCTTGTTCCCCTTTATTCTCCCACATTAAGTGATCAGTTTAATGTGAGAGAATCATTTGGGTTGGTTAGATATTAGATATTAGATTTTATGACAATATAACCTATAGCCTTTACTTTCAGCACTATAACCAACAAAAGTACATTTGACAGCCTTAGCATCCAATTTTCTGCATTGTATTTGTTGCACCAAAGCATATGCCAAACAGCCAAAAACACGCATGTGCTCAATAGAAGGCTTTCTATCATACCATGATTCATATGGAGTAATAGACTGCAAAGCTTTCGTAGGACACCTGTTAAGTACATAAGTGGCACACATGATGGCCTCAAGCGAAAAAGAATGCGGCAAAGCTTGACTTTTGACCATACATCGTGCCATTTCCGTCAGTGACCTGTTTTTCCTCTCAGCAACACCATTTTGCTGAGGTGTATAAGGCACTGTACATTGGTGTTTTATCCCATGACTAGCCAAAAATGCATTAAATTCATGAGACATATACTCCCCCCCTCGATCGGAACGGAGGGTGCCCATAGTACATTTCGAGACATTTTCAGCCATAGCCAGAAATTGTTTAATGCACATAAAAACTTCGGACTTCGCTTTTGTTACCATATAAATATGGTAGTGATGTGTGTGAACACACTAGGACCGCCGGGGCATTATTTCCCTCTTTAGGAGGTTTTTTCCCCCGTGCATTGTATATACTCCCATCACTCTAGGGCTATCTATCTTTCCATTGCATACTAAGTAACATACTCTCTATTGTGTGCCTTGAGCCTCCTTAGTCTCCTCCAAGGTGTGTATCTCTCTGCAATCCTAATTCCAACGATTGGTATTAGAGCAGGTTACGTCCTCCTTGGCTTAGTCGCCAGCTCCTCCAGCACACGCCTGCTCACTTTCTCCGATTTCAGTGAGGTTTGGCGAGTGTTCGCAGGTCAACAAATATTTTGAGAGAGCTCGTAGATCCTAGTCTGCTCAAATTTTTGATTCGGGCTCATTTCAGCCTCCGTTTCCACTACAGGCATGTTTGCACAGGCAATTTTGTCATTTTAAGCAAAATTTCAGTCAGTGTTGTTTTTTGCTTAACAGGTACCTTACAGTCTCCTACAGTTTGTGATATATAGCACGTGTTGTTTCCGCTCCATTTCTCCTATTTTCGGGCAGTTTTCACATCAGGTGTAGCATTTACAATGGCTGACAACAACAACACAAATGTGTTCAAGATGTTTGCTGCTGAGGATAGATTAGATGGGGACAATTACCCTATGTGGGCTTATATGATGCAACAGGTTCTTGTGTCAAAGGGCGTCTGGAATATTGTGAAGGGCATTGATGTACCTCCTGGTTCTGAGGATGTAGGCAATGTTGAGGATGTTGCAGGTCTTGCTGCAAGGATTGTTGCTGTTAGAGTTGTTTTGCCTATGGCAGAACAAGCTCGTTGGGATGTAAAGGATGTGCGGGCTCATGCATTGATTGCATTTTCTGTCAAGCGCACCATTGTTCCTCACATCCGTTCAGCAAAATCTGCAAAACAAGCTTGGGATATTCTAGCAGGTCTTTATGCAAGCCGCAATGAAGCTAAAATTGATTTGCTGTGTAAAGAGTTGGAGTCGAAGATTATGGTGAGGAAGATGATATGGACACTTTCCTTGCTAGTGTCAAGGATATCAATGAGCAACTCATTTCTGTAAGTGAAGTCATTTCAGACAGTTCCCTAGTGCAGACTGTTCTTGATGCCTTACCAGATTCCTATCAGACTTTTGCTAGTACTTGGAGATTTATGACCCAAGGAAATCCAGAAGTTGTCAAGTTTGATGCATTATGCACATTGCTGTTGCAAGAGTCACTTCCCATAAAAAACTGGACTAGACAGCGTGCAGTTGAACAGGCTTTTATTGCTTCTCAAATAAAGGGTGGTAACAGCAATGCAGTCACTTCTTATGGTTCTGCTGCGAGTGGCAAAACTTCTGTTCCTAATGCTTCTGCTGGCAGCACTTCGTCTGGCAATTTTGGTGATAAGGGCACAAGAATATGCATTGCCATTATTGTAAAGCTAATGATCACTTGATTAAGTCGTGTCCTAAGTTGAAGGCCAAAGAGGCTAAGAAGAAAGAGGGTGGTTCCACTGCAAATGATGGTTCCACTACAAATGCATCCGTTGTTGAGTCTTCTGTAAAAGGAGACTGTAATGCTGATGTTGATGTAGAATGGACTTTTAGCGTAGAGTGCACTTACAATCCTGATGTCCATGATGCATGCTTGTCAGTTGCTACAAATTCACAATGTGTGGTATTTTGATAGTGGTGCTACAAAGCACATTACCTCACATCGTGAATTGTTCACCTCTCTCGAGTCTGTCCCTCATGGGAATTCAGTCACTTGTGCCAACAATGCCTCTTATTACTGCAAATGGCAGTTCCTTCACACTTGTTGATGCACTGTATGTACCTGGGATCAAGAAGAATCTCTTGTCTGTATCTGCACTTGCTAGACTTGGACTTGTAGTCAAATTTGTGGACAACAGATGTACAGTTCATGATCTCAGTTTTGGTGATGAAATTGTTGAATCTGGCCTTTTGTGTCGTGGGTTGTATAAGCTCACTTTGTATGACAAGTGTGGATAAAATTTTGCAAATGCAGTTGCAGATTCAAGGGCTATTTCAGATGCAAAACTTTGGCATGCACGTTTTGGTCATCTCAATTTTGCTAGTTTGCTGCGTTTGCAAAAATCTGATATGGTTACTTCTTTGCCGCCTCTTGAAGCACCTGTCAAACATGTTTGTGAAGGCTATATTTTGGGTAAGATGTAGTGTTCTAACTTTCCAAAGGATGGTTCAGTTCGGGCCACATGCAGGTTGCTGCTTGTGCATGGTGATGTTTGTGGGCCCATGCAATCTTCGTCCTTGGGCAATTACCTTTACTTTGTGACTTTCATTGATGATTACTCTAGGCATGCATGGGTATTCCTGCTTAAAGCGAAGTCCGAAGTTTTTATGTGCTTCAAACAATGTCTCAAAATGTGCTATGGGCACCCTCTGTTCCGATCAAGAGGGGGAGCATATGTCTCATGAATTTAATGCATTTCTAGCTAGTCGTGGGATAAAACACCAATATACAGTGCCTTATACACCTCAGCAAAATGGTGTTGCTGAGAGGAAAAACAGGTCACTGATGAAAATGGCACGATGTATGGTCAAAATTCAAGCTTTGTCGCATTCTTTTTGGCTTGAGGCCATCATGTGTGCCACTTATGTACTTAACAGGTGTCTTACGAAAGCTTTACAGTCTATTACTCCATATGAAGCATGGCATGATAGAAAGCCTTCTATTGAGCACATGCGTGTTTTTGGTTGTTTGGCATATGCTTTGGTGCCACAAGTGCAGCGCAGAAAATTGGCTGTCAAATTTATTTTTGTTGGTTATAGTGCTAACAGCAAAGGTTACAAGTTGTATCATTCGCAAACAAAACATATTCTGGTTTCACGGGATGTAGTGTTTGTGGAAGATTCTGTTCAGCCCTTGCTGTTGTGTACTAGAGACAGTAATGTAAGCTCACATGACATTTATGACACTTTGTTGCCTCTTTTCAATGGCGGAAATACAAATGTAGGTTCCAATGAGGCAAATGTATAGCCTATGGGGGTTTCTGAAAATGTTACAGATCAGCCTGTTATTGATGCAGATGTAGATGATGTTCTTGATGAGGAAAGGGCTGAAAATGAGCAGGCTAGAGGTATGCCAAAATGGCTGGTGCACACTTTGCGTGACAGTAAATTGGATGCACCTTTGTCTAGTCGTACTCGTTCAGGCTCTTGCCATGCATCTTATGCATCATATTCTTATGCTTTGGCTGCATCTAGCTTACATGATGTTATGGAGCCTCTATCTTTTGATGAAGCATAGAATTCAGAAAATTGGATGGCTGCCATGCAATCAGAATATGATGCACTTATAGAAAATGACACATGGACTTTATGTGATTTGCCTCCTGGAAAAAAGGCCATTGGTACGAAGTGGGTTTACAAGTTGAAATACAAGTTGAAATGCAAGTTCATAGCACCTTTGACAAATCTTTGAGCTACAATTTCTACATGTCACATGAAAAATTACCTATCATACTATATATCAGTGCATAGATCTTCAAAAGGAGAATCTAAAAACATAAGGTTCAAAAAGTTTTGACCTAAACTACAAAAATTTTACTAGTCCCCACTCTTTCATTGGTAGAAGTAAAATAGGTCCTTTTTTTGTACCACCAAACCACGCTTTCACACAACAATCCAACAGAAAGCACATTGTATGTAAAGCATGAGGGTGATGTACTTCTCATTGTGGTTCTTTATGTCGATGATTTGCTGATCACTGGACCAAATGAGACACATATTGCTGAATTTACGGCTGATTTGAATGCTACTTTCAAGATGAAAGATTTGGGGCTGTTGCATCATTACTTGGGTATACAGTTTAAGGAGTGTGATGGTGGTATTGCCTTGTGTCAAAAAAGTTACATAGAGACATTGCTATTGAAGTTTGGACTTGAGGATTGCAAACCTATTGCCACTCCCATGGAAACAAGTTTGAAGTTGAGTCTACATGATGCTGGCGATCCTGTTGATGTCACTCTTTACCAAACTGCTGTTGGCTGCCTCATTTATGTATGCAACACGAGGCCAGATATTCAGTTTGCAGTCTCACAGGTCAGCAGAATTATGCATAGCCCAGGGTCTAAGCATTGGCAGGCTGTGAAGAGGATTTTCCGCTACCTTAGTGACACTTTACATCTTGGCTTGTTTTATCCCAAGGGGGGGATCATTGCCGCCAGACTTACATGCTTATTCGAACTCGGATTGGGCTGGTTGTTTTGACACGCGAGTGTCCACAAGTGGATTTTGTTTTATGCTTGGAAGTTCATGTATATCATGGTTGAGCAAGAAGCAACCTACTGTGGCCACTTCGAGTTGTGAGGCTGAGTACAGGGCAGTCTTTATAGCTACGGTTGAGTGTGTATGGCTCAGACGCCTTATGGTTGATTTGGGTGTTGGACACGACACTGCCAACACTATCTACACTGACAGTCAGAGCGCATTGGCAGTTGCGAGGAACCCAGTTTTTCATGCTCGCACAGAGCACATTGAGGTGCATTACCAGTATGTCAGGGAGAGGCTCTCAACAGGAGAGATCAGCTTGGCTTATGTGCCAACATACGACAACCTTTTGTTACCATATACATGAGGTAGTGATGTGTGTGAACACACTAGGACTTCCTGGGCATTTTTTCCCTCTTTAGGAGGTTTTTTCCCTCGTGCATTGTATATACGCCAATCACTCTAGGGCTATCTATCTTTCCATTGCATACTCTCTATTGTGTGCCTTGAGCTTCCTTCGTCTTCTCCAAGCTGTGTGTGTCTCTCTACAACCCTAATTCCAACAGATTTAAGTGGAAATACCCATGCATGCCTAGAGTAATCATCAATGAAAGTCACAAAGAAAGGTATTTGCCCAAGGACAGAGTTTGCATGGGCCCACAAACATCACTATGCACAAGCTGCAACTTGCATGTGGCCCGAACTGAACCATCCTTTGGAAACTTAGAACACTACATCTTACCCAAAATGCAGCCTTCACAAACATGTTTGACTGGTGCTTCAAGAGGCGGCAAAGAAGCAATTATATCAGATTTCTGCAAACACAGCAAACTAGCAAAATTCAGATGACCAAAACGTGCATGCCAAAATTTTGCATCTGAAATAGCCCTTGAATTTGCAACAGCATTTGCAAAATTTTTTCCATGCTTGTCATACGAAGTGACCTTATACAGCCCACGGCACAAAAGGCCAGATGCAACAATTTCATCACCAAAACTGAGATCATGAATTGTACATCTGTCATCCACAAATTTGACTGCAAGTCCAAGTCTAGCAAGTGCGGATACAGACAAGAGATTCTTCTTGATCCCAGGTACATAAAGTGCATCAACAAGTGTGAAGGAACTGCCATTTTATAGCAGTAAGCACAATCTTTCCAACTCCCAGAACCGGATAAGAGACATTGTTGGCACAAGTGACTGAGTTCCCATGAGGGACAGACTCGAGAGAGGTAAACAATTCACGATGTGAGGTAATATGCTTTGTAGCACCACTGTCAAAATACCACACATGTGAATCTGCAGCAACTGACAAGCATGCATCATGGACAGTAGGATTGTAAGTGCACTCTGCGCTAAAAGCCCATTCTACATCAACATCAGCAACACAGTCTCCTTGGCTGCATTTGTAGTGGAACCAGCATTTGCAGTGGAACCACCCTCTTTCTTCTTAGCCTCTTTGGTATTCAACTTAGGACACAACTTGATTAAGTGATCATTAGCTTTACAATAATGGCAACGCATTTTCTTTTTGCCCTTATCACCAGAATTGCCAGACAAAGTGTTACCAGCGGAAGCATTGGGAACAAAAGTTTTGCCACTCGCAGCAAAACCATAAGAAGTGGCTGCATTGTTGTTACCACCCTTTCTTTGAGAAGCAATAAAAGCCTGTTCAACTGCACGCTTTCTAGTCCTGTTTTTTCTGGAAAGTGACTCTTGCAACAGCAATGTGCATAATGCATCAAACTTGACAACTTCTGGATTTCCTTGGGTCATAAGTCTCCAAGTACTAGCAAAAGTCTGGTAAGAATCTGGTAAGGCATCAAGAACAGTCTGCACAAGGTAACTGTCTGAGATGACTTCACCTGTAGAAATAAGTTGCTCATTGATATCCTTGACACCAACAAGAAAAGTGTCCATATCATCCTCCTCATGCATAATCTTCGACTCCAGCACTTTACGCAACAAAACAATTTTAGCCTCATTGCGGCTTGCATAAAGACCTGGTAGAATATCCCAAGCCTGTTTTGCAGATTTTGTTGAATGGATGTGAGGAACAATGGTGTGCGTCACAGACAACACAATCAATGCATGAGCCTGCACCTCCTTTACATCCCAACAAGCTTATTCTGGTGTAGGCAAAACAACTCTAATAGCAACAATCCTTGCAGCAAGACCTGCAACTTCCTCAACATCGCCTACATCCTCAGAACCAGGACGTACATCAATGCCCTACACAATCTTCTACACGCCCTTTGACACAAGAACGTGTTGCATCATATAAGCCCACATAAGGTAATTGTCCCCATCCAACCTGTCCTAAGCAGGAAACATCTTGAAGACATCTATGTTGTTGTCAGCCATGGTAAATGTTGCACCTGATGTGAAAAACTGTTGGAAAATAGGAGAACGGAGCGGAAACAACACGTGCTATATAGCAAAAACCGTAGAAGACTATGAGGCACGTGTTATGCAGAAACCTTGTTAGGAAGCAATCAATGGGTCCTCAGTGGGGGCACCACAAGATGGAAAGGGGAAAATGGGAAAACCACCAGCACATAAAGTCGATGCCTCTATATAGCTCAGTGATCTCACAGCACCCCTATCCCCTAGCAAAAACACATCCAGATACACAATCTGCAAACAACTAATGCCCAAGCCCGATCCCGACCAACCCTGACTAGATAGATCCGTTTGCAAAGTAGGTTTGGATAGCCTCCATCTATAACACTATAAAGCACCATGTGACATATAGGCAGTTCAATAGCAATCGACACTCAAATTCCTACCCAATCCTTGACACACACACGTTTATCTTCAAGCTTGCAGACTTGTACACACCAACATCCATATAAAAAGCTCTCACACATATTAGATACCCACAAGCTTTACTACCCGTGGCCCATATTCTACTCACACACATATGGCTACAATAGCTAGAGAGAAAATCAACACTGATGTGAGAACTGACTGGACCAATATCGTGGTAGACATTTCCATTATAACGTGTACAACAATGATACTCCAAGAATGCCTATGATCTCCCTCTTTGATGTTGATTCGAGTTCCGGCTTCTTTGTCTTTTGTCCTCTCCAATTGATATGGTGAGAACCTTCTCATCTCCTTTCGTCTCTTCAAATACTCATGGCCAAACTCACTCGCTATTTTATGAAGGTGACTCAGTTTGCAGCGGTAGCTCCTCCTCCTGTGATATGGTCGCTAGTTGCAGCCCCTTTCTTCCCATTCTCCTTACCATGCAACCAGCCGATGGCGGCCCTTTCCTTGCATGTGACAGCCCTAGGCGGACCCTTCTTGGCTCCTTGTGGCGCTGCTTACTAGCTGCAGCCCTCTCTCGACTTCTTCATGCACTGGCGACCCCTCAGGCCCTGTCTTCCCTTGTGGCGGCTTTCCTCTATGGCCAGACCCCTTCAAGCCCCTGGCTGCCTTCCCTCTTGGTCCTTGGCGGGCTTTCATAAACCAGCCCCCGTCGTCCTCCTGTACTGCGCTCTCCTCAGAGCCACCACCCGTGACCTGTACCTCCTGCCCGATATGGCATCCCTCCACCTCTATATGGCAACACCCTCAACTGCTTTGGCGGACCTTTTTCCTCTGCTAGGCCAATAGCGACCTCGCTATTGGTCGCCCTCTCTATCAACTGGCCCCCCTCCTTCATGCAACTGTCGTGCCCCTTTTGTATTCACCTGGCGGGCTTTCCTTACGCAACTAGCCATGCCCCTTCCTTGCTTTTCATGGCACGCCACCTCAACTGGCTCTTCTCCCTCTGCATGGCGCCAACTGCAGCAACCCGTTTTTTTTTAAATTAAATTAAGAGCTTCACAAAGCTTTTGGGCTTGGCCCCCTTGCACACGCCATACATAACCACCTTCGAATACCTCCTTCAACTTTTTCGCCCGCACACCCTTCGAAGCTTGAACTCCACCCCTCATAAAAAATGTGACTAGCTTCCCGTCGCGTTGCCAATGACCAGAAGGAAGCCCCAGGATCACTTTTCATGCCGCCGGCCTCATGATCATAAGCTGTTACCCATTCATCTTCAAGCATCACCAAAACTCAGACCTTGTCTGAGCAGTGCAAGCATTCATTATATCACAAATCATGGTACTAGCCCGTGCAAGAGCCTTTAAGAGACCCGAGCGGCTGAGCTTCAAAAACCCCGTTGGTCTGCTAAAATCCACATTTGACATACACATCACGATAGTGCCGGCCATATCTTGCATCAAATAGCCACTGCAACACTTTGCCATCTGCTTGCAAATTGCCATGCCTCGACTTCCTGCACTTCCATAGGTCGACACAGTTTGGCTGTACCATCATTGCCCACCCTCTCGTTGAGCATTCATGCTCAACCACAGTATTATTTAGGTGAAATATGACCGCATAGAGAGAATAGTATAACATAGCTATATTAAGTGCACAATAAAAATGATAATAATGGCTATATAGATAGGATAGAGATAGATAGAAAAGCATCTGCTACTGCATCACCCTCCAAGGTCAAATGGAAAGCTCGAAGCTTCCCCAAGCATGGTGTAGGCTCCACCTGGATAAAAAACAAAGCATTGGCCGTGGCCATCCACCTGTAAAGCATGTATACCCAAGCTTTCCTTTGCACATGTAGGCCCATAGACATGCCACCCTTTCATCTCTTTATAGCATGGAGCTTCGTCACTCTGTATCCACAAGCCTTGCTGCCAACCATAAACATGCTTTTGACCACTTGAAGCTTAGCACCATAAGCTGCTACCATACCACCTGCTAGAGAACCCTCCATATCATTATCTTCATCACATGAGCATTGAAACCTACATAGTATACCCTGCAAAGCAACTTGTAGCAACATAGCTATCAATAGCACCGCATAAAAAAGCAAAAACCTGCAATTTGTCTCCACCTGCTGCATAGCGAAGTAAATCTGATCCCTTTGCAAACTTGCATCCAAACCCTCTGTAGATGGCTCCAAGGCCAACTTTTCATACTCAAGAGCATGACCTGCTAGAGCAACAACCTGTTCAAATACCTCATTACCTGCAAGGTTGGTATCACCTTCCTCGTTGCATGGAGCCTCACGCTCATAGGCTGCACCTGTCTCAGCTTCCATAAGAGTCATCTGCCGGAGTTAACTCTCCATGACCACACACAAACTCTGAAACTACAAGCACACCTCGACATGCTCACCAAGGCAAGGTTGCCCCACCCCCTGCATAGACAAATCAACTGAACATACCTCAGCTTCTGCTTCTAGCTCCTGCAAGTCATCCTCAGAAACCTGCTCTTCAATTAGGTCTGATACACCATCAAACCATATCTCTTCCTCCAATAGGGACTCACCATCACACGACCCAAGAGATGGCTGCTCGACTGGCAGATTCACACAAGGTGTAACACTATACTGCTCTTCGACCTTTAGCTGGCTGGCAGGCAACTCGCATACATTGTTCTCCACTTCATCTACATTAAAAACATCATAAGTTTCGTACCTAGAAGACCGGGATTCTGTCTCCCACATGCTATCTGTATCCAAACTGCTGCTAGGGCTATGAGAACTGCCGGACTCATCTTTTGATCTTGCTAATCCTTGGACCACTGCTGTCAGCCTCGTTGCTGGCTCTGGAACTGGCACCTCGTCTTGAAAAACTTTTACGACCTCGCTCTCTTGAGGAATCAAGCTATGTGGCACCCTGAATATACCTCTCTGCACCTTTTGAACCCTGACTGGCACTTCTTCTACCTCTTCTACCTTGGCAAGAGCTTCACGTGTTTTGATCACATTCATATCAACAAAAAAAGGAGCTTTTACCTCTTGATGCTCATCAATCTTCTTGGGCCTGGGTCCACCAACTACCGTGATTGCCGCCTGTAGCAATCCTGCCTCCATCTTCTTCTTCATCTTTCGACTCCTTGCTTTGGCGACTCTAACTACTTCATCATAAGTGCTTGGATCTTCATACTCCACCCTCTCTCGAACATAGGGATGCAAGCATGATAGAAACCTTTCGAGCTTCAAATATCCAGCATTGGTTGCTTGGGTAGCAGCCGCCAAATCCCCCCAATAAGCTTCAAATTTATCAACGAAAACATCAAAATTTGCACTTGCGTCCTGTTGCAAACCTTTGATCATTGCATCTGCTTCCGAAGCAGACACCACCTTTCTATACCTTTGTAAGAATTGCTCGCGAAACCCAATCCAAGTCTGCTTGTGCACCTCTTCTAAGCCATCGAACCAAACCTTTGCTTTACCTCGCAGCACCAAAGGTAGAGTTTGGAGCTTTGCTTCATCACCTGGCATCTGCAATACTGTTAGCATAAATAGCTCAAAATCGGCAAGCCAATCATCTGCATCTTCATCTCCTTTGAACACCAGACCAAATTCCCGATTCATCTTGACTCACAAAGACCTTGTTAGGAAGCAATCAGTGGGTCCTCAGTGGGGGCACCACAAGATGGAAAGGGGAAAATGGGAAAACCACCAACACATCAACTCGATGCCTCTATATAGCTCAGTGATCTCACGCACCCCTATCCCCTAGCAAACACACATCCAAATACACAATCTGCAAACAACTAATGCCCAAGCCCGATCCTGACCAACCCTGACTAGATAGATCCGTTTGCAAAGTAGGTTCGGATAGCCTCCATCTATAACACTATAGAGCACCATGTGACATATAGACAGTTCAATAGCAATCGACACTCAAATTCCTACCCAATCCTTGACATACACATGTTTATCTTCAAGCTTGGAGACTTGTACACACCAACATCCATATAAAAAGCTCTCACACATATTTGATACCCACAAGCTTTACTACCCCTGGCCCATATTCTAGTCACACACACATATGGCTACAATAGCTAGAGAGAAAATCGACATTGATGTGAGAACTGACTGGACCAATATCGTGGTAGACATTTCCATTATAGGGTGTACAACAATGATACTCCAAGCATGCCTATGATCTCCCTCTTTGATGTTGATTCGAGTTCTGGCTTCTTTGTCTTTTGTCCTCTCCAATTGATATGGCGAGAACCTTCTCAGCTCCTTTCGTCTCTTCAAATACTGATGGCCAAACTCACTCGCTATTTTATGAAGGTGACTCAGTTTGCAGCGGTAGCTCCTCCTCCTGTGATATGGTCGCTAGCTGCAGCCCCTTTCTTCCCATTCTCCTTACCATGCAACCAGCCGATGGCGGCCCTTTCCTTGCATATGACAGCCCTACGCGGCCCCTTCTTGGCTCCTTGTGGCGCTGCTTACTGGCTGCAGCCCTCCCTCGACTTCTTCATGCACTGGCGACCCCTCAGGCCTTGTCTTCCCTTGTGGCGGCTTTCCTCTATGGCCAGACCCTTCGAGCCCCTGGCTGCCTTCCCTCTTGGTCCTTGGCGGGCTTTCATAAACCAGCCCCCGTCGTCCTCCTGTACTGCGCTCTCCTCAGAGCCACCACCCGTGACCTGTACCTCCTGCCCGATATGGCATCCCTCCACCTCTATATGGCAACACCCTCAACTGCTTTGGCGGACCTTTTTCCTCTGCTAGGCCAATAGCGACCTCGCTATTGGTCGCCCTCTCTATCAACTGGCCCCCCTCCTTCATGCAACTGTCGTGCCCCTTTTGTATTCACCTGGCGGGCTTTCCTTACGCAACTAGCCATGCCCCTTCCTTGCTTTTCATGGCACGCCACCTCAACTGGCTCTTCTCCCTCTGCATGGCGCCAACTGCAGCAACCCGTTTTTTTTTAATTAAATTAAGAGCTTCACAAAGCTTTTGGGCTTGGCCCCCTTGCACACGCCATACATAACCACCTTCGAATACCTCCTTCAACTTTTCCGCCCGCACACCCTTCGAAGCTTGAACTCCACCCCTCATAAAAAATGTGACTAGCTTCCTGTCGCGTTGCCAATGACCAGAAGCAAGCCCGAGGATCACTTTTCATGCCGCCGGCCTCATGATCATAAGCTGTTACCCATTCATCTTCAAGCATCACCAAAACTCAGACCTTGTCCAAGCAGTGCAAGCATTCAATATATCACAAATCATGGTACTAGCCCGTGCAAGAGCCTTTAAGAGACCCGAGCGGCTGAGCTTCAAAAACCCCGTTGGTCTGCTAAAATCCACATTTGACATACACATCACGATAGTGCCGGCCATATCTTGTATCAAATAGCCACTGCAACACTTTGCCATCTGCTTGCAAATTGTCATGCCTCGACTTCCTGCACTTCCATAGGTCGACACAGTTTGGCTGTACCAGCGTGTGTTGGAGCAGTTGGGGACCAAGCCCGGGAGGCTGCAACCTGCTTTGACACCAATTGTTGGAATTAGGGTTGCAGAGAAACGCACACAGCTTGGAGAAGACGAAGGAAGATCAAGGCACACAATAGAGAGTGTGTTACTTAGTGTGCAATGGAAAGATAGATAGCCCTAGAGTGATGGGCGTACATTCAATGTACGGGGGGAAAAACCTCCTAAAGAGGGAAAAAATGCCCCGGTAGTCCTAGTGTGTTCACACACATCACTACCACATGTATATGGTAACACTCTGACTATCACAATATATCACTGGAGTCTCATCAATGGCAAGATTTCTGACCAAGCGAGATAACCATACAGCCTCTTTACTTGCATCCGACAATGCAACGTACTTTGCTTCCATAGTGGAAGATGACGTACAATCTGGAAGACATGATCTTCAAGATATTTCTGCTCCACCAAATATGAAGACATAGCCAAATGTCGATCTCCTGTTGTTGACACAACACAACCCGCATAGTTTGCATCCGCATAACCTAGATGGATGCATCAATTCCCGAAGCGTAAACACCTGTCAACCGTACCTTTGAGGTATTTAAGAATGTGCTTCACTGCTTCCCAATGCTTGCTGCCAGGATTTGCCATATATCGGCTCACTACTCCCACTATAAAAGCAATGTCTGGTCTTGTGGCCACCATAGCATACATGAGACTGCCCACTGCTGAAGAATATGGTACCTTTGCCATTTCATCTCGCTCAGCATCAGATTTGGGTGCATCTTCCTCGCTGAGTTTCAAGAATGCCTGCATTGGGGTACTCAATGCTTTCCCCCCTGCATATTAAAACGCTGCACAACTTTCTCAATGTATGTTTCCTAAGATAAATCAAGAATATGACATTTATGATCTCTTCTTATTCGCATGCCAAGAAAGTGTGTAGCATCCCCCAAATCTTTCATTGCAAAATTATCGCTAAGTGTTTTTTTCAAGTTGGCAATTTTCGTAATGAATTTCCCAGCTATAAGCATGTCATCAACATACAAAACTAGAATGATCATCGAGCCATCATCTAGCTTTCTTGTGGTCAAGCAATAATCTTCTTTGCTCCTTTTATATCCTTGAGACCTCATACATGCATCAAATTTATGATACCCCTGCCTTGGAACCCTGCTTTAAGCCATAAAGTGCCTTTTTGAGCTTACATACTAGCTCCTCATCAGATGCATTCTCCTGAACAAACCCTTCAGGCTGCTGCATGTAGACATCCTCATCGAGATCCCCGTGAAGATATGTTGTCTTCACATCCATTTGGACAAGTTCCATGTCCTTAATCGCTACAAGAACAAGTACGATT
The DNA here is from genome assembly GCF_014529385.1 of Adiantum capillus-veneris. Taxonomy (NCBI): domain Eukaryota; kingdom Viridiplantae; phylum Streptophyta; class Polypodiopsida; order Polypodiales; family Pteridaceae; genus Adiantum; species Adiantum capillus-veneris. The sequence continues at coordinate 2,733,258 of NC_140937.1, forward strand.
ATAAGCGTTGTCATCTTGACCACAGGCGAGAAGATTTCATCAAAATCGACTCCCTTTTGTTGTTTGAACCCTTTGGCTACAAGTCTAGCCTTGTACTTTGGATTTGGATCACCTGAGGTAAATTTCTTCTTGTAAACCCATTTGGAAGGTAAAGCTTTTTCATCATTTGGTAGTTCTACCAAGTCCCAAGTGTCATTAGCCAGAATTGAGTTATACTCAGATTCCATAGCCTGCTCCCACTTCACCACATCATCCGTCATCATGGCTTTTGATAGCAGCTTGGCTCACCTCAATCGGTCAACATGATGTAATCAAGACCTGGCTCGAAATGCACAGGTGGATGAGAGACTCTAGTAGACCATCTCACTCCTTGACCATTGCTATCCGCTCCCTCTGGAGCATTGCTAGTGGAAGGTACATCACTAGCCCGCTGAGTTGATTTCACTGTCTCTGAGGCGACATCCTCAAAAGTGACTCTTTGAATTTTCTATTTCCTTGATAGGTTGTTTATGCATCTTCAACTCATTGAAGATCACATCTAAACTACGGATGACTCGACGAGATTCCGGGTGCCAAAGACAATATCCCATCCCTCCATCTGCACCATATCCAATGAAAATAAATTTGTGTGACTTTGGCTCTAACTTCTGCCGAAGTTGTTTAGGCACGTGAGCATAAGCTTCACAACCAAAAACACGTAGATGGTCATAGTGGGACTTACGTTTAGACCATAATTCTTTTGGAATCTCACAATTCAATGGCGTACTAGGCGAACGATTTATAATGTGCACTGCGGTCAAGACGGCTTCTGCCCAAAAGCCTTGTGTGAGATTTGTGCTAGAAAGCATGGCTGTGACTCTTTTCTGAATCATACGATTCATGCGCTCAGCAACTCCATTCTGAGCTGGTGTGTATGGTGCAGTAAACTGCCTTTTAATCCCCCTTTTAGCACAAAAATTTTCAAACTCCTTGGAGACATACTCTCCACCGTTGTCAGTCCGCAACCTCTTGAGTTTCTTCCAAGACTAATTCTCAACCAGTGCTAAAAATTTCTAGAACACAGGAAGAACTTGATCCTTATGTTTCAAAGGATATGCCCACACCTTTCAAGTAGAGTCATCTATGAATGTCACAAAATAGTTGCCCCCCCCCTAGAGATTTGGTTGACATAGGACCACAAACATCACTATGCACTAAATCTAGAGGTTTAGCTCGCTTTTGATCCAATGGTAAGTGCACGTACCTAGTCTATTTGCCATAGATACAGTGCTCACAAACAGGAAAGTCAACATAAGACAAGACAGGTAAGTAGCCAAAACGAGTCAGAGTTCTCATTCCTTTTTGGCTAATATGACCTAGCCGGCAATGCCACAACTCAGTAGACGGCAGCTCGGCTATAGATATGTAATCATGACCAACATCTGACACATGCATGGAATACAAGGTACCATGCTTCTGACCTCCGAATACAACAAGATTACCTTTGTGTTCTATCCATGAATCATTGCAAATGTGGTGTTGTAGCCCAAATCATCAAGCTGACCAACAGAAATCAAGCCTTTAGTCAACTTGGACACATGTCCGACATTACATAAAGTAAAGTGCGTGCCATTCCTTAGATGCAATTTGACATTTCCGACACCCTCAATGTCTAGTTCATAAGCATCACCAAGTCTCACTTTGCCACAAGAGTGAGAATGAGTAGAGAACCACTCTCTATGTGGTGTCACATGGAAACTCGCACCAGAATCTACTATCCAATTTTGTGCATACTGCACATCTTCTGTAACAAGAGCCTCAATAGGTAGATCTGCTATGAAGACCAATACGTCAAAGGTAAGTGGCATAACAACTATTGAAAGAGTCTCTACAATAGGAGCATTTGAAGACTCTAGCACATTGATCTCCTCTAACTTTGCTTTGCCCTTGTTTGAATCATCAGACTTAGAAGTTTCACTGGATTGTTTATCCTTCTTGCTTTGTTTCCATTTCCTGCAATCCTTCTTCACATGCCCTTTTTTATGGTAGTGATAGTACTCGACATTATACATAGAACCCCGAGACTTACTGCCTGAGCCCCATGCTTTTGGCACGACTTTGAGTGCTACCCCTCTATCTATCACTATTAATATACGCATCACCATCCTTCTTGCCTTCGAGAGATTTCCTACAAATATCCTCGGTAAACAGACTCCCAAAGACGTCATTGTACACTAGATTGGTACCGGGTGCTGAGTTGCTAATCGCAGTACATAACGTATCTCAAGACAAGGGTAAACTGCATAGCAAGAAGATACATTTGATTTCCTCATCGAATACCAAACCCTGAGTGGTCAAGTGAGTGAAAATGATATTGAACTCATTAATGTGAGTAGAAATAGTGCCCTCTTCCTTCATACAAAGGTAAAATAGCTTCTTCATCAAGAAAACCTTATTAGTGGCACTTTTTTTCTCATAACTGGAACACAACTTATCCCATACATCTCTAGCAATCCTTTCTCCAACTATAGTAAAGTACACAAATTCAACCAAATGCAAACGGAGGGTAGATTTGGCCTTAACATCAAGTTTCTCCCACTCAACATCTGTATACTCGCCCTCTGGGCGCTCCATGATAGGATCCAGCTGGCCTTTTCATTTTGAATCTGCTCTTTCCAAATAGCAAAATTTGTCCCATCAAATTTTCGGATATTGTAAATATCCTTTTCACCGCTAGATGACATGGCTACAAGCTAAAGATAATATGGCGATAAACGCTAGTAATCCAAAACTGTCACAAGAGATCAGTAACACATAAAAAGTAATGCTCTCAGAGCATAAGATAGGCGCATCAACCACTAACTGTGCATAAAAAGTCAAAATTTGACTAAGACTGCCAACACGACGTCAAATGCACCTAGCCCTCTCTATACACGTCCTATGGCAAGGCCACAAAAAAAGGGTACTCCAGCAACTTGTATCACGGAAAGGATCTTAACTTTCGAAAATTCCCCAGCTCAAGAAAACATCACGCTATCGACCCTCACAAAAGGTTAGTTTACCTGCTTAACACTAGTAAGGTACCAAAACAAGATGTCCTTAAGTGTTCTTTTTGTACAAATAAAAATTAAATGCTACTCGCATTAGATGGTGCCTCGTAAGATTGCGATTGATGCTTTGAAAAAATCAACTTTATAAGCTCAAGAAAAAATGAAGTGACCTTGTAGAAAATTTTACATGACTTTTCTGTAATTGTGTTATACATAATTGAAATTTTCATGTGCAAAAAAAATCACTTGAGTATATAAAATAATGGAAAGCTCTACATGTTTTGTAAGGGACTCCTTCTAGACCTTACTCTTAATGAATGCATCTAAACCATCGACTTAAAAAAAAGAAATGTTCGGGGTGAATTCGGGCTAAATCCAAGCTCCAAAGTATACCCACTAGTCACTTTAGGTTTACACTCTTGGATTTATTTCAGTGAAGTTTGGAGGGTATTATTACTATTGGCACTTTGTTTATCTAGCAAGACTGTGTATAAGCTGTCAAAAATGTGTTCATGGAGGCTAACATCTTCTCAATTTTCTTTGTGACATACTTTTGACATATCTCCTGAGGCCTTATTGCTTTCTTCCAAGTTCTGGTGTTGTTTTTTTGGACCTAGATTCTTCTATTTGGCCCTTGTATGGTGAGTGTTTAGGTAGCATAGTCATGTATAGCTCTTACACTCCTGAGTCATGGTTTCTCTAACATGAGGTGGCTATATAAGTACACATAGCCCCCATTGCATTACACAATCTATAATTAATTGCCAAGGCTGGTTGGTTTGGGAGAATCTCTCTCTCTCTCTCTCTCTCTCTCTCTCTCTCTCTCTCTCTCTCTCTCTCTCTCTCTCTCTCTCTCTCTCTCTCTCTCTCTCTCTCTCTCTCTCTCTCTCTCTCTCTCTCTCTCTCTCTCTCTCTCTCTCTCTCTCTCTCTCTCTCTCTCTCTCTCGCGTGCATTCGCCCATAATTTCTACACTTTCGTATCGTCGACTTTGACATGGTATCAGAGCCTTGGTGGAGCAAGGAGAACAATTGAGAAGACGCAATGAGATCTTGTGGAGATCCTCTCATCTTTGCCATCAACACCTCCAACTTCTCTCTTGCGATCGGCATTCTAAGATGCTGGAAGATTGATATCTATTGGAGCCAATTGGAGCTGCTACCCAATGCCTTAGCATTGTGAAACACTATCAAAGCTTCAAGATGTGTACCTAACACTACCACTTGGGCCAGAGCGTTGCATGACGTTATCGACAACATTCTAAGACGCTAAAAGGGCAAGTGTATGATGGTAAACCCCCCCTTCTCTGAACATGCTAAAATGCTATCTTCATCCTTTGACAGTGACATCGTCCCCTTGTGATAGCGTGTTGAAATGTTGGCAACGACTTCTTTCCTTCCTAGCATTCTGAAACAAACGCGGCATCTCCTCTCTAGTTTTTCCTTGGCAATGATTCTCCCCTCCCCTTCTCCATGGACAAAATTTTATAACGTTACTGTTTTTTCTCTACTATTGCCAATATACCCCTCCTCCCATGTACACTCACCTATTCACTCAACCTCAAAGAGGCACCCTCAATTTCTTCAAGGGTGAAGTTTAGAGAGGGCATCAGAGGCCCCTTGGTTTCTTGTAATCGGATTTGGGAGGAGTGTTTGAGGTTTGCGAGGGCAACCATTTCTGGACCGACAACCTTGGCCAAACGACTTGTCCTTGTAGGTGTTTTGGAGAGGCTTGGAAGGAGAGGATTCCACAATTCAAATTTTTGGAGAGGTAGTGGAGCGGCTTGGAGATTGTATGGCCACAACCATAGGAGTACGAGAAGGAAGTAAATCTTTCAAATCTTGTACATTCATTATGGCCCCCCTTGCTCAACAACCAACAACTTGGATTACCAACACCAACTATTGGCTATGGCAAGAGGATTGACCAGCTCCTAGTTAGCGGTCTCCGCACGGGCGAAGTTCTCAAGGAAACCGATAATATGTTTGGCTAGAGATTGTGAAGTCAAACCAAATGTACAAGCTCACTACAGGGCAAAGGCAAAGGCAAGTTTAACAAGAATGGTAATACCAATACTTAGTTAGTTGCCTCGGTACCCATCAAGTCCAACAACTGTCACTATAAATGTGACGTGATGCTTTGTTTGTCTCAAGAGTTTGAAGCCAAAGACAAAAGTAGGAACTCACAAAAGTACAAAGGAAAAGGCAAACTGGACAAATATAACAGTGCTAAATATTTGACAGAGGATATCAACATGGCACACGTGGTGGCATCCACTATAGCCACCATGCTAAATTTCTAGTCAAGTGGCAGTTACCACCACTAGCTTCAGTAAGAGAGAGGCTTTTGAGTAGCAGAAAGGGGCAAGCGGTGCTCCCTATAAATAATTTGGACCCTTGTGTTGGATTTTAAGCTACCAGTGTTTGAACCCATGGGTTGGAGTTCAAGGCACCTGCATCTAGCACAGGAAACCAATCAGACATATCTATAACACTATGGATGAGTGCACCAATCCATTGTTGTTGGCCAGCCAGGATGTGTTTCAAAGTTCATTATATATTTTGCACGTGATGTGTTCACAATTCACAATTCTTGAACGTAGTGTGATCTACAATTTAATTTTCTATAAGGCAACCGATGCTCAAGATGGTATTCTTCTAAAGCACAAAGTTGAGGGTAGCAAAATCGTCATGTATCCAATAGTCCAAGACCTTCTGCTTGCTTTTCCATGGTAGCTTCTTCATCGACTTGGTTTCACTATTTATGTCCACGATGAGAGAGTGTGTAAAGTTATGGCATCTCAAGTGAACTCCCAATGTGGTCCCAATAACTATTTTGGCTTTTAGGTATTTATTTCACTTATTTGTCAAAGTCTAGGTAGGGCAATTTACTGAGGTGGCTATATAAGCACGCCTAGTCCCCCATTGCATTACACAATTAGTAATTCATTGCCAATGTTGGTTGGTTGAGGACTCTCTCTCTCTCTCTCTCTCTCTCTCTCTCTCTCTCTCTCTCTCTCTCTCTCTCTCTCTCTCTCTCTCTCTCACACACACACACACACACACACACACACACACACATCCGTTTTTGACCTAGCAGACAACAATTCACTCTTTTGATCATAACTTCTTCATCCGAGCTCCAATTTGGGGGATCTATAGCCTTAATCAAAGATCACAACGTCCTCTACACATTGATGTAAAGAGAAAAAAAATAGAGTTATGGAAGGTGTTTTTGTAGCAGCATTTTGGAAGTGAGCAAGTTCAGGAAAGTTTACTCTCATCTCTTATTTTACACACAATTGCTTCCGACACTCGCAAGGATTCTTGTTCTTCAACAAGGTCCATAGCCATTGTGGAAAATGATCCAAAATATCCTAAGTGTGGAGATAGCAACACAACCACTCAACCAACGACATTGGAAACCATGATCATGGCATACTTGGTATCATTGCAAGAGACTGTAAACAAACAAGGTGAAGACTTACGAACAATTGCAATGGAGAATGGATTGCTAAGGGTTCTTGTGGTTGAGAATGAGAATCTGAAGAGGACACTTGAGATGCAAACAACACGTTTGAGGCAACTTGAAGAGGAAGTCAAGGAATGTAAATGCTCTCTTGTGGACTTGAATGCTTTGAAGAAGCGCATGAGCAAAGTACAGCATGACCATGTATTGAAAGAGGAAAAATTTGACACCATGATCCCAAATGTATGCGACATGAAAAATATATGTACAAAAAAGTCTTGGGTTGATGTATGTGGTAGCAATGTGGTTCCTAATTCCTCCCTCATGCAAGCTATGGCTCAAACAAAGGATGTTGAGAATGTGGATATGGAGGAGTTGAAGGAATGGCAGCGACGTTCCAAGAACATTGTTATTCATGAAATTCCCAAAGAGAAATTAGAGACGCCTCCTTCTCTCGCCATTTTTATCCAAGATTTTTTCAAAACCCACTTTGGCATGTGTGGAGTTATGGTCTATGGAGTACATAGAGTGGGTAAGCAAGGAGCTCCTCGCTCGGGAGAACGTCCAATTGTATGTACCATGCCGGATGAGACCCAACGAAAGATTATCCTTGATAATAGTTGGATCTATTTGAGAAATACAAAATGTTTTGTATGTGAATATCGCACTATTAAGCAACAAAATATGCATCGGAAAGCATATGAGGAAAAGAATAAGAAAAACAACGAGATCTCTCACGAAGAACATGTGCCCAAGGAGGCAAGTCCCTCGAGCAATAGGGATGCACGACCTATTAGGCTGAGTTACAATTGAAAGTATGCTTTTGAAATTGCAATGGATACCCTTGGAATGCGGCGGTTGGCATTGATGAACTAACAAGCAAAGCCGATGTTGTACTTTTTGTTGAAACTTGGGAGCATGATACACAAAGGATTAACGGCTTGGAGGATTACAATGTACATTCATTGATGTGGTCAAAGATTCCACATGAAACAAAGAGGACAAGGAAGGGTAGCATGTATGGTTAAGAAAGGATTGAAAGATTTTGTATCAATCGTGAAAGTTGACAAGTACAAACGTTATGTATGGTTGGAATTTATGACACCAAAAAGAGCACCCATTTTTGTAACCGGTTGCTACATTCATAATCATGTTTCCCCTTTTTATGCTTACATGGATAGACATCAACCATTTGTTTATTTAGAAGTGGACATTGCTTATTTCAAAGGCGAAGGGGATGTTATTGTATTTGGGGCTATGAATGCTCGCACAAAAACATTGCAACATGATACTCAACAATTTGATATGCCATACATTTCAAGGGAGTTGGAGAAAGTTCACTTGTATGATTGTACTTCAATGCATGAGAAAGAGCACTTGTATGATTGTACTGCAATGTATGAGAAAGAGCCAGATCACTATGGAAAGTTACTTTTATGCATGTGTAATAGCATGAATATGTTCATTGCCATTGGTGTATCTTTATGTGGTGGAACCAATAGATTTACATGTAGAAAACATAATGGGGATAGTGTGATTGACTATATGCTACTCTCCGAAGCCATCATGTATCGCATAAAGAGTTTTATGTTTAGCCAATGGACCCTGGAATCAGACCGTCATACCATATGTATTGACCTTGCATGTGGAGAAGCAACTAAGCATGATAATCTCAGTCAAAGTGAAGAGAAGCTATCACTATGTATGGATTTCAAACGGGCACCAATGTACATTAAAATGGTTGAGCAAAAGTTATGGATGACAAAGCTTCAATATGACGCACCATTGAAAACTAAATGGGAAGCTTTCAAGAAAGTTATATGTTCTTGTGTCTAAGAATGCTTTGCCATAAAGAATCTCCATGGTATCAACAAAGATAATTCATGTAAAAGGTGGTTTGATAAAGAATGTCAAGATGCTTGAAAGTCCTTGATAAAGCTTGATGCAACTATGGACAAAGACAACTATCAAAGTCATTTGCATACATACAAGGCATTGATTCAAAAGAAAAGAAGAAGATGGGAAGTAAAGTAGCCACTTTCTCAAGTCCAAGAAAAGGCACGTGCATGTGGAAGAGATTGGAAAAACTTCAAGGACAAGCGGGTTGAGAATTTTGGTAACTTGATTCTTGTGGATATGTACACACATTGTAGGAAATTATATGAGAAATCAAATGCTAAAAAAAATACCATTTTATGGTTCATTCCTATGTATGACCTCTTTTTTTACTATTGAGGATGTATGCAGTGGGCCTGAAAGTTGGCCACTTGCAAAGCGAGAGATCTTCAAGGTATCAAGCCAAAGATGATTAAATGAATGGGAGATTTTATCCATGAGTGGATGTGTGATATGTTCAACCTTGCACTTCAACATGGTATGCCTTATGATTGGTGTACTAATTGGGTCAAGCCTTTGCATAAAGGAGGGGATGTAAAGAATGTAAACAACTATCGGACTATAATGATTGGGTCTCTTACGGAAAACTTGTTTGGGTGCATAATAGAGATGAAATTGAGTGATTAGGCTGAAGAGAATGACAAGCATGCAAAAGGACAAGCGGGTTTTTGCCAATGCCATAGCACCATTGATCATCTTGTCACTCTTCATGTTCTCGTGGAGGAAAGTCGGTTGAAAGGCAAGCGATTGTATTGTTGTTTTGTGGAATTTACGAAAGCCTTTGACATGATTCCACGTAAAAATTTGTGGAGAAGGATGGAAGAACTCCAAGTGCCAAGTGAGTTTATGCTTGCGGTTTCTCAAATCTATGAGAAGGTGATTTGTCAATTGCGCATGGGAAGAGAAATTTCAAAAAAATTTATAAGCACTATTGGGTTAAACAAGGATGCCCGTTGTCACCAACTCTCTTTTGTCTATGCATCGATCAATTGGAACAAATGGTACTTGACTTTATGCAAGAAGAAGGCATTGAAGAGATCACTATTTGCAATGCGGTGATCATGCTTTTGTTGTATGTGGATGATCTAGTGCGTCTAGCACACACTTTAGAAGATGCACAAAAGCTTATGGTTGTCCTTGAGAACTTTTGCTTGCGTAGTGGGCTGATTGTGAACGAATCCAAAACAAAGGTTATGCTTGTGTGAGTGTACACACTACTTATTGCATGACCCTCTTAGGGTGAGTTCTCAATGTCCTATTTACAAAGCTGACATAGTGGCTTATCAATAAAAGATCTAAAATATTGTGCTAGGATAAAATGACTGAGAAAATTATTATTTGCCAACGCCTCCTCGTCAACTCCCAGAGTTCCAATCTACAAACCATCATACACTCACTATTAGTAAAATTCAAATAGACAGTACATAATTAACCATTAAGCCAACTATCCCAATTGCAGTTAACCACATGCAACAGGAGGGTGCCCAGTCTCGTAACATCCCATGTCGCGCTAGAATAGTCTTGATCCTCTAATGGAGCCTCCATTGATATCCTCGTCGTCCCTTGTAGATGTGGGTGTCTAGCTCTCTCGAGCTCAATGACTTTGCCAGCTATAACTTTGGTTTAGGTGGCTCTGAAGTCTGCTTTGAAGCTTTCTCATTTGACTGTCAAGTCCTTGCTATAAAGAAGTCAATGATCTCCCTCTTTGAATATCTCCCACTACTTGATCTCCTCATGAGACTCTCCGTAGCTCTAGCAAAAACAACATGAGGCATCTTTGATCTTGATACTCATGACTCTAGCCAACGGTTCAAAGCCCTCTCTAAATAGACAATGAAAGCGGCCTCATATCTCATAGTATACCGGACAATGACATATGTGATGTAACTATGTCTCTGGTTCTATATGACACAACGAGAAAATCTTGGCCTTTGCTGGACTCTCCTAAATCTATTAGTCTCAATCTCTACTTGATGCGATGACATGTGCGCATATGACCAATATCACATCGTATCGGGCTCCCATGGGATAAATGAGTGTCCATATAGGCTTGTTTGATCACATATCCATCCTCCTTAGTTGGATAAGATTCTCTCTATTAAAATCCATCTTTGTGCCCAACTCCTGTGTTGGTTGTATCCATGTGCTCCTGGTATCTAGTTGAATCAGATACTTAGGTATGTGTTTAGTGGTCTCTGTCCGAGTGAGAGATAATGAGGGTGCGTCCAAGGATTACTGGAACGGAGGCAGTCTATCCATGCTAAAACCATGCAATTGAAACCATGATGTCATTTTCCCATACCTGCATGTTGTATCCCCCTATAGCGCTAGCTGTTGCGATGACTCAAGGGCTAGTCGAGCATATCTGTCTTTGAGGAAGTCCCATAAACTATGCATGAAGCATACTGATCTAGTACATGCATCAACCACTGGGGGGGTGGAACTAGCTCAGCTCAAATAATATCATGTGGCACAGAAGCCTTAGCCCGAATCATCCAAGAGCTCATAGAGACTAGAGGCCTCTCCATACATCTCCATCCACTAGTGCTACCAGATCTACCATGGTGGTCCACTAAGGGTCTCCAAATCTAAACCTCGTAAAGCATAGCTAAAGCCACTAGGGTATCAAAAAGGCAAATCTTTGTTCAAGGTTCTTGCTACATAAGCTCTCATCAATCTAGTCTTTATTGCTCTCCTTAATGAAAACACCGGTCCAATGAAGACTACCCCAAGATAGGTGTATGCATCTGCATACTCCACCGCCTCCTGTCCATCTGTAAATGTGGGTGCATACCTCCTGACCCACTGTGGTGTGGTGTTAAACACCATAACCTTGGTTTTCCCCAAGTTAAGAGACAATCCACTATCATGAGCAAATGTGTGCAAGGCATCTAAGTGGATGGTGTGGGAGTCAAAAATCAGCACAATATCATCAGCATATAACAATAGTGGGATCCATGTCCTTGCCAACTGTGCTCCTCTTTCACCATCCCTCACAATGTAGAGAGAGAGAGAGAGAGATAGATAGATTTTATTATCATCCTCGGAGGTCAAATATGACCCATGGGACCAAAGTTACATGGCTGATGAGTGACTCTCAATGCTTCAAAATTGTGGTGATGAGAGTCGCAATGGTGAGCCCATACTGTGACTGGAAGAGGAAAGTATGTAGGTCTAAGTCATGGCTGAAAATGTGAGAGAAGCAAGTTTGGATGTGACCAAAATGTTAGGAAATAAGACGTAGCTAAATAGATAATTGAGTGGATTACTTAATGGAGAGAGACAAATTTCACACACACGAGATTATAGAGTAGAGAGAGAGAGAGAGAGAGAGAGAGAGAGAGAGAGAGTACACACGATATACGCGGTTCACCCAATGTGGGCTACGTCCACGTGAAAGCAGCCACTCAATGGCTTTAGTACTTCAAAACAAGAATTAGTTTACAAAGAAATTATACCCTTAATGGAGCTCCCGCCTTGCTTCACTCTCACCACCTCACACTCACCTTGTTGCATCAACTTCACACACTATATGAAATGTGTGTAGAAATGGCCTCCTTTTATAGTCCAAAAGGGTTGCCCTCTCTTATGAGAGGCAGCCATGTGTAGCCGCCCTTGTGCGAATAAGTCCAAATCGGACCCACCAATCCGCCCATGTGTGGCCGCCCTTGAGAAGACAAGTCCGCTTTTGAATTCGGCCACCGGCCATTGACTTTCGACCACCGGCCCACCGGCCATTGACTACCGGCCACCGGCCAACCGACCGGTTGTTTTCCGACCACTTTCCGACCGTCGTCCCCGGCCGCCGTCCGGCCATAATATTCCAGCAAAAAGGAATATTCCGGAGAGGGAAAAAAAAAGTCTCGGAGGCCTCCGCCCCCGAGGCCCCTAAAGTTGCCCCTGATTCTTGTCCGTGAAAATTTTGGTTTTCGGTGAGTGATTTTCCTTCACGCGCGATGGATTCTCCTCATAATGGGGGCCCTACAAATGTGCGCTTTTACCATAGAAAATTACAAGGGTAAATCAAGCTCCATACTTAACAATCTCCCACTTGGAGACTGATCTCCAAACCAAACCTGTGTGACTGCTTTCCATTCTGGCTTCTTATCCTTGAATGCCGATTGAAAATGAGCAAAATCTCAACTTCTCCTTGTTGACCACCTTTGTAAACATGTCTGCAGGATTTTCACTTGTATGCACCTTTCCTAGCTTTAGCTGTCCCTCTTCCAAAAGAGTGCGTATGAAGTGATATCTCACCTCAATGTGCTTTGTCCTTGAATGAACGGCTGAGTTCTTCGCAAGATGGATAGCGCTTTGGCTATCACTATACAAGACACAATTTTCTTTTTTGAATCCAAGCTCTTCTAAGAATCTGTGAAGCCACAAAATTTCTTTGCTTGCCTCCGTCATTGGTACATACTCTGCTTCCATGGTAGAAAGTGAAACTACTTTCTGCAGCTTTGAAGCCCAGCTTACTGCTGTGCCTCCAACCATGAACACATAGCCAGTAGTGCTCCTTCGAGTATCTTTGTCACCTGCTATATCTGCATCAGCATACCCTTCTAAAAAAATATCAGTTCCTCCAAAATACAAAGCATTTGTTGTTGTCCCTTTTAGATACCTAAGTATCCACTTCACAGCTTGCCAATGCTCTTTACCTGGGTTGTCCATGAACCTACTCACAACTGCCACTGCATGTGCAATGTCTGGCCTTGTCCAGACCATAGCATACATTAGAGAACCTACCGCTGCAACAAATGGAACTTTAGACATATAGGCTATCTCCTCCTATGTCTTTGGACACATATCCTTCGTTAGTTTAAAATGACCAGCCAAAGGTGTAGAAACTAGTTTTGCATTTTGCATTGCAAACCTTTCTAGTACCTTCTTGATGTAATCTTCTTGAGATAGCTTTATTGTCTTCTTCGTCCTGTCCCTTGATATTTTCATACCAAGTATCCTCTTTGCAGCACCTAAATCTTTCATTGAAAAAAATTTAGACAGCTCCTCTTTTAGGTCTTTGATGTCCTGCATGTTAGCACTTGCAATCAGCATGTCATCAACATACAACATTAGGATGATGAACTTCCCATCTCCCAAATTCTTCGTGTAGACGCAGTGATCCAAGTTGCATCTTGTGAATCCATGATCCAACATCCATCGATCAAACTTCAAGTACCATTGTCTTGATGCTTGCTTTAAACCATACAAGCTCTTCTTTAATCTGCAAACCATTTTCTCCTTACCTTTTACTTCATAGCCCTTTGGTTGAAGCATGTAGATTTCCTCCTCTAAGTCACCGTGAGGGAATGCCATATTTACATTCATTTGCTCGAGATTTAAATCATGAGCAGCCACAAGGCTTAAGACAAGCCTAATTGAGTTCATTTTTACAACAGGAGAAAATATTTCATTGAAGTCAATACCTTTCTTTTGAGAAAACCCTTTTACCACAAGCCTATACTTGTACCTTTTCTTCCCACCTTCTTCTTCCTTCAGCTTGTACACCCATTTGTTTTGAAGTGCCCGCTTACCTTTAGGCAACTCAACCAACTCCCATGTTTGGTTGTGATGTAGTGAGTCCATCTCCACTTGCATGCTCTTCATCCATTCTTCTTTGGATTCATGTTGCATAGCTTCTTCGTATGATTCTGGCTCTCCAGAATCTGAGATCAAGAGATGGTTGAAGGAAGGAACAAACCTTTCTGGAGGTCTACTTGCTCTTGTAGATCTTCCGGGAATAAGTTGAGGCTCCTCATTTGGTTGACGTTGTTGCACATTGTCACCGTTTGCAGTCCTTGAGTCTTCACCGTCCTCAAGCTCCATGTACTCATCACCTGTTTCTTTTGTTTGATTTCTTTCCAAGTAATCTTTGTACTTATTTTGTTCATTAAAAATTACATCCCTACTCCTTAAGATTTTACCATCTTCAGGATTTCATAGGCGATACCCAAAGTCACCTTCTCCATAGCCAATCAAGAAACACTTTTTGGACTTTGCTTCTAGCTTTGATCTTAGGCTTCTATCTATGTGCATGAAAGCCTCACACCCAAACACTTTGAGAAATGCATAATTCACCGGTTTACCTGTCTATGCCTCTTCTGGAACTCCCCCAGCCAATGCCGTTGAGGGTGACCGATTGATTAAGTACACAGACATACTTACAGCTTCCGCCCAAAGCTCAAGCGGTAGGCCTGCATGTAGTCGCATGCTTCGTGCTCGCTCCATGATTGTCCTGTTCATCCTTTCCGAGATCCCATTTTGTTGAGGTGTCCTTGGGGTTGTCCTTTGCCTCCGAATGCCATTGCTAGCACAAAAGCTTTCAAAAGCTTGGCTGCAATATTCGCCTCCATTGTCGGATCTGAGGCATTTAACCTTGGTACCTGTTTCATTCTCCACAAAGGCTTTCCACCTTTGAAATATGGAAAATACATCGGATTTATTCTTCATGACATAAACCCATGTTTTTCTAGTCGCATCGTCTATGAATGTTACATAGTACAATGAGCCACCAAGTGATGGTGTACTTGCAGGACCCCAAACATCAGAATGAACCAAATCAAGTTTTTTATTTTTTCTTTCATTTCCTGATTTTTGAAATTTTACCCTCTTTTGTTTACCATAAACACAATCTTCACAGAACTCTAAGTCTACTTCTTTCAAACCTGGTAGAAGCTTCTTTGTTTGAACGATTTGCATTCCTTTGGCACTCATATGACCAAGCCGGTAGTGCCACACCGCACTGTCAACTTCTGTAGTTGCTGCACAAGTTGAAGGTTGCGTGCTTATAGTACACAAGTAAAGTATACCAACCTTTTCTCCCTTGGCAACCACCAAAGATCCCTTTGAGATCTTCCACCGTTTGTTTCCGAATGCAATGTTGTGACCTTCATTGTCCAATAGTCCTGTAGAGATCAAATTTTTTCGAAGAGAAGGAACATGCCTAACATCTTTAAGCTTCCATTCATTTTCGTTAGCAGTTTTGACAGAAACTGTACCTTTGCCGACAATCTCACAAGCTTCATCATCTCCGAAGTATACATACCCAAAATTACCTTTGGTGTAGTCTTGGAAATGTTGCTTGTGTGGTGTCGCATGGAATGAAGCCCCAGAATCTACTATCCAAGAATTAGACACATTGTCTAATGAGAGAATTAGAGCATCTTGCTCTACTTTACCTACCACATTTGCCTCCGATGTTGGCTTGTTGTCTTGAGACTCTGTCTCCTTATTCTTCTTGGACCAACAATCCTTCTTGACGTGGCCCTTCTTGCCGCAGTTCCAACATTCAAGAACTGACTTTGTGCGTGACTTGCTCCGTCTTGAGCGATCACGACCCTTTTGGTTTTTGAACCTCTCCTTAGGCCTTCCTCTTGTTTCTACTGACAATGCAGCACTTGATGATTCTCCTGTGCTTCTCCTTCGCATTTCCTCGCTTAGGAGAACACCCACAACATCATCAAACTTAAGAGTATTTGTACCAGAGATAGAATTACTTACAGCCATCACAAGGCTATCCCAACTATCCGATAGAGATGATAGTATAAGGAGAGCTCGCACTTCATCATCGAAATTGATTTTCACTGATCGAAGTTGACTTATGTTTGTGTTAAAGTCATTTAGGTGTTCTGCAACTGAACCATTCTATGTCATCTTTAGATTGAACAAGCGCTTCATAAGAAATACCTTATTGGATGCCGATGGTTTCTCGTAGAAGTCGTCAAGTGACTTCATCAAATCCTCCGTGGTCTTCATCTCCGAAACATTGAAGGTAACCGTTGACGCCAAGTTTAACCGGATTGTTCCCAGTGCCTTTCAATCAAGGACAATCCATACTTCATCTGCCATTGTTGCGGGCTTCTTCGCAAGACCGCCTAGTGGCAAATAGAGGTCCTTCTGGTAGAGATAGTCTTCAATCTGCATCTTCCAATGTTGGTAGTTTTTGCCGTTGAACTTCTCAATCTTGAGCTTCCCTTCCTCCGCCATAACTCCCACTCAATTCAAGGAATCCTTTCCTTGAGATAATTTAGCTACGAGCAAACCTTGCTCTGATACCAGTTGTTAGGAAATACGACATAGCTAAATAGATAATTGAGTAGATTACTTAATGGAGAGAGACAAATTTCACACACACGAGATTATAGAGTAGAGAGAGAGAGAGAGAGTACACACGATATACGTGGTTCACCCAATGTGGGCTACGTCCACGTGAAAGCAGCCACTCAATGGCTTTAGTACTTCAAAACAAGAAGTAGTTTACAAAGGGATTATACCCTTAATGGAGCTCCCGCCTTGCTTCACTCTCACCACTTCACACTCACCTTGTTGCATTAACTTCACACACTATATGAAATGTGTGTAGAAATGGCCTCCTTTTATAGTCCAAAAGGGCTGCCCTCTCTTATGAGAGGCAGCCATGTGTGGCCGCCCTTGTGCGAATAAGTCCAAATCGGACCCTCCAATCCGCCCATGTATGGCTGTCCTTGAGAAGACAAGTCCGCTTTTGAATTCGGCCACCGGTCATTGAATTTCGACCACCGGCCCACCGACCATTGACTACCGGCCACCGGCCAACCGACCAGTTGTTTTCCGACCACTTTCCGGCCGCCGTCCGGCCATAATATTTCGACAAAAAGGAATATTCCGGCGAGGGGAAAAAAAGTCTCGGGGGGCTCCGTCCCCGAGGCCCCTAAAGTTGCCCCTGATTCTTGTCCGTGAAATTTTTGGTTTCTGGTGAGTGATTTTCCTTCACGCACGATGGATTCTCCTCATAATGGGGACCCTACAAATGTGCGTTTTTACCACAGAAAATTACAAGGGTAATTCAAGCTCCATACTTAACACAAAAGCTAAGCACTCTAAAAGTGTGTGATACTCAGACTCTTGAACTTGCAGTGAGCATAATGTGCACAATCAATTTGACTCTTCTCATTGCCCCAACGCCCTGTCTCGCATCGAAGGAAATGGAAGATAAGCCGAATGGTTGCAATAGTGTGTATCGTCAACAAGGGGATAGGCTCAAGCATGTAAGTGTGAGTACGGTTTCCTCTTTCAATAAAGAACATGGTTTTGTAGAAGAAGGTTTAAAAAGAGTCGTGTTTGACATCGTTTAAGTTAAAGAAGGACGAGAAGAGGAAGCCGATAACATCCGAGTCAAGATTATAGAAGTTTCACATGCAAAGGAAATCGACCCAAAAGCCAACCGTTTCTTCGGCGCTATTTTTTGACCTTCAAAGGCCATCCTGGAGAGGATGCCATTGGTTGCCTGAAAAAAAATTCGCAACTTCCCAGACCTTCTCCACACTTTCCATCACTCACGGTCCAGTTGATTCTTTAGTGAGCAATTGAGGACAGTTACTATCCCTGGTGGAAGGGATGTTACGAGACTGGGCTCCCTTCTGTTACATGTGGTTAACTGCAATTGAGATAGCTAGCTTAAAAAATTTATTATGTACTGTCTATTTGAATTTTACTAACAATGAGTGTATGATGGTTTGTAGATTGGAACTCTGGGAGTTGATGAGGAAGCGCCAACAAATAATAATTCTCTCAGTCATTTTGTCCTAACATAATATTTTAAATCTTTTATCAATAAGCCACTATGTCATCTATGTAAATAGGACAGTGAGAACTCACCCTAAGAAGGTCATGCAATAAGTAGTGTGTACCACTCATAACTAAAGTGAGATTAAAGTGTAAAAGAGGGGCCTCCAATTTTTGACACCAATAATAAATCAAAATATCAAATACCAAACTCTCAAAGAGGTGTCATGGAATTTGGAGCTATGATTTTATGCCTTTTTTGTGTCGATGCTCTCAATTTTTCCATCTTCCCTCTCTTGAGCTATTTTGTGTTTGTTGTGTACTCTCTAATTAAGTTTACATCTTCTCTTCCATGTTCTTACATCTTGTCTTTGTCAATTATATACTCTTAGAGAGAGAGAGAGAGAGAGAGAGAGAGAGAGAGTGTCATAGTTTAGGTGTGTGTGTGTGTGTGTGTGTGTGTGTGTGTGTGTGTGTGTGTGTGCTTAAAACTTGGAGAAAGAGGTTGACAAGTTGATGGTGATGTATGTGAACAAGTATTGAATTATTCTAAGCAATCGGTCTTCCCTTATTCCCAACATGGGAGACGTCCAGTACGACTATTTACAGAGGTTGACATTGACGATGCTCTTCAACGACCGATGCAATACTTTTTCGGACAACACCCGATGCTGGGTATCCTTGGGCATTGATGATGATTTAGGTTTTTCACTTTAGTTCATTTTATTTTGTACTCAGACATCGCATTAGATCCACCAAGATTATATTAGTTTGGTCTCATAGGTCATTTTGGCCTTTTGAAGACATTTATTAACATTTCATCTCTCTCTCTCTCTCTCTCTCTCTCTCTCTCTCTCTCTCTCTCTCTCGCATTCTCCTCATAGTCTCTACGCTTCTGTATCGTCGACTTTGACACCTTGCACATCCATTACCAGAAAACTCATTTTGCACTTTCCAGATCGGACTTTAATATGTAGATTTTTGACCAGCTCGTTGGCTTGCACTATTCTTTGATCCGTCATCTGAATTTGGAGTGGTGAAGGCTTGATTTCAGTGTCCCAAGCTTTTGCCTCACATATTCTCCTAGTATGTTTTGACACCAGCCGTGCCATCCAGAATCACTCCGGATAGCGATTCCTATTGCTTGATTACTAGCACTTTCGCATCTTTGATGTTAGACCAATCAATTGCTCTTATTTCAAACTCCTTCTGCCTCTGCTTTCCAATAAAGTTTGTGGCTTCACACATAGCCTTTCTTATATCATTTAGTTCGATAGTCAACTTCTATATTCTCTCGTAGATTGAGTTCTGCTTATTTTCAGAACTACTATCTAAACTTGAGGATCTCCCATCTGGAAAACTATCTCCCATATTGATACGATTGCAATTCCTTTCTATGGTTGTAATCGATGGGTCCTTGATTGGTGACTCATATCTGCTCCCAGACCCCTTTCCCAACATTGGATTTGCATCTTGTACACCAGATCTCTAGTTCCTTCACCCGAAACTCTAGTTCCTAAGATTTCAAAGATTTGTTTTAACAATTCTTCAATTTTCCTTGACCATAATCTCTTCTTTCTAGTTCTAGTTCTGAGCAGTTCTTCCAAATGCTTGTCATATGATGAATTGAAACTTGATGACAAGTCTTCTGAAGAAAACTGATTGGAACTTGAGTTCTTATCCTGTTGAATCTTATCTAACTCATACAAGATATCTTCATCCCTTTCGTTCTCATTGTACTCCAGAAGGGAAGGTTTCAACTTGTTGTACGTTGTCAGTTTGGATGTTTGATAATGATAGTACCATTTTCGATCTCCATCCTTTAGAATCTGTGGAAAATATCCCACTCGGTCATCTTCATCAATGTCTTTGATGCCAACATACTGCTCAAAAGTCTGAATGTGAACATTTTGATGTTGATGTTGTACAAGCATTTTGAATCACTGGTTAACTCTGAATCCTCACTTCTGAGACTCGTTGCTGTCAAGAGCTCTAGCTCACCACCATGATCACCAAAATGGAATGAGTTGAATCTTAATCAACTATTCCAGAGTTAGTCTCAAAGTAAATTCAAACTTCAGAATCAGAGTTCAAACTTAAGACTCAAAACCAAACACAAATAACTAAAAGTACTAAATGAATGAAAACATGTTTAAACTAAACACTGAAAATAGAATTTAAATTACAATTGAAAATGTATACATCAGACTTAAATACAACTAGAAGTAAACTCTGGCTCAAGGAGCATAATCACAAGGTAAGTATTAAGGATTGAGAGTACAAAAGCCAAAAGTAACAAGAGTCCAAAAGTTTAACATCTAACAACTAATGTCTCCAAAAAGAAGGTAGCGGCCCTATTTATAGGTCCCACATACCATCACCCAATGTACAATATAGCTCTTTGTCAATCCTTCATAAAGGATTGTTGCCACCATCTACAAATGTGATTAGTTGAAGCTTTTTGAAAGCACATGTGATTAGTTGAAGTACTGCACCTTTTTCTTTGCACATGATGCATAAATCTGAAGCAAATGTATGTGCATGTATGTGTGTGTGTGTGTGTGTGTGTGTGTGTGTGTGAGAGAGAGAGAGAGAGAGAGAGAGAGAGAGAGAGAGAGAGAGAGAGAGAGAATGCAAGGTAAGATACCACAAGGCCATGTCTCAGTTGCAATCTAAGCTTCTCAACAAGCAGTTGACAATATGCAACAAAATAGTTGAGCATATGCAGTTCATACAAAATAACTCTCCACTTCCACACGACTGCTCTTAAATGGTGGTTATTGTACTTGTAGATATATTATGTATTTTTTTTTCTTGTACAATGGTTATGTAAAGAGAAACTGTTATAAAACAGCTTGCCACCCTTAAAATTGTCCCACCCACTTATGCTCTCACCATGTTACTTGCAAGAGCGACATTCAGAGCAGTGCGGTTTTCCTTAACAATTTTTTCCCCAATTGGACAAGCTACATCTTAAAAGCAATAATCAAAGGATATGAACCAAGTGATAAGTCACTCTTTCTTGCTTGCAGCTTGCTTTCTTCACATGATCAACATGTGATTGATTAAACCAACTCTTGCGTCGCATGTACAACCACCATAATTTGCAATGGTAGTACAATATTAAGAATCTCGGCCGCTGATGATTTTGGAGCAGCCTCCAAGAGTAGGAAGAACAGGTATCCTACTCTTTCGGTTATTATAATATTCACAAAAAGTTACATAATCAAGCCATGGCATCCAAAGCCTCATAAATATTCCACAACCCATATATGTAAATGCTTACAAAGAGGGACTTGGACTAACCAGTGTGCATAATACAACATGCTGGTATCCACATATGTGGGTGTGAGTTGTCTGTGCATGTGTTTGTGTGTGTACATAATACTACAAAGCTAGAAGGCCAACACCTCTCCATTCCACAGACACATAGTCCCATCTACTTTCCAAGAAGCAGTGAACCTCTATTTTAAGCTAATCTCCACTTGGAAGACCTTTAATGGTGCCTTGATTCGATACTGCCAAGGAGACAGCTGCTGCCAATGCTGCCTGACAAACTCGTGCTACTATTTCTTGCCATTCATCTCCTGCATCTGAAGAGAACCATCTTTCATGAGCCTGATGCTCAAACTGTTGAATCGTTCTCTTGAGTAACGTCGAGAAGCTTTCCTCCAGTCAGTGCCCGCTTGCATCATACTCGCAAACTCCTCATAACTTATTCGTCCATCCTGCAAGGGTAACAGGTCAAAATAATCAGCCACCACCAGCCTCACATTGTAGAGCTATTATTAGCAAGATTGAATCAAGGCCAAGTTTTGGAGGGAGCCCCCTACTTGCACCAAGCATTCCAGCATCGGTCATGCAAGCCAATAATGGTGTGCATCGTCAATCTGGGCACACGTTGTTGTTGCTAGAACAAAGTCACTATAGCTAGTCGATCTCTAGAGGTGAGAAAGATACCTTATCTGTGTCCACTTCATTCATGACACTGCTTATGAGGCTGACATCCTCCAAATCCATGTCATCACTTAAGGCTTGCTTGAGTTCATCAAAATCTATATAACCATTCCCATCTTTGTCAAAGTAAGAAAATGCCATCTGCAAATGCTCATCATTGTCCAGTCTTTGAAGTTGGACAGTAAGCGATGTAAACTTTCCATAATCGAGAGCCCCATCTTTGTTTACACCTACCTGTAATGGCAGAAAATCAGCCTGAAACATAAAACCACTTGCATAACATCAAGGATCAAATGTGATGTGCTTTGGATATGTTCAAGCACAAGCAAGGAAAACTCAAAGAATACACAATTCCTCACATACTAGACAATTCATTTGACAAAGCAGTACATACAGCTTCCATCAGCTGCTGAATTTCATTCTCAGTGAGCTGAGAACCCAGCTTGTGTAGACCAGTTTTGAACTCTTCAAATGTCAACAATCCATTTTTGTCAGTGTCCATCATGTCAAAAGTCTTTTTAAGCTTGTCCACCTCTTCACCGGACAAGAGCCCTGCAATAACCTGCAATTACCACAAAAAGGTCATACCGATTGGTAAAAAAAGAACCAGGTACTGCTGGTATAGCGGAAGCGTAGGGGACAAACTTTAAGCGCTTTCTTCTTGAGCTTGTTCATGGCAGAGAACTGCTTTAGCCGACAGCGGACTGCTTCTCCAAGTGAAACCTCTGGTGCCAACTTGGCATTCTGTAGCCATGGATGATCTGCTTTACACACACAGAAGCATGTGTTCAGTCATGAAACTGTTTGCCGAAATACATGATTGAGATTGCACAAACAGAAAATCCATACAAGTAGAATCCTGACCCGCCATAGAACCCAAATGCACATAAACCATTCGGCATAGTGAGAAATAAATTGGATTCTTGATTTTGTTTTTTCAAATTGTCTATGCATGTGGTGCTTACTAAGAACTACTTTGATTTCTACAAAATATACACAATGATATGGTTTTCAACCTTGAAGAATAGCAGCCAAATAAGGTATGGCAACAACAAAGAGCCTTAAAAAAGTACCTAATACTTGCTCTGCAGTAAGCCTTCGCCTAGGATCAGGATCCAGCATCTTGCGGACCAAAGACTTTGCCTTGTCAGAAACCTTTGGCCATGGCTCACGTTTGAAGTCAATGACACCTCGAAGGATTGCTTGAGCGACTCCCTGTTCTGTCTCTGTTAGCCAGGAAGAGGGGGAACATCAAAAGACAGATAGCAATTGTATTAACCTTCTTGCATGATATGACATTGAAAACTACCTGCCCAGAATGGCGGAACCCCACATAGCAAGATGTAAAGTATAACACCTGTACTCCACACATCCACTTCAGGTCCATAGTTGCGCCGAAGCACTTCAGGAGCCATGTAATATGG
Organism: Adiantum capillus-veneris; assembly: GCF_014529385.1. NCBI lineage: Eukaryota > Viridiplantae > Streptophyta > Polypodiopsida > Polypodiales > Pteridaceae > Adiantum > Adiantum capillus-veneris. Next base: position 2,756,573 of record NC_140937.1, read on the forward strand.
ACTTCCAACTATCTCAGAGAACTTCTCTCCTGCATCATGGATATTCATCAACGCACATCGCAAAAAGCTAATCTAAATTGAGCAGCCTGCAGGATGCATTTTGCGACTTAACCTACCAGGTTTGAAAGAGACGGAAAGACCAAAGTCAATTGCTTTCAGCGGTGAATCCTCCCGTTTATTTGCAAACAAAAAGTTCTCTGGTTTCAAGTCACGATGGATTACACCATGTTTATGGCAGGCCTGAAAAGAATTGATGGTGTTAAGCCCATGTTATAGACGTCAGATCCAGAGGTGCATGAGGATGAAGCCAGCAAGAAGGTAATCATGTCATTAGCATCCATATCACCAATCTTTTAGGTCAGTGCCAATCCTGGCATGCGTTTATTTTGGACAAAATGAAAATCTATGTATACACAATTGAGAGTGAAATTATCCCCTTTCTGGCATGTTGAGGATAGTCAACAGATGAAACTTCCTCTGTCTAGCTGAAAGCAACATTACTCCTTTCCACAACATAATGATACAAGCGAAAATTGCTCAAAGGCAAAATCTGCTTAATACATGGTTTCAAGATTTAAGTCTCTAGAATCTGAAGTGTTGTTTAAGAGTGGAAGCTAACAACAAGCACAAGCATTTCCAACATTCCAGTGTGTGCCACCACCAATTTGGAATTTACACAGTTAGCATTAACTTTGCACTTTTCTCTGATGCTATTCTATCTGTGCCAAAACAAAATCTTTAAAATGATGGCAAGTACTTTCCATTGCTTTATGGAGAAAACAAAAAATTCCATCAAAGAATGAGCTTGCAGGTTTTCTTAAACATTTGAAAAAGATAACCTGGACCACTTCAATGATGGTGCGTGTGACACTTGCAGCTGCACGTTCATGGTAATGGCCCCTTGCCACAATTCGGTCGAACAATTCACCCCCTTCACAGAGCTCCATGACAAGATGCACGGCATTATCATCCTCAAAGACGCCCTTAAGGGAGACGATATTGGGGTGAGCAGGCAGTTGATGCATGATGAGCACTTCTCGGCGCACATCCTCAATGTCGACGGCTGTGCGCAGCTTACGTTTTGAAATAGATTTACATGCCAAGACCTCCTGAGTGGCCCTGTTGGTGCATAGATATGTGATGCCAAACTCCCCTCGACCAAGCTCTTGGCCTAATATGTAAGTGTCAAGGATGTTTGGGGCCACATTAATCGGAGAGCTGCTCGCGAGGTTGCGCAGCACCGTGAGCCTGGGAGTGCCGGCTGTGTGGGAGGCCTCGATCTCATAAGGGTTTAACCTCCTGGGTCTCTGCCTAGTACCCGAAGAACAGCAGTTCCCCATGGCCCAACCAAGCAAGAGCTACGGAGGAAGCTGGCGTGGTAGGGGTAGCAGCTGCTGCAGGTATGGCGCGCGTGGGTAGGCGTGGTGATCTCCTCCCCGGCTGCTTCACGGGAGGGGGGGGAAAGAGAGAGAGAGAGAGAGAGAGAGAGATAGCTACCCCGCGAAGACGGGTCAAAAGACCGGCCTCTCGACTTGTTTGAAAAGTTTGAATTATGCTCGTGTGCAATTCTCTTGTCGTCCATCTAGATACTAGAGACCAATGCACCACGAGTCCACGACGCCACAGGTCAAATGGCTTAATAAGGTTATGAGGGATACTCTTAGTCACTACTGCCAATATTAACTAGAGTGCTTCGTTAGCCGCAGAGTTCGAGGGTAAGAGAAAACAAGAACCTCTAGAAGACAAAAACTTGGGTTGTGGGGGGGGGGGGGGGGGGAGGAGGGAGGGAGGGAGAGAGATGTATATTTTTTATTATCGTCCTGGATGGACAAATATGAGCTGTAAGACCAAAGGTACATGTGATTTTTTATTATCATTTTGGGTGGTCAAATATGATATATGGGACCAAAAGATACATGTGATGAACCATATGGATAAGTGACTCTCAATGCTCAAGGATTGTGTGACGAGACACAGTGGAGAGCCCACGCTATGGTTGGAGCGGAATGTATGTAGGTATAGGTCATGGCTGAAAATGTGAGAAGCAGTTTCAAAATTCGAAGGTGAATTCTTTCCAATCTAATTCATCACAAATATGAATGTGTTCATGATGCTCAATAAAAAGTCTACCAAGTACTACAAACCATCAAGTTTGCAATTCTTGAAGTTTAGTATGAACTATGCTCTTTTTTTTTCCCAATAAAAGTATTAGAATTTGTATTAAGAGAGAGAGAGATCAAAATCCATTTGAACAGGTCAAAAATTTGAGAGTATCTGTGTCTCAAACTGGAAATGCCCTAGGTGTCAATAGCAGGAAGATGACATTCCTCATCTGTTCAAAGGTTTGGGCTTTATTCCCTCTTTGGGTTTTGTTCCCTCTTTGAGTCGGTTAGTCTTAGGGAATTCCATAAATCAGCTTTTGGAGGGAGAGATTGTTTGATCAAGCTTACCAAAGTCCATGTATGAGAGTTCTTTTTTCTGGTTTGAACTTGCAGACAAGTTGAAGCTCAAGAAGTGTCGACTCTACAATATCAGCAATCAGCACGATAGAGTCAAACGAATGATAATCGACAGTAGAGTTGTAGATGCCAAGATGGTCGGACAAATTGCCAATGCTGAGAGACTTATTTCTCAAATTGAGGATGTTATTCAAGCCTTGCCTTGAAGTGTTTCTAATCCAATTTGAGAACAACTATTTTTGTATGCCTCTCTCTGGACATCGACTATGTAGCTTGGGAGTGTACCGTCCTTTTGGATATCATGATATTTTGAACTATGCTCTTGAACATGTAGTTTTGTGTGCCAAAGAACTCTATGACAAGCCTAGGACTAGAGACATGTTCCAAAGAGGAAACCAAGATACCAAGCTACCACTTGGGTGATAAAGAAAGAGAGAGACCAGAATAGCTGCTTAACTCACCTTAATAGCCTTATCAGCAGCTTCACACCCCACAAACTATGGCCTTCATGTCACCTGTATGACCCACCATGTCCCCATTTGGAAGATTCACCCGCACCTACAAGCACAAATAGCTTGATGCCACATCAATCACCAAGAAGAAAATTCTTAACCATAAACTTGTAAATGTTATTGAAGTCTACCTGATCATACTTGCCACTTAAAATTGCATCCCTTGCTCTCTCACCAATTTGGAGGGCTTTCATGCCAGGCTTTTGATTAAAAGTGATACCTTGGTCACTCTGTATCTCCACATAGGTCTCCAGCTTGCTATCAAATAAGCTTGACCGATTCCCATTCTAGAAGAATGTAACATGTCCAAACTTCACTATCTCGCTGTCTCAAGCACCCAGAACGATTAATTTCTAAATATACTACATGCATAGCCCTCCTTGGCATGAGGATTAACAACAGAAAGCTGATTCATCGGGCCTCTTCCAACTGTACCTGCATGCAAAGGTTCGGAGTCTTTTATTTGCAAAGTATTCACCTGATGTCCGGTCAATTTCGGGAGGGCTCACCAAGTACTTGCTAGGGAGCTTCAACTCACCATCATATTGAAGCATACCTGCATAGTGAATTTTGGGCACACGCACCCTATCAAAGTTATCAAAGTTTTCATACTCCAGAGCTTTTTCCTACACGATCATTCTATCTGCTCTAAAGTTGAAGGTTACAACTGCATCACCATCAACAATTGGACCAACAGATTTGCCATTTTTGTCCATAATCACAAATGGAGGACAATATTGGTCATTGAATTTTGGATTATCTACCTTCAATTGTATAAGAGCTTCTATACCACTCTTGAACTTGTGAGGAGATTCTCCCAGAACTTGTGCATCCCATCCTCTTTTTACCACATTCCAGTCATTCTATTTCACAAAGTCCCAACAAAACTAACTCTTCAAGACTGCATTGCAGACCCAAATCAAAGTGAAACAATCAAGAGCGACAATTCCTATTGATCCTGTCTTGGCTCTTAAGGTGTTTGCACGGATGCATTAAGACCCATATTGAAATCTTAGAAAGCTCTTTCAAACCAAAAGGCAATTGTCGGTATTTGGTAATCACAAGGTACCTCATAGCGATCCATAGTTACATGCATACGCCCCCCTCCAGATGCCAGTGAGGCATCCACTCCTTGTTGTCGTAACTCTTCTAAATCTTTCTCGAGCAAAATATTGGAAACTATATATGCCATTTCAATACTTCTCACGTGAAAAAATTTATGAAAGGATGAGAGAGAGAGAGAGAGGCCACCGATTTCTGTGGTTCAGAGGTGTACCTCGAAAGAATGAGATACCGATCGTAGTGCTTCAGAGGGGTACCTTGCAAAAAACCAGGAGGGTTAGAGGATTGTCAAGCTCAATGTTCGTAATCATACAAGATGTCAATGTTATTAATTGTTTCTTGTTCCATTTTTATGTTTCAAAAAAAAAAACAAAACATGCAAGTTTCCTTGCACGGGGGAGTTTGCACAGTCCTCCCCAATTTTTATAATACGAGGGAACGTGCCATTCCCACGGCAGCGTGCAATTCTCAGTGTGTTCATTAACTGCGTTCGCAGTGTCAAAAATGTCAAAAATCACAGAATGATAATGCTTACTCACCGCGCGATTGAATGTCTGTCGTTGATGCACCTTGCCATCTTGCTGCATGCATTGAAAATAGTCTAGAGCTTCGTTGGCCCGCCCTTGCTGGGCATATTCCTCCTATAAGTGCAGTCCAAGAAACTACATTTGGACAGAAACCCTCCCTCCGCATTCGCTGAAAATACCCCTTAGCTTCATTCCGGACAGAAAGCTGGTCAAGAACTTGTTGTGCTTTCAAAAGTACACCACACTTGGCATACATGTCAAGCAAAGCATTGCCAAGCACGACATCTTTTTGTAACAGCCCCTGCCTAACAATCTCATCACGACTCTGCTTGCCCATGATAGCGTTTTGCATCATGCCATATGCCTTCAAAACACAAGCATAGGTGACCGCATCCGGAGAGAAACCCTCACTTTGCATCCGATGAAAACAACCAAGCACTTCCTGGCCCTGTTGGGCATATCCTAAAATCAATGCATTCCAAGAGACTGCATCCCGGACATAGATCTCGTCAAGAACTTGTTGTGCTTTGCAAAGTACACTACACTTGGCATACATGTCAACCAAAGCATTACCAAGCACGACAGTTTTTTGCAACAGCCCCCGACTAACAAGCTCATCATGAATTTGTTTTCCTGTGTCGACGTCTTTCAAAGTTCCACATGCCTTCAAAATGCAAGCATAGGTGACTGCAGCTGGAGAGAAGCCCTCGCTTCACATCCGCTAGAAACATCCCAATGCTTCTTGGCCCTGCCCTTGTTGGGCATAACCTACAGTCAATGCATTCCAAGAGACCGCATCTTGATCGGGAAGCTCGTCAAGAACTTGTTGAGCTTTCAAAAGTACACCACACTTGGCATACATGTCAACCAAAGCATTGCCAAGCATGACAGTTTTTTTCAACAGCCCCTGATTGACAATCTCATCGTGAATTTGTTTGCCCATATCAATGTCTCGCATAATGCGACATGCCGTCAAAATGCAAGCATAGGTGACTGCATCTGGAGAGAAACCCTCACTTCGCATACAATGGAAACAATTCAAATCTTCCTGGCCCTGGCCTTGTTGGGCATATCCTACAATTAATGCAGTCCAAGAGATGACATCTTGGTTGGGAAGCTCGTCTAGAACTTGATGTGCTTTCCAAAGTACACCACAATTAGCATACATGTATACCAACACATTGCCAAGCATGACATTCTTCTCCAACAAATTCTGACTAAAAATCTCGTCATGAATTTGTTTGCCCAGATCAATTGAATAATACCGCATGCCTTCAAGGCACAAGCATAGGTGACCGCATCCGGAGAGAGGCCCTCGCTTCGCAAGCGATGAAAATAGCCCAGAGCTTCGTGACGCTGCCCATGTTGGGCATATCCTACAATAAGTGCAGTCCAACCGACGACATCCCGGACTAGAAGCTCATCAACAACTTGTTGTGCCCTGACAGTGCACCGCACTTAACATACATACTGGCCAACAAGCTCTGTAACCTGCGAACTCCTTGTGGAGAAGATCGAATTACTCCTGAGAGCAACACAGAATGCTTTTTTTACTTCGTTATTTTACTCACTTGGTAGCTTTTGATGGCGTAGTTTTTTTTAGAGCTTTTCAGTGCTGGGGTCAAAGAGATCAACCATGCAAGTATAGTGTGCTTTGTTTGTTGTAATGTCATGGTTTTCCGTCATGTTATCAAAATGCATCTGACCCTCATTGACTAAACCTGAGTGGCTACATGCATAGTGCACATTGACATAAGTGATTGCATTGGGTGAAATGCCATCTTGCTGCATGCATTGAAAACAGTCCAGAGCTTCGTTGGCCCGCCCTTGCTGGGCATATCCTCCTATAAGTGCAGTACAAGAAACTACATTTGGAGAGAAACCCTCCCTCCGCATTCGCTGAAAACACCCCTTATCTTTCTAGTCCTACCCCTGTCGGGCATATCCTGTAATCAGTGCATTCCAAGAGACTTCATTTCGGACAGAAAGCTGGTCAAGAACTTGTTGCGCTTTCAAAAGTACACCACACTTGGCATACATGTCAAGCAAAGCATTGCCAAGCATGACATCTTTTTGTAACAACCCCTGCCTAACAATCCCATCATGACTCTGCTTGCCCATTATAGCATTTTGCATCATGCCACATGCCTTCAAAACACAAGCATAGGTGACCGCATCCAGAGAGAAGCCCTCACTTTGCATCCGATGAAAACAACCAAGCACTTCTTGGCCCTGATCTTGTTGGGCATATCCTGCAATCAATGCATTCCAAGAGACTGCATCTCGGACATAAAGCTCGTCAAGAACTTGTTGTGTTTTGGAAATTACACTACACTTGGCATACATGTCAACCAAAGCATTACCAAGCATGACAATTTTTTGCAACAGCCCCCGACTAACAAGCTCATCATGAATTTGTTTTCTTGTGTCGACGTCTTTCAAAGTGCCACATGCCTTCAAAATGCAAGCATAGGTGACTGCATCTAGAGAGGATCCCTCGCTTTGCATCCGCTAGAAACATCCCAATGCTTCTTGGTCCTGCCCCTGTTGGGCATAACCTGCAGTCAATGCATTCCAAGAGACCGCATCTCGATCAGGAAGCTCGTCAAGAACTTGCTGAGCTTTCAAAAGTACACCACACTTGGCATACATGTCAACCAAAGCATTGCCAAGCATGACAGTTCTTTTCAATATCCCCTAATGGACAATCTCATTGTGAATTTGTTTGCCCATATCAATGTCTCCCATAATGCGACAGGCCTTCAAAATGCAAGGATAGGTGACGGCATCTGGAGAGAAACCCTCACTTCGCATACAATGGAAACAATTCAAAGCTTCCTTGCCCTAGCCTTGTTGGGCATATCCTGCAATTAATGCAGTCCAAGAGATGACATCTCGGTTGAGAAGCTCGTCTAGAACTTGTTGTGCTTTCGAAAGTACACCACAATTAGCATACATGTATACCAACACATTGCCAAGCACGACATTCTTCTCCAACAACCTCTGACTAACAATCTCGTCATGAATTTGTTTGCGCAGATCAACGTCTTGAATAATATCGCATGCCTTCAAGGAACAAGCATAGGTGACCGCATCCGGAGAGAGGCCCTCGCTTTGCAAGCGATGAAAATAGCCCAGAGCTTCGTGACCCCGCCCATGGTGGGCATATCCTGCAATAAGTGCATTCCAACCGACGACATCTCGGACTGGAAGTTCATCAACAACTTGTTGTGCCCTTACAAGTGCACCGCACTTAACATACATACTGGCCAACAAGCTCTGTAACGTGCGAACTGCTTGTGGAGAAGTTTGAATTGCTCCTAAGAGCAACACAAAATGCTTTTTTTCCTTTGTTAATTTATTCACTTGGTAGCTTTTGACGGCGTGGGCTTTTTAGCGTTGGTTTTTTTTAATAGATGAGGAGCCACGTGGGCTAACGACAGGCCAGGGATTTGGAATTGCCCACTATGCTAACAAAGTAAAAAAAGACATGCGCGTTCGTTGCTACTCTGTCCGTCGCCGTCAACCTCTACGTGCATCACGTTCATCCACCACCACCTAAAGCGTTTCCATTCACAACCTTCCAGCTGCATCGCCCCATATTGTCCCTCACCTCGATTTGCGTAGATTCTCTACCCATTTTTTGATTTTTTCGAGCCGGGTACCCCCTAATGCCAAGAGTAGCCTAACATGAGTGATGGTGTTCTAGCTTGGTATCTCCTTTGTCAATTGCAATAGTGCGTACTTTATCCAAGATTTAAGAAATTTGATTCAAGGAAAGCCTTCACGTTATACACTCCTCCCAAAAACTTCCAAAACGCTTAAATAACCAGCTCAAACTAGTCTTGCTTGGTGGGCCTTTGTCGTACATAATTTGCTAGATTTTGGAGCGCAACTGGTTACTTGGATAGTTGGTTGTGATTGCTGTCGCCTTGGGTTTGTTGTGGTGACACGGGAAAATGAGTAGAACCAATTGTCTACTACTAGGGACTTGCTATGCACCGTGTGCGAGCCGCAGGGCTACAATCACACAACCTGACAGATGCAACAAGCTCTACATCTACAGGGCGGTGTGTCACTCACCTCCTACAATGCTGCCATCGAGGGACTCTGTGTGTGCGCAAAGAAGAAGAAGATCGTGCACCGCTGCTCATCCTTGTCCGTGTTTCAGTGCTCGTCGATGCTCTCTCTCTCTCTCTCTCTCTCTCTCACACACACACACACACACCACACACACACACACACACACACACACACAAGAAAGAAGAGGTGAAGCAAGAGCAAAGCTTGCATGTTGAGAATGTTTGAAAACCCTAGTTTACAGCCTTATCTAGGGCTTGCCGTCCTTTTCACATACGAGCTAGCGCCCGCACTTTATCAGTCAAGTCAGTACTAAATTTGTCAGGTGCATCTTTCATCGGCGATCACCAGTCTTTTATTATAAACCTCTTTGACCGACAAGAAGCTCGACCCATGACTAAACATATACACTAAAGAATAATGGTGGCATCATGGGTTAACGTGCCCCCCTTCCTGATGTAGATTCCGTCCTCGGAATCTAGTGAGGTGAAGCTCGTTTTTAAAGGTGGTAGAGCATTTGGGATAGATTGTCTCCACAACAAATTCACCGTGAAGAGTATGCAAGCAGAACTATATGGCAATAAAGCATGAGGGAATTATAAAGTACATGAGGACAATCGTAATTGCAAAGAATTATGAAATGCTACACTGCCATTAAGGACGAATAAATTGCACTTTGATGAAATTAATCAATCAAGAGTTTTGGGCTTATGAATGAATCTATCAATTAGGTAGATATGGCTAAGGTTAAAACAACTACTCTAGTAGTAGCGAAGTTAGGAAGATTATCGAAATGCAAGATTCTCCAATTGTGCCTTTTAGCTTTGATTAGCCAGCTCACTCTCACAACTCCAAACAAGAGCTTGAATTTTTCACTTTAAGCTTAATGGAAGTCTTTTTCATGTCATCATTTTTTGTTCTTTTTTCCTTTTTGTTTTCAAAATTATTTGCCGTGTGTGCTTATTTTGTATGTCCGGGGCTTTTTGCTTTTCAAAAAAAAGCACCCACACTGGGAACCTCGAGGGCTCTAGCACCATAGACAATACATGTGAATGAGGTACCAAATCAAACCGGGATTTCTGTTCCAGCTTAAGATTTTACCTTTGTGGTACTTTTTCTTTCTGCTTCCATGTCCTTTGTATTCTCACTAGTGTCTTTCCTTGTTGAAGTGAGCAAGCTTCTCTATGCCTAAAACACTCCTAAGGTCTCAATCACCCACATCCATAAGACTAAACTCTAGTTCATCAACCTAAGCAAATACAAATTTATATAGCTATAATAGCAGATAACAAAACATAACTAAATGCACTTATTTAAAACATGGAAAACCACAATCAACAAGTATAAATATCCACCAGCATGAATCATGGAAAGTAGTATAATTGGAGGTATGGAGATGCTCATTTCGTCGAAGCAAATGTCCTCACAACCATGTCGATGGAGATCCATATAAGTTCTACACAACAATATCAAGCAACAAGGCACTATAACTTGCGGAGGCATGTAAGTGTGAAAAAACCAAAACTCCTAGAAAACAAGTTGAAACAAAATCTAGATCCTAATCGAACTATCTGCTATCACGTATGGAATCAAGGCAAGAGGATATTATATAGACCGGGTGGCATCCCTAAGGTTAGACCTCTATCCTCATCATCTAGATAAACAAAATCATTGTCAGTGAGACCATAGTATTCCTCATATTCTTCATCATCTTCCTATGCACATTTGTTAGTCAAGAATCTCGTTATGTGTGGATACTCATCTTGTGCAAAAGAATAGGCATGTGCCACTGGAGAAACATTCATTATTGGGTATGGGTCACTAGTAGTCCATAGACATATTAGTCATTCTAACTCCTTAACATTTTTATCACACGCGAGTCTCTGTGCGTGTATGTCGCACGTGTCAATGCAAGGAACTTGCCGATACACCGTGTACGAGCCACAAATGGCTCCAAGCACACAACAAGCCTAAACTAGTAAGCTCAAAGAAGGCGATGGTGTGTCACTCACCGCTCTATGATTGCTTCGTGGAGGATTCCTCGCCGCAAAGAAGAAGGAGCCGCCGCTTCGCCGCGCTCAACCGCTTCGCCGCCCCCGTGCCGTCGTCACAATGCTCGATCGCACACTCTCTGTCTCTCTCTCATGCATACACACACACACACAAGGAGATGAAGAAGAAGAAGATGGAGATGGAGCAAGAGCACTCTTCTATTGCACAAATGAGAGAATGAGTGAATTTTAGGTTTAGTTGACTTTTATATGAGGTCGCCCCATTCACACTTGGGCGCCCATGTTTAGCCAACTAATCCCTTGAATGTTCCAGTTAGAGTGTGCCTCTCATCGACGATCACTCTTACCCTTTTCCTATTGGACCGACAAGCCCGGTACCTGACTCTACCAAGTAAATAATACAACGTCCGTCGTCCATCGTAGGTGATATGGTGTCCGTGAGCCGTGAGGGTTAACAGTCTCTCTACCAAATCCCATTCACAAGAAACTACAGGGTAGCACATGTGAAACACTCAAGAAAAATAAAAAGGGTACCTTTCATAAAAAATAGAAGCGCATGCCTCTGGTGAACTAGCCATCTCTTGGAAAACAAATAGATTTGGTTAGGTCTCTAAAACATGAGGGTTGTTTTTTGTGCTGCTTGATGTAACATGGTGCATTTGGACAATGTGTTGGGTCCGATAGGGTGCACTCTCATTGCTAGTTGCTCTTGCTCATTTACTATTTTCATCCTCTTTTTTGTTTTTTGAATTTGGTTACTTTAGTATAGGAATATATATATACATTCCCTAAGATTTGGAAGTTAAGGGGTCTAGGAGGAAGGTTAAGAGCAAAGCAATCAAATAATGATCGTGAATAAGTACTCCTTCCTTCTTTGGGTAGATCATACCTTTTGGAAAGTTGTTGTCACCTTTTGAAGCGAACTATTCCAAATTGTAAAGGGCGAAGATTTGACCAATGGGATTTTGCCACTTTAGGTGATTCATCAAGTTGTAAGGGTAGTAAGGTACTCTCCCATGATCTTATATGAGAAGTTGCTTCAAGTGATAAACTCATAATTGGAGGTACATAGTGTTTTTTTTTTGGTGGATTTGTACAATGGTAGGTGGAGGTTGTGTCGAAGCTTGTATTTCTGTAGATAAACTACATGAAGAGTTGGAAGCTTCATTTGACTTCCCTATTCCTAAGCTAGGTGGAAGAAATCGTTCTTTCTTTGGTACCCAAACTAGCTCTGGAACAGTTGTGTAGCATTCCGTGATTTTTTCCTTTCTGCAGTCTTCAAATCATTTTGGATTTAGAGGACTGGCCTACATGGATCTTTAGTAGGTGACAGGGAAGAACACAAGGTACGTTTAGGTACCCAGATTGGATTGTTTCCATCATAGCTTGGGTTTCCAATAGTCATTTAGGAATACATTGTAACGTATTCTTATCTTTTTTGGGGTAAGTGGGTGTCTCTTACGAGGCTTCTCTTTTGAACCAGATTGAGCATCAAAAGTGGTTGTTAACGAAGCCTTAGGGACCCATTTGTATGTTGCTCTTGACAATTCACGTCGAGTCTTGGGTGCTTCATTCTTTGTTTCAGCCATGGAAGTTGAAGCTCTAAAGGTTGTGCTATAGGGACAGATGTTTCAACCTCTTGAATATGCAATATTCTATTTTGTGCTCCCTCGGGAGGCAATAACTCAGGGACTGTCACTTGAGTGGCAAGACTGAGAGTTTATTTTTGTGTCATGATACTCCTCATTCCTCAATCAATAGTACACTTGGCTGCAGACATCCATTTACGTCCCAGGTTTATGTTGCCCTCCATAGCACCCGTAGGCATGACCAAAAAGCTTTGGGTCACGGCCCTATTGTCATAAGTAACAAGAGTGTGCAAGATTACAAAGATAGTAGTGTTCTTCTTTTTAATACCCTTGACTTGGATGGTACTTTCGGATAAAGACGGATTTCCTAACTGACACCACACTCCATAGGATAACATATTATGTTTAGCTCATGTGTCCAATCAAGCATTATATAGCAATTTCCCATAGGTGCTATTTAACTCGATGGGGTAATGTAGAGATGGGTTAGAATCTTCCAAATTGTCCTCTGATTCAACTTGAAATGCATGTGTAACTCCAAGTTTGTTGGCGCCTAACACATTGTTGTTGCTCTTGAGCCTCGGCTTGAGCTTGCATCTTTTTCAATTATGCGTGTGCCTTGGCTTCCTTTTTTTTATGAATGGCACATAGCTCCTCTTGGCCTAAAGGATCATAGTGTCTTTTAAATTTATTCCCATTGATGAATCCAATGGTTTCCACTCCATCAAGAGTTTCCACACGTATGCTACCTTGTGGGGTGATTTCGCATACTCTCTATGGTCCTTTTCTCGCATATTTCAACTTTTTCTTCTTGTTAAGCACTCCATACATAAGAACTTTATCCCCAACCTTCATATCCTTGTTCTTTAAATGACGATCAAACCATTTCTTTGCCTATCCTTCTCCACAAGTGCATTCTGCATAGCCAATTTCCTCTCTTCATCTAACTGCTCGAGGATATATAAACGCTCAACTAAAGGGTTACCATCCCAACCTTCCTGTGAAGCTACTCAAAGACTAGGAAAGACAAACTCCCATGGCATAATTGCTTCTTGTCCATATACCATGTTGAATGGTGTACAATTAATAGCCACTTTGTACGCAGTATGATATGCCCATAGAGCTGATGTTAGCTTCAAATACCAATCTGTGCAATGAGCCTCTACCATCTTGGTCAAGATAGAAATTAAAGTCTTGTTAGTACTCTCAGCTTGGCCATTTTCTTGTGGATAATAAGGCATCGACTTATGGTGGGATATCATGAAGCTTGTTGTGAGTTCCTTTCTCACTTCATTTATAAAATGAGTGTCATTATCACTCACAATTTCAAAGGGATAACCAAATCGTGTAATAATGTTCTCAAAGAGAAACTTAGCGGTTGACCTTGCATCAATCTTGCGTGTCACCTTAGCTTCTACCCACTTTGTCACATAGTCAGTAGCAATAATAATATATCGGGACTGGGTGTTACGAGCTGTCGGACTAATTGGGCCTACAAAGTTTAAACCCCATTTTTCAAATGGTTGGTTCACTTTAATAGGATGTAAGGGCTTCCGATCCTTCCGTTATGTGCTCTTGTAACGTTGGCATTCATCACATCCCTTTACAAAAGTTGATGCATCCTTGAATAAGGTGGGCCACCAATAGCCTGAATGCAACAACTTCTTAGCAGTTAGTTGTCCTGAAAAATGTCCTCCGGCTATGCCTATGTGTGCTTCTTACAGTATATACAAATACTCATCCTCATGAACACATCCTTTGAGAATATCGTCCCTCCCTAGCTTGTAGAGAGTACCTGCAATTATTCGAGTTATATCCTTACGAAGCTCCTTGGATGGAAATCCATTAACCAAAAAGTTTACAATCTTCTCACTCCATTCAGGCATGGTCTCGACTAGGAATAGAGAAGTATTAGGCAATTCATCATCGATTCCAATAGGGGCTTCACCATTGGGTATAAGAGACAGATGATTAGCCAGGACATGCCTTTTGTCGGGTCTCACCACCACGACGGTAAAATCAAACTCAAGAAGAATTAATAACCATTGTGTAATTCTTCCCATGGAACATGGTTTGTTTACTAGATACAACTACGCTTGATGATCCACATAAAAAACAAACTTGCTAGCATGAAGGTAATAGCAAAATTTCTTTACTGCATAAATCATAGTTAAACCTTCCCGCTCTGTAGTGGTGTAGTTCCTCTCAGAATCATTCAGTTGGTGACTTGAAAAGTTAATGGGGTAGTCCAGTTTATGTTCTCCTGGTTAAGCTAAAACACACCCAATAGCAAAGTTTGACGCATCAATATGCACATGGAAAATTATGTTCCAATCGGGCACTCGCAGGATTGGAGCACTTTTGTCAGGGCCCTTTTGAATAATTCATAGGCATGGTCTCACTCCTCGGTCTAGTGAAACTCGATAAGAAGCTTGTACAATAGATGAGCTATCTTAAATAAACCATTGATAATAACCAACATGCCCCATGAATATTTGGACTCCCTTATAGTTTGTAGGTGGTGGTAAATTAGCAATGGCTTTAATTTTGCTTTTATCTGTGAAAATCCCATTCTTGGACACAATATGCCCTAAAATGACCTTATGCTTAACTCAAAATTGGCATTTGAAAGGGTTCAATGAGATACGATACAATCTGCACCTTTCAAACACTTTCCGTAAACATGATAGATGTTTTTTCCACGAAGAATAAACACAAAGATGATTTCCAAAACTCCCTTAAATATTCCCTAAAAGTAGTATTTATTATTCTTTGGAATGTAGCAAGGGCATTAGTTAAGCCAAAATCCATAACACAAAATGTGAACACTTCGAATTCAATTATACAAGTGGCTTTAGCTTGGTCCTCTAGCAAAATCATGATTTGATTGTAACCAGAGTGCCCATCCAAAAAGCTATAAGCTTCCTTTCCTCTGACTTTCTCAAGCACATGTTCCAAATATAGCAATGGGTAATGGTCCCTTCTAGTGGAAGCATTAACCTTCTTAAAATCCACACACACTCTAAATTTCCCATTATTTTTTTGGCACAATAACTATTGGAGGCACCCATTCTAAGTGTTCAATAGGGTATATGAATCCATTTTTGATAAGCTTTTTGAGTTCTTCTCGAATAATCTTTGCATACTTAGGATTCATTGGGTAGGGTCTTTGTTGGACTGGTTTAGCAGTGCTAATCATTGGCATTGTATGTTGCACTACGGAGGGTGGAACGCCCTTCATGTCATGATATGTCGAAGCAAATATATCCTTGAATTCCTTGAGAAGCTCCTTAAGTACATATTCCTCAGTCTTTGTCAAGTCTTGGGCAATGAAAACGGGTTTGGAGTCCTCACCTGGTTCCATTAACTCTATTTCTTTAACTATCATTGGACCATCATAGACTTCATTAGTAGGTGTACTTTAGGCCTTTACACAACCTTACGCTCCTCCGTGGTGTAGGATTTGAAATGATCAGGTGTAGCGTGTAAGTCCGTGGGATCTTGTTGTGTTGTGGACTGTGATTTTGCTTCCACTTCTCTTAGTTGTTGAGCTAACTCTTGGTTTTGGCGTCTCCTTACAGTACTTCTCAACTTTGGCTTCTTTGTTTCCTCTAACTGTGTAATGTCAATGGCTTGTGGGCTGCAGTACATGACGCTTTGAAGGTATTCACCCCAATTATCTACCAACTTCCGATGAGAATCACATGCCCCCATATAACTAAGCCATCCTGTGGTAGTTTTCTTTTCATTTATCCTAGCATGTACATTGGCTTGATGTCATTGCCTCTTATATTGCTTACTCCTCTTGTCTAATTTTTTATTATGGCCGGTCTCTAATGCAGAGTCGCTAGATGAATTGCTACTCGTGTCTTCTCCTCTCCAGAATAGATTATCTAGGGTACCACTGGGCCTTGAATGGTTTGTCCCCTCATTTTCACCAATATTTAACTCATATTATTTGTCCTCAAAGTCAATTTCAACTGATGATTTCAACTCCAAATCGTGTGGGCTATAGTCCTCTGAGATTTTTTTGGTTCCAATATCAATCAAGCCTTCATCTGGTAGGTCATCCCTCTATTTTTTCAAGTGTCTATGGTTGCCCTAGGTGGACCCAATCCATGTTGTCAGACTCAACCATTCCAGGTAGAACATCCATATAAGGGCAATATTCCCTAGCATCGGTGTCCTTTTTACACTTGTAACAATACTGCAATGGGGCCGAGTGAATTGTGGTGTCAAATCAATGGTCAATTATAAGTTTGTTTTCTAGAGGATGTGCTCGAACAATCACAAGATCAACACGAATGATAGAGTTTTGGAACTGTAAGTAGACATGGTTTTTAGACCAGTCATGCACCATTTTTTCTTCCCTCATGAAAGGACGTCCTAAGATCATTTTAGATAACATGGTGTGCTTGAAAAAATCCATAACAATGAAGGTGTGCCTTACCTGGTGTCCAAGAACCTTGGTCTTGAGATCTTCTAGCATCCCAATAGGTTTAACAATGGTCCCACTGGCCATCTTTACCACTATGTTTGTAGTCCCAAGGTGAGGTCTCCCCATAGATTCCCATCAATTTTTAGTTGCAATGCTAACCCCAGCGCCACCCCATCAAGGATTTCCTTCACAGTTAATCCTTTGGTAGTGATTAGTAGGGTCGCATTGGATTCATCTCCTTCAAAGTACTGTCCTAACTTGTTGACATGTATTTCAACAACAGAGTTCTCATCCACGTTGGGTTCTGGATCTAAGGTTTTCCTCCTCTACTGGCACTTCATTAGACCTATCTATTGGTGCAAATTGTGGTAGCCCGACCTTCAATTCTCCATTGAGGAAAGTCCAAAGAGCTAGGAATAGCTCAGGGTCTCCATATAGTTTAGACTTGATGGTGGTTTTAACTTCTGAAGCCACGAAATCCCTCAATTTGGCAATATTTAACGAAACTTTTTGGCCTTCATTCCCTTGACATGGGAAAGATGGGATCTCCATTTCTTCAATAGGGTCAGTTAATCCCTCTATAAACATTCTCTCCAACAAGAAGGGAGTACGCCCACTTCCCAATGACTTAAAGTCACTTTCTTCTTGGATAACACTAGGTATGGCTAGTGGTCTATGGTCTTTGTGAGGTTGATTTTGTGTAGGAAACATTGTGTCTGTAATTTGGATCTTCCTAGGTGTTGGTTCTAGCTCCCTTGGGTCTCATCTACCAAACTCCTTAATTGCTTGACTCGCTCGATCTTCTCTACAGGGTTTGGGTAAGTTTCGATCTTCTCTATGTTCCATGGGTTGTGTCCATTGTGGCTCATCATGATCCTCCTTGTTTTTTCTTTTCTAATGGTTGTTTTAATCTCCATGGTCTCACCCGAATCAAAATAATTTGTAGCATCATTCATATACACGGGTTCATTCATACAAGCTTTCCACAAGAACATGCTTTACCTCTTTAATCTGCTCTGCAAACCCAACACCTGCTACCTCTTTGGCTCACTTTGATAGGGGGCTTATCCTCTTCGACAAGCTCATCCATCACTGACACATGCACATCATAAACTGAAAATCTCCAAGGAACATAATCAACTGTGGGTCTTACCTCAACATGCTTTACATCTTGCACAACTCACACTGCCTTTGATTGAACCATAGAATACTCTGCTAGCTTTGCAACATGCACATAATCTGCAGGCTTCAACAAACCCAGCTCTAGTTCTGCTTCACCTTTTTGCTCTTCATCTTGGCTAGATACACCATGTCTTCATAGGTATCAACACCATCTTCCACCTTCTCTCTGATCCTCGGATGCAAGCACTCAAGAAACTTCGACATCTTCAAAAATTGATTGACTTTCACCCCAGTGGCAACCTCTAGCTGTTTCCAACATGCTTCAAACTGCTCAAAGAAAACGGAAAAATCCTTACTTATATCTTGGCATAACACTTTTAGCCTTGCACCAGCCTCTGTCGGGGTGATCACTTCTCGAAACCGCTCCAGAAATTGCCTCTACAATTCCTGCCATGAACTTTGACCATCATCCTTCAAATCATCGTACCAAATCTTTGCATGTCCGCGCATCAGCAATGACACTGTTTGAGCTTCTCCACATCTGTCAACATATGCATCAAAAGAATCCACAATTCAAAATCTTCTAACCAATTTTCAGGGTCTTCAACATCTAATAATATAGGGCCAAAGCTTGGCTCCATCATCTTTACTATCTTCAAACACAACTACCAAATATTTCAACCATCCGCCAACCGCTTGTCAGCCTTCAAACATCTCTTTAACCTTCAAATCGGAGCATCAGCACGCTCCTTAGTGGGGGCAACAGAAGATGGATAGGTGTAAAGGGGAACACACCCAAAACTTAAGCAATGTGCCTCTCTATACCCCATGATAATTACTGCACCCCAATACACTAGAGTTCACCTTTGAAACTCACACAATCGACAACAATCCACACTGGCTTGGCCTGTTTACGATCGTACCGCAACAAACACCACTCTTTATTTCTCTTTCACACACGTAGAGACCCGGGGAGGCACACACATCTCAAACATCGGCACCATACAATTGTAATAGAGAAAAGAGAGGGGGGGGGCAAGGGAAGAAACGGCACCAAGAACCAACATGGATTGCTTCAATTATTGCCAAAAAAACCTCTCTACAAACACCATAAAACCTTGACTACAACTGGCTTGGCATGGAAACCTTGAGCATCAAGAAAAATTGGCAACTTTGGCTTCACCGCTTGTGCACCTCTCCTCGCTGAGAGAGGCAGGCAAAAACTCCCTGATGGCGCCCTTGTTGGCTCCAAAAGAACTATCTGCAAGCTTCACTTCGGCCTTCGACCTCCACCCTGGGAGCTTCTCATTGAACCCCCTCTTGCTTTGCATCCTCTGCCCAAGAGAAGCCTCCCTTCTTCTCCTCCTTTGACTCCAAAGAGAGGGCTCTCCCCTTTCTGCCTTGGGAGCTTGGGAACACCCCCAGGATCTTCCCATCTGCTCTAGCTCTCTGCCATGCATCTATTAGCATACACATCACTACTTGTGCCCTCTGCTAGGGTCGACACACTTTGGCTACACTATCATTGCCCAACCCCCTTGTTGAAAATTCATGTTCAACAAAAAAAATTCTTTATTCTTCTACCAACTACAAAAATTGGCAAACACTATCCAAAACTGTGAGCAAACCACAAAAAGCCTAGCATATGCACACTATTGCCAAACCTCAAGTCGGTTGCCCCACCCCCTGCATCATATAGCTTCTACCTAAATCAAAAACCTGGCACTGACTCCTTCCATCCATATGTATCACTCTTCAATAGTGCTTCACCAATGTCCGTAACCATCCATGCACACAATATGCCCAAAGCACTTTAGCATTTCTTTGCACATTTACCTGCCTCATAAACAAACCTGGCCCTGTAAGCACACGATCCATACCAATGGATGCATCTAGCCCTATAATCACATCATCTATACTGACCAAAATTTTTGACCCTCCCTCCTAACCATGTAAAGCAGAGCTCATCTCAATGGAACTTCGTATTTGACAGGTAACATACCTCATTGGTGCACTTACAAGCATACACTTCAGCCATGTATTACGTACCTCTTGTGATAGCTTGGAATCACCCTCGACACCTCTTTTCTTTTCCATAGAACATGTTTGATGCACTGGGCTCTCACCTGTAGAGGGACTAACCCTCGCATCACCTGTACCCTGGTCAAAGATTTATCCACAAGCACTTGCATCTCTTCATCTGTGGCATCCTCAGCATCATCAAATCCCCAATCAGCTTCACTTTCAAGGCATACCTGATCCAAAAGGTCTACATCTATTACACAATCATGGCAATCCATAGGCACCTCCAACTGCTCTTCTCTTTGGTCAACACCTAATAGATCATGAGCATCAAAAATATGCCCAACCACCTCGGTTTCTGCTTCACCATATCCCCTTGTCGACTTGGTAGGCCAGCTTGGCTATCCATAGACTCCAATATATCCTCTTTTGCAGAGCTTTGAACAAATTGTACCACCACAACCATTTCCACTTCTACCTTCATCAAGCATGGCCGCCAATAGAGAATTGCATGTCACCTTTGACATCATATCCTCTCTCTTTTGTTTTGGCACTTCAACCTATTCTTCTTCCACATTGGCTCTGACCACATCATCAACTAAACAAGAAGGGATCTTTACCTTTACCACCATTGGCTCATCAGACTCAGTCTCCTCGCTATAGGATGTGGGCTCATCCGGTCCATCTTCCTTGCTTGTCTCCCAAAAAATTGGAATCGGCTTCTCCATCTTCATCAACACCATACACTGACTCGGCATCAGCATCTCCAACTGCTTGCCGCTCCACAAAAGTTTGACCATCATCTAGGCTTTGCACACTTGTGCGCGTATGTCGCACGTGTCAATGCAAGGAACTTGCCGATACACCGTGTGCGAGCCACAAATGGCTCCAAGCACACAACAAGCCTAAACTAGTAAGCACAAAGAAGGCGATGGTGTGTCACTCACCGCTCTACGCTTGCTTCATGGAGGATTCCTCGCCGCGAAGAAGAAGGAGCCGCCGCTTTGCCGCGCTCAACCGCTTCGCCGCCGCCGTGCCGTCGTAGCAATGCTCGATCGCTCACACACACACACACACACACTCTCTCTCTCTCTCTCACGCATACACACACACACAAGGAGATGAAGAAGAAGAAGATGGAGATGGAGCAAGAGCACTCTTCTATTGCACAAATGAGAGAATGCGTGAATTTTAGGATTAGTTGACTTTTATATGAGCTCGCCTCATTCACACTTGGGCACCCATGCTTAGCCAACTAATCCCTTGAATGTTCCAGTTAGAGTGCGCCTCTCATCGGCGATCACTCTTACCCTTTAAAGTCCTATTGGACCAACAAGCCCGGTACCTGACTCTACCAAATAAATAATACAATGTCCGCCGTAGGTTACAACGTCCATCTCGTAGGTGATAGGGTGTCTGTGAGCCGTGAGGGTTAACATGCCCCCCTTCCTGATGTAGATTCCGTCCTCGGAAGCTATTGAGTTGAAGCTCGTTCGTCGAGGTGGAACCTTAGCCTTCTTCAGTCACTGCAAAATCAAACAACATTGGCACAATAATTGCATTCTCATAAGCGATTAAAAAGCATATGCAATTTTAGGCAGACAAATTGATTGGTAACATAATTTTAAACAATTTGTCAGCAATAAACATTAAATTTCAATATAATCAAATGCATAAACAGATGTAAAGGGAAAAAATTAAACAAGTCTGGGGTCGCTAATTTAACGGTTGAAAGGTACTAGAGATCGACTATTAATACCATGGATAAGCTTCTTAATCGCGAGAGACAAGTATTTCATGTTCGAGGACTGACTAGAGGCTATACCTAGAAGACCTTGTAGTTAAGCTACGATAAAAGGAATTTCTCATGAAATCATCGCCTGACTGATTACCTTTCTTTGACCCCCTAAAGTCTTTTCACAGTGATTCAATTTTGATGTGTGTGCTTATTTTGTATGCCTTGGGTTTTTTGCTTTTCAAGGAAAAGCGCCCACACTGGGAACCTCTAGGGCTCTAGTACCATAGGCGATACATGTGAGTGAAGTACCCAATCAAGCTGAGATTTCTCTTCCAGCTTAAGATTTTACATTGTGGCACTTTAATTTTTTGTTTGTTCGTTTTCAACATTTTAATTTTGTAACTTTGGGGGGTCATATAACACTGTTACCCTCCCCAGGCTCATCACATTAGTAAACTCCCTTTATAATACTTAAGCTAAAGGTCAATAGGGTCAAGCCCACTAGAAAGCCCTAGTACATTTCACACAATGCTGCCTAAATAGGATTAAGAACCTAAGTAACCATTGATTATTAGGAAGGCATTCCCCATGGTATTAAGAGAAGATCTCTAACACCTAACTTGGTCAAACTAGCTTAGTTGGACTGCTTGATTTTAAATCTAGACAAGTGATTATGACAAAAAATTCATTGAATGTAATGTTTGGTACTAAGCAAATGCGCTCAATATTATGCTACCAATCAAAATCAAAGCAGACAAACATGGATGCAAAAATATAAGGGGCAATGATAATGGATAAGAAACACCTGTTTGTGTCGATGGTCGCGCTTGATTTGAAGTGTAAATGAGAGAAAGATCCCATGAAGGTCCAAATCCTAACAACAGCAACACGTTCCTGTACACACAAGGAAACACAAAGAATACCTCTAGGAGGCACATCAGTGGGAAAAGGAACTTTGCTAATCACTCAACTCTAAAACAGAAACACTTCTATTGTATTAATCTTACCTACCCTCCATCACTCGAGTGATGAGGATCAAAGGTGTTTATGACATAGGTTTCTGTTTCACTGTACCGGATGTGAATGTGTCGGTCTGGTCAATGTTTTGACTTTTATTGTGCATACTCGTTTGCTAATTGCTCTTGCTCTTTATTATTTTTGTTTTTTATGAGTATAAGGCTTTATATATACATTCCCTAAGATTGGGAGATTGAGAGGTCAGGGAAGAAGGTTGAGAGGAAAGCAAGTGAATGATAACTGTCAGCAAACACTCCCCCCTTCCTTGGGTAGATCATACCGTTTGAAATGAGCTCATCACCCTTTGAAACCAATCGTTCCAGTTGGTAATAGGTGAGGGCTTTAACCAATAGTTTTCGACCGCTCTATGCGTTTCATCTAGTTGCAAGGGTGGTAAGGTACTCTCCCATGATTTTATTTGCAACATCGTTGTAGGTGGTGAACTTACAACGGGAGGTGTAAACTCTTTCTTGCTTGTATGGATATGTACAATGGTAGGTGGAGGTTGTGTCGAAGCTTCTATTTCCGTATAGAAACTACATGAAGAGCAAGAAGCTTCATTTGCTTTCCCTGTTCCTGAGCTAGGTGGAACAAATCGTTCTTTCTTTGGTACCCAAACTAGCTCTGGAGCGGGTGTGTAACATTCTGTGATTTTTTTCTTTCCGCGATTGTCGATTCGTTTTGGAGCGACGGGATTGAGCTCACATGGGCCCAGTGACAAGTAAGAGCACAATTTACGTTTTGGCACCCAGATTTGATCATTTCTTTTATAGTAGCCTTGCGCTTCCAATAGTCGTTTAGGAATCCATCGCACCATTTTCTTACTTTTCTTGGAGCGAGTGGGACGTTTCTTACAAGGTGCCAAAATTGTGGGCTTCTTTTTTTTAGCATCAACCATGGTTGCTAAAGAAGCTTTAGGGACCCACTTATATGTTTTCTTCGTTATATTAGGATGAGTCTTGTCAGAAGCTATATGCATTGCTTGTAGCATATTTAAGGGCACGAGCATTTCATCCCCCTCAGGTGTTACCCAGGTCGTCCCCCTGTTTCCCCAAGTGTCTATGGTTGCTGCTAGGTGGGCCCAATCCACATTGTCTGACTCAGTCATCCCAAGTAGTACATCCATGTAAGGAGAATCTTCCCCAACATCAGTGTCCGTTTTACACGTGTAACAATACTGCAATGGGACTGAGTGAACTGTGGTGTCAGATCTATGATCAATTATAAACTTGTTTCCTAGAGGATGTGCTCGACCAGTTACAAGATCCACTCGAATGACAAAATCTTGGAACTGCAAGTAGACATGGTTCTTAGACGAGTCATGCACCATTTTTTCTTCCCTCATGAAAGGATGTCCTAAGATCATCTCCGATGCCATAGTGTGTTTGGAGAAATCCATAACAATAAAGGTAATCCTTATTTTATGTCCAAAGACCTTGATCTTGAGATCTTCTAGCATCCCAATAGGTTTAACAATAGATCCATTGGCCATCTTCACTACTATGGTTGTGGTCACAAGGTGAGGTCTTCCCATAGTTTCCCATCAATTTTTAGTCACAATGCTAACCCCAGCGCCACCATCAAGGATTCCCTTCACAGTTAATCCCTTAGTAGTGATTGGTATAGTCGCATTGGATTCATCACCCTCAAAGTATTGCCCCAACTTGTTAACAGGTATTTCTATAACAAGGTTCTCATCTAGGTTGGGCTGTGGATCTAAGTGTTCCTCCTCTATTGGCATCTCCCCAGCTCCATCCATCTGTGCAAATTGTGGTAGCCCAAACTTCAGTTCTCCATTGAGGAAGGCTCGAAGAGCTGAGACTAGCTCAGGGTCTTTATATAGTTTGGACATGATGGTGGTTCTAACTTCTGAAGACATGAAATCCATCAATTTGGCAATGTTTAACGGCACCTTTTGGCATTGAGTCCCTTGACGTGGGGAAGATGGGATCTCCATTTCTTTGATAGGATCAGGTAGTCCCTCTGTAAACATTCTTTCCATCAAGAAGTGAGTACGCCCACTTTCCCATGACTTTAAGGACTCACTTTCTTCTTGGATGACACTAGGTATGTCCAAGGGTCTATGGACTTGGTGAGGTTGTTGTTGCGTAGGGAACACAGTGTTTGTAATCTGGATCTTCTTAGGTGTTGGTCCTAGATCCCTTTGGGTATCTTCTACCAAACTCCTTAATTGCTTGACTCGCTCAATTTCCTCTGTAGGGTTTGGGTAAGTTCCTATCTTCTTTTTGGATCCTGGCCATTGTGGCTCATGAAGATCTTCCTTGTTGGTTTCTATGTTAGTAGTCGTTTTGGTCTCCATGGTTTCACCTGAATCAGAATCTTCTTCAGCGTAGTTCATATACACGGGGTCGTCACCAGTCCCTATGTTGGTCTTTGAACTGGGGTCTGACTTCGCTGCTTTTTGCGATCTCTTTCTTCGTGTTTTCTTCTTTTTCTGAGATTGGGCAATTGATGCCGTGTCTGTTTCCTGAAGAATATAATTTTGTTTTTGGAGCATCAATCGTGTGAGTACGTTTACTGGTACCACGGGTGCACTTGGTGATGGCTCCTCGATAACTTCAATCAAGTTTAATGGGGTGATCTTCGGTGCATTTGGATTATTTGGACATTGGGCAATCAAATGATCTATGCCACATCGATTACACATGAGTATCAGCATTGTAGACGTGCTCGCTTGATTGGTTTTCATTAGTGTGGCGTTCTTTTGTAGCCTAATAGGACACTCGGCTACCCGATGTGGACCTCCACACTCATAGCATTGAAGAGGTGGTCTCTTAGCAGTGTAATTGATATTTTGGCCTCTTTCCGCAAGAGAAGCTACTTGATATACATGTTTGACTTGTCCCCAATAGTCCTCCATGTAGTATTGTGGACTTTCTTCAAGCACATCCATCCCATAGGCAATATTAGGATCTATATCTTCCTCACAGCCTTCCAAACAAGCAATAGATGACCCACAAACCACTTGATTCACAGAAGTGATTCTTGGATGTGGTGGTTGCGGTCCTAGCACTGGAGGTGGTAAGTGTGTTGTTTGAACAACATTTTGGGCCCTAGGGACCATGTGTTGTGCTGTTTGTTCAAGAGGTGGGGCCGGCATCAATGCAGGCACTCGAGGTGTGTCTGTACATGCTAAGGTTGGTCTATTGGGCATCGCGCGCTTAAATACTATGCAATCCTTAGCTTGATGACCATACCTCCCACAGGCATTGTAGTTCCCATTGAATTTTACTATAAAAGTAGGGCATTCACTGGTACTATGCGGTCCATAGTATACTGAGCACCATTGTTGATCGCTTCTTGGATACATATGATTGTTTTGCGGAGCACGATTGTCTCTAAGACTCTCTTTAATAGCCTTGGTGAGATCTGCTAAAGTCATTTCAGATATCTTGGGCTCCTGAGCAATAGGCTTTAGGGTCATTGGCTGATGCCCTGATGCTTGTGAGCTAATAGATTTAGACTCAACAGACACTCTTTCTCCTTGAATCATTAAATTATCCTCCAATTGGATAGCATTGGTGGTGACTGCTTCCCAAGTGGTGATACCTCTAATGACTAGGCCATTGTAGATATCCTCATGTCGTAATCCCCTAATGAATATATCAAGCAATTGGTTATTGTTGAAGCGCTCATTTGGATTACAACGAGAATTCAAATGCTTCAAGAGACTTATAAAGTCTCTCACTGACTCTCCTTCCTCTCGTTGGGCTTTCTGGAGCTGAGAGGCTACACCCCAAAGCACTCCCTCTCATATGTATTCTTTTAAGAACAGTCTCCTAACAGTAGGGTAAATTGTTTTTTCTTCCACCCTTAGGGTTCTATACCAATCCCCAGCCTTTCCACTTAAGGTTAGTCTTAAAGCATTGCTCTTATGTAGGTCATTGTGTTCTCTTAGAGAATCGCATATTTGTTCAAACACTTCGATATGCTTTCTCACATCCCCATCTCCACTAAATTTTTGTGTGAGCTTGGCTATTTGTACTGCCTTACTTCTAGGCTCTCTATCAGGCGCGTAACGCATATTCTCAGCAATAGATCGACCGATAGCTTGAGCAAATGTTGCCAAGTCACCTAAATGAGCAGGCACCGTGGGTGAAGGCGCTCCAGAGACTACATGTGGAGTAGGTATTGGCATTGGGCTTGGCGCATAGGAAGCCCTTGGGTTCCACATTGGGTACGATGTTGTGCCATGTGGTGGTCCATAGTTCATATGGGTGGCCCTAGGCATAGCAGACGTCAGATGTGACATGCTAATGCTAGCCGGTATAGTCCCATGGAAATAAGAACTTGGGTGTTGTGGTTGTGGAGCATAGGTTGTTGAAATAATGGGAGGGGTAGGGACTACATGAGTGTGATGAACCATAGGTGCATACGATTGGTACACACTTGTAGGTAATGTTGCAGGCATTGAGCTACCATGTAGTGGTGCTTTACTAACAAGATACTTTTTCCTGATTTTCTTGCACATCTCCTGGCAGCTCTACCTTTTGGCTTGAATTCTCATAATCCTTCAACACCTCTTTTTTGCTCAACAATCCTGCACCTATTTGCTCATTTTCACCCTTATGTTCACTCAGGGATGAGATGTCTTTATGAGGAACCTTCAATCCCATCGTCTCTAGATATTTGTTGACTTCTCCCCATAGATGTGGACTGATTTTCAAAAACTCTGGGAGAGTCATCGCGCATTGTATAGCAGCAGACATCAATTCATGCAAGCTCTTAGTATCCATCATTTTTGGTGTGGCTTTCCACTAATATGGTACAACTCTAACCTCATATTTTGTTTCATGTTCTTCTAAGAAAGATGAAAAAGTCTGTAGAGTGTGGTTTGCACTCTATGGATGTTGAAGACCCAACATCTCCATACAAGATTGTATATCTTTAGGGTAGAACTTTTGTTTCATGCTGATTTCAATGATAGGTGTAGACTTGAAAGTCGTACTACCATCCTTTGCACTTACAATTGCTTCTCATAAGGATTGTTTCCATGTCTCCTCTACCTCCAAGATAGGTGCCATAAGTTTTGATCTTGAATTATCAGTGTCATTGGTCACTACTCTTATCTCCAAAGGTGTTTCTCTATTGGGCTTCATTTGATCATTTGTTTCGTCTCTTTTGTGCTCAATTTTTCCTTCCCTTTTGTGGACTAAAACTTTCTTCTTAGGGATGTTATGTTTCTCTGGCTCCATTAGAGTGTGAGTGCTCTCTATGAGCCATTTGCACATTTTCAACCTTCATGTTTTAAATTTAGAAGATGGATATGTCAACCCTCTCTACTCTAGTGTCTCATTGTTCTTTAGTTTCACCTCGTATTCTTGTAACATAGCGTTGGAGAGGGGGAATGGGGGAACACGCCCGACACAAACACAAGGGCCTCTCTATAGCTCAGGGTATCCACATCACCCCTATCCTCTCAGAAAACACCTTCAAAACACACACTTCACACTAGCAGACCACAACCTGCCCAATTTCCGTTGCTCACACACTCCACAAATCCACCACACGACGCAGACCTACTACCACGATCTGTCTCCACCCTTGCACACGCACACAGCCGCTCAATCTCACTCTCTCACACAAAACACCGTCGGACCAAGGGAACACACACGTCCACACAGCCAGCACCGAGGAGAAACACTAGAGCAGGAGAAAGAGAAGGGGGGAAGGGAAAACCACAACAAGACGGGGCAATAGGGGCTTGATTGTACTTCACAAAACATGTACACATGCTTGTAAGACCATCACCATGGCCATTTTCATGAGAAAATACAAAGGGCTTTGACATGCACACTCCTCTGTCAAAGAGCTCCACTATGCAGGCTTCAAACGACACAAACAAAGCCTAGAAAAAAGCTCCTAATTTGATGAAAATTTGACTTTTATAGGGGGGGTTTTCAACTTTCGAAACTACTCTCACATTTAAACATCTGGTATCTCAATTTTGGCATCTTTTGGAAGGGGTAGCCGCCTTGCTTCATCTGCTCAATTTCTCTCTCTTTCACTTGGGGGGGGCATTAGCGATGTCGCTACCTTCAGTTTTTACCCCTTTGGGGGACTTAGCTTTACACTGCTTCTTTGGCCTAGCTTTGACCCTCTCTGTCTGACTCCCCCTGTCTCTTCTCTTTCCTTTTTTTCCTCTCCTCATTCTCCCTTTCGGTCTCGCTCCCACCTTGCCTTTACCGAATGGCCCAGTTGCCTTTGCACTTGGTCCATATGGCGGCCTCCTCGAGCCCTCTCTCTCTAACTCACATGAAACCTCCCCTACCCCATGGCATTAGCGATGTCGCTATTTGGGGGGGGGGGAGGTGACTCATTTCCTAAAAATGGGGGCCCCTTGAGGCGCGGGCACGGTACCTTGCAGAACTGCTACGTCACCAGGCTACGGTCGCTGTTGACCGCTGGGTCAACAACACACCATAACTCAAGTTTCGTACCAAAGTCTTATCTTTTGCGAGTTATGAAATGCTGCGGATTATGTCTATAAACGTCATTTGTAATGAGTAGATATTCTAGTTTTAGAAGCCGGGGTGCAATGGCACTTCCAGATTGTAAATACAAAGCCATTTGACCCTTTCAACCCCATTTTTGGTTAAACCTAAAGTAGCCTTAGTATATAAGGTACCTAGGTCATTTTGTAAAAGGACTTTTAATCATAATCAAAAACTTGAGCGTTGCCGTCTACTGTGTGTGAGAGAGAAAGAGAGTGAGCGTGAGCTTCATCCTCTCGCTACGCCGGCTCGCTCAACGCATTGGAGATCCGACTGCACCATTGCTGTAGGCTCGAGGGAAGCTACGCGACAACGCCAAGCATTCCACGCGAGACGAAGCGCACACGCCGACGCATCTACGAGCTATTTGTGGCCGTAAGTGTATCAAACGATGTCTGTTTTCTACGTGCTAGTACTCTATAGAATCGTGGCGACATAAGCTACACATAGGTACTCATAAATTTTAGTTTTGGGAACTTTCAAAATTCTGCTCTGTCATCCTACGCGTTTTCCACAGATGGGTTTAGAGTGAGGGTTTTGAGTGTAGAAGCTTAGGGAAAGGTGTATCCTAGTGAGGGGATGGTGTTCCTTAAGTTTCGTATGAATCTGGCACGATTAGGTGAGTTACCTTCTGTATGTGTGTAAGTGGCTAGGTGGTGTAGTTGAGAGCAGTGAGGTTCTTGATTGTGGTTTAGTTGGCCTTCTAGAGTGTTGTATGTGTAGGATGGTCTCTGCCTGACAAGCTAAAGAGATTTCCTCTGTGTGCCTATCGTGTCATCTGTGTCCTTGATTGACATTATGTTGATCTAGGTAGTGTTTGCATGCACTTCATGGGTGTGTGAGTCGCCCTGTCCAACATTGGCGCCGCTGCCGGGGACGCAAGGACCTAAGTAGGTTTCCTACTAACACTCGTGTGATGGTTGCTTGATATAGTTTTGGCTAAAGAAAGCGTTTTTCTTAAGTGGATCCGGAAGAGGATATTCCGCGATCAAGTGGATAGCCAGGAAGCGTGTGTCTTGCTGAGGGTCTGCGACTAGATAGGTTTAGTTAGGATCTGTGGATTAGAGTAGTTGTTTGTGGTCGAGTGATTTGTGAGGTGATAAAAGCGTTTACTAGTCCGTGTGTGGCAGTGAAGCGTTTTTCTACTCATAGATGTAAAACCCCATATGATTTGTAGGAGTAGCTTTAGGTAAGTGATCCGATTCTGATCTAGAGCTATTCAGCATTGAATTATTTGCTAAAGTGCTTGATTGCATTTGAAATCATGGAAAAGTGTGATTTTGAAGGTAAAAATGCATTAAACAAGCTTTTGTGGATATTTTTGTATGACTGACTGATGCTGTGCATATAAAAGAGCATTTGCAAGGGTTCTGTGAACAAAACCTGCAATTCTGTAAACATAGACATCCTACGCGTAGGATGTATCAAGGGGGTTCTGGAGACCAAATTTGAAAATTCTGACTGCACCAGTGTGTTCAGAAGGGGGGGTTCACCTCAAGTATACATTGAAACTAGAGTTTTGACCAACTCTTGACACCCAAAAGACCAAAGACGGAGTGTCAAAAACGCGAAAACAAGAAACTTAAGATTCTGAACTTAATTTTGCATAAAAAACTGGTAGGAATGCTTGAAAAGTAGTGCTCAAGACTTGGGGATGCCTGTGGATGAATTCTACCAAAAATTTCATCAAAAGACATCCTACGCGTAGGATGTCTCCAGGGCACTTTTGGCAGGGAATTTGGGAAAATTGAGGTTACCAGTGGGTTCAGAGGGTAGGTTTTACCCTAGTAACATATATGACTTGGGTGTTTTTCCCTATTTTTGTTGACCAAAAGCCAAAAGGCGGAGTCAGAAAATGCAAAATTTCAGAAAAGGCTTAAATTGAGTGATTTTTGCATGTTTTTGCAATTGTGAAGCATACTTGCACTTGTTGAGAGCATAAGGAAGCATCAGGGACACTTCAGTCTCAAAAAATCAGCAGCAGACATCCTACGCGTGGGGTGTCTACAGGGTGATCTGGTGGAAATTTTGAAAATCTGAGGTTACCAGTGTGTTTAGAAGGTAGGTTTTACTCTATTTTCACCTGGAAAGTGGAAATTTGACCAAATTTTAACAGATCAAAGCCAAAAGACGAGAATTGCCAGACATCCTACCCAAATTGTGTCCAAGGCCTAATTTTGAGACCAAGCCATAGGATGACTCCAAAGGCATGTTCTAAATGTTGTATTGAATGCATGTGAGAGTTTTCAGCTCATTTGGGTGAGAAAATTGGGTTCAAAGCGGACTTTAACACTTTTGACTAAAAAAGGCAAGAACAGCTAAAATTTGGGACTTTTGAAATCCAATCAAAAATCTAAGCATACCACTGGGTTACTGACATCAAGGGGAAGCTGTGGGACAAGTCTGGGGTCAAACAGGCCAAAAAGACATCCTACGCGTAGGATGTCTTCTGTGTGATTTTGGACTCTAAACAAAATTCTGAGCATACCACAGTGATCAGCACCTTAAAGAGAGTCTGTGGTTCAAATTTGGGTTCATTCTGAGCAAAAAGACATCCTACGCGTAGGATGTCTACTACATAATTCTGAAACCAAAATTCTACTGTGACCATATCATTCTGTTATATAGCTTTAGGCAAGCCTCCTAGGCAAATTTGGTCCAATTTGGAGTTGATTTGACTTGGGAATTCATCAGAACAGACATCAGGCTTTTGGAACAGATTCTTGATCATTTGACCAACCTATAGGTGTCAGAATCAAAAAGTAAAAATTGCTGTGAGCTTAGCACATCAAGGGGAAGCTACAGTGCAAGTTTGAGCTGAAACAGAGCAAAAAGACATCCTACGCGTAGGATGTCTCTAGCTTGATTTAAGACTCCAAACCAACCTATGAGCACACCACTGTGATGAGCACATCAAGGAGAAGCTGGGGTGAAAATTTCAAGTCATTTGGAGCAAAAAAACATCCTACGCGTAGGATGTATCAAGGCCATTTTTAGGTCCAAATGAAATTCTGAGCATACCATTGTGTTGCTGGACTTAAGGGGAGTCTCTGGACCAAATTTTGTTAAATTCTGAGCAAAAAGACATCCTGCGCATAGGATGTCTATAAGCCAGTTTTAGGGTCCATTTGTACTTTTGACCATACAGAAGTGTTCACAGTGTCACAGAGATCCCAAATCTTCTTTTAAAATTGAATTTGGACTCATTTTGACCAGTCGAAACTGCATTTCACTGTTTTGGCCATAACTTTTGCTCTAAGATCTGTAGAGCCGCTCTCAGACTACGTTTTGATATAAAAACTTTTCCGATACGATACCGTTTGTGAACGGCAACCTTTTAGTTCAACTTTGAAAAAAACGTCGTTTGAGGCCTCAAAATTCGTCCGGAAGTCGGGGGTGTCTAAAAGCGACAATTTGCGAGAATTGTGACAAAACGGTTGCGGTTTTGAACATAGTTTCGACTTTTCCCTAACTAAAGCACTTGAACATAGTGGACTAAGTCTACTTGAACCAAGCAAAAGCTCTTAAGCCCAAAAATCATGTCTACCCTAGATTCAAACGCAGCTTACACAAGCTTGGAGATCCCGACGATAGAGGAATATCCTCCCACAATGGATCTTCCAAACTTGCAATTGATAAAGATTCATCATGTTGAGAGAGTTTGGATGATTGGTCATGAGAGTGAAGGACTATATAGATACATTGACGACAATGAGGTCAATCTTTATAGGTGCTCAGATCCATACCTAGAAGAGATAACGGATTACAAGCTCTTATATGTCTACACATACGGAGTCGATTGTCAATGGAGATCTATAGTTGTCGACAAGTATGGACGAGAATACAGAGTTGTAGAAAGCACAAATCCACAGACTGTACTAGAAAGAGGTGGATATTTGGTCAATGAAGGACCACAAATGCCTCCACCAAACACGAGAATTCCTATAGGAATTCCAAGAAGAGAGCCACCAACATTCCCTTCAAGACGATAACGAGAGAAGGATTGGGAGAATCTATGGTTAGACTTGTAGACAATCGACGAGTTAGACCATCCCAAGTCCAAAAATGGGTAAACATAAAATACTCCGGAGATAAAGATCCGAGAGATCACGTAACGGCTTTTAGAAGAGTGATTAGAGCAGAGGAAGTTTCAAATTTTGCGACATAGTTTGCGGGATTTGGATTGACTCTAGAAGATGATGCAGCTACATGGTTCGACTCGGTGGAAAAATGGGATTTTGAGACCCTAGATGAGCTATTTGAGGAGTTTATTGAAGAATTCTCGCCAAAAGGCATTGCTCACAACACGGTCTCGCAAATCCATAGATTCAAACAGAAAGAGAATGAATCAGTACGCAAAGCATCATTACGGCTCAAGAGATATGTTAAGCTCTGTCCGAGAGCGGAATTACCTACGCAAGCACGACTCATGCTGATCTTTATCCAGGGAATGAGACATGCGGTCCTTCAAAAGGATCTGCATATGATAAGGAGGATGACGCTAAACGAGTTGATCAAAGAAGCTCTTTATCTAGTGGATAACTGTGAGGCATACAAAGAAAAGGACTTAAAGAGTCAAGGAGATGACACATCCTCTCAGCACAGTGTTTCACAGATAAGTGAGTCCATTACCAAGCCAACGGCACCTATTGATGAAGAAAAGCTTATCGATGACTTGGTCAACAGGTTGATTCCTCTTGTAAGGTCTGATTCGGGAGAGCCGAAGTGGTGTGAAATTGAGAGAAAATGGACGAACCATACGGGAGAAGAGTGCTATTATAGCATGGAAATTCTAGGGAGAGGTATGTACAACCTGTTCCAGAAGCACCTACTCCACCTAGATACATTACGGGGAATGCGCCAGGACCAGTAGGAGTTTTAAGGCCATAGCTTGTCTTAGGACAACAACCTTTGCTGCCAAGTGCTAGAATGTAGGTAGACATGAGATACATGCCAATGATGGAAGCATCAAATAAACCAACGCCAGTACCAGCTACAATGTGGTATAGCAACCAAAGTGAGTGCTACCCTTCGGAGCAACAAAATGTGAGAGAAACACATGGAGTGGTGAGGCCGGTACAACCTCCACCTCTTGGGTTTCAGTCGAAAGAAAGAAGGTATGAAATGGACGAAAAGACATTGCGATTCATTGCAAATAACGGCTTATCTAGGTCAAAGCTTTCTTATAGCCAAGAGGAAATGCTAAAAGAATCTCCTCAACCAGAGACAGATTGTCACAAAAGTCGTGACAACCACTTGGTCAAACAATGTCCTCATACGGAGATCATTGAAGTAAATGCCTATTGTCTTGAGTGTGGCATCGCTCACTTGATCCCCAATTGCCCGAAAAACCCAAACCAAATCAGGAAAATCACGAAAAATGTATTAGGGATTGTTTAGCTACCTAGTAGCTCAGAAAATGAAAATGTTGTACCAGTTCAAGTGGTTACGAGAGCACAAGCTCAAAAGAAAGCTGATGAGAATCCAGAGTCAAAGAACACGGAAAGTGACACGAGTCCAAAGACAGATGATGGAACAAAGAC
Source organism: Adiantum capillus-veneris (assembly GCF_014529385.1). Taxonomy (NCBI): domain Eukaryota; kingdom Viridiplantae; phylum Streptophyta; class Polypodiopsida; order Polypodiales; family Pteridaceae; genus Adiantum; species Adiantum capillus-veneris. Next base: position 2,791,209 of record NC_140937.1, read on the forward strand.
AGACGCACCTAGTCAGAAAACCAAGAGCAAACGAAATAGTTGGAAAGCTAGAAAGACTAGGATGAAAGCACGCAGGGAATGAGAGCAAAAATCCCTAGCTGAGAAGCTTACCGAAGCTGAGGAGAAGATAAAACAACATGAGGAAAAGGAGGCACCTTCTCTTACACAGATGGTTAAACCTCTAGAAGAACCATCCACGGATGAGAAACCGAGAAGTGCCAGTTCAGGAGGATCTGTGTTGGTAGAGAAGGTTAATGAGACATTAGATACCCTCTTGAAAGCCTATGATGTGAGGATAAAAAACAACCAAACCCAAGAACACAGGTGGATGACATATCCCTATGAGAAACTAGAAAAGCAAAGGTTTGAAATGTGCCAGAAAATGATTCAAACAGCCCAAGCTTTACTAGAACCACCAGTTGCAAAACCTAAGGATGTGATCCGTGTCATGCCTACACAAGTAATCCCACCAAACCAGGAACTAAAAGAGCGAGATTCTAGTCATGAGCACAGACCAAACCTCAAAGAACCATCATTAGAACCAAGGATAGTACTGAATACCACGGATAACTCTTCCGAGGGATTTCACCAAGCTATACCTGAGGATTGTAAAGAGATAGATGGTTTTGATGAATTGTGGAAACAAGTCAGAGAGGCCAATGAAGCCGATGACCTAAGAAGACGAGTAGACAAGACTGGTGATGAACGAGGAGTGTTTCTACCACCAATAGAGGAATTTGAGACTGGATCTCAAATGAATCTAGACGTGCGATCGTATTGGGGCGACAAAGGATCTGTACAATCTATGGATAGTCAACCCCATTCTCTAAGAATACTACCGTCCTACATGGGAGAGTACAAGACCAAGTCAGATGTGGTTGCAGTCCCATCACAGAGACTGTCTCCCAACAAGGCCATCGATTCAAAGGGGCTAGTAGATATTCTATCTGCCCCAGCCACCTGTACAATAATGTTAGCCGAGTTTCTCAGAATAAGACCAAACATGTGGGCTAATGTGGGTAAATGTCTAGAGAAATTTGGTGTAAAAACCCCAATGACTCAAATCTAGGAAGGCATCAAAGAGCTTGAAATGCCTCAACTAAATACTAGGCCAGTGCCATTAAACAAGGTAGGCGAGTATTACGAGGGAGAATATGGAAACACCACCCTTCCTATGGAATTCAATGGTGTAAAAACCATGGCAATCCTTGACAGTGGAGCTGGTGTGGCCATTGCAACCGAAGAAGTTTGGAAAAAATGGGAAAAACCTGCCTTGATATCCACACGAATGACCCTGCAGCTTGCAGACGGACACAAGGAAAAGCCCCTAGGACTGCTAGAAAAAGTACTTGTTACTTCTTGTGGCATTGAATATGAATACACTTTTGCTGTTGTTGACTTTGGCAAGAAGAACAACTATGACATCATTCTGAGAAGACCATTTATGCGACAATTGAAAATGGTCCAAGATTGGGGTTATGACCATATATACCTGAGACATATGGAAACCATAACAAAGATAAACTTGAGGGACCATAGCTATAGGGAAGTGACGAGAACACCGGTAGAGGAGTTTGATTCCGCCACAGTTGCAGGATCAGAACTTCCAACTTGGTTAGGTAAGCCTAAATAACTATGGATGTGTGGAGCTTCACAATGTGGTAGCTTGAAACGTGAGGAATGTATCCTAGAACGAGTTATAGAGGATATGGACTATATCCCAGAACGATTTCCTGAAGAAGAGTTAGAGCCTTTTGGATGGGAACACATCTTGGCTACTCTGGAAGTGTGCGCCGTGGAGGATGCTCCCACATCAAAGTTTTGTGATGAAAATGGCTATGATGTCGTTCCTTATTTTGCAGTGAGTGTAATCCAGGAAAACGAAGAGATCCAGATATCAATAAGCTCTCAAACTAAGGAGCAAACAAAGAAATGTGGAGAATCAAAAGATGAAGAAGACGACGAGTTCTATGACTCTGTAGAACACTTCGAGCTTCAAGAAGATCAACGACCCGGGAATCAATGTCATTGCTACAAGAATAAAGTGCATCAAAAGTGGATTCCAAAGTCCTCGGTAAAGACACAGCCACCACAAGCATCCTCATACAGGGATCCTAATAAGGATGCAAAGACTTAGCTAGGAGGGATACGACCAGAGCAACGAGCTAACAATGCTCTAATCAATGGGCTAGAAAAGTCCTCCAAGAAACTACCACCCACGAGCAAACAGACAGTAACTTTCCACTACCAGTCAAAAAATCAAGGGAAAGTACAAGAAGTCAACCTTGTTGAGGATAGTAGCGATAGTGATGAATCTTACGACATCCCCTATCATCAACTCAGGCCATCACTATCACCAACCCCTTCAGCAACAACCATGACAGGTCAAAAGAACATGACAACAAGTCAAAGCCAAAAAGCTCGACAAATCTGGATACCAAAAAGCCAAATCAGCCAAAAACAGATATGGATCAAGAAGACAAAGATCTCTAATGACAAATCACAAGATCCAACACCAAAACAAAAACAAGGAAAGCGTGCACGAACGGGTAAGAATATCACAAAGTCGCAAGCTTTTACAACTCAGGTTTGGGCTCCAAAGCAGTTGATTCAAGCACCAAAAAGTTAGGAATTCATTTGGATTCCAAAACAACCACAATATCAACTTTCAAAGCCTAAATCCCGTCCCCAACCAAGCGTACAAGGGCTGAAGCAAAGACCACTGTTGACTCACAACACAAAAAGGTGGATCCCAAAGAAGTCTCTTCAAACACAATCGAAGCACGAGCAAGTATGGGTTCCCAAACGAGCGTCAGCAACAAAACAGCCAATAATCACAAAGAAATGGGTCCCAAAGAAGAACAACAAAACTGCTGTCAGTGCATCACCGCTTGAATTCTTACAATTCTCCCTACGATTACAGTACAGTTAGAAGAGAGCAAGTCGCTTCAATCAAGCAACGATACAAGAGCTTCAAAGACCATTACATTGCTTAGAATAGGAAGCCTCGCCAACAAATGCCAATAAGAAAATTGCTTATACCCACATCTTGCACAACATAAATCTTTTCCATGCATTGACTGTGTATGCATAATAGGGCTACATTACAAGGCCTGCATAGGCACAACTTTTAATTACCCAAGCACAACACATACCCTTTGCGATACCCTGTCGTAAAGGATGACTCCAAATAGGAAGGGGGGAGGCATTCTGAATGCGGACCTAACATTATGACTATTAGAGGGCAATGTTTTGTGAGATGCATTGAATTTTTGCGTTTTATTGTGATAATTTTTGACGAAATTTAGAGTATATGCCCTCATAGTAGTGTTACAGAGGAGTATGGGGACAAAATCCATATATGAGCCCCTAGGGACATGTGTATAGTGTACATAGCATTTAGATTTCTATTTGAATGATTTTTCTTTTGATAAGTTGTTTTAAGATTTTCTTTGTTTATTATTAAGAAAAAATAAAAAAATCCATATTCCACATGAAGAAAAGACTGACGAGAGACCTGAGCACTACAAAGAGAAGAAGGTACAGGGAAACGATGAAACTTCACGAAGTATGTCTCAGCAGCCACTACAACAGCCGAAGAACTTGTCACAAAGCAGTGCCAACATGCAACTGACAAGTCATACAAGTCAGAGTCGAGTAGCTAAGCCACAAAATGAGTGAGGTGTTAGTCTCAAAGCTTCAAGTAATATTCTCTGTGGTCTAAGCGTCTTAGCTGTTCTAGGTACTGATCAAGCTGGAAGAGTTGAGCATATTTACGTTGTGTCGCTCATGCTGGTATAGGTGAGCAAAAGAGTCGAAGTCTAAGTACTTAAGTCTGGTGAAGTGAAGGAGAAGGTCCAAAAGACACTCACGTACTGAGCACAGTGAGATACGAGTGGAGAAACTTCTACATCGAAAACCCTTCTTGGAAAGGTGGAAGCTATTGAGACATCTTTTGATGTCACATGTGCTACATTTATTCCTCGAAACACCCATCATCTCCTTCTTTCACATTGCATGCTTTTGTTGACAAATTTCTCATATGCATATAGAGTGTCCCATAATTAACACTTGCATCACGCACTCTTTCCCTGTTTCACCCAAGCACTCACCTTTCATGAACATGTACTTCATGTTCAACTGCTCAACTCCAATAAGAGCGTATACCAAAGGCATTTTTTTCCCATCGGGTTTTTTCCCTTTGGTCATCCAGGTTTTAGACCCTAATCTAAAGACACCTATCACCATCCTCTTGTACATATTCCTTCTACATCAACAATAATGAAATGCTACTCAAATCAATTGACAAATGAATTGGAGCACCAATTTCAGATCATAGCATACTTCTCCTTAATGGCGCGTCGAAGAATGGCCTACAATGACAAAGCTGCAGACAACACTAACAACATGATTGCACAGGAACAAAGAAGTCCCTAATGAAGAAGAGCAGACATAAAAGTAATCAGAGGATCTCAAAAGATGAATAGTTATGCTGATAGATGTCCGCTCTAATGGATCATAGTTCTTGTTGTGGTTCGACAAAGATACAAGCAGTGCAACAGATGAAGCCAAAACGACAGCAAAGTGCTGACCGCTGGGTCAACAACACAACATAACTCAAGAACAAAGAAGTCCTCAATGACAAAGAGCAGACATAAGGGTAATCAGAGGATCTCAAAAGCTTGTCCTTGATAATGCGCATCGAATGCTTGGCAGGGTTTTGAACCTCAAATTAGAATAATTAAGTCCTGGATTCGGCCTGACAGACAGACTTTGCATTGGAGTGCAACTTGGCCTAAAGAAGTTAAGGGTTTAGCCATACAATTTCTACAAAATCCTTACAAAGTTGTCATTGGCTCACAAGATCATAAAGCCAATCACTCAATTCTACAGATTGTAGAAGTTGTTTCTGAGAATCACAAACACTCCGAATTGACAGATTTTTTGGAGCAAGTGATGGATGGAGCTTTCTCTATCCATGATGATAAGAGTCAAGTTAAACGACATTGGGTTCTTTTTGAACTTAGATCTGGTAGTAGACCTATAATGACAGAAACAGATGCTGCAGCTCGGAGCGTGGAGGTGAAAGACATAAAGTTCGTCATCAATTATGATTTTCCTGAATCATGTGAAGACTATGTACATCGGATTGGACGAACAAGACAAGCTACTGCAAAGGCTATAGTCTATACTTTCTTTCCAACAACAAAACGACAGCAAAGACCACATCGCCATCGACAATCAGGTCATGTCGGGGACGACATGAACGCGGAAGGGGGGAATGTTGACCGCTGGGTCAACAACACACCATAACTCAAGTTTCGTACCAAAGTCTTATCTTTTGCGAGTTATGAAATGCTGTGGATTATGTCTATAAATGTCATTTGTAATGAGTAAATATTCTAGTTTCAGAAGCCGGGGTGCAATGGCACTTCCAGATTGTAAATACAAAGCCATTTGACCCTTTCAACCCCATTTTCGGTTAAACCTAAGGTAGCCTTAGTATATAAGGTACCTAGGTCATTTTGTAAAAGGACTTTTAATCATAATCAAAAACTTGAGCGTTGCCGTCTACTGTGTGTGAGAGAGAAAGAGAGTGAGCGTGAGCTTCATCCTCTCGCTACGCCCGGCTCGCTCAACGCATTGGAGATCCGACTGCACCATTGCTGTAGGCTCGAGGGGAGCTACGCGACAACGCCAAGCATTCCACGCGAGACGAAGTGCACATGCTGACGCATCTACGAGCTATTTGTGGCCGTAAGTGTATCAAACGATGTCTGTTTTCTGCGTGCTAGTAGTCTATAGAATCGTGGCGACATAAGCTACACATAGGTACTCATAAATTTCAGTTTTGGGCACTTTCAAAATTCTGCTCTGTCATCCTACGCGTTTTCTGCAGATGGGTTTAGAGTGAGGGTTTTGAGTGTAGAAGCTTAGGGACAGGTGTATCCTAGTGAGGGGATGGTGTTCCTTAAGTTTCGTATGAATCTGGCATGATTAGGTGAGTTACCTTATGTATGTGTGTATGTGGCTAGGTGGTGTAGTTGAGAGCAGTGAGGTTCTTGATTGTGGTTTAGTTGGCCTTCTAGAGTGTTGTATGTGAAGGATGGTCTCAGCCTGACAAGCTAAAGAGATTTCCTCCGTGTGTCTATCGTGTCATCTGTGTCCTCGATTGACATTATGTTGATCTAGGTAGTGTTTGCATGCACTTCATGGGTGTGTGAGTCGCCCCGTCCAACAGTCGCCGGCCACCGGCTCGTCCCTTTCCTCCTCACGCGGTGGCGCGTGCCCCTCCTGGCCAAAACCGCCGCACTCCGCCCATGGGCCACTTGCGCAGCGCCACACAGGTTGGCGCCATAGACCGGAGCACCAAGCTCATCACTTCCTCTTTGATACCTTCAATGGGTGCTACTTGTATCCCTTATACCCCCCATTCCCATGTATTGACTGCGCATATGGGTTTAGCCGCCTGCCACATGGTGCTCCCAGCTTCATTAGCCTTCCAAGGCCTTTAAAAAAATCCACTTTATGAGAGAGAGCCCCCTCTTGGGGTGCCAACTTGGCCCCACTCCCATTCTCTCTCACAGATCCCATTCCAGATCCATAAAGCTTGGTCACAAATTCATGTACCCGGCTTCATTCTACGCAATCCCCATCAACTTTTGACTTCTTCGAGCCCACTATCCGAGGCCGCCAAAACTTAAAAAAATAATATGCAAATACTTCACCCTCAATTGTTCGAGGCTTCCCCAAGTCGTAACTCGGCGCTTGGAACTCATAATTACATGCGATCGATTTCGACTAACTCTACATAGTGCACACCATCACCGAGAACCTTGGTGAGGCCATACAACTGACAGATGGCGTATCCTCCGATGCGGTCAAATGGGCTCAGACCCGGCCCCTGGAAAATCTTCAAATAACCATAACTTGCTAAACAGAGCTCCGATTGGCAATCCGAGAAGACAAGCATGCTCCATAGTTTGAGCTCTACACATCCATCCACTGACACTTGCCTGGGCCACCTGTCCCCAGCTGCCCTGCCCGTCGGGGATCTGCAATACCTTCTATCTTTGAACTTCAATAACTTGCACATCGGGGCTCCGTTTGACGAGCCGTCTGGACTGGCTTCTAGACACATTGAACACTACATTTTAGGGATCCGACTTGGCACTTCAGACACGTTCACCTGCCATCTCATCTGGGCTCATCTCGAAGCTTTTTGGCCTATAAAACCGCATTGAGCATACACTCTCGCTACCCTTTGGCTACCCAAAACCTTGGTACCTGCCGTAGCCTTCTGCACTACATCTGCCTGCAGCCTTTGCCTGGCATAGACCCTTTTCTAGCTTGGACCGACTTTGGCTGCACCATCATTGCCCACCTCCTCGTTGAACATTTATGTTCAACCACACATGGGCTTATTGCACTAAAAAACTGCACATAAAAAAAAAAATTCTCTGTACACCACAAAGCTCCTAATATATGTACATAAACTGGCATCTGCTACCCGCCAGCTTTGCTCATGCGGGTTGCCGAACCCCCTGATTTACTTGTCATCAACCATCAGGGTCAAACACCTTGCATTGGTCTCTTCCGTCCACCTGCAACACCCTCGCACAGTGCCACACCAAGGCACATAACCAACTACATATCCAAACTGCCATCAACATACTTCCACCACTCCAAGCACTCATCGACAAACTCCCCACTTGCATCCAAGCACCTCCAAGAACACCAAATGGTCACCATTGTACTCACCATCCAAAAACATACTTGCACTATCGCTCGCACCAAGTAGACCTGACATACTTGACATACTTAACCCACCCTCCCAACCATGTAAAGCTAGATCCTCGTCTAGCAGATCCTGCACCTGCTCAACAGCACACTGCACAGCTTCCTTTACTAGCATCCCCTTCAACCACCACTCACAGACCTCCTTAGAAATCTTGGACACCACCTTGGAATCCGCATCACTTGTCATAGAGTGCACTGAGTGCATAGGAAGCACCTCTAACTTTGACTCCGCAGTGCCTTTCTCACCTGCCATGCACTCAATTTCAGCATCGTCGAGCTCCTCTTCGTCAATTGGCCCTTCAAGGTCGATAAGCACCATCTGCTTGTTCGCTGCAATCACCAGCCCTTCTACCATTGCATCATCAAGCTCTGCCAAGGAAGAGAGAAACTCGTCCTCTATCACATCACCCTCGTCCTCTTCCACCGGCACGACTCATTTACGCCTTTTGGCAAAACTTTGGACCTGCTGCACCACTATGGCACATTCCACTGCTACCTTCATCAACATGGCCATTAGTATGGCACTACACATCACCAGCATCACCTGTAAGCCTAAAATGCTCCACTTGGTCTTCACTAGGCACCTCGGCTTGCACTTTATGCTGCTCTTCGCACACATTCACTGCCTCTCCACTCACATGTAAGAGGTCAAACTCATCATACCTGGATTGGGACGACTCCGTCTCCCAACTCATATCTGCATCCATAGAGTTATCGCCACTCGACTCAATCTCCTTTTCTGTTTCAAGCTCAGGAATCTCCTCTAGCTTCACCGCTTCGACCTTGTCTGCAAACCGCACTCTTTGCTCTTTACCGCACTTCAATGGAGCTTCAACAACTACACTCGAACTTGACAGCACATCCTTTGTCCACTCTGGAACCACCTACACATCCTCCACAATTGGAACTGCTCTAGCCGGCATCTTCGACATAAGAACCACCGTGTTTCTCTCTAACCAAAGAGCCCTTGGTTCGTCTCGCACTTGCACTTCTCTTTGTACCACCTGTGGCTCTACTACCGCCGCAATACACTGCCTTGGCATCATTGCGCCATGCAAACACCTCCTAGCCTCGCGCTTCTCTAACATCTTTTTGGTCCGCCCTTTTGCTAGAGCTACCGCCTCCTCATACGACACCGGTTTATCTATCTCCACCTTATCTCGCACTTCCTCATGCAGGCAATCCATGAATTTACTCAATTTCAAAAAATTAGCATTTTTTGCAGTAGTTACCTTGATCAATTTCCCCCAAAGGGCTTCGAACTCCCACTCGAACGCTTAAAAATCACCCTCCAAGCTTTGCTTCAATCAGTCCAGCTTCTGCTTTACTTCATCCAGCTGCACATCCGCAACAAATCTGCTTTGAAAAGCCACCTCTAGTGCTTCACAATCTGACTTGTCTTCATCACCAAGGCTATCGAACCATAGCCTCGCTTTACCACAAAACAGGAGCGGGAACACCTGTACCGCACCGTCTTCTCTTGATAGACCGCTTTCCAACACGAACAATCCGTAGTCTTGAAGCCAGATTTTCGCATCTTCAACCCCAGTGAAAATGGGAAAATCCGCCCAAGCCATCACTAGCAGCACCTGCTCTTCAAAGGCCACACCTTTGGCATCACCAAAATCACCGCTTCGACGTCAACTAGGAGCATCAGCACACTTCTCAGTGGGGGCACCAGAAGATGGAGAGGGGGAATGGGGAAACACGCCCGACACAAACACAAGGACCTCTCTATAGCTTAGGTAATCCACAACACCCCTATCCTCTCAGAAAACACCTTCAAAAAACACACTTCACACTAGCAAACCACCGCTTGCCCAATTTCCACTGCTCACACACTCCACAAATTCACCACACGATAATACACACCTACTACCACAGACTGTCTCCACCCTTGCACACTCACACAGCCGCTCAATCTCACTCTCTCACACAAAACACCGTCGGACCGGGGGGGCACACACTTCGACACAGCCAGCACCGAGGGGAAACACCAGAGCAGGAGAAAGAGAAGGGGGGAAGGGGAAACAACAACAAGACGGGGCAACAAAGGCTTGATCGCACTTCACAAAACATGTACATAGGCTTGTAACGCCATCACCATGTCCATTTTATCGAGAAAATACAAAGGGCTTTGACAGGCACACTCCTCTATGAGAGAGCTCCACTTTGCAGGCTTCAAACAGCACAAAAAATCCCAGAAAAGAGCTCCTAATTTGATGAAAATTTAACTTTTATAGGGTTGGTTTTCAACTTTGGAAACTGCTCTCACATTTAAACATTTGGCATCTTTTGGAAGGGGTAGCCACCTCGCTTCATCTTCCCCATTTTATCTCTCTTTCACTTGGGGGAGGGGCATTAGCGATGTCGCTATTGCCCCTAGACACTTTAATTTTTTTATTTTTCCTTCATTTTTTACTCCTTTGGGGGGACTTCGCTTTGCACTGCTTCTTTGTCCTAGCTTTGACCCTCTTTGTCCAACTCCTCTTGCCTCTTCTCTTTCCTTTTTTTCCTCTCCTCATTCTCCCTTTCGGTCTCGCTCCCACCTTGCCTTTGCCTTTTTTGCTTGGCCAGCCTTGGAATGGCCCGGTTGCCTTTGCACTTGGTCCACATGGCGGCCTCCTTGAGGCCTCTCTCTCTCTCTCTCTCTCTCTCTCTCTCTCTCTCTCTCTCTCTCTCTCTCTCTCTCTCTCTCTCTCTCTCTCTCTCTAACTCACATGAAACCTCCCCTACCCCATGGCATTAGCGATGTCGCTATTTGGGGGGGGGGGGGGGTGACTCATTTCCTAAAAATGGGGGCCCCTTGAGGCGCAGGCACGGTCCCTTGCAGAACTGCCATGTCACCAGGCTACGGCCGCCGGCCACCGGCTCCTCCCTTTCCTCCTCACGCGGGTGCGTGCCACTGGCTCCTCCCTTTCCTCTTACGTGGGTGCGCGCCACTGACGCCGCTCCTCCTGGCCAAAACCGCCGCACTCCGCCCATGGGCCACCTGCGTAGCGCCACACAGGTTGGGGCCATAGCCACCGGAGCGCCAAGCTCATCACTCCTTCTTCAATACCTTCAATGGGCGCTACTTGTAGCCCTTATACCCCCATTCCCATGTACTGACTGCGCATATGGGTTTAGCCGCCTGCCACATGGCGCTCCCAGCTTCATTAGCCTTCCAAGGCCTTCAAAAAAATCCACTTTCTGAGAGAGAGCCCCCTCTTGGGGTGCCAACTTGGCCCCACTCCCATTCTCTACTCACAGATCCCATACTAGAGCCATAAAGCCCGGTTGCAAATTCATGTACCCGGCTTCATTCTACGCAATCCCCATCAACTTTTGACTTCTTCGAGCCCACTATCCGAGGCCGCCAAAACTTAAAAAAATAATCTGCAAATACTTCACCCTCACTGTTCCAGGCTTCCCCAGGTCGTAACTTGGCGCTTGGGACTCAGAATCACATGCAGTCGATTTTTTTGATTAACTCCACATCGTGCACAACATCACCAAGAACCTTGATGAGGCCATAAAACTGCCAGATGGCGTATCCTCCGATGCGATCAAGTGGGCTCAGACCCGACCCCTGGAAAATCTTCAAATAACCATAACTTGCTAACCAAAGCTCTGATTGGCAATCCGAGAAGACAGACATGCTCCATAATTGGATCTCTATCCACTGATACCTGCCTGGGCCACCTGCCCTTATCTGCCCTGCCCGTCGGGGATCTGCAATACCTTTTATCTTTGAGCTTCAATAACTTGCACATTGGGGCTCCGTTTGACAAGCCGTTTGGACCGGCTTCTAGAGCACATTGAACACTACATTTTAGGTCTGCAACTTGGCACTTCAGACACCTTCACCTGCCATCTCATCTGGGCTCATCTCGAAGCTTTTTGGCCTAAAAAACCGCATTGAGCATACACTCTCGCTACCCTTTGGTTCCCCAGAACCTTGGTACCTACCCTAGCCTTCTGCACTACACCTGCTTGCAGGCTTTGCCTGGCATAGGCCCCTTTCTAGCTCGGACCGACTTTGGCTGCACCAGCGTCTAATGGCTCCAATATTTTTTCCACCAAAACTAAACCACTTAATGAAATTTTGGATGATTTTTCTTTTTTAGTTTGTTCCCTGTTTTTTTCTTGTTTCAAGTGCTCTTTGGTTTCTTGCAACTCAGTTTCTAGGAAGGTTTTCTCTTTCATCCTTTCTGCTTTCATTTTCTCTCATTTAGATTTCCATGATTTTCTACTCCTCGTCACTGATATGCTTTTGATTTTCTACTCCTCGTCACTGATATGCTTTTGATTTTTGTTTGACTTTTGGTAGCTTCTTGATGAATCACCACATTCATAGGAACCGTGGGTTCTACCTCAGATCCGCTTGAAGAAGGTATCGCTCCTACAATTATTTATTGTTGATTTTCCCTTGTTGTTTAGGTGTTTTGGAAAATTAGGAATGAGGTGTATATAGCCACACTCTAGACAATATCCAAATACTATGTTCTTTGCCTGAGGACAATTTCTTGTCCAATGATCACGTCCACACTCGTAGCATGGCCCTACCGCTTATTTAGCTGGTGGTGCAACCAATGGTTATTCTTGCCTGGTAAGAATGGTCTTTGAGCCATACTCTTGATTGGCTATGAATATAAGCGTTGGTGCAACCAAAGTTGGTCATTGATGTGAAGTGTGGAAGGCAATGATAAGGGAGTCAATATGTGCATGACAAAGTGCAAAAGTAGATGTGAAGACACTGGGCAAGCAAGGGGGTTGGGGTATTGTATACTTAATGTGGTTCTATAGGTCAAAAAGGTTCCAAAACAGGCCAATTGGGATGGTAGGTCCAGTTGTTTGAAGTGTGGGAAGTGTGTCTTGAGCCGTAGTGCTTGAGATTCTCTAGAAGCAGGTTTAGACAACTCCTCCAACAAAGCTACGGTGTGAAACATATCAATGTTTAAAGATGGAAGGTTTTGCAGACCGCGATGGACAGGGTAGGTGTAGGTGGCTAGAGCTGGTGTGAGAGGATAGATGCAAATTGTTGGTATTATGGATGATGTCGGTCTTTCTAGATTGTCCCATCGGAGCTCAAACAGACAAGTTATGACCATCTGAAGATTTATCACGAGCTAGTTGTGGGGCAAATTAGCCACATCGGTAAATGTATCATCTGGTGTTTCTTGAGATAGTGTGTGATGTATGGAGTTGCTAGGAACTGATGGCTTGTCAACCAGATTCCCAAGCAGCAAGATTTGGTAGGTTGAAGTTGGGATCCAAAGTCGAGCAGGTGGGTGCAGGTGTTTTTTACAGTTTTCAGACTTCATTCGAGGCCACGACAAAGTCTGAAGGCAATAAGTTTTGCACGGCTTGGAGTCGACTGGTGAACCCTCGGCCAGGCTTAGCATCTTGGGAGTCCGATCCTTGAGCAGGGAATGGCATCAGTTCAAAAGTAGTACAAAAAGGGAGGTTTTCTAAGGCTTTGTGGGATGTTTTTTGAGTTTGAGGAGTTGATTAATTGGGCCGGTGCCATGTGGCTCCGATGTTGGCCAATAGGAGAAGCTATATATTCCAAAGCGTGACCCATAAGGGGTGTATAAGGAAGGAGAGAGAGGAGGATCTCTCTTGGCTATGGTGGCGTTCTATGTGCAGTGCACTATGGCCAATAGGTGGCCAATGGGCATTGGCACCGATTTTGTGGCGGTGGATAGGGGCGGATGCTGTCGATCGCTAACGACCTTGGTGTAGCACAAAGCTGACATGGCAACGTAGCCCGCGCTAAGGGGCAGTTCACACGGGCCCGAGGCCCCCTCAATTTTTTGAAAGCAAAGAGGCCCCGACTAGCAAGCTCACTAGTGCTAAGGGGAGGGGGATAGAAGCTTGGAAGCTCCAAAGTGGGATTCAGAGGGCACTTGAGAGGTGGTCAAAGCCGATCAAAGGGTGAAAGCCCCAAGGTGAAAAAAAGAGAGATTGAGAGAGAGAAATAAAAACATTACTATTCCCAAGTGCCTAGGGACACTAGCGATGTCGCTAGTGCCCCCCCACAAGCACAACAGAGAGTAGCTAGAGAGAGCAAGTGATCACCTATCCAAATGTTTTCCAAATTGAGATGCCAAGTGGCCCAATCAGAGGGCAAATTCCAAAATTGTATAAGGCCCCTTACAACAGGGATTTTTTGAGTCATTTTAAGGGCTTTTGGAGCCGTTTTGGAGCCTATAGAGTGAGTTTTTGACAGAGGAGTGTGTCTATCAAATCCCTTTGTGTTTTTTCATGGAATGAGCCATAGATTTGGCATTGGAAGCTTTGTAAGTGTTCTCTTGAAGCATAGTCAAGCCCAATTTTGTATCGTTTCTCCTTCCCCTCTCCTCTCTCATGCTCTTGTGGTATCTCACGGTGTTGGTAGTGTTGTGGTCTTGTGGAGTGAGTGAGCATTGGGAAGCGTGCAAACAATACTCTACTAGTGCAAATTGTATCTTTTGAAGATTTTTTTGAGAAGATAGGGGTGTTGTGAAGGCCATGAGTTATAGAGAGGCATTTGTGTGTGTACTAGGTGTATTCCCCCATTCCCCCTCTCTAGCGTGTTCTCCTCCATGGAATAACGATTCCTCATGGGTTGTGGCACTTACTGAGTTGGTTGAGTGTAGTTGACTACCACTCTACTGTTGTTCAAAAGAGGTGGTTGTTGCCCTAACATATGTTGTGGCACTTGCAAAAGGATGTGCCCAACAAGGCCAGTCGAGGAAGCTTTACTCCATTTGCAATGGATACAAAGAGATGGCACCTCCCAATCCGTAATTGCTTTTGTTAGTGTGCTCAATGAAAATAGCCACTCAGATTTAGTGGATGAGGAGCCTTATATCTTTTGAGAGCACGAGGGAGAAATATGGAGGCCTGTGGCATACACAAGAAGCTGACGTCAGTGAAGTAGCATGGTGAGATTCTTGGTTAGTAAGGTGTGGGCTCCTTTCAAACTATGCAAAATGATAGTAATTCCTTGAATTTTGTGAGGTTAGGGCAGTCAATGAACTCTATACAAGTGCTTTTGGATCATTCTATGACACAAAAATCAGGTATGCTACTTAGCATCTAGTACCATTCACTGGATTGTAGCGTATTCAACAATGACAATTCATGAGTGCATTCTTCCAAATGGTTAGTGGGATAGTGTCTGCTTGTTGCTGCAATGCTTTTACTGTAATACATGTAACTTTCTCAAGGCACTCTGAAAAGATCGGTAGATTTCACCGTTGAAGGTGATAGATCTTTCTTAACAAGTTTACCTACGATCGCAAATGAACGATCGTAGTTTCTATAGTAAGTACTCTGTGAGAAAGGTGAAGAGTGACAGAGGATCCTACCATTCCACATCACTGCAGAAGCTGGCTGTATGGGCATCATCAAGACCATAAGAGGACGGGAGAGCTTGCATTCTGAAAACCCTACCTAATGCGATGGGAGATAAGTTCTGCCTACATAAAAACCAATCAATGAATACTAGTTTACTGTTGAAACTTTGCAAGCACATAAGTTGCTCTCTGCAAATATCCGCAGCCTATGGGTAAATTTGGATAGTCCAGGAATATCATTGCCATTAATTGACTGTGAAATGAGAGAGAAAAGGTCCCTTTATCACCTTCTGCAGAAAGCGAAGCCAAAAGGTCGGTGAGCTAACTCACTATTACCACTGACGAGTCCACTTATCACTCCGTGTCCGAGAAGATCGGCTATGGTGCTCTTTGCTGTTGCTGATGTACATGACTGCAGGAAAAGTATTTGCATTCCCTTGACATGGCACACTCATACGACGGTTTCCATGATTGCAACGGGTTGGATTGCTAAACTTTGGATGAAGCAGCATGTTCACCAGCGTTAACTACATTACACTTTAAAATTTGGCATGAGAATTATTGCTTTTAGAAAAGAGGTTATGACTACTACCAGGATCTGTTGCACTATTGACACTCTTTGACCTGCTCATACACACAATGGGCACATTGAGCACGGGGGCTACCCGCATCCTGTACATGCTGCCATTGTAAGAGGATGATCTTTCAAGGACTCTCCAGCCTTCTCTTTGGCGCATGATTTTGAGCTGATCATACTTCCTTCGCAAACTCTTTGGGCTGTAGGAACTCATGTTGCTTCTGTCCAAGCCCTTTACTCTTGAAACACTCAAGCTTCTAAGTCCATTCGTTACTGTTTTCAATGCAGCATGTTGCCCCTTCGAGCTTCCATTAGCCGCATTCAGCAAAACACATGATTCCCTGCATTGCACTTGTGAAAAATTCTTGAGTGTATGAATATTCCCCTCAGAGCTCCGCATTCCAACAGATGATCTTATTGCATCCTCACTCCTCCCTGATACACTTAGCTCATGTGGAAGTGCTGATCTATACTTAACTTTTTCTGCTCTTTTCACCTTCCTCCTTGTAAGCCTGGCATATGTGAAATTCACGTCCCCTGTAACTGCACATGAGCAAATGGACCTTGCCAGCCTCTTCAATAAAACGAGGCACTTGAGCTTGACGGAGCATCTTGAAGCTTTCAGAGATGCGGGTAGGATCAAGTCCGAGGACTTGATAACTATATTGTCTGCATTCGTGTCATTATGGATGATAGCTTTGGCTGGTTTGCCCAAGAGAGTAGAGCTCCTTGCAGGGGCTTTTACCTCATCAACCTCATCGTGGGGATTGCGGCTATCGTCAAATCCATCAATAAATTCAGGCACATAAAGGGGGAGAAGCTTGCCTTCAGAGAAGAGCTGATCTGCAGCTAGCATGTTATGCCCAACGTCATGAGCAGTACCCCCATGTACTGACGTGACAGACAATACAAACTCAAATTCAGACATTGCATTTCCATCACTAGATCTCTCCTTCGTTTTCAGCTGATGATCAGTGCAAGGCTTGGCAGCGTTATCATCAAGCTGCTGGAGGGACAACCTGCCAGAACTATTGCGGGATGGGGCCGTGCAAGCTTGATCCATTGATCGAAGGCCTTCTGATTCTACAAAATTGTAAGTCTCTGCTCTCTCGCGCGCGCGCGCGCACACACACACACACACACACACACAGAGAGAGAGAGAGAGAGAGAGAGAGAGAGAGAGAGAGAGAGTACCTTAAAACACATTGTGAGTTGGAGATGAATCACTTGACGCTTGCAGATAGCAGCGCTGTAAAGCCCATCTTTCCGTGCTGCAGTTTGTCTCGACTCTCTCCCTCATGTGCACAGAGCTTTAGTCTAATCTAATAATGCATAACGTCATATGGATCCCCAATTCAAACAGGATTCGCAATTTCGCATCAAGCCTCATAGCCACAGAGCGTTCCATGCCAGCCAAGGTCTCTCGTCTATTTTGTTTTTACCGCAACTAAAGCACAATGTCGCTAAGAGCTTTCACCTATGAACGCGATGAAATAGACGGCATTTCAAACGGATACTTCACAAGCGAGTTACAAGTTTGAGAAGAAAATAAGAGAGTAAACACTAATGTGCAAAAATATCATGACATTTATTATCCAAAAAATCTTTTAAAATCCTTACGAAAGTTAGCTTTTATACTTTAACCAAAGGTTTTGAGTTAGAAAATGAGAAATTCTCTAACTCTCTTGTAGCTTACAATTTCACTGATACAATCTGAAACCATTTAGTCCCACTCTGTCTGGCTCATAATCACAAAACTGTTTACAAACTAAGTCCAAAAATCAAAGAATTACAAAGGCTTAAGGCTATAAATATCCAAATTGATAAAAAAAAGTGAGAGATTACATCAGAGGCTTTATATATATACTTTGATGTTCAATACCGTGGCCTGATTTCAAAAAAGGATCTTTGGCTCACCAAGTAAAGAAAAACCTACTTTGAATCGGGAGAGTTTGAGTTCAAGTTATTATTACCTCCACATAAATTTGTTTGCTTTGAAATCATAGGTATCCACAACACATATAAACATGTCCACTTGCATCAACCTAACAACTAGACCTACCTGCTTCAAAGAAATGTTGGGACTTGTCACACAACCTACGATAGAGACAGGCTCTAAGTTTGTGGGCGAGTATTAGCTCGTAGGGTGAGAGCCAATGAGGTCACATGCAGAGTGAAGTATGAGTTTGCATGGGCAAGTTGTCTTTTATATATATGTATAAGGCTTGATTTAATAGAATCTTTTTTTGGAATCTACCTCTTGTATGGTGCAATGTAAAGACGAGGGTCCTGGGACAAGGGTATGTCATAAGTCTAGCCAAAGGGTAGAGGTCATCGGGAAGGGCCTTGGAAGGTTAGAGGCATGTCGGTCTCCCCTTCCTTTCACATTGGAATCAGAGCTATGGCATCGAACACTTGAGTGATAAGCTTGCTTACACACACTCACACACTTGCACCATGTTTCTCTTTCATCCACCCTAGCTAGCACAATCCAAATCCTAACAGATACATACTATTGTGGCTGTCAACACGGACCCTTGATCGTGCAAGCAAAGGAATGACTATAATATGTTGTATTCCCAACAAATAATAGAAGTAGTTAAAAAAAATATCCTCAAAAAATGATATAAAACTTTTAGACTGTCACAATGAAACTCAAAAAACAAACACTAAACATATGTAGGAGTGGTCACCACCTATATAGTAGTCTTTGTGATGCCATTCAATAGTAGTTGACCTTCTTAAGTGCTTGCAACTCTGCATCGCTATTTTTTCCCTTTGTAGCATCAATGATCATTCAAAAAACTATACAATGTTTTTCTTTGTTTGTAGAGTACATTTCTTTAATGAATGCTTGCCAAGCAACAATTTTGTGATTCCATTCCCACACACAAAACATTTACTCTAGCATGTGAGCTTGAAAGGGGAACATTGGGACATTCAAAGCAACAAAAAACTCTTTCTTGACTAAGGGTGTCTTCTCCCCTATCCATGTGCAATCTTATATCATCTTCATCCCCAACACTTTGACGTATTTCATGTCTCATTTTAAATGGTACTATCTGCATTAAGCTTCAACTGTAGCTTTCTCTGGGTCTACATCGTGTAAAGGTCTTCCCCTAGAAGAAGGAAGACTACATTCCAACAATAAGAGAAATGTTTCATTTGATAGAAAATAAAAAAACCCAACACCCAACAGACTTTTAATTAAATATACACAAGTCATTGAATACTAATCACTACTTTCATACATTGGAAAATATATATATTCACGTATAAACACATAATTATTTCTTAACTTTAGGCATGACAATGTATTTGTCTCCTTGAGTTTCAATATACCAAGTTTATGGCTCAATCAAGCTATCTACTCAGACGTTGCCCTTAACTATCCTACATCATGACACGAGATAGGTAAGGGTAGTGCCCTCGAAGGACTTGCAATAGATACAATCAATTACTGAAAAGCAAAAAGAGGATAATAACATTCATTAAAGCTTAGCAAAAGCTTGATTTGTACATCCTAGAGCAAGACAAGAACTCTAAAGCCTATGATGCCATTCCTTGTCTGCACATGGACATTGCCCTTAAGCATCCCGTGTCGGCGCGGAACCATTTAGGGAAGCGTCATGATTGTTATATTTGAACTTTAAGGGACTCAAACTATAAACTATTCTAATATCCATCATGTGCAAGTTGAGCAGCTCAAGAACATAGTAGCAAAGTGAGGCCATGCTGTAACCTATACGGCGTCGACATAGTACACCTTAGGGCCATGTCATCAAATTGAAATGGAAAGATTTCTTTTTCCCTTTCCAAGCTCAACAGACAACGTATCAACCCTATCATGTGAGCATTGCAAGCTCTCCTATGACAACATATTTTCTACCCTTAACCCTCCCGCGTCGACGCAGTACTGATTAGGGCAATGTCCCATTTAAAGTATAGTTTGCATCATGAGTGAACTGAGACTGGATGTGTTCTTCACTTTATCTTCCCACGCCTACATAAAGTTCATAGACATGAAAACATCCCATTATAAAGTTTGTCTGCTTGAAACTTTCGATGAGTTGCATCTTCTCGTATCCTGCCCATAACGCTCCCACGTCGACGTGGTACTGCTTAGGCAATGTCCCACCATCTACATAAAGTTCATAGACATGAAACCATCCGATTAAAAAATATGATTGCTTGAAACTTCTGACGAGTTGCAACCTCTCGTTTCCTACCCATAACGCTCCCGCGCCGATGCCGTATTGCTTAGGCAATGTCCCACCATCTACATGAAGTTCATAGACATGAAACCATCCGATTAAAAAACATGATTGCTTGAAACTTCTGATGAGTTGCGACCTCCCGTTTCCTGCCCATAACGCTCCCGCGCTGACGCGGTACTGCTTAGGGCAATATCCCACCGACTACATAAAGTTCTTAGACATGAAAACATACCATTATAAAATATGTTTCCTTGAAACTTTCGACGAGTTGCAACTTCCCATTTCCTACCAATAACGCTCCCGCGTCGACGCGGTACTGCTTAGGGCAATGTCCCAGACTGTTAGAAGTTTTCTATAGGATTAACACTAAGTGAAGATTAATTTTCTTTAACAACGAAACACTGTTTGAGCTGTTTTTTGCAAGTAAGCACTTTGTGAACTGCCGTTTTCTATCAGGCGAAACCATTTTCTACCCAGGGCAAAGCCCCCGTTTTCTACTCAGGGAAAAGCCCTTCATAAACATGGCTTCGCATACCGCACCTGCAAGTATTACACAGGGCAATGCCCTTTATTGGGTTTTATTTTCTGTCGTTCTCTGCAGCGTCTGACACAGGGCAATGCCGGCTATAGCCATTTGCAAATTGTCATTTTTTGCTATAAGGCATACCGCGCCGACGCGGGATGCTTAAGGGCATTGAACATGCTTGTACGGCCATACATAATCTATCAGATTTGCAGCCCTTATAAAGATTTAATTTTCTTCAAAAGCGAACTAACTACCCTTTTTTTGCTCTAAGCAGTGTTTGAGAAAAATCAATAATAAACATATAAAATTCCCTTTAGGATAGATTCAAAAGGTTTCTTTTTCAAATTAATGGCATTTTTTACAATTTTAACTCTATATCCTTAAATTTCCAACTCCCCCCTACCTTTGATGGGCTATTTTGATTTTTGGGAAAATTACCAAAATACCCCTCTAGTTTGTGGAAATTCCCAAAATACCCTTATAATTATTTTTGTTGGATTGTTCAAGATTTTCTAATATGTATCTCTATTTGACAATTGAGATCTGTTTTTGAGTGCTTAGCATGTAATTTGTCACAAATTACCTAGCAAAAAAAGGCAATTATGCCTAAAAGTAATGAAGCAATTCATCTTCAAAGCCTACATAACCAACTCAAATTCTAGTTTTAACATCTTGTATGATAGACAATCAGTCTTCTTATGAAAAGCTACAAAAAGAAATGTTTTTGGAGAAATTTACTTTCACAACCAGGGGTATTTTGGGAATTTTGGAGAATATGAAGGGCATTTTGCAAACTTATGAAATAATACCATGGGTATTTTGGAAATTTTTGAAATTAGAGGGGTATTTTGGTAATTTTCCCTTGATTTTTTAACCGGCTCAAGGCCAAGTTGAGGCACAATTTTATCGAACATTGGCTCTAAGATCCGAGTCGCACCTAGAGCAAGCGGGGGGAGTAGGGGGAGGAAGGCACCCAGGTATGGAAAATCTCACATTCTCTGTTGGACTCTAGAAGTCCTGCTAACACAGCGATAGGCCCTTCATTTTTGAGAAGATTAAGCTGTAATGCTACAAGCGAATGCACATGTGTACTTCTCTCCAACTCTACCCAATGAGCGTGCTCCCTTTTGCCAAAAAAATTTCATGCTATGCAACCGAATCTGTCTTTCTCTGTGCTACTCTGCAGGCACGACCAAAGGTCGCAGTTTCTTCCTTGACCCCTGCTTGGACCAAGTGAGACTCGGCCATAAGTCCTACTACACCAACATGGTGCTAGTTAGGGCATTGAACTAGCTTGTATTGCCAAGCATGGTCTACTCCATCTAGTGAGCTATCAATTGCCTAAAACATCCCGCACCAACGCAGTATAGAGTAGGGCAATGCCTCGCCTCCATGTTGTTCAGAGACATATGGGACAAATTGACACATGAACTAAGTGCCTGTTTCATTCTCCACAAAGGCTTCCACCTTTGAAATATGGAAAACACATGGGATTTATTATTCATTACATAAACCCATGTTTTCCTATGAGTCGTTTTATCTATTGGATCATGAAGCCTCACCGTTTTACAAGGTGCTTTGCGATTAACACCCACCACCAACATTTACAAGGTGCTTTGCGATTAACACCCACCACCAACATTTACAGGCTCAAAAGAATATCCAATCATTGTTGAAGATGGCTCTATATGCACTCTCATCTATCTAGGATGTGATTAAGGTTCTAGAAATGCCAACTTTCTATCACGGATATTTTGTGAATGCAGTTCCTTCTCAAAAAGATAAGTATACTATGTATGGGATGGAGAGGAGATTGATGGACATGTTTGGATAGAGTATATAATGTGCAACAATGATTTATTTAAGAAACCATTTGTTTTAGTTGGTGTGAAGGGAATTTGAGATGTACCAATGTCGATTATCCATACTTGTAAGAGGAATGAAAAGCTTTAACAAGTCTCAGTGTGGTGAGGAAAACTAGCACCCTGTTGAGGAGGGAAAGAGCAGAAGTGCATAGATGATTATTGAACCCCCTAGGCAAGTCCCAGGGATGTGGGTTGTGGAATAGGGAACCTGTCTGCTTTCATGGGAGGTTGAGATGCTATAGTAAAATGGATTTGTGGTGCTAGACAATAATGTAGCAGCACCTTCAAACAACCGCTCTACTGGGAAATGTGGGCAAAGACTTCAATGAGACGATAGCATTGGACCAAAGCATGGAAGCACAACTAGTGAGAGAGGGTATATTGATGCCTAATCCGTCGCATGTTTTTCATGTTAGCATTCTTGGCTCTGTTCAAAAGGGGTTGGCGTATGCTGTTTGCGACTTCCCTCGTTGTACTTGTGAGAAGTTCCAGAAAAGGGACAACCAACGTCTCACATATCTGCCTTGCAAACACATATACTTTGTGTATTTTCATGTCCTTGGGTTGGACTCTACAAATCATGACTTTGTGCATCAGGTTGCACTAACAAAATTGGAGCTATTCCAGGGATTGGTTGGGGCTAGAGTATCAACATAGCATCAATGACTTGATCTAAGGTTTTCGATCCTCTATGAATTGGCCATTTTTTAGGATTCCTTGTAGTTTCCATTGGAAGAGGGGTGGCTAGAATTCTGATAGCTTATTTTACTTAATCAAGTTCAAATTTATAATGTGGCAACGATCACACCTTCATGAGATGGAGTTTTCTATCCTCTACGGTTTGACCATTTTGTTGGACTGCCTACACTTGACATTATGATGGGGCTTAGTCAGAAAATCAATTTATGCTACAATTCTCTTTACTTTCGCTCGAAAAAATCACAAGCTCGGTTTTTTTTGCTCGGTGTATGGATTTCCTCCTAAGCTAGCAAGAAGATACTATGGTCCTTTCCAAATCTTGAAGCCCATCAATGAGATGGCTTATCAACTCAAGTTGCCCAACCATTGGCTCATACACAATGCTTTTCTTGTGAGCCTACTTGAGCCTTACAAAGGAGAGACCACGTGAACCAATTATTGAAGGCCCTCCCAAAATCGAAGACCAAGAAGAGGTGCTACAACCCGAAGCTATCCTTCGGCATGAAGACAAGGTACTACAACATGGTAAGATTATGACGGTATCTTATCAAATTCAAAAGTTATCCTTTTAAAGATACTGGATGGATGCAAGGAATATAGCTTAAGGATAGTATGAACCTTGTCAATGCTTACAATGCTACATTAGAGTAAGCAAATGCACAAATTTCTTTCAAGTGATCAATGTTTTTGTCTTATAAGACTAGTTCTCTTTTTTTTCGTGCACAAATTTGAACAGTATGCATTCTTAAAATCATGTTTGTGATGACACCGTCTCTCAAACACCAAGTAGAATTTGTCACTCTACTTGGGAGCATGAATGGACTAAAGAGCATACATGCTTGCAGAAGCTATGTCTCCGAAGCACCAAATGGATTAGTCATCCACCTTTGGAAAGATGTCGTAGGGTTAAAATGGATCCTCTACCCGCTAAGCAAGATTCACTAATGACTAAGGCTTTATCTCTTCTACTTCATAGTCGAGGATGACTATGATTTCAAGAGAGAGGTAATGTCATAAAATCGAATATCTAACCAACCCAAATGATTTTCTCATGTTAAACTGATCATTTAATGTGGGAGAATAAACGAGAACAAGGGTCAGGATATAGACATGTGCTTATAGGTCTATCTCAACACGGGGCCCATGGTAAAGGGGCCCAAATGAGAGATGATATGTCAAAGAGCAAGGCTAATCAATGGACCTTAAAGACCTTAGGGTTATCTTCATTGAAGACCTCTAATAGTTAGTGTTAAAAGTCACTTTTCAAATGGCATAGCTGTCGCCATTCAATTGCCAATCTATGGGAAAGGTAGGAAGGGTAGGTATTTTGATTGGTTGATCACCTACATCAGAGTAGAACTGAGACCAATCTCCCCACTCCTCATTGACAAAAGCTCCATCATTAATCTCCCTGTTTCGTATTTCTTCATCATGGGCCAAGTTATAATCAATACCATCACCCATCCCCATTATGTCGTCAGAGAGGCTCGAGGCTAGGTCGAGGTAGGTGAAGGGAAATCTTCAAATCTTCCCACTACAACCAGGATCACCTCTAAATGAGTGAAAACAATAGAAAATAACAAACCATCTATTTTGGTTACAAAAACTAAGCACCAAAAAACTTACACAAATCACCAATCCGATTCAAGAGCTTGTCGTGGCCCTGATACAATGTCAAAGGTGCATCAACAAAAAGGGATGAATTAGGTGTTATCTCATCTACAACCACGTGTAAACCTCCTCTCGGGACTAGGCAGTCAATGGATCTTGGCTCTGATACCATGTCAAAGGTGCATCAACAGAAAAGGGTGAATCAGGTGGTGATCTCATCTGCAACCATGAGCAAGCCTCCTCTAAGGATCGGATAGACAATGGATCTCTGATCTATTACAAAAGATTTCTTGTAGACAACCTCCTATCATGTACTACCCAACAATGGGATCAAGTAGGCATTGCGAGTAAACTTGCATGTAGGGCGTCAGAGTAGAGGGGAAGGAGAGAGAGAGAGAGAGAGAGAGAGAGAGAGAGAGAGAGAGAGAGAGAGAGAGAGAGAGAGAGAGAGAGAGAGAGAGAGAGAGATGCCAAACACTACAAAGAGGGAGAAAAACACTTGTGCCAAAAAATTCTAGAGAGAGGAGAGAGAAAACACTACACAACTAAAGAGAGGTGTAACCCAAACGCTGGAAGATTTGCTCACTAATCATTGATATCAGCATGCAAAAGTACAAGAGGGAGTTGCCTACATAGGAAAATAAGTACCCATGGTATTGAAACCACATTAGTAAAAAACAATTGTCAAACAAAATTTGTGTATAATCATGAATTATACACATCTTAGTGCAAATTTTGAGAATTCCTGTATCCCATGGATGCCATAGAGTTCAATTATTTGTGGATCATATCGAGGCCCTTGGATTTTTTGGAACAACCCTTGGGAGAAAAAAACATAGAACTTGCTTTGGATGTGTTTCATATAGCATCTAGGGAAACACCTTATATTACCGATGAGATAGTGAGCAAAAAAATTGTGATTAAGTTCCAAAAAGCTCCCATGAAAATCGAATCATCGATAAACCTTTGCTTGTGTGTGAATCTAACCAAGGACATTGAAATACCTAACTCAAAGGTTGTTCTATATATATATCACCCATAACTATGAATACCATCATATGGTAAGAAGAACCAAGAAACCTCTCTAAGTCTAATGACACCTACTGAAAACAAAAGGTTACTACATGCATCCAATCCATGATTGTTGGAAAAGGATAGAATAGAAGTCCCTTGGCCATTTTACAATCCAAGAAGAGAAGATATAACTCTTCAATGGAAAATTTGACACAACAAAAGATGATTGTGAGTGAGATGCCAAAAGACTACGCAGCTAGCTATTTGGTTTTTAGTACACCTTCTTGATAGTTGAATTGTGTAACAACAAAATCCTACATGTACATACTCACCTTGTGCAAAAGACTGGTATTTTTTGAAATAGTGTAGATGATCACAAACAGTCAAAAGCACTTGAAATACCTTTGAATGTCTGGTGAAGCTAAGAAGTACTTAACCAATCCTTAACAATTAGAATACACTTTGAAAGATTGTAAAATTGCCGTTCCAAAAGATCACAATCTCAAACATGTCGGCCTTGCCGATTTGTAATAATATGATTTTTTCATGAATAAAAATCCAAACATTTTTTTTTGTAAATATAAAACTATCTCAAAATATCAAGATAGATGAGCTCACGATATTTTTGGTAAGGCCCACAAAAAAGAATATTGAAATCAACTTTAATACACAAATATCATAAAAATAGAAACCATCTGATTTGATGTTTTTTGTAGAGTATAGAGAGATATCTTCTCCTTTCCAAGATAGATTATCTTGGACTCATAAACACAATCTTGAGTATTGACTTAGCTTAGCACAAGCTCACCATAGACAAGCATGTAGTGCAAAATGAGTTGTTGTTTATTGATTCAAGAAATGAGCTTTAAGTAGCTCTACAGCCTTGCTCCACAGTATGTGGGATAAATCCACTCTCCTCTCCTTGACTCACACCTTAGGACAAATCTCACACCTTACAATCCTCCCCTTGAGGTTTGGACTAAGACAAGTTACTGAAGATGCATGATCCACACAGGCTAACAAAATCCACAGAGGATGGTGATATCCACACAGGAAAATAAAGTCCACAAAGGATGGTGATATCCACACAGGATGGTAAAATCCACACAAGAAAGATCCACAAAGGATGGTGATGTCCACACAGGATGATAAGCTGGTATCCACATAGGAAAAAGTCCTCCCCTACAAGTAGAGAGTCTGGATCTTCAAAATGGGTCTTCCCAAACACTACCTTCGTCTTCGTCCTTTTTGTCTTCTACTATGTGAGCTGATCCTCTGTCAGGTCTCTTGCCTTTGTTGCTTCTGCTGTTGCTTTCAACTGCTTCATGGTATGACTTTGTATCCTCCCCTCGAACGAGTACTTCTGTCCCCTTTTTTTGTGGTACAATCAGGCTTTATTCCATGCGTCATAATGACATCCAACAATATGCGAAAATATCCTATGAAAAGGTTTATGCAAAAATTAATGCTCTCTTCCATCTTGGTCATACTCCGAGAGCCCAAGCATGTGGAATTTCCCATACAATTTGTCACAAATTTTTCACACATGGAGAGATTCTAGCAATTTGGAGACTCTCCAATGCCAATGTCTATCCCATTACAAAAGCACACAATGTCATCCATGTAGACATACATTGCAAGAATTTTGTTGTGCTTGGCTGCAAGATTCCAATTTTAATGTCTTCTTAATAAAATGTGAAGTACCTCTTTACTCGAGGTGAAGTCACCCTTCACAGCTTTGTTTTACCTTGGCGTATTTGGCCTAGAGATGCCTTTTGAAGCGTGATAATATCCGCCTTTGAATCCCTTTTGGAAGGCTTTGAAAGCCTTGTTGCAACTTTGGTGGGAGTGCTTGTGAATACCCTTTTGAGGGGCTCGAAGGTTGTCCTCGAGGTTTTGAATGGTCTGCTCGCGGGAATAGGCTCTTTTAAAAAAAGGCTCTTGGAGGCTTTGAAGTCACTTGCCTTGAGGGCAGGAGCAGCGCGGGAAGGGGGGTTTAAAAGAGGCTTTTGGAGTGCTCGGTAGCAGGCTGTGGGACTGCCCCCTTGAGGGAGAAGGTCTTTCGGGGCTTTTGTGGCCGGGAGCAATGCGGGACCCGTTGCTAGGGTGAGCTCAAAGGCTTGTGATGCAGCACGGTGGGAAAGGAGACCCCGTAGGGGTCAAGTAAGCTGGGCAAGGCGAGGGCAGGCCGAGTGGCACGGGCACGACCGGGCGTGGGCAGGGTCGGTCAAGCGCGCGGGGCAGCGGGCAAGAAAAGCACACGACGCCTATGGGAACTCCCCCTGGCGGACGCGCTTCCTCCAAAAGGCAACTTGAATTACTGCTTCGGGTCTGCCCACGTTGCACAAGTGGATAAAGCCCAATTTGAGCTTTGGACCCCACGAGCCATGAATAGCCTTTCCAATTTGAGCTAGCCACCAAGCCCCACGGGCTTACTTGTTGAATGCTTCCAAAAGTTTTAATTTTAACCGAACTTAGCAAGCTTTCCACACATAAACTCTCACACACACACAAAAGCCTCACACACACCTATCTTTAGAAAGAGATTTGGGCATAGAGATGAAGGGGCTCCCGAGTTCGGATTTGAGTGTTTAGGGACTCTATGGAGAGCTTGCGAGGAGAGCTTCGAGACGGCGAGGGTGATGAAGCTTAATGGTGAAGCTAAAGGAATTAATTGCAAGTGCAAATTAGGGGGAAATGACACTTAATGTACACAATTGAAGAGGTTTAACCTAAAGATCGCTTAATTGACCACCAAGATTAACTAGTGAGAGTAGTGGTTCATAGGGATCAAACCCATGAGCTTGCTCACAACTAATTAGTCTAGTGATTACTAAGTGATGATTATTAGAGGTGGAAGGAGAGAGGTGATGATAGATTAAGAACTCAAAAGAGATGATTAAGAAGTGCTAATCGGAGCTAATGGAGATGCTAATGACTAACACACACTAATGCATAATGAAAATCCTAGCTAGCACACCATGGCTCTGATACCAAATGTTAGGATTTGGATCGTGCTAGCTAGGGTGGATGAAAGAGAAACATGGTGCAAGTGTGTGAGTGTGTGTAAGCAAGCTTATCACTCAAGTGAATTAGGTTCCAAGATAGATTAGCTTGGACTCATAAACACAATCTTGAGTATTGACTTAGCTTAGCACAAGCTCACCATAGACAAGCATGTAGTGCAAAATGAGTTGTTGTTTATTGATTCAAGAAATGAGCTTTAAGTAGCTCTACAGCCTTGCTCCACAGTATGTGGGATAAATCCACTCTCCTCTCCTTGACTCACACCTTAGGACAAATCTCACACTTTACAGTATCCACCCATAATGCATCACCGATCACAATGGGAGATAGATCATTATCCTTGGTGGATACACATGGATCAATACTATCTGCTTGTTTGTGTGTGAGAGAGATCCACAATGCAAGAAGCACAACAGATCCCTCCAAGGCTCTTGATAGGAGATGCGTAGAGGGAGACTCAACGTGATAGTAGACCCGGTCATAGATGTGAGTGCCTTTTCAATTATTTTGCTTACAAATATAGATACAACAAAATATTTCAAAAATTCAGTACAATATTCTTGAAATTCAATTGTATTTTTTAAACAGTTTTGCTCCCCATAGATAAAGGTAAGCAACACTAGGCAAGTGTTGCACCTGACATGATAGGTGTGAGCTTAAAGTAAAAGATTAACTAATCTTATTGTTGTTTCCATATTGTCAGTGGTTACTTTTGTTATGAGGATTTTCAGTAATTATTGTGTAGTTTATGTGTACTATTTTGTGTGAGCATGTGATGTATGATTTACTACTCTTACCAAAGGTTTACAAATCTTGATGATGTTTATATATATTTTATGGCTTATTGATCCATATGGTTTGGAGCATTTCATGACAGCTTTGCCAACCAAAGATAAAGGGAAGTAGCATGAGATCGAGGAGGAGCCCGACATAACAAGTGTGTCGATAAAAAGTATTGCTAGCTAAACTCACAAAGGTTTATTAATCTTGCTATGCTTTTTGTATAGACTTTACTATGAACCTATTATTTGCTAATTTTATTGTTGTTTCCAATGAATAGATTGCATCACTCTATGGGATTTTTTTTCACGATAAAGTATCATGCTTTTTACATGATGAACCAAATGCAAGAATTATTATGTTTTTAAGATATGATGTAAGTTAGTGTTCACTAAAGTGTTACTCCTCATTTGGATATGGCAACAAATAATTAAGTTAAGTATGGCAACAAATAATTTATTATCTCCTCTCTCTCTCTCTCTCTCTCTCTCTCTCTCTCTCTCTCTTCACGTTTTACACATAAAAGAAATGCCTTCATCAATGACGATTTTGATTCATGGTAAAGTATCATTTTTTGTACTTGATGGAACCAAATGTGAGAACTACTTTGTTGTTAAGAAATGATGTTAGATAGTGTTCATTAGAGTGTAACTCTTGACTTACATCAAGACAAAAATTTAATTTCTTCTCATATGGCCTCTGTGTGTGTGTGTGTGTGTGTGTGTGTGTGTGTTTAATTTCGCTCGCTAAAGTTTGCTCGGTGCTTGGTAAGACTCCTAGCTTAGCATAATACTTTTGATGGCCGTAGGATTTTTTCCCGTCGTTTGTCTCAATTGAGCCTTAGGAAACTTAAGTAGGACCTAATAATTTTCTTTGAACATTAAGGCCCTTATTTGCTTGTTAGAAACATCTTTTTGCCTTTATTGAGAGATGGGCATAGCCTCCTTAATCTTTTGAAAAGATTCTTGTAGGTCATGGCTATATTCATCGGCAGCGAAGATCTTCCCATGTACTTTGAGTAGCAAGGGACTTCTAGGTCTTCTCTCAATGATTTCAAAAGGTGCTTTACCCGTAGAAGTATGTACATTATTATTGTAGGCATACTCTACAAGAGGTAAGTACTTTTGCCATTGTGACTTTGATCTACTTTGGTAACATAAGTTTTTAGTAGATTGAGTGTTGTAAGATTGGCTATCTCACTTTGGCCATCTGTTTGTGGGTGATAGACCGAAGAGAAATTTAATCTTGTTCCTAGATTTTCAAAGAGACCTTTCCAAAAATTACTGATAGGATCTCTATCTGACACGATGGATGTTGGCAATCCATGGTGTTTGAAAATTTGTGATATGAAGAGAGTTGCCATTTGGTGTGCCTTAATAGTCTTTTTGACAAAAATAAAGTGTGCTTGCTTGCTAAATTTGTCGACTATTGTCCATATTCGTGTCTTTCCATGGATAGACTTGGGTGATCTAAAGATGAAATCCATGGATAAACTCTCCCATGGTGAATTTGGGATAGGCAATGGCTGGAGTAATTCAAGTTGCTTCCCTCTATCATATTTGGTCTTTTGACATACTACACAATAGAAGTACATTTCTACTCCTCAGAGAGTAGGCTGAATGCCTCTATCCCCCGCATAGGGAGGAACATGGGATTCATAGATGACTTTATGACAAAGGGAGTGGGTAACACATAGCCTATTGTCGTGGAGAAGATAACCATCCTGCAAGGTGAATGGTTCCTCTTTCTTCTTCAAAGCAAGGGCTAACATTATGTCTCTATAGTCGAGGTCAGTAGCATACTCATCTATCATAGAAGATAGATCATTGTAAGTATCTATAGACACCGCATTAACTTTTGTTCGTCATCAAAGTGCATTGCTCACTTCATTGTGCTTACCAACAATGTGAGCAATATGGAAATTAAATTGCCAAAGGAAACTTTCCCACCTCATTTGTTTGTCGGAAAGCTTGGTTTGCGTCATGAAGTACTTGAGACTTTTGTGGTCGGTTCGTAGAATAAATGGAGTCCCCAATAAATAGTGCTTCCATGTATCTAGGGCATGTAGAACAGCTAGTAGCTCTTTCTCATAAATGCCTAAGACACGTTCGTCTGTATTGAGCCTTCGGCTCTCATATGCTATGGCATACCCTTCTTGAAGCAAGACTGCTACAAGACAATCACCACAAGTATCACATTGGACCTCAAATGGCTTTGAGAGATCCGGAAGCATGAGGACTGGTTGGGAGGTAAGCTTCTCTTTGAGCTTGTCAAAAGTATTTTGCTCCTTAGTAGTCCATAAATTCTTAATGTTCTTCTTTGTTAAGTCATGTAATGTTCCTGTTATTTGAGAAAATTTTGTTATGAAATGTCTATAGTATGCACACATACCAATAAAGCTTCTTAGCTCATGTAGATTCCTTGGATTAGGCCATGCTTTTATTACCTCTAACTTTGATGGATCCATACGGATACCATCTTGAGAGATAATATGACCTAGGTATTGAATCTCTTAAAGGAAAAATTCGCTTTTCTTTTGGTTGAGAAAAAGCTTGTTCTCCCTCAATGCTTGAAAAATCACTTGGAGATGTTGGTTATGTTCCTCTAAAGACTTGGAGGAGATGATGATATCATCAAATAACACTCCAGTGAATTCGTGGTAGGGTCTAAATATTTTCTTTGTTAGATGATTGAACATAGCCGGTGTATTAGTCAAGCCAAAAGGCATAACTAGATGTCCATAAAGATCAAACATTGCGCAAAACGTGGTCTTTAGGATAGCTTCATCCACTATTTTTATTTGATGATAGCCACTTTTAAGGTCAATACTATTGAAGTAGGTAGATCCTTGTAGCTTATCAAAAAGATCTTCTACCTGAGGCATGAGAGATCAGTTTTTGATAGTGATATGGTTTAGTGCTCGAGAGTCCACACACATATGGTATGTACCATCTTCTTTTGCACTAAAAGAACTGGAGAAAAAAAGGGAGAGGAGCTAGGCCTCACCATCCCTTTTTCTACCAATTCTTGTACTTGCCTCATGTTGACCTTGAGAAACTCGATAAGGAGTCTTGTTAGGCAATGAGCTTCCTGGTAGGAGCTCAATTCGATGGTCAAATTCCCCTCGTTTTGGAGGTAAGTCCATAGGGATATCATCGATGGACACATCTTGGAATCCTTGTAGAAAATTTGACAAGTCTAACTCTTCTTGATTCCTACCATTTACATTCCCACACAAGGGGTTTGTCCCACAGTCGGAGTAAGAAAGCCTTCTTTTCGCCGTAATGCATGGACCATCCATGCCTTGGTACACCATCCGCATGCAGGATGTACTGCTTTTCAAACATTTATATGCCATAATTTGCATTTCTATGGAAAAAATCAAATTTCTATGGCAAGTTGGGATGCCGAAACTGCCATCAAAGCACTTGGATTGGCAAACGGGTTCAGGCAATGCTACATCCACTGGCATGCAAGAAACACATAGATTTTGATTGTCTTGCACAGTCAATTGGAAAGGTTGATTATGGAAGCATGGATTCGTAATCTCCCACGTGATATCGATCAACTCCTTGTTGCCTTTGGAAGCGGCACAAAGTGAAAAGTGCATTATGTAGCGAGGAGCAAGGCTCCAAGACAATGTGACAACAAATTTCCAGATACGAGGTTGGCACTCATCAAGACAAAGGGACGACAACTTGTATGATACAAGTTTGGAACTGTTAACGGTTACAATCTAGGTATGCTTATGATTCTATGGTTGCACTAGATACAAATTGTTGAAATTATGTGCTTTCAATACGGTATCTAATAGATGATTTGTGGATCGACGCGGTCAAGTTTCTTCCAATTTTGTTCACTTTTGTTTCAACCTTGAACATGAACACACGGTCCTGGGTGCATCATTCATTAGATTGGAGCAGTCTTTGTATGCCCGGGGTACATTGATTATGTAAGCACGTACAAGCCAGGCCTATGCCTTGTAGGGAATAGGAATTCGGCAAGGCCAACGAGTGATGACCTATCATTCATACTCTGAGGATGCTCATGTGGAAAGCTTATGTAGTCAACATCATTTGGTTGGGCTACACAGCCACGGTTTAGTCCACCCTTTGGCATGTAAAAGCAAGTCAGGCATGGCCTGTGATTTGTAATGATACGGTACTCGGCAAGGCCAATCACTACTTATTCTTTCCCGATGTTGGCAAGCAATGCTAGGAGAGGGCTCCTCGACCCGGTGTCTGCCATCGATGCAGTCAACCTTGATTATGATCCTCATGTGGAAAGCTTGTGTAGTCAACATCATTTGGTTGGGCTACACAGCCACGGTTTAGTCCACCCTTTGGCATGTAAAAGCAAGTCAGGCATGGCCTGTGATTTGTAATGATACGGTACTCAGCAAGGCCAATCACTACTTATTCTTTCCCGATGTTGGCAAGCAATGCTAGGAGAGGGCTCCTCGGCCCGGTGTCTGCCATCGATGCAGACAACCTTGATTATGATCCTCCAATAGCGGAGCACAAATCCATACCCTTTTGGCATTTGGCATCACAGTTTCTACAGTTTGGAATATGCTATTAGCATACGAACTTGGAGAAACTAGCCAAGATGTTTGCCGGTTTTTTTTAAATAACACGAGGGTCTCTATGATACATACGCTAACTCACTCAAGCAGTGCATATGGATATGAACCAGATTCGAGTGAATTACCAAAAACCTGGCCACAACAGGGCAACTAGTTTAGCCAATTTCAAGTTTTCTTATTTTTCTCTATTTTAACTTGTCAGTTGGCAAAGATTGCCTACTATACAAATCATATTGCTTTGATGGCATTTGTGAGGAGCAAGGCTTCTAACCCGTGCTAAGATCTTCCGTTCCCTTCAACTCAAGGGCATTGGCACACATGCTCAAGAATTTGGCAAAGTAAGGATATAAGCTCACAATTCATGTAGGACAACCATGAATTGTGATGTATCAATACCTGTTTGTGCAAGACACTTATGGTATTGGCTCCATCTGTAGGGCCATCATTGTTTCCAAGGGCACTACCTCTGCATGCATGGCATGCCAGTGAGGTAGATAAAATTTTACATCAGTACTGTTTACGCTTCAGCTATAACACTACCTACTCTGTCAAGGACTCGTTAAGTTATTGTTGTCTACACACACACTTTTTATTTATGTTTATTCACAGGCAAAGTGCCATATTTAAGTCACCATGGTACAGTTACGCTCACATGCACTGGATCATATGCAAGGAGCAAACAACACATTCGAATAAGGTGTTTTTCTCAACCCGCATGCTCTCCTTCTATCTCTTTCTTACTTCTCTCAAAGAATACTGAAAAATTTCTAATAATCTTTTGATACATGTTTTACTTGTGAGCCAGCATGAGCCAAGGTGCTCTAAGTCTCAGTTATAAATTGGCCAAGAGGCCATCCAAATTAGTTCTCATCAGTTCGTCGATTGAACATCAATTGACATAAGGACTATGAGCCACACAGGCTGGCTAAGAGCCATTGTCAGATGTAGGGTAAGACCCAAATGTTGGCATTCCTTGGGTGATTGTTCTCCAGCTTGAACATCTCTACCCAGTGGACTCCCCATCGATGTTAAATGCCAAGCAAGAGTCTTGTCATTACATATGGGTATTTTGTAAGCACTACATGTTTTTGGTGTGACGATTGAGTTGATTTTTTAATGAAATTACACTCGCATAGGCTGCTCTATAACACATAAAACAAGAATTTTCGACAGCATGGCTGTCCATAAGAGCTAGGGGTTCCGCCCTGCGTGGATCTCCCATTTCCTCTATAGCACTAGGCGTGCATATAGGAGCATAGTTTTGGTGGTATGACCACATATGTGATTACTAAATCACTCAATACGTGTTGATGATCATTTTTTTGGACACCGTCACACTTTGTTTTTCAAGAAAACTGTCTGCCAAGGGTAGTCAAATAGTTCTTTCCAAACTTTCACCAAGGGAGTTGGTTTGGCAGGATATACCCAAGGGTTTGGATTTTCAAGGCAGGGTTATAAGTTCAATTTATCTTCCCTAATCTCTACTTTTAGTGATTAGCAGGTCAAAGAAATTTTGATATGGTACACTTACTGGTTGAGGGATGTACTCGACTTCCGGGTAAGTATGAAGTAATTTCCACTTCATGGTAAGTACATGTTTTTTGGATGTATTTTCCTTTCCAATTAAGTTTGCTTAAGTTCTGTACACGGGATGTTTGAGCTCGAAGGATTTCATCCAGCTTGCTCTTTAGCGAAGTGACGAGGTCATGGACGAGCATAACATTTTATTGTTATTTTCTCCCGTCCTTGTTCATCAAGATACCGTAATGGATTTGAATCTTGTTGACACAATTACAGACCTACATGGTACGGTTCACTTTGGCACATGTTGTCACATGGGATACAACATGGTCTAGGAACTCAAGGAGTTTGGTTTAGCCAGTGTGGAGCAATGATAATGAGGGTCCCTCTCACTCTTATCGCGGAGTGTTTTGCAGTTACCTCCACACACAAGTACATCTTGTACTTGATAGATGTCGCTTTTTTGGCCATCCTTATGGAGTGACAGTGGTGCCTAATTCCTAATGATGTGTCACGACGACGTCCCTACATGCTGTTCATCCGTTTATTAGACCATTTGGAGCACACTGTATCATGAACAATTTTAGTGGCCAGAAATTGTCAGGTACTAAGTACAGACTTGTTTCGATTACAAGTTCTGTGAAACCACTGTAACGGAGGTTTGTTTCTACAAATATCCAAGTATGCTACGTTCATGAGAATGTCTTATGGTTGGTACCTAGGTATGGCTAGGTTTTCACATTTTGTTATGGTCCAATTTTTGTTGCCAGGCTTTCTCGTATGTACCATGGAAAGTCTCATCATGGAATTGCAGTTTGGATACGTTTGTGTTAAATGCATGCATACTAGGTGTTATGGGCCCTAGTGTTTAACACTGATTTATTTGGAGCGGCATTCAAATTCATGGACTTTATTCTTTCTGCACCTTCTTGCATTGCAAGTGCAATCTCTACTGCAGATTTATTATGAGTTTACACCCTGCAATACAAGGTACTGGCTCAAGATGTGTGTCTATGGTTGGATGGTCTAAACTCTATGAGCTTACTCTAGTCCAATCCGCTTTCAACCTAGTTGGTTGTCGCCACTCCATATCAAATATATGGCTGGATACTCAATGGTTGAGTCATAGTTTATCGTCAGTCGTGGAAGACTGTCTGTACGTGGTTGGGGGAAAGCACCTCACTCTTACTACTACTATTCATCCCGTGTTGGATGGGCAGCTTACAAGTACTTTTTGTTAAAGGATGTGCTAAGAGCATACGTTAGCACAACGCATTCTGAATGAGCGATTCTCTCTCTAATCTAGAATTTGCTTTCAACTTTGAACACCTGTTGTGATGGGGTTGGATACCGTTTCAATAGTTTCATAAGTCAAGGACTTAATAGGTGTGCTGACAAAGTATGTTGGCAAGTAACCTTCATTAGGGGTGAACATGTAGATCTACGTGTTCCAAAATGTTTCGAAGTCTACCATAAGGACACACCCTATTCTACTTTTTAGTAGCTATGAGCTTTTTAAGATACTCACGCGAGTTGGAAATCTGGCTCACAACTTCATGAAAAGTTGCACCAAGGCTTTCTTGCTTTTTTCCAGTAGCTTCAGAAAGTCTGCAAATTGGCTAGATACAAGTGGTTGCAAAAGGACAACAATGTTGAAAATCAATAGATTGCTCTTGGTTTCATTGAACCTCCTCACTGCACCAAGTATCGGTCCTATGGAAAATTGGCCCGCGTATGGGAGCCAATCAAGAAAACATCAGTACTCTTATGAAGATACTATCACTTGTGTTTTCGAGGACAAAAATGCTTCTCCAAGGGGGGGGGGGGGGGGGGGGGGGTAATGTCATGCCAAGGGCAATGCCCAGTGGTCAAGGACCAGACCGAAGGGGCCGATTGCAAGTGTGGATAGGGAATGAGGCCCAAGGGGCTATTTAATGGGAGGTTGGGAGGCTCATTCTCAAGGCAGTCCCAGGGTTTTACACTTTTAGGGACTCGTACGCAAAAAATGAGCTCTTCATTGATTTATCAAAAGCAGGAGGATTTACAAGTGGTATAGTTCAACCAGACTCACTAGCATCTATATACATGTTCTTTCCCCTGTAGGTGAAGTAGAGTCTCCTTTCAGGTAACTTCATGTTGGCAACCATGTGCTCAAACCATGGAGCCCCTAGGATAGCATCCTCATGTTGGAGAGGAGAGATGAAAAAGTCTTCTTTGTTGACATAGCTTTGGACATGAAGCCTCAACTTCCCAATCGAGGGAATAATGAATGCTTGTTGTCCCTTGAAAGCTGTGTCAATTGTTATAATATCTCCCATCTTGAAAGCTTGAATGCCCAACTTGGTGGCCAACTCTATTGATATGAAGTTGTGAGTAGAGCCAGGGTCAAACAAGATGAAGGTATCATGCTCCCTTACCTTTCCCCAAGCATAGGAGAGAGATGATCCTTGGCAATGAGCATCGTGTTTTGGAGCTTGATGGTGGAAGCCCTAGGAGTCTCATTGCGAGCATTTTTATTAGGGCAAGAACAATAGCCATGTCCTTGCTCCCCACACTTAAAACACTTATGGTCCTTGCCAAAAGCTTCAAGCTCTTCAAGAGAGAGTTTGTTTTTGCCTTTGTAAACTCCCTTCTCCTTGGACCGATTGTTGTTGGAAGTGGGAAGAATTTTGGGCATTGCATTTCCCTTTGCATCCTTTTTGTCTTTGTTTTCCATGGGCTTGACATTCCGTCTAGCCCCTTGTTGGAAATTGATACATGAAGCAACCATGGTGTGATGGATTACTTCGGTGATAGAACCAAGCCGTTGAGAGTTGACATATTCGGCCATCTCTTCAGGTAATCCCGCATAGAATTGTTGCTTTTGCTCAGCAAAGTTTATCTTTTGGAAGACAGTATCCTTGAGATGTAAATCCCAAAACATGTCTACATATTTGTGGATAGACTCATGAGAGAGAAGCTTCAAGCTGCACCATTTGGTGAGCACTTTGTCCTTTGCATCAATTGCAAGGAATTGCTTCATGATGGAAAGTCGTAGAGTTTTCCATGTCTTTGGGGCTTCTTCGTTTTTTCATAAAAGCTAGCCACCATTGACAAGCCGATTTTTGGAAGTGCATAGCTACATGGCGTAGCTTGGAGGACTCTGTGAAGCCTTCATCTCCAAAGGCCACATCAAATTGTTGGATGAAGGACAATACTTTGTGGGTGGCACCAAAGGTTCCATCATAGGTGAGAAAAGAGATACTCTTTCCTCCCTCTTTCACCTTCTTGAGCTTTTATGACCTTCGCCATGCAGGGTATGTTTTGCGATGTACTCCCCTCTTTTATTCTCTAGGAGAATAGCCATAGCTTTTGTCAGAAGAAGAGGAAGGTGAAGAAGAAGGAGAAGAGGGCCATCTCTTTCGTGCCCTTTACTTCCTTTGTTTCCTCTCTTCCCTTTCGGAGTGACGAGGAGAAGGACTGTGGGTTGAAAGGTTCCTCTTGGGAGGAGTTGGTGATCGTCTCTAGACCACCACCTTCATGGAGCCACATCTTCAGAGGAACTTAAAGTTTCATTGCTTTCTTGCTCTTTGGATACCTCCTCTCGTATTGGAGGGAGTCTTCTTTTTGGGGTCTCTTCAAGAGGCATCCTAATCTCTCTCTCCTCTTGAAGAGGAAGGGAAATCCCACAAGCGCGAAGTTGTTGAGTAACTTTGGCTTGCAAAGCAGGGTTTCCCATAGCTTGTTGCAACCTAGTAACGAGATAATTGACAAACATGGGGACATCATCATTAGCACCTTCATGTGCAAAATCAAAGCTATCAATGTTCATTCTACTCTCTTAGTTATTGTCATCCATGTTAGCAAAATTTGTGTACTTACTTAGTGTATGCTTTGGGAAATTCAAAACCTTGCTTTCTACTCCTCTTAGCATTTGAAAATTGGCACTTAAGTATCTACACCCACTGCTCGAATTGGATAATTATAGAGAGTAGTGGAGTGGGTCTAATATTGTAGAGTTGTCGAGGGCTAGCTCCGTTTGGACTTTTATGGTTCAACAATGGTAAAGCCGTAGGCAAGTCTATAAAGACCCCATTATTAAGTCCAAAGCTCCCGAGTTGTGCACCATATCCCACATAGTGGGCTCAACAAAACCGATATTAGATCCCAGTCCCACTTACCCTAGTATTATTAACAAAATCAACCATTTAAAGGCTACTTAAGGACTTCTCTTCTTAAGCAAGAAAAGAGAAATCAAATTCTCTGATACCAATGTAATGGAAATGGCCTATTAACTTTGAGAGTAGCGGAAATTAGAGAAAGTACTTTTGTGGAACCACTTTGTGAGCATAGCGGGTGAACTTAATTGATGGTAGCAACAGAAACATAGCATTTAGTTAACTTGGCATGAACAATACTTTTGCAAGAGAGAGAGAGTTTAGAGAACATGACAAAAAGTGAGGACCGAATTTATGTGGAGCCGGTCCCCCCTCCAATAGGCATTTGTATTTTAGTTTCTCCCATCAAGAGAGACTTGTTACAATAATACAATCTTTGTGTTCCTTGTGACCTAGGTGATGCAATGAAGATGGAAAGCTTCATGCATCAAGAGAATAGCATAAAATTTATGGAAATCATTAACTATCCCAAGCCTCAGTCCCAAGAACTAAAACACCTTCTCAAAGGTGGAGAGAGCTAGCAGGGAATGAGGGTAAGGAAGAGGAAGAAGAAACATTTCTTAGGAGAAAGAACTAGCTCCTCACTTATCATTACTCTTCTTTCTAGCATACATAATAGCATAGTAATGAAGATGGAGAAGATGGCAATCTTAATCATTGAAGCATGGCTCTTGGTTGGATTTGCATTCCATAGACAAGAGTGTTGGTGTAGGCTCTCAACCTCTCTACTTGCTTGGAGAAGGAGAGGGAGCTCTTGCACTTTGCACAATACATAATGAGAGTGTGTGTGGGAGAGTATACCCCTCAAGAAACCCCCTAGCATGCTTTGGTTGACCCCCCCTTGTAGCTCATGCTTGAAGCTCATTGGACCCCTCCAGGCCTAACCAATCATAAGCAGGGGCATATCAAGCAACAAGGGTAGCCTTGGGACAAGTTTGCCCCTTTCCCTTTAAAGAGAGAGAGAGAGAGAGGACTTAATAAATGCTAAAACAATTAAAATAAATCCACTAAATTATCATTGGACCCCTTGAAAGGCCAACCAATTGGATTTAGGCACACCATGAGGGTAACCTATAGGCCAACCAATAGGCTTTAGACACACAACCTATAGGCCAACCAATAGGCTTTAGTAACCTACCCAGGGGCTTGACATGTGTCCTACTTGCCTCTTGGGCAAGGGGTGCCCTTTGAGAAAGAGAGTGGTCAAGCAACCACCCCCCTTGTTGCATGTCTTGCCTCCTCCTTGTAGGGATTTGGTTTGACTTTTGTGACACCTCAAGCCCCTCAACCTTGGGCCCAGTTCTCACCATAAGCTTGGTCCTTAAGCCCCTCAAGCTTGGGCTGGGTTCCCACCTAAAGTACAGCCCCAACAACTCAATTATACAAGCACCTCAAGAATCTCAATCATCAAGCTCTTCAAGCATCTCAAGAATCTCAGTCATCAGGCATGACAAGCACCTCAAGCTTGGTCCGGGTTCCCACCTCAAGCACAACCCTAACTTACCTAAGTTGAAAGGATTTTAACACTAACTATTGGAGGGAGGTCTTCGATGAATCTACCCCTAAGGTCTTTAAGCTCCATTGGTTAGCCTTGCTCTTTGACATACCATCTCCCATTTGGGGCCCTTTACCATTGGCCCCGTGTTGAGATAGATCTATAGATACATGTCTATATGCTAACCCTTGTTCATGTTTACTCTCCCACATTAAATGATCGATTCAATATGAGAAAATCATTTGGGTTGGTTAGATATTAGATGTTATGACATTACCTCTCTCTTGAAATCATAGTCATCCTTGACTATGAGGTAGAAAAGATAAAGCCCTGATCATTAGTCAATCTTGCTTTAGCGGGTAGAGCAACCCTTTTTACCCTAAGAAATCTTTTCAAGGTGGATGACTAATCCATTTGGTGCTTAAGAGACATAGATGCCGCAAGCATGTACGCTCTCTAGTCCATTCATTCTCCCAAGTAGAGTGATAAATTCTACTAGGTGTTTGAGAGACGGCGTCATCACAAACATGATTTTAAGTATGCATACTATTCAAATTTGTGCAAAAAAAGAAGAACTACTCTTATAAGACAAAAACATTGATCACTTGAAAGAAATTTGTACATTTGCTTACTCTAATGTAGCATTGTAAGCATTGACAAGGTTCATACTATCCTTAAGCTGTATTCCTTGCATCCACCTAGCATCTTCAAAAGGATAATTTTTGAACTGAATAAGATACCATCGGTTAATCTTACCATGCTATAGTACCTTGTCTTCATGCTGAAGGATAGATTCGGGTTGTAGCACCTCTTCTTGGTCTTTGATTTTGGGAGGGTCTTCAATAATTGGTTCACTTGGTGGCTCTCATATGAGAGTTTTGGATGGGCTTTTTACGCGCCCTTGTGGCCAGTCTTGCTGAGGGCCCTGGGGATCTTTACAATGACAAAAATCGCAAAATTATTGTGTATGAGGATGATACAAGGTTTAGGTCTAGTATGAACTTTTAGGCTGCTTTCAACAGCTTCTAGCTTCCAATCAGCTCTAAATCTATCTGGGCTTGTCTCACATGAATTTGTTCATCTCATCACGCTCTTCGACCATCGTCTGATGAAAAAAAATCACATCTTTCTCGGATTCTTTAAAAATCAACGTGCAAGTTGGCAATTTCTTAAAAAATGATGTAAAATAGACATTTCTTACTTTTTCCTTAATCTACGGGTCCAACGAGCATTAAAACCATGGAATCTGAAAATACT
This sequence comes from Adiantum capillus-veneris, assembly GCF_014529385.1. Classification (NCBI taxonomy): domain Eukaryota; kingdom Viridiplantae; phylum Streptophyta; class Polypodiopsida; order Polypodiales; family Pteridaceae; genus Adiantum; species Adiantum capillus-veneris. Next base: position 2,833,665 of record NC_140937.1, read on the forward strand.
CAAAGAACCAATGTTTTTTATTGTGTTAAGGACTATATTTCCTACATACAAAACTTTCCCAAAATCTCACCCTAACACCTTCAAAAATGGCTTCCAAGGAGTGCCCTCGGTCAAAATTTGAAACTGAAGGAGAACAATCAGAATGAACTCCTAGACTGTGTACAAACTTTAAAATAACCAAAATTTTCTTCAAAAATAAGTTATTGCTAAAAATTTAAAAATAGGCTTCCCTTGGACTTCCCACTATGATAGAAATCAAAGGGTTCAAGGAGAGATATGGTGTCACAAGTGCATGGTAGGAACCTCACCGAGATTTTTTCCGTCAAGATATCTTGTACTTTATCATGTCTTCTCATGTACAATCTTACCAAACAAAAACAAATTTACACTTTAAATGACTACAAATCTTATTTAATTTATCAAACAATCTAAAATATGATAGACCTAGAGTGCTCTTACACATCAACAAACAAAAAAGTCCAAATTTCTTCTCATAAACTTTAATAAACATACATTCGTGAACAACTTCCAATGGGTAGTGCGGTCATAGTTATTACATCCATTCCATGACATGGTATGCTCATGGGGTGACCTATCACATAAAAATATCTTTGGTGGGAGTGCCCTCATGTTAGCAAAGGGTGTGTTGCTGATGAAAAGTTGATGTACTGTCCTACTAGGGATCTCTCCATGTTAGCATAATGATTTTTGGTGTAGTGGGAGCCACATTGCTTGAGGAGAGCTTTGTGTCATCATAAAAGCTTCGTGCTATGCCAGTTCCTGTTGAAGATGATGAAACAGGAAACAGAAGGAAGATAGAAACTCAGAGTAGGAAGAAGATGGAGAAGGAGAAGACACAGAGCTTGCGCACGAGATCTCTGTAGTCTATCTCTCTGTATTGGAATAATAGTGTATATACAAACTCAGAGCTACAAAGCTTATATGAAACCCTAAGAGATAAGGTGTCCTTTCACACCGGATGTCCAGGGGGAAAAACCCAGTGGGAGAAAAGTGCCCCTGGTGAAGCGCGTATACACACTAACACTACTACATGTCTACAAATCCCCCCTGTAGTGATAGTGTGAATCCGTACAAGGTAGCAGATCATCATGTGCATGAGAGTAAGCCCAAAGATTTTCGGAAAGCTTCAAACTTTTCTCGTGATAATGCCTTCGTAAATAGATTTGCAATGTTATCCTGTGTAGGACAATAAGTTAGTGTGATCTCCCCTGCATGTAGCCTTTCCCTGACATAGTGGTAGTGAACCTCTATGTGCTTTGTTCTTGCATGAAATACTGGATTTCTTGCAACTACCATAGCACTCTGACTATCAGTGAAAATGGTAGTGGGTGCCTGTTGACACTCACAAAGATCTGCCAATAACCTGCGTATCCATACACAATCAACTGTTGCCGTGAAAGCTGCCCTGTACTCAGCTTCACAAGTTGATGTAGCCACTGTGGGTTGCTTCTTGCTTAGCCAAGATATACATGCATTTCCCAAGAAAAAACAATTGCCACTTGTGGAATGTCGTGTATCAAAATCACCAGCCCAATCTGAATCGCTGTAACCAAGAAGCTGCATAGAACTGTGCTTTCCATACATATCCCCCCTTGGAAAGAACATGGCAAGATTAGGGGTACCTGAAAGGTAACGAAGTATGCGCTTCACAGCCTGCCAATGATGCATACCTGGGCTGTGCATAAATCTGCTTGCTTGTGAAACCCCAAATTGAATGTCTGGACGAGTGTTGCCTGCCAAATATATCAAGCAACCAACCGCTGCTGCATAAGTATGTACATCAAAAGGTTCTCCAGCATCGTGCATGCTCAACTTTGATCCAGTTTCTACGGGTGTAGAGATTGGCTTACAATTTTGCATACCAAACTTGTCCAAAATTTTATGCAAATATTTTGCCTGCAACATGTATATGCCATCCTCTGATTGCACAAACTGAATACCCAAGTAATAATGTAGCAAACCAAGATCAGACATCTCAAAGGTTTTTCTCAAAGCATCTTTAAACGCTTCAATTTCATCTGCATTATTGCCTGTAAGAAGCATATCATCCACATAAAGTGTTAGCATAATGAGAACTCCATCTCTCTTTTTGACATACAAAGTACTTTCTGTTGGACTATTCTGAAATCCTTGGCCAATCAAATAAGTATGTATCTTCTCATACCATGCTCTTGGAGCCTGTTTGAGACCATACAAAGCTTTACGCAATCTACATACCTTTTTCTCTTGACCTTTTACAACAAAACCACTTGGTTGACTTACATAAACTTCTTCCTGCAAATCACCATTCAAAAAAGCAGTTTTGATATCCAACTGATGCACTTTCCAACCAAGATGAGCATCAATTGCAACTAGTGATCTAACTGTGGACGCACGAGAAGTAGGAGCAAAGGTTTCATCATAATCTATGCCTTTCTGTTGCGCATAGCCTTTTGCCACAAGCCTTGCTTTGTACCTGCCAACAGTACCATCTTGTTTCCTTTTTACCTTAAAAACCCACTTTGTACCAATAGGCTTTTTACTTGTAGGCAAGTCCACTAGATCCCATGTATGATTCTTATGAATAGAATCAATTTCTTGCTGCATAGCATCTTTCCACTGAACACACTCTAAAGCTTGATCAAATGAATCAGGCTCATCTGCATCACAAAGAGTGCTAAAGCAAGCCAAATCTACTTGGTCTCTGCCAAAAGTAGTACCAGCACGTGTTTTTCGTGGCAACGATGCATCCAACTTGCTATCCTGCAAAGTTTTCTGAACCCATTTAGGCAAGGTTCTTTCTTCCCTGAGAACTTCTTGCTCTTCACGCAAAATTTCCTCTACATCATGAGGTGTCACATGCTGATCAAAAGATTGATCAATATTATCAACCTGTTGTGATTCTTGATTCTCCACAAAAGAAGGAAGCAAACCTTCAAATACATCATGTGTCTGCATATGAGGTACATCAAAAGCAACCATAGGTTGAGCAGTAGTTTCTGCAAAAATTACATCACGACTTTCAAAAATCTTGTTTGTAGCAGGATTGTAAAGTCTATAACCTTTACTTCCACTACTGTACCCCACAAATATACATTTGATTGCCTTATCATCAAGCTTCCCACGTAACTGCTGAGGGATGTGAGCATAAGCAAGACAACCAAAAACACGAAGATAACTGACTGAAGGTTTTTTGTCATACCAAGCTTCATATGCAGTAATGGTCTTCAAGGCATGAGTAGGACACCTGTTCAAAACATGTGCCGCACAAGCAACTGCCTCCATCCATAGCTTATGAGGCAAACTCTTAGCCTTGAGCATACATCTAGCCGTCTCCATTAAAGACCTGTTCTTCCTTTCTGCAACACCATTCTGTTGTGGTGTGTATGGCATAGTGCATTGGTGTTTAATGCCTTTCTTTCCCAAAAAATCCTTAAATGCACCTGACATGTATTCACCTCCTCGATCGGTACGAAGAGTCTGTACTTTGCAACCTGTTTCATTTTCAACCATGGTGACATAATGTTGAAAAACTGCAAACACATCTGACTTTGTTTTGAGTGGATACACCCAACAAAACCTGGAAAAGTCATCAATGAAGGTCACAAAATAAAGGCTGTTTCCTATAGATGGCGTCCTCATAGGACCACATACATCACTATGTACAAGCTGCAACTTTCGTGTCGCTCTAACTGAACCATCCTGCGAAAATGCAAATCTGTGCATCTTTCCAAGAACGCAACCTTCACATACATGTCTTGGTGGCATCTCCAATAAAGACAAATCATGCACCATATTATGACGTTGTAAAGTCATCAAACTGCCATAACCAACATGCCCAAATCTAGCATGCCACAACTCAGCATCCTGCATGGCCTGAGTCTTTGTTTCTGCAATACATACCTGAATCTGCTTTTCATAATGATCTAGCACAAATAGTCCATTTTCTAGCGTACCTGTAGTGATAAGAGAATAACCATTCTCTCGATCTCGTACAACCCATCTGTCATCCTCAAAAATGACCCGAAGACCATTTTTTGCAAGAGAGGATACAGACAACAAATTCTTCTTGATCCCAGGAACATATAAGACATCTGGCAAGCATAAATCTGAACCATCTGAAATGGTAATCAAAGTCTTACCAACGCCTTTGATTGGATAAGAAGCATTATTTGCACATGTCACCTTCTTTCCTGCTGGAGCTGCATCCAATGAACAAAACAAATCCTTCCTTGAAGTAATATGCCTGGATGCACCACTATCAAAGTACCAAATCATTTGTGTCTTGTCAACACTGTAAGCAGAAAAATCTGAACATACTACAAAAGCATAAGAATCCTGCACAAAGTTTGCAGACTCTTCTTTAGCTGTAGAAGAATAACCCGAAGCTGAAACAACCAAACTTGACTCTTTCTTCTTTTCTTTAGCAATTCGCTTTTTACACTCACTAATGTAGTGACCAGGTTTCTTGCAGTAGTGACATTTACCTTTCTTCTTGGACTTGTCAGAATCACCTTTAGACTTCTCTGAAGACTGTCCTGCACCAGACTTGGAGTGATGAGCACTCTCTTTACCCTTGTTTTTGTTCTGTACAACAAGAGCATGATCCATACCATCCACATGTAAAGACTTGTTCTTACGTGATTGATCCTCCTGCAATAGCAAAGCCACTAACTCTTCAAAATGAAGAGGGTCAGGATTAGCTCGCAAAGACAGAGTCAAAGAAGTTTGAAAAGTCAAATAAGATGGTGGTAGTGAATTGAGTGTTTTGGAAACCAAGTCCTTCTCTGGAATCACTTCATCAATGCTAAGCAATTGCTCTTTAAGATCCCTGATTTTTGTAAGATGCTCGACAATATCGTCACCTTCGTCCATCTGTATTTTGTCAAGTTGTTTCTTCAAAAACTCTATTCTGGCAGCGTTTCTTCCTCCAAACATAGCTTGCAGAGTGTTCCAAGCATCCTCAGAAGTTCTGCAAGATCTGATATGTGGTGTGATTGTCCTCTTTATGGTTAAGGCAATCACAGCCATAGCCTGTGCATCTTTAGTATCCCATCTCTTTTGCTCTGGAGTGACTTGTGAGGATCCTGCACCAACAGCTGCACCACGACCAGGCGTGGCAGGTGCAATGCTACCTGGACGAACTTTATCTCCAGATACATAATCCCACAATCCTTTACCAACCAAAACATTTTTGGCCATAAAAGACCAAAGAGAATAGTTGGTACCATCCAATTTGTCTTCGGATGTAAACGCACCAAAAATCTCTTTCTCCGTAGATTGAGCCATACTGTAGATGCACACAAGAGAGCAAAAGAACCTCCAAGAGATTCACAAATCTCCTCTCCAATCCAAGCAAAACTCTACACAAAATCTCAGCACAAAGCTAAGACAAGCTGCTTCCCAAAAGAACTGTTTACCTGAAGAAAATCTGTCAAAAAGCACACCCTCTTGATCTAAACGCCTCCGAAAAGTAACTTCTGCTACGCTTCTCAGAACAAAATTCTGAGGCCTCGAACGGCTTCGAAAGGGGGGTAAAACTGCAGGTCACCTGATCAGAATACTCCCGGAACGTCGAGGATGCTCCCACGAGCAAATTTTCCGAAAACTGCCTGAAAACTGCGATTGCGCGCGCGGACGGGAAAACGCAAGTAGAGGCTCTGGAAATAACCTCGCTCTGATACCAATTGTTGAAGATGATGAAACAGGAAACAGAAGGAAGATAGCAACTCAGAGTAGGAAGAAGATGGAGAAGGAGAAGACACAGAGCTTGCGTACGAGATCTCTGTAGTCTATCTCTCTGTATTGGAATAATAGTGTATATACAAACTCAGAGCTACAAAGCTTATATGAAACCCTAAGAGATAAGGTGTCCTTTCACACCGGAGGTCCAGGGGGAAAAACCCAGTGGGAGAAAAGTGCCCCTGGTGAAGCGCGTATACACACTAACACTACTACATGTCTACAGTTCCTTGAGCCATTCTTGCAAACAACACCACTCAACTAGCATAGTAAGAGGTCACCTTGTATCATGACGCGTTAGAGACATGTTCTTCAAACAAAAACATGTATGAATTCAACATTTGCAAGCTGTGTAATAGAGACACTTGTTAAGTATATGATGTAAAAATTTGCAAGTATTTCCATCCAATAATCCTAAAATATACATTAGGATGAGATTACCCACCTCTAATAAGCATGGATTTGAAGCACCTACATGCAAGATGTAAGAAAGAAGGCTGTTTTAGAGAAAAAGTGGTGACACTTGACCTCTCTAACCTGCAACCTTTTACTTTGTGTACAAAAGCAACCTTTGTGCTAAGCACTACAAAACAAGTAGAGGCAACACCTTAGAATTCAAAGTCTGTGATAAGAAGAACACAACCAAAAGTAAGAAGTATATTGTTGCCTTGCACCAAGGGGTGTTTCTTTCAAATATGTGATGATATTGGCAAGCTTCATAATGTACACATCCTTTTCTTGCAATTATTGTTGGAGAGTTTCAACCTCCCTCTTCGAAGAGGCAATACTATCTTGTAATGCCACTCTTTTGAGCTGAAGAGCTTGACATTTGTGCATCCAACAAATGCAAAGATGCACTTGCACCCATATACAACTAATTTCAATAGTTTAACAAACCTACTTCTCCCCTCCCAAGATATTGAAGAACCATCAACATTCATCTCATCGATGGTACGATGTTCTTGGGATGACCTCTACTCACCCTCACATACGAACTTCAATGCAAACGCCGCCGACAAGCAAATATGTACGCTTTTATTGTGCGGAGTATATGGTGGTGGAGGCATACGATTTGTGATGTTCATGAGCACCATGGCAGTTGTTGCGTGAGGAAGCAAAGGATGAAAAGAGAGGGGGGGAGGGAGAGGGAGGAAAATGGGAGGAGAGAAGGGGGAAGGGGGGGAGAGGGAGAGAGAGGGGAGGAGGAGGAGAGAAGAGAGCAGGGAGGGAGGAGGAGGGAGGAGGAGAGAGGGAGAGGAGAGGGAGAGAGGAGAAAGGAGGAGGAGAGAAAAAAGTTTTTTTTTTGGATTTTTTTGAAAAAAGTGAACTTTCAGTGTTTGTAAGTTAAAAAAAAGGTCAAAAAATGATTTTTTCATATGTATATATGTTGGGGGGAAGTTTTAAGTAAAAAATAAGCTAGAAAAAGTCAAATTTTGGCTCTTAGTGACCCACGTTTTTGCTGATGTGGCGACACTCCTTTACTCCCTTCACTTTCAAAAAGCTAGAGAGAGAAAATGACCTCCTAAGTCCACATCCTACACGTGTCTTAAAAAAAAGGATAGAAAAGCCTACTCAAAGTTAGCTTCTTGAATGCCCTTGTCCCCTTAACCCTACACAACATTAGCATTAATCCCTTAATATTAGGATTCTTACAAGGCCCATGCAAGGTCCATCCTAATGTTTGACAGATTTTTCCTCGATCCTTTTGGCCCCGAATGATGGTGTAAATTGCTACTTAACCTACTCCTATAAACTGAAATAAATCCACAAACATAAATGAACTTAACAATACAAAAACGACAACAAAGTTTGTGGTGGAACAATCCTTTTCAATCATGAAAAAGTCAAAGAACGAAATACTCTCTTGTACTTCACTCACAACTTTCTTTGCTCATAAGGAGTAGCACTAGCTAGTCTCAAACTCCAGTCTCTACTAAGCACTAAAATTACGTCTAGCTGCTTTATTGCTGTGTAAGAATAATGGGTGTCAAAAGCTTTGGAAGGGACTTTTTAGTACACTGAGTCACTCACCACCTAAGGATCGATTTCCCCCAGCAACGCTGCCAATGTTAGCGGGTCGCCGCGATGGAGGTCTGCAGCATAGCTTTTTTGTACTAACATAATGTCAATATGCAAGGAAGCGACTCGGAATGGGGCACATAGACTTAGTGAGAGTGCCAATATGACCAAAATGAACTCAGAGGACTACTCATACTATGAAAAAAGCAAATCAACCACTTCTTAGTCAGAAAATCATTATGCGTCCAATCTCACCGCTCTAGGTCATCACGCCTTTTCGACATCCAAACGAATTGGGAATGCAACGAAACTTAAGGAGAGGTATTAAAACACAAAGCGGCACAATCCTACCAAGTTTTGCAACCATCTGGGAAAGTACATAAATCACAATCCATCACAAAAAATGTGCAAGAAATTGAAACAAAACTATACCAAAAGGTTGTTGACAGGCACACTAGTATGTCAGTTTAGTAGTCAGGCAGATATGTTTTACTGAGTAGTTGATTATGCTCTATTGCATTGTAATGAATCAGATTGTAGTTAGTTGAATTATGTTGAATCGGATATTTAACAGTTAGTTTGTATCAAGACTGAGGTTGTTATACCAGTTTCTGGTGAAGTAGTTATAAGTGTGCTTTGCGCTTTGTGAAGGATCCGATTGTAAGGGGATAAGTTCGTAGCTCTTTCCTTGATAAATGAAGCATTTTTGAATTCTGTTTAAGTTACTTCTTGTCTCATCTCATATCTTCTGTGTAATACTTCACTATTTTTTAAAGTAATTCTGAGTTATGTGAAGTTAAGGGTATGTTTTGAGCTTGCACGCTTCCGTAAATTTGGAGCTACCTGAAAATGGGATTTTGTGAAGGGAAGAGATGGAAGTCTTAGTTGATCTCACGGCGCCGGAGAAGGCTGGATGATACATTTCACATTTTCTTCTTATATCCCAAGCAGGATCGCCAAATGTCTTGTGGTTCATCAACACAAAGAAAACTAAATCATCATACTACCCTTAACCTCACATAACTCAGAATTACATTAAAAAACAATGAAGTATTACACAGAAGATATGAGATCATATAGTGGTATTTTGTTGTATTTTAGATAGATTTATCATGTACACTGTAAGGACATGGGTCCTACGAGCAAGGCCATCGGCATGATCGGACAGTGTGTATGCTAGGGGGAGGCTAGAATATAGCATGGTTGGGTGAAGACTAGCACATGGAAATACTCTCCTCTTTAACTGGTATCCGAGCTATTTTTGGAAAAGGGGAAAAGCAGATTGCATGTGCATGTGACGCGCATCTCCTCTCCCACGATCTGAAGGCAAGGAAGACGACGCCCTACACAACACATCAAAAAGAAGACACGCATAGATTTTTGTGTGTACACAAGACAACGAACAACAAACAGCGATCCTAGCCATTGTCGTGCCGCTCCACTTCCATGACAAGAAAATGAGCAAAGGAATGCCAATCAGGTGTATTTGAATCCTACATGATTATTCAACAGTTATAAGGGCTTGCTAACAAGCCAGTTTTTAAGCTAAAAGTGTGCCAGATGGGGCTTTAAGGACCAAAAGATGTCTTAGTCATGCTAAACAATGAGTATGATTGAAGTGATCATAGCGGGGATTTTATTGATTAAGGTTGAAGTACTTGAAGTTCTCTACAGGCTTGTTTTTACGGCTCGTCAATCGAAGCTATAGATAAGAAGTTATGGCAGCTTAAATTTTAAATTGATTGTTGTAGATCCGTACCGGATTGTGCAACTGCAACTGAGGGGATAAAAATGAAGTGAATGCATGGATCTGAAGTGCTCGCTTTATGGAGCGGTCGATATTTTTAGATCAGCGCGATCGGAGTTCCGATTGCCAAACGTTAAAGATTCATTGGGGGCCGGTTCCGTGCCCGTCCAGTCCGCTCGATCGGAGTGCCATCTGGGAGTTTTTGGGGCTCAACAGGCTGCTCTAGAATACAATGCAATTAAAAGATCAATAAGTGCTGGAGGAGCATTGTGTTTGGAATGTCATCTCTTGGGATGCAATGATTACAGGATAAACCCAACAGAGGCAGGGCTCAAAAATTGGTAATCTGGAGCAGATGCAAAGAGAGGAAAACTCTCCGAATACAATCACTTATTCTTGCATATTGAAGGCGTATGGCACTGTCCAAAAGGTAACATGGGCATCATATTTCATGAAGATATTGTTAATGAAGGACTGCTTGAGAAATATGTTGTGCTTGCCATTGCTTGGATCGACATGCACACTAAATTGTGTGACCTTGAAGGGAATCAGCCGCCCACCTAAAGGGCATGGGTAGAGCCGCCTATTAAAACTTCTAAGGGATTAAGTGTGGAAGGGAAGAAATAAGAAGAAAAAAAAAGGCCATGGCGTGAAGGCAGGCAGCGAGCAACGCCGCATGGGAGGAAAACTGCTCATAGCGAGCTCGAAGCGCGTCGGACGAGCATGCACATGACACAAAAAAGCATTAGCAGCCCAGGGTGAACAGATTTGGCACTGTCTTCACCGCAAATGGTGCCGGTCAAAACCCCACCTGCCACGTCATAGGGTGACTACCCATTAGCGACATCGCTAATGGGTTGGCCAAATTTAGAAAGGTGCATGCAACCTATAAAGAAGAAGGAAGGGCTCTCTTGGGGGCACTCTCTCATTTATTTTGGAAGGGTCTTCTCTTCTCAGGAACTCTCTCTCTCTAGGGAGAAAAAGCCGAAACCCGAATTTCTTAAGCTCTCCTTAAGCCGAGCTAATCTTATTCTCCTTAAAGCTTGATCTTGCCCTCTTAAGCCGAACCTTCTTGGATCAACTTAAGCCTAAGCTAGGATTTCTAATCTTCTCAAGCTAAGCCAAAGCTCCGATCTCATTGAGCCAAGCCTTGATGAAACGAGCTATAAGCCTAATCTTGGATATCATTAGCTTTGATAACCATATTCACGAGTTCTCAGAGCCTAAGCAATCTATAACCCGGATTACCACAAGCTCTAAACCAAATCCCTAAACCCCTTAAACCGGAATTAAGCTGATAATCTTAAACCGAGTCGGACCACCCAAGGTCATTGGAAGCTGAAGCTCCTAAGCCATGCCAGAAAGAAGCTGAAGGTAGTACAAGGCAGTTCAACTATGATTTTCTTGATTAGCACCTGGATTAAACTAGGACAATCCTTGTAAGGAGTATAAACTCCTCCATTAATATTTGATTAAAACAGAGATATTGTTGATTATTTGGTTTAAGGTAAACTATCTGTTTTAAGCTCTGTTCCCGTTAATTGTGTCTGCTGTAACTCTTTCCCCCGCACCTCTCACAGCCAGAGGCCCGGTGCCTTCCTGGCTCACCTTTTGAATACAAGTCCCCCGACACCGCCTGACCAAGGTGGGCGACCAAGGCAAAATCAACCGGAAACTTGATCGAGGCACCAAGGCACCGAGGCTCCATTGGCTGCAACACTTAGGAAGGCCCTCTAAACCCTTGCATTGAAGGAGGGTTGAACCCACCCCATGAGGGTAAGAGGCCAACACTCTACCATCCAAGCTATTGAGCCTTGTTGTATACAACAAGGAAAGATCGCATACTTGAGTTGACAAAGAAAGCTACAAGGAAAGGAAAGCTACAAACTTCAAGGAAGTAGTTTCACCCTTCCTTTTCACTCCTTAGAGAAAGGCAAGTTTTCCTCCAAAATTCTTTTTTCTTCAAGGAGAAAGCTTCACAAGTGAACACAAAGCCTTCACAAAAATGACGAGTTTTTGTGAAGAATCAACGAAGGTGACGAAGAACAAGACATGAAGCACCACAATTTCCACAAGGTGAGGATCGTATGCAGCACAAAAAATGTCGAGCATAAAAAACACAAAGACTTCAAGCTTTACAAGGTACAAGTTGATGTTTTTTCTCTCTCTACATTAGTGTGTGGTTACCATGGCCAACGAGGATATCCCACCTACACACACTTTACAAGGCACAAGTTGACGTTTTTTCTGTCTCTACATTAGTGTGTGGTTACCATGGCCAACGAGGATATCCCACCTACACACACTTTTGATTTTGAGCATGCACATCAAAATCTGAGCACCATGAGTGCTACCGACATCAATATGCATGACAATGATTATCTAGTGATCATGGCCTTGTAGATATGGATGATTTCAAGAATTTGGAAAATCTCCAAAGCGTACTTGAATGCAACCTCTCTGCACTAAATGAAAATTTTAAAATCTTATTGCACTACTTGTGAAATTTATGAATTCACAGATAGCTCAAGGAGCCGCAGCTAGCACAATTCAAGGAATCCAAGCTTGCACGTTTCAAGGAGTCCAAGAGGCAAGTGCTTTAGAAGATGCAGAAGGTAGCAATGCATTAATTAAGAATATCACCATTCCTGAGTTTCACGATGAAGAGCGTGATCGCAACAAGGATGCGGTCAATATGTTCTTACATAAATGGAGTGATATTCATACACTGAGACACACCCCAGATATTAAGACAGATGTGGAAACAAGTCTATCTCTTAAAGGCAAGTCCTATAAGTGGTGGATGACATTTCCAATAGATTCTCATCCTCCGTCTTGAGCTACGTTTCAAGCTTCTTTCTCCAAAGAGTTTCTGGACTCCAATGAAGAGGATAGGAATTGGTTAGCATGGGATGTATGCCGCATGTCTGGCCTCTCTCTCACTTGGTATCTTTCCATGTATCAAGAAATCATATTATAACTAGAAGGTCTAGATGAATTCCAAAAAAGATACGGGGTTTTAATAGGGGTCTTGACAAAGCTATCGTCTTCATGTCAAGACCCAACATCCAAAAACTTTGGAAGAAGCCATCGGTCATGCCCAAAGATATGATGATGACCAATAGAGGAAGGGAAATGCTCCCTACTCTAAGAATACTTCTTCTAAGAGCAATGTGTCTAATAGCCAATGGCAAGGTAGATCTCCCACACGTTCCAAGAGGAATAAGAGACAATCTACCTCTCCACGCCCATGAGAGGCTAAGAAGACTAAGCAATCACGAGATACTCCACGTGGATCTCTCATCACTGCTGATTTTGAGCGTGCAAAGAAACACAATTTGTGTTTAAGGACCAACTTAACAAGAAGGATTGTCCTCTTTTACAAGGCAAAGAAAAGGCCATGCACATGGTGCAATGCCTCGCATTAGATTCATCTCCTAAATATTGTGCAGCATGGCATAGATGTCCTATTGAGCACTAAACCAGTGAGGAAACCACCTTATCATATGATTCCTAGTGAGGCCAAGGAGAGTCAGTTGAATACCTTGCTTGTGGTTTTATTAGACCTAGCACTTCGCCTTGGGCATTCACCAATTCTATTGGTAAAAAAGAAAGATGGTACTATGCACACGTGCGTAGATTATCGTGGATTAAAGGCAATAACCATCAAGAACAAGTATCCTCTAGCTCGAGTGGGTGAGTTGGTTGGTCAAATCCATGGGGTTAGATACTATACAAAGATAGATCTTTGTTCAGGATACCACCAAGTGCATATCCTTTTGAAAGATATCTCTAAAACTGCCTTTAGAACATAGTTTGGGCATTTTGAAGTTCTGGTTATGCCTTTTGCTTTAACCAAGCTCCAGATACATTTATGACACTCATAAATAGTGTCTTACATCCCTAGCTTGGAAAGTTTGATGTGGTTTTCCTTGATGAAATTTTCATTTACAGTAAGACTGAAGATAAACACATTGAACACTTATGATTAGTGTTCAAACAAATACAAACTCACACCCTGTATGCTAAGCAAAGCAAGTGTGATTTCTTTCAAGCAGAGATACATTACCTCGGTCATGTGATCTCTTATTCTGGCATCAAGATGGACATTGACAAGGTCACTTCCATTCTTTGATGGGCACATCCCAACACGATTGAGGAGCTTCAAATCTTCCTAGTCATGGCTGGATTTTATCGAAAATATATCCGTGATTACACCAAAATTGATGTTCCTATGACGGATCAACTTATAGAAAAATCTAAGACCTTTCTTGGGAAGAAGCCCAGCAATGCAGTTTTGAACAATTCAAGGTAGCTGCAGCCACTGCTCCCATCCGAGCAATCGTTGACCCACTCAAGCTATTTTTGGTAGAGACTGATGCTAGTGATAAAGAAATTGGTGCGGTACTTCTCCAGGAAGGAAGACTGTTAACCACTAGCGTCCACTTCTAGTAGTCATGGGTCGGGCTTGTCGATCCAATAGGAAAAGGGTAAGAGTGATCGCGGATAAGAGGTGCACTCTAACAGGAACATTCAAGGGTTAGTTGGCTAAGTATGGGCGTCCAAGTGTGAATGGGGCGAGCTCATATGAAAGTCACCTAAACCTAAAAATCATGCATTCTCTCATTTGTGCAATTGAAGAGTGCTCTTGCTCCATCTCCATCTTCTTCTTCCTCATCTCGTGTGTGTGTGTGTGTGTGTGTGCATGAGAGAGAGAGAGAGAGAGAGAGAGAGAGAGAGAGAGAGAGAGAGAGAGAGAGAGAGAGAGAGAGAGAGAGAGAGAGTGTGATCAAGCATTACAACGACGGCACGGGGGCGGCGAGGAGGTTGAGCGGGGCACGACGGTAGTTTCTTCTTCTTTGCGGCGAGGAATCCTCCATGAAGGCGAGCGTAGGGCGGTGAGTGACACGCACTTGCTCTCTTGAGCTTGCTAGATTAGTCTGTTTGTGTGCTTGCAGCCGTTTGTGGCTCAAACACAGTGTATCAGCAAGTCCCTTGCATTGACACTTGCAACAAACACACACATTTTTGGCGCCGCTGCCGGAGAAATGCCCTGCATTAAGCTCGAGTAGCACTCTATGCTACTTTGTGGTGCATTTTGAAATGTAGGAAAGGTAGAGAAGGAAGGTGTGTGTGTTGAAAAATAGTTTGTTTTGCTGCAATGTAATGTTTTGCAATTTTTAATAAGGTGTTGAAAGGTATTGTGTTTTTTTTGTGATAAGGTGTTAGAATTAAGTAGTAGATCCATAATGTTAGTTCTGTGTAAAGTATAGTAAGTAGATTTGTTAGCTACTGAGTTGCTGTAGTACTGTGTTAGTGTGTAACAGTAGCTCTATTAGTTGTAAGTAGGTAGGTTAGGTGTGTGTGTGCTTGCGTGCGCAGCGCGACCGTGACGACCTTATCCCAAAAAAATAAAATAAATAAATAAATAAAAATTTAAAAATTTTTAAAGGAAGAATCGGGGTTGGAAACATTTCCCAGACCCAAGCCCAATCCCACGCTCAGGCTCAGGCCTCGGTCACCCTTTAAAATTACTTATTTTAGCCTCATGCCTAAGTAAGAATCGACTTTTTTGAGGATCATCAAAGCTTCGGGTAACCGAACCTTGTGCTGTAAAGCACACCACGACCCTCTGAGCAATACACTCATTTTGAGCTATCACACGCTCTAATCCAAAAAACGATCATTAAAAATATTAAAAAACATCAAAAAACGGGGTGCAAAACGTCCAAAAAATCAGGCGGTTAACCTGTGAGGGTATTCGCTGATGCTTGTAGGGTACCAAAGGCACATGCATCTGCACTTTGGTCGTGTGCTAGAGGATGAGCAACTAGCGAGCATTTTGACTTACGTGAGTTCTCATTATTCCTCTACTTTAGGCTCTAGGCCTCAGCGAGAACCCAAGGTAGTACCACTCATGACCCACATAAAGCGTCTAGTGACTCTTCCTCTGACTATGATGTCATGGAGGGTTACCCAATGCCTAATCCTGATAGCTCAAGCTAAGACATGCATGCCATGGTCTGGGCTGAGTGTTCTTAGCTGCTTGAAGGAAACCTTTAGTAGAGCCACTCGCTCTGAACATGGAGCTAACGATGTAAATGAGGGGGGTGGGAAAGTAAATTCTCCATTCATGACCAACGTAGACCCTATGCCCTTAGAGAATGTGCACATGAATAATCCATTCACTGCACCCCTTGACTCTTCAGAGTTATTTCCCTCTGAAGTTATATTACCTGATGGTAGAAGCCTTGCCGAAGTGCAAGAGGTTGGGCGATATATCATTGCGGCTAGGGAAAAGAAAATTGAGAGCTTATGCAAGGTAGAGCAATGAAGAGAGTTAAAAGAAAAATATCCTATGTCAATATCTTTGCTATAGGAGAGCAATCGAGTGCTCCTGAATTAGTGACCACTAAGGGTCAACCCATAGAGATCCACATTGCATCTAGTTCAAAAGACACCCCTAGCACTTCAATCCTAGATGGAGCGTTCTTAAATGAGAACTGGGAGTACGAACTACAAACGAAAACTCTAACCGACCTATACACAGGTCACACCTATCACATGGGTTGGTTAGATGTCCTACAATCCACAACGGGTGGTACTAGTGGGGAGGATCAACAACAAAGAGGTTGTGAGGTCATACATAGGGTTATTGAGCTAGTGAGACAGAACAAGGGGATCCACATGCCTTCAGCGGGTCTTATGAGATTCTTGGATACAGGGAAAGATAAAAAACCAACCTTATTGCAAATGGAGACTCCCTTGGTAAGTTCGATGGATCCTCCATATGTTGTTTTGCCAAGAATCTCAGTGCGATCTGAGTCCACAAGTGATAGCTTTACTTTTCCAAGTCTAGCTCATCTTTCCCTTGATGACACCACGGCTACTATGCCTACCCCAATGATGGGCATGCCAAGAAAAATGTCATGGACCTCATTTGTTAGTAAAGCACTGCTACATGGTAGCTCAATGCCTACAACAATACCTACAAGTGTGTACCAATTGTATACACCTATAGGTCCTTGTACTCATGTAGCCCCTACCCTCCCATTGTTTCAACAACCTATGCTCCACAACCACAATACCCAAGTTCTTATTTCCATAGGACCATACCGGCTAGCATTAGAATGTCACATCTGACGTTTGCTATGCCTAAGGCCACACATATGAACTTTGGGCCGCCACATGGCACAACACCCTACCAAACGTGGAACCCAAGGGCTTCCTACGCGCCAAGCTCAATACCAATACCTACTCCACATGTAGTCTCTGGAGAGCCTTCACCCACAGTGCCTGCTCACACTTGGCAACATTTGCTCAAGCTATTGGTCGATCTATTGCTGAGAATATGTGTAACACGCCTGATAGAGAACCTAGAAGTAAGGAAGTACAAATAGCCAAGCTCACACAAAAATTTAGTGGAGACGGGGATGTGAGAAAGAATATCAAAGTGTTTGAACAAATATGCGATTATCTAGGAGAACACAATGAACTGCATAAGAGTAATGCTTTAAGCCTAACCTTAAGTGGGAAGGCTGGGGATTGGTATAGAACCCTAAGGGTGGAAGATAAAATGATTTACCCTGCTCTTAGGAGATCGTTCTTGAAAGAATACATACGAGAGGGAGTGCTTTGGGGTGTAGGCTCTCAACTCTAGAATATCAAAGTGTTTGAACAAATATGCGATTATCTAGGAGAACACAATGAACTGCATAAGAGTAATGCTTTAAGCCTAACCTTAAGTGGGAAGGCTGGGGATTGGTATAGAACCCTAAGGGTGGAAGATAAAATGATTTACCCTGCTCTTAGGAGATTGTTCTTGAAAGAATACATACGAGAGGGAGTGCTTTGGGGTGTAGGCTCTCAACTCTAGAAAGCCAAACGAGAGGAAGGAGAGTCGGTGAGAGACTTTATTAGTCACTTAAAGCATTTGAATTCTTGTTGTAATCCAAATGAGCGCTTCAATAATAATCAATTGCTTGATAGATTAATTAGGGGATTACGACATGAGGATATCTACAATGGCCTAGTCATTAGAGGTATCACCACTTGGGAAGCAGTCACCACCAATGCGATCCAATTGGAGGATAATTTAATGATTCAAGGAGAAAGAGTGTCTGTTGAGCCTAAATCTATTAGCTCGCAAGCATGAGGGCATCAGCCAATGACCCTAAAGCCTATTGCTAAGGAGCTAAAGATATCTGAATGACTTTACCAAATCTCACCAAGTCCATTCACGAGAGTCTTAGAGACAATCGTGCTCCACAAAACAATCATATGTATCCAAGAAGGGACCACATAGTACGAGTGAATGCTCTACTTCTAGAGTAAAACTCAGTGGGAACTGCAATGCTTGTGGGAGGTATGGTCATCAAGCTAAGGATTGCATAGTATTTAAGCGCACGATGGCCAATAGACCAACCTTAGCATGGACAAACACACCTCGAGTGCCTGCATTGATGCCGGCCCCACCTCTTGAACAAACGTCACAACACATGGTCCCTAGGACCCAAAATGTTGTTCAAACAACACCCTTACCACCTCCAGTGTTAGGACAACAACCACCACATCCGAGAATCACTTCTGTGAATCAAGTGGGTTGTGAGTCATCTATTGCTTGTTTGGAAGGCTGTGAGGAAGATATAGACCCTAATATTTCCTATGGGATGGATGTGCTTGAAGAAAGTCCACAATACTACATGGAAGACTATTGGGGACAAGTCAAAATGTCTATCAAGTAGCTACTCTTGCTGCAAGAGGCCAAAACATCAATTACACTACTAAGAGACCACCTCTTCAATGCTATGAGTGTGGAAGTCCACATCGTGTGGCCGAGTGTCCTATTAGGCTACAAAAGAACGCCACACTAATGCAAACCAATCAAGTGAGCGCGTCTACAATGTCGATACTCATGTGTAATCAATGTGGCATAGATCATTTGATTTCCCAATGTCCGAATAATTCAAATGCGCCGAAGATCACGCCATTAAACTTGATTGAGGTTACCAAGGAGCCATCACAAACTACACCTGTGGTACCAAGAAACGTACTCACACCATCGATGCTCCAAAAACAAAATTATATTCTTGAGGAAAGAGACACGACATCAATTGCCCAATCTCAAAAAAAGAAGAAATGTAAGGTGTCCACCTTTCGAGCTGTAGAGGGATGAACTCAAAGTTTTAGGAGAAAGCATTGGACTTACAAATAGGTAAATCACTATTTCAAAAGCAATTAAAAATGGTATTTTTGGAACCTTAAGCACAACAAACCTTGGGCTAGAAATTTTTAGAATTGAATTCTGATAAAAACTGGCATAGTTATGGCCCTGGAAGTTTACACCGTGAATTGAGTAAATTAAATAAAATTGTAAGGTTTTAGTAATCATTACTGCAAAAGACTTTTATCCTAAAGTTCCTAGATATTTGCAGATGTTTCCAAAATCAATCATTAAAAGTCAACAAACTAGCAGAAAATCGACTGTGTATCTGGGGGGCTGTGTGGGATAATGATGAACTTTCCTAGACTAGATTTAGTAGCATGGGGTGCTTGTGGAGCTGTAGGGCTACCTTGGGATGCAAGTTACTGCCATATTCAGCCAATGAGTGTCTGGAAACCTATAAATACGACCCCTTGTTTCACAATTTTGAACAAACTCGGAGTCTTGGTAAATTCTCTCTCATCTAGAGGGATCTCTACTCAGAAATCACTAGAGAGCAAAGCTCTAGTTGGTTAATCAACGATAATTAGCACTAACTCTTTTTTAATTAGTAGAACTATGTTAATCTATTTACATTTTCTTAATTAATTCAATTAATTAAGAAGATTAAACCTATTTATATTCTAAAATTCTCTCTTAATTCTTAATTCTCAATTGATCATTGAGATTAAGCTTAGGGATACTAATATAATAATATAATTATTGTATTATATTAGGGTTGAAATTACTCATTTATCATAAATGAATGATAATTATACTAATTAAACTTAGATTAAGATGAGATAATTAAAAGTGTTGTATTAAACTGTCACAATGTTAGAAAAATTCTCTTAATTTTTTGAATAATTTTTATAAATATTTAAGCAGAATTACATTGTTTTTAAGAGAGAAGTAAAGAGGGAAATTAGACTATTAAACTAAAAAGTTTTGAGATAATTTTCAGAGGTAAAATACATCTTAGAGAGCCCATGACAATTATCTTAACCACAAATAATTAGTTTTGCTAATTATCTTAGTAGAAAAACACTGTTTTAAAGGGAAAAATAAAGGGGGAAAATAACAAACTAAACTAAAAAGATTTGAGATAATTTTCAAAGGTAAGACACATTTTACAAAACTTGTGATAATTATCTTAACCACAATTAATTAGTTTAGCTAATTATCTTAGTAGAAAAACACTGTTTTAAAGGGAAAATTAATGGGGGAAAATAGAAAATTAGACCAAAAAACTTTGAAATAATTTTCATAGATAGAAAACATCTTAAGAAACCGTTGATAATTATCTTAACCATAGATAATTAGTTTAGCTAATTATCTTAGTAAAAAAACACTATGTTTAAGAAAAAATTAAAGGGGTAAAATAGCAAATTAGACAAAAAAGCCTTGAGATAATTTTCAAAGGTAAAAAAAATCTTAAAAAACCTATGATAATTATGTTAACTATAGATAATTAATTTAGCTAATTATCTTAGTAGAAAAACACTATTTTTAAGGAAAAATTAAAAGAAGAAAGTAGCAAATTACACTAAAAAGTTTTGAGATACTTTTCAGAGGTAAAATACATCCTAGAAAACCCGTAATATTTAGCTTAACCATAAATAATTAGTTTAGCTAATTATCTTAGTAGAAAAACACTGTTTTTAAAGAAAATTTAAAGGGATAAAATAGCAAATTAGACTAAAAAACTTTGAGATAATTTTAGAGTTAAAATACATCTTAAGGAACTTGTGTTAATTATTTTAATTATAGATAATTAGTTTAACTAAGTATGTTAGTAGAAAAACACTATTTTTTAGGGTAAACTGAAAGGAAAAATTAGCAAATTAGATTAAATAGCTTTGAGATAATTTTTAGAGTTAAAATGCATCATTAGAGACATGTGATAATTAGCTTAATCATATAAAGTTAATCAAGATAATTATCTTAGTTAAAAGACTCTATTTTTGAAGATAACTTGAAGGGGAAAATAATCAATCATGTTATATGATTACATGCTATTTATCAGAGTTAGAATACAGGAAAAAAAGGCTGTGATAATTATGTTAAGGTTAGAAAATTAGTATAGACATTTATTTGACTCAAATTATACTAATTTTAGATAAAAAGTAAAGGGGAAAACTAGTAAACCATGTTAGATGATTACATGCTATTATTTAGAGCTAGATTACATCATTAAAAAGCAGTGATAATTATGTCAAGGTTAGAAAACTAGCATAGATATTTATCTAAGTCAAATTATACTAATTCTAGTTGACTTTTAAAGGGAGAAATCATGTTATATAATTACATGCTATTTATCAAAGTTAGATTACATGATAAAGAAGCCGTGATAATTATTTCAAGGTTAAAAAATTAGTATAGATATTTATCTAAGTCAAATTTTACTAATTTTAGCTAAAAATTAAAGATGAAAATTAGATAATTAAGTTGGAAAGTAAAAAGATAATTAATAGAGGTCAAAAATAATTTATTTTTGATAATTAAACCATGGTTAATTAGTGATTTTAGGTAATTATAATTGGCCAAAAGTTCTATTTTTAGCAAAAGGTTAATTAAAATAAATAGACGTTGCGGTCAAAAGTTTTTAGGAAAATTATAGTAAGTGTAAACCTATGATATAAAGTTGAAGAAATGAAATCTTTGAAACAAAGTAAATAGAATAAATATTAAGCTTAAAATAAGAAGATTCCAAGCTTAAAATTCGATGGAAAAATTAGGAAAAAGATATACAAAATTATAAGAAAATTAGGATAGCTGAAAAAACCCTTAGGGAAGCTGTGAAAAAAGTTATCATGCTTATATAGGCAAATAAGAAATTATTAGGTCAAGAATTTACCAATTAAGACTACAAATTTAAACCTAGATTTGGAGAAAATTGGATACAAAGGTTAAGTTTAGCTTTTGGATAGTTTACCTAAGGATTAGACGTCCTTTTTATAAGGAATAAGAAGTTATGACATCTAAAAGGACCCCAGCCAATCCTACATCTGATGATGAGGGCAGAGCTCTAAAAGGAACTAGAGCGTCACACGACGATGAAGTTGGGCCTAGTACTAGTCCTACAGAGGAGAGTCTTCAGGCGCAAGCACAAGAGCAGATGGCCGATCAGTCCTAGGTGGGTTTTCCATTATTCAATTAAGTCATTAAATAGTTTAAGTTCTATTATAAGTTAGCATTGCATACGTAAGGAGTGAGAGAGTCAAAAAAGGAATAATTGACAAAAAACGGAAGGTTAATTATAACGTGAATTTGTTTATAATGTAGGAAAAAATTGTTTGAGTTAAAACTGGTTCAATTAGGAAAGATATGATTGATCATCCTTAAAACAGCTTGTCTCAAGACACCTCCGACTCCTTGGTATAAATTGATGATAATGATGGCCTTCCAACCACGAATAAGTCGATTACCCCCATGAACGATGAGTTTCTACTCCGTGTCATGTGTTGATGTTTCTACATAAGTTAGGATACCGTTTTTATCCTAGGGGAGCCGCCCGGTTGTATGGGCAACTAGTTTGGTGTATGGGCACCCGGAACCTTGGGTGGGGGTTTATCCACTCCGGATTGTGAATAAGGAATGGATGCCGTTTTTCACCCTTAGGTGGTCTTGAGACAAGAAGAGTACTGGTCATGGTTATTATGGACAATGTTTTGATTGACAGTACCCTATCTTAAGTTTAAAGATGTCTGTTTTCTAAAAGAATGCTTTCAATGTTGTCTTTAATAATTGATTGAAGGAATTACTGTGACGGAAAGTTAAAAGAAACTATTATTTTAAGTGTTAAAATAATGTGATAGTAATTAGAAAACAAAAGAATCATGTGTGAGTGCGGGGTGGTAAGTGGGGATTGACTAAGGTTGTCAATCATGGATGGGTGGACCTGATTAGTCAGGTAACTATCCATCCCTGCACACTAAAAACGTTTGGAAAACATCTTCACTTGGAAGAGGAGTCCACCAGCGGCTGTGCCCTCACATATGTTAGGGGGGAAAAAGCGTTGGTTGAGGATACCTTAGCCCAATTTGTGGAAGTTATAGGGCCGAAATAGTTTTTTGGACTTTGAATACGTTGACCCGTTTTCGCTGCGAGACAGGACTAGGTCTTCTTCTAAGGCTATAGACCCAAGCCATTGTCAATGGTAAAGGTCTATTCCTTGGATTTTTCTTGTTTAGAGGCTCTGATTTTTATCAGACCTAGAGACTTGTCAAGGATCGGGATCCCATCCCGATCTTGGTATTGGCGGGTTGGGGATCTCACAGAAAACACGAAGGAAGAGATCGCAAAAAGCAGCGAAATCAGACCCCAGTTGAAAGACCAACATAGGGGTTGGTGACGACCCCGTATATATGAACGATGCTGGAGAGGATTCTGATTCAGGTGAAACCATGGAGACCAAAACAACCACTAAGATAGAAACCAACAAGGAAGATCCTCATGAGCCACAATGGCCAGGATCCAAGAAGAAGATAGGAACTTATCCAAACCCTATAGAGGAGATCGTGCGAAACAAGAAATCAAGGAGTTTGGTAGAAGATACCCAAAGGGATCTAGAAGCACCACTTAGGCAGATCCAGATTACAGACACAGTGTTCTCAATCTCACCAAGTCCATAGACCCTTAGCCATACCTAGTGTCATCCAAGAACAAAGTGACTTAAAGTCATGGGAAAGTGAACATACTCACTTCTTGATGGAAAGAATGTTACAGAGGGACTACCTGACCCTATCGAAGAAATGGAGATCCCATCTTCCCCACATCAAGGGACTGAAGCCCAAAAGGTGCCGTTAAACATTGACAAATCGATGGATTTCATGTCTTCAGAAGTTAGAACCACCATCATGTCCAAACTATATAAAGACCCTGAGCTAGTCTCAGCTCTTCCAACTTTCCGCAATGCAGAACTAAAGGTTGGGCTACCACAATTTTCACAGATGGATGGAGCTGGGGAGATGCCAATAGAGGAGGAACACATAGATTCACAACCCAACCTAGATGAGAACCTTGTTGTAGAAATACTTGTTAACAAGTTGGGACAATAATTTGAGGGAGATGAATCCAATGCAACCATACCAATCACTACCAAGGGATTAACTGTGAAGGGAATCCTTGATGGTGGCGTTGGGGTTAGCATTGTGACTAAAAATTACCGGGATACTATGGGAAGACCTCACCTTGGGACCACAATCATAGTAGTAAAGATGGCCAATGGGTCTATTGTTAAACCTATTAGGATGCTAGAACATCTCAAGATCAAGGTTTTGTGGACATAAAATATGAATTACCTTCATTGTTATGGATTTCTCCAAGCACACTATGGCATTTGAGATGATCTTAGGACATCTTTTCATGAGGGAAGCAAAAATGGTGCATGACTGGTCTAAAAACCATGTCTACTTGTAGTTCCAAGATTCTGTCATTCGAGTGGATCTTGTAACTGGCAAAGCACATCCTCTAGGAAACAAGTTTATAATTGATCATAGATGTGACACCACAGTTCACTCGGCCCCATTGCACTATTGTTACACGTGTGAAGCGAACAATAATGTTGGGGAAGATTCTCCTTATATGGACGTACTACCTGGGATGACTAAGTTGGACAATGTGGATTGGGTCTAAAAACCATGTCTACTTGTAGTTCCAAGATTCTGTCATTCGAGTGGATCTTGTAACTGGCAAAGCACATCCTCTAGGAAACAAGTTTATAATTGATCATAGATGTGACACCACAGTTCACTCGGCCCCATTGCACTATTGTTACACGTGTGAAGCGAACAATAATGTTGGGGAAGATTCTCCTTATATGGACGTACTACCTGGGATGACTAAGTTGGACAATGTGGATTGGGTCTAAAAACCATGTCTACTTGTAGTTCCAAGATTCTGTCATTCGAGTGGATCTTGTAACTGGCAAAGCACATCCTCTAGGAAACAAGTTTATAATTGATCATAGATGTGACACCACAGTTCACTCGGCCCCATTGCACTATTGTTACACGTGTGAAGCGAACAATAATGTTGGGGAAGATTCTCCTTATATGGACGTACTACCTGGGATGACTAAGTTGGACAATGTGGATTGGGTCGACCTAGCAGCAACCATAGATACTTGGGGAAACAAGGGGACAACTTGGGTAACACGTGAGGGGGTTCAAATTCCACCACTCATATCCTTAAATATGTTGGAAGCAATGCATATAGCTTCTGATGACCTACAAGATGAAGGTTTGACTGACATTGGAACCAGTAGCATCTCATTAGACTATAGCCCACACGATTTGGGGTCAAAATCATCAATTGAAATTGACTCCGAGGACAAAGAATCTGAGTTAAATCTTAGTGCAAATGTGGGGACAAACCATTTAGAGCCCAGCGGTACGACAATCTATCCAAGGGAGTAGAGGACACAAGTAGCGATTCATCTAGTGACTCTTCACTAGAGATTGGCCGTAATCGAAGATTAGAGAAGAAGAGTAAGAGATATAAGAGGCGACGATATCGAGCAAATGTGCTGGTAGAATAAATGAAAAAAATTCTACCACAGAATGCTTAATTATATAGGGGCATGTGATGCTCATCGGAAGTTGGTAGATAACTGGGGTGAATACCTTCAAAGCGTTATGTGGTGTAGTCCACAACCCATCAACATCGTACAACTAGAGGCTACAGAGAAGAGAAAGTTGAGCCGTACCGTAAGGAGACGAAAAAATCGAGAGTTAGCTCAACAACAAAAGGAATCGGAAGTGAAATCACAATCCATAGAACAACAGGACCCCACAGACTTACACCCTGCACCTGAACCTTTCAAATCCTATACCACAGAGGAACGTAAGGTTGTGTATACAAAGGCTCAAAGAAAACCTATCGATGGAAGAAATCGAGTCTATGATGGTCCAATGATAGTTAAGGAAATAGAGTTAGCAGACCCAAGAGAAGAGTCCAAACCTATCTTCATTGCCCAAGATCTGACAGAGACTGAGGAGTGTGTACTTAGAGAACTTCTCAAGGAATTCAGGGATATATTTTCTTGGACATATCATGATATGAAAGGTGTTCCACCTTCTATGGTGCAACACACAATACCCATGAATAGCATGACTAAACCAGTTAAACAACGACCCTACCCAATAAATTATAATTATGCAAAGATCGTTCAAGAAGAGATTGAAAATCTTGTGAAATGCGGATTCGTATACCCTATTGAGCACTCAGAATGGGTGTCTCCAATAGTGATTGTGCCAAAAAAGAATAGGAAACTCAGAGTGTGCATGGATCTCAAGAAGGTCAATGCTGCCACTAGGAGGGACCATTACCCCTTTCCATATTCAGAACATGTGCTTGAAAGAGTTGTAGGGAAGGAAGCTTATAGCTTTTTAGATGGGTACTCTGGCTACAATCAAATCACAATTGCACTAGAGGACCAAGCTAAAAAAACATTTATAACCAAATTTGGAGTGTTTGCATTATGTGTTATGGCTTTTGGCTTAACCAATGCCCCTGCTACCTTTCAAAGATTAATAAACACTGCTTTTAGAGAATATTTGAGGGAGTTTTGCAAAGCTTTCTTAGATAACCTTTGTGTTTATTCCTCTTAGAAAGAACATCTATCATGCTTACAAAAAATGTTTGAGAAGTGCAGATTGTATCGCATCTCCTTAAACCCTTTCAAATGCTAATTTTGGGTTAAACATGGAGTCATTTTAGGGCATATAGTGTCCAAAAATGGGATTTCTGTTAAGTATGCAGCCTGATTTACCCCTTGTAATTTTTTGTGATAAAAGCGCACATTTGTAAGGCCCCCATTATGACGAGAAGCCATCGTGCATGAAGGAAAATCACTCACTTGAAATAAAATTTTCACGGAAAAAAATCAGGGGCAACTTTAGGGCGAATATTCCTTTTCGCCGGAATATTATGGCCGGACGGTGGCCACAAAGCGGTCCATTGGCCGGTAGTCAATGGACGGTGGCCGAATTCAAAGCGGATTTGTCTACACAAGGGCGGCCACACATGGGCGGATTGGAGGATCCGATTTGGACTTATTCACACAAGGGCGGCTACACATAGCTGCCTCTCATAAGAGAGGGCAGCCCTTTTGGTCTGTAAAAGGAGGCCATTTCTACACACATTTCACAGTGTGAAGTTGATGCAACAAGGTGGGTGTGAGGTGGTGAGAGTGAAGCAAGGCGGGAGCTCCAAAAGGGTATAATCCCTTTGTAAACTACTTCTTGTTTTGAAGTACTAAAGCCATTGAGTGGCTGCTTTCCCGTGGACGTAGCCCACATTAAGTGAACCACGTATATCATGTGTACTCTCTCTCTCTCTCTCTCTCTCTACTCTATAATCTCGTGTATGTAAATCTGTCTCTCCCCATTAAGTAAACTACTCAATTATCTATTTAGCTACGTCTTATTTCCTAACTTTTTACTCAGATGAGAGCAAAATTAAAGCCATTGCTAAATCTCCACCACCTACAAACTATAAAGGAGTTCAAAGATTCATGGGCCATGTTGGTTATTACCGACGGTTTTTTTAAACTTTGCCGAGATAGCTCGTCCTTTGTACAAGCTTCTTATTGAGTTCCACTGGACCGTGGAGTGTGACCATGCTTATGAGTCATTGAAAAAGACCTTGACTAGCGTTCTTATTCTACGAGTGCCCGATTGGAATGTAATTTTCCATGTGCATATTGATGCATCAAACTTTGCTATTGGGTGTGCTCTAGCTCAAGTAGGAGAACATAAATTGGACTACCCCATTAGCTTTGTGAGTCGTCAATTGAATGATGCCGAGAGAAACTACACCACTACAGAGCGAGAAGGTTTAGGTATGATTTATGCAGTGAAGAAATTTTGCTACTACCTTCTGGCCAACAAGTTTGTTTTCTTTGTTGATCATGAAGCCTTGTTGTATCTAGTAAATAAACCTTATTCCACGGGAAGAATTACACGATGGTTGTTAATTCTCATTGAGCTTGATTTTACCGTTGTGGTGAGACTTGGTAAAAGACATGTCATGGTGGGTCATTTGTTTTGCATACCCAATGGTGAAGCCCCTATTGGAGTCGATGATGAGTTGCCCAATACTTCTCTATTCCTAATCAAAACCATACCTGAATGGAGTGAGAAGATTGTGAACTTTCTAGTTAATGGTTTTCCAACCAAAGAGCTTCGTAAGGACATAGCTCAAAAATTGTTAAAAGAATGTGAACCTTACTCTCTCATTGCAGGAACTCTCTACAGGCTAGGGAAGGACGATATTCTAAGATTTTGTGCTCGTGAGGATGAGTATTTATACATACTGCAAGAAGGCCGCATAGCTATAGCTGGAGGACATTTCTCAGGGGAAGTAACAGCTAGAAAGGTGTTGCAATCAGGCTATTGGTGGCCTACCTTATTCAAGGATGCATCACTTTTTGCAAAAGGATGTGATGAATGCCAATGTTACAAGATCACACAATGAAAGGATAGGATGCCCTTACATCGTGTTAAAGTGACTCAACCATTTGAAAAATGGGGTTTGGACTTTGTAGGCCCAATTAGTTCGGCAGCTCGTAGCACTCATTCTCGATATATTATCGTTGCCACTGACTATGTAGCAAAGTGGGCGGAAGCCATGGTGACACACAAGGCTGATGCAAGATCAATTGCCAAGTTTCTCTTTGAGAACATTATTACAAGATTTGGTTGTCCCTTTGAGATTGTGAGTGACAATGGAACTCATTTTACAAATGGAGTGATAAAAGAAATCACTACCAACTTCATGATAGCTCACCATAAGTCCACACCTTATTATCCACAAGAAAACGGCTAAGCTGAGAGTACCAACAAAGCCCTTATCTCCATTTTGACAAAGACAGTTGAGGCTCATCGTAGAGATTGGGATTTAAAGCTTACATCAGCTCTATGGACTTATCGTACTGCATACAAAGTTGTCATTAATTGCACACCATTTAAGATGGTGTATGGCCAAGAAGCAGTTATGCCATGGGAGTTTGTCGTTCCTAGTCTTCAAGTAGCTTCTCAAGAAGGTTGGGATGGTAACCCCTTAGTTGAGTGACTATATATCCTTGAAAGGCTAGATGAAGAGAGGCAATTAGCTGTGCAAAATACACTTGTGGAGAAAGATAGAAGGAAGAAATGGTTTGATCATCATTTAAAGAACAAAAGTATCAATGTTGGTGATAAAGTCTTATGTATGGAGTGCATAACGAAAAGAAAAAGTTGAAACATGAGGGAAAAGGACCATATAGAGTATGTGAGATCACCCCACAAGGAACCATTCATGTGGAGACTCTTGATGGAGTTGAAACCATTAGATTCCTCAATGGGAGAAAATTGAAAAGATACTATGATCCTTTAAGACAAGAGGAGCTACATGCCATCCATAAAAAAAAGGCAGCCAAGGCACAAATAGAATTGAAGAAGATACAGGCTCAAGCTGAGGCTAAGGAGCGACAACACGCATAAAACGCCAATGACAAACTAACTTTGGAGTTACACATGCATTCCACGTTGAAATCAACGAGGATTGGTTGGACTCTGACACACGTCTACAATACCCTATTGAGCTAAACAGAACCTATGGAAAAGTGCTATATGACGCCTCATTGGACACGGGTGCTAAATATAATCTACTATCATATGGGGTGTGGTGTCAGTTAGGGAAGCCACCTCTATCTAAGAGTATTATCCAAGTCAAGGGTGTCAACAAAAAAAAACTACGGTTTTTGGAATTTGGCACAATTCTATCAGTTATGACAATGGGGTTGTAGCTCAAGACATTTTGGTCATGCTTGCTGAAACTATGGAGGGTAATATAAACCTAGGATGCACGTGGATGATAGCTGCCAAATACACTATTGATTGGGGGACTGGGGGTGTCACAACGCAGAAATAAACTCTTAGCCCTGACACTCAAGCCATAGTCCCTGAGATATTTCCTCTTAAGGAAACAAAACCCAAAACACGGCATGTCCAAGAGGTTGAACCATATGTCCCCATAGCCCAACTCTCTAGAGCTTCAACTGATGTAGTTGAAATAAAGCTTCAGACACACAAGACCCATCCCAATATAATGAAGAAAACATACAAGTGGGTCCCTAAAGCTTCTTTATCGACTATAGCTAGTGCTAAAGAGAGGAGCCTGGTAAGAGACGTCTCACTCGCCCCAAGAAATGTAAAGAAACATTGCGTTGGATTCCTAAAAAACTATTGAAAGCCCAAGGCTACTATGAAGGAAATGATCAAATCTAGGTACCAAAACGTAAATTGTGCTCTTACTTGTCACCTAGCCCATGTGCGCCTAATCCTGTGGCTCCAAAACAAATTGAAAAATCATGGAATTCTACACACCGGCTCTAGAGCTAGTTTGGGTACCGAAGAAAGAACGATTTGTTCCACCTAGCTCAGGAACAGGGAAGTCAAATGAAGCTTCTTGCTCTTCATGTAGTTCCCATACAAAAATAGAAGCTTTGATACAACCGTTACCTACCATCGTACATATCCATACAAACAAGGAAGAATTTACACCTCCCGTTGTAATTTCACCACCTACAACAACGTTGCAAATAAAATCATGGGAGAGTACCTTACCACCCTTGCAACTAGATGAAACACATGGAGCGGTCAAAAACTATTGGTGAAAGCCTTCACCCATAACAACTTGGAACAATTGGTTTCAAAAGGGGACGACATCATTCCAAAAGGTATGATCTACCCAAGGAAGGGGGAGTGTTTGCTGACATCCATCATTCACTTGCTTCCCTCTTGACCTTCCTCCCTGACCTCTCAATCTCCAATCCAAGGGAATGTATATATAAAGCCTTATACTCACAAAAACAAGATAAAAAAGTAAAAGAGCAAGAGCCACCAAACAATAATGTGGAAATTTACAAGTTCTATATATAACACAAAATCATAAAAACACATTATGCACAAGAACACGACCCTTGTAATATTTGCACTCTAACCATCATCTATCTGTGTGTACAGATATGCCTAGTACTCTAGAGTCATCCACTCCTGCCTTGGGTGAGAGGTACCCTCATTACTTTTTACAAGTGTTTCACATGGTCTTTCCGGTGCTTGTCTATGAATGGGATTTGGTAGGTACGCTAGCATATGAGAGTAATTTTGAGGAGTTAGAATGGCTGATATGTCTCTTGAACACGACTGATCCATACTTAGTAGAGAGTGTCTCTCCCAGTGCACAAGCCTAACCTTTTGATCAAGATGACTATAGGCGTCTAGTGACCTTCTTAGTAAACATTGGTGCCTTTGATGATGAAGAAGATTTACATGATTACATGGATGGCACATATGGTCTCACGGATGATGAATTTGTTTTTCTCGACAACAAGGATAGGGGTTTAGCCTTAGGGTTCCCCCCAATCTCTACAATATCCTATTCCCTTGATTCTCTAGGAGGAGTGCAAATAATTAGGTTAGGGTTCCTTATGTTTTTTAATTGTGTTCAATAAGTGTTGGTACCTTTTTGCACTTATGTGCCTTTAGAAGGTGGATGTTTGGTGGTGACTATTGTGTAGTTTGTGACTACATAAGGATGCCTTTGAAGGACAACAACAATGGATGTCTACTTGTTACAACGGATGTTCTCCATTATATTAGGTGTTCTACTTCCTTTTATCTATGCTTCCACATTTACATGTTTGCATCTTGTCATTTGAATTCTAACAATGCATAAAATTTATGAAGTTGTGACATTGACAATTTAGATGCTATAATGTTTTCAAACTTCTAGTACCTTGTTCTTCTCTTTGAGTTTGGTCTATTAGTTGGCTTTAAGTAGGTATCAGGACCTTAGGCTAAACTAGGCCACTTAATTGTTGACTTTAATTCCTAAATAGTCTATTAATTGTAGTAACTTTAGTAATGTTTTAGGCTATGAGGATATAGTTCTCTCTAGTTTATTCCATCTAAGTGTGACTTGTGTTATGGAAGCCCATGTGTTAAGCTGGTATTTGAGACCTCGAGTCTCCTGGCTAGTTTATGCTAAAGCTAGTATTTGAGACCTTGAGTCTCCCAGCTGCTGGTATTTGAAACCTTGAGTCCCCCAGCTACTTGTGGCAATTATGACAACAACAAAAAAGAAAACAAATAAAAAGAAAAAAAAAGAAAAAGAAAACAGAAACCAAATAACACAAAATTCCTTGTATTTTATGTGGATGACACTTAAGTGGTATAAGTGACAAGACCACTAGTCCTTAGACCCCGACGAGAATTCCTAGGGTTCACTACTCTTTAGTCAAGTTTTTTAATTAACGTTGGTCAATATAGTACTTACTTTACCCCTAGCTCTTGTGTACTTCTCTTAGAGTCGACCTAATAGACCCTAACTCAATTGCATTTTATTCAGGTACTAGCTTGTTCTAGTTGGCAATGTTACAATTCATGAATTTGTTTTTGCATTTTCTAGAATATCATGTATGCATCTCACTTATTGCACATCTGCACATGCTGCCTTTGAGCTTTCACGATGTTGTTTTTCTTCTCACACAGGTACTTCTATAGTGGATCTTGATGCTGCACTGTTATATTCCGAGGACGGAATCTACATGTCATAAAATCTAATATCTAATATCTAACCAACCCAAATGATTTTCTCGTATTAAATTGATCACTTAATGTGGGAGAATAAATGGGAACAAGTGTTAAGATATAGAAATGTGCTTATAGATCTATCTCAACACGTGGCCAATGGTAAAGGGGCCCAAATGAGAGATGGTCTATCAAAGAGAAAGGCTAACAAATGGAGCATAAGATCTTAGGGTTAGCTTCATTGAAGACCTCCAATAATGTGTGTAAAAGGCCTTTTACCTTAGGTAAGCTAGGGCTGAACATGAGGCGTGGGAACCCGACCCATCTCGAGGTGCTTGTCCTGCTTGATGACTAAGGTGCTTGAGGTGCTTAATTATTGAGATGCTTGAGGTGATTGACATGCTTGAGATGCTAGGGTTGCACTTGAGGTGAGAACCCAGCCCAAGCTTAAAGTGCTTATGAGCCAAGCTTGTGGTGGGAACTCGGCCTATGCATGAGGGGCTTGAGGTGTCAAAAAGTCAAAGATTCAATCCCTACAAGGAGGGGGCGAGCCCTACATGAGGGGGGATGAGAGAGAACACCCACACACTCACACAAGGCATGCATGATACAAAGAAAGCAAAAGGGACACTTGTCAAGTTCCTTCTCATGTTGCCTTTATGGTGTGCCTGAAGCTTATTGGTTGGCCACCCGAGGGGTCCAATAATAATTTAAGAGATTTAATTAATTGATTTAGCATTTATCTAGCCCTCTCTCTCAAAGGGGAAAGGGGGACACTTGTCTCAAGGCTACCCTTGCTGCTTGTAATGCCTCCTGCTTGTGATTGGCTAGGCCTGGAGGGGTCCAATGAGCTTCAAGCATGAACTACAAGGGGGTGTCGACCCAAGAAAGCTAGGGGGTTTCTTAGGGCGTATACTCACCCACACACACTCACAAACACTCTCATTGTGTGCTATGCAAAGTGCAAGATCTCCCTCTCCTTCTTCAAGCAAGTAGAGGTTGAGAGCCTACACCAACACTCTTGGATATGGAGTGCAAATCCAACCAAGATCCATGCTTCAATGCTTAAAGCATTGAGGGAGAACAAGATTTTTCTCAACCAAAAGAAAAGCAAATTCTTCCTTCAAGAGATTCAATACCTAGGTCATATTATCTCTAAAGATGGTATCCAAATGGATCCATCAAAGTTAGAGGTAATAAAAGCATGGCCTAACCCAAGAAATCTACATGAGCTAAGAAGCTTTGTTGGTATGTGCGCATACTATAGACGCTTCATAGCAAAATTCTCTCAAGTAGTAGGACCACTACACGACTTAACTAAGAAGAACGTTAAGTTTGTATGGACTGCTAAGGAGCAAAATGCTTTTGAAAAGCTCAAAGAGAAGCTTACTTCCCAACTAGTCCTCGTGCTTCCGGATCTCTCAAAGCCATTTGAGGTCCAATGTGATGCTTGTGGTGATTGCCTTTGAGCAGTTTTGCTTCAAGAAGGGCATGCCATAGCATATGAGAGCCGAAGGCTCAATATTGATGAACGAGTCTTGGGAATTTATGAGAAAGAGATTTTAGCTGTTCTACATGCCCTAGACACATGGAAGCACTACCTATTGGGGACTCCATTTATCCTACGAACTGACCACCAAAGTCTGAAGTATTTCATGACGCAAACCAAGCTTTCCGACAAACAAATGAGGTGGGCAAATTTTCTTTTGCAATTTAATTTCCATATTGCTCACATAGCTGGTAAGCACAATCAAGTGGACGATGCACTTTCACGACGACCCAAAGTTAATGCGGTGACTATAGCTACTCACAATAATCTATCCTCTATGATAGATGAGTATGCTACTGATTCTGACTTTAGAGACATAATGTTAGCCCTTGCTTTGGGGAAGACAGAGGAACCATTCACCTTGCAGGATGGTTATCTTATCCATGGCAATAGGCTATGTGTTACCCATTCCCTTCGTGAGAAAGTTATGTATGAATCCCATGCTCCTCCATATGTGGGGCATAGAGGTATTCAACCTTGCTACATTCGGAGGCGTGACTGCCTTGCAAAATACCAAAAACCATATGCTACAAACCATAAAACGAACTATCTCCATACCTAGAGAATCCACGAGCACATAATCGACGATATACGCGAACAGAGAAAGATAGAGAGCGGGAGAGAGTGAAAGAACGTGTGTAGACGCACCTCCGAGAGCGGAGTGCTACGCCGGCACGGCGAGGGAGAAGAGAGGAGAGGAGAGAACAAGACACAAGCACTGGGTACAATCTCCCCCTGTGCAAGAGTGACCATTTCCCTCTTGCACGTATTTGTTATATAGATTTCTTGAATGGTCAAATTGGTTACAAACTGGCCGGCCGGTCATAAATGGCCAAAGCTCATAAAGAGCACTTGAATAATCAAATATACATAAATATGATATCCTTTTGCAATAGCCTAACTCGGTCAAGTATTTTCCACCTGTCAACTGCAATAAACAATAAAATATCAATTCCATAACATACCTCTCCGTTGGAAAGCAACTGTCTTCAATTGCGAAGATAAAAATCTGCAAACAATACTTGTAAAAAACAGTGATTAGAAATTTGTATCAAATAGTAAAAAATCCATAAAATTAGACAACATTGCTTATGCCTACCGTCATCCACATACTACCTATTCTAGTGTCCCATACCACTAGAATAAGCAGTATATGTCATACCCTGATGAATCACGATATCATTGGTCACACTCATCATCAATCTCATAATGTCAAGTCTCATCACATAAACAATGCCATAATAATCACCAGATACCAAATCCCAATCCAATTCCGATTCCACAATATAAGCCCAAATCCAAATCACTTTCATTATGTACCCGGGTAACAAATCATACCAGTTGCAATGGTGGCCAGCCACTGCAGCATGATTTTGTGATCGGTGTTGCCTAAAGTGGCGAATCTACACCAATAAGATATGCTGCCTAAATCGGCAAATCTACATTTGGTATAAGTTTTATAAATCATGAATCTGCAATTTACCAATGTGCTGCCTAAATCGGCGGATCTGCACCAAGATGAGTATCTACACATTGCCTAGATCGGCAAATCTGTGTGTGCGTGACCAATGGACTAGGCAAGACATAAAGGAAAAAAAATATTTACTATGTTGTTGACAACACAGTGCAGTATATCAAAGCACTTACAAATTGTTGTGCGCTATCTTAGAGTACTGTAGCTCGCATGACGAGTTGCAGAGCTTACTGACAAAGCATCTCAACAAAATTATCTCACAAAAATTCCTTTGAATCCAATTAGAGGGCATAATGTTCGCA
This sequence comes from Adiantum capillus-veneris, assembly GCF_014529385.1. Lineage (NCBI taxonomy): Eukaryota > Viridiplantae > Streptophyta > Polypodiopsida > Polypodiales > Pteridaceae > Adiantum > Adiantum capillus-veneris. Next base: position 2,869,277 of record NC_140937.1, read on the forward strand.
GTGTTTGAGTATGCAGCTTAAATACAATGTAGAGAAAAGAGGAGTGACGTATTCGAGGTACATACCAGCAGGATCCAGAGTGGCTACTTAATTTTGCGTGTCAAGGAGTTGTGTTGTCTCTTGGAATGGTATCAATAAACATAACTAGGATCTTGGCACAATCTTGTATGACAGAGTTAGTATAATCAAGCAGGAGATAGTCAGGTTTAGGTGAGGATAGATATTGGATCGATAACAGAGTAGGGGGTATCATAAAACTTGATAAAATACAGTGAAATGATTAGTACAAAAGCCGTAGAAATGAATAAAATTAAAAGATGACTTATCTGACGTCCTTGCATTATGGTCTGCATCGGTTTTTGTGAATCCTTAAATGAGTTAGAGAAATGTAAGTGAAGATTATGACAAGACAAATAATTTTAATTTCCTGTAAATTACGATAAACCGAATAAAGGTATGGGGTTTGAGCAGTGCTATTGTACATTAAATAATGAGCCATTCGAAGAGGAGAAAATCTTCTCAATTTGGTAAGTTCTACAAATTTCAAGTCCCTAATGAAGAATGTAGGACATTTGACAACCGCGGTCGACAGAAGGAATCGCAAAAAGAACATGCAATATAGCCATGTCACAATTAGATGAAGTTGCGAAAAGGGGTCATCGAGCAAGCGGGCAGTAGTAGTAGGAGCATGAATTGCAAAGGTTAAATATTGTGCTACGTACCCAAAATCATGCAAGTCTTGCCATAAATATCTAAAGATTGGAAGTAAAATTAACTTTCTGCAAATAGTGTGATAGAATCCACTGAGGATATTAGAGTTATATAAACCTAAGTCTTATTATCACTCGATGAAGCTTGATTGTGGTCGTCTCCAGCATATCATTTAGTAGTTGTGTTCCAAATACTTTCTGCCTCAATTAGTGTTGTTACCCACCGCAAATTTGTACCATTCGTCAATATCTAGTCACATTGTAATCGTCGATGGGGCATATCATCAATGTAATTCTGAGAGGAGGGGGGGGGGGGGGGGGGGGGGGGGGGGGGGGGGAAGGGCTCTTTTGTAGAGGTGTCAGATGCAGCAGAAGAGGGGAAAAGAGCGAGAAATGAAATGAAATAGAATGTTACATAGAATGTCTTCAAAGGCCAAAATTATATTGTGAGTCAAAATTGAGGCAATCAATGTGAATCTAATCCAGTGTGATCTGTGTACTAAAAATAAGATGAGGTAAAATGAAAGACTAAAATTAAAACCCTAAAAAAACATCATACTAAAATCGTCAGCATCATTGTTGATGACTAAGGATACATGGCTGTTGGAACCTGAGGCTACGGTGGGTGCAGCCTGAGGCAAGCCATGGCGTGGTGCTGAGCAACAGATGCGAGAAAAGAGAGAGAGAGAGAGAGAGAGAGAGAGAGAGAGAGAGAGAGAGAGAGAGAGAGAGAGAGAGAGAGAGAGAGAGAGAGAGAGAGATAGATAGTTCTATTATCGTCCTGGGAGGTCAAATATGACCTATGGGACCAAATGAACATGTCACGTGGTGTGAGTGGAGTTCATAAGTGACTCTCGATGCTCAAAAATGGCTGAAATGAGCGTCGCAATAGAGAGTCCACATCGTGGTTGGGAGAGGAAGGTATGTAGGGAGAGCTCATGGCTGAATATATGGGGAAAAGAGGACCTAATGTGGTCAAAAGCTGAGCACTCAAGTAGTGTGTGGTACTCACTCTCTCGCACTTGACGAGGGCATAAGGTGCAAAGTCGATGACACTCCTCGCCAGTGCCCCAACGTCCTGTCTCGCAGCGTAGAGAATGGGAGCTAAGACGAATGGAGGCAATGGTGCGGATCGCACTCAACGGGATGGGCTCAAGGATGTAGGAATGGGTTCGGTTACCTCGTTCCGAGAAGAAGAGAGATTTGTAGTTTGGGGCAACGTGTGTGGTGTAATGGCTGAAGCGAGAACCTCCAGATTTCTCCCAAGCCATGATACATTGGCGTTGTAAGAAGGCCTCATTAACTTGGGAGTCGATCGACGCATCCTTGACCAAGTGACATGCATCCCATCTTCCAAACCATTTCTTGATATCAAGCATCCACCCCGAACTTAGTATTTTGCTCTTGCATGTCTTTTGAACCTTTTGACTTGCTTCATATGCGATTCTAGGAAGTCGATGCAAAGGGCTACGTTGTGTCTTACGCATGTACTCCACAACCCTTTCCATGCCCAAGACCTCAATGGGAAGCGATCCGGACTCAAGAAGTAAGAGCATGTAGGGTGTTTGTGTCTTGACTTGGAGAAAGTTGGTGAGCAAACGCTTTTGGACATTCTCAAACTCTTTCCAAGTAGACTTCCCGATAGAGAGAGAGAGAGAGAGAGAGAGAGAGAGCTCGACACCAAGAAAAATAACGTTGTGATTGAATTGATTGTAAAGCCTTATAAAGTAAAAATATGCCATGCAAACTGTAAGTGGCCTGCATGCCTTGAGTCTTGTTCTCACGGGCTGACCGAAAGCGGGCTTGAACCCAACAATCCCCCCCTCAAGCCCGAACTAGACAAGCAACTCATGATACCTCGAGTTTTTGGTGTACTCGTCAACCGTGAGTTTTAGGTTTTCTCACAACCAAGGATTTCTGGTGTATCCATAACCTGGTGCTATGATAAACCCCCCCTTGAACAGATAGGGTGTAGGTCAAAAAAGTTAGCTACCAAAGATGGAGTTTTTGGTTCACTGCCAAACCTTGGGTTTAAGGTGTACCCAATAACCTCATGAGGGTGCAACAAAAATGGGCTGAGAACTGTCAAAAATTGGGAGGTCTTACCATTTATGGATGGCAGTGTCTATAGCCCGTACATATTTGGACATGGCTGTAAGCTATAACTGACATTTGATAAGCTAAAAACAAGGCTTTTGAGAGGGACAAACCATAAGTCTATGACACTTAACAAGAAAAATAGAATAAAATTTTGGACTGTGTATATGTCGAGTGTTCTGAGCAAACCTTGAATGAGCTTTCCTTTCTTGCTGCATGAGCTTTGAATTTGAAGTCGTATACCACATTTTTGAAGCAAACATCCATGCATGACAACTGATACTGCATGTAAAACAACATAGCTCCAAATCTCCGCTTGCATCATGACAGGATAATTCTTGGGCACCATCATCATGTCACCTTTCTTCATCTCCACATCACACGCCATCTTGCCACTCACTAGCAAACTTCTTCTCATACGCTGAGACTTCAATACTCTGACCGATATGCCGGACTACGGGGTACGAATTGTTTTATGTATGAGTTATCACACTGTGTGTGAATACCCGCTTGGATAAGGCGTTCAAGACCACATCAGGTGGCCTTTTGCTTTCAATGTGAAAATTAACACACAAAAAAATTCCTCGGTAACGCAGCAATAGAGCAGACAGGGATCACGATGGAGGAGCTGACAGTCGGCATCGCTATGCAGCATATGAGGAGCACCGGCTTGAAAACCCAACACTAGCTTCAACTGCCGCATGTTAGCAGCGTTTGGAGACACGAGTCTGAATTGCTTGTCCGCCTGCGATGACTCAACCTCTCCCAACTGTCTGTGCCTATGGCCCCCTCTTGAGAAGTCTGTGTCACTTCAACGGCGCCTTGTCTTGCCAGCACCAAGATCTTCTAGCTTGCCTAGGACTCGCCTTGTGAAGGCTCTCTGTAGGAGGAAGACGAATCACCTACTGCAGCGAGCACCGAAGTTGGACCAAAAAAAAAAACGCTTAAGAGGAGGTCGCTTTCATGCCTTGCATAGTCGCCATCTCAAGGCTCTGGTACCAGTTGTTGGAGCCTGAGGATACGGTGGGTGCAGCCTGAGGCAAGCCATGGCATGGTGCTGAGCAGCAGATGCGAGAGAGAGAGAGAGAGAGAGAGAGAGAGAGAGAGAGAGAGAGAGAGAGAGAGAGAGAGAGCTCGACACCAAGAATAATAACGATGTGATTGAATTGATTGTAAAGCCTTATAAAGTAAAAATATGCCATGCAAACTATAAGTGGCCTGCATGCCTTGAGTCTTGTTCTCACGGGCTGATCGAAAGCGGGCTTGAACCCAACAATGGCATCGGGCGTTGTGTGAGAAAGTAGTGCATTGCTCACTGAAGAGCGTCAACAATGGGCGCCTCTGTAAGCAGCGATATTGGGAGGGGAAAGAGGGAAAGTGAAATGAAATAAAAGGTTATATTACTCATCGTCAAAAGGCCTATGAGACCATGCCGATGCAATCTTTATGGATTGAATACAATGTCTGGGTACAAAATTGTAATCAAATAATAAGAAACGGAAGACATGTCCTGCCCTATAGCATTTATGTGTTGCGCCAAGCAAACGTATATGCATAAGAAATTGGATGTAGATAACAGATCTTGAAATATTATTGAGCTGCTAGAGTCATGCTAATGCAGTCAAAAGGTCTATGGTTGTGAATATATGTTCTTTCGGCTCCCCTGCTCCCCTCCAATTTCTCTTGCTCAACCGAGAACAAATCCCTTGAGTGCAATTATTGTCGCCACTTAGAACCTACACAAACTCCTTCTTGATTGTAGATGACACTATTCTCCCAACAGCCAACTTGTACCAAAATACCTATATTGTTGCTCCCGTGCCTCCTTTGCAAACCGCCACCTGCTTGGTTTCTCTCTGCAGCGTCAACCTCTCCAGCTCGGTTCTTCTACTACTCCCTCTACGCTGCACTGCTGCAGCGTGATTTTTGTTGCCTTCCTTCTTGTTTTTTTTTTTACTATAGACCTCGCCCTGTCTTGATCCACGTTCCTGATCTCTCTGCTTTGCGTCTGTACTGCTATTTGGCCACCTCCCACGCCATAGCGTCATGTGATTGCACTCCAATCTGGTTCTTTGCGCCAGGCACTAAGGAGCTGCGGCACTATCCGCCAGGGTAGGTAGTCACCAAGGGGGTGGGGGGGCACTCTTGTGTGGGCGGCAGAAGCAACAGACGAGGGGGAGAGGTTAGCTAAAGAAAGTAGAGAGAGAGAGAGAGAGAGAGAGAGAGAGAGAGAGAGAGAGAGAGAGAGACAGAACACTCGATGACTGCAATTGATTATTTGCATGCGTAGGCACGTTCTGGTGGTAGGGAGATAACTGCAGACCGAGAGGCAAGGAAGTGAGCGCTGGATGGTTGCATGGAGGCTTCACGAAGAGGGCGACCGGGAAACTACGAGAGAAGGAGAGGGCGATAGTGGGAAAAACCACTGCATGGGTGGTTTGCAGAGCAACCGCAGAGAGAAAGCGAGAGAGAGAGAGGTAGTAGCTAATGCTAATCAAGCTGTAAGAGATGGTGTGTGTGTGCTAGCATGCATAGCATGATTCACTCAAAGTGTTGAAGGGATGGGTGGGGTTGAATGTCCAGCTCCAAAAAGGGAAGGCTCAGGCACCCCATCGCGTAGCTGGCATGCGATAAGTTGACTCCTAGTGACCCATATTTGATATCTGGCTTGGCCGGAGGAGTGGGAGCTACATGAAAAGGTTGGTGGGTGCAGCTGCCGTGAACAAACGGTGTTGGATGACACCAATAGTTCCTTGCATGGTGCAGGCTTGTGAGCCGTGGGCTGTGAGAGAGAGAGAGAGAGAGAGTGGTCGAGGTTGGTGTGCACCGGTGGTTGACAGAGGGAGAGAGAACCGCTGCATGGTGGCTGACGGGTTGTGCTACTCCCGCTAGTGTATGGAGCCCCAAACGACTTGTGTGTGCATGGTTGGCAGATTTTAGTGTTTATACGAGGGTGTGGATGGCTTTGCGACGCCATGCAGGGTGTGTGTGTGTGGGTCCTATGTGTGCTCTAACCTTACTTCAGGCAGTCCTACTGCACCCGATTCTCCTTCACTTGGTTCTGCTACTACTTGATTGGCCCTGAGGTTTCGATTCACTTCAACTACCAAGCCAAGCTTCAAGTTGCCACTAGATCATGGCTTTCTAAAGCTCGATTGGCCGAGTTCTGTACTGGGCCAGATTACAACCTGCCTTAATTGGCTCAATTATCCTGCAATCGAATGCCTTTGACCTTGGTGCTCCCAAATGTCCTACCCTTGCAAGCTCGCTCGTCTTGCCTTTGCAACCCATTCACTGCAGCTGGGGGTGCTACATACCTAGATTTGAGTCGATATTACTGTTGGCAAACTGCATGCACCGCGAGTCTCATAGCGGCTGCATGTGAGTAAGACAATGGCTGCTTTGATTAGGTGTTCACAACATTTTGGGTTGACGTCATTGGTTGTCGCCGACACTTCCCACTCAAGGTGAATAGGTAGTCGGTACCTGTATCCATTACTCTAGTAGAAACCACCTAATCACTGCTGCGTAGCACCGCTTATACTGTGCCACGCTTTTTCAACTGAGCCGCATTGGTACTGTCGTCCAGGTCTGCGCATGACAGAGTGTCACAGCTACGAACTGTACTCAATGGACACTTGTGATTCGTTCCCACTAAACGGAGAGAAGGTAGATTAAGCAATCGAGTTCTTGTTCTCTTCCCGTTTACTTCTTCACTCAGACACTCACCAAGGTCTCTTGGGTATATTCCTATAACAATCTATCGTAAAATCTGTTGCTACTTTTTTTTTTTGGACGTTCTATGTGACAAAATTCGACTATACTTGCTATTTACAAAGGGTCATCATAGGTAAATTAAATACATTGTCTCATGCAATTTATTCTTTTGTAATATCCTATCTACGGACGTATACTAATCCCTTCTTATTATTGAGTATTTTCATAAAGTTTAATATGTTCAATTATGACGTTTAATTATCATACTTACACTAGTAATTACTATATCATAACAATAAAGAAGAAATTCTCTTTAATTTCAATGATGACTAGTTGTGTTATACAATCAACACTAATTACTGCAGGCTGAAGCAACTAACAACACTAACAAGCATGAGAGAACAAAATACTTAGCTGATGTTTGTCTAAATCCATTATCCGGGAGCGTAGCCTATGCTCTGATACCACTGGTACAGTTGGAGGCGTGGCTGCCCTGCAAAATACCGAAAACCATATGCTACAAACCATAAAACGAACTAATCTCCATACCTGGTGAATCCATGAGCACATAATCGACAATATACGCGAACAGAGAAAGATAGAGAGTGGGAGAGAGTGAAAGAACACGTGTAGACGCACCTCCGAGAGCGGAGTGCTACGCCGGCACGGCGAGGGAGAAGAGAGGAGAGGAGAGAACAAGACACAAGCACTGGGTACAATCTCCCCCCGTGCAAGAGTGACCATTTCCCTCTTGCACGTATTTGTTATATAGATTTCTTGAATGGTCAAATTGGTTACAAACTGGCCGGCCTGTCATAAATGGCCAAAGCTCATAAAGAGCACTTGAATAATCAAATATACATAAATATGATATCCTTTTGCAATAGCCTAACTCGGTCAAGTCTTTTCCACCTGTCAACTGCAATAAACAATAAAATATCAATTCCATAACAAACCTACTCTCCGAGGAGTAGAGACGTACTTCTATTGGCCTACCATGAAAGTGGACATACAAGAGTATGTTTCAAAATGTGTAGTATGCCAAAAGAACAAGTATGATAGAGGGAAGCAACCTGGATTACTCCAGTCATTGCCTATCCCAAATTCACCATGGGAGAGTATATCCATGGATTTCATCTTTGGATTACTCAAGTCTATCCATGGGAATACAAGAATATGGACAATAGTTGACAAGTTTAGCAAGCAAGCACATTTTATTCCTATCAAAAAGACTATTAAGGCACATCAAATGGAAACTCTCTTCATATCTCAGATTTTTAAGCACCATGGATTACCCACACCCATCGTGTCAGATAGAGATCCTAGAATGACCAGTAATTTTTGGAAAGGTCTCTTTGAAAATCTAGGAACAAGATTGAATTTCTCTTCAACCTATCACCCACAAACGGATGGCCAAATTGAGATAGACAATCTTACGATACTCGATCTACTCAAGACTTATGTTACCAAAGTAGATTAACGCTCACAATGGGAAAAGTACTTACCTCTTGTAGAGTATGCCTAAAATAATACTGTACATACTTCTACGGGAAAAGCACCTTTTGAGATCATTGAGGGAAGACCTAAAAGTCCATTGCTACTCAAAGTACATGGGAAGATCTTCGCCGCCGATGAGTATAGCCGTGACCTACAAGAATCTTTTCAAATGATTAACGAGGCTATATCCATCTCTCAACAAAGACAAAAAGCTGCTGCTGATAAGCACAGAAGAGCCTTAATGTTCAAAGAAAATGATTGGGTCTTACTCAAGTTTCCTAAGGCTCGATTAAGGAAACAAACCACGGGCAAAAATCCTACGGGCCATCAAAAGTATTATGCTAAACTAGCAAAAAGATACTATGGTCCTTTCCAAATCTTGAAGCCCATCAATGAGACGGCTTATCAACTCAAGTTGCCCAACAATTGGCTCATACAAAATGCCTTTCATGTAAGCCTACTTAAGCCCTACAAAGGAGAGCCACCAATTGAACCAATTATTGAAGACCCTCCCGAAGTTGAAGACCAAGAAGAGGTGCTACAACCCGAAGCTGTTCTTTGGCATGAAGACAAGGTACTACGACATGGTAAGATTATCCAACGGTATCTTATTAAGTTCAAAAATTATCCTTTTGAAGATGCTAGATGGATGCAAGGAATACAACTTAAGGATAGTATGAACCTTGTCAATGCTTACAATGCTACATTAGAGTAAGCAAATGTACAAATTTCTTTTAAATGACTCATGTTTTTCTCTTATAAGATTAGTCCTCTTTTTAATTGTGCACAAATTTAACTAGTATGCATGCTTAGAATCATGTTTGTGATGACGACATGTCTCAAACACCAAGTAGAATTTGTCACTCTACTTTGGGAGAATGAAATGGACTAAAGAGCATACATGCTTGCTGTAGCTATGTCTCCCAAGCACCAAATGGATTAGTCATCCAAAGATGTCATAGGGTAAAAAGGGATCCTCTACCCGCTAAGTAAAATTGACTAATGACTAAAGCTTTATCTCTTCTACCTCATAGTCGAGGACGACTATGATTTCAAGAGAGAGGTAATGTCATAAAATCTAATATCTAATATCTAACCAACCCAAATGATTTTCTCATATTAAATTGATCACTTAATGTGGGAGAATAAACGGGAACAAGTGTTAAGATATAGACATGTGCTTATAGATCTATCTCAACACGGGGCCAATGGTAAAGGGGCCCAAATGAGAGATTGTCTATCAAAGAGCAAGGATAACAAATGGAGCATAAGACCTTAGGGTTAGCTTCATTGAAGACCTCCAATAATGTGTGTAAAAGGCCTTTTACCTTAGGTAAGCTAGGGCTTAGCGTGAGGCGTGGGAACCCGCCCCATCTCGAAGTGCTTGTCCTGCTTGATGACTAAGGTGCTTGAGGTGCTTGATGATTGAGGTGCTTGAAATGCTTGAGGTGCTTAATTATCGAGATGCTTGAGGTGCTTGACATGCTTGAGATGCTAGGGTTGCACTTGAGGTGAGAACCCAGCCCAAGCTTAAAGTGCTTATGAGCCAAGCTTGTGGTGGGAACTCGGCCTATGCATGAGGGGCTTGAGGTGTCAAAAAGTCAAAGATTCAATCCCTACAAGGAGGGGGCGAGCCCTACATGAGGGGGGATGAGAGAGAACACCCACACACTCACACAAGGCATGCATGATACAAAGAAAGCAAAAGGGACACTTGTCAAGTTCCTCCTCATGTTGCCCTCATGGTGTGCCTGAAGCTTATTGGTTGGCCACCCAAGGGGTCCAATAATAATTTAAGAGATTTAATTAATTGACTTAGCATTTATCTAGCCCTCTCTCTCAAAGGGGAAAGGGGGACACTTGTCTCAAGGCTACCCTTGCTGCTTGTAATGCCTCCTGCTTGTGATTGGCTAGGCCTGGAGGGGTCCAATGAGCTTCAAGCATGAGCTACAAGGGGGGGTCGACCCAAGAAAGCTAGGGGGTTTCTTAGGGCGTATACTCACCCACACACACTCACAAACACTCTCATTGTGTACTATGCAAAGTGCAAGAGCTCCCTCTCCTTCTCCAAGCAAGTAGAGGTTGAGAGCCTACACCAACACTCTTGGATATGGAGTGCAAATCCAGCCAAGATCCATGCTTCAATGCTTAAGCTTCCATCTCCTTCTTCTTCACTATGCTATTATGTATGCTAGCAACAAGAGTTATGGTAAGTGAGGAACTAATTCTTTCTCCTACGAAATGTTTCTTCTTCCTCTTCTCTACCCTCATTCCCTGCTAGCTCTCTCCACCTTCGAAGGTGTTTGAGGTCTTGGGACTGAGGCTTGGGATAGTTAAAGCTTTCTTCAAGTTTATGTTATGTTTGTGATGCATGAAGCTTTCCATCTTCATTGCATCACCTAGGTGACAAGGAACACAAAGATTTTATCGTAACAAGTCTCTCTTAATGCGAGAAATCATAATACAAATGCCTATTGGAGGGGGGACCAGCTCCACATAAATCCGGTCCTCAATTGTTGTCATGTTCTCTAAATTCTCTCTCTTGCAAAAGTATTGTTCATGCCAAGTTAACTAAATGCTATGATTATGTTGAGCTATCTTCAATTATGTTCACCCGCTATGCTCACAAAGTCATTTCTCAAAAGTACTCTCATTAATTTCCGCTACTCTCAAATTAAATAGGCCAATTTCATTACACTACATCCGAAAAGGGGGCATGTTAACCAGTGGCGTCCACTTCTAGAAGTCATGGGTCGAGCTTGTCGGTCCAATAGGAAAAGGGTAAGAGTGATCACCAATGAGACATGCACTCTAACAGGAACATTCAAGGGTTAGTTTGCTAAGTATGGGTGCCCAAGTGTGAATGGGGTGAGCTCATATAAAAGTCACCTAAACCTAAAAATCATGCATTCTCTCATTTGTGCAATTGAAGAGTGCTTTTGCACCATCTCCATCTTCTTCTTCTTCATCTCCTTGTGTGTGTATGCATGAGAGAGAGAGAGAGAGAGAGAGAGAGAGAGAGAGAGAGTGTGTGTGTATGCATGAGAGAGAGAGAGAGTGTGCGATTGAGCATTGTGACGACCGGCATGGCGATGGGTGGTGAGGCGGTTGAGCGCGGCACGACGGTAGCTCCTTCTTCTTCGCTGCAAGGAATCCTCCATGAAGGTGAGTGTAGGGTGGTGAGTGACACACCCTTGCTCTCTTGAGATTGCTAGATTAGTCTGGTTGTGTGCTTGCAGCCATTTGTGGCTCGCACACAATGTATTGGCAAGTCCCTTGCATTGACACATGCGATAGACACGCACAAAGACCTATAGCCTTTGAAAGTAAAAATTTGGATAGAGCTCAATAAAATGAATTATTTTGTCTATGAGAGAGAGCTCTATGCCATAGTTCACGCTTTACGAAAGTGGAGACACTACTTATATGGTGCCAAGTTTGAAGTAGTTTTTGACCATGAGAGTATCAAATGGTTTACTACTCAGACAAGCTAGATGGGCGGAGATCCTTCAACATTATGATTGTAAGCTATGATATCGCAAGGGGAAATATAATGTAGTAGCGGATGCACTAAGCCGGATGCCTTACTTGATTTCACAAAAATAAAGAGTGAATTTTTGGATTCATTACGTGGAAAGTGTGCACAAGATCAATCATATGCTAAAGTGTGGAGTAGTTTTAAGAAGGTATCCTTCACACTCACATGTCTTTGCACAACCAGATCAACATGTTTCTGCACATGCAAATAAAAACTCCAACACACAGAGCTCCACCCCTACTCAAGAAGAGCTTAAGCGATGGATGAATACTTTCATTGATGATGGGTACTTACTCCACAAGGGTAGAGTATGTGTGCCAAAGGACTCAAACACCAAGTGCCAAATATTATTTGAGTATCACAATAGTCCAAGTGCTGGTCATCCAGGTATTCGTAGGATGTATGCCTTAGTTCGATGGCAATTTTATTATCCAAGCTTACATCATGATGTTCAAGAGTACGTACTAAATTGCCAACAGTGCCAAGTTAATAAGGCAGAGCATCTCAAGGTAGATGGCCTTTTACATCCTTTAGAGATTCCACAAGGTAAGTGGGAGAGTATCTCTATGGATTTTGTAGTAGGACTACCTACTACAAATCGTGGCCATGATGCCATATGGGTAATTGTAGACTGTCTAAACAAAGATGGGTCGATTCATTCCCACTAAGACTACGGTTAAGAACCAAAATTAGCACGGCTATTTATAGAGCAGATATATAGACTCTACAGTCTTCCAGCTAGTATCATTAGTAAAAGAGATCAAAAGTTTGATAATCACTTCTGGAGAGCTATATTCCAAAAGTTGGAAACTACACTTAATCTTAGTACGGTTGATCATCCAAAAACAGATGGTCAAACCGAAAGAGTTAATCAAGTGCTAGAGGATATGCTACAAGCATACGTTAGCAAGAAGCAAACCAATTTGGAAGACTACTTGCCTATATTGGAGTTTTCTTATAATGGTTCAAAGCATGTGACCGCAGGGTTTAGTCCATTAATGCTTTTATATGGTTTTCAACCTAGATCACCCATTATGGTGGGGTTGTCTACGGAGAAGATACAACAAGCGAAGGATTTTCTCCAAGACCAGTTTGATATGCTTCAAGTTACTCAACAGAATGTTAAGAAAGCTCAAGATCGATATAAGAAATACGCAGATGAGCATCGTTGTCTTGCTACTTTCAAAGAACAAGACAAGGTTTTCCTCAAGGTTCTAGAGCATTCAGAAAGTCTGAAGACGAGAAAAGTTTCTAAACTTTGACCACGACATTGTGGAACATCTACCGTTCTCAAACTTATAGGTCAAGTGGCCTATAAGCTAGCTCTTCCCGAGCACTCATGAGTTCATCCTGCTTTTCATGTTAGCCGTTTACAAAAATAGCTAGGACAAAATGATAATGTCATTGACACAGGTGTGTTTATCAAACGGCCAAGCATCCCTCATGAACCCTAAACGATTTTGGATTCTCATGAGCTTCGCACCAGACATCATGTCAGACGACAAGTGTTGGTAAAATGGCTAGATAGACCTGAAGAAGGTTCTACATGGGAGAATGTCTCCGCACTTAAGAAAAATTTTCCTACGTTCATTTTCGAGGACGATAACAATTCTCCAAGGGGGGGGGGTAATGTAAGGACACGGGTCCTACGGGCAAGGACACCAGCACAGCCGGACAATGTGTATGCTAGGGGGAGGCTATAAGATATCATGGTTGGGTGGAGACTAGCACACCACATTACTCTCGTCCTTTTATAGACACATTAACATTGCATATATATACACACTGATGATCTACATATTCAATCTTGTACTTTAGCCAATTCTAATCTACTTGTATAGTATTGTCAAGTTTATTCATTCTATTTGTTTCCATTGCTTTTTTTGTGTGTAGTGTCAATGGAAAAAGAACCATACCGCGATCATTCATACCTTACATGTTGTTCTCACACAAATTCATCAGTTGCTTTTTGTTGTAGTGTATATATAAAATTCTCATGTGTGCACTTTCAGCTTTGAATCTTATTGTTGAGAATGATTTATTTGTATATGTAGATAGATAGATAGATAGATAGATAGAGATAGAGCTAGAGAGATAGAGAGAGAGAGAGAGAGAGAGAGAGAGAGAGAGAGAGAGAGAGAGAGAGAGAGAGAGAGAGAGAGAGAGAGAGAGAGAGAGATGTATAAGTAGAGAGACAGATCCTTGTTCAAGTAGGTAGAGAGAGAGAGAGTGAGAGATAGGCTTGTATAAGCATATAGAGAGAGAGAGAACCTTGTGTAAGTAGAGAGAGAGAGAGAGAGAGAGAGAGAGAGAGAGAGAGAGAGAGAGAGAGAGAGAGAGTTCTCACCTTTAATATTGCAAATGTTCAAGAGCGTAGAGCTATCGACTCTCAATGTCAAAAAAAAAGGGTTTGGTGTCACTTAAGCGATACATACAAATTATAAAATTGATCATCGCTTAAGCGATGTTAAAGCCCTAAGAACATCGGTTAAGCAATGTTCTTGTAGTGTCATGGCAAAGAAGTTATGATATCAAAAATCCATGCTAGGATTTCTCTATGTCGTGATCAAGCGCGTACGCTAAGTCAACCACCCTCTTGCAAGTGCACAACAATTGTAACCCTTGGTATACATTGTTTGCATTTCCTACACTCAAGATGTGTTGTCCTACATGCAATGGCAAGTCCTATAGTTCCCTAAGTGAGGAAACGTCCTTGGGCTAAACGCTACAAAACAGACTCAAACCCTAAAGAGAATTTTTGATTATAAAAGTTCATAGGACTAGTACAAAATCACAAAGCTTTGATACCAATGCAAGGTGCAATAGAATTGAAATGGCAACAAGATCTAGGCTTCACACTTCCACAAATATTTACTTCTTTCCTTGCATGAATGCGTGCTACTTAGCATGGATGATGGTTCCTTTTATTTCCTTGTAGAGAGAGAGAGAGAGAGAGAGAGAGAGAGAGAGAGAGAGATAGATAGAGAGAGAGAGAGAGAGAGAGAGAGAGAGAGAGAGAGAGAGAGAGAGAGAGAGAGAGAGACATATAGACTTTATTAGGGGAAATTACAAAAATACCCCTCTAATTTGTGCAAATTCCCAAAATACCCCTCAAATTTCAAAAATTCCCAAAACACCCCCAATATTTTGTCATAAATTTCCAGAATGCCCTTCAAATTTTCCAAAATTCCCAAAATACCCCTGGTTGTGACACTAAATTTCTCCAAAGATTAGAAAATTTATAGCTTTTCATAAGAAGACTCATTGCTTATCAATATAGGATGCTAAATTCAGAATTTGAGTCGATTATGTAGGCTTTGGAGATGAATTGGTTCATTATCTTTAGACATAATTGCCTTTTTTTTGCGAGGTAATTTGTGGCAAATTACATGTTAAGCATGAAAAATGGATCTCAATTATAAAAAAGGAATAAAGATTAAAAAATCTTGAACAATCCAACCAAAATAGATACAAGGGTATTTTGGGAATTTCCACAAACTAGAGGGGTATTTTGGTAATTTTTCCATTTTACTATCGTCCTAGGAGGTCAAATATGACCTATGGGACCAAAGTTACATGTGATGATGTAATATGTGTGTGGCTGATGAGTGATTCTCGATGCTCCAAAAGTGTGATGATGAGAGCGGCAAAATTGTGGTGATGAGAGTTGCAATGGAGAGCCCACATTGTGGTTGGGAGAGGAAAGTGTGTAGGTCTAAGTCATGGCTAAAAATGTGATGGAAGCAAGTTCAGATGTGAGCAAAAGTTGAGCACTCTAGTCACTATGCAGTACTCAGACTCTCAAACTTGCAATGAGCATAATGCGCATAGTCAATTTGACTCTTCTCCACTATGCCAACCCCCTGCCTCACATTGAAGGAGTGGCAGCTAAGCCGAATGGATGCAATAGTGTGTATTGTTGACAAGGGGATAGGCTCAAGCATGTAAATGTGAGTTGGTTTTTCCTTTCAACGAAGAACATGGTCTTGTAGTTGGGGGAAATATGGGTGTGTAATGTATGAAGCATGACCCATCGGATTCCAAAGAGAGTAGTCTATTAAACAATACCAAACTTTTTGAGTCTAAAAATTAAACCATAGTACCAAAAGAAGCCATAGAGATGCTCATGAACCACTCTTTTATGGAGGCCATTAAAATCAAAAATTAAAAATTCTTGGGTTTTTTTTTACAAAATGGTAAGAGATGAAAGGGGCCTTTTGGAAAAAACTTGATTTGTAAGTTTTAGCCAGAGAGAGAGAGAGAGAGAGAGAGAGAGAGAGAGAGAGAGAGAGAGAGAGAGAGAGAGAGAGAGAGAGAGAGAGAGAGAGAGAGAGAGAGAGAGAGAGAGAGAGAGAGAGAGGGGGGGAGAATGACACCCAACCAACCCTTTCAAGGGTTCCCCACATTGTTTTTGATTGGTATTTGATTTTGATTGCATAATGGAACGTGCACACATGCAATACCTCAAGTGCAAAATGTACTAATTTGAATGGGAATGTTTCCATGATAACTCTTCAAGATGAAGAAACTCTAAGGCTGATCCAATGCACCTTTGGATCTAACTCAATGAGGGGTTGTTGATGGAAACCAAGGACTAGATTTGGGGGTTGATTTATGCTCCTAATTTGAGAGGAATGAAGGGCTGGAAAAACATAGAACTAGCTGCAAAAACACAGCCGATCCGTCACCTAAAGCAGGGATGAAAACACAGATGATGATGATGATGTGGATGATTGTTGCGAGAGAGAATTGCACCACCCATAAAGTGCATGCAACACAACCTAGATTAGCATAGTTTCAATCAAGGACACAGATGACACGATAGGTGCAGGGAGGCAATCTCTTTAGTTTGTCAGGTTGAGATCATCCCACGCATACAACACTCTGGAAGGCTAGCTAAACCACAATTTAAAATCTCATTACTCTCAACTACACCATCAACCCACATACACACAAACGGAAGGAAACCCACCTAACCATGCCAGAAGCGTACAAAACTATGGAACACCATCCCCTCACTAGGATACACCTATCCCAAAGCCTCTACACTCAAAATCCTAACTCTAAACCCATCTATAGAAAACGTGTATGAAGAGGAGTCCAATTTTGAAAGTTTCCAAAACTAAATTTACAAGTACCTATGCCTATCTTATGTCGCCAGGGTTCTAATGACTACTTTCACATAGAAAAAAGACATCATTTGATACAATTATGACCACAAATGGCTTGTCGATGCATCAACACACATGCTCCGTCTCGTGTGGAATGCTTGGCTTTGTAGTGTAGCTCTCACCATACCTATCACAATGGTGCACTCGGTTCTCCAATGCGATGAGAGAGCGAGAAGTAGCACAAGGATGAAGCTCACGCTCTCTCTGTTTCTCTCTCACATACAATTGGTAGCAGCATAAAACTTGATTATGATAAGAGTTCTCTTTACAAAATGACCTAGGTACCTTTTATACTAAGGCTACCATAGGTCAAACCTAAAATAGATTTCCAGGGGTAAAATGTCTTTGTGTGTACAATCTAGAAGTGCCATTGCACCCAAGCTTCTGCAACTAGACTAACTACTCATTACAATGATGTTTTTAACCATAGTCTGCAGCATTTCATAACTCTCAAAAAATACGGCTTTGTTGAGTTATGTCGTACTGATGACCCACGGGTAAACACTGTCCCCCTCCGAATTCATGTCATCCCTAACATGACTTGGTTGTCAATATCGGTGCGGTCTTTGTTTTTGTTTTTCTTTCTTGGCCTCCACTGCTTGTACTTTTGTCAAACCACAACAAGAACTGTGATCCATGAAAGTCATAATTGATAATGCACTTTATGTCCTTCACATTCAAGCCCCAAGTTGCAACATCTACTGCTGTCATTATAGGGTTACTTCCATGTCTAAATTCAGAAAGAACCCAATCTTGTTTAGCTTGACTCTTATCTGGATAGATAAAGCTCCATCCATCACTCGCTCCAGCAACTCTGTCACTTTTGAGTATTTATCGTTATCATAAACAACTTCTACAATCTGTAGAATTGAATGATTGTCTTTTAGATCTTGTGAACCAATGACAACTTTGTAAGAATTCTATAGAAATTGTCTGGTTAGATCTTCAACTCCTTTAGGCCAAGTTGAACTCCAATATAAAGTTTGTTTGTCATGCCAAATTTGGGAGATAATTGATTTGAGATTCAATACCCATGTCTAGCATTTAGTCCACCTCATCAAGGACAAGATATGTAACCCTATGACGGCTGGTTTGTCTTTTAGGAAATAAGACGTAGCTAAATAGATAATTGAGTAGATTACTTAATAGAGAGAGACAGATTTATATACACGAGATTATAGAGTAGAGAGAGAGAGAGAGAGAGAGAGAGAGAGAGAGAGAGAGAGAGAGAGAGAGACTACACACGATATACGTGGTTCACCCAATGTGGGCTACGTCCACGGGAAAGCAGCCACTCAATGGCTTTAGTACTTCAAAACAAGAAGTAGTTTACAAAGGGATTATACCCTTAATGGAGCTCCCGCCTTGCTTCACTCTCACCACCTCACACTCACCTTGTTGCATCAACTTCACACTATGAAATGTGTGTAGAAATGGCCTCCTTTTATAGGCCAAAAGGGCTTCCCTCTCTTATGAGAGACAGCCATGTGTAGCCGCCCTTGTGCGAATAAGTCCAAATCGGACCCTCCAATCCGCCCATGTATGGCCGCCCTTGAGAAGACAAGTCCACTTTTGAATTCGGCCACCGGCCACCGGCCATTGACTTCCGATCACCGACCACTGGCCATTGACTTCCGACCACCGGCCATTGACTACCGGCCACCGGCCAACCGACCGGTTGCTTTCTGACCACTTTCCGGCCGATGTCCGGCCATAATATTCCGGCGAAAAAAAAAGTCTCGGGGGCCGCCGCCCCCGAGGCCTTTAAAGTTGCCCCTGATTCTTGTCCGTGAAAATTTTGGTTTCCGGTGAGTGATTTTCCTTCACGCACGATGGCTTCTCCTCATAATGGGGGCCTTACAAATGTGCACTTTTACCACAGAAAATTACAAGGGTAAATCAGGCTCCATACTTAACATGTCTACCATTTGTGTCTGCTCTTCTTTGTTGGTGACTCCTTTGTTCCTGCATCAAGGTGATCAAAGTCACATTTTTCATTGTTATCTTTTTTGTGTTGTGTAAATAGCTATATTGCTTCTACTTGATACATGAATTAATTGAAGCCTCACAAACCCCAGTTAATTCCCCAAGTTAGTAACTTGCTTCAAGAGGGATTTATCAGACATCATTTGTGATATATGATCATTTATCAGATATCATTGTCCATTTGTCGCCAAAACTCACATACTTGATGTACAGGGTATGAGATGGCTATCATGTCTTTAGATTTGAAAAAAATGCACCTTTGGCTAGCTAGACCTTTTAAAAAAGAAAAACCTTAGCTTGTACTCTCTATGCATAGCCTCTTTACAAAGTACAGCTTGATTTGGACTTGCACTTGGCTTTACAAGCTAACTTTTTTGGATTTCAATCTTGAAAACGATTGATGGGCATCTTTGGAACCATCTGTCAGCCAATCACATGTAGAACCAATGATGATGACTAGAATTTGGCTTGATCCCTGGTTGCTCCTGCAGGCATCTTTCACGATAGATGACTGAATTGTCATTTTTTCCCCTTTTGTTCTTGTCAATATTGTTAGTCCCTTTTGTTTGTTAGGCTTCATTAAGTCATATACAAGATAAAATATTTACAGTATAAAGATCTACTTCTTGCATACGGCCTTGTAGTCGCATGAAGTATCTGATAGGCAAATTTACACTTGATGGGTGCTTTCATTTAGCCGCATCACCAACCTCCTTTTTCCTTGTAGGCCACCCCAAAGTTTGACAACCATTCTCAGCCATTTTTTGCCTCATATTGTTGTCGAAGGCTGGTCATCATTCTTTTCTTACCTCTGACATTACCCATTGTGCATATGGCTTTTGAGACATACCTCGTGAAGTTTCGTCATTTTCCTGTACCGTCTTCTCTTTGTATTGCTGAGGCATCTCTTCAGTCTTTTCTTCATCTGGATTATGGATTTTTTCCTTCTTTTTTTTGGGAAATCTAAAAAATAACAAAATAAAACCAAAACTCAACTCAACAAAAAGAGAAATTATTTGAGTAGAATTGTAAATGCTATGTACAACGTACACATGTCCCTAGGGGCTCATATACGGATTTTTCTTCCATACTCATCTTGTAATGCTATTACGAGGGCATATACTCTAAATTTTGTCAAAAAATCATCACAATCAAACGCAAAAATTCAATACATCTCACAAAACATTGCCCTCTAATATTCATAATATTAGGTCCCTATTTAGAATGCCTCCCCCTCTCCTATTTGGAGTCCTCCTTGAAGACAAGGTATCACCAAGGGTATTTGTTGTGAATGGGCAATTAAAAATTATGCCTATGTAGGCCTTGTAATGTAGCCCTATTATGCATACATAGTCAATGCATGGAAAAAAACTTATGATGTGAAATATGTGGGTATAAGCAATTTTCTTATTGGAATTTTTTGGGGTGAGGCTTCCTAGTCTAAGCAAAGTGATGATCTTTGAAGCTCCTATGCCATTTTTCTTGATTGAAGGTTGTACAAATTTTTTGAAGGCTTAATTATCTGTTTTATATTTCTTTGGAACACAGTTTAGCCTTGTGGTTTTTTTTTTGTATTTGGTAGTGTTCCTCAGAGTGGGTTTTGTCTTAAAGTGAGCTATCTTCTAACTAAATTGTAACCGAAGGAGGAATTGAAAAAATTCAAGCAGAGGTGCAGTGACAATAGTTTTATTGGTTTCCTTCCACTTCTTCATGATTACTGATTATTTTGTTGATGCTGCTTGTTTGGGAACCCATACTTGTCCCTATTTCATTTTTGTTTGAAGAGACTTCTCTGGGATCTACCTTGTCTTTGTGTGAGTCTTCAGTGGTCTTTTCTTCAGCCCTTGTACGCTTGGTTGGGGATAGGATTTAGACTTCGGGAGTTGATACTCTAACTGTTTTGGAATCCAAATAAATTCCTAACCTCTTTGTGCTTGAATCAACTTCTTTGGAACCCAAATCTAATTTGCAAAAGCTTGCAACTTTGTGTTTTTTCTTAGTCGTTCTTACATGCTTTGACTGCTTTCCTTTTGGTTTTGGATGATGTGATTTTTCATCAGAGATATTCATCTTCTTGATCCATGCTTGATTTTGGCCAAGCTTTCTCTTTGGTATCCAAATTTATTAAACTTTTGGGCTCTCACTTGTTGTTCTTTGCTCTTGGCCTTCCTTGGTTGTTATTGAAGCTGCTAGTGATCGTGGTGACCTGAGTTTCTGGTAGGGGATGTCACAAGAATCATCACTGTCGTTGCTATTCTCTACAAGGTTGCATTCTAGCACTTTCTCTTTGTGGTTTGGCTAGTTATGGAAAGTTACTAACTATTTTCTCTTGGATTGTTGTTTCTAGGAGGGCTTTTCTAGCCAATTGATTAGAGTGTTGTTAGCTAGTTGACATGGCTGTTTTCTTGGTTGAGACTTTTCTTCCTGGATAGGAGCCTCATATGAGGATGCTTGTTGTGGTTGCGTGTTTAGCAAAGACTTTGGAATCCACTTTTAATACACTTTATTCTTGTAGCGATGACATTGGTTCCTAGGTCTTTGATCTAGACAATCATAAACCCATGCATTAGTCAAAGTGTCTTTTATGTCACCTACTGGGTTTTCTGGATTTCCATCATCTGCATCTTCTTGGAGCTCCAAGTGTTCTACAGAGTCATAGAACTCTTCTTCTTTGTTGTCTTCGTTTCCCTAGGTCACACTCATTGCAAAGTAAGGAATGACATCAAAGCCATCTTTATCACAAAAGTGGGTTTTGGACCATCTTGAATAGTGCACACATACAAAGTATCCAAGTGTACGCTTTTCTGTACGTGTCGAATGCTGGGACTTGCCTCTACACCTTGTGCAAGCCTCAAAAAGTTGCAAACACACAAGTAGAGAGTCCTAGCAAGATCAAAG
Organism: Adiantum capillus-veneris; assembly: GCF_014529385.1. Classification (NCBI taxonomy): domain Eukaryota; kingdom Viridiplantae; phylum Streptophyta; class Polypodiopsida; order Polypodiales; family Pteridaceae; genus Adiantum; species Adiantum capillus-veneris. The sequence continues at coordinate 2,890,891 of NC_140937.1, forward strand.
AAACAGTGGTGTGTCACTCATCACTCAATGCTTCCGTTGTGAAGGATCTTGTGCTACAAAGAAGAAGGAGCCACCATCAATGCCGCGCTCAATTGCCTCATCGACGCTGATGCCACCGCAATGCTCTCTCTCTCTCTCTCTCTCTCTCTCAAGCACGCACACACACACACACACACACACACACACACACACACACACACACACACACACACGTGTGAGCACACAAAAGAGAAAGAGACAAAGATGGAGCAAGAGCACTGCTTAGCTTACACCTCCCAGAATATAGATTTTAGGTCAAAATAGACCTTTTATACGAGTTTAACCCATTCTCACATGGGTGCCCACAGTGGCCGGTCAAGGTAAAAATAGTATCAAATGAGATATGTGGTGCGCCTCTCATCGGCAATCACCTACACACTTATTGGACCATCAAGACCGGTCCATGACTCAAAAAAATGTGATGTTTGTGGATGTTTATTGGGCTGATGCCCATTTTCCAAGGTCAGTACCAAGCGATAGGGGGCATTGGGCAGTCCCCAAGCCTTCTATTTGCTCGGTGGTGACTCCACTGTCTACTATCGCATGTAATGTCTTTAACACCATGGTCAACACCAAGTGATAGGGAGTGTTGGGTAGTCCCCAAGCTTCCTATTTTCACAGTATCATGACTCCTCTGTATGACTTGTAATCACATCACCAAAAGGGTCTCCATCGTCGGTTACACCAAGGTCAATACCAAGCAATAGGGAGCATTGGGCAGTCCCCAGGCCTCCCATTCACCCAGTATTGACTCCACTGTCTGAATGTTAAGGGTCATCATTGTCGATTAACATGCCCCCCTTCCTAATGTAGATTCCGTCCTCGGAAGCTATTGAGATGAAGTTTGTTCGTTGAGGTGGAAGAGCATCTGAGGTTGAATATCCTTAGCCTTCTTCAATCACTGCAAAATCAACCAACATTGGCACAGTAATTGCATTCTCATATTCAATTAAGAAACATATACAGTTGTAGACACACAATTTGATTGGCAACCGAATATTAAACAATTTGTTTGCAGTAAGACATTAAACTATAATATAATCAAATGCATAAACAATTGTAAATGTCAAAAACTAAACAAGTTTGGGCTTGCTAATTTAACAATCAAAAGGAACTAGAGGTTAACTATTAATACCATGGGCAAGATTCTTAGTTTTCTCTAGTCAATTAAGTTGTTTAACCGTGCAAGGAAGGTATTTGATGTTCAAGGGCTGACTAGAGGCTATACCTAGAAGACCTTGTAGTTAAGCTACTATAAAAGGAATTTGTCTTCATCATTAGTGGCACAAATGTTCACTAAGGACATTACTAGACGCCTATAGTCACCTTGATCAAAAGGGTAGTTTTGTGCAATCGGGGTGACTTCTTCTAATAAGTATGGATCAATTGTGGTCAAGACACATATCAGCCATTCTAACTCCTTAAAATTCCTCACATGCTAGCGTACCTACCAAATCCCATTCACAGGCAAGCATCGGAAAAACCATGTGAAACACTTGTGAAAAGTAAAGAGGGTACCTCTCACCCAAGGCAGAAGTGGATGACTCTAGCGTACTAGTCATATCTGCACACACTGATAGATGATAGTTAGAGTGCAAATATTATGAGGGTCGTGTCAAAAGGTGTCATATGTTTCCAGATTTTTGTTTGGTGGCTCTTGCTCTTTTAATTTTTAATTTTTTTTTTGTGAGTATAAGGCTTTATATATACATTTCCTAAGATTGGAAATTGAGAGGTCAGGGAGGAAGGTTATGAGGGGAGTGAGTGAATGATGACTGTCAGCAAACACTCCCCCTTCCTTGCGTAGATCATACCTTTTGGAATGATGTTATTACCCTTTGAAACCAATTGTTCCAAGTTGTCTTAGGTGAACACTTTGACCAATAATGTTCGACCGCCCTAGGTATTTTATCTAGTTTCAAGGGTGGTAAGGTACTCTCCCATGATTTTATTTGCAACATTGTTGTAGGTGGTGAACTTACAACGAGAGGCGCAAATTATTTTTTATTTATATGGATATGTACAATGGTAGGTGGAGGTTGTGTCGAAGCTTCCATTTCCTTATATGAACTACGTGAAGAGCAAGAAGCTTCATTTTACTTCCCTCTTCCTGAGCTAGGTGGAACAAATCGTTCTTTCTTCGGTACCCAAACTAGCTCTAGAGTAGCAATCTATGTTTTTTTCCTTTTTGCAATTTTCAATTCGTTTTGGAGCTACCGGATTGGGCTCACATGGGTCAGGTGACAGGTAAGAGCACAATTTATGTTTTGGCACCCAAATTTGATCATTTCCTTCATAGTAGCCTTGGGCTTCCAATAGTTGTTTAGGAATCCAACACAACATTTTCTTACATTTTCGGAAGCGGGTGGGGCGTTTCTTAAAAGGCTCCTATTTTTTAGCATCAGCCATGGTCACTAAAGAAGATTTATTAATCCACTTGTATGTTTTCTTTGCTATATTAGGATGCATCTTGTGTGTCTCAAGCTTTGTTTCAACTACAGAAGTTGAAGCTCTAGAGAGTTGGGCTATAGGGACATATGGTTCAATCTCTTGGACATGCAATGTTTTGGGTTTTATTTCTTTAAGAGACAATATCTCATGGACTATGGCTTGAGTGGCAGGGCTAAGAGTTAGTTTCTATGTTGTGACACTCCATGTCCCCCAATCAATAGTGCATTTGGTGGCTATCATCCATGTGCATCCTAGGTTTATATGACCTTTTTTAGTTCCAACAGACATGACCAAAAAGTCTTGAGTCACCATCCCTTTGTCATAACTAATAGAAGTGTGAAAAAACAGTAGTTTTTTCTTGTTGAGACCCTTGACTTGGATAGTACTCTTAGATAGGGATGGCTTTCCCAACTAACACCACACTCCCTATGACAACAGATTATATTTAGCACCTGTGTCTAGCAAGGCAGTATATAGCACTTTCCCATAGGTGCTATTCAGTTCAATAGGGTATCTTAGAAGTGTCTCAGAGTCCAACCAATCATGCTTTGTTTCAACGTGGAGTGCATGTGCAAATCTAAGGTTTGCCTCTCATTGGCGTCTTATGCATTGTTGTCGCTCCTTAGCCTCAGCTTGAGCTTGTATCTTCTTCAACTCTGCTTGTACCTAAGGTAGAGGAATAATGAGTGCCCGCATAAACGGAGACACTCTTGATGTGTTTGTCCTCTAGCACACCACTAGAGTGTAGGTGCATGTGACCTCGACACTCTAGAGGTGTCGATGAGTGCCCGTGAAGGCCGCTTACCTAGTTTTTTAGGTGTTTACAACCCAATTTTTTGTATTTTTGGTCCCCTTTTTTAACTGAGCCATGGAATATGGCATGTGATAGCTCAAAACGAGCATCTTGGCTAGGAAGATGTTCCATGCTTTACAGCCCCCGATTCGGTTACGTACAACCCTCCGAATCCTAAACCTAGTCTTTTCTCTAGGTGGGAAGAGGGCTATGTTTAGTAAGTCCAAAGGGTGAGTGTGAAGGGGATGGTGGAGAACTTGAGGAAGTTGTCCCACATAACTTCCGTTCACTTGAGATCCTAGTTTTTATATATAAAGTAGTGTGAGTAGTATATCATAAGACTGAGGACTGAGGCCTAGGCTTGGGCTTGGGCTCGGGGAAAGATCCCGATCCCTTCCTTTTAGAATAATATTTTTTAAATTTAATGTCCATTTTTTCTTCTTTTTTTTTACCAAAAAACTTTTGTGAGGATAATGTGGCCGCATGGGCGTCGAGCTTCCACACGCACATAGTACCTACTACGAACTCTGTCCAGCCTCTCTTCAACATAGCTAAATACAGCTAATTAATGCTACCTCCTTTGCTAACACCCTATCAAACACATAACTGCACACTCATAGACAGTCAACCTTCTTACTGTCTACATAAACTCAGCAAAAAACATAGAAATGGTAGAAGTGAAGGCTTCACAAGGTAGCATTGAGTGCTCCTCAAGCTTAGTGCAAAGCAGTTCCCCGGTAGTGGCACCAAAAATGTACGCTTTGCCGTACATGTCGAAGGCTGGAGACTTCCCTGTGCACCATGTGCGAGCCTCAAAAGGTTGCAAACACACAACTAGAGAGTCCTAGCAAGCTCAAAGAAAGAACGGTGTGTCACTCACCACTCAATGCTTCCGTCGTGAAGGATCCTGTGTTGCGAAGAAGAAGGAGCCTCCGTTGATGCCGCGCTCAACCGCCTCACCGCCATTGATGCTGCCGCAATGCTCGATCACTCTCTCTCTCTCTCTCTCTCTCTCTCTCTCAAGCACACACACACACACACACACACACACACACACACACACACACACACACACACACACACACACACACACACACACACACACACACACACGCACGCACACACACACGCACGCACGCACCGGCGAGCACACAAAAGAGAAAGAGACAAAGATGGAGCAAGAGCACTTCTTAGCTTACACCTCCCAGAATATAGATTTTAGGTCAAAATATACCTTTTATAAGAGTTTAACCCATTCACACATGGGCGCCCACAGTGGCTGGTCAAGGTAAAAATAGTATCAAATGAGACATGTGGTGTGCCTCACATCGGGGATCACCTACACACTTATTGGACAAACAAGCCCGGTCCCTAACTCAAAACAATGTGATGTCCGTGTATGTTTATTGGGCTGACGCCCATTTGCCAAGGTAGTACCAAGCGATAGGGGGCGTTGGGTAGTCCCCAAGCCTCCTATTTGCTCGGTGCTGACTCCACTGTCTGTTGTCGCATGTAATGTCTTTAACACCATGGTGAACAACAAGCAATAGGGAGCGTTGGGCAGTCCCCAAGCTTCCTATTCACCCAGTAATCACATCACCAAAAGGGTCTCCATCATCGGTTACACCAGGGTCAATACCAAGCAATAGGGAGCGTTGGGCAGTCCCCAAGCCTCCTATTCGCCCGGTATTAACTCCACTATCTGACTGTTAAGGGTCACCGTTGTCAGTTAACACCAAGATGTGTTCCATTCTAGTGGCTCTAAATATTCCTCATCAAGAAAGGGTTTGGGAATATAATCATTATCTTTGATTGCCCTTTCTAGGATACACTCATCTTACTTTAAGCTTTCGCATTGCGAAGCTCCGCGTATCCACATTTCTTTAGGCTTATCCAACCATGCTGGAAGTTCTGATTCTGCTATCAAGGCAAAATCAAACTCTTCTACAAGGGTTCTCATCACATCCTTGTACCTATGGTCCTTCAAGTTTATCCTTGTCGTGGTTTCCATGTGTTTCATGTAGATGTGGTCATAACCCTATTCTTGGACAATTTTCAATTGTTGTGATATTTATGCCTCGGTTTGGGTTTTTTGGGCAATCAGAGATCAAGTGAATGACACCACATTCAAGGAAATATTACTTGTGTGATCTCTTTCTAAGGACATTGTTTGACCAAGTGGTTGTCACAAATTTTGTGACAATTTGGTTTCTTCTTGCATTTCCTCTTGGCTATAAACAGGCTCTGACCTACCTAAGCCTCTATTCACAACAATGAACCGCAATGTCCTTTCATCCATCTCGTACCTTCTTTCTTCTTGTCAAAACGCACGAGGTGGAGGTTGTACCGGCCTCACCACTCCATGAGTTTTGTCATCTTCTATCGCTTTGAAGTGTAGTACCCGCTTTGGTTGTTATGACACATTGTAGTTGGTACTAGCGCTTGTTTATTGGATACTTCCATCATTGGCATGTATCTCATGTCTGCAAGCATTCTAGCACCTGGCAATGGAGGTTGTTGTCCTAAGACAGGATGTGGTCTTGAAAATCCTACTGGACCCGGCACATTCTCCATAGCGTATCTAGGTGGAGTAGGTGCTACTGGAGCAGGTTGTACACATAAAAAAACGTGTATGAAGACAGAGCCGGATTTTTGAAGTGTTTGAAATTGAAGTTTATGAGTTTCTATGCGTAGCTTATGTCACCAGGGTTCTAATGACTACTTGGACGTAGAAAACAAACATCATTTGATACACTTATGACCACAAATAGCCTGCAGATGTGTTCGCACGCATGCTCCGTCTTGCGTGTAATATTGTCACGCTCTCACCGAACCTATCATGATGGTGAAGTTGGTTCTTCAATGTGATGAGCGAGTGGGGAGTAGTACCAAGATGAAGCTCACGCTCTCTCTCTCTTTCTCTCTCTCTCTCTCATGGTTGATGGCAGCTTAAAGCTTGATTATTATGATAAGAGTTCTCTTTACAAAATGACATAGGTACCTTATATACTAAGGTTACCATAAGTTCAACCTAGAATAGAGTTTGAGGGGTAAAACGACTTTGTATGTACAATCTTGAAGTGCCATTGCACCTCAGCTTCTGCAACTAAACTAACTACTCATTACAAATGATGTTTTTAACCATAATCCACATCATTTCATAACTCTCAAAAAATAAGACTTTGTTTAGTTATGTTGTGCTGTTGACCCACGGGTCAACAATGATGAAACAACAATAAGTCATAAATCCAATATCTAACCAACCCAAATGATTTTCTCATGTTAAACTGATCATTTAATGCAGGAGAATAAATGGGAACAAGGGTTAGGATATAGACATGTGTTTATAGGTCTATCTCAACACAGGGCCAATGGGGGTAAAGGGGCCCAAATGAGCGATGGTATGTCAAAGAGCAAGGCTAACCAATGGAGCTTAGAGACCTTAGGGTTAGCTTCATTGAAGACCTCCAAGAGGTTGGAACTTGTAAGATCCCCAACCACCAATACCAAAGATCGAGATGGGATCCTTGACAAGTCTCTAGGTCTGATAAAAATCAGAGTCTCTAAACAAGAAAAATCCAAGGAATAGACCTTTACCATTGACAATGGCTTGGGTCTATAACCTTAGAAACAGACCTAGTCCTGTCTCACAGCGGAAACGGGACAACATATTTAAACGGCCTAAGAAAAAAATGCTTATTCCGGCCCTATAACGTCATCATTCAGATTATGGTTCCCTTAGCCAACGCTTTTTTCCCCCTAACATATGTGAGGGCACAACCGTTGGTGGATTCCTCATCCAAGTGAAGAAGTTTCTAAAACATTTTAGTGCGTGGGAATGGATAGTTACCTGAAAAATCAGGTCCACCCGTCCATGATTGACAACCTTAGTCAATCCCCAATTACCACCCCGTAGTCACACAAGATTCATTTATCTTATTATCACATTGTTTTAACGTTTAAAATAATGGTTTCTTTTAACGTTCCATCACAGTAATTCCTTGAAGACAGCATTGAAAGCATTCTTTTAGAAAACAGACATCTTTAAACTTAAGACAAGGTACTGTCAATCAAAACATTGTCCATAATAACCATGACCAGTACTCTTCTTGTCTCAAGACCACCTAAGGGTGAAAAACGACACCCATTCCTTATTCAAATCCGGAGTGAATAAACCCCCACCCAAGGTTTCGGGTGCCCATACACCAAACCAGTTGCCCATACAACCGGGCGGCTCCCCTAGGATAAAAAAACGGTATCCTAACTTATGTAGAAACATCAAGACATGACACGGAGTAAAAACTCAACGTTCATTGGGGATAACCGACTTATCCGTTGATTGGCTAGAAAGAAAATCATTATCATCAATTTATACTAAGGAGTCGGAGGTGTCTTGAGACAAGCTGTCTTAAGGATGATCAATCATATCTTTCCTAGTTCAACCAGTTTTAACCCAAACAATTGTTTCCTACATTATAAACAACTGCATGTTGGAAGTTACCTTCCGTTTTCAACCAGTTTATTCTTTCTAACCTTACGTATGCAATGCTAACTTAAAAATGAACTTTAAAAGATTTTAAATGAACAAAATAGAAATCCACCTGGGACTGCTCGTCCATGTACTATGGGGCGGGTGCCCGTAAACTTTCCTCTGTTGGCCTATGGCTAGGCCCAGCCTCATGGTCATTAGTGGCTTTGTTTTGCTTGTTGCTAACATCCTCTTCCTCAGCAAGAGGATTTCCCCTGGTTCTCTTTGGAGCCATGTCGGCCGCCTTATAAAAGACTTAATCCATTAGAAGTTTAATTGAATAATCTTCTTTTTTTCTTTCTTACCCAAAATAAGGATTTTTGGGGTAAGTAGGTATCTCTAATAGTCAATTTGATGAGATAATCCTCCTGTAACTTATTTATGCCATAAGTAATTTCCCATAATTATCATTTAATTTGGGAAGCCCTTTAACTAGGTTTTTCCTTAGTCTACATTCGATTTTAGCCTTAGTGAATTATAAATTTCTATCGGTTAATGGATTACTCACCCTAACTTATAATTGAATATGTTCTATCTTTAGGAATTTTCATAAATTTGATTTATAACCTTTCCCTCTTGTACTTATGGTCTAATTTAGGCAAAATTTTATAGATAGTAATTTATTATACCATCCATTTATGATGAGGTAATTTTTCCACCCTTCAATAATGATTTTGGACCTCGGGGATTTATTTGGTAATTAGATAAGTTCATTTACTAATTTCTCTTGTCCATTTTATACAAAAAATCGGTTATTTTTATTGAAGATACATACCTAAACTAATTATCTGAGGTTGGGATATTTATCATGGATTCTTCAAGGTGTATTCTACCTCTGATATTTATATCAAAGGTTTTTGGGTTAATGTACTATATTCCCCCTTTTATTTTTCCCTAAAACTAATGTAATTTTATTGGGATATTTAGGTAAACTAATTATCTGATGGTAACATAATTATCATGGGTTTCCCAAGGTATACTTAATCTCTGATAAATAGCTCAAACGCATTAGAATTCATTTGCTACTTTCCTCTATTTAAATTGTCCAAAAGACAGGGTATTTATGCTAAAGTAATTAGATAAATTAATTATCTAAGCTTGAAATAATTATTATGGATTTAATAACATCTAATTAACCTCTGATAAATAACTCAATTCATTTTGAATCTATTTGCTAATTTTCCCTATTTAATTTGTCCTAAAAACAGAGTATTTCTGTTAAAGTAATTAAGTAGAATAATCATTTGAGTTTGAACTAATTATCACGGGTTCCCTAACATCTAATTACCCTCTGATAAATAACTCAATTTATTTTGAATCTATTTGCTAATTTCTCTATTTAATTTGTCCTAAAAATAGAGTATTTTTACTAAAGTAATTAGGTAGACTAATCATTTTAACTTGACTTAAATATCACGGGTTTTCTAACATCTAATTTACCTCTGATAAATAGATCAATTCATTTTGAATCTATTTGCTAATTTCTCCTATTTAATTTGTCCTAAAAACAAAGTATTTTTGCTAAAGTAATTAGGTAAACTAATGATCTGAGCTTGTCATAATTATCACGGATTTCCTAACACATAGTTAACCACTGATAAATAACTCAAAGCATTTGAAATCAATTTACTAATCTCCTCTATTTAATTTGTCTTAAAAACAGAGTATTTCTGCTAAAGTAATTAGGTAAATTAATTATCTAAGCTTCTCCTAGTTATCATGGGTTTTCTAACATATAATTAACCATTGATAAATAACTCAAAGAATTTGAAATCAATTTACTAATTTCTCCTATTTAATTTGTCTTAAAAATAGAGTATTTCTGCCAAAGTAATTAGGTAAATTAATTATCTGAGCTTCTTCTAATTATCATGGGTTCCGTAATATATAATTAACCACTGATAAATAACGCAAAGCATTTGAAATCAATTTACTAATTTCCCCTATTTAATTTGTCTTAAAAACAGAGTATTTCTGCTAAAGAAATTAGGTAAATTAATTATCTGAGCTTTTACTAATTATCACGGGTTTCTAACATATATTTAACCACTGATAAATAACTCAAAGCATTTGAAATTGATTTACTAATTTCCCTATTTAATTTATCTTAAAAACAGAGTATTTTTGCTAAAGTAATTAGGTAAATTAATTATCTGAGCTTCTCCTAATTATCATGAGTTTCGTAACATATAATTAACCACTAATAAATATCTCAAAGCATTTTGAATCAATTTGATTATTTTCCCCTTTAATCTTCTCTAAAAAACAGTGTAATTCTACCTAATTAATTAGGAAAATTACTCAAAAAATTATAGGATAATTTTCCTAGCTTAATGACTATCTTATGCAGCTCTGATAATTACCTCAACTGAATCTAAGCTTAATTAATATGTTTTCCATTAATTCATGATTAATTTGGCTAATTTCAGCCCTAATATGATAGGACAATTAATTAGCTTAACATTACCAAGCTTAATTACAACAATCAGCAGAGAATAATTAATTAAGAGAGGGTTTATGAGTATACATAGGCCTAATCTTTGATTTATTAACAAAATAGATTAATCTAGCCTTGCTAATTAAGAAGGATTAGGCTAATTACCGTTTAGTTTAATCACCTAGAGCTTAATCTCTAGTGATTTCTGCGTAGCGTTTTCTCTAGATGAGAGAGAGAGTGTCAAGGCTCCGAGTCTGTCAATTTGTGAAGAAAGGGGTCCTATTTATAGTTTTTTGTCACTCACAATCTCTTCACGGGCTGGAAAAAGCAGTTGCTTGCAGCTCAAGCAGCCCTCTAGCTCCAGATGGCACCCCTTGCTGCTAAATGAGTCCTTGGCAGGTCAGTGATGACCCTCCCATTACCTGCCAGCTTTTAAAATGTCAATTCTTCTATATTTTGACCTACTTTTGCTTAAATGGGTAAATATCTTGTAAATATCTGGGAGGCCTTTAATAAAGTCTATGCTTTAATGATTACTGCAACCCTTCAACTTTTCTTAATAATTTAATTTACATGGAATCTTTCGGAAGGACTAGCGGGGTCAGTTTTTGTCCGAATTTAAATCTGAAAATTTCTAGCCCGGGGTTTGCTATGCTTAAGATTCCAAAAATACCAATATTTGCCATGGTCGGACAATTCTACATTGCTTTTTCAATAATTGTATCAGTTGATTAAGCTTTATACAACCTTTAAAGTTTCAAAAACTGGAAACCTTACAATCACCCCAACTCAAGAATTTGAGATGCCCTCATCTCAACCGGAATTGGAGAAATCTTTGAGAAGAGAAATTCATCCTCCCAAGTGGCATCCTCGGAGACCTTTCCACTTTATCAAATGTTACTGATTACTCTAAGAGTCCTTTCTAGTTTCTGGTTGGAGTTACTTGTTGCCAATTTTTCCTCAAGAAACTCTTAGTGTTGAGCCCATCTTAAAAACCTTTACAAACAATTCGTGTCATATCAAACACCAGGTTAAATCAATTCCATAAAAGATCCATATATCCATCTTGTCAACATGAACACACTCGGCCTAACTGACCATTCAGAGCAATCAGCGTTCGACAAGTATCATGTATTTCAGCTTTGCCAATCTGAACGGGCTCGGCGTGTTCTTGCCATTCTGAGCAATCTCCGTTTGGAACAAGCTCCCATCATTTGCACTAGAGGTACCTCCTCTATGCTCTACCTTGGTTGACCAACAATATGTAAAGGGTTTTAAGAAGTATCATACCAAGAGTTCTTTTCGGCTTCCTATTAGTCTCGTAAATTAATACTTTCATATCTAGGTCATTTTGCAAGGAAGTCTATCGTGTGCACAAGGAATGTGAGTTGGTTGCTTAATAACTATCTCAATCTCAAGATTCAATTTCTTTCCATACTATCGAGAACATCTGTCTTATTTTCTAGATCAACCCTTAATTTCTTGATTAAATACTAACTTAACTTTAGATTCATTAAGTAATTTCTAGAGAAGAAGTCATGTATACCATTACAATATATAAGTAACTCAAGTTTTTACATTATTGATTTATAGTGGTTTACAAAGCTCTGAGATTGCTAACTATGGCCAAGCGAGTGGCTCTTTTATCTTTCTTATTCATAAAGTTGGTTCTCTTATGATTGCATAAGATCTGGCTCCTCTTGCTCTTCCTCTACCTCGTCCTCCATTTCTACCTCCTCGTACATTGTCTCCTTGATTTTGAGGAATGGCTCTAGCAGTAGTTTGAGGGTTTTTCTCTTCAGGACATTTATTTCTATAGTGCCCCATTTGATTGCATCCATAGCACCTAACGTTTGGGAAGGTCTGCTCCAGGTTTACTACTACAACTAGTCCACATTGTTGGTATCCTTGGTTGAAAGTTCCCCTAGCTCGTCCCCTAAAGTTATTAAATCCATTATAGTTCCTTATAGATTTGGTTCCTTCGGCTGCAAGAGACTTAGCCCTGAGAAGGGCATCCTGTATTGATATAGGCCTCATGGCTTCGAGACGTGTACTCAGGGGTTTGTTGAGGCCTTGACAAAAACGGGCAATTTGTTGCTCCATGGTCATCTGGGGAGCATAGCGTCGTAAAGACACGAACTTGGTGTAGTACTCCTCTAATGAAATTCCTAGCTGACATAGACCAAAGAACTCGTTCATCTTGATAGCCTGATGTGCAGGAGGGAGATAACGTTCTTTGATTTCCTGCTTCATTTTCTCCCAAGATGGACTACTCGTGGGATTATCTCTGTAGTGTTGCTTCCACCAAAGTTTGGCATCTCCATTTAGACGTAACATACCCAACATTGTTTGGTTTTCTAGAGCAGTTCCTGCAGCTTTGAAATAATCATCCATAACATCTAACCACGCTTCGGCATCTCGCTCTAAATTGGGTCCCTCTCCTTTGAAAGTAGGGAGTTGAACTTGCTTTAGTAGTAATTTTTACTCTTGACTAACAGTGTAAAGGCTATTTACGCGAGTATTTCCCTGAGATTAAATTAGTGGAATTTAGTACCAAATGAAATCTTTCTTACTTATACTTTTAAGTTATCTCCTATTCAAGACTTTTGCACATAGGATGAAGACAATTTGCCAAACCATAAGCAAAAACTACTTATAGCATACCCAGGAGAACCATAGTATGTACAAGAGATAATACAACTATGGAAGATCCTACTATGTACGAAGGTGTCGATAGTCCTATACTAAAATTTTGAGGACTTTGGGTGGATCAGATATAGGATCAAAATATACAACATCTTTTGGTCCATTAAACTAGGGCCTACACCTATGGGTCTAATCCTACCTAGGTAGATTACTTTAGACACTTGGTCAAGCACCCCACTGATTTTGTGATACTTGGACATCATCTCTTACAAGGGTTTCCTCTGGGTTCTCCGTTCCAACAAAAAAGTATACTTCAATCACTTGAAGATCTTCGGCCCATTTGAGTCTCTTCATATTTAGTTCTAAACCTTCTAACTCTCCCACATCAATGAAGAAAAATCCACCAAATCCTGACCACTTGATTCTCCAAGTGGAAGGAAAAAATCTATTATCCAGCCATTTCATCACGCTTTTTTGCATTGAATAGTCTCGGGATAGGCAAGCCCTCATAAACCTAATGTTGTAATCCATGAATTTGAAGTAGGCTTGATGGAAATTTTCCTGCAAAGATGGGGATAATTCTCTCTCTTCCTTTCACTCCCTCTTTTCAATTAAATACGGTTTTAATTGGATTTGTCAAAGATCACTTATTTCAACCTAACGCCTTAAACTTTTCCCTAGGTCCAAGACTTTAATTAACACACGCTCTGATACCACTTGTAAGATCCCCAACCGCCAATACCAAAGATCGAGATGGGATCCTTGACAGGTCTCTAGGTCTGATAAAAATCAGAGTTTCTAAACAATAAAAATCCAAGGAATAGACCTTTACCATTGACAATGGCTTGGGTCTATAGCCTTAGAAACAGACCTAGTCCTGTCTCGCAGCGGAAACGGGACAACGTATTCAAACGGCCTAAGCAAAAAAATTTATTATTCCGGCCCTATAACGTCATCATTCAGATTATGGTTCCCTTAGCCAACGCTTTTTCCCCCCTAACATATGTGAGGGCATAGCCATTGGTGGATTCCTCATCTAAGTGAAGAAGTTTCTAAAATGTTTTAGTGCGCAGGAATGGATAGTTACCTGACTAATCAGGTCCACCCGTCCATGATTGACAACCTTAGTCAATCCCCACTTACCACCCCGCAGTCACATAAGATTCATTTATCTTATTATCACATTGTTTTAACGTTTAAAATAATGATTTCTTTTAACGTTCCATCACAGTAATTCCTTGAAGACAAGGTTTATAAGTATACATAGGCCTAATCTTTGATTTATTAACAAGATAGATTAATCTAGCCTTGCTAATTAAGAAGGATTAGTCTAATTACCGTTTAGTTTAATCACCTAGAGCTTAATCTCTAGTGATTTCTGCGTAGAGTATGAGAGAGAGAGTGTCAAGGCTCTAAGTCTGTCAATTTGTGAAGCAAGGGGTCCTATTTATAGTTTTTTGGCACTCACAATCTCTTCACGGGCTGGAAAAAGTAGTTGCTTGCAGCTCAAGCATCCCTCTAGCTCCAGATGGCACCCCTTGCTGCTAAATGAGTCCCTGGCAGGTGAGCAATGACCCTCCCATTACCTGCCAGCTTTTAAAATGTCAATTCTTCTATATTTTGACCTACTTTTGCTTAAATGGATAAATATCTTGTAAATATCTGGGAGGCCTTTAATAAAGTCTATGCTTTAATGATTACTGCAACCCTTCAACTTTTTTTAATAATTTAATTTACATGGAATCTTCCGGAAGGACTAGCGGGGTCAGTTTTTGTCCGAATTTAAATCTGAAAATTTCTAGCCCGGGGTTTGTTGTGCTTAAGATTCCAAAAATACCAATATTTGCCATGGTCGGACAATTCTATATTGCTTTTTCAATAATCGTATCAGTTGATTAAGCTTTATACAACCTTTAAGGTTTCAGAAATTGGAAACCTTACAAAACTCGGCCCAAGATTGAGGTGCTTGTCATGCCTAATGACTGAGATGCTTGAGATTCTTGAAGTGCTTGATGATTGAGATGCTTGAGGTGCTTGTCATGCTTGAGATGCTAGGGCTATACTGAGGTGGGAACACAACCCAAGCTTGAGGGGCTTAAGGGCCAAATTTGTGGTGAGAACTGGGCCCAAGGTTGAGGGGCTTGAGGTGTCATAAAAGTCGAACCAAATCCCTACAAGGAGGGGCTGAGCCATGCAAGAAGGGGGGGTGTTTTCTTGACCACTCTCTCTCTCTCTCTCAAAGGTCACCCCTTGCCCAAGAGGCAACGGGTGCCCTACTTGCCCAAGAGGAAAATAGGACATATGTCAAGCCCCTAGCTAGGTTACCCTTGTTGCTTGATATGCCCGTGTTAAGTTTAATGGTCATGTGGCCGACCGCCCATCACAAATTGCTACTACCCCTAAGTGTACAACTATACACTTGTGTGAGCCACTAACACTAAGTACAATGTGTATTGTGCCTTAGTAAAAGAAGAAAGAAAGGGGGCACACAATACGTGTTGGCTCTCCCCCTCCAACCTGTGTGTGTGGCTATGGTGTTGAGTGTGTGAGTGTGTGTGTGCGTATTCCTCTTCCGCTGTGCTCTTTGCTCCTCACCTTTATCTGGTATCAGAGCGGTTTCATTCCCAAAATCGTTTTCGCACGCGTGTGCACTTCCAAGAGTGCAAACAGGCTTCCAATTTTGGCATCGGCAAATTCAGCTTGTTGAGAGCGTTTCCAATTGGAGACCTGGGGTGTTAACCCCTTTCAGAGCCATTCGAGCCATCAGAAACCCCATTCGAGCTACGGTTCAGGAGTTGCATTTTTCAGCCCTCTTTTGGTAATTTGTATTGTAGAGCTTCCATAGCCAGTTACAAGTACCATTGTTGCAGTCTCTTCCATCTATGAGAGCCAACGGCTCATTCGAGAGTGTGTAGCCTCTTTTGGAGTGGCCTCATACACACACATAGAGTGGGGGTTTGACGGCATTGTCTTCTTCGACTACAGATACACGTACAGGTACATAGAGCGTCTTGTGTTAGCTTTCTCTGTGCTTCTCGGCCTCGATCTCGGCTTCGGGTACGGCATCGGCATCAACTCACAGGCTACAGGTTTTAGTGCTTGCAATACACTGGTTCCAATGGGAGCAGTTGTTTATGCGTACATGCATATGTTGACACTTTTGACAGTTTTTGAGTCTTTTGAGAGCGGTTTGACTCCCCGTAGAGGGATGTTTATTTGCATGCACATGCTTTTGACACTTGTTTGAGCATCATTAGACTTGTATGCCTTTGTGGACACTGCCATTGTACGATTTTGTGGAGTCATCTTTTGGCTAGTACGGCAGTCTTGTCCATTTCTGAGACTTGGTCGGGAAGATAGCCATTTCTGACACTTGGCTTGAAAACCAAGTTGAAAAGTCAATTTCACATGAAAGATTTGGGTGAATCCAATCACATTTCAGGTATGCGCATTACTTGTGATTGTAAGAAGAGGTTGTTGTACCTTTATCAAAAAGAGTATGTGCACAAGGTTCTTGATCGTTTCAACATGCAGAAGAGGAAGGCTTTGAGTACTCCATTGCTTGCATATTTGAAACTTAGCAAGAACGACTGTCCCAAATCTGCTAGGAAAAAGCTGCAATGGCTAAGGTTCCTTATGCTTCAGCTTGTGGTGCTCCTTATGCTCAGATACTTGAGTGGCACTGCACATAGACATTTATGCTATGGTCGTGGAGAGTTATCCATTTAGGGATTTATAGACAATGGTTATGCAGGTTGTGTTGACACTCGTAAATCAACAACAGGTTGAATTTACACATTTGCTGGTTCTGCTATTTCTTGGAGATCCGTTCTTCAAGACTGTACATCCATTTTTACTACAAAGGCAGAGTATGTTGCATTGAGTGAGGCATGCAAAGAAGCTATTTGGCTTGCTCGCTAGTGAAAGATCTTGGAATGGAGCAGTGTACACTAGTTCTTCATTGTGACAATCAGAGTTCTATTGCCTTGGCTAATATTCCAGTGTTTCATTCTAGAACAAAAGACATTGATGTGTATTATCACTTCAGTCGTGAATTCCTGGAAAATAAGAGCCTTGGTTTAGTAAAGATTCTCACGTCAGAGAACACATCGGATGCACTCACTAAAAGTCTTTCCAACCATCAATTTCAGCACTGTCGTGAGTTGATGGGCATTGGGTGAAGAGTGGTTCTCTTCCATTCTTATGGTCTCCCACATTGGCCATCAAGTGGAAGAATGTTAGGTTTCATGGCCATGTGGCCAACCGCCCATCACTAACTGCTACTAACCCTAAGTGTACAGCTATACACTTGTGTGAGCCACTAACACTAAGTACAATGTATATTGTGCCTTAGTGCATAAGAAAAAGAATCAAGAAAGGGGGCACACAATACGTGTTGGCTCTCCCCCTCCAACCTATGTGTGTGGCTATGGTGTTGAGTGTGTGAGTTTGTGTATTCCTCTTCCGATGTGCTCCCGGATCCTCCCCTTAAGCCCCTACGTGTGATTGGCTAGGCCTGGAGAGGTCCAATGAGCTTAAAGCATGAGCTAAAAGGGGGGGTCGACCAAAACATGTTAGGGGGTTTCTTGAGGGGTATACTCTCTCACACAAACTCTCATTGTGTATTTTGAAAAGTGTAAGAGCTCCCTCTCCTTCTCCAAGCAAGTAGAGAGGTTGAGAGCCTACACCAACACTCTGGCTATGCAATACAAATCCAGCCAAGAGCCATGCTTCAATGCTTAACCTTTTCATCTTCTCCATCTTCATAACTATGCTATTATTTTGCTAGTAAGAAGAGTGATGATAAGTGAGGAACTAGTTCTTTCTCCTAAGATATGTTTCTTCTTCCTCTTCCCTACTCTCATTCCTTGCTAGCTCTCTCCACTTTCAAAGGTGTTTGAGGTCTTGGGACTGAGGCTTGGGATAGTTAATGATTTCCATAAAGTTTATGTTATTCTCGTGATGCATGAAGCTTTCCATCTTCATTGCATCACCTAGGTCACAAGGAAAACAAAGAATGTATTGTAACAAGTCTCTCTTGATGGGGAAACGATAATACGAATGCCTATTGGAGGGGGACCGGCTCCACATAAATCCGGTTGCTCAATGATTTTCATGTTCTCTGAACCCTCTCTCTCTTGCAAAAGTAATGTTCATGCCAAGTTAACTAAATGCTATGTTTATGTTGCTACCATCAATTAAGTTCACCCGCTATGCTCACAAAGTAACTCCATAAAAGTACATTCTCTAATTTATGCTACTCTCAAAGTTAATAGGCCATTTCCATTACACTCAATGTGGCTATGGTCCTTTCCAAAAAGATACTATGGTCCTTTCCAAATCTTGAAGCCCATCAATGAGATGTCTTATCATCTGAAGTTGCCCAACCGTTGGCTCATACACAATTCTTTTCATGTGAGCCTACTTAAGCCTCGGGCATTTTGCGCGCCCTTGTGGCCAGTCTTGCTGAGGGCCCTGGGGCTTTTACATGGAAACAAATTGCAAAAATATTGTGTATGAGCATGATATAAAGATCTTATGTTGGATATACAGCAAGAGCTCCCCCCCCCCACATTTTGCTATGGCGTGGATAGCCATTCTCATGCCCTTGTGGCCCCTCTTGTTGAGGGTCCCTGGGGCCTTAAAATGGCAAATACAATCTTTTTTTATCCATGCCCAAGAGATAGAAGTGTGCAGTTTGATGTATTCATAACAGACTCCCCCCCCCCCCCGCCCCCCCAAATGGCAAATACCTAAACCTTGTATCATGCTCATCAACCATTTTTTGCTTCCTTGTGTCCACTACCCCTATTCTTGGTGTGTGTGTGTGTGTGTCATTATAAGGCCCCAGGGACTCTCAAATAGAGGGGGCGCAAGGGTGCACAGAATGGCCATCCAGGGACATGGATGGCCATTCTGCGCGCCCTTGCAGCCCCTCTTTTTGAGGGTCCCTGGGGCCTTATAATGACAAATAGGGTCTTTTTTTAATGCATGTCCATGAGATAGAGGTCTAGTGTTTGATGTAATTAGAGCAACCTCCCCTCCCCACCTTTTGTCTATGTTCAAAGGTCCGGAACATTCACTATGTAAAATTTTCCTATATCATGTGCGTTCACCAGAATGGATCAAAAGTACCCCTTATAAGCCTTATCTACATATGTTTCTATAACTTTACAAGAATATAAAATCCCTTTTGTTGAACAATGTGCTATGTTACATATACTTTAGTGAACTCCCTAGGTCAAAGGCCTCACAAATCCTGTGCACTAAACATTTAGCACTAGAAATCGACCAAACAAGGAGCTAATTTTTACTTCCTTGTGTCCACCTCGTGTTCTTGGGAATGTTTTGGTTAAACCATTTCTTTGGTGCTTGAAACCACATGTGACCCCTATTGTTATAGTATCCAACCAAAGGTTTCTTGATTAGCGGTTTACGTAGGCTCGAGTGGTACATATCTTCTATGTTAACACTGCATGTATCTATAATTTATGTTTACACTTTCTCTATCCAAATGAGCTACATAGTAAAAATCAAATCCACAATTCAACAAGTTAACTACCAATAGCTCATGAATAGGGATATTTAAGAAGATTTGATACCAAAAACTTGTCAGGACTACTCAAAAAGGTGGAAACTCAAAGGCTTTATAATATATGTATGATGAAACACAGATCAATAATAAGTCACCCCTATACATCGACACCTCCATCTCAAGTTGTCATTTCTCTAAGTCAAGCTTGGCATAGGCATGGTATGGAAACAATAACATGTTGGAAAGCAAGAATTTAGCTTTCTCAACTTGTGAAATGTTGCTAATGATATATATTAAACATACCTGAGGACATCTTGACAAAGATTATGATCCACTTTAATAAGAATAACCATTAATGATTAAACTGAAATCAAAATATTGCTTGAATTTCTTTATGGTAGAGTGATCAAGACTTGAGACTTGCACACCAAAATATCCATAAATATTTTGATTGACAGGCAGATCAAAATATCCATAAAGGTCAATAATATTTCTCAAATCCTGTATGAAACTCCAGTAATCTAAATTAAATACTCTCACTCAATGCGACACCATTTAACAAAAAAACATATTTATACTGCATTTATAGAGGAATCGAGCCTCATGAAAATAATTACAAAACGGAGACAATGTTGTTGTTGTTAGGCGTCTCCTACAAGTATTTGTCTTCCTCATCTTGAGATTCATATACACTTGAGTATTTGTGTGTCTATGATACTAGGGAAGATAGTAGTACTATATGGATGGCTTTTCTAAGAGCTCCTAGAGAGTACCTATTGGTTCAAGATTCTACAAAAATTCTACTATTCTTATCAAAATCTTTTAACATGGTAGTGAAAGGTTCCTCACGGAACAAAAATATAGTGATGTCCATCTTTGCACATGGTTGCTTGCTCATGTCCTCTGAAAAAAGTTGACTTCATAAGTAAACAATAGATTATGTGAGCACAAAGTTATAAAGTACAAAATGATTTCATTCTAATAATCTAATGACAACTATACAAAGAATAAATTATAAGAAAAGTCTTTCATGACTCTCCATAGATAGCACAAAATACTTGCATTGTGAGACTCAATCACATGCTACACAACTATATATGGTGCACCAAAGCCATCAACAAAATAGCACCACCCAGTGTTAAGAGGTGTGAACCCTAAACATTGAAATCCATAAAAAGGTTTGTTCTCTCCAGCATGATAAACTTAAAGATGGAGATGATGTTAAGCTATGAATGTAAGCTACAAGGGTAGTTTTCTTACAATTCTATCTTCATGTTGGAGATGAACCCTTGCAATATCCACACACTATTCACACCTCCTGTTGTTGTGGTATGCAAGTCATTTGAGCTCATAATTTTGCCACCTTTGGGAGTAGAGATTTCCATCATGTAGTGTGAGTGAATGAAAATAGAAGGAGTAGAATCTTGTTTCATGTTGTAATGGAGGTGAGAGAAGGGAGAGGAGCTAGCTTGCTGTGAAACTATGTGGTGGGCAAGGGGAAGAGATGGGGAGGAGCCTGTTTGGTGCTACAATGGAGGTGGGAAAAAGCTAGGAGAGAGATAATGTTGGACTAGGGGGTGCATGTGGCTATTGCAACAATGGAGAGCTTGGGAAAGGGTTTTGTAGAGAGAGAAAATCACTTTTTAGCTATAGAATAGGTGTGGAAAGACTTTGGAGGGTGGAAATGATGTTTTAATTTTTTGAAAAAAATCAATTATTTGGAAATTTTTAGTGCACGTTTTTACTTTTGGAGGTCAAAAATACTTTTTTGACCATGAAATGGGTTTGGGGACCTTTTAAGGAGGGAAAACTTAAAATTTTTTGAAATTTTGATTTTTTTAGTCTATTTTTAAATCCGGGCCAAAAAGTGGGGCAAAAGAGGTCAGTGGTCCCCCCCCCGCCCTTTCCCCTAGCAACCTCCCTTACCTTCTCACTAGGTAAGAGGCCATTAAGAGGTGTAAGGCTACCTTGTCCCCCTACTTTTTTCAGGGTATAGAGTGTCCACCACCCTCTTCCTATTGACTGGCCTCTAATTAACGTTAATCCCAAAGGGACCCTAGAGGGTTCATATTTTTCCTAATGAAATCTTATTTTGGTGTCGAAGACCATAACTCTGAAAAGTTGAAAAATTGATGGTCGGAGCTTCAAAACTGAACCAAACTCAGCAAAACCTTCAAAAAGAGGATAGACAAGCTTGCTAGAAACAGACTCTACAAAAAATTCCAATTTGCCTGTCCAACATGGATCGTAATCCATGTACCTTTCTAGCAAAATGTGCTAAAATTATTTCCTTTGCTTAGAACAGGCCCTCAGGCACCAGAACCTTGAGTTTGGTTAGAAATAGAGTGCTAAAAGATCATTTAAATCAAGAAATTGGGTTGAGCAAAGAAAAACCTTGGAAACTGAGGAAAAATGAAAAAAACTGAACTTTTACTTGTCCAAATTCAAAAAGGAAAGAGAATTGGGTTCAACTAAAAGCAGGGAACCAGCAGAACCAAAAATCATGACCAGATGCTTCCCAACATGGATCGCGATCCATGTACCAGGTAGACATCTGATAGTGAAATTTGACCAGTGCACTCCTGATTACTAAGGGAACAACTTTTCCAAAAGGAGCCATAGACAAAAAGTGAAAAAACCTTATCAAAATACAAAAAAAAGAAGTTGTTTGCAAAAAACCGCAAAACAAACACAAAATCTTGCTTTTGACTTGGAAAAGGTTGATCAAATCCAAAACGATTTAGAGAATAGCATCACCAGACCTTTTACACAAACTCACAAAGTATTAGTCCAAAATCTTGCCAAACATGGATTGTGATCCATGTACCTTTTTGAAATTTTGAGCTGATATTGGGCAAGTAGAAAAGTGATAACATTTGAAGTACTTTCTCCCAAGGAACCCTTATCAGAAAAGTTCAAAAAGAGGGCCAAAGGGGAAAAAATCAGATCAAGGGAGAAACCACTCGAACAGACTCTAAAACTGACTTTTGGTTGACATAAAAAACTCCAAAACATTCAAAAACCATATAGCCAGCATCGGTAGGCCAAGGACTAGTTGTGAGTCAAGTTTCAGTACATTCTGGCACTAAGGTACATGGATCACGATCCATGTTCCTGTGAAAAATTTTGATACAAAAGTTGCACCATAGCTAGAGGGCATCACAAAGAGTCTAGTGGTCCTTTCAAAATTGAATTTGGATACAAAAAGCCATACCAAAAGCCCAAAACTGGCAGGAACTCTCGCAAAGTGACAGAATTGACCTGGCTTCCAATCTAGAGGTTCATTTCTAAAAAATCTAATACCATAATTATGATGAGCCTGATGGTATCAAGAAAAGTCCATTTGGCTTCCCAACATGGATCACCATCCATGTTCCTCTGAGTCAGAACAGAAGCAAAATTTAACTACACAAAGAGCTAGCCATAGGACCCTAGTGGCTCTTTCAAAATTGAAATTGGACCTAAATTTGTTGACGTTGTGTGTGTAATTGTGTGCTATTGAAAAACCTAGTTAATTTTTGTCGATTAAAATCCATAACTAATAGGAACGTCTATAAGCACACATCTATCAAGCATTTTTAAAGATATTGTAGGTACTAAAGGATACTACCCAACAAGTAAGATCAACCAGGGAATTCAAACTAGCTAATGAGGTAACCTAGTTTGGATTCTGCAATACCAATTCTTCGTGAATTTGCAATCAAGCAGATTGTACCAGAATAGGAATCCCGGCATCTTGGACCAAGGGAGAAATCACTCAACGGAAGAAAGTGTGAATCAAAGACCATTGCCACCTTTAGAACCCATTTTAGAGGAGAGCTTCTCTGACACTTCGTCAGAAAGATCATACAGCCTCATGACTAAGGATTCTAACAAGTTGAACCCTAAGGGAACATCTTCCAAAAGGGGCAGGTCCTTTTCAACAACACTATATTAGAGAGTTTGAGACTTTAGAGCCAATTTTGGGAATCACTAATGCCTTAAAGATTTGACCATACGAAAAAATCTCAAACTAATTTTGAAGGCCAACTCCTTCCACATGGTAGTACTTGAAAAGATCTTTCAAGCCATGTTCTCAAAACTTTGGTTAAGATTTGGCCATGCGGTCAAATCTTAAGCTCATTTGAAAGTGGGAATTAAGAAATTTACAAATTCACTAATATGGTGTTCAACCTGCATCTAATGTAAAATTGTTGTATTTGATGTTTCAATTTGAAAATGTGCTTAAGGCAAAAATCTATAAGGATGGAATGGACTGCTATTGTGTAAAGTTGGAAAATAAGTCGAGCGAGTTCAGAGAGCTTGTAGATGTTGATTATGACGGGGATAGATATTTCAACAGAAAGGAAATGATGTACCTAGTGGTTCATAACCCCTTTATTTTGGATAAATGGGGAATGATTGGCACCAAGGACAAGGTAGATCAAGAGCTGGCAGATGAGCCACCCAAGGTGGATAGGCAAAGCGTGATGCTCAGATGCAGCAATGAGACAGAACGTCTTAATACAAACAACACGTATGTGGGGCTATATAAGTTTAATAATGGAGAACAAACACTCTATTATAGATGTGACGAACCCCACATCAAGGAACTGACTGATCGTAAAAACATATATGTTTTTACGTACATGGAATGGAGAAGTATTTAGGTGGTCATAATAGACAAGTATGGCCAAAAGTACTCTCCTATGGATCATAAGGAGTTAGAGAAACATACATATTTTGGGGACCACTCCACCAATACTATGTAGATTCGGAAGAGGTGAAAACCACGACTACTCACACGAGACCTGAGACTGCACATATGAGTCCAATGAGAACCACAATGCAAGATTCTTTTGGACATGAATGAGTCCCAAACACAAGGCCTTTAGGATCAACGGGGTCTAGGGATTCCATGAACACACATAGGGGTAGTACAGCTCTTGACATGACTTACACCACTAGAATCGCTCCAACTATTACATGAGATCAACTTGATGAATGTATAGCGGATAGGATACCACTTGTAGTGTCAAGAGGATGTTATGAACCTAGAGAAACCACACCACGAAGACCAGGTGTTGTAAGGATGGTTGCGCAGGCCAAACGTATGCGACCATCTCAAGTGAAAAAATGCGTACCCAAAAAGTATAGTGGATCAGGAGATCCGTATGCTCATTTTTTGATCTTCAAACAAGTGTTGAGAGAAAACAGGTAACTGATTTCCATACTCAATATGAAGGTTTTGGGTTGACGTTAGAAGGGACTACTTTGACCTGGTTCCAACCTTTAAACAACCTAGAATTCCCAAGTATTGAGCAACTTCTCCGAGAGTTCAATGAGGAATTCTCAAAGAGAGGAATCAAGCATAACACTGTCTCCAAGATCTATGCATGAAGACAAAAGGAGAAGGAAAAAGTGAAGGAAGCATCACTTCATTTCAAGCAATACATAGAAAGATGCCCTGCTCGCAAACTACCTGAGGATGAAAGACTATCAATCCTTTTCATAGAAGGATTGCAAAATGACACGCTCAAAAAGGACTTGCACTTAAAGGCGTGTGTAACTTTCGAGCAAGCCACGAAAGAGGCGTTGTATCTGGTAGATAACTGCAAGGCATATGGAGAGGTGACTGAAGACACAGATTAGGGAACAAGTAGTACCTCTTCAACCACTAGTGAGTCCACAATGAAATTGGGCGAGCAAAGCCCAAGTGTGCTTGATGTTGATCAAATGATTGAGGAAGTGATCAAACAGATAAACCAAGGAAATAGGATGAACCCAAACACGTGACAACCACCCACCCAAAAATGTGACACTTGTGGAGGAGATCATCCAGCCCAGTGGTGCAACCTTCAACAAAGGCCAAGAGTAAACGTAACACGAGTACCAAAGTGGTGTGCTACTAAACAAAAATGGAAAAACCATGAAACCCACGAATGTTTCTATAATTGGAACTATGTTAGAGAGAGACAATACGAACCGCATGGAGGGAACAGTTTCCACCCCCTCCAAGATACCAAGTAGGGCCAAATAACGCAATCCAAGGGCAAGAAAAACCTCAACCTGTGTTGGGGCATCAACCTCCTTTACCCCAGGACAATAGGGCCATGGTACGGATTTCTCAACCCATAGAAATAGCTTCTGATCAGAGTATGGTTCAGGTAGTTTCATATTGAGGAGATTTAGACAATACCTACGAGAGGGGGTTTGATGTGAATGCATATGCTCCGGAGGGACAAATCCATGGATAATTCCTGAAGAGATGCCCGAGCACTCATACATAGCACAACCAATGAAAAACCATTACTTGGTCGATGAAAATATGTTGATGTTCATGGCGAACCAGAACTACAAACCCAAGGGGTATCCTTCTAGAGCAGGAAAACCTATGGGGGCTCTACAAGCTTCTCCACCACCTGTAGGACCATGCTATGAATTCAGCGGTGATCATTGGGCAAGGATTTGTCCAAACAAAGGAGAACATGTTAAACTTTTTGGATTCTGTGAAGGGTGTACAACTGACCATCTCATTACACACTATCCAAAAAACCCTGATAACAAGGGAAAGCAACCATGAACAAAATTGGGATTGTGCCAAGATCAAATGGATCAGAAACAGCCAACCATTCCAATAAACGTGGTAACAAGAGCCCAAGCACATGAGGCTGCAAGGGACACCCTAGCGAGTCAAACAAAGAGAGAAAATTTGTGTGTCCGAACCCCTAGGAAATCTTGAAAGGAAAAACAAGACAAGATAAAATCCAAAAGAGAGAAAGAAAAAACCGATTTGGAAACCAAATTACTGCAAGAAGAGGAACAAATGAGAAGGGAAAGAGACCTTAAGAAAAAGAATAATGTAGAAAAACCATCGGCTATACGATCGGGAGGATCTGTCTTGGTGGAAAAGTTTTTTGAACCTTTGGACGCAATTTTAAAAGCTTGAAATGCAAAAACCAAACCCAAGAGGATAGGTGGCTAATGTATCCTCATTCGGGCTATGAAAAAGAGAGGCTAAAGATGTGCAAGGAGCTCATCCAAGCCGCTCATGCGCTTATGGAACCACCAGTTCTGACCGCTCCAAAAACTGAGGTATTAATCCGTGAAAAAATTCAAGAGTTAAAGGAGTGGGGAATTGGAAAGGAAGACCAACCAGATTTTGTAAACGAAACACCATTCGATACGAGGGTGGCAGCCAATACGACAGATGGAATGTATTTGCAAGCACCTGTGTCAATTCCGGAAGTGGAAGAACAATGGCCTCAGAAACTATGGGAGCAGATCAATAATAGAAAAGATGGAAGTGCTACACTTCTGTCAGCCCCCATCATGGAGATCCACTTAGAACATGAGCTCTACCCAATTGACATCCGGTCACTATATGGTGATGTAGGTACGACGATATCGGAAGATAGCAAGCTGCAGTCATTGATACTTTACCTTCATTTATTGGTAACCATGAAACCCAATCGGAGGTGAAGAAAGTACCATCTCAATGGAAGGCCAATCCTAAGATGATGGATACCAAAACTCTTCATGAGATGATGTCATCCCTTATCCGTTGTACGCTAACTCTATTAGAGTTACTGCAGATAAGACCTCATCTTTGGAAGGATGTCAAATTTTTTTTGGAAAAAATAGGACTGGTAATTATGCCACCCAATGCTTCTCCAAAAACACTGAAGACCCAACCCTCAAAACAAGCTAAACATGAGCCAGTACTAGTGAATAAGGTAGGAGATTTTTTTGAAGGTGAAGAAGGAAATACTACCCTACCGGTGGAGTACAAAGAGGTTAAGTCGGTAGCAATATTGGATAGTGGGGCCGAAATAGCCATAGCCACCAAAGCAATGTGGGAAAAATGGGGGAAACCTGCTCTCCAAAAGACTAGAATGAAACTTCAATTAGTAGATGGGTATCTGGAGAGACCAATTGGCATCCTAGAGTAGATTGTAGTAACCTCTTGCAGAAATGCATATGCACACACGTTCGCAATTATGAGTTTCTATGAGAGCAACAATTTCGATATCATATTGGGTAGACCATTCATGCATCATCTGAAAATGGTACAAGATTGGGGATACGACTATATCTATCTAAGGAACAAGGATGTCACTATAAAAATTAGTGTCATAGATCATACCTATAGAGATGCTCACCATTGGACACGAGAAGCTTCAAAGGATGGTTGTTTAAAAAAGGAAGATGGCATTCGTGATAGGACACCACAAGATGAGGCATATGTACCAAAGCCTTTTCCAGAGGAGATGTTTGAACCTTTTGGATCACAACACATATTGGCCACTCTTGATGTGTGTGTAAATGAGGTGACCCTCACCAAATTCTGCAATGAGGAGGGATATGATATCATTCCATTCTATATGTTAGGTGTCAGTCTAGATCCGAAATTAGAATTGGAAGTCCTTGACGAGGAAGGGGTTGTAAATTGCCGACGCATAGTGGATGAGATCTCATTAAGAGACCTTGACCAAACAGATGAAGAAGCTTTCCAAGACTCGATGGATAAGCTGTTAGAGGACAACAAAGATGATGAGAGTTCTAGTAACTCAAGTCAAAACATCAAACAAAAGGATCAACGGGTGATCTACTATGATTTTTTGAACTAAAATCCTCGACGAAGACAGCATAGATATCAGGATAAACGCATAAACAAACAAAACAAGACAAAAGAAGACTCACCTCTATTAATCGACAAAATGCAGTACTTAAGGTTAGTAGAAGCAACTGATTGCCTCAAAGATGGGATATCAAAGATGTACATGAAACCTGACTCAACCAAAACAAAAATGAAAAAGAAGAACACATGAAAACCACAAATGGAGAGCACTTCCAAGAAAGCAACAAAGTTGTCCAAAATGGAGCGCAAAAACAAATACAATGAACTGAAATGAGCTTTGAAAGAAGTTTGGACACCATAAATAAAAACTGATGAGGAATCAAACGCTGACAAATTCGATGCGCCTTCCTACTATAAGAAGTATACTATTCAAGATAGGAAAATTGTGGTGCAGAAACCCAAACGAGATCCTAAAGAGCTAGGAACTTCATATGATGGGCCTAAAAAAGCCAAATGCATCAACTTAGCAGAACCAGGCGATGAACCTAAATCGGCATGCATTGCCACGGACCTCACTGATGAAGAAGAGAAACTACTCATCGATACGCTCATACAATACAAAGATTTCTTTTCATGGTCATACAAAGATCTGAAGGGGATAGATCCTAAGATCTGACAGCACACAATACCCCTTAAAAGTGATGCCAAACCATGCAGACAACGTCCTTACACATACAATGAGACTTTTTTCAAGAAAATTAAGGAAGATATAGACAAACTGAAAGATGCAGAGTTTATCTACGAGATTGAGAACACCAATTGGGTGTCCCTATTGTGGTAGTACCCAAAAAGAATGGCAAATTGAGTGTCTATGTAAACCTCAAATAGGTAAATGCTACCACCATTAGAGACAAGTATCCACTACCAATAACAAATCATATTATTGAGAAGGTAGGAGGGAAAGCGGCCTATAGTTTTCTGGATGGTTTCTCCGGCTACAACCAAATGACAATTAAAGTAGAAGATCAGCATAAGACAACTTTTGCAACAAAGTGGGATATATTTGCATATAGGATAATGCCTTTTGGCCTGACCAATGCCCCTGCTACTTTTCAAAGACTAATGAGTCATGCATTCAAGGAATATCTCAACAATTTCTAGAGATATACATGGATGATCTCTGTGTTCATTCTCATCGAAGAAGTGACCACATAACACATCTAGGTAAAGTCTTCCAAAAGTGCAAAAAATATTGTATTTGCTTAAACCCTAAAAAATGTGTCTTCATGGTAAGACAAGGTAAAATTTTGGGCCACATTGTGTCCAAAAACAAAATTTCCACTGATCAAGAAAAGGTACAAATAATTGCCACACTACCAAGACCAACAAAAATGAAAGAAGTGTAGGCATTTATGGGGCATTATGGGTACTACAGGTGTTTCATATATATGTATGTTGTAATAGCTAAGCCGTTATATGCCCTCATTGCTAAGTTTGTATGGACAGAAGAATGCGGGCAGGCTTTCAAAAAAATGAAGCAACAACTAATTTGTGCTCCAATTTTGCAAGCCCCTGACTAGAGAAAAATATTTTTTGTTCATGTTGATGCATTAGCCTATACCATAGGATGCATATTAGCCGAGCCAGGAGAGAATAAAATGAATTTTTCCATTTGCTACTCTAGTTGACAGCTAAACAACGCAGAGAAAAATTATACCACTATGGAAAGAGAAGGTCTGGGAATGATATATGCTATCAAAAGATTTAGACACTACCTTCTTGCAAACAATTTTTTTTTCTTCATGGATCACCAAGCACTACTGGGTGAAAGCATGTTAACGTGTCACACTTTCTGTGCTAGTTATACCAACAAGCACATCTTGTAAGCATAATACATGGATACGATAGTCATGTTTTTTCAAGTCTATGGGCCACCATCATGAGCTATACAAAGTGTATACTTGGACTTCAAAAAAATGAATCATACTATTTTTTAAAATCTCAAACAATTAAGCTCGGTTGCTACATTGAGGTAGTGGTGTATTCATGAAGCACGGAGGGAAGCACGACGCAGGGGCCACAGGTTAGAGAGAGGGAGGAAAGTGATAGTGAGCTGCAAATAGGTCTACAGTCAGAGGCCAGCAGTCAACCCAAGTGGAGGATAGCTCACCACTGGAGCTAGCCACCTTCTTCAGCAATCTTGACAGTACTCCACCAAGAAGGAATTCAAGGGGCAAAGGTTTTGTTGCTTCTCCTCCTCCGCCCTGCAAAAGATTGAAGGCTTCTAATTCCCAAGGATCCTCAATGTCAAAGTACATGCATGCACAGAAGGGGAAGTAGGACTCAAGTACTCTCTCTCTTTCTCTCTCTCTCTCTCTCTCTCTCTCTCTCTCTCTCTCTCTCTCTCTCTCTCTCTCTCTCTCTCTCTCTCTCTCTCTCTCTCTCTCTCTCTCTCTCTCTTCAATGAGGAGGCCACATTTGGAAGTTGTAAATCAAGCAACGCATGACACATTTCTCTAGTATGCCCCAAATACTAATCTGTTAGTGAATCCTCTCAGCCATGAGAAAATTTTGTTGCTAAGCTTATGTTGCAATCAACATAAAGGACTATGCATTCAACTTATATGCTTGTTTTTACAGTAGCCCCTGACTGCAATCTTGTTGTGGATTCTCTCACACTGATCAGGTGCTTGTGCATTGCCTTAGGCATTCAAGGTGCATGCTTAGATGATTGTATCTAAGGAGAGCCCACGCAATTTCTTGTATAGAAACTACTTGACAGCCCTATTCTAGTGGGTTTCTGTAAGGTTTTAATCTTCTAATCCTGTGTGGTGTCAAGCCGATGGAAAACTCCCAACCTAAACATCCCACTGCAGGAAAAGCTTTGTGTAACAGTAGAAGAGTTTAATGTTGTCCATGGCCTCTCCATGGACGGTGTCGACCCCAAATTGGTGGTGGGAGCAGATTACAAATGTGGAGTGGTTCTGTGTATTTAGAGAGGTGAAGAATTGCAGCAAATATCACTTCAAATGCAGTAGCATTCATAGTGACATGTACGACCAAGTACTTCAGTTGCACTACAGGTTGTACCAGAATGCCCCCACAAACATGGAAATTAATTCGGATTTTGCGAAGGGTTTTGTAAAACAATTCAGTCTAGTGGCAATTGCAAGTGGCTCAATCATGCAGTTCAATTGGGCTGAGTTTGTTGTCCAGCATTTACTGGACCTTCGAGAAAAAGGATACTACGATGACCATGTTGAAAAGTGGAGGATGCGTAATACCCAACCCTCAAGTCAAAAAATAGAGGAGGGCTCCGCAGAAACAAAGGATGATTGTGCAGGCCAAGTAGCTCCGAACGTTGTTTTTGTTGCGAGGGCAACACCCCTCTCTATTAGCAGCTCTCACAAAGTGACAACAAGCCTGTCATATTTTGGGCTCTCTGATTTGCATCACATCATGAGTGCAAGTGACCATCTCAGAAATCAACTCCAGGATGCTAAACAGCAGCTCAAGAATTCCAGTTAGGAGCTTGAAGCTGTGAGGGTTCTGAAAGCAAGCCATGATGGTCATCCCTGTAGTACTTTCTATGAGACAGAAGCTTCATGATGCTGAGAATGAATTGTGGTGTTTAGGCCTCACTGATAGTGTGGATGCAAGGAGAGAAATAGAGATCAAGGTAAATATCAATACATTGAAAGAGACACTGGATGGTGTGGGGTTTCCTTATAGTGAGGACACACCCATTGCTGTTGATATTGACATAACCTGTCTTTGTGTAAGTGCCGATGGTTATTGTGATTGAACCTTATGTTTTGAATATGTGCACAACTATCCTATGTACTTACCATGCTTCTATTTTGATTGGATTGTAGATTAATGTGAAGATGCAGGAATCAAAAGTGTTCTTTGTTGCATAGCGACACCCATAGCGATGCCGACAGGGGTAAAACATAAATTGAGAGCGCCCAAAACTCAGATCTCAGATTTGAGTTTTGTCGCTCAAGCGAAAGAGGTAAACCCGCTCTCTCCCTCTCTCTCTCTCCCCCTCCCCCCCCCCCCCCCCCCCCCCCCCCCCCCACACACACACACACACACAAGGAGAGGAATGAGAGTTCCTTCCCTCTCCTCTCTCTCATGTTCCCTTCCCCTCTTTCTCTCTCTCTCCCTTCGTCTCTCTCTCTCTCTCTCTCTCTCTCTCTCATACACACACACACACACACACACACATTGTGTCTTTGAAAGAGAGAGAGAGAGAGAGAGAGAGAGAGAGAGAGTACGCACATGCATAAACAAAAAACACATACACACACGTGCACATGCATAAACAAAGAATGCATACACACACACATTGAGAGAGGAAAAGAGAGGAAGAGAGAGAAAGAGAGAGAAAGAGGGAGATAGATAGATAGATAGATTTTATTATCGTCCTCGGAGGTCAAATATGACCTATGGGACCAAAGTTACATGTGATGTAGTATGTGTATGGCTGATGAGTGACTCTCGATGCTCCAAAATTGTAGTGATGAGAGTCGCAATGGAGAGCCCACACTTTGGCTGGGAGAGGAAAGTGTGTAGGTCTAAGTTATGGCTGAAAATGTGAGAGAAGCAAGTTCGGATGTGATCAAAAGCTGAGCACTCTAGTAGTGTGTGGTACTCAGACTCTCAAACTTGCAGTGAGCATAATGTGCACAATCAATTTGACTCTTCTCCATTGCCCCAACGCCCTATCTCGCATCGAAGGAAATGGGAGCTAAGCCGAATTGCTGCGATAGTGCATATCACGGACAAGGGAATAGGCTCAAGCATGTAAGTGTGAGTACGGTTTCCTCTCTCAGCGAAGAACATGGTTTTGTAGTTGGGGGCAATATAGGTGGTGTAATGTATGAAGCGTGACCCACCGGATTTCTCCCAAGCCGTAATACATTGGCGTTTTAGAAAAGCTTCATTCACTTGAGAGTCAATTGAAGCATCATGTAGCAAGTGTAATGCATCCCATCTCCCAAACCACTTCTTTATGTCTTGCATCCATCCCGTGCTCAAGATCTTGCTTTTATTCGTCTTTTGAACTTTTTTGCTTGCTTCCCATGCAATTGTAGGAAGTCGATGTGAGGGGTTTTGACGCATCTTTATCATGTACTCCACAACCCTTTCCATGCCCATAACCTCAATTGGAAGAGATCCCGACTCAAGAAGTAGGAGCATATATGGTGTTTGTGTCTTAACTTGGAGAAAGTTTGTAAGAAAACGCTTTTGGACATTCTCAAACTCTTTCCAAGTAGACTTTGAGATGCTCCCGCCCCACACTTCAACTCCATAAAGAAGAACCGGTGTCACCAATGCATCAAAAAGATACTTCTTGAGAACCCAACACTTGATGTTTCCCACATTACACATGTTCTCAAATGCATAATATGCTCTCTTTCCCGCTTCCAAACGACGCATAGCACATTCATGCCACTTGTGATTGGATGGAACCTCAAGGCCAAGGTACTTAAAGCTCTCAACAACTTCAAGTGTCTCGTTGTTGTACACAATGCATGGCTTCTCCTTATGGTTGGTTTTCACAAGCATAACCTTTGTTTTGGATTCATTTACAATCAACCCACTATGCAAGCAAAAGTTCTCAAGGACAACCATAAGCTTTTGTGCGTCTTCTAAAGTGTGTGCTAAAAGCACTACATCATCCGCATACAACAAAAGCATGATTACCGCATTGCAAATAGTGACCTCTTCAATGCCTTCTTCTTGCATAAAGTCAAGTACCATTTGTTCCAATTGATCGATGCATAGACCAAAGAGAGTTGGTGACAATGGACATCCTTGTTTAACCCCAATAGTGCTTACAAAAATTTCTGAAATTTCTCTTCCCATGCACAATTGACAAATCACCTTCTCATAGATTCAAGAAACCGCAAGCATAAACTCACTTGGCACTTGGAGTTCTTCCATCCTTCTCCACAATTGTTACGTGGAATCATATCAAAGGCTTTCTTAAAGTCCACAAAACAACAATACAATCACTTGCCTTTCAACCGACTTTCCTCCATGAGAACACGAAGAGTGACAAGATGATCAATGGTGCTATGGCATCGACGAAAACCCGCTTGTCCCTTTGCACGCTTGTCATTCTCTTCAGCCCAATCACTCAATTTCATCTCCATTATGCACCCAAACAACTTTGCCATAAGAGACCCAATCATTATAGTCCGGTAATTGCTTACATTCTTTACATCCCCTCCTTTATGCAAAGGCTTAACCCAATTAGTACTCCAATCATAAGGCATACCATGTTGAAGTGAAAGGTTGAACATATCACACATCCACTCATGGGTAAAATCTCCCGTCCATTTGATCATCTCCGGCTTGATACCTTGAAGATCTCCCGCTTTGTGAGTGGCCAACTTTTCAAGCCCGCCGCATACATCCTCAATAGTAAAAAAAGACGGCATACATGGGAGTGAACCATAAAATGGCATTTTTTCAATATTTTCTTGCTCATATAATTTCCTACAATGTGTGTACATATCCACTAGACTCAAGTTACCAAAATTCTCAACCCGCTTGCCTCTCAAGTTTCTCCAAAATCTTCCACATGCATGTGCCTTTTCTTGGACTTGAAATTCTTGTTGCTTTACTTCCCATATTCTTCTCTTCTTTTGAATCAATGCCTTGTATGTATGAAAATGACTTTGATAGTTGTCTTTGTCCATAGTTGCATCAAGCTTTATCAAGGACTTTCGAGCATCTTGACATTCTTTATAAAACCACCTTTTGCGTGATCTATCTTTGTTGATACCATGGAGATGCTTTATGGCAAAGAATTCTTCCGCACAAGAACAAATAGCTTTCTTGAAAGCTTCCCATTTAGTTTCCAATGGTGCATCACATTGAAGCTTTGTCATCCATAATTTTTGCTCAACCATTTCAATGTACATTGGTGCCCGTTTGAAATCCATACATAGTGATAACTTCTCTTTCCTTTGGCTGAGATTATCATGCTTAGTTGCTTCTCCACATGAAAGCACTACAAGAGGTTGTGTGCTCTTGTGACGCTGTGAGCGACAGAAATACACTGGGTTTTTATAACCCCCGGCGTCGCTAAAACCGTCGCTAAGAGCGTCGCTACGAGAGCGTCGCTATATGCGTCGCTATAAGCGTCGCTATATGCGTCGCTATATAGCGACGCTTATAGCGACGCCTATAGCGATGCATATAGCGACGTTTACACAGAAGACTATAGCGATGCTCATAGCGACGCTACAGAGCCATAAATAGCGACGCTTATAGCGACGCCCGAGAGAATTTTTTTTGGTGGCAGGGCATTGAATGCCCTGCCACCCATCAACCATATTGTACTTGATTCACTTTTTTAAAAAAGTGCAAGGGTAGATAATAGACCCAAAATAGTCACCCACAAGACGCATTGTTTGCAAAATTGACAATTGTACACATCATAGGCAAAATGAATTGATTGGCAAATGTAATAATGACAATTGTACAACATCATAGGCATAAAGAATTGATTGGCAAAAGGAACTACGGTGACAAATGTAATAATATACATGGTTCAAGAAGGCGTATAAAATCCGTCTCATGATACATAAGCTATGAGAAACCCTAAACTAATGCTATCTAGCTACGGCTAAACTGACGTCGTCTAGTCAGACGCCTCATCGCGTCCAAGCGGCGTATCTGCCGGATTCTGCAAAAAAAGACAATAAGACAGCTTTCAGTAAGTATAAACATATAACGACATTTATAAAACAATACAAAAAATAAAAAAGAGTAAACCCTAATACTAACCATGCCGCCGCGAGAACTGAGAATGTCCATCAGGGCGTTTAAGCCCTTCCTGCCTGCGTACTCGCGCTCGTACGGTGTGGGATCACGTCCTATCATCGACCACTGTCAAAACATACAAAGATTTCATTATGTTAGATTTAAAAAACTCATAAACCCTAAACTATCGAACATGCATAAAGAGCAATGTGAAAACACTTACAAAATCGGCCTCAAATGATGCCCATCCACCGCTCCCCAAGTGGTGCGAGCTCCCTGCCTCTACTCGCGCTCTGGATGCATCCTTTTGTTGCTTCCACTTGTCGGGATTCTCGCGCGCTGCTTTCTTCGCATTCTTCCAATCTTCTTTGGCCAGCCAATCTGGCCTGTTCCACCCATTCTTGATTGCTTTTTGCACTTCGGAACGCTTGTGTTTGCAGTATTCGCGCATTCGAATCTTCATCAGGTCTTCATTGAAGCGCTGATCACGTGTTGGAACGGAAAAGTCATCATGAAGTATGCTGATGACTCTGTTTTTTAAATCACTTGGTACTTCACTCCATTTGTTTAGTATGTAGTGTCTAAACAGCTGAGAGCAAAGACCACGCATGCGCGAGATCACCTTCTTTCCATCATCATCCATGATGATGCCGCCGCTGATGTCGACGGAGTAACGCAAGCCCTCTGGCCGGTGACGCGTGAACCTGGGTGTCCCGGCAGGGGTCTCTAGCGGCGTGTCGATGGGGGTACGGACGTCAGGTGTCTCCACCGGCGTCTGGGCCCCGAAGCGAGGAGTGTCGAGTGGGGTGGCTCCTGGCGGAGTAGGTAGAGGTGTGTAGCTTCTAGGAACAGTCAGCCATGCAAAACCTGGCGTAGATGGCGATGCTGTGGCTGGTGTGGGGGCGGGCAAAGAAGGGGAGGGTAAAGAGCCTCGTCGAACACGAGGCGGTGTGGAGGCATCGGTGGCGGAATCCCCACAACAACCGCCACCGCCACCACTAGAGCGCCGGTGTCTAGACGAGTGTGAAGCTCGTCTCGTCGACGCCGAAGCTTCGGAGCGCGCCGAATGCTCCGAAAGAGAGGGAGATGCGGATGGAGTAGGAACGCGCGATGATGCGCCAGAGCGATGATGCTCCACGTACCACTGTCTCTGCTGCGGTGACAAAGAAGAAAGAAACTCCTCATCATCCATACGTGCATTAAACACACGAATATTTAAACTTAATATTGAATGAATAGAGTAGACAATGACGTAATGACGCATATAAATACAATGACGCAATGAATTGAGTGATAGAAGAGGCAAGTCGAAAACTCAGCATTTTCAATCAAAAGATGTGAGCGCGAGTAGAAAAGAGCGTTATACACCATGGAAGGTACTTAGAGAGCCAGAGCTTTTACAACACGGAGCAAAATTGTTCAAATACAATATTTGTGGCTTTAAGAGATCTCTCTCTCATCCTCGCATAACTCAGCATAACTTCCTATATCTATATAGAGCTCTCCGTTTAAACACATATCCTCTGTTTCATTTTGTAGCTCCTCTGCATGCACCCCATATAGAGTAGTAGCATCTTGATGCTCGTCTGGCACCACCGCAGCGGCTTCTGATTGAGCATCTTCTCTGATCTCCTCCATTGATGTCGTTGTGATTGGCACATGGTAGCCTTCATACGTCCTTGCACTACGAGGGGCTACCTCTATGACGTACCACCAGTTTGATGTAGACTTTGTAGGATGAAATATTACCTGCCAGAGCCACATAACTTACATGAGAGCTTTCAAGCACATAACTTGTAAAAGGGGGATGTTAACTATTTACATACTTACTTGTTCACAATGCTCGGGTAGTACGAAAGTGTCTCTTAGGTCAGTCCATTTCTTAGTAGAATCCACCTCCGAAGATTTATTCTCCTCATGCCATGATGCTAGGGCGGCCATGGACTTACATTCGAAGAAATGCTTGATGCGAGGAAGCAGACGGAAATGTCGCAAAACCTTTTGTGGAATTTTTGTCCCGTGGAGATCTACTCGATATCTTTCGGAATCACATTTCGGACACTTCTCCATGTCTATGTATTCCCCTCTGAAAAGAATGCAGTCATTAGGACAAGCGTGGATAGAATTGTAATCCATCCCCAAGTTTCGCAAAATCTTTCTTGCTTCATCTCGAGAATCTGGCATCACATTGTCAGCTGGTAGTATGTGCTCTTTCAGCAATCTACACAACATAAAAATATGATACAGTCGTGTAAAAATCTATCAGATCATTATACATTTAGAGTTCTATTAAAGTAAACTAATTGTAATAGATCACCTGAAAAGCGCTGTGACGCTAGTGTCACTCCATCCAAACTTTGCCTGCATGTTGAGAAGAACCAAGAGTGCTTTCAATCTAGACATACGTGCTCCATTATACAATGGCGTATCGGCTTCACTTTTCATATCATCATAGATAAGCCTTTCTGAATCCATGATCGTCTCGATCATTTCATCAATCTCGGGCTCAAACATTGCCTCGTTGGGAATGTGCTCTGCATGATCATCCCCCGAGCTGTCAGAGGCTACATCTTGTGGCCTCACATATGCTGCTTGACCAAAGCGCCTGCGAACACGTCTATTGGGTTGCAAGATTGCTGCTTGTTGGCCAGCGTCAGAGTCCGACGAGTTATAATTGGCAACAACTCGATCTATAATAGATGGATCGAACTCGCCAAATTCGCGAACGTGCTGCAAAGAAACAGGTCTTGTCCGTCGCATAGCATGCTTGCATTGATTACAAGGACATAAGACCCTCGTTGAGAGATAGGTGTTTCGGTTGGACGGTCCCACATCCTCGTCGCTACTCATAATGAGGATAAAAAACTTATAACCTGGACAACAAATTTAATATTCTATTGGCATTCTTCGTCTTATCTCTCTCTCTCTCTCTCTCTCTCTCTCTCTCTCTCTCTCTCTCTCTCTCTCTCTCTCTCTCTCTCTCTCTTTACCTCACATTCTCTAGTCATGTCCAATCCGCGCACACCTCGGTCTAGAGGTGCACGGAGATCAGAACCACCAGGTTATAATCTCGTCTTTATTGGTCAATACCTATATTTGTGGGTACAAGAAATCTACACACCCACGTCTACATGATACTACATGTAGTGGACAAAACCCCTTTGCCTCTTCTCTAGCTGTAGCACTTCACTTCATCTTAACATCTTTTCACAGTAGATCTTTTCACTGTTCGTCTAACTCTAAACCCTAAACCGTAAGTAATTCTTGCGTGGACTCGATCTAACGTAAATAAGTGTAAATCTAAATAAACGTAAATCTAACTAAAAATAAAGCTAAATCTAATTTAACGTAAGTCTAATGACTAGAGGTTGTCTAGATGGTCATTGTGTCGGGGATGTAGTGACTCTTGCCGCCCTGAAGATCCACCTTCTTCCCTATCTTCTGAAGACATTTCACCAGTACTTTTGGATCGACGGAGCCCACCATGAGTGAAGGCAGCAATACCCTATATTCCATTGAGGGATTTCTTCACCCGCTTCATGCAAGCATCGCAGTCTATGGAGACCTAAATCGAATCTAATATAACGTAAATCTAAATCTAGCTTAAATAAACGTAAATCTAGTTAAAAATAAACCTAAATCTAATTTAATGTAAGTCTACATATAAACTAATCTTTAACGTCTTTTAAGATAGTTTCCTACGACGTTATAACTCTCTTCTTCTTGTGTGTGTGCGCGTGTGTGGATGTGTGTGCCAATAAAAAGAGATAAATGGTATAACATTTCTATCACCCATGCCAAATATGATAGATTGATTATGCCATTTCCCTCTTGAATAATAGGTCTTGAGTTCAACTCCTCCTCGGCTAGATCTTTAGGTCTTTTAATTTTAATTAGTTTCCTACGACGTTAAATTAGTTTCTCTCTCTTTCTCTCTCAATGTGTGTGCGTTTTTTTGGATCGTATGCATGTTTTCTCTCTCTTTTCCTCTCTCAATGTGTGCGTTTTTTGTTTATGCATGTTCTCTCTCTCTTTTCCTCTCTCAATGCGTGCGTTTTTTGTTTATGCATGCTCTCTCTCTCTTTTTCTCTCTCAATGTGTGTATGCATTCTTTGTTTATGTATGTGTGTGTGCGTTTTTGTTTTTGTTTGTACTCTCTCTCTCTCTCTCTCTCAAAAACACTATGTGTGTGTGTGTATGTGTGTGTGTGAGAGAGAGAGAGAGGGAGAGAGAAAGAGGGGAAGGGAACATGAGAATGAGGAGAGGGAAGGAGCATACCTGGCTCTCCTTCCTCTCCTCGTGTGTGTGTGTGTGTGTGTGTGTGTGTGGAGAAGAAAAAGAGAGAGAGAGAGAGAGAGAGAGAGAGAGAGTGAGGGAGAGCGTTACCTGCTCCTTGCTTGAGGGCGCCAAAAAACTCAGATCTGAGATTTGAGTTTTTGGGCGCGCTCGGTTATTTTTTTACCCCAGCCGGCGTCGCTATGAGCGTCGCTATAAGCGTCGCTATGAGCGTCACAAATTTACAAAGAAATTTGCGACGCTCATAGCGACGCCGGGAAAAAAAAATTTGAGCGTCGCTGTGTGAGCGTCGCTAATATGAAGAGCCTCTTGTAGTGAAGGTCAATACATAAGGTGCGATGGTCGGATTCCGGGATCCATTGACCAAACATAAAACTCTTTATGCGATACATGATGCTTCAGAGAGTAGCATATAATCAATCACACTATCCCCATTATGTCTCCTACATGTAAATCCATTGGTTCCACTCCACAAAGATACACCATTGGCAATGAGCATACCCGTGCTATTACACATGTGTAAAAGTAACTTTCCATAGTGATCCGGCTCTTTCTCATCCATTGAAGTACGATCATACAAGTAAACTTCCTCCAACTCCCTTGAAATGTATGGCATATCAAATTGTTGAGTATCATGTTGCAATGTTTTTGTGCGAGCATTCATATCCCCAAATACAATAACATCACCTTCACCTTTGAAATAAGCAATGTCCTCTTCCAAATCAAAAAATGGTTGATCTCTATCCATGCAAGCATAAAAGGGAGAATCATGATGAGGAATGTAGCAACCGGTTACAAAAATGGGTGCTCTTTTTGGTGTCATAATTTTCAGCCATACATAACGTTTGTACTTGTCATCTTTCACAATTGATACAAAATCTTCCAATCATTTCTTAACCATACATGCTAACCCTTCTTGTCCTCTTCATTGCTTGAGATTCTTTGACCACATCAATGAATGTACATTGTAATCGTCCAAGCCGTTAATCCTTTGTGTATCATGCTCCCAAGTTTCAACAAGAAGTACAACATCGGCTTTGCTTGTTAGTTCATCAATGCCAACCCCCGCATTCCATGGGTATCCATTACAATTCCAAAATCACATTTTCAATTGTAACTCGGTCTCATAGGTCACGCATCCCTATTTGCTTGAGAGACTTGCCTCCTCCTTGGGCACATTTTCTTCATGAGAGATCTCCTTGTTTTTATTATTATTTTCCTCATATGCCTTGCGATGCATATTTTGTTGCTTAATAGTGCGATCTTCACATACAAAACATTTTGTATCCCTCAAATAGATCCACCTATTATCAAGGATAATCTTTCGCTTGGTCTCATCCGGCATGGTGCATACAATTGGCCGTTGTCCCGAGCGAGGAGCTCCTTGCTTCCCCACTCTATGTGCTCCATAGACCATAACTCCGGACATGCCAAAGTGGGTTTTGAAGAAATCTTCAATAACAATGGCAAGAGAAGGAGGTGTCTCTAACTTCTCTTTAGGAATTCCACGAATAACAATGTTCTTGGAACGTCGCTCCCGTTCCTTCAACTCCTCCACATCCACATTCTCAACATTCTTTGTTTGAACCATAGCTTGCATGAGTGAGGAATTAAAAACCACATTGCTACCACATACATCAGCCCAAGACTTGTTTGTGCATACATTTTTCATGTCGCATACGTCCCGGCTCATAGTGTCAAATTTCTCCTCTTTCAATACATGGTCATGCTCTACTTTGCTCATCCGCTCCTTCAAAGCATTCAAGTCCACAAGAGAGCGTTTACATTCCTTGACTTCCTCTTCAAGTTTCATCAAACGTGTTGTTTGCATCTTAAGTGTCCTCTTGAGATTCTCATTCTCAACCACAAGTACCCTTAGTGTGCCATTCTTCATTGCAAGTGCTCGTAAGTCTTCGCCTTGTTTGTTTACGGTCTCTTGCAATGATACCAAGTACGCCATGATCATGGTTTCCGATGTTGTTGGTTGGGTGGTTGTGTTGTTATCTCCACACTTAGGAGATTTTCGATCATTTTCCACAATGGTTGTGGACCTTGTTGAAGAACAAGGACCCTTGCGAGTGCCGGAAGACATTGTATGTAAAATAGGAAATGAGAATCAATTTTGTTGAACCTGTTCACTTCAGAAATGCTGCTACAAAAATGCCTTCCATAACTCTGAAAATTTCTGTCTTTACATCAATGCGTAGAGAACTTCGTGCTCTTCTATTGAGGCTATAGATCACCCAAATCGGAGTTCGGATGAAGAAGTTATGATCAAAAGAGTGGACTGTTGTCTGCTAGGTCAAAAAATGGCTGCGTTTTTTGAGAGAGAGAGAGAGAGAGAGAGAGAGAGAGAGAGAGAGAGAGAGAGAGAGAGAGAGAGAGAAAACCAAAGAGAGAGAGAGAGAGGACGAAAACAGAGAGGTAAGGGGAGAAAACAAAGAGAGAGAGAGAGAGAGAGAGAGAGAGAGAGAGAGAGAGAGAGAGTAGAGAAAATATGAAATGAAATATTATATTAAAATTTAGGGTTAGGTTAGATTTAAAATTACATTTAATATTAGGTTAAATTAAGATCTAAGATTAAGTTAGATTACATTTAACTTAAATTTAAAATTTACGCTGAATTTAAAATTAGGTTAGACTTAAGATTAGGTTAAGATTTATACTAGATTTAAGATTAGATTAGATTTAGGTTTATGTTGAGTTTAAGATTAGGTTAGATTTAAATTTATGCTAGATTTAAAATTAGGACAAGATTTAAGATTAGCTAGGTTAGATTTAAGCTAGATTACATTTAGGTATAGGATTTAAGATTGGATTAGATTTATGTTTAAGATAAAGACAAGATTTAAGATTAGATTAGCTTTACATTTAAGTTAGATTACATTTAGGTTTAGGTTAGATTTAAGATTAGATTAAATTTAGGTTTATATTGAGTTTAAGATTATATTACATCTACATTTATGTTAGATTAAATTAGATTAGATTTAGCTTAGATTTTAGGGCATGTCAATGAAGGCTTTGCCCAAAGACCAAACACTAGGTACACAACAATATGTATATTCCCATTAGAATCTGACACCTATTAACTCACCCAGTAACCATGTTCAATTAGCTTAGAATCACCATATGTTTAATTAGGTTAGATTTTGGATTTAGTTTTTATATTAAAAGTCTACCTTTGGAATTACGGAAGAAAATTAGAATTAGGCGAACGGTGATCCCTCTCTTCCTCTCTACGGATGTGACCTTAAATTGGAAAGCTTTCAACAGCATGATACTCAGATTGCAGGGTTATAGTAGTAGGGTTGAAGTGTGCTTGGCTCAAGGGGTGGTGGTGGGTCCTCCACCCAATAGTCTACCCTTGCATGTTGTATAACGCTCTTTTGATTTTGCACTCACATCCTGGGCAATCCATGGCCACGTGCAACTCCACCACCTAGTTTTTTGACTGCAAGATTTGATTGTGTGCTCTCTCTCTCTCTATCTATCTCTCTCTCTCTCTCTCTCTCTCTCTCTCTCTCTCTCTCTCTCTCTCTCTCTCTCTCCTTCCACTATAAAAATCTCCAAGTGTTTACCACACTATTTTACCGCGTTTTTTTGAGAGAGTGCAAATTCAAGTAGAGAAACAAGAGAGAGGAGGGTGGGGGATTTTTTTTGTGTTTAAAATATTACCACGATAGTTTCCGCTATTATTATCACGTTTAGTACCGTAGTTATTATCCCGTTTATTGCCGCTGCTATATCCGACAATTAATTTTAGCGCCTAAACTTTCAAATTCTGGCTTAAAATAAACATCCCCCCCTCCCCCCCCCCCCCCCCCCCCCCCCCCTCTCCCTTTCAAATTTTGGTGTTTCCCTCCTCTCAATAAAAATTAAAGAACATTGAAAATTAAAAAAGGAGAGAACATTAAAAATTAAAAAAGGAGAGAGAGAGAGAGAGAGAGAGAGAGAGAGAGAGAGAGAGAGAGAGAGAGTATTGATTGAAATTAAAGAATATTGATTATAATCTCAAATTTAAAAAGGGGAGAGAGAGAGAGAGAGAGAGAGAGAGAGAGGGAGGGAGGAGGAGGGGGCATATAAGATTACACTTGGTTACAACTAAAATAATCACTATCAATTGATTTACATAATTGAGCATATTCCCAAATCTAAAGAGAGGAAGAGGGGGGGAGAGAGATGAATGGATTACATGAGCAAAAAACTTCATAACTGCAAAATGTTTATGAATCATCTTCCAAAAGATCTCTACATGAGGCATCATCCAATTCTAAGCCCATGGCTCCTAAATCAACAAAGATAGAAATTGAATTGTCGTTTGTGGATGCATTGCCTTCATCAATTTCGGGTTCTTCATCCTCCATCTCATCATCTTCATCATCATGAGAATCATCCTCGCTAAGAGTTGCTGCCGCCGGGCTTGATTCATCAACCGCCCTCTCCTTTGTTTCCACCTCATCAAAAGTCGGAGGTGGAAGAGGGTCGAAGATAGTCTCCACTTCATTAGTGGAAAAAATGGTTCTCCCCCGAGGTGTTACGGGAATTACGAACCAAAGTTTTGGTTGGTGGATTGATGGGATATAGGTGACCTATAAAATAGAAGCTCAAAGTGAGCAACATTGGTATAACTAATGCTACAAGAAAATAAGAATAAAAAAGCTACATGTCACTCACCTGCTCACAATTGCGCGGTAAAACTAAATTGTCATACCTCCATGTATGATGCACACTAGAGTCCACCATGTAGAGGCCATTCTCAAGTT
Organism: Adiantum capillus-veneris; assembly: GCF_014529385.1. NCBI lineage: Eukaryota > Viridiplantae > Streptophyta > Polypodiopsida > Polypodiales > Pteridaceae > Adiantum > Adiantum capillus-veneris. The sequence goes on from NC_140937.1 coordinate 2,935,721, forward strand.
GTCTAGACACATTTGCAAACCACTTGCACTCGAAGATGAAGGTATGAAAGGTTCTAAAATTAACCTTTAGTATCCTTTCAATAGTTCCACAGTACCTGGCTTCATCACCGTCTATGTCAAAGTTGCCCATGATGGCACAATCCATGGTGGTTCTACGCTCATCAATGTGACGCGTACGAAAGTGACGACCCTTTGAACACAAAGAGTTAAAGGAAAGCACTACAAAATAGAAAAATATATTAATTTATCAATTACATATTAAAGATAATTTCAAGAAAAAAATTTACAATATGGTTTAGGTATATGAGTACTCTACCTTTGGTACGCAGCCTCGTGCATACTCCCATTCTTTGCTGGTTATGTCTTCTCCATGTAGAGAAATTGCTATGTAAGTTTAAACTTGAGGATTGCAAAACTATTGCCACTCGCATGGAAATAGGTTTGAAATTGAGTCTTCATGATGTTGGTGGTTTTGCGGAGGTCACTCTTTACCAATTGTTGTTGGCTACCTTATTTATGTATGCAACATGAGGCCGGATATTTAGTTTGCAATCTCATAGGTCAGTAGATTCATGCATAGCACATGGTCTAAGCATTGGTAGGATGTTGAGAGGATTTTTTGCTACTTGAGTGGCACTTTACATCTTGGCTTGTCTTATCCCAAGAGGGGATCATTTCCACCAGACTTACATGCTTTTCTGGAATCAGATTGGGTTGGTACGCGAGTGTCCTTCTCTAAGTCAAGATTGAAATAGGCACACTAATATGGAAACGATAACATGTTGGAAAGCAAGAATTTAGATTTCTCAACTTGTGGAGTATTGCTAATGAACTAGGATATATTCAACATCTCCTAATGATGCCATCCTAACACTAGACTTGTAATGAGCCACAAAAGTGGCTGAAGCCACAAAAATGGCTCACATCAGGGTTCTAGTAAATGAAACATAACTTTTGTATATGACATCAAAATTTCATGAAACTTTTTAATTATGGGTGTAAGATATGAAAAAGGTTTCTAAATACACAATTTACATGAAAAGCTCAAAAATTTAAAAAAAAATACTTTTCTAAAATTAGTAAATTTTACGTAAAACTGCACTTCAACACTTAACTTGGAGAGGTAAAAAATGTTAGCAGTCTTTGTATATGGGTTAAAAAAGCTTGGTACATCTATCACATATCTATTGAGGGTTTTTTCAAAGAAGTTTGGGCCTACTTAACAATGATTTGATTTACTTTCAAAAGAAAATATAAAAATTTTGTCCATCCGCACAAATTAGTTGTAGAAGATGGCAATGGAAAGACACCTTCAAACCTTCATTTAGCTATGTACTATTTTTTATCATCTCATATTGAGCGTTGGTCATAATTCCCTGAAACCATTTTCTATTTAGATAACTAACATAGCGTTGAGAAAATGGTTACAAAAGTTTCAAAAAGCCACAAAAGTGGCCGAGTTTTTACAGGAATAGTGTTAACAAAGTTTATGATCCACATTAATAAATAACCATTAATATTTAAGCTGCAATCAAAATGTTACTTGCAACTCTTCATGGTGTAGTGATTAAGACTTGAGACTCGAAACATCTTAGAGGAAACCAATAGTTACAAATCAAAATATCCATAAAGGTCAGTAATGTTTCTCAAATTTGTAGAAACTCCAATAATCTAAATTAAATATTCTCACTCAATAAGACACCATTAAAAAAAACATATTTATATTGCAACAAAATGAGTATAAATATAAGAGCATTTATAGAGGATCCCAACCTCATAAATTTTTTTACAAAGGGAGACAATGTTGTTGTTGCTAGGCTTCCTTTACGAGTAGGCTACTTTTATAGGCATGGACTCCAAGATGTTTAAAAATAGAATTAAATTGAGTCCTTTAGCCTATAGCTTATACAAATTGGAATTCAAAATGAGCCCACAACATATAACAAAAAAGTATGAATGCTTGTGCATAAGCAATGATGTGTTAGCCAATGCCATTTTGAGTAGGTGTATATAGCATAGTAAATTAGTGTATAATGCCTCTTTTGCTAAAATTCTTGAACTCAATGATGGAGATGTATTCTCCCCCGTTGTCAATGTGCAAAGCCATCAATTTATTACTTAATTAGTTCTCTACTATTGCAAGGAATTTCTAATATGGAGCAAAAACTTTGTCATTTACCTTCAAGAGGTAGACCCACATATTCCAAGTAGAGTCATCTATGAAAGTTACGAGATAATGTCCCCCCCTAGAGATGTATGCAACATAGGCCCACATAGATCACTATGTATCAATTCTAGAGTATTCCAAAACTCTCAATTCAATGGAAAAGTGGTAACTCAAGACTATTTACCATAAACAAAGTGCTCACACAAATTAAAATTTAAGGATTAAAGACAGGTAGGTAGCCTAAATGCTAAAGTTGTTTCATTCATTTTTTATTTATATGACCAAGCTGGCTATGACACAAATTAGTAGAAGACACCTCGGAAACATAAATGGAGTTCTCTGTCATAGAAGAGAAATAAAAGGCCTGTACAATGAGCCAAATTTTTGGCCCTTCAAGTTGACCAAATTCCCCTTGAGACCTTCCCTATGGGGAGTAAGATGGAAAATTTCACCTAAGTCAATGATTCAATTTTAAGTATAACATCAAGAGCCATTGATGCATCTAGGCTCAAATCAACAGTGAATATCAAGACATCTACAACACGTCACAATAATCTCACTTGGTGGAGACTCAACTAATTGAGCTCCTCAATCTTCACACTACTTTGAGGGTCAAATTTAGCAATGGATTTATCCTTTTTCCATTGAAAAATGCAACAATCTTTCTTAAAATGGTCTTTCTTGTGGCAATGATAGCAATCCACATTTTGCAGGTCACGTAGACAACTTTTCCTATGAGCATTCTTGCCATCTTGTGACCAACTTCCCCAACTACAATTGCGACCTCTTTACTTGGCATGACCATCACCTAGCATATATACATCACCATGTCCAATCGTGTCAAGAGATTGATATCTAATCTCTTGCATGAGAAAAGCACTAGTAACATCATTGAAAACAAACTTTTCCCTTGGGAGCAGAGTTACTAATGGCATGTTAAATGTGTCCCACCATGATGAAGGCAAAGAATATAGCAAGAAAATGGCTTTCATTTCATCATCAAAATTGAGTCCCTTAGATGTTAAGCTGTAAAAACAAGCTATTAAGCTCATTCAAGTGTGAACTAACACTACTGCCCTCTTTCATATTCAAACGCATAAGCTTTTTCATAAGAAAAATTTTATTCAAGACACTCTTGCCATCCCAATCTGGAGCATAATGGTAAAGAAAATAGTCTCAGCTAGGTGTAAGCAAATGGTCACCAGATCATGAGCATCAATCTCTTCCAACTTCCCAATGATCATCAATGTAAACACTCTCTTTACGCTCTTTTAATGGTGTTGCAAGGTTCTTATTGACCAAAACGTCAAGAATACATTGCTCCCATGTGGTGAAGTTTGTGCCATCAAAATAGTACTCTTCTTCCTTCTTAGAAGTTCCATCCATAAGTGACAAGATCAAATGCAAAAGAGTGAGACTAACAATTTATAGAAATTTCTTTATGAAAACTTTAGCAAACTATCTTCTATATAGAGTTCAAAATCTCAAGAGAAACTCAACGAAAACAATGCATAAACCATAAAAAAGTGTTGAAAGGGCATCAATTGACATATACTCCTCAAAGAAACGATAAAAAGACTACCAACTTGGTGTCAAAGCACATATACCCTTTTATACATATCCTATGGCAAGGCCACAAATGGGGATCACTTGCAACCTAATCCACCTCACTGTGGGTAACCCAGCCCGTAGTACTTGGCTTCAAATATAGAGAAACGATGACCCATAGTCATAAAAAGAGCTCTTTTGGACTGAGTCTCAAAAACCATGGGGACTACCAAAATAGGTCAAAATTGTCTTTTGTGTACATTGGCAGTATCTACAACACAACATACATAGATTGTAACATGCACTACTAAGTGCAGAGCATGCACTCAAACAAGCACCAACAATGTGCAAGCAAGAATCATAGAATACAGAGAGTAAAATGCTCTCAACAAGTGCCAACAACTGTGCAAGCAAGAATTACAGAATGCGGGGAGTATAAATTTCTTCAAAGGGGAATAAAACCCTAGGATACCTATAGAAAATACCCTCGGCACGACAAAGAAGCTACAACAACAATGAAAACCAAAATCTAGTCTAAGACTATGCGCTCATGCACACACAAATTTCAAATCTTTCTCTCTCTCTTACCTACTCTGAGCTCTCAACAAGATATTTGCTTTGAGCTCTGTCCCCACTTGTAGAGTGCATGGTGCATCTGAAGTGCAAAGGAGAAGAAGAGCAGACACACAAAGTTGGAGGAGCATAGTGAGGATAACAATGCCTCACAACTCCTTCTTCTATTATTATTAATGAATAAGGTTAATGTGAGGTGATGGGTTAGTAATGGGCGTGGGTGTCCAGCCAACTGTTCTGAACCCCAACAAAAGAATCAACCTTACCAACAAACAATCACTCAAAATTACCTAAGCTACAGGACCTTGCTATATGAGCTTTCGTCTTTATTTTAGATACCATGAAAAGTGTAAATTTCACAATTAATATATCATGAGATTAAAATTCATAGACTTCAATGGAGTTAACAAAATATCTCAAAATAAGTTTCCCCACTCACATAGTTGCTTGAGTATTACAGAACCAAATAGAATACAACCCCTACTAGAATCTTAACTCAAGATTATGAAAACAGAGTAACACATATCTTGAGTGATTTTAAAGAACACTTTGCTATGTAAATAAATAGTAATTTTACCATTACTATAATATTAACTTCGGAAAATGAAAAGAGAGTAACACATTTCTTGAGTGATTTTAAAGAACCCTTTGCTATGTAAATCAATAAGTAATTTTACCATTACTAGAATATTAACACATATCTCGAGCGATTTTAAAGAACCCTTTGCTATGTAAATAAATAAGTAATTTTACGATTACTAGAATATTAACTTGGGATGATGAAAAGAGAGTAACACATATCTCAGTGATTTTAAAGAACCCTTTGCTATGTAAATAACTAGTAATTTACCATTCTTAGAATATTAGCTTGGGATGATTAAAAGAGAGTAACACATATCTCGAGTGATTTTAAAGAACCCTTTGCTATGTAAATAAATAAGTAATTTTACCATTACTACAATATTAACTTGGGATGATGAAAAGAGAGTAAGACATATCTCGAGTGATTTTAAAGAACCCTTTGCTATGTAAATAAATAAGTAATTATTTTACGATTACTACAATATTAACTTGGGATGATGAAAAGAGAGTAACACATATCTCGAGTGATTTTAAAGAACCCTTTGTTATGTAAATAAATAAGTAATTTTACCATTACTACAATATTAACTTGGGATGATGAAAAGAGAGTAACACATATCTCGAGTGATTTTAAAGAACCTTTTGCTATGTAAATAAATAAGTAATTTTACCATTACTAGAATATTAACTTGGGATGATGAAAAGAAAGTAACACATATCTCAAATGATTTTAAAGAACCCTTTGCTACGTAAATAAATAGTAAGTTTACCATTACTAAAATATTAACTTGGGATGATGAAAAGAGAGTAACACATATCTCAAGTGATTTTAAAGAGCCCTTTGCTATCTAAATGAATAAGTAATTTTACCATTACTAGAATATTAACTTGGGATGATGACAAGAGAGTAACACATATCTCAAGTGATTTTAAAGAACCCTTTGCTATGTAAATAAATAAGTAATTTTACCATTGCTAGAATATTAACTTGGGATGATGAAAAGAGAGTAACACATATCGCGAGTGATTTTAAAGAACCCTTTGCTATGTAAATAGATAAGTAATTTTACCATTACTAGAATATTAACTTGGGATGATGAAAAGAAACTAACACATATCTCAAGTGATTTTAAAGAACCCTTTGCTATGTAAATAAATAGTAATTTTTCTATTCTTAGAATACTTACTTGGGATGATGAAAAGAGAATAACTAACACAAATCTCAAGTGATTTTAAAGAACCCTTTGCTATCTAAATAAATAAGTAATTTTATCACTACTAGAATATTATTTCATGAATGTCTGTGACTTGAGCTGAACTATTTCACAAAGTCTGTGACTTGAGCTGAATGTCTGTGACTTGAGCTGAACTATTTCACAAAGTGTATAAGGGTAGTAAAGTGAGGGTCAATTTAGTTCAAGCATACATACCAAGGCACACAATTCATCTTGACTATACTAATAGTAATTTTGCACTCTCTCTCTCTCTCTCTCTCTCTCTCTCTCTCAAAATATCTAAGTGTAGCATATGAGTTCACTTGAAGGAGTGGGGGTTTTTATGCTATAAAGAGCTACATGTACAAGAGGGGTTAAAAAATGAAAGTTTAAAAAACAGTTGTACATGTTATGAAGGAAATCAAGGGGTCTTTTAATTCATAGTGAAGTTTGTGTGTAAAGGATTTTTTTGGTACCTCTTGCATGCACGTGATGCGGGCCTTTTTGAAAGGTGGACGGAGCGAAACATGGCATTGCAATATTTTAATTCACATTTTAAATATGTCCTTGGTCATTTGCAATTGTGGGCATGGGTGCAATGATAGGATTTGATGTCCATTTGTCCTTCTTAAAACATTCTTTTTGTCGTACGAAGGGAAAAATTTCATGGATTTGTCATTAGAAAGGTTTGTTTAAAAATTATATTTTTATAGGGAATGAGTAAAATGGGCTTCCAATGGAAGTGTAGTACATTAAGATGCTCGTTTATTTAGAGAGCACACATATGCTATGGCATTGAATGGGAAAAGTAGTATGTAAAACAAGGGTGTCTTCTAGTCTTTTTGTATTTCCAAAAGTGTAGTGGAAAATGTTTAGGCCTCTACAAATTCAACTTATATGAAATTCTCCAATGTTCCTCACCTAACACACTGCCTAAACTTTTTATTTTCTTGGCCATAATATTGAAAATTGATTTGTAATTGTGTGATACTCCATCGTTAAAAGGACAAAATGAAATTATGCTCTTCCCTAGTATTGCCGACGGTCAACGGTCAAAGGTCTCTCTCTCTCTCTCTCTCTCTCTCTCTCTCTCTCTCTCTCTCTGTGCAGCTTGCAGTCTCTCCCTCTCTGAGCGAGCTGAGTACCGTGGGCTGCAGGCTACACTGGCCTAAGGTTGCCCGGTTGAAAGAGGACTCAACACTTGGCAAGGAGGAGGGACCGAAATCCCCCGCCCCCCCCCCCCAAAATTATAATAGTATAGATATAGATACTATTTTTCGGTGTTTGTCTTTTGAAAGAATAGGGAGCCCTTCAAATCCTAACACTTCATGGATGATGGAGTCACTTGTGTGTATTTACTTGATTGGAATGGTGTTTGGTTCAATGTTTATTGTGACATTAATTGGCGTGGTGAAGGTTTGTGAGTGGCTTAGTGGTATAGCCTACGGGCACATACACGTGGAATTGTAGGCATACCAACCAAGAAATGTATGCAAAAGAATTGTGGAGGAAGGAAAGGGACATACAGTAATGCTATTAAATATATGGTGACAAAACCTCCTTAGCATTAAGTTAATGGTGACAAAACCTCCTAACCCAAAAAAATAAGAAATCTTTTGTAGAAGAACAATCAAACTCTCCCAACACTCCATCGCCCCTTGAGGTTGACAAGGTTCTTTTCATGTGACTCCAAGGTACATGAAGCTCGCTCGCTCTCGTTCACAGTAAGCGTGAATATCCAATTGTTTCATGCAGAAAGATTTTGACATTCTTTCACGGAAGTCTGCTGGCCGGAGTAGTGCAGCGTAATATTGAGTGTGCATGCAAGCAAAAGCGACATGTTTTATCCCTTAATCATCTGCATGCCCAACACACACACAGAGAGTTTCCTCTCTTTTCGTGGTCTGCTGAATCGCTCCAACTTATACGTCTATTACTGCTATAAACAGGAATTAGCAGGTCCTCCTTCTCCTTCACCTTCTTCTTCTTCTTCTAGCTCGCCTTTAGATAATCCGCAGCGGCTGGGCTGCTTCAAATGCGAGTCGCAGCTGATTTGGCTGCTAGCCACCTTGGCGGCTTGTTTGCATATTTGGGTGACGCCGCCTTCACCTTCAATTAGTAGGCGGCCCCCAATTAATTTGCGTGAGGACTTGCATTATAATTATTTCTGATTTGGGTCCTCGTGATGAGGTTTGGCAGAGTCAGAGATGCATTAAATGTAGGGTTGTCAGCTGCTCGTCGTCATTGACATCTTGATAATTAAGCTGGGGCAGTAGAAAATTATTACATATATGGACACAACTTCCATGTTGGGCTTAGCTTTTGGCATCGTACTCGTCAGCTTACAGCTGCTGAGTTCCATCTCCACATGCAGGCCCATTGCCACTAATTATATCTACCACCATTATAATGTCAATAACCATACTTCTACTCGGACTGACATTAAGGTGAATAACCATGACACGAGTGGCCGTGCAGCCTCTTATAACGGCGACATTATAAATAACCATACCAATGACGTCTCCACTACTTTGGATGATGATGGTCATTCCAACCAGCAGCCTCCTCCTGCAGGCCATCACATGCAGAGGCACTATGTTGCTCCAATAGTGCCAGCATTATTCGCTTTTGGGGACTCAACTGTGGATGCAGGTAATAACAATCATCTCACTACCATCTCCCGAAGCGACTTTTCACCGTATGGTCGAGACCTTCCTGACAAAAGGCCCTCAGGGCGGTTTTGTAACGGCAAGCTTGTCATCGACTATGTGGGTATGCCATTTCTTCCTTTCACCTCAGGTTGATCTTCTTTCTTTCTATAAATTGCATGTATCACAAAATATTTCTTCTTTCTAAAGCAGAACTAAACATGCTGATAAGGGGGGGAAAAAAGGGAGGTCTTGAAGAGATGCATGGGCAAGGTTGATTTTTATGGGCACCCAGCTTGCCCTTCTCTTGCAAGCCCTTCAAGTTGGGCAGACCAACATTTTGTTACCCAATCAAACTAGCAAAATACCCAAAACATCGGGTAAAATACCCACCAATGATCAACTTTGCATTTGTGCATGGGCCTTACAAGTTTGTGAATTGCGCAAGGTGCAAGGTAAGAAGCCCATAGATGGAAAACCTCTTGTTCAAGGTAAATATTAACGAATTTGCAAAACATATTTATATTGGGAATCTAGCAAGATCCCTTTGTTTCAAGGGAAGGAAAAGATGAAGTAAAAAAAGTCTTTCCCATTTCAGTTTTACAGAAATAGCCTTTGGGCAGGAGATGTGCATAAGGCATTTTCAAAATTTCCATTTACTTAGGGTAGAGGCGCCGGTTGTGGTACGGACCCCTAGAAACAAGACAAATAAGGCCCTTTTATATTACGCTTGATGATCAAAAAAGGCACGAAAAAGAGAAGCCCAAACGGCTAGCTGATTTGAAATAACGCCATTCCATTGGCCAATGCATGGGCTCACCCCTCCGTGGGTGCATTTTACCTCTTTTGGCCTTGGTTGGTGTTCTTATTCATGCCAATTTTTGATACACTGGATTCCGAAAATCGCGGCGCGACTACCAGTTCTCATACCCGACCAATCCCAAATTATTTCTCCTGAAAGCTTGTGAAAAGGCGATTAAAATGAGATACGGTAGAGAGAGATTCAAGCTTGGAGGAGAGAGATTCAAGCTCCCCAAGTTACCCGTCCCCCTAGTGGCTCCTCTACCCTTGAAGCTAGAGGGCTCCTGCATAGATCCTTTAAAGGTGCTATCGAGGGACCCTAAACCAAAAGAGTTGGAGCCTCATAGGCGTGCTCAAACATGAAGGCCCATTCAAATGTAGGGGTCCTTCAACCATCCCCTGCAAAAGAGAAACGCTTTTACAACTTGGTGCAGGAGTTAATCAACAAGTCAAAAAGGGGGTATGAAGTCTAAATTTTGTTGTGCGGTAGACTTGTTACTTGCATTTAAAGGGCATATAGGCACACATTAAATATTTTAAAGGGCCCTTCCATGCTAGGTTAGTTTAATGGGTCTATGGAAGAGCTCTCTCAGAGAGGAAAGGATGCCCTTTAGAAAGGGCACACACGGGAGGACATCTTCCCAAAAAATTAAGTACAAGGTGATTACAAACTAAAGCACTGAACCGGAGCGGTCTCACGTGTCAAAGACTTTTTTGCTGCCACTAAAAAGTATTCAATTTTTTATGTAAAGTTTGCCACATTTTGTCATGCATCTTGTTTACAAGGTAGACAAAGAGAGATGCTCAATCCTTGCCGTCTACCATGCGCTGCTCCGATAAGCAAGCTTCAGCTCAGATTTAAAAAATTCCATAAATTCCCAAATTGCCCTTTAAATTTTCCAAAATGCCTAAAATACCCTTGGTTGTGAGATTAAATATCTCCAAAGATAAAAAAAAGTTGTAGCTTTTCATAAGAAGAAGAAGAAGAAGAGAATTTTTAATGCCATTGGGAAGCAAACAAGATCTGATGAATGGAACAAGACCTTGAGCACTGCTTTGACTAACATGCTAGGGTAAAAAAGCGGACTCCTCCCTTGCCTTGTGGTGGCTCCCCTATATATCAACCGATGTAGTTATGTCCCATTATAGTTGTCATGGCTCGTCACGAGCATGTTAGAAAATTGTAATTTTTCTAGTTGTGTTAATATAATCCACTCACCATTTTGATTTTTGCAAAAAAACAAACAAACAAACATTGAAGCGTTTTTAGAATTGAATTGATGGTCTATTCTCCTTGAAGGTCAAGCTCTCTACCTATCCATTCTTCACTCCTTCTTCACCATTGGAGTCTGTCGTGGAGGAAAAGGGGGTCAGAGTGGGCTGCAAGAAGAGTTGTTGTTGACAGAGTGGGCTGCAAGAAGAAGCCAAAAATAAGGGAGGTTTCTAGCAAAGAGAGGGCACCCAACGTTGAGGGCATGGAACCGTGAAGATTGCAAAATCGAGGAGCCTCAAGTGTTCTGTCTCTCTCTCATTCAGCATGTAGCACAAGAGCTTCCGCCCCGCCCCCGCCCCCAACAACACATGAGAGGAGGTGGTGAAGGTCTATACACAGTGGAGGTGATCCATGCACATGCAGGGCCGACACAAACAAATAGAGTTCGCAAGTGTTCTTTCTCTCTCGTTCAACTTGCAACACAGGAGCTCTCTCTCTCTCTCTCTCTCTCTCTCTCTCTCTCTCTCTCTGCCTGCCTGCTTGGAGGAGCGACTTGATTGTGCTCGCCTGAAATAAAGGAGGTGGCCTTCAAATTGAAGGCCCTCACCCATTAACCTTCAAGCCAAGTTTGAACTTCATCAGTCAGATCCACAAAAAACAGCCCACAGCTTTCCTCCTCTAGGCTGCCATGCATATGACTGCAGACCTGCCACTTGAATCTTGGCTCATTGAGGAGGCGATGTTGTGACAGCGCAAAAGGTGATGAGTCATGCATGACGCGAGAGCCCAGCTCACCTACACTATTGTAATTTGTTTCTGCGACTGGGATTTTGGGGACTTGGGAATGAAGTTGGGATTCTTGAGCAATGGGGACAACACTGCAATCCAATGGGGCCTTGAGAGCACATGAGATTGTTAATTAGTCTAGGAATCAGCACTGATAGTGCTTCACTTGCAAGTTGCAATCCACTGGCCACCGCATCTTCGCCCTCTCACATGGCATGGATGCAAACTGGAGCGTGCAAAATTCACACAGAATCGGCTGACTGTCTGAGCCGCTGAGGGAACTTAGAAGCCTCTCTCTCTCTCTCTCTCTCTCTCTCTCTCTCTCTACCTACCATGAGATGTAACTTTGGTCCCAAAGGTCATATTTGACCTTTGAGGACAATAATAAACTCTCTCTCTCTCTCTCTCTCTCTCTCTCTCTCTCATTGTCCGCCTGCGCGATCATCGGGTTGTAGGCAACACTTTTCAAACTAAGGAGCAAGCGCCACATGTCCCTCGAGGGGGGCATAATACCTCCCCCCATTATATATAGTATAGATATAGATAGATATTTACACTATGTTTTTTTTTTCCATACTCACAATTGTAAGTGGAGATGATATATTAACTTAGAAAAGAATGTACAATGAGCCTCAAACACTAACACTACATGCACCATGCACCTTGAGTCAACAACAATTCCATAAAGAGGACTATACAATTCATCACCATGATATCATATTCTTTCCTTAGCTAGCAGCTTTCGTCGTAGATCAATGGTATGCTCTCCCATGGTTTAATAATATAAACAAAGACTGATCAAAGGGAGTTTAGTTGGGAAAGAGAATGTTTCATCTTCGAAACTGCATCATGTCTCTTTTTATCTATCTTTGATGTGCTATAATCTAATAGCCGATTGCATGCGGCCATTTCTCATCTTGTTATCTTCACATGCTACTTTTCCTCTCTTTCTCATCTTTTTTCTTTTGTTTTTGCAAAACTCACAATTGTGAGTGATTGTATTATAAAGTCATCAAAAGAAATACAAATCAGCCTCAAGCTCAGGCCGAGCCTTGAGGGACAAAGGGTTACCACCGAGCTTAGTTACAAGTACTTGTAGCTAACTATTACGTTGGTCGGATGGCGAGATTTTTCATAAGCCAATCATCCCAGGTATACCTTGTGCTTACCACATATAGGTGGGCATCTTAATGTACTCCCCTCCATTGCCAGATATCCTATTTTACTCCCTTTCCTATAGAAGAGAAATGTTTTACCAAGTCTCTCTAGCGATAGACTCATAATACTTTTGACCTCTGCACAACAAAAAAAGCCTTAGAAATGGGAGATGAGCATCAAATCCTATCACGGTCACATAAGCTGAACTCCCATTCATCAACATGCTATCTTAAATTTTTAATATTTCTTATGCTTGTTTATGTTTGTTGCTTCTTTTTTTTATTTTTATGATTGTTCGCGTCTGCCATTTTGTGTGCTAGAGTGTAATCCTATCATATGTATGCATAAGTAGAGAAAGGGATATGCGATAGTTGGGCCTAAGATAGTACCATTTATTCCGTTTGGGGTGTACTTGCCAAACTCTACTTGAATTGAGTGCTTTCCAAGATAGAGAAAGTATCGCATCATATGTATGCATAAGTAGCAGTGTTCGGGAAAAATGCATCTCAACTTAATATCATGCCGTTTTCAATTTCAAAAATGCCGGTTGAGGGCAAGGGGAAAAGGAGAAATTCCGCCCCAAAATAGACAAAAGTAGTGTAAAAACCCAAAAAAATAACCTAATTTTTTGAGATTTCCTCCAAACAAAATCAAGGGAAGGAAGTTTGTATGTTTGAAAACATGATTTTTCCCGAACACTGATAAGTAGGGAAAAGGATGTGCAATGGTAGTTGGGCCTAAGATAGTACCCTTTACCCCTTTTGGTGTGTACTTGCAAAACTCTACTTGAATTGAGTCCTTTTCAAGCCATCTTAGATCTATGCATATGGTACCACCTTGTGGAGTGTTGTTTTCAATGCTGTCTCTGAGAAACCCCCCCCCCCCCCCCCCCCCCCCCCCCCCCCCCCAAAAAAAAAAAAAAAAAAAAAAAATTCACCACTGCCACCACCTAGATTGACAAGGTTATTTTGCCTTGATCTTTACCTGGAATTTAAATCAATACTTGTTCCTTTTATAACTGTCGAGGCTGTAGAACTTCATCTCAAAACGAGGGAGCATAATGAATGATCATTTGTTGTTTGTTTGCAGCTGAAAAGCTAGGCCTTCAGCCAAGGATGGTAGCCTATCTAGATACTAAAAGTGACATTAGAACAAGGCTTGGTTGCCCCAACATGCCTCTTCACTTGGAAGTAAGCTTTGGCTCGGCCTCCTCTGGCTTCCTTGATAGCACTGCTACACATTTTGTAAGTTCACACTGGTACCCAACCACATTTTTATTGAATAAAGGCATGTAGAACTTGGTAATTAAATCTTATGTAGATCATTTTTGCATCCAGTTTTTCAAAAGTGCAAAAAGAAAATGTATTTTTTTTTTCCATACTCACAATTGTGAATGGTAGAGTTAAATTATTTCGGAAATGAATATTGAACAATAAGCCTCAGGCACTATGTGCGTTGAAGAGCCAAAAGATCCAAAAGGGTGTAGACCTTTGTCTTTTCAAAGCCACTTACACAATTCCCATTCAAGATGTGTTTCGTCCACAATTTCCTTAACGCTAGGTTGGTAAGTAAAGGAAATATTTTGTCCATTAAATGAAGAAACATTCTAAAAGTTTTACAAGAGGTTTACATAGATTGAGGGCTGACGTTTTTACTTCAAAAAATTTGTAACAATTAGACTGTGGATGCCAATTTTTTCTAGAACATTGAATACTATCCTATAGCACTCTAAAGTGCAACTAAGAAATTTGCAAACAAAAGTGTATTGGGCCCAAGTGCTCAAATTCGTTATGAGAAACTTGAAACACTTAAATATAAAAAAATATGAGAAGAAATTGAACACATTGAAGGAATTTATACAAGATTTCTCCACATTTTGTAGGTTTTATTACCTTCTAATTGAAATTTTAGAGGTACATTTCAACTTTCAAATTTGGTGGTAATACACTACACCTAGGTTTTCTTTTAGCACTGATTTTTTCCTTGCATCTCAATTGCACTTGAAAATAAAATCTCAAAGCCTTTCCATTGTATCAATCATATGGCACCCTAACAAGTCTAATTCCAACTTTGCAATAGTATTATGTAATTGTTGTGTAATGTAACACAAAGTTTATGTAATTGTCTAAGTATCATTAAGTATATTCAACTACAAGAATCAAGTAGCTCAATAAGTGCACACATGCAACTTTATGCTAAGAACAACAAGGTACGTACACAAAGGTATAACAAGAGATAGACTATATCTGTGTGTTACGTCTCTTTGTATGGTAGCCATATACTTGTAAAAACTATATATGTAGTATAAACTTGGTACAGAAATAGTGTTGATGAATGACTATCCATGCTAGCCTCGATGTTCTAGACATAGCTCTACATACATATTGACAAGCAAAGTCTCTACATGCATACTAGACATTAGTTTTCATGTTTTCTCTAGTAGTACGTTTACAATTGAAGAAACTGTATTTTTGCAGAATGCATTATCGTTAAGGAAGCAAGTTGACCATTTTAAAGAATACAGGCAAAGACTAGTTGAAGAAATAGGAGAAGAAGATG
The DNA here is from genome assembly GCF_014529385.1 of Adiantum capillus-veneris. NCBI lineage: Eukaryota > Viridiplantae > Streptophyta > Polypodiopsida > Polypodiales > Pteridaceae > Adiantum > Adiantum capillus-veneris. The sequence goes on from NC_140937.1 coordinate 2,950,970, forward strand.
TTATGGAGATATTGGAAAATGCCATCTTCATCATAAGCACGGGCACCAATGACTATGTAAATAATTACTTCGTTAACCCATACTTGAGATCCAAATATAGCCTTGCTCAATTCCAAACCCTCATTCTCGGCCTTTGCGCTCAACTCATCAAGGTGGACGAAATTATCACCACATAACCCTTCTCCTCAGGTTTTTTTCATGTCGACTCATGTTTTGTGATTATGCTCAATCTCTAAGTTTGTAAAGTGCACTTAACTAGTAGTTAGTCAATATACTATGTGCAAAATCCGAAACACACTATGTCAATGTTAACCCACTTCCAACTTAAAGCATGCTTGGTGAGCTTAAAGATTGCTTGCAATTGAGGAAGTTGATCCAATGGATGGCTCTATACATGCAAAAAAAATTGTAACATGGCTAGGCTTGTCCCTAGTCACAACAAAACTTCTGCATACATGAGGACTAGATTGTGCACGAAACTAGTATCTCTTCTAAGAAATTTTGTGATTTCAACCACAAAACCTAAGAGTGGAGAAATCGGTTACCAACAAGTACCTTGTTTTTTTTTGTCCTAAAAATAGAGCAGAAAACATTAGTGCTTTCAATTGAAAAGAAATTTTCAAAGGTATTCTAACATTTAGTGTATGATGACAGGACATTCATGGGCTAGGAGCTAGAAGAGTGGGTGTGGTTTCCTTGCCACCCATTGGGTGCTTGCCTGCAATAAGGACAATTTACAGAAAAGGAAATGGTCATGGATGTGTTGAGCATCTTAATAACTACACAATGAGATTTAATCAGGAGCTACAAAGGAATGTATTCCCTCTTTTGCAAGAAAATCTAAGTGAGCTCCATGTCGCATACATGGATAGCAATAGTGCGCTTTTGGATATTGTGAACAATCCACCTAAATATGGTGAGACTTTACACCCATCTCTACCATTTGAGTTTTGAATATAGATCTCTAAGTAAGATTAGTTTAGTTGTCTGCCTTAGTTTTGAATGGGCTTCTCATTCATGGTTGTAATTTCCATCTTAATCAGGAATAAAGCAAGCTCATAAGGCCTGTTGTGGAAGTGGTAAGCTTGAGGTGGGGATTTTTTGTAATAAGTTAAGCTTGGGCACTTGCAAAGATGCAAGGCAATATGCATTTTGGGATAGCTTTCATCCAACTGATCACACAAATGAAATCCTTGCAACAAAGTTGCTGGAGCAAGTTTGGAAAGTTTTCAACCTGGATCATCCTTATGTTTATTACTATAAGAATCCTACTACAAATGTAAGCTACAAATTTTACTTTTGTGATTGGCCCATAATTAGCACATACTCAACTTACCATAGTTGTGCTTGTCACTATAATCGTATCTAGTATTACCACAATTCTTTCTATTACTAAAAACATCCTACTATAAACTAATTATTCATTCATAATTGTAATCAAGTTGTGATTATGTCTATAATAATGTCTACTTAAATGAGTCATAAATATGTCTTTGCTACTATAAGCTACAAAATTTTGCTGTTGCGATTGAGTCATAGCTAGCAAAAACAAATTACAATAAAAATCATGAACAAACAAGGAAAACAAGAGAGTGTATAATTTTTTTTCCTTTCTTTGGAATGCTTATCAAAGTAACAGCCATTGACTTAGAGTGATTCTATTTTTTATAGGTACATCACAAGGAGGAAAATGTTGCAATAATTATACACATGGAACAATGGAGGTGTAGAGTATTTCTCCTTGGAGGCCTTCTGTACATTATTCACTTAATTAAGCAATTCTTTCCAAAAATTGTTGAATTGGGATTTTAGAAGAAGTTGGGTTGGCTAGCCAAGGCTTCAACTTCAACTCGTAGCAATCATTCCTTCCTTTTAGAATCAATACTCATCATAGAATATGTGCTATTATATTTGTATGTGGGCAGGTTTTCCTTTCTCTTCTTATTACATGGAAATTTACCACCTACTCCTAACTACATGTTTTTGAAATTAAAGCCAAAACAAAAGGATGAAATTTGCGACTTTCAAATGAAGACTACTTGTCTTCATCATATGTAAAATGTGGTACTTCTATCTTTTCGATCGTGGAAAAGGTGATACTTCGTATTTTGAATTGTTGCCATCATATCTTGCTCACACTAAGTACATTCTTTTCAATAATAAAATGAGAGCCCTAGCCTTCTTTTGTTTCCAATAAATTTATCATCTCCACCTTGTTACACACATGCAAAAAATCAATGTGGTTGCTTATTGTTGGGGCTTGGATGTATAACATATCAGAGTGACATAATCTAGTGGCCATCATGTATAGGGGCTACATGAAGTAGGCAACACCAATAAAGAACACAATTATCAAACTAAACCAAATACATCTAATGAGCTAATTGAAACATGAACACTTAGCAAGCACTTTATTAAAAGGATAGTTACTAACTACTACATTTTGCACAAACGCCACATAGCCGCTTTAGTTTAGACATTTGGCTATAAAGTTGATATTGAATGTTGGCTAGCCTAGGGCTACCTTTGTAATTTGGAATGGTTGATAGATACCTCAAGGCTCGCTTCAAGCTGGAGATGCTTTGTACATTTTGTCCGGATTCTAATACATACACCCACTCACAATTGTGAGTTTGGCCAAAAAACAAAAAAGGGATACTATTACTAAGGTTTTACTAATGGCATGTGTAACTAAGTCTAAGAAACATCACAATGCTTCTCTCTGGTTCTTGAGATTTTATCTTTTATACTCTCTCAATCTCTCTCTACACAAACCATTTTGGTCTTCTATCTCATAGCACTCCAACTTTGTGTGTGTGGTTGTGTGTGTGTGTGTGTGTGTGTGTGTGTGTGTGTGTGTGTGTGTGTGTGTGTGTGTACTCTCTTATTTGGAGATTGATGGAGCTAATTTAAGTTATCTCAAATTAGCTCCATGAATCTCCAAATCAACCACAAGGCTTGAAACAAGCCTAATTGAGTTCATTTATACAACAAAAGAAAATATTTCATTGAAGTCAATACCTTTCTTTTGAGAAAACCCTTTTACTACAATCGTGGACTTGTACCTTTTCTTCCCACCTTCTTCTTCTTTCAGCTTGTACACCCATTGTTTTGCAGTGCCTGCTTACCGTTAGGCAAATCAACCAACTCCCCTGTTTGGTTGTGATGTAATGAGTCCATCTCCACTTGCATGCTTTGCATCTTTTCATATTTGGATTCGTGTTGCATAGCTTCTTAGTATGATTCCGACTCTCTAGAATCTAATATCAAGAGATGTTTGAAGGAAGGAGCGGACCTTTCTGGAGTTCTACTTTCTCTTCAAGATCTTTGGGACATATGCTGAGGCTCCTCATTTGGTTGACATTGTTGCACGTTGTCACCGCTTGCACTCCTTGAGTCTTCACCATCCTCATGCTCCATGTACTCATCACCTGTACCTTTTTCTTGTTTTCTTTTTAGGTAATCTTTGTACATATTTTGTTCTTGAAAATTACATCCCTACTCCTAAAGATCTTACCATCTTTGGGATTCCATAGGCGATATTCAAAATCCTCTTCTCCATAGCCAATGAAGAAACACGTATGGTTGGACTTTGCATCTAGCTTTTACCTTAGGCTTCTATTTATGTGCATAAAAGCCTCGCACCCAAACACTTTGAAAAATATATAATTCACTGGTTTACCTATCCATGCCTACTCTAGAACTCCCCCATCCAATGTCGTTGCGGGTGCCCGATTGATAAAGTGCACATACGTACTTACTGCTTCCGCCCAAAGCTCAAGTGGCAGTCTTGCATGTAGCCGCATTCTTCGTGCTTTCTCTATGATTGTCCTTTTCATTCTTTCCAAAATGCCATTTTGTTGAGGTGTCCTTTGGGTTGTCCTTTGCCTCGAAATGTCATTGCTAGCACAAAAGATTTCAAAAGCTTGATTGCAATATTTGCCTCCATTGTCAGATCTGAGGCATTTAAGTTTAGTACCTGCTTCATTCTCCAAAAGGCTTTCCACCTTTGAAATATGGAAAAAACTTCGGATTTATTCTTCGTTCCATAAACTCATGTTTTCCTAGTTGCATCATCTATGAATGTTACATTGTACAATGAGCAACCAACCGATGGTATACTTGCATGACTCCAAACATCCGAATGAACCAATATAGGTTCTTTATTTTTTCTTTCATTTCCTAATTTTTGAAATTTTATCCTCTTTTGTTCACCGTAACCACAATCTTCACAGAACTCTAAGTCCACTTATTTCAAACCTGGTAGAAGCTTCTTCAATTGAAGGATTTGCATTCCTCTGGCACTCATATGCCCAAACCGGTAGTGCCACACCACACTCTTGACTTCTATAGCTGTTGCACAAGTTGAAGATTGCATGTTGATAGTACACAAGTAAAGTGTACCAATTTTTTTCTCTTTTGGCAACCACCAGAGATCCCTTTGAGATCTTCCACCGTTTGTTTCCAAATGCAATGTTGTGACCTTCATCATCCAATTGTCCTTTAGAGATCAAATTTTTACAAAGAGAAGGTACGTGCTTAACATCTTCAAGCTTCCACTCATTTACATTTGCAATTTTGAAACAAACTGCACCTTTTCCGACAATTTCACAAGCTTCATTATCTCCCAAGGATACATACAAAAATTACCTTTGGTGTAAGCTTGGAAATGTTTCTTGTGTGGTGTTGCATGAAATGAAGTTCCGGAGTCTATTACTAGGAATTAGACACATTTCCTAATGAGAGAATTAGATTGTTTTGCTCTACTTTACCTACCACATTGGCCTCCGATGTTGGCTTGTTGTCTTGAAACTTTGACTCCTTCTTCTTCTTGGACAAACAATCCTTCTTGATGTGGCCCTTCTTGCCATAGTTCCAGCATTCAAGAACTGACTTTGTGCATGACTTTCTCCACCTTGAGAGATCAAGACCCTTTTGGTTTTTGAACCTCTCCTTCGAGCTTCCTCTCATTTTTGCTAACAGAGTAGCACTTGATGATTCACTTGTGCTTATCCTTCGCATCTCATTGCTTAAGAGAACAACCACCATCATCAAACTTAAGAGTCTTTGTGTCAGAGATAGAGCAACCTACAGCCATCACAAGGCTATCCCAACTATATAGTAGAGACGATAGTATAAGGAGGGCTTGCACTTCATCGTCGTCAGAATTGACCTTCATCGATCGAAGTTGACTTCTGTTGGTGTTAAAGTCATTTAGATTTTCTGTAGCTGAACTACTCTCTCCCATTTTAGATTAACAAGCGTTCATGAAAAATACCTTATTTAATGCCAATCATTTCTCATAGAGGCTATCAAGTGACTTCATCAAGTCCTCCGTGGTCTTTATCTCTAAAACGTTGAAGGCCACTGTTGACACCAAGATTAGTCGGATTGTTCTTGATGTCTTTCAATCAAGGACAATCCATGTTTCATCTGCCTAGTGGAAAATAAAGGTCCTTCTGGTAGAGATAGTCTTCAATTTGTATCTTTCAGTGTTGGTAGTTTTTACCGTTGAACTTCTTGATCTTGATCTTACCTTCCTCCACCGTTACTCCTACTCAATTCAAGAAATCCTTTCCTTAAGATACTCTAGCTATGAGCAAATTGGCTCTGATACCAGCTGCTAGAAAATAGGGCATAGCTAATAAGTAGGTATTAAAGTAGTTACTTAATGAAGAGAGATAATTTTCACACACAATAGAGATTATATTATATATATATATGCGTCCAAGACAAGAGGAGATAGCCTATATGTCTAAAGTTCCATATGCTGCAGCGGTAGGTTCTAATGTATGCTATGGTCTAGACAAGGCAAAATATTGTGCATTCAGTGGGAGTTGTGAGTAGATTCATGGACAATTCAGATAAAGAGAACTGGAAAGTTGTGAAGTGAATACTTAGGTACCTAAAAGTGTCAACAACAAATGCTTTGTATTTTGAAGACATTGAATTTTTTTTTGCAAGGGTATGCTGATGCAGATATGGCAGGTGACAATGATACTCAAAGGAGCACTATTGGCTATGTCTTCACGGTTGGAGGCATAGCAATAAGTTGGGCTTCAAAGCTACAGAAAGTGGTCTCTTTTTCTACCACAACAGCCGAATATGTAGCAATGACGGAGGCAAGAAAATAAATTATGTGGCTTCATAGATTCTTGGAGGAGCTTGGATACAAGCAAGACAATTGTGTCATATACAATGATAGTCAAAGTGCCATTCATCTTGCAAAGAATTCAGCCTTTCACTCAAGGAAAAAGCACATTGAGGTGAGATATCACTTCATACATACCCTTTTGGAAGAGGGACAACTAAAGCTAGGAAAGGTGCACACAAGTGAGAATCCTGTGGACATGTTAGCAAAGGTGGTTAACGAGGAGAAGTTGAACTTTTTCTCATCTTCAATCGGCATTCAAGGATAAGAAGCCAGGATAAAAGGCAGTCACACGTTTGGTGTGGAGATCAGTTTCCAAGTGGGAGATTGTTAAGTATGGAGCCTGATTCACCCCTTGTAACTTTTTGTCTAAAAACACACATTTGTAAAGCCCCCATTATGAGGATAATCCATCGTGCGCAATAAAAATCACTCCAAAAAAAACCAAAAATTCACTTGTTCGTTGAAATATTCCTTTTTCCTAGGGTGTTATGGCTAGACGATGGCGAAAAAGTGGTCAAAAATGATCGATGGGTTGGCCGGTGGCCGATGGCTGATGGTTGGAAGTCTTTGGCCGGTGGCCGAGTTCAATGGCCGATGGCAAGCAGACTTGTTTATGGATGCACATGGACAAATGGCCGATTTCCAGGTGGACTTGGCTTCTCAAGGGCGGCCGCACATGGGCGCATGGAAGAGTTCAACTTGGACTTGTCTACACAAGGTGGCTACACACGGTTACCTCTCATGAGAGAGGGCAACCCTTTTGGCCTATAAAAGGAAACCTCTTCTACAAAAAAAAAACATTGCAAAATTCATGAAACAAGGTGTGTGTGAGGTAGTGAGAGTGAAGCAAAGGGGGAGTTCCATTAAGGGTATAGTCCCTTTGTAACCTACTTCTAATTTGAAGTACTAAATCCATTGAGTGGTTGCTTTCCCATGGACGTAGCCCACATTCGGTGAACCACGTATATCTATGCTCTCTCTCTCTCTCTCTCTCTCTCTCTCTCTCTCTCTCTCTCTCTCTCTCATTGCTCATGTGTGTGCAAATTATCTCTCTCCATTAAGTAAACTACTCTAATATCTACTTAGCTACGTCCTATTTCCTAATAGAAAGATATGCAAATGGGTGCAAAGGACATTGAAGATAGGCTTCTATAAGAACGATCTATTTTTGGGAGGGAAAGTTATTAAAAGCCAAGAGCTTCTTATTGCAACCCAAATTGCTAGATTCTACTAATTCAAACAAGTATGGAAAGACTAAGGAATGGCCGTATATGCGACAACACCATGGAAATAGCAAGGTTTACAGAGATAATACAAGAAAGCGGGGGGGGCAATCCTTACCTTTGGAAAACGTAACAACTCTGATGAATGAAATAGGTTGATTGGCACCACAAAAATTCATTTATGTATCACAAAACTGGTTTGGAATCACAAAATTTAGAGACAATAAAAGTAAACTAGACAAAGGATATATTTAAGGTTTAACAAAGATTAGCTACTCTACCTAATTTTTAAATTTAAGTATCACTATTTAGAACTTTATCTAAGTGAGATTTAACATCTATGTTTAATCACAATTGAAGCATAAAATCACAACAAAAGAATGAATATAAACATGCATACAAATTGCATGGGGTAGAGATTCAAGGTTTGCTTATACGAGCTACTCCCCATCATATTTCATGAGCATAAAAATGAGTGATAAGACACATAATTGAGCATAGTTTCTATGAGCATAATAGATAGTCATGAAGAGCTACAACTATAGCCCAATGGGAACTAAAACACGCATATATACCTTTTTATTTGTTTTCTTCTTTATCTAATTCCTCTAGTTGATTCAAGAGAAGCTACGTAAGTCAAAGAACTCCCCACACATACTAAAAGCTTAGGAAGGCTACGTGGAGATGGAAGGATATTATGGAGAAGGTCACAAGCTCTCTACAAAGCATACATGAAATTTTTACAAGCCTCTACAACAAGAGGAGGAGGACTCATGAAGAAAGGGAAGGGCTCTTTTGCTTCTCATCCCATCTATAATTGTTGTCAATAGCTTAATTTCTCTCTCTTTTGAAGTATTGTTCATGCCTATCTAACTAAGTGTTATGCTTTTTGTTGCTCTCTTCATCCAAGCACTCTTGCTATGCTCATTAGGAATCTATTCTAATGAAATGCTCACTATGTCTATACTATTTTCTGCTACACACAAGTTACTAGGCCATTAAATGTTATAGGAATCTTTTGACACCTTCCAGTTACATTTGGCTATTTTGAGGAGCGGGTTAGTGAAGGCAATATAAGGAAGCAAAAATGAGTTGATAACTTTGAACCGACTCGAGAAGGGAAGAAACACATACTCCGACCTTCTCGTTTTTCTCTGAATCTTTTCCAGGACCCACTGGAACCTTTGCTTGTATGCTACATCCACTCACAAGGGGGCGCCCAGATGCCGAAATACCCTTCCTTTATACATAATCTTCCTAGACCGGACCAATGGGTCAAACAGGTCGTTTTCCATCAGGGAGATCAGTCTAGACTTCTCAATACTACACTTTGACCCCGAAACCACAACAAATGTTTGCACAATCTCTAACACCTTCCTGAACACCTGAGGGAAGGCTTTCAAAAAGAGGAGGGAGTCATCTTCAAACATCTTGGCCAGGAGCTGGTTGTTGTCCGGGAAAAGTTAAACCTTGAATTCCCCCCTGCACTACAACAACTTCAAGCATCGTTATTAGAGGATGCGATCCAAAGACAAAGAGAAGAGGGGCTAGGGGAAATCCTTGCTTGATAGATCTTGTGGCTTCAAACTAGTCCACAATTCTATCACTGAACAAGAGCTCAGATTGACTGCCTACACCCAATGTGTATAAGACGACAAAGGTGAGGCCTAAAGCCCAATGATTTCATGACATCTTCAATAAAGGACCACATAATCCTATCATACACCTTGTCCAGGTCTACCTGGACCAAGATGCACTCTTGCTTCATGAAGGATGTGTACTCAATCCCAACCATTGCTGCCACGATGTTGTCATATATTGACCTTCCTTTGATAAACACATGTTGATGAGGGGAGATGACTAGGAGTGGGGTAATTCTAAGAGAGACTGCATTGGCAATGATTTTGTATGCTAAAAGAATGTGCTTGATTATCGACCTCTAGATGAATAAAGATCTCCCTAGATATCAACCTTGCCCTCTTGATGTACTCGATCTGCTACTCAGCCAAGTTGGCTTTAGCTTCCAACCACCTTTTGTGTTCTTCTTTGGAGGCCAGCTTAGAAGCTTTTTTGGAGGTCAGATGAGCAACCTCCTCTTCAAGCTGTTTCCATTGCTCTTCCCATGCCTTTTTCATATGAGGGCCCAAGCTTTTGATCAATTTTTGTATACTCTGAGCAAAGAGGTCCCAAGATTTAGGTTTTTCTAGCTTTGCTCAAAGCTTTCTTGGTAAGCGTTTTAAACAGAGGGTCTTTGAACAAGTGTGCTCTAGTGACAAGCAACTTCTTACTCCCTTTGGGGGCCTGCCTCTCCCCTTTGGATTTCCTAAGTTTCATATGTAAAGGTAGATGGTCTAAGAGGCTCTTTGTTGTCATCAGCACCTTCATCTCAAGAAGCGACGAGATCCAATCAGCTTGATGAGAGTAGTAGCACCTGTCAAGTCGAGAAGTTGTGCAAGCATACTGTAGGCTTGTATATGTGAATTTGTTCCATGGATCCGCTTCCCACAAGTCCATTATAGTCCATTTCTCACAGAGACCAGCCATTTAGTCTTTTCAGAGCCTGCCAATAGACTGGCTAAGCTTGTTCTATCCTTGCTCTTCTCCACCATATTAAATTTGCCTATCAATAGCCACTCTCCTTCAACAGGGGAGTCCCTGTTGACCCTGCACCAGATCATTACTTGTACTTATGTTTGATCAATCAACACTCATCAATCGGATGTTAGTGAATCGGAGTTTTGATAAGTTGGATTTTGGTCAATCGGATGTAACTGTTATAACTGCCAGAAGTTCCTATTTAAAAGTCATGCTGGTTCACGTGAGTTTGTAATTTTGGCTGAAATGGAAGTTATCCTTGGACCAAGATGGATCAAACTGTGTAGTCTCTTTCTCTATGATTCATGTTTGTTCTTCAGTTTTTTGTATCGGAATTTGGTAAATGGTGAAATGTTGATGAGTTGAATGTTTTTGGCTTTGTCTAACTCTGTCTTTAGTGTGTGTGACATGTTGTCAACACCTAAGTTCTGTGTGTGTTGATGAACCCCAACACTTTGGCGATCCTGCTATTGTGAATCTGTGGAGAATCATGTATGTCACAACAAGAGAGGAGAGTAGGCAGAGTTTATTATACTAGGGCACAGGCGCGAGCAGGAAACCTTGATATTGATCCTTTTCATTATGATCTTGCTTCTGATGGAGAGGAGGAGTTCGGTGAAAGTGAACAGGAGTTATTGAACCAAGGGGATGAGGGTTCTATGAGAGCATATGGGAGGCATGTGAGTCAGTTTGTTGGAGAACTTGCCTTGACAGGAAGACCTGCAGGGACAAGAAGAAGGCTTCATTTTGACCCACTACAGGGGGCTACCTGGCAAAGACCTAGGAGACCACCCAGATATCCTCCCATGGCCCATCCAAACCCTACTGTGAAAGCAACCAAATTTAGAGGAAAGTTGAAAGAAGATGCAGACTGTCATGCTGCCCAATTTGAAACAAAGTGGCAGGCTAGTGGTTATCAGGCCTTGCATAATGACCAAACAAAGATGGAGTAATTTGCAACTACATTAGAAGGCAAATCCATGAGTTGGTTTAGCCAATATGGTGTAGCCCATTTTGCTACCTACAATGCTTTGAAAGCAGCCTTTTTACAGAGATTCAGAAAGGAGAAGACTCCTACAGACATTTTGAAGAAACTCAGGGTGATCAAACAAAAGGATATGGTGGTTGAAGATTTTGCTCAAAAGTTCAGAGTTTTGGTTGAGAGACTTCAGGGCAATGAGAGGCCCACTGATGAGCTGTTGGCAGGATATTTTTTTACAGGTTTGAGGAAAGATTTAAAGAATGTTGTGGCAAGTGTAGATACAGGTCCAGGTTTTGCTGCACTGGTTGATGCAGCAGTCAGAAAAGAGTTGGCAAACCCAAAATGAAGAGCAGGTCCAAAGAAGATGATGATTTTGATGATCATTCAGACTCCACTGATGCCCATGAAACTGATGAAGATGTTGATTCAGATGATGATACTGAGTCAAGTGATGTTGAAGAAAAGTCAAAGAGGAAGAAGAAAATCACAAAGAAGAAGTCCAAAAAGGATAAAACAACTCAGGAAGGGGAATTGGTGAGTAAATTAAAGAGCATTGGTTATTCAGTGTTGCCACCCAAGCTAAGTTGTATTGTGAAATATGTGACAAAGAAGGACATACCACCTCTAGGTGTTGGTTTAACCCCAGGAATAGGGAGCAACCAAATGCAGGAAGAGGTAGAGGTGAACCTGCAGCAAATCAGGTAGCTCCATTTAGAGAAAGACAACCATTTCAGAGACCACCAAGACCTCCTTGGAGAGAGAAAAACAACAATTAGAGAAGAGGAGACAGATTGATTTCTTATGTCTATTGTGGATCACTAGACCATTGGGTTGGTCTCAAGTGTGAATTATGGGTTAGACATAGGGGAGAAAGAGGGATTCTCATTGTGAGGCCTGGTCAGGCAGACCAACAGGGAGTGTAGCAGCAACCACAACATAATCAACAAGCTCAGGCTAATGTTATTTTGGTGGAAATTTAGGAGCAGCAGGAACCAGATCCAGTCATAGTACATCAGATTGAGCAGAAGGAACATGAAGAAGGATGGTATTGTGATTGTTACCAATGTGGTCAGGTGCAAGAAGCTGAAGCATTGGCAGTCACAAGAGCAAAAGCTAAGGGACCAATTAATTGGAGAGAGCAGAAAGATGTGAGGGATAATTTTCATGAAAAAGTGCAGAAGGAGCAGGTTCAGTATGCAGAGGAGAAGAATGAAGAGTTGGAGGTATCCAAGAAGCAGCATAAGCTTGACAGGCCAAGTTTGATGCCAACAAAGGAAGACAAAGATTGGTTTGAGGTACTTGTGAACTCTCCCTTGCAATTTTCATTGGATCAATTATTATGTATAGTTCCAGCCTTTAAGGAGAAATTGTTGAAGAAGCTTCAGGGTCAGCAAGACCAAGTGTTGGCAAACCAGTATCCTGAAGTAATGCTACAATAGATTGATCCAGCAGATGTGGATTTTGTAGTACCTATTGTGGCAGTAATGTTTCAAGGCATGCTATTTGAAGAGGTGTTGTTGGATGGAGGATCAGGGGTGAATATACTTCCTGAGGAGGTTTATAGAAGACTGAAGTTAGGAGGAACATTAGCTCCAGCACCATTTCAAGTGAAGATGGTAGACCAGAGGAGAGTCCAACCTTTAGGCATTCTCAAGCAGCAAGCAATTGAAATTGCAGGTATGGTTTTCTTTGTGAACTTTGTGGTACTTAGAATGAAGGATTCAGATTCTTCCTACAAGATGTTGTTGGGAAGACCCTGGTTTAGACAAGCTAGAGTTAAGCAGGATTGGGGAGAAAATGTTGTCATGATGAGAAAGGGGAAGCAGTCAGTAACCATATCAATGCAGGGAAGAAACAAATCCCTCCAAAGACTAAACCATTATGTGCTCAGACCATAAACTTGGCAGATGCATTGGAAGATGATGAAGAGGAGGAATTTTTGAGAGCTAATCCCACTATTGTGACTGTCTTTGAGGTTGATGTAGAAGGGATAATTCAGAAGGATGAAGTCTCAGATTTTATGTCATGTCTGTCACTTATAGATATATCACATTAGAACTTCCATTATATCCCATGTTATCATATATTACAAATACCTTCCCCCTTTCAAAATTACATATCCTAGCCAGCATGGCGAGTCAAACTACTAAGTAAAGCATTAACAAAAACCATTTCAGAAAACTCGAAGTAAGGCCAAACAAGCAGGGATCAGCAAGAGCGTGGTCGACGAACTCTCAAACACTAGAGACTACCAATCAAATCATCAACCTAAATTAGATATATAACATCCGCTGGAAATAACCAATTTATATTCAATGTGGCCGCATCATGCGGGTACGAGATCATCCTCCTATCCACTAAAATAAAAATGAGAGCAAAATTAGTCTAGCTTAAAAGAGTAAAGAAAATATTATTGTACAGCCGAGGGTCCAAACATAACCAGGAAATCTATAGCCAGCAATTATAAGTCTGTAAGCCATGCAAGTGGTGAGCCAAAAGGAAACCAGAAAAAATATGATAAGGTGATGTAAGATGGAAAAACTAATCAAGCTCAAACGTAAAGGAAATTGACATAATTATGTTTAGGTCTCGGGAAACTAGCACAGAATACCAGTGAAGTTAATCCCAGTAGGTCCGGTACTCGCAGATTTCTTTTAACCTTTACGAGCTAATTCACACACATTAACTGCCATCATTAAATCTTGTCGTCTTTAACATATGTCATGCCCGTCAAATAATATACACAGCTTGTTATAATTTCCAATTATGCCACTCTAACATGTATTACAAATAAATTCCTTCCTCTTTTTTTAGAAATAAGGAAACAGTTTCATTCTCCTAGTTATGGAAACATAAATTTATAGAAAGTGTTTAAGCATAGTGAAAAAATCTGCATCAGAACCAGTCTGGCATGTCTAAGCATATAACAAAAAGATTTAACCCAAAATCTGGCACATAGAACTCAAGAAAGAAGCTAGAGTAATGCTAACAAGTCAAGGACCAAAAAGAGTATAGTCGATGCCCCTCTATATACTCAAGAATATCTAATACACCATCAACCTCAGTAGGATACCTAACACTAGTTGGAAATAACCAGTTTATTCTATCAGTAGCCGCATCATGCAGGTAAGTGCTCATCCTTACACATACTGAAATGTAAAACAACATGAGCAAATAGTAGGCCATTTAACAGAGTGAAGCTAAGACTATTGTATATCTTAGGTCCCCAACCATAACGAGACAAGCATTCACTCGCAATCAAACGTCAGCTAGCTATGCACGTGGTGAGCCGTAAACAAGGTTAGAAATCTTATGGGATGGTGATGTAATCAGTTTAAAGAGAGCAAGCTTAAAATATATTACATCTTCATAGGGGAAGTAATGCTTTTCAACTACATTAAGTCATTTCAAGGTAAGGCAACATTTCAGAACCAATCATCTTTTGACAGTAATTTTCTAATATTCTAAGAACATTCATTGAAAAAACCCCCAACCTGAGTAATATGTTCGAAATTATGTCTGTCCATTTGGCCAGTGTTTGAATATAACAAGATTTGTTTAGTTACCGAAGTAATTCAAATTCTTAATATACAAACCAGTCCTGCTCCTAAAAATACCCCATGATGTTTTTAGTTATTCCAGCATTCTCCAAACCCAACATGTTGTACATCAGTACTCAGAATCAAATCAACCATGAGCACCCTATTTTTTACGGTTTAAAGTGACAACAAATTGCCTCGAGTTAAGACCTTGGTATGATAATACAGTAGAACAGTGAGCAGTAGTTAAAAAACCCCCAACAAAACAGTTTAATCTACTAATATTGCATAGAATCAGCACAACCTCATCTTAACAGCCAGCAAAGCGATAACCACTACAAAATTAAATCACCTGTAGACTCGGAGCCGGAGACAACTGCACCATAGCTTTCTCATTAAGTTTAGGCATGTTGTAATCCCCAATCTTTAAGATTTAGAAAGCACAGTACAGAAAAAAAATGCTAAGTGAGTCTATTACTCACCTCAACCACATCTGTGTGGGTTTTATAGAAGGTAGAATCCAGCTGTAGGTGAAGTGACTCTGCCAACTTCAGCAGTCCCTACCATCATAAAATCTCACACACCCGGGTCTCCAGGGATATGTAACTCACTTGATCTATATACTTGTGAGCGCCGAAGTCGCTAGATAGTATTCTCATCATTCCGAAGGAGAGGTAGCGTGAGACAGAGTTAACTCAAGGCAATAAATAGTATACAGGGGGTAACCCATTTAGAATGAACACGCTATCAAGAAATTAAAAGGTTTAGGGTTTAAGTAAATTTAACCTATTTTGAGAAACTACACATAGGGGGCACTAAAGAACAATGGTGACAATTAAGGCAATAGTAACAGAGAATCAATATCTAGCATAGACACTCCCGACAAAGTAAATGCCCGGCGCGAACTTTTGAATGAGGACAAGACTCCGTCACTGGCAGGTTTGAACAAATACCGACTTTTTCTAAGAGACCAGTATCAGTATGTAGGCCAAATTGGTATGTTCTAGAAAAAACAAAAGTCATGAACATAGAGGACAAGTTAAAGTGTTTATATGATTCAATCAGATAGGGCACATTAGGTTGCCCTTTAGTACGAAAATCCACAGACTTATTTAAAAATGACAAATACTCAAGCGTGCGAAACGACCGCATAAGATTAGCGAGTATTGATGGGTGTTAAAAAGGTTGGTAATGATAGGGGAAATACCACCAAACGCGTTTTGCTCTTAAGAGCTCATCAGTGATGGTGCTGGTAAAATGTGTTTGTAAGGGAGGGGGAGGATGTAGGGTTTTTATAAAGGGTGCTTGGTAAAGATTTTGAGGGCTAGCAATATTTTTGAAAGGAGTGGAATTTAATGCTGAGTACCAAGGTACATGGAGAGGAAAGGTTTTCAAGACTAAGTACTAGGGTACATGGAGGAGTTAAGGGGAGTTAAGGTGATTTAGGTGCAGGTCAAATTCCAAGGTACCAGAGTACAAATTTGAGAGTAGGATTTTTTGGAAATGCAAGAGAGGGTGGGGTAGAAATGTGCATAAGGGGCTTCTTTAGGTAAGTAAAGTGGTTCAAAGTGAGCTTTATGAGGGTGGCCTAGAAGAAGGGTCCAAAGGTAACTCCAGGGGAGAGGGGTAAGGATTTTAACGATTTGAGTTACAAGGGGTAAATAATAAGAGGGAAGATGGACGGAAAATCTGACAAATTGAGAGATTTTTAAGCTATATTGGGTAGAGTGTGGGAGACACTACGAAAGGAAAGATGAAAATTGAAAATTCTTTTAAGAAAAAAAGATAGACCAGAGGGATTGGGGTGGTGTGGAAGGTATACAAAGAAAACTTGTGGGGTGAAAAGTTTGTATTACGGGGGGTGTAAACTATGTACCAAAAGGCTATGAATGTTGGGCCCGGAGGTCCAACAGATGGTAGGTCTAGGGAGGTGGGAAAGATCGGGATCGAGTAGGCAAGCTTTAGCAATGGGATTGCTAATACATTGGGCAGGTAGCATTTTTCTAGTGGTGGGTGTGAAGGGAATTTTGAGCACAGTGGGTGGATTATTTGTTATTTTGTGCGAGGGTAGGAGGAGTGAGGTGCGAATGAGGTAAGAGACTTTGACAAAAACTTTTAGGAGAAAATTAGCCGGGTAGCCCTTAGCTCGAAGGCGTAGATAAAAAAGGTTGCGAAGGTGGAGGTATCCCTTCAAGGTTGATTCTCGAATAATATACCTTTTGAGTTTTGAGATGATGAAGGCAACCTTTTGATGGGTGGGGTGCCAAGAGATCCAAGGGATGTACTTGTAGGCATTCAAAGGTTTTTGATAGCAGTAGGAGTCCAAGAGGCTAGATGAGGTGAAGCGGGCACCTTTGAAGAATTCGATGTCAAGGATAATGGCACGGGTATGGGAGATGGTAGAGGAGATTTTAATGTGTTCTTGAAGAGGTTTACCATAAGAGTTTAAGAGACGGGTAAGGGTACTACGGGGTCCTTTCCATAATCCAAAAGCATCATCAACATAGCGCTTGAAATAGAGGAGGTTGGGGTTAATTAAGAGGGGGCAAGAGGTTTCCAAGTGACAGAGGAAGAGACAAGCACATACTACGGCAAAGTTTGAGCCCATGGCGGTGCCTTTGGTTTGTTTCCAAAGTTTTCCTTTGAAGGTGATGTAATGATGTGATAAGATAAGGGAGGCAAGGGAGAGGACAAAATGGGATTTGTGAGCGTCAAAAAGATGAGAGATGGTAGATTTGAGAGCGGTGAGACCTTGAGGAATAGGGATGCTAGGGTATAGGGCTTCTACGTCAAAGGTAAAAAGGAGGGTGTTAGGTGGAAGGGAAAGTTTGTCTAGGTCTTGGATTAGGGTGAGGGAGCTTTGTAGGTGTTGTTTTTGGCAAAGGAGGATTGGATAGAGCTGCAAATGGAGCCAAATAGAGGCTTTCTCAAAGAGATAGCCTTTATAGGAACATATAGGTCGAGAGACAATTGAAGGATTATGCAGTTTAGGGATGAAATAGATAGGACAAGGTTTAGGTGGTTTGTTAAGGGGGGAGAGGATAAAGTTTCATTCAATAGAGGGGAGGGCGGAGAAGCTGAGTGTGATAGATGAAAGAAGGGAAGCTAAGAAAGCAAAAGGAATGTTAAGGCAAGGCTCATAGGTGGAGCGGTTATTGAGATGTGAGAGGGCATCTTTTCTCATACCAATCTAATGGTAGGATAACAACACCAAGGTTTTTGTCGGCAGGTTTTATGATTATTGAAGGGTCTTGGGAGAGGCTAGATAAAGCTTCAATGACAAAATGGGGTCGCCTTGACAAGGGAAAATTACAGGCATTCAAAATGAGGTTAAAGTTATGCCGGTTAGCGGACAAAATTTGGTTAAGGTTGGGATTTAAAATAGGTGGTTTCCAAAGGGGGTTAGTTTCCTTGAAAGGGGAAGGGGAGGAAGGTTTTAGGTCTTTGAAAAATAACTTGAGGTTGAGATTTCTTGATAGATTGTAGTGTGAGTTGAGGAGTAAGAGAGGGAAAGGGTTTAAAGGGGGAGGGATGTACTTTAAGCCTAAGGCCAAGCATCGCTTTTCAGAGAGAGAGAGAGCTCGAGGTGCCAAATTGTGAATTTTGAAGTTAGAGATGTCGTGTTCCAAAGTTGAGACTTGGTATTTTCCAAAGAGCATGAGTTTGTAGCTATGTGGATTAGTGAGTGGGAGCCACATCTTTTTTCTTGTTCTTCCTTCGTGAAGTGGGGGCTCGGGAGTGGTTTTTGCGATCCATATATATGGGAGGAGGGGGGGTTTAGAGAAGTAGAGGTGTACCCAAGTGTATGGGTGGCTAATCCCTAATCCCTCCTCCCTTTGCCTTTTCCCAAGTGGTTAGCCTTGTGGTAGGTGGTAGCATTACAGGGGTGATTCTTACGATGTGGGTGAGGGTGAGGGTGACGGTGGTTTTTTTGTGGTAGTCCCTACTTTAGCAGTCCCTACCATCATAAAATCTCACACACCCGGGTCTCCAGGGATATGTAACTCACTTGATCTATATACTTGTGAGCGTCGAAGTCGCTAGATAGTATTCTCATCATTCCGAAGGAGAGGTAGCGCGAGATAGAGTTAACTCAGGGCAATAAACAGTATACATGGGGTAACCCATTTAGAATGAACACGCTATCAAGAAATTAAAAGGTTAAGGGTTTAAGTAAATTTAACCTATTTTGAGAAACTACACATAGGGGGCTCTAAAGAACAATGGTGACAATTAAGGCAATAGTAATAGATAATCAATATTTAGCATAGACACTCCCGACAAAGTAAATGCCTGGCATGAACTTTTCAATGAGGACAAGACTCCTTCACTGGTAGGTTTGAACAAATACCGACTTTTTCTAAGAGACCAGAATCCGTATGTAGGCCAAATTGGTATGTTCTAGAAAAAAAAAAGTCATGAACATAGAGGACAAGTTAAACTGTTTATATGATTCAATCAGATAGGGCACATTAGGTTGCCCTTTAGTACGAAAATCCACAGACTCGTGGTTGCAGTATTGGTTTATAAAAGACAGGCAGTTTATAACCCGAAGTGCATTGTAACAGCCTTGGGCTTTTCTTCATACTTCCACAGTATACAATTTACTGTAATAGGTTGTCTCAAGCTGTGTCTTTATATTTCATCAGTCATGGCTACTATGCAAGAATAGGTAATAGCGATATCTATTGCTCATCTGCAGCATCAAGGGAGTCCATCCATCAAAACACCATACTCCGTTATGAACGTCTTCTATTCCCTCGATTAAGAACATCAGTTGCGCAGACTAGATGGTTGACATATCAAAACAGAGTAACACGAGTGACCCTTTGGGGTCGGGAACACTTTAGGAACAATATTCGTCTGGCTATGGTAAAGGAAGCCCTATGTTTAGGGCCACAGTATTATTATGTGGGACATTTACTGAAGCGTGGATTTTTTGATCGTGTATTTTTTCTAGCTCAGTTTCTACCACACCATAAAATTTATTTGTATCCCCATTTTGGCCTACCCTTGCGAGGATATTTTAACCAAACACCCTACACTAGGGATTTACGAATTGATTAGTCAACTGTATTTTACCTTTGGCCGAGCGTCCCAACATTTGTTACTATTGTCACACCTGCCTATGTGATCATGTAATGGAAGGGTTAATTGATATGTAATGGTGAAAAATAGGGGTATTCTTTTTATAAATCCATGCTCTTTCAGTCCATTTTTTTGTATGAGTAATGACACAAGCAATATTGTGTGTGTGTGTGTGTGTGTGTGTGTGCCCACCCATTCCCAGGCACCATATTCTAAGAGGTAGTAGACCCATAGAATATGGGCCTACTACCTCACCAAGAGAGAAAAAGGGAGTTTCCTTCAAGGAATTTTTTACTTAAGCGTATCTTATTCAAGATTAAAGAGACTAATTAAGTTTTGTAGGTCAAACTTAAAGCCAAACCATTTTTTGCATTTTTAAGGCATTGTAGATACGTGTAACAAGGTCTTTTCTAAGAAACCCATTATTGATAAACTTGGTACTCAGATTGTTGATTTCTTCATATGCTGCAAAACTATCTGACGAAGCATATAAAATATGAAATATCATTCCTAGACATGTATGAACGTCTTCTATTCCCTCGATTAAGAACATCAGTTGCGCAGACTAGATGGTTGACATATCAAAACAGAGTAACACGAGTGACCCTTTGGGGTCGGGAACACTTTAGGAACAATATCCGTCTGGCTATGGTAAAGGAAGCTCTAGGTTTAGGGCCACAGTATTATTATGTGGGACATTTACTGAGCGTGGATTTTTTGATCGTGTATTTTTGCTAGCTCAGTTTCTACCACACCATAAAATTTATTTGTATCCCCATTTTGGACTACCCTTGCGAGGATATTTTAACCAAACACCCTACACTAGGGATTTAGGAATGATTTTAGGCAACTGTATTTTACCTTTGGCCGAGCGTCCCAACATTTGTTACTATTGTCACACCTGCCTATGTGATCATGTAATGGAAGGGTTAATTGATATGTAATGGTGAAAAACAGGGGTTTTTTTGTTATAAATCCATGCTCTTTCAGTCCATTTTTTTGTATGAGTAATGACACAAGCAATATTGTGTGTGTGTGTGTGTGTGTGTGTGTGTGTGTGTGTGTGTGTGTGTGTGTGTGTGTGTGTGTGTGTGTGCCCACCCATTCCCAGCACCATATTCTAAGAGGTAGTAGACCCATAGAATATGGCCCTACTACCTCACCAAGAGAGAAAAAGGGAGTTTCCTTCAAGGAATTTCTTACTTAAGCGTATCTTATTCAAGATTAAAGAGACTAATTAAGTTTTGTAGTTCAAACTTAAAGCCAGACCATTTTTGCATTTTTAAGGCATTGTAGATACGTGTAACAAGGTCTTTTCTAGGAAACCCATTATTGATAAACTTGGTACTCAGATTGTTGATTTCTTCATATGCTGCAAAACTATCTGACGAAGCATATAAAATATGAAATATCATTCCTAGACATGTGTGTAAGGAATTTTTAAAGGGTCTATTGCTCTTCCTTTTTGTAAACTCAGAAGATTCTAGCCTGAGATTATCCCTTTTCTAGAAGAAACGAGTACAAAAACTACCCAAGAATGGGGGAGATAAAGTAATCTCGTTATTCAAGAAGTGAGTCTTAGAGACAAACCATTTATCAAGCCTCATAATTCTATCAGAGAAGGTAGGTTCAATATTAAGACAGGTCGGATAAATATCTCTAAGCGTTTCTTCAAAACTGGGATTGTTAAGGCTACACAGCTCATCCATAAACCTAAATGTATGAACAAAGTGTGAGAGTAACGAAGCCCTGGCAGGGTCACACATCATTTTTAAGAGCCATTGGTATTCAAAGTAACAAAGATAAAGATTACACATAACCGGAGAACAAGAAAATCCCATTGGGATCCCTAAAATTTGTTTGTAGCAAGTAAACCCAATTTGGATACAATAATTATTAAGGAACCAAAAGATATATTTATATAGATCGTTTTCTCTAAAGACGAAAGGTGTCGTCAATTTAGATTTTTTTACCCACCCTGTAATCTTACTTGTCGAGATACAAGTATATCCAAGCGTTGCTCTGTAGGAAAAAGAAATCTCTATAAGATTTGATAGGGTTATAAATAGTCCAATAGGCCCTGTTAGAGGGATATTTTCATAACGCTGTGTTATGTCTGTCGTAAAGATAGAAAAAATGTTTTTTGGGAGGTTAATCGAGACTTTAGCTGCATTCTTTACCATCTAAAAAGGGCAACAGTCTACATTCATAAATCTTTTTAGATCATTACGCTTGATGGTGCAAATAGCGTCAATTTCTAGTAGAATCAAATTTAAGCAGAAGGTGATGTCATTAGTAATACATGAAAACAAGCTATTCGACGCATCAGAGATCCGTCTACACTTATGTTTATGAATTTATATGTTGGGAAGAGTACAGGAATCTTCTGAGAGTTAGGCTCATAGCCCAGTTCTGATAATTCATTAATTAGAAATGTAGAAGTTCTAAGAGGAGAGGTATCCGGCTTAATAAAATCAATTCTATTGAGTCTCGAAAAGGCAGCCTCGAACGCTAATTTTTTACAGATAAAGGAATCAGATTTAATTGCTTTATCTAGACCAACGATGAACCATCTCTCTTTAATATCTGAGATGGAATTTTTGAAATTGGGAGTCAGCTAGGTAGTATCAATACTTAACCATTCATGTGGTAAAAGACCTATTTTCTTTCAGAAGATTTCTTTCAATGTAGATGTAAGTGGCAAGTGAACATCAACCTCCAGTTGGAGTTTTAAGGCCAAGTCGGCTAGGCAATCAAGTAGAGCCAAGAAGGCAAGCGGATATGGAGGGATATGATTTAAGCCCTTACCAAGTAGGCTCCTCACCCGTGTATCAGATATGATTCCTATGTTCGAAGTACACACATGTATACCAGAGTTAGGAAAAGATCTACAACACTTAGGATACAAGTGACAAACACAGAAAGGAACCTCTTCATTGTGGAGGAAGTCATTACAATAAAAAAGATTTTTAATAGAAGGCAAGTACTTCCAACCAATCAATGACATCTTTTAGCAATATATTCAGTCCAAACACATGTCTAAAGCATCCGGTAAAAATAGATTGGGGAGTAAAAATTCCAAAATTTTGCTAGTATATAAGCATAGTGTAACTAATCTATTGCAGGCTTCTTCCTTCGAAGGTCGGTAAAATCTGCCACAGGCGTTCCTTCGTACTTGCACATCACATATCCATAAGATTTTGTATTGGTAGGTTTGTACCACGGCCTCTAGTAAAACTTTTAGCCCTCCCTCTACCAAATACAGAATCACTAGAGGAGGGAGTCAAGAATGAGGTGTAAGAAGTTGATGGGGAGACGAGAGTGTTGGGGTGTTTGGATACTAGAGTATCTTCTTCATCAATGTTCGGCTTGCTTTGCCCAACCATACCTTTGATTCCTTTAAAACCTCCATAAGTGGTTAACATAGTACCACAACCTTCAGAACCAAGCTCTTGGAGGGTGTCGCACATAAAATATCTATAATTAATAAAGGCGATTTGAGCTAAGACCAGCTCCCTAGCTTGTCCACCCAGCCACGAGTAGAAGAGAGAAAGATGAAACTCTTCAGGTTTGTCAGGAAAGATGTTAGGAAGATTGTTGAGGGCATACCAAATAGCATGGTCAAATCAAATGCTGCTCGACTCACAAGCAGCTTTTGGATCTAAACATCTTCATGCACACTTAAGGTAAGGCTTGAACACATTCCAAACCGTTTTGGTATAGTATTCAACATTTTGTTTACTAAAGGTCA
The DNA here is from genome assembly GCF_014529385.1 of Adiantum capillus-veneris. Classification (NCBI taxonomy): domain Eukaryota; kingdom Viridiplantae; phylum Streptophyta; class Polypodiopsida; order Polypodiales; family Pteridaceae; genus Adiantum; species Adiantum capillus-veneris. The sequence continues at coordinate 2,974,302 of NC_140937.1, forward strand.
TCACCCCTTTGGTTCTTGCATATAAACCTCTATTAGATCCGCATTTCTTTTCATCAAGAAAATTCATATTGAATGGAGCTTTAATCAGATCCCCTTTGTTCAGAAGCTGAATCCCTTTAAGAACTTTAAGCTTGCATTCCTCAATAGTGGTTGGTGCCAAGTTGGCAAGGAAGACCCAAGTTTCCATCAAAATGGGTGCGAGAAACCCTTTATTTGGGAACAACCAGAGTCTGTGTTTCACACCCAAGGATTCAACCTGAATCTGATGTGAAGGTAAAAAGGGAAAGGCTCTAGAGACTTTTCGTACCATATCCAAAAGAGAAGCCTCACTGAGTGAACAAAGGTCCTTTTGAAATTCTTTTACAGCTTCTAAAGCAGTAGCATCTCTACAAAAAAGGCTATGGGGAGGAGGGACTATTGGAGTTGAGGGAGCAGTAACAAAGTTAGGACTAAGTCCGCAAAAGTTTTTGAGGAGATTGGATAATTATGAGCCTTTATAAGAAAAGGTAGCTAAGTCCTCAATATGTGCTTTGGACAGACCAGCCAAGTTAGAACTAAATTCCAGCAGCAGCAGCAGGTTGAAACCCTCAGTTTTATTCTCAACAAGGAGAGCGAGAACTTTCACCCATTGGCCAAATGAAATAAGCTGAACAAGTGACATACTAGAATCTTTTGAGGCATCCACATCTAACGCAGAAGCTTCACTATCTTGGATACATTTCAGCACTAGAAGAGATGCAAAGGAGAGAGGATCCATTGGGAGGGTAAGACCTTGGGAGAGGGAGATAATCTGCAAAGATTTTAATAATAAACGTTAGATTAAACTCTTTTGGCAAGAGGATTAGTCAAGCTAACATTGATTATACAGAGACTAACTTCTTTTTGAGTTTTACAGCCCTATGAAGATAGGGCCTCATCCTAAGTGAGATATTTGGAAAGACAATCTCTAATTCTCTAGCAAGTCGTAATTTCTCCGAGATTAGAGCCCTTTTTACTAGGTCCAAGCAAACCTTCATTCTTGCTGTGAGTTTTCAAGTAACCTGGTGGGCAGAAATAAAAAATAAACTATATATAATGAAAAGATAAGGCAAAAGGGTCATTTAGAAAGAGAGAACAAGAAAGGTAAGAATAGATTGGTAGTGCTAGCAACCTTTCACCAGTCAGGTCAACAGGGACCACTACGACTGTGTGATAGCACCCCTGCCTATTATAATATAATAAAATAAATTATATTGTAATAGGCGCTAAGACCTAGAACCAAAGTCTGAGAGAGAGAGAGACAAGTCAATCTCTCTTTTGCATTTATTGTGTGTGTAGTAGGTCTAGATATATAGATATAGGCAAAAGACCAAAATCTATTCACATACCATAAATTCAAGGTAAATACAATGGAATTGTACAATAATTCGTTTGCTATTGAAATTAAATTTTTGTACAAGGTAATGAAGATAACAACGACTGATAAGGACAAATAATCCCAATAAAGGGGTGGCTCTGCTTTAGGATAAAAGCTAATCAACCAGTCATCAACCATGTAGAGCAGTTTGTTTTAATCAAAGAAGGTATCCCTCACCTGCACCCATCGTAAACAAGAAAACGCTCAGTTAGCAATTGTTACTGTATCCAGGTGATGCATGCGCATCCCAGTTGTTATCCATGTCCCAATGAAACAAACAATTGTTCTTATGCTGTAATATGTAGAGATTTAGAGAAAGAAAATTATCCAGGTTCTTATTATACAAAATTTAATGGCAATTCGCAAATCTTTCTTAGACGGTGAGATTCCATAGTACATGCTCCATTTATCAAAATATTTCCAGATTATTCAAATCTTCCTAGAGTTAATTAAACATTCACTTCTTTCTAAATCTTTCTTAAACTCTTAATGGGAGAATTTTCCAATATAGACAAGCACATGTTGGCTCAAGACCCAACGTCTTATATTAGGCATCAGTAAAACCTAACCTAAATCAACAAATCTCAAGAAGTGTTTATGAGTAACGCTTAGTAACACATGAACCATTACATACCCATATTTCAATTCATTAATCCAAGCCTAGATGTTTACTTTAGTAAAGCAAATAAAAAATCCCGATGATGTCATTACGGAAAGCACCAACACGCTCAAGTTCAAGGAATTGAAGGCCAGCAAATAAGACCAGAGGAATCACACCAATATGTCTGGATTTACAAATTTCTCTTTATTATTTGTGATCAAACATAATAAACTCCCACCTTCAAATCCTGATGTCAAATAGTTTATGTCACGTCTGTCACTTATAGATATATCACATTAGAACTTCCATTATATCCCATGTTATCATATATTACAAATACCTTCCCCCTTTCAAAATTACATATCACAGCCACCATGGCGAGTCAAAGTACTAAGTAAAGCATTAACAAAAACCATTTCAGAAAACTCGAAGTAAGGCCAAACAAGCAGGGATCAGCAAGAGCCTAGTTGACGAACTCTCAAACACTAGAGACTACCAATCAAATCATCAACCTAAATTAGATATATAACATCCGCTGGAAACAACCAATTTATATTCAATGTGGCCGCATCATGCAAGTACGAGATCATCCTCCTATCCACTAAAATGAAAATGAGAGCAAAATTAGTCTAGCTTAAAAGAGTAAAGAAAATATTATTGTACAGCCGATGGTCCAAACATAACCAGGAAATCTATAGCCAGCAATTATAAGTCTGTAAGCCATGCAAGTGGTGAGCCAAAAGGAAACCAGAAAAAATATGATAAGGTGATGTAACATGGAAAAACTAATCAAGCTCAAACGTAAAGGAAATTGACATAATTATGTTTAGGTCTCGGGAAACCAGCATAGAATACCAGTGAAGTTATTCCCAGTAGGTCAGGTACTCGCAGATTTCTTTTAAGCTTTACGAGCTAATTCACACACATTAACTGCCATCATTAAATCTTGTCGTCTTTAACATATGTCATGTCCGTCAAATAATATACACAGCTTGTTATAATTTCCAATTATGCCACTCTAACATGTATTACAAATAAATTCCTTCCTCTTTTTTTAGAAATAAGGCAACAGTTTCATTCTCCTAGTTATGGAAACATAAATTTATAGAAAGTGTTTAACCATAGTGAAAAACTCTGCATCGAAACCAGTCTGGCATGTCTAAGCATATAACAAAAAGATTTAACCCAAAATCTGGCACATAGAACTCAAGAGAGAAGCTAGAGTAATGCTAACAAGTCAAGAACCAAAAAGAGTATAGTCGACGCCCCTCTATATACTCGAGAATATCTAATACACCATCAACCTCAGTAGGATACCTAACACTAGCTGGAAATGACCAATTTATTCTATCAGTATCCGCATCATGCAGGTAAGTGCTCATCCTTACACATACTGAAATGTAAAACAACATGAGCAAATAGTAGGCCATTTAACAGAGTGAAGCTAAGACTATTGTATATCTTAGGTCCCCAACCATAACGAGACAAGCATTCATTCGCAATCAAACATCAGCTAGCTATGCACGTGGTGAGCCATAAACAAGGGTAGAAATCTTATGGGATGGTGATGTAATCAGTTTAAAGAGAGCAATCTTAAAATATATTACATCTTCATAGGGGAAGTAATGCTTTTCAACTAGATTAAGTCATTTCAAGGTAAGGCAACATTTCAGAACCACTGATCTTTTGACAGTAATTTTCTAATATTCTAAGAACATTCATTGAGAAAACCCCCAACCTACGTCTATTGCTCTTCCTTTTTGTAAGTTCAGAAGATTCTAGCATGAGATTATCCCTTTTCTAGAAGAAACGAGTACAAATTTAACCTATTTTGAGAAACTACACATAGGGGGCACTAAAGAACAATGGTGACAATTAAGGCAATAGTAATAGAGAATCAATATCTAGCATAGACTCTCCCGACAAAGTAAATGCCCGGCGCGAACTTTTCAATGAGGACAAGACTCCGTCACTGGCAGGTTTGAGCAAATACCGACTTTTTCTAAGAGACCAGAATCCGTATGTAGGCGAAAGTAATATGTTCTAGAAAAAACAAAAGTCATCAACATAGAGGACAAGTTAAAGTGTTTATATGATTCAATCACATAGGGCACGTTAGGTTGCCCTTTAGTACGAAAGTCCACAGACTCGTCGTTGCAGTATTGGTTTATAAAAGACAGGCAGTTTATAACCCGAAGTGCATTGTAACAGCCTTGGGCTTTTCTTCATACTTCCACAGTATACAATTTACTGTAATAGGTTGTCTTAAGCTGTGTCTTTATATTTCATCAGTCATGGCTAATATGCAAGAACAGGTAATAGCGATATCTATTGCTCATCTATAGCGTCAAGAGAGTCCATCTGTCAAAACACCATACTCCGTTATGAACGTCTTCTATTCCCTCAATTAAGAACATCAGTTGCGCAGACTAGATGGTTGACATATCAAAACAGAGTAACACGAGTGACCCTTTGGGGTCGGGAACACTTTAGGAACGATATCCGTCTGGCTATGGTAAAGGAAGCCCTAGGTTTAGGGCCACAATATTATTATGTGGGTCATTTACTGAAGCGTGGGTTTTTTTATCGTGTATTTTTGCTAGCTCAGTTTCTACCACACCATAAAATTTATTTGTATCCCCAATTTGGCCTACCCTTGCGAGGATATTTTAACCAAACACCCTACACTAGGGATTTAGGAGTGATTTTAGTCAATCGTATCTTACCTTTGGCCGAGTGTCCCAACATTTGTTACTATTGTGACACCTACCTATGTGATCATGTAATGGAAGGGTTAATATATATGTAATGGTGAAAAACATGGGTTTTTTTGTTATAAAGCCATGCTCTTTCAGTCCATTTTTTGTATGAGTAATGACACAAGCAATATTGTGTGTGTGTGTGTGTGTGTGTGTGTGTGTGTGTGTGTGTGTGTGTGTGTGTGTGTGTGTGTGCGTGCATGTGTGTGTGCGTGCGTGTGTGTGTGTGTGTGTGTGTGTGTGTGTGTGTGAGAGAGAGAGAGAGAGAGAGGAAGAAGGGAGAACACCATTGATTTTTTTATTTTTTTATTTTTAGAGAGAGAGAGAGAGAGAGAGAGTTCGCATATGGAGCGAGCTGTTTATTTTTTTGGGAGAGGGAGCCACTGGTACACCATTATTGCCGCCTTAATTGGCCACCAAAGCCACCAGCTCTTTTCCTTCATCCTCTCTCTTCCTCCACCACCTACTTGGCCACCACTACTACCACCCTCCTTGGCTATTTAAGCCACCCACCCTCTCCTATTTCACCACCTCTGTTGGGGTATAAAGCCCAATGTGGTCGCCCAGGTAAGTGGGCGGGCCGCCAGGTATGTACGCATATTCTTTTGTAAAAACCTAATAAGAACTCACTATGCTCTACACATTACAGTAGAGTGAGTTCACCTTATCGTCGTGCTCTTCTTCTCGCACTCTCTCTCGCGTCGCACTTCCGCTCGTACTCCTTCAACTGGTATCAGAGCTCAGATCAAGGCTCGGGGAAGCACTACACGAGGCTAGAGTCACAAACTTAGATTGGAGTGAAATTCCACAGGCGAAGACACGGCCCCAAATCTCGTGGGCGAACCCAAAGGGCTCGGTGTTGTCAAAATTTCATTCTGAGGTCATCTCGGCTACCATTCGGCTTCGACAAAGGTCTACGCAGGCCATTTTCGACTACGTGGTCTCGACGGGTGCAGATCCGACTCTGCAAATTATGGGTTTTCGGCCTACGACTGCAGGTGCTGAGGATATCGACACTCCCAGAGTGTTGATTTGTGGTTGTCTACACATCAAAGGATGGCTCACAGTTCTTGGAGGCGTGTCACATATGACACGGGCGCATCTACACACAGACTGTAGGCGACATCCACTAGTTCATCAGGTAGCTTGTGTTTGTTGCTTGATATTCCAGATTTCATCCTGACATTGCAGGTACTTCCACATGGGATGTATTTTCAGAGATGATGTATGTCTGTTGAGGGTTTGCTGGCTGTGAGTCACGCAGCAAACAACCGACACAGCGGTTACAGCATACAGTGGGAAATTTATGGATGTATGACTTTGTGGGAAGTCTATGTACTGTCAGATTCATCCTTTGTTGAGGGTCGAGTGAGGTTTTATTGAGCTATGGGATTCTCAAATGTTGTGATCCTTTCGGTGATACAGGTCTTGGAGCGATCCCTCGAGCACCCTTAGATAGGCAGCTAGGATGTATTGACTGTGAGTTAGACAGTTGGGATTGCATCTTTGCTTTACTGCCGTTGAGGCATTGTCGCAGTCTATGCTTATAGGACAGTGAGAGACAGTACAGGTGCAAGACAGGTTTACCCGCAGCTTACAGTGTCAGAGAGACAGTGTTTTTTGAGCTGTTTTTTGGTCTGTTTTTAGTACACCAGAGCCATTTTACAAAGGAGACTCTGCCAAAATTTCTGCAGAATCTGAAGCTTTCTTGGTTCATTTGACAGGTTGATATTGGTTCAGAGGTCAGTTTACAGGGGAAACTCTGCCGAATTTTTCCCAGAAAAGTAAACTTTTGTGAAGCGTAGCTATGGCTGGATCACAGGACACTGCTCTTTACAATATCAAGAAGCTGGATGGAACCAATTTCCCATTGTGGAAGAAGCAGATTTGGCACGTGTTGGTACAAAAGAAGCAGATAAAACCTATAAAGCTCAAGGGGATAAAACCAGAAGATATGGACAAAGATGAATGGAGCGAAATGGATGAATTGGCACTTTCTACCATTATGCTGACTTTGGCAGAAAGCGTTTACTTCAATGTAGCAGACGAGATGTCGGCTTATCAAGCATGGTTAAAGCTGAGTGATCTTTATGAGAAGCAGAGTGCAGCTTCACAAGTATACTGGCTTAAGAAACTTGTTGACTTGAAGATGAAAGAAGGGACACCTATGTCCAATCATCTGAATGAATTCAACACAATCTATAGTCAGTTGTCAGCTCAAGGTGTCAAGTTTGATGAACCTGTTAGAGCAATGTTCCTGTTGATCACATTGCCGGAAAGTTGGGACACTTTTCGCACAGCTTTGAGTAATTCTGCACCTCCAGATGGTTTGAACATAGCAGGTGTAGAAGGAAGTCTGCTTACTGAAGAAACCAATAGAAAGACAATGGACAAAGGCAAAGGAACAGCCTTAGTTGTCAGGGGAAGGACCAAAGAAAAGTACAAAGGTGGAAAGAGGAATCATTCTCGTAGCAAGTCCCGCAGTGCTAAAGGCAAGAGTGACATAGAATTCTACCATTGTGGCAAGAAGGGTCACATGAAAAGAGACTGCAGAGAATGGAAAGCAGAAAAAGGCAAAGAGAAAGTTGAAGACCATAGTGAGAAGAACAAGTCTTCAGTGAAGATTCAAGAAATAAATGTGACAAACATTGTTGCAGAGGATGACAGTCTAGTGTCAGGAGACCTCTACTTCTTGAAGAATACAATGGACTCAGCTCTTCTTACAGCATCTGATGGTAATGCACTGAGTGACCAGATTATAGACTCAGGGGCATCACTTCATGTGTCTCCAAACAAGGAGTGGTTTACTTCTTATGTGACCACTAAAGATCATGTTCGGCTAGGCAATGGGCAGACATGTGAGATCTTAGGTGTTGGAGATGTTCAATTGAAGTTTCAGAATGGCTCTTCTTTCACGCTGAAGAATGTGAGACATGTTCCCGCAATTACAAAGAGCTTGATCAGCACAGGTTTACTTGATGATGCTAGCTACGTCACCATTTTTGGACAGAACATGTGGAAGATATCCAAGGGTTCTATGACAGTAGCACATGGAGTAAATTCTGGAGGACTTTACATGATTTATGTATCAAATGTCTCTAAAAATGTAATCAATGTAGCCGAGCAGCCGAACGTTTCTTTGTGGCATAGCCAGTTAGGACATATGTCCAAGAAGGGAATGGAAATCTTGTCTCGTTCTGGTTATTTGCCTGGCTTTCCATTTAATGATTTTGAATTCTGTGAACATTGTCTGTATGGTAAGCAAACACAACAGCCACATCAGCATAGAAGCAGTAGAAGAGATACACAGTTGGCACTTGTTCATAGTGATTTGTGTGGACCTATGCCTAACCTATCTCTAGGGGGAGCTTCTTACTTTATGACATTTATAGATGATTACTCGAGGAAAGTATGGGTTTACTTTCTTAAGCACAAGGATGAAGCGTTTAGTGTTTTCAAAACGTTTGTGACACTTGTGGAGAATCAGAGTGGCAAGAAGCTTAAATGCTTACGCACTGACAATGGTGGAGAGTATGTTTCAAAGGCCTTTTAGGACTTTTGTGAGTCAAAAGGTATAAAACATGAAGTTACTGCTCCTTACAATCCTCCTCAAAATGGTGTTGCTGAGAGGATGAATAGGACCATACAAGAGAAGGTCAGAAGTATGTTGTCTAATGCACAGCTGCCAAATGGGTTTTGGGCTGAAATTGTATCAACAGCTGTTCATCTTGTAAATAGATCTCCTAGCAAGGTTTTCCAGAAGGATTCAGTGCCAGAGATGGTATGGTCGGGCAAAATGCCCTCATACAAGCATCTCAGAGTCTTTGGCTGTGAGGCATATACTCACGTTCCAAAGGAATTTAGGAACAAACTTGAGCCAAAGAGTAGAAAGTGCATCTTTCTAGGCTATGGTAATTCTGGTGAGATGGGGTACAGACTTTGGGATCCCGAATCCAGAAAGGTTGTCCGCAGCAATGATGTTCACTTTAATGAATCCAAATATCATTCTAAACCAGAGAGGGTTGAGGAGATTAGAAGAGTTGTCTTCCAAGAAGATGGACCTGCACGTGCAAGACAAAATGTCAGGCCTCAAGAGGAGCAAGGACAGGATAGAGTGGAACCACAGGTTGTGGCTGAGCCTGAGCCACCTATTGTGCGTAGATCTGGACGTGTCACGCGACCTCCTGATAGGTTTGTTCCATCTATGAATTATGTCATGTTGACTGATTGCAATGAGCCTTCATGTTACAAGGAAGCAGTGCAAATGAAGGACTCCGGGAAGTGGAAATTGGCCATGCAGTCAGAGATGACAGCTCTGCATAAAAACAAGACATGGAAGCTAGTTAAATTACCACGGGGCAAAAAGGCTCTACCCTGTAAATGGGTTTACAGGTATAAGATCACCGCTCATGATAGTCAGCCAAAGTACAAAGCAAGGCTTGTTGCCAAGGGCTTTAAGCAAGAACAAGGCATTGACTTTGATGAAGTCTTCTCTCCGGTGGTCAAGATGACTACATTGAGATGCTTTCTTGCATTGGTTGCCATATTAGATTTGGTGTTGCACCAAATGGATGTCAAGACAGCGTTCTTGCATGGTGATTTAGATGTGGAAATTTACATGCAGCAGCCAGAAGGGTTTGTTGAGAAAGGCAAGGAAGATTGGGTATTCCAGTTGTTAAAGAGTCTTTATGGCTTAAAACAATGACCGAGGGCATGGTACCATAAATTCCACAAGTTTATGCTTTCTCAAGGCTACAACGTAGTGAGTTCGATCACTGTCTATATACAAAGAAGGCTAAGGATGGTAGTTGGCTGATCCTTATTTTGTATGTGGATGACATGTTGATTGCTGGCAAGCACTTGGAAGAAATTTCAGCTTTGAAGTCAAAGATGGCAAAATCGTTTGACATGAAAGACATGGATGAGGCAAGTCATATACTTGGTATGCGCATTGAGAGAGACAGATCAAAGAAGTTGATTTGGTTATCTCAAACAGAGTATATTGACAAGGTTTTGCAACGTTTCAATATGGAGAAGGGAAAGGCATTGAGTGTTCCATTGAGCTTTCTCAAGGCTACAACGTAGTGAGTTCGATCACTGTCTATATACAAAGAAGGCTAAGGATGGTAGTTGGCTGATCCTTATTTTGTATGTGGATGACATGTTGATTGCTGGCAAGCACTTGGAAGAAATTTCAGCTTTGAAGTGAAAGATGGCAAAATCGTTTGACATGAAAGACATGGGTGAGGCAAGTCATATACTTGGTATGCGCATTGAGAGAGACAGATCAAAGAAGTTGATTTGGTTATCTCAAACAGAGTATATTGACAAGGTTTTGCAACGTTTCAATATGGAGAAGGGAAAGGCATTGAGTGTTCCATTGCCACCATATGTGAAACTTAGCAAACAAGATTGTCCTGTGTCTGAGGAAGAACAGGTTGAAATGGATAAGATTCCATATGCGTCTGCAGTGGGTAGTTTGATGTATGGAATGATTGCTACTCGCCCAGACATTGCATTTGCAGTGGGAGTAGTAAGTCGATACATGTCAAACCCAGGCAAGAAACATTGGGAGGCAGTGAAAGGAATATCGAGATACCTGAAAGCTACAAAGAGTATGCGTATATGCTATGGGAGTCAGGAGCTAAGTGTAAAGGGTTTTACAGACTCAGATTATGCAGGTGACTTAGACAACCGAAGATCTACGTCAGGGTATGTCTTTACATTGGCTGGTGGAGCAGTATCATGGCGTTCTAGATTACAAGATTGTGTTACTCAGTCTACTACAGAGGCTGAATATGTTGCAGCATCAGAGGCATGCAAAGAATCAATTTGGCTTAATCGACTAGTAACAGATTTGGGAATCAAAGAAGAGATGCCTGTGTTATATTGTGATAGTCAAAGTGCTATACAATTGGCTCGCAATCCAGTTTATCACTCAAAGACAAAGCATGTGGATGTGAAGTATCATTTCATCAGGGAAATGCTCGAGGATAAGCAACTTCAGCTTCTCAAAGTTCACACCACAGAAAATCCTGCTGATCTACTTACAAAAGGACTTCCCTCAGAGAGCTTTGCGCATTTTCGCAAGCAGTTAGGTGTAGGGTAGTACATCACTTCTCTACATCTCTTGTATATTAGCTTGTATAGTAGCTTCTCTCACACTTAAAGTGCCACATTGGACTTTAAGTGGGAGGTTGTTGGGGTATAAAGCCCAATGTGGTCGCCTAGGTAAGTGGGCGGGCCGCCAGGTATGTACACATATTCTTTTGTAAAAACCTAATAAGAACTCACTATGCTCTACACATTACAGTAGAGCGAGTTCACCATATCGTCGTGCTCTTCTTCTCGCACTCTCTCTCGCGTCGCACTTCCGCTCGTACTCCTTCAACCTCCACCTATCCCCTCTCATCCTCCCTATCCTCCCTATCCTCTACTCTTTACTCTCTTCCTCTCCCTTCCTCCACTCTCCTTATCTCTCTTCCTCTCTTTGCCTCCACATCCTCTCTCTCTCTCTCTCTCTCTCTCTCTCTCTCTCTCTCTCTCTCTCTCTCTCTCTCTCTCTCTCTCTCTCTCTCTCTCTCTCTCACACACACACACACACACACACATATACCACCCTTGATTTCACTCACTCCCTTGATCCTAATGCCATGTCCTCTACCCATCTCCACATATTTTTTCCAACCTGGTTCTTTCCTCTCTCTCACCCATTCCCTCTCTCCCTCTTTTGGTCTCCACGTGTCATTTTAACCTACTTCTTTCCTCTCTCTCACCCATTCCCTCACTCATTGTCATGTCCTCTTTCCTCTCTCTCACCTATTCCCTGTCTCCCTTCTTGGTCTCCACATGTAATTTTGACCTACTTCTTTCCTTTCTCTCATCCATTCCCCCTCTCTCTCCCTCCATTGTGTACTCCCCCCGCCCCCTCTCTCTCTCTCTCTCTCTCTCTCTCTCTCTCTCTCTCTCTCTCTCTCTCTCTCTCTCTCTCTCTCTCTCTGTACCTATCAGGGATAGTACCATCTCTACCCATCTATCTCCATATCTCTCCCTAATTTGCTTAGTAGGTAGCCTCTCTCTACGTACCATCCCTAATTTGCTTAGTAGGTAGCCTCTCTCTACATACCTATCATAGGTAGTATTGTCTCTATCCATCTATCTCCATTTGTCTCCCTAATTTTCTTAGTAGGTAGCCTCTCTCTCTCTCCTCTCTCTCTCTCTCTCTCTCTCTCTCTCTCTCTCTCACACACACACACACACACACACACACAATGTCTTGAATTCTCTTTCCTCCCTCTCATTTCTCTTTTTCTTCTTCTCACCCCCTTTTTATATCCCCCCACCTCTCTCTCCCTCTCCCCTCTACACACACACTATATCCCTCCCTCCAAAGACACAGACGTGCACACACACTTTCTTTCTCTATCCCTCTCTCTTTCTTTCTCTTTCTATATCTCTCCAAACTCTCTCTCTCTCTCTCTCTCTCTCTCTCTCTCTCTCTCTCTCTCTCTCTCTCTCTCTCTCCCCCCCCCCCCCTTAAACACACACACATAGGTACAAGTACCACTGTCTGGTTTTGTCTGGACACTTCAATTAGCTAGGAATCTCCACTCCCTTCATGGAATGTTCTCCTTAAATTGGTAGTTGGCCTTGGGCTTTTAGTCCTCAAAAATTTTCCCTCTTGGGGGGCGTGAATTTTTTCTCCTCCTTGGGAAGAAAACCATGCAATAAGTCCTTCTCCCCCACTCTCTGTGCAGTAACCATGTATGTTGCCACACTGTGCTCACGACCATTCTCATACACACACACACACACACACATCACACAAACGCACACACCACCACAACACCCCCCCTCCTTGGGTTAATGTGGCGGGTGCCACTGGAGCATTCTCTCATGATAACACATTGGTCATGATTTGTTGTGAATATTACTCCTCAAAACATATACTAGAATCGGTATTTATAAACCAGGTGAGGGTTTACCCCTTACTTAGCCTTGGCGCTTGTTTTTTTTGTGTGTGAGTGCATAAAAAGTGAGCAATGGAGATGGTGGAACATGAGAATGCATCTCAAATTGGTTAAAAGGCTATGTTTTTTTTGCAATACTCTACAAAGCATGCTTGAACTTAGTGGTTAATGGTGGTTACATCCATATACTGTTTGGATTAACAGTTCCTCTGCATCATTCTTTGACATGGGATTGCGCCACTGATTATTGTCTCACTTGCAGATTTTTACACCTTCCAGCTTAATAAAAATCCTACATTAATGATGTTTTGGCTCATGGTTAAGGCTATTTTTGTACTAGATATCATGGCTATGTATTTTTTTGGTTTCTATCGAAGACTCTCTGTCCATGCTTTATGTTGCGGTAAAACAGGTGGGTTTAAAAAATTTAGGGTGGTGTACTTTACCCTTCAAAAGTAGACGGTGGTTATGTACTACTAAACACCAAGGGGTGACTGATTGTTTGTTGACTGCATACCATGGTGTTACTCTTGTTTTTTCTACAAACTGAGCTCTTACCAAGCTACTACTGTGGTAATGGGGTTACCTTTGATGTTGTAGTGTTTTAACATAAGGATTGATAGACAAAAATGTCAGGCCATATGGGGTGGCCTCTACACCTCACATAGCCTGAACATCCCCAAGCATCATCTCAAGGTAAGAGTTATCCTATAACTATAGAGGGGCACCACCTAGCATAAGTGCGGCTAGGACGCAGTCATAGATGACCTAGGGTAGCAAAAGGGAGATGCCATCTAGGTAACCAACATTAAATGATGATGTAGCAAACGTTCATATATAAAAAATTTCCTAGTCAACAATCAGGAGTGTGTGTACGAGAGAGGAATGTGACAAGGTCAGAATGGAGCACATGATGAAACACAAGCAGAGTGATATAGAAGAGATGAAACATCCCACGAATGTGGGGAGAACAAAGCTAAGGATAAAAGAGAATGGATTCAAAGATCAAGACAAAATTGCACACTTTATTGGTGATGATAATACTTACAAATGGTGGTCTTGACTGTTACCAACCTTGCTCTTGGCACTGGGGGTGTGAGCACCATATGGTGCATGGAAAACTTTGATGTTAGTGGGAGGTTAGTTTAGGGAAACATCAAGATGATGCATCCACCAACGACGTCAATCAGCATCGAGAGTGGCCCGGGGTAGCATGATGTCGGTGCATTCAATCCTAGCGTGCTCATGTTGCCTTGCGGGGTGATAGTGAGTGCCTTATATGCATGCGGTGGTCATGACTAGTAACTCAACCATGATGTGGTGGAGATTGGGATGATGTTGATGTTGCCAATGCTAAAATCCCATGCTTGCAACAAAACATGATGCCATGAGCTCCCTAGCTTGGGAGATGCATTATGTGCTTAGTGGTGCATGAAATGTAGAGTGCATGGAGCTAGTGCGTTCTTCCTTCACTTGTGTTTTTCTTTGTGCTTACCGGAGGCCTCTTTATATAGGCTTGAGAGGTGGTCCTTACCTAATGGTCCTTGCAAATATCCAGTGGTCGTTGTAGAGAGTCTAAATACCTCTCTAGTAAGAGAGATAGAGAGGGAGAGAAGGTAGAGATAGAGAGAGAAAAGAGGTAAGAGTGGGGTGGGGAGAGTTTTTTTTACAATGCACTAGCCACTGGCTAAGTTATTAGGAAAGAGTGGAGTTCAGGGCATTTACAAGGGTTTTGTTGATGGTTCGGGTGGCCGGTGAGAGGTTTAATGCTGCCAAAATTGGTATTTTGTTGCGTGATGCCGAGATGCTACATCACTTCCTTTCGGTGCCGGCCGGGGCGTGCCTTTGGCATCACTTCTTGATTCGGGGTTGTTTCCTCGTGCTTTTCGCATTTCTTCTTCCTTTGTCGATGGCGTCGATGCCAAATTTCCTTGTTTTTTTACTTCTTGTTGTGCGTATGACGTCCATGTGTTGTGTGTTTATATGCCTGTGTGTAGGCGTGCTAGTGAGTGGGTGGTTTTATGTCTATAGGGTGTGTGCGGGTGTGTAAGTGTGTGTGTGTGTGTGTGTGTGTGTGTGTGTGTGTGTGTGTGTGTGTGTGTGTGTGTGTGTGTGTGTGTGTGTGTGTGTGTGTGTGTGTGTGTGTGTGTGTGTGTGTGTGTGTTGACAGTGTCTGTGTGTGGGAACGAGAGAGAGGGAGTAATTTTATTATATATATATTATATTTATTTATTTATTTATTTTTATTTTATTTTTTAACGATGCTTACTACGCAGACTGGGGGGGCGATGGCGTGAGTAAGCGCGAGGGGTGAGGGGTGGGGAGAGGGACAGGGAGTGTGCGTGTGTTTAAGTAGGAAAAATCCCTTCATATTTGAACCATACTTAGACAATTGTATTAAATAATATATTAAATAACAATAT